>NC_040079.1:100821185-103321185 GCF_003369695.1 Bos indicus x Bos taurus | reverse complement strand
AGTTCGATTATACGTCAGGATTATTGCTAGGTATACTTTTTGTATGTTTACTTAATGTAATTAAGAAAGCTTATAGTGCCTGAGGTTTCTCTCCCTTGAGAGAGCAGTGGATAAGAATAGGGAGAGGAAAGTATTTTATTACACTTACCAGAATGAAAATTAGCAGGACATTTGTGCCAGTGGACATATAAAATGAAATCTTCTCTAAGTTATAATCGTATTTAAATTTTTTGCATTGGTAACTAAATAACTGTTGCATTTTCTTTTGGTGGCTTATTGGTGAAAACAAATACAGATGCTTTTATTTGTTTTATAGTTTATAGCAGTGCTTTCAGCAGCCTTGAGAGGTAGGCATGGCATGTGTGTTTAACTGCTTCAGTCACGTCCCACTCTTTGCGACCCCATGGACCATAGCCCACCAGGCTCCTCTGTCCATGGCGTTTTCCTGGCAAGGATACCAGAGTGGGTTGCCATTTCCTTCCTCAGGGGATCTTCCCGAACCCAGGGTTGGAACCTGCATTTCCTGCATTGCAGGCAGATTCCTTACCGCTAAGTCACCAAGGCATGGCATAGCTGGTATATTTATTATGTTCATCAAATGATGTGGAAACAGAGTCACCTGCCACAGTTCTTGGCACATTAAGGGTCTTAAAAAGATATTCTTGAATGAATGAATAAGTGAACACAATGCTGAATGAGTAAATGAGGCGGGTTAAATGACTAGTTCTAGATTGGTTAGTACTTAACACAATCTAACCAAGTTTCCCAGCGTTCCATTAATGCTGCCTCAAAGCAGCTTCAGAGTCCAGGCTTACACTTCTGCTCTAAATATTTTCTTTTGAGTTTTGCTGATGAATTGAAGTTTCGTAACAAAGAGAAAGCAGATGGCTTTTGGGAGGGGCTTCTACTTGCTCTTTGAACTGTGTTTCTGTTTTGCTTGTTTATGCAGAGTGTGCATGAAGGTTTCCAGAGCCTTAATTTCAAACTGCATCATTTAATAAAACACAATAAGGAGAATTAAGAAGAAAGGCTGCAGGGGAACATCCTGCTTATTATCTCTGAAATGAGAGAGCTATTTTTTCTTCCATCAGTTGCCGATGATGGGGTTTTTGTTTCCTTTCGTCCGGGCACAGTTGTGATATTCAATGAGAGGAGTGTGAAGTGCCACTTTAAAGCCAAACATTCAATTCCTCCTAATTCACAAGGGAAAGAAGGATCAAGTTGTGCAGCTGGGAGGTGATGTTTCTTCTCAGCAGCTGTCATTGAAGAGACACGTGCAGACCACAGAAGTCATTTGTCACAGAATCCATCCAGAATTTGCTGTGTGCGTCTCTCTTGCTAACGTGACATGAAATAGTGAAGCTTTCAAAATCAAGCACGGAGACTTCGTTGTATTGACGTGGGCAAAATGAAATGGAGAGCTGAGGCAATTATGTGGATAAATCAGGCCAAAAATATCCGACCATTGAGAGTAAAGTTCCTTTAGCTCAAATTATTCAGAGCGACTGTCCACGTTCATCAATTTATCAGGATAATGAATTTTATCCTATACTTTGTCACTACAGATATATCTTTGGTCTATGAATTTGAATGACTTGGTGATACTTTATTTCACTGGAAATTATAATAGGAGCTGAATGAGCAAGCACTATGTTAAAAGATTACTTCTGCAGCTATGATAATAGTCCAAGAAAATTTAAACTTCATTATTCAACAGCTAGCAGATATGGCTTTTGGAAGGGGAGTAGGGAGGGTGGTGTGAAATCTGTTGAGACTCAAATGCTTATAACTAATCTGTCTCTCCCATTTAGCAGTCCATTATCCTTAAATGTCTCGGTCTATAGCTCCTGGCTGCTTTTCTGGTCACTTGACAACTGGTTAAATGAGCCTGAAAATTTCATCAGGTTTCATATAAATAATAATATATTATTATGTTGTACACACAGGTGTATCCTTTTGTGTGTTTTTAATACCCCCTTGTTTGTATACAAAGAGATAATATTTCAAATCCATGAAAGATAAGCAAGGTTAGTTCTCATATCTGCCCATGCATTGGCTTTGAGCATTCTGCCTGGGATCCTCAGTATGCTGAGCTCTTTAGCCATCTCTCTTGTTTCTTCATGCTTCCAGAGCCACCAGAATCATGCTTAAGGGGCTCGGAGTCTCCTAGGGGGCAGTGAGAAACCTTTGGGTGCTTAGCTACTATTTTGGGTGTTCTGGTCCTTGCCCGAGTCTCCTATATGTCAGGAACGACTCGCCACTCAGAAGATACAAACAAATGCCTAATACTGACCAGCTTTAAAATTTGTACCATAAAATTATAGTGTGAGGAAGAAAATCTAGAAGAATGAGCTTATTGCTTCCAGTCACAATAGTATTATAAAATTTTGTTTTGAAAAATGGAAATATGTGTGTGCTTTTTGGTTGAAAAATGAATACATTGCATAAAATTATCAGGAAAGTAAAATTCACTAGAATTTAATATCCAGCAATAACCACTTATTATGAGTTGAGTATTTGTAAATCCCACCCCTCAATTTCATAGGTTGAAACCCTAACTCCAGTGTGATAGTATTTAGTTTTGGGGTCTTTAGGGGCACAATAGAGGTAATAAAGCCCGATGGGGGACACAGTGAGAGGCCATTAGCGAGACAGGAAGAGAGCTCTTGTTAGAAAACAACCCTGCAGGCACCTTGACCTTGGACTTCTAGCCACTAGAACTGTGAGAAAATAAATTTCAGTTGTTTAAACAACTAACCAGTCTATAGTATTTTGTTATGGCAGCCCAAGCCTACTAATACAGACTAATGTTTTTAATCTTTTTATACTTTAATATTCTTCTAGGACCAAAGAAATATGTATATACACAGTCTCCCAAGGCAATAGAAGTAAAAGCAAAAATAAACAAATGGGACCTAGTCAAAGTTAGAAGCATTTGTACCACAAAGGAAACCATTAACCAAAAAAAAAAGACAACAAATGAACTGGGAGAAAATATTTGCAAATGATGTGACTGAAAAGGGCTTAATTTCCAAAATATACGAACAGCTCATACAACTCAATAACAAGAGCAAAAAAACCTGACACCCCAATAGAAAAGTGCAGAAAACATAAATAGATGCTTCTTTAAAGAAGACATGCAGGTGGCTAACAGGCACACGAAAAGAAATCTCAGTTGGTAAAGAATCTGCCTGTGATGCAGGAGACCCCGGTTCATTTCCTGGGTGGGGAAGATCCCCTGGAGAAGGGATAGGCTACTCACTCCAGTATTCTTGGGCTTCCCTTGTGGCTCAGTTGGTAAAGAATCCGCCTGCAATGTGGAAGACCTGGGTTCGATCCATGGGTGGGGAAGATTCCCTGGAGAGGGCTAGGCTACCCACTCCAGTATTCTGGCCTAGAGAACGCCATGGACTGTATGGTCCATCGGGTCACCAAGAATTAGACACGACTGAATGACTTTCACTTTCACATCTCTAATTTTTAGAGAAATGCAAACCATAAATACAGTGAGGTACCACCTCACCCTGGTCAAAATGGCCATCACTAAAATGTCTACAAATAACAAATACTGGAGGGGGTGTGGAGAAAAGGGAACCCTCCTACATTGTTGGTGTGAATGTAAATTGGGGCGGCCACTGTGGAAAACAGTATGGACGTTCTTCATAAAACTAAAATATAGAGTTGCCATATGATCTAGCAATCCCATTTTTGGACATATATTCAGAAAAAAAAAAAAAAAAAAACAACTGTAATTCTAAGAGATACAGGCACCTCTGTGTTCATTGCAGCACCATTTACCACCATAGCCAAGACAGAGAAACAACCTAAAAATCCATTGACAGATGAATGAATAAAGACAATGTGGAATATATATATATATATACACTCACTCACACACACACAATGGAGTACTACTCAGCCATAAAAAGAACGAAACAGTGTCATTTGCATCAACATGGATGGACCTAGAGATTATCATATGAAGTGAAGTAAGTCAGAAAAAGAAAGACAAGTGCCATATGATATCACTTATATGTGGAATCTAAAATATGACGCACATGAGCTTATTTATTCACAGATATAGAGAACAGACTTGTAGTTTCCAAGGGTGTGGGAGGGTGGGGAAGGGATGAACTGGGAGTCTGGGATTAGCAGATGCAAGCTATTATATGTTGAGTGGAAAAACAACAAAGTCCTACTGTATAAGATAGACAACTATATTTAATATTCTATAATAAAGCATAATGGGGAAAATATGAAAAAGACTATGCTGCTGCTGCTGAGTCGCTTCAGTCGTGTCCGACTCTGTGCGACCCCAGAGACAGCAGCCTACCAGGCTCCCCCGTCCCTGGGATTCTCCAGGCAAGAACACTGGAGTGGGTTGCCATTTCCTTCTCCAATGCATGAAAGTGAAAAGTGAAAGTGAAGTTGCTCAGTTGTGTCCGACTCTTAGCGACCCCATGGACTGCAGCCTACCAGGCTCCTCTGTCCATGGGATTTTCCAGGCAAGAGTACTGGAGTGGGGTGCCATTGCCTTCTCTGAAAAAGACTATATATATATATATATATATATATATATAAATCACTTTGCCATACAGCAGAAATTAACCCAACATTATAAATCAACTGTAGTTCAATAAAATAAAAACTCTGTACTACATATATATACAAATACATTCAGATATAGTATTATACTCAAAGGTTAAGATCAATGATGTCCAACAGAAATATATTGAAATATATTGTGAATCACACATATAATTAAACAATTTTAGTGGTTACATTTAAGCACAAAAAGAAAGTGAGTTTAGCAATAAGCCTCACAAAATTTTGAAGTTAATCCAATGTATCTAGAATATTATTTCCAGCCTATGATGGGTTTAAAAATTGCTCTTGAGATAATTTACATTCTTTTTGCATTCTGTCTTTCAGATCTGATGTATACTTATTCACACATCTTGTTTCAGTTTCAACTGGCCACATTTCAAGTGTCATGGCTACCACCTTGAACAGAGCATGTTTAAATCCAGGGCTTTCAGTCCTGGAGTTTGGGTTAGGTCTCTGTGCTTTATTTGCCAAAAGACCTTGAGTAATTTAATTAATCTTTTAAATCCTGAGCTCCCTATGCTTAAAATGGAAGTTATAGAAGTATGTAGATCACAGGGTTGTCATGGTGCCTAAATAATATTTTATGTAAGGCATGAACAATGCATGGTGAATAGCATTCAATAGATGTAGGCAAAAATTATTTTTGTAGTTATAGAATATGAATTCATATTTTATAATAAATGCTGATTTTTGTATTTAAAACCATTTTCTTACCTAATATTTTCCCATAAATTCTAAATTTATGGACACACAATAGAAAGTGAAATGTTACATACGAGTATCATGTCATCTCATTGCAATACAATGTGAGTGTGTGTGTGTGTGTGTGTGTTTCTACACCTTGGGAAAAATACACAGGTAAGAACATGCCACCTGAAAAATCTTCCAGGTCTGGGAGACAGTTTTACTGAACTGAATTCTAAAGTATAATGAGTTGCCTTATGTTGAGCACTCAGGAAAGCAGTTGTAATGGTAGTGGATGATAAAGCGTCTTTTAATTTCTTACTTGTCATGCATTACATTACTCCAGCCATTGCTGGATTAAATCGCCATTTCATTTATTGACAATCTCAGCAAAAAGGCCAGGAAAATCAATTCTGAACATGAATTATGACATTTCCTTGAATATCAACCACTTCTGTTGTTTCTAAAATTTGCACTATGGTATCCTCTGATTCTGAGCGGTAGGTTATTAATGAATTCTGGTTGCACCTTTTCCCATGCTTGTTATAATTTTTGTCAGAAAGATAATAGCGGTTCCCAGAACAGTAACCTTTCCAACAATCTGTAACTTGATTTGCTGACAGTTCCTGTCCTCAGTTCTTGTAACTCGAGGTAGAGAGGTGAGGTAGAAGTGTCAATAGAGGGAGAGAGATTATTTCTGAAAATGTTTAAATAAATCATTAAAATGCTGATATCTTCCCATATGGCAAAGATATTAACAAGAACAGAAAATAGTATTATATGAAAGCATTTTTCATGAAATGAATGTAATAAGATTAGAGAAGAGGGAATTATGTCAACAAACTGACATTACAGTCTGAATCCTGGCCTTTGGTACTTCTCATGTGTCCTGGTTCCTGTCCTCATTCTCTGTCAAGAACAGCAGATCAGTATCGTGTTTTGGTGAGAACCTGAACTGGCCTTAAAACTATGTTCTTTTCAAAATTAAGCTGTTAAATTTATCATTTTTAAGCATATCCAGTGGTAATGAATACCATAGTGATTTCTGCCACCACCCTTTAAAAATGACTAGAACAAACCATTTGAGTCAGTCATCTTAGGTGGTTCTTTTATCTTACTTCCCCCACAGAATTTTATCCTAATGAAATACGCATATTTTGACAATTTTATTGATGACTCTATCATATTTCTTTGCTACAAAAATATGCTTATAAATTGGAATTAACCTTTTTCATCATTTTGTAAAGTTTTTTTTTCACTGCTGGAAGAGTCTTGCATTTTTTCTTTTTTAAATTAGGGTATAGTTGCTTTATAGTGTTGTGTTATTTCTGCTGTATAACGAAGTGAATTGGCTCTATGCATAAATATATTTCCCTCTCTCTTGAGCCTCCTTTCCACTACCTCATCCCACTCATCTAGCTCCCACAGAGCATCTAGTTCCCACAGAGCAAATTCCCTGTGCTCCACAACAGGTTCCCACGAACCATCTATGTTACACATGGCAGGGTACGTATGTCAGTCCTGATCTCCCGCTTTGTCCCACACTCCCCTTACCCCCCTGTATCCACATGTCCGCTCTCCACACCTGTGCCTCTATTCCTTCCCTGGAAATAGGTTCATCTGTACCATTTTTCTAGATTCCATATATGTATATAAATATTAATATCCAATATACGTTTTTCTTTTTCTGACTTGCTTCACTCTGTGTGACAGTCTCTGGGTCCATCCATGTCTCTTACAAATGGCACAATGTAAAGTTTGAGTTAAACTGTTTTCCTCTATTGAGTTAAAACATTTTTATTAACTAATAATTTATAAAACCAAAATAAACATTACATTTTTGGTAATTACTATTACAAAGCATAAAAAATACTGAAAGCTTATTTCTTCATGAGGAGAATTTTGTCCCTGTGTGTGTCTCATGGGAAGGGGAACTTGGGGTGTCTCAGTGAGCAAATACTTCTTAGAGAGCAGCACTTCAGATTTTTCTGTGAGACAATACACCATAAGGAGACGAGCCTCTGTAAAATGGGAAAAGAACAACTCTGAAAAGAACACTCAGGAGATGAAACTGCAGATGTATTCTCCTGCAGATCAATTTTAGAAATGAATATACTACATGTGGAAACTGAGAATCCGATAGGGAAATTGAGTTCCTTAAGATTTCTGAGCCCTTTGGAATAACCTAGAACCCCCAGGGGTCAGCAGTCCCTCTTGGAAAGTTTAGGTTATAACTTTCGCATAATTTTTGGTGGAACGTTGATGAATGGAAAGAGTTTACAAAAAAAAAAAAAAAAACACGCACACACAAAAAAACCAAACTACTCTCAAGCTTGCCATTATACAGTAGGTGCAGGAGCTGTGTTAGACAAAGAGAAAGCTCCATCAGGGCAGGTGCTGGAAAGATCCTGGGTTTGAAGGGCTGGGTTTGATTTGCTGTTTTGTTACTCACTAAAAACTAAGCTGCCAGTTTCGTCATTATTGACTGGAATATCTATAAATAGATGTGATACAGCTACTGTAATGATTCAGTGAAATAACATGGTTAAAACACGTGGCTCATAAATCATATAATAAGTGTTTAACTAAAAAATTAAAATATGTATATTTTAATATGTATATTAAACTATGTATATTCATGTTTGGTATTTACATTCAGAAGAATTTATTAAATTCTTCGGAGGTAGGATGGGCTAAAAAATGTCCCAAGACTGGTCTCAGATATACTCACAGGAGTAACCAGGTGTTTGCCAGCTCAGGGGTAATCTCATTTGTCATTATTCAAGAAAATAAGAATGAAACAAATTACTGCTCTCCCAAACTAGACTTGGAAAATGGTAGGAATTTTCTCAGCCATCTGTGAGCACAAGATGATATATGCAAAAGCCACTCAGAGAGAAGGCCTCTTATTCCAGACACTTATCAGCTGAATACAATGCCCAACAAACAGCTAGAAGTTTTCATTTCACCAGAGAAGGGCTCCTGCTTTGAAAGGGTTTTTCAAAGTTTCCATGACAAAATATTCTTTCACAGTCTCTGCATCAGTGAGCTGCTTTGTATTTCGAGCGCAGCTAAGCAATTAAAAGAAGATGAATAGATGTATTCCGGCATGTGTGATAACAAATGGCATACTTAAGGTGACAAGGTTTTCTGTGTTAACTGGCTTTGCAGTTACTTGCAAGTTTTTGAAAAATATTCCCTTTTATCGGGAGTTTTTTCCAGCTTAATCTTGGCTTAAAGGCTATTTTTTTTCTCAAAGAAAATTGGAGGAGGACTTTTCAAGTCATCTTTGATGGGACAAAAATATATGTACATATTCCCTCCGTGCAGAGAAGCTGCTGCTTTTTTTATGATGCCTCAAATTGACTAAAGTTTTAAGCATCAGGCTGTTCACCATTACAAAAGATGCTCTTGGCAACAAATGATGAGACTTCTTCAGGAAACTGAGGTGGTCCATTTAAATTACCTCTCTATAGTCAAGCTTTTTGGTAAGGTCAGTGCAAACTAGGGAGTCTCTCCACGGGTCTTGGACTCAGGATATTTTTGGATCTAGATTATTCCCAGAAGCAAGAAGTAATGGGAATTTAGATATCATTTGGTTGCAAATTGATGAAAAGAGAAGCAGATGGCATTAAAGTCCATTCAATTTAATCTTTAGTCCTCATCTAGTCTCTGATTTTCTCTTGCTTTTGGAAAACTCGCCTACACTGGACTTCAGTTAGGATCTCTTTTGTTACATGAATTTATGTTGATTAAACTGATAATTTTATTAAATCATAGGGCATACTAACCTCTTGCTGTTTTGCAGCTTCAGGAAATAGGCAGTGTGGTGTAAGGTAATATACACCGACTTGGAGGAAGATGAAACTGGATTCAGGTTCTGATTCTGATACGTCTTGTCTCTGTGACCTTGGGCAAGTTACTTGACCTTGTTTAGCTACAAGTTGCAAATGTGAAGGGCTTTCCAGGTGGCACTGGTGGCAAAGAACCTGCCTGCCAACTCAGGTAGACATGAGATGTGAGTTCTATTCCTGGGTTGGGAAGATCCCTGGAGGAGGAAATGGCAACCCCCTCCAGTATTCTTGCCTGGAGAATCCCATAGAAGAGGAGCCTGGTGGGCGACAGTCCATAGGGTCACAATGAGTCAGACACAAATGAAGCGACCTAGCACACATGCAAATGTGAAATGAGACCCTGGGATTGATGATCACTTTCTCTAAGGGTAGTAATATGGCTTTGTAGTTAAGAAAATTTCATTTAATCTCTTTAAGCCTGCTTATTTCCTTACTTAAAAAATAATTTAAATGTTAAAATAATAGTAACAACCTTGTAGGGTTGCTGTGGGGATTAAAAGTGATAATAATGTACATGCTTGATAAAGAGTAGTTCGTATTAGCTGAGAACTCTTTAAAAGAATTATGTGCCATTGTAAGGTTCTTAATAAAGACTCAAATCAGGAAACATTGAAATGGGACTCAGATTATAATCTAAATCTCTCCTTTTATAGAAGGGGAAAAGCCCAAACAAAAACCAAGTGGAGGTTGCAATGTATTCCAGATCCCATGCCAATATCCGATACCTGACTCCAGTCCTCCCATGACACTAAGTGCAGTTGAGATATTCAACAGATAAATAGGCTGTTCACTCCAAGAAATTCCCAATAGAATATTTTACCCCCAAATCAGTGAACTTACCAAGAACAACTTCTTCTTGGGGGAAAAAATAAACATTTATAATCATTGTATTCTCTTTCCTACCTAAAACAGCAAAATGTTTCATGCATAAATAAAGAGATGGACAAATAAGATGGAGGGTTCAAACTTTAGCAGAAGAGTTCGGACATTTATCAAGACAGAGTCCTTTGTTTAGTGAGAATCCATCTGGGTCTTTCAGTAAATGAAAAAAGGTATCTGCAGACCTCACAGAAGAGTTGTTAGGAAATTTTTACATTGACTGTAAATCTTGTATTCCAGTTCTCATCCTCTCCATAGAAGACATTTCCAACCTTCTCCAACCGCAATTCCTTCAAGAATTATTTTTATTGTACTTTCACAGAAACATTTTGTTCCTTAGTTTCGTTTTAGACACTCCACTTCATTCAGCTGAAACTAACTAGGGTTCCCAATGGAGAAAAGGGAAAATGTGAAAATTCAACCATAAAACAAATACGTATTTTATGACCTACACTTTGTGAAGTTACCTTGCTGCACGTCCTGGCTAAATGGTGCCTGTAGACATAATGAATCTTACTGTCTGACAGACTGTTTGAAGAGGTTAGAGCACTTCCCAGCTATTTAAAATGTTAAAGTGGAAATGTTAAATGACACAATGCCGTCCACTGTTGTTATGGCCTGCGTGGCAAACACAGCTTTTTTCTATTTCACAATTCTGTGCGTGGTGTCTTTTACAGATATTCCTTTCACTGTTCCCCTCACTCCCTACTCTTTTCTTCTATAGTGGAAAAGAACCTTACGCAAAGGCATAAGAGAACAAATACAGTACAGGATTTATCTACAAAACATGTTGAGACTGGAGCTGTAATGTTTACCCATAGTCTCCAGTCTCCATCTGAATAAATAAAATGGCATCATGGGATAGGCTGCTCCACAGATAACGAATTTCAGACTCATTCATCCTGAGAAATTTCAACTGATACAGTTTGCCTATCAAATGGATTTAAAGTTGTATTGTCACTGTGCTGCTTTCCACAATGATTGCTTCTGCTCTGTGGTTCCATGCCTCAGTAGGCGGTTTGATTGTGTATATATATGGCTTTGTTCATATTATTCAGTTTGTAATGGTCTGTAATGTACAACCCTGCTAGCCAGTAATAAAGCAGAGCATAACCCCTTCCGTGATTTTAACTAAGGAGTTCATTTGCTTCTAGTGCTATTTTCTGAGAGTAAATAAGGAAATCTTTTTACCGATGACTCATTTCATTCTTTTTTTTTTCTGCTTTCTCTCACTTCTCCTTCTTCCCTCCCTCCCCTGCCCCCACTCCCTTCTTTCTTTCTTCCTTTGATCCATGTATCCTTTCACAGTTAGGGTTTGATGAATATTTGTGCTGGATTTTTGTGAAGAGAAGATAAGTTATCAATGCATTTTCTTCTTGTTAATGGCTTCAGTGGGCTATCATTTATTATCTGAGTGCTGTATGCCTTGAAGAGACAGTGGAGTAAATGAAGCAGGCTTTCACTGGGTGATCTGCCCCCAACTGTCAGGGAATAGTCTTGGATCTTTGATCGAAATCAAGGACTGTCATTTGCCTCATACTTTGCTGGTTCCAGGAAGGAGGCCAGGATTATTTTCCCTTGGAAAGAGAATCAGCTATATTTCCTTCAGATGCCTAGATTTCACTCTCAGGCTCAATTATCTATAAAAAGAGCTTTTATAGCAAAGAGACTTCACCACAGAGAAATGATGTTAAGTCAAATAGAATATAAAGGAAACCATATTCCAAATTCTCTCTGATAAGTAATTTAATATTAACTGAAGTCTGAAGTTGCAGAATATAAAAAAGAAATAAAAAATAACTCTGCTGCTTTCTCAAGGGAAAGATTACTCAGCTGCCTCGCCGAAGTTGGCCCCTGTGTCCTTTCCACAAAATCACCCTCTTAAGCACTCTCTCTACTTAAACCCTTAAACATCAATATAGGCATTACAGTTTTATTAAATTTGATGCTGACTCAAAATGCCTAGGTGTAGAACACTACTGAATTTCAAACTGACCTTGGCACATGGAATAAATGGGCAGCTATAAACAGGTTGACATGGTCTAGATACAAGGTGAAGAAGAAAAACTTATGTATAGAAACCAGGGGGACAGAACTGTGGGTACACAAACAGAGCAGAAAACAGGCCAGGAGACACACATGAGTCACTTTATTCCAGATTCTCCTTAAGGATTACCTCCTCAGAGAAAACTTCTCTGACAGTCTAATAAAACATAGAACATTTTGTCACACTCCACCCCTAACTCAACTTTATTTTTCATCATGGAAATGTTATTGTATATATTAAATATATATTATGATATTTTAAAGATATATATTATATAATATATATATATATATATCTTTAAAATGTGGTTATTTGAATTTCCCAGTAGAGCCCACTACTATAGACTCAGCATCTAGATTAGTATCTGGCACTAAATATATATTTATTGAAACAAAAAATTAAAAATGGAAAATATAAATTGGTTATGTTAAAATGTAGCTGGAAGTTCTAATTAGAAGTGTTGATTGCTAGTAATATTCCCAGTCACTCAGCATTTTTTAAGCTTTGTATGAGAACCATTTGGGACACAATGGTGATATTAAAAACTTGTCACCAGATCTTGAAAAGAGATGAAAAATGCATGTAGCTCAGCCTTTGCAAGAATTTCCTGTGGAGACAATTACGTTTGGAAACGTCAACTTCTATTATCTCTCTTTGGGAGGGAAAATATAACAGGAGTATGAGATTTAATAGTACTTATTGAATATACGTAAAAATATTTCATATTGAATGAAAAACAGTGCTAACACTTCTATAGTGCCAGGCAGTGTTTTGAGTACTTTGCCTTTATTAGCTCTTTTAATTCTTAAAAAAAAAAAAGACAAAACACTTTGAGGTAGATTTTGTCATTGTTGTTCAGTCACTCAGTCATGTCCGACTCTTTTGTGACTCCATGGAATGCAGCATGCCAGGGTTTCCTGTCTTTACCATCTCCCTGAGCTTGCTCAAACTCAGTGTCCGTTGAGTCAGTGATGCCATCTCATCTTAAAACCATCTTGTCCTCTGTCGCCCCCTTCTCCTCCTGCCTTCAATCTTTCCCAGCATCAGGGTCTTTTCTAATGATTTTTTCTTTGCATCAGGTGACAAAAATATTGAAGCTTAAGCTTCAGTCCTTCCAATGAATATTCAGGGATGATTTCCTTTAGCATTGACTGGTTTGATCTCCTTGTAGTCCAAACTTCTCCAAGACATACAGTTCAAAAGCATCAATTCTTTGGCACTCAGCCTTCCTTATGGTCCAACTCTCACATCCATACACAACTACTTAAAAAACCATAGCTTTGACTATTAATTTGGTAAATTAATGTTTCTGCTTTTTAATACACTGTCTAGGTTTGTCATAGCTTTTCTTTCAAGGAGCAGGTGTCTTCTAATTTCATGGTTTCAGTCACAATCTGCAGTGATTTTGGAGCCCTAGGAAATGAAGTCTCTTACTGTTTCCCAGTCTATTTGCCATGAAGTGATAGGATCAGATGCCATGATCTTCGTTTTTTGAATGTTGAATCTTAAGCCAGCTTTTTCATTCTCCTCTTTCACATTCATCAGAGGCTCTTTAGTTCCTCTTCACTTTCTGCCATAAGAGTGCTGTCATCTGCATTTGTGAGGTTATTGATATTTCTCCCAAAAATCTTGAATCCAGCTTGTGCTTCACCAGTCTGGTGTTTTGCATGATGTTCTCTACATATAATTAAATAAGCAGAGTGACAATATACAGCCTTGATGTATTCCATTCCCAATTTTGAACCAGTTTGTTGTTCCATGTCCAGTTCTAGCTATTGCTTCTTGTCAGGTTTTGTAGGAGGCATGTAAGGTGGTTTGGTATTCCCATCTCTTAAGGAATTTTGCACAGCTTGTTGTGATACACACAGTCAATGGCTTTAGCATAGTCAATGAAGCTGAAGTAGATTTTTTTCCTGGAATTCTCTTGCTTTTTCTATGATTCAATAGATGATGGCAATTTAATATCTGATTCCTCTGCCTTTTCTAAATCCACATGGAACATCTGGAAGTTCTCAGTTCACGTATTGCTGAAGCCTAACTTGAAGAATTTTGAGCATTACTTTGCTATCATATGAGATGAATACAGCTGTGCGGTAGTTTGATCATTCTTTAGCACTTTCCTTCTTCGGGATTGGAATGAAAACTGACCTTTTCCAGTCCTGGGGCCACTGCTGAGTTTTCCAAATTTGTTGCCATATTGAGTGCAGCACTTTTACAATATCATCTCTTAGGATTTGAAATAGCTCAACAGGAGTTCCATCACCTCCACTAGCTTTGTTCATAGTGATGCTTCCTAAGGCCCACTTGACTTCACACTCCAAGATGTCTGGCTGTAGGTGAGTGATCATACCATTGTGGTTATCTGGGTCATTAAGATCTTTTTTGTATAGTTCTTCTGTGTATTCTTGCCACCTCTTAATATCTTCTGCTTCTGTTAGGTCCATACCATTTCTATCTTTTATTGTGCCCGTCTTTGCATGAAATGTTCCCTTGGTATTTCTAATTTTCTTGAAGATATCTCTAGTCTTCCCTTGTATTGTTTTACTGTATTTCTTCGCATTGATCGCTGAGGAAGGCTTTCTTATCTCTCCTTGCTATTCTTTGGAACTCTGCATTCAGATGGGTATGTCTTTCCGTTTCTCCTTTGTCTTTCACTTCTCTTCTTTTCTCAGCTATTTGTAAGCCCTCCTCAGACCCATTTTGCCTTTTTGCATTTCTTTTTCTTGGGGATGGTTTTGATCACTGCCTCCTGTACAGTGTTATGAACCTCTGTCCATACTTCTTCAGGCACTCTGTCTATCAGATTTAATCCCTTGAATCTATTTGTCACTTCCCCTGTAAGGGATTTGATTTAGGTCATGCCTGAATGGTCTAGTGGTTTTCCCTACTTTCTTCAATTTAAGTCTGTATTTTGCAATAAGGAGTTCATGATCTGAGCCTCAGTCAGTTCCCAGTCTTGTTTTTGCTGACTGTATAGAGCTTTTCCATAGATAAGCTCAATGGATCCTTAGATAGTTTCAGGATGGGGGCTGACTATGCTGGAAAGACCAACCATGTGATTAGAGGGTTAGGTCTTTGAGCCAAGCAATATAAGCTCAAACTCCTGGGCAGGGCAGGGGGCCTGGAGTTGAGTTCCATTATGTGGTCAGTGATTCAATCAATCAAGCCTATGTAATGAAACTCTAGTGAAAACTCTGAACACTGAAGATTGAGTGAGTCCAGGGATGTGTCTTGATTCAAGAGGGAAACTTTGCATTTGGAACCCTCCCAGACCATGCCCTCTGTATTTCTGTTAGGAGAAACATACTGACTAAAACTGCCCACTCTGGTCAGGCACTATAGTAACCATTTGCCTGAGTTACTTTATGACAGGAGGTCTTGGTCAGGAACACGGAACTAACAACTCACCGCCAACTGGAAGAGTTCACAAAAGGTTAGAAGGAGATGCCACGTGTCCTACCTTCTCCCAGAATCCTTCTCACTGGTATCCATCTTGGCTGAGCAATGTATGCTCCATCAGGAAGGACTCTGAGTCAGAACGACTGGCCAAAGGCAACCCAAAAACTGATCTCATCTCTGTAAAATCCAAGATTGTGAGGCATGTGACAGAACAGTTCTCCTGGTTCCCTCACCCTCCTGCTCTCTGCCTGGGCACCCTTCCCCAGTAAAAGCTCTTGCTTTGTCAACTCACGTGTCTCCTCAGACAGTTCATTTCCAAGTGTTATACAAGAGCCCACTCTTGGGCCCTGGAAGGGGTCCCCTTTCCTGCCGCATTTCTTCTTTTCACTGGTTATGAGTTGTATTCTTTTGCTACAATACAACTGGAAGAGTATATCACTTCCCTGAGTTCTGTAAGTTGTGTTAGCAAATTATTAAACCTAGTAATGGGAACTCCCAAATTTGTAGCCAATTGATCAAAAGTGTAGCTGGCTTGGGAAGCCTTGCACTTAATGGTTATTGTTTGAAGTGAGAGCTGTACTGTAGAGGCCTGAGCCGTTAGCCTGTGGAATTTCACCTAACTCCAAATTGTTTTTGTTCAGTCACTCAGTTGTGCCCACCTCTTTGTGACCCCATGGACTGCAGCACGTCCCGCTTTACAGATGGATAAAGGAGGGCATGCAGATTTGTCTAGTCTCATAGCTAGGAAGTGGCATCATCAGGAATTAAACCTAGACCATCTATCTGCAGAACATGTCTGCTGTTAATCATTATGTTATTGTTTCTGTTAATCAAAGAGCTCTTTTCAGCTTTCAATCGAAGTAGGATTGGAATGAATCCATTAGGATTTGTTACTGTGTCCACAGTTTGATTTCAAACTTCTGGCATTCACAACTGTGAGAGAACATATTTCTGTTGTGTTAAGCCCCTCAGTTTGTGGTTATTTGTTGTAACAGCACTAAGAAACTAATACAGTATCTCAAACTTCATATGACCAAAATAGAACTCTTGATCTGCCCCCACCCAAAACCTACTTCCCCTCAGTCTTGCTTTTGGAGCAAATGGCATCCTTACCCATTCAGTTGTCAAAACCAAAACTTGAGGAGTCATCCTCAATTCTTCTTTTCCTTTCCTCCCACCTTTAATCCTTTAGCAAGAGTTAAATACCTACCTGTTGTTTTTTTCCTGCCATTTTCCATCTCCATCTCTTTCCAGCTCTGTTGTTACTATGCTGGTCGGAACTACCATCGTCTCTGGCCTGGGTTACTGTGCCACCATCTTCAGCTGGTTCCCTCCTTACATTCTTGCTGTGTCATACCTGAAATCCAAAGTTCCTACTGTATTTTACCAAACCCTGCCTGATGTGGCCCATGCCTACCCGTCTGAATCATCTCACTTGACTTCTACTCACTATGCTTAGCCATATAGATGTCCTTTGTTTCTCAAAGAGACCAACTCAACTTATCTTAGGTTTTTGCATTAATTGTTTTCTCTGCTTGGAATGTACTTCCCCTTGTTCTGGGCTTCCCTGGTGGTTCAGACAGTAAAGAATCTGCCTGCAGAGTGGGAGACCTGGATTTGATCCCTGGGTTGGGAAGGTCCCCTGTGGCCTGGAGAATTCCATGGACAGAGGAGCCTGGCAGGCTACAGTCCATGGGGTAGCAAAGAGTTGGACATGACCGAGTAACTTTCACTTCTTTTCACTTTCCCCCTGTTCTTGATGCAAGAAGTTTCTTCCTATAAATTGAATCCCAACTTCAGTATCACCTACTCTAAAGGGTTTACTGACTTGGTTTAAATAGCCTTCCTGGTATTTATTCTTTGTCACATTAGTTTATTTTAAAATTCTTTGCAATGCACCTATCATTATCTAACATTTTTCTTCTTTATCTATTTTCCTTCACTAGACTATAAGCTCTATGAGACTAGAGCTTGACTGGCTGATCGCTGCTTTGTGAAGGCCAGAGCAGTCTTTGGCAGGTAGAAAAAACTCAGTAAATACTTGCTAAATGAGTAACTACCATTCTCCCAACCCTTTACTATAAAAAATACTGACACAAGTTCAAAGTATAGCACCTTGAAGATCTGGGCAAATCTATAAGACAGGGGTGAACAATCATTTCATGGTTCCTTTTTCCTTTGTAAGAGTTCTTTATACTCTGTAGTTCCATTAGTGGGTTTGTATAGTTCTTCCTAAATTTGACATATATTGGGGGTGGTTACATGTCAAGGGAAAAAGTACATTTTTATTTTTCAAAATATAGTGCAGAAGCTCTAAAGTTGTTAGTATAAGGGGAATCGTTGTATAAAGTAAATGAATAAATGTGCTGTTAAGAGTTACCTATAAACCATTAAGACCTATTGAGGCATGCCTAATTTAATCACTTTAAATCACATGTCATGAAAACAATTTTTACAGTTCATTGACAGTTTTAGAAATTTTTATTATTATTAGAAAACCATGAAAAACAAATCTTTAAATTTCTGAAAAAGGCTTGCCTTTTAAAATGCACTTATGATTATCTTTACTGTTTTTAAAATGTGAATTTTAATTCCATATCTGTTTAACTCTGTTTTCAGAAGTTGA
Source organism: Bos indicus x Bos taurus (assembly GCF_003369695.1). Lineage (NCBI taxonomy): Eukaryota > Metazoa > Chordata > Mammalia > Artiodactyla > Bovidae > Bos > Bos indicus x Bos taurus. The sequence continues at coordinate 103,303,088 of NC_040079.1, read as the reverse complement.
ACTTCAGGTTAATGTAAAAATGCTTGACAAATTCATGTAATATCTTAGCACAGGTAATACCTTAATAAGTAATATACTGACACAAAAATGCCCAATTTTATATGGTCTTGGCCCAGAGAAAGTTTTATATGTTTGAAACAAAAATCAAACATTTACATATTTTGAGACATGAAAATTTTGTGAAATTCAGTGTCCATAAACATAGCCAGGCTCATTCATTTAGGTATGGTCTCTGGCTGTTTTCCCATTATAGTGACAACACTGAGGAGTTGACAGAGACCATATGGCTTGCAAAGCCTAGCTATTTATTACCTAGCCTTCTACAGAAATAGCTTGCTGATCCCTGATCTAACATATAGAAATATGTGAAAAATAGTTTCACCTCTACGTTCATCCTAACCATCTAGTTAGACAACAATGCAATATATTTTAAACTCAAATCAGTGTTTTTCTTGTATCTAAGAACTGTTTCTATGCAGTATAGGGACAGCAACATAAACAGCTATAAGAATATGGACCTACCCATATCAACAATAATAGAATATATCTCTAGAACCTATTAGTCAAAACATTCTTCTGTACACTATATAGGAGCAGGAGTCTGACTTTGTTGAAGCATCTATTTACTTTCAGGTATACCTGGGCTTCCCAGGTGGTGTAGTGGTAAAGAATCTGCCTGCCAACAGGAGACCCAAGAAACGTGGGTTCGACCCCTGGGTTGGGAAGATCCCCTGGAGCAGGAAATGGCAACCCACTCCAATATTCTTGCCTGGAATATTCCAGAGGAGCCTAGTTGGCTACAGTCAATGGGGTCACAAAGGGTCAGACACAACTGAGCGAGCAACACATCATTTCATCAAACTTGTATTTAAAGACCTTGGTGCTGTGACACAGAGATGAATGAGGAAGTCCCTACTCTCTAGGAGTTCCTGACTTAGCAGGAAGTTCACATTTCATTCTCCAAGCAAGCAATTTAATGAGATTCTTATTGTTGCTATTTTAGAGGTGAGGTTGCAGAACCACAGGCAGAGATCAGGCAATTTGTATTATTCACCATGAAACATAGGAAATCCCCATGATTTTTTTTTTTTTCTGGATCCAAGTTAACATAGTAATGAAAGAGAGAGAGAGATATATATATATAAAATACACATACGCTTTTTAAATAACACAAAGCTGAGCAGGTACATAGGGCAAAAGGAGATCCTAGAGACAATCCATGCTCGGCAGGGGAAATCTGTTATCAGGGAAGTCCATGCTGTAATGAATTCCCTGCCCATGTTATTTCTTTCAGCATCTAACAGATTCCTGTATATGTTCCAAGTTTAACATGGTTGAGGGTCAAGCACAGGGAACATTGGGAGTGGGAGAGCATCAGACTGGAGTTTGTCTTTTAGCAAATATATTTCAATGGATCACAGACACCATACCAGTTCCACATTAAAAAGAAATCTCAAAATAGACTTGGTGGAGCCCTGTAAAGTGCAATGATATAAGATAGAGCAGCTTGGGTGCTGAGAGATGCTCTGAAGTCTGACCTTTCTCAGATGTGGATGTGATGACCCACTTTCATTCCAGTTGGAGAACGAATTCAGGTAAAGATACGTGCTGCTATCCCGTGGAGCCCACATGTGGCCTCACAAATGAGCGTGCTTCCAGAGCTCAGAGCAACCAGGTTTCTACCTGTACTCAGAGTCATTTCTATTTTTAAAAAATTTTTAATTAAAAAAATTTTTTTAACTTTATAATATTGTATTGGTTTTGCCATATATCGACATGAATCCGCCACAGGTATACACGTGTTCCCCATCCTGAACCCTCCTCCCTCCTCCCTCCCCGTCATTTCTCTGGCTCCAGCTGGAGAGGCAATTCAAAAGAATAAAGGTCTAGACTTTAGACTTTGCCATTGTTAGGGTCCTCCCTCTGGTCTCAATGATGTTATATGAAATTATATGTGTACATAAAACACACACATATGTAATATATACACACACATATACATACACACACACTTTTCTTTTCTCTCCCTGAGAAATTTGAAAGTTAGTTGCAGTCTTCCAGGATTCATGTCACTTCTTTCAGTCTGTATCTTCTAAAAAATGTTCATAACCAAACATCTGCTGATATACTGTCCATATTCAAAATTTCCAGTTGTCCCATTAATGTCTTTCATAGGCTTAACTTTTTTTTCAAAATTTATAAATCCACAATCTAGTCAAGGATCTTGCATTTCATTTACTTGTCATACTTCTTTAGGGTCTTTCTAGGATAGTTTCTAGCCATTTGGGGGGCATTTTTGAAGAGTTCAAGTTTAGTTATTTTGCAGACCATCTTTTATTTGGTATTTTTATGGTTGTCTTATTATGATGAAGGTTAAACATTTTTCCAGAAATATTACAAAGATTATGTGCTCTTCTCAGTGCATCTAATTGGGAGGCAATTAGGTCATTTTGTCCTATAATTGGTGACATTAAATTTGATCATTTAATTAAGGTGGAGTCCACCAGATTTTCCCACAATCAAACATACTTTTTGTCTTTGAAATTAATAACTAATCAGTAGAGTCTTATTTTCAGACTATGTGAATATCTTCTTCAACAGTCTTTCACCTATGTCTTGTCATCTATTATTGATCCTTACCTAAATCAGTTACTACTATGGTGGCTTGCCATTGGTGATTTTCTAATTCTGTTACCTTTCTACATTTATTAGCAAGAACTGTTCTGTGAAGAAGAGTTTTTCCTTCTCTATTCCACTTTAAAACACTATTTATTTATGATTGTAAAGCATATACATATACATAAGCACATTCATATGATACATTTTATATGTATAGGAACTGATGAATTAAAAAAATCATCTGTGTTATCATTGGCTTCTGCCAGTCTTCATTATAATACTCAAATTAGAATCAATTTAATTTAGATCCACATTACCTTAGTATTGCTGCTTGGAATCTGAGATCTATGTCACTGTAACTCTAACCTGGACCAAAGCTCTCCTGGGAAGTGTAAGACTATGGCCCATACGAGTTGGGAGAGACATTAAGCATTCCCTGCTCGTGAACAGTAGGAGTTTTCTGTATAATGTCTTGTGTCCATCTGTGGGAAGTGGCCATCCTATTTGCCTTCTTCTCCCCACTCAAGATGCCCTCATACATCTGATTCATCACACATCTTCTGCCATCTGGTGGTAGGTTACAGAGTCTATAAAAAGAGATCAAGCAGAGAAAACCCTCAGGTATACGGAGACCAAAGCAGGACCTGTGCTGTACAATACTGTCCATACTTCAAATAAAAATGCCTAAGTAGCAGGTTATTTATTTGTAGAGAAGAGTCTTTCATTTTAAATACTTGTAAGAGGATATGAAATATGTACCAATTTCTGTTCTCCAACTTGTCACAAGCGGTAAGTTAAACCTTGAGAAGCTGTGCAAGGTAGACTCTGTTATCCTAATTTTATAAATCAGGAAAGGAGAGTTAAATATTCTGTCAAAATCTTACAGCCTATGAATGGTTGGGCAAAAACCTGAAGCAGAGTTAGCTAATTTTGAAACCTGTGTTCTTTCCACTCCATACACTGACTTTAAAATGTGTTCATCTGTATGTGTGTGTGTGTATATAAAAGCATGTGCCGTTTACATTGTAAATCATTGGCTAAGCTAAGCTAAGCTAAGTCGCTTCAGTCGTGTCCGACTCTGTGCAGCCCCATAGACGGCAGCCCACCAGGCTCCGCTGCCCCTGGGATTCTCCAGGCAAAAATACTGGAGTGGGTTGCCATTTCCTTCTCCAATGCATGAAAGAGAAAAGTGAAAGTGAAGTCACTCAGTCGTGTCCAACTCTTAGCAACCCCATGGACTGCAGCCTACCAGGCTCCTCCATCCATGGATTTTCCAGGCAAGAGTACTGGAGTGGGGTGCCATTGCCTTCTCTGGTAAATCACTGGAGGCCTCCCCAAGTCTCAGACTGAAATTAATTGGGTTATGAACTGTCAAGATATGTTAAAACATAATATTATATACATTTCTAAAATGAGTGCTCTTCACTGTTATCAGATTTCCTTACTTTCACAATAAATATAAGGAAGGCAGTAGGGTTGAGAATTTAACAGACCCTGGATTTAGTAATCAGATCTGATTTTGTTCAAATTTGTCACTGCTACTTAAATGTGTAAATATGGACAAGTCAGTAGATGTCCCTAAGCTTTAGTATCTCATACATATAGTGGTAATATGTATGTAATATTTGGTTTATGGAATTGTAATCGTTGAGTTAGATAATATACGTCAAGTACTTGATTCAGGGCCTAACAGAATTGTGCTCCATAACCGATGAAAATTGCTGTTTTTGATTATGAAGGAGTGAATGGCAGTCTTTTTAGGTCTGTAAATATCCCTGAGATCTGGAGACTGTCTTGATGCATCTTCTTAGAGCTAAAGCAATGAATTACTCTTGCTTTTTCTCCAACTTAACATTTAAATAGTGTTTCTTAGCCAGACAGTTCCAGAGCCTGCTGCTGCTGCTGCCAAGTCGCTTCAGTCGTGTCCGACTCTGTGCAACCCCATAGACAGCAGCCCACCAGGCTTCCCCGTCCCTGGGATTCTCCAGGCAAGAACACTGGAGTGGGTTGCCATTTCCTTTTCCAATGCATGAAAGTGAAAAGTGAAAGTGAAGTTGCTCAGTCATGCCTGACTCTTAGCAACCCCATGGACTGCAGCCTACCAGGCTCCTCCACCCATGGGATTTTCCAGGCAAGAGTACTGGAGTGGAGTGCCATTGCCTTCTCCGTCCAGAGCCTGAGTACCTGTTAATTATACAGTCATATGTGAGTGATATGTGGAGACTCTAAACTTCTTCCTTTTTCTACTTGTTACTGACCAGAGTCCTCAGAAACCACCTGACTTGGAAAGAACAATTGTTTGAGGTCATCAGGGCTTAACTGGTGACAGTTTTAGATCATTGGAGGATAAATATAACTTAAATGACATTTGTAAGGCAGATTTTGATATTTATGCCAATGGTGCCGAGACAAAATGGAGCATTAACTTTTATTATTTCTAAATATTCTTAGTGTGACCTTTTTTTGTTATGACCATATGCATGTCTCCCTTTACTTACTGCTTATGAGTAGAAATATATGACATTTAATTGATAATTTATTTTCTTTTAAAATATATTGAAAAATATTTTCAAAATATTTTGAAATATACGTTAGCTACATTTCATCATTTTGTAAAATACTTTGACATGGATTCACTTAAAAATATTCATTGAGTATTTATTACATGCTAGGCAGTGTGTCGGGAGAAGGCAATGGCACCCCACTCCAGTACTCTTGCCTGGAAAATCCCATGGACAGAGGAGCCTGGTAGGCTGCAGTCCATGGGGTCGCTAATAGTCGGACACGACTGAGCGACTTCACTTTCACTTTTCACTTTCAAGCATTGGAGAAGGAAATGGCAACCCACTCCAGTGTTCTTGCCTGGAGAATCCCAGGGACGAGAGAGGCTGCTGGGCTGCCGTCTATTGGGTCGCACAGAGTCGGACACGACTGAAGCGACTTAGCAGCAGCAGCAGCAGCAGGCAATATGTCACTTTAAAAAGTAGAGTACGAGAAAAAAATTAGAAAATATATGTGTCAAGCACTATGTCTGATACAGGTACTATAAAAATCAATGTAAAATTGTTAAGATATGTTTTTTCCTCAGTGAACTTACAGCCTGTTTTATCATCACTATTTAATATTATTCAGTTCAGTCACTCAGTCATGTTCAACTCTTTGCAATCCTATGGACTGCAGCATGCCAGGCTTCTCTGTCCATCACCAACTCCTGGACTTTACTCAAACTCATGTCCATCGAATCAGTGATGCCATTCAACCACCTCATCCTCTGTCATCCTCTTCTCTTCCTTCCTTCAATCTTTCCCAGCATCAGGGTCTTTTCCAGTGAGTCAATTCTCTGCATCAGGTGGCCAAAGTATTGGAGTTTCAGCTTCAGCATCAGCTTCAGCATTCAGCATGAATGCAAATCTCAATGAATATTCAGGACTGATTTCCTTTAGGATTGACTGTTCGATCTGCTTGCAGTCCAAGGACTCTCAAGAGTCTTCTCCAACACCACAGTTCAACAGCATCTATTCTTTGGCACTCAGCTTTCTTTAATATTATTAAATACATTTAATGGGAGATGTGGAAGCTAAAGTTAAAAAGAAGTTGAAATAACTTGCATAAGGTCACACAGAAAGCGAGTTTTAAGTTACAATTTGGGTTAATCAAATATTTTTATAATATTATTTTATTTCCTACATATATCATTTTTTTGGAACTTTATCTCATTTTTCAAAGACATTGATCTGGGATAAAAATACACCTTTATAACTTATAGTCTACTTAGAATCAACATTATACAGCTTCCCTATATAATATAATCATCATACTTCCCTATTCCCTCTTCTAGTCTTTGGACTATTTGTGTCATACATTTTATTCATACATACATTATAAATCCCATGATAGATTGCTATTAGTTTTGTTTAAATAGTAAATTTTCTTTTAAATTGATCTAAATATAGGAATGAAATCTTATATATTTATCTGTGTTGCCCACATTTTCTGGTATTCTATATTCATTTGTATAGAACTATATTTCTATTTCATATCTTTTTCATTCTGCCTGAAATGCTTCCTTTAACATTTCTTGTAGTGCATGTCTTCTGGTGATAAATTCTTTCAGCTTTTGCATGACTCAAAAAGACTTTATTTTGCCTTTATTTTTGCAAGAGAGTTTTGCTAGGTATAGAATTCTAGGTTGACAGATATTTTTGTCTTTGAGTACTTTAAAGATGTTGCTCCAGTATTCCTGCTTGCTTTGTTTTGGATGATAACTCTGCTTTTTTTCTCTCTCTATATATAATGCATTATATATTATATATATATATGATATATATTTGTACAACATGTTCTCCCTTTCCCTACCCTTTCCCCCTCCCCCCAGTATACTTTTAAGATTTTCCTTATCACTAATGTTACCAATTTGATTATGATGTATCTTCATAGTTTATATTTCTTGTCCTTGGGGTTTGTTGAGCTTCTTGGATTTCTAAGTTTATGGTTTTCATCAATTTAGGAAAATTTTAGCCATCATTTCTCCAAGCATTTTCTGAGTCCCTCCCTTTCTTCTCTTTCAGCGACTTAAATTGCATGAGTATTAGGCCACTTAAGTTGGCCCACACCTTACTGATGATGCTCTGTTCATTTTTGTAAATACTTTCTCTGTGTTTCATTTTGGATAATTTCTGTTGTTACTTTTTCCAGGTTTCTGTTCTTCTCTTTGAAATATCAAATCCCTTGTTATTCTTTCTTTTTTATTTATTTTTCTAAATTTTGGTGTCATCCACCAGAGCTGCCTTGGAGGGAATCTGTGTCTCAGCGGCCGCCTACTGCTGGTGGTAATCTCGTGATACTCTGCACTTTCAGCCATCAATGCCCTTCTTATTATTCTTGTCCAGTGTAGTTTTCATCCCAGTCATCATAGGTTTCAAATCTTAAAATTTGATTACCCCAAATTTCTGACTTTGGAGAATCACCCTTTTAAAAAATATTTTTTGTTTCAACTTAATATTTGGAACATAATTATTTTGATGTTCTTATTTGTTAATTCTAACATTGGTCTCAGTTTGGATCAGTTTCAATTGATTGATTTTTCCTCCTCTTTATGGGTTGTTATATTCTGGCCTTTTTGTATTCCTGGTTAATTTTAATTAGACACCAGAATTCTGAATTTTATCCTGTTGAGTGCTGAATATTTTTGTATTTCCATAAATATTCTTGTGCTTTATCTAGGGTGCAGTTAAGTTACTTGGAAGCAGTTTGAAACTTCTGAGTCTTGCTAGTATAATTCAGTGAGTCTGACCAGAGCATCTTGTAGTCTAGGGATAATTGTTCTCCACATCTAATGCAGTATTCTTCTGCATACTGTACCCAATGCTCCCTCAATAATGTGGCTTTCCAGTCTGACTGGTGGTAATAGACACCAGTCTTTGTCCTATGTGATCATTCAGTGATCTTCCCTCTGGTTCCCTAGGCTTCAGGTAGTTTCCATTGAAGACTTAAAGAGGACTCTCTGGAGATTTCCAGTCTTCTTTCTTCCAGGCTTTTCTCTTCTGTCTTGCCTTCCAGGCAAGTCTCTCCTTTTTGGTTCTCTCCTGCAAACTCCATCTACTTTATTTTCCTTGGACTCTAACTTCATCTCCTCAACTCAGAAATTCTGATGAGTTCTGCTTGATTTCTCCCTCCATGAGTGGTAGCCTGGAAACTCTTAAGTCAGGAAGCTGGGATAATCACAGATAATCCTGTCTCTCAGGGATAACTGTCCTTTGTTGACTGATGTCCAGTGTTTTATTTTTTTCTGTTGTCTTATTTTAGGTTAAAGTAGCCTAAATAACAAAATTTATCAATTTATTATTTATCATTAAATCTAATGAAAGGTAAATCTGTTACTCAATTGTGTCTGACTCTTTGCAACCCTTTGGACTGTAGCCCACCAGTTTCCTTTGTCCATAAGATTTTTCAGGCAAGAGCACTGGAGTGGGTTGCTATTTCCTCCTTCAGGAGATGTTCCCAACCCAGGGATCGAACCTGCATCTCCTGTGTCTCCTGCATTGCAGGCAGATTTTTTTTTTTAATGTGCTGAGCCATTAGGGAAGCCCTATTTATCACTGCTGCTACTGCTAAGTCACTTCAGTCGTGTCCAACTCTGTGCGACCCCATAGACGGCAGCCCACCAGGCTCCCCCATCCCTGGGATTCTCCAGGCGAGAACACTGGAGTGAGTTGCCATTTCCTTCTCTAATGCATGAAAGTGAAAAGTGAAAGTGAATTCGCTCAGTCAGGTCCGACCCTCAGTGACCCCATGGACTGCAGCCTTCCAGGCTCCTCCGTCCATGGGATTTTCCAGGCAAGAGTACTGGAGTGGGGTGCCATTGCCTTCTCCAATTTATCACTAACATCTATTAATTAATTTAATTTATAAGTCAAAATTTATTAATTTAGAGTAACAGAGTTTATTCTATCTTTGTTGGAAGCAGAAATTCCCTTTTTAAAATAAGCCCTTTAAAGATGCTGTCTCATTGTTTCTAATGAGAAGTCAGAGTTGCCCTATATTGTTCCTCTGTATATAATAATTTTTTTGCTTTGGCTGCTGTTAAAATATTTCTTTACTTTTGGTGTTTTATTTTTTACTATCATGTGCCCAAGTATGGTCTTTTTCTATATTTATATTTTTTTGTTTTGCTCAGCTTTATGTATTTGTGGGTTGATGTTTTTCATCAAATTTTGGGGAATTTCAACTATTATTTCTTTGATTATTTTTATGCCTCAAAAATGTCTGTCTCCCATCCTTATTAAATTCTAATTATGTCTGTTAAACATGGGAAAGGCTACCCACTCCAGTATTCTGGCCTGGAGAATTCCATGGACTGTATAATCCATGGGGTTGCAAACAGTCAGAAATGACTGAGCAACTTTCACTTTCAAACACTTTTTACTGTCCCATTTGCTTTGCATTTGAAAAAAATGTTTAATTTCTATTCTTTAGTTTGGGTGGTTTCTACTGACCTATTTTCAGTCTTACTAATCTTTTTTTTTGCCCATTGTCTAATTTTCTATTAAGCTCACTTAGTGATTTTAATTTCATATATATTTTTTTAGCTCTTGAATTTCTATTTAATTCTTTTTATGGTTCTCATCACTCTACTGATATTCTCTATCTATCCAATCATTCTATCCATCATTTCCTTTAAGTTTTTGAGCATATTTATAACAGCTTTTTAGGAGTACTTCTCTGTTAATTTCAAAATGTGATCATCCTGGGGGCTTGCTTCCACTGGCTATTTTTCTCTTTTGATTATAGGTCATATTTTTGCTTATTTATATGTATAGTTTTTAAAAAACATATGCTGGACATTGTGCACAAGATATGATTTGTGGATTATGATGTTTTCTTTAAAGAATGTTGAGGTTTTTTCCTGGCTGGCAGTTGATTTGTGGTGATCAGTGGGATCTTATAGACTGGTGGTTTTCAAGTAGGGGTAGTTTTACTCTCCCCACCCAAAGAGATATTTGACAATGTATGGATATTTTTGGTTGTCACAACTTGGGGTGACTATGACATACAGTGTGTACAGGTCAGGAACATCCCACAGTTGGTGAACATCCCACAATTCACTGGAAAAGCACCCCACAACAACTAAGTATCTGATTCAGTGTTTCAATGCTGAGGTTGAGAAACCCTACTGTATTATTGGAGAGGGTTTATTTCAGTACCCCATCACCTCCAGTCCTAGAGCTTGTACCTTATTCTAGAGTATACCTTATTTCTAGCATTTTGCCTTTCTGGGGTCTTAACCAAGTGCCTGAAATACTAAATGGAGCTTCTTTATTCCACTGTGGCTGGGCCAGACCTCCAATCACCCAGCACTTTACAACCTGTGGTATCTTTCTTCAGGACTCACCTCTCAGCAATTGGTTAGTCTTACTGAGTCTCACCCTCTCTAGGTATAGTCCAGTGCTTGGCCAGAGTCCTGAAGGGCACCTCCGTGTAGAACTCTGGGCATCTCCACCATCTCTAGGAACTTTACCTATAAACTCTAGCCTCCTAAGCAACCCTAAATTTCTGACTCTGTGTCCTGTTCCTAATAAGACTGTCACTTTCTGTCAGTCAGTCAGTTCAGTTGCTCAGTCATGTCCAACTCTTTGTGACCCCATGGACTGCATCATGCCAGGCTTCCCAGTCCATCACCAACTCCTGGAGCTTGCTCAGTGCTCATGACCATCGAGTTGGTGATGGCTTCCAGCCATCTCATCCTCTGCTGTCCCCTTCTCCTCCTGCCTTCAGTCTTTCCCAGCATCAGGGTCTTTTCCAATGAGTCAGTTTTTCACATCACGTGGCCAAAGTATTGGAGCTTCAGCATCAGTCCTCCCAATGAATATTCAGGACTGATTTCCTTTAGGACTGACTGGTTTGATCTTCCTGTAATCCAAGGGACTCTCAAGAGTCTTCTCCAACACCACAGTTCAAAAGCATCAATTTTTTGGTGCCCAGCTTTTTTTATGGCCCAACTCTTACATCCATACATGACTACTAGAAAAACCATAGCTTTGACTAGACAGAACTTTGTCAGCAAAGTAATGTCTCTGCTTTTTAATACTTTACCTAGCTTTGTCATAGCTTTTCTTCCAAGAAGCAAGCGTCTTTTAATTTTATGGCTGCAGTCACCATCTGTAGCAATTTTGGAGCCCAAGAAAATAAAGTCTCTCACTGTTTCCATTGTTTCCCCATCTATTTGCCATGAAGTGATGGGACCGGATGCCATGATCTTAGTTTTTTGAACATTGAGTTTTAGGCCAGCTTTTCCACTCTCTTCTTTCACTTTCATCAAGAGGTGCTTTAGTTCCTCTTTACTCTTTGCCATAAGAGTGCTGTCATCTGCATATCTGAGGTTATTGATATTTCTCCCGGCAATCTTGATTCCAGCTTGTGCTTCATCCAGTCTGGCATTTCACATTAGGTACTCTGCATATAAGTTAAATAAGCACTATTTATACAGCTTTACACAATATACATCCTTGATGTTCTCCTTTCCCAATTTTGAACAAGTTTGTTGTTCCATGTCCAGTTCTAACTGTTGCTTCTTGACCTGCATACAGATTTCTTAGTAGGCCAGTAAGGTGGTCTGGTATTCCTATCTCTTTAAGAATTTTCCACAGTTTGTTGTGATCCACACGGTCAATTTAGGGTAGTCAATGAAGCAGAAGCAGATGTTTTTCTGGAATTCTCTTGCTTTTTCTGTGATCCAGTGGATGTTGGCAATTTGATCTTTGATTCCTCTGCCTCTTCTACATCTACCTTGGACATCTGGAAATTCTCGATTCACATACTGTTGAAGCCTAGCTTGAGCATTACTTTGCTAGCGTGTGAGATGAATGCAACTGTTTGGTAGTTTGAACATTCTTTGGCATTGCCTTTCTTTGGGACTGGAATGAAAACTGACCTTTTCCAGTCCAGTTACTTTCTGTACTTTGCTTCAAAGAGTACTCTTGATAGTAATGTGGGTCAACATGAAACTCACCTTCCACATTTTCCTTCTGTCAAAGTCCATAACCCTATGCATTTTGTTTCCTCATGCCTGACAACAACAATAGTTTCATGTATTTTGTAGTTTCATAGTTTGCAATAGGAGTGTAATTCCCATACCTGATATTCCATCATGGCCAGAAAGATATCCCAGAGATGGAACTTGAAATCTTGTGTTTCTCTACTATTCTTTGAGAGTAACAAAATATCCTTAATCATAAGGAAATATTTGCTAATAGTGAAGATAAAGTTGCAATTTCCTTCTCTAGAAAATATTAAGAACAGTTCTGCTATGTCTGCCTTTTTATTCCATTCTCCAAGACCATTTCTATGCTCCATTTCTATGCTGGCTAATGCTAAGTCACTTCAGTCGTGTCCGACTCTGTGCAACCCCATGGATGGCAGCCCACCAGGCTCCGCCATCCCTGGGATTCTCCAGGCAAGAACCCTGGAGTGGGTTTCCATTTCCTTCTCCAATGCATGAAAGTGGAAAGTGAAAGTGAAGTCGCTCAGTCATGTCCGACTCTTCGCGACCCCACGGACTGCAGCCTGCCAGGCTCTTCCATCCATGGGATTTTCCAGGCAAGAGTACTGGAGTGGGTTGCCATTGCCTTCTCTCTAAAAAAGATAATAATCGCTGTCTTCTGTCGTATGCTTTCTACTGCTAGGTAATGTGCCAATAGAGTTACATTTATTGTATTTCATTTAATCCTCACAGCAGCCGTATTTTCCCTTGTTTACTTTTAAGGACACTGAGGCTCCAAGGAGTCAAGTAACTTGTAAGTTTTCAGAGGTAGTGAAATGACAGAGCTGAAACATAGACCTTGGTCTGTCTTAATGTGGGACTGCTGCTGCTGCGGCTGCTAAGTTGCATTACTCGTGTCCGACTCTGTGCTACTCCATAGACGGCAGCCCACCAGGCTCCCCCGTCCCTGGGATTCTCCAGGCAAGAACACGGGAGTGGGTTGCCGTTTCCTTCTCCAATGCATGAAAGTGAAAAGTGAAAATGAAGTTTCTCAGTTGTGTCTGACTCTTAACGACCCCATGGACTGCAGCCCACCAGGCTCGTCCACCCATGGGATTTCCCAGGCAAGAGTACTGGAGTGGGGGCCATTGCCTTCTCCGAATGTGGGACTACCAACTAGCTAGTCCCTACCGCACCACATTAAGTCAAATTGTCCCCTAAGTTCCTCTTTGGGAAGCATTTATACACTATGCTCTGAATTCAGCTTTTCTAGGCTGGGGACCTGGTTTACTGTCATAGATAAATCTCTATGCAAGTGGAAGTTAACAGAAATCATATCCTGAGAGGATATGAACTAAAGTTTGTGTATCACATTGTCCATCATAGGGCCAATAATTTTTACCATCAGCATCCCCAATTTTTTTTCTCTCTTTTTTTTAAAATTTTATTTTATTTTTAAACTTTACATAATTGTAAGCATCCCCAATTTTTAGCAATACGTTTTTGATAATTTTGACCTTTTAATCTACAGTACTATCTACATTATTTTAATTACGACACTGCACTTCCTCTCCCGTCACTCTCACCTATCTGGCCCTTGGACCTGGCTGCCATGGTATCAGTGCTTTGTTCACTTGGCCTTTATCTTGCCTGGGTATCAGGCTTTCAGAATAGTGTCTTCCAGTGAAATCTCTGAGTCTATAAACACAAATGAGTGTCAAGAACTTTCTAACTGCCCTGAACAATATCAGTGCTAAGTTAATAGTCAAAAAGTAATCAAAAATACGGGAAAGGCACTTCCAAAAAGGGCTGGTGTAGAGTCCTTTGCGAAATGGTAATGACCTGGGAGACCAACAGTTAACTGAAAAAGAGGCAAATCTGAAGAGCACTTAGTCAACTTGCTTTGCTCAGCCCACCTGGGTCTTTCTTTTGATCTGAGTACATCTCTCCCATCTGTTTGGTTGGAGTGTCTGTACAAATTCTCTGGATTTCATTCCAACCACACCTGCCCTGTTCCAGGACCTCCTTTTCCCTCCTTCTGGCAACACATCCAGATTTCCTCTGTCTTTAGTATCTTCCTTCTTAATTCATCCTAAAAAGATGGTAATTATCTCTGAAAGTGCAGTACACATTATGTTATTCTTGCTTAGAAAATTTCAGTGGCATGCTGTGTCCAGTTTCTTCCCTCACCTACACTCTGATCCAGCCAGCCTGGTTCCCTTTGTGTTCCCAGAACTTGTTCCATGCAATCTCATATCCATGCCCCACCACTGTGTAACCCATGTACCTGTGTACCCTCCCATTCTCATCTCCACTCCTCAAAATCCTACCCAGTTGTCAGGACACAAGTAAAATGTTTTCTCTTCTGTGAAGTCTGCACCCATGTTTCTGATGAAATAAATCCTTCTCCTGCTTGTATTTGTGTGGTGCTGTGTATCCCATCTTCCCTGGCACATTGTAATCTTCTGGGAAATAGGTATCTTGTGAACTTTTTTTATCCATCTCCTACACTGCTGAGCTGTGCTTCATGAAGATTAGAAATGCTTATTGGGCAGAATTAAAAGCAGGATATGACATCAGCTATACAAAGACCTTTTCCTTGAATTAACCTGATAACTAATAACTGGCCACCTCAAAATGATTTGATAATATGCTTGAGATAAACTATTTATGCACAACATAATAGAACATTTAAACTCAAAATTTTAAGTAAAAAGCAATCTGTCAAACAGTTTATGAAATTTATAGATGTTTAAATACATCTATAGAGTCTTTTAATAGTCTGCATTTTCTTAAAGATAATATTATGTAGGAAGAAAAGTTGGAATTATTTCTATAAAATGTACTGTACTTTCCAAAAAGTAGTGATAGGTATTGAGTGTGCCCAGGATGGTACCACTGCAGGGGGCCTCTTTAGCATTGTCCTGGGTACAGTTTTGTGTTTAGATTGACTTTGCCCAAAGAAGCACAACTTTTGTTGGAAAGCACAACTCCTGGTGCAATGGGGCAATCGGAAAGGGCTGCACTGGAGAGAGATCCTTCAGACTTCATCAAAATTCTAAATGCGTTGAAACTGTCATTCAAAGAGTTAACATCTGCGAAGAATAAAAAATGCAATGGAGAGGTTTCAGGCAAAGCATGGGGAGCCTGATAAAATTATCAGTGAATTAAATTCAGACAGATGGCTTTGGAAAGGAATGAAGTACACAAACCTTCCGTGGAGTATAATGACTCTCATTCTGACAGGGGCTTTGTCAACAGGGTAAGCCTTTAAAAAAAAAAAATCTGGATTTTAAAGCAATTGGAAGTCAAATTCTTCTCCTCTTCTGAAGGTGTTGTTTAGTACTTAAAGCAACACAATGACAAAAGAGTCTGGACAGCGTCAGACTCTAAAATGCTAGGTGTATGTACCCAGCTGGGTGGGAGGCACATGGTAGGCTCCCTGGGTGCTGTCCCTGTCCTCAGACTCACTGCCCACATCAATGGGTCCTTGGCAGTTAAAGTATTTTTACAGAACAGAGGCCAATCATTAGCCCTGCTTACTATAGTGGGATGACAAGAGAAGCTTTCAGCCATTAAACACACACGGGTGCACACAGAATAAAGAGAAATCAACTGATTTTTGTTCCTTGAAATTTCAATTTTTATCAGTTGTTGATTGCATTAAAAAATAGAGCTCCTAGAAAAAGTATCTCAGTTGATACTAACTATCCTTCTCTATTTAGAAAAAAATGATGAGAAAATAGTGTTGAGTCTCCCTCGGGGTTTCTTTTCCTTATGGTTTCTATTTTATCATCACTTACTTGGCTCTAGGGAGCCCCTCTTTCAGGTGATGGGCCCTGGCATATTCACGCTCAGACGTGGATGGCCAGGCAGCTTCTAAGCAAAGGACGGTGCCTTTGTTCCAGACCAGATGTTCTGTTTCTCCCTGGTTACAGTTTGCATTGTGGTACCTTATTATCCAGCATTCTCTGGAACTGGTGCCAAGGTAGCCTCAGAATCCGCCAAGAGCAGTGCCGAATCAATGAGACAGCTGGCAGCCTCCCTGGGGAGGGAACATTTTTACCTTTTTGATTCATGCAGTCTCCGCTAGTTCGGATCCAGGATGCCATAAATGATTTTTCTTAGCGACAGGTGAGAACAAAAAAGCTTTGTAAGCCTAATTCAATAGAAGCTGCAAACTCAGTGTGCTATTGATTAAAAGGAGAAGACGATGAAGAGGAAGTGTACACACAGCCCAGTTGCATTTTCTCCATAATTGACGTCTATGCTTCTGCCTGTATTGGAGTTGTCAGATTTGCCGGGAGAAGAAGCTTGAGAATCAAGAGTATTGTGTTTATTGAGCAAGGATCATGCCTCTGAGATTGCATGTTATCTACAAAAACAAGAAGATTACTCTTTTTTTCATTTTTTACTATAAAATTCACTGATCTATTGCTAACTTGGCTAAAAATTCAAGGTTACTTTAATGGATTTGTTCACATCATTCAAGTTTTAATGTTTGGAATGCGTTTATTTACCAGGGCTATGAACTTGGGTAAAAATCATCCATGTTTACACTCTAGCAAAGATGACAGCTCAGTTTAGGGCCTCTACTGAGGTCATACACATGTGAGCACATGTTTTGGGATCAACAGGAACACTAGTCCTGAATACCCTGTCCTCCCAGTGCTCCATGAGAGCAGGCCAGTTCTGAAGTAGTCGGAAGGCCATTAGGAGATGAGATAGCACAGTACCAGGGAGCTCCAGTTCTGGTGTGGCTGAGAGGCAGAAATGTGACAGTAGCAGAATTTAGGGACCCTGCAGTGTATCATCCCTATCAGTCATGGCAGATGTATTGGCAGCATGATGGATGACACCCAAGCACTGACCTTGGTGGGCTAGCCTTTGTCACATAAGTGTCAGAATAAGTCAAAGCAGTGGGTCTACCCACCGTCAAATAAGAGCAGTAAGCTGTGGCAGCAGCAGAGGGAAAATGAACGTGAATGTCACATATGGTCCATATTTCTGAGGAGCAGTAATCTTGTTGTTCAACCATTGAATGGGATGGGATATTTCATGAAGAGGGAAAATCAATCATCAATGCATGCTTGTGGCCATATGAGTTTTCTTCTCTCAACTAGGGTATAACTTAGAGAATAGTGGGTTTATAAACTAGCTGGCCTCACAGGGTGAAAACTGTTATAACATAGATTACTTTAAGCCTGAGAAAATTTTAGTCAAACCAGCGAGCAAATCATGTACAAAGTTTCAATTCCATTTATAAGACATTGGCTCATGTACTTGCAGTTCAACATTCAGTTGGTGACAAATGGCTTGGCTTGGGAATAGAAATAATTTGATCTGGGATTCCTGGTGATTTTCCCATGATGGTCTTAGAATTTGTCTCTCAAGCATTCTCCCAAAGCTTCACACATATGTATGACCTACCCCAAGTCTATTTCTTGAGTTTACATTTTATTTGATCAGTCATACAAAGTAAGGAGAAATTTGCAATAAGATATCTCAATATGGAGCAGGACATGGTGAAAGGCTTAATGGGTACAGAGGATAAAGGATACAGAGAAAAGATCATGATCAACTTGCTTTTCATTGAAAACTGAGGTTAGAACAGACTAAAGCAAAACCTGACCATTTATTTTCCAGATGACTTTATGCCATGTGGTAAGGATTCTGCCAGCTTCATGGGTGTAGAGAGTCAGTTGTCATAACCATACCCCCAAGCCAAGGGAATCAGTGAAAATACTGTATCCCATATTTTGGAATCAACATTTAAAAAGCGAGAGACTCAAATATCATATGATTGTCTTTCCTTCCAAGCCAAAAATATTCAGATTGGCATCCTGAGGCACCTGGTCAAGGGGAGTAGATCAGATGTTGCATAAACAGTTAAGGGCCAGACCCTACATCATTCAAATGCAGCCAATTTGAGTTGCTATGCAGTCCCCCACCCTGCACCCCCAGGCACCAGTTAGGTTCTGTGTGCTTCCCATTGTGCCAGCCATCAGTAAAGAGGCTCTTTCAAGGCAAGCAAAGGAGACACTATTTATCATAGCATGCTTTTATAACTTTTGCAACTTCAGGAGGTGAATCCAAGCTGAAAATAGATATAGAGTCAGGGAAGATTTAGGAGGGAAAAAGGAGCAATATTATATGCATACCAGCTTCATTAAGGAAAGCAAATCCAGGAGCATTTTGGAGTCAACCTTCCCTCTTTTAAGAACAATGTCAGGAAGATGAAGATATCCTCTCATGGACGACCTGATATAAAACATTTGTCTGATCAGCTAGACATTTCTTATATTCTCTAGTTCTTGATGTGGGTGTAGACACTGAGAAGTTGAGCCTCTGGCTGCACTGTGTTTGGCTGTGTGGACTACTGTATATAAACAGAAGGTAAAGTGTAAGCCCTGATGGTATTCTGAGGGCATTTCTCTCCTTTCTGGATGAATGCTTGAGATGCTGCTAGACTGAAAACTGAGTTAGGTCTCATGGTAATCTTTCCCATTCTTCTCAACTGCAAGATTTATAAAACATTGCTCTTTGGGTCTAGGTATCATTTTGGGATCACATCATGATAACTCTATGCGTATGTACTGGGAGGGCAGAGTTACAAAGCGATTTCTCAGCAGTGCTGGGAAAGAAGCAATTACCGGAACACATTTTAGCCCTGCTTGTCAGACTGAGTTTCACTTGGGTACAAGGGAAGCATTTAACTTGGGCAGCATCCCTTTTTGAAGGCTTAATTTAGTTTTTTCTTCCCTTTAATTGTGTGATTCCAGTATTTTAGCTACAATCCCTAGGCTGTAAGAACCTTTAAACAGCTCTTGATTATGAAACAGGGCATGGGTTTTCAAGAATAAACAGGGAGCTGCATAATTTATAGGAAAACTGCATGATGGACTTCTTCACAAAGAACATTGGGGTTACATTGGCACAAGCCAAATACCTTTTAAATGAATAGTCAGTAATCAGCAGCCACTACAGTAAGTGCTTGAATTTTTTTTTTCTTTTATGTGCTATGAGTCCATAAATTAAGCCTCTGATTCTGATTGCTGTCATGAGTGCATACGCCTATTGCTACCCACCCCCACTGCTTAGATCTGCATCAGCTCATGCTCAGTTTAGAGAGTTATGGAAAGTAGAAGGCAAGTCTCTTTTAAAATATTCAATTTCCATTCACTTAAAAATACCATAATGGGGAAAGGGTGTTGATTCCAAGTGTTAGCTTTTGACTAGTTTTGGCTTCAGGCCAAGTTACAAAATCTACTTAATACAAAGTATGAGTTAAGTGCGAATATTTAAAATTAAAAAGTTGCTTCAGAAAATATTGCAATATTGACAACAAAATAAATTATTAGTGCTTTACCTATCGCAGCACTATTTTCAGTCATTTACAAGTTATTAATTCACTTTTCTTAATATTCCTATATGATGAGTACTATGATTTTGGTCATTTTACAGAGGAGGAAATTGAGGCACAAAAATTTAAGCAGCTTCTCATGTTTGCATAGCTAGTATGTGGTAGAGCTGAAATCTGAGTTGAGTTTAACACAAACTCCTATGATTTGAACTGTAGTATTAATTGTATTTAATTAAAAAAATAATTGTGGTAATGAGGTATGGAGAAAAGCAAACTTAGCAAAATATATTCAGAAGAAAACTTCGGGATATTCTTCTCTTAAAAGTTGGCAAAGATTATTCTATTGAAGTGTAGACAGTTGCTGTTTTCTTATCAAGCTTAAAGAAAGCAAGTTAAAAAATATTTATATGAATTTGGTAAGAACTCAAAACACAGAAATAAAAGGGAATTAAAGAGAAATTAAGAGAAATAGAAAAACTTATAAAAAAGTAAACAATAAGCATGAAAGAGAAAAACAAGGAATTTTAACTTATGCCCAAGTTCCCTTAAAAATGATCCAAGTGTGTTAGTTGCTCAGTCGTGTCCAGCTCTTTGTACCCCATGTATTGTAGCCCGCCAGGCTCCTATGTCCTTGGAATTCTCCAGGCAAGAATACTGGAGTGGGTAGCTATTCCCTTCTCCAGGGGGTCTTTCCGACCCAGGGATTGAACACAGGTCTCCTGCATTGCAGGCAGATTCTTTACCAACTGAGCCACCAGGGAAAGTAAAAGAGAAAGTCGCTCAGTTGTGTCCGACTCTTTGCAACCCCATAGACTATACAGTCCGTGGAATTCTCCAGGCCAGAATATTGGAATGGGTAGCCTTTCCCTTCTCCAGGGGATCTTCCCAACCCAGGGATTAAACCCAGGTTTCCCACATTTTGGGTGGATTCTTTACCAGCTGAGCCAAAAGGCAAGCCCAAGAATACTGGAGTGGGTAGCCTATCCCTTCTCCAGGGGATCTTCTGGACCTAGGAATGGGACTGGGGTCTCCTGCATTCAGGCAGATGCCTTACCAACTGAACTACCTGGGAACAGGGAAGAGAGAAGTAAAAAAACACCTAAGCAATCTGATAGTTTCCTCAAAGACCCACTAGGCATCAGTTTTGCCTGAAACAGCTTTGTGATTAAGGCTGCTTAGTCAGGATCTAGGGTTTGTACGGGAAGTGAAGTGAGAAAAATATATGGGATGCTTATTATTCAATTGTCATAACTTGGAGAATGCCTTAATGACTGTCACTTGTTAACCTTAAATTTTGTTAGTTTCTTTTCTTTTTAAAAAATTTTAGTAAATTATAGTATTTTAGGGACAGAGAATACTGTATCTTCCACAGAGTCTGGAGTTGAGTTTCTCATATTTGAAAAAATAGCTGAGGTCCATCCTACAGAGTGAAAAAGCTAAGCTTTGCCATGGGAGAATCACCTTCCTGATCAAGATGCTTCCTTACTCAGCTGAGTTTCTTACTGCCTCTCAAGTTGTGATCTGAACATCATATTCACCTGATTAGTACTGTTGAATAAATGTTATACAGCCTTTGAAACCTTAAGTTGTATAAAAATGCAGTGATTTTGTAGTTTAAGCCCGAAAAGTATCTGTTGTGTCATCCTATCAGCTGAGGACTGTGATCTTTGCTGCTTCCTTTTGTATTTCACTGCTGCTTCACTGACGAGGAAGCAACACTGAATAGAGGAAACCCAAGAGAAGATTTAGGTAGGGTGTAAACCCTGTAGAGAATTGACGCATTTGGCTTTGCACTAGGTAAGCAAAATTTCAGCAAGTCAAAATCAGCAAATTTGTGCGATGTTCTGGTAAGCCACTTCCCTCCTGCAGTCCACTCATTAATTTTCGGAAGCCTGACAGAATGGCTAAAAGGATGATCAATTTCAGTGTCACTCCTGGTGTGTTTTTAGCCTATGTAAAAGGAGTTCCTGACAAGTAACCCTCTTAGTGCCCTCAAAATGTCTTCTATTATTAAATATTGGGAATAAGCTGAAATAATGAAACTAGCTTTTTTTGCCACCTGAATGGTTGGTTTAGAAGATGATGAGACTGTTGTCTATTACTGACATATATAGGTGGACTTAAGCACTCAAGTGAGCAAAACCTTGAGAGAAATGAACATATTTCAGGAGAACTACTTTTCCTTAATGGGTCTGTATGGAACAAATGGGATATCTCTACTCATTTTCCAAATAATTGCATGACCTTGTTATCTAGTAGATAAAAACCTAACTCCTCTTCTACCTCCTCCCTATCCATTTTTATTCTAATGTGTTGCTTCAGTTTTGGGCTGACTGGTGTCCCTGGGACCCTTGAGCTGTCCTGAAGGAGCTGGCACTATAGATGTTTCTCTACCAGAGGGACAGGATGGAGAGTCTTTCCCTCCTAGAGTTTGCTTTTCCTCTCTTTTTCCTTCTCACTCACTCATTTCTTTTCTTCTTTCCTACATGTCATCTTTTCCTCCTCTTCCTTTCGATAAAACCTTCTACCATCAAATCTTGAGCCCCAGTCATAGGCAATGTGTAGTTACTTTGATGTCTATTGGCACCCAAGCATTGTTGCTATTGGTCTTTATTCCTTTTATATCCTAATATTTCTCACCAGCATGCCTGGTGAGAAAAGGGAAGAGAGTTGTTGTACAACCCAGATATAAAATCTCTACTGCATATATGTGGACAATTCTAAGAAAGATATAGCCTTCAGATCAGACATACACTGCAAGGCCTTATATGTGAATAAATAGCAGCAAATGTGAAAAGTACACTCAAGGGCCTGACAGTTAAAGCAAGAAAATGGCACATGCCTAGTAAGGATGGAAAAGAAGGGGAGAGCAGCTGGTCTATTCAAAGGGGCAGCTGCTACTCAGCTCCAGTGCTGCTGCCATTCAGCATATGAGATCTGCATGAACTTACTTGGTTTGATGCCAAGGAATCCTATATAATATAATATAACATAACATAACATAACATAACATAACATAACATAACATAATATTAAGGGGCTTCCCTGGTGGCTCAGGTGGTAAAGAATCTACCTGCAATGCAAGAAACCCAGGTTTGATCCCTGGATTGGGAAGATCTCCTAGAGAAGAGAATGGCAACCGACTCCAGTAGTCTTGCCTAGAGAATCCTATGGACAGAGGAGTCTGGTGGACTACAGTCCATAGGGTCACAAAGAATCGGACATGACTGAGCTACTAACATTTTCACTTTTCATTATGTTATATTATATGTTATCCTGGGAAGAAAAAAAGAAAGAAACTGAAGTGAAAAGAAAGTAAAGGAACATAAATAATTAAAGAAAAGACAAAGTATCTGCATGCTTGGAGTACTACAGGCACCTTGTTTGTGGTTTCTACCATAAATACTATAAATTCTGGAGATAGAATATTGTAATTTTGTTGCACCTGGGAATTTTAATATACCACAGTGTTCTTGACAGAAGCTTGAATACAAACAGTTTTCTAGATGAATGTTCATCCACTCAATTAAAACTCTGTAACTCATCAGAATGTGAAATTCCGAACTAAGACTGGAAACAATAAACTGACTAATTAAACAACATCACCTACTGTTAAGATACAAAGAGCTATTAATTTATAAAGCTAATTGGATTGGAAGGCAGCTAAACTCAAACCAGACTTACATTCTAATTGCTCTTTTACTTTAGAAAATATCAAAGACCATGAGATGATATTTTTATAGTGACAGTTCTTAACAAGCCCTGCAGGTCTTCAATAGAAACCTTTGTTAGAGTACTGATATTTGAAAGAATTTAAGTGTAACAGTCCAGCTTTATGGAATTGACTCAGGCTGCATTAGAAGAGAAAGGATTTGTAAAGGACTAAAAAAAATACAGCCTTCATTCCATATACACTGATACCTAATAGCCTCATAATGTGGTTTTAAAACATTTTGTTTTCTAGAATGCTGTCTGAAATATATTATTTAACAGACTGAGTTGCTCTCAGAACTTTGACCCAGTCAAAGATTGTTTCTTTTTTCTTGATAGAGATGTCAGGCTGTTTCTAATCATGTTGGCTTTGATGTCTGTCAAGAACAGACACACAAAGGGAAGGTTGGAGACCTGTTTGGCCCGTGGCACCACCCCAGAGATGCGGAGTAACCAAGTGAAGAGCATGGAGGGATGGTGTGACATGGAGTACAGGACACGGGGTCTTCTAGTCTGAATTCCCACTGATGTTTCAAACTTGTACTGTGAACCCTTCTGTTCAGATATGTATCTCAGACCTAAGATGCTCTTCACTCAGTCGTGGATGACTCTTTGTGACCCCATGGACTGTAGCCTGACAGGCTCCTCTGTTCATGAGATTCTCCAGGCAAGAATACTGGGGTGTGTTGCCATGCCCTTCTCCAGGGGATCTTCCCAACCCAGGGATCGAACTTATGTCTCCTGCTTCACAGGCAGATATGTTACCATCTGAGCCACCAGGGAAGCCCCTTCCTTTTTTAATCTGTTAAATAACCTCAAACAGACCTTGGAGTTACTTCAGTTTTTCTTATCAGTGAGCTTCCTCTGGCATTTATCCAGAGCCATGAACTTGGGGGGCCTTTGGGGCTTTCCTGGGAGTCCCAAGGGCACCTAAGTGCCTGGATTCCTTACAGCCCCCTTAGGAAGCGTCCTGCTCAGTCACTCAGTTGTGTCAGACTCTTTGCGAGCCTATGGACTCTAGCCTGCAAAGCTCCTCAATGCATGGGATTCTCCAGGTAAGAATACTGGACTGGGTTGCCATTTCCACCTCCAGGGAATCTTCATGACCCAGGGATCCAACCTGTGTCTCCTGCATTGCAGGGGAATTCTTTACCCCTGAGCCACACGGGAAGCCCTAGGAAGGTGTCAATCACACCTAAATCCTTGACACCCACGTTATCAGAACGCTGTTTCCGGCACGCACGCTGCGGCTCTCAGTAACAGCGAGCAACACCCAGAAGCCAGAAGCGGCGCTGAGTCCTTAAACAGGACCCCGGTGGCCTGTAGGCGTCGGGTTGGTCCTCCCAGCAGCCGCCTGCCTGTATGTGCACACGGCAACCCCGAGTCTGGCCTGTGGCTGCCGCTTGTTGCGGGAGCCAGGCTGTGCCCGCATCTCCACGCTGCCAGCACCCTGCTGCTGGCTGGCAGCACAGGCTCTGGGCAGCAGCTTTCACCTCCTTGGGCTTGTCAATCCTGCATCCCCTCCACTGACCTTTCTTTCCTTCCTGTTTACTGGGCGCCCGTTTCCAGTGCAAACAGCCGCTCATCCTCAGTTCCCCCTGTGTCTTTTCCAGCCTCCAGTCAGGCTGCAGCCCATCAGCTACCTGCCATGCGCGTTTGAGAACCAGTGCTCCTGCGCCTTGTTCCCGCACGCATCTCCTCTCTGTCTCAGTGCCAGTTCAGGGCGCTCAGGGCACTCTCTTGGCACCAAGGCAGGCAGGGTTAGGAGGACCCAACTTGGTCACCTATCTGAGACGGTGTCTCTATGAAATGAAGCAATTTCAACTAGGCTTCTAGATTTTCCCAACAACCTTCCCACCCTATTTCTCACTTACCCACATACGTGCAAGCGAGAACTGTGGTAAATATGAGGTGGGATTTTAATCTGACAACTTTAGAAGGGGAGGGTGTGTGTGTGTGTGTGTGTGTGGGTGGTGGTGGTGGGGGGGATGGATAGTTATACAATGAATGTGAAGGAAAAAAGAATGGCAATGAAACTGCTGCTAATACACCTCCTGCAGGGGAAGTGATAAACAATGGACTTGGAAGAAACATTCAGAAGGTTCCTGTAAGACTTTGCACAAGACACATTGCTTCTAGGGCCGAATGGTATTGCCATGTAACTACACTTTGTTCTCTTCAAATCTTTCATCTTTCTCTCCCTCTCCTTCTGTCTCTGTCTCTCTCTCGTTCTCCTATACTCAGTTCAGTTAAGTTCAGTTGCTCAGTCATGTCCGACTCTTTGCGACCCCATGAATCGCAGCACGCCAGGCCTCCCTGTCCATCACCAACTCCTGGAGTCACCCAAACCCACGTCCATCGAGTTGGTGATGCCATCCAGCCATGTCATCCTCTGTCGTCCCATTCTCCTCCTGCCCCCAATCCCTCCCAGCATCAGGGTCTTTTCCAATGAGTCAGTTCTTCGCGTGAGGTGGCCAAAGTATTGGAGTTTCAGCTTTAGCATCAGTCCTTCCAAAGAACACCCAGGACTGATCTTTAGAACAGACTGGTTGGATCTCCTTGCAGTCCAAGGAGCTCTCAAGAGTCTTCTCCAACACCACAGTTCAAAAGCATCAGTTCATCGGCGCTCAGCTTTCTTCACAGTCCAACTCTCACATCCATACATGACCACTGGAAAAACCATAGCCTTGACTAGACAGACCTTTGTTGGCCAATTAATGTCTCTGCTTTTTAATATGCTATCTAGGTTGGTCATAACTTTCCTTCCAAGGAGTAAGTGTCTTTAATTTCATGGCTGCAATCACTATCTGCAGTGATTTTGGAGCCCCCCAAAATAAAGTCTGACACTGTTTCCACTGTTTCCCCATCTATTTCCCATGAAGTGATGGGGCCAGATGCCATGATCTTTGTTTTCTGAATGTTGAGCTTTAAGCCAACTTTTTCACTCTCCTCTTTCACTTTCATCAAGAGGCTTTTTAGTTCCTCTTCGCTTTCTGCCGTAAGGGTGGTGTCATCTGCATATCTGAGGTTATTGATATTTCTTCCGGGAATCTCGATTTCAGCTTGTGCTTCTTCCAGCCCAGCGTTTCTCATAATGTACTCTGCAGAGAAGTTAAATAAGCAGGGTGACAATATACAGCCTTGACATACTCCTTTTCCTATTTGGAACCAGTCTGTTGTTCCATGTCCAGTTCTAACTGTTGCTTCCTGACCTGCATACAGATTTCTCAAGAGGCAGGTCAGGTGGTCTGGTATTCCCATCTCTTGAAGAATTTTCCAGTTTGTGGTCATCCACACAATCAAAGGCTTTGGCATAGTCAATAAAGCAGGAATAGATGTCTTTCTGGAACTCTCTTGCTTTTTCCATGATTCAGTGGATGTTGGCAATTTGATCTCTGGTTCCTCTGCCTTTTCCAAAACCAGCTTGAACATCTGGAAGTTCATGGTTCACATATTGCTGAAGCCTGGCTTGGAGAATTTTGAGCATTACTTTACTAGCGTGTGAGATGAGTGCAATTGTGCAGTAGTTTGAGCATTCTTTGGCATTGCCTTTCTTTGGGATTGGAATGAAAACTGACCTTTTCCAGTCCTGTGAAAACTGCTGAGTTTTCCAAATTTGCTGGCAAATTGAGTGCAGCACTTTCACAGCATCATCTTTCAGGATTTGAAATAGCTCAACTGGAATTCCATCACCTCCACTAACTTTGTTCATAGTGATGCTTCCTAAGGCCCACTTGACTTCACATTCCAGGATGTCTGGCTCTAGGTGAGTGATCACACCATCGTGATTATCTGGGTTGTGAAGATCTTTTTTGTACAGTTCTTCTGTGTATTCTTGCCACCTCTTCTTAAAATCTCCTGCTTCTGTTAGGTCCATACCATTTCTGTCTTTTATCGAGCCCATCTTTGCATGAAATGTTCCCTTGGTATCTCTAATTTTCTTGAAGAGATCTCTAGTCTTTCCCATTCTGTTGTTTTCCTCTATTTCTTTGCATTGATTGCTGAGGAAGGCTTTCTTATCTCTCCTTACTATTCTTTGGAACTCTGCATTCAGATGCTTGTATCTTTTTTTTTCTCCTTATCTCTCCTTACTATTCTTTGGAACTCTGCATTCAGATGCTTGTATCTTTTTTTTTCTCCTTTGCTTTTCGTGTCTCTTCTTTTCATAGCTATTTTTAAGGCCTTCCCAGACAGCCATTTTGCTTTCTTGCATATCTTTTCCATGGGGATGGTCTTGATCCCTGTCTCCTGTACAATGTCACAAACCTCTGTCCATAGTTCATCAAGCACTCTATCTATCAGATCTAGTTCCTTAAATCTATTTCTCACTTCCATTGTATAATCATAAGGAATTTGATTTAGGTCATACATGAATGGTCTAGTGGTTTCCCCTACTTTCTTCAATTTAAGTCTGAATTTGGCAATAAAGAGCTCATGATCTGAGCCACAGTTAGCTCCCCGTCTTGTTTTTGCTGACTTTCTCCATCTTTGGCTGCAAAAAATATAATCAATCTGATTTCGGTGTTGACCATCTGGTGATATCCAAGTGCAGAGTCTTGTGTTGTTGGAAGAGGGTGTTTGCTATGACCAGTGCGTTCTCTTGGCAAAACTCTATTAGCCTTTGCCCTGCTTCATTCCGTATTCCAAGGCCAAATTTGCCTGTTACTCCAGGTGTTTCTTGACTTCCTACTTTTGCATTCCAGTCCCCTATAATGAAAAGGACATCTTTTTTGGGTGTTAGTTCTAAAAGGTCTTGGAAGTCTTCATAGAACCGTTCAACTTCAGCTTCTTCAGCATTACTGATTGGGGCATAGACTTGGATTATTGTGATATTGAATGGTTTGTCTTGGAAATGAACAGAGATCATTCTGTCGTTTTTGAGATTGCACCCTAGTACTGCATTTCGGACTCTTTTGTTGACCATGATGGCTACTCCATTTCTTCTGAGGGATTCCTGCCCACAGTAGTAGATATAATGGTCATCTGAGTTAAATTCACCCATTCCAGTCCATTTTAATTTGCTGATTCCTAGAATGTCGACGTTCACTCTTGCCATCTCCTATTTGACCACTTCCAATTTGCCTTGATTCACAGACCTAACATTTCAGGTTCCTATGCAATATTGCTCTTTACAGCATCGAACCTTGCTTCTATCACCAGTCACATCCACAACTGGGTATTGTTTTTGCTTTGGCTCCATCCCTTCATTCTTTCTGGAGTTATTTCTCCACTGATCTCCAGTAGCATATTGGGCACCTACTGACCTGGGGAGTTCCTCTTTCAGTATCCTATCATTTTGCCTTTTCATACTGTTCATGGGGTTCTCAAGGCAAGAATACTGAAGTGGTTTGCCATTCCCTTCTCCAGTGGACCACATTCTGTCAGATCTCTCCACCATGACCCGCCCGTCCTGGGTGGCCCCACACAGTATGGCTTAGTTTCATTGAGTTAGACAAGGCTGTGGTCCATGTGATTAGACTGACTAGTTTTCTGTGATTATGGTTTCAGTGTGTCTGCCCTCTGATGCCCTCTCACAATACCTACCGTCTTACTTGGGTTTCTCTTACCTTGGACATGGGGTATCTCTTCATGGCTGCTTCAACAAAGTGCAGCCACTGCTCCTTACCTGGACGAGGGTTATCTCCTCACAGCCACCCCTTCTGACCTTGAACGTGGAGTAGCTCCTCTCGGCCGTCCTGTGCCCGCGCAGCCACTGCTCCATGGACTTGAGGTTGCTCCTCTCAGCTGCTGCCCCTGACCTTGGGCGAGGGGTAGTTCCTCCTGGCTGCCGCCTCTGATCTCGGGTGTGGGGTAGCTCCTCCCGGCTGCCGCCCTGACCTTGGGCAAGAGGTAGCTCCTCTTGGCCACGCTTCTGCACGGTCCGTTGCAGCCGGTGCACTTCTCCCATACTAGCCGTAGTAAAATGGGTTTCCCTGGTAGCTCAAATGGTAAAGAATCTGCCGTGAAGCAGGTGACATAGGTTCTATCCCTGGATTGGGAAGATCTCCTGGAGAAGGGCATGGAAACCCACTCTAGTATTCTTGCCTGGAGAATCTCATGGACAGAGGAACCTGGTAGGCTACAGTCTGTGTGGTCACAAAGTGTCAGACAAAACTGAAGCGACTAACACACACGCAGATGTGTTAAAAAGTACTTCCTATCTTCATGGCAGTAAAATTACACTTCCTTGATAGTAAAAAAGCCATGCAACCCCAAAATGTGTGTGATGTGCATGTATTTCATCCCTGGCCTTGTCTTTCTGTGAGCGGAGTTTGAATACACACACACACACACACACACAACCCCATTACAATCTTTTTGTTGTATCTGCCTATATAGATAATGTCGTTTGTAAATAAAGTCTCTAATTAATTTTTATGACCTTTGCAGCCTTTTGCAATTCTTTTTCTTTAGCACCATTGTGTATAGTTACTATAATATTGAAATTTTTCTAACAAATTTTATCCCTTAATCTGCTAAACCCTTTCCAATCTGTGGCACCTTAAAAATCTTTGTTTTCTTTTGAAATCTTTTTCCCCTTAAACAGGGAAATTTTATAATTAGGTGGCATGATAACATCAGTAAAATAAAACTTTCTCAAGATTTAACCTGTTATAAGCTGTCTTTAGATAGCGATTTGCAAGGTGCCTAAAAATGCATAGTCTGAGAATTTATGTTTGGACTTCACCTATAAAATAATTAAAATAATAGTTTATGGGTGGACAGAGAGTATAAAATTCTGCAGTAATTCCAGTTTATTCATATTTTTATTCTTGCTGCCATCATCTCCTTTATTTTCTGACTGCATTTCTTAAGTATTCCCTAAAAGCTGTAGGAGAACTTAACCTTCTCTCTTCCAGAGGACAAGACTGACAGATGGTGCTCTAAAGGGGGCTTTTTTGTATCTTCCCATTTTCCAATCGAGCAATGCATTTTTTTGCTATTTCAGTTTTATGGTTAACACAGAGCAGAAACACGATTTCATCCATATCGCCTTAGTCAGATATGTAAGCCAATAGGCGTTGCTTTATACACTGAGAGGATTCTCACTACTGATCGCAGAGAACTTCTTTTTTAAATTTCCTGGTAGTAGGATTTTTATTATAGTCTGGAAGCCCAGCATTTCTCTGGTTTCGTGTGTGGGTAGCCAGAAGAGGTCTCCAAGAGTCAAAATTCATGTCTCCCCTTTGCCTTCTTATGGATAAATTGTAGAGGTTTCTTGCTACAGGTTGTGCACTTGGCATCATCTTTACAAGCACAGCAGACCTTTCCACTTGGTTGCAGGATGTGTTTCCAAAGACAAGTTAAATCTTTTCCACTGAGAGCAATCTTTTTCTTCCTAGCCAGAAAAGATCTAGTTAGCTTATGTTATGCACAGAATCCCCATATTATGGCATAACTATCTTATCGTGCATCTTCTGAAATGCCACTCATGTGATTGGGAATAGTCAGGAAATGGGTTGTACAGCCAAATAACCCTGTACTATGTTGGAGGCAGCCTGGAGCCAGGAACTTGAGAAATCAGGTATAACAGTTCCTCACATTTCTCTTCTCTTTTGAAGACTAGGGCAAGTTTCTCACTAAATGCTGGTGTTGCAACATCCTCCTCAAAAAATATCTCTCACTTCCCCTTCAGTTAAGGAGCTCTTCATCTGTGAGGTATTCTGATTTCTAATACCTGTGCTCTGGTTAGGCTCTTATTTACAAGCCTGGAGACCTGCTGGTTATACACACCAAGAAGCGCTTTGGTGATCTGTTGGTGTATTTTGGTGCTATGAACTTCGAAGTCATTTTCTCTGCCAAAGAGCCCTGCAAAACACCACTCCAATGTTCACCCTGGCTCTCCTTCCTGTTTCTGGCAGCCAGTCTCATCCTGCTTGTGGCAGGCCATTGCCGGATCCACCCATCCTCTTGGAAGTCAGGGAGCCCATTGTACTGTGGCATCTCTCACCAGTGTCCTGGTCTTAGGCAAAAGCACTTAAGTGCTTTTCAGACATGCTGGCCCTCTTCTCAGCACTGTATTTCTCAAGGCCTGGGCGAATGAAGTGTCAGATCCCCTTAGGGACGTAGTTAGAGGGCAGGTGGCCGATGAGTTACCTGTGATGAATCCATTCCAATATTATTTCATGAGCTCTTGTGTATCTTCCAATTTAAGAGTGCTTTTTTTTTAAATGGCATCTCCACTTCATTTTGTGTTGTCTACTGCTATGTCTCAGTTCAGTTCAGTTCAGTTCAGTCGCTGCCTCGTGTCCAACTCTTTGCGATGTCTGCTGCTGCTGCTGCTAAGTCGCTTCAGTCGTGTCCAACTCTGTGCGACCCCATAGACGGCAGCCCACCAGGCTCCTCTGTCCATGGGATTCTCCAGGCAAGAACACTGGAGTGGGTTGCCATTTCCTCCTCCAATGCATGTAAGTGAAAAGTCAAAGTGAAGTCGCTCAGTCGTGTCCGTCTCCTAGCGACCCCACAGACTGCAGCCTACCAGGCTCCTCCGTCCATGGGATTTTCCAGGCAAGAGTACTGGAGTGGGGTGCCATTGCCAAACACCAATTAAAGCCACTTGTAGCAGCTTGAATTAGTTTATCCTATCCAGGATCTCTGGTGAATATACTCATGCTGTGTATACTTGTTTGAGCATCTTTAGAATTCATTTCCACACAAATTTCTAAGATTTTTGTAGATTCTAGCAATTCCATTGGTGTATAAGCCTTCTCCAAAAGTGGTTGATGTTGTCATTGTATGCCCAAGACATTTTGGGATCTGACTCTAGTTATAAGACTAGTGGTGTAGAGGAGTGAAGGATAAAGAGAATTGGTTTTTCCTTGCAAAGAAAGTTCTTCATATGAGGTTACTGAAATTTTTCAGGTAGTAGGGGCAGCTTCATCAGACAAGGGTGGCAGTTGAAGGTTTAAGGTACATAAAAATTCTCCAAATCTTCCTGTATATTTTACTCAGCTTGGGCTGACAAAACAAAATACTATTGAGTGAGTGACTTACACAGGAATTTATTTCTCATAGTCCTGGAGGTTTGGGAGTCCAAATAGAAGTGATGACAGTTAATGCAATTTGCAGGTGAGGGCTTTCTTTCTGGATTATAGACAGCTGCCTTCTCACTGTGTCCTTACATGGTGGGGAGAGAGAGAGCAATTTCTCTCTGAGGACCCTAATACCATCATGAGGGTCCCATCTGCATGACCTCATCTAAACTTAATTACTGCAAAAAGGCACCGTCTCCAAATACCATCACACTGGGGATCGGAGCTTCAACACAGGCCTTTCAGAGGGATACAGTTCAGTTCATAGCATCATAAATCCTCAGTATAATTCTCAAAGCCCATTGACTTCCCAGTGACTGTCCTAATTTTCACACATGACACATAGTGAACATGTGAATTCAAATGATGTTGTGATTCAGTAACTTACAGGATAAACATCCTCAATTGTTGTTAGTTTCTGACTGCCCCTGGTTGTTTGCATCCGTCTCTCAATATTTGAAAGTCCAGATATAAGTATTTGATTGGTTGAGCCTGTGTTGCCATCACGTGCCTTGGTTGTCTCCCATAATGGGAATCAGGGCACTAAATTCTTTACCTATTGGGATCTAACCTTACTAAATCAGGAAGATGTTCAGATGCTGGGTAGCAAAAAACCCCAATTGTTTCCTCTAATGATGTTCAGTTATTTTTCTTTGATTTCCTTGCCATTTTCAATGGCACTGATAAATAATAAGGCTTCTGCTTATTTTCTAAGATAGAGTCTCAGAAGTAAAGTTTTGATGTCAAAGGTTTTATACAAAATTTCAGAATATGTGATATATCTGTCAAGTTGCTTTTTTAGAATTTCTGTACCAATGTATTCTCATTTCAGCAATGTTTGAATGATCCCGTTTGAATGATCCCCTTTCACTGAGTCCTTACTCCCAGTGACCTAAGATGTTTCCTTCTGTCAACAGTCTTTTATTCTTTCTTAAAAACATCAACGTTTTATCTTTTAAAGAAAACTTAGCAGTTCCCTCATTCCTGTTTTTATTTCTCTGCTTTCTTCTTAAGAATACATATAGTGAAAAACGCACACACTCTCACTTCTGTTGTATTCCTGCCCCAAATACATAACCTTAGTCTGATTATGAGAGAATGTCAAACCCAATCTAGATATTCTGCAAGAGAACTGGGCTTCAAAAGTGCCAATGTTGTTCAAAAAACAAGGATTGGACTGTTCCAGACTAGAGGAGACTAAGGAGACAAGGCAACTAAATGCAAAGTGTGGTCCTAAAGTGGGTCCTGGACTGGAAAAAAAAGGCTATATTAGGAACACTGGTGAGATCTGAATAAAGTCTCTAGATTAGTTAGTAATATAATATCAATGTTCGTGAGAATTGTACTGTGCTTATATAAGATGGCCACATTAGGGGAACCTGGGTAAAGGGTGTATGGTACCTTTCTGTACTATTATTGTGACTTTTATATAAGTCTAAACATTGAAAATAAAAGTTAAATATTTCAATATATAAATTTTTTGTGTATAGAATATGTTCTATGTATAATGTCATGGAAGACACAGCAATGGATGGAGATGCTGTCTGGATTCAGTAGGAGGAAGGCTTTTCATTTCTAGATTTTCTTGTAACTCTATTTCACTCAAAATCTTTGTTCATCACT
Organism: Bos indicus x Bos taurus; assembly: GCF_003369695.1. NCBI lineage: Eukaryota > Metazoa > Chordata > Mammalia > Artiodactyla > Bovidae > Bos > Bos indicus x Bos taurus. The sequence continues at coordinate 103,269,262 of NC_040079.1, read as the reverse complement.
GTGTGGTAGACTTGACCATTTCTCTTAAACCTACGTGGGAGGCTTATTTAACTCTCGGAGGCTTTCATAAAAATCCATAAGTAAGATTCCACAGGCTGGAATACTTGCTCCTCTCTGCAGCCTTGCTCTAGTCTGCTTCTGCTTATTCATTATACTCTTCTCTAGCACATCTCTACCCACCAGTCCCTCCCTCCTTAGGACAGCTCCTTAGTGTTTCCAAGAAAATGAATCCAAGTTCCTTATGAAGCATATTTGATTTGCGGTTGTTGTTGCTGTTGACTATTAACCTTTTCTTTGAAGAACACTCCCATTGCAAGGGACTTTCAAGCAGTTTCCAACCTGTCCATTTGTTTCAGCAGTGCCTTGGGGACTGTGCGGCTTTCTCGTCCCTGCCTTCTGGCGTGAATACAGACAGCCGCTGGAGATCACGGTGCTTAGGGGCCCCTCCTGCCTCAGGAGAAAACGCTCACTGAAGAACGTTCTTAATGATTCTTGTATGCCCTTGGACATCATTATCTCTGTAACACGGTCAGGATAGGGGTTGCGGTCTGCAATCCACACAGTAGCTTTTCCACAGTGTGGCCTGTGGATCACCTCAATCAAAAGTTCTAAGAGGGCTTATAGAAAAAGTGCACATTCATTTCACTCCTGTCAGACCCAATGTTTCGTCAGAATCACTGACATCACCAAGAAATCTTTGTTGTGTCAGAACCATCTTCATTCTTCTCTTATTCCTTTTTTATGCTTAAAAACATTATTTATTTTTGGCTTTGCTGGATCCTGGCTGCTGCTCAGGCTTTTCTCTAGTTATGTCAAGCAGGGGCTACTCCCTCGTTGCAGCGCTAGGCTTCTCATTGTGGTGGCTTCTCTTGTTGCAGAGCATGGGCTCTAGGGCACATGGGCTTCAGCAGCTGTGGTTTCCAGGCTCTAGGGCGCAGGCTCAGTAGTTGTGGCTCATGGGCTTAGTTGCTCTGTGGCATGTGGGGTCTTCCCTGATCAGGAATTGAACACGTTGGCAGGTGGATTGAGTACATTGACAGTGGCTTGTCTCCTGCCTTGGCAGGTGGGTTCTTTACCATTGAGCCAACAGGGAAGTCCTCTTCTCTTATTCTTGATTGACAGTTTTTTTTTCTGAAAATGTAATTGAAAACTGAAAATAAGGCTAATGTTTACTCAGAATTTGAAGAAAATATTTGATGACAAGAATTTTCCTGGAAGACTTGTTTCTTTCTAAATCTGGAACTGTAATTGGAGAGATAGCCAGAAAGTTTGAGTCAGAATCTCTTGGTATGAAATAATTTCACAATTTGTATGGAAATACAAAAAACCTCGAATAGCCAAAGCAATCTTGAGAAAGAAGAATGGACTGGGACGAATCAACCTGCCTGACTTCAGGCTCTACTACAAAGCCACAGTCATCAAGACAGTATGGTACTGGCACAAAGACAGAAATATAGATCAATGGAACAAAATAGAAAGCCAAAAGATAAATCCACACACCTATGGACACCTTTGACAAAGGAGGCAAGAATAGACAATGGAGAAAAGACAATCTCTTTAACAAGTGGTGCTGGGAAAACTGGTCAACCACTTGTAAAAGAATGAAACTAGAACACTTTATAACACCCTACAAAAAATAAACTCAAAATGGATTAAAGATCTAAACATAAGACCAGAAACTATAAAACTCCTAGAGGAGAACATAGGCAAAACACTCTCTGACATAAATCACAGCAGGATCCTCTATGACCCACCTCCCAGAATATGGGAAATAAAAGCAAAAATAAACAACTGGGACCTAGTTAAAATTAAAAGCTTCTTCACAACAAAGGAAACTCTAAGCAAGGTGAAAAGACAGCCTTCAGAATGGGAGAAAATAATAGCAAATGAAGCAACTGACAAACAACTAATCTCAAAAATATACAAGCAACTCCTGCAGCTCAATTCCAGAAAAATAAATGACCCAATCAAAAAATGGGCCAAAGAACTAAACAGACATTTCTCCAAAGAAGACATACAGATGGCTGGCTAACACATGAAAAGATGCTCAACATCACTCATTATCAGAGAAATGCAAAGCAAAACCACTATGAGGTACCATTTCACACCAGTCAGAATGGCTACGATCCAAAAGTCTACAAGCAATAAATGCTGGAGAGGGTGTGGAGAAAAGGGAACCCTCTTAGACTGTTGGTGGGAATGCAAACTAGTACAGCCACTATGGAGAACAGTGTGGAGATTCCTTAAAAAACTGGAAATAGAACCGCCTTATGACCCAGCAATCCCACTGCTGGGCATACACACTGAGGAAACCAGAATTGAAAGAGACACGTGTACCCCAATGTTCATCGCAGCACTGTTTATAATAGCCAGGACATGGAAGCAACCTAGATGTCCATCAGCAGATGAATGGATAAGAAAGCTGTGGTACATATACACAATGGAGTATTACTCAGCCATTAAAAAGAATACATTTGAATCAGTTCTAATGAGGTGGATGAAACTGGAGCCTATTATACAGAGTGAAGTAAGCCAGAAAGAAAAACACCAATACAGTATACTAAAGCATATATATGGAATTTAGAAAGATGGTAACAATAACCCTGTATGCGAAACAGCAAAAGAGACACAGATGTATAGAACACTCTTTTGGACTCTGTGGGAGAGGAAAGGGGGTAATGATTTGAGAGAATGGCATTGAAACATGTATAATATCATATATGAAATGAATCACCAGTCCAGGTTCAATGCAGGATACAGAATGCTTGGGGCTGGTACACTGGGATGACCCAGAGGGATGGTACTGGGAGGGAGGGGAGGTGGGAGCGGGGTTCAGGATGGGGAACATGTGTACACTCATGGTGGATTCATACAAAAAAAAAAAATTAAAAAAAATCTCTTGGTATGAAAGCAAAGAATCTGTATTTTTTAAATAAGAATTTCATACCTTTGTTATGTTTTGTTTTGTCTTTAGCCACAACTACTTCACTCTGTATTTGACTTTTCTGGGCTTTATTGTCACACCTCTGCCTCATGGGAAGAATAGTTAATTTATTCTCTGAGAATCTCCTTTAAATAGGCACTGATACAAAGAAAAGCCAAGGTCCCTTCTTTCAAGCAATTGTCACAGACAAGTAAATAGTCACTTGCACGCTACTTGAGGAGGGCTGCGGTGGAGGAGACACATGGGGAGGTGCTGGCTCAGCCCAGGGACACTGGGCAGGGCTTCAGCCCAGGGACACCTGGGCAGGCAGGGCTTGAGGGTGGCAAGTGTGTCTGTGGTTTCTGCTCTGTGTCAGGGGGCACATGCATGCCTCTTACTCTCTGTTAGATTTACCTCATCCATTTCTTCTTTGCTATTTTTGGTTCTACTGGTTAAAATCCCATAAAATCCCATTTGTTTCTTACATCCCACCTCATTTCACCCTCCTTCTTTATTTCTTTAACTAAACCTCTCTGAGGAACCAAACCTTTCATCTCCATTGGCTGTGATCTACCAGATTTCTCTACCACTTACTCCTTCTGTCTCAATTTCTTCCTCTGCTCCCTTGTTCTGTTGGACTTTGAATGAGCCTGGGTATTTTCCTTCAGATCTTTGCATTCCCACACCCTGGATGATGGGCCCCATCAGTGACTAAAAGGGCTTGTCTCTAACACTGAATGGCAATCAGTGAGGAGGTATTACTGGCCCAAAACATGCACAATGACTTCTGTCCACTTCCTATTGGGAGTCAGGAGCAGATGGTTTGCCACAACCCTCTTCTGCCGCAGCTCTGCCCAAAGTCAAGTTCTCACAGTCTACCTGCTGCCTTGTTGAGATGAGTGAAGGTTGCCATATTGCCAACCCTCCAGAAATATTTAAAGACTTATTCATAAAGTATCTGTCATAGTCAGAGATCTCTGGATTGAATCTCTTAAGGAATTTAAGGTGACGGTCATTTTGGGGTCAGTTGCCACCTTCTTTAGGGTATTCCCAGCCCATTGGCAAATTATCTTCTGCTTGGGCCTCTCCATGCCTTCTTTCTCCTTTTGGAACCATACACTTCTCAATTTCCTTTTTATTCTCTCCCTTGAGGTAGGTTTTGAGGCAGGGCAAATGTCAGATAGTGAACCATTAAATATTGCAAAGGGGTTGAACTATGGAGAGATTCAAAATGTGGTCAGGAAGGGGGCCTCAACTGTTTGCCCATTTGTTAATTCAAAGGGCTTCCCTGGTGGTTCAGACGGTAAAGAATCTGCCTGCAATGTGGGAGATCCCTGGATTGGGAAGATCCCCTGGAGAAGAGAATGGCAACCCACTACAGTATTCTTGCCTGGAGCATTCCATGGACAGATGACCCTGGCAGGCTATAGTCCACATGGTTGCAAAGAGGCTGACACGACTGAGCAACTAACACTAGTCAATTCAAATGGCCAACGTGTAATTTAATTAACAAAGTCAGTCTTTGTAATTGAAACTTTCAACTAAATCAAAGTTATTTTCTGCCAAAAAAATTAGACATTCTTTTTTTAAAATTAAAATCACTGTGCGAACACATCCTTGTAATAGACTTCTTAGTTCTGAATTAAAAATTTTAGGTTTCAAGCTTATAGGAGTAATGAGGTAAGAAGCGGGAAGAGGAAGAGACGAGCCAGACAGAGACAGGAGAGAGAGATTGGCTAGGGATTAAAAAGGTTTTGTTGTTGTTATTCAGTTGCTAAGTATGTCCTACTCTTTGTGACCCCATGGAGTGCAGAATGCCAGGCTTCTCTGTCCTCTACTATCTTCCGGAGTTTGCTCAAATTCATGCCCATTGAATGGTGATGCTATGTAACCGTCTCATTCTCTGCTGCCCTCTTCTCTTTTTGCCTTCAATCTTTTTCAGCCTCAGGGTCTTTCCTAAGGAGTTGGCTCTTTGCATCAGGTGCCAAAGTATTGGAGCTTCAGCATCAGTCCTTTCAATGAATATTCAGGATTGATTTCCTTTAAGATTGACTGGTTAGATCTCTTTGAAGTCCAAGGGACTCCCAAGAGTCTTCTCCAGCACCACAATTTGAAACCATCAATTCTTTGTTATGGTCCAACTCTCACATCCATAAATGACTATTGGAAATATCATAGCTTTGACTAGATGGACCTTTGTTGGCAAAGTGATCTTTCTGCTTTTCATTACACTAAGTTTGTCATAGCTTTCTTTCTAAGAAGCAAGCATCTTTTAATTTCATGGCTGCAGTCACCATCTGCAGTGATTTTTGGAGCCCAAGAAAATAAAATTTGTCACTATTTCCAACTTTTCCCCTTCTATTTGCCATGAAGTGATGAGACCAGATGTGATGATCTTAGCTTTTTGAATGTTGAGTTTTAAGCCAACTTTTTCACACTCCTCTTTCACCCTCATCAAGAGGCTTTTTAGTCCTCTTTACTTTCTACCATTACAGTCACATGTCTGCATATCTGAGGTTGTTGAAATTTCTCCCAGAAATCTTGATTCCAGCTTGTGAGTCTTCCAGTACATCATGTGAGTACATTTCACATGCTGTACTCTGCATATATGTAGAATAAGCAGGATTACAATAATATAGCCTTGTTATACTCCTTTTCCAGTTTGAACCAGTCGATTGTTTCATTATTCAGACTTAAAGTGAAGAAAGTAGGGAAAACCACTAGACCATTCAGACATGACCTAGATCAGATCCCTTACAATTATACAGTGGAAGTGAGAGATAGATTCAAGGGATAAGATCTGATAGACAGAGTGCCTGATGAAAAATGCACGGAGGTTTGTGAGATTGTATAGAAGACAAGAAAAGGAAATGCAAAAAAGCAAAATGGCTGTCTGAGGAGGCCTTAAAAATAGCTGTGAAAATAAGAGAAGCAAAAAAACAAAGGAGAAAAGAAAAGATATACCCATTTGAATGCAGAGTTCAAAAGAACAGCAAGGAGAGATAAGAAAGCCTTCCTCAGTGATCAGTGCAAAGAAATAGAGGAAAACAATAGAATGGGAAAGACTAGAGATCACTTTAAGAAAATTAGAGATACCAAGGGAACATTTCTTGTAGAGATGGGCTCAATAAAGGACAGAAATGCTTTGGACCTAACAGAAGCAGAAGACATTAAGAAAAGGTGGCAAGAATACACAAAACTATACAGAACAGATCTTCATGACCCAGATAATCACGATGGTGAGATCACTGACCTAGAGCCAACCATCCTGGAATGTGAAGTCAAGTGGGCCTTAGGAAGCATCACTATGAACAAAGCTAGTGGAGGTGATGGAATTCCAGTTGAGCTATTTCAAATCCTAAAAGACGATGCTGTGAAAGTGCTGCACTCAATATACCAGCAAATTTGGAAAACTCAGCAGTTTCCACAGGACTGGAAAAAGTCAGTTTTCATTCCAATCCCAAAGAAAGGCAATGCCAAAGAATGCTCAAACTACTGCACAATTGCACTCATCTCACACACTACTAAAGTAATGCTCAAAATTCTCCAAGCCAGGCTTCAACAATACATGAACCATGAACTTCCAGGTATTCAAGCTGGATTTAGAAAAGGCAGCGGAACCAGAGATCAAATTGCCAACATCTGTTGGATCATCTAAAAAGCAAGAGAGTTCCAGAAAAACATCTATTCCTGCTTTATTGACTATGCCAAAGCCTTTGACTGTGTTGATCACCACAAACTGTGGAAAATTCTTCAAGAGGTGAGAATGCCAGACCACCTGACCTGCCTCTTGAGAAATCTGTATGCAGGTCAGGAAGCAACAAATTAGAACTGGACATGGAACAACAGACTGCTTCCAAACAGGGAAAGGAAATTGCATCCAAGTACTGCATTTCAGACTCTTTTGTTGACTATGTGGGCTACTCCATTTCTTCTAAGGGCTTCTTGCCCACAGGAGTAGATATAATGGTCCTCTGAATTAAATTTTCACATTCCCATCCATTTTAGTTCACTGATTCCTAAGATGTTGATGTTCACTCTTGCCATCTCCTGCTTCACCACATCCAGTTTACCTTGATTCATGGGCCTAACATTCCAGGTTCCTATGCAATATTGTTCTTTACAGCAATGGATTTTACTTTCACTACCAGTGAAATTTTACATCCACAGCTGAGCGTCATTTCCACTTTGCCTCGGCCACTTTCTTCTTTCTGGAGCTATTAGCAAATGCCCTCTGCTCTTCCCCATTAGCATACTGGACACTTTCTGACCTGGAGGGCTCACCCTCCAGGGTCATATCTTTTTTGCCTTTCATACTGCTCATGGGGTTCTCAAGGCAAGAGTAGTGGAGTGGCTTACCATTCCCTCCTCCAGTGGAACATGTTTTGTCAGAACTCTTCACTATGACCCGTCCGTCTTGGGTGCCCCTGCACAGCATGGCTTGTAGGTCCATTGAGTTATGCAAGTCCCTTTGCCATGACAAGGCTATGATCCATGAAGGGATCCGTGAAGGGATCACTGTGCTTAGTCGCTCAGTCGTGTCTCACTCTTTGTTACCCTTTGGACTGTAGCCTGCCAGGCTCCTCTTCCATGGCATTCTCCAGGCAAGAATACTGGAGTGGGTTGCCATTTCCTTCTCCTGGGATCTTCCTGATTCAGGAATTGAACCCTTATCTCCTGTGTCTCCTGCATTGCAGGCAGCTTCTTTACCCAGTGAGCCATTTCTAAAAGATTTTTGCTCCCATTATTAGTCCTTCCTGTTATTCTCTGATCTCTTTGCTTTCCTCCCAATGGACTTACCCTCAGAGGCATTTCAGATTTGTCCCCTGGTTTGCTTTGCAGGTGGTTTTACATCCTGGGACAATTTACTACAGCAGGAGTTAAGTATGGGCAAGAAGTGTTTTTCGTTTTTTTGTTAAGTGGGAGATGTGTCAATGTGCAAGGGGAAGAAAGACAATGAAAAGCATCAGAAGGGGAAGCATGCTCAAGCAGATCAGTTTTCAAAATTTTTTATTTTGAAATAATTTTAGATTGCAAAGAGTAGCAAAAATAGTCCAGAGAGGTTCAACATACCCTTTGCCCATTTATGATAATATTAACCTTGCATAAAAGCATAGTTTATTTACCAAAACTAAGAAGTTAACATTGCTTCAGAGTTCGCAGATTCACATACATTTCACCAGTTTTCCCACTAATGACTTTTTTCTTGATTCAGAATAATATGTTGCATTTACAGTTGATCCTTGAACAATATGTGAGTGTGTGGGGGGTTAATCTGCCTATAAATTATAGTCAAACCTCCATATCCCTAGTTCCTCCAAAACCTTGGGTTCAACCAACCATGGACTGTAGTACTTACTATTGAGAAATACCTGTGTATGGATGGACCTTTGCAGTTCAGAACTGCATTGTTGAAGGGTCAGCTGTAATTCTTGTGTCTTTTTTTTTTTTTTTTAAAGGCTGTGCTATGTAGCATACAGGATCTTAGCTCTCCAACCAGGGACTGAACCCCTGCTCCCTGCATTGGGAGCATGGAGTCTTAACCACTGGATCTCCAGGGAAGTCTCTCTCACGTCTTCTTAAACTCTTCAGTCTGTGATCATGTCTTAGTTTTTCCTTGTCTTTCATGACCTTGACACTTATGAAGAGTATTTTTCGGGTCTTTTGTATAAGGTATATTCATTAGAGTCTGTCTGATGTTTTCTTGTGAGTAGGCTGGGGTTATGCATTCTTAAGAAGAACACCTCAGAGCTAAAGTGCTTTCATTGTGTCAAGTCACGAATTCATAACATCAATGTGACTTATCACTAGTACTCTTAACGTTGATCTCTTGGGCAAGCGGTATATGCTGGGCTTCTCCACCATAAAGTTATGGTTTCTCCCTTTCCATCTTCTACTTGATAGAGGAGAGTCACTAAGTCTAGCCCACACTCAAGGGGAGAGAAATGAAACTCTACCTCCTAGAGGGAGAAGTACCCGAGGATATTGATCAAACCATCACAGTAATCAAATTTGGGAAGAGACCATTTAACTATTCTGTGTAACATTAAAGTTTTGCCTACTACTTTTAGACTTTGTCAGTGGATCTTATCTGCAGGGATTATTACGTGGCATTCATATGGTGATTTTTTTGTTTCACTCATAGCCAAGCAAGTATATGAGGAAAATTGTCTCCTCTCCATTTATTGACTTAGTCAATCACTGATGCTTATTTTATTCTTTGGGTTATAAACCAATGTTATTTATTTGGTTGCTCAGTTTCATCCAGCTTTGGACATTGGGAACTCTTTAGAGTCGTGTCCTTTTGACATGCTTCTATCTTCCCTTGCTCCAACTCTCCCATCATCTCCTTCCTTCCTTCTTCCCTCCATCCACCTTTCTTTCCACTTTCTTATTTTCTGGCACTGCAAGATATTCCGGGCTTATTCTGTATTTTCCATGCCCTATTCTTAGAATCAGTTGTTTCTCCCAGGAGCCCTGTTCCTTTTATTGCTAAATGCTATCTAGAAACCAAGGATGGAGTGGTAGCTGAACACATACATTTTAAGAAAGAGTATATGTGAAAGAAAGTTGAGGATCTGGAAATGAGTTCCCTTAAGGCTGTCTATATTCACAAATCCTCTGGAAATTCTTGTGTCTTGAACATAAGGTTTTTATAAGACTTAAAGATATAGTGTGTGTCATGCAGTCTAAATACCTGAGAAGTAAGTTCTACATAATGCTAAAACTGTGAATATTGTGCTTACAACCTATGTTATATGTGATGGTTAACATGCTTTATTAGAAATAAGAGTAATGGCAAATCAAAGCTGGTGAGGAAAAATGATGCCTATTAACTAAAAAGTATGGATTAATCCCACTCTTTTATTCTTAAGATTCCTTAGAGCTAATCGAGCTCATGTCTATAATCAACTAAGTGGTATTTCACTTCTTGAATGTTTACTTCTGAACCCTTTAGTCTCTGTTGCAGGGGCCTTAAATAGGTATTAAAATCTTGGCATTTTTGCTTGGTATCCTCACGTTTCCTGGCTTTTCCCAAATGTGTTGGGAAGATCCCGAAGATCTTCTGAGATTTATTAATAACAATATTTTACATTTCAGGTGACACACACACACTTTTCACTGTTTAATCAGAATCCTACACAGAGAGATCAAATCTTTTTTGAATCACTTAATACCTGGAAGGAGGATATTGAGTAAAATAGGTTGTAGTTGGTCATGATAGAAGCAAAACTCAATTCTAATGGCCATTCATAGAGTAGAGATTGCTCTTAAATAATCATATTAAAATGTGGCAATGAGAAAACCACTCTGATAAACTGGGGGGAATTAAATCAGTCCAATTTCTTGTGACAGCAATTTGGCAAAATGTGTGGAAAACCTTAAACACCTTGGCCCAGTAATTCCATCTCTTGGAGGCATGGAATGACTTTCAACATTTTTTATGTTGGTAAAGAATGTGGAACTATCTTCATTGCCAACAGCAGAGACACGTCTAAGTTCATTATGGTCTACAGATTGGATGGAACATTAAGTAGTCATTAAAAATTATCTTTACAAAGTCTTCATTCAGTGTGGAAAAGTATATGTTGCTTAAGAAAAAACAGTGTACCAAATTGTACATATAGTATAACTGTAAAAATAACTTTTTTCAGATTTTTATAATAAACCTGAATATCTTTCATAATAAAAACTCAATATATTTGTTTGTTTCCAAACTGTATGTTACAAATTAGCTTCCCTTTTTAAAAAGTTATATTGGAAAGCAGTATGTAAAATAGCAAGATCATTGACTTTCTAAACAGGTATACTTGGGTTCAAGTTCCAGCTCCAGATTGGGTAGCTGTGTGACCTTGAGCAAGTAATTTAAAAACCCTAATTTGAGTCTCCTTATCTATATAATGGGTTGTCATGAAGACAAGATGTAATGCATGCATATATGCTAAGTCGCTTCAGTCGTGTCTGACTCTGCGGCCCCATGGACTGTAGCCTGCCAGGCTCCTCTGTCCATAGGATTCTCCAGGCAGGAATACTGGAGTGGGTTGCCATTTCCTTCTCCAGGGGATCTTCACAACCCAGGCACCAAACCTGGGTCTCTAAGTCTCCTGCATTGGCAGATGGTTCACCGTTAGTGCCACCTGGGAAGCCCCAGCATGTAGTGATATATATGTTAAAGGCCTAATGTAAAGAAAGGTAGCTGGGTTAACAATTCAGAAACTGCTATATGTGTATCAGTTCAGTTCAGTCACTTAGTCGTGTCCAGCTCTTTGCGACCCTAAGGACTGCAGCATGCCAGGCTTCCCTGTCCATCACCAATTCCCGGAGTTTACTCAAACTCATGTCCATTGAGCTGGTGATGCCATCCAACCATCTCATCCTCTGTCATCCCCTTCTCCTTCAGCCTTCAATCATTCCCAGCATCAGGGTCTTTTCAAATGAGTCAGTTTTTTGCATCAGGTGGCCAAAGTATTGTAGCTTCAGGTTCAGCATCAGTCCTTCCAATGAATATTCAGGACTGATTTCCTTTAGGATGGATGGTTGGATCTCCTTGCTGTCCAAGGGACTCTCAAGAGTCTTCTCCAACACCACAGTTCAAAAGCATCAATTCTTTGGCATTCAACTTTCTTTATGGTCCAACTCTCACATCCATACATGACCACTGGAAAAACCACAGCTTTGACTAGATGGACTTTTGTTGGCAAAGTAATGTCTCTGCTTTTTAATATACTATCTAGGTTGGTCTAACTTTTCTTCCAAGGAGCAAGCATCTTTTAATTTCATGGCTGCAGTCACCATCTGCAGTGATTTCAGAACCCCCCAAAATAAAGTCTGTCACTGTTTCCCTATCTATTTGCCATGAAGTGATGGGACCAGATGCCATACTCTTAGTTTTCTGAATGTTGAGCTTTAAGCCAACTTTTTCACTCTCCTCTTTCACTTTCAACAAGAGGCTCTTTAGTTCTTCTTCTCTTTCTGCCATAAGGGTAGTGTCATCTGCATATCTGAGGTTATTGATATTTCTTCCGGCCATCTTGATTACAGCTTGTGCTTCTTCCAACCCAGCATTTCTCATGATGTACTCTGCATATAAGTTAAATAAGCAGGGTGACAATATACAGATGTATTCCTTTCCCTATTTAGAACGTCTGTTGTTCCGTGTCCAGAACTAACTGTTGCTTCTTGACCTGCATACAGATTTCTCAGGGAATCTAGTATATGTGTATACTAGAGTTTTAAACAAACAAATAAATGGATTATGGAAACCAGATTTATGCAAGTTGGAGACAGAGGTTACAGTTAAGCAAGGAGGGGGCCTGAAGGGATAGATGGACCATGAGATACTAGATTAGGAACTGAATCATCACTATGAAACTGTGTTTAATTTAATGTAGCTAAAGATGAATAGACACAGAATTATAGATTTTTATAATTCATATTACATAGTTTAGTACACATACACGTATTTTTCTAGCTCTGTCTGCTGAGAAGACCACAAAGCAGTGACATTCTGGAAGCAATAAGCATACTCAGAGCATAGATCTTCATTTCTAATATTACTTTCTAATAAAAGAACTAGGGCTCTTTGGAAAAATAGTTGATTCTAGGGTTGGGGCAGAGAAAACACAAGACTAGCCCAGGGCATCTTGTAGTGACAGAAGTTAAGAAGTGTTCAAAAAACGAAAAGATAGGAATACATCTAAGAGACACTGGAGGCAATCTAAAAGAATTGCCCATGGCCAAAACTGGAAGGCTTTGAGCAGTAAAATGAATACTAGCAAGACTGTATTGTAACCTAAGGAATAGAATAAATACTTATGAGTTCATGCTGATATAAATGATCTAAAGAAAAACAAGTAAACAAATGGGGAGAAATGATGAATCTTCCTTACAGAACTCCAAATAATTTATGTAGCCACTCCTTCTTCCAAGAGGTGAGCTGTGTAGTAACTTACTTTCAAAAAGTAGGTTATGGAAAGGAGGTAAAAGAGTAACTTTACGGTGAAGAAATTTTACCAGTACTACTTCAGCCAAGCGATCAGTGTTAGCAACAACAGTCATAAGTCATGACAACATGTACTCTTAACATAATGTGATTTAAAATGACACTACCTTTGTGTTCTTTATCTCTCAAACCCATAACCCCAGTCTAATCGTGAAGAAAATAAACAAATTTAAACAGAAAGACAATATTCAATATCCCTCAAAATTGTCAGGGTCGTTAAAAACAAAGGAAGTCTGAGAGACTGTTACAGTCAAAAGGTGCCTATGGAGACTCGACAACTAAACATTATTTAGCAACTTTCATGGGACTGTGGAACAGAAAGGACATTAGTGGAAAAGCTAGTGAAACCAGAACAATGTGTGTGTAGTTCACAGTAATGCACTGATGTTACTGGTTGGCCAAAAAAATTCATTTGGATTTTTCTGTAACATCTTATGGAAAAACCTGAACACATGTTTTGGCCAACTCAGTAGTTCTTTAGCTGTGACAAAGGTATCAGAGTTGTATGTAAGATGTCACCTTTGGTACAGCCTAGCAAGTGGCTGAAAAGTTCCTTCTTGACCTGTTGTTGTTGTTTAGTCACTAAGTTGTGTCTGACTCTTTTGTGACCCTGTGGACTGTAGCCCACCAGGCTCCTCTGTCCATGTGATTTCCCAGGCAAAAATACTGGAGTGCATTGCCATTTTCTCCTCCAGGGGATCTTCCCTACCCAGGAATCAAACCTGTGTTTCCTGCATTGGCAGGAAGGCTCTTTACTGACCCACTAGGGAAGCCCTTCTTGAATCTTCCAAGCCACAAATTGAGGGAGTCTGTTGCATCTTTGGTCAGCTCTGAAGATTAGATTATTCATTCTTCGTTCTAAATCATCCATTCAGTTAGCACAGGTTGTGCACCGTAAGGCCTCGTGCTAGGGCATTAAGGTATATTGGTGATGAAAATGAATGTGGCTTCTGCCTTCCAGGGGTGACCAGAAAGTGCATGCCTTCAATAAGCAGACATTCATTTCCATGCAATATTTATCGTGATCCTAGTTCTACCTCTTTCAGTACCACAAAAATTATAGAGAATCTCTCTTGCTCAAAATAATCTTCAAATTTTGGAAGACAGTTATCATGCTTCCTCTGGGTTTGTACCAGACAAAGTGTCCTCTCTCCCTTCAGTATTTTCTAAAATATAAAGTTTTGGTTTTCCTCTAAATCCTGATTGTCTTGCTTTTTTTTCATTTTCTTCTTGGGGTATGCAGTTCAGAATAATTTTAACCTAGCTGTGCGACACTCTTTCACAAACTGTTTATTTTTGATAACCCCAAAAGCTGATGTTGTTACCTTGATGAGAAACTGATACCTTGGCTAACAACATTAATTCAATTACAGGTGAGTTTATTGCGGAACTACTTTGTACCAGACTGCTTCAAAGTTGTGGGGATAAAACAGTGAATAAATCAGATTAAGTCCCTGACTAACGGAGGTTATTATTCTAGAGCAGGGGTGGCAAACTATCAGCCTTGGGCCAAATCTAGTACTTGCTACCTGTTTTTGTAAATAAAGTTTTATTGGAACACGATATTGCCAATGGCTCCTTTCATCTATAATAGCAGAGTTGAGAAGTTGTGACAGAAATCCACATGGCCCACAAAGCCAAAAATATTCACTATCTGACCTTTTATAGTAAAAGTTTGCTCACCCATGTTCTAGGGAGATTGAGAGTGTGGGGGGTGGTGATCAGGCATCGAGGGAGATAGAAAAAATAAAGAATCATATGTCAGATGCTGATGGATACAGTGGAGAAGAATGAAACAGGGAAAGGGAGACAGATGGTGAGCGCAGCACCAGCGCGGTGTGCAGTGTGATGAAATTGAGGATGAGAGAGGAGCTCTTGGAAATGGTAACCTGAGAGTAAAGACCTGGAGGCACTGCAGGAGGAAACAGAGAGGCCATGGAGGAGGAAGACATTCCGGCCAGAGGGAGCTGAGGCGCGAGAGAGCGTCCCTGCCGGAGACAAGAGGCTGAGGGAGGAGAGCCAAGAGGCTGAGGCAGGAGGAGAGCGGGAGACAGGCGCACACGGAGGTGGCTCAGGGCCCGTGCGCGGTGGGGACGGTTCACTTCTCCTCTGCTGCCGACGTGGAAGTCATGAGAAGGCTGGAGCACAGGAGCTAGGTGTGGGGACCATAGTGTAAAGGATTGTTCTGGCCGCTGAGCGGAGGACAGTCTGAGGAAGCGCAAGAGCAGAGGCAGTCAGTGGATCACGGTGGCTCGGCCACAGCCGCACGGAGGCAGGGGCCGCGCGGGACTGAGGCCCCGGGTCTGCCTGACCGCAGAGTCCAGGCTCCATCAAACAGAGATTCTAACCACGTAACCTGGGGCTGTAGTCCTGGGTCGGCCAGACAGCATTTACCTGCCAGAGATCTGACTTCGTCCTGGATTCTCGGTGTCTGGTCAGGAGAACTGGGTGACAAATACATGAATCCACAGTACTAAGATAATTGAAGGGTTAGATAAAAACTGTTGGCTTGTGAGATCTTTTGAGTCAGAGCAAGGACACTCGTGAGCATCTAGTTAAAGCTTTGAAGCACACTTTCTAGGGGAAAAAAAGCGACATATATACACATCCATAATATTGTGCACACATTTTTAGGGTGTTTACTACCTTTGCCTCTAGCATTTAATATTGAGGACTGATTGCTTTCCTATCTAAATCAGAGCACTGGCTATAAAGTGAGAATTTGAGGTTGAGCGAGAAGGGGTGATGTCACTTTACTGAGTGAGTAGGGAGATATGAAAGATATGTAAAAGATGCCATATGACCCTTATGGCATCTTTTAAGTCACATGGAGCAAGTCATCTGTAGAAAAGGACTGTGTTAGCCTGGATGTATCTCCTATTGTTCTGACATAAAATGATGTATTTACTCATCATTTTTCAAAACATAAATGTATTAATTTTATAAAATATTATAAATTTTCCTGGATACAAAGCAAATGTGCCTTTTGAAATATTTTTTTTTAAGTTGCATTCAAGGTGATGTCACATCTTTCCTTGAGCATCAAATGCCTTTGTATATTTCTGTTCCCACTTATATTTTGTAAGTGAAGAAGCTGAAGTAGTTTTACAGGGAACCTAGATTCTTCTCCATTCATTGACTTGACTGAAAATGGGGGAAAAATGGTCATTCAGGCTGAAATGATGGGCTTTCTCCTTTGTTACCTGACCAGAGTTTCATAGAAATGTTGGCTTTTCCATGTGCTGACTAAGCTAGTTTATTAGCCTGGCATGCATCTGGATTTGAAAGATCCAGACTGCAATTCTATTTCCTAAGACAATAGGAAATAGGCTTTTTATCTGACTCAGTCCTAGCTCTTCTTATCTAGAAGCAAAGACATTTTTTCTGATTGTTGGATTACTTCAATAAAGAGATTTGAGAAAGAGAAAACCAGAACAATAATAATGGGATATTTTCTCAAGGCACATGTAAACACCATCTCATTTTCATGTAATTTCAAGTAGAATAGGGTTTTTTTTCCCCCTTAGTTGGAATTATTCTGTGATATACTTAACATATTTGACATTTGGAATGGATAAATTTTTAAATATCACCTTTTTTAAACATAAGACAAAAATATTTTAAGTAATAGTCATGACATAAAATTAGAGATCCATAGCTTTAATCCATAAGGGTAGTGCCTAAAACATTACATCCAAGTGGTCTTGTGTCCAGCTATTGGTTTAAGATGATTCCTGGTTGCTTGATGCTGATCTTAATACAATTCTGCCTCAAGGATGTTGCCACACCTGTGAATCTTTCACACAAGGTAGTTTTTTGAGCAATAAAAAGAATAGGTCTGGGACTTTGTTACACTTATAGAATAGGTCGTATGAATAGTTTTGTATTTGCTTGCTACTGACTATTTATTTAACAAATGTCTATTTGTGTGGCATAATTTGATCTGAGAAATGCTATAGTATAATTTGGTAGCAAGATTGTGGGAGAGTAGTCGTCACCCACCATAATCTTCTTCTGTGACCACGATTTCTAATAACAAGAACCTGAGAGTGTTCTCAACAAATTTTGTTTGTTATTTCATGAAAATTGTGTATTCAGTGGTTATCGTTTTTTCTCTCATATTTCCTTGGCTGTATCTGTAAACACAGCATTTATATGAGTAGATCTTCCACTTTGAAATGCTAAAATGAATCAATTATTAAGTCACTCACCATTTGTCAAAAACAAGGTCAATCTTATAATGGCCTTGGTTTGCTAGGAAGCGATGGTGAGTAGGATAGGGGTTTAATCTATTAAAATGAACCCCAAAAGAGTGAAAGACTTCAAATTCAACAAAAATGACAAGAGCCCTTCAGCAATTTAAAAGTCCTAACAGACAAGAATGACAATACCTTGATTATAAGATTGCAAAATCAAGCTCTGAAGTCTTCCTGTTTCCTTTTATTTGGGGTGTGTGAATGCCTTTGTAAGAAATTGGTTTGGTGAGGATACAGCAATATGTGGAAAACACGAGGTGGCGCTAGAGGACCATGATAATTGACCACAATAAGCGCCCTTTACAGATCACACCACTGTCAGCATCAAGAGGAGTGCGAAATTTTACAAGAAAGATGATGCAAATGGTCAGATTTCTTTCTCTCCTGACTATGGCTTAGCTCACTAAAAATCCAAGTGCAGTTCTGTCATGAGTGAAATAGAGTGTATGAAGTGCTTCCTGGGCATTAACTTTTCAAAACCTGCATTGTAGAAACAATGGTCCTTTGTTTGCATGCTTCCATTTTCAAATTTTGTTGATCCTCAAAGTCATGGTCTTAGTTTGGCTACCAGTCACCAACTCACTGCAAACCATTCACAGGAAAATTCCACTTGATTGTCACCTTTCTGATGACTGATAGCTTCCTTTCCTTATTTTGTGCAGGTTTTTTTTTTTTTTTTTTTAATTTAAAGGGTCACTGTAAATCTTGGAGCACAGCAGAGCATATGATGAAAGGTGAAGGCTGTTCCTTCATCCTCCATTTGCCCATGTTGTTAAAAAAAAAAAAAAAGAATGAAAAATGTCTGCTGCATAAGCTGATCTCCTTCATGTTTCATCTTGACTCTTCAACAGGAAAATCTATTTCATAATCATTTCATTGAGAGTTATTATGTCTATTTTCATTGAAAGGTATCCACTTTCTGGAAGTCAATTAAGATTTGGCAAAAGAAAAAAACAGTACACAGAGTTAATCATCATTACATTTCTCTTCTTCTTTTGAAAATGATAAAAGAAAACATATACCTAGTTTTCCAGTCAGTTTATTTGTCAAATTCTCCTGCAACATTTTGAAAAGTTGTATCTTATTAATGAATTCTGAAACCTAAGATACAGGTAGAAATAGTAAACATGAGATTTAAAATATAAAAGTACATAGTCTAAAGATGAAATAATATCTTAGTATCCTAGTCAAATAGAATATCAGTTTCACAAAATCAACATATATCTAATATACTTCATCTTATTTTGAATTGTAGAAGCTAAAATCTAATATCTCTATATTTCAGATTCACAGTTTACCACAATATAATATGAGAAAAATAATTACTAATATACAGTTAAATTTAAGTTAAATTGTTCCAATTTTATATTTCTTTATCAAAAATAATTTTAAAATTAAAAATTCAGTCTTGGATTTTATTAAAAGTTAGCACTTGTTAAGAAATATTGTATAATATCCTTTATACGTGGAATCTAAAAAGAAATGAGCTTATGTACAAAACAGAAGCAGACTCACAGACTTTGAGAATGAGCTTATGGTTTCTGGGGGGGAAGAAATGGGAGAAAGGGACAGTTAGGGAGTTTGGGATGGACATGTACAGAGCACTATATTTAAAATAGATAACCAACAAGGACCTGTTGTACAGCACATGGAACTCTGCTCATTGTTACATGGCAACCTGGATGAGAGGGGAGTCTGGGGGAGAATGGATACGTGTATATTTATGGCAGAGTCCCTTTGCTGTTCACCTGAAACTCACAATGTTGTCTGTTAATCGGCTATATCCCAATTCAAAATAAAAAGTTTTTAAAAAATTAGCACTCCTTAGAAGATCTCAATGTAACTTCAAGTTTTGGGACAGATGATGACTTTAGGATATAAACTACAGAGCGAGGGCCACTTGGGTAGACACTTGGGATGCTGAGTGAACTCCTTAACTGCCTTAGCAAGTTGCTCCATCTCATCAGAGAATATATTTCCATCATAGCATCATATGTTGCTGTTAACTTTCCCTTCTTTTTTTTTTCCTTAGAGCCCATGACCAAAGGTAAAGTGAGTAAGATTGCCAGACTTTTGTTGCTAACCTTGAAGGTTCAATAATATTGGAATAGTTGTTAGTAATTATTCACTCAGATCTCTAATGGAGCCCCAATGACCTTAGAGGGTTAAGAAAGCTCTCAAAATTCCTAAGAGTTCCCATACTTGGGAAGTAAACAGAACATTTAAAAAATAAATTTGAAGTACACAGTTCATATTAGGTTCAGAAAGCACTTGCCTAATAAACTAGTCTTTGATTGTTCTCTTAAGATTAGAAATCTGAGAGGAAGGTCTTGTGGCAAAAAGAAGTCCATTCCAAAGAGGAAATGTATTCCCAGAGAACATTTTAATCCTGAGTTTCAGAAACTCAGATTTGTAAATCATTACTGTTTGAGTCAATGGTAGTTTAATAAGCTTTCAAGATGGAAAAGATGAAAAGCAGGAAGTTGTTAAAGAACTGTTTTGTTGATATTTTGTTAAGTTAAATGATCAAACCCACTGTAAGACTAGTGGTTCATATGTTATTAAAGAAGAAAAAATAGAATTAAAGAATTGTAATTTCACTGAAAAACATTCAGCAAAACATCTTCGATTCTAAATGAAAAACCTTGGAAAACAACTTTGAATTAAGTTTCAGGTGGCTTTATATTTTTATTTAGGAATCTACATGGTGGAAAGAGGGAAGGACTGGATTCTAAAGTCAGAGATTCAGGTTCCATGTCTTGGAATATCCTTGGGCAGATCAGCCTCTTTAAGATTACTGCATCATAGTCTTATAAAATATTTATTACCCATATCCTATGGGTCTTGAAAGCTTAAAGAAGATATGATATATAAAATAACTGTGCAGTGTACATCCTTTTCATCCATCCTTCCAGCCATTGTTTACCTACTCATTCTACCATATATTAATCCTTCATAAAGTGTCTTCTTGTGTGGCTCTATTTTGTTTCTCATTGATCCCGAAAGTGCCATTTAATCAATAGAATAAACAATGCTAAGCTTGGTCTTAAGATATATTTTTAAGTGGAAGGTATATAAAAATAGAATTTTTGAATCCAGTAGTTCAAGACACATCATGATGTTGAGGTACAGATGATAAGCCTAAAATCTGGTGTAACTATATATTAAAGCAAAGCATGCTGAAAGCTCAGATTAGGGTTCTTTCTTGTTTTTTTTTTTTTTTTTCCAGACGAGAAAAGCCCTTGGGGTGGAGCAGGAATTTCCAGACAAGGGTAATATTATAGCTAAACTGGTCTGTAAAAATAATTCTTCTTTTTAGGATATGGTCAATAAACTGAAATAGACTGAAACAGAGAATATTATAAGAAAATGCTAAAAGATACATTTTGGGTAGAAACATTTCATGAAGGTCTGGAAAGGACAAAATGAGGAGTAGAAATTGGACCTACAGTCTTCTTAAAATTATTATCAGGCAGAAGAGCTGGAAAAGAAGGCAGAGAATGCCATTGGGGAGATACTTATTTAGTTCATCATGTATTTTCTAATACTCACTGTAGGCACAGAATTGTGCAGAGTTCTGAGGAGGGTGGTGTTGTGGTTGTAAAAGGAGATATTGATTCTCTCCACTAAGAGCTTCCAAATTAGAGAGGAAGAAGACATAAACATAGTGAGGAG
Source organism: Bos indicus x Bos taurus (assembly GCF_003369695.1). Taxonomy (NCBI): domain Eukaryota; kingdom Metazoa; phylum Chordata; class Mammalia; order Artiodactyla; family Bovidae; genus Bos; species Bos indicus x Bos taurus. The sequence continues at coordinate 103,248,405 of NC_040079.1, read as the reverse complement.
TTAAGTATCATTGAGGGTGAGACATGACAAATATGCCAAAATGAGCAGGCTGGTAGTGCTGGTACAGACTCAGGAAGAAGGACATTCAGAGGGATGAGAGTGTCTTGCGAGAGTGGGCCGTACTCACTGGGTACACTCCTTTGCTTTACATTTCTTTGTTGAAACTACTCCACTCAGCCTTCCCCTCACCCACCCACTGAAACTGCTCTCATCAAGGTCACCAGAGATTTCCATATTTCTAAATTCAATGGCCATTTCTAATCTTCCTGATGTAACAAAGCACTTGATTGAGTTGCCTATTTCTCTTTCTGGGCTCCCTCCTACATCACTGAGTGCTCCCTCTCAGCCTCCTTCCCTGGAGCCCTCCCTGCCCCCAGGCCTGACCTCTCAACAACGAATGCTCAAGGGCTCTTTTCCTCCTCACCTACACAGATTCCCTTGATGAGCTCATGTATTTAAGTACCTTTTATATGCTGGTAACATCTAAATAATATCTGAATTTATATTTTCAGCCCAAGCCATTTCTCCTGAATTCTGGATTCATAATACTCAATATATCCACATGGATGTCTAATATATATCTTAAACATCATGTTAGTGTTAGTGTTTGGAGAAGACAATGGCACTCCATTCCAATACTCTTGCCTGGAAAATCCCATAGATGGAGGAGCCTGGTAGGCTGCAGTCCTTGGGGTAGCTAGGAGTCAGACACAACTGAACCACTTCACTTTCCCTTTTCACTTTCATGCATTGGAGAAGGAAATGGCAACCCACTCCAGTGTTCTTGCCTGGAGAATCCCAGGGACGGGGGAGCCTGGTGGGCTGCCATCTCTAGGGTCGCACAGAGTCGGACATGACTGAAGCGACTTAGCAGCAGGAGCAGCAGCAGCAGTGTTAGTGTTAGTCACTCAGTTGTGCCTGACTTTTTGAGACCCCATGGACTGCAGCCCATCAGGCTCCTCTGTCCATGAGATTTTCCAGGCAAGGATACTGCAGTGGGTTGCCATTTCCTTCTCCAAAAACATGTTAACATGTCTCAAAATCAGCGGTCAATTTTTCTTCTCCTTCTCCCTTGCTTTGTTCTCTCACTGTCTTCTTCATATTAATCAGGATACTGAGGGTAAAAACCTTCCCGAACTGTTCTTCCCCATTCTGCTCTTTCTCCTATTAAAGGTGTTTTTGACTTGGTATCTAGAATAATCTAGTTAAAAGGTGAGTCAGACATGTCACTCCTTTGCTCAGTGTAAGAGCCTCCTGTAAGGACTTATGAAGTCAGATTCCTCGAGTGCCCTTCACACGCTGTGCAAGTCTGTCACCTCTGACCTCATCTCTTTGCCATCTCTTCCTGGCTCATTCTTCCCCAGACACACTGGCATTCTTGCTGTTCCTCTAATATATGAGGTTGTACTTCTTTCTCAGCTTTTTCACTTGCCTTTCCTTATGCCCAGGAAGCTCTTACTCCAAATGTCTTCATGGCTTACTCCTTCACTGCCTTCAATCTTTACTCAATTGTCATTGTTTCATGAGGCTTTGACAGTCCTTAATTGCTCCCACAAGAGGTTCAGATGTCATCCTGTGTGATAGGATTTTTAAATTCCAATCTATTACTGTGTAGAGTAAGGTTTCTCAAAGTGCATTCTTTTGACAGTGTTCATCAGTATTTCCTGGATGCTGTTAAAATGCATCGTTTTCAGGGTCAAAGCCCAGACCAATAAATTGTAATTGAAAGTGAGGCCTGTAAAGCAGATTTTAATAACCTTTCCCAGGTGAACATTAAACAAACTAAGGTTTGGAAACTACTGTCTTAGAGTATCCTGGACAGTCTCTAGCTCTAGGATTGCTGAAGAGTCTTTAGGTATGGTTCTAAGCATTCTCTGTCAGTCTCAACCAGAGAAGCTTTGAGTTTTTGTTTTACTTACTATGTGTCTAAGTGAGGATTCTCTTGAAAAAAAAAAATAAATAAAAGGTTTATTGGAAAAAAAGTAAATGGATACATAAAATAGCCCTCTATAGATATAGGAAAGTAAAAGAAGCTTTATTTATTTTTGGTGTGCAATGGAGTAACAGAGCAAATGTGTTATTTAAGAAATAATCTGGAGGTGGTATAATAAATTTGATCTATGCATCAGGCAAATATTTATTAAGCATCTATTAGGTGTTTGGCACCATATTAGGTGCTAGAAGTACAGAGGTGAATAAGACATAGTTCCTACCATCCTGGTTCTCACAGCAGTGAGATTAATGGGAGTTGGGAAAGACTATATAGCCAGGGAAAGTATTTTATAAGGTAGCTGTCTGGATATGACATGATGAAGACCTGATCTAGAGTAGTCATAAGGAGGTGGATGAAAGAGATATTCCAAAGGGAGATATGGTGGGATAATGTGACTAATCTATGAGATATACACAGAAACAATGAGAGCTAATTCTGAGGTTTAAAGGCTGTGTGAAAGGCAAGTTGTGGTGCTACTAATGAAATTAGAGTAACTGTAAATAGGACTTTGTGTGTGTGTGCTGGGAGGGTGTTGGTCAGTTTGAAAAGTGAAAGTGAAAGTGAAGTCGCTTAGTCGTTTCAGACTCTTTGAGACCCCATGGACTGTAGCCTACAAGGCTCCTCCCTCCATGGGATTCTCCAGGCAAGAGTACTGGAGTGGGTTGCCATTTCCTTCTCCAAGGGATCTTCCCAATCCAGGGATCGAACCCGGGTCTCCTGCATTCCAGGCAGACGCTTTAGCCTCTGAGCCACCAAGCCCACTTCCCTGGTCAGTTTACTCTTGAATTAATACATTGAGTGCCAGATAACAGTAGGACATTTGAGTGACAATACTCTCTGGTAGTGGAAGATCTTAGGCTGTAGTTTAGGTTCAAAGGGGAGGAGGGCTTGAAACAGAAAATTGATAGTTTTTAGAGAGCTAGAGGAACCAGTGTAGGAGACAAAAGGAACAGTCAGAGAGGCTGGAAAGAAACCTGGAAAGGATGGTTTTGTCATTTAGATATTGCCATTCAAATGCCCTACTGTTGTCTGGCACTCTCTGTGTAAGAGTAATCTTATCAATACTCCCAATGCCCTCCCAGCATACTCACAAAATCCTATTCACAGTTACTCTAATTTCATTAGTAGAACCCAAGTTTTCTTTGCACACAGCCTTTAAACCTCATATGATTTTGTAAAGAACTGATGATATAAAAATTGAGGAAGGCTATTGAAGTAACTCTACAGGTTACTTTATGTATTTATTTTTTTTTTACAGGTTACTTTAGAGTCCTATCAATGGAGGGATGAAAATATGATTCGAGTACTTAATGAGACCTCAGAGATCATAAACCAGGAACCACAGGTGTCTATGGTATTGGGAATGTAACTGTGATAAGAAAGTGTTAGTGTTTTTTTTTTTTTTTTTTTCTTGACCATGGGCCACACAGTTCTCCTTTCCACCAAAAAGATTCATTCAGAAGCACAGAATCATAAAGCCTAGAGTCCTCTTATTGTTAATGGGTCCAAATCCCATTCACCAGATCCAGAGTTGGTGGTAGTTGTGATCATGGTGTTCACATTCCTTTCTTGAGCTCCCCTCTCTCTGTCACCTTCCCTCTTTTACCTGGTGCTGAAGGTGGAGGGGTAATGCAGGGTCTGATGGTACTAGAATGTAATACGGATTTGCACTGCACTTATGCAGGATGAAACTAGAGTTTAGGGACATCTGGGGGCTTTTTGGTATCATGTCCTTCTTGGCCCTGGAAATGAGAAGAGTTACTGAATGTGAAGGGTCAGTCGTAGAGTAATCCATTCAGGCTAAATTTCTCATTTAGCCCCTAATTCTGAGAAGAGTATTTGCAGGTGTTTGAGGGTGAGGGAGCTTCTTCTGACCTAAGCCTCCCACCCTGGTTCTGTTCTGTTTACTCATTTCACCAGGCTGGGATTTGCCTGAAACCTTTTCTAATTATGCACTATTTGAGTACTTCATAGATAAAGAGTTGCTACTGCAGAGCCTCTGATGTGCTTTCTTGCAAGAGGGACACTAGGCTGTTTTCTAGACACTGTGCTTTCCAAATGTGGCTCAAAGTTCAACTCAATCCAGTTCAAGGTAAGGCAAGGGGTACAAAACTGAATGACAGAGTCCAGTAGAGAAGACTTAAACAGCATGGTGTAAATGATTAATAATCAGTTTTGTGCTTGGATCTCTGAGAAAAGTGGAGCGGATGAAAGGTAATCTCTGAGCAGAGGTATGTAGGGAGATTAAGAGTTCACCTAGAGGTTGAATGGCTGGCTTAGTTGCTTCAGTTGTGTCCGACTCTTTGTGACCCTACGGACCATAGCCCGCCAGGCTCCTCTGTCCATGGGATTCTCCAGGCAAGAATACTGGAGGGGGTTGCTGTTTCCTCCTCTAGGGGATATTCCCAGCCCAAGGACTGAACCTGCATCTCTTTATGTCTGCTGCATTGGCAGGCAGGTTCTTTACCACTAGCATCGCCTGGGTTGAATTGAGAGAATTCAAAGCAAAGGGAAGAAGGTGCAGAGGCCCAGGTTGAGACTTACAGTTGGGTATCTGGAAGCTCTAAGGATCCTGTAACTGATGAATATAAAGTATATAGTCAAGCAGGGGCCAGGCAGGAGCCGAAGACAGATGAGTGGACAGGGGCCAGCTCAAAAGCAGACTTTTGTGCTGAGCTGAGGAGTCTGACTTGGTTCTGTAAGCAGTGGGAAGCTGTGAGGTTTAAATGGATCTGTAATGTGAACACATTTTTGCTGTAGCTTTGTAGTTCAGGTGGCATGGAGGAGGGCATCTGTATGGAGGCGGAAGCTCGAAAGAATGAGATCAATTAGAAGGCCACTGCCATAGACCAGGTGACTGATGATAGGAAACGGAGTCCGTAGTAGAAGCAGAAACAGAGGAGGAGAGACACAAGAGATAATTAGGTGAAAAATTGAGAGGTGCTGGTAATTTTATTTTTGATGTGTAGGAAACAAAAAGATGGCAAAAGACATCTGGTTCTTAGGTTTTCCAGTAAAGCAGCGGCGTCACCAAATAGTCAGCTTTGGCCATGATAATCCTGTACAACAAATAATCCCCAAATACTGATGGTTAAGCAGCAAACATTTATTTCTTAATTTTGAATCCTCAAGAGTCTATACATCAGCTTTGGTGGCTGTGATCCAGATCACAAATCAGACTCTGGTCTGCTTAATGTGTTTATTCATTTTAGGACCCATCCTTCAGGACTGAAGGGTGCAGCTTTTACCTGCTATCTGCTGTTCTGGTGGCTAGAGGATCAGGTAGGAACATGCTGTACCTCCTGAAGAGTCTGATTAGGATTAAAAGGAATCCTAAGGAAGGATTTCCCAGGAAGTAAGGGAAAAAAGAAAGAAAGGAAAGAGAAAAAAAACCAAAAAACTTGCACATATGGAGAGGTATATTCCTCCATTTCACTGTGAGGTCACATGGCAAAGGGCGTGTATCTTAATTGTATTTAATCATATTATTAGTAGAGAACTCCAGAATCTATTCCACATCTAACAGGATACTCATGTAACATAGTGATATAATGTGTTCAGCTTAGGCATGTAATTCTAAGCATCTCTGCTGCTGCTGCTGCTAAGTCGCTTCAGTTGTGTCCGACTCTGTGCGACCCCAGAGATGGTAGCCCACCAGGCTCCCCGGTCCCTGGGATTCTCCAGGAAAGAACACTGGAGTGGGTTGCCATTTCCTTCTCCAATGCATGAAAGTGAAAAGTGAAAGTGAAGTCGCTCAGTCGTGTCCGACCCTCAGCGACCCCATGGACTGCAGCCCACCAGGCTTCTCTGTCCATGGGACTTTCAGGCAAGAGTACTGGAGTGGGGTGCCATTGCCTTCCTAGTACATCTAAATGGAGATATACACAATTGAATAGTTGGGTCAAGAAAAATATCAGAGCTGGATTTATGAACCTGTTGGTCATTGAGTGTCAAGTAATAAATGAAACTGTGGAAATAAGAAGAATTGTCTAATCAGAGTGAAAAGAGAAAAAGAGAGTTACGGATGGAGCCCTGAGATGCACTGCATGTAGATAATCTGAGAAGAAGCTTCCCTGATGGCTTAGTTGGTAGAGTCTGCCTGCAATGTGGGAGACCTAGGTTCAGTCCCTGGGTGGGGAAGATCCCCTGGAGAAGGAAATGGCCACCCATGCCAGAATTCTTGCCTGGAGAATTCTGTGTACAGAGGAGCCTGGCGGGCTGCAGTCCATGGGGTCACAAAGAGTCAGACACAACTGAGTGACTAACACTTTCACTTTTAATCTGAGAAGGAATGGTTAGAGGATTAGTTGAAAAATTTGGAGAGAGAGTGGTGGTACTGAGGAGAGAAGAGACTTACAAGATGGAGGGAATGGGAATGAATGGTCCAAGGATGCTGAGATTTGTTTTAAGTTGGCCTCCACAGAGAACTGGTGTGAAGACTGAGATCTTACCTAATCTGAGAGGTTTCCCTTTAAAACTAAATTGCAGATTGATGCTCACAGAATCACTAGGGAAGCAACAGATAATGTAAATAAAAGCCAGGATATGGTCCCTAGCACTCAGTAAATGGTAGGCATTATAATCCTATTGAAACTATGGAGCTTGTTGCTGCCAGTTTCATACAGAATTTGATGTTAGACCATTTTGCTTTGAATTTTATCAAAAAGCATTTTATTATTAGACCCAGGAGAAGCAGAAAAATGTAACATGATGTGATTTTTATGGCATCACCTTGAAGTTAATTATGGTGAAATTCTGGTGTAGTTGTTTTCATTAATTTGATGTTAAAAAGGGAAACTGAGAGTTTTTGCATCCCTGAGATATCTCTTATTTAAAAGCTGTCTAATCCAAGGCATTCTTATCATTTTGATCTTAGGGCTGAAGGAACCATTTGTTCCCTGCCTGTATGAATCACCTTATTTTTAAGTTCTGTCTTTATATTGCCAACTCAGAAAGAAAGCTGAAAAAAACATATGTTTCAAAATATACATGTACTTTAGATTATGGAGATGAAATATGCACTTTTCAGAATTGCTTCTGATTTTCAGGTAACCACAGGGCTTGCAGGTTTTTTCCTCATAATTTCTTCCATCCCTACGTGGTTCAGAGTCCTGCTGTTCTTCCTGGCTGAAAGCATATGCTGTATTTCACTTTATTAACAGAACATTGGTTATCAAGTTCTTTATCTTTACTGATTCAGCTTTAGGGAACTGGCAATTAATAATCTCTGGAGGGCCCACCATGAAGAGTTTCAGTAATTAGATTATAATGCAAAGGTTTGCTTAGTCACAGTATTTTTTAAAATTTTAATTATGATTTTTGGGCGATGACCCCAATCTTCCCATCTTTTACAACCAACTGCCTTTTTAATGCTGATTTTCTGCAGTTTCTCTTATTGCGTTTATTCTCTTTTTAAAGTCTGTGAGTATAATTAAAACTACCCTACCTTTGAGAACCTTGTGTCCTCACCTAGCAGAATAAATGAAATATGGATACAAAGACTGAGCGTATAAATTACCTCTAAAAAAAAAATGCCTTCTACTTAAAGCTTTTTGATTCCCTTTATTTTTTTTTTTTTAAATTCTAGAGCTTGATGGCTATTTTCTCTTTAGTCCAGTGATCTTGTTACTAAAGCATCCTTGTAAAGGTAATTTAGCACACATGCCTCATAGTTATTAGCCAAATTCTACTACATTCAAATATCAAATCACTTTGCAAATGATACTTCCTTCCTTTAGCAAAATAGCTTGGGGTGTGGAGGGGTCTAGGGGTGTTTAATTGTTTTGAGTGACATTCAGGAATTCTGCAAAAGTAGTGGAAATGACTTTGTGTCTTTTAAACAAATATTCATATGTATTATAAAGGTGCCACTCTCAGTATAGAGTCTTATAAATCAATGACATCAAAAACATGTGCAGAACAATTTATATGAAAAAAATTGTGTAATTAATGCAATAGAGCTGACCTTTGACCTAGGAGAAAGGGTATGAGGATGAGGCAGAGAAGAAATGCCCCAAAAGGCCTTAAGCTCACAAACACACTAGACTTAAAATCTTTGAAATGCACTGAACAGAGTATATTCTTTTAAATTATTAATATCTTTGAAAACCATAATACATTATAAAATTGTTATTTGTGAAATAAATTTTGTAAACCTGCGATGGCTTCACATTTTATCATACAGAAACTGAATAAAGTTATTTTAGAACCGGAGGGCACTTCAGACATCCTCTAACCCTACTTCCTCATTATATAGGGGAGGGTTTTGAGGCCAGGCTTCCCAGCTGGTGCAGGGGTAAAGAATCTGCCCACAATGCAGGAGACCTGGGTTCAATCGCTGGGTGGGAAAGATCCCCAAAGAAGGGGATGGCAACCTACTCGAGTATTCTTGCCTGTAGAATTACATGGATAGAGCAGCCTGGTGGGCTACAGCCTATGGGGTCGCAAAGAGTGGAGCACGACAAGCGACTAACACTTTCACTACTTTGAGGCCAGGGGAATCTTCAAGTACTTCCCCGAGGTCATGCCACAGGTGAATACCAGGTCAAGGCAGATGGATAATGTATGCTTTTCAAGTTTTTAGCACTATTAGGGGAAAAAATAGGTACACTGGACTTACTATGTACAAAGTGATAAAATTTGGGTGATTTTATCACCTATAGCTGGGTGATTCATGACAACATATTTACTTGGATTTGGGTAAAAGATGATGGTATTCATGCATTTTTAAGACAGGTTCATTTTAGAGCAGAGTTTTATTGAACTAAAAGTTAATCTCTCTCTCTCCTCTCCCCAGCCCCAAGATAATTCAAACTTTCAACTCCTGTCTTCCTTCTCTCCCTCAGAAAAAGAGAATCATACAAATGAACCAAAACAAATCAACCAAAACAGCTAATTACAGTTAACAGGATTATCAGTTTATTTCAGATGAATTCTAATTTTAATTTGTTCTGGTTTTAATTATCAGGAAAATTGTTTAATATCACTGTTTCCTTTTTGAGGTTAGCCATTTTTGGGCTTCTAAAAATTCTTCTAAAAATATATTTCTTGCACATAAATATATATTATTGCTTTATAATATTCATTTCAGATTGGATCAGATAGACTTGGGAAAAAGCCAAGGGCAGGGGACTGTGTTTTACTGTGGCTATAATTCAATCTGTTTATATGTATATTAGGTTGCATCACAGAAAATTTAGAGAATGATTTCTGAAAAGATTCTCAACATGACTAAAGTCTGAAAAAAAAAAAAGGGAATGAATACTATGTTCCTTAAGGATAATCATACTTTTGTTCCATCTTTGTAAGGCTGATTGTGGATGAATTCTAAGAGTGCATTTTAGTATAGGATATGACTTTCAACAGAAGAATGTACGCAGATCATGTTTTTAGTTCTTTTTAAAGCAAGTGGTAGGAGAGAAGGGTGAACCAGCCATCCTTGTCTCCCCTACCCTCACCCCCACCAATGTTATCTTATTAAAACTGGAGAGGTTTAACAGAAACAATAATAAGTTTTTCAGACCCTTAGCTTAGGGTCCTTTTCTGGTTGAGTACTATAGGAAATGAAGACTCCTACAAAAAGACAAAAAATGACAAACCACTGTTGTTTCATATCCCAGGCCAGGAGTCTTATAGGATCCATGAGAGCTGAATGTCAGGGCAGAAGGTCTCAGATCATTACCATAAAAAGCTCTTTGGCACCCTGTGTCATAGAACAAAGTGTCAGGCCAGTCCCCATTACTAGGCGCCTGTGGTGCTTTTCTTAAATAATCAGTCCCATTCAGAAAGAGATTTTAAGGTCCTTCATCTTCAGTCTTTCTATTTCACAAGCAGTAATTTTTTAAGGCTAAATGGCCCTGGAGGCAGAATGTTTTTGAAGTAATGTTTAGAAAAAGAACTTATATCCCGAAGCTGACCTGATTCTTTCTCGTTTTCCTCAAAGGTCAGATGCAAGCTCAGTACTAAGGGCGCTGAACTTGAGCTGTGGACAGAGGCAGGCGGCATTCACTCCAGCTCCGCGTTCCAGCAGGGGAGGGCCTAGGAGCTAATAAACAGGTGGGAGTCAATTTTAGGATGGTTGCCAAATCCCAAAGGGGAAATCAGACAAAGCCTCCTTTGCCCTACTCTGACCCTACAGCCTCAAATATGGGTGCTTATTTTTCTTCTTTAAACTTTTTAAGAGCATGAAAAACCTAGTAAGTGAAGATAGCCAAGATAACATTGCAACCATGCTATATATAAATGTGTATCTTTTTCAAAAGTGCATTTTCAGAGTCCCAATTAGAAAATGTGCTTCACCACTTTACTCTGCATATGCCCCAATGAATTCCAAGAGGTCACAGAGGCAGTGTGCAACTTCCCAGAGTAGAAGAGCTTGCTCTTTAAAGAGCTATTTTTAGCTTGGAAGGGGGAGTGTAGGCCAGGAAGTGCCTGGCAGGTATGTCCTACAGCAGGGATCTAAACTACAGGCCTGATCTAAGCCTCCTGGTTTGCTCTAGGAAAGGGTAGTTCTGCAGATTGTCACTGCTATTTTGGGGGGGGGGGTGTGAGGGGTTACCAGCTTTCCCCAGGGGAACTCAGCCTGTAGTCCTGGGAGACCTCTTGTGTAGAGGGTACACTGTGTCTGGGCCCTGACTGACCTGAGCGGGAACACTAGAGCCCGAGGCATGCAATAGCCACGCTCCAGGAAATGACAATCCGAGACTCATTAAAAATCACGATTCCATTTTGATGTTCAATAACTAGGGTTCCTAAGGTAAATTTCAAACCAACACTTATATCCAGTTGTTATCCTTCAGAGTGCACCTTTCCAGGCCGGGCACTAGGGACGGGTAGGCTTGCAGAGGTAGCAGGCGAGGGAGGAGGAAGAAAAATGTCCCTGGCCGCACTTGGACTAGCGGACGGAGTCTGGACCCCTTGAGGAGGTGAGGTGCTGGCGGCCCCACTGCAAGAGAGCGCCTGGTCCTAGGATGTCACCGGACATGGTGGAAGCTGGCCTGAAGGAGTGCGATGGACAGGGTGAAGGGGAGAAGATGAGGACAAGGTTTGAGAGGGAATGGCAAGGGTGAGGTAGAGACACATATACAGAAGAGGAGAGAGTCAGAAATCCTGAGAAAGACCCAGAAAGGAGTAGAAAGACACCGAGGGACAGGCATAGAGTACAAGAAAAACAGAGGAGATCGAAAAAATATTGAGTAGAGACAGCAAGGGAGATATGACGAAAAACAGTGACAGCGGGAGTCAGAGCAGAGTCGGAGCCCGGGAAATACTGGTTGAGGAAGAGGTATTAGCAGCGAGGGAAGTGGCAAACGCTCCAAGCTTCCTCCATCACCCACCTCCCCTCACAGACCACCCCCCACCCCTTCCTCTCGCTTGCCCAGCCCGCGACGAGGAGTGGAGCGCAAGGTCGCCCAGTCCTCTCGGCGGTGGCGCGCTGAATGGCTGGCGGTCTGCAGCGCCCGGGCCCCGGGGCTCCCAGCTACAGGTCCGCGGTGCCCCGCTTAGGCGCTCAGGGTGGGCCGGGCAGAGCTGCACCCTCCTGCGCCCATCCCCGCCCTCCGCACCGCCCCACGACGCTTCCCGCCACTCCTCCGGCAGTCGCAGCCCTCCTCAAGCCCCCCAGGGGGAAGGGGGCACTGCGGCCGCCAGAGACACCGTGAGAGCCACTTCTCCCAGCGGGCCCGGCCCGCCCAGAGCCTGGGAGCGGGATCTGTGTGCACGGGGTCCTAGTTGGTCTCCGAGGAGTCGTTCACCCACGTGCCGAGGTCATTGCCTGAGTCAGGAAGGTAGGCGAGCCGAGCGGCGAACCTGCGGAGAAAGCACCGGGGCACCGGCGCCAAGAAGCCCCGCGCGCTCCAGAGCGTCCCCCAGCGGTCAGGCAGGACCGCGGCCAGAGCCCGCGACTCCGCTCCGGAGTGGCTTTCGGGCTTCTCCGTGTCGCGGGGAGAGGTGCAGCCGCGGATGACCCGGGATCCTACAGGCTTTGGCCGCCCCACCCCTTCCTCAGAAACTCCAACTGCTTGCGCCTGCTGTGTGGCATTTTTTTTTTTTCTTCCGAAAGGCCAGCGTCTTATCTCTCAAGTTCAAGTCCTGAGGACTTGCCCAGCCTCTTCCCTTGAAGTCACTTCTACCATCCTTCGGCAGCCTCGGGAAGCAGGGCTCCTTGGACTGCTCGTCCCAGAGCCAGCGCGGGCAGTCCCGTCCTCCCTCCGGTGCCTGCCGGAGCCCGGCGCATTCGCTTCGCACCCTCCCTCTCTTTCTCCCTCCCTTTCTCGCTTCCTCTCTTTCCTCCTCTACTTCCCCCTCCCTCTCTCGCCTCTTAAGTTTCCTGCACCGTGAATCCAACTGTGCCAAGCCTAGGCTCCCGCGGAACCAATCCTGAGCGCGACCCGGGCACTGGGACGCCGACTCCGCCGAGGGGACGAGGCAGCGGGACCCGTCCGCGCCCGAGCATGGAGATGAAGCGCCAGGGAGGGCATGTCCGGGGCGCCGGAGACGCCAGGCCCGAGTAGCTAGCTCCTCCATGGAGCCTTCCCAGAGCGGTCCCTGCTCGCTGTATTCGCCCCCAGTCCTGTGCGGTACGTACCCTTCGCTTTCACAGTCACAGATATGGGGGATATCTCGGGGTGGGGTGGTGGGGCAGCACGAAGGGGCGGCGAGGAGAGCCACTGGTTGGGAGACGGAGTGCGCCTGGCGGTGACCCTTACAGACCCGGGCAGGCTTCCGCTCTAGAAGTTAGCAACTGGCTGTGCCCCTTGCCTCGGAAAAAGTAGTACGTGTGTATGCGCGTTTTATCTCTGTGTGTACCCGGCGCTAGAATGGGTAAACTGAGCCTGGCTTTCCTGTATGCAAAATTGCATTCCCTTTTCCCACCCCCGCCGCACCAAACGCGCGGAGATACCCAGCACCTAATCCTGGTCAGCTCTACCTACCCCGTCTTCTCCCCACGCCCCCCTCGCTCAGTCTCGCTCGCTCGCTCTCCCTCTCTCTTTCTCTCTCCTTCTCTCTCTGCTGGTGTGGATGTGTGTGAGCACTGCCAGGGCTGGCGAAGAACCAGCCGCCGCCTTTAGTCCGAGCCGCCCGGCCATCAAACGCGGGCAGGTCTCGCTGACAGAGAGGCTTGGGCTCTGAACCAGCCTGCACGCGGCTCTGTGTGCCCCGTCACCTCCCGGCTCCACCGCCCGGGAACTCGCACCCGAGGAGCGCAGGGCGCAAGGAACCCCTCCACCTCCAACCCTCCTGCCCGCCTGCCTGCGGACGACGGCGCGCTCTCGGGTTTCAGGCGCTGGATTTACTCGCTTTTGCATTTCTCCTGCCTCCCCCACCTCCGGGTTTTTTGGTCCACCCCTCGCGCCACGACCCCCTTTCCCTGCTTGGTCGCCAAGCCTAACCTTGCCCGCGTGGTCATGGGATGTCTAATTTCATTTGTATCTAGGCTGCTGAGAGCGCTCCTGGCTCTGTAAAGTGGATGTCAGGTGGATCTATGTTTGTGAAGGAACAAAGACTCAGCGAAGGCACCGCCGAGGAAGTTTGAGACGCGGGAGGATGCAGGCTGCGTGCTGGTACGTGCTTCTCCTCCTGCAGCCCACCGTCTACTTGGTAAGTCGCTGCCAATCCCGCGCCCCCTCGATCCCACCCTGGTCGCGAGGCCAGGCAACTGGGGGCGCGCGGGAGGAGGGTGAGACCGTCAGTTCAGCGGGAGCGGCGTTCCTAGCGACGGTGTTGGGACAACTTTGGCAAGCTGGTCTCCGGATCCCTGTGGGATTTTCTGGGGTTTCCTGCCCCGATACACCCTCTCCTGTGCCTGATTCTAAACCGCGTCCAGGGCGCCCTAGACACCCAGAAACCGAGGAGATAGCTGGACGGGATGCTTTATGGGGAGAGATGGCAAAGAGAAGGGGTGGAAGACAGGGAACTCTCCGTAGTTCATCCAGAGGCTTTGAAGGTAAATCCATCCGCCTAACCCGCAGCTTGGAGATGTGGCACGTAAAGAAGTGCGGGCAACTTTGTTGGGCTTGCGGGGTTCAGACGGGGCAAGTATAGCTGTCAGATAGGAAGACCACAAGCCTTCGGATAGAGTTAGGTCCGAGATGCTCCAGCAAACATATAAAGGCTCCCTCTCCTTCTCCTCCCAGTCTCTCCTTTCCACTAGTACCCCAGTTCCAGTGCTGAGCCCCTTACTAGGGACTGGCAGACCATGTCACCAGGGAGCAAATACTGCCTAGTCCTCCCAGAGCCGAGTTTTCTGGGCTCTGGACTTGGCACACTGTTGGAACTGGGATTGTCATGGGGTGGGGGCTTAAAGGGAAGCACTCTGCCGTGGTGGTTGTGGATGGGTAGTTTGGTAGCTGTGGGCACCGCCTGGAGCCAAGACCCAGAGCGCAGTTTCTTGGGTCTGGCTTCAGGGAGGGCCAGGGACAATCTTATCCTGCTGGTGAAGTTGTGTGCTCAGAGCACGGAACTCCATAACCCACCTCCGGGCCGCAGGAGCACACGGAGGGCTCTGTGTGTTCTGCCTGGGGGCAAGAAGCACTGGGGAGGCCCGATGGGTTGGTAGTGAATGGAGTGAGTATTGCCATTCCTTAATCCCAAGGGCTTCAGAATCCACAATCCTGGGTGTAAAAGGGTTGCTATCCCTGCAATAGAGAGCGTTTCCCAGCCGTTGTCTTAGTGCCTGTGACTTCAGGGCTGCTAGTCGTGTGAACTCGCTGTATGCTAATGAGTGTGTAAGTATACGTGTGTGAATATGAATGTGAGGGTGTTTCAGCTTGAATCCAAGAACCTTCAGTGTATGTCTTTGCACCTTTATCGCCTGACCATGGCAGCTGCGGACGCCAGAGGGCGCTGTGCGTCAGTGTCCTCGCCTACAGGACACCTTGGGGTAAACAGGTGAAAGCTGGGGCAGCCAATCCTAAAGAACGGCCTTTCTGACTCCGTCACCGAAGTCTGTGACTTCCCCGGCTGGAACGCAGACAGAATGCAAAAAGTGTCCTTCCCATTTCTCATCTTCAATCCACCTTGCCCCCACCTGTGTCCAGTAAACCCTATGACATTGAGAGCTTAGAGATGCAGGGCAGAAAGTCTGGCCTAAGGAAACCCAGGAATTGCTTATTGAAAGAAAGGGGAGGGACCGCAAAGTGAAAGCGACCGAGGGGGAATATGAAGGATTCCCTCTACCACGGAAACCCTCCTGCCCCTCTCTCTGCATACCTTTACGCAAGACCTGAACCTCCGGACTGTTCCTCCGTCCTTGAAATGTGCTCACGAACGCACGGCAAAAGCTCGCGGCTGTGGTGCAGTTTATTGCTTGGAGCAAGTATTTCGATAGTCTGGAAAATAATCTATCAAAAGCAGAAGTGAAATCAATACGTTGTGTTAAATTTTAAATGTGTTTGTTGGCAGTTAAACCGTTTTCCACTCATTGCAACAACAGTGCTGGATTTATTCTAATGCTCTGCGTTCTCAACAACAAGCGCATTAATTCTCCTTTAATTGTAAACTGGGAGCATTTGAAAACCATTCAGTGTGCAAATTATGCTGATTCAATTACCGTTTAGTTACAGACTTCATTACCTGAATGCCTTTTGGCAACACAGAGAAAGGAGACGATTTTTCCAGTTTCACTCAAAACCATACAAAATGTGACCAATAAAATAGAGAAGGCGATTTAGAAGTCCATTCTTTTTCTCTTGGATCTAAAGTTGTTTTGTGTTTCGGGGATTAGAAATCAGACACACCACGAAAAACAAAAGGCTGGTGGCTGTGACCCAAGGCAGTGTTTCCAGGGATTGTAGTCCCATGGTTATTTGTCGGTAAAATCCAGAGCTGTTTTCCTAGAGGAGCAAGAAGCTGATTTTCCCCATGAAAATGAATTTAGAAGGGTGAATTGGGCAGTTAGAACAGGATGGCTTTAGGCAAGTAAATAAGTGGAAACCCTTGATTAAACCTCTAGGGCAATAAGGTGGACCAAGAAGTGGTCAAAGCTTCTCTCTCCATCTATTTTATTAAATAGCAGGTACAGTAACTGAATTTATCATTTGTTGGTAGTCACATCCCACAACAGCCCAGACCTCTGTAAGAAACTGCAATAGATGCCTTCAGGTTGTCGGGAAATGCTTCAAGTTACTCTCCAAAAAGTCAGGGGTGGCATAAACATGATTTTATTTTTCCCCTTGAATTGACACAATCCAGGGAGGAGTTTAATGAATAATTTTTTGTGTGTCTTTATGGACTCACACAAGTTCAGTGACAGGGGCACTGTTTGTACCTTGTCTCATAGCTGATATTACAGTGCACCTTTCTCTTTAAGACCCTCGAAACCCAGTTATATTTCCCAAGAAATAATCACACATTATGTTTGAGTAGTAGGATTTGTTTAGGTATCTCCTGTACAACAATATTTAGGCGTCTGCTTATATAGAGAGATATGCCTTAAATACTCCCAAATTTGGGGAGGTTTATTGAAAATGAAAAACAGTTCTCTAACCAGCAGCTCAGTGTTCTGTATTTAAGCCATGGTTCCCTGCTTATATTTAGGTGAATGTTCTCAGAGTATGTTTCTTGGCCCAGGGTTCTTTGAATGCCTGTTCTAGGTTGAATATTTTGAGTCTTTTTGTGTTTTGAGAGATCAGTCTGTCCTGTTTCAAACTAGAAGCTTATTTTAGTACTACTGCAATGAGAAGTTAATTAGAAATGTATCTGCAGAGTTACCTTCTGAAGCATACTAGCTAAGATACTCAAAAGTCACCACAGGGTTAACTCCAGCCATAAATGCAGGGAAGTGGGAAATCTTTTTTTTTTTTTTTAAATTGAGGCAAGGAAGTCTTCTGTTTACTGAATGTTATTGAATTGCAGATTTAAAAATCTGAAGTCAGCAGGAGAGGAACCTATAGTGTAACAATACTTGTTAAAAATAAAAAAGTCCTGTAATCTTTATTCTCCTGTCAGTTCTGGACTGATTCCAGAATATTTTCATTATGATATAATGGGGTAACAGACAATAGCATTTTAACAGAGTTGAAGCACATACTGAATAATCTAGGGAAATGTGGTTTCTGACTGTGAAGAATGGGGGTGGGTCCTACACTGAGTTGTGAGCTGAAGGACAGGTATGGGCACACAGAGAGGGACCTCCCAGCAAAAGTCAGAGGGGTCCTGCTTGGGGGTCACCTTTGACAATTTTCAGAGTCAAGAAGTAAGTCTAATGAGCAGTCCCAGGGCATGTTAACAAAAAATTTACTCAGAAACTGAATCCCTAGATTCTGACCAGAGGTTGAATGATGTTACTGTGATCAAGTCAAATATTCATAGCCTATTCTAAGAAGAGTTCCCTTGTCCTCCCAATGTACTTTCCACCATTTCTTCTAGGATATAAATTTGCTAATGATCTAGTTGTTTTTTTTTTAATCAAGAAGGGCAAAAAATGGAAAGTTCTTTCTAAAACTTGTGCTTAAAAAAACATTCTGATTCGTCTATTCCCTCGAATTTAGGGTATCTTTAAAATATGAATTCCATGCCAGTTGTTTAACAGAGGTTAAAGTGTGGTTAATATGTTTATGGAATGCTACCTCTACACTGTTAGAAGCCAGACTGTTTGGGTGAATTCCACTCTTTATGAAGAAGGCTGTTAAGAAATGTGGAAACTAAGGGACAATTAGCAGGAAAGGGACCACCAATGCTTATCCTTTGGACTAGATATATATATCTCCCATCCTTTGAAAATTAAGCCAGCTGCCCACTGAGCATTTTAATTAATTTCAGCTTATTCCTGAAAAGAGAAGCCCATTAACCACTAACAGCGGCTGTTCAGTGTTCTCTGTTAAGGCCAGTTCTTGGAGGCAGTACTGTAAGTTACCCAGTTCCATTGAATTTCCTCACTCTTCTGCCCTAGCTGAACCTTCCCTATACAGGATTAAACCTAACTTTGTGAAGGAGCCTATACCCCAGCAGCACAAAATGAGAATTCTTGTCTCAAGACCTGTCCCAGGGCTCTGTAAGAGGAGAAGGTGTTACTATTCCAGGTATTTCCCTGAAATATTCAACTCTCCACTGATCAGCAAAACAGCTCCCTGGGTGTGTGGAAAGCGCTTGGCTGGTCGCACTTCTGCTCACTTCCAGGAGGATGAGAGTGGTCTGGGGCCTTCCAGTAACAGCTTTGGGAAAACCGCTTTCAGTATTAGAAGGAGAGAACTAGAATTGCTCCGACTTCCTCAGCAATATTTTCCCAGAAAGCCATTAAGTTCGTGGCTCCTCTTTGTGTGAAGTTGATTTCCATTTGGCTTCAAATTGTTGACGGCTATTTCCTCCTTAATGAAAGTGTTGTCTGGGTGAAAAATATATCAGGTGGCAGGGAAATTGGTTGATTTTTTTTTTTTTTTTTTGAGATTGGTGCCCACTGTCTTACTTTTCTATCTGAGGGAAGATTTCCTGTAGACTACAGAAATTGACAGTATTGTTCCGGTAATAACCACCAGCGACAATATTTTCAAGAGGGCATTTGAGTGATGAAAGCATTTGGATATTGCCTTTTCAAATAAGCAATTTTCTGGGCTTCTTTGGTTTTTATAAGGGGTGGGGGAGAAGGGGCCAGGCATTGGCAGAGGGATGCCTTCTTGGTTTCACTTAGTTCTGAAATACCCAGGTATTTGTCAGCCTTGTTTGGGATTCCAGGGTCTGAACAGCTTTCAGTGAGTTTGACTGTCCTGGTGGTGATATTAAGGGAATCCTTAACATCAAAAGGGAATCCTCTTCCTTGCACTCTTCTGGCCATAAAGAAAGCTGATGGAAGCTGTGAAAGTTTGCCTGCTCTCAAGTGACTAGTTAGGAAGTGTACCTTCTTTCAGATTTTTTTTTTTAAGACAATGTCTAGGTCTGATTCGATTCAGGAAAGTTCCCTTAAAGCAACTCTGTGCTTTAAGAGCTTCAGATCTCATTCCAAGACCTTATCGAGTCCTCTCCATTTAAATTAATAGGGAGAGGTAGGCGAGTCAGGCCGTCCAGTCAGAGACTTCCAGGAGCCGCTGGATGGCTAGTCGGGTCTGCTCCCTCGCCTCCCACTACATTCTTCTAGCCAGTCCTGCCGACTGTTAGCAGGAAGTTGCGATCTTGATTTATCCGCTGCTTAAGCTTGCGACCAGCTTTTTCTCTAAGTCAGCACTAACCCCTCCCGGAGCTTGGTAAACACAGCGCGCGCGCATTTTTCTGCTGCCGATTGGCATGTTGACGACTCCGCTTGAAGGAATGTGACAATAAAGTGGGAACCAAAGCTTGGCAAGCACTTAATCAAGGATAAAAAGGTTCCGCTGTAAGGATGTCACTCAATTTATTGTGAAAGTCGAATGAATTACGTTTAATGAAAGTGCTCCCCAGATGAATATTACTGGCAATTTCCTGAGTTGGCTCTGTCAGCTCAAGATGAGAAAATGCCAACCCAGATCAGGAAAGAGCGCCCGTCTCAATTACTATGCAAGCTTTCCAAGAGTGGCTTTTTATTGAGATGATATATACCGGCGGCTTCTTCAAGCTCCTCGGCGCGCCCAGGAGCGCGTGTGCGCATTTTCCAAGTTTGCTGTCTTACCCTCGCGGGTTGCTGGCTGTTGTTTAAACTTCTAATGAGCTCGCCGCGATTCAGCTGCGGGCTGAAAACCTAATTACTTCCTCTGTAAACAGTTTTCCCTAGTATATTTTGTTTACTACCGAGGTGGGGGCTGGCAGGGGGTGGGTGGGGGTGGAGTGGAGAGACTTCCCTTTCTCGGGATCCCTTTGTCATAGAAAGATCCTTGGCGTCTGGTCGGGGGCTCGGGGTATTGGAAGGCAAGGCGGCACCCGGAGTGGGGGCGTTGGTGTGTGCCTGCTGTAGGGTCTCGGGAACAGCCAGAGTGCACCAAGTGCCTCTCCCGCCGCGGATAGCGAAACGCCTTCTCTGGTTCCTACTTCCTTTAAATTAATGAGAGCTTTTTACTTGAGCAAGCCGGAAATACGATGGGGAGAGGGATAGGCAGGCCGCAGCCTCAGCTCACCGCCTCATCTGCATGAGAATGGGAAACAGTGAGGCTTTTCTTGTACCATTTCTATCTCCTACAATAAGACAAATCGCTGCTTATAAAAACCTAGTGTTTCCTTAGAAACTGGCTCCTGGGGGCTCGGCTTGTCCCTGCGGAACCTGACTCTGGCCAGGTCGCCCCCATCATCCCCGCCACCGTAATGGATTCTGACAGGAAGGATCCGAATCAGCGGCTCGAGGGGCGCAAAGAGAGGCTGGGCGCCTTCGCCCCACCGGAGGGAGCGGGCATCCTCCTGACAAATTCCGCCCTACGTCTCAGACCCCCTTCCCACCTATTAATTTTCAAGGCCATTTCAAGTAGTTTTCTACAGTTAGAAGCGAGAAACTTTCTTCGACGTAGGCTTCGTACCCTCGTCTCGGAAACTCAGTCTTCCGACCGAAGCCTCGGAGTGTTCACGCCGGGGAAGTTGCCCAGTTGGAATCCCCGCCTTCATAGCTGTGAGCTCTGTTGTTTGCTTTTAGCTTCAGGTGACCTCCAGCAGTCCCAAAGGGTTTATGAAAACGCAGGTGCAGCCCTCTCGTATCTGGACCCCAAGCCCTCACACCAAAGCGTGGCATCTGGGGAGCTCTTCGTCGACGCTGTTGAGCTTTGGTGCTCCTGGGGTAGCAGGCAGAACTGCAGCAATTCTCCGAAGGGAGGCCGCAGAGCAGAGAGCGAATGGGGCGGTGGCTGGCGGCCTGCGGCTGGGCAAGCGCGGCCCGCAGAGCGATTCTTCAGGACCGCGGACAGCGCCACAGGCTCCGCCCCGCCGGGGGCCAGCAGCCTGGCCTGGCTCGCAGCCGCCTCGCAGGCTCGGCCCCTGCAAGCAGAGTGGCGCTTCCCGCGGACTCCTTGCTACCGCCCAGTCGCGACCTTAACGACCCGCCCCCCCTCCCAGTCTTTGGGGAGCACTAAGCTGAACTGAACTGAAGTGAACTGAAGCTCCGATCGCTAGGTCCCCGAGGTTTCTTGCGGTCTTCTCATTAGCACCCCTTCTCCCGCCCCCTCCCTGGTTGCGGCGTCACGTGTTTGCCACAGAATTTGTCCCCAAGGAGATGAATCCTTCTTTTCCTCCACTTTCTCCTCTCCTGCCCCTCTTCCCTCACAGTTTGTTAAATCTACCCCTCCCAAACAGAAACGCGAATCCAGTGAGGTAGAGCTCTAAGTGTCTTTAACAATGTAAAAGCCTCTTTTGACAGACAAGGAAACTGAGGTAGGAGGAGGGGAATCAACTGTCTCGAAAGAGTAAAACCAAGAGGGGAAAAGTGATTCCCGCTCTATCTCCCACCTGCGGGGAGCACGGCTGAGGCCCCCAAGTCCCCCTCCAGGATGTGCGCCTTTAAAAAGCAGCGCGGGTTGGGGTGGGGCGAGGGGTCCTAATTATTATGAGTTTCCAGAGGAGCAGTAATTATTCACGGAGAGCAGGAGAAACCACGGCCCGAGCAAGGGAATCGATATATTTGCTATCGAAAGTGCCTGGCTCGCCTTTAATGCAGACGAATGGGGATGTAGCCTCATTATTTTCCGTGGTTAGGCTCCCCGGCGTGGGGCCTGAAGCAGCGTGGAATCTATCATCATTAGATCCAGGATGGGGAGAGGGGTAATTTCTCCTTATTTATTTAGCAAAACAAACAAACATCCCACCAACCCTAGCTCCTCAAACACGGATACACAGCCGTCGTCCCTCTTCTTCTTCTTCCCCTCCCTTCGCCCCCTTGCTGTTGCACACTCCCCCGGGGCCTTCCACAGCGCTCCAAAGCCAGACACCGCGGTCACTTAAAGTGCGCGCAGTTCCTCCTCGGCGGCGTCACACGTTGATTCGGTCCAGAAGTAAGCCGGAGAGTACCGAGCCTTGGCGCTAGGGGTTCTCTGTGTCAAAGGCGAAGGTTGGCGGGGAAGTTCCGTCCTGTGCTCTCGCCCCTTGCGTCAGAGTCAATCCTTTCTGGACGCCGATTCTGCAAATCCCCGCAGTATTAAAGGAGCAGCGGTCTGGCAGGTAGTGCTCCATCAACCCGTGTGAGAAGCCAGCTTGGAAAAAAATGGAAGCCTGTGAGAGGAGAACGAATCTGGAGGCGAAGAGAGGTCGGAAATTGAATAGAAAGGGAAGAGAAGGTTTAAGCATAACGCCTCCAGGGTATTCTCGAGGGCCCAGTGAGAACGGCCTCTTCTTGCTCCAGGTGAGATGCTGGCCTTTTGCCTGCAGGCCAGCGAGGTGCAGTTTTCCAGGAGTGGGAGTGGGCCCCACGTGCGCTCACTGAAGTCGCTGAACTGTTGAGGGTCCTGCCTAGTAGATTGCCTAGCGTTTCCCCATTGCTCTTCCTTTGTGGAGCCCTCACTCCATGGCACAGCCTTTCTCACTCTCAGGAGTTGTCTGACATTTCTGGTAGGCCCTTGCTGGGATAAAACTTGTATTTCTGTACAAGTGTCTTCACTGTTCTTTAAAGTGAGGTGTGTGTGTGTGTG
Organism: Bos indicus x Bos taurus; assembly: GCF_003369695.1. Taxonomy (NCBI): domain Eukaryota; kingdom Metazoa; phylum Chordata; class Mammalia; order Artiodactyla; family Bovidae; genus Bos; species Bos indicus x Bos taurus. The sequence continues at coordinate 103,225,908 of NC_040079.1, read as the reverse complement.
TGTGTGTGTGTGTGTCTGTGTTTGAGTGCTTGGTCTTCATCTGACTGCCCTTCCCTTATTTTAGCACATCAGTGCTGCAGAGAAGATAGGGAGTGGCCCTAAAAATAAACCTCTAACTCCACCTCCTTAATTGCAGTAAAACTATGATAATTATAATGACATTTATAAGAACTTTGATAAGAACAAAATTTAAAATTGTAGACTTCCTTCCAGTCACTGAATAATAATAATATCCTTCTCCTCTGGGATTTTCTTTTCTTCAGAGCCCAGCTTCTCATGGTATATTGTGACTACTCAGTGTCTTTGTTTCCTTGCGGGCAGAGACAGCCAGCCAACACAATACCAGGACTATATGATTTATTGGCATCTTTTCCCCACCATCTTCATTTTCAGAGGCTTTATAATTAAACTCTGTGAGATGTATGTAACATAAATCCAGTGGAGGACCTTTTTATTTATATTTATATAGCCTGCTGAGAAAGGAAAATTAAGGAAGTGCTTATATTGAGGTAATAAGCCTGCTTTGATATTAACAGAAATATCCCTTTAATTTACTTTTCTCAAGTCTGGTAAAAGACTGTCTTTATGAAACCAGACCCTATCCCATAGTCATGCCTATTTAAGGAGAGATCCCAATCAAGTGAAAAACACCTTTATTAGCTTGTACTAACTTAGTGGAAAAAAACCGCCAGGCTAACCACTCGCTGGAAATACATACTAGGCTAAACATGGCAAAGTTGTAGCATGATGTGGGGAGCTGAGCAGCTAGCTGGACACAGCTACAAGGCCCTGCATTTTTCGGCTTCTTGCTGCCTCTGACCCATAACACTGCACATTTACAAACAGATTAATAGGGCCTTCCAGAGCCAGCATAGAGACATCATGCTGTACATCAACAGAAAACCGTCAGTCTTAGGCTAAGAGGAAGGAGGCACAGATTTCTTTCTCTAAGATAAGTTATTTCCAGGAAGATTATGATAGAAAGTCTTGTGAAAAGGTCCTGGCTTGGAAGAGCCTTTGCTATGTACAGGTTAAATACACTTACACATGTAAGAACAAGACTGGGCATACGTCTGTACATCTACTCTTTGAAGGAGCCCGTAGAAAATTATAATGGGGCAATTCTTTTCTTTTTGTAAGTCGTTGGACTTGAAATTCCAACTTGAGTCTGACAGTACCATTTCTTTGTTAGGGATCTAGTACCTGATATTACACTGTTGTTCTGTTTATGTCAGTATTTTCAGCTGTAGAATGAACACAGCTTGGGTGAGGAAGAGCTATTGGCAGGATAGCTGGAATTTTAGTGAAGTATATATATGCCAACCTCTCCAACAGAACTTTGGAAAATGATACTTATCCTTGTAACCTTGTAGCTGAATGCTATTAGAGGCCTACAGGTATATAAAACAGCTTATATAAAATTAATGGACTGCTTTACATTCACAAGCTCTTACTTGTGAAGCCCTTGTAAAAAATCACATCTATTTAAAATAGGAAGAATATAAAGTCAGGTTTGGTGTGCAATCAGTAGGTGTAAATGGTTCGGTGAAATATTTGTTTTGAGTGAGTTTGACAATGTGGTGGAAATTTATTGTTCACCTTTGTTCACTGATGTGCTAGTCCTAAGGCTGCTTCCTCTTTTATGTACTTGGACAGTTTTGAAACTGATTATAAGGTTCAAAGGCAACATCAAAGTACATAATCAAAATTTTAGGAAAGATGCATTTATTGACTTAGTAAATTGCAAAGAGATCCATGAGTTACCATGAAGTTACACACACACACACACACACACACACAATACCCTCCAACATTGCCTTTTTGTTTTGTTTAAAATGATCAACAATATACTTATTGGCATTGTATAACTAGATATTCTATATGCATTTTTGAATAAGAAAATGGAATCGAGTGCCTGATACTGCACCGCTCTATGCAGTATGTTTTAAGTTAGCATCAAACTTTATAAAAATAGACTTTCTGAATATAGTGAAATTATTAAAATAAATCTCTTCTTGTTTTTCATTCATGTGGACAAAATTTAGAAAAATGAGAGATCCTCATTCTTTTTGCCCTCCAAACATATATTAAAGATGACATTTTTCTTTAATCTGTTACTTGGTTTATGATCTCAAAGACAAGCCATAAGCCCCGCTATGGATATTTTTTTCCTTATTGTGCATTTCATTTGGGGAATGAAACATTTTTTTCCCTCCTACTTTATGGAACTGAGAATTTAATTATACACAGCATGAAAGCATAGCGACATTTTCAAAACCTTCTTCCTTCTCCCCGCTTCACTCGGAGTTTACTGGGTAAACTTCTAGAATAGTCATACTTTGTTTTTTCTCCTTGTAAAAATGGCCACTAGATTACTGTGTTAACATCTCCTCTAAATGAGAAACTATTCTCTAGTTTACCAGTCATCTACATGCATTACTAATGCTGCTCAATATTTGATGGAATACTCTTTAAAGCATGTGTTGGATTACATGAGATTCATTATACTTTTTGTTTGAGAAGTTTTCAATGAAAATGCCACAATTAATTCCAGGTTTGATTCTAAAACTGAATTGTAGAATGATGAGTTGTGATTTGTTGTTGGAGCAGCTATGGTGTTGGTAATAGGACTGACTACATGGTATCTGAAATTGGAAATATAAAATGCCTTTACTCACATATTTTTTCCAATTAATTTGTGAATAGTTTTTTGTACCAGGGCACCATCATTTATTGTCCTACAGAATTAAATGCAGAGAAAGATGCAAACCACTGCATATGAAAAGATGTTATTCATGTGTAGTTAGTGTAGTATTTCTGTGGTCTTGATGTGAAACTTAATTGCTATTGATGTCGAGATTTGCAGAACATGGCAGAGTTTTTGCCTCTTTCACAAGAAATATGTAATTGAATGATGAGTGCCTTGTGTTATATTTTCAACCTTAACTTCTTTGCATTTAATAAGGCAGAGTTATGAATAGCTGTACCAAAGGCAGCCACCATCTCTAGCCATTATCAAACTAAAGCAGATCTGGCAGCAGCACATGTGAGCTGAGCACCGTTTCCAGATCTGCAGCTCTGCTGTCAGGCTGAAAGGCTCTGGAGTGTGGAAGCATGAAAAGTGAATGATTTGGCCTGAGATGTTTAATCCTACCTTGCATTCTTGACTGAAATCCTTCACAATTAGAACAGCTCTAATTAATGTGTGGCCAGATGGATTTGCATATTTCTCAGATTGATGGTTTCCTCCCTTGGCCCCCCAGACAAATGCTGAAAAAAAATGAGAAGTTTTAACAGAAAATTGACGTACCCAAAGATGGTTGATATGCTCCCAGAGACCACTACTGCAAGCTAGGTGGATGATATCCTGGCACCTATGCAGTGTCAACACTGAATTCATGGCAGGAACGGAAGAGTTATGATGAGAAACTAGGGGGCTTCCTGGTCCAGTGAAGACTTGGCCACAGGAGAGAGAAAATAGGCCCTGTTCAGTCAATTCAAATCTCTCTTCTTCCTTTCTTTCCCCTCTCTTATCTCTCACTTCAATTCTTAAGGGAAAAGGTATTGATAAAACACTTATTAGGAGAAAGTGAAAAAGTGAGACTGTTAGTCATTCTGTGGTGTCCGACTCTTTGTGACCCCATGGACTGTAGCCCACCAGGTTCCTCCGTCCATGGAGTTTTCTAGGCAAGAATACTGGAGTGGGCTGCCATTCTCTTCTCCAGGGAATCTTCCCGACCCAGGGAGTGAACCTGGGTCTCCTGTATTACAGGCAGATTCTTTGTCATCTGAGCCATCAGGAAAGCCCCATTAGAAGAAAAGAGAATGACAAGGTATTTTCTTAATTCTATGACCTTGGGCAAACTTTTTAACCTTTCAAATCTTAATTACCTAATCTGTACAATGAGGCTAACAATACCTTCTACTCCACAGAGTAGTTATTGAGTATTAAACTCAATAATGTGCTACAGAGAGCTTCGAAAGGTGGCTAGCACATAGCAGTGGCAAATCAATAGTAAAGGAAGAAGGAGGAGGGAAAGGTTTTTGAACCAGGTTCCCATGCTCCCAGCACAGCTGTTCCAGGGATGACACACATCTCGACTCTAAGACCAAGCCCACCTTTTGTTGCCCTCTTGTAGCTGGTTGACTGCTGTATAGTTTGCCCAGGGCTGCCCAGTAAGCCTTATGAATTTGATAGGAATAGTAACCATTGTGATTAAAACAAAAGAAAATGGCCTACATTTTGTGATGTTTTAATTTTAGGTGGCAAGCACTGTGGACAGTTATTAAAATCTAATTTTAAGTATTGATTAATTTGTGGACGTTATTTGCTTTTATTTACTTTTAACACTTGACGTTCTTTTAAAATTTGCATACAAGGTAATGCAAATGTAAAGCCCACTGGGTTTTAAAGTCCAAGTACGTCTGGACAGGGGATACAAGCTGATTTTCTGCTTTGAAGTTCATTTTAGCTGCACTCTTGGATGTGGTAGCACATTAACCCCCCCAGAAGTACTAGATGAAATAGTTTAGTGGGATGAGAGATAGCACCCATCCCATCTGCTGCTCAAAATATCTCCTGTAGGCTGCCATATGCCTTCTTCCAAGGCATTGTTCTGGGTACCCAGGAAGGGTTCCTACAAAGAGACAGTATTTTGTGTCTTGGATTTGACTTGAGAGTGGGGAAGGTGTGGAGATGACTGCAAAAGATAAAATCTCCTTTCTTGTTTATACCCTGAGCCAAACACTGTGCCCGGTTTTTGCATTACTTTTTAAAAAAATTTAGTTCTCTGGCTACCATTAATATCAATGAGTTACCGTTAATATCATTGGGTCTCCTCAGTGGCTCAGTGGTAAAGAATCTACCTGCAGTGTAGGAGACAATGCAAGAGATGTGGGTTTGATCCCTGGGCTGGGAAGATCCGCTGGAGGAGGACATGGCAACCCACTCTAGTACTCTTGCCTGGAGAATCCCATGGATAGGGCAGCTTGGAGGATTATAGTCCATGGAGTCCCAAAGAGTCAGACAAGACTGAAGCAACTTAGCACACACATGCATGCAACCACATGTATTAATGAGGCATATACTCTAGTTTCTGAGAAGGCAATGGCACCCCACTCCAGTACTCTTGCCTGTAAAATCCTATGGATGGAGGAGCCTGGTAGGCTGCAGTCCATGGGATCACTAAGAGTCGGATACGACTGAGCGACTTAACTTTCACTTTTCACTTTCATGCATTGGAGAAGGAAATGGCAACCCACTCCAGTGTTCTTGCCTGGAGAATCCCAGGGACGGCGGAGCCTGGTGGGCTGCCGTCTATGGGGTCACACAGAGTCGGACACGACTGAAGTGACTTAGCAGCAACAGTAGCATACTCTAGTTTTTCTTATGGCATTTGAGAGTCCTATTTTTCTGACAGCTGGTCAGGTACAACAGAGGATGCAAACCTATATTCTTTCCCATATTATTTTATAAGCAAAATCTTTGCACGTTGATGCAAACTAAGAAAGTTTTAAAAATCGGTCTAGCTTAATACCTTATAGTCAAGATAGCCCCAAACCTTTAACTAGCTTAGCGTAGGCATTTTTACTGTGGGTTGGATATGTGATTTAAAAGTAAAATAGAAAAATGCTCACAAAATATTTTATAGAATTACTCAGCCTATGCTGAATTTAGGAATTTTTCTATTTCTGAAGAATAAAAGTAGATCCAAGATATTCCTGCCCAAAGCGGAAGCCCTTTGGCATGAGATGAGGGTAGAGAGTGTGGCTTCATTTCAGTCTTGTACTACATTTGACCTTGGGAGAGCTCAGTTATGCCTTGGGGCAAAAAAATTAAATGTTCCATTTTGCAGCAGTATCATCCTTCACCTTTATGTGGATTTAAAAATGTAAATAAAATTGCTTTCTGTAAATGGTATACATGAAGGTCATATTCATATTCTCTGCAAGGATTTCAAAATGCCATTTGACCTATCATTGGCTCAATAGATAATAATGTATTCTATTAGTTTCTAGTAATCTACTTTTTAAGCATTTTACGACCCAATATTTTTACACTTAGTTCCTAGTTTGTGAAATAAGAAATCAGAAATAAACCTTTTAGCACTTCATTGTAGATTTATTTATAGAATGTGGGTTTTCAACTTTGAACTTTTAAAAATGCCAAGTCTTCCCAGAATACAGTCGGGCTGAAAAATCTGCGATGAGAGAAGAATGTGCTTTTGAAAAATTTTGAGGGCTCAAGCTTATTCTGATTATTATTGCTGTTCCTTTCCTTGTAGGTCAGTCAGGAAATGAGGTTTGAGAACCCTCATAACAGAGTGCAGCCAATGGACTTAGAAAGTAAAGTAACTGCTCTTTTGAGAGAGATGGTGTTTGAATTCTTTTCATTGCAATGGGGATAATAAGACTCTGATAGATCCTTGTATTTAATTGTCATGATTTTGATCGTTAATGACTTTTGATTGCTTCTTCTGGAGGCACCTGTCAGCCGTTTCTGAAGCACAGATGGCTTTATCAGCAGCAGTAGGAGTTCCTTTTTCTTACTAACCTTGAGCTGAACAAATTATTTTTGGTAAGATGAGCAGACCAATGTCATCACAAGTTTTCTTGTCTTTGGGAGATTATTTTGCTTTTTGAATAATGAATTGAGATCTCTCTGTTTCAAAAACTTCCAACTGTTTTTTGAATTGTAGAGTGTATTAGTCATGAGTATTCTCTGAGTAGATACATTATGAATATTCAATGACCAAGGCCATAAGACAAAGATGATAATATACCCATTTGCTTGAGGCAGTCTTGTTTTATGCCTATTATCTATATCAAAAATACCTTCTCACTACTTTCAAAAGTGTTTTGGTGTAGATAATAAATTATATGGTCCTCTTATATACAACTTAATCTTCAGTGGCTGAGAAAGGTTGATTACAAGTCTTTATGAAAGGCTTATGATTAGGAAATTGTTGAATAGACAAGAAAATCATTCTCATCTTTTATGCTCTGTTTCTTATGGGACATTCAGGGTCTTCATGAACTTGGGTAAACAGAGTTCACTGCCATAATGTGCTCCATGGATTGTATCCCATACTCTTTATTTAAAAATTTGGTAACATTTAAAATATTTGTACTGCACAGTCATGGAAAAAGCAGATAGAAAAGGACTGGATTATTAGCCACTCACAGGTCCTGCAGGGTGGTACCTGCATGGAGAATTGCTTTGGTCCAGGGTCCAGAGACTGAACATTACCAGTGTTAACTCTAAGAAATAGACTCACTGTAACAAGAAGATCATGTTGATAATGTGCTTTTACTGTGAGGAGAATATCTGAAATACTATTCAGACCACTTTCCTTTCATTATGGTAATTCTGGAGAATCCAATTGGTAACCAAAATTTTATACACACATATTCTGAAGCTGTATAGTCAAAGCTATGGTTTTTCCAGTAGTCATGTATGGATGTGAGAGTTGGACCATAAAGAAAGCTGAGTACTGAAGAATTGATATCTTCGAACTGTGGTGTTGGAGAAGACTCTTGAGAGTCCCTTGGATGGTAAAGAGATCAAACCAGTCAATCCCAAAGGAAATCAATCCTGAATATTCATTGGAGGGACTCATGCTGAAGCTGAAGCTCCAGTACTTTGTCCACCTGATGTGAAGAGCTGACTCATTGGAATAGACCCTGATACAGGGAAAGATTGAGGCCAGAGGAGAAGGGGACGACAGAGGATAAGATGGTTGGATGTCTCGCCGACTTGATGGACATGAGTTTGAGTAAGATCTGGGAGATGGTGAAGGACAGGGAAGCCTGGTGTGCTGTAGTCCATCAGGTTGCAAAGAGTCAGACATGACTAAGCAACTGAACAACAACAAAACTTCATATACATATATATGTATATGTAAGCCATATATACATATGGTTTCCCTGGTAACTCAGCAATAAAGAATCCACCTGCTAATGCAGGAGATGTCGGTTAAATCCCTGGTCCAGAAAGATTCCCTGGAGAAGGAAATGGCAACCCACTCCAGTATTCTTTTTTGGGAAATCCTGTGGACAGAGGAGCCTGGCCAGCTATAGTCCCTGTGGTTGCAAAAATGTTGGACGCAACTTAGTGACTAAAAAACAACTATATATATATATGTATACATATATGTGTATATATTTGACTTTGGGGTTACTTCATAAGAGGCATAGTAGAACCCAGAGTAGAGTCAAAGGTTCCCTTTTTCTGTCTTGTGTCTTCGTATCCTTGGGAGTTCTGAGCACGCATCATCTTGTTTGCCTCTCTGAAGCCTTGTTTTCTATGCTGACAAACCTATTCGGTCTTTTTGATACCTTTTTCTGTAGATGTTTTACTATCACCGATGAAAGTTCAAACAGCTGCTCCTGTGGACCTATTGGATATTCTTCCGATTCCCATTTTTTATTTTCTTACATCTTCCAAAGGCACTAATTTCTTCCTTAATGTCTTGGTTCTTGATAGGCTAGAACCTAATTGACACCCTTGATCCTTCATCATGTTTTACATCTTTTTTTTTTTAGGGCTCTGCATGGCCTTGAGACTAGGAATGTGAATACATGATGTTGATTTAATAGGTTTCTTTTTTCTCACTTCTGCTGCTGCTGCATCGCTTCAGTTGTGTCCGACTCTGTGCGACCCCATAGACGGCAGCCAACCAGGCTTCCTGTCCCTGGGATTCTCCAGGCAAGAACACTGGAGTAGGTTGCCATTTCCTTCTCCAATGCATGAAAGTGAAAAGTGAAAGTGAAGTCGTTCAGTCGTGTCTGACTCTATCGACCCCATGGACTGCAGCCTACCAGTCTCCTCTGACCATGGGATTTTCCAGGCAAGAATACTGGAGTGGGGTGCCATTGCCTTCTCCGTTTCTCACCTCTACTCAGGGGCTATTCATAATGGGTAATTCAAGCAATTAGGCCAAGTCATTTAGTGTTTAGTGGATGAGGGGAGAAGATAGTATTTTCCATGCCTCTGTGCAAATGCTTGATCTGTTTTTATAGTACACATCCTGTAGGCATGTCTTGGTTTTTCCAGTTTTCACGGGATGATAGAAGTTGTTGCCTGATAAAGCATTAAAAAAAAGTGGGGGATAGGGTGAGGTGGCTGTGGGGATTGATACTAGAAGCACTTCACACATTCTCTTGTGTTTTGCAAATGTATGGACTGAAGTTAAGTGGCCCCTCCTAGGTAAGAAGCATCAATGCAGATCGCTCCTTCTGATGGTTCAGGACATGAGTGTGCTTCTTACTTTGCTTTTCTGGGAAAATTTCATGAGGTATTGTTCCCTGGGAATCTAATTTGTGCTGGTTTCTGGCAAGGACTGTTAAAATTTTGTAAAAATTTCATTTTTATTTTTCATTGTGGTAAAATATATATAACATAAAACTTGCTGTCTTAAGTTTTGTGATACTTTTGAGTGTACAGTTCAGTGTTGTGAAGTACCTTTGCATTGTTGTGCAACCAATTTCCAGAGCTCTTTTCATCTTGCAAAACTGAAGCTCTGTCTATATCCATTAAACAACAGCTCTCTATTTCTCCCTCCCTCCAGGCCCTGGCAAATACCATTATGTTTTCTGTCTCTTTGAATTTACTACTCTAAGTATCTCATATAAGTAGAGTCTTATAATATTTGTCCTTTGGCGATGGCACTTATTTCTCTTAGCATAAAGCCCTCTAGATTTATCCATGTTCTAGCATGTATCAAAATTTCCTTCTTTCATAATAAATTTACTTAATCGGACCATATTTATCAACTTTTTAAAATTATTTGTTGATTTTGAGTCATATAAAACTTTAGTCTACACCCAGATAATCTAATAATTATCCATATTTTCGTCTTGCACATATTTGGTTTTACTTTTTTACATTTAGAACCCGGATCCATTTTACATTTATGTCTTATGTATGGTGTTGTATTAGTCAAATTTTATTTTTTCAAATGGCTAACTAGACATTCTGGCAACATTTGTTTAAAATTCTGCATTTGCTTTGGTGATTTCGGATGATGATTTTTTCATATACTAAATATCCTTGCATCTGTTTCCCACCCATTGGTCTGTTTGCCTCTATGCATCAGTACCACATTGTGTTAATTAAAAAGGCTGTCTTCTTCTTGCTCTTGTTCAGTCACTCAGTCATGTCTGACTCTGTGACCCCATGGACTGCAACATGCCAGGCTTCCTTGTCCTTTACCATCTCCCAGAGTTTGCTCAAACTCATGTCTGTTGAGTTGGTGATGCCATCCAACTATCTCGTCCTCTATTGTCCCCTTCTCCTCCTGCCTTCAACTTTCCCCTGTATCAGAGTCTTTTCTAATGAGTCAGCTTTTTGCATCAGGCGGCCAAAGTATTAGAGCTTCAGCTTCAGTATCAGTCCTTCCAATGAATATTCAGGATTGATTTCCTTTAGGATTGACAGGTGTGATCTCTTTACAATCCTAGGGATTCTCAAGAGTCTTCTCTAACACCACAGTTCAAAAACATCGGTTCTTCGGCGCTCAGCCGTGTTTATGGTCCAACTCTCACATCCATACACAACCACTGGAAAAACCATAGCTTTGACTAGATAGACCTTTGTTGCCAAAGTAATGTCTCTGCTTTTTAATATGCTATCTAGATTGGTCATAACTGTTCTTCCAAGGAGCAAGCATCTTTTAATTCCCTGGTTGCAGTCACAATCTGCAGTGATTTTGGAGCCCAAGAAAGTCTGTCACTGTTTCCATTGTTTCCCCATCTATTTGCCATGAAATGATGGGATGCCATGATCTTAGTTTTTTGTATGTTGTTTTAAGCCAGCTTTTTCACTCTCCTTTTTCACTTTCATCAAGAGGCTCTTTAGTTCATCTTTGCTTTCTGCTATAAGTGTGGTGTCATCTGCGTATCTGAGGTTATTGATATTTCTCCCGGCAATCTTGATTCCAGCTTGTGCTTCATCCAGCCCAGCATTTCACATAATATACTCTTCATATAAGTTAAATAAGCAGGGTGACAATATACAATCTTGACATCCTCCTTTCCCAGTTTGGAATTCGTCTGTTTTTCCTTGTCTGGTTGTAACTGTTGCTTCTTGACCTGCATACAGATTTTGCAGGAGGCAGGTAAGGTGGTCTGATATTCCCATCTCTTGAAGAATTTTCCACAGTTTGTTGTGATCCACATAGTCAAAGGCTTTAACATAGTCAATAAAGCTGAAGTAGATGTTTTTCTAGAATTCTCTTCCTTTCTCTATGATCCAGCAGAGGTTGGAAAATTGCCCTCTGGTTCCTTTAACTTTATCTTATGTCTGTTGCAGCTGGTTCTCTCTCATAGTCTTTTTTTCCCTCAGCTTTATTGAGACATAATTGACATATAACATTGTATACATTTAAAGATAGAATGTAGAATATGATGATTTTGGTGGCGTTAGAGGTAAAGAACCCACCTGCCAATGCAGGAGACATAAAAGACGTGGGTTCAATCCCTGGGATGGGAAGATCCCCTGGAGGAGGACATGGCGACCCACTCCAGTATTCTTGCCTGGAAAATCCAATGGACAAAGGAGCCTGCCAGGCTACAGTCCATAGGGTCACAAAGAGTCAGACACAACTGAAGTGACTTAGCGTGCATACACACACACACACAGACGTGCACACACACACACACACACACACATAAATACATAGGGAAATATTTACCACTATATGGTTTGTTAATATATCCCTCACCTCATATAATTACCATTTCATTGTTCTTGTTTTAGTGAGAACATTATTGCTCTACTCTCACAGCAACTTTCAAGTTTATAATATAGTATTGTTAATTATGGTCACCATAGTGTACATTAAAAACTTCCTTGGTAGCTCAGATGGTAAAGTGTCTGCCTACAACGTGGGAGACCCAGGTTTGATCCCTGGGTCAGGAAGATCCACTCCAGTACTCTTGCCTGGAAAAATCCCATGGCCAGAGGAACGTGGTAGCCTACAGTCCATGGGGTCGCAAAGAGTCAGACACTACAGAGTGACTTCACTTTAGTGTACATTGGACTTTCCAGGTGGCGCTAATGGTAAAGAACCCACCTGCCAGTTCAGGAGACATGAGACACAGCTTTGATCCCTAGGTAAGGAAGATCCCCTGGAGGAGGGCATGGCAACCCACTCCAGTATTCTTGCCTGGGGAAGCCCATGAACAGAGGAGACTGGCGGGCTACAGTCTGTGTCTCAAAGAGTCAGACTCAACTGAAGTGACTGAGCGCATAGCGTACATTAGATCCATCCCTGCAACTCATCTTGTAACTGAACGTTTGTACCCTTTGACCAACCTCTCCCCATTTTCCCACCCCTCAGCCCCAGCAACTACCATTCTACTCATTGTTTTGATGGGTTTGATGTTTTTAGATTCCACATATCAGTAAGATCATTTGTCTTTCTCTATATGACTTATTTCACTTAGCATAATTCCCTCGAAGTCCGTGTTGTCACAAAGGCAGGATCTTTTTTTTTTATTTGCTGAATAATGGTCCCATTGTGTATGTGTGTGTGTGTCTGTATCTATATCTCACCTGTTTGTATCCATGCATCTGACAGAGACACTGAGGTTGTTTCCATGTCTTGGCTTCTGTGACTAGTGAGTGCTTCAGGGGACATTGGAGTGTGCATATCTCTTTGAAATTGTTATTTCATAGTTTTTGGATATATACCCAGAAGTGGCATTGCTAGATCATGTAGTAATTCTATGTTTAATTTTTGAAAAATCTCCATATTTTTTCCCGAGTGGTTGTACTGATTTGCATTCCCATCAATGGTATGCTGAGGTTCCCCTTTTTTCCCAACATCCTCACTGGCATTTATATCTTTATTTTTTGATAATAGCCATTCTAACAGATGTGAATTTATATCTCATTCTGATTTTGGTTTGCATTTCACTGATGTCTAGTGATGCTGAACACTTCTCATGTATGTGTTGGTCTTTTGCATGCCTTTGGGAAAAATGTCCATTCAAGTCCTCTGCCCATTTTAAAGTCAGACTGTCATTTTGTTATTGAGTTGTATGCGTTCCTTGTATAGTGTATTTTGAATATTAATCCCTTTATCAGATATATTGTTTGCAAATTAGGTTGCCTTGTCATTTTGTTGATTGCTATTTTTGCTGTGCAGAAGCTTTTAAATTCAGTATCGTCCCACTTGTTGATTTTTGCTTCTGTTGCTTGTGCTTTTAGTGTTTCAGTGTCATATCCAAAGAAATCATTGCCAAGTCCAATGTGAAAGAACAAGGAAAGAAACAGTGTGATGGGCCAAATATTTCACTCCAGTCTGGAAACTAAAATGGACTGAAAGATAGAAATCATCATGTTTCTTTTCAAAGATGCTTTTTTCTTTCCATTGACTTGGAAGGAGAGAAGGTTAGGAAGAGAAAGGAGAGGGAGAGAAAATATTCAGTATGTGCATCTATTCTATATTTAGAAACTATCATCATAAAAATATTACCCTCTTCAATATGCTGAACAGTTGGCATGATCGTCTGCTTTCTTAGTTACTCAACATGTGAAAATGACTCTAAATATTTTAATCAGCAGAAAAGAGACCAAAAGGGAAAAAAACACAACCAACCAACCAAATAAACAGGAGTCATGAATAACCACCAAAATAAATGTATGGAGATGTCTCGGTTTCCAAGATGTCTGGATATCCCTAACAGGGCATTTTGTGGTGGGGGTGTTTTCCTAAATATTGTAAATGTACAAATATGCTCTTAATCCAGAGCATGTAAAGAACCATTTGCTTTAAGAAAATTCAGTGTCTTATTTATTAAACTTCCTCAGCTTAGGAATTACTGAGTTGTGTGGGATATAATTGATTTGAAGATTATCATGATATTGGTACTGATAAATTCCAAAAGTGAATGATGTTTCTAATATATGCTCTCTATATAATTTTGAAAGAAAAATAGAGGACTGCCTTTGTGGCTTGGCAGATTGCCAGTGAACACCGAAATAATGGACAATTTTCTGTGTCTTTGGTGTTTAGGGTTTGTTTGTTTAAAGGGGATGGTCAGATTCAACCAGTACAGGGTCTAGAACAAAGCCCTCCTCCTCTTCACTGCGCACTTTGCTTCCCTGGCCACACACTTCCTCATCTTTTCTAAGCCCTTATTTCTTTCCCATGTTAAGCGGCTAATGACTGAAGAAGTGGTAGTATTAGGACAATTCATGGAGAAGGATGCAGATGGTTCTCTGATGGTATGTTTTAGCCACTAGGTCTTCTTTCCATTTTCCACTGTGTCTCTCATCCCTCAATCTGTGATATACTCAAAATTAAGAATGAGTACAAAAGGGCCCTTTCAAAAGGAACACATGGTTCTAGAGAAATTTGCTCGCTCATAGGAAAGGTGGGAAGGATGAGGCAGCTTTTCTAGCAATCGGTGTTCACTGGAGTCTCAATGATGAAACCAGATTTAACATCCCCATGGGGCGATGTAACATTATTTTGGTAAATCATGTATTTCTCTATTCATGGGGATTACCATGCTAGACATTCATCCTCAGGAGCCACTGTTGTGTATTTATGTGCTCGTGGTAAGTTGTGTTTCAGAGATGGGAAACGGATATGGAAAAACATTGTGTAGAAATCTTTTTTCTTTGGTAAATGCAAAAGACAAGGATGATTTTTAAAAAATGGAGTCTAGAAGTCTAACTTGTACTACTGATTTCATCATTTGAGTTGCTATGTACTGTGGAGTGAATTGTGGACAGATGAGCTGAATATTTGTGTCTCAAATTATCAGGAGTAAACTTGTAATGGTATGCCGTGCCATGCTTTCCGTACAATCCCAAATGAGTCACTGAATTATTCTATGAATTATGTTATTATTCTCCTATGTATAAATCTATCAAAAGGGGTACTCTCCTTTTGCAAGCTGTGTTTGCAAAACTATAGTATAGGCCTGAAAAGAAAATGAATTGGCTTAAACTAAAGATCAACTTGTGACCACTTTAAAAGACTTGATTCCAAGACTTTAATCAGCTGGCGTGATATTCCATACGGGGAGAAAATGGACATACTGAGTATTGTGTCTTGGTGAGTAACCTCTGGTCCTATTTTTCTTTGTGGTGCCATTGAAAAAGGAAAGGAGTGGATCTTTTAATGGAAATCAGGGCTGTCACAGCTTTAGCGGAAGGGTGAAAGGTAAAGCTTCATTTCCAAACCAGGGCATTTCAGCTCACAATGAGAACAGACTTCCCTTTCCTGTATATTGTCTGCACAGTCTTGTGGCCTGAGTTGCATTCATTGTCCAGGCAGAATGGCACTTCCCAGAGAGGGCCAGAATTTGAGTAGTGTTCAGTCCAGAATTTTAACGTTCACAAGTCATTTGTGAGCACAAGTTGAGAAGAAATTGCCAGATGTTTATCAGCGTCCACTTTTTGTCATTTCTTCCAGAAGTGTTTGGGCCAATATTAAATATCAGATGCTATTGGAAGCCACTAACCTATACAGTAAAAAGTGGCTTGATACAATACACATTGTCATTCGTTCAAACCAAATATGAGATGCGGAGTTTTCCATGTGTTCTAAGGGCTGTTTCTTTGCCAATCATTTATTTGCTGACTCTTACAGAAAAGAACAGTTCTTTAGAAAGGTACTCACCATTCTTGTAAAATCATCAGGAACTTTTCTAGATAGAGCCTCTGCTCAGAAATAGGAAGGAAGGAAAGCTAGGTACTGGTAATTTATTTTATAAGTGGTGATGCTGAGGCACAGGATAGTTAAATGTCTTACCTCAGTCAGACATGTTGGAGACAGAACTCAAGTCTGCTAACTTTCACCTTGCCAAGAGAAATTAAGAAACACAGGATTTCACTATTTTGCCACTCCCTGTTTGCATAAGGGTGAAAACCTAATATACTGACTTACGGGGATCTTACCTAAAAGAATAACATTTGGAAAAGGAGATAAAGAATTCTGGTTCATCCTGGTGATAACTGATTAACTCATTAATTATTCCCCAGTCAGGAGTAATATAAATAATTTTGTGATTGTTCACCATTATTACTTGATTTCAAGGTTTCTGTAGTTTGAGCAATTTTATACAGTAATCTGCCCATCTCTTTAGAATTCAGAGGCAGTGGGACCTTGAGTCTGGTCCAAGAGGCTGTGTGTGCTCAGCATGTGACAAAAATGATGAATGAAGATGCAGGTTCAAGGAAACAGAGGTCTTATTGGAATGACATCTGCTTCTCTTCCAGGCCAGACATGACATACCAGGGATCAGTGAATCATGGTGGAAAAGAAATTCGACAGGCTTGAAAACATAACTTTTTTTCTGGCTTATTTGATTTTGAGCAGAAAAACGAACTAAAACAAAAGTGTTGGATTTTTCTATTTCTCATACTCTGTGTATTCGAATTCATAAAGCTATATTAAATTAACTATAAAAGGAAACAAAATTTTGGCTTTATGAGACTTATAATTTAAGCCATGGTTGCCCTCTTATATCTATTCACTTATTAAGGTCCAGCTTGCTGAAAACAAAGATTTGCTTTTGATTTATATTTTCAATTTACTTCCTTGCCAATGATTTCTAACTCTCCATTTGCACCACTGCCCCCCACCACTGTCTAAATAAACTCTTCAACTCAAACTATATTAAATTGTCAGAATAGTAGCACATTACCATAGGTATACTTCCGAACACTGTACCTCATGTGTAGAATAGAGGATCTCTTATATCCATAAACTCAATTGAATATTGATGCTCAGCAGATGGACCTCTAAAAACACTTTGTGGGAGCTATGGGTTCTGTGCATTCAAAAATGGCTTTTAAGAGGTATTTTTGAACTCTTTCATTATGGAAGAGTCATTACTTCTTGGCCTTTTCACTTAATTTCTTGTAGCTTTAAAGAAATATCCTTTGTGTTATAGCCATTTACAACCATTGGCAACCGATGCAAATGAAACAAATCTCAGCTTCTCTGGTCTGAGTAGTTTAATTTTCTTATGCAGTTCCAGAGCTTCTTCCTAAATGGGGGAAAGAAACAATCTGTAGATACTGCCTGTGACTGGTATATGCTGGGTCAGAATTGGTACTCTGACAGAGAAAACATTTGTCAAGCTACGTAGTTAAGAATCATGGTGTCTGTGACAGCTTGGCCTGGAGGCCCAAATCCTTGACATAGTTGAGAAACTGAGGGTCTAGTCACACACCATATTTTTCGTTGGTAGGATGCTTTTCATTGCCCTAATTCTTGGCGATTTTTTTTTTTTTTTCAAAAACATCTGAAAGAAGCCTCAGAAAGCAGGCAAACCAATTTCATTGGTCCATTAGGTCTCATAGCTACTGGCACTCTCCCTCATTGTTCATGCTTAGATTTTCTCAGCATTCTCTTTGGACTGAGTGCTCAGTGAGGATCCACATAAAATACTTGCATATCTACCCTTGCTTCGCAGTCTTCTGGCAAAGACTGTGTGCACGCGTGCTAAGTCGCTTGTTTCAGTCGTGTCCGACTCTGCTACCCTATGGATTGCAGCCTGTCAGGCTCCTCTGTCCATAGGATTCTCCAGGCAAGAATACTGGAGTGGGTTGCTGTGTCCTCCTCCAGGGAATCTTCCTGACCCAGGGGTCAAACCTGTGTCTCTTAGGTCTACCTGCATTGGCAGACAGGTTCTTTACCACTAATGCCACCTGGGAAGCCCTTGGCAAAGACTAGGTGCAGGCTGTTTTTATCTGTGTGTGTGTATGTGTGTTTCTTTGAAGACTAAGCTAAGCATTTCTGTAATCTTTCTTGCCATTGATTGAAACAATTAAAATTTTCAGAACTATAAAAAAATTTAGGAATTATTCAGACCAGTTCCAGTTCACTTCTTGTTTAAGGTCAGACAACTAATTGAATGCTTGGTCCAGGTTCCTGGAGCAGCTCTTAATAATGTCATACTAAATGTTTTTATTTGCTTCTTTGAGCTTTGTTTTAACTGAATTGATATATTTAAAAAAAAATTATGAAGGTAATTGCTGGCCCACAAAAATAATATCAGGGTCTGAATGAATTGATGTCTAATGAAATTTCATATATTTTGCCCTTTTTCCTTCATAGTCTGTTGGATTGTTTTGATGGGAAATGATGAACAAAGACGTTCCAAAGAGGCAGGATCTTTGACTTTCAGGTTTGTTGACTTAAGCAGTGGATAAAGGACAGGATGAGTAATTGAAGACGTGTATCCTAATTCTCCCCAGTAGTTAAGTGAGTCAAGAATCTGCCTGCAATGCAGGAGACACAGGAAACGTGGGTTCAATCCCTGGGTCGGGAAGATCCCCTGGAGAATGACATGACAACCTGCTCCAGTCCAGTATCCTTGCCTGAAAAATCCCATGGACAGAGGAGCCTTGTGGGGTGCAGTCCAAAGGCTCGCAAAGAGTCAGACATGACTGAGCGGCTAAGCGCACGCGTGCACACACACACGCGTGCATCCTAATTCTGGGACTTCCTTGGTTGCACAGCGGTAAAGAATCCACCAGCTAAAGTAGGAGACTAAGGAGAAGTGGATTTAATCCCTGGGTCAGAAAGATCCCGTGGAGGAGGAAATGGCAACCCATTCCAGTATTCTTCCTTGGAGAATCCCATGGGCAGAGGAGTCTGGCAGGCTACAGTCCATAGTGTCACAGAGTCAGACACGACTGAGAGCGTGTATGCGCGTGCGTACACACACACACACACACGTCCTAATACTCATTCTCTCAGTGTTGGACAAGGCTTATAATTTAGAGCTGAAATGTACCTTACAGTTGATTTATACTAAGTCTCATCTTATTGCTAAAGAAAATGAGCTGAAAAATGAAGAGCTGTCAAATCCAGGAGCACCTAGCTCACTACAGGGGGAATAAGGAGTAGAATCTGGGACCCCTGACTTCAAATTCTTCAGTGTTTTTCCTATGCTAAACTACTCTCAAAGTCATTCGGTAGTCCAAGTCTCAATTTTCTCATCTGTTAACTGACATGGACAGAGAAGCCTGGCATGCTGCAATTCATGGGGTCCCAAAGAGTCGGACATGACTGAATGACTGAACTGAATTGAACTGACGACTGTGGTATTTCCTTAACTATTTAATAGTGGTATTGAAAAGAGTAACCTGCAATCCATTAGAGATGGGGGGAGGAATGAGAGGGAGGGAGACAGAAGGAGAGGTGGAGGGGAGAAGGAAAGTAATGTTATAGTGATGTAGTAGAGTAAGAATTTTGGGTAAAACAGTACATTTCTGGGTTGAAATGATCTTGATGGAAAGCACCACTTTACACAACTTTTTGAAAAGATGCTTTTTGGCATGGAAATGGAATTTTAGGGTAAGGTTAAGAAGGAGCAAATTACACCCTTTTTTTCTTAAACTAAATTTATAAACTGATTATTGTCCTGGGCATTCTTAGCCATCAACTTACAATTACATAAAACAACCCCCTTAGCCCCCTTACCATATAGTAGTATTTTGATGCTGATCTACTAATGATTTTTCTTTGATTTTTTTTTTCCAAGCAGAAGGAGTCAACCTAATGAACATCTTGAGTTGTCTCTGTGGTCTAATAATTTAATGCTTATCTAAGAATTTTAGTATTTTACAACAAAATGGTTAATGAGAACATAAAACTATTCATTTTTAACCTGAATTTTAGATGAAATGATATGAGAGAAGGATGATTAATTTTATCATGTAGAGACTTTACTGGATTTTACAAATTAAAGCCAGATCCCCTTCATGAAAATTCTTGGAGATGTGACAAACTGATTTATATTCCATTAATTTAATTCTATTTAGTCAGAATCATGAACTTTTGTAATAAAACACAAAATTAATTAAATTGCCCAATAGTATAATTACATCAACAGTGAAAACAACTTTGAGTGCCAGAGTTTTGAAATGTTCAACTGCATTTTCAGTTTAATTTGGGAAAATGTGTAATTGTGTGTGCTGTGCTGCTCTCTTCATCTTGCTAGAAATATTAATGCATAAGCACACACTACTTTCCCCTACTAATGACTTCAACTTTGATTCCAGCCTATTAAACTTGTCCACTGTGAGTCCTCAAGGCTGGAAGAAACTGTGAGGTTGGGAAGACAAATACACTGAATGAAATGAAGTGGAAAAGGTAAAGGAAATTTAAGGGGGAAAAATTGTGGTTGAGTAATAGGAATAAATCCCATTATGAAATCTGTATATCTGTGAAGAAAAGGATAGAAAACAAAAAGAGCTCAGTAGGCAATAAATATTTGTTGCATGAATGAATTCATGAATGAATGATACAGGGTTGGAGACCCTTTGAAAATGAAAAGAGCCACGAGGCATATAAAATATGAATGCTTAGCCAAACTAAGCTGTGCCATGATGACCCACAAAGTTTAATAAAATAAGTGGCTTTTCTTAGGATTACAGTCTGTGACGTGACATTTCTTGTTTTTCTAGGTCCCTTGTTTTGTTCAGATAAGTTAAAAACTTCTATGCATATAAAAGGAACTTAATAAATGTTTTATTGACAAATTTAGCACAGGGAACTACATTTAATGCCTTGTGTGTGCTGTCACTCACTTGTGTTTGACTCTTTGTGGCCCAATGGACTGTAGCCCTCCAGGCTCCTCTGACCATGGGATTTTACAGGTGAGAATACTGGAGTGGGTAGCCATTTCCTTCTCCAGGGGATCTTCCTGACCCAGGGATCAAACCTGTGTTTCCTGCTTGGCTGCTGCTGCTGCTGCTAAGTCGCTTCAGTCGTGTCCAACTCTGTGCGACCCCATAGACGGCAGCCCACCGGGCTCCCCCGTCCCTGGGATTCTCCTGCTTGGCAGGTGGATTCTTTACCACTGTGCTACCTGGGAAGCCCCATTAATACCTTGTATTAACTTATAATGAAAACATTTCTCTAAAGAACATATATAGATATATTAATAGATGTTTATACCTATATCTCTCTATGCACATCTGAGTCACTCTGCTGTACACCAGAAACTAACACAACAGTGTAAATCAACTATGCTTCAATAAAAGAAGAATGGCAGTCTATTATGTTTGTGTGTGTGTGTGTGTTAGTCGCTCAGTCATGTCTGACTCTTTGTGACCCCACGGACTGAAGCCCGCCAGGCTCCTCTGTCTGTGGGATTCTCCAGGCAAGAATACTGGAGTGGATTGCCAGAACCTTCTCCAGAGGATCTTCCCAACCCAGGGATCGAACCCTGGTCTCCTGCATTGCAGGCAGATTCTTTACCATTTGAGCTACAGGGAAGTCCTATTAATATTTTATTAATTTTATCTTAAATTTGTCATGTGCCAATTTTACAGCTCTGTTTTTTTTCATTCATTCTTCCTAATGGCCCCAGACATACAGTTCCAAAGGAAGATGAAGGTAAAGAGGGGCTCTCTTTATATCTTTTCTTGTTACTCTGGTGGTTTTGGATTAGATTCCATTAAGGATAAATTTTTAAAAAATCAAGCAACAGTGTGCATATCTAGGTGTTTAAGCCTTGATAGCAAAATTGATTCCTCTTTACATGATACTTGGCTTAAGAGTTTCCTGAGGCACGTCTGTTTCGTTAGTAAGAGAATGGAATTAGTGGGAAGGCTTTCAGTAAGAAGACCAACTTTCAAATGTTGCGTGGACCATTGGATATCCCTAGCTCTGATTTTTTCAGAAAAGGTGTAGGTTAAGTGCAATGAATATGCAAGGTTTTTACTTCTTGTACTCAAGAGTTTTCGTCTCCTTGCGTAATGAGAAGTAGAAAGTGAAACACTATGAGCCTTGGGCCAGACATACCTGAGTTTGAATCTCAGCACTCCTAATCACTGGTTGCCTATTTTTGGCAAAATTACTTAACAACAGTCAAGACTCTGTTGCCGCATCTGTAAGTAGGGAGATTATAGTTACCATCTCCCGAGACTGTGAGAAATAAATGAAATCATATAGGTGAAAGTTTCTGGACCTCATTACATTTCCCCACCTTTCATTTTCTTTCCTTTTGGCTCTTTATATTTGGAAATTTTTGATATTAGATATTAAGCAGGACTAGCTTACACTGCTGACAGAGTACTGTATTTATTAAAAATGTGGAAGCTCTTATCTGTTTAGAGAGTTGGGAAAACACACAAGGATCTGAGGACTGTTTGGGGGTGATCTCGGCATTGAGTTGCAGAGGAAAACATTTGGGGAGTGGACCCTATCCCTCAGCATTTGCTGTCTGAATGTTTTTAATTCTTTATCTTCCCTTTCTCATGTCACACAATTGAGAAAAGATCCTAATTGGCACAAATCCATTTCTAACTCTCCAGTTCTCTCTCTCTTTCTTTGTTTAAAACATCAATTGAACAAAGAATAACTTCAGCTACTACCAGGTTCTAAGGAAGAAGAAAATAAAAAGAGAAGGTAAATGAATAGAAGAGAAGAGCCTAGAAGGCAAAGGAAGTCCTTGTAGAGACTCTGGAAAAAGTGAAAGTGAAGTCACTCAGTTGTGTCCGACTCTTTGAGACCCCATGGACTGTAGCCTACCAGGCTCCTCCATCCGTCTGTGGGATTTTCCAGGCAAGAGTACTGGAGTGGGTTGCCATTTCCTTCTCCAGGAGAGACTCTGGAGCTGGTATAATTAACTCGAAGTAGATAGGATTATCTAGGTCATTGAATTTCCCCCAAATCCAAATAGCTTTATTGTTTGCTAACTGTAGGATTCGCACCCCCTCCAAACTTTCTTTTACAAATATACCAATACTAAAATTTCTTAACAGTGAAATTATAGGGCCAAGAGGCCTATAAATTTGAAATTATTATAGATATTTCCAAATTGCCCTTCAAAAGTTTTGTCCCAAATTGTATGCCTACCAACAATGTATCAAGATTTTGACCATCAGTATTTTCAGAGGTGAAAAATAAGAACTTATTTTTATTATTCTCATTTACTTTTTTTCAGAGTTGGAGTACCTTTCATGTGCTTGAAGCCATTTGTATTTCTTTTACCATGGAGGGCTTAGGTTCTTTGCTGTGTTAGTCACTTAAGTTCTCTAAACTTCAGTTTTCTCATCTAACAACTGAGGATTTTGGAGACTAAATGAGAATATGATTTTTTTTTTCTTTCGTAGTACCTGGCAGTAAATAGGCCATTAATAAATGCTGTTACTGTTGTTTTATCATTTCTGCTACTCCATACCAACATCTTTTCTCTGTCTTTGTTGTTTGAACCTTTCTCTGGATTGTCAGAGAAGTTTTTTCCTATCCCTGTCTTTTGCTTAAAACAGTTTCTTCTCACAAACTTATCTCCTCTTCCTCTTTCTCCCCTTCTTTGTTCTCTGCCTGTGAAGTGGCTTCTTCATGCTCTGACTAATGAGGTTTCACAATTCTTATCGCTTTTCATACCTCCCTCTTCTTTACCCGGCTCTTTTTTTCACCCCCGTGTCTAACCAGCCACCAGATTTTATCTATGCCACCTCAAAAGTCAGTCCCTTTAATCTCCTTTCTTCCTAGCCCTCCTTAGATGTCTTTATATGCATTGGGAGAGCCCTTTCTACCTCCTTTAACTGTGCCCTCTTCTCTCCAATCCGTCTTCCTTGCTCTTTTGGCAGTTTTTCTTTCTAAAAAATGAATGCGTTATTGCACATCTTTTAAAAGTTATTTGATAGGTGCCTGTTGCCCACAGGCTAAAGTCCAAACGCCTCAGCTGGGCCTACAGAGCACTTTGTAGTTTCAGTCTTCACCCCGCCATCCTAGCTTCTCCATCAACCAAACCATCATCTGGATACATAACCATTCTAGTTGCCTTGTTCTCTACTCCCTAAACATGCTCCATCTGTTCTCTCCACACCTGTCATTTGCCTGTTAAAGCCTTTCCCATCCCATCCCTGGAGAAGGAAAAGGCAACCCACTCCAGTACTCTTGCCTAGAAAATCCATAGGGACACTTAAATGACCAGTTCTTGAAGTGGTGGTCTTACTTCCTTGTGGCCTGAATTAATCCTTTTTATGTGAAAATAGCACTTTGTACCTATGAGGCCTTTTGAAATAATGTGACTTGTTTTGAAGTAGGAGTCAAGTGGGTCTAGATTCAAATCCTAGTTCTATTAAGGTGACTTGGGAAAGTTATTTGGACTCAATGTCTATTAAAATCTAGTATAACAAAAATGAAATGACGCTTGTCAAAGAGTTTAGTAGAATAAGAGGCACATAGTAGAGATATATTGCATGCCATTTCCTTTTCTTATCCTTGAAGACTGTCTTTGATGGCTTATCTGGAAGTCTCTTGAGAATTCATATAGTGTGTGTAGTGTTCATGGGGCTGACTCCACTTATTGCCAATGATTCCTTTGTACTTACTCTTGTGTGTGTGTGTGTGTGCTCAGTCATGTTCAACTCTTTACAACCCCATGGACTATAGCCCGCCCAGCATCTCTGTCCATGGAATTTCCCAGGCAAGAATACAGGAGTGGGTTGCCATTTCCTACTCCAGCAGACTGCTGCTGCTGCTGCTGCTAAGTCGCTTCAGTCGTGTCGGACTCTGTGCGACCCCATGGACGGCAGCCCACCAGGCTCCCCCGTCCCTGGGATTCTCCAGGCAAGAACACTGGAGTGGGTTGCCATTTCCTTCTCCAATGCAGGAAAGTGAAAAGTGAAAGTGAAGTCGCTCAGTCATGTCCAACTCTTAGCGACCCCATGGACTGCAGCCCACCAGGCTCCTCCATCCATGGGATTTTCCAGCAAGAGTACTGGAGTGAGATGCCATAGCCTTCTCCGCCAGCAGGCACTCTAAAGAGCCTTAAAGTTAGCCTAATTAGTTTAGACTTTGGACTTCGATTTCTTTTTGTTTTGCTTTTTTGAATGAGGAAGAGTCTAAAGCAAAGTGTACTCTAGGAAATTAATCTGGCAATATCACACAGGTTAGATGTGAGAGAAAATTTGGAGACCAATTAAGAGATGGATGTAGATACTAGAACTGGGGAGTAGGGGGACAGGGGAAAGAAGTGCTAAGTAGGAATGTTGGTGCTTATAATAAAAAGGACAACAGGAAAAGCTATAGCACAGGAGGCCTTCCCAATCTCTAAAAAAGCTTTCAGTTGCACAAGGAGTTCTTGCTTTGATGGAAAAGCAAGAGTGAAATCCAGTTAAAACATCCAGGGGATTATCATGGCATCCTCACAGAAACACTTCATTTTCCTTTAGAATCTCTGATATAGCCCCTTTCCAGTGAGATCTACATAAAGAATTTAGAGTAGTTGAATTTGCTACATTTTCCTCTATGCTCAGGTGACATTGAGGATTGCGCCTCCTGGAGAATTAATTACCATAAAATGCCTGTCACCCCTGAAAAGCTTCCTTTTAGGTCGTGGTCTGGCTCAACCCAGGTCGAGCTGCGAAGGCTTGTACGTGGAGTGCCTGCAGCGCCTCTGACAAGTAGATAGATGAGCTCTTGTTTCCCATATTGTGCTATTAGACTCCAGAGCCAGTGTAGCTCAGGATACCAGGAAAGTATTGCAAAGCAGGGGGCATTGTCACAGTCCCTTTCCAGCTGTTGGCTGTTAGCAACAACATCCATTCTGCTGCTGACACCCTGCTATCCCCCGCGGCACTTCTGCTTAGAAATTATTTAAGCCACTTAAAGACAGTAGAATATTTAAAAGTCAAAATGCCTGCTTTCTAATTATTCCCTAAACCTCACTTAGCGATAGCTGGCTTCATGTCACACAATGTGACTGTCGTGGGGATTTCAGCAGCCCCCTGAGCAGAAGTGACAGCGTTGACGTGTGAGTAACAACACTGGAGTCTGCTGTGCCCGCAGCCTTGACGAGGGAGGCGAGAGGCCCCTCCCCCCCTCTCATCCACCCCAAAGTCTCTGACCCGGAGGACAGGGTGATTTCAATGGGTTGTTCTGAGGTGTTTCGGGGGAATTTTGAGGCTATTCCTTGACTTGCATCAGTTCATTCAGGTCATTCCTAATGAAATGATCTGTGGAAAATGGGGAGCAGTGAAAAGGGAATTTGGTACTATTGGCCTGTCTTGACCCTCCCTGACTTTCCTGAGCATTTTGAAAAGTGGTGACAAAATATAAAAGAAGTAATGAGTTAAAGGAAATCAAGACCAGGACCATCATATTGTCAGGAAGTTTGTTGAATAGGCTTTTGAATTTGCTTTGTTACATTTCAAAATGGCATTAAGCAGCTAATGGAGTTGATATATTAAACACCACCCTCATCCATACACAAAATGGACCCTAGCTAATCAGTGATTTGGTGCATCAATTGATATGGGAAATATGAGCTCTTTTTATTAGGTCAGCGAAACCAGTGATGTATGGAGGCACTAAAATGAGATTAGGCTGCTCTTTGCAATTTTAATTACAAATTTTTATGAACAAAAAAATAAAATGTAGACATCTTTGACTGGGAGAATAAAGGTGTCTGCCACATTTGCTGGAGCTCTGAGCTACTGATGTTCCATTTTTCTTTAGCCTCACATCTAGATAAAGATTGGAAGGAACATTATGCATTTACATATTCTCAATTTTCAATATGTTAGTAAGGAAGATGAATTGGAAAAAATTCCTTTTATCTGATTTCCTGTGATATTACTCATGAAAAAGTGAAAGTGTTGTCGCTCAGTCATGTCTGACTCTTTGTTACCTCATGGACTGTAGCCCACTAGGCTCCTCTGTCCATGGAATTCTCCAGGGAAGAATACTAGAGTGTAGCCATCCCCTTCTCCAGGGGATCTTCCTGACTGAGGGATTGAACTTGGGTCTCCTGCATTGCAGGCAGATTCTTTACCATCTGAGCCACCTTTATTCATATCACCCATTAAAAGATGAAACAGAAAGATGAAAAGACCCAGCAAACATAGGAGATGCCAAGTCCTATGTTTGAGATGCCCAGTCACATTGTGTGACATGAAGCCAGCTATTGCTAAGTCCTGGAAATTTACTCTTCTTTTCCTTTGTTTCCCCATGTGTGTGTGTGGGAGGTGACGTAGAGTAGTGGTAATGAGTTCAGGATCTGGAGTTCTTAGGGTTGATGCAAATACAGACTTTGCATCTGCTAATTAGTTGACTCCCTTAATCTTTCTAGACCTTGGTAGTTCCTATGTCTGTACGATGGAGATAATGCCTCCCCTAAGGCTATTTTGAGACTGAATAATACAAATAGGAGAAATATGAAACACTTAGACCACTGCCTGGCACTTAGAGTTGAGTCACTTTGTTTTATTATTTGAGTATGAGTCCTGCAAAGTCCTCCTGTTGTAGAGTACATTTTACTATATGGAATTTTGTGACCACTTTGGACTTCTCCTAATATGGCCAAGTTTAACTGGAATCTAGTTTGAAAGGTCAGTCCTTTATAAGTCTGTAAAAGGATAATAGTATCTAAATATAGCTAATGAGAAACCATAGAAGCATTGGGTGATAAGGCCACTTCTAGAATCTCCCTAAAGCCCGAGTGTACATATTTGCATATAGTTAGCATATGATTTATAGATGCTTGAAATGGCAACCCACTCCAGTACTCTTGCCTGGAAAATTCCATGGACAGAGGAGCCTTGTAGGCTACAATCCATGGGGTCGCAAAGAGTCAGACATCACTGAGTGGCTTTACTTTACTTACTTCCTATCTGTTCTATGTTCAGCCTAGGCTTTTATTATGTCTCTTTTTAGAATACAAATTTCCTAAATTTCCTGAACCTTCTTGCAGACTTTCTTGTATCTTACACTGTTTATTGTTAATTTTCTAAAAGCAGGAGCCTGAAACAGCATATAAACTAGCTAAGTGAGAGGTAGGGTAGGGGGCTGGCAGAAACCTTTGTGAGGGCATTTTAGCCTATGGATGAAAATGTTGAATTTTCAGTCTGGCATCTTTAGATCTTGCTAGAGCATCTAGGAGCCTGGTGGGCTGCAGTCCATGGGGTCGCTAGGAGTCGGACACGACTGAGCAAATTCACTTTCACACACTGGAGAAGGAAATGGCAACCCACTCCAGTGTTCTTGCCTGGAGAATCCCAGGGACGGGGGAGCCTGGTGAGCTGCTGTCTATGGGGTCGCACAGAGTTGGACACGACTGAAGCAACTTAGCAGCAGCAGCAGAGCATCTTGGTGGTTCACAGGCATCAAGTTGTAATTAGAACCAGTTGGTTAAATGGTGATCAGTAACAAGATAGCAACCGTTTTCAATTTAGAGCTTTTTGATTTAAAGTGAATAATCATGAATAGACATTTCTTTGGAAGAAAGGAGTTACTGGGTAGTTTGCCTATTTTCTGCTACAAATTTATTACCAAGCACTGCTATTTATTTTGAGGCCAATTCCAAGTTTTTCGGGCATCTTCTGCTATCACTGTTATTGATTGCACTCTGTAGGGATGCCTGTAATTTGTATGCAGTTAATTAATAAAGTTTATTGAGCATTTCATTGTGAAATAAATTGCACAAAAATAAAAAAGAGGAAAGAAATTGTGATCCATCCATACTCCATTTAAATGAAGTGGAAAAAATAAGTACAGAAAAATGTTTTGTACCATGTTTTAATATACTTCCACAAAAATTTCTAAAGCAAATATATCAGGTTATAGAATAAATGATAAACATAAATCCTTCCAGAATATAACATATAGGATGCTGTATGAAATCAAATCTAGAATTGGTTAGAGCATTAAAAGTAAAGTCAGATAAATGTTTTAGCAAATGGCCATGTAAGTGTAATCTTACCTTAGAATTTCTTTTAAAATGGGTAGGCAGATGAGTTTACAGAAACTGAAGAAGATTTAAAACCATTTCAAAAATTTAAAGCATATTTGCATTTTATCTTTGAAAGCCTCTTCTCTGAAATTGCTGACCATTAGATAAAAGGCATGCTTGCCGTAGTCTATATTTATTTTCATGTATCTCATTCTACCAATGAGATTTAGTCCTTGAATAGAAAATCTTGTGCTTGGTTATTGGTTTTGAACTTGTGTTGTGTAACCTAAGATGTGTCCCATGGCCTGCTACTCTATTTTTTCACCATCACTAACCATAAATCAGGGAACTATGGCCTGGAATGCTTCTCCATACCTGAAGTTGTGCACTTTCCCTGAAAATCTGAGATAATCTTGGCCTTAGGTAGAAGGTTCAAAGCTTTGGCTTAAGTTTTTGTGTTGCTTGCAGTTGATCTGTTGAAGATACTTTTTCTTTCTTTATAAGTTTCTCCCTAGTAGCTATTCTATCATGATCATTTCAGTTCTTGGATTAGAATTATAATTCTAATTGTATTGTGTGTGTTTTAGTTGCTCAGTCATGTCCAACTCTTTGCAACCCCATGGACTGTAGCCCGCCAGGCTCCTCTGTCCATGGAATTCTCCAGGCCAGAATACTGAAGTGGATTGCCACACTCTGCTCCAGGGCATCTTCCCAACCCAGGGATCGAACCCAGGTCTCCCGAATTGCAGGCAGATTCTTTACCAGCTGAACCACAAGGGAAGCCCACGAATACTGGAGTGGGTAGCCTATCCCTTCTCCAGCGGATCATCCTGACCCAGGAATCAAACTGGAGTCTCCTGCATTGCAGGCAGATTCTTTACCAACTGAGCTATCATATGGTGCAGAGGGACAAATATATCTTTGTGCTCCCAACTATTTCTTTTCTGAGTCTTGTTTCTCCAGTAATCGTTCCTTCTCCCCTTATTCTTTCATGAGACTACTAGTGTTTTATCTTTCTTTTTCAAAGCATTGTTTCAGGAGACAATGAGAGTCAGATAATAAGATAACTTTTTTCTTATCTTGAGTAACTTCATGATGAACCAGTAGAATAAGTTCACTATGAAGGCTCCCAGAAATCTTTACACTTCTAGATGTGGATTGAAACATACTATATTGAGGATAAAATACATACTTTAACTATTATTGCTAGCTATAGAAGTCTACCATATGTATCAGTTCAGTCGCTCAGTCATGTCCGAATCTTTGCAACTCCATGGACTGCAGCACTCCAGGCTTCCCGGTCCATCACTTAACTCCTGGAGCTTGCTCAAACTCACATCCATCCAGTTGGTGATGTCATCCAACCATCTCATCCTCTGTCATGCCCTTCTCCTCCTACCTTCAATCTTTCGCAGCGCCAGGGTCTTTTCCAATGAGTCAGTTCTTCACATCAGGTGGCCAAAGTATTGGAGTTTTAGCTTCAGCATCAGTCCTTCCAGTGAATATTCAGGACTGATTTCCTTTAGGATTGACTGGTTTGATCTCCTTTCAGTCCAAGGGACTCTTAAGAGTCTTCTCCAACACCACAGTTCAAAAGCATCAATTCTTTGGCACTCAGCTTTCATTATAGTCCAACTCTCACATCCATACATGACTACTGGAAAAACCACAGCTTTGACTAGATGGACGTTTGTTGGCAAATTAATGTCTTGCTTTTTAATATGCTGTCTATATTGGTCATAAATTTTCTTCCAAGGAGTAAGCGTCTTTTAATTTCATGGCTGCAGTCACAGTGTACAGTGATTTTGGAGCACAAGAAAATAAAGTCTGTCACTGTTTCCAGTTTCCCCATCTACTTGCCCTGAAGTGATGGGACTGGATGCCACGATCTTCATTTTTTAAATGTTGAGTTTTAAGCCGGATTTTTCACTCTCTTTTTTCACTTTCATCAGGAGGCTCTTCAGTTCCTCTTTGCTTTCTGCCATAAGAGTGGTGTCATCTGCATATCTGAGGTTATTGATATTTCTCCCTGCAATCTTTATCCCAGCTTGTGCTTCATCCAGCCTGGCATTTCATGTGATGTACTCTGCATATAAGTTAAATATGCAGGGTGACAATATACAGCCTTGACGTACTCCTTTCCCAGTTTAGAACCAGTCCATTGTTCCTGTCCAGTTCTAACTGTTGCTTCTCGACCTGCTTACAGGTTTCTCAGGAGGCAGATCAGGTGGTCTGGTATTCCCATCTCTTGAAGAATTTTCCACAGTTTGTCATGATCCACACAGTCAAAGGTTTTGGCATAGTTAATAAAGCAGAAGTAGATGTTTTTCTGGAACTCTCTTTCTTTTTCCATGATTCAACAGATGTTGGCAATTTGATCTCCGGTTCCTCTTCCTTTTCTAAATCCAGCTTGAACATCTGGACATTCTTGGTTCATGTACTGTTGAAGACTTGCTTGGAGAATTTTGAGTATTACTTTGCTAGCATGTGAGGTGAGTGCAATTGTGAGGTAGTTTGAGCATTCTTTGGCATTGCCATTCTTTGGGATCGGAATGAAAACTGACCTTTTCCAGTCCTGTGGCCACTGCTGAGTTTTCCAAATTTGCTGGCATATTCCTGATAGCTCAATTTGTAAAGAATCCGCCTATAATGCAGGAGACCCCGGTATGATTCCTGGGTCGGGAGGATCTGCTGGAGAAGGGATGGACTACCCACTCCAGTATTCTTGGGCTTCCCTTGTGGCTCAGCTGGTAAAAATATCTGCCTGCAGTGCGGGAGATCTGGGTTCAATCCCTGGGTTAGGAAGATCCCCTGGAAGGGGAAAGGCTACCCACTCCAGTATTCTGGCCTGGAGAATTCCACGGACTGTGTAGTCCATGGGGTCACGAAGAGTCAGACACTACTGAATGGGTTTCACCATGTGTGTAGCATCTATCATAGGCTAGACATTATGGTGAGTATTTTTTATATATTATCTCTAGTCCATGCGCCTATTTTTGTAAGATGTCATTATCATTACTCCAATTTTACATGAAGAAGCTGTACTTCAGTGATGTTGGTCTTGCTCATGTCCATGTAGCCTGTAACTGGAAGAGCTGAGATTCTATATACTTTTTGATTGCTTCTGAAGTCAGTTCCCCTTTCACTCTACTTGGCCTCTGAGTGTATCTTAATGTTGGAAATATCAGAGAATGTGGATTGTATGTCTTGTCTAAATAATTAATGTACATGTGCTATAGAAATCCACCTCAAGCATACTCAAAGTGATTGAAAGTACTTTTGGGCTGAGTTGACCATGGCTCCACCTTACAGAAAGACTCTGCTGCTGCTGCTGAGTCGCTTCAGTCGTGTCCGACTCTGTGCGACCCCATAGACAGCAGCCCACCAGGCCCCGCCATCCCTGGGATTCTCCAGGCAAGAACACTGGAGTGGGTTGCCACTTCCTCCTCCAATGCATGAAAGTGAAAAGTGAAAGTGAAGTCGCTCAGTTGTGTCCGGCTCTTAGCAACCCCATGGACTGCAGCCTACCAGTCTCCTCTGACCATGGGATTTTCCAGGCAAGAGTACTGGAGTGGGAGGCCATTGCCAGACTCTAGTATTTGCCATTTATGATGTACTCCCATTGCCAGATGGATCATGCAGGGACCTACAATGACCACTAAAATGGTTGAAATATAGATTCCAATAGTTGCTGTATGTATAAATGCTGTTAGTATACCTCATCTAAGAATGAGAGGGATTTAAGGAGCTAAAGCTTTTGATATGTGGTCAAGAGTAACAGACTAACATTCCTGATAAATCTTGAATCAGGAGATAGTTTTCCCACAAGGGTATCCAAAATCTCAGAAAATTTATACTTTATTTAAAGCTGAACTGCTTTTGAATTTTAGACCATTCAAGTCTAACTTGAGCTTTGTAGTGAAAAATACAGAGTATGAACAGAGATAGATCTCAGGGAAGGAGACCTGGTGACTTGCTGGGCCTGTGGGGAAGGAGAAGACCCATACCGAAGCTCGAGGAGGTGTGCGTGCTTGGTCGCTAAGTCATGTCTGACTCCCCAGGTGGCACAGTGGTAAAGAATTCCCCTGCCAAGCAGGAGATGAGGGTTTGATCCCTTGTCTGAAAAGATCCCCTGGAGAAGGAAATGGTAAGCCACTCCAGTATTCTTACTGGGAAATCCCAGGGACAGAGGAGCCTGGCAGGCTACAGTCCAGGGGTCACATTGGAAACTTGATGAGGAAATGAATATAAACAAAGCACCCACATTTAGAATTCTTCATGACGAATTTCACAGTTTATTTTCATGTGGATTTTATAATGGCTCTTTATCAACTTATTTCAAATGTCTTGTAATCTTAAAAACCTTATTTGTAAGATTTTCTTGTATAATGTTTTCAGGGCCAATGATTGTGAACTCTGCTCCTCCCTACCAGCTGTGCCTCCGGGATCATGAAAAGTGACCCTTTTAGTACAAAGAAGTGGCAGGATAGCATGGACATGAGGATGAGATAGCATCCAATTCTGTGTTTCAGACACATAACTGGATGTTAGGGCAAGAGCAGGAAAAGGAGTAACTGCTGGGACTTCTTGGGTTTCCTTTCTGGGCAGTTAGGTAGTGGGCAGAAGTAAAATGGTGGCATTTGAGTTTCCAGTGGATTTATATCTGAAAAGCAGAGCTACTTCAGGAAGCTTGGATTTATCCAAATGGGGTCTGATTTGCTTTTATGGAATTGGAAAGCTTAGAATTACAGACAATAGGATATGCCATCTTTGAATTTCACTCTTTAAGTTAGAGTCTTTGAATTTCACTCTTTAAGATTAATTAGGCCAATGAGTTAGCACTCTACCAAAACGATTGCATTTAAGGAAATTTATAAGTAGGATGAACCCTCAATTTGAGAGGAAGGATTTGTGAGGAGTGAAAACTCTGGGTCACAGACATACCGTTAACATAAAAGATAAATTCTCATAAAACTCACCTTTTGTTCAGAAGATAGATGGAAGGGTGAACATTAAAAGTCACAGTATCTCAGTTTTGTAATCAGGGTAGGAATTGCCAAGTCAGCGATTGCTTTGGCAATAGATTGTAAATACAATAGACGTGACTTCTCTCGGGATTTCAATTTCTTACTTATCACTGAACATATCTTGACTTAACATGGAACATTAGGAAAATGGATTTGTCCATAGTCTTCAACTAACTGAAGAAACCACTATTTAAATTCTTAAGCTATCTGTATTTATTCTTTTATTTCCTGGAGAATAGATCAAGAACTTTATGAAGTCATCCTTTTCTCATGAAACCAATTACTCTTTCATAGTTTTCATCATTAACGTGTCTCATCCATGTCACTTTGCTGAAAGATATAGAATGGCGTTTTTAATTCTTTTTGTTCAAAACAGCAGATTCTAAAACAATATGTACAGTATAATCTCATGGTAAATGGTGCTAACCTTAATGTTAACACTGGTATTTTTCTGGAGAGAGGGATTATAGATACTTTTTCATTTATTTATTTATTTTTTTGCTATCCTAGACTATGGCTATAACAACTGAAAATGTAGATCGTATTATTTTATCATGTCTACAGTGTAATAACAATAAACCATTCATCATTTATTCCAAACTTGGTGGCCTCTCTGATTATCTCATTTTATTTCTGTAGGCAATGTGTCTCTTTTTGTGCTAAGAAGAAAGAGAAATACATCATTAATATATTTGCAGTCACACTGGAATTGTATTAATTTGTAACAATTGTGTTCTGACTTGTATAGAAGCTCTGCTTCTGCTTGACCTTGCTTAAGACATTTAAGCACTTGGGGACTGTTTCCTCATCTGTATAATAAGGGACAGCACTAAATTAAATGATCTGGCCTGGCGTGCTGCGATTCATGGGGTCGCAAAGAGTCGGACACAACTGAGCGACTGATCTGATCTGATCTGATCTGAAAGTCCTTCTAAAATTCTCCAATTTTATGAGTGAACATTTTTCGAAGTATTTTCATACTCATGATTTTATTTGATTTCCTGAACACCAAACAAGGAAGTAAGATCACTGGTGTTTTACACATGAGGGGCTGGACCACAGAAGGGTAGGCTGGTTTGTCCAAAGTCACCCTGAATCTGTGTCAGAGCCTGTGTGAGGCTGTGGCTATCCTTCTCTGGGCCCCTGTCTCTGCTACTTGGCTGCCTGCCGCAGTGCCTCCAGTGCCCTCAGAGGCTCTGGTGTCAGCAAATGCTGTGAATGCCCTTCTCTTGGGTGGGCCCATTGGCCTGGAGGGAAAGAAACTCTGGCTGGGACCTCACATCCCAAGACAGCCTCCCTGGTGGAGAGCAGGTGGAAGAATTCACCAGGCCAAAGCAGGGGAGCTGCTGACTGCAAATCATCCTTCTCAGCCTAATAGAGAGTGGAACTAGGCTGTGGAGTTAGCCAGCCCTTCAGCCACAGTGTGTGCGTGTGTGTGCGTGTGTGCATGCTCAGTTGTGTCTGACTCTTATGACCCAGTGGACTGTAGTCCTGCAGGCTCCTCTGTCCATGGAATTTTCCAGTCAAGAATACTGGAATGGGTTTCCATTTCTTATTCCAGGGGATCTTCCTGACCCAGGGATTGAACCTGGCTCTCCTGTGTTGCAGGTGAACTCTTTACCAGCTGAGCCACAGGGGAAGCCCCTCAGCCACAATAGATTCCCATTTACCTAATGGAGACAGCGGGCTTGAATACAAGCATCTGGATTAAAAGAGGGAAATGTGCTTGGTTTTAGTTTTGGCCTGGCCACAAGCTTCTAGAAGCCATTACAGTTCTGATACTCCAGTTTCTCCATAGTTTAACAACAGAGTCAGACTACTTCCTCAATGAAACCTCACCTTGTGGATCTCACGTTAAAAGGGTAGAAGACCACTAGTGTTATTTGCTACCCTCCAATCCTAGAAGGGGATGATGAGAGCTACTTTATGGTGTTCACATATGGCATAACCGGTGGTCCTTTCCACTCTTTCTTAATTTTTTGATCTGGAGTTTTCAGGGAATGCATTTGGATTAATTCTCTGAGGTAGGGGAATAGCTGCTATCAAGTGCCTAGAACAGTAAATGCTTTAGCAGTGCAGCTGTTCCCAACCAAGGCTTGAAAATCATTGACCAAAGCAGTCTGCATCATCTAAGTTAGTTGTTTCAATGCATTACACCCAGGCTGTGTTATCCATCATAAATGTACAAGAAAGCCTTTTTCCCACTGCTATTGATTTTTGCGTGGTGACTATTTGTCTTCACTCTTGACAGGATGACAGTTGGCTGACATTGCTAGCCTTGAGTGTCCTTTCATACCTCTTGCAGTCTAAAACTGGCATGTGGGTGGGAAGATTCAGATTAAAACTCACTTAAATAATTGCTCCCTTATTGGATTTTTTTCCATCTCGCTTTACTGTACTGTCAGTTCTAACGTCTCCCTCCAGCAAATTTTAGTCCTATTTTTTCAGTATTCCTTCTCCTTATGCTGTTTTCTATAAAAATAAATTTGTATTCTCATTTATTAGATCCTAAAGTCATTGTTAAGTCAGTAGACAGTTACCTGGGACAGATACTAACATGCTATGCTTTCTGGAAGAGGAGGCAAGTTGCCAAACCCCAGGCTTCCCTTGTAGCTCAGTTGGTAAGGAATCCGCCCACAATGCAGGAAACCCAGGTTCGATCCCTGGGTTGGGAAGACCCCCTGGAGAAGGAAAGGGCAACCCACTCCAGTGTTCTTGCCTGGAGAATCCCACGGACTGTAAACTACCAGGCTCTTCTGTCCATGGAATCGCAAGAGTCGGATACGACTTAGCGACTACACCACCACCACCAAAGTCATTGTTAGTCAGTAGACAGTTACCTGGGGCAGATACTAACATGCTATGCTTTCTGGAAGAGGAGGCAAGTTGCCAAACCCCAGGAATGACAGACTTTCCATTTAGTTAACTTCTCAGACCTACTTGACTAGTCTGTGTGTATCTACCCCCAAAGAGCAGAGGTTTTCAGCTTGGGCAGAATGCCATTTCCCCTTTATAGGCTACTCAGATTTCATTTTCCCCGTGAACTGCTGCAGGTATCTTGAGCTTCCTTCAAATTAACCCAGGGGCTTGATGAATAGCTGGACTTGCCTGTGAGTGGACAGCTCATTAGCCAATCTACGAGGGCCTGCTGTGACTATTCTTAATCAAAAAGCCAGGTTTTTAATGGTGGATAGCCAATTAACAGCAAAATGTACCCTCATGAATTTTAACTGTTGCCTTGTCAGAAGTCTTGAATTTGATGTTCCCTTTCATGATGTTTATTTTCCTTACTGTAATTGGCAACATGGGAGGACCTGGTTGGAATTAAGAGTCAGGTATGAACACAATTTTGGGGATTGTGGTGATTTTTATGCATGCCTTGTGTTATTTTTTTCTTTCTCTTCAACTAATACAAGCAGTTCTGAGCACGAGTTTCCATCAGTTGGGTCCTGGGAAAAAGGATACAAAAAAAGTAGTAGCAAAGCTTTTTTGGCTTCTGTTTATTATTATATATTTTACAAAATTGAAAAATATAAAAAAGAATATATGGGAAAAAAACATGGAAATATAAGGAAGAAAATCCCCATTATTCCATCACACAAAATAAACTTAGGCTAGAATTTTTTGGGGGTACATTTTCCTGTCTGTGTGACCTTTGTCTCTACTCACATCTTTCACACGCACATCTAATAGAATAGATATACAAGTATATTAACCTCTATCCATTTAGTTGTTGTTTTAGTCATTAAGTTGTGTCTGACTCTTTTGCAACTCATGGACTGTAGCCCGCCAGGCTCCTCTGTCCATGGGATTTCTCAGGCAAGAATACTGGAGTGGGTTGCCATTTTCTTCTCCACTATCTGTTTAGACATATTTACAAAAATAAGTAGATTCTGCAAACTATTTTTTTAACCTGTTCTTATGGTTGATCATTACATTGTGAACATCTCCCTCCAATCATTCCATATATTAGAAAACATGGTTTCAACAGTTTCATAGTTGTTCACAGGTTTTATTCAACCCAGCCATAAGCTTTCGCGTCTTTCTTCTAGATTGCTTCATCTATGCCCACACTTTTTCACCTTTCCATTCTCACTGTCATGTACTTTCCTTTATCTTTCATACATTATCCACCTTCCACTGGCTTTTCCTTCCCTCTCAGCAGGACTTCACGATGAATACCTTAGGAAGTCATGGCCACACTGTTTCTTCCATGAACCTTCTCCCACGGTGAGCAGAGTAAGTGTAACTGAGACCTGAGTGTAAGGATGGAGGCAGGTGTAAGAGTAGGGGTGCCGCTGGCAAAGTCTTGGTTCTGGGCATCACCTCTGCTGGTGCGAGGCCGTCCTTGTTGGGCAGAGGCACTCTGATTTGGAGGGTGACAAGTGTGGTTTTCCTGAACTGTGTTCTTCCCTTTGCTTTTTTCCAGTTTCTTAGACTCCTTCTTCAGAAGTTCCTAAACTTCAGTCATTTGAATCCCAGGTAGATAGCTGTAGGACATGGAGCCTGATTCCTGTTCTGACCTGTCCCCCACTTAAGAGCTCCATGTAAGTTCTTCTGCTTGGGCTCCTCAGAGGGAGTCTCAGGGACTTGATGCTTTCTTTAATGTTTCCCTTTAATATGAGCCTTCCTGTTCCATAACCAAGCTGTAAAGTTGTACAGTTTTGGTCAGAAAGCAATGGATCATTTGGGGAGGTTTGAGATTAGGTATATAAAGGCAAATTTGGATGTAATTTACAGTTATAGCATAAAGAAACCCATGGAATGGAGAGTCTTTATAAGAAATGGCACTAGCTGTACTGAAAAGTCAACTGGACAAAAGGATAACCCTTCATGAATTACATGAAGCTGGCTACCTTCAAATGTCCTCCCGTTCTGTTGCCCAGAGCATGATAATCATTACAGAACAGAAGGAGAAATCTAGTGTGCAAAGTGTTTCTTCTTTGGTGGGAATATCTTTTAACTTCTTCCACCCCTTCTTTTCTTTCCTCTCCCCCCCTGCTCATTAAAATGAAGAGGATCTGACATCACAAATCTAATTGTTGGTTAGGGACTGCTGAACAATTCAACTGAAGTAAAACTTAAGTCATAGTGAAATGTTATCTCATGCAGGTGTCTGGATTCTGTGACCTCTATCTCTAATTGTTTTTATTCCAGATAATAGCCATGTCCTCCATCCCTGACCAACCTCTCCAAGTTCCATTCACTTTGTGAACAATAAATTTTTTTTTATTTGTTTTGGGGATAATGAAAGTAGGGGTGAGTCTGAAACGATACATTATTCTGTCAGTTCGGAAAGCAGTTTTTCTATGGCAGGATTCTTAACATTTTTGGGGGGATCATAGTCCTTTTTGTGAAAATGAAAATATTCATGGTTTCTCTGTTGTAAAGATTTTGTATTTTCTCGTCCCTTTATGGATGTTTTTGAGGGAAATTTGAATTTCCATTAAAGTGAAAAAATGAATCCTTGACTATGGCATGTATTCTTAGCAACACTCTGAGTAGTATCAGAAAGTGTGAGAAAACCCTGGTTCCTTCTCTATCAACTGATCACCTTCTCCCCTGAATATTTGACCTACTTTTAAAATCTTTTTTCTATTACTTCAGACCTGGTCATGTGTCTCCATGTCCCTATCTCAGAGAGGCCCTTTGTCTCTCTCCCTACAGAACCTCTTACCCTAGTCATTTCTTATCTTAGAAAAGACTAAATTAATTTTTTCCTTTTCCAACATTGCTCTTACCTTAGCTTGTGTTTTTTCTTCTCAAGAATTTCCAGATTCATATTTGACATTATTTGATACATATGGTGTTATTTTAGTTAGTTTTTAATGATGTGTTTTTACATTAAACTTCTGATCTGACATCCTGAAAGGCAATTCTACACATTGTGTTTTCAACCTTAGCTATGAAGTATGTCAACAAAAGGCAGGCTTTCTGTTAATAAATTTATGAACATGCTTTTTATTAATAAATATAGTAAATCTATCATTGCATTTAAAATCTAAAAACAGTGCAGAGCTATTCCCAGAGCTGATTTTTGGAGCAGATTACAAATGTACTTCAAATTGAAGATGGCTGGGGATTTTAGCTAAAGCAAGGTGAGACTTGGGGTTTGTCCATATCAAATAATATCCCCAGAACATTGCATCTGCACAGTTGAGAGAGTGAGCAGGTGAAGAATTCCTCCTCTCCTTCTTGGTTCTAAAAGGGAGACAACAGTCTGAGGTACAGCTCTAAAAAGAAAAGGCACTTCCCTGGGAGATGAGCTGGGACAGCAAGCTTCCACACTTCCCATGAGTGATTAAAAAAAAAAAAAGAGAGAGAGAGAGAGAGAAAGCTCTGGTTTGCCCAAAGACTGGTATATTACTCCACATTGTGCTTACCTACCCTTTTTTATTTCTTTATAATTATGTTGCTTTACTGTAGGTGACTGATGGCCATAGGCTATCACTAACTGAATAAATATGTATCTCTTTGGGGTAAGGATGATGATGGGGAAACAGTAGTAATTCTCTTTCCTTTCTAGATTTTTTGCTTAGAAGCATATATTAATGTAATATGGAACAGAATGAACTGCATAATTAAAAAAAGGAATATGCCAATGTACCTAATTTTAACACAAGTCTTTAGTGGGCATTTTAATATAATTCTGTGTTTAGTGCTTGAGTTAGTCTAATAGTTCTTGTCTCTTTTTTTTAAAGTTTAAGGTGTATAGCATGATGGTTTGAGTTACATATATTGTGAAATGATTGCTACAATAGATTTCGTTAACATCCATTATCTCATATGGATACCATTAAAAGAAAAGAAAAAAAATTCTATTATGAGAGATTTTAGGATCTACTAACAACTTTCTTTTATATCATAGAGTGATGTTAACTACAGTAACTTTGTTGTACATTATGTCCCTAGTACTTACCTCTCTATGATACATAGAGATAATAACTGACAGTTTGTACCTCTTGGTCACTTTCCTCCAGTTCCACCTACCCTTGCCTCCCACCTCTGGTAACCACAGATCTGATCTCTTTTTCTATGAGTTCAGTATTTTTTGCTTTTTTTTAAAAAAAATTAGATTTCAAATATAAGTGAAATTATACAGTATTTGTCTTTCTTCATCTGACTTATTTCACTTAGCATTTTATTTTTAAGGTCCATCTCTGTTGTTGCAAGTGGGAGGCTTTCTTCCTTTTTTAGGGCTGTATGATATTCCTATGTATATTCACAACTTCTTCATCCATTCATCTATTGAATGGACATTTACATTGTTTCCATGTCTTGGCTAATGTTAATAATGCTGCTTTGAAGATGGAGATGCAGATATCTTTTTGAATTACTGTTTTTGTTTCCTTTGGATATATTCTCAGGAACAGAACTACTGGATCATGTGGTAGTTCTATTTGTAATTTTTTAAGAACCCTCCATACTGCTTTCTGTAGTGGCTACACCAATTTACAATCCCACCAACAGTAAAAAAGGGTTCCTTTTTCTCTATATCTATGTCAGCACACATCTTTTTGATGAAAGCCATTGTAACAGGCGTGAAGTGATATCCCATTTGGTTTTAATTTGCATTTCCGTGACGACTTGTGATGCTGAGCAGCTTTTCATGAATTATTGGCTATTCATATATTTTCCTTTGGAAGATGTCTATTCAGGTTCTTTGTCAATTTTTAAATTGGATTATTTGTTTTTGTTATTGACTTGTATGAGCCCTTAATATGTTTTGGATGTTAATTCGTTTTCAGATAGATGGACCATTGATTCTTATAGGAGTCACCTCTTGCTGCCGGAGTGGTGGTGGGGAGGATGGCTGTATCAGAATCATGTGGAGAACTATTTGATATGCTGCCTTAACGAAACATGTTTTCTGAGCTGAAAATTCATCACTGTCTAGTTAGCCTATTGACTATTGCTATTCTATGTCTCATCAATATTACGGTAGAAGAAGATTGAGGACTGGACCACAGAGGTAGATTGTCTTCAAGGACTTCACTATAATTACTTGTTTGATTTTCTGACTCCTCCATTAGGTTGTAAATCTGTAATGGCTTAGACCATGTCTGTTTCATTAGTCATTCATTGTATTAATCATCAATTATCTTATTAATAACTTGATCTTTATTACATCAGGAGCACCTGATGAGGAGGTACTCATTAGACACTTGTTGAATGAATAGAAGAATGAATGCATATTGAATAGGGAGACATTGCAGATGGAAATTTCTCTGCAGTTTAAGTTGAATTCTTTACTTGGGCATTAGCTTGTGTGGGCACTTGCAAAAAATTTATTGCTTCCCCTGCTGCTGCTGCTGCTAAGTCGCTTCAGTTGTTCCGACTCTGTGAGACCCAATAGATGGCAGCCCACCAGGCTCCTCTGTCCCTGGGATTCCTTATTCTCTCCAAAATGCCACCAGAAAAACATAGTTAAAATTTTGTATTATTTAAAAATAAGCTAAAACATTAGAGAATGGTTCAGTAAATGGATCAATCAAAGCAAAATTAAAAGAGTACTTAGAAATGAGGGAATGTAACTCAGGAAATAAGCAGAAATAAATGAAAAGTCAGCTCAGAAATAAAGACTAAACCAAAATAAGCAAAAATAAATCAGCACAACAGATATTGCCTTAAAAGAAATATGAGGTGAAAAGGAGGAACATATTAAAGTTCAAAAAGAAATGAAAAAGGAAGGAAAAATGTTTTGAATGAAAGAAGATCCAGCATCAATGTAATAGGAATCCCTGAAGAAGTAAACAAAGAGAATAAGACAGAATAAACAATAAAAACACCATTATTCAAGAAAATTTTTTAAAGTTAAAAAAAGTTTGAAACTATATATTCAAAAATGTAGTTGATAATATCAGTCCTGAAAAAATAATACCAAGACATATTCCAGTCAAATTTGTTCAATAAAATCATTTGGGCATCTTGACAGAACTGAAAGTGACTTATATGGGAAAGAACATTAGATTATCATCACACTGTTTTTTATTTTTTTTAATTTATTTTTATTTTATTTTTTAACTTTACAATATTGTATTGGTTTTGCCATATATCAAAATGAATCCACCACAGGTATACATGTGTTCCCCATCCTGAACCCTCCACCCTCCTCCCTCCCCATACCATCCCTCTGGGTCATCCCAGTGCACCAGCCCCAAGCATCCAGTATCGTGCATCAAACTTGGACTGGCGACTCGTTTCATATATGATATACATGTTTCAATGCCATTCTCCCAAATCATCCCACCCTCTCCCTCTCCCACAGAGTCCAAAAGACTGTTCTATACATCAGTGTCTCTTTTGCTGTCTCGTATACAGGGTTATTGTTACCATCTTTCTAAATTCCATATATATGCGTTAGTATACTGTATTGGTG
This sequence comes from Bos indicus x Bos taurus, assembly GCF_003369695.1. Lineage (NCBI taxonomy): Eukaryota > Metazoa > Chordata > Mammalia > Artiodactyla > Bovidae > Bos > Bos indicus x Bos taurus. Next base: position 103,182,840 of record NC_040079.1, on the reverse strand, counting down.
CTTTTCTTTCTGGCTTACTTCACTCTGTATAATAGGCTCCAGTTTCATCCACCTCATTAGAACTGATTCAAATGTTTTTAATGGCTGAGTAATACTCCATTGTGTATATGTACCACAGCTTTCTTATCCATTCATCTGCTAATGGACATCTAGGTTGCTTCCATGTCCTGGCTATTATAAACACACACTGTTTTTTAGACAGCAGTGCTTTATGGTAGAAGAAAATGGAGTAACATATTTTAAGAAATTTATAGGAAAAAATGTGAACCAAAGAGCTTTATAGCAAGAAAAACTGATTTTCAAGTATAAAGAGCATGGTCTGTTGTTAACATACAATATTAATTATGTAGTTAATAATAATTTATTTCCTATCAGAGTTTTCTGAGAAATCTACTAGAGAATGAACTTACAATGAAAATTATTAGAGAGAAAGACATTGCCACAAGGACTAGTGATGAATGTTAAACATACAGTAATTAAATAGAACGAAGACTAAATGAAAGCTAAAAGGAAGTAAGAATTTATAAAATAGCTATAAAATAGTATGCTATAAAATGGAAATAAAGAATAGTCATGTATGGATGTGAGAGTTGGACCATAAAGAAGGCTGAGCACTGAAGAATCGATGCTTTTAAATTGTGGTGCTGGTGAAGACTCTTGAGAGTCCCTTGGCCAGTAAGGAGATCAAACTAGTCAATCTTAAAGGAAATCAACCCTGAATATTCATTGGAAGGGCTATTGCTGAAGCTTCAATACTTTGGCCACCTGATACGAAGATCCGACTCACTGGAAAAGACTCTGATGCTGAGAAAGATTGAAGACAAAAGGAGAAGAAGGTGGCAGAAGATGAGATGATTAAATAGCATCACTGACTCAATGGACATGAATCTGAGCAAACTGCAGGAGGGAGTGGAGGACCGAGGATCCTGCTGTGCTACAGTCCATGGGGTTTTAAAGATTTGGACATGACTTAGTGAATGAACAACAACAACAAATAAAAATATATGTGCAAAGGGCACACCCAGTGTTCAGATTGTGGTGGCTTTAAATAATCAGTTCAGTTCAGTTCAGTCCCTGAGTTGTGTCCAACTCTTTGTGACCCTATGGACTGCAGCACGCCAGGCTTCCCTGTCCATCACCAACACCTGGAGTTTACTCAAACTCATGTCCATCGAGTCGGTGATGCCATCCAACCATCTCATCCTGTCATCACCTTCTCCTCCCACCCTCAATTTTTCCCAGCATCAGGGTCTTTTCAAATGAGTCAGCTCTTCACATCAGGTGGCCAAAGTATTGGAGTTTCAGGTTCAGCATCAGTCCTTCCAATGAATATTCAGGACTAATTTCCTTTAGGATGGACTGGTTGGATCTCCTTGCAGTCCAAGGGATTCTCAAGAGTCTTCTTTAACACCACAGTTCAAAAGCACCAATTCTTCGGCGCTCGGCTTTCTTTATGGGCCAGCTCTCACATCCATATATGACTACTGGAAAAACCATAGCTTTGACTAGATGGACCTTTGTTGGCAAAGTAATCTCTTGCTTTTTAATATGCTGTCTATGTTGGTCATAACTTTTCTTCCAAGGAGCAAGCATCTTTTAATTTCATGGCTGTAGTCACCATCTGCTGTGATTTTGGAGCCCCCCAAAATAAAGTCTGTCACTGTTTCCATTGCTTCCCCATCTATTTGCCATGAAGTGATGGGACCAGATGCCATGATCTTAGTTTTCTGACTGTTGAGCTTTAAGCCAACTTTTTGACTCTTCTCTTTCACTTTCATCAAGAGGCTCTTCTTCTTCGCTTTCTGCCATAAGGGTGGTGTCATCTGCATATCTGAAGTTATTGATATTTCTCCCAGCAATCTTGATTCCAGCTTGTGCTTCATCTAGTCCAACATTTCTCATGAAGTACTCTGCATGTAAGTTAAATAAGCAGGGTGACAATATACAGTCTTGATGTACTCCTTTTCTGATTTGGAACCAGTCTCTTATTCCATGTTCAGTTCTAACTGTTGCTTCCTGACCTGCATACAGATTTCTCAGGAGGCAGGTCAGGTGGTCTTGTATTCCCATCTCTTGAAGAATTTAAAATAATATTCCCCATTAAAAGAAACTAAAAGTTGGAGAATTGGTTAATTTTAGGCCTGGGGCAGGAAATACACAAGATTAATCTGGAACATCTTATTATACCATGAAGTTAGGAAGCCATCAAAAACTACTGGAGTTTGTCAAAAGAACTCAGGAACCAACTTTAAGATCTTCTCATTGGGACAATTTAAGCTTCAAAAGAGATAATTGCAATTGAATAAAGCATATAAATTATGTTTAAATCCATTGATACATAATTTTGGTTAAAAAAACAACCACTTTCAGAAGATTCTAAGGAACCAATTCATTTTCTTGAAAATGGATAAGTAGCAGAATTAAGAATCAATATTAAGAATCAATATCAATAAAGAATCAAACATTATTCTGCCTTTCCAATATGAGCCATGGGAAAACCATATAGTAGATTATGAGAAGCATTTATATACAAAATTTTTAAACTAATAAATGAAAGAAAAGGATGAAATGTAACTGTCACCATTTTACAAACCCCAAATGAATTACTAGATTTAGGCATTAAGCCTCCACAGCTTCTAATGGAGAAAGAGAGATAACTAGACATTAAATGCTTTTTGATGAAAGGCCACACTAATTAGAGTCTTTGCAAAGGGATGGAAGCCATACCTAGTCAAGGTTCCTACCAATTTGCAGGAAATACACTGGGCAGAGGAATGTGCTGAACTGTACCGTATTCATCAGTGATGTCTGGACTGTGAAAATCTCTGCAGGTCAAATGCCCCAGATACTAGAATAAAAACTTGTAAGGCAAAGAAAGGGATGATTGAGAAACCTGTCAATTAAAAGAGACTTAAAATATGTATCAGATTTAATAAAATGGGCAACACTAAAGTATGATGTCTAGGAATGTGTATTTATGTGATAGAACTTACATGATAGAAAAAAATGATTATTATAAAAATTGGGATAGTGGCTGCTTTTAGGAGGAGGGTGGTGTTTGAGATACAGATGGTACACATGGATGGGGTATCTTAGGTGGCTGGCAAAGCTCTATATCTTGACTTAGGTGTGGTTGCAGAATGTCTGCCTATAATACTGCATTAAGCTACACATGTTTTGTGTGGTTTCTTTTCACAATTAAAAAGTTAAAAATCAATAAGAGAGAAATAAGGTTGGACAGGGCTTTTATTTCCTTTCCCAAGTAAATTCTATGATTCTTGCTCTGCTTATATATGTGGTCTGAGACCTTATTAATGCCTAAAGTTCAAAGACTTCTAAAGTAGGGGGCAAATTCATCTTGACATGACTGTATGTCCAATGCTCTAGAGACTTGACATGGTTCAAAACAGTCATAATTTTCTTTGAGAATTCAGCATTTTTCTGTGTTTTATTTGTCTCCAGGGAAAATAATGTGACTTTATAGGTTCTCTGTAATCAGTGAGAATTTCTAACACCAGGATGTCAGAGATCTGGGCAGTAAATCTCAGTGGACTCACCCACTGTCCTAAGTGGCTTACTTATGCCATAGCACTCCTTGAATAGCTGCTAACAATGACTGCAAGCTGTACTTTGCAGAAGCCAGAGTTGATCTTTATTTAATCTCTCCATCCACTGTGTGAACTTGGCCAGCTGGGAGTTGTATGAAGAAAAATGAGTCACCAAGTCTTGTAGATAGTGGGAAACAAACTCTCCCTCCTTTGGAGCAGTCCTAGAAATTAAATCTTTTTTTTTCCTTAGTGATTCACTGTTTGCAGTCTTGGTCCACACATTTAGTCATTGTCAAGATGGATGTTTCTCAAGGAATTATATTTTCATTTCATGGTGAGATTCTTTTTATCTTCCAGACACTTCAATTACTAACAGAAACTGGACATGAGAGGCTCAGGTAGTAAGGCTTCATGTGTACATCAGTGCTCAGGGATGAGGGTCCCATGTGGACTGTGTTGTGTCCACATCTGATGAGCCGTAGCATACTCATCAGCCTTTTCTTGATGAGCCTTTTCTGACTCTAGCCTTTTCTGTGGACGATGATAGAAATTTCTGAACTTCCATCCTGGGCCCACCTTTTCACTTAATATCTAAAAAAAGAAAGAAATAACCAGTGAAGATCAACACAGTCAACATTTTTTTCTTCTTTGCAGAACTCATGTAGAATAAATTGCTTCATAAATAAGGCTAAAATGACTGTAGAGGGCTGAAGGCAAATTCTTTGCCTTAGACCATGGAACTTGCATCAGAGAGGCATTAACAAAGGTGCAATTCATCCAGTTGCAGAGGTGATCAGATGTGTATAGAAACATCTTAAGAGAGAGAGAGAAAACAAAAAAAACCTTCCATAACAACATTTGTGAGCGCTTAGGGGGATTTTTAAATTTGAGGGTTTGGGAATATTGGGGAATGAAATAAATACTATGAAATGAAACCCAGAGGTCAGAAGTGAAAGAGTGAGTTCATTTGCTTTTAGATTTGATTACAATTTAGAGTCATTTCACAGTGAGGAAGGAATGTAATTTCTAAAGTTGAAATAATAAAACCATTTGTAAAATGCTTTATCTTGCTCTAATAATTAGTTTTAAAAATGAATCCCAATGACTTCAGTTCCTCTGAAGCTGTTGCATAGACCTGACTCAGTGCTGCAGACTAGGCTGAGCAGAAGCTGACATCCCCTTTGGACTACTTCCTGTTGCCTGCCCCTAACGCACATGGAGTCCTGTGGACTTGCTACTGAGCTCCCCATAAGACTGGCTCGGGAGGCCCTGAGCATCTGGCCAATGTAGCAGAATCCATGGGCTGGGACTCTGCAGAAGCTTTGGCCCAACAGAGTGAAACTGCTGAACTTCAGCTTTTTCACTAGTTTGCTTCACATTAAAGAGCAGCCTCAGCTTGAACAGCTGGGGCTAAATTGCAGGGGAAAGTGTTTCCATGAGCTTCGTTGGCTTTCCCAAATGAGCTTGTGGAATCTGGCCACTGTCAGCAATGCCCAAACATGCCATCTGATTGTGCCTCAGCGAAATGAGGGTGGTTTCAATTTCCTTTTGAAAGTCCATTTCCCATACAATCAAATCTCCTCTAGTCGGGCCCACTTACTTCTGTTTTTAGCCAGGAGCTGCTTAGGTGAGGGAAATATTTGGAGGCACTTATTGTTTATATGACTTCAGGGGACTTTAGGGCTTCCCTGGCTCAGATGGTAAAGAATCCTCCTGCAGTGCAGGAGACCTCAGTTTGATCCTGAGGTTGGGAAGATCCCCTGGAGAAGCGAATGGCAATCTACTCCAGTATTCTTGCCTGGAGACTCCCATTGCCTGAGGAGCCTGTTGGGGCTACAGTCTATGGGATTGAATAGAGTCAGACACTTAGGTCTCTTTCTGAGCTTCCCTAGCCTAAACTGACAGATAATGTGCCTTAAAGTGAAAGTTAGCTCAGGATTTAGGTAGACTTTTCCTCTCTTCTGAACTTGTCATTTTGAGTCAAGAATGGGATGCCTCAACACACATGCCTGCCTTTCTTCCTTTCTGTGTCAGTGATATCCCTTATGAACACTGATGCCTTTCTACTAAATTTGTGTTCAAATTCAGAATACTTATTAACATGGCTTATCAATGAAACAGTCTGTGTGTTGAATTCTATTCCCTATCCTTGGTAAGAGATGCTTCAGTGACGGAGTAGAGTGGCCCAAGAGACTGGTAAGCTGGCTTCCCCTCCATATTGTAATGGATGAAGCCTTGGATAGAATGGTTAGAAGGACTGTGTTCTTGTCTCACCTCTGTCCCTTATCAGTTAACTAAAACTGCATTCGATCTCTTTGAGACCTAGGTTTCCTCATCAGAATAAATGATATACCTATTCTGAATATCTTACAGTTTGTTGTAAATATATAGAAATAAATAAACGTGTGTGGATGCCTTTGCAAACTGCTTGGTATGACACAGATAAAAGCTGTTTACAACAGAATGTATTGCAGATTTCCGCTTCCTTCTTTCCTAGACTTAGAGGAACTATTAGGTGCTAGGTACTTTAAGTAAGTACCAGAAACTTCCAGGACTAATAGTGCCATACTAGAAAAAGTACTAGATTGGAATTCAGCATATCTGGGGTTTTGTTTATATCCTATAACAACTTACTTACAACATCTTGGGTGTCTGGGCTCTATATCCATATTTGTAAAACTGGAAGGTTGAATTAGATGAGTGAATGTTAAGCATTGTTTTTAGCACTTGAAACCATATTGCTAATAATAAAATCTTATAAAATCCTGGTTTATAAATAAAATATATGCAAGGAGCTATGCTAAATCATGTGGGAGTGGGATGTCCAGAGACCTGCCTGATTGACCTCTTCTGCAAGTGTCCCAGAGGCACCCTTGTGGCATCTTAGGGTCCCCTGGAACACAAATTAAAAAGATCAGACATTCTCCAAGATCCATTCAGACTAACGTTCTGTGATCCCAACTCAGCAAATAAGACTAATTTCTCAATACTTTGATAATTTTTTTCTAATATAAACAACTAGAAATTTATAGTCTTGGCTGTGCAAGTTAGACCAAATGACACACCTATTTTTTTTTTGTTTGTTTGTTTTCTTTTAATAAGTTACCTGTAAAAGACCTTGGAAGAAAAGTTATGACCAACCTAGATAGCATATTCAAAAGCAGAGACATTACTTTGACAACAAAGGTTCATCTAGTCAAGGCTATGGTTTTTCAGTGGTCATGTATGGATTTGAGAGTTGGACTGTGAAGAAAGCCGAGGGCCGAAGAATTGATGCTTTTGAACTGTGGTGTTGGAGAAGACTCTTGAGAGTCCCTTGGACTGCAAGGAGATCCAACCATCCATCCTAAAGGAAATCAGTCCTGAATATTCATTGGAAGGACTGATGCTGAACCTGAAGCTACAATATTTTGGCCACCTGATGCAAAAAACTGACTCATTGGAAAAGACTCTGATGCTGGGAGGGATTGGGGGCAGGAGGAGAAGGGGACGACAGAGGATGAGATGGCTGGATGGCATCACTGACTCGATGGACGTGGGTCTGAGTGAACTCCATGAGTTGGTGATGGACAGGGAGGCCTGGCGTGCTGTGATTCATGGGGTTGAAAAGAGTCGGACACGACTGAGCGACTGAACTGAACTGAACTGAACTGAAAAGACCTCAGAAATGTCTACTGCACTCCACAGAGCCATCTTGTCTATGTAGACATTCATGAAACCGCGAATCCCTCATTCTCTTTCCTTGTAACAAGTGCAGGTCCACAGACATGTGTTTCCTGTCATCCATATTGCCATCCATGATGCTGCCTTCGTGCTAAGGTTACAATGGGCACAATCACACACGCTGCCTTAAAGACCTCACACAGTCACAGGAGTTTTCAAAGTGTGCCCAGCAAATTACAACTTGATGTATTAGGCCCTGCATATCAGGATTGTATTCGTTTTTAAGTGTTGGCACAACGCAGTAGTTTGATTTTGTGCCTGAAATATTTGGTCTGCTTTTTCTGCTGTAGCTCGTCTAGGTTTGCACCATCAAGCAGGATGATGGCAATGCTTGCAACTCAGGATTCAGTGATGGCAGCTCTCAAGAAATAGATTCTGGCCTCTTTTGTGAGTTCCACAAAGCATTTGGACTATCTTTTATTAAAAAAAAAAAGAAAAAAAAAGATTTAGTAAATACATTTGAAGGATATTTTAGAAATTAAAGCAAAATGAAATGAACTTAGCTCTCCCCTTTTTTGGATTATAAGTTGCTTTTTGATTACTTATCCTGAACTTGGTTGCTTTTGGATTATTTATCCTGAACTTGGTTAAGTGTCATAGAACTGAACTTCTTCAAAAATGATGAAAAAATCTTCAACAAGCTGTCACTTTTGGGAGTAGGAATAGGAAAATGGGCATACATATGTGTGTTTAATTTTTTCTTTTCCTTCAATAAAAATAATGGTCTTTTCTCATCCAGGAAAAATATTATGTCATTCAGAAATGGACTTTTTCACCATTCAGACTGCATTCCAAACGTAGTCAAATTTCAACAATAACCTTTAACCTTTGTCATAGTCCATACTGTACTTAGATATGGTGAGCATCAGCTAAGCAACTTGCACAATATATGTAGCTTCTGACCAAAGTACACTTATTAAGACAGCAGACCCACAGCTGAAGTCAAACTAAATGACAGTCTGTCCACTCATCCTGTAGAGTGTCCTCTTCTTAGAGATGTCAGAAGTTTCTGTGAGGGAAATTTTGATTTCTCATCACTTCCTCTTGCTCTGCAGAAGGATGACACAGAGAATTATCTTATTCTCCAGAAAGGCGATTCCTTTATGTCTGAGAATATAATGAGATGGAGGTGGGCTAGGAGAGAGGTTAACTGGGGAATGGGGCTCAAACGGCAACTTCCCACTTAGCAGTTTTTTTGTATGTTTTAAATACAGTATTAAAAAAAAAAGGAGACCTATTTTTCCAATTTCAGGCTAGTACATTTTAAGAGATACATTTGAGCTAGAATACAAGAGGCAATAACTATAAATTATTTTCCTGAAGGGAACATTTTGGATTCAGGTATTGATTAGGATTCTCTGTGAAAATGAGAGGAGCAAAGGTTGATAAGCTCAAATCAATGTCATAAAAACAAAAATAGTAGCTGCCAGGACCATTTGTGGATTAAACATTATTGGTGTTTATCTTGTATTGATGCTGGTTATAAAGATCAGTTTCAGCATACCTAGTTTTTCCTGTTCAAACTGAATAGCTAGGACAAAATACTTAGAAAAAGAGTGTCTCCCTAGATTTTAAAATTGTACATATATTATGGGTATATTATGGGATCTAAGATAAGTATCATTTCCCCTTTGAATTTGAACAAGTCAAGAGATGTCAGGAGTTTAAAATATCGTCTTTGTTTTTTATAAAACTGATTTTGGAGAGTGTGTTTTTTATCTGCTTCTGAGTAAACTCCCTTTCTGAAGGTGAAACTAGTCAGAATTCACATCAGCCACAGATAGCAAAATGGCATCCTGAGACTCCTCATGTAAGACAGAGAGGGGCAGAGCAGAGTGTGTGCTTCTTTAAGGAAGAGAAAGAGAAGAAGCAGAGCCTGGCCTCTGAGCACTCTGTTCACCTTCCAAATTCATTTACTTGCTCCTTTTCCTCATCTGTAAGATGGCCATTGGAAAAGACCCTGATGCTGGGAAAGACTGAGGGCAGGAGGAGAAGGGGGCAACAGAGGATGGGATGGTTGGATGGCATCATCAACTCAATGGACATGAGTTTGAGCAAGCTCTGGGAGACAGTGAAGGAAAGGAAAGCCTGGCATGTGGCAGTTCATGAGGTCTCAGAGTCGGCACAACTGAGCAACTGACAGCAACAGCAAGCTGGACATAATAAAGAACTGCGTCTATCACTTCATTGATTGAGATAATACATTCTTGACAAGCTGGATCTAACCCCTGCCAACCTCTCCAAGCTCATTCTACCTTTATTCTCAACATTCTGGCTGTACAGTCATTCAGTTCCGGCACACATCATGTCCTTGTCTCAGAATTTTTGGTTTGCAGTTATCTCTACCTGGACAGCCCTTACCATTTTTCTGGATATGGTTAATCCATACTTATTCTTCAGTTCTTTGCTTAAATGTAATTTCCTTAGTTTTTTTCCTGACCCTACTCATTATCTAAACTACCTTCCCTTTTATATTTCTCACTCATAGCCTTTATATGTCAGACTTTATATTTACTCAAATAATTATTTGCTCAGGGTCTATTTTCTCTGACCACAAATTCTGCATATAAGAACAGCAGTGTGTTTATTTTGTTTACCATTATACACTGAGAGCCTTGCAGAGAACCTGACCTATAATAGTTACTTAATAAATATTTGTTTAATGAATATGTTAAGTGCCTAGCACATAGTATGTGTTTCATTGATATTAGTTTCCTTCTCTCCTGACTCAAAACCATCAGCTCACTGGTTTATATGATGGTAAATGCATCTTAGTTTAGCCTCTCTCTTGTTCTTCCATTTTATAATTCTAGTCCATAAGTGGGGCACTACTTGTGAATTAGTACCATGTCTCTTTAATCACTGTGGAAAAATTTTAAGCTTCTTCAAATACAGTTTTTTTAAAAATTTAACTTTACTTATCAGCTTGGCCTGAAATAAATAGTGCTACCCTCAAATGGAAAATCATAGAGAGCGTAGCTAATCTTCTCATAGAAATCAAAATGACTGAACCCAGGCCTTACATCTTTTATGTTCTTTCTTCCAACTGTGTTCACTTAACAGAAACTACACGACAATTCCATTTTGTGTGTTTTGTTCTAATTTAGATCATTTTGTTCTTCAGAAAGCTAGTAGAGCACTTATGTCTTTCACATATCTTTCTGTGTCAGGATCTCTGAGTAGGTTTGCCACCTACTGGATGCGTGACCTGGGGTAAGTTACTTAACCACTTCTAGACTGAGCTTCCTCCTCTGTTAAATGGGCATGATGGTAGGACTCATCTCAAAGGTTGTTGTTATTGTTCAGCTTCACTCAGTCATGTCTGACTCTTTGCGACCCCATGGACTGCAGCATACCAGGCTGTAGTCCTTTACTCTCTCCCAGAACTTGCTCAAACTCATGTCCATTGAGTCGGTGATGCCATCCAACCATCTCATCCTCTGTAGCCCTCTTCTCCCCCTACCCTCAATCTTTCCCAGAATCAGGGTCTTTCCCCATGAGTTTGCTCTTTGCACCAGGTGGCCAAAGTGTTGGAGCTTCAACTTCAGCATCAGACCTTCCAATGAATATTCAGGGTTGATTTCCTTTGGGACTGACTGGTTTGATCCCCTTGCCATCCAAGGGACTCTTAAGAGTCTTTTCCAGCACCACAATTCAAAAGCATCAATTCTTCTTTATGAAGGTTAAATGACATAATTTGTGCTATGCATGGTATATAGTTTCTGGCAGAGTTCAGTAAATGATAGCTAATGCTTTTGTTTCTGTTCCACAGTTGTCCATCAACTCTTTTAGTAGTGTACTGAACATAAGTTACTGTTCTCAATTCTGCAGTAAGTCTTTCTCAACTCTCAGTATTGATTCTAATGTAGGGTGTCTGGACTCAAGCCTTTCAGAGGCATTTTATGGAGTTCCTTGAATTTGTGAATCATAACATGTGGAATTCTGAAGGAGGGAGCATGGATATAGAATTTCTGCGTAAGAGAACTTCATGTAATTGGCAGCTTCATTATGCAGGGCTGAGATTTGAGGGTAAAATCACAGTTACTTCTGCCTCCCCATATGTTAGTGCAGATTTGGCCAGTTTGCAGGATGTCCCTTTCTTTCCTCAGTGCTCCATGTGGGGCCTTCTGGAAGGTGGGTGATGTTTTCAGATAGAAGAAACTCTATTATTCAAAGATATCTGAGTTTTTCTGATGTCAGTCTGTTCCAGTTCCAGAAACTTCTGGTGCCATAGTCCAGGGCATTAAACCACTAACCAACATAATGAGAGAGGAAAAAGGAACTAAAATTTATTGACTGTGAATGATGTTCCAGGTACTGCACTTGGGTACTTTAAGAGCCATTTTCACAATTAGTGGCTATAACACCCCTGGAGGTCTAAGTGGGGCTAATGCTTGAGTGGGTGGTGCTGTTACTATATATGAATGATTGATTCACTCATGAGTCTGTGGGCTGTATAGAGAGAACTTTCTGTTACCTACTAGTGGTCTGTCAAGTATCCCAAGGTAATCCCAATTTAGGAAGAAAAACTCATGATTTTTGCTTTCCGATTCTGGTCTGTAAAACCACTTAGGATTAGTGTTTTGAGTGGTTGTCAAAAGGACTGGCTACAGCTTTCCCCCAGTTCCCTAGCTGGATACACAATCTCTGCTCTAGGTTCAGAGACCAGTTTAATGGCTGAAATCAGAAAAACTTCTCTGCAGCTCAGTGACTCAGAACAGTTATTGAAGTTCAATATGCTGTTAAACGGAGAAGGTGATGGCACCCCACTCCAGTACTCTTGCCTGGAAAATCCCATGGACGGAGGAGCTTGGTAGGCTACAGTCCATGGGGTCGCGAAGAGTCGGACACGACTGAGCGACTTCACTTTCACTTTTCACTTCATGCATTGGAGAAGGAAATGGCAACCCACTCCAGTGTTCTTGCCTGGAGAATCCCAGGGACGGCGGAGCCTGGTGGGCTGCCGTCTATGGGGTCGCATAGAGTCGGACACGACTGAAGCGACTTAGCAGCAGCAGCAGCAGCATGCTGTTAAAAGATAGAGTTGATGGACAATGGGTCCTATTTTGGCTTGATTTCTGGTTTAAAGTGATTGGGTTCTTGATTTAATTTAACCACATTCCACCTTATTCTCTGAGCCTTTACCTTGGTTCCTCTAGCTCTCAAATCCTACTGCATCCTCATTGATAAAACCAGAAACTTATGACCCTGAGACTCAGTCTTGAGAGGGATTTCTTCTCAGTTACCTACTAATCTTGCTCTCTGGAAAATCTCTCTCAAGGTAAACTCTTGATTTGGGCATTCAAATTCCATAATTCTCCAAACTATATACTCAACCTCTTTTCTGTTAATAAAAAGTACTTCATAAATACTGCTTAGAAGTTAAAACCAAATAATTCTTCAGATTAAGACTAAACGAAAAAAAATCATGAGAAACTAAGTCCAGTTAGCACAGAAATTGCTGAACTAATGTTTCAATTCACTTTTTTCCGGTATTTTAGCAGGAGGTTGGGGGAGGGGAAGAAACTATTTGTCCTGGTATATATGCAGGCTGTTTTTTCCAACACATTTAACTCACCAATTGCAATTTTGTAACCAAACTTTCTACTTGGTCCTTCATAGAAAGAGCCCTATCTTTCATTTTCGTTCAACCTTGTGAGTGAAGCGACACGCAAGTGATAACTCATTTTATGTGACTCTACACTTAACACTTGGGAGAGCTTGGCTTTCTGTGAAGTACATCAGCTCCAACATTTGTGGGAGCATTTGGACGACCACTGTTTACTAGTATAAAAATCTGTGTTAAAACATGTGAGAATCACTGCTTTCCATGTAAGATGTCAATAGTTTCATAATGGCAATAAATATTTGAGAGACAGGAGGCACAGCGTTTACCTTATTCTAAAGCTTGACATCCCAAGCGATATAATTTAATCACAACAGCCCCACCCTCCAGTTCTTTAATATTTTACCAAATACATTTCATGAATAAATATTAGTCAAGTACTTCTGGTACTTTGTGATTAAATATTAACAGGGTTATTTTTACAAAATGCACAGGAACATTTTGCAGGATTGTGTCTATGAATGTAAATAGGTCTACAGACGTTTTGATAGGAACTTGCTGTTTCTTTAGTGACATGTGCTTTTGAATATGATTTATTATTAGAAAAACAATTATTTTGCTTCTTCCTCATCTATGTGACTTATGGTTTATCGTCATCTGAAAGTATGATTTTTTTTTTAACCAGGGCAACAAAAAATAAAAAATTTTGTAATTTATCCTAATAAGCTTGAATGGGAATCCACTTGTTTTGGACATTTCCAGCCAGGCATAATTTATCCCCATCCTTGGCTGTGAAACAGTGTGGATCTTCTTAACTGAGTCCCTGACAGATGGTTTCAGTGTTTTCAGGACTTCATTTCCAATCATTTTGCCCATATTGCAAAATTGGCCTCGAAAAAGGGTAAAGAGTTGTTATGCTGCATTAACATCCCTTCAGAATTGCTTGCTGTGAAGGGCATGAAGAAATGAAGGCAATCAAGAGAGAAATGCTCGAAAAAATCTGCTTCTGGAAATTAGAAATGTTAGCAACATACCAATGGTCCCAGGTTACATCACAATCTCCATTTAATTTTGATAGTAAATCCCAAAGACACGTTAAATGCAATAATAAAAACACAAATATCCAGTTAATGTGGCTCATAAGCCATTCTGATGGCATCCATAATGTGGAAAGTTAGAAAGGGCTCTAGTGTGGGCTGGCTTTCTGTCGTCTTAAATCCTGCTGCTAGGTACCACCACTGACTATTAGGGGACAGAGATGCTCATAGCACCGTTCAAGTCTTGCTACCGGCTCATAATGAAAGCACTCAAATATCTACATTCATTTTCCAAGAAACGTGAATTGATCACATTCAGCATGCCAAATTTCCATTTTCTCTTGCAGCTTCAGCTGACTGACTTCTTCATCTAAAGTGCTGTTCTTTTCTTTTTGTCGCCTTTTAGTTTATGATCAAAATCAATGAGGACTGAAGCTTTCCACAGCCATCTATAAAATGCAATTACTGTATACAACACACAGTAAAACTCCCGTGGTGTATATGTTGAGACATAATTTATGCCACTTACCTCCAGAGAGGTATCGATCTTTTTCGGTGAATGTTTTACAAAAGGGTCTCTTGAGTACAAGTGCAAGAAAATATGTGGCTATTGGGGCTGATCTATAATTTGATTAATAATGACCAATCTCTTGAACTTGACTCCTCACTGCACTTTTATTGTGATCTGAACTTAGAATTTTAGCTTTTTTTTCTTTTGCCACTCTTTTCAGAGGCATAGTTATTGCTGCATTTTGATGTGCTAATCTTGTTACTTGCCTTATACATGGTACAGCTTTCAAGTTTGGCAGCACTGTAGGGGATGAACACTGAATTTGGTCAGAATATTTTAGAGCATCTCCTGGCTCAGGCACTAAATACTGTGTACTTCGAGTACTCTGCTTGCCTCCCTGGATCTTAGTTATAGTCTCTGTTAAATGGAACCAGGAATCCATGTCCAGCGACATTATTTTTGGATGATTAAATGAGGTATGTAGTTTATTTATTCGAGAAAAATTTATCTCCAAGCAGTTTGACAGGCACCAGGCATTTTGACAGGCTTTGCAAGACAGGATGCTAAGACAGACATGATTCCTGCCTTCATGGAGCTTACATACTCCACAGATATATAAATAAACTCCATATACTTGAAAAATTATACATATGGGAGGTGGCTTCATCATCATTATTGCTATATTGTCGTTGTTGTTGACATGCCTGAGAGTGGAAAGCAGAATCGTCCTGATGCTGTTCCTGACAGTCAGTCCCATTGGTGGAGGGAGTAGTTAGAGCTAATGACATGGAAATTGTTCTGACGCTGCACAATGAAACTTCTTAATGCTCCAAAGCTTAGCATTTACTTGTTTATCCCCTTAAGTTTGGCTGGAAGCTCTATTTATTGATTATTTCCCTTGTAGCCAGAGTGTTCTAAGTGAAAGAGACAGAAAAAGAAGGAAAGGCCTTTTCTTTATTCTCTTCTGAAATGTAATCTATCAAGAGTCAATGAGCATGGGAAGTTCATTTTCAAAGAATAAACCTTCCTGTTTCATCCATGATCCCTCAGGATGTTATCTTGGGTCATCATGTGATGGATAATCCACCGTCTCAACTGTCTCTGTGAGGCAGGACAAATCCATGATTAAGGGGTGTGCCCTTTGAACTAGAAGATTTTAGCTGTCACCAGGGTTATGTTGTGGGATTTGATGTCTTCTAAATAATGTGGGGATGATGGTAAGCTTACTTGGAAGAATGTCTCCTTCTGAGCCTTCTGTAATAGCCATGGAAGGAAGTGTGTTTTAAGTCACTTGCAGTTTTAACCCTGTAGCCGTAGCTCTTTCAATGCTGCTGAATGAAAGGTAGGGTTCAAACACAGTACTTCACTGATG
Source organism: Bos indicus x Bos taurus (assembly GCF_003369695.1). Lineage (NCBI taxonomy): Eukaryota > Metazoa > Chordata > Mammalia > Artiodactyla > Bovidae > Bos > Bos indicus x Bos taurus. The sequence goes on along the minus strand of NC_040079.1, from coordinate 103,167,083 downwards.
TAAAAATGGCATCAGGTCAGTAAATGATACATGATCATAGTGTCTTGTGCTTTGACTTTGCTTACTGCTTTTCCCAAAACCTCATGTTCTCCTGGAATATTTGTCTGTACTGTGTGATGGAAGAACATTTTTGTCCTGATAGAATGCAGGATCAGGCTAATTTTACCTTGAACAGGAATCTGAAGAGTAGTATAAACTTCGTGGTTATATGACTACAATATATTTTCCCACCTTGACCTGGGGCTAGTGTCCTGTTTTGTGCTCAGAGGAAAATTAATTGCCTATTTTCAGCTCACTGAGGTCAGCAACATAATCAGATGCTCATATATATGCAATCAGAAAGATATAGTCCAGGAAACTTTCCAGTAAGTTCAAGGTCCACTTTTTGGCTTGAGAAGATTCTGGAAGAAGCCACTTTATTCAGACAAGATATTCATATGTACAAGAAAGTGAACTCTTTCTCTCTTGTATGTTGAGAGAATTTTCTGCTTGTTTGTGGCTACAGGAATAACATGTGGGATAACATCAATAGGATAGGGCATTTAATGCTAATTTTATTGGTTTAAATAAGAGTGAGTATCCAAAAGTTAAGTGAAGGAAACCATAGGGAGTAGTTGGTTGATCTTAAAAGCATTTTTCTGATAGGAAGGGCGATACCTATGTACCCTAGATTTTTTACTGTCTCTAGTATTGGAGGCCCTAGAATCCAAAGGCCTAGAATCAGGTGGTCAGCAAGCTCACAGGAGGTATGTATTGTACCAACTTTGTTTTCTGTTTCCTTCCTACATTTTTATAGCAGAATAAAATGTTTAGGTAGATAAGTATAATTTCTCTAGGAAGGTATTTATTTCTGCAAAGAGGAGGAGAAACTAATATTTCTTGAATATGTAGACTGTTGTAAACTCTGTGACAAACACTTTCACAGGTATTATTCAGTTTTCCTCTCTTTGTATCAAATTATGAGTAGGAGTTAGTTTTTGTTTTACTGCCCAGGGAGCTAGGACTTAAACTTATTTGTTTTGCAACCTTATTTAATGTCTGTGAACCTCAGTTTTTTATTTATTAAATGAGTTAATAATATGTTCTTCATAGATGTTTAGCAATACAGTGTGTATGAAGATCACACATAGTAAAGATTCCAGAAAATGATTGCATTGAATTTTTTTTTTTTTGGCTATTGTTACAAGTATATTTCCTCTCCAAATACCTTGACAAGGCAAATCAAATGCAATCAGTCATCTGAATGGTTGATCTTTGTGAAGTGCCAACCAGTTGATTCAGTCAAGTTGACAGAATTATCTTGAGCTTAAATAACAGAATTCACTGTTCTTGTTCTAGGCACACATAATTTCATGGGTGAATCCACATATGAGATGCAACTGATTTGGTGGTTCAGCTTTTATGGGCATGTGGTAATACTTTGTGGTAGTGAGAGAATATGATCTTTAGAGTCAGAGAGACCTGTTCAAACCCCAGGGCTGCATCCTGACAATACCTTCACTGAAAGCTGTCTCCTTTATTGAGTTTCCACTTTTATTTCCTCTTGTGTAAAATGGGGAGAGTATAGATTCTTGTGAGGTTTTACAAAGGGATGTTAAAATAGAAGTCTCAAGGAGACATCATGCATTTTTCAATGTTCTCCAGAGAAACACAACCAGTAAAATATTTATCTATCTATCTATCTCAAGATTGACTTGCAGATATTTTTAAGGAGTTGGCTCACATCGTTGTAGGGGCTGGCAAGTCTGAAGTTTGCCTGGTAGGCCACCAGGCTAGAAATTCATGCAAGGATGACATTGCAGTCTTGAATCAGAGGCAATCTGGAGGCAGAATTCCTTCCTTCTCTGGAAACCTTAGTTTTTCTCTTAAGACTTTTGACTGATTATTAACAGATGAGGCCCACCCACATTGTGAGGGTGGTCTTCTTTATTCCAAGTTTACTGAAAGAAATGTCAGTCATATCCAGAAAGTATCTCCACAGCAGTAGTGAGACTGATATTTGACTAAACAATTGGACCTTATAGTCTAGCTAAGTTGACACATAACATAAACCATTACACACCATGATATAATGGATAAAAAATTCTGAAGGTGATTTTTCCTAGGTTGAATTTATAGAAGCAATAACCCAAAACCAATTCCACATTTTTCTAGCCTTTTTCATACTTCAAAAATGTGAAAGAGCCCAGGGAGAAGGAACAGGAGTCAAAGTTTGTGAAGAGATGTAATTGCAGAGGGGTATAGTATATCAGTCCTTCATTGGAAGGACTGATGCTGAAGCTGAATCTCCAATACTTTGGCCACCTGATATGAAGAGCTGACTCACTGGAATCTGATGCTGGGAAATATTGAGGGCAGGAGGAGAAGGGGATGACAGAGGATGAGATGGTTGGATGGTATCACCGACTTGATGGACATGAGTTTGAGCAAGCTCCAGGAGATGGTGAAGGACAGGGAAGCCTGGTGTGCTGCAGTCCATGGGGTTGCAAAGAGTTGGACAGACTGAGCAACTGAACAATAGTGAATTGTGAATTTGTACCCTCCCTTGCCCCAGGGGTGTAAGATGGGCATTATCTCCTTTGCCTCAAGCTTTGTGAGAGAGATCTCCATAGGTCTACTTGGAAAACCTGAAGTGCAATTCTTGCAGTTGGGATAAGACTTAGAGGACCAAGGCTTACACATGCATGAGTATGGTAGCATGGCCGTGGCTGCCATGGGATTGGTGTGTATTGCTGGACTTTGTTGGGCAAGGTATGTGGTGTTGTTACTAGTGAACCACATGAGAGAGAGCTAATGTGGATGAACATGTGTCTCTCCAGTAAGGCCTCCTGAAGGGACCAAGGGTTCTTGAGGCAAGAATCTAGAGGGTCAACACTAGATTTATAGAGGCTGAACAAGGAGTAAGAGGAAGTTGGTTAGAATAGAAATAGATAAGATAACTTGCAGCCTTGAGATTCTCCAATAGTCTCTCCCACTAGAGCCCCCAGTATAGAGTACCCACTATAGAGTTAGCTTCAAACTCTAACCAAGAGCATGGGAGATTGTCACAGCAGCACCAGTTCACATAAGGTCTTTTTCTTCACCCTCTATCTCTATTTTTTCTGCCTACACAAAATGCCCTCCACTAACCACAGAGGCAATGGCACCCCACTCCAGTACTCTTGCCTGGAAAATCCCATGGATGGAGGAGCCTGGTAGGCTGCAGTCCATGGGGTTGTTAAGAGTTGGACGTGGCTGAGCAACTTCACTTTCACTTTTCACTTTGATGCATTGGAGAAGGAAATGGCAACCCACTCCAATGTTCTTGCCTGGAGAATCCCAGGGACAGGGGAGCCTGGTGGGCTGCCGTCTATGGGGTCGCACAGAGTCGGACATGACTGAAGCGACTTAGCAGCAGCAGCAGCAACCACAGAGGAGCTGGTATATAGGGGTAGGGGGAGCTCAGGGCAGGGAAATCCTCAAGCCAGCCACACCCCTCTTTCCTACTCTGCAGTCTGTCTTCCAGCCTGAGAGTGCCTGAAGAGGGAGATGTTTTAATATTAAGTTCAGCGTTTTGATTAATATCATAAACAGCACATTCTACTTTCTGAATTAAAATTGTTTGTAATTTAGAGCAATTGTATTTGCAGTTCAAAAGAACCCAACAGAGAGCAGAAAAGCCTTTTGACTTGCTCATGTTTCCATTTGGGGTCAGTGGGAGACAAAAGAGAATTGTCTTGAATGCCTGACAAGTGGTTCTCAAATTGTGGTTCCCTAGACCCTCCACGGAAGAAGGCAATGGCACCCCACTCCAGTAGTCTTGCCTGGAAAATCCCATAGACGGAGGAGCCTGTTAGGCTGCAGTCCATGGGGTCGCTAAGAGTCAGACACGACTGAGCCACTTCACTTTCATTTTTCAGTTTCATGCATTGAAGAAGGAAATGGCAACCCACTCCAGTGTTCTTGCCTGGAGAATCCCAAGGACAGAGGAGCCTGGTGGGCTTCCGTGTATGGGGTTGCACAGAGTCAGACAGGACTGACGCGACTTAGCAGTAGCAGCAGCAGCAGCAGTAGACCCTCCACACCAGTGTTGCCTGAGAACATGTTAGAAATGTGACCCTCCCGAACCCCAGCCTACTGACTCAGAAACTCTGGGCAGTGCGGTTCAGCAACCTCAAGCCCTTCAGGTGATTACGATGCAGGCTAAGTCTTGAGAACGCTTGTCATAGAACAATGTCTGACAGTAGCATATGGAAAACATAGTGCTCTCCTGCCATGCTCAACTAAATCTATTTAATGACCAATGCCTCTCTCAATATATGGAGACGAGATATGTAAATAACAGAAGATTTAACCTGTTTCCTTACAGTAGTAATATTACAACTGATGTTTCCTCTTCTACAGGAGATAATCAGTCCTGCTCTTCTTATTTTGTGAAAATATTGCATCAAATGAGCTAATGTATTTGAAAATGCTTTTTAAACCATGAAGCACTGTACCGATGCAAGTTATTATTACAAGTACCTTATTTACATGGACATCAGTTTCATTTTGAAAGGGATATCCTTGGGGCTTCCTGATCACTTAGCTTTCATTATCACACCTGTCAAGCAGCTCCTACCACTAACCAATAAGGTATCAAGAAAAAGAACCAAATCGGGGGGGGAAATTGGGCAAATTATGGCCGAATGCTTCAATTTTGGTGAGAGAAAAATAGAATTGATGGATTTTGTCAAGGCTGAGATTAGGTGTTTCGAATAAGTTAATGACCACTGGTTTATCAGTATCCCTGCTTCCCCTAAGTCCCCCTTTCAAAAATGTTTCTCCCTATCATATATACCCAGCCTTGGGTGAAGTTAATAACACTTGCAAACCAAAAGCAATTTAAAGATGATATTGACTGTTTTTGAAATTTTCATTTGTGGAAAATCCTTTCCAAGTTGAAAATAATATCTTTTTACTTGTTCATATTGGAACACATTATTTTTCAGTTCTTTTTGGGAATTAGAGTGCAATGAAATTTTTGCCTTTTTAGACACTGATAATTTTGTGTCATGAATTTCGGTATTGGTAGCAGTCAATGATCATACTATTCTGAGGAACTGTTACGTGCACAGTCCTTTTTTTGTTTGATTTATGCTTATTTAATCGATAAGACGTGTTCAACTCTTTTGCAACCCCATAGACTGTAGCCCACCAGACTCCTTGGTTCATGGGATTTTCCAGGCAAGAGTACTGGAATGGGTTTCCATTTCCTTCTCCAGGGGAACTTCTTGACCTAGGGATCAAACCCACATCTGCATTGGCAGGCGAATTCTTTACCACTGAGCCACCAGAGAAGCCCACAAAGCCCTGGGACGGATATCAAATGTGATACTTGTTCCAGGTCTTTCTCAGAGCTCAGTTAGATAGAATAATAATATGTAGACCCAGGAAAGCTGCTACTGCTGCTGCTGCTAAGTTGCTTCAGTCGTGTCCGACACTGTGCGATCCCATAGACGGCAGCCCACCAGGCTCCCCCACCCCTGGGATTCTCCAGGCAAGAACACTGGAGTGGGTTGCCATTTCCTCCTCCAATGCATGAAAGTGAAAAGTGAAAGTGAAGTCGCTCAGTTGTGCCCGACTCTTAGCAACCCCACAGATGGCAGCCCACCAGGCTCCTCCATCCATGGGATTTTCCAGGCAAGAGTAGTGGAGTGGGGTGCCATTGCCTTCTCTGGACCCAGGAAAGGGAAACATGTTATTCAGTCAAAAGAGTAGTAGTAGCTGTTATTCAGTCACCAAGTCATGTCCATCTCTTTGTGACCCCTTGGACTGCAGCATGCATACCACTCTTCCCTGTCTCTCGCTGTCTCCTGGAGTTTGCCCAAGTTCATGTCTGTTGAATTGGTGATGCTATCCAACCATCTCACCCTCTATTGTCCTCTTCTCCTCCTGCCTTCAATCTTTCCCAGCATCAGGGGCTTTTCCAGTGAGTCAGCTCTTTGTATTAGGTGGGCAAAGTATTGGAGCTTCAGCTTCAACATCAGTATGAACTCTATTTAGAGTCTAGGTTAGGGTCAGGTAGATAATGCATGTGTGTGGGTGACTTCATGGAGAATTTGGGTTTTTTTTCTCTAATCAGATGGTACCTGTTTTATTTAACATGAAAGTATAAAGTTTGGCAGTTGGCATTTCAGAGTTTGGACTTAGGAATATTTAGCCTGAAGTAAATAGATTTTATATAGTGTAAACCTCATATCAAACAAGATGAGATGAGGTAGTGATGCTAATAGAAACCCCCACTCCAGGGGCTGGGGTGATGATTAATGGTGTGAGACAGGAAGTATCTCTGACTCTGCCAGTGGAAGATTCTTTTTTAGTTCCTACATCATTTAGGAAGAAGCTATTTGTATGGAAGGGGCTTAAAAACCCTCTCATCACTACAAAACATAACAAGTTTTTAAGCATAAGAATTTTCCTTCTGTCTGAGACCATTCAGATAGAAGGCCCAGGAAACCCCCAGGCTGGACAGTCTTGTGCAGCCACACCCCAGGTTCACAGTGAACAGTCAGTGCTCCAGAACTGTATACTGTCAGCAAGTGCTCAGGCAACGACCAAGACTTAGTAATAAGGGTCCGATGCAAACACTAGAGATCTCCGCTGAGTTTTATCAGCCTGCAAAGGCCACTCCAATTTTGAAGATTAGCAAGAATGAGACTTGGATTTGGGTTAAGTTACTTACCCTTTGGTTTACTGCTGAGCTATGAAAGAAGCAGTGTAAAAAGATGGGTGTAAATGAGTGAGTGGGTGTAGCGCTTTCCCAGTGCCTCTTAGGTCTGCACCGAGATAGAGGCCCCCAAGTTCTGTAAATGACTCTAAGACCTCATGGGAAGCTGGGTCAGAATAGCCAAAGCTGGGTGCCTTATGCTGCTGGGCTGGGGCAAGGCCCAACTAGCCCTCAGGCATTTGTCTGTTTGGGGAATCTTTCTTCTTCATGCCATGGTTGCACACTTGTGAGTGTGGGCCCGTGCAGCTGGCCTAGGCATAGCTTCCACACCACCCTGGGCTTCATGGTAGAGGGAAGGGCTGGAGCAGCAAAGAGACTCCCTCTGCAGCTTCCATAGCTACAGGTGGTCTCTAGTTCCCTCATGAGGAAGAACCACAGACCGGCAGAGAACTCTGTTTACATCCTTTACCATTTGTTTTGTATGAAGTCACTGAACTGTCAAATAAAATGAATAATTTTTTCTCTATATAATAGAATGTGGGTTCCAGTATTATGAACAAACCTTTTTGTTATTTTTGTATATTTGTGAGTTAAAATACTATATCCAGGCATTGTTACGTGCAGAATTACACTGGCAGAAGTTTCCTGACCATCAGGGTCAAGATTCTGCAACTCAAATGGAGCAAGATAGGGCAAGGCTTTTTGTGGTGTCTGGGGTGCATGGACTTAACTTAAAAACATGGCAGAAGGCTCAGATGACAGCAAGCTCAGTGTTCTGGAAGTGTGGAGTTAAGTAGTGGTCATTTTGGCATCTTAAAACTCAGTTTCCCTTCAACAGCCTCAAATCCCATCTGTCAAATAGCCCCTAATGGTAAACAGCATTGAATCAGGCATTTGAATTTCTTTATTTATGGTTTCTCTTGAAAACTGATGACTCATTGATTCATAGAAACAGTTCCTGATTGGAAAGTTTTGAAGTTTGTTGAACTGGGAAGACGCAGGATGTTACATACAGACTTTAGGATCTGACTGCTTGTGTTTGAATCCCAGCCTGGCATTTCCTAACTGGTGATTATAAGGATTAAATGAATTGCTGGGTTTTAGTACCTTGGCCACCTCATGCGAAGAGTTGACTCATTGGAAAAGACTCTGATGCTGGGAGGGATTGGGGGCAGGAGGAAAAGGGGACGACAGGGGATGAGATGGCTGGATGGCATCGACTCGATGGACATGAGTTTTTGTGAACTCCAGGAGTTGGTGATGGACAGGGAGGCCTGGTGTGCTGCAATTCATGGGGTCGCAAAGAGTCGGACACGAATGAGTGACTGAACTGAACTGAACTGAAGTTTATAATGGTGCCTGACATGTAAGTGTTTGAAAGTGAAAGTGAAAGTCATTCAGTCGTGTCTGACTCTTATACAGTCCATGGAATTCTCTAGGCCAGAATACTGGAGTGGGTGGCCTTTCTCTTCTCCAGGGTATCTTCCCAACCCAGGGATCGAACCCAGGTCCCCCACATTGCAGGCAGATTCTTTACCAGCTGAGCCACAAGGAAAGCCCAAGAAGACTGGAGTGGGTAGCCTATCCCTTCTCCAGCAGATATTCCCAACCCAGGAATTGAACCGGGGTTTCCTCCATTGCAGGCGGATTTTTTTTTTACCAACTGAGCTCTCAGGGAAGCCCTCGTGTAAGTGCTATTACTCTATTTCCAAACACAAGCTTCCTCTTTTGTGAAGGGCACAGTATTGTCTAGACTGCTCAGTCGTCTGCTGCTGTAATGTAGAATTTTTGAAAGTAACTTGTTTCTTAACTAGAATGGTGGTAACCCTGCCCATAACCATTGGAACCAGCTGGTGTGTTATATGTAATCTTTAAAAAAAATTTTTAAATCTATTTATTTTTGGCTGTGCTGGGTCTTTGTTGCTGCATGGGCTCTTTTCTAGATGTGGAGAGTAGGGGCTTCTCATTGCAGTGGCTTCGTCTGCTGTGGAGTCCGGCTCTTTGGCATGCGGGCTTTAGTAGTTGGGGCACCTGGGCTCAGCAGTTGCAGCTCCTGGGCTCTAGAACACAGGCTCAACAGGTGTGTTGCATGGGCTTACTTGCCCCAAGGCATGTGGGAATCTTCCTGGATCAGGGATCAAACCTACATTGGCAGGAGGATTCTTTACCACTGAGCCTCCAGGGAAGCCATCTGTAATCTTAATAGCAAAATACAAACTTTTCACAGAATCATCACATTTTAATGCAGGCTTTCTCCACTTTGACCTCTTCACTTTTCAAAGGTTAAACAAGTAGGTAATGGTCCCCTAGCTTGTAGTTAGAGTCTGATTTTGATTACTAGTCTTTATACTCTCAGCTCCAAGAAGTCTCCAACAAAACATAATGTTCAAAGATAAATGCTACAGATGAGGATGCTGTAACCCTAATCTTGAAAGATCTGGTCTGTGATCTTGGAAGCTGTCTTATTAAACCCTTTAATGATACTTGTTTTTGAGTTGTGATCTTCAGCATGATTTTGGTTTTGGCTTTTAGAGCTTTGAAAAAAATTCTGTCAGCTGTCACAAATATGATTTCTGTCTTCTGGCTCTTTCAAGCACTAAGGATCTGTCATTTCTAAATTTCATAATATAATGTGGCTATCAGTTCTCACCATTAAACTGAAGTTGGACTTTTCATGAGCACAATGCAAAAATGAGAAACTGTAATTTGTTATCAAGTAATGAAATGGCAAATGACCAGTTCCTGGAAGCTTTTAGGAGTTGTGCTGTATAACATATGACTGTGAAACAAGGCGCCCAAGTGCCTAGGAGCAGTGACGGTGACACCCAGCCATGCAGTCCCTCGCACCCAGGACCTTCTAGAACCTAGATTTCTGGGCCTATTTAGACCTTTGGAAATAGGATGTCTAGCAGATGCAATTATTGTTAAAAAGAATTATACAGTGATTCCCAAATGACATATTAAAACAGTCTTGAAAGTCTGGAGTTATATTTCAAATATTAGAATCAAAGCAGTTAGGCACTGGTAAGAAATTTAATGTAACATCCAGTTCAATTGTAAATTTTGTAGATGAAGAAAATAAGATTGTGAGTGGCTTAGCAGTTTTAGGATCATAGAGGTTTAGAGGAGGAAGAAAGCTCATAGGTGATCTGATACACCATTAACATTTTAAAGATGAAGACACTGAGAACCAGAAGGGCTGTGTGGCTGGCCTAGGTCACAGTCAGAGCAGCAAGTTGAGATCTTTCAAACCTCCAATCACAGAGATAATGGAGCTCTAAAGGGATGTATACAAGGTCTTTTCAAGGTTGTGGACACCAGTAGTGGAGACAGGAATGACAGGAATTGGAAGGTAAGGCCCAAGGCCTATTATACCCATCAAGTTGGCCTGCAACTTGTCTTGCAGTGTTTCACATTTACAGAAAAAAATTGATTCAAGATGTCATTTGAGAGTGTATCTGTCTTGATCTTTGTTGTTGGGGGTTAATATGTTGGAGGGAAAAAAAAAAGTTTGGTTGAGAACTGGCAGACCTACATCCATCACTGATTGTGCCACAGGATCATAGGTAAGTCATTTGACCTCTTCCAGTTCAGTTTTCCTGTCTCAGAAATTGTAGGCTAATATCATCCCTTAATACTCTACAGAATCATTATGAATGTCAAATTGTAAAAATATGCAGGAAAACACATTTAAAACATACTAATCTTGTTATATGGGAAACCATTTAAATAGAAATGAGTTTTATGATATAGAAGGATGTTCGTAAACTTAACTTATCATCCAGTGTTAACATTGCCTACCAGTTAAAAACACTAAAATATATATGCTTTCACTGTATATTTGTTTTTAATATCACTTAATTAATATAAATGCCTGGTCTTTACCTAGTATGACAGGCAATGGGTTTTATTGTATAAACATATTTAGTGGCAAAAGCTGTAGGTGAAAAAGAAGGAAAACAAATAGTTTTTCTTTTCCCAAGGATACAAGGTCATAGGGGACATTTATGTGATGCTGGAGCTAAAACTTATTCCTTTCTTTTCTGGCCCTCATATTAGATTAATGTAACAAACATTTTAAAAGTGCTTATTATGTGGAAGGCACTGTTTTACACTTAACAAATAGGATTTTATTAATCCTCCTACATCAGTCAGGGTTCAACCAGAAGACAGAAATCACACAGTGATGTGAGTAGTGAAAGTAAAACATAAAGCATTAATAAGCATAACAAGGGATTGAAGTAATGAGCGACTGGCTAGTATGAAGGAAGTGAAGTGAAAGTCGCTCAGTCGTGTCCGACTCTTTGCGACCCCAAGGACTGTATAGTCCATGGAATTCTCCAGGCCAGAATACTGGAGTGGGTAGCTTTTCCCTTCTCCAGGGGATCTTCCCAACCCAGGGATTGAACCTAGGTCTCCTGCATTGCAGGCGGACTCTTTACCAGCTGAGCCACAAGGGAAGCCCAGTATGAAGTAAAGAGAACTCTAAAAAATATAGGATTAGCAAATGCAGGCGCTGCCACTATCCCCAGGCTAAGAGAGCTCCCAAGGTAGAAATAAACCTGAAAGTGGGTATCCCCACCCAAGATCCAGACCTCTGGTGTGGCCACGGCATGCTGGGTGGCGGACGAGAAACCAGCAGGCTCCACTGGAGGGACCTGCGCAGAATTCATCCTCGGGGGCTACTGGTGTTGCTAGCTGCTACACACTGCAGAAGCTGGGTGTTAGAAGACAGAATTCATTCTCTACAAAAGCCGGCTACTGGAAAGACTGCAAGCAGGGAGCCTGATGAATGAGACAAGCTGAAAGTGGGAGGAAAACCCCTTCCTTTTCCAGCAACTCTCTGTTGCCCTCTAATGATGGTGCTTAGCATCAGGCCCACTGGCAAAGGAGAAATATTTAAAGGGCCATCTCCATTTGTGCAGAGCAGGCAACAAAGGTTGAATTTGAAGCTTTGAGGAAATAAATTGATAATTGGAACACCTTTCAATAGTTCTGTGAGATAGGAACTACTGTTATTTTAGTACCCATTTTACAGATGTAGAAACTGAGACGCAGAAAGGTAAAACCCCTTGCCCAAGGAGGGTCACATGGGCATTGAGTAAAGCCAAGATCTGAATCCTTGTGTTTTTGGCTCTGGCATTTTACTCTAAATTACTCCCCTATGAAGCCTCAGTGTTACTTTCCCTCCTGTAATGCATATTCAGCATTATCTCATGGCTTCACTGTACTCCAGTTTGATGACATAATGTCATTATATAAAATCCTTAAACTTTAGCAGACTTGTGGCTCTTCTCCTGCTGGTTTTCCATGTTTCTTCAGTTTTTTCTAAAATTCTACATACCCAAACCAAACCTCAAGTCTCTTCCCTTTTAACATTTCCTGTTGTGTATGAGGGCTTCCCTGGTGGCTCAGACAGTAAAGAAGCTGACTGCAATGCAGAAGATGCATGTTTGATCCCTAGGTCAGGAAGATCCCCTGGAGATGGAAATGGCAACCCCCTCTAGTATCCTTGCCTGGAGAATTCCATGGATAAGAGGAGCGTGGTGGGCTACAGTGCATGGGGTTGCAAAGAGTTGGACGTGACTGAGCAATTAAAACTTCACTTTAGTTGTGTTTGAGGGAGAAAATGTGAAGGAGCAGTCTGTGGTCTCCATATCTACACATTTCTATTGTCTGTTTTCTGCTTTCTGTCTCACTACCTTGGTGCAGACCCATCCAACCTATTACTGGACTGTGAACATGGCCAGCCTGCCAGTATGTCTGTCACCAATCAGAGGTCCAGTTCACCTTGAACACCATCACCATATTAGCTTTCATGAAGAGCAGCTTTGGTCATATCACCACCCTCCTCTGTCACCTCCAGGGGTTCCTCAGGCTCCACCCTACTAAAGCACATTCCCTCAGTTCAGCCTGCAAGGCCCTCTGTGCTCTAATGCTGACCAAACAACTCTTCAGGCCTAAACCTCCTGTCTTCTAGTAGCACTGGTTCTCATAGCTGAAGGGACTATTAGTGAGTGAATGAGTGAAGTCGCTCAGTCGTGTCTGACTCTTTGCGACCCTGTGGACTGTAGCCCACCAGGCTCCTCCGTCCATGGGATTCTCCAGGCAAGAATACTGGAGTGGCTATTACCTTCTCCAGGGGATCTTCCCAACCCAAGGGTTGAACCTGGGTCTCCCACGTTCCAGGCAGACGCTTTAACCTCTGAACCACCAGGGAAGCCCAAGGGGCTATGAAGTGTTCCTCTAACTTTGTGTCCTGCCTTCATCCTTTGTTTCTGGTATACATTTTGCTGGAAGCTTTTCTGCCTGGCGGCATGAGTCCAATCCCACCTCATCTCAGAATCATCTCAGAAGCTGCTGCTCCCACAAAGCCTTTCCTATTTTCAAATAATCTTTTTCTCCTTTTAAGCTCAAGAGTACTAAATTCTTCTCATATCATAGCTTTTTAGGATAGCAATATTGTTCTTGATCTCTACCCTACTATTAGGTAACAAATTCCTTGAAGGCAGGGGCAAATTTCACTAACTTTTCTTTCTTGTATCTGTGTTTCTATGTATTTATCTATCTACCCATCATTTACCTATCATTCATCCAGCTATCTATGTATCTCTGTATGTATCTATCTAACTGATTGATTGTATTTCTTTTGTTAAAAATTATTTATTTCTTTATTTTTTATTGTGCTGGGTTTTCATTGTTGCATGGGCTTTACCTAGTTGTAGTGAGCAGGGGCTACTGTTCGTTGTGATGCTTTTTCTTCTCATTGCGGTGGCTTCTCGTTGTGGAGCACAGGCTCTAGGCATGAGGGCTTCAGTAGTTGTGGCCCGCAGGCTCTAGAGCACAGGCTCAATAGTTGTGGCTCACGGGCTTAAGTTGCCCTGTGGCATGTGGAATCTTCTAGGACCAGGGATTGAACTCATGTTTCCTGCATTGGCAGGTGGATTCTTTACCATTGAGCCACTGCTGCTGCTGCTGCTAAGTTGCTTCAGTCGTGTCCGACTCTGTGCAACCCCATAGACAGCAGTCCACCAGGCTCCCCCGTCCCTGGGATTCTCCAGGCAAGAACACTGGAGTGGGTTGCCATTTCCTTCTCCAATGCATGAAAGTGAAAAGTGAAAGTGAAGTCGCTCAGTCCTGTCTGACTCTAGGGAAGCTTTGATTGTATTTCTTGAGACCAAGAAATACAGTCTGGTTAGCTTCATGAGACTCAGTTAGACTTGGCATCAGATTTACTTTAAAAGGATGTAGAAAGGAGACACAAGTATGTCCAGCAGCAGCATCACAGAAGCTGCAGCCATTCAGATGCAGTTTCTGTTTCCTAGTCATTGATGAGATGTTTCTATCTCAAGATTAATAGTAAATGAATGGAGAGCAAGGTGTATCAGGGAAATCACTTGTTTTGGGGTTCACCTGCTTAGCCCCTATTTAGCTCCAGAAGGATCAAGGACATTCTGTAGCATGGTATCCTGAACATAGTAAGAGATTAAAAGCTTTAACTTTTAATTTTGTGTCATTTTGGATTAGATTTTTGGTTTTGCTCTGCATTTGTGAATCAATTTTCCTGCTTATCAGCAGAATGCTGGTCCTCTGAGTCTCTGCTGCCTGTGTTTCTGTCTATATATTCCCTTACTTACCTGTTTTTAATTCCTAACCTCATTTAGGAACCTTCAAATAGATCTTCAAAACTTTCCTACTGACCTGGGATCATTTTCAATACTAACAACCTGCTTGATCCTTGAAGGCTTGTCTTAGCCTCCTCTTCAGCTCTAGGTCCTTATTGTTTATTGTAATTAGCCCCAGAGTCACCTGAGTGGCCAAAACAGTCATTTATGAGCAATACATCATGAGAATACCTGCATCTAGGAAGAAATAACAGAGCTCAACATTGCAGATTGAGTTCCTGAACCACTCAACAGAAGTTTCTGGTGGAAGTCATATATATAAGAAAAAATAGTTTTAAAATCACATTTTTCATATTAACAAACTCTGGAGATATATTATTCTCCAGAATAATATATTATTAGATAATTTTCATAAAACTTTGTAAAACGTGCACTTTTAGTGTCCATTGGGTTTCCATGTGACTTTTCAAAGATTTCAGTTTGCACTAAAGTTTTGCATACACTAAACATTCAACAGCTGTTAGTTGAATATTGTGTAAGATACACAGTATCTTTGTTCTCAATTATTAGAAATCTCACTGTTTGCTAGAAAACTAAATTTGAAGAGCAGGCAAATATCTCTGTATGATAGCTTATGGTGAACGGAGTTGGATTCTGATCTCCAAAGAAGAGAATATTAAGCTTCAGGACAAGAGACAAGGCTTGATCACTCAGAGCTTTTGTGTAGCAAGAGTTTTATTAGAGTATAGCAAGGGACAGAGAAAGCTTCTGACATTGACATCAGAAGGGGACAGAGAGTGCCCCAGTCTTAATCAGTCTTTCAGTTGGTTGCTTACCATAGAAAGGTCTTCCCAGACCCACTCCCACAACATACATTTTAAAATAACAGGATTAGAACTAACAATAGAAAGATTTTACCAGATCCACTCCCAAAACTGGTGGCTCAGTGGGTAAAGTGTCTGCCTCCAATGCGGGAGACCCAGGTTCGATCCCTGGGTCGGGAAGATCACCTGGAGAAGGAAATGGCAATCCATTCCAGTACTCTTGCCTGGAAAATCCCATGGACTGAGAAGCCTGGTAGGCTACAGTCCGTGGGGTTGCAAAGAGTCGGACATGACTGAGCCACTTCACTTCACTCCCAAGATTTAGTCAGAAGGTTTCTGTTAAGAAGGAGAAACATGTCCTCGGGCAAGATACATCGTCGTTATATAATCATTAGTACAGAGCTTAAGCAAAAACATACCCTTGAGCAAGATGAGTTGTTTTGTTGTGTAATCATTAGCTCTGGAGTTAAAGAAAGTTGGTCTTCCCTGGTGGCTCAGACGGTAAAGCGTCTGCCCACAATGCAGAAGACCCCAGCTCAATCCCTAGGTCAGGAAGATCTCCTAGAGAAGGAAATGGCAACCCACTCAGAAAGAAATGGCATCCCATCCAGTATTCTTGCCTATAAAATCCCATGGACAGAGGAGCCTGGTAGGCTACAGTCCATGCGGTCGCAAAGACTTGGACATGACTGAGCGACGTCACTCCACTCACTGAAGAAAGTTGGTGGTGGTGGTTTAGTCACTAAGTCATGTCCGACTCTTGCAACCCCATGGACTGTAGCCTACCAGGCTCCTCTGTCCATGGGATTTTACAGGCAAGAATACTGGATGTGTTGCCATTTCCTTCTCCAGGGGATCTTAAAGAAAGTTAGTCTTATAATAAATAGATTGTTGTGGTAACAACTCAGAGCTTAAGGAAAGAAACGTCTTATGTGATTAAGATGAAGGAAAGCAGAAAAAAAAATTGTCCCTTTCTCCTCCTTGAGGGCCCTGGACTGCTTATCAACCTACCTAAGAATTACCTCTCTTATGTACAAGGTCTTAACCAGGTGATTAGCCTTCTCCTTGAGGACACGTGCCTTTTTCAAGCAGTCCTGGTGCACAGAGAGCACTGTTTCTCAGCCTCAACGTGTGTACAGACCACTTCCCACACACATTAAAAATGTAGCTTTCTGGGATCTCATCCCCAACCGTTTTGGATTCAGTTCTGGAAATGGACCCAGGCAGCTGTACTTTCACAGCATCCAGTGCGGTTCTACGCATGTAGTGTGAGGACAGCACTTTAAGAATACTGAAGTTGCCTCTAGAGTCGATGGTCAAGTATTTTAATAGTTTTTGAGGTGCTTTCTGGGTTGACTTCCAAAACATCACTTGGAGTTGTGATTTTCAGAAACAGTCTTCTCAAAGTGTAATTTACATGGCATCAGCTTCATCTAATCTTAGTGGACAAGCCTATATTTTAGCACATTTGCTGAGTTGTGCAACGGTTATGATGACTGTTATCTCTTTGCCTTTGCTTGGGTTGATCTAATACTCAGTCTATCATGCCAGTTGATGACAGTGTATACAATACAGTTTCTTGTTTGGAAGTCAGCTAAGTGCTTTGGGAAGATAATAAAGGCAAAAGACCCAAGTCTGAGCTGTGTTTCCATCACCCAGTTGCCCTAAGCTCTAGGGCAAGGGACATGGCCTTTCTGAGTCTTAATCACCTCATTTATAAAAATGGAGATAATGTTACTTCATATGGCTCTTGTGAAAATTAAATGTGAAAAGGTATTTGGAGTGTAATTTGTAAGTAAAATATTTAATTAATGAGGACCTACCTTTGGTTGCTTAATTACTGATCCAGGAAGTGAAGAGACATTAATGAGTAAGACAAACAATCTTCCTGAACAGATAGTAAGGGAAATGAGTATAGTCCTATGAGGGAATATAACAAAAATTTTTTTGACTTGAGTGGGCAGTGAGGAGTCTGTGCAAGGAAGGCAGGAAAGTTTTACCCAGGGAGGTAATGTTTGAGATGAAAGCTGACAGATGAATTAGCATTCACTAAGCAAGGGAATGATGGTACTAGCATTCTGGGAGGAAGAAATGGGGCACACTGTGGCAGAAGGTACACTGTACATTTGAAGGATGTGAACAAATGCTGTGGCAGCTGGAGGGAGAAGGTGGTGCCAGGGAGCAGGCCCCAGACCCCGCAGTGCTCTGCAGTGCATGTAAAGGTTCAGGACCTGATCCTTGAAGGGTGTTAAGTGCAATAGCACTAGTGTTTGTGATGTAACCAGATTTGCATTTCTAGCACCTGCTCTGGTAGGATTAATGGGGAGTGGAGGGAGGGCAGAGGATGCCAGAAGGCCAATTTGGAAGCTATTGCAACAGTTTAGATGAGAGACATGGGCTAAAGTCTAGGTCTGTGGCAGACCTAGAGAGATGCTAGTGTATTAGAAATAAATTTAGGGTATGAGATAGATTGGATATGGCTACAGATTATATTTGGAAGGGGCTTCCCTTGTGGCTCAGATGGTAGAGAGTCTGCCTGCATTGCGGGAGACCTGGGTTTGATCCCTGGGTTGGGAAGATCCCCTGGAGAAGGAAATGGCAGCCCACTCCAGTATTCTTGCCTGGAGAATTCCATGGGTAGAGGAGCCTGGAGGGCTACAGTCCATGGGGTCGCAATGAGTTGGACGTGACTGAGTGACTAACCATATCTGGGAGATATGTAGAGGGTGGTGCCTGGATGACACTTAGATTTCTGACTTGCATAATCAAATAGTGGTGGTTCTTTCAGTTAGATATGAAACATTACAAGGACAAAGTGTTTGAAGGTGAACAGGAATCTCTTAAGTGTATGTAAAGCACTCGGCACTGTGTCTGATGGTCAATGAATGGTAGCCGCAGTGAGGATCGTGATGATGTTAAGATGCCTTCAAGGCATCTTAGTGAATATCTTGAGCAGTAATGAGCTATACAAATGTTGGTTATTACTATTATTTTGGTCATAAAACATGGCAAGCACTATATTAATTCATGTTTTAATTTCTTTAACTTATACTTCAAAATTACTTATAATTTTGATTATAAGTTGATCAAAGCCCCAAAGATATAAAGCTTGGATTTTACTGTATTAAATAGGAGGACATGTTTCATAATCTTCCAAGTTTATTGATTGAAACTGAAAGCTGCAACTAGATCATTCCTCAGAGCTCCTCTAGGGAGTGTTACATTAGAAAGATAACAGCAGGCTTGTAAATTAGTACAGTTTACCAACCCACAAGCATTTGTCACTTCTCCCCTCCTCATGAGAGAACAGAAGGGAAATAAGCAGTCTTTCCTCAGAGTGCCTCCTGCCTCATGATTTGTTTGGCATAAATTGCTACCTGCCTTGTGGCTGGGAAGTTAGCTAATTTAAGGGCTGAATGAGAAAGCTCTGAAAACAGCCAGAGTGTTCTATTGAAGTCGATGGCCAGTCAATAGGGAAAAAGGAGAATAAGCTGATTAATGATGAAATCAGGAACACCCTTTAAAAAGAATCCTTAGGCTTTGCCAAGCTGATTTAAGTGGATCTCGTATCACTAGTAACCTGGTGCCCATCCAAAGTTTCTGATTTCAACTTTAGACAGTTCTCAGTATCTCATTATTAAATCAGGACTAACATTTTTTCAGTGGAACAATACCCAGATAATTGTGACCCATTTTTTTTTTTCTATTGTAAATTTAGTTGTCTCTCTACCTGTGAGGCAAAATTATAATTAGATGAATACTTGCTTATTTACAGGTGTATTTCAACTCAAGAGAAAATCTAGATGTTTTCAGCCAACAAACTCAGATTGTGAAGGGCACCTGGAGTTAGTGGTTCCTTGGTGTCTGATTTAGGTTAGCATTTTGATTGCTTCATTAATTGTGTGGCATTGCCATGTTGAGTTTCATAAGCTTTGCTATTCTCATCAGTGAAATGGAAATGATAATAATATTTCCTCTCTCAAAGGAAAATTTCCAGAGTTAAATGAAGCAAATACCTACAAAATGCTCTGAATGGTGCCTGACACTTCAAGAGTCTTACTGCATTTGGGCTGCTGTAACAAAATACCATAGACTGTCATATAAACAACAGGAATTTGTGTCTATAGTTCTGGAGGCTGGGGAAGTCCAAGATCAGAGCACTAGCACATTTAATGTGTGATCAGGACCCACTTTCTAAATCTCAGATGGCCGTCTTCTGTGTCCTCACATGGTGGATGGTGCGAGGGAGCTCTGAACGCCAATCCCATTCATGAGAGCTTTACCTTTAGTACCTAATTAGCTCCCAAAGGCCCCACCTCCAAATCCTCTCACATTGTGGACTAGGTTTCAACATATGAATTTTGAAGGAACACAAACATTCAGTCTGTTCAATAAGCATTCATTCACAGAGGGCTATGCTTACAAGTCTCTACCTAGATTAATATGGTGAGAGAGAATGTCAATATATTTCTCCACCAGTGGGTGAGCACAGTGAATAGTCTGAGCCACACAAAAAGAAGCTGTTCTTCACTTCTGAGATCTCATATTGGCTCAACATTTGTCTTCTAAACATCTAATGTCTAGAATGTGAATCCTGTAGGCAGAGGCTCCCTATCTCTCTCTAACCCCAGCGTCTGACCCCATGTGCCATGTAGGGTCAATCAATGTGCATTGTGTAAATAAATAATAGTACCGTGATTTGTAGGCTTTTCATTGGTTCTCAAGTCTCTGTGGAAGGGAGAAGCAGGGTCTTCTAAAAGGAAAGGAATCAATCTGAGGTTATTAATAACATTCCCATTGTCATTTGAAGAGGTGGGGCGTATGCAGAAGCAATGGGGCTGGATCTGTGGCAAAAGAGAAAACTAATTCTTATAAAACAATGTCTTATAACACAAACACAGTCCCAACAAGTGAGGTCTGTTTTGGTGGATATTTCCTTGTTTTAGAACCAGAATCACCTGAAATAGGCATAAAGCACCATGAAACAGTCCAAAGGGTTGCAAAGCATCAGACATAACTGAGCAATTAAGCACACATGCACACACCATGAGACAAAAATTCCAACACTGTATAATTTTGATATCTTTGTTAAATGGTATTATCCATTAGTGCACAGCTGCTGAGTCCACTGTTGACCAGCCTGAGATAAACTACAAAACTTACATATATTATTTAAAAATAAAATGTTGATTCCACAGGGTTATTGAAAAATCCAAGTCATGCTGATTTAATATTGCAAGATGAAGTTAATTTTAGAAGGCTTTCTGTATAATTTGAGTAGCTTAATACCCCATTAATAAAAATGCTTTGGTGTCTAGGATAAACCCTTTGCTTTGGAGGAGCACGTTTATTTTCCAAAGATGGTGTTAACTTGTGCCCTTTTGTAAACAGTGCTTCATACATGGAGTGTCTTTTTCCTCTCTTCTTTTCTCTTTTCTGTCTCTGAGGGCAAACATCTTTGTTTGCTGAGGGTCTGCAGTAATTAGAGTTACCCTTAGGAAACTGGTGGAGGGCCTGATTCACCCCATTACATTCCCTCTCCATTTCCTGCCTGTGGGGTTTGTAAGGGAACTTGTGAGGGTCTGCTGTGGGTAGAAGCTTGTGTTTTGTTTGAGGAGAAGAGATTTAGTGAAACAGGACTAGGAAAGCTGGGCATGATATGTCTCCTTGGTGTGACCTGAGTTTCTTTCATTGTTTGTAACCACGAGCTTCACTAATACCAGTGGAGTGGTTAACACATGTTCCAACAAAGGCGAAACCAGTCTCATCAATGCCTTTGTGTGTTGACGAACAGGAAGTATGGGGGACAGCGTTTTATCATGTAGCCGAGAATTAGCAATGATTATTTCTTCTGAAAGCATCTGCTTAATGACAGCTCTTTCAAACTCCATCAGAAAGGAGTTAGAGAAAAATCTGTAGTTAGAAATCTTGCACTGAAGGGTTCCATATAGATGCTTACTATTTCCAAATCACCAGCTCTGAGCTGTGTTCAAACTTTAGGGTGCTTATCACAGACTCTGACAGTTGGACTATGTGCCAAGCACTGCTCTTTGCAGTGTTCCTGCATACGCTGGGCTGGGAAAGGCATTTATAAACAAAGAAGCCCAGCGAAGGGCGGGGTGGGGCTGAAATCCAGGCATGAGCCAAGGGTAGTCTAGTGAGGCAAGAACCATAAACTTGACATTTTGCCTCCTTCTGCCCTTGAAACAACTATTTATAAGTCAATGATGAATATAATCATAATCTTATTAGTAATTCCTAGTGTTTGTTATAGGAGAAGGCAATGGCATCCCACTCCAGTACTCTTGCTTGGAAAATCCTATGGACGGAGGAGCCTGTTAGGCTGCAGTCCATGGGGTCGCTAAGAGTCGGACACGACTGAGCGACTTCACTTTAACTTTTCACTTTCATGCATTGGAGGAGGAAATGGCAACCCACTCCAGTGTTCTTGCCTGGAGAATCCCAGGGATGGGGGAGCCTGTTGGGCTGCCGTCTATGGGGTCGCACAGAGTCGGACATGACTGAAGTGACTTAGCAGCAGCAGCAGCAGTGTTTGTTATTGTATAAAAATAATAAGAAGGATATCTTCATAAGCATTATTTCATATAATTATCACAATTACTCGAGATAATTATCATTCTCATCTCACAGGTGACAAAATCAAGGTTCAGAGAGTTTGAGACATTTGTCTATAGTAGAATTGGGACTTAAATCCAGGAGTTATTTTTTCCACATATTTTGCACATACAATTCCAGCATTAGCCCCATTAAAATATAGGATTAGAGGGAAATGCATAGTACTTTGAAAGTTTTTGAATTTTGATGATTGAAGAAATATTAAATTTTGGTTGTAGGTAGGGTGAGACGTATGGGAACAAAAGCATGGAAAACCTGCTCCTTTTCTGGTAATTATTCCCGGGTCCGGAAGTCTGCTGGAGAAGGGACAGGCTACCCACTCCAGTATTCTTGGGCTTCCCTGGTGGCTCAGCTGGTAAAGAATCCGCCTGCAATGTGGGAGACCTGAGTTTGATCCCTGGGTTGGGAAGATCCCCTGGAGAAGGGAAAGGCTACTCACCCCAGTATTCTGGCCTGGAGAATTCCATGGACTATTCCATGGGGTCTCAAAGAGCAGGACACGACTGAGCAACTTTCACATACTCATAAAATATAGGGGTATGTAACTTTAAAAGATACCTGTATATGCATATATTCATATGTGTATGTATTTATATTATACCCACTATTAATACTTATTTTAAATATTCTGTTACAGGGTCAAGCTGAGGGACTAGCATAAATGTAAGATACTTGTTACTCTTAGCTGGAGCTATAGTCTCTCAATAAACACTTGCCTTCTGGCTTCAATTCATTTCAGTTTGAACTTCTGAACCCTTTCACTGGAAGGTTCCATTTATTTTGTCAAGGGATCTTGGGGAATGAACACCTGTAGTTTGCTGGTACTGGTTTGATCTTTGACTCCTTGACCTTGGATCAATAAAGGAGAGGCTGCAATAGATGTTTTTAACTGTGCAAACAAACCTTATTTTAAGTAGAGCAACTTTGGTTTTAACTGGGATCCAAAAAAGAAATCAGACTCGATTTATAATTACAGATAAATTCTCTGAAGAATGCATTGTGTACAGCATTAAGCAATCGTTCCAAACCTTAAAGATAACAGATGAAATGGGGCATTATGAATACGTCATTTATGGGTCTTTGCTATTTTATCAGACTTTGTGTTGGTGACTTTCTGAGTTAATTCCTATCTCCTTTTCTGTAGAGCCTATTACTCTTATGTCAGAGTCTGCCAACCACAGTTTTGTATTTCCTTCTTAAGTGTAGGAACTGCCCTGCCTATGCATATTGTCCTGGCCTTTGATTTCAGGTTTTTGCTGTGAGTGGCCTTGGGTCTAATGGCCTCTGGCACCCTGCCCCTTCTCTCAGATGTGAAGCTATTGTGTGCAGAGTAGGCTGATCACTCATTCAATCAGAGACCTTGAAATGTCTCCTTCATTTTATAAAGATTGGAGAGGAACAGACTAATGGGCACGGGGGTTGCGGGGGAGGGAAGGACTCTGAACACTGTACCCACGGGGTTTGAGGAAGACCCTTCCATCTCTACCTGACGCTCTTGGCCCCAGAGGACTGGTGGGCTATATGCCACTTTCACCAACATAATACAGCTAATAACATTTATTTCTGTTTTGGTGCTGAATTAGATGCTTAGCTTCAAAGCCTCACACAGCAGGTTTGGAGACCCTGCTGAAGATTCTGGCACCATTTCAGTGTAGTGCAGGCAGCTTCAATAAGACATGGGCCAGGGGACTGATTTAAAGGCACATTTCCTTGTATCAAGGTTGACTGAAAGAAAGTAGCCACCAGGAGGTTTTGACAGCCCAGGAATGGGTGACCCTGCCTTGGCAGCTCTGGCCTTTGGAGCCCAGCCAGGGCAGGCGTTGGAGATGAGTCTCACCAACAGCTGCAGATGCCACGGCTCAGGATGCATAATCCAAAGCTTGACAGCTGCCAAACTAGCCCCCCGAGTGCCTGAATGTGTTGGCTCTTCTGAAGGAGATGACAGGAAGGAACCAGAGGGACCGCCATGGCTCCTTTCCAAATACAGCATTAAAGGGAAGCCAGGGGAACATTACAATTTCCTCTGTATTTTAAGAAGCACAGGAATCATATAATAATCTTAACCCAATGTATTGCTATCATACCTAGAGGAGGATGTGAACTAAATCCTGTATGTTTTTGTGACCCTTTTCAGTTTTTAGAGCATTCATTGATTCAATCCATTGACAATCCTTTATTAAATGCTTACTCCATGGTCAGCAGCAAGAATACAGAGGTTGAATAAAAGTATAGTAACTTACTTTCAGGTGGTGTTTCTCAGACTTTATAACTCAGCCTACTTAGGAGGGGCTGGAGATTCTGTGGCTCACCAATTCCAGCCTCTTCCTCCTTCCAGTGGTAGAAAATTTCAGAGGGTGATTATGATGAATTGACTTTAGGATTACTAAAATACACAGGCTAAAATTTGAATCATAACATCTAGTCTAGTAATGTAGAAACTACCTTATTTTGTGTGTCAGTTTCTCAAGGCTGCCATAGCAAAGTACTACATACTGAGTGTTTTAAACAGCGGAAGTTATTATCTCATTGTTCTGGAGGCTAGAAGTCTAAAATCAAGATGTCAGTAGAGTCGGTCCCGTCCTAGAGTCGGGAGGAAGGAGCTATTCATGGACTCCCTCTTTGGTTTAGATGACCGTCTTTGCTCTGTGTCTCTTCACATTGTCTTCCTTCTGTGTGTATTCTGGGTCCAAATTTCCCCCTAAGGACACCAGTCGTATTAGATTAGGGCCCAGCCTAATGACTTCATCTTAAAATTACATCTGTAAAGACCCTGTCTCCAAATAGAGTCACATTCAGCTCTACAGGGGGAGAGGAATTTCCCAGGCGCACGAATACTGGAGTGGGTTGCCATGCCCTCCTCCAGGGGATCTTCCCGACCCAGGGACTGAACCCAGGTCTGTTGTGTCTCCTGCATTGACAGGTGGGATCTTTACCACTAGCCCCACGTGGGAAGCCCATGGATTTGGAGGGTACACAATTAAACCTAAAACTCTTCACATCTTGCCTGTTCTCAGTCCCTTCTGCTTCTTATATTACTTGTTGTTGTTCAGTCACTCAGTTGTGTCTGACTCTTAGCGACCCCACGGATGGCAGCACACCAGACTTCTCCGTCCATCACCATCTTCCAGAGTTTGTTCAAACTCATGTCCATTGAGTCGGTGATGCCATCTTATATTACTAGACTGAATATATGCGTTGCTTCTCCCTCTTAGGTCTTCTTCCTCTCCAGATAATTACTGACTTTAATATTGACAAACTTGCATATTAACTATTACCATTCTCATTTCTAAGGATGACTCAGAGAGGCCCAGTAGCATCTCTAAGGCTCCACAATAAACAGCAGGCTTGGAATTCAGTCTTTGGCTTTTCTATCTTTACAGACAAGCTTTGGAATCTTGTCTGCTCTGCTGGAAAATGGTTAAAGGAAATAGAGGAATCCATCCCTAGATACCACCTCAGGATGGTAAATAAAACCTCCCTTTCCCTTTTTGCTGCTCACATGACTGTGGATTTTCAAAGGTTATAGGGTATATGGGTCAGTTGGGTAGGACCGGCCATCTCTTTGGTGTTTTACCCTGTCATCTGTGATCCAAACAAACATGCTGCAAGGCAGCACATCAAGAACTCCAGGAACACTGTTCTGCTTCCCCTCAGGGGAATGTCCACCTTAGTCCACCTCCTGCCCATCTGCTCCTTTCCCCTGGCTACAAGTCATTGGTTCAGTTGAGATGACATAAAACAGATTACACACTCTAAGGGAAATTTACTTTACTGTCTTATTTCCCCAATGTTTTACAGTCAGTTTAATTCATATGGCCCATATGTCCTCTGTCCCTCACAGAAGCAGCTGCATACTTAGCGCCTCCTGTCTCTTTCCAGGAACATCAGGATACACAGAACACTGCAGAAAGTGATGTGTATACACACACACCACAATAGATAGTGAGAGCAGGAGTGAGAAAGAAAGAGAGAGATGCTTTACAGTTTTCAAAATGCTTGCCAGACAAAAATGACCTTTTCCTAGTTTCTGATCTAGCGCTGGGCTGCAAATGTTTCCCATAAGGGACCAATTTTGAGTGAGGCAAAAAAGTCTGCATTTCTGGGCAGATGTTTGTCTAGGTGGGAGGTGGGGTAAATAAGAGAACAGTTCTACAGAACTCCCACTAGTCTGTGTGATTCTGCTTCATCATCATCAATTAATATTTATTGAGTCATAGATCATGCGGCACATGGCACTGTATGCTGTTCTGAAGGGTAATATTTTATTTCCTGCCATGGGATCCTGGAGAGTTGCTACATTTAACAGCTAAATGGTAGATATTTTTGAACAGTTGGTTAAAGGGACTCATTTATATATTCATTTATAAAATTACCTCGCAGCCTTGGGAATCAAGAGAAACCTTTTATGAGTATGTATCATTTTTAGCTGATTATCACAGAGAGGAAATAAAATGTATATATTACAGTAAAAGCTAGCTTTTCTTTTTCTTTTGCTAAAAGTATAGGAAAAAATACAGCTTATTAGCTCCATATTACACTTTGGCCAGGTGTTCTAAAGTGGTTTAGGTAAGACCTGATACATATTTGGAATCATTGCTGAAGTGTGTTTATTGCAGGTGATAGCATCTCTTCCCTTTCAACAGTAGGGAAAACTGAGACATTAAGCACTTTAATGATGTCCATAAATTCACATATGGAACATGGATCTCATCACATAGACCCTCCAAGTCAGGGCAAGTTGAATAAAATATAAAATTTCCTTTGTTGTGGCCAATGAGTTGCTTGTTACTCTATAGTTTTATCTCCCTGTAAATCCTGCCCTCTTCCATTCTTACTCCAGCTCTCCTGCCCCCTCACCCACTCAGCCACTCACATGCTCGTACATACAGGCCCTTGCCAAGCTGGACTATTCACTACCTTCTGGTGTAGTCATATATTGTTCTGCCACCAAAGCTTTGATTTTATTGTTTTCTCATTTGTAACTCCATACGCTATTACCAAGCTCTTGGTTAAATCTTGGGCATCTTTCAGTTCAGTTCATTTGCTCCGTTGTGTCCAACTCTTTGCGACCCCATGGACTGCAGCACGCCTGGCTTCCCTGTCCATCACTAACTCCTGTAGCTTTCTCAAACTCATGTCTATTGAGTCGATGATGCCATCCAACCATCTCATCCTCTGTCATCCCCTTCTGCCTTCAATCTTTCCCAGCATCAAGTCTTTTCTAAGGAGTCAGTTCTTCGCATCAGGTGGCCAAAGTATTAGAGTTTCAGCTTCAGCATTAGTCCTTCCAATGAATGTTCAGGACTGATTTCCTTTAGGACTAACTGGTTTGATCACCTTGCAGTCCAAGGGACTGTCAAGACTTTTCTCCAATACCACAGTTCAAAAGCATCAATTCTTTGGCACTCAGCTTTCCTTATGGTCCAACTCTCACATCCATACATGACTACTGGAAAAACCGTAGCCTTGACTAGACAGACCTTTGTTGGCAAAGTAATATCTCTGCTTGCTCAAAATTCTCCAAGCCAGGCTTTAGCAGTATGTGAACTGTGAACTTCCAGATGTTCAAGCTGGTTTTAGAAAAGGCAGAGGAACCAGAGGTCAAATTGCCAACATCTGCTGGATCATGGAAAAAGCAAGAGAGTTCCAGAAAAACATCTCTATTTCTGCTTTATTGACTATGCCAAAGCCTTTGACTGTGTGGATCACAATAAACTGTGGAAAATTCTTCAAGAGATGGGAATACCAGAGCACCTGACCTGCCTCTTGAGAAACCTATATGCAGGTCAGGAAGCAACTGGACATGGAACAACAGAATGGTTCCAAATAGGAAAAGGAGTATGTCAAGCCTGTATATTGTCACCCTCCTTATTTAACTTCTATGCAGTGTACATCATGAGAAATGCTGGGCTGGATGAAGCACAAGCTGGAATCAAGATTGCTGGGAGAAATGTCAATAACCTCAGATATGCAGATGACACCACCCTTATGGCAGAAAGTGAAGAGGAACTCAAAAGCCTCTTGATGAAAGTGAAAGAGGAGAGTGAAAAAGTGGGCTTAAAACTCAACATTCAGAAAACGAAGATCATGGCATCTGGTCCCATCACTTCATGACAAATAGGTGGGGAAACAGTGGAAACAATGTCAGACTTTATTTTGGGGGGCTCCAAAATCACTTCAGATGGTGACTGCAGCCGTGAAATTAAAAGACGCTTATTCCTTGGAAGGAAAGTTATGACCAACCTAGATAGCATATTCAAAAGCAGAGACATTACTTTGCCAACAAAGGTTCATCTAGTCAAGGGTATGGTTTTTCCTGTCGTCATGTATGGTTGTGAGAGTTGGACTGTGAAGAAAGCTGAGTGCCGAAGAATTGATGCTTTTGAACTGTGGTATTGGAGAAGACTCTTGAGAGTCCCTTGTACTGCAAGGAGATCCAACTGGTCCATTCTAAAGGATATCAGTCCTGGGTGTTCATTGGAAGGACTGATGCTAAAGCTGAAATTCCAATACTTTGGCCACCTTGTGCGAAGAGTTGACTCATTGGAAAAGACTCTGATGCTGGGAGGGATTGGGGGCAGGAGGAGAAGGGGACGACAGAGGATGAGATATCTGGATGGCATCACTGACTCAATGGACATGAGTTTGAGTGAACTCCAGGAGTTGGTGATGGACAGGGAGGCCTGGTGTGCTGCGATTCATGGGGTCGCAAAGAGTCAGACACGACTGAGTGACTGAACTGAACTGAACTGAACTGAAGTTTGTCATAGCTTTTCTTCCAAGGAACAAGTGTCTTTTAATTTCATGGCTGCAGTCATCATCTGCAGTGATTTTGGAGCACCCCAAATTAAAGTCTGTCACTATTTCCATGGTTTCCCCATCTATTTTCCATGAAGTGATGGGGCCAGGTGCCATGATCTTAGTTTTTTGAATGTTGTGTTTTAAGCCAAAACTTTTTTACTCTGGGCATCTTTAGGGAACCACTCAAATCCGACAGGCTCTCAAGGCCTGTTTCATACCCCTTTCTTCCATTATTAGTAGGCTTCTTTTTTTTCCCCTCTTCCACCATTACACAGCTTTTAGATAATCTATTATAGCTCTTTACCCTCTTCCCATTTCTCATGCTCTAGCTACTTGGGATTTGCTGAGTGTCTCATGTCATTGGCTGAGTGCTCTCTTGGACTTCAAGGCATTGGTGTCATCAATCAATAAACCAATCAATCAATGAATTAAGACAATGTGCTCAATTGTCCACTCTGAAGTAACAAAACAAAGATCAAAGAGCATTACAGTGAGCCTTAAAGAATTGTCTGATATTGTTTTTGCTGAGTAGGAAATCAGTTGTTTTGTATGAAGTATTTTTTGAAACTCTTCAGATATTATGTGATGCTCAGAAATCTTGATCCTGTTGAGATTTTCAGTATGTTGATCGATAAAAATAATGTTTTTTTCCTTAAGGAAAGTATTTCAATGCCTTTGCTTTATCCAAGTTATTCTTGCCCTTAATGGCTAGTTGCCAAGAGGCGGTAGAACTCTAGAATCTTTTGAGTTTAGAACTTTTGTGAGAAGTAAGAGAGAAAGAGCGTGAATCTCTTGTTATTGGTCTCCATTCAAATTGGTTTATAAAACTCTTTATCAAACAAAACCATAAATAACTGCAAAGGGGTCCAATACCAGGTTATAGAAGCACAGATAGAAAAGAAAGAAGGCAGTTATTTTCCCATGATAATCCTCTGTTTGGTCATCTTAGGGGTTTTGTTTGTCTGTTTTTTCCTTTAGGGTTAAATCTGATTGGATTTATCATTTAATATTTAATAAACCATGCATAAATTAATACATTATAAATAGACATTAAAGATGGATTAATTCAGTCCACAAATATCACTGACTACCTACTTTGTGCAGGTGTAATATGAGGCACCAGGAATACACAGTGAAGGCGGTGGAGGCAGGGTTTGACCTTACTGAGCTTGTAGACTAGTGTGCATGACAGCAATTCAACAGGGGGCAGCAGTGGCGTATCATCAGGGCATTACTGGGGAAGAGCAGGGTACTGCAGGGGCCCCCAGATATGGGGACTCAGAAGAAGGCTTATCTATACATGTGGAACTGAAGGTTATGTAGGAGTTCATTGGTCAGAATGAGAAGAGATAAAAGCAAAGGGAAGGGCATGAACAAAGTTCTGGGATGAAAGAGACCATGGAGAGTATGAAGGTCCACATGGCTGCAGGACAGAAGCCAGGGCACACAGTTCAGTGCTGCCCAGATGTGAGACTTGTTTCTGTGGGATCCCACCTCCTGACTGTATGGATGTGAGAGTTGGACCATAAAGAAGGCTGAGCACCAAAGAACTGAGGCTTTCAAACTGTGTGGTGCTGGAGAAGACTCTTGAGAGTCCCATGGACAGCAAGGAGATCAAACCAGCCAATGCTAAAGGAAATCAACCCCGAATACTCATTGGAAGGACTGATGCTGAAGCTGAAGCTGCAGTACTTTGGCCACCTGATGCAAAGAGCCAACTCATTGGAAAAGACTCTGATGCTGGGGGAGATTGAAGGCAGAAGAAGAGGGTGGCAGAGGATGAGATGGTTGGATGGCATCATGATTTGATGGACATGAACTTGGGTGAACACTGGGAGGTGGTGAGGGACAGGGAGGCCTGGTGTGCTGCAGTCCATGGGGTAGCAAACAGTTGGATACAATTTGGCAACTGAACAACAACAACCTCTTGGCTGGAGGGAGAGAAGCGGGGTCTCGAGTGGTCCTAGAGTAAGGACCACTTACTTTCATGTGTCTTACATGTGTGTCTTATGATCTGACTCTGAGCTTCAAGCAGACAGATACTCACACAGGCTAAAAGGTGCTCTGATTGCTTCTCTTTAAAAGGAACATATGGTGCTGGAATACGGTATCCTCCCAGGAGAGATCTCCACCCACATTTGTGCCTGGGCTTCTGTTTATAGGAAGAATCAAACAGGGCTTGGGGAGCAGGGAGAGAAATAACATTTATTTTCTTATACTCTACAAGGGACACTTAACGCAGAGGCAGTTCCTGGCAAGTCTTTGAGATAATATAAAACACGTGCCGTGGAGAGCGCTGCAGAGATGGTCTTTGACATCTCTGAAGAACTGCTAAGCATGGACTGAGCTGCCTGGGACTGTGTTTTAGAAAACAGAATTGTATTCGAAATGGAAAGTTTCACATGTTTGATGCCCTGAAGCAGCTTCTTTCCACCATTACAGTATTTGTCAAACATGCAGATAAAAGGTGGGTAGAAATAGCAGTGCTCAGGCGCTGGAGTTTAGCAGTTGTATCTGTCGTGCTTTCTAAGCCTGAGGTATGCTAGAGTATGATGTGATACTTTGGGTGTCATGCATGTGCCAAAATACTATCTGATTGAAGTTGAATTTTGAATATATCACTAAAGACTACAGGTCAAAATACAGTTCCAGGAAAACCCCGGATTTTTTTTCTTCCACATGAAGGACAGTTTATTTAGCTCTTTGGATTTATCCCTGGTACTGAGCCGGGAAGGAGTGTAGTCCTGCGTAAGAGCAGCGTAAGAAATGCAGTGTCAGTGACACAGCTGTGATGCCCCCCTTCTCCCAAGGTATTTTTGTATGTACCTGTCCTAGGTCATACTTTTAAAAGAGAGGAAATATTGATAGTATGAGCAGAGAAGAATTTGTAAAATAGACATTTATTTTCTAGCTCCCCGTAGCTCTTTCTAATCAGTGGATTTTGGAGACACACAAGTTTGCGTTTAAACCTAATTCCCCTGGGAGGAAGGTAAAACAAGCTCTTCAATTCTTTGTCTTTCCTTCCCCAGGGCCTCTTGCCTCATGACTGCTTTTTCTTTCAAAATGGAGATAATAGCAATAGGGTGTCTGTGATGACACAATGAATATGTATTTTTATGTAAAGCATGTGGCAGAGGGTGTGCTCAGAGAAGTTGTTTAATTGATACCTGTGTGTCTTCTTCCCATCATCCTTTCCTTTGCTCCAAAGATCCAAGCTTTAGAGCAAAAAAGCTCAGCCTCATCAGTATTATCTACTTACTCTGTGTTATTTATTATTTTGTTAGGAATAGATAGAGCCTTGCTGTGTATACTCATTGAGAAAGAAAGTGTTAGTCACTCAGTCATGTCTGACTCTTTGCGACCTCATGGACTATAGTCTGCCAGGTTTCTCCATCTATGGGATTCTCCAGGCAAGAATACTGGAGTGTGTTGCCATTTCTTTCTCCAGGAGATCTTTCCAACCCAGGGATCGAACCTGCGTCTCCCACATTGCAGGCAGAGTCTTTACTATCTGAGCCACCAGGGAAGGGAAGTTTCTTTACAAAAAAAAAAAAAAAAAAACGGTGTCAAGAAAATTATAGGAAATGAGTTAAATACACTTCGAAAGCATACTTTTTTAAATGTTGAAGTAAGTGACGCTGACATTAATCAGAGTTGCCCTGTTGTGCAGAGATAGTTCCAAAGTGGGTTGACTAAGTATCACATATTCTCTAATTTAATTAGAGAATTCAGGTTCAAATTCTGAATGATTTGGCCGTGGTGTTTGCTTTAATGGTTACCTTTCCCAGCATTACAGATATTGTTTTTGTTTGTTTGTTTGTTTGACCAACATACACATTTAAACTGAAAACACAGTTGAACTTGGGAATTCCAAGGGGAGAAAACGAACAGGCTACACAAAGAAAGAGAATATGGAACAAGGACATTTGCTGCTTTTTTTTTTTTTTGGTATGAAATTGAATGTAAATACTCCTATCTTGATAAATTGCAAAACAGCATTCCTTTCCCTCTGATTCCTTCTCTTTTTCATCCCTCTGTCTTTTCACTGTTTCGTGTTTGTGTGCATTAGTTGAAAGCCAGGTATGGGCCGAAGGATGCTGCAGTAGAAAAACAAGAAAAAGGCAAACAAAAGCTTATCAATTTTCACTGTTTGTTAACATGAAAGGGTATATATCGGTGGGCCTGTACTTGCATGTGAATTAAGATGTAAGTTGACATGGAAAAGTATATGGGAAAATATCATCTAAAACTCAATGCCACATTATTAAGTAGTTTTAGATAAATGTGCTAGTGTTATTTCCCAACTCTCTTTGTGATAATACTCCTTAAGTATTAGTTATAAAGGTATGTAGATACATATTCTGTATTCTATAAAAAGGATTGGGTATATAGACCCCAAATTTAAAGTTGAGACTGAAAAGCAGCTTGAGCATTATGTCATGAGGCTCTAGAATAGTCTTTCTATCTCTCATGCTGACCTGGGTTGAGGCACTCAGCAAATCCACCACCGTGATCCATCCTCTCCTGCCAGTAGGGAGACAACCTAAAAGAAAGGTTTTATTGCAAGTCATCGTCTGACTTTTCCAGACAATTCAACAATTTCTTTTTAAGGAAAAAAAAAAAAAAAAGCAGAAGCATTTGTTTTCCTTCAAAGCATTTTTGTCCTATGATTGAGATGACATGGTTTTCGGACTGCTCCCTGCAGGAGGAGAAGCCAGACAGAAGACAGCTTTCTCTCAGCTCTGGCCATTATAACAAAGTCATAAAACTCCAGGTAAATGGGAGCTCTTTAAACATTTGCAGATATAAATCCGACACAGTAGGAAAGTGACCCAAAGGGAAGTGCTTATTGATCCATGTTCCCCCAAAGCTGTCAGTGACGAATGAACATCATCTAATTTAATAGGAACAGCTCTAAGCCTGCAACCTTGTAGGTATTCTCCCTGGCTTTGCTTGGGTGACTGTTTGACTATGACCAAGAAACTTAACCTTTTCAGGTATCACTTTCCCCATCTGTTAATGGGGATAACAGCATCTCAGCTCTGAGTCTTGCCCTGGAAGGCAGTTCAGAGGCAAAATGCTATTTTGCTGTATTGTATCATAAACATATTTCTTGCCAGGTCTTGTCAGTTCATTTTCTCCTCAATAGGGTCTTGTCCATCACTGTTGATTTCCTTTCATCCTAGAGTTCAAAGCAGTGAAGGGCGGGTTGCAGAGCTGTAGCATTCACATGTAGTCGATTGAGATCGCCACAAGAAATTCTGACATCCCGGTCACATTCATTTGTCTTGTAAGCGGCACTTTTTCATCAGCAAGAAAATGGGGCAAAGAGCTATGGGAAGAGACATAACTTGATCAGATATGATGTTTTCCCTGTCAGTCTTCAGATTAAATCCATCAATAAACACTTCTGAGGCAATTCTATTATATACGAGGCTCAATTCCACGAGCTTTGGCAGAATTCCAGTGATGTGTATGATGAGTACCTAGGGAGCTCAAACAAGCCGGCTCACTACCAAATGACCAAAGCCCAGTTTAACTTCAGTTCGCATTACTGATGTCCTGGTTTATTTGGGAGACATGATGTGTTTCACTGTGCTGGAGAGTTCTAAGGCTCACCCATATCCAGGTTTTCTATTCTTCTGGAATATATGGAAATGCTACACTTTTCAGCTTCCTTGTTGGTACGTAGGCTGTATAACCAGCCGGACCTGTCGGAGAGCATGGTGTGTGTCACTTTGGAGCTGGGGCGTTGAAGAGCTGAGAAAGCTACCTCCTTGCCCTCTCTTCCCTTGCCGTGGTATCTCTGATGGTCAGATGTTGAGATGGCAGTCCCCAAGATGGAGAGAGCTTGTATCTCTGAGTCTTTGAATGGTGAAGAGACCCTAACATTCCTCATTTATGTGAATGAAAATAAACTTTAAAAGGTTACACTGTTAAGATATAGGGTTTCTTTTTTATACATCACAGCGTAGTCTGGCCTCTTCTGCCTAATGGAATGTTGAACAAAACAATGAGAATTAAATGGCAACATAAGACAATGACAAAGTAATTGTCACCAGGAAGTATAAGTATATTCACCAAATGAGAAGTGAAGTCACTGAGTTTCCTTAGCACGAGGAGGATGAGATCAGTAGGCATGGAAATGATCTGCGGATATGGAAGCTTTGAATGGGAAGGGGAAGGGGACAGGAGGAAGATGTTCTAAGAAGGCATTAGTGCAATGTTGTGAGCCATGACTTGTGTGGCTCACAAGTGAGTCATGACTTTGTGGCTTTGTGGGAGAGCCTCCAAGGAGGACATGGCCCTGCTGCCTTGGATAGCGGGAAGTGAAGGGAAGCAGGAGGCCTTATAATTCAATATTAAAGTTAGAAACCTAGACACACAAGGTAATTATTGTTTTTAATTAAGAGTGTTGTAGAATTTTGGATCACAATGCATTACTAACACATTCAGGGGAGAGAAGACACGTCATAACTGCTGATAAGTCAGCAGACAAGTCATAACTGAACAAAGATAATAAGGACCTGTGGACGATAGGCCATTCTTGTGACATCGCTGATGTCAGCTCTGTCCCTCGGTCCCACTCTCTGCCGGACTAGTTTTTCGGAGTGTGTAGTTTTCAGAGCACCAGTGTACTTTCATTGCGGCATGTTTGGGGCTGTAAATAAGTTTGTTCATGCAATTGAATGTGATGACCAATTATTCCACAACATTGCTAGAAAATGGATCTAATTTGTTTTTATGCAGTTAATATTTTTACTGAGTATGCATTATTGATTTTATAGAGCACACAGTTCTTCAAGAGATATGTTCATGAATTTGTATCAACTTGAGCACCATTCTTGTAAAGCCCAGGTGATTCTGGTTAGGGACTTCAAAATTTAAGTCTGAACTTTGTGATTGTTAATTTTATTCTGTTGTCATTTAGATTAATTTCCTCTTAAGGTTATGGGAAACCAATTTTCCTGTTTAAAGGCTGAATTGCAGCTCCAGCTTGGTTTCCTCAGCCTGTATCTTCCAGTGAACTGGGTTCACTGCTGCTTCCTACCTTCATGTTCAGGCTCCATGCATACCCCATCTTTCTAATGGTGAGTGTGATTATACCAGGCTCAGAGCCCATTACAGAGGCTCTGAAGGGTCTGCTGCAGCCCTGTGGGCTTCCCCTTGGAGAGGGTCACAGTGTGACAATGGCTTTGCAGGCAGATGGACCTGGATTTCGATCTCAACTCAGACTGAACTTCAATCTCAGTCATATATTCACTGTGTGACTTTAGGCAAATCAGATTACTTGCTTGAGTTTCCTCCTCTATAAAATGGGAATAATGCAGGGATGGCAGCTTCAGGAATTGTAAGGGATGATGTGTTTTATGTTTGAAAACCACAGACATTCAGCAGGATCACTGTATGAATGAACCCAACCTACAGTGCTGGCAGAGTGCTAGGATGTCCTGTGGTTGCTGGGCCCTATCCATCTTGAGCTTGCATCTTCTAGAGTTAAAACAGGGAGCCTAATGCTACCTCTCACACATGGTGCCTTATTGCACTCAGAATTCCCTAATATTGGAAGATGTTGTTTGTTTGACCTCTGTGTTACCTGCATCTTGAAGCCAGGGTCCTCCCAACTCCTGTGTATGAAAATTCTTGTGTGTGTGTGTGTGTGTGTGTTTAAATCTTAGGGTTGTATAAAATGAAAGAGTTGATATATTTAACTATACACTTGCTCTTTTATGAGAATTAAGTGCAATTTGCTTTATAACAGTATTTCTAAAACCTTGTCTCAGGAAATACTAATTCTCTGAGATGGTCAAAATATTCTTAGGAGGAAAACAGTAGTCTTCTAAGGATTAATTACATTTGGGGAACATTGAGTTAAATAATAATTTTTCTTAGTTCAGCATTAATCAGAGATTTTGTATTCTAATTTGTACTATGGATCTGTAAAAACCTAATACAGAGTTTTGCTAATTGCTAATGCAGCAAGTATTTATTCCATGAATGAATAAATAAAGGAATGGCAGAGTTAAACTTCGATTGCTCTTTCTGGACTCAGTTTTGGAGCTCATCAGTTTCCCTTTGCTCTCACTTTTCACCTTCACCCCTTCCTTACATGGGTCTGAACACAATTTGTTCTCTTTTTCTACTAATCGTGTGTATTTATAGACCGGCATGCCACTGTCCAGGTTTTCAGGTGTGAGAACACCAGTGTTTTCGGTGTGTCAGTGATTCAGGAATGTTATGTCCATGTTTGTGAATCCTTATGGCATAGATAGGATGACCCAGATAACTCTCACTTAGTATCTTCTTGAGGCCCTGCTCTTTCCCCCAGGGATCAGTTCAGTTCAGTTGCTCAGTCTGTCTGACTCTTTGTGATCCCATGGACTGCAGCACTGCAGGCTTCCCTGTCCATCACCAACTCTCCCAGGGATACTAAGCTCTCAAAAAGAGCACCCCAGGGAAGACTTGCTGGTTAGCCTGCAAGGTCTGCTTCAGAGGCTCACCTGCCCTCTCCTTCTCCTCCATACTTACGTAGACTTGGTAACTGCCCCTTGGAAATCACATAGTGGCTTGTTGGTTTATTCCCTTTCTTTGCCCAAATAAGAAACTAGGCACTGTCTTTTCTTTAGAGAGACAATGCAGAGGTGTCTCAGCTGAGCTAAATGTTATTATTCTGCTTGGATGACATGGGCTATCACAGCTTTTCATTCCTGTTCTTCTTCTAATGCCAGCCAGGACCACAATGATGATAATACCTTATCAGGAATTCCCCTCTAGTCATTTCCCAATAGAACTTTTAAAAGAAAATGCATAGAATTTTTCTGCTACCTGAAATTCAACTAAACCAGACCCAACAACCTAACAGTTCATGACATTCTTTCAAGAATAGCTGCAGAAATAATGGCCACTGGGTTGTAGAAGTGAAAGTGAAAGTCAGTCATGTCTCACTCTTGGTGACCCCATGGACTATACAGTCCATGGAATTCTCCAGGCCAGAATACTGGAGTGGGTAGCCTTTTCCCTGGGTTGTAGAAGGTGAGCCATTTTGAGTGGCAGAGATTCTGGTTGGGGTCCTTGTTGCCAGGCCCCTATGTTGATTTATCGCCTCACCTCACATGCAGAGCACATGGAATCAAAAGCCTGATTCTTGCACGTTGACTGAGCAGTAAGCAAGGAAGGAGCAGGCAACAGACTCAGAGACAATCTAAATCAGGGAAGCTCAGATGGCCTCCGAGTTGCCTTCAGGATCTTATCTTCCATGCACACAGCTGGTATTTCTACTTCAGTCTTATTCTTTATGAGGAAGTAGAAGTCTGCTCATTAAAAATGATAAAAAGTGTGGTTTCGGCAACTCAGTAGAGAAGACGAGCCAGATCCACAAAATCAGAAGGGGTTGACCTAGGCCATTAGCTGAGACAAAGACTTAATTATTTTTAAGTTTGGCAGGAATCAGCACAGGTGAGCCACACTTTTGAGTGAGACTTCTTTATGAGCCCCCAATGGATATATTTTCATGGATCCAAACTCTAGGAAGGGAGAGAAATGAACTTGATGGATTAGCCCAGTCTTTGATAGTGACCTCCAAATAGCTTATTCATCCAGGATCCAGTCTGAAATTGTTGTACACACATTTGTCCCTCCTTAAGAGACCTCACAATAGTGATTTAACATGGCAAAGAGACAAACGTAACTCGACGTGCTATTTTAGTGGGACAGTTCAGGAGAAGAAGGAACATGGGAAATGGGAAGTGACTGGATGTGTTTTGATCCATTATTCATGGCCTAGGCCATGCTAGCTAGTTAACTAATTGTTGGGTGAAAAGATTCCTGGGTTAAAAGTTTCCCTCTGTAGACTATTCTTTGTTTTAGTCTTCACTTTGTGTCTGACAGAACTCGAAAGGGTGGCCCTTTGACCCAGCTCCCAGAGCGCAATAACTGATGTACTGAGAGAGAAGCTGTGGTGTGAAGGAACCGTTTCATTTATGGAAAACAGAGGATAGAGGAGGGCAGAAACAAAGCTGCTATTGCAAAGGCCCTTCCTCCCCTGAAGGGCGAGTTTGGAGGCCTGTGGCGGCGCCCACCACCGGCAACGCAGAGGGTGCCCTTCCCCACCGTGCCTGGGCTGCCTGCTGGATGACAGCTCTGTGGGGAGCTGGGGTGGGCGGGAGCACCCACGCAGCCTGGGGCTACAGGCTGGACATGTTTCAGGAGGATGTGGTGCAATTTAGACACGACTTTGGATGGTAGAGAAGCTTTTGTTTTTCCAACAGATTGCATCCCACGCATAAACAACAAGCACAGACACACGATCCGTTTTGACACGAAATCTGCACAGATGAAGTCCAAGGCACGAACCATATTGAATTGTCTTTGTTTTAAGACTCTTTGTCTGGAATGATGCCTCATTTCCATATGAAAAATATGTTCCTTTTTGCAGTGGTCTCTTCCCCCTCGTTTTCCTTTCAAGGAACAGCTTGAAGAGTAAAGGGAGTGGCTTAGTGCTGTAAGGAGAGATGTCGGAGAAATTGCACATACTTGTTTAATGTTTGAAGTTCTAGTTTAAAGTTGAGATGCCTGCTTGTCCAATCCCAGGTGGACCTTGAAGGAGGAGTTGAAGCTTATTAGACGGAAGGCAGTGTATTAGTTTCCAGTTGTTGCTGTAACAAATCACCACAAAATTAGCAGTTTCAACCACACCCATTTATTATCTTACAGTTTCTGTAGGTCAGAAGTTCAGCAGGGTGTGGCTGGATTCTTTGGTTGGGGTCTCACCATGCTAAAATCAAGGTATCAGCTAGGGCTGTAGTTCTTGCCCGGAATTCAAGGTTCTCTTCCGTGTTCACTGGTTGTTGGCAGAATTCAGCTCCTTGCAGTGGTAGGACTGGTCCGTCTGTCTTTGACAGGTGGCTCCTTCATCATCAGATGTTGAATGGTGTATTGAAACGTCTCATGTTTCAAATCTCTGATTTCCGCCCTTAGTCAAGATAAAGTTCTGCTTCTAAGAGTTGATATAATCACACTAGACTCATCCAAATAATTTGTATCTACTCCCTATTTTAAGGTCACTTATTAGTAGCATTATTTATATATGCAACATCCCTTTGGCAACATAAAGAAACATGTTCATGAGTGTGGCACTGGAGAGCCAAAATTCTGCCTCCAGAGGGAAGGAGGAGGAGATTCAAAGCAGGGGATTTAGCACAAGAAAGGTGTGGGCATGGTATATGTGGGAAGGAAAAGGGAGATATGATTGGCATTTTTAGTATTTTTACAATCATTAGTATGAGTTTAAGCAAACTCTGGGAGATAGGGAAGGACAGGGAAGCCTGGGTGCTGCAATCCATGCAGTTGCAAAGAGTTGGACACGACATGGCTACTGAACAACAAAAGTATGATTGTATTTTAGAAAGAATACTGGAGATAAGGCGGCTAGTTCGGAGTTATGATGGGGGTCTACACTTGCTGTGGCTCATTTTTCATGCTGGCAAGAATAGGCTTCACAGCTAGTACTAGTAAAGTGGAGAAAGGTCAGACAGTCTATGCTGTTCAAGCCTTGGCCTTGCCATTTATTAATTTACTCCTTTGGTCAAATTTTTTCCCCCATCCCCTTTTTGGTTAAATTTTACTTTATTCTGATAAGCCTGAATTTTTTTCAGGTGTATAATGAAGATAATAGTAATACCTACACTATAATAGGTTGTGAATATAAATGAGCTAGGGAATATCCTGGCATGTTGTCAGTGGTCAATAAATGTCTGCAGATTTTCATTTTGCTTCCTCCTTTTCCTGGTTCAGAGTAATTCATATTCAGCTGAAAATATTTTGAATTTAGTTTCTCTTCTCTCTTGTCTACTCACTAGCTGTGTGACGATTCCTTCTTTGTATCACAGTTTTGTCCCTTTAAAAATGAAGATAACGTGAAAAGTAAGTTGTTGATATTAGAGTACTTTGAAATAATCACTGGTTATTTATGAAAAGGATATGATTATGTAGAGGAAAACAGTCTTGATTTCTTTTAGCTCATTCTTTATCAGAGTCACCCTACAAATGATGGAAGAAGTCCAGGAAATTTCCTGTGGGTCCATCGTTCAATAAGACATAGAGAAAACTAGTCATCATGAAAAGCTTGTTAGAAATTAACTTACCCCATGGATGGGTGGAGTAAGCTGGCTGGCCAAGAGATGTTAGTTGAGAAATGTCAAAAAGTCAAACTCCCCTTCAAATCTCTTCTATCAAGTGTAGTGAGCATCCCCAAATACTAGTATTAGAAAATTTGTACTTTTACAATATTAAGACCTACAAAGCAAAGTGATAGAGTACAAAGAATAAATGACTCTGCATTCAAGTGGGCTTTAGGACTAACTAGCCATAAAGTCCTGCAGTCTTCTGGGTCGCATAGTAAAGGATGCAGGTTGGTGTAGGATGATCTCTGTGGTTCTTTCTTCCTTTAAGATCTTGTGAATTAGGCTGCTGAGAGAGAATGGATTCCTAAAACCTTTGATGTTCATCTGTAAGAGTTGGCCAACCATTCTGGTGACCAGCACATGCTCCAGGAGGATTACTCTGAGGGGAGTGGACAGAAGAGAGGGTTGTTGTAGAGATTCTGCTGGCAACAGTGGAGACTGGCTGGCTGGGGCTGGAGCTGCAGAAGAATGAGAAATGAAGTGATTCAACGAGGGAGATGGGCTTGCTGGGTCAAGGGAGGGAAGGCTGCGGTGCTGACTTGCCCACTTCTTCACCCTGCTGACCAGCTCTGATTAGAGACCAATCATTCTGACATCCGGTTTGTACCGTAAAGTTCCTAGCCTGTTTCTTGGACTGATTGAATTCTTTCGGTGAAGTCTTCATCTACAAATGAGGTTTAATGCTAATTTACTTGTCTGAAGGAGGGGATAAAAGCTCTATAGCTTTTTGAAGTTCATTTAGCAATGAGGTGTGTTTATTCTGGGAGGTACGTTATCTCATTTGCCTTAAAAGCAGGCAAAAATTTTAACCTAAAGTTTTTGTATTTTAGTTGTAGGAAAACTAGAATGGAGATCAGCAAACTTGGTTTTAGTCTGAGCTCTGGCACTTAGAGATATGAACCTGGGCCTCAGTAACCCTTCGGGGTCTCACCCCTATTGGAGATGTGGGGATGAGGCTGTGTGAAGAGCTCTGCACAGTGCTGTGCAGCCAGTAAGTGCTCCATGACGAAGGGCTATTATTTTTTCAATCCTGGTACAGTACCTGGAAATTTGAAATAGTAAAGAAAACATAGTTATTGAATGAATGAACAGCAACAACAAAAGGGTGTTGTGAAGTTCAAAATAAGTCAATGTGTGAAGTACCACATCAGAGTTAAGTATACTCTGTTTGTTGAATGAAGCAACAGTTTCACACATACAGCAATGTTGTAAAAGAAATTCCCACACCTGAAACATCTCTTCCTACCTAAGTGAGGTGGGTGGTATGATTTCTAGTGTGTTACCTACATTAGCGATACCTCCCCTCGCAACCCTATCTAAACTAGAGTGTTTGTGTGTGTGTGTGTGTGTGCTCAGTCGTGTTGAATTCTTTGCGACCCCACTCACCAGGCTTCTCTGGTCATGGGATTTTCCCAGCAAGAATACTGGAGTGGGTTGCCATTTCTTCCTTTAGGGGGTCTTCCTGACCCAGGGATCAAACCCACGTCTCCTGCATTGCAGGTGGGTTTTTTTTTTTTTTTTTTTACTGCTGAGCCACTGGGGAAGCCCAACTAAACTAGAATTCCCTCTAATTACTCTTTACCCTTTATCTGGCCTTCCTCTCCATCTTACCACCTGGCAAGTTTATTTGTATTAATTAATATTATCTAACTCTTCTCCCTCCTCCCTTTTGAATGTGAGACCTATGAAAGTGGGCCCTTTTGCCTGTTTTTGACTTTTCTCACTACTACAAATGGCATTTGTAGAATGATACATGCACATCATAAGCACACACACACACACAGATATGAATTAATATCTCTTGTGCATGCTTCATCTGTGATAACAACTTTTCTTAAATGATCAAGCCCTTTTTAACCCTACCCACCATTACTTAAAGCCTACAGTGGGACTTCCCTAGGGGTGCAGTGTTTAAGACTCTGCACTTCCACTGCAGGGGGCACAGGTTCCATGCCTGGTCAGGGAACTAAGATCCTGCATGCTTGTATGGCACAGCCCCTACAAAAAGTCAAAACTGTATCACATCTAGTTTTAAAGCAATAGCAATACAATTTCTTGGTGACTCATTGGAGGTATCACTGTGTATAGATGGATCTTATGAGCAGGACCTGGAAGCTGTTAGTCTGTGATCATGTGTGCCTTTAAGGATGGTCAAGAGCACTGCTTCCTAGATGGAGGTGCCCCCAGGCCTGACAGCTCTAAATCAGGAGCAACACCAGTAATTCTGCTCTGTGCTCCATAAAAAATTAATAGCCATAAAAGTCAAATTGGCTTCCTCACTAGCAAATGAACTTTACTACCTTCCTTAGCTTACAGACTCTTAGTAACCAGTATGTAAAAAATACCAACCAGGGAAAGATATTTTCCAGCTTTATAGGCTTAAAAAAAAACCCATTTAATTCAATCTGGCACCCAGGCTGAATGTAAAATAGCTGCAAAGCAGTATTGATGGGACAACACATGATATAATTAAATATTT
Organism: Bos indicus x Bos taurus; assembly: GCF_003369695.1. Lineage (NCBI taxonomy): Eukaryota > Metazoa > Chordata > Mammalia > Artiodactyla > Bovidae > Bos > Bos indicus x Bos taurus. The sequence goes on along the minus strand of NC_040079.1, from coordinate 103,123,848 downwards.
GTATCAGTTCATCAAGTGAAAGATAAAAATCATATAAAAAATCATGTAAGATAAAAATCATGCTCAGTAGCATCTGACTCTTTGTAACCCCATGGAGTGTAGCCTGCCAGGCTCCTCTGTTTATGGAATTGTCCAGGCAAGAATATTGGAGCAGATTGCCATTTCCTACTCCAGGGGATCTTCCTGACCCAGGGATCGAACCCGGGTCTCTTGTTTGGAAGGTGGATTATTTACCACTCAGGTCACTTGTGAAGCCCAAGATAAAAATCAGTCAGACACCTTTAAGCGGGACTAAAGGCAGATGTTTGTTGTAGCCCTGCGCCTACGTTGTACATGGTTGTTCTCCTTTTGGAGCATTATCTCATCTGCTGCAAGATTATCCTTTGATATTTTCTGAGGGCCTGCTCTCTGCAGGGCTCTGAATAATATTTAACAATTTCTAATGCAGAATCTGGGGCCTCAAACTCACCTGGGGAACTTGTTAAACCTGTGGGTTCTTGGGCCTCATTACAGGTATTCTCATTACACTGATGGTGGTCCCGATGCCATACTCGGAAAAGTAGTGTCATTTCCAACCACAAGCCTTGGGTAAAAATCCAGGCTTCATCACTTACAAACTCTATGGCCTTGGGCAAGATAATGAATCTTTTCCTAAACCTCAATTTTCTCATTTGTAATTCAAGCTTTTGGATGATAAAGTGCTCTGGATACATTATCATTTAATCCTACTTTCTAGGATAGTGTAGGAGTAAATGAGGCAATGTATGTAAAACATTTAGCTCAGAGTCTGATAAATATTGTACTATTACTGCTGCCAGAAGCTAAGATGTACTGACTGCTTGCTCTCTGAGGCACACTGTTCTAAGTGCTTTACATGGATTCACTGTTTTAAATCTCAGATAGGTACTGTTTTATGCCTGTTTTATACAGCTGAGCAAACTGAGGTGCAGAGAAATCAAGTAACCCGTGTGCAAGTCACACAGCTATAAGCAAAGACAGGAATCCAGGTTTGTGTGATGTCCGACTCCACATACTTGGTCTGCTCTTCTTTTCCCCTTGAGCCCGTCTATCTCCCTTCTTCTACCTTTACATTTGGCCCTTATCAGCCCCACACTGGTTAGTCTGTTGTTTTCCTCTGTGTTCTGGCACCAGTACATTCGATGCTGAAGGGGAACTCTGGACATTGTTATGCTTGTTGTGCTCAGTCATGTCTGACTCTCTGCTACCTTATGGGCTGGAGGCCGCCAGGCTCCTCTGTCCGTGGGACTTTTCAGGCAAGAATGCTGGAGCGGCTTGCCGTTTCCTACTCCAGGGACTCTTCCTGACCCAGGGATTGAACTCAGGTCTCTTGTGTCTCCTGCATTGGCGGGAGGATTCTTTACCACCATGTGGGAAACCCACATTTATTGGTGAAGGGGAACTGAACATACATTCTGAAATAAGAACCTACCTCAGAATTTAGGAACTTCAAATATTCTGCTATTCCCCACCCTTCCCCCCAAATATATGTATAAAAGCAACGTTAGTTGACAAATCTGAAAAATCAACATAACTTTTTATTTTGGCTCAGAGAAGTATATGTACATCAAAAGAAATCAGAAAGGAAACATTCAAAAACTAAACTGAAAATTTCATGTTCTTTATGGCTAGCTTAGGCTAGTGGCATTGTAGGTAATTACATTTTTTAGACTTTCTACCTCTTCTGAATTTTGTACCACATTGAACTTATATTACTTTGTAATCAGAAAAAAATCCCTTCTTCAAAAGAAAGCAAATTAATTGCAAGTACATCTTCACAACATTTTTCTTGTATTTCTTCAGGCTACTGCTCACTCTTAGGCACGCATCCTGGTCACCTCCGTAGGACGCAGAGAAAAGCTGATCAATATTTTAGTGCCAAGGGGAGGAAGGAGGGACTGGTGAGAGAGAGAATATTTTAAAACTGTGTGAGCTCTGATAGAGTTATGCCTCAGTTCACTGACCTTGAAAATTAACCTAGGGTAACCAGAGGACTAAGCCCCAGAATAAACAAATAAGCAAGAAAATTCATTTCCAGTTTTGTGCAAATGTTAACAACATGTTGTGTTTCCACAATGCCAAAACTTATTAATTTAAATGAAAAACAACATCAGTCAAGTCATTGGAAACACACAAAAATCAATATGGGTGTTATTTTATAGATCAGGCTATCACTTTATAGATGGAATTTCTTTACTGTTCCTGTGTTTATTTAGTCACCACTTGAAATAGTTAGAGGTCATACTGGATTCTGCACAGACACTGATGCTTCAGAGAGAAAAATTATGAAAATACCACACTGCAAAAGGAAGTGTGATGAAAAAGGCTCTAGTACCTTTCAGGGCCGTAAAAGAGCCATCAGAAACATCCCGTTTTCTAATAAAGTGGTTGCTAATTTTTTTTTTTTCCTCTTTGATAGCACAGTGCAATCCATTTACTAGTAGATTGGAAACCTTTGGGTATAAAGAAATTGTAGACTATATGGAACAATTCTCCACACCAATAATAATCTTCCAACCACATTGATGCGTTAAGCTACTTATAATAGGAGTTGCTTGGTAGCTAATGGGAAAGAAGGTTCTGGAACTAAGGTCTTTCATAATCTTTTGTATAAAAGCAGAGTTTCTGAAATGAGGGAAGTTGTTATTGTGAGCGCTTGAGAATGCGGAGAGAAAAAGCCTATTATAGTGTGTAAGCCAAAGAAGAGATATCATACAATGATGGTACTTTGCATTTATAAATTAGAATACTCTCAAATATTTGATGTGTTCTCAGATCTATTTTATCTCTCTGTTTCTGTCACAGCTGTGTATCAGCTGGGCATTTTCACCCCAGGTTGATGAAAATACTAAGGCGTGGTTAAGTCATTTGCCAAATTTACTGGTCGGGTAAAAATGACAGTGGTGGGGCAGTATACTTTACTAAGTTGGAGCTTACTGATACTCTGTGTTTTTGTCTTTCTTGATAATTGTTCTCAGAGCATAAGAACATCTGCATGAAAAGTAAAAGCAAACAAACAAAAAGAAAAAACAGTGCAGCGCCCAGTCTGCCTTGTCTGCATCAACGTTAATATCCAGAAATGCTCAAGTCAATAACTGTGAAGCGCAGTATTCCAAAAATTTGGGCTCACTGACTGCTGTTTTTCTTTTTATCCAGATTCTTTGACATTGTTTATGCCCAGCTGAAGTTAAGATGTAGACAGACAGAGGCACAGCAAAGATTATCTGGCTCAAATCGTGCATTTTTATGGCAGTTGTGATGTGGTTTTCAATATGGTTTAAATGTTTGTCACCTTCAGGTTTGTGCCAAAAAGGCAGGCCATGTGAACGGCAAGGACAAGCTTAGAGATGCATGGTAGAATCTCATGCTTCACTTGGCATTTTTGGAAAAATTCATTGGAAGGATTTTCCAGTTTAAGCCTATGATGATGGGCCTTTTCCTACTTTCTCTGCCCCCCTCCCTCTCTACTTTTTAACAGAAAAAGAGATTGAAATCAGTGAAATTCCTATCATACGGGCCTGATGAGAATATGCACTGACTCTGTTGGTGTCTGAGATTGACTAAGGCACAGCACACAGAAAACTCAGATGATCCCTTTTTCAGACAAGCATTGTCTTTTCAATCCTCCCTAAATACTTCATCCTTCCACTTTTGCAATTACACTTGTAATTATGTGTTTCATACCAGCCTGTCCCACTTGATTGAATTACCAGAGTGCTAAGACCAGGCATCTCTGTTCACATTTGCATTCTCTTCCTTCTATTCCTATAAATGTGGAGATTTAGGGTAAGAAAATAAGAGCCTGTCTTCTATTTGGAGGACTGGACTCCCATGTTTAAACACATACAGTGTTTGAAGTTCACCTATAATTGTCTAGTAAGGATGGGTCACAGCAGCAAAGATAGGTGATAGTAAGTGGATTCTGGGGTGATAAGAAAATGATTTTAGAATATTTCTGTCTTTGTACTATGAAGATCTAATGAACAATGCACTTTTCTGCTACTTTTGTCTGCTCTTCTAAAAAACCGTGTTGTATAGCATATTCTGTTACTGAAGTCACGAATGGCTCTTTTTTGTTGTAGGTTGCACTTTAGGGATGCTAGTTTAGGGATGTTGTACCTCCTTGGGTTTACCTGTGAAAGTACATAACAAGCTCAGCTATGGAAAAGAGGCTATTATAACTACTGGTAGGCTTAAGAAAGGGAGTGACATCATCTGGTTCACCTGTTTTGAAGACGTCCTGCTTGCTACATAGGAAATGTATTGTTCTGGACCAGAGTGAAAGAAGAAAAGCTGTATTAATAGCCTGGGCAAGACAATAGGGTGGCTTAGACTACAGTTGTGGAAATGGACAAGAAGAGAAGTGGGTATGTTTGAGATGCATCTTGGAAACAGGATCTAGAGGATTTATATTGTGGATTGGGATACAGGATGTAAAGGAGCTAAAAGTACCTGATGATTTTTGCCATGAGTAACTGACTGAATCACCTTCCCTGGTGGCTCACATGGTAAAGACTTTGCCTGTAATGTGGGAGATCTGGGTTTGATCCCTGGTTCGGGAAGATCCCCCGGAGAAGGGAATGGCAACTCACTCCAGTACTCTTGCCTGGAGAATCCCATGGACGGAGGAGCCTGGCGGGCTGCAGTCTGTGGGGTCACAAAGAGGTGGACACGACGGAGCGACTTCACTTTCAGTATTCAACTGACCGAATGGTGCTGCCTTTTACTGAGATGATGACTCTTAGATGGTGGATGAGTGAAACTGAGGGTTCCGTTATGAATTCGAAAAATTCTAGATGCCAAATTATATATCCAACTCTCGTTTTTGGATTAAGTTTGCAAATTATTACCTTTATTATCATGTTTAAAATTAATCTGTTGTTTTTAATTGTAAACTCCTAAGGATGGACTGCTTTGGTGCTCACTTTTGCATGGCTTGTATTTCTGGGCCTCTTAATTAGTTGAATGATGACCAGATGGTGGTAGGGACTTCCACACTGTTTTCCCCGCCCTTCCTTTCCCTTCCCTTCCCTTCTCTCCTCTTCCTTCCCTTCTCTTTGCTTCCCTCCTTCCCTCCCTCTCTTCTTTCCTTTTTCTCAGTGCCATCTCCCTGCCTTCTTCAATGTAAGAAGCAGTACTAACCTGGGAACCATCACGTTTCGGTACTAGTCTTCACCGGCTGTGTGACTTTCAAAGTTCTGATGAATATTTTTTGAGCCTCAGTTTCTTCAACTGAAAAGTGAGGCAGTTAGAGGTGATTGGTAAAGTTTCTCTGAGTTCTAAAATTCTGTAATTAGTATTTTTCTCTCCAAAATGTGCAAATCCAATGTGTACTTGTAGGTTTACCTTCTAACTGTTTCAAGGGAAGGTATTTATGGTAAGAGACAATTCAGAGGTAATCAATTAATCTCACTCATGTGAAGGGTGAGGGAAGTAGAATCCTGAGGTATGCTTCCTCACTTATAAAATGAGACTTAAAATGATAATAATGGCAATAGTAATAACAGTGATAATACTGACATCAAAAAATTCTCCTGGGACTAAAATGAGATAAAACGTGCAACAGTGCCTAGCTAGAAAGAAATGTTAATACATGTTGGCTCTCACAATGATTATTGTTGGGTGTCATCTTATTTGCCTAAGGATATCCAATCAGCTGGTGGAAGACCTGGGGCTAAATTGTTTCCTTATGAGGCAGAAGCCTTCAATTTCTCTTCTAGGTCCTTCCTGTCTTCTTCAGCAACCAGAGCTGAATATGTTGGTACACTGTGGAGACAGTACTCTAAAATGGCTATGACATACCTTAGGGGTGAAGTAAAACCTGGATTTGAAACCAGGTTCTGGTACTTCTTCCCTGTGTGACATTGGATAAGTATCAAATGCTCCTGAATCTCAGTCTCCTCATTTGTCTCTCAAAGAGATGTAGTGAGGATAAATGATGTAATGTAATCTGGTACTTGACCATGTTCATGGCATGAATAAAGTCAATAAACCATACTTGACTAATTATCTTCCTTCCACCACACTTGCTAAATGCAGAAAATTCTCCTTATTGCCTACCTGGAGTTATTAGTGAAAGTCGCTCAGTCATGTCTGACTCTTTACCACTCCATGAGCTGTATAGTCCATGGAATTCTCTAGGCTAGAATACTGGAGTGGGTAGCTGGTCCCTTCTCCAGGGGATCTTCCCAACTCAGGGATCGAACCCAGGTCTCCCACATTGTAGATGGATTCTTTCCCAGCTAAGCCACCAGGGAAGCCCAAAGGGAGAGTGAAGTTACTCAACTGTGTCCGACTCTTTGTGACCCCATGAACTGTAGCCTGCCAGGCTCCTCTATCCATGGGATTCTCCAGGCAAGAATACTGGAGTGGGTTGCCATTTCCTTCTCCAGGGGATCTTCCTGACCCAGAGTTCGAACCTGGGTCTCCCACTCTTTAGGCAGACTCTTTACTGTCTGAGCCACCAGGGAAGCCCTAGAAGTTATTATATATAGTTTAAAAAAATTGTTTCCATCCATTTACAGATTCTTTTATTAAAATTGATTACTTTTAATTTAGCTATTTATTTTTGGCTGCTTTGGGTCTTCATTGCTATGTGCTCCCTGCTGAGCAGGGAGGAGCTAATCTCCGTTGTGGTGGCTTCTCTTGTGGAGCACGGGCTTTAGGGCATGGGCTCAGTAGTTGCGGTACATGGGCTTAGCTATCCCATGGTATGTGGAAATCTTCCCAGACCAGGGGTAGGACCTGTGTCCCCTGCATTGGTAGGTAGATTCTCAACCACTGGACCCTCAGGGAAGTCCTACGTGTACTTTTTGAAGGAAAGTCTGGTCTTGCAATCTGGCAGACAAAGATATCAGATTCAGACTGATTCCTTACCAGCTGAGCCACCATGGAAGCCCAAAGGGAGAGTGAAGGCACTCAACTGTGTCCGACTCTTTGCAATCCCATGAACTGTGGCCTGCCAGGCTCTTCTATCCATGGGATTTCCCCAGGCAAGAATACTGAAGTGGGTACCATTTCCTTCTCCAGGGGATCTTCCTGACCCAGGGATCAAACCCAGGTCTCCTGCACTGCAGGTGCATTCTCTACCATCTGAGCCACCAGGGAAGCCCGCCAGGTTGGAATGTTAGAAGATGACAATAATGCTTTAAGTCTGGACAGCAATCAGTATGACTTGAACAGAAGGGTGGAGGGCCATGGGAGGGAGGTCTCTAGGAAAGAAAGAAAATTGTTTGGTTAACCAACATGTTTGAACATAAAAAATATTATTGGTGTTTGAAAGGTCCTTAACAACATTTAGAAAATGTTAGCTATTGTTCATGTAAATCTAAATAAATGAGACAAGAATCTTCAAGAAAATGTAGATAGTAAGGGAAATGTCATCATTGTACATCATTTGGCTTGATCATCAATATTACACATAGAGTTTTTTGAACTCTGATTTTCCATGTAGCCGCCAATAATAACTTAGTTCTACTGGAAAGATGGATAAATGGAAAAAAAAGAATGAAGGTACTGTGGAAAAAGAGCTAAATTCTCATCTAAAAAGCCAAAAAATCAAATAATAGTGTCTAAGCTTAATAATTGGAGAACTCAGTGGCAACCCACTCCAGTACTCTTGCCTGGAAAATCCCATGGATGGAGGAGCCTGGTAGGCTGCAGTCCATGGGGTCGCTAGGAGTCGGACACGACTGAGCGACTTCACTTTTACTTTTCACTTTCATGCATTGGAGGAGGAAATGGCAACCCACTCCAGTGTTCTTGCCTGAAGAATCCCAGGGATGGCAGAGCCTGGTGGGCTGCCGTCTATGGGGTCACACACAGTTGGACACGACTGAAGCGACTTAACAGCAGCAGCAGCAAGCTTAATAATGGCACCCCACTCCAGTACTCTGGCCTGGAAAATCCCATGGACAGAGGAGCCTGGTAGGCTGTGGTCCATGGGGTCACTAAGAGTCAGACATGACTGAACGACTTCACTTTCACTTTTCACTTTCATGCATTGGAGAAGGAAATGGCAACCCACTCCAGCATTCTTGCCTGGAGAATCCCAGGGACAGGGGAGCCTGGTGGGCTGCCGTCTATGGGGTCGCACAGAGTCGGACATGATTGAAGTGACTTAGCAGCAGCAAGCATAATAAATAAAAAAGCAATATTTATAGTTAGAAACATTAAGGCAATTATAAGGAAAAAAAGCAAAAGTGTTGAAAGTGGTTCCTGCTGGGGAATAGGACTAGGGATTGGGAAGTGGTGGGAAGGAGGCTACTGTGTTTCCTTGTGTGCCTTATATATCGTTTGAATTAAAATGATGATTGATAGAAAAGTATAAAAAAGATGATCTACACCTGTCTTTACTTTCTGTATCTTTCCTAAATGAGATAAATATGAGTTATCTGTGAAATATGTATAAAGCTTTTTTTATTGGAGCATAGCTGCTTTACACTGCTCTGTCAGTTTCGTCTACAGCAAAGTGAGTCAGCCATATGTATGCATATATCCCCTCTGTTTTGAATTTTCTTTCCATTTAGGTCACCGCAGAGTAGAGTTCCCTGTGTTATACAGTAGGGGCTCATTAGTTATCTATTTTATATATTTTAGTGTATATAAAATATATATTAAAATATATATTTTAATATCTATATCTATATCTATCTATCTATCTATCTATCTATATATATGTATCAATCCAAATCTCCAGTTCACCCCAGCTACCCCTCTTAACCCCTTTGGTATCCAAATGTTTGTTCTTTACATCTGTGTCTCTATTTCTGCTCTGAAGATAAGATCATCTCTACCATTTTTCTAGATTCCACATATGTGTTAGTATATGATATTTGTTTTTCTCTTTCTGACTTACTTCACTCTGTATGATAGTCTCTAGGTCTGTCCACATCTCTGCAAACGACAGAGTTTGGTTCCTCTTTATGACTCAGTTACAGTCTACTGTACATATGTACCACATCATCTTTACCCATTCCTCTGTTGATGGACATTTAGGTTGCTTTCATGTCCTGGCTACTGTGAATAGTGCTGCAATGAAAAAAAAATGCTGTCTGGGCTCTCACTGTGTTTTCAGGACTACAGTTCCCCCAGATGATGTAGAAGCATGCCTATAAAATGCAGTATTGGGCAATAGAATGTTTCGCGAAATTTAGATATACTTAAAGTGTTATTTAGGCTACCCACTCCAGTATTCTGGCCTGGAGAATTCCATGGACAGTCCATGGGGTTGCAAAGAATCGGACACAACTGAGCAACTTTCACTTCATTTCACAAGGTGTTATTAGTGTTTGAAGTAAAGTTTGTATTGATTATATCATCAGTAGACTTGTGTTAATAATATTATAAAATATATGCCTTGAAACAAATGCAGGTCACAAGCATTTTTTATAAGTAAATGTGATAATAGAACTTGTTTTTTTTTTACGGTACTTTTACCTCATGAAGTATAGGAACTCAGTCTTTTCTTCTTTGGTGACTCTTAGAACCCAGTATGGAATATATAACATTTTTTTGGAAGTGAAGTCAGAGCAAAGAGCATCTACTCCCACTCCCTCATTTTATTTCTTTTTTGACTTAATTTTATTTTAAAAAATTTATTGGAGTTTATAGTTGACTTACAATATTGTGTCAGTTTCAGGCTTACAGCAAAGTAAATCAGTTGTGTGTTTGTATATAGGTGTATATATATATTTGTGTGTATATATATCTCCATTCTTTCTTAGATTCTTTTTCCATACCGTTCATTACAGAGTGTTATATAGAGTTTCCTGTGCTATACCACAGGTCCTTATGAGTTATTTATTATATATACAGTAGTGTGTACATGCCAATCCCAATCTCCCAGTGTTTGGTGCCCCCTTTCCCCATTGGTAACCTTAAGTTTGTTTTCTACATCTGTGACTCTACTTCTACTTTGTAAATAAGTTTATTTGTACCATTTTTGTTTTAGATCCACATATAAATGATATCATATGATATTTGTCTTTCTCTGATTTACTTCATTCAGTATGACAGTATCTAGGTTACCAGTAATTCTTATTTGGGAACGAAGGTGAATGATGTCACAGACTCATAGAATCACATGGGAGGTAATTTAAAAAGATAACTCATTTCCCACCTTGGATGGTCAAGCTATACCTCCAATGCCACGGGGAACTCAGATAGTGGTTCTTATCAAAATGTGAGGAAAATGGTATTAAAAATATTCCACTAAGACCTTACTGAAAACTACATTATAAACTTAATTTACTATTTCCATGGGCTTCCCTGATGGCTCAGTGGTAAATATTCTGCCCTCCAATGCAGGAGACTCAGGTTCCATCCCTGGATTGGGAAGATTCCCTGGAGGATAAAATGGCAACCTACTCCAGTATCCTTGCCTGGAAATCCTATGGACAGAGGAGCCTGGAAGGCTATAGTCCATGGGATTGCAGAAGAGTCAAACATGACTTGGGGACTAAACAACAACAATTATTTCCATAATTATAGTAAGAGCTGATATTCCCATATAAGGTTTAAAAATAATATTAATGGCATTGAGTCAAGTAATTTTTAAGCATGGTAATATATTTAAATAATCTGCTTGAACTGGTCTTCTGTTTCCAGTGAAAATGAAGTAATGGGGGTTGAATTTGTACTTCTACTGAGAACAACCAAAGATGGACAAAATGTGTGAAACAAGTTTGAAGACACTGGACGTTATATTCCAAGCCATAAAACTGTTTCAGTAAATTGAAAGGATTCAGGTCACGAAAATAATCATAATGAAATGAAATTAAAAATCAATAAAGTAGTCCATTTAACAAATTAGCAAATGAAATTATTTGTATTATACAATAATTTAAGTGAAATATCCTTGGATTTTCTTTTGGAGGGTGGGGAACCTCTTAGCTCCCACCTCCCAAGAGAAAAAAAAATCATGTTAAAGTGTATGTAAATGGCCAGTGTAGGAATGTCATTTTATGTTTGAGTTTACACTGGCAAAATAATATGGATTCTAGAGGGAAATAAGACTTATTTGGCAAATAAGCACAATGCTTTCAAGAAATAAAATGAATTAGGAGACTTTGAGATCTAGAAGTTTTAATGTATGGAGTAATTTTGTTTTCTTCTTGAATTGCATATGTGGCCTAAAAATCAGTGAAACACATTTTAATCAGACAACATGTAAATAGGATTTAAACATCTTTGAATTAATTTTTTTTCCAGGATGGTTTTCCTTTGGGGAGATAGACATTTTCAAGTTGATTCTACCATACATGTATACAACTAACTTACTTTATCTAATATTTCTGTTCAATACAAGTACTGCTGTCATGAGACTCTTCATTGACCCCCAAGTACATCTCATCCACTCCCACAGCTGGGCCTTTGCTCATGTTGAATCTCCACATGAATATCTTTCTTGGCTCTTTCCAAACCCCATCTATTTATACTTCCATCTTATGAGCTAGGGACTTCACTTCAAATATTCTGACCTGCTGTTAATGTTCCTTTCTCTGGTACACTTAATAGGAACATTTAATGTTCCTATAGAAGTTCATATATAACCAAGACTAAAGAAGTATAATATAATGCAGATTCTCTTATTCATTATTCTGTGGGTTTTAAACCATAGTGAGTGGTTTTAACCAAGTGAGGATACATATTCCCTTGAAAGTGGTGGTAATAATGCAAGTTTTTTCCCAGTCCTTGGAAACCCCAACCCATGAGGACTAAGGGATCAGGAATTTGTATTTTACCAAAGATTCTGGAATATCCTGATGTGATGTCTGCATATTAATTTTAAGCAAAAACCCCATATCTTTAATGGATTTCAATAATTCAGTGTAGTTTACTCATAGTTTATAGTCCTTCTTTTATATCTTTATATCAAGTTGAGTGCTAAGCATATAATGGATTCTCAATAAATGCTCACAAATTAATTGAAGCAGTGCAGTTACACATATGTTTAATGTATGTACTTTTTAGATATTTTTTTTTTTAATGATTGTATAGTCAGGAGGCCTGGCGTGCTGCAATTCATGGGGTCGCAAAGAGTCGGACACGACTGAGCGACTGATCTGATCTGATCTGATAGTCAGGTATCTAATTAAATTTTTTTTCCCCAAACTTGTGATTTGGCTTCTCATTTGAATAATAGAATTTTAGTGCTAGAAGGAATTTCTGAAATTAACTTGATTCTCTTAGTTTTCAATGAAATAGTTGAGGGCGTGAGAGGTTAAGTGACTTGCCCAAGTTCACGCAGCTAATTAGTGAGAGTTGCATGTACAGAATTCAAGTCTCCAACCTCCCAAACCTTGTGTTCTTGCTGTTGCCCATGTTGCCTCTTACTAAGAAATCTTCCCAGTAACCCTAGGTAGTGACACAGTGATAAGATTTAAACATTTGAAAGAACTCACAGCAGCTATTACTTTAGCTTATTTGGTCAGGATTTTTTTGGGTCAGATAATTCATTTTTTGTGGTTCTGTCCCATGTGGTAGAAATTTTAGCAGAATCCCTGGCCTCTAATAATTGGTTGCCAATAGCACCCTTTACCCCAGTGCCAATAAAAAATGTCTCTAGACAGTGCCAAATGTCCCCTAGGAAACAAAACCACTCCCAGTTGAAAACCTTTGCTTTAAACAGACAAGCACATAAATGCTTGGATCATTGGATTCTTAAATTCTTGGAAAGACTCATAAAGGGTCTTTCAAGATCCTTACTAGACAGAGATTTTTACTGGACGATGTTCAGCATTTGAAGCTATCTCTATGTGGAGGTACCATACACATAGGCTGTAAACTGAAGGCTAGAGAAGTTGAGTGCAGTGCAATGTTATAAAGTAGAATTACTAAGCCATATGATCTTGTGATTTAGATGGATTTCTATGGCTTTTTTATTTACATGAATTTTTGTTATGTTTCTTTTTATTTTATTCTTAAGTCTACTATGCCTATTATTTCTTTAAATGGAGCATTATGTTATGATAATGCTTTTCATCATCTGTAATCCAATGTATATAGATTCTAGATGTGAAACATTTATCTTGTGGATTTTTCAAAAGTCAAGAAAAACTATGCAGATATACCCTTTGGAAAATGTAAATATATATAACGTTTTATCATATGCAATGAGTCTTTTTCTCCACCCCCTCCCCCCACTCCCCACATCCCTTGCCTTGAATGTAGAAGCTCAGGAAAGCCTATTTGACCACTTGAGTCAAGCTTGACATTAACAGTAGCATGTCTTAATGGATATATGCTTATCTTTGCTGCTGTGCTGAAGGAAACAGCACTTTCTGCTCTCACAGGATAGGAATTACGAACTGAAGTTTAATGGATGAGCAACATATTATCAAAGAGAATACATCTCTTTAGTGTAAGTCAGAAATAAAGGGAGAGAAGTATTCTTTAAGGAGAACTTTATCCCATAGAGTAGCTTGTGAAATAGAAACATTAAGCGGGGAGTGGAAGGTTGAGTTCTAGTGCTGCTTATGTCACAAGGACACTCTCTGATTTGGGGATATTTTTTATTTATCCATTAATAATGATGTTAGGCTAGATGATCATATACATGCATATATTGCATATCTACAGTAAAAATTCAATTATTTATATTGCTCAGAATAAATTTTTTTAGTGGAAAGAAGAAAATAGAACTAGAGAAATGCCCCAAGTAATAATGTGAACTTCATCAGGAAAAACTGTCCTCTTCTAGATTTGAACATGAAATTTTACTTAGAGGACATATAAACATAGAAGCCTTGTATACAATGGTTCTAATAAAATTAAAACAAAATACTAACCTCCAAATGATTTTCTTCTCCTCTAGCTAAAACAAAATACTGTATTTGCTCCTAGTAATATTCTGCTCAATTAGGTCAATTAGTGGTTTAATATTCAAAGGAAATAGTACTCAATGATTATAATATTGATGATTTTCATAATTAAAATATGGAAATGATAAATATCAACTGCTTAGACTCCAATTAGCTTATTAACATGCAGCAGAGGATACACACCTACACTACTGATATCATTTTTCTTATTTAGTTCTTGGCAACTAAGCACTGTCAGCCCTTAACATGATTATGTCAAGCTCTCCTACAAGTTAGCTCCTGGCCAAAGTCTGACACACACAGTCTGTATCTGGGTTTAATTATGTTGATGAACAAAAAAAGTCACCTTTTTTGTGTGTAGGCTAACTGTTCACTATGTGTAGGGAGACAAGCTGTTGCTCTTTTGATTTACCCTAAAGATTGGAACGAAAGGTCAGGGATCTTTTGATACAAGCTAATTAAAATATCAATGATTATACACACCTTGTAAGCTTGTTTTTGGATCGTTGTAGAATGCTGAAATTTCTTTCTCATATATATTATGACTGTAAGTGCCAAGAAGATCAACATATTAACTTTGGAAAGAATACTTGAACATACCTGAGGTTGCTTTTTATTTCTTTACAAAGTTGAGTACATTAATGTGTGTTTCTCCCACTCATGCCAGAGGGCAATTGAGTTTGGGAGGAAAATTGCAAACGTGGAGAAAACTAGGTCCAGTCAGATCATTAATGAAAACAGATGGGCGTATTCGTCACTGGTGGTTATTAGGCCTCTGGTCATGTAACTGTGGATATTCCAGCTCAATTAATTGGATTAGCTTTCTTAGAAATTTGTCTCTTTGGATCAAAGTGTGATCTATGGACTACCTCCTTTAAAATCACCTGAATTTCTTAAAATGTGTTCTCCCTGACCTCACAACTAAATATTTTATTTCCTTAGGTCTGAAATAGAGCTTTGGACTAAACACTGCCAAACAAAAAATTCCAGGTGATTCTGATACTCTTTAAAAATTCTCAACCTACTAACTTAGATAGCAGCAGCCAGAATTTAGTCAGAACAAATACCTTATCTTTTGCTTGCCTACTTTTCCTAGTGATCCTCTCATCCCTCCTCCATCTCCAGGCCAGAATAATAGAGTGGGTAGCTGTTTCCTTCTCCTGGGGATCTTCCCAACCCAGGGTTTGAACCCAGGTCTCCTGAATTGCAGGCAGATTTTTACCAGCTGAGCCACCAGGGAAGCCCAAGAATACTGGAGTGGGTAGCCTATCCCTTCTCCAGTGTATCTTCCTGACCCAGAAATTGAAACCAGGACTCCTGCATTGTAGGTGGATTCTTTACCAGCTGAGCTACCAGGGAAGCTCCTTCCATCCCCTACCATTAGCTTATCTAGGTTTCAATGAACTGCCAACTAATGCCTGCTAATGAGAGCTTAAAGCATTAGACCCTTTTGGGGGCATTTTTACTTTAATAACAGTAGTAGTAGTGTTGGTGTTAGTAGTGATAATATCTGGTTCTATACATTTCAAACCTTGTGTTTCTTTACCCACATAATTCTGGTGTCAGAGGCTGCAGGGCATTTTCATATTGTGAAATGACCTTGGCCCTGGACTTTTGTGTGATCATGCTAGATGAGTAGGTGCATTGGGAGGGAGGTGAACTCTTGGAAACATTCCTAAACTGAGATGGTTCACAACAATTTAGGTCTATGTGGAGGTGATGGTGAGTCACATAAATGTATTCCATTAAAATCCAGCTGAATATAATTATTCACAACTCAATTTCCCGTAGGTGGATGCCGATAATCTATGAAATCATTCTGAAGTCACAGTGCATAGGAGAGGAAGGATAAGAGAGGGGAAATTCAAGGGGAGAGAGACAGTGGTCTTAACTGTAGTTAAAGTATCTTCTTTTGCAAATTTTGGAAAGATATATAATGGTGAAAACACATTGTTGTCCCTCACTGAAGGGGCAAGAGAGGGGCCCTCAAACTCAAGCTTCATTGGCTTTTCAATAAATTTACTTTTGCCTGTACCTAAGATAGTGACAGACACTTGGCTGCTGTACAAAATTGATACATAGTAAATGGATGAGTGAATAGAAGAGGTATAATCTTATTCTCCCAACATTTTAGATGAGGAATTTAGCAACATTTCTAAAGTCACGTAACAATAAAATGAAATTCATATTAAAAAGCAAATTTGCTCTATGTGGACTTTGCTAGAGGCCTCAAACATCAATACTTCTAGTATAATCCATTCTTGCTGGGGTACATTGCTTAACGTGGCCTTGGGTTCAGGGAGCAATTAATTGTGCAGTGATAATCTCTCTCCAAGAAAATTTCCATCTGCAGTTAGGTCCATTCTCTGTTAAAAAGAATCCAGGAGAAGGTAATGGCTAAAAATCAGGTAATTTTTTTCTGGATATTAAAATGCTCTGACCTAGTTAACTTTCGAACTCATAAGAAGGCTATTAGGTGGTTGTATAAATGCTGTTGGGGAGAGAGGGATACAGTTGGCCCTCACTGCCTGCGGGTTCCACATCCCTGGATTCAACCAACTGCAGAGCAGATGGAGGGTCAAGTGTACCATGGCATTTATAAGGGACTTGAGTATCCTACAATTTTGCTGTTCACTGGAGGTCCTGGAACCAATCCCCTGAAGATACTGAGGGATGACTGTATTCATATTTTCTGATGGTTCTGCAATCAGACTGCATAGTATATGTGTGATATGGCCTTTGACATGAGAACTTTCGGGTCAGTTCATAGTCAGTACTGTATAAGATTGAGAGCGTGACTTCTGGAGTTGTAGTTCTTTAGTACAGTCTGCTGCGTGTGACTGTTAGCCAGTCACTGAGTCCTGTTGTGTCATTATATTTTATCACGTGTTAAATGGGACTGTTTTGAGGGTTGAATGAGTTAACATTTTGATTCATTAAGTGCTCAGTAAATACTAATAATTACTGTCATTATT
This sequence comes from Bos indicus x Bos taurus, assembly GCF_003369695.1. NCBI lineage: Eukaryota > Metazoa > Chordata > Mammalia > Artiodactyla > Bovidae > Bos > Bos indicus x Bos taurus. Next base: position 103,107,032 of record NC_040079.1, on the reverse strand, counting down.
CTTGGTCTTGTCTTTTCACACTCACCAGCTCTTGACACTGGCAAGCACATTATATTTGTGGGCCTCAGTTTCCTCATCAGTAAATATAATAGTTAAAAGATAGTTAAGATTCATAAACTTTTATAATAGGAATAGCCCCAGATAACCATATGTCATACTCAGAAAAATATTATTTTAAGTCAAAGCTGTTGTAGAACTCCTTGTTTAGTAATTGAAAGACAAAAGCCCACTCATTATCTACTATCTTGAAAAATGAAAAAAAAATCCCACAAGTTGGTCTTTTATTTTCTCTTCGAAACTAGTATATTGAAGAGCCAGTCTTGTTGCCTAATGAGCCAAGAATCCAAACCTTGGATTTCATTACTGTTATGATTCCAGATCCCACCAGAGTCTCTTATCAAATGTGGCCTCATTAAGTGCAAAGGCAATGTACTTCTCCATTAAATTGTGCTGAGCTAACTTGTGGGTGATGTGAGCCCAAATGAAATGTACTTATTTTAAATCTGTTCCTATTGGATTGTAGTTGTATATCACAGACAGATATAAACACATGTAAAACCACTTGGGAATCCTCATTTATCTAGACTCTATTCTGAGGAAGTATACTGGATACAAACTTATTTAATGAGGCTCTGTCAATATAAAAACTAAATATAAAACAACTCCAGTGTGTTATTCTGTGTTGAGTATGTTACCTCTAGGACTAACCCAAGAGATTGGATTCTTTTTTTCCTTCACAGAAGATGGAACAGCTTGTGAACAGACCCTCCAGCATGTAATCTTTACTTTTTAGTAGCCAGGAATTTTGTTAACATATTTATAAGCTTGAAAGAAAGAAGACACATTTAAAATTTTTTATTTATTTATATTAATTAGAGGGTAATTACTTTATAATATTGTGATGGCTTCTGCCATACATCAACATGAATCGGCCATAGGCATACATTTTTATCTGGGGCCAATCTCAGCCAATATCGTGTCTGGCCTGGCTCTTGTGGTTCTTATTATGATTGCAAGTTACTCTCAGCAATAACTATCAGAGAAACTTTGAAAAAGTTTATTGTTTGCAAGTACTGAAAATTATTAATATATGGCATACCTGGGGCCACGCTGTGAGGTTGGAGAGAGACAGAGACAGAGGACATGGGGACCCAGGGTTCTGCTTTTATTGGGGATCAAGGGGTAAGAACCTAGAATTTCAAGGACTTACTCTTTCTCAGTGAATTTGAAACATAAAAGCAGGAATTTAAATTGCAGAAAAAGGGGGGGAAAAGCTGTCCAATAGTTAGTTATCAGGAATTAACCAAGATCTCTAAAACAAGGGAGCCTTCAAGGGAGGATGAGGCAGGAGGCATTTGACTGTTTACCTATTAATAGTCCTATGGCTAGAAATGTGTTCATTTGAGATAGCCATCTTTGAAGTGGATACTGCTTTGGAGTGGATGCCTCAGCAATCAAAACTTAAATCAAGTACCTGCATTAGTAAAAGAAAAGCCACTGTCAGGACTTGCACTGCAGCTTTATAATAATATTTGCTAACATTTGCTTTATTCCAGAAATGGTTTAAGTACTATATATGTGTTCACTCACTTAATCTGTTTCTACAGAGAAGGAAATAGAAGCAATTTACCAAGACCATATAGCTAGTGAAGGACAGCTGGATTCACATCCAGGAAGTCCAGTTGGAGTGTGTGGTTATAGCCACTAAACTATTACTGTCTCTTGAATTCCTTCGAAATTATGTCAGTTACCTTAAGGCAGAGAGACATACTAGAAGCTGAACAGTGAGGACTGAAGCCACAGAATGCAAGTTTGTATCTGGTTATCTTTATGTCTTATTTTGTCTCCCAAGGCGGAAGAATATTATATAATATGCAGCCCAATTTCGAAATAGGTGGTTACAAAACTTGCCTGAGGTGACCTGGAGATGTTAGTGAAAGCAGGAATAGGTATAAGCTTCTGTTTCTTGGCTGAAGCCACTAGAGAATGTCTTCCCAGTGACAGCCATCAATGGCTGTAGGGGACAGAAACAAGTAGGAGACAATTAGTGATTCCAGAGGGAAGCGACAGAACACGAAATGCTTGGGGGTGAAAGGAGGGTGTAGGGATCTGGCTTATGGTAATAACTTCACTGCCAACCTCAAGTTAAAGCAAAATTAATGATATATTTTTAAATGTCATTCTAAAAGTATCTTGCTATTCAACACTTGAGTGCCAAACATCCACATTATAGAGTGAGCTCACATTTTTCATCTCTGAAGTCTTTTTTTCAGAGACAAAGACACATGGGCAAAGTCTACCCAAGACTTTTTTGGGAACTATAATGCTTCTGTATTTTGTAGATTTTGGAAGTATGGTGCTAAGTCACTTCAGTCATGTCCGACTCTGTGCGACCCCATAGATGGCAGCCCACCAGGCTCCCCCGTCCCTGGGATTCTCCAGGCAAGAACACTGGAGTGGGTTGGCATTTCCTTCTCCAATGCATGAAAGTGAAAAGTGAAAGGGAATTTGCTCAGCCGTGTCCGACTCTTCGCGACCCCATGGACCGCAGCCTACCAGGCTCCTCCATCCATGGGATTTTCCAGGCAAAAGTACTGGAGTGGGGTGCCATTGCCTTCTCTTTGGAAGTATAGTAATAATTTATATCTGTAACAATGGCTATTCAATGAACATATCGGGGCTTCCCTGGTGGCTCAGACAGTAAAGAATCTGCCTGCAATGCAGGAGACCTGGGTTTGATTTCTGGGCTGAGAAGATCTCCTGGAGAAGGGAATGGCAACCATTTCAGTGTTCTTGCCTGGAGAATCCCTGTGGACAGAGAAGCCTGATGAGCTACAGTCCATTGGGTTGCAAAGAGTTGGACTCAACTGAGTAACTAAATTGATTTACCAAATGAACATATTACATGCAAAATAGGAGCTTCCCTGGTGGCTCAGTTGGTAATGCAGGAAACTGGGGTTTGATCCCTGGGTCAGAAAGATCCCTTAGAGAAGGACTTAGAAACCCACTCCAGTATTCTTGTCTGGAGAATCCCATGGATAGAGGAGACTGGTGGGCTATAGTCCACGGTGTCATAAGAGTTGGACATGATTTAGTGACTAAACCATTGCTATGCTATGCTATGCTAAGTCACTTTAGTCATGTCCGACTCTGTGCGACCCCATAGATGGCAGCCCACCAGGCTCCCCCTTCCCTGGGATTCTCCAGGCAAGAACACTGGAGTGGGTTGCCATTTCCTTCTCCAATGCATGAAAGTGAAAAGTGAGAGCGAAGTCGCTCAGTCGTGTCTGACTCTTAGCGACCCCATGGACTGCAACCTAGCAGGCTCCTCTGTCCATGGGATTTGCCAGGCAAGAGTACTGGAGTGGGGTGCCATTGCCTTCTCCGGACTAAACCATTACCACCATGCAAAACAAGATGAAACACCAACACGTTGGAAAATAAAAATTATTTATAATCCCATTATTCAGAAATTTGCAACAACTTTGGAATCACATACATGTATAATTTTAAATCTTGTATTTTGTGAATATTTCTCCAGATCATTACATGTTTTTAAATTTTGGATCTGAAAACACCATTGAATAAGTGGAAAATAACTCAGTGCACATTGTACCATAGCCTGATATGTATTTGATATTGAACAATTATATTGTTTAAAGATATATGTTATTTTGAATAGTAAGTATTTGTTATTTTGAATAGTAAGTATTTTTATATGTAAATATTTGTTAGAATGTTAAAATTATTTTTAAGGTTGTCATTTGTAAGATAGACATTCATTTTCAAAGACCATACAGTCTTAAATCTTCACTAGGGATTATAAAATTATTTTATAGAAACATTGTGCTGATTTTTGTTCTGTCAGCTGTATAAAAGGTTATGGTTCACCAGATCCTCACAAACATTTAGGATTATTATGAAAAAATGTCTTAGTTAATTTAATAGGCCAACCATCACATCCTATTCAGTTCCCATTTCCTAAATGTTAAATGCCAAACAACTTCATAGGAATTAAAATATTTTCCTTTACCTGTGTTCATCAAGACTGTTTTTATAAGAATGTGGAAAGATTGAGTCAGAACAAATAATATGTTTATAATACCTTATAAAAAGTCAGTAAATTATTAGTAAAGCAGAACTACAATTTTGGAAGAAGGGAAATGCATTCTGTGTATCTTTATCTATGTTATGCATAGATATATTCCTGAGCCTTATTTACTACTCAGAGTATATAATTGATTGCTTCTGCATTCCTTTAACATATAATAACAACTTGAAAGAGAAAAAACAAGTGAGCAAAAAAGCAGAGTTATACAAATACTGTCAGATGTCTTTCCCCATGTCCAGCCCCTTTGAGTAAAACTGTCTAATGGCTTCTTTTACCCTGTTCACCGAATTAGATTTCAATTTGTTCAAGTAGATCCCAAGCTTTGAAGATGCGCCTTTTCTTCCCCCCTCTATCCTCTGGAGTGTCTGTTGCTTAAACAAAGGACACAAGTTGCTTAGTGGTAAAATTTGTCTGTACTTTTCATAAATTAAAGTGAACCTTCCCAAGTCTGAGAACAATAATTCCACTTGGCTTACCTCCAGTAATCTTCAGGGAAAAAACAAAAACGAAAACCCAAATCCACAAACTGTAAGGAGAGTAATGCTTTGTAGAAATCTGCAGGAGGCCTTGGTCCTTGGTCCAGGAGTGTTACTGCTGACAATTACACAAATAGTGTTCCTATGCAATTATCCCAGCAATAACCGATAGCAAGCAAAAATTACAGAGGCCTGATGCGATTTATGCCCAGAGGTTTCTGTGTAGCACTTTGTTTGAATCAAAATGGCTATCTTTATATTTTTCTTTTCTTTAAAGAAAATAATGGGTCAACTCCTTAGGAGAATATAATTTTCTTCCATCTAGTTTTAGATGGCATTAGCACAGCAATCAGATGTCACAGTGAAAGATAAACATGTCTGCTCCCGGATGCATAAATGGTAAAAATACCAGGTAATGTGGTACCATCTTCTTGGATTTTGCATTTTAAATAACATTAACCTTGTGCGGTGTAGAGTTATGATTTCTTAAACTGTTTTATCTCTACAATGGACAATCAGCTGCATGATTTAAAAATATAGTGGGTGTTGTCAAGTGTTTCTATTGAATGAGAGTGCATAGAACAAATTTCAATTTGTTTTGTTGTTCATTTGTGCATGATGAGTGCCTTGTATTTATTTCCGCGATTCCTTCCATGTCACCATTCAGCTGCCCTTAATTGAAAACTGCTTGTGTTTACTCTTTGCCTGGGAGATTACATTTCAGGATATTTGCAGTAAATTTTACGCAAATCAGATTGGAAGAAAACAATTTTTTTTTTTTCCTTTTTGAAAATATAGGTATTGATGGTAATGTGGGAAGTCCATTTATGAACTCTGGTAGCCATTTAATAAAAAGCAAATGCAACTGCAAAATGAAAGGGGTAGGGGAAGCTCTTGGGCACCAAATCCTTCTCAAATGACCCCTTCTATCAAAGAAGACTAGAAATGAGAGACAGCTTTAGTGAGACTGCCTTTGGAGATTGTGCAGACTCTGTTCGGCTGAAAGGGGAAAAGGCAGAACTGGAAAAACAAATCTATTTCTCTAACTTTAATGCAGTAAATAGAAAATGGATTTCAGTGGGCAAACAAGTTATTGCCTCATTGGGTCTTAAAAAGATGACATCTCCAAATATTGGAAATTTGGTAGCTTTTTATACAATTTTCAATTTCTTTATTTCTGAGGGAGATGGTACACATTTTTTGATTATTACAACTATTATAATAGAAAAACAGAAACAATCTAATGTTTTAATGTGTTTAAATGCTGGAGCAGAAATTGCCTGGCTCATGGTTATTGTTAAATAAATGCTTCTTAAATTAAATGTTACTTGGCATAGTCTTGGCTTGAAGCCTGAGCCAGTTTCATGACTGTTTGGCTTACTGAAACTGTACACAGGTTTCAGTCCTAACCCAGGATTGGTTTTATAAGGAGAGAGGACTACTCAGCAGACTTTGTCAGGGTGTTAATTATGTAGCGGTTCAGCTCCAGCTTCATCTATCCAGCCAAAATCTCTTTGTCCTTCAGTCTCCAACCATCTTATCTCTACGGTTTTAATGAATCACCAAAAACCATCAGGCTAACATGCCAAAGAAGGGAATCAATCATTCTGTGTCATGATCATCTGAATTATTTGTTCTGTTTGATAAAGACTCCATCCAGAGTCTATGGGCTTCCCTTGTGGCTCAGCTGGTAAAGAATTCGCCTGCAAATGTGGGAGACCTGGGTTCAATCCCTTGGTTGGGAAGATCCCCTGGAGAAGGGAAAAGCTACCCATGCCAGTATTCTGGCCTGGAGAATTCCATGGACTATAGTCCATGGGGTTGCAAAGAGTTGGACAGGACCGAGCGACTTTCACTTTCACTTTCCAGAGTCTGTAGGTCCTCACTAGGAGAAGGGAGCAAGAGAGGATGAGATGGTTGGATGGCATCACTGATTCAATGAACATGAGTTTGAGCAAAACCTGGAAGCTAGTGAAGTACAGGGAAGCCTGGTGTGCTGCAGTCCATGGGGTTGCAAAGAATTGGACATGACATCGACTGAACAACAACAGTTGAGACATATCACTAATTCCATATCAGAATATAGTTCTCTGATTAGTTTGGGGATTTCTTGTGGCACTGGAAAAACCTTTCAACTACATTTCCAAACACATTTGTTAGAAGAAATTCTTTGATGTAACTCTGGAATTTAGTATTGAATCTCTAGAGAACTGAAAAGATCATATTAGGAGCGAGGGTGTGACTTTGACCCACAAAGCCTTAAGAGATTTACAAGGTATTTAGGGTGGGGAGCTAAGCTTGTGAAGAGTCAAAATCTTGGTCCCCAGAGCATATGGGACCCAGGGAGCTTGTAAATCAACAAGGAAAACAAGAAAAAGAAAAGAAAAAGGATATAAAAATGTTCACGTACTGTCATTGTTTAGGTCTTAGTCTGCTGGCATTTAGAATGATGCTGAAGTTGTCTAAAAATACAGTAATAGACAGGGGGCAGTCAGTCCTTCAGTCTAACGTGACAGATGTGATCTAAACCCAAACGTGGAGATGATGCACTCATCAGTGGAGGACGGAGGTGGACCATCTGGTGTGAGATCAGCTCCCATCCATCAAGATGAGCCTGTTGGTGTTGTCTGGGTTTGAAGGTGAGGGTGTTGTGCTGATGGGGTGTGCACATTTGGGCATATGTGGGTAGGTAAGGAAGCAACAGCCCCCAGCACACTGAACTTCGACATATAAATACACTTCAGTTCAGTTCAGTCGCTCAGTCGTGTCTGACTCTTTGCGACCCCATGAACCGCAGCATGCCAGGCCTCCCTGTCCATCACCAACTCCTGGAGTCCACCCAAACCCATACATACACTCAGAAGGTTCTTATTCTATTAATGTATGTTATTTATGTTTTCTTCATACTTTCCATGTCCCTTCTCATTTTCAAAATTCAGGAAAAGCAAAATAGTATTTGTGAAGAAAAGAGTTTGTAGAGATACCTTCTTTGACATTTATAAATGAACAGAATATTATTGATTTATAAATGAACAGAATATTATTGATCTATTTCCTGGATTCTTTCATTTTTTCAGTTTTAAGTCCTCCTATTACCTAGGAAGGGTTTCCAGGTGGCACAGTGGTAAAGAATTCACCTGCCAACAAAGGAGATGCTGGGTTCAATTCCTGGGTCAGGAAGATCCCCTGGAGAAGGAAATGGCAACCCACTCTAATATTCTTGCCTGGAGAATCCCATGGGCAGAGGAGCCTGGCAGGCAACAGTCCATGGGGGTTGTAAAGAGCTGGACGTGACTGAGCACACACACACCCACGCACCCACACTCATACGCACACACACACACACACACACACAAATACACCTTCTCCCTGGGAAGGGTCTTTGCTTGAAATGGTATAATCTGGCCCAGAACAACAGGGTTTGTAACAGTATGTGCAGGAAGTTCTTTGAAAAGGAGAAGCAGTAAGATCTCAGCTTTTCTAATTGCAGTTTAAAATTTTATTGGATTCTATTAGAACTCCAGAGGGAGATTTGCTGAGCTCAAATTGCTCAGAAATTGTCATGATTTCCTGATTCATACAGGCTGGAAGTCTCATGTAGATCAGGACATATCTAGATGCCATTTTCTCCTAAAGCTTGGCAGTGGGAAGGACAGCCCTCAGATGGCAGTGTGGTAGGGCCCTGCAGTTCAGCTTCATTTCTAATAAAGGGTAGGTCTTCAATAGAAGGACTGAATGAAAAGATAGCATGCAATGCAGGTATGCTGGTGTCAAGAACCTGTGGTTTGAATGGTCAGGAGTGAACACAGTCTACTGGTTGGGAAAAACTGACATACAACTGATAGACTGAAGTCCAGTGGGAGTTATTTTCCACTCAGCACTCCATTGGCGGCTATATTTGTGAACCAACTAAGAGCAGTTTTTATTGATATGGTCACTTTGCTTTCAGTTCCCATTTTGAAGTGTGTCTCTTTGATGGATGTATAAGGAATCCTCTTGGACACCTCTGACAGAAGACACCAGGCAGAAGATATGGCGAGATTTTGAGCAATCCTGATTCCACAAAAGAGATGACACGGACTGCTGAGTAAAACCCAGCAAGCCAGTTTGTGAAGAGACCAGGCATTATGTAACAGAAGCACCTAAGTCACTGCTCAGACTGCTCATCTTTGAGGGCTGGAGAGGAGGCTTCTGTCTGAAAGGAGAAAAGAAAAACTCTCCCAAGGCTAAAGCACACCAGGTTGTAAAAGCTTCGAGTAGAGATTCGTTGACCCTTTGTCCCGATCTTCCCAACCTCATCTCTTTGTTCTCTTGGCAAGGACCCTTTGCTGGGATTTGAGCAGAATCCCTCACAGGTCTTAGCTATGACTTGCTCATTACTGGTTTTGTTCATTACTTGTTCATTCACATAGGCCATTTCTAACTTACAGAATATATCTTCTGGTGTATCTACTCTTGTGTTTTTGCTTTCCTTCAAAATTCTGGCTTAAATCTAACTTATGGAAAGTATTTCATGTCTAAGCCAGTTCTGGCCATGTACTCCTTGCTTAGCCTTTTATCTATATATGCAGCAGATGGACCTGGCTTCTGCTTCTATAATTTGTAACCCCTGCACTTGGGTTAAGTACTTGGTAATTCTGTGTTTTGGTTGCATACAGGTAGTCATTCTCCCCAACCATAGGTTTCTGTCTGAGGACTGGAATGAATTTATTTGTGCAATGCTCTCTTCCCTCCCTCCATCCAGAACAGTCTAGTGACTGGCAAACTACAGGCACTAAGCACATGTCATAGTTATAGGTTCTAAAACAGGAAGTATCTTTATGATGGACCTTTAGAGGAGGTGAGCACCAGAAAAGTGGGGGGGCGGGAAGTGATATGTAAAGTGCTATGTTCTGAGGATCTACTGCTATGTAACAGACTATCCCAAATTGTAGTGACTTGGCACAACAATAATCTTCCATGTAAGTAGACTGCAAAGGAACTGCTTACGTCTGCTCCATGTGGAGTTAGATGGGCTCTGGAGTCTGGAGAATCTACTTCCTAGGTTGCTCAATTATCTGATTCACAAGTTAGCTCTGGTTGTTCACTGGGAGTTCAGCTGCAAGTCTTGGCCAGGGGCCTTGGTTTCCCTCCACATGGGTACCTCCACGAGGTTATTTGGGCTTCCTCTGAATACGGCAGTTGAGTTCTGAGGGTCTTCCAAAAGACAGGAGATAAAAGCTAACTGGCCAGTTCAGGGCTACATTTTGAGGTGGTATAGACTGACTTCATCAGACACGTATTCTACCTCTTTCTGGGTGAGTGGCGTGGTCATATTGTAGAAGACCACATGCTGTAGGAGAAATTATTTTGGTCATATTTGGAAAATATAGTCTGTCACATGCTGCTTTACTAATGAAATTACTCAAGGTCACAGTGCATAAAGACAGGAAGTGCTTTGACAGTGAACTTTTCTCACAGCTAACGATTAGAGTTAATATTTATTTATTTATTTTTAAGTCCGTGTCAGGCACTGGCCTAAAATATTTATACATGTTCACTCATGTGAGTCTCACAACTCATTTGGGAGACTTATTATTGTCCCTATTTTGCAGGTGAAGGAACTGAGATGCAAAGAGGTAATAGTTTGTTCAGGATCACAATATTAAATGGCAAAGGCAGGATGTTAATCCAAATGGTAACTCTAGAACTTGCACTCTTCTATCTCTTGTTCAGTGACTATCTAGAGTGAGATGCTATAATGTAGCACAAAGACACAAGAAACAGCAGCATCATTAATCCAGGGGTTAAGGAATGGCTTAGGCTCATGTGCTCATGGATACTTGAAGCCTCGATGGTTATTATACAGCACGGGTTGTGTGTGTGTGTATCTTTTGCTTTTATCAGATCCTTAAAAGGGTGTACTCCATAAACTCGTAAATGTTAAAAAAAATAAGTCACTCCTTTTTCCAGAGACAGGCTCACTTTTAAATACCTTAAAACAAGGTTAGTTAAATTCTTCCTCAAAGCCCTCTGAAGAGACATGCGTGGTACACTGGGGCATACCTGCTTTGGGTCTGTGACAGACTTGGTCAAATCCCTGAGACTGTTTTGCAATTCTTATAAGTTAGAAAAAATTACTGACCGCTCCCCTCAGGACTCATTTTCCTGGTTTGTAGAATAGGACTGATACCTTAAAGGTTGGAAGGTCAAAATAATATGTTGTGTTTAATGTATTTGGCAGTAATAGATTTTCATCTGGTGTTATTTTCTTTAAAGTTATTTTGAGTTTTGCACAGAACTGGTGCAGTAAAAACATTTCCTTCTCAAGTAGCTGCAACCCTCTAAAGGCAGGACAAATCCCGAAAGAAATCCATATGCCAAATGGCTTGCATGTGGCTATATAAATGGCCCAGCTCACATCTCAGTGTTCAGTAGCATGCCAGGCACCATATTTTCCTCCTTGTGTGAAAGCATCCTGCAGATTTAGTACTAAGTGAAGGGAAACAGAAAATCAGTCCAGGCAATAGTGTCTTCATGTCCTGGTCAGTTCTTCCCCATTTGTCCTCAGCTTTGAATACACTTTATCTCTTTTGTGTAGACCGGTATCTACTTCTTTCTGCCCCCAGGTCTTGCTGTAAAAAGAAAGGCTCCAAGTACTTCACACAAGGACTTGAAGTCTCTCTCCTGCCTTCTCTAATTTGCTGTTTTCTTAATTAAATTGGGAAGAGATTTTTATTTGACATTTACATCTGAAAAACACTTTGATTTTAAATTCTTATAATTACTTTGGTTTTGGATGGGTTCCTTTATTATCAACTTTCATGAGGCAGGATGTTATCTTTGTTTATTTAAGAACAAACACAGAACTTGTCTTTGTGGGAGGCGGGAGCACCTGTGTGTAATGGAGGGGGAATGAATGATTCTTCCAGGGTGCTTTTCTCAAGTGACTACCGGGACATCCTTCTAGATGTGAACACTTAGAATAGCTGAGGTCTGAGAGAAGGTTAATAAGGGGTTGACGGTGAAATAGGCTTTTGATTTGATCTTTTTATCTTTTTAGTGTCTGAGAGAGAAACCAATAAAATTTGCTTATTATTCTGAATATTTACTAACAGTGCTTCTGATTTGATCTCTTTCTTTGTTCCTGGGGCCTTTACTTGTAAGTAGCTTTACTTTTTCAAAATTTTAAAGAAATTTCCAAACTGAGCTAGATTCTTTCTTCTGCTAGACCTGGGTCATCTATAAACCCACCTTTTCCTTGTAGGTGAGTGTTACTGATGTTTAGTAACTTTCTAATCTCTCTTTGTTATTTTTTAATTATGTTTCATCAGCCTACAGCAGAATTCAAATTATTTTATGGTTAGAATCAGTTGATTGAACTATGTAGATTTCTTGCTTGCTTCCCCTTTTAATTGTTTCAGTGATGACTGCTGTCTTTTTTGCTGATTTCCTATTTTGCTATAGCTTTTGTTTTGTTTTGTTTTTTGGTGTTTACTTGGTTTTTGGAGGTATAGTGAATCACAGGAAAAAGAAAAAAATGGAATATTGGTCACAACCTAATAATTTTAGAACATTAATGTAAACACAAAAATATCTTCATTTGATTAAAGAAATATGCCTTTTCTTTCTTCTGTCACTTCCTTTGTGGTTTAGGAGATCTTCATTTATGATTTCCCAAGCCATGCTTTTGTTTTATGCATTTTTGTTAGAAATCACAACCAAATTGGGACACTCCTGGTGGTTCAGTGGTTAAGACTCCATGCTTCCACTGCGGGGGGCACAGGTTGGATCCCTGGTCGGGGAACTAAGATCCCACATGCCTCATAGTGCGGCCAAAACCGCACCCGCCTCCCCGCCCCCCACACAAAACAAGCAAACAGAAACAAAAAAAATCACAACCAAACTCATTTGAATACCAAAATTTAATAAAAATATAAATGTGTTGGTTCTCATTTTCTTCTTAATTCCTTAAGATATAGTGACTGATATGCTGAAAATACTTTTTGCCTTAGCTGAGTCCCCCAAACTTCCCGCTGTTCAGTCCATTGATGTGTGAGCTTTCAGATGCAGTTAATCCATTTGGTGTTAACAGCTTGGGCTAGATCTAGTGCCTCCAAGTGTAGCTCCTATCAATTTGAAGCGACATGAAAGTCGCTTAGTTGTGTCCAACTCTTTGCGACCCCATGGACTGTAGCCTGCCAAGCTACTCTGCCCATGGAATACAGGCAAGAATACTGGAGTGGGCAGCCATTTCCTTCTCCAGCAGACCTTCTGGACCCAGGGATCGAACCTGGGTCTCCTGCATTGCAGGCAGATTCTTTACCGTCTGAGCTACCAGGGAATTTAGGGCTGTAGATTTTGTGTCATACTCTTTCTTCAGGATAACTCTAAGGAGGCATACAGTTCAGTCATAGAAATTCAAGTCCGTCAATGACTACAGAATGCATGACGTCACCAGTTTAAAGTGGGTGTGACGTTCCGAGCCAATTCTCAACTTGCTTGCCAGCTCTGATCCATTTGTGTTGGTTGCTGGAGGAGCTGGTTTTTTGTAAACAGAACCGGAATGGCATGAAAGATTGACGGGATTGATGACACCCTCCATGTCTTTCATAGAGGGAAAGTGGTAATGGGAGAGCCATATCTAGGCATTAATTATTTATTAAGAAAACAAAGAAAGGCTTCTTTTCATTTTATTTAGATGCCTTGGCTACACAACAGGATTCTATGTGAAAGGTTAACATTACTCATTTCTGAACATCTTAACACCCACTTAATTTCCATATATATAGTTATAGTTAGGTCATATGAAAAAAGAATAGCATATGTAGAAGTTTATCATTATTACAGGATTGCAGGTTGTAAAGTTTAATTTCTTAGACTCAACCTTATCTTATGAAACTAAAGACAGTCACAGACTCACTTTACTCCTTGGCAGTAGGTACCTTGAAGACTGCTGACATTTGAAAACTAGAGAAGCTGAACGCTGACTCTCTAAAGAACTCACTCTAAATTCTAGAAAAAAAGGGCGGTCTGATCTGTATGACTGTGTTTGATGTGATCTACTGTAAGGGAGTATACTTTGTGGTCACAGAAATGTTCTCATTTTGGAAGCAGCTGCTTATTTGAACCCATATTATTGATATTTCTGTTGTGCCCTCCTTTGGTAGGCTGTTGGCAAGTATTTATTATCCTTTCTGCAATGTGTTGGTTAAATTCCTTTTCTAAGGTGATGGGGCCCTGAGGGAATGTCAACGAAAGGAGAAGAGAGAGTCTGGGATGAGCCGTTTGGTTCTATAACTTCCTTCTAGACCATTAGTTGATCTATTAGATCAGCTTTTCTCAGCCTTTTGTGTGTAACTTTCCTGACAGAGTTTGTTGAATTATGTGCAGCCACTTTCAGCAAGCTGCTTAGGTCAGGGGGCTTTTCTTTGGCGTTTAGCTCCCACGTATTTAAACAAAACCTCAATTTGCTAAGGTTTTTAACACTAGAAGCTTGTTCTCCTTATCCATTTTTATTATTTCTTCCACTCATTGTTATTCATAACACATCTGGCTGCAGGTTATGGCATTTTGACTGTGTTTTGCCATGCTAACCTCTGTTACCTCTCCTAGGGTTTAGAAAACAGTTCCCTCTGGATTGAAATATTAATGATCATAAGTACAACAGCAACCCCTTTGCTTTTCAGTAATGCAATTCTAAGCCGAAGGCCAGCAGCGCCAATTATAACCACGGGAATCCTATATACTCTCCCAGTAGGATACACAGATGCACACACAGGGACTCAGCTGAGCTCTGATACTTGTAACGTGGTGCTTCCTTGTGCTCTGGTGTTTTGAGACTCTAAAAGAGAAAAATGATTCCAGCAAGGAGATTCGGTTGGTGAAGGAGAACCATTCACAACTCTTGAGCTGGCTGTGTAGGAAATTGCCCTTGGGTGCGTGGCAGGGTCTCCTCACCTCTTCTTAAAACACTCAGTTGCGGAGACCAGGGAAGCCTCTGTGACTCTCTCTCTCTTTCTCAATTTCTCCTCACCCTGGGCTGTTTTCAGTAATTAGAATAGCGTAACAGGGAATGTAGTATAGTAGGTTTTATTTTCGACTCAACTGCCACCTGATAGACAGGCCCTCTACGCCCAGGGACATTCAGCCCAAGGGTAAAAACAAATGAGCGAAGATTAGAAAATGGGTCGAGTCACATGGTGTAGGAAGCCTGTGGCAGAAACAGCTCCACAGACTGAATCTTTTGAGGATGGCTTTTCTGCTGGATTATTCCCTAATTCCAGGCTGACAGTCAAAAGCCTTGACTTTAGAAGGCATAATCAGGTTTAGTAAAGACCCACGAGTTCCCAACAGGAAGGAAGGAGACAAGAGAATGTAGAGCAAGCAGCAGGCAAGGAAGAACTGAGGTAGTTACATAAAAGAGAGTTACGCCCAAACAGTAAAATTACAGAAAATAGGAAAACAAAAATAATTGCCAAAAGACAAACCAAAAACAATTCCAAAACAGTATGTGATTAAGTGACCAAGTGAGAGTTATGGATAACGGCACTAAGCATTTACAGATGACCTATAGTGTTCCAGGTACTATTCTAAGTGCTTGATATATATTGATTTATGATGCTTGTAACAATTTTGTAAGCAAGGGAATATTTTTATCCTCATTTTATAGATGAGGAGTGGGAAGCACACAAGGTTTAAATAACTTGCCTAAAATCAACTTCATATTCTTAACGGTTATACTTCAGCTTCCAATGAGTTTTTCTTTTCTTTACCTTAAACCATCAGTTTCTTGAATGTGATTTTACAAGTATTCTTTAATGATTAACATTTTGGGCTTTTGAAGAATGTTAACTGGAAACTTTGAAGACTAATTTAAAAATAAATACACTTCATGGAATAGTTTTAAGATGTATTTAACATAACTAGAAATGCTCATGATATACAAATAGTATATCTAGTATGAGCCCAATTTTATTTAAAAATGTATATATGTATGTGCTGCTGCTGCTAAGTCACTTCAGTCGTGTCCAACTCTGTGCGACCCCATAGACGGCAGCCCACCAGGCTGCCCCGTCCCTGGGATTCTCCAGGCAAGAACACTGGAGTGGGTTGCCATTTCCTTCTCCAATGCATGAGAGTGAAAAGTGAAAGTGAAGTCGCTCAGTCGTGTCCGACCCTCAGCGACCCCATGGACTGCAGCCTTCCAGGCTCCCCCATCCAAGGGATTTTCCAGGCACGTATACTAAAAGAGTAGGAAGATATACCTCCAGTTATTTCTGAGAGTTTCAAGGATTTACATGTGTTTCTTTTTACTCCTCTGAAATTCACAGTTTTTAAAAATGGCATGTATTACCTGAATAAGCAAAAAAGATGCTATTAAAAGTGAAATAAATACAGTTCAAGCATCATGTTTTAGAACTGGCTCCAGCAGATACTTAATCAAGTTATGAATCCTAATCAACCAGCATACACCTATCTCTGCTTTTTTTTAAATTAAATCTTCTGACTTTATAAGCAAGACAGAACATTGACTTCCGAATCTAAAATAGGATTAGTCAAGCTTCAGAAGGTCAAAATGGAACCAATTCTCAATCACATAATGCAAAGCAAACTGTCAGCTCCTGTTCTAAACTTCAGGTCCTTGGAATCTTTTGCTGTTTTCTTGGTGTATAGCACTATTTAGTTAGGGGAAGAAAAACCACCTTGTGTGTTAAAAAGAGAAGAAAATATATCTCAACTCAAAAGTCAGCCTTATTTTATGTGGGTTATATTCAGCTATTGGCTTAGAATTTTTGGAGCTCTTTGAGAATGTCTGTTCAATTAACATGGGCTCAATAAAGGACAGAAATGGTATGGATCTAACAGAAGCAGAAGATATTAAGAAGAGGTAGCAAGAATACACAGAAGAACTGTACAAAAAAGATCTTCATGATAATCACGATGGTGTGATCACTCATCTAGAGCCAGACATCCTGGAATGTGAAGTCAAGTGGGCCTTAGGAAACATCACTACGAACAAAGCTAGTGGAGGTGATGGCATTCCAGTTGAGCTATTCCAAATCCTGAAAGATGATGCTGTGGAAGTGCTGCACTCAATAAGCCAGCAAATTTGGAAAAGTCAGCAGTGGCCACAGGACTGGAAAAGGTCAGTTTTCATTCCACTGGAAAAGGTCAGTTTTCATTCCAATCCCAAAGAAAGGCAATGCCAAAGAATGTTCAAACTACCGCACAATTGCACTCATCTCACACGCTAGTAAAATAATGCTCAAAACTCTCCAAGCCAGGCTTCAGCAGTATGTGAACCATGAACTTCCAGATGTTCAAGCTGGTTTTAGAAAAGGCAGAGGAACCAGAGATGAAATTCTCAAGATCTGCTGGATCATCGAAAAAGCAAGAGAAAAACATCTATTTCTGCTTAATTGACTATGCCAAAGCCTTTGACTTGTGGATCACCATAAGCTGTGGAAAATTTTGAAAGAGATGGGAATATCAGACCACTTGACCTGCCTCTTGAGAAATCTGTATGCAGGTCAGGAAGCAACAGTTAGAACTGGACATGGAACAACAGACTGGTTCCAAATAGGAAAAGGAGTATGTCAAGGCTGTATATTGTCACCCTGCTTATTTAACTTATATGCAGAGTATATCATGAGAAACGCTGGGCTGGAAGAAGCACAAGATGGAATCAAGATTGTTGGGAGAAATATCAATAACCTCAGATATGCAGATGACACCACCCTTATGGCAGAAAGTGAAGAGGAACTAAAGAGCCTCTTGATGAAAGTGAAAGAGGAGAGTGAAAAAGTTGGCTTAAAACTCAACATTCAGAAAACTAAGATCATGGCATCCAGTCCCATCACTTCATGGCAAATAGATAGGGAAAGAGTGGACACAGTGGCTGACTTTATTTTTTTGGGCTCCAAAATCACTGCAGATGGTGACTGCAGCCATGAAATTAAAAGACGCTTACTCCTTGGAAGGAAAGTTATGACCAACCTAGATAGCATATTCAAAAGCAGAGACATTACTTTGCCAACAAAGGTCCATCTAGTCAAGGCTATGGTTTTTCCAGTGGTCATGTATGGATGTGAGTTGGACTATAAAGAAAGCTGAGCACCAAAGAATTGATGCTTTTGAACTGTGGTGTTGGAGAAGACTCTTGAGAGTCCCTTGGACTGCAAGGAAATCCAACCAGTTCATCCTAAAGAAGATCAGTCCTGGGTGTTCATTGGGAGGACTAATGTTGAAGCTGAAACTCCAATACTGATGGGAAGAGCTGACTCATTGGAAAAGGCCCTAATGCTGGGAAAGATTGAGGGCAAGAGAAGGGGACAAGAGAGGATGAGATGGCTGGATGGCTTCACCAACTCAATGGACATGGGTTTGGGTGAACTCTGGGAGTTGGTAATGGACAGGGAGTCCTGGACTGCTGTGGTTCATGGGGTCGCAGAGTCAGACAGGACTGAGCGACTGATCTGAACTGAACTGAACTCAATTAAGAATTTGCATATGTATGCTTCTAGTTGCTCCTAGAAAGGCAATGAAATTTAGTATAGCATAGTACAGTATAGTATGGTATGGTATGGTGTGGTATGGTATAGTGTAGTATAGTATCTGGAGACCAGAAAGTTAAACTTATAAAAGTATTATATACTAAGGTTATCATTTTCACTGATGGCCTAATAAGGGAGAAAGCAAGAGTTAGAAGAGACTTTAGGAAGCTCTTTCTGTTAACATTGTGATGTAGTATGAGTGCTGGTAAAGAGAAAGGATTTCAGGAGAGATGGCCCAGATGGCAAAGAATCTGTCTGCAATGCAGGAGACCCTGGTTCCATCCCTGGGTCAGGAAGATCCCCTGGAGAAGGGAATGCCTACCCACTCCAATATTCTTGCCTGGAGAATTCCACAGACAGAGGAGCCTGGTGGGCTACAGTCCATGGGGTTGCAAAGAGTCAGACATGATTGAGCAACTAATACTTTCACTTAAGGCTACCTCGGGGTGATTCTGGTTGGTGGGAGGAGTCACACTCTTAAAAATTCCTCCATCTCACAGGTTGAGACATACTTCACCAGCAAATGTTTTATCTTTTTCCTGGAATACACAGCCACTGTGCTATCCTAGTAAAGCACACAAATTCCTTAAAAAGTGCTGCTTACCCTGGTTAACTCGCCTGCCCAAGCTATAAGCCCTGGAGGCAGCTTAGTTAAAAAGCTGATGGCCCAGTAAAATTAAAGGAGCAAAACAAACAGCCAAAGCAAATGAATAAGTGATGCTTCTTCAGTTTGTTAATTCCAGGACTGTTCACTGCCAGTCAGAACTTATGCAAAGGACAGGGAAAATGTCCATCTCAGTTCTATTTCATAGAGCTAAGACAATCTCCCCCTCCCGCATTTCTCTTATTGCATCCAGAGCCTAAAAGATATAGATTTAGCACATGCTTTATGTTTATCTGCTTGCTTCTTGGTCAAGAATACCAATAATCTTGCCAAACACTTGCTCTGATGGGGCTGTGTGGTTTCTCTTGTTCATCGTCTGCTCCCTGTCCTAATCTCTTCTAGCAAAACAGATTCATGCCAACTGCAAAAACTAACAAAAACGTAAATATTTTAAACCAGTGTAGCAATAAATTAATTTCATGCCTATTGTAAATGATCCCGCTAATAAAAATAGAACTCCTCTGGTTCTTGGGAACACCAGAAGATGTGATTTGCCGGCGTTCTTCTCAGGATATGACATTGCTCACAGCTCTTCCCAACTGCTGCCAGCGGCTGTGTCGGTCGTTGCTTGTGGGTGCCTGACAACCATCTGGAAGGAAAGTTGGCATCACCTCGTCGAAGGCATATCTCAAATTGAGGGAGTGTGACTGCCAAATCAGTTAGTAAACACTGTAGCGTCCCTGCTGGATTGAACTCCCAACTCCGGACGGGGATTGAAAATCAAGAAGGAAGGAAGAGGATAAGCGTCACCTGAATGCTTTGCTGACTGGCAATTCATTAAGGCAGGATGTTTTGCTTTTATCCCAGAACTCGATCCAGGTGAAGTGTGGCCTGGTTTTGTTCTTAATCTCATTAGACAGAGCTAGTCAATTGCTGCCTGTGCCTAGAAACTGTGCACAGATGACCATGATCTTTAGAAATCAGAGTTTGAAACAGTCTTTGCTGGAAATAAATGAAGGAGTAGGAGGCATAGGACTATTTTGTTCTTTGTTTTCTTGACACTTCATTTGCTCGTTCCAGAAGACACAGGCAGTCGTTCTAAGGAATTATCTTCCATTATTTTCTGGACTGTGTCCTTTTCAGAAAGTGGATATCAAGAGTCCCCTTAAACTTTGGATCAGAGGTAGCAAACAGTGGAGATAAAATACATCCCTTGTGTTGAGAACTCTTTCTGGTATGATCACCTCTGGCTTATAAAATGGCACCTCAAAGCAGATGTGACCTGGTGTATTTTTTCTTACGATGATTCTCACAGAATTTTTATGGCCTTGTGCAGAAACCTGGAGAGTGAGGATGGATAGATTCCAACCCACTGTCACTGTGGGTGGTTCCTTTCAAAACAAGTAAAATGTGCTTTTACTGTCAATAGATTGTCCATTTTTTCTCACTCAAGAGTATTTCCTAAGAAAATGGCTAGAAAGTGTCCTATACTCATATGTTAGGCATGCATGCAATATAGGATCTTGGCATTTTTAAAGCCAGAACACCAAAGAGAGCATGAGCCAACAGAAAAATTGAACCGTAAAATCTCTTTGCTGCTTAAATCTGATTAAAGAGCTCTGGGTTTCATTGGTGTGTTTAGGTGCTCCCATCACATATTTTGTGGAATAAGCCGATACTGTCTCTTGACCCACTGCTGCATTTGACCAGAATTCTGGGAAAAACATTTATCGCGGGTGTACATGTTTAAGGCCATAACCTGGTGTTCACAAAAATAAATAACAAAAAGGTTCTTTCGATTCACTCTTCTCCCACAAATCTTGCTGTGGTTTAACACCTTTCACTGGTTTAGAGATGGCGGATTCCTTTTATGTCTTGATGTATTAACATTTCTCTTGAAAATTCCCCTGGCTTTGACCACTGCTAACCAGGTGGGATGATGCCAGGTAAGGAGGCCTTGTCAAGAGAATCCAGTCCTTACTGCTGCTTCTTTGTTTGGTTTTGTTTCCAGGAGAGCACCGCATCATGGTTTCTGAGTCTCCCGTAGAGACCAGCAAGGGAGCTTTATTCTCCCCACCTCTTTTGCATCACCTCTTCTGATGACTCAGACATTTGAACATTTGGAGTCATTGGAAACTTCTCTGTGCGACCCTTTTGTATGACTGTGAAACTGTTCCCAAACTAAACCTGTTCCTTAACCTCAAGTGGGTGGATGGAGACCTCTCATTTACTCAGATTATTTCAAGGGAGAAAATATTAAGAGTAAAGATTCGTGATGCCCAGAATTTCAGTGAGAACGCTGTGAGAAATCCAAGCCTCTCTGTTGACTTTCTGTCTTTCTTCTCTCCCACACAGGCAGCTCTGATAGAAGCTTTGCTTTCCACTTGCCTTCATTATGCCTTTTAAACTAACTAGGTTTCTTTACTGATTGTCTCTGGCCCTTCATTCTTTCAGCTTACTCCAAATCTTATGGTTTTAGCTCTACAAAATAACTATTAATAGTTTTTTGGATTTTCCAAAAATTATTTCTTGAGAACCCCTGTTCCATTTTTATTTTAAATAACAGGTTCTTTCATAGGTCAGTTCCTAAGTGTGAATTACTTGTGAATGGTTCATGTTTCCATCTCTGATCAGCTCATCTCCAGACAAAAGACTTAGCAAATACCATGCCTGGGAATTGTAAGCAGCACATTCGTTAATGGAAGAGGCCGTGAGCAGGGCCTGTAATGACTATACCTGTGTATATGAAAAGCTGTCTTTAAAATAAGTATATCTCTGTAGGACTACTATAAATCAGACATATATTTAAAGATAAAGGAGAGAAAACTTTATTTTATTCTAAACATGGACATTTTATTGATGTTATGTTTTGAATGATTCAAAGGAGAAATGTGAAATTATGGAACAAAATATTGAAATATTGTGATTTGCACTAAATCTTTTCAAATTCTACTGTTCTCTTTGTCTTGGGTATTTAGTACCAGGAGATTGGAGCCTGTACATTTTTCAGAGGTGGGCTGTATTTGCTGCTCTCTGAGGTTAATTTTCTGCTAGTGAGGCTACATTGAGTATGATGTTCATAATACTCAATAAACTTGTTCAAGTGTTTCTCAGGGAATGATTTCATCAAAGTAACTCAATTGTGTACACTTTTCTGGGTAGTGCTTAACAAAATCAACTGGTAAAGAGTCTGCCTGCAATGTGGGAAACCTGGATTCAATCCCTGGGTCGGGAAGATTCCCCTGGAGGAGGGAATGGCAACTCCAGTATTCTTGCCTGGAGAATTTCATGGATAGAGGAGCCTGGTGGGCTACAGTCCATGGGGTCTCAAGGAGTCGGACACGACTGAGTGACTAACATTTTCACTTCACTGACAAAATCATAGACAACTTGAGGTAGGAGTGGTTTTATACTGTCTCATCCAATCTCTTCATATATATAAGGAAGGATTTGACTGAAGCCAGTAGCTAGTGTGGGTGTGGGAATTAGGAGCTAAGTCTGCTGAACTGAAGAGTGAGGCTTTTGCCAATGTCCCACGCTATTTCCAAGGATGGGGAAACATAATGGCTTTAAAACTTATACTCATAATGAGCCCATTAAATATAGGTAAATAGAATAGAGAAGACTATGTTGACACTATTGTATCCTAAGGATGGTAGAGGTCTCTGTCACTTATAGATGGTACAGACCTCTGTCACAGATGGTGGAGACCTCTGTTATTTGTCCTGAACCAAGATGCTTGACTTTAATTTCCTCAGATACTTTCAGTTTAAAATTTCCCTTGTATATTTCTCTTTGGGATGCAATTTCCTTTGTCAATGAATAGGTAAACACGAGCTAATAATGTACTTTCATTAGGTACATTCTCCTCCCAGATACTATGATTTTTTTTATCTGATGCTCTGTGAAAATGATACGGATGATGTTTTTTACACAATGCCCAGCATAGCATCTTATTATGTAGACTCATAAAGAAAAGGCCATATTTTTACTGGGTTGGCTATATTAATGTGTTGAAGGACAGTATTTTTATTTAAATTTCTCTTCACAGTATTATGACCTCTTAACTATGGTTCTACTTTTTTTGTATGTATGGATCTCCAAAGTTGATGAATTGGTCAAACAACAGGTAATCAAATCTCTCTTTCTTAATGTAGAAAAGAAAGTTTACTTACTTAGCAAAATCCTACTTTGAACAGGATAAATGTTTATTGAATCAGTGCCAAAATGTTCTTTGAATAACCAAATACCCTTTGAAGTCTATGTCAATTATAATTTGGTGGAGGACTTTTTAATTTGTCCTAATATGAATAATATACAATGCCAGGAGCATAGGCATGTCTTGGATTGAGCCCTGCTTCACTGCTTGCTTGTGTGACCTTGGGCAAGTGTCTTCATTGCTATAAACATCAGTTTCACTATCTTTATTTACTTTTGGCCACACCAAGCAGCTTGAGGACTCTCGGTTCCCCTACCAGGTATGAACCCCTGCCCCCTGCAATGGAAGCATGGAGTCCTAAGCACTGGACCACCGGGGAAGTCCCAGCATCCTTTTTCTTTTTAAATTAAAGTTTATCTCCAACACTATGTTAGTTCCATGTGCACATAGGGGTTCGATGTTATTAGGTTGGTGCAAACATAATTTTTTGTTTGGACTGCGGTTTTGGACTGTGGATTTTCAATCATTATAACAAGGCTCAAACAACATCTTTACTAATCAAAATAGGAACCAACACATGTTTTGGTTGTACAATCAACACATTTTTGCCAACAAGAAATAAGCATGTTCATTCCTATAGTGTAAAAATCTGTGATTTGGGATTCGACAAACTCTTGGAAAGCATTTTCTGCCTGCCGCTGGTTGTGGAAGCATTTTCCCTGCAAAAAGTTGTCGAGATGCTTGAAGAAGTGGTAGTCCGTTGAATGAAGTCAGGTGAATGTGGCAGATGGGGCAAAACTTTGTTGCCCAATTCGTTCAACTTTTGAAGCGCTGGTTGTACTGGTTGTGGTTGGGCGTTGTCTTGGAGCAGAATTGGGCCCTTTTCTGTTGACCGATGCCGGCTGCCGGCATTGCGGTTTTCAGTGCACCTCATCGATTTGCAGAGCATACTTCTCAGATATAATGGTTTCGTCAAGATTCAGAAAGCTGTAGTGGATCAGACAGGCAGCAGACCACCAAACAGTGACTATGACCTTTTTTGGGTGCAATTTTGGCTTTGGGAAGTGCTTTGGAACTTCTTCTTGGTCCAACCACTGAGCTGGCTGTTCCTGGTTGTTATATAAAATCCACTTTTCATCACATATCACAATCTGATTGAGAAATGGTTCGTTGTTGTTGCATAAAGTAAGAGAAGACCAAAATGACGATTTTCTTGATTTTCAGTCAGCTCATAAGGCACCCACTTATTGAGCTTTTTCACCTTTCCTGCTACTGCTAAGTCACTTCAGTCGTATCTGACTCTGTGCGACCCCATAGACGGCAGCCTACCAGGCTCCGCCGTCCCTGGGATTCTCCAGGCTAAAACACTGGAATGGGTTGCCATTTCCTTCTCCAATGCATGAAAGTGAAAAGTGAAAGTGAAGCCGCTCAGACGTGCCCAACCCTTAGCAACCCCATGGACTGCAGCCTTCCAGGCTCCTCCATCCATGGGATTTTCCAGGCAAGAATACTGGAATGGGGTGCCATTGTTGCTTCAAACGCTGAGCCATAGAATGGTTGACACTGCGTTCTTTGGCCACTTCTCATGTAGTTATAAAGGATGAGCTTTGATGATCCTCTCTATTGGTCACTGTCATTGCATGCTTGTCAACTTCTGATGGCTGGCCACTGCGCTCCTCATCTTCAAGGCTCTTGTCTCCTTTGTGAAACTTCTTGAACCACCACTGCACTGCACATTTATTAGCAGTTCCTGGGTCAAATGCATTGTTGATGTTGTGAGTTATCTCTGCTGCTTTATGACCCATTTTGAACTTGAATTAAAAAATCACTCGAATTTGCTTTTTGTGTAACATCATTTCCCTAGTCTAAAATAAACATAAGGGACTTCCCTGGTGGCCCAGTGGTTAGTATTCTGAGCTCCCAATGCAGAGGGCCCAGGTTCGATCCCTGGTCAGAGAACTAGGTTCCATATGCTGCAACCAAGAGCTCACATGTTATAACTAAGATCCTGTGCAAATTAAAAAAAAATATTTTTAAAACATAATAAAATAAACATAAAATAAACAGCAAGTAGTGTCATTAGCAAAAAATCATAAAGTGAGAAATGAGCATTAAAATGATGTATAACGTAACCACATTTATTTAAGAACGTATTCCAGTATCAAACAGCAGAGTTCAACAATGTAAAACCACAATTACATTTGCACCAACCTAACACTATACACTGAGAAGGCAATGGCACCCCACTCCAGTACTCTTGCCTGGAAAATCCCATGGGCACAGGAGCCTGGTGGGCTTCAGTCCATGGGGTCGCTAAGAGTCGGACACGACTGAGTGACTTCACTTTCACTTTTCACTTTCATGCATTGGAGAAGGAAATGGCAACCCACTCCAGTGTTCTTGCCTGGAGAATCCCAGGGACGGGGGAGACTGGTGGGCTGCCATCTATGGGGTTGCACAGAGTCGGACACAACTGAAGTGACTTAGCAGCAGCAGCAGCAATATGAATAATAATTTTTAACACTAGAGACTTTTATCAGTTTCCAAGCCAATACTGAATGCTGCATCTGATATCTTTGCATTGTACCCTGACTCATTTGCTGACCAACATAATGGGTGGTTGGTTGATAATCACCACCTTCGCATGAGGTGGCCAAAGTACTGGAGTTTCAGCTTTAGCATCAGTCCTTCCAATGAACACCCAGGACTAATCTCCTTTAGAATAGACTGGTTGGATCTCCTTGCAGTCCAAGGGACTCTCAAGAGTCTTCTCCAACACCACAGTTCAAAAGCATCAATTCTTCGGTGCTCAGCTTTCTTCACAGTCCAACTCTCACATCCATACATGACCACTGGAAAAACCATAGCCTTGACTAGACGGACCTTTGTGGCAAAGTAATGTCTCTACTTTTTAATATACTATCTAGGTTGGTCATAACTTTCCTTCCAAGGAGTAAGCGTCTTTTAATTTCATGGCTGCAGTCACCATCTGCAGTGATTTTGGAGCCCCCAAAAATAAAGACTGACACTGTTTCCACTGTTTCCCCATCTATTTCCCATGAAGTGATGGGACCGGATGCTATGATCTTCGTTTTCTGAATGTTGAGCTTTAAGCCAACTTTTTCACTCTTAGTGCATCCTTATTAGCACCATAAGACATATATAGCACCACTTATGAAGATTTTTGTCAAAAATGATTGAACCTGAATTTAATTAAGCCCCTTGGGGTTCCCTGGTGGCTTAGATGGTAAAGAATCTACCTGCAATGCAAGAGACCTGAGTTTGATCTCTAGGTCAGGAAGATCCCCTGGAGAGTATTCTTGCCTGGAGAATTCCATGGATAGAGGAGCCTGGCAGGATATAGTCCATGGGGGTCGCAAAAAGTTGGACATGACTGAGAGACTAACACTTTTAGACTTAGCTATCAGTTCTTCAACAAATAAAGGACTTGTGAATAGAAAAGGAAGGGGGAGCCATTACAGATGAAAAGACACAGCATACATACCAGTCAAGTGTAATGGGTAGTCATTGCTCATATTCTAATTCAAACACATCACTGTAAGAAGACATTTTTTGACATAGACTGGGTATTAGATCATATTAAGGAATATTAATTTTGTTAAGTGTGATAACTGTCTTGTGGCTATTTTAACACATCTGTTAGAGATATATACGGATGAATTTACATGTGAAATGATATGATATTTGGGACTTGCTTTGAAATTGTTCAGTGATAACACACAAATAATGTGTGGGAAGGTAAATGAAATCAAGAATCTTGATAATTTTGAAGCTTGGTGATGGGTCCATGGGAGATTATTTGTTCTTGTCTCTATTTTTGTGTCTATTTCAAATTAAAAAACTACAAAGCCAGCTGACAAAGAAGCTTTGTTTTCATCCTCATCCTAAAATATGTAAGTTTTTTAAAAGCCAGAACTCATGTTTGACTTAGTGAGAAAGATAGATATTCTTCAAGGTCCTATTCAACCTAACGCTGAAGGCTGACAACCTGTCCCTTGGGGCAGGTTGGATTGGGTACTCCTTTGCTGTGTCACTGGTTGTATGGCCATAGGCATTTATCCTAGGAACTAAAGAGTTAGTTTGTATTGTGAAAATAATCGTATCCATAGTCCATGTTGTGATGAGATTTAAATATGACAGTGTGTATGAAGCACCTGGTATAGTGCCCAGCATGCATTCACTTCTCAGTAAATGGAGCTATCTTTGCGTCATTTAACAAAGTCTATTTACATGTCGGGTATGTTCTAGACCTGTGCTTAATCAAGGGAATTTTTATGGAGAAAAAGATATGGCATCTGTCCATGTGTTATTCTTAATTTATCAAAAATGTTGAATCATAGGAGATTGCTGTTTTATAGCTGTATGAGAAAGAAATACTAGGAGTTCAAATGATTCACCCTAATACTTGAAGTGAGATATAATTATACAGGTAGTGTGGTGCGATGGTTAAGATGCTGGATTCTGATAACAGCCTGCCTGGGCTTGAAAATTGGCTTTGATATGAAAAAACTATGTGATCTGAGCAAACGTGCCACTGTTACCCTGTTCATGGTCTGTAGAGGCTTCCAGGTGGCGCTAGTGGTAAAGAACGGAGACGTGGGTTCGATCCCTGGATCAGGAAGATCCCCTGAAGGAGGAAATGGCAACCCACTCCAGTATTCCTGCCTGGGAAATCCCACAGACAGAGGAAGCGTGGCAGGCTACAGTCCATAGCATCATATAGAGTTGGATATGACTGAA
Source organism: Bos indicus x Bos taurus (assembly GCF_003369695.1). NCBI lineage: Eukaryota > Metazoa > Chordata > Mammalia > Artiodactyla > Bovidae > Bos > Bos indicus x Bos taurus. The sequence goes on along the minus strand of NC_040079.1, from coordinate 103,079,386 downwards.
GTGACTTAACATGCACATATACATGGTCTATAAAGTGGGGATATAATAGTACTTACCTTATAGGATTGTTATGATGATTACACATAAAACAGATACAATCGTGTATATTACACGTAATTTACATAGTGAGCCTTGTATATTATTGTTATCAGTGCATGAACAAAGTGGCTTGTGAAGACATCCTGTTGTGGGAAATGCGGCTAATTGTATCAGGTGCTGCCGAATGGTGATAGAAAGTTTCACAGACTATGTGACATTTGAACTTTAGCAGGAAGAGGGAGCCATTAGAGGCAAAGATTACTGTAAGGACAAAAGTGGGAAAGGAGAGTTTCAGAAGCAGAAGGAAGTCAAGTGGGATCAGTTTAGAATCTGAATCTGGGAGCTGGAGAGGAATGGGTCGTGAAACTGTCATGATAGCCTAGGTGCTTTATGTCTTCATAATTCAGTAGGCAAAAGGAGTCACAGGAAAATTTTACCCAGAACAGTGACCTCAGTGAGGCAATTAGTTGGAATGGAAGAAAGACTTGCTGATAGCCTATAAAAATAACCTACAGCCTCGCTGTATCAAACTGTGGTTCCTGGACCAGCAGCATCAGTATCAGCAGGGATCTGTTAGAAATAAAAATTCCAGGACCTCACCCTACCCATGCTCTCAGAGCTTACATTTTAACAAGATCTGGAGGTGATTCATGTGCACGTTGAAATTTGAGAAACCCTGGTCTGGAGATAGCTGAGGAGAGACCAGGCTAAGGCAGGGACAGAGAGGATGGAAAAAAGAAATAAGGACCACTAACAGATATATTTAAGAGGTGAAACTGAAAAGATCTGACTGATAAGGATTGAGGAAGGGATAGTTGGAAAGGATGAATTGAAAATATATCTGTGATTCCTTATTGCAATTTCTGAATGAGTAATTGAGAATACAGGAAAGAGGGAAGTTTTGGGGAACAAAGTTGGGAAAAAGAATTCATCTTATGGCATGTTGATTTTAAGCAGCCTCTGGGACATAAAAAGTGGACCGAGGAAAATGAAGTCACAGTAGTCAGAAAATCTGAAGAAAAGTAGCATAATGTTGAGGAAGAATCCAGCAATGACAAATTCTAGACATATCCCCTCTAGAAAGACGTGACAGTTGCTCAATTGTGTCTGACTCTGTGCGATCCCGTGGACTGTATAGTCCATAGAATTCTCCAGGCCAGAATACTGGAGTGGCTAGCCGTTCCCTTCTTCAGGGGATCTTCCCAACCCAGAGATGGAACCCATGTCTCCTGCATTGCAGGCAGATTCATATCCCCTTTACTGTTCTATTAAAAAAACAAAAAAACAAAAAAACAAAGGCATATTAGAGTTGGTTCTCTACTGCACATTAAATACTCTGAAAAAAATTTTGAGCATCTAAAGGCAAACATTTTTGGCTCCTCTGTTAAGCATAAATGCATAAAAATAAAGTGTAAGGCACAGCAGAACCTGGTCATTTGTATGTAATTTTCCATATAGGCTTGATAAGAGGGAGTTCAGGCTCTGGAATTTGGAGAGGTTAGGGAGTCCTGGTGATTCCTTGGCATCAATATTAGTGGATTTTCTTTATAAAACTTAGTTTGGATGGGTGTGGAGAATTCAGATCTCTGAGTTCACTGTCTGCTGAGTTCAAATGAGATACCACCCAGGAGTAGGTTTAAGAGGTTATTTAGTCAGACTACGAAATCTCTAAATATGCAATCACTCTCCCACCCAGAGTTGCCAGAGTTAGCAAATAAAAACCCAGGACCTCCCGTTAAATTTGAATCTCAGATACACATGAATAATATTTTAGTATAAAAAGATTATTCCGACTCTGTGCGACCCCATAGACGGTAGCCCATCAGGCTCCCCTGTCCTGGGATTCTCCAGGCAAGAACACTGGAGTGGGTTGCCATTTCCTTCTCCAAGGAAAGTGACAAGTGAAAGTGAAGTCGCTCAGTCGTGCCCGACTCCTAGCGACCCCATGGACTGCAGCCCACCAGGCTCCTCCATCCATGGGATTTTCCAGGCAAGAGTACCGGAGTGGGGTGCCATTGCCTTCTCCGATAAAAAGATTATAGCAAATATCAAATAAGATATACATATACTAATAAAGGAATCACTATTTATCTGAAATTCAAATTTAACTAGGTTTCATATATTTTATCTGACAACTCCCTCCAATCTTCTAATCATAACAAAGATACATATATGTGTATATATTGAAAATTTAAAGAATATAGCAAATATTAATGTTTAAAAAGAAAAGCTGGTAATTTTGCAAGATATTATGTAAAATTTATAACATTAATTCATACAAACATCTGTATATCCAATTTGGAGGAATAAGGCAGAATAGTCTTGCTGGGAGAATTATGCCATGATTTTTCTTTCTGTGCTTATGATAAAATTACTGGTTTATTTTTTAACCCCTGCATATATTTTCACACCTTGTTCCATAATGTTAGTACAGCCTTTGGTAGGAAGAAAGTCTGTAATTAAGGCGTGAATTTTCAAACAAGCTGCAGATGTAGAGCTGTGAGGGTAGGCTTGATGTTTCTTTGTTTATAAAGGAGACTCTGATGTTAGACAGATGTGCTTCTACTGAACAAGATGGTACTGTATTACAGATACCACTCAAGAGATATAGAAAAGGCCTTTTCAATTGAGCCTATTTTTAGAAATTCCAAGACATGGATCTGTGTTATTCTTTTCTTTTTCAATGAAATTCAACAAACATAGCAGGCAGAAAATGTGATTAAGAAATATCTTATATGGCAAAATTAGTATGGGACCCAGAGAATAAGAAATTAATTCCATCAAGCGGTAATTTGAGAAGATTTCACAGAGGGTGGCATGTAGGCATCTACTTAAAATATATAATTTTTTGAAAAAACCTTTCTGGTGTGTTATTTTGTTTTCTGATTTAAAGGTAATATATGCAGAAATTTTTTTAAAGCAGAGGAGAGTTTATAAAAGCAGCAGCAAAAAAAAAATTACCCCAAATCTCAAGATCTAGAATTATCTTGATATTATTAGTTTGGTATATTCCCTTTGAGTCTTTTTCTCATGTTTTTGCATAATTAAGATCATATTATGCAATTTCTGCCATGTGTTAAACCTCAAACATTTCTTCTTGTCCTTAAAAACCTTTTAAGATCTTTTGACAGCCAACCAGTAGTCCATTATATAGATGAATAATAATTTTTAATATAATCCTTCAATATTGGGTTCTTAGGTACCTTCCAGGGATTTTTTTCTCCTTTTGTTATTGTAAAATACATTGTCATACATTAAAAAAAATCTATAGCTCTTGTTATTTCTAAGACTTAGAAGTAGAATGACTGAGTTAAGTGTATAAAATATAATGTTAATGATCTTGATGCACATTCTATCAGACTGCTTTCTGAATAGAGTGTCCAAATTTAGACTTGAAGAGTCAACAGAAGGAGTGAAAGGGGAGCCCTTAAGGACAGAGGTGGGAAAATGTGGTACGTGGTCAGAATCAGGAATAGTCAGATTTGTTTGGAGGATAAGGTATGGATGATAGAAGGGTGAAATCAAGCTACAAGGGTAGTTTAGAACCAGATTATGCAAGGTCTTAAGTGCCTTCTATTCCAGTAAGTCTTCCTTCTGCAGGAAGTTGTGAGCCACAGAAGGCTTCCGAGCAGAGAATGCCATGACTTTAGAACTTTCTTCCAGTTAATTATAGCTTACTAAATGTCTCTGAACTTTTGGACCATGCCCAAATAATATTTAAGGTCATCAGCTATCAAAATTTGATTGTCTGGAAATAAACTATGCCATTGGTTCATCATGTTTAAAGATATCATTGACATTTACCTTATTGAACATAAATTGATTTTTACACACTTCTGTCAGTGACTGCATAAAGCACCTGGAAGGCAGAGGGTACTAGGTCAACTCTATGTCGCGGAAATCTTTTAATGTGTACTCTGGTGGTATATAGAACCGTGAATGTTATAAAGATTTATTGAGGATTTAAGGTGTTTCTAAGACCTTCTTGTTTAATGATGTGCCCTGTAACCATTCCTGGTTCAGAGCAGGACTAGAACAAAAATGCTATAAAAAAGTCGATTTGAGCACATACTGTCTATTTAAAATCAGGACACTGTGTGCTGTTTCCCCCCAGGTACTCTCTTTCTCTGTGATACTAAATATTCGTACTAAAAGTTAAAGAAATAAATTACTCAAATATTTGTATTTATTTTTCATCTTATAGGCAAAATTTTTATTTTCTTCTATCACATAGACGCTTTCACGGAGCAAGTGTAGATTCAGATTACTGTTGCTTAGTCTAGTCAGTGGAAACTGTCTCCTTTTGAAGGAAAGAAATGGGATCTGTTAACTCCTTTTATGTGAGGCATGCCCGCAGAAAGGAAGCGAGACACTGCCTGACTCTACAGTCACATGGTTCTTGCCACGGGTTGCTTTCCTGGTGTCGCTGTGTCACGCACGCTGGGGCTGAGACTACAAAACCGTCCACATTTCACGTCTATTTAAACATTGAAGTTTCTGAGTTTCAAATTCAGCTTCATCTTTTTTGTCTTTGGATTCTGTCTTTCGCTGTCATAACATCACTTCTCCATTCAAAGGGGGAAAAAAGAGGTTCATAGCATCCCAAATAGAGCTTCTCTGGCATGGCCGTGCATCAAGCATAAATGAATCACAAAACTGAGCATTAACTTTTACTTGAAACAGATAATACTATTGAAAAACAGGGATAAAATTGCACTGATGGTTTGAAATAGCTATTCAAGTATTTTATGGCACCTACTACCAGACATGCTTGGCTAGGAGCATAAGGTCCTCCTTCCAAGTTATCACAGCTACTGGGGACGTTTTGTTAAATCTAAAATGTAAATAGCCTTTCCGTTTTATACTATGCTTGACTCTGACAATAATGCTACATCATTTAAGTGACTAAAGGAGTATTTCTGACCAGGCTTTCTAATTTTGTCATCAGAATGAATTTTTGCTTAAAAGGCCAACCATTTAATACATTTTCCTTTTGGCCAATTGAAAGCAAATAAATCAGGTTAGTTCTTTTTATGACACAAAAGGGAAAAATGATAAGTTTTCTTACTTCAGGTTCTTTTATTTTTAAATTTCTACAACTGAAATGTCTCTTCTCTCCTTTAAGTACAAGCTGACAGGTCATTAATCCTTAATGTGGATTTGTACCTCTAGGTATTTTGGGGAGAAAACTCATTAAAATTCTTTTGTTTTATATGTGATGGTCCTAATAGAAATTTGTAATTCATGTTTAGAATTTGTTAAAATGAATACAAAGCATATAAACCCTTTTTTAAAGAGTTGAAGTACACGAAATCACTTCTGACTACAGTCAATGCTGTCACTTTATTCTTGAATATCTGCTGCTAACTTTTCTACAGAAAGAACATAAGTTCTGTAAGCTCCATATTTTCAATATGAATATTTTTATTCCATTTGCATTATCTGAGTAGGTCTCATGTCTTTAATGTGATTTTCTATATAATACTTTCCTATATTTCTGAGGAGCATTGGCTATTTTTTCTTTAATTCTACGGAAAGGTAAGGCATTGGACAACCATCCTGCTTTTCTTAAGGAAATAGATTTTTATTTAATGAAAGTTAGCTAGCAGCGGTTTGTATGTAGGCAAGGGAGAGTGCTCTATAAATCCTGGAGAATCTATTATGTATTGTTTTGCCACACTGTATTATCCCCTTACTTCCTTTTTTCCCCTTCCCCTCTTCTACTGACTGTTTGAAAGTCTTCTTAATGGAAAAGAACCAACATCAACGAACTTACATTTCAAGTCTGTCTAGAAAGATTTTTACTATCTGTAAAACCTCCCAACTATTGGTAAATTGGGGATTGAGATTCCCTTTTCTCTGACTGTCCAACAGAGCTTCTATCTCTTTCTGTTCTAGCCATTGATGGTAATACAAGAATCCATCCACAGATACATTCTTGATGCTTTTTAATTTTTCTTAAATAAGTACATCAAATTCTTCCACGGTCTAAACTGCATTCAGGGCATGCATTTGAAATCTTTATTTATTCAGCTTATGTGCTCAGTGAGCATGGGCTCTGTGTTGAGCCTGATATAGGGCACGGGAAGCCCAGCAAAAAGCACAGCAGTCACTGTCTGTGCCCTTGGGGTGGGGATGGTGAGGGTGTGGGTCGGGGTGGAGGAAACAGAATATCAACACTGCTCAGTTTGTCCCATGAGGAGTGAAAATTACAGTTGTGGTAAAAGCTACCAAGGTGATCTATAGTGCGGTAAAGTGTATAATAGGAAGAACTAACTTCCACTGAGGCCTTTCCACTGAGAGAAGGTGTCCTTGAAGACATGCTTTTTAAGAAAGCATGTAATGATGGACATTCTAGCCCAGAGAATAACATGGCAAGAGAATGTTCTAGGTTAAAGGAAGGCTGGGGGAGGACAGCATGTGAGGAGGGGTCTCGTCAGGTTTAATGGGAGAATTCCATCTGGACCAGCTCACACATGAGTCTACAGGTCATGTTAGCAATATTCATCTTTATTCTGTATTTAAGATGTAAAAAGCCATTGATGACTTTTGAAAAGAGGAGAGACATGACAAATCATTTTTCAAAAGGTCAGTGTGGTTGTTAAAGGGAGGAGGGATTAGAGTCTTTAGAGCATGTGTGTTGAAACCTGTGTGGGACTATTGTGGTGGTCCAAGGAGTGGATCCAGGGGCTGTTAATGACTTTATGAGGGAGGTAAAGGAGAAGAAGGTGTCCAGGATAACTACCAGGTTTCTGGCTTATTCACACTGAAATACCGTCCTGCTCCTGGGTTCGTTAGATCATAAACCCCCACAGGGTCAGAGCTATGTTTCTAGAGTGAACTAATAAGCTTGAATATTAAAGTAATCAATTCTGGTCTGCAATATTCCCTTCTTACTCTGAATGGCCTTTGCTGTTTCATGGTCATAATTTACAAATATTTACTCGAGTATTTAGAAATTCTTTCCAAAAACAGTGTCAAGAAAAATGCAAATAATGTTATTATTAGAACTTTGAAGTGATAATTATAGTAATGCTTGTATTAGACAAGAATTCTAAAGGCTCACATCCCCACCCTGTATTGTCTAATGTATTTGCATAACATTCTTCAGGGTAGCTAAATTATAAATTTCCATAATAAGGATAATTCAGGAAAAAAAGAATTTGGCAGTTTCTAAGCCTCTCACCATTTTTTTTTTGCAATAGACAAGTGTATTTATCTATACATTTTGTTCTCAGACAAATGATTAAGAGAAGACTGGGTTCAGATACTAGAGGATTACTCTAGGACACATGTCCTCTCCAGCTATCACTAACACCTGTTTTGCATCTCTTCCCAAACCAGTCACTGCAACCTTAACTGTGGTGATTGGGGAGTATTTATGTGCAGTCTTATTGCTTTAGCATTCCTTCTGGTTTTTCCATTGCTAGGCTCAGAAAGTAGGTAGCATGCACTTCTTGGCCCACCCTTTCATCTATTTATCCATGATTTCAGCTCTCGATCCCATCAAACATTTAAGTACATACTGTCCATGAAGAAAGCACTGCACCAGTGACTTTGGACTGAGAAAAAGGTCTGTGGAAGCCAGATTTGATGGGCTTCCAATGTTCCTGTGGAGAAGGCAATGGCACCCCACTCCAGTACTCTTGCCTGGAAAATCCCATGGATGGAGGAGCCTGGTAGGCTGCAGTCCGTGGGGTCGCTAAGAGTCGGACACGACTGAGCGACTTCACTTTCACTTTTCACTTTCATGCATTGGAGAAGGAAATGGCAACCCACTCCACTGTTCTTGCCTGGAGAATCCCAGGGACGGGGGAGCCTGGTGGGCTGTCGTCTATGAGGTCGCACAGAGTCGGCCACGACTGAAGCGACTTAGCAGCAGCAGCAATGTTCCTGGCCTTCTGGGGCTCATGCCCTTCTTATGTGAGGACAATTAAGCTGTTTTGTGGCAAGACCCCTGTGGAGAGGAACTGAGGCCTCTGCTTTCTTTCCCCACAAAAATTGGGAAAGGTAATAAGTGTTTCTCATTGTTTTAAGCCACCAAGTTTTGGGGTAATTCATTCCCTACAAAAAGATTTTAACAGTGGCCTCTGTCATCTTTTACTTCCTACAGTAGGAGAGGGGGATAGTGTGCACACATCTCAGCCATGTTTCAGTCGGTAATAAAGGAAGCTCAAACATAGCTTCAGCCCAGAGAAATTCAGTTACAATTTGAGATTTTTGAAATTCAAAACATAGAAATAAGAAGTAGTGACTTTGATTTTTGTAGCAATCTGCTGTTTACTTTTGCAGTTTATGAAGTGCTCTCACATAATGTATTATAATCACACCCCTCTGAAAATGGTGAGGATTTCAGAAGAGAAGTGAGTTACTAAATTTGTATTGAGGATGCACCATATACTAGTCAGTGAGCTAGGTACTGGGGTCAGAGCAGGGATCAAGGCAGACAAAAATCTGTTTTCACTGAAGAGGCAGAAACACTTCCATGATTACCACAGTCACGCTTGCTACCAAGGTTCAAGTACTGTTTGCTATGAAAGCATAAAATAGAGGGGAGTCAAAGTAATATGAGCATCAAGCCTTCTCAGAAAATGCTACAGTTCAGGTGAGACGTAAAATTGAAGGAGTTATTTAAGGAAAAAACTATGGTAGATGACAGAGAGGCTGAATATTAGTAAGTAAAGCCTCAAGTCAGTGGGGAGCCATCTGTGTTTGGAAAACTGAAAGAAGTCAGGTGTAGCTGGAGTAGGACGAGGAAAAGGACAGATGGTGCTCGGCTGTGCTGGAGAAGCATGCAGGAGCCGATTCTTCATTACTTTAGACCAGTCATCCCCAACTTTTTTGGCACCAGGGACCGATGCATGGAAGACAATTTTTCCACGGGCCAGGGGGTGGGGAGGATGGTTTCGGGATGAACCGAGGCACATTACATTTATTATGCGTGTTATTCCTAATCTAATGCCACCCCTGATCTGACAGGAAGTACTGGTCTATGGCCCAGAAGTTGGGGACCCCTACTTTAGACTATGCTTAGACAATGTCTCACATACTTGTGAGAGCTAAACCTCTGAAAAACTGATGGTGCAGGGTTGTATGTAGTTGAACTAAAACTTGAACTGGAGTTTTATTTTTACCTCTTTTCATTTTACAGCATTTGCTATATCTTTAAAACAGTATCCTGGTCAGATAGAGAGCAAGCAACCAAATATCTACTTTAAAAGGGAGGAAGGCAACTAATATTTTGTGACGGCAAGGAAAGATTTACCTTAAATTAAAACTAATCAAGGTAGAGCCAGAAACTTGGATGTTGGTCTAGGGCTCAGAATTCAGGTTTTATGACTCAAAATTCAGAATGTAACTCACTTTATTTATTTAATTTCATTTGATCCATATAATTGTTCCACTTGATCACTTGAAAAATCTTTAGTGTGTGTTGCAGAAGAGAGATCACGAGTTAACTTTTAGAAAACCTGAAGGCTTGTCCAGCGAGAGCCAGCCCTGTCAACCCCTGTGTGGGGGCTGCTGGGAGGGAGTCAGGCATTTGTCATCATTGAATCCCCCTGGCTTCAGTACCTATGGACAGTGGAAGCAATGTTTTTACCTTAAAAAATGACTTAGGGATTTGTCATCAAGAACAGTGAGCAGAGACAAATGGGAAGAATCTATGCTATTTCAATTCTTTGGTCAAGAATAGAAAAGTGTAAAATGTGTGGTGACTACTAGTTAGGAAGTACAAATCAGGTTGAGTGCCTGTAGCCTGCTTCCCTCGGGAAGGGAGACATAAGGATATGGATTGAACTTATGACCTTTCACAGAAGAGAACAGAAAGAAGGTGCATCAGGGTTCTCAGCCACTCCAGAGAATGGATAATTTCCCACAGTTTGATGTGATCCACACAGTCAAAGGCTTTGGCGTTGTGAGTAAAGCAGACACAGATGTTTTTCTAGAACTCTCTTGCTTTTTGACGATCCAGTGGATGTCAGCAATTTGATCTCTGGTTCCTCTGGCTTTTCTAAATCCAACCTGAACATCTGGAAGTTCACGGTTCACGTACTGTTGAAGCCTGGCATGGAGAATTTTGAGCATTACTTTACTAGCGTGTGAGATGAGTGTAAGTGTGAGGTAGTTTGAACATTCTTTAGCATTGCCTTTCTTTGGGATTGGAATGAAAACTGACCTTTTCCAGTCTTGTGGCCACTGCTGAGTTTTCCAAATTTGCTGGCATATTGAGTGCAGCACTTTCATAGCACCATCTTTTAGGATGGTGAAATAGGATTTTTAGGATTTGAAATAGCTCAACTGGAATTCCATCACCTCCACTAGCTTTGTTCATAGTGATGCTTTCTAAGGCCCACTTGACTTTGCATTCCAGAATGTCTGGCTTTAGGTGAGTGATCACACCATCGTGATTTTCTGGGTCGTGAAGATCTTTTTCATGCAGTTCTTCTGTGTATTCTTGCCACTTCTTAAAATCTCCTGCTTCTCTTAGGTCCATACCATTTCTGTCCTTTATTGAGCCCATCTTTGCATGAAATATCCCCTTGGTATCTCTGATTTTCTTCAAGATATCTCTAGTCTTTCCCATTCTATTGTTTTCTTCTATTTATTTGCATTGATCATGGAGGAAGGCTTTCTTATCTCTCCTGGCTATTCTTTGGAATTCTGCATTCAGATGGGTATATCTTTCCTTTTCTCCTTTGCCTTTAGCTTCTCTTCTTTTCTCAGCTATTTGTAAGGCCTCCTCAGACAGCCATTTGGCCTTTTGGCATTTCTTTTTCTTGGGGATAGTCTTGATCACTGCCTCATGTACAATGTCACAAACCTCTGTCCGTAGTTCTTCAGGCACTCTCTCTATCAGATCTAATCCCTTGAATCTGTTTGTCACTTCCACTGAGTAATCATAAGGGACCTGATTTAGGTCCTGTCTGAATGGTCTAGTGGTTTCCCCTACTTTCCTCAGTGTGAGTGTGTGTGCAGACACAACCACACACATGCATGTGTGCTCAGTCTCTTAGTCGTATCTGACTCTTTGTGACTCTATGGAGTGTAGCCTGCCAGGCTCCTCTGTCCATGAATGAAAGATAGTGCTCATTAAATATGGGGTTTAGAGGAGACAGTCTATGACTGTGAATTTATACTTCCACTGTCTTTGACACCTTGAAAGATTGAACGGACCAAGAAAGAGAGAAAGAGGGTTTTACAGGGGGTCCTGCATTTAACTAACATCCACTGATTTATTCCTGGCAGGAAAACATTAGGAAACCAAGGGTTCTTGAAATACTAACAAGAGATTGCTCCCCTAGTCAAGGAGAAGCTATTACTTTGCCTGGAGATTAGGGGAGTGAGAATAGGAGTGGGGCTGATCCTTGGAAAATTGCAAAGCTGCTGAAGAGACAGCAGCTGAACATATTTTCCTTTTATTTTTGAGTGTTGCGATGTCTGAAGAAAAAGATATCAGTCATAGTACTGACTGGCAGTGGTCCAGCCAAACCTCTGGAAAGCTTAGAATTCCGGTGATTGGCATTTGAGTGAAGTTTCCTGACATCCAAGCTGAATCGGCTCTATTCAGGCAGGCTGATTTGTGTTGGTCATTTTTTTCCCCTTCTTGTGGGGAGGGAGACAAGTAGCTGTGCTTGATACTGGGCCCTGTGAGGCTTCTCAACAAATTAAATTCCTTTTGGACCATTTAGGGAAACTCTCTTCTTCAAGCTTTTGTCCTTCTAGCAGTGAAATATTTTATGTTCTGGCACCTGGCAGATGAAGCTATATTCTTATAGTCTTGGCATTTTCCTTTTCATTTGGAGGTGTTTGTTTGCTTAACCTAACCATCCATCCATCCAGTCCTCTAGGGTTTCTGATATCTTCACTTCTGAGGACTCCCAAACCCTTGAGCAGGAAAAGGACCAAATGGCATTCACCTTCTACCTCTGCAATTATAGACATTTTGGGCCGAACATCCTGGAATGCTCCAGGTTTATTGAAATTTTCTCTATAGAGGAGTTAGGATGGAAGTTCAGTTCAGTTCCGTTCAGTCGCTCAGTTGTGTCCGACTCTTTGCGACCCTTTAGACTGCAGCATGCCAGGCCTCCCTGTCCATCACCATCTCCTGAAATTTACCCAAACTCATGTCCATTGAGTCGGTGATGCCATCCAACCATCTCATCCTCTGTCAGCCCCTTCTCCCGCCCTCAGTCTTTTGCAGCATCAGGGTCTTTTCAAATGAGTCAGCTCTTTGCATCAGGTGGCCAAAGTATTGGAGTTTCAGCTTCAACATCAGTCCTTCCAATGAACACTCAGGACTGATCTCCTTTAGGATGGACTGGTTGGATCTCCTTGCAGTCCAAGAGACTCTCAAGAGTCTTCTCCAACACCACAGTTCAAAAGCATCAATTCTTCAGTGCTCAGCTTTCTTTATAGTCCAACTCTCACACCCATATATGACTACTGAAAGAGGAGCAAGCGAATAGTTTATATTCTTCTTTTCTCATTCCCTTTCTTCCTTCCTTTTAATAAATATATATTAAAGACATGTTGTATAAGACCCTGATTCTGGGAAAGATTGAAGGCAAAAGGAGAAGAGGGTGGCAGAAGATGAGATGGTTGGATAGCATCACCAATTCAATGCACATGAACTTGGGCAAACTCCAGGAGATAATGAGGGACAGTGAAACCTGGCATGCTACAATTCATGGGGCTGCAAAGAGTTGAACATGACTGAGTGACTGAAAAAAACAACAAAAAGACATATGTGTATCGAGCCTTGGGGGAAGCAATGATAATTGCTAGCATGACATGCTAGTCTAGCATGACATGTGACATGCTAGTCTAGCATGACATGTGACATGCTAGTCTAGCATGACATGCTAGACTCACAGAGCTTAGAGTCTAGAAGGAAACACAGGTGTGAAATATACCATTGCCATCTAGTGTATTAAGAGCCGTAATAGGAAACTGTAGGGAGCTCGAGGACACAGAAGTAACACTCAGTTTCTTTGGGGGGAAGGTTGGGAAGAGATCAAAAGAGACTCCACAGAGAAATGCCTGTTAAACTAAATGTTTAATAGAGAGTCAGGCGAAATGGAGCTAAGCAGAAGGTTCAAAGCAGACAGTGGTAAACTGAAGAGATATGGAACACAGATGATTGGATCATCATACATTTATAAAGGTTTTGAGAGAAGTTCGTGCAGATGGGATGAAGTTCAGTGGTCATGGCATTGGGAGACGCTGTTACTAAGGGTGGGGATGGAGATGTTGAGAAATGGCACTGGAAGGATAAGTAGGGAAAATCCATGAAGAATGGAAGTCACGCTTAAGAATCTGTTCAAGTTGAGACTAGAGGCTAACTTAGCCACAGGAATATAAGGAGGACTCCTGTACTGACGTCTATATTGTCTTCCAGTAACCAGGTTTATAGTGACTTCCCAGACTGGATGCAGAGACCTGGCATTCACAGAGCATTGGCATTGCCAGGCATTGTGCAGTGGTTTATAGGCTCTGCTATAAGAGTGTCTGAATTTGAATCCTGATGCTGCAATTTATCAGCCATGTGGCCTTGGACAAGTTACATGACTTATCCATAAAGCAGCTTCCTTATGTATAGGTAAAGCTTGGGTACTAACAGTACCTATAACCGTATGATTGTGTGAATTTTAAATGATGTAAAGTCAGTGCTCAATAGACTCTAAGCATTCAATACATGTTTTCAGTTATTATTATTATTATCCCCATTTTGCAGATGGAGAGATTGGACTGCCGAGTGTTTCAGTTTGTGTGTTGCACCAAACTTGGTGATGGAATTGGGGTTTGCATTATCCTGGGGAAGGATGCAACACTCCCTTTTTCTGAGAAGGTATTGAGCCAAGGGATAGAAGAGCAAGTCTGGGAGGAGCCAGAGCAACAAGTGCAGTGACAATGGTTCCCAGACATTTGCCAGATGGCCAGGACTTGACAAAGGACGAGGAGGAAGGTAGCCCCATCCGGTTCCTTCTTTATCTCCTGTTGAGACTCCTTTAAGAGGCAGTGGAGAGGAAGTTATTTCACGCTACATGGCCTGGTCGTGGATCTCTCCTGCAGAGATGGGACGAAGCGTTCAAGCTTCCCATTGCTAATGGCAGGCAGTCAGAATGCAGTTATCGGCACTGTCTCGGACAACCCCCTAAAACTGTTAACAAGTAAATAAGTTAACTTTTTTTCATCTATAACTCTGCATCGGGTGCTGTTTCATGTGCTTTACATGTATGAACTCAATCAATATTCATAGCAAGTCTGTGAGGTAGTTATTATTATCCTCATTTTATGTATTATTACACTGAGGCACTGAGAGGTTGCAAAAACCTGCTGAAGTGCATACAGCTGGAAAGTGGAGCCAGGTTTGGCCGTAGGCAGACTCCAGAGTCTGTACTCTTAACCTCCGTGCTTAGAACCTTTTAGGTTGTGAAAGCTAAAATATTATATCACAGCATCAGTAACTTTGTGCCCCAGTGACTTTTGGAGCTCAGAATAGGTTAGATTTCCTTCTTTCCTTACAAGCTTTCTTCAACAGAACAAGTTAGTTTTACCTGATTTAACAATTATGCATTCATTTTTTTATTATATGCAAGTTGTTACTTTAGGTTTCCTGAGGGGACCAAGGGTAAATGAGATGTCTTAGAAGAGGTCAGGATCCAGTTAGCCAAACATTCACACACAGAGACACACACCCAGAAGCCTAACTCAAGACAAAGTATTGATTTCTATCATAGAGGGATAAAGTGACCTGAAAATATGGGTTCTGAGGACTTGTTCAAATGCGTTTGTGACATCTTTAGCCACTGATTCCAAGTGGAATCTTTGGGATCAGAATGGACACTGTCCTTAGGGTCCAAAGCTGTTTGTGTGGATCTTTTTATCATCCAGTTCATTTTATAATTCTGTTGTGGTCAAGGTAGCTCACTTTAAATTATTGTTTATCTCAGTGGCCATTTCCCATTGCTTATGATCTTGCATTGGTTTCTTTGGATCTTTAAATATTTCTCTAGCTCATTTTGGTCTCTTTAGACTGACCATATAGGAACTGCTTAGGTAAGCAGTACAATTTATGACTCTTTATACATTAAAAAAATAAAAACAAAACCTTAAAACAGACTTAAGGCTACTCTGTGCATAAGAAATGTTTATCATTTTGAATTTTGATTGCTTTTCTATATCAGATATGTCAGTAGTGTCCAAAATCTAGAGAATAGATGTACACAATATTTTTATAGATCCCCTTTTATTGGTAAATATCAATGATGTGATTCTGTAAAATCATTCCATTTCCAGTAACATGAGATACTTCAGCTGGACTACTTATACTTCAATATCTCTCTTTCTTTTGTGTTTTTAGAATATGTAAGTATGCGTGCCTCTTCAATATATTGCTGCCCATTTCTACCTCTGGTGTCTAAATAAGGCATGCTTACTCTGCCCCAGGGGTGGGGAGATCACTTAGCTTTGTGTTTCTGCTACAAACAATCCTTCATTAGGGATCTTGAATTGGGGTTTTCATAAAACACAGAACTTCTTATGGAGTAACTTGGTTGTTTCAGTAAAATTTGATATGTTCATCCCTGGGTAGGTCATAACCAGGGCAGAGAGAGTCTTTGGAACCAGGTGAGTGTGCTCCAATCCTGCCCCTCTTTCATCTGACCCCAGCGTCTATGAAGCCTTAAAGCTTACATCAGTTTTGTGAATCTATTTTCATTCTCGCCCTCATTCTGGCAATGTGACATGCTTTGGCTGGACTGGTTTATTTCAAGAAGCTGGTTTTGTGTTTTAAAAATAAAAGGATGAGTGTGCCTCGCATATGTTGGAGCACTTACAATTAGTTGGTGTTACTCTCTTAAGTGATTGGGCAGGGCAGGCAGACTGCCAGCCTTGGCAATCTTTTCAGATTCTTTTTTTGTGCCATTTTGCAATTTGTGACAGTGCCATGATTTTATCAGGAGCATTTTGTTGAGCTTCAGAAATGACTACTTTTTGACCTGTCTAGGTAGATGCTTGCCTGAAGTCATAAAACTGATTCTTCTTCAAATATTTTTTCCATATTCCATGGGGATATTTGGGGTAATAATTCAGGAAGCTCAGTGTGGAATAGACATTGTCACATTGCCATTTATTATGGAACGATTTGGCATAGAGTATGCTACAGAGATGGAGAAATATAGTAACATAGAAAGTCTGAGTGGACATACCCTATTTTAGTTGATTAAGTAAAAATGGAATTAGTTGACTAAAATAAAATTTCAATCCCCTAACAATGAGAAACCTGACGCACTGAAAATTCCAATCCCCAAACACTGTGTTTGAGAAATTACTATAGCCCCAGAAGGTGAGACTGGAGGGAAGAAAGTTGTGGAGGAAGGCTGTGGTGCAACTGGGTTTAAGAATTGAATTCTGACTTCAGAGAAGTAAATAGTTTAGTTTGAAATGCAGGATTGATTCATAGAAACTTAATAAATGAAATTGTATGTCATGTCTCAGAGTCCCATTGCTGGAATGCAGATAAGGACTAAAGGACTATGGTGTCCAAGAGGAAATGAAGTTCCTGGGTATTGAGATGGTCAGAGAAGATTCCAAGGATGATATAAGTTTTGTTTATTCTTGAAGGGTAGATACAAGTTAAACAGATAGAAAATGAATCAAAGAAGAACATGACCACAAATTCCAGGAGTATGAATACATGTTAAGAGAATAATGAATAGAAATATATGGTGCAAAAGCTTTACATATTATAAGTTGAAAATTTGTCTTAGAATAAAAGTAGTGACTTTCCAATCTTTTTCTTTTTTTTTAACCTGTTGCATTCTTGATGGAGCAGTCCCTGGTTCTTTCCTTGGGTTAGAAAGTTTTTCTCTCTTGCTTTTATGCATTCATACACATGTAGTTATGTTTGACATATCTGGGATAAGATATGTCAGCTGACTTGACTTGTGAATTTTAATTCATAAGACTTTGAAGGAAAAAATAAAATACCAGGTAATAATATAGCCCTTAGAAAAAAGATCATTTTTGACATTATATAAATATCAGGCAATCCTCTATGAATATATAAATCAATGGATGAATAGATATTTGGTAGATAATACGAAATAATTTTATAAAACAGGTCATACTATATATACTTTAAAAATTCTATTCTTTATTATCTTTAGTGATATACAGTTTCAGAATACAGAGAATTCAAAATGACATTCTTTTCATTGCCTAGTTATATCTCAAGGGCTGTATTTCTCATAAACTTTAATATATTTATAAAACATTATGTATGTATACACACGCATTTATGTAGTTGCTTGGGCATCCTTCATGTTTAATTTTCTGAGTTTGCATATATAATTCTAATTCTTATCCACAACGTTGCATTTATTCAGGGGTGACTTTAAAATTTGTTAAAAATATTGTATTGACTGATATCATTGGAATCAAATAGCAGAAAGATTACCTGAACTAACTCAGGAAAGAGGGAATCTACTGGACCTGTACTAAGATGTCTAATGTAAAGCAAGGAGAGAAAAACTAGGCCTTGGGACAGGAGGAAAAAAGGAATTGTATTTCTGCTTCTCTTAGCATGTTGGCCTCTTCATGGTGGAGAATGTGGCTGCTGAAGACTGCCAGGCCTGATAACCTGCAGCCCTCCATAGAAGGACCAGCTCTCTTCCTTTAGTTCTAACTCGAAACCATGTCTGATTGGTTTGAGTTGGGTTATATGCCCAATTAATTTTGGATGGCATCACCTGGCACATGCATGGTGATTGGGGTCTGTTCCTGTATATCTGGACTAATATAATATAAAAACTATATACACTCTCCCCTAATTGGTTTCAAATACATTTATAAAATTACACTTGGCTTAAAGTATAGAGAAACAGGGGAGGGGTAGTTAAAATGCTGTTTTAAGATCATAAAAGTTCAGAGCATTCTGGCCCTTCATTGTTTATAGAAATAACACTTGATAGATATACAGTTTATTTACATGCATGCTACATCTTTCTTTTTATCCCTTTACATACTAGCATTAAATAGAAATTCATAGGGAAAATATCTAGGCTGTTTGTGTTTGTAATTTAGAATAAAGCAGTGTGTTGTTATCAGTGCAGAAAAAAATGATTCAAAAAAGTTGCTGGTGGAATAAAGTTTGCCTGCTTTCACACCTGGATAACTGACCTTTAGAAAAAGAAAATTTAATTTCTGAAATATTTTTCCTCTGTTCTGGGCTGTGGAAAGCAGACTATAGATGAATAGTAGAAAAGGGGGGACTAATCTTAAAGTATAATATGAGAAGAGATGCCTAAAATAGAATCTGGGAAGCAGAGAATTAG
The DNA here is from genome assembly GCF_003369695.1 of Bos indicus x Bos taurus. Classification (NCBI taxonomy): domain Eukaryota; kingdom Metazoa; phylum Chordata; class Mammalia; order Artiodactyla; family Bovidae; genus Bos; species Bos indicus x Bos taurus. Next base: position 103,061,009 of record NC_040079.1, on the reverse strand, counting down.
AGGTGGAGATGAACTATCTTTGTCTGGCAGGCTTGACCATTTCTATTATATTAAGCCACGGAGTGTAAGGTTTAAGAGCACAACTTCTGGAAATTATAATTTTGTATGAGTGCAATATTGGTTCTCCTAAAGTGTAACTCTGTCCACAGGGGGAAAGTAGCTGTGTTCACCAGTAGCCAAGAGAAGATAGCTGAGGGCCGTGTGGGTGAAATCTTGCTAAAAACAGGAGATGGAGGAAGATTGTTTCTGAGCGAGTATACACCAGACAGGGTACCAAGACCAGCCCATTCTCAGCAAAGGCGAGGCCGGGCACTGGACTCTGGGGGCAGGACATGGCAGCATGGGTCACACAAACAGGACAGGTCAATGAGTCAGAAAAGGCCAAAAGTCATAATCTGAAGAGAAGTTGGTGAAGAAGTACTTAATCTTCAACACAATGTGAAACTGAAGCTGGCTGGGAACTGTTAAAGAATACGTTGGTAGAAAGGACGATGGTACTGGATGGCAGGGTTAGCATTCCAGCTGTGCTGTCCAATAAGTAGCTACCAGCCACGTGTCTATTTTACTTTAAAATTAAGCAAAATAAAAATACAGTTCCTGTTGCCCTAGTCACATTTCAGGTGCCCAAAAGCCAGGGATGGAGGCCATTATATTGGGTGGTAGAGGTATAGAACATTTCCATCATAGCAGAAAGTGCTATTGGGTGGCACTGAGAGGCCCTGACAGGTGGCGGTAAACCTGAAGGCTTGACCCAACCTTAAGTCTGCACTTTTCGTGGTTGGAGACTGACTATGTTGGAAAAAAGCTTGGATCATAATACTAAAATGACATTTCAGGGCAGCTGAGGTTTTGTATCTAGCTTCACTAGAGAGACAAATATTGCAGTGGGTTTAGATATGTAACTTTGCATCCAGGATCCTTCAGTTCTTCCTTCCCAAAAAGTCAACACCCCTCTGTAGGCCACCACGCAAGGACTTGTATTAGTATCATTAGCCAAATGCTAGTTCAAGTCCCTCTGCTTCCAGTTGAGGCTGCACCTAAGCTTTATAAGACAGCAGGTCAGCCAAATGGTTTTTAGATGCTGCTCCACTTCCCAGTGGAAATTCTTCCTAAAGCTGGTACTTAGTGGCAAGATCAGAACCTTCACCAATGTCAAGTAGACATCTCTTTTCATATACATTCAGTTCCTGTCCTGTTCCAAGAAAACAGTAGTTTAACATCCTGAGACTAAGGTCATATATTTTCTTGCAAAACCTTAATGTGTTCTGGGTAGGGGAGGGTGCGGATAAAAGATGTTAAAAACATTTTACCTTTTGGAAACATTAATTCTTTGACTTGGTGTATTTATTTTAGCTTAGATCTTCCTTGCCCTCATCAATGATTTTCCAAGGGATATGAACCTCTGTTCATAGTAATTGACTCTGATTGTATTGAATTGGTGAGCACTGTGGATTTATATATTTATTTTACTTTTTGCTAGATCTTTTCGGTCTTTTTAAAAAAAGTGTTGAGGAAGAATGTCAAGGCCACTCATAAAGCTCATTCTCTCACTGCTTGAATTGTTCCTATTTTTAAATCAGCTTTTCTCTCTCTTTTTTTTTTTTTTAAATTGCAACAGCTTTCTGAGGCTATTAGGCTACTATTCAATTAGGTATTGCTTCTGTACACAATGGCACCCCCAGAGTTTTAAAGTGCTCACGCTGTTTCAGAAATGTTTAATTTGCTGCCAGGGAATCGCTTAGTTCAGAATAGCATGAGGGAAGCAAAAAGGAAAAAAAAAGAAACAGGGCAGTATTTCTCATAGTAAGGTACTAAGGAAAGATAATAAGGACAATGAGGATAAAGGCAGGCACAGACTGTCACCATGAGATAAAAACTGTGTTTCATCTTAAACGACCTTCTCAAGAATGACTAGAGGTTAGTATGATTATTCCCATTTCTCTGTTGAGAAAACTGAGCCTTGAAGAGGTAATTTACTCAGTTACACAGATAATAAATGGTGAATTTAGGATTTGTACTCAAACTGTTTGATTCTAGAAACCATGTTTTTAACCATCACTATTCCTTAGTAGACTAAAATGGTGAAGAAGGTACTAAACACATTCCGTAGTTTTCCCAAATGTGTCTTTTCTCAAGTTGGACTGAAAGCATGCTGTTCCTCCTAATTGCCTTTTGAAGTTTTAATAATGCTTTAAAATCCAGATTAGCTCTTGTATTCTCCAAGAACACTTTCCGTATATCTCCAGCCAAAATTCGCATCCTTCTTCTCCCTTAACCCTGTAACATTTTGTGCTTCCATTATTGTGATTTCCAAAGTCTGCCTTGTATCAGAATTTTATGTTTGTCCTGTGAGCTTCTGGAGTCAGCATTTTAGCTTGTAAAAGTTATCTTTGTCTGGTGTCTAGAATTGTGTCTTGAATATAGCAGGTACTCAGAATAGTTTTGTCTATTTTGAAACTTTGCTAACAACTAACAAACATTGTATTTTTCTGATTCTGGATTGAAAGAAAGAATAAACGGGCTGCTTTTTTTCTTTTTTCTCATAGTACCTTCTGTCGCATTTCATTATGTTTGAGGACAAGTTGTCTTTTAAAGGTGACTTCCAGGGTTACACACATTTATTCACCAGGTAGTAATTGTCACCTTTCAGTTTTCCAGGAGCCAGGCATATAATGACCACAGAAACAGATTGTATAGCTTTTTTCTTGGAGTTCAGAATCTAGTGGATGAGACAGATAATCATAAGCAATTTTCTCCCTAAATATACAACTATAAATTATCTATGAAGGAAATAAAGGTGATGTTAGGATAGAGTGATGGAGGGAGTGATATTTAAGGGAAGACTTGATGGTGAGAAAAGAGAGCCCGGGATGAGTAGAGGGAAGAGTGTCCTTAGCAGATGGAATGTCATGTGTGAGAGTCCTGAGGTGGAAAAGAGCTTGAAGAATGGAGTCTCCATTCGCTCAGATGTTATGAAGTAGAAAATAAAGCAGTGATTCCTCTGGCAGTTACTTCTCTGCCATGCATGCATGACAGGCTCTGTCTGTGTCTGCATGGTTATAGGTTAGACCATTCAAAATTTCCATTTTCTGAAAGAATTTTAATGGTCAATTACTCAATGAGTTAGTCATGTCTTTTGTAGCCTTGCTTACTTTTGCTTATCAACTAATGAGTTAGTGATCAAACTATGCAGTACTTTGTGCATTCTGGTTTTAAAAGTATTTTATTATGTATTATATCAAATCAGTCACTGTATGAGTGGGAATTAAGCCTTTATGTAGTTTTTGTATGTGTAGTATTTCATAATAATAAGTCTCTGATAAATAGAAAAAGAGTTGTTTTTTGAAATTGTACATTTGGTTCAAATTAAAGCTTCTTACAAAAGAATCATAATATTTACTATTTGTTGAGTGCTTATATGCTAGGTTTTGTGTTAATCATTTCATTAATGTTATTTCTCTTAATTCTCTACAACAAATATCTTGGCAAATTTTTGTATAAAGGGCCTGGTAGAAAATACTATAGACTTTGTAGGACATATGACCTCTGTTGCATATTAAACTTTGCTATTTTAACACAAAAGCCTCTCTACACAATATGTAAATAAATGTCTGGCTGTGTTCTGATAAAACTTTATTTCTGGACACTAAAATTTGAATTTTATATATTTAAAAATATTATCAAATATTCTTTAAAAAAAACTTATTTAACCATTTAAAACTGTGAAAACTATTCTTAGCTCAGTGCTCATGCAAAAACAGGCTCTGGGCAGGCTTTAGTCCATGGGCGGTAACTTGCCTATCCATGTCCTCCTGATTGTTTCCATTTAATTGACAAGGAAGCTGAGATCAGTGAGAAGTAATTTATAACCAGAATTGAGTCTCAGGTCTGATAGATTACAAGTTCCATATTTTTAATCCAAATGCCTCGTAGCATTAACAGTTCTGTTGGGTTTATGGAATGATTTCCTAATTGTTTCTGGTGTGTATATCCTGTTCCCCAACCAGATTGCATGTTTCTCAGAGGAAGACATTCTTCTGTTTGTCTTATTTCCCTCTACAGCAATGATGGCTTGTTGTAGCAGGTATTCAAAAATGGCTTAACCGTCCTTCAAATGGTTTATTTGAAAGCAATTCAGAACTGTAGGATTTGGGGGAATACATAGCAATTGTTATTTCTATTGCCCACATAATTTAGTCTTCTAAATTGCTGCCCTGAAGACTGATTAGAAAAATGATTAAAATTCTAGGTGCAACTCTCATGTCACATTTGTAGAATTAGTGTCATTTTATTCGTTTTCACATGCAAATCTTGTAAAACACAAAAAAGTTGATTTCTCTTCCTTTGTGGAATAAATTGCCCTTTAGTCCGCTAAACCATGGGGGATTTCTTTAATTTCTTGTTTTGAAATTGTGCCTGTGGAGTCAATTAAAGGTGAATGTAGGAGTTTTTAGAACCTGAAAAATGAGTAAATAAATGGAAAATGCTTGAAATGATTTGTAATCGTTAAATAATACGTAGGTAGACAGTCTGCCTTGCTGTCTCTGTCTCTCCATCTCTCTCCCTTAAAATCACCTTAAAATTAAAATTCAGATGTGACAAAATTGTCACAAAGATGTATTCACATGTAGGATATAACTAATTCTTTTATCAATGAGAACTGACTTCTTTTTTCATTTTATTTGTTATTGAGTTACAAGTTGAAATATTAGCTTTGTTATGTAAGGTACTGGTTATGCAGACATTTTCTATAAATCAAAAGACCTAAAATACAGAGTATTGAGTATTTGGTAGAAAATATATTTAAAGCAGATATACAATATATCACATGCCAGAATACATTTTGTTGTTGTTGAGTCTCCCAGTTGTGCCCAACTCTTTGTGACTCCATGGACTGCAGCACGCTGGGCTTCCCCTGTTCTTCACTGTCTCCCGGAGTTTGCTCAAACTCATGTCCACTGAGTTGATGATGCCATCCAGCCATCTCATCCTCTGTCACCGCCTTCTCCTCTTGTTCTCAATCTTTCCCAATTAGGGTTCTTTCCAATGAGTAGGCTCTTATTGGAGCTTCAGCTTCAGCATCAGTCCTTCCAATGAATATTCAGGGTTGATTTCCTTTAGGATTGACTGGTTTTATCTCCTTTGTCCAAGGGACTCTCAAAAGTCTTCTCCAGCACCACAGTTTGAAAGCATCAGTTCTTTGGTGCTCAGCCTTCGTTATAGTCCAACTTTCACACCCGTACATAACTACTGGAAAAACCATAGCTTTGACTATACAGACCTTTGTTGGCAAAATGATGTCTCTGCTTTTTAATACACTATCTAGGTTTGTCATAGCTATCTTTTAGAAACATTTCAGCTTATGATAAAATTTTAAGCTGTCAGCTTAAAAATGTGTGAGTAGATAACAGTGTTTCAAAATTATTTGGAGGGTATGATGGCAACAAATTTGGAAATCCACTAGTTCAGGGAATTTCTTTTAAAAAGGTTCCTCTGAGACAGGACTTCTTCAAGATCTCTAAAGACTATCTCCCACTAGAGGCATATTTTTACCAGACTATCTTCTCCACCTCCACATTTGCTTGAACGGTAAATGTAAGTGTGTGTGCTCAATCATGTCCGACTCTTTGCGACCCCATGGACTGTAGCAGCCCACACCCTCTGTCCATGGAATTCCCTAGGCAAGGATAATGGAGCAGGTTGTCATTTCCTTTTCCAGAGGATCTTCCCAACCCAGGGAAGATTCGAAACTGTGTCTCCTGCACTGACAGCAGATTCTTGACCACTGAGCCACCAGGGAACCCCAAATGTAAGCCTAAGAGGATAAAAATGAAATGATGCACACACAGGTTACAGGGGTTTTAAAATAAGTCTCTTGAACTTTCTAGTATTTGCAGAAAGAGGAAGTATTTTTTTATGTTTGTTCTGGATGGAGATATGAAAGATCTGCTTTTGAAGTTTCCTATATTTCATACATGCAGGAGTATGTTATTGTTGAAAATGGTAAACAGCTGGGGAAGATTACTGCGTTGAACAGCTGGATAAGGAAGTTAACAGCACCCTGCTTAGAAATCTGGAAACAAAGAAAGTATATTTTCTTAACTACAGTTACTTTAGCACTATAGATGCACAGTCTATATGCCTATAAAACAGCCATTCAAGGTTGAAAAATGCATTCCTTTTTGCTTGTTTGTGGGACAAGGCCTTGAAGAAAATAAAGTGAGTAGATTCTGACCTCAGCAGCCAATTTCCATGAAATGATAGCAAGGACTGAAGGGAAGAGAGATGAAGTTGGTTTGGCCTCAGCGAGTCTTCTCAAGCGAGAATTGGTAGCAAGTTATACTTCTTTGGAAGTTGACTTAACTTTCCTGTGATTTGGTGAAGGAATAGTGTACTTGATAGAGTGCTGGTGTCCCCAAAGAATCAATGCTGCTTCCAACTGGCACTTCAGATTTAAACAAATTATTGTCTTGTGGAGGAACAACCTTTTCACAAGGTTTTCATGGGGAATAAAATTCCTGAATTTGCTGCAGGCTGAGTGTGTATTTCCATTAATTATCAAGACAGGAAGCAAAGAAGAGCTAGCCTAGGTAAGACTTGAGGGTTCAAGAACCTGAAAGGTACCTAGGTTAACAAAACCAAACTTTTAACTTAGACACCATTAAGTAGAATTTCAAGGTCACTCTGTGGGATTATTTGGCCACAATTTTTTAATTGCAACATCATCACAATCTTCTTCAGTTCAGTTCAGTCGCTCATTCATGTCCAACTCTCTGCAATCCCATGGAATGCAGCACACCAGGCTTCCCTGTCTATTACCAACTCCTGGAGTTTACTCAAACTCATGTCCATTGAGTCAGTGATGCCGTCCAACCATCTCATCCTCTGTCATCCCCTTCTCCTCCTGCTTTCAATCTTTTGCAGCATCTGGGTCTTTTCAAATGAGTCAGCTGGTCGCATCAGGTGGCCAAAGTACTGGCACTTCAGCTCCAGCATCAGTCCTTCCAATGAATATCCAGGACTGACTTCCTTTAGGATGGACTGATTGATTGGGTCTCCTTGCAGTCCAAGGGACTCTCAAGAGTCTTCTCCAACACCACAGTTCAAAAGGATCAATTTTTCAGTGCTCAGCTTTCTGTTTAGTCCAACTCTCACATCCATACGTGACTACTGGAAAAACCATAGCCTTGACTAGATGGACCTTTGTTGCCAAAGTAATGTCTCTGCTTTTTAATATGTGCTCTAGATTGGTCATAACTTTTCTTCCAAGGAATAAGTGTCTTTTAATTTCATGGCTACAGTCACCATTTGCAGTGATTTTGGAGCCCCCCAAAATAAAATCTGTCACTGTTTCCACTGTTTCCCCATCTATTTGCCATGAAGTGATGGGACCAGATGCCATGATCTTAGTTTTCTGAATGTTGAACTTTAAGCCAACTTTTTAACTCTCCTCTTTCACTTTCATCAAGAGGCTCTTTAGTTCTTCTTCGCTTTCTGCCATAAGGGTGCCACAGTCTTCTTGGAAGTACACATATCTGTAATGGTAGTAAGTTTTCTTGTGGTAAAAAAAGGAAGCTTCGATTTTAAGAACTTAGGGTTATCTAATTTTGAGGAATCCCAGTATAAGAAAATATGAAATAAAGGCAAATATGAATTTAAAGATGCATGAACTATCTTTTAGTACATTTAAAATGTGACTGGATTTACAAATAAAACAACTTATTTTTGACTTGAGAAAAAAAGTGGATGTTAAAGTCATGTTTACCACAAGTTAAGATGTTGAAAAATGATAGCCATTCAGAAATAATTTGGTGGCTCAGATGGTAAAAGCATCTGCCTACAATACGGGAGACCTGGGTTTGATCCCTGGGTTGGGAAGATCCCCTGGAGAAGGAAATGGCAATCCACTCCACTACTCTTGCCTGGAAAATCCCACTGATGGAGGAGCCTGGTAGGCTACAGTCCATGGGATCACAAAGAGTTGGACACACCTGAGCAACTTCACTTTCCTTTCTGGTGTATATAGAGACTTTTTAATTTAATCTATATTGAGGAAAGCTATAAACACTGTGATTATAACTTGGTAATTGGTTATAAGATATTGATTTCATCTGCTGGTATTTCTTTGGAAAGTATTTTAGTAAAATTCAGTTTCTAATGCTGGAACTTTCCACAGTTTGAAACAGTGGAAACAGTGACAGATTTTATTTCCTTCGGCTCCAAAATCACTGCAGATGTTGACTGCAGCTATGAAATTAAAAGACACTTGCTGCTTGGAAGAAAAGCTATGACCAACCTAGACAGTGTATTAAAAAGCAGAGACATTACTTTGCCAACAAAGATCCATGTAGTCAAAGCTATGGTTTTTCCAGTAGTCATGTATGGATGTGAGAGTTGGACCATAAAGAAAGCTGAGCGCTGAAGAATTGATGCTTTTGAACTGTGGTGTTGGAGAAGACTCTTGAGAGTCCCTTGGACTGCAAGGAGATCCAATCAGTCCATCCTAAAGGAAGTCAGTCCTGGATATTCATTGGAAGGACTGATGCTGGAGCTGAAGCTCCAATACTTTGGCCACCTGATGTAAAGAGCTGCTGCTGCTGCTGCTAAGTTGCTTCAGTCGTGTCTGACTCTGTGTGACTCCTTAGATGGCAGCCCACCAGGCTCCCCCATCCCTGGGATTCTCCAGGCAAGAACACTGGAGTGGTTTGCCATTTCCTTCTCCAATGCATGAAAGTGAAAAGTGAAAGTGAAGTCGCTCAGTCGTGTCTGACTCCTAGTGACCCCATGGACTTCAGCTTACCAGGCCCCGCATCCATGGGATTTTCCAGGCAAGAGTACTGGAGTGGGTTGCCATTACCTTTTCTGGATGTGAAGAGCTGACTCATTGGAAAAGACCCTGATGCTGGAAAAGATTGAAGCGGGAAGAGAAGGGGATGACAGAGGATGAGATGGTTGGATGATATCACCGACTCAATGAACATGAGTCAGAGGACTCTGGGAGTTGGTGATGGACAGGGAAGCCTGATGTGCTTCACTCAATGGGGTTGCAAAGAGTCGGACACAACTGAGTGACTGAACTGAACTGAACTGAAGACTCAAAACTTAAAAATCTTAGTTTATAAGTTTGACATGTCTATTGTGCATATCACAGGAAAGACAAATGGTATGTATGTATATTCACTTGCACATTACATAGATTTTCTGGGGATCTTGTATTATTCCTTTGATATAATGATATAACGTTAAGTAAAGTTAAAGACTAGTAAAATTGTGTTTTTTCAATGTGAGCAGTAAAGTTGAGATTGGGAAGTTGTTTCCTGAAGAATAAGCAAGAAAGCTCATTAGCTCTTTCTATTGTACCTGGGGAAGTTCTGTTCAGGCCAAGAAAGACCATTTTGGGACCAAAATAAGACTCTAGAAAGGATGAACATGATTGAGAATCAGAATTTTAAAAGAATAGCAATACTGGAAGGAGTTAATGAAGACATGTAGATATCAGGGCTCTTGAAAGAATGTTCCTGCTTAAATGGCTCACAGAATCTATTATCTACCACTGCCAGAGTGTTTCTGTTAGAATGAACTTTACAATTTCTCCTCAAGTCAGGTTACACAGTCCAGTTCAACTATCATTTCTGGATTTTTACCATGTGTCCACTGGAACTGTAATATGAACGCCACTGACTTTTCATTCTGATAAATAACATTCATTAAGCATTGACTATGCTGTACAGAAATTAGATTTTCTAATCTTCACAACAGCTCTCTAAGGTATATATTGTCCTGATCCTCGTTTTACAGTTGAAGTCACTGAGTCACAAGAGAGATCAGGTGAAGAGTGGTGCCAGGATTTGAAATCAGAGAGTTCCAGAGCTCGTGTTTCTCATCACTGCTTCAGTTTAGGAGAAGCACTTGAAGAGCTCACCATTTTGTAGAGGAGAACAGGAAGCATGTGCTCGTAATATGGTAGGATAAATGCAGTCAAAGAACTGTGCACAAGATGCAGGAATACTACCGAAAAAGAACTGCTAATATTGTGTATGGGGGTGTTTTTGTGAAAGGAATTTACAGAGCCAGTGACCCACCCATTCCAAGTGGGTCGAGTGGAGCTGATCATTCACAGCTGAGGAAGGAGTGCATGCAAGTGCAGGAGGCCTGGCATGATAAGATGAACTCAACTACAAGTAGTTCAGTAGTGGAGACGTTTAATGTTAAACGGGGTTAGAGGACGTGGAGAGGCCAGGAGGTAACAATAAAGAAATCGGCATCAAACAGCAGAGGTCGGTCTTTTCAGCTGGAGTAAGGGACCTCAGGGCTTCCCTCATAGCTCAGCTGGCAGAGAGTCTACTTGCAATGCAGGAGGCCCTGGTTTTATTCCTGAATTGGAAGATCCCCTGCAGAAGTGATGTTACCCACTCCAGTATTCTTGGGCTTCCCTAGTGGCTCAGATGGTAAAGAATCCACCTGCAATGCGGGAGACCTGGGGTTTGATCCCTGGGTTGGGAAGATCCCCTAGAGGAGGGCATGGCAACCCACTCCAGTATTCTTGCCTGGGGAATCCCCGTGGACAGAGGAGCCTGGTGGGCTACAGTCCATGGGGTCACAGAGAGTCGGACAGGACTGAGCGACTAAGCACTGCACAAAGCGCTTCAGCTGTTAATGGGTCAGATTTGTTAGTTAGCTAAATTGCTTAGGTGGGCACATTTGTGGTGGGCAGATGGGGTGGGTGAGAGACCAGTCAGGGGGACAGGTAGGAATTTAACCAAGGGAAATACCAACTCTGAGGTGGGCAAGCAGTGGATGGTGGAGCATCTGTGTTAGAGAATACAAGAACAAGTGCAGTTTGGGGAAGATGGTGAATTTGGTTATATGATTACTAGTTGAGTCCCTTTGGTAGTATTTTATATTTCCTTTTTGTCTAGAATTTCCTTTAATACAAAATTTTAATGTACAAATATTCTAAATACACTCATCCCCCCTCATCTTTAATTTTGCTTTCTGTGGTTTTAGTTACCCATGGCCAACTGCAGTTTGAAAATATTAAATGAAAAATTCAAGAAGCAAATAATTCATAAGTTTTAAATTGTGAACCATTCTGAATAACATGGTGAAATCCCCAGCCTTCCTGCTTCATCCTGCCTGGGATTTGAATCATACCTTTGCCCAGCCTATCCTACCTTTTAGTCACTTATCAGCCCCCTAGGTTATCAGATCAACTGTCTCAGTATGGCAGTGCTTGAGTTCAAGCACTTCCCAGGTGGCGCTAGTGGTAAAGAATCCACCTGCCAATGCAAGAGACCTAAGAGATGGGTTTTTGATCCCTGGGTTGGGACCAGATCTCCTAGAGGAGGCACAGCAACTCACTCCAGTATTCTTGTCTGGAGAATCCCATGTACAGAAGAGCCTGGAGCGCTGCAGTCCATGGGGCCACACAGAGTTGGAGCCGACTGAAGCGACTTAGCAGCACAGGCTCGTGTTAAGCACCCCTCATTTCACTTAAAAATGGCCCCAAAGCACAAAAGTAATGATGCTGGTGGTTTGAAAACACCAAAGAGAAGCTGTACAGTGCTTCCTTTAAGTGGAAAGTTAAAAGTTCTTGACTTAATAAGGAAAGAAAAGTTTGTGTGCTGAGGTTGCTAAGATCTGCAGTAAAGAATCTTCTAAACTTGTTAAGAAGGAAAAAGAAATTCTTGCTAGTTTTGCTGTTGCACCTCCGATTGTCAGTATTATGGCCACCATGCATGGGAAGTGCTTGGTTAAGATGGAAAAGGCATTGAGTCAGTGTGATAAGATATTTTGAGAACAAAAGAGAGAAATAACATCTGCTGCTGCTAAGTCGCATCAGTCGTGTCCGACTGTATTCGACCCCATAGACGGCAGCCCACCAGGCTCCCCCATCCCTGGGGTTCTCCAGGCAAGAACACTGGAGTGTGTTGCCATTTCCTTCTCCAATGCATGAAAGTGAAAAGTGCAAGTGAAGTCGCTCAGTCATGTCTGACTCTTAGTGATCCCATGGACTGCAGCCTACCAGGCTCCTCTGTCCTTGGGATTTTCCAGGCAAGAGTACTGGAGTGGGGTGCCATTGCCTTCTCCAAAATAACATCTACATAGCTTTTATTACAGTGCCTTGTTCTATTATTACTTAAATTATTCTATTTTATTATTAGTTGTTGCTGCTCATCTTTTACTATACTAATTTATAAATTAGACTTTATCATGTGCTATGCTTAGTCACTCAGTCATAGGTATGTATGTATGTATAGGGAAAACACAGCATAGTGTTCAGCACTATCTACAGTTTCAGTCATCCACTGGGGATCTGAGAACGTATTCCCTGAGGATAAGAGGGCTACTGAATTGACTCTGAATGATCTATTTTGTGGGGACAGATACTCAGGGGAGCCTGTGTTAAAAACTAAACAGCTTCTCTCTATTTGCACTTCCAGACTTCAGAGCTGTCTACAGAAGAACCAGAACAGTCTGAGTAAATGCCTATAGCTTTGCTCACACAGTCATATCCAAGATATAAAAGCAGAGGACAGGGAGTAGCTGCTAGAACCTCTGTATCTGTTCACATGCTTTCCGAGTTGAAAACCAGTCCTTCTTTATCTTCTGTTAATGCTGATTATATAGAAAATTGCATAACGCTTCACTTTGGTTTGTCCAGTTGAAATGCCCTTTTTAGGAAATAAGTGGCATTACCATATTGGTCAATTCCCAGATCAATGCGAATCTGAGATTTCTTTTGAGGCAGATGGTGCTCCTATCATTTCAGTGCAGTCAATTAGCAGAGGTGATATGAAAATAGCCAGCTCGGCCACAGAAAGCAAATAGCCTTCAGATGATTATTAAGCAGTTTTCCTTCCTTGCTGGAGTTAAAAGCATTAGGATTTGAATCCTGCCCACGCTTACTGTATAGAGCATATGTCATTCTCTCCATCTTTATTGCTATTCATATTGAGGTCAATTATGAGCTGCTGTTTAATGTCACCATGAAATTGTTCAATTATTTTCTCTCAGCGTCTAAGCAGCTATCCTCAAAGGGATTTAGGAGGAGTGGTATTAATACTGAGGAATTCTTAGGAAGCCAGTAGCCCTAGATGGCTCTCCTTTTGTGTCTCACCCCTTCTCAATTATGAGATCCAAAATGCCTGATAAGTTGTTAATGAATAGCTTAGTAGTCAATCTCCTCTTCGGTAATATTGGGGAAAATAAACAGAGTTCCTTTCCTTGGTGGTGAAGTCATAATTAAAAGAGAGAAGCTGCTGTGTTTTCCACTTCCCCCCACCTCCCTTCATAACTAGACTCTTCGAGAGCCTCAGGGACTTGTGTTTATTCCTAGCTAAAGAACTTTCTTTTTCTATTTGAATGTTGAAGTGAAAGGATGGAAGAGGTAAACATTTTTCTCAGTGAATCACAAGTATCTGTGTACAATGCCAGTTGTTTTTTCAGTTTACAAGTGAAATGGCCTTGGATCTCTGTTCCTATTGTCGTGATTTGCGGGGAGATGCACAGAGAAATGTTTCGACAAAGAAACGAATGTCAGTGCTTACCAAGAAATATGTTCCAGTTATTCCTTTTTCTCCCTATAGCTTGGTTTGGGTCTTCTGAAGTTAGCCCAGTTGCTCCTCATCATTTTATGTTTGCTCGTAGCTCTGTAATTTGGTTATCTCTATAGTGATGCAAAACCAACGAAGTGTTTCTTTGAGGCATTTCAGGTTATTTAATCATCCAAGCTATTATGTGCGAGGTACTGTGCCTGATGTTGTCTGGTGAAGGGGAATAGCTGGAAGGATCAGCCAAAGAGCCACTTTCAAGGGGGTTGTGGTGTAATCGAGGCAGTGCCCACGGAAGGGCTGACTCTGATCCTGGCCGAATGAACTAAATGTCCTAAGAGGATGTTGGATTGGATCCCACAGGCCTTAAAGGGCCTGTACTTGCCCAGCTTCAAGATCAAAGAAAGAGCCTGGAGTCCACAACAGAAAACAATGGTTTAAAAGGGGAGCTTACATTTCTGAAGCAAGGGCCTGGGGCTACACCCCACCATCAGCGACAGACAGTGGGTAGGACTTGGTGGCAGTCTTTGTTCCATGTAGTGGTGGGAGAGAGGCCACTGGTTATGGGGGAAGTGGATGTCAGGTTGGCTCAAGGGTTACCAGTGAAACCAGCAGTGGGCACCACCGCTTGGATAAGCTAACAGGGGGAGACATTCTGATCTATACTCCTAAGCTGAGGCGAGGATAAGTATGTAGGAAGATAAGTCTTGTGTGTAGGTGTAGGTGAAGCAGATGCTAGTTGAGCAGGGGATGTACAGAGAACAAGAGAACCGCCGTCCTGAGAGACCTGAACATACAGAGGAGCAAACAGAAGCCTATGGGAGAGCAAAGCGAGCGCTCTCAAATACACAGCTTCGTGGGAGAAGAAACCTTTGAGCTGCACCTTGAGAGTAAGAAGACGTTTTACAGGCGCATGGGGTTGAGCATTCAGGCTGAGGGAATGCCGAAACGGTCACGGTTGTTGTTACACTCTGTGATCTCACCTTCTTAACCAGTCCCTGCCACCGCTTTTGTCCTGGCCTTCAGGATTCTCCTCTTTCCTATTGTACCCTCCTCTTCCAGTCTCATTCATACTGATCTCATTCTCAATATTGCTATCATAGTAAGCTTTATAATTCACTAGTTTCATCTTGTCTCCTGTGCCTGATAAGTACAGTAGCGTCCCCCACTGCCCCCCAAAATAAAACCTGAGGTTCCCGTCTTAGTATATGATCCTACAATGGTCTGATGGTACCTATGTCGGCCTTTTTGTCTTTCTGCACTCTAACTCAGGATCACCTATTTGGCAAGCATCTGTCGACTTAAAAAAATATTCACAACCTAAAAATTGAGAGTTATGCTTTATTTGGTGGGAATTTTTAGGACTTCAAGCTCGGGAGACAGCGTCTTCAGTAACCCCTGCTCTGAGGAGGGGAGAGGAGGAGCCAGGTTATATACAAGTTTTGTAACAAAGGGCAGGTAGTCTGAACATAAAAAAAATTATTAACTAAAGAAATCCTGATAACCCAAGTTAAGGAATTTAGTGTTTTTTTTTTTTTTTTTTTTTTAATCTATGGAAAGA
Source organism: Bos indicus x Bos taurus (assembly GCF_003369695.1). Lineage (NCBI taxonomy): Eukaryota > Metazoa > Chordata > Mammalia > Artiodactyla > Bovidae > Bos > Bos indicus x Bos taurus. The sequence continues at coordinate 103,045,895 of NC_040079.1, read as the reverse complement.
TGCAAGAGTTTGGGCTCACTGAAATCATTCCTTTGATATGTACCTCAGCTTTATATGGGCTTCCCTGGTGTCTCAGGCAGTAAAGAATCTGCCTACAGTCCAGGAGACCCAGGGTCCATCCCTGGTTCGGGAAGATCCCCTGGATAAGGCAATGGCAACCCACTCCAGTATTCTTGCCTGGAGAATTCCACGGACAGAGGAGCCTGGCGGGCTGCAGTCCATGGGAACGCAGAGTCAGACACGACTGAGGGACTAACACTTCCACTTTCAGCTATATGGGATCAGTATCCCGTGTTTTTCACGTCCTGAGCTTCCTTGGGGCTCTTTGTAGGGAGAGGCTGTAGCCTGATGGTTGCGAGGTGACAGGTATCTCTTTCCTTCCTGTGTTCCCTCAGGGTTCATCGGCTCACACTAGAGGGCTGCAATTGCTGATGACTTTGACGTCCTTGTTTACTGATACGGCAGAAAATATTCCATTTCTCACATCTGTTTGCACTTATTTGTCTTTCTGTCTTTAATGCTTTCTTCTCTCATCTGCCTGTCAAATTCTAAGTTCAGTCACTTCCATCTCTGATACATGGCAGTCTGCCAGGTTCCTTTGTCGATGGAATTCTCCAGGCAAGAACACTGGAGCGGATTGCTATTTCCTTCTCCAGGGGATCTTCCCGACCCAGGGACTAAACCTGGGTCTCCTGCATTGTAGGCAGATTCTTTACTGTCTGAGTGACCAGGGAAGCCCTCATATGGCTAAGGTACATATCAAAGGAATGATTTCAGTGAGCGCAGATAGAGATCAAGACCTGGTTTACTCCACTAGTTCCGCAGGCTAGTGTGAATAGAGCAGGAAAAGAACAACCTGAAATGGTGCTTAAGCAACCGTGTTCATATCCAGTTGCGCCCACTTCACCCTCATGTGGTAGGGATATTTTTGTGGGGGAGAAGTGTTGTTGATGTTAGGTATCTGTGTGCTTAGTCACTCAGTCGTGTCCGACTCTTTGCCACCCTTTGGACTACAACCCAGCAGGATCCTCTGTCCATGGGATTTTTCAGGCAAGAATACTGGAGTGGGTTGCCAATTCCTTCTCCAGGGGGTCTTTATGACCCGGGGATTGAATCCGTGTCTCCTGCGGCTCCTGCATTGCAGGCAGATTCTTTACCCACTGGGCCATGTTAATTTATTAGTAAATAGAATTTCCATCTTTAATGCTCATTTATGTATCTTTTAGTCATAATAATGAAGCAAATACTAGAATAGATTCATTCTGAAGAAAGAGCTTATGAAACAAAAGAACAAAAAATTGGGGAACCAGAACTATTTGAGAGGAATATTAGTTGAAGAAAGTGGCATGGTAGAGTGTATGTCTAACATGCACATTTCCCTTGCTAAGAAAAACATGTATTTATTTGGTCCTCAAAAGTTGGATTCATTCAATGATTACTAAGAGAAAGACCAATTGCAGTATACTGGTACATGTTTGATCAGGGGCCTCTGCCTGGAATTTTTTTCCTGGGTCAGCTCTTCTAATGGATACTGGTAAACCCATGCCAAGGATGGAGAGAAACCATGTAAAAAGCTCATTTGGAAGCCAGCTCAGAGGATTTTGCAAGGCTCATTTTATTTCCTCTTTATGCGTCAGTTCACTCAGGGCTTGATCTAGTTGGTTTCTTGCGGTATTGGCTTTCTATCTATTTAGGCCTGGTTCCTGGGCTTCAGATTGTATTTCTCTGCCATTCGTTTGACAGGTGGGAGGTCCATTGTTCTGACCCAGCCTGGCTTGTTGACCTGCAGGAGCTTATAGAATCTGTCCCCAGGGTAGGTGGGTTGATCAGACAGATGTTCAGGGCAGATGTGCAGGTTATGTGGCCTGGCCAATCAGACCTAAGTTAACTTTAAGCTGGTTGCCTTCATTGATTCTTCTCTCCACTTATGATTTATGAGTTATATTTGACCTTTGGTTAGAAAAGAATATTTAAATGTTATCACATAATATAAATAGAGTGCTTTATTCTCTTCAGGAGACTCCATACAAATGCAAATATTCCACTTATTAATGGAAAGGATATATATATATATGTATATATATATGTATGTATGTGTGTGTATATATAGTAAAGAATCTGCCTGCAGTGCAGGAGACTTGGGTTGGATCCCTGGGTTGGGAAGACCCTCTGGAGAAAGGAATGGCTACCCATTCCAGTATTCTTGCCTGGAGAATTCCATGGACAGAGGAACATGCTGGGCTACAGTCCATGTATTTTTTTTCCATATGGTGATCATTCTTTTCTTTCCTGACGGTTATATATTGTTACCATCATTCCTCTTCTTTGGGTGTTTCTTTTTTTTTTTTATCTAACTTTAAAAAATAATCAAACTTCTTTTCTAGTATATAAATTTTAATCTACCATGGGGTTAGGTCATAGAGGAACCAGACTAAGAAGATATAACAAGAATAATTTTTTTTTTCAAAATCACTTAATACATTAATGGAAAAGAACTAAAATAATGCCACCAAGGTGGTATATCCAGTGACCCTGAAGTTACCAACATTCTCAGTGTGTGATACCCATTCTTCAGGACGACGTCTCTCAGAATTCCCTTTACTCTTTCCCCCTGCCCCCGTCAGAGAGCAAGTAATGTACCAGGAGAGGTAAGTGATGCTGATCCTTGTCCTCACCAGTGTTGTATCCAGATCACCTTTTATTAAAATGGGGACTGAGCCCTGGGAAGGAACATCTAGTCACCCTGGAATATATAATGTCAGGACTTGATTCCCTAGAACCATGATGAAGACAGAGTGCCCTTGTGCTTATCTGATGCCTTCCTGTTTTGTGATGAGAAACTCCTTCCCTTCCTAGATTTGTAATCCAACTGGTTCTTCTTCCTGTAACTCAAGGAGTCACTGTGCTATTCTAGGACCAGACTGCAGGATATTCGGGGAAATGCCATCATTTGCTGGCTGCTGGAAATATATGGCTTTAAATCAATTTCAATAAAAGTCCTGACCAAAGACCAATGGCTGCATTTTGGCTTAATCAATACTGCAAGTTAAATACTGAAAGTTAAATATGGCTTTGGTTTTTTTTTTTTTTTTGCCTTCAACCTCTTACATTTAGGTAATAGTAATAATAAATAGTGTATTTATATTGATGGATATAGTATATCAGAAAAAGTTTGTTGCTTGCTTTAAAAGATACCAGCAACATTCACGTTGATTATCAATAAGCAAATGGGTATAATTACCTGTAGTCATTCAAAAATATCACTTTTGTGACTATTTTAGTATGTGTTCTTTTAGTCATTTATCTCGTATTTAAAATGGTTCACAAAAGCTTTCCAAAAATTTCTTTCTGAACCAGAGGTCTGATCACATTATTGCTGAACTCAAAAAGCATTACCTGCCTTCCCGGGCCTATAGAATAGACTCAGGTTTCTTGGCTTGGCTTTTAAGACTCCTCATGGCTTTCTGACCGTCTCCCCTAAATCCCCTGATCCTTCCTCTGGTCTGTGTCATTTTAAAAGGTGCGCCCTTATGTGCTTGGTCCCATTGTTTCAAATGTCCTTCCCCCATCATTATCCTTCTTGCTAAGCCTGTTCAAATCCTCCTTCCCTCAGAATGTCCTCAGTTAGAATTAATGCCTTGCTTCACTCTGTTTCACAGCTCATTTCTCTCTATTAAGCATCTCTCAGTCACCCTTACCTTAGCTCTAAGTTTGCATGCCTGCTTTCCTCACTAGATTTTGAGTCTGGAGGAAAGGAATTATCATCCTCACACTTTGTTGTGATGGCTTGTTTAATGTCAGTTTTTTCCACTCTCCTATAATCCAAAGATAGGGCTACCTTTATAACTCCAGCACCATGTTCCTGTTTGTTGGGCATGTAAATAGTTCAGACTCAACAATATTTGAGTACCATTTATTCTGTGTTGATTTGCAAGCTTCTAGCATAGTGCCTAAAACTTGGTAATGTGTAAGAGATATTGGTTGGATTACATTATTTCTTACTGACCACAAATAAGGAGAAGGCATGGGTCAAACACCAAAGATCTATGACTTGTTCAAATTTTTTGGAAGATTTTCAAAGGAAACAAGCTCATTACTTTGAAACTTACTCAGGAGTATAAAGCATTTTGAACAGATAAGACAGTAAATATTATTCCAGGCAGTAGTGGGTAATACAGTTCTATAGGACCTCAATAGCTCTCATAAACTTTTGACTCATTATTGCTGCTACTATTTTTGTTTTTTTGTTCAGCTGGCCACATCATCATTAAAACTGGATCAATAATTGTGTCATCAGCTACATTCCAGGCAAAGTACTACCCATTTATATAAGAAGACCACTCAAGTCTGCCTTCGTTATTTTGAGTTTTATTGGTCATTTTTGTCATTTGCTTAGCTCTCCCACAATTCATGGTAGTTTTTCAGACTTTACCTATTATGGCTAGAATTATCTTTCCAAGTTTACTTTTGGATAGAAAATGACTTTACCTTTTTTGGTTGTTCTCTAAGTTACCTTGAAAGGTACATAATCTTCTTACTCTTTCTAATATCCTAATACGAAATAGTACATTTTCTTTTATTTCACACTGTGTGGTCTCTTCATTCTCTCTTCCTTTATTTGTTGGGTATTTCTTTTAATTAAATAAAAATCACATATGGTTATATTTTTTTTTCCTTAGTCATCCCCCCCTTTTTTTAAATTTTCTGGCAAACTAACTAGAAAAGTTAGTCTTCAGATCTATCTGAAAAATAAAAATTTTTTGAAATCTATTCTTTTGCATTCTTTAAAATGAATGCCCCAAATTGTTGTTTTCTCATGGGACAAATGCAGTGACAATAGAGTGTTAGCTATATTGTATTAGCAAAAGTGGGCTTCCCAGATAGCTCAGTGGTAAAGAATCCACCTGCCAATGAATGAGACACAGGAGATGCAGGTTTGATTCCTTAGTCGGGAAGATCCCTTGGAGAAGGAAATGGCAACCCACTCCTCTATTCTTGCCTGGAAAATCCCATGGACAGAGAGTCCTGGAGGGCTATAGTCTATGAGGTTGCAAAAGAATCGGACACAACTTACCGATAAAACAACAGTTAACAAAAATGCATGTAACTGAGACAAAAATTCTGTGAATGGATGTATCCCTTCTCCTAAAGACTGAGCTAGCAAATCTGCCTTCAGTGTTGGTGGCATTTTCTGGGTCAGGATCATGTGCTATTTAATAAATTCTGCATTTCATGTAAGAAGGAGTGGTTTGTATATTCAGTTCTGATATAACACCATGTTCCTTTAACAAAACGTTTATTGATTCAACATTCTCTACAACCATTTCTAATGTAGCCTGGTCCTTTAATTTCTAGTTATCTTCTACAAGTATTTCTTGAGTAGTTACAATATTCTCAAACTGAAGTGAACTCTCAAAGGGGTACAAATGGAGTATAGGAAATTGCAATTAGAAAAACTTTCATCTGCATTTTTTCTTTGGTTTTCTTTAGTTGCACTGTTCTTGCTTTCTTACTATGAGATTGCCTTTTTCTTTCCATGTTGTTGTCGCTGTTTAGTCACTCAGTTCCGTCCGACTCTTTTCGACTCTTTGGACTGTAGCCCTCCAGGCTTCTCTGTCCATGGGATTTCCCAGGCAAGAATACTGGCATAGGTTGTCATTCCCTTCTCCAGGGGATCTTCCTGACCCAGGGATAGAACTTGGCAGAGGGATTCTTTACCACTGAGCCACCAGGGAAGCAGTCTGCTTTTCTCATTCTTGTCTGACTAACATTGTGCAAAAGGGACTTTGAAACCAACAATATTGCAAAATACAACTTGCAGACAAAGTTTGAGCTTTAAGCTTTTATGTTTTCCTTTGCATTTTGAAATTTCTAATATTTTATCATCATATTTTTGACTGGAATTTTTGTTGAGTATTTTTTCAAAGAAGGTGTTACAATCAGGTTCTAGTATGGTGGCAGATTACTGCTGACAATAGCATAATCAAATATAAGTTTTTGTTATATTATATATAATATATTATATAAGTTGTAGTATAATTTGTGAATACAAATCACATTCTTAACAAATTTGTGGCTGGTCAAAGCACTGATATTCTGACAGATTATAAGTCCGTAGCCTAACATAAGCCTAACCTTACTTACTTATTACATAAAAAAGATATATAGGTTTCTTCCAAATAGTATAAATTATATGGAGATAATAACATACCTGTCCTTTTTTTGGTGTCATTTTAGATTGATGCTTAAATATCACAATATTAAACACCACTGCTAATTCTTGAAACTGCGTGGCATATGCCATGTTTAATTTTAGGGCTTTATAACTTGTACTCTAAGGTTTGAAACCACATCAAGTGAGCTTATGCACGTTCATTTTTAATTACTAGATTCTATTAGAACTGTTTAAGGAATGCATCATCTTTGGTGTGTGCAAAATGAAAGGTGATGTAAAAACACAGTATTGTGGGGTAGCTTCTGTGTAATTTTGGCTCCCTGGAATGCCAGTTGGGGAATGGCAAAGGCTAATACTCAACAGATGGCAAAGTCCTAAAACCTATAATAATGGTTGCAGTTATTTTCATTACTGTCATTTGATGACACATACAATAGTGTGAAAAGGCTTGAACTGGGTAATCACGGTAAATATACTCAAAGGGACCAGATGCATTTCAAACAATCAAAATGGTGATGGATATTCAGGCTGAGTGCCACTTCGGCACATATTCTAGGTACATTTATTGCTAGGAATTAGAAGCAACATTACTTGTCACAGAGAGGAACTCCATTTCCCCTTTTAGTAATAACAAGCAACAAAAATTGACATCTGCTGTAACACAGACAGATTATTTCACATCCTTTATGATTGTGTGTCATTACCGTGCATATAAATTTAGTTTGCAGATGTTCAGCGTCAGAGATCAAAATACCAATTTTGCCCACAAAAGAGCTGCAATGGATACCGGAAACCTAAGCACTTTTGTGAATAGAATAAGTTAAATCTTTTAGAGAGAGGACAATAACAAGCAAATGAGATTAGCAAGAAAGCACACCAAAGGCTCAGAAAGGAATGTGTGGAAGTTCCAGAAGATCTTAATAGTTTTATTTCCAGCTCTGTTAAGGTATCTATTCGTGATTTTCATTTCCAGAGACTGTAGTTGGAGATGCCTTTGTCATTTTCTTCAGTACCATGTGTAAAATGAAGCCATGTTTTTTCCTTGAAAGATAGATTCTGCCATTCAAGAACATTGATTAGACCATCTTTGAAGATTTATAATTCTTCCTGTGTTAAATATGTAAAACCAGTTCTTGGTGATTGCTTGTGGGGCCAGGGTGGCAATCACCTACAATGATCTACAATGCTAGAGACAAGCTTACCTTTTGAGGTGCTCAGTGCTCAGTTTAAAATCACTGTTCATTCTATGTCTATTTCACTTTATTAATTTTAGGAAGCATGGATAGAATGAGAAGAAAGGTTTTTGTATTTTGAGGTACATTATAAAATATCTAATAATACAAACATAATTACACTTTATGGAAAACACTTTTCCTTTTCCCCAACCCCAAGCAACCTCAAAGCCTAAACAACTTCAAGGAAAGGAAAGAAACCAGAGTCACTTATTTTAACAATCTTGTCTCTGCTCCAAAGGCACTGTTAACAATGTGGATATATTTTGCATTTGCCTCTGGGGATTTACCACTCAATATTAAAACACTTCCCACTGTGACATTTTTTAAACTGTCTCTTTCCTCTGCTGAGCTAACAACATAATGGGGATCAAGAAAACAGTCTGGGACAAGTACAAAATAAAATCCCTGCCGGGCATTGGAAGCTAAGGCATAGTTTTTGACCCTCTTTTTGTTAATAGGCAAAGATACAGGACTGCTGCCCTCTCATACTTTGCTGTTTTCAAAGCTTGTTAAATGAATTGGCTCTTTTCTATCATAAATTTAAAATATTTACACAGAATCCTTAGATAAAATCTAAGTATATATCCTGTTTGATTAGTGAAAATATATATAGAATTTGTTGTTGTTCAGTCACTATGTCATGTCTGATTCTTTGTGACCTCATGGACTGCAGCACACCAGGCTCCTCTGTCCTCCATTATCTCCCAGAATCTGCTCAAATTCATGTCCATTGAGTCCGTGATGCTATTTAACCATCCCATTCTCTGCTGCCCGCTTCTCCTTTTGCCTTCAATCTTTCCCAGCATCAGGGTCTTTTCCAATGAGTTGGCTCTTCACATCAGGTGGCCCAAGTATTGGAACTTTAACTTCAGCTTCAGTCTTTCCAATTTATGTTCAGGGTTGATTTTCTTTAGGATTGACTGGTTTGATGTCCTTGCAGTCCAAGGCACTCTCAAGAGACTTCTCCAGCACCACAGTTCAAAAGCAGCAATTCTTCCACACTCAGGAAGAATGGAACTTCCACTTTCACACTTCTTTACGGTCCAACTCTCACATCTGTATATGACTATTGCAAAAATCATAGCTTTGACAATACGGACCTTTGTTGCAAAGTGATATCTCTGCTTTTTAATATGCTGCCTAGGTTTTTCCTAGCTTTTCTTCTGAGAAACAAGCATCTTTTATTTTGTGGCTGTAGTCAACATCCACAGTGATTTTGGAGCCCAAGAAAATAAAATCTATTTCTACATTATCCCCATCTATTTGCCATGAAGTGATGGGAATGGATGCCACGATCTTGCTTTTTTTTTTTTTTTTTTTAATGTTGAGTTTCAAGCCAGCTTTCTCACTCTCCTGTTTCACCCTCACCAAGGGATTCTTTAGTTCCTTTTCATTTTCTGCTGTTAGAGTGGGTATCATCTGTATATCTGATGTTGTTGATGTTTCTCCTGGCAATGTTGATTCCAGCTTGTGATTCATCCAGCCTGGCATTTTGCATGATGTACTCTGCATGTAAGTTAAATAAGTAGAGTGACAATATACAGCCTTGACGAACTCCTTTCCCAATTTTGAACCAGCCTGCTATTCCATGTCTGATTCTAACTGTTGCTTCTTGACCTATATTCCTGTTTCCCAGGAGACAGCTTTCCCATCTCTTTAAGATTTTCCAGTTTTTTGTGATCCACACAGTCAAAAGCTTTAGCATTATCAAGGAAGCAGATGTAGATGTTTTTCTGGAACTCCCTTGCTTTCTCCACAATCCATCTGAGGTTGGCAATTTGACCTCTGATTCCTCTGCCTTTCTAAATCTAGCTTATACATCTGGAAGTTCTCAGTTCATGTATTGCTAAAGCCTAGCTTGAAGGATTTTGAGCATAACCTTGCCAGCATGTGAAATGATTACAACTGTATGGTCGTTTGAACATTCTTTGACATTGCCCTTCTTTGGAATTGGAATGAAAACTGACCTTCTGCAGTCCTGTGGCCACTGCTGAGTTTTCCAAATTTGCTGACATATTGAGTGTAGCACTTTAACGGCATCACTTTTGAGGATGTGAAATAGCTCAGCTGGAATTCAGTCACCTCCACTAGCTTTGTTCATAGTGATACTTCCTAAAACCCACTTGACTTCACACTCCAGGATGTCCAGCTCTAGGTGAGTGACCACACCATAGCCACCATAGCAGTTATCTAGGTCATTAAGACCTTTTTTTTTTTTTTTTGGTATAGTTCTTCTGTGTATTCTTGCTGCCTCTTCTTAATCTCTTTTGCTTCTATTTGCTTCTGATGTTTCTGTTCCTTATTGTGCCTATCCTTACATGAAATATTCTCTTGGTATCTCCAGTTCTCTGAAGAGATCTCTAGTCTTTGCCATTCTATTGTTCCCTCTATTTCTTTGCATTTTTCACTTCAGAAGGTTTTCTTATGTCTCCTTGCTATTCTCTGGAACTCTGCCTTCAGTTAGGTATATCTTTCCTTTTCTCCATTGCCTTTCACTTCTCTGCTTTTCTCAGGTATTTGTAAAGCCTCCTCAGACAATCACTTTGCCTTATTTTTCCTTCATTTCTTTTTCTTTGGGATGGTTCTGATCACTGCCTCCTGTACGGTATTGTGAACCTCTGTCCATAGGTCTTCAGGCACTCTAAGAGATCTAACCCCTTGAATCTCTTCATCACCTCCACTATGTAATCATAAGGGATTTGATTTATGTCATACCTGAATGGTCTGTTGGTTTTACCTACTTTCTCCAGTTTAAGTCTGGATTTTGCAATAAGGAGTCCATGATCTGAGCCATAGTCTGATCCTGTTCTTGTTTTTGCTAACTGTATAGAGCTTCTCTGTCTTCAGCTGCAAAGAATATAATCAATCTGATTTCAGTATTGATCATATGGTGAGTCCACATGTAGAGTTATCTCCTGGGTTGTGGCAAAGGGGTCTGCACAACTCAATGAAGTTATGAACCATGCCATGCAGGGCTGCCAAAGATGATGGGTCATAGTAAAGAGTTCTGAGAAAACCTGGTCCTCTGAAGGGGGCAATGGCAGCCCACTACATTATTCTTGCCATGAGAACCTCATGAACAATATGAAAAGGCAAAATTACATGATACTGGAAGATGAGCCCCCCAGGTTTGAAAGTGTTCAACATGCTTCTGGGGAAGAGTGAAGGGAAATTACTAATAGCTCCAGAAAGAATGAAGTGGCTGGCCCAAAGCAGAAATGATGATCAGTTGTGGATGGGTCTGATGGTGAAAATAAAGTCTGATATTGAAAAGAACAATATTGCATACAAACCTGGAATGTTAGGTCCATGAATCAAGGTAACTTGGACGTGCTCAAGCAGGAGACAGCAAGAGGGAACATGGACATGTTAGAAATCCATGAACTAAAATGGATGGGAATGGGCAAATTTAATTCAGAGGACCATTATATCTACTGCTGTGGGCAAGAATCCCTTCCAAGAAATGGAGTAGCCATCATAGTCAACAAAAGACTCTGAAACACAGTCATTGGGTGCATTCTCAAATATGACAGAATGATCTCTGTTCGTTTCCAAGGCAAACCATCAACATCACAGTAATCTGAGTCTATGTCCCAACCCCTGATGTTGAAGAAGCTGAAGCTGATAGGTCCTATGAAGACCTACAAGACCTTCTAGAACTAACACCCAAGGAAGATGTCCTTTTCTTCATAGGGGATTGGAATGCAAAACTAAGAAGTCGAGAGACACTCAGAATAATAAGCAAGTTTGGCCTTGGAGTACAAAATGAAGCAGGGCAAAGGCTAACAGAGTTTTGTCAAGTTAACATGCTAGTCATAGCCGACACACTTTTTCAACAACCCAAGAGACAACTCTACAAATGGACACCACCAGATGGTCAATACCGAAATCAAATATATGGAACAGTATGTGTAAATCAAGAAAATACTGATGACAATAGTTGAAAACCTAATGCAGTCATAGAATTGGTAGGAAGCTGTGATTACATGAGAAGAACATGCAGGTCCTTGGAATATTGAAGAAGACCTGCTTTCTTTTCCTTCAATATTTTTCTGTTTTGAGTATAATGCTAATTTTAATAACTGAGTATTTTCTTGTCTTCTTTGGATATAATCTATTTTAAGTTATTTTGACAATCCAAAGAAAAGTTTTGTTGAACAATTTTCCTTGGGATTTTAATTCTGATTTGTTCTGGGACCAAGACATTTAAGGATATAGTAAATATTTGTAAAATTACTTCAAAGAAATTTGAACCCAAGTGGTGTGAAATCACATTGGGTCATTTTTAATTTAGTAAAAATTATTGGCCTGTCTGTAATGCATACAATACTTGTATGTATTATTGCTTAAATAGGTGTTTAAATTTTACATGCTTTGAATAATTTTAGCTTAAATGAGTTAAAGGCACAATTTAATTAAGACTAATGAGATGCTGAAAGAATGCATTTTGCTTCATACTTTGCCTGGATGGTATCTCTCTTTACAGTACTCATTTACCAGTGACAAATAAAAAAGTCAATAAAGTCCTGTTTTCATCAACTAGACTAATGAACTTCATTAGTTGATCATGTTATCAGTGTAATTACTACATACTACGTTTTGCCCTTGGTTATTAAGGCAATAGATTTCTGCAACTTAGGAGAACTGACTAGGAGGACAAGAACTCAGTTTAGCTCTAGAAATAACCTTGGTCCTTCTTTTTAAAAGCTCACCATTAAATCCTCCAGGAAATACTTTGGCTATTCCATATATTTAGTTGCAGTGGTTTTGACACTCTACTTAGGAAATATTTTGCTAGAGAACTTTGTTTTGTTATGGTTGAGTGTGCCTTTTTAAGATACTATGGTGGATGGAATCATGGTCCCCAAAAGATATGTTGAAGTCTTAACCCCTGATACTTGTGATGTGACCTTATTTAGAACTAGGATCTTTGCAGAAAAAAGTTGAGATGGAGTCATACTAGAGTAGGGTGAACCCTTAATCCAATATGACTAGTGTACTTATCAGAGAAGAAACACAGGGAGAATGCCATGTGGTGAGAGAAGCAGAGGCTGGAGTGATACAGATGCAAAGCAGAGTCAAGGATTGGCACTGACCACCACATGCTAGGAAGAGGTAAGGAGGATTCTACCATGAGTCTCCAAGGGAGTATGGCCCTGCCAACACATTGATGTTGGATTTCTGCCTTCCATAATGGTGAGGGAGTAAATTCTTGTTTTTAAAGCCACCCATTTTATGGTACTTTGTTATAGCAGTCTGAGGAAACAAACACAGATGTCTTACTTAAATTGTTAACCAGGATAGATTAACTGCTTAGCTAGTGAGGAGGAGGTGATCAGTTCTTCTCAGGGATAAATGGGAGGCTCAGAAGTCAATGTGTTGGTCATCAGGACAAACTCTCAAAAATGTGGTGAGATTTACATCAGAGGAATAGGAATGAGGGTAGTGGTTTGGAAGGGGCAAGAGATGGTGAGAGAGAGGTGGAATTAAACTACAGAACTTGGAGTATGTTATTCAAGTGAAAAAACCTTTTCTGTGCCTTTGAAATGTTTGGGGGGTTGGTATGTGACTTTGAAAACATGGGAGTTTTTCATGCATTACAGATTGCTGCTGACAAAACTCCAAAAAACTACCACAAACTTCAGATAAAATGAATCCCAAATAAAAATCTGGTTTTGATGTGATATGAGTGGCAAATGATTGCAAATAATTTTAGTAATTTATATATAAATCAAATGAATTGTATTTTACGATTGACAGTTACCCTAGGGGAATTTTGGATCACATTTAAAAATCACTTGTATAGGAGATACAGCATTAAAATGAGAGCCAGAGGTGGGGGGGAAATATATATATATATATATATATATATCCTTTTTATTAATTTTATATCCAATTATTTATATTCACAAATAACTGCATATATAATTTAATCATATATCAGTCCAAAGATATATCTCAGGCTTTGTAATTTTTCTAGATACAGTTGGTGTCCATGCTAGCTAAGCTAGGAAAAGTCTAGAAACTCAATATATAAGCAACTCAAAAAAACCAAAACATCCATTTTGATGATTCTTCGTTTACTCTAAAACTGGGGCAGGAATGATAAATAAGAGTTTTCAACTCTTTTCTTTGTAGATGGAGAGTGTAACAATTAGGAAACAGTCTGAAAGTTTATCAGTGGGAGGAAAAAGGAAGAAAATGCAAGCCTTCGCTAATTCACGATTTTGACTCAAATAACAAGAAACTAGTGTCATGAAAACAGATCTTCTGGGGGGAAAATTGGGATTGTGATGGTGCAGTACTTTGAGATACTCTCAGAAGAGCTTAAGGGCAAAGATGTTTCATGGTCCAAAGTGCATTCTTATTGATGACTATTTCTGGACAGTTATCTTTGAACTAATATTACAAAGGAAAATCCTTATCACCTGTGTAATCCTCCATGTGTACCTGGGTTTTAGTGATCTCATAATTTTATGTGAACAAAGAATGAGCTCAACATGATACAATTTCTGCCAAGCTCTCAGATCTAGTTTTTTCTACTAATGCATCATAACAGAGAAAGTCATTTTCTGATTCTGCAGTTCTAAGGGAGAACTATCTTTATCTTTTACTTTATGCTAGGCAAAGGAAAAACATTTTTGAAGTTCAAGTAAATAAGGATGATTATTTGGCATTAAGACTTTGAAATCCCTTGGTGAAGGTGTTACAATATTAAAGTGTACTTGTTTGATTTTAGAAGTGCTGCTGTTGGACATGCTAAGAGTTTTGAAGTTTAATTTTGATTTATTTCCTTACTAGAGTGATCATTTTGATGAAATCTTAACATTTTGTTTCAATGTTGCTAGCCAAAATAACCATACTTTATAGCCTTTTTGAGACAGTTTGATTGTAAATTCACATTTGTCTATCAGTATTAAGAGAGATGATTCCAATCAAAGGAGGTGGGCAAGCATTTCTCTTCAAACTTTCCAAAAAGAACTGAGTGATTATCTGTGAACCAGAGCATAGTTTGACATATACAGCTGTGTGTAACTCAAGCACTCTCCATGGTACAAAATGGAGGTTGAACTAGATAGGAATGAACATTTCAATGCCATTTTATACACCTATAAACATTCTCCCCATTTTGTTGTTGGTTTGTTTTGGCCATGCCAAGCAGCTTGTGGGATCTTAGTTCCCTGTCCCAGGATTGAACTTATGCCCTTGGCACCCTTGGCAGTGAAAGCAGGGAGTACTAACAACTGAACTGCCAGGGAATTCCCTCCCCTTTTGTTTTTAATTCATTAGTGTCTATTTCCAAATCTTCATTCCCATGATTATATCATCCTTTGACCTGTTAGGATTACAGGTGTGGTAGCTTATAACTCTTTAATTGAAGGCTAGTCAGCTATCTATATGATATGATTTGATGGGTTCCATGAGGTCCACATGGGCTTTCCTGGTAGCTCAGCTGGTAAAGAATCCTCCTGCAATGAAGGAGACCCTGGTTCAATTCCTGGGCCAGGAAGATCCCCGGGAGAAGGGACAGGCTACCCATTCCAGTGTTCTTGGGCTTCCTTGGTGGCTCAGATGGTAAAGAATCCACCAGTAAAGCGGGAGACCTGGGTTTAATCCCTGGGTTGGGAAGATCCTCTGGAGGAGGTCATGGCAGCCCACTCCAGTATTCTTGCCTGGAGAATCCCCGTGGACGGAGGAGCCTGGTGGGCTACAGTCCATTGGGTCACACAGAGTCGGACACATGAGCAGCTAAGCACAGCACAGCACAGCGTGAGGTACAGATGCACACGAGGTCACCTTCCCCTGAATCTCTCTTTACCAGCCAGTCTAAGGGCTTATGGTTCCCCACGTATTTCTTTGGGTTAAATCACCATGTCTTCAGAAAGCATGTTAAAATATAAATGTGTTAGATGGGAGGAACAATCTTTCTACATAGATTACCTGCCAGAGATCAAACCTCCAAAGAAATAGACACCAAACAAGAATCTTGACAGAGGAAAGATGACAGCATGATGTGCATGGTGAAACACTATAAGTAGGAGTTAGTTGAAGGAACTGCAGTAGAGGGTTCTGGGTCACCAGGATTCAGTGTGAGAATCATACATGCTTGGAGGGAATTTGTGAAGGAAGATGCTATAAAGGGGAAAGTAAAATTAAGAATATGTTCTGTGCTATGAATCCTTCTGGCACATTGTACAAATATGTTTTCAGTATTCCAAGTGGTCACTTAGTATGTTGAAATTTATACTTTTGTTGAATTTTAATCAAATTCACATGGGACTTCCCTTACGGACCAGTGGTTATGACTTCACTTTCCAATGCAGAAGGTGCCAATTAGATACCTGGTCAAGGAGCTAAGATCCCCCATGCCTTGAAGCCAAAAAACCAAAACATGAAACAGAAACAACATTGTAACAAATTCAATAACGATTTTAAAAATGGTTCGCATTAAAAAAAATCTTTTAATAAAAGTCAAATTCATGGCAAAGTGATGATGGGAGCTAGTGGGTGCAGTTACCCAACCCCTCTGCGTCTGCTTCTCAGCAGAGGTTTGTTGTTTGACCTAGTACTACAAAGTCTACGGTAGTGTGGAAAGTTATCTTGTGGTGTCAGGAAGTTCCCAGCACACATGTAAGAAATTCTGCAAGAAATTAGCAGAATAAGTCAGATGTATGACAAACATTTCAAAATTGAAAATTTCTTGAAATTTTCAAGATAATAACGAATATCAAGAATGGCTTCCTGGGAATCCAGGGTGTGATAAAGGTAAGCAAGTATGTGGAGTTTATTTTATAGGCATGCTCATTGTTTGCGTTTCTAGTCTTTATTTTCTTTCGTTCCCTTTCCTTCCATTTCTTACCTCCCTCTTCCTTTCCTCCAGTTTGTTCTCTCTTCTTTCTCTTTTTACCTTTTGAATATTTATAGTTATATAATCAACCAGTTCAGGGCATTTGGCTGTAATAAAGGATTTTTTTTTTTTTTTTGGTGAATCCTGACTTCTCGGTCATTCTCTCAAAAATAGTTGTAAGGAGATAGATTAAGGAGTTACAGGAGCACTAAAGAGAAACTTTCCTTGCCTTGTAATTTCATAAGCTTTCCAGTGCTATCACATTAAATCCATAAAGTATTGATTTGGGCAATTTTGCCAAGAGTAAATTAATAGCCATTTGTGTTTCTTAGATTATAAAACAACCTAATCAAAAATAAATAAATAAATAAAACAACCTAATCAACTTCCCAGCCTCACAGTAGCTCTTCCTTCCACTTCTGTTACAGTTCAAAGGGAATATTTAAAATATTGTATGTTTATATCTTTTTTTAATATGTATTAGATTACTACTTACTTTGTTAGGGCTTCCCAGGTTGTACTAGTGGTAAAGAGCCTGCCTGCTAATGCAGGAGACTTGAGAGATGCAGGTTTGATCCCAGGGTTGGGAAGATCCCCTGGAGAAGGGCATGGCAACCCACTCCAGCGTTTTTGCCTGGAGAACCCCATGGACAGAGGAGCCTGGTGGGCTATATAGTCCATGGGGTCTTAAAGAGTCAGACACGACTGAAGTGACTTAGCACACACTTTGTTAATATTTTTTCTTCACAGTATGTCTCATTCATTCATCAAACCCCTTTCCCAGTCGGGCATCATTAACCTTGCTTTGTAGATAAAGAGACATGGAGGTCAATAGTCTTGGCAAGTGTTTTGTCCACTCACTGCTATTGCTGATAATAGATAAAAGTATTGGGAAAACTGCAGCTTTATTACCTTGTTTACCTTGCCCGAAGTTAGGTCTTCATTATGCATCAGGGGACTGTATGCTGCAATGAAACTGCAAAAACTGAATAAGCATATTAAAGATGATCTGTGTGTTGCCAAATTACAGATATACGAGTGTTTTTACCTGTAGCTGTGTAGGTGTCTGCTTTTATTTACTTGTATGATTGTGTTTTCATACCAGTACCACCTTCTGTTCATTTAAAGTGGTTAAGAGCAGATCCTGGGTTTTCCTTAGAGTATAGGTTTCAGAGGATGTTTCATCATTAGCTCATTCCTTTTACATAGCCAATTTTAATAATTATCGTCATGTCTTAAAGTATGTGCACACTTGTTTCTTCAGCCAGAGAAGCTCCATTTTAACTGCTAGCAAACTCAATAACTCGAAAGCTTTCAAACATAGTCTATTGTCCAGGGCTTTCATGCTGCATGGCAACAAAGAGAATGTCTGTGCTCACTCAATTTGCAAACATCTGGAGGAAAATAATGTGATAATTAGGAGGCAACATGGGTTCATCAAAAACAAATCATGCCAAACTAACTTAATTTCTTTCTTTGATTTCTTAACAAGCTGAGTGGAACACAGTGGTATTTTTGTTATAGAAAGGCACACGATGTAGCTTCTGAACATTCTCAAAAGACCTAGGGAAAATGCAGATGAGGCGAAATAACTGACTGAGGTAGGGTATCTTTGTAAAAAGGTGTAGGTAACCGTTATTTATGTGTAGTTCAGTATATAGTTAGGCAAAACTGTTAGGTAAATTTTGTTTTATTAGCTGTACCTTTATTAAATATCTTAAACTTTTGACTTTGATGTATATTTTATTTCTCATCATTTTTAACTGGCTATAAGGATTCAATTTCTAAAAATTGGTAGTTGTTTTTTGAGAGAGAAATGTAAACCATGGCCAATTTTTTCCATTGGAAAATTGTGAAAATCATATATATGTATCTTTGTATCCATACACATAGAGTCATACATCACATACATGCATCATGGTAATTCATAATCTATTTCCATATGCAACTAATATTATTTTGATAATATTATTTTGATAATTGTTCTTTCAGACTTATTTCTGTGTGTAATATGTATGTTTTAAAAAAGTAGAAACATGCTTACTATTTTTTTAAATTATGTATTTTTTCGGTCATACCACATGGCTTGTGGGATTGGTCTGACCAGAGATTGAACCTATGCCCTTGGCAGTGAAAGCAAGGAGTCCTAACCACTGGACTGCCAGGCAATGCCTATGCTTGTTATTTTTAAACTAACTTTTTCACTTAATTATGTACTGTTAACACAGTCCCAGGTCAGCAAATGTAGCTTTGTAGACTCATTTCTAAGGGCTGCATAGTATTCCAGTATTTGGATATGACATATTTATGGCTGATTGTCTCTAGTTTAGATTATATGTTTGTTGTTGTTATTACTATAAATTATACAAAGATAGCTATACTTAATCTTTCTATACAGTCATAAGATAAATGACTAAATGTAGTATTATTGCTATTTTTCTTGAAGTATAGTTGCTGTATTATGCTATATAAGTTCAGTTCAGTTCAGTCACTCAGTCGTGTCCGACTCTTTGCGACCCCATGAATCGCAGCACGCCAGGCCTCCCTGTCCATCACCAACTCCCGGCGTTCACTCAGACTCACGTCCATCGAGTCAGTGATGCCATCCAGCCATCTCAGGTGTACAATGTAGTGATTCACAATTTTCAAGAGTTGTACTCCATTTATAATTATAAAATACTGGCTGTGTTTCTCGTGCTATACAATATATCCTTGTCGCTTATTTTATACCAAATTGTTCGTACCCCTAACTGTCCCTTCTGTTTCCCTCTTCTCACTGGTAACAGCTGGTCAGCTCTCTGTATCTGTGAGATGGCTTCTTTTTGTTGTATTCACTGGTTTGTTGTGTTTTGAAGATTCCACATTTAAGGGATATTGTACAGTACTTGTGTTTCTCTGTCTGACTTATTTCACTTACTATAATGCCCTCAAGGTGCATCCATGTTGCTGCAAATGAGAAAATTTCATGGTTTTTTTTGTATCACTGGGCAGTATCCCACTGTATATATATGGTTTGGTGGTTTAGTCGCTAAGTTGTGTCCGACTCTTGTGACTCCATGGATGCAAGGAGCCTGTCAGGCTCCTCTATCTATGGGATTCTCCAGGCAAGAATACTGGAGTGGGTGGCCATTTCCTTCTCCAGGGTATCTTCCCAACCCAGGAGTCGAACCTGAGTTTCCTGCACTGCAGGCAGATTCTTTACTGACTGAGCTATGAGGGAAGGTTTGTATATATATATATATATATATCTATATATATATCTCACATCTTTCTCCATTCATCTGTTGATGGACACTTAAGTTGCTTCCATATCCGGGCTATTGTAAATAAAGCTGCTATGAACTTTGGGGTGCATATATCCTATCAGATTACTGGATTTGGGGGGGGATTATATACACCAGGAGTAAAATTGCTGGGTCATATGGTAGTTCTATTTTTAGTTTTCTGAGAAACTTCCATACTGTGTTCCACAGTGTCTGCACCAATGACATTCCCACCAACAGTGTACGGGGTTCCCTTTTCTCCATAGCTTTGCTGACATTTGTTGTTTGTGTTCTTTTTGATGGTAGCCATTCTGACAGTTGTGAAGTTTTTTGACATTCCCAACTAGTGATGTTGAGTACCTTTTCATGTGCCTGTTGGCCATCTGCATTTCCTCTTTGGAGAAAGGTCTCTTCAGTTGTTCTGGCCATTTTTTCAACAGGGTTGTTTGATTTTTTGATGTTGAGTTGTTCAAGTTGTTTATATATGTTGGATATTAATCCCTTATCAGTCATATCATTTGCAAATATTTTCTCCCATTAAGTAGGTTGTCTTTTCATTTATTGTTGGTTTCTTTTCTGTGCAAAAGCTTTTTAAGCTTAATTACATCCCATTTGTTTATTTTTGCTTTTATTTTCTTTACTATAGGAGATGGATCCAAAAAAAAAAAAAATATTGCTGTGATTTATGTTGAAGAGTTTTCTGCCTGTTTTCCTCTAATAGTTTTTTAGTGTCCGATCATGTTTTTAGGTCTTTATTTTGATTTTATTTTTATGCATGATGCTAGAGAATGTTTTAATTTTATTCTTTCACATGCAGCTGTCTGGTTTCCCCAGAACCTCTTATTGAAGAGACTGTCTTTTCTCTATTGTATATTCTGATGTTCTGTTTTGTGGAGTAATTGACCATAAGTGCATGGATGTATTTCTAGGCAATCTGTTTCATTGATCTGTGTGTCTGCTTTTGTGCCAGGACCATCCTCTTTTGATTACTGTAGCTTTGTAGTATAGTATGAAGTCAGGGAGCATGATTCCTCCAGCTCTGTTCTATCTCAAGATTGTTTTGGTTATTCGGGGTCTTTCGTGTTTCCATACAGATTTTAAATTTATTTCCTCTGGTTCTGTGAAAAATGTCATTTGTGTTTTGATAGAGATTGCATTGAATCTGTAGATTGCCTTAAGTAGTGTAGTCATTTTAACAATGTTGATTCTTCAAACCCAAGGACACTGTGTGACTTTCCAGTTGGCGTTGTCTTTCATCAGTGTTACGGTTTTCTGAGTAAAGGTCTTTTGCCTCCTTAGGTAAGTTTATTCCTAGATATTTTCTTATTTTTGATGTAATGTACATGGAATTGTTTCCTTAATTTCTCTTTCTGCTAGTTTGTTGTTATGTATAGAAACACAACAATTTCTGTTTATTAATTTTGTATCCTATAACTTTACCAAATTCATTGATGAGGTCTAGTAGTTATCTCAGAGAAGGCGATGGCACCCCACTCCAGTACTCTTGCCTGGAAAATTCCATGGATGGAAGAGCCTGGTGGGCTGCAGTCCATGGGGTCGCTAACAGTCAGACACGACTGAGTGACTTCACTTGCACTTTTCACTTTCATGCATTGGAGAAGGAAATGGCAACACACTCCAGTGTTCTTGCCTGGAGAACCCCAGGGATGGGGGAGCCTGGTGGGCTGCCATCTATGGGGTCGCACAGAGTTGGACATGACTGAAGTGACTTAGCAGCAGTAGCAGCAGTAGTTATCTGGTGGCTTCTCTAGGATTTTCTATGTGTAGTGTTATAGACAATGTATCATTGAATCAATCAAGAATATGAAAGTTATATAATAATGATTTGATGTGTGCTTAATTGCCTTCTAAAAGGTTAAACTAGTTTACATTCCTTCCAGCTGTTTATAAGAGAAATATATATATATATATATATATATTCATATTTATAGACATATACGTACCTATATACTTATGTATCTCTGTCCCTGTCTCTAACCATATATATATGTTTATATATGTATAAATATAGGGCTTCCCTGGTAGCTCAGCAGTTAGAGCATCTGCCTGCAATGCAGGAGACCCAGGTTCGATCCCTGGGTTGGGAAGATCCCCTGGAGAAGGAAATGGAAACCCACTCTAGCATTGTTGCCTGGAGAATCCCATGGACGGAGGAGCCTGGTGGGCCACAGTCCACGGGGTCACAAAGAGTCGGATACGACTGAGCTACATATGCATGCATTCTTTTAAGAAAAATAGGAGGTTTCTCTTTGAGAAAAGTAAAATTCACTGTAAATACTTGAAAAATGAAAGTTTTCATAAATATTTTAGAAACTTCATGTTTCATTATGCAGCTGTGATGAAAGGATTTCAAAGAATAGCCTAAAATTGACTTTTCTCCTGTTTCTCTCTAAAGATTTATCAAAAGGAGAGATTCATTTTTGTGGCAATTATCATTCTTATTGAACACTTTGAAATAAGAATTTTTCTATGCCTCACAGTGACATTAAATTATATTCTTTGTTAATATATTAAACAAACCAAGGCCTTTTAAATGGTATTTGAGATGAAAGATTCTGTTTTGTACGTTAATACTGCAGCAAATACAGTTTCTCAGATCTACGGTTAGGTAGCTCTGATTTCCCATTCTCTTCCCTTCCTCCTTTTTATTTGTTGTGCCTCATTAAAATTTCAAATGAAACCATATGACACTGATTGGAATTGTTTCTGTTGGGGGGAAATGTACACACTAGATGAGAGGCAGAAATTCATCTGCATTCGAACCCTGCTATTTGTTTGACACAATGGATTTTCAGAAATGTGATTGCAGGAGCTAAATCTTTAATAAAATTGCTATTGACTGTCCCTGCAGGAGGCAATGTGCATGGCAGCTAAACAGGAAGGTTTGAGCTCTAAGCTCTGTAGATTATTGGCTGTGTAACTAACCTCTCTTAAGTACATTTGTTCATCTGAAAAATGTAGTAATATAAACTCCTTAAGGCTGTTAAGGGGATTCAACACGATGATTTAAATAAGCACTTGGAATCTAGTAAGCTCTCAATAAATGTTAGCTTTTACTGATATCTCTTGTTGAACCAAACTTTCCTTGGATGGTGGGGCATAACCCTTCCTGCATCTTTGGCAAAAACTCCTTTCTGTTTGCCCCAAAATTATTGCATCATTTTGGAGCAATTGTATCAAAATCTGCAAAATAACTCTTGTGTGAATGTTTTTCCTCTGCCTTCTCTTCTTCCTTCTTGCTTTCCTTTCTTCCTTCCTTTCCTCCTTCCCTCCTTTTTTCTTCCTTCCTTTCTTTCTTTATTTGCATTTATTGTGCACCACTTGTTTTATATACTCTGCTAGACACTGGAGAAGGAAAAGCTGATTGGCTCTTTTTCCTGAAGGAACTCGTAGACCAGTGGAGGAGACAAATATTAATCGGATAATCACATAAATAAATATAAAGTTGCAAAGATGCCAAGTACTATGTTAATGATAGATAACACGGATTATAAGAGAATATAGAAGATTGGAAAGACTTCCCCAAGGAATTGAAACAGGGATATAAATTAATATAAGAGTTAAATGGACATGAGTTTGAGCAAACTCCGGGAGATAGTGAAGGACAGGGAAGCCTGGTGTGCTGCAGTCCATGGGGTCGCAAAGAGTCGGACATGACTTAGTGACTGAAAAACAAGAGTTAAATAGCGGAACAGTAGACATTTAACTAGTCTCCTTGTATCTGCTATTGCTACTTACACTGTCCTCCACAAAGAACGCAGAGTCAATCTCATTACAATGAAAGCCAGATTACATTAGAGCTCTACTCAAATCTCCCATCATTGTTACTGAAAGCTCAGCCTCTCTAAACACCAGTACTGAATAAAATCCTAGAGACCAGAGTTTGGGGTGAAGCAGAAAAGGATAGCTTTATTACTTTTCCAGGCAAAGGGAGACACATCAGGCTTCTGCTTAAAAAAACTGTGTCTCAACCTCAGTGAACTTGGTGAGGGCTTTTATAATGGGGGGCAAAAGTGGGGTCTCTGACAAGGTTAGGGTATGAGCAGGGCCTGCAGTCTCTTAATCTTGTTTTAGGTGGTGGTGGTGTTGTTCATTCACTAAATTGTGCCCTACTCTTTGCAACCCCATGGTCTGCAGCACACCAGACTTCTCTGTCCTTCATTATCTCCCCGAGTTTGCTCAAACTCATGTCCATTGAGTCGGTGATTTTATCTAACCATCTCATCTTCTGTTGCCCCCTTCTCCTTTTGCCTTCAATCTTGCCCAGCATCAGAGTCTTTTCTAGTGAGTCAGCTCTTCACATCAGGTGGCCAAAGTAATGGAGCTTCAGCTTCAGCGTCAGTTCTTCAAATGACTATTCAGAGTTGGTTTCCTTTACATTTGACTGGTTTGATCTCCCTGCAGTCCAAGGGACTATCAAGAATCTTCTCCAGCAATTTTGATGCACAATTCAAAGCATAAGTTCTTTGGCACTCAGCTTTCTTTTGGTCCAGCTCTCACATCCATATATGACTACTGGAAACACCATAGCTATGACTATGTAGACCTTTGTTGGCAAAGTGATGAGTCTGCTTTTTAATATGCTGTCTAAGTATGTCATAGCTTTCCTTCCAAGGAGCAAGCATCTTTTAATTTCATGGCAGCAATTACTGTCCACAGTGATTTTGGAGCCCAAGAAAATAAAGTTTGTCACTGCTTCCACTTTTTCCCCTTCTATTTGCCATGAAGTGATGGGACAAGATGCCATGATCTAAGTTTTTTTAATGTTGAGTTTTAAGCCAGCTCTTTCACTCTCCTCTTTTACCCTCAAGAGGCTCTTTAATTCCTGCCATTAGAGTGGTATAATCTGCATATCTGAGGTTGGTGATATTTCTCCCATCTCACTTGGTCATTCTCCTTATCTTGATGAGCTTCTCTGGTCTGTTTAATCTTGCATCAGGAAATTTCTTGGCTGCTCCTCCCTTGATCAGCAACTGTTAGAACAGTTGGAACTCCAGGAAGGTCATAATGGCTAAAGCCTTGCCTACAAGAAACGGGAGACAAAAAGGCTCTGTGCCTGGGAGTCCCACATGGCCCCACTAAGTTTCATCTTAACTTTCCGTCTCAGAGTGAATCTCATAGTCCTTAGCTCATTTTTATAGAGCCCTATTGGAGAAGGCAATGGCACCCCACTCCAGTACTCTTGCCTGGAAAATCCCATGGACTGAGGAGCCTGGTAGGCTGAAGTCCCTGGGGTTGCTAAGAGTCGGACATGACTGAGCGACTTCACTTTCACTTTTCACTTTCATGCATTGGAGAAGGAAATGGCAACCCACTCCAGTGTTCTTGCCTGGAGAATCCCAGGGACGGGGGAGCCTGGTGGGCTGCCGTCTATGGGGTCGCACAGAGTCAGACACGACTGAAGCAACTTAGCAGCAGCAGCAGCATAGAGCCCTATGTGATTGTCTTCTTGCTGGCTATCTGACCTCATCTCCTACCACTCTCTTTCTACGCATTCCTCTCCAGCCACACTAGCCTCCTTGATGTCCCCTGAACACATGGGTAAACTCCACCTCAGAATCTCTCCTCTTGCTTCTCTGTGCCCCATACTCTCTTCTCCAGATGCTCCCTGACTCCTTGTTTGCAGCCCCTCTCCTGGTTTGCAAGCAAAATTCAAGTGTCACACACAAATATCTCAGTGCTTCAAAGTTTGCTCCATTAAAAATACACACACACACACACACACAAATACCACTCTTCCTGTCAAAAATGTATGTGAAAGCACCACACTGTAGTCACACTATGGTTTTTCATTTGTTTTTTAATGATGATGAATGTTAACTGGACTTACAGTGATGATCAGTTTGTAATATATAAAATATAGAATCATTGTGTTGTATATTTGAAACTAATATAATATGAAATGAAAGTTGTTTAGTCATGTCCGACTCTTTGTAACCCCAGGGACAGTACAGTCCATGGAATTCTCCAGGCCAGAATACTGGAGTGGGTAACCACCATTCCCTTCTCCAGGGGATGTTCCCAACCCAGGGATCGAACCCAGGTCTCCCGCATTGCAGGCAGATTCTTTACCAGTTGAGCCCACAGGGAAGCCCAAGGATCCTGGTGTGGGTAGCCTGTCACTTCCCCAGCAGATCTTTCTGACCCAGGAATTGAACCGGGGTCTCCTGCATTGCAGGCAGATTCTTTACCAGCTGAGCTACCAGGGAAACTAATGTAATATTGTATGTCAATAATATCTTAATATAAAAGAATAATAAGAATTTGCCTAAAAGCATATAGAAGTCACTAAAATATTTCAAGCAGGAAGTGGGTTAACATGATTAAATTTCTGTTAAAAAAAAAAAAAAAACAAATGAAAAAACCTTACTCTGGCTACAGTGTGATATTTTCACATACATTTCCCCTTCCTACTCTTCATGTCCTTGCATAGACAAGAAGAGGCCAATTACCTGTATTTTTTAACAGAGCAAACTTTGAGGCACTGAGATATTTGTGACACTTAAATTTTGCTTACAAACTAGGAGGGGGCTGCAAAGGGGAAATCAGGATTTGGCCTTTTACTAATGTATTATTGTTCTTAGAGGTGTAATCACCATGTCATTCTTTCATCTTGAGGGCCTCCTGAGATTATTCAAGATATTTAATTCTATATTTGTATATGTTGAATCTGCATATAAAGAATTCATTATATTCTACATATTATTTTTTCTGTTTTGCTTGTTTGAATTTCTGCTAAACACACTACCCAGAATTCAAGTAGTGTCTAATTCTGTGTATGTCAATTGACATTATCTGGACCCAGTTCCTTCTCTTCTCCCAAAGTACATTTTATAGCAGGAAACTGGTAGAAGAGGAAAATCATAAAATTCAATTTTTTTTCCATTTTATATCATCATTTTTAAGCAGAAAGACTTTAGGAGGGACAAGTGAGGTGGGAATCAACAGATTTTTGTGGCATCAGTTAGTTATTTTCTCTTTTTGCAAAGGAATTTGAGAACTTGCTTGTCAAGCTTGATTTTAAGATTGTGGCTACTGTGATGAACATTTCTACATGTGCTGTGTGTTCATGGCATAGTTTTGCATTTTGGAGGAGCACTAATTTCTGTTCAGAAGAAATCAGGCCTGCTTAGTCAGCACTCCTTGTCTTTGGAATCTTCTCCTTCCCCCACTTAACTTGTGTAATTTGCTTCTGTGTTTTTGTCAACATATGTTCTTGCGTAGGGGATTAAGCTTACCATTATATGTCCATTGTGACCCTTTACTATGGTTTTGGTTAATCCTGGTCCTACTTTCTGTTTGCTTAGGCAAATGAGTCTCAGTGTTCTTTCAGATATCTTTGAAAGTAATGATATCAATAATTTAAAATTTAATAAGTTTGCATATCCTGGTTGACCCTGTTTGACCAACATGTGTTCATAGTGTTGTCTCTTGAGCAACCTCACGGACCTCTATGGATCCATTTAGCTATGAAGTAAAATCATATAGTAGTGTAAACTCAGTGTAAGACGTTTTTGGAGAGATCTCCTATATCCCAACTTATTTTTCAATTGGTTAACTCAGTTCCCTCAAATAGGAATAATGCCTCACATTTGTATAACACTCTGTAGTTAACAAAATACATTGAGAGGCATGCTTTTATGTGGCTTTGCCCCCAACAATTCTGTGAGGCAGGCTGGACATGTATTATTATCCTTATTTTACCAATGAGGAAGAAGGAATTGAGACTTGCCTCACCTGCTTACAGCAAGTAAGTGGCAAATCTGAATCTAAAAGCCAAGACTTAAGATTTCACTTGACTAGGTGGTTTCTCCACATAATCATGCTACCTCCTAGGCATAGCTTTCCCACCCATGAGTTGCTGTTCTAGGCAGTGTTGAGACCCTGGCTTTCTCAGCACTCAGTGTAATGCAGGATTATTATTATTTTCTGTATACCATAATATTAAAAAAGCCTGGAAGCACAGTCTTAGTACTTAATGGAAGAAGAGAAACCTGCTTAAGTCACTGAATGAAAGATTTAGTATATGCCTAGTAGTCTGTGAGTTCAAATGTTTCTCCAGTATACCTTCACCCACTCTCTAATACCTGTATGCATTTGCCTCCAAGGAACCTCCCCTCCTGACTCTCCATCTCTGTGGCCCCAGGAAGCCTACTAACAACAGTGACCCAGAGATGTCGGTGTGGAGGTGTGGGCCTCAGTATGTCTGTGCACTGCCTCTTCTGGTCCTGGTGATTGGCTCAAAGGTGCTCATAGGATTCAATCAGAGAGACTTCCTTTGTGACTTTTGGGAAAGAGAATATGACCACCCTCCTGGAACTGAACCGGGAAGCATGCAGACTGGAGCTGCTGCCATCTTGGCTTCTCCTGAAGCCAAGATTGTAATGAAGGGTAGCTAAGAGATAAACTGAGCCCTGCTAATATCATTTGATGTTAAAATAGCACACACCAGCTCCATACTTTAGAGTTATATGAATCAGTAAATTCCCTCTTTCCTTAAAATAATTGGATTAGGTTGTTGTCACTTGAAGCCTGATGAATCCTAATATATTTCTGCTTGAACAACACAAAAAGTCATCTGGACTCTTTCACAAGTGATTAAAAGTTTTTATTTGTCACCTTAAGAGGCCTTGGGAGACAGGAATGATTTAGAAATGAAGGTTCCAATTTGATATTATCTCTTCCAGCCTAAGTGTGTTTTTCTTCTGTCTCTGGAAAGATGATTCATAACCCTATGAATAAAAACTATCACTGTATAAAGTTTCACAGAATCTGTGTTTACAGAAGGTGCTTTTGTCACAGTCAGTTACCTGTGTTAATTCAACAAATAATTACTATTATGACACTGAACTAGGCTAGGGAACAAGACATCATCCTTGCCCTCAAAATGTTTAATTTAGTTGGTCGAAAAGACACATTATTGTGCAAAGGAAAGTAGTTACAAGTCAGTATAGAACTAAATGTGATTTGAGTGTCACTGGGGAAGGCAAAGGAGGACAAGGCCATCAAAGATTGAAAAATGATAATCTCCATGAAAGAGACAGGGCTGGAGTCACGTCTTTAAGATTTGGGCAGGTGACGTGCAAGAAGTCCTTCCAGGAGCTGAAGCATAGCATGGGCAAGGACTCCAAGACAGGAGAGAACGGTGATGGAAGACGGTAGTGACTCAACAGGATGGGATGCAGCAGAGGAGTAGGGGGAGGAAACAATAGCTTGGAAAATTCCATCTGTTACTTCTGAGAACAACTTTGGAATAAAGCTCTTTGCTTAGGATTTGCATTGAGAAACCACAGCAAGACAGTAACCTTTGAGCATTTACTGTACACATTTGTTGGTGTTCAGTTGCTCACTTATGTCTGAACCTTCGTGACCCCATGGACTGCAGCACGCCAGGCTTCCCTGTTCTTCACTATCTCCCAGAGTTTGCTCAAACTCATGTCCATTGAGTCAGTGATGACATCCAACCACCTCATCCTCTGTCACCCCCTTCTCCTGGCCTTAGGTGAAACACTTCACAAGGATTATCTCACTTAATAACATTACCTTTGAAGTGGTTATTGTGTTTACATCTTAATGAGTGGTTGAGGCAGAACCACGAAGGTCAGTTTGCCTTTGAAACATACGCAGTTGTGTTTGGTCATGAAATTCCCTCTCCTGTCTAAGATGAACGGAGCAGTCACTTTGCACAACCTACTTGATAATCATGTTCTCACAGTTCAATGAGTATTCATATTTTTGGCACATTTAATATTCAGAGTTACTATCTACACATTCTTAGAATGACTGGGTTTCAAGCATTTGAAGAGCATTTCATTTCTTCTAGACTTTAAGCAAGAGAATGAAATTTCATGAATTAGATTCAATTAATATTGAGAACATCACAATAGCTAGGGATGCACTTGTATCATTATTATTTTGTTTTTCTCCAACAAACAGGGAAGGTAACTGTCTTTATTCCCATTGTAAGGACTATAAAACTGAGATTAAAAGTATTTAAGGAGCTTGCCTAAAGGCATACCATTAGTGTGGGCAGAACTGTGCCTTTTAAAGTCCTGTTCTTTCCCACTCCCTTAGGCTATTGGTGGCGGAAGGGTATGGTTCTAAAGGTTGGCATTTGTGAGTATAAAAATTCCAAGTAAGTACTATTAGTGATGCCTTGACAGAGATTAATCTTCTTTCAAACTGTACGTCTCATTTGGAATTCTCATTTGTTTGTCTCATTTTTTAATAATCTGTCAACAAGTCAGGTAACAAACATTGTTTGAGTATATATTTTTATGTAATATTATGCATATTATGCAACTTAAAAAGAACTTTGCATGAACTCCACACTAACGGAACTTAAAATATGGTTGAGGGACCAGGTAGAAAGTTACACACCAGTACGTGAACAATTGTGTGGTACAAGAGATGCGTGATCTATGACAAAATATTAAACACCTGTTTTAACTAACAGCTAATTGCCAAAAGAATGATGTCACATAAATATTAAGGTCAGTGAGTTCACAGTAAGAAAACAATTGTAGGCCTTGGAGTGGTTTGGAAAGGCTTCATGAAGGAAGCATGTGAAGTCTGGAAGGTAGGACTTGAAGAGATGAGAGTGTCCTGAAAAGCTGAGAGGTAGGGAAGCATGTGGTGTGCTCCAGGGAGCAGTTTGCCTGAAACCAAGGTTGGAGTAGGGAACCACAGAAGTGGGTCAGGACCAACCTGAGAAGGTCTTAAAAAGAAAACAGACTTGATAATGCAGGAGGAATGGTGTTTGGGAGGGGGTGGTTAAGAGGGGTGGGAACAGGGCAGAATTTTGCAGAGGAATTAAAACATGAGGAGAGAAGAAATAAAGGTTCACCTCGTATATAAGAAATTGGGGAAATTAGGTGAAATAAAGAGGATCAATTAAAGTGACTGAAACAGATCTAGCCTCTGCAGGCTATAGGGGAAGAGGTAAAAGACAAATGCATATCAAGGAAGCAATCAGATAAATTCAAGCTATCTGGCATCCTCTTAGACAAAGTAAATGATCATGAATAATAAATAGAAAGGAGGAAAATAAAAAGGAAATCAAAGAGATCAGATATTTAAATAAAACCACAACTTGTAAACTGTGATTGAATTATAGTTAAAAACCCCACAGTAGCTATAAAACCCATTTGGTGTGGAATTAATGGGAATATTTGAATGTGGCCTAGACTTTGGATATTAGTGGATCATTATTAATTTATAGTTTTGATAGTGATATAGGGGTAATGTATGAGAAAGTTCTTATTCTTAAGAGAGGAGTGATGTATGCTGACAAGTATCTTAATATCTGCTCTTTACTTTCAAATTATTTGGCAAAATATGCTGTTATTCAGTTGCTAAGTCATGTCTGACTCTCTGCGACCCCACAGACTGTAGCACCCCAAGCTCCTCTGTCCTACACCATCTCCCAGAGTTAGCTCAGATTCATGTCCACGGCAAAATATATGTCTGTGTATTTGTATATCTCTATTGTATCTGTATCTATGTCTTATCTGTGTCTATAGGTATATTCACACCTATGCCCTTACTCATCCACCCTCATTCCTATCTCTATCCCTATACTTAGAGCTAGATCCAGACATGGTGGTGGTGGTGTAGTTGCTAAGTCATGTCTGACTCTTGTGATCCCTGGACTGTAGCCTGCCAGACTTCTCTGACCGTGGGATTCTCCAGGCAGTAATACTGGAGTGGGTTGCCATTTCCTTCTCCAAGATCCAGACAAAGAAAATAAATATTATTAATATATATTTATGTGATATAATGTTATAAATCATGAAATCTAGTTTGTTTGTCTACAGATGAGCACTGTGTTATTCTTTTACTTTTTCTGTATGTCTTAAGATTTTTATGATAATAATTGAGCCAGAGGGAAGAGGGAGAAATAGGTCAGGCCTTGGAACCTAAAGCAGAAGCAGTGTGAGTGGGAAAGAAGGAACAGATGTGCAGGGATAATTGGCAACTCTGGGAGATTTGTTTTACCCAGAGCATCAGAGGACTCTGTTACGCATGAGTTTTGACATAAGGCCTTGCTGATTGGATGTGGTCACATTTATATCAAGACAGGAAAGTCTTCAGGGGAGGTAAGTTGGGGAGAGAGTATATTCCGTTTCAGAAGGTTTAGTTTCGAGTGAACCTGGGCTTTCCAGGTGAACACTTGCTGGAGGAAGGTAGCCCAAGCTCTGAGGAAATAGAACCAGCCCAGAGATGTCACTTTGTTATTCAGTCACGGAAGGTGATGGTTGAAATCATGGAACTGGAGACCAATTAGGAGCAAGGAAGTGCTCAAAAAGGAAAGTGAGATAAGGCTTGAGAAATGCTTGTAGTTAGGTGGGGAGAAGAATACGTGGTGGCCACAGAGCAGAGAGAACCGGCCAAGTCAGAAGGAAATAGGTTAGCATCTTGAAAAAGATCAAGGGAGGACATGACGCCCAGCAAGCAATCTATAAATCTTTCTGAACAAATGAATGAACAGAGTTTTACAAGTCTGTCAAAGTAGAAAGTTCATCAAAGTAAAGAGATAGGAAGCAGTCAAAAAATTGGTAAGTCAACAAAAAAGGTATTTAAGATTGGGTGTTAAGAAATTTAAGAAGTTATTTTAAACTCCGACTAGAGATTTATGGGAGAATTTTGGAGTGGTCGTTGAGCAAGCACAAGTCAGCATGGAGAAGAAAAGATGAGTTGAGGATGGCTCTTAAGGGCAGCTTGGAGACAGAGAAACCTGGGTTCAACTCCTGGCTCTTAACTCATGAAAGACTTCCCTGGGCTTCAGTTTTTATTTCCCTAAAAAGTGGTTGGACTAACTGATGTACAGTATTTCTCTCAATGTGTACAGTCTGTTGGCACTTATATTTTTTTTTAAAAAAGGTATGTAGACAAGATTGTTCTAAGTTCCATTTTATGGTGTCATTTTAAGAATCCTATGCGTCCACAATTGTGTTGACTACTGAGACTGTATAAACACTTGATCTCTTTCTTTTGTGCAAGCTAATTAAAAAAGTGGATTTATAATCAATTATTGGAATAGTCAATACATATATCTATACAATATTTTGATATAAATAAAATGTGACTTGGTTGAATTGCAAAAGTATATTTTAATTTTTTATTTCCACTATCAAAGTTTTTTTTTTTTTTAAAGAATCTGTCATAATTGGTTGCTATGCAATAATAGTTATTTCTATAGGAAGTTAGGGGAAGACCTACTCAAAACTCTTTACCTCTTCCCTACTCCTTTATAAAATTTGTATATCCTATTAGGTCCAAATATACAGAAAAGATTATGCAGATGGTACTATTCTGCTTAAATGACAAACCTGGAATGATAAACGTCTTCTCTGGTCAATTAACCTCTGACAGAGCTCTCAGTGACTAAAGGAAATGCTGTGGAATACAGTCTCAAGTAGACTATAAAACATGTGAATTACAGATCTTCTGAAGAGGAGAGTGTTGCATTAGAAATCTACCAGCTCCTTTCAACTCTACAATTCCCCATTTCTCAGAACATTTACCAGAGCTTGAGCAGAAACTGGCTCATAACCAGTGTTCTTAACAAAGCTTTCCGATCTTTGTTATCACAAAAAGAGATTAAAAAAAAAAAGTCTGAAATGCTTCTTATGATTCAGGCATCATCTGTTATCCTAGATCAATGTCAAGCTAAGGATTTTTGGAAAGGATTTTGGCAAAGTGCAATTGTAGATTAACCCACAACAATCCGTTAGATAAGTAACATAATGGAAGATTTAAACACTGAGTCAGAGGCCTAGACTCTAATCCTGAGATGACTGATTTTCTCTGTGACCTTCAATTAGATACATAATCTTTTAGTTTGTGAATCTGTTATCTGTGATGTATGGACACCATTTTTCTTTTTGTTGGTGGAAATATAGGAAATGCAAGGTGCTGTCCTTTCTCATGTTCTGGGGAGATCCAATCTTCTTAACATTTCTGTTCAGAGACCTCTTTCTCTTTAAGCACATCAGACTTCACTGCAAACAAAGGATGCATTAAACCTGATAAG
The DNA here is from genome assembly GCF_003369695.1 of Bos indicus x Bos taurus. NCBI lineage: Eukaryota > Metazoa > Chordata > Mammalia > Artiodactyla > Bovidae > Bos > Bos indicus x Bos taurus. Next base: position 103,012,318 of record NC_040079.1, on the reverse strand, counting down.
GAAAACCACTGAAAAGGGCAAGAAACTTTCAGTAAAGAAAGTGCTGGCAAACACATCATAGTGGGTGGGATGTACCATGGTTGGATATGCGTAATGAATTAACATATCTTTGGGTCTTAGTCTCCATTGCAGCCTATAATTTATTGAATTTCACAGAGCATAAATCTGACATTTCAGAATATAATCATGTCATGCAGTTTCTTTTTGGCAGATTCTAATACTTTCTCTACTCTAGGTACTTCTTTCTGCAGAGGGTGTCTTGGCACCCAGCTTAGAATCCCTGACTTTTTCACTGCCCTGAAGGACCCTTGACCAAGTACTTGAGTTTCCATCTTTTTCTTTTATTTTAAAAAATCATTTATTTACTAATTTATTTTTGGCTGAGCTGGGTTAGTTGTGGTGAGCAGAGTCTCCTCTTCCTTGCGGTTCTCAGGCTTCTCATTTCAGTGGTTTCTCTTGTTGTGGAACAGGGGCTCTAGGTGTGTGGGCTTCAGCAGTTGCAGCTCTCTGGCCCAGGAGCTGTGGCTCGTGGGCCCGAGGGTGCGTGGGCTTCAGTGGTTACAGCATGTGGCCTCAGCAGTTGGGGTTCCTGGCTCTAGAGCACAGGCTCAATAGTTGTGGCACATGGGCTTAGTTGCTCCTCAGCACATGGAATATTCCTGGACCAGGGATCGAATCCGTGTCTCCTGCATTGGCAGGTGGATTCTTTACCATTGAGCCACCAGGGAAGCCCCATCCTTTTCTTTTAAATGTCTCTTTACAATGGTTAGTAAGGATGAGGTTCATTAGCATACTTTGCAGTGTTTTGTGCGAATATTACACTCAAGTCTGAGACTTCTGGTATACACAGCTAACGTGTTCTTTAATTATGCATTTTGTGGATTCAGAATGCTGCATAGGGCTCCTCATGATTTGGTTCATGACAATGGCACTCTTTGTGCTGGCATGTTGCACTCTCAAATTTCATGCTTTCATAACAGCAAGTGTTTCCCCACATGGGATGTGGTGCTTATCATCGTTGCTTGTTCATGATTCCCTTTTTCTTGGGATGCTTGTTCCCACACTCTGCCTACTTAGCTCCTCATTCTGTACAGCTCTGCACAGACTTCCTCTTTTGTAGTTGATCTTTGCTGATCTCCTTACTTTCATCTTCAACTACGCTAAGAGCCTTTCTGCACATTCTCTTAATGTTCCGTAATATTTCTGACTGTACACCTCTCATCTTGTTTATATTTGTGTTTATATATGTTAGCTCTGTTAGACAATGTTATCCTTGAAAACAAGACTAGAATTTTCTTAATCTTTGTATTCCAGTACCTAGCACAGTGCTTGGCACACAGCAACTGATTAAATAACCGTTAAGTGATAGTGAATTGGCCTACTTGGAAGGAAGAGGAAAATTACAGACTCATGCAAATTTTCACATATGCTTGGTGTCCCAGTAACTATTTTTTGGGTAGCCAGGCACTCGTGTGTGTGACTTTGGGCAGGGGAACAAAGGGAATGTTCATTGCCTAAATGGAACAGAATAGGGAACCGCTTGTTAGGCTAGAAATAAAGGCCATTTGTAGATCGGCAAGCCTGCGTGGAGGGGAAAATGGACTCAGGGATGTTGTCAACACAATAAGCTTCTTAATCATGCATTATGCATTCTCTAACTAGTATCTCATGTAAAGGAAAAAAAAAGACTTCCAGGTCTTCAGTGCTCCAAATTGCCATGGTGGCAGCACCACGATTCTTGGCTCTTGGAGTAGTAGGATTGCAGGGGGAATGGCCTGACACTAGTAGGCAGATTGCCAAGGGGCTGGGAGAGGCTACTGAAGCATTTTATTACTGACACTGAAGAAACGATTATAGATCTTGAAGCTGGAGAACCCACCATACCGTGGCAATGAGATTCATTGGTTTCTAGAGAGTTTCGCTGTAACTTTTAAAAGGAGATTTTTAAAAAATGATAGTCAAATGCACTTCAATGCATTAAAAAGAATAACCATTTTAAAAGTGAAAAGGTAGAAGCTGCTAGAGAGTGAATTCAAATCCATGCTTCTTAGCAACTAGACCAGATTTCACCCATAAAAGAAGACTAGAGCTACAATAATAATAATAAAAGAAGCCTCTTTGGTTTCTAGAGAATATAAAAGCATATTAGAGAAAAAGAACCACTTTGAGTTCTTTAGATGAAAGGCACTGCATGGATGTAAAGTATTTTTATAAAAAGAGAAGGACAAGGAAGAAGTGATGTCTAGACTGAATAGGTTATCTTGGGTATATACGAGAATAAATGCCACAGTTAAAATGAGAGAAGATCATGGACAACTAGAATCATTAAAATATTCAGAAGTTGTTGTTGTTATTATTATTATTATCAAGATGAACATGATCTTTTCCCCTCTGAATCAAAGTAAGGGAAATGTAAAGGGAGACTATGTGGATGACTTGGCAACTTGAGAATATTTCCCTGAAAGGTTTTCACAGTGAAGCGAGATGAAAAGGTGCAAATATAAACGTCACTAATATATTACAGAGTTAGATGTCATCTATCTTCAGGCTACATTTCAATGACATTCTACACAAAGACTTGGTTCTTAGTGACTCAACCAGGCAGGGAACACTGAGGCACTTATGCATTGTTCCTTGATAATCTGAGGTCAGAAGAGTCCTCATAAGCACAATAGAACACCTAAAAAAGAAGGAAATAAAAAAGAACTCAAAACCAACAAAACTAACTTTTTTTTTTTTTTAAAAAGAGGAATGTCAGTGGCAAGAATATCACTTCTGGTGATATGATAGAAACAAATTTACTATTTAAACTAGAATGTTCCTTTCCTCTGAATTAAATGAGACCTTTTTGTGTTAGTGTAAAGAACGATGGGGTGTGAAAGAAATAATTCTATTCATATGCCAAAAACAGTGCATAGATTATCTTCAGGGAGATTCAAGTATGCTCCAGTGGTATACAAGAAGAGTGATGGATTAGGATAAAAACGAAATGCACATCACTGTTTCCTGGATAAACAAAGAACCTAAGTTTGGAACTGGCATGTATAAATTTAGCAGAGATCTGATGTTTTGGTTTGAACAGACTGTGGTGCAGTTGTTATCTGCCCAGGTTATTTTATAATGGCTGCATTTTCCCTTGAAGCCAGACCCCATATGGTATGGGAGGACAAAACCTCATATATCTCACTATCATTAGGCTAATGAGTTTGGTCAAGGCCATGTGCATTTTAATTCTGGGCAAAATTTAAGGCAAATCTAGTACTCTGTTCTAATTGCTTTGTACCGTTTTGGAAAGAAGGAATAAAAAGAACTAAGGAATGAATAAAAATGAATCAAATACATGAGGATCTATCTCAGAAATACTGTTGCATTATCAAAACAAGTCTAAGAAAGATTGTTTATACACATTATTTTAGAATTTTGTGGTCACAGAAAAAATTTAGTCAGATGTTTATGAAAATCCAGTTGTTTTGTTTAGTCGCTAAGTCGGATCTGACTCTTTGAGACTCCATGGACTGTAGTCTGCCAGGTTCTTCTGGCTAAGGGATTTCCCGAGCAAGAATGCTGGAATGGGTTGCCATTTCCTTCTCCAGATTATCTTCCCAACCCAGGGATCAAACCCATGTCTCCTGCCTTGGCAGATGTACTCTTTACCACTGAGCTGCCTGGGAAGCCACAAAAATCCAATATGGAAATGCAAGACATTATACAAGTTTTCCTTTTATGCACAAAAGTTTTCAGTTTTTAAGTTAAGAGTTTAGAAAATTAAAGTGCATGGATGTTGAAAACAGGTTAGTTAGCTTAGTTCTGGAAAGTTTATTGATCTTAAAACAACTCTGTGAAATTATGCCCAATTTATAATCACTAAAAGCGTTAAATTGGTAGGAACCATAATGAATGCTTTTGGACATAAGGTTTATAATGATTTACATGCAGTTGAGGAAGATATCATTTCATTCAAGATCTTTGGATAGATTTCAAAGCTAGTTAAAAATAGTAAAAACTCATTTTAACCTTGCTCTCTTAAATAATATTACAAGCTATAATTTATTGAAATTACTGGAGTTGCTCTTTATATAGATAGTTAATAACTACCAAGTACTGTCTATAAAGTACGGGGCACTGGTGAAAAATGTTCAAATTACTGTCCAAAGGCTAAAGTTATGATACAGTGCAGAGCAACACTCAGTAATAAATGGAAGGACCATCTGCAGCGTATTACACATGAGTCATTCAAAGGTGTGTGCAGAACGCCCTACACATAGCTGTAGCCACACAGAGAAAGTAGAGAGTTTAGAAATTATCAGTATGTTTATCAGCTTAGGTAGTCATTGTGGATAATTTAAGTGCTACTACACTTCTTCTCTATGAGAATTAGATATTCTTGCCCTGAATACACTATAGAATAGTTTTAAGTTTATATGTCTCTTTGCCTGATTTGGCTATACTTTGCTGAAAAAACCGAGATGGTGGGTTGGTGAATAGTTTCCTCCCTCCACATTTCACCCCTACGTCTTAGAAAAAAATATACTATTAACTTTGCCAGAACAGCTTACATTGTCAGGCTTACTGATAGTAGTTCAGTAGCATCACATTGATATAATATTACTATAACAGATAAGAGACTTCACATATGAAATCATTCCTACTAATACATTTTCTAAAATTGTAAGGGTTCAGCTAAATTCAATCCAATACTGAATGGAAAGGCAATTGAAGCATTAAAATTGTACAGTGTTTTTATAATTACTATTCTCAAGACATTTATTGCTGCATTTTGTGCCTACTACTGAATGTTGTGGGCTTCCCAGGGGGCTCAGTGGTAAAGAATCCCATGGATAGGAGAGCCTGGCAGGCTATAGTTCCTGGGGTAGCAAATGAGTCAAACATGACTTAGCTCCTAAACAACAGCAGCAGCCACTCAATATTGTTCCAAATGCAGTGTATTCCTAAGAATGCTCTAAGATTTGACCAAAGTGAAAAATGACAAACAAATATTTTGAGAAAGTAGTGAAAACAGAACTAGATATTAATAGTTTGATAGGATGTTTAGAAAAATATTTTTCTAAGCATAGGTAATAAAATTCATTAATGTTCTCAGTAAGTTGTCAATTTATCAGCAAGAGAAATATGCCCTCTCTTTAAAAATGTTGAACTGACTTTTATGAGTACTGAATTTTTCAGTTCTCTTTTTGCCTGTGATGTTGAGCTGAAGTCAAACTATTGAAGATTATGCATGATTGACTTTATTTTGTTTGAAAGTACAAATGCAGGGATTTTTTCCCCAGCATGCCACTATTGGTACAATTAGTACTATTTCAACTTTTCACGTTCAATACTTTGCTTCGAGTTGCTGTTTCGTTAGTGTGTACATGAAATTGCCGCTCACAAGCACTTTACCAATCTTCTGTCACCCCAGTATTAAGGTACTCTCGTGTACTGTGGTCAACATCCACAGGGCCATGGATTATTGGATATTCTGATGTTAACTCATTATAATTCTATTCCATTCTTTCCCAATGTTCTCTTGTCAGAAGCAAGATATACTTTATAACTCTAGTCAGGACCTGAAAATCATAATTCTAATTTTATGTCTTTCCATTATTTCAAATGTATTGGATCAAGATGGGCATTGCGTCTTTCATAGTACTGATGGCCTCGGTCCCCTGGTCTGATAGAGGACATGTAGTTTATAGGATATTCTTTAGCGCACCCTGACATATCTAGGCACTCCTATAAGCCCCAAGACCTCGTATCTGCTGTTCAGGGAGCTGCCTTTAGATGGCCATGGCAAACTTTAAAATTGCCATGTACTTCCTTTTCTCTCCAGGGACTGGTAGCTGGGGAGTAGAGATTTACTTATAATTGAAATTTTCTGTCCTCTAATTAATCTTTTTTGTTTAAAATAAGTATACTAAATTAGAAAAATTACTTTTTGATGACTAAGCCAAGAATTTTAGCCTGAGGAAGATTTAAAATATAAAACATGTCATGGCTCATCTATCTCACAACTCTCAGTATTTTTTCTAAAATTGCTATTTACTTCTATATTGGTATTTTTGTTCACCTGTTTATATGTAAGTCTATCTGTAATTCTGGGTCTTTATGTCTTTATTTTGAAAACCTCATTTCTGGCTACTATGAGGCTTACCTGAGGTGAGTAGGATATCAGTCACTTTAGGGGCTAGACTTTGATTTTTCTTGCTTACACACTTAGTGGAAAGCCTCCTCTTTCCCAAATGTAGCAGCTAAAACAGTGACTGGAACATGAAATCTCTCTGTTTTTGATTGCTCCTGGTTCCTCTGAACTAGAAAACACTCTCCTCAAAGATGTCAGCTGTGTGCCTAGATGTCTTCTTAAAAGTCAACACAGTGTCATTTCAACTTACCTGAAAACCTTCCTTCCCAGCACGAGAAAACTTTCCATGGTGTACAGTTGGAAATATAAAATAGTGCTCTGCAGCCTCCAGAAATCTCCCAGTTTGCTAGAAAGTTTTCTTAATATAGATTTTTTTTTGAGACATACTTTATTTGAGTGAACATTCTAGTAGATCACTTGTTGTTGCTCTTCATCCCTCAGTCGTGTCCAACACTTTGTGACCCCATGGACTGTAGCACACCAGGCTTCCTGCCCTTCACTATCTCCTGGAGTTTGCTCAAACCCATGTCCATTGAGTCGGTGATGCCATCTAACCATCTCATTCTCTGTTGTCCACCTCTCCTCCTGCCCTCAATCTTTCCCAGCATCAGGGTCTTTTTCAATGAGTCAGCTCTTCGCATCAGGTTGCCAAAGTATTGGAATTTCAGCTTCAGCATTAGTCCTTCCAGTGAACACTCAGGACTGATCTCCTTTAGGATGAACTGGTTGGATCTCCTTGCAGTCCAAGGGACTCTCAAGAGTCTTCTCCAGCATCACAGTTCGAAAGCATCAATTCTTTGGGATTCAGCCTTCTTTATGGTTCAATTCTCACATCCAGTACATGACTACTGGAAAATAGTACATAAATTACCTAGGAATGAATAGAAAAGGAGGCGCATATAGTTTGGGAAAGATTCTTTCCTGTTCTGTGCAATATCCATAGACGTCCGGATGATTCTTTTTCACAATGTCATGGATTCATGTGTCTAGTATGCAGAAGAATAATTAATAAGAATTTTACACACATTACTAGTGATGAATCTAGGTACTTGTACATGCAACTAAATATCTCACATGAACTCAGTTAATAATGATGAAGTTAATAAAACAGTTAGAACTGGACATGGAACAACACACTGGTTCCAAATAGGAAAAGGAGTACATCAAGGCTGTATCTTGTCACCCTGCTTATTTAGCTTATATGCAGAGTACATCATGAGAAACGTTGACTGGAAGAAGCACAAACTGGAATCAAGATTTCCAAGAGAAATATCAATAACCTCAGATATGCAGATGACACCACCATTATGGCAGAAAGCAAAGAAGAACTAAAGAGCCTCTTGATGAGAGTGAAAGAGGAGAGTGAAAAAGTTGGCTTAAAGCTCAACATTCAGAAAACTAAGATCATGGCATTTGGTCTCATCACTTCATGGCAAATAGATGGGGAAACAGTGGCTGACTTTATTTTTCTGGGCTCCAAAATCACTGCACATGGTGATTGCAGCCTGAAATTAAAAGATGCTTACTACTTGGAAGGAAAGTTATGGCCAACCTAGATAGCATATTAAAAAGCAGAGACATTACTTTGTCAACAAAAGTCCATCTAGTCAAGGTTATGATTTTTCCGGTAGTCATGTATGGATGTGAGAGTTGGACTATAAAGAAAGCTGAGCACCAAACAATTGATGCTTTTGAACCGTGGTGTTGAAGAAGACTCTTGAGAGTCCCTTGTACTGCAAGGAGACCCAACCAGTCCATCATAAAGGAGATCAGTCCTGGGTGTTCATTGGAAGGACTGATGTTGAAACTGAAACTTCAATACTTTGGCCACCTGATGCGAAGAACTGAGTCAATGGAGAAGACCCTGATGCTGGGAAAGATTGAAGGTGGGAGGAGAAGGGGATGACAGAGGATGAGATGGTTGGATGGCATCACCGACTCAATGGACATGGGTTTGGGTGAGCTCCGGGAGTTGGTGATGGACAGGGGAGGCCTGATGTGCTGCGGTTCATGGGGTTGCAAAGAGTTGGACACGACTGAGCAACTGAACTAAAGAATAGCAAGAAGAGATAAGAAAGCCTTCTTCAGCAACCAATGCAAAGAAATAGAGGAAAACAACAGAATGGGAAAGAACTAGAGATCTCTTCAAGAAAATTAGAGATACCAAGGGAACATTTCATGCAAAGATGGGCTCGATAAAGGACAGAAATGGTATGGACCTAACAGAAGCAGAAGATATTAAGAAGAGGTGGCAAGAATACACAGAAGAACTGTACAAAAAAGATCTTCATGACCCAGATAAACACGATGGTGTGATCACAGACCTAGAGCCAGACATCCTGGAATGTGAAGTCAAGTGGGCCTTAGAAAGCATCACTACGAACAAAGCTAGTGGAGGTGATGGAATTCCAGTTGAGCTATTTCAAATCCTGAAAGATGATGCTGTGAAAGTGCTGCCCTCAATATGCCAGCAAATTTGGAAACTCAGCAGTGGCCACAGGACTGGAAAAGGTCAGTTTTCATTCCAATCCCAAAGAAAGGCAATGCCAAAGAATGCTCAAACTACCACATAATTGCACTCATCTCACACGCTAGTAAAGTAATGCTCAAAATTCTCCAAGCCAGGCTTCAGGAATATGTGAATCGTGAACTTCCTGATGTTCAAGCTGGTTTTAGAAAAGGCAGAGGAACCAGAGATCAAATTGCCAATATCCGCTAGATCATGGAAAAAACAAGAGAGTTCCAGAAAAACATTTATTTCTGCTTTATTGACTATGCCAAAGCCTTTGACTGTGTGGATCACAATAAACTGTGGAAAATTCTGAAAGAGATGGGAATACCAGACCACCTGATCTGCCTCTTGAGAAATTTGTATGCAGGTCATGAAGCAACAGTTAGAACCGGACATGGAACAACAGACTGGTTCCAAATAGGAAAAGGAGTTCGTCAAGCCTGTATATTGTCACCCTGCTTATTAGCTTATATGCAGAGTACATCATGAGAAACGCTGGATTGGAAGAAACACAAGTTGGAATCAAGATTGCCGGGAGAAGTATCAATAACCTCAGATATGCAGATGACACCACCCTTATGGCAGAAAGTGAAGAGGAACTCAAAAGCCTCTTGATGAAAGTGAAAGTAGAGAGTGAAAAATTTGGCTTAAAGCTCAACATTCAGAAAACGAAGATCATGGCATCTGGTCCTATCACTTCATGGGAGATAGATGGGGAAACAGTGGAAACAATGTCAGACTTTCTTTTTTTGGGCTCCAAAATCACTGCAGATGGTGACTGCAGCCATGAAATTAAAAGACGCTTACTCCTTGGAAGGAAAGTTATGACCAACCTAGAGAGCATATTCAAAAGCAGAGACATTACTTTGCCAACAAAGGTTCATCTAGTCAAGGCTATGGTTTTTCCTGTGGTCATGTATGGATGTGAGAGTTGGACTGTGAAGAAGGCTGAGCGCCAAAAAATTGATGCCTTTGACCTGTGGTGTTGGAGAAGACTCTTGAGAGTCCCTTGGACTGCAAGGAGATCCAACAATTCCATTCTCAAGGAGATCAGCCCTGGGATTTCTTTGGAAGGAATGATGCTAAAGCTGAAACTCCAGTACTTTGGCCACCTCATGTGAAGAGTTGACTCACTGGAAAAGACTGTGATGCTGGGAGGGATTGGGGGCAGGAGGAGAAGGGGACGACAGAGGATGAGATGGCTGGATGGCATCACTGACTCGATGGACGTGAGTCTGGGTGAACTCCGGGAGTTGGTGATGGACAGGGAGGCCTGGCATGCTGCGATTCATGGGATCTCAAAGAGTCGGACATGACTGAGTGACTGAACTTAGCAACTGAACTGAACTGAACTAAATAAAACTATAGCATGTTATTAAGTGAAATCGCTCGGTTGTGTCCGACTCTTTGCGACCCCATGGACAGTAGCCTGCACCAGGCTCCTCCATTCATGGGATTTTCTCGGCAAGAGTACTGGAGTGGGTTGCCATTTCTTTCTCAAGGGAATGTTCCCAACCCAGGGATCGAACCCAGGTCTCCCGCATTGATAGACAGATGCTTTACCATCTGAGCCACCAGGGAAGTCCAAGCATGTTATTAAAATAACAGCAAATTAAAGCTATAGCCAACTCAAGACATTCCTGTTAAACTGACAACAAAGCTTCCTTCCCTAAAATTGTGGGAATATGAAAGGACAAACACAGTATACCCTAGTGTTGTGTGACAACCAAATTTCTTAACAGAAGTTAATTTCAGCTTCAATGTGCTCTAGTAATGAGCCAATATTTGTTTATGAACTAGGAACTTCAGAGACATTTAATAAACCATTCAAAAGGATATTTTGGTTCAGTTCAGTCACTTAGTCGTGTCCGACTCTCTTCGCATCAGGTGGCCAAAGTATTGGACAACAGAGGATGAGATGGTTGGATGGCATCACCAACGTGATGGACATGAGTTTGAGTAGGCTCTGGGAGTTGGTGATGGACAGGGAAGCCTGGCGTGCTGCATTTCACGACATTGCAAAGAGTTGGACATGGCTGAACGACTGAACTGAACTGAGGTGGAAGTAGCGTGTCAGGTTGTACTAAAACATTTTTTGTGTGTGAGGTAGTATTTGCTTAAGAATCTCATCTCCTAGGCTACATAGCAGGCCTGGTTTTCTTACTTAATACAAAGTCTTAAAAGCATCTGTAAATAGGGATTTCTCCCCAAAATGGAGATATTTATTCTATTATAGGGCAACCCTGATTGTTTGAAAGTTGAGTTTGATGGTGACTGGAATCTGTCTCATGATAACTTCTATTTATTTATGTTTTTCCTGGTAATAAGAAAGTTTGTATTGTTTTGCTGTGACACTTGTCTGAGTGTTTCAGGCCCAAGACATGGCCACATATGCATTAATTAACAAGGTTATATAAATTAAATTCTTTGGAGTGAAATCTTTCTCCTGCAGTCATTTGCATTAGAGATATTGTACAGAAGATTTCCATCCAGAGAGCGCTGCCTCTCCTTTACCTGGGAATTTTCTTTGAAATGGAAGTGGTCCAGGAAATGGCAGGGTTTATATTTATTTGCTTACCTAGTAGGGAAGTAAGCAGACACATAGGGTTCATCTCTGTTCTCAATCTCTGATAACTTCCCCAAGAATAAGTATTGAGCATTCCAGAATGCAGAAGTTCCAACTCCTTTACCAGGCCCTTTTGGAGTGCTTGAATACCTTTTAATTTCTATATAACTTCCTACCATATGTAGCAATGACTCTTTTGCTTCCTATCAGCATATTACTGGAGCACAAACAATATTTTAAGGATGTAGTTGTAACACTGGGAATTTGTCAAAATAGTGATTTGTGATTATTTTTGTCAAAAGCAGTCTAGAAGGCTTATCTGTCTGAAGCAGTCAACCAGTAGGCAGTTTTTTAAGAGACGACCTAAAATGCTGAATAAGACTTGAAAATAGAAAAAATGCTTTGTCAGTGAGGTGGAGGGAAACTTGGAGCCTGAGTGCTACACTCATTTCTTCAAAGGTTATGGGAATGACAGCCATTAGCAGGCTGAAGGTACAATTCTTTAAGAAGTAATACACAGCAATCTTTGCTGCCTTTGCCCTAAAATCTCACATCACATTCCATTTAGTTAGACAGCTATTGAACTCAAAAGAACTTTAGAGTTTCTTTCAAGTTCTTTTTCTACCTTTCTCCTTTTGGTGTTATAAATACACTGAATCTCTTGGGCACCATTTGAATTATTCTATTAAATTCTACAAGATCTTAGTAATTGGTTTCTGGGACTTACCTCATTATCAAGATGGCTGTTAAGTCTTAAGAGCAGTGCCATGGTCATAGAAAACAGCAAATAAAGATGCATCAAGCCAGATAATTTGGAAGAAGAACCATTGCTCAATTATCTTCTGGAATGTTGGAGAGTGTGTGAAAACATTAGGTTTAAATAAATCTATAGTATTTAAATAAGTAAAGAAAATATTAAAAGAAATCAATATCCTATTGATGTATTCATTCTACTGAATTGTGTTTTGGAGCCATTTATTTTAAGTCTTTAATCAATGAAAAGATAAAACAATTTTTTTAACAATTAAGAATATTGGTCCTTATGTATGGCAGAAACCAACACAATATTGTAAAACAGTTATACTTCAATTAAAAAATAAATAAATTAAAAAATATTGGTCTAACCAAATTTAGAATATACAGTTGCATTTGAACAGGTTGCCCAACTTCTTGAATTAACTGAATTTTAAAATGTGTGTTAATTTTATCTTTCCTTTGTAAAAGAGTGTTATTCTTAAAGGGCGAGAGAGAGGTAGAGACATAGAGATAATCCAAGGAATATGATGCTTAAAAGTAATGCTTCTTACTTACACCTACTAAAGGTCACTTTATTTATCCAAGGGTAAGGCTTTTCTTTCTCCCATTTATTTTTTATTGAAGTTGGACTGCAGCCTGCATAGACTTTCTTTTTCCTTTAAAGATATCGTTTTCTGCCTAATTGTGCCCAGCTTCATTTATGCCCTGAAAAGAATTGTGTTTGAGCTTATAGACTCAGGAGACTGTTTCACTCAGTAGCCAAACTCCAGCCACAGCCCTTTGGGATATTTGGGTAAATGTAAGTGAAAGCTCCCTGTGTTTGTCTCTGTTCCCTTTAAACAAAAGTTTAACTCAGGACACTATGGGAATACTTAAAGAAATTTATCTGTAGAACTGTCTTCCAGATAAGATCTGAAAAATAGTTTGTGGACTGCAGAAGTGTTCATCAGTCAGCAGAATTTCCAATAGCTCCTCTGACGTTTCTTCTCCCCATGTTAATAGGTAAAGGCACAACATCTGCCTACAGGAGATAATGATACTCCTTTAAAATTTTCCATAAAAACCGAACAGCAAAGGATTAAAAGGGAAAGGACACATCAAGGACAGCAAATTGATTTCACTTCCAATGGAATGCCAATTACAATCAATTAGGATGTGACATCAGTTCCAGGCTAAGGGAGATGATAAGAATGTATCTGCAGTCAGTGGGAAAATGTGCTGTGATTGATTTTTGATATCTGCTGCGGGAGGGCATGGGGAGCAAGTCTTGTATTTGAACATATTCTAACGTGGACATGTTCCACCTCTTGCTTAAATCCTCAGCATCAGGTTTGTAAAGGCCTATAACCATAGGGACCTGTTTGGTTTTCTGTTCTATCGTTCATCTTCTCTTAATTTGGGCTGCTGCTGCTGCTAAGTCGCGTCAGTCTTGTCCGACCCTGTGTGATCCCATAGATGGCAGCCCACCAGGCTCCCCGTCCCTGGGATTCTCCAGGCAAGAACACTGGAGTGGGTTGCCATTTCCTTCTCCAATGCATGAAAGTGAAAAGTGAAAGCGAAGCCACTCAGTCGTGTCCAACTCTTAGCAACCCCATGAATGGCAGCCCACCAGGCTCCTCCATCCACGGGATTCTCTAGGCAAGAGTACTGGAGTGGGGTGCCATTGCCTTCTCCTAATTTGGGCTACCTAGGCCCAACTCAGTTTCTCAGACTCTAAGGCCACTGGATCCCTACAATCAGTGAAATGTTAGAATCGGAGTAATAACAGAAGGGTCAAGAACAGGCCAGCTTTGCTAACTTGGTCCTCAAGTTCCAAAACGAGGGATGTGGCTTTGATATTGTGACCATAACCTCATTTCATGTTATATTTCTAGTTGAATAGCCTAGCTTCCTCTCCCTGGGGACCCTGCTTATTGTACTCCTGTGCTACTTTGGTCTACCACAGAGCATTGCACAGACCACATACATGTGGTCATATGGTACACACACCAGGGAACTTCTGGATCTCTGCCTTTTGTAAGCTACAATCCCTTAAAAATGATGTGCCTCCTACCTTATGTCCCTCATCTTGCCTGTTGCTGAGACTGACTCATTTTCTATTGTGGTCAGTGAGGCTGGACTGTCCCTGGTTAACTTGCTTTCATCACAGATAGGTCTGCTCCTCTGACAGCCCCTTTTCATCTAGATATTGTGCCTGTCATCTTTTAGGCTTTGAGCTACTCTAACCTGTATTAATTTGTGGAATAACTCACAGTGCTTCATGTTCTCTTCAGCTTCATTGAATTTATTGCTAAAATTTATTTAGAGATTGGTATTTCTGTTAGGTATGTAGTTTAAGACAGAAAAGAAATAAGATATCTATATATTAATAGGATTGCCTCTAGTGACATGATATAAAGCAAATCAAAGGAATTTATTTTAAATGTGGTATCGGGTTATAGTGATGCATTGAACAAGCTTAGCCCATATCTGGCATAGGAGTCCCAGTCTAGTCTATCAAAGTAAATAACACAGACTTATCCAAAAAATGAAAAGTCTGCTAAAGAAAATTCAAAAATTGAATACAAAAGTGGATAAAGTGCAGGAGGCCATTACTTTGAAAAGAAAATACCCCGACGTGTAGCAACGGAGATGGAGAACCTGGAGAGGAGAATGCTGATCTAGTGAAGCAGATGGTCCAAACAAACACGAGCTGGGAAAACAAAGCAGAGAATCTGGGAGGAGAGCCAGCATCTACAATGGACTAATAAAAGCAAACAAACACCTCGGCAACCGTGTCAGACAGCTAGGAACACGAATTGGCTCTGTTCAGCTCATTGTCTTGAACGTATCAGAAGAGCAGAGGGACCACCCGTCTATAGATGCTCACGTGTACTGTGGACCAGCAATCCCTGGAAAAAATTAGAGTCCTCCTGGTGCCAGGAAGTCTCCTGAAGTTTGCATATTAGCCACTGCTGGTGCTATTCTTATTTAGATATATCAGCACACCTGGGAATTATGTAAGATATTATATGAAGAAGTGGTAATCTACATTGGAAATTCTCTTTAAAGGAGAATCAGTAGAATGAATGACTTATTTGGGGATTGATTGTGGTATCATACTTTTCACAAATAGTTGTGTTTTTAGATAGATAAATACTTTGAGGGGTTCTTAAAAGGGGGACAAAAGAGCACATTAAAACTACCTTGCTCTGTCTCTATGGCATTGTGAATATTAATTCAGTAAAGGTTTGTTTTTTTTTTAATGTTTCAGTAGTATGACTTTAACAATGGATCCAATAGTTAATTCTATGTGATTAAATATTTATACTCTAACCAGTCTCGACTGCATTATTCTTTACTCTTTGCAATTTATTTATTGTTCATATTTTATAATCATTATATAGGGATTGAGACCTTTGGCGATGTGGGCTTGAATTACCCTCTAGCTTGCTGTGTGACCTTGGATAAGTTACTTAAGTTCTCTGAACCTCATTTCAAAGTGAAGATCATAATAGTTACTTCACAAACATTGAAACTATGTAATGCAGTTTATATAAAGTGTCTAGTATAGTTTTGCATGGAGCAAGCTGTCAATAAGTAATAGATACATTTCTTTTTCTGTGAGTGCTGCCTATACATAAAAATAACTGCATAATTATTTTTAAAATTTTATATAAACTAAAAATGAAATCTTTAGTACTAATCGTGGATGGAATTAATATTTTGAGAGTTATGAATTTCCTAATATCACATTATCAAACTTCAGACCTGTCTTGAACTGGTTTAATTTTGGAAAAAGAGTTGTCTGATAGCTGCATCTATTTGGGCAAATGGACATGTGAGGAATTATCTAGTAAAGTAGATTCTGTGTATGCAAATAGACTTTCATATCTCAACCCCAGACACTATGACAAAAGGCCTGAGCTAGGTAGATATTGCTAAATTTTCCTCCAAAACACTGTACTAATTTACATTATTACTAGCAATAAAAAGAGAAAGAAAAGACTGTTTCTATATATCTCTTAATTTTTTCCAATTTGGTAGCTAAAAATTATAACTCATCATTGTTTTCCTTGATATTATTGGTGAGGTCAAGCATTCTTTTTATGTTACTGGCTGTTTATGTAGCTTCTGTGAATTGTTTGATCCTATGCTTTGATTGGGCCTCTCTTGTGGCTCAGCTGGTAAAGAATCCGCTTGCAATGCGGGTAGACCTGGGTTTGATCCCTGGGTTGGGAAGATCCCCTGGAGAAAGGAAAGGCTACCCACTCCATTATCCTGGCCTGGAGAATTCCATGAAACGTATAGTCCATGGGGTTCCAAAGAGTCGGACACGACTGAGCGACTTTCACTTCACTTTCACTTTCATGCTTTGATTACTTTTCTACTGGATTATTTGTATTTTTATTATTGACTTATAGGAACTTTATAATAAGATATTGATTCAAAATGTATGTTGCAAATCCTTATTTCCAATGTTACTTGCCTTTTTATTTTTGATTCTGTTTTATTTTGGTGGTGGCTTAGTAGCTAAGTCGTGTCCGACTCTTGTGATCCCATGGACTATAGCCCTCCAGGCTCCTCTGTCCATGGGATTTTCCAGGCAAGAATACTGGAGTGGTTTGCAATTTCCTTCTCCAGGGGATCTTCCCGACTCAGGGATCAAACCCAGGTCTTCTGCACTGTAGGCAGATTCTTTACCGACTAAGCTACCAGGGAAGCCCCTGTTTTATTTTAGTCTATAGATACTATTTCTATTTATGTCAGTGTAAATCTGTTCCTTTAAGGCCTCTGGACTTTATATCTAATTTAGGAAGATCTTCTCAACTCCAAATTTAAGGAAATATCTGTGTTTTAAACACTTCTACTGTTTCAAAAATGTTTCAATTTTTATTTGAAATTGATTTTTTAGCCTAAAGGGTGGAGAAGGCAATGGCATCCCACTCCAGTACTCTTGCCTGGAAAATCCCATGGACGGAGGAGCCTGGTAGGCTGCAGTCCATGGGGTCGCTAACGGTCAGACACGACTGAGTGACTTCACTTTCACTTTTCACTTTCCTGCATTGGAGAAGGAAATGGCGACCCACTCCAGTGTTCTTGCCTGGAGCATCCCAGGGATGGGGGAGCCTGGTGGGCTGCCGTCTATGGGGTCGCACAGAGTCAGACACAACTGAAGCGACTTAGCAGCAGCAGCAGCAGCAGCAGCCTAAAGGGAATGTCCCATGGTGCTCATTTAGTTTTTGAGTAGTCCATTTCTCCTAACTGATTTGAGTATTACTTTCATTAGTATATTTGTGTATATAGGCACAGTATGGCTTTATGGTATGTTTTGACATAGTATGGCAAATGCTAACTCTTCATTTTTTTTTAAATGATAGTCTCATATATTTCTTTTTTTATGTTAAATGTAGAAGCGGCATATAAAATTCTATCAAAAACCTATTTAGATTAGGTTGCGCTTTCAATTAATTAAAAAATTAATTAGTGAAGCTTTTGCATTTTAATTATTTGAGTCTTCCATGAAAGAACAAGGTCTCTTTTTGCCTTTAAATATGTCAGTTGTTTTCTAATTTTCTCGGTGTATCTTTAACATTTCCTGTAACATGTATTCCTAGGTATTTTATAATTTTTATTATTTATAGTAATGAGATCATTTTTAGAATGTTTCTTTTTTATTTTAAGCTATCTTACCAACTAGTGTATTTAAGTACATTATTAAAGTAGTACACGTACAGAGTTTTAACATCCAATAAGTGTAGATATCCTTATATCTAGAACACTGAAGCCAGTGTGGGCTTTTCCCTGATTTTATCTTCAGGGACAACACATGGGTAGCTTTAAATCAGCCACAGTGGGAGTATTTCCAACATAAAAATTGTCACATGCTCCAAATTAGGGTTTTTCTTTTTCTTTCTTTTTTCTGAAAGAGGGCAAATATTAAGCATTTACCAGCCTACTGCTGGAGTTATACTACTCCAATCCAATTCCCATTCCCAGGAACAACAGTTTTCAACATTTTAGAAATTTATTCAGCTCTGTTTATCTGTTTCTAAATATCATGCTTTGCTGGTAAGGCATTATTTATTTATCTTTTTAATTTTTTAGACGTTGTTTATGAGGTTTACTTCCTACCCTGGGTGCTGAGAACTTCATATTCTTATATGTACATCCCTCTCTTCCCGTTACATTATATAAATTACATCACTTTTTAAGTTAATTCATTACTAAGGTACATTATTATGACTAATTTTTCACAAGCTGTATTATATGCTATAATTTTTTTTTGTTCTTATACAATCCCTTCATTCTTATTCAAGTTAATAATTGTCTAATTTTTCTCTGCCTAGTTTTCTGTGAATCAACTATATTCATCATAACCAAATATATGAAACCCTTCTCAATAAAGTCAAACACACTGGGTAGTTAGAATCAATTAATTTCTTCCTCCTTGAAGGTTTTCCTTCTGGAACCCTCCGTCTTCCTGTTCTGTTCTTCTCTTTAGGTCTACAGCTAAGTGTTATCCTTGGGCTTTTCTTTATGCTATAGGAATTCTTTTTACTTTCACTCATTGGGATTTCTTTTCCTTCCGTTTGAGGCATTCTAATTAGCTCCCTAAAAGAGTGTGTAGCAGGTACTTTTTTATTTTCTGAGACTTTGCAGGACTGAAAGTTATCGTTAATCTTGTCTCATGAAGATAAAATTCAGTTGAGGATAACACTTGAGGATAACGTTCAATTTGGTAGTCATTTTCCTCTTGAACCTCTAAAAGCATTGATCTTATAACTTGCAATGTTGTTGTTAAAAAGTTTGATGTTATTCTCATTCTAAGCTGTTTGTAGGTGGCCCTTTAGTTCTCTCTGGAATTGTCTGAGATTTTTTTTTTTTAAATCCTGGGCACTCTTAAATTAAAATGATATGCTTTAGGTAGGTATTTTCCCCATCACTTGGTAGGTCTTTTGAGAGCGGAAATGCATGACTGGTTCCCTTTGGAACATTTGTTTTTAAAGTTAGCTACTGAAAATATGTACAAAAACTTTTTTACTTTTTAATGTTCTTTCCTTTGGCCATCTGATATTTAATTCTTAAGTTTTCTGTTGATTTTCTTGGATATTTTCGGCAAGCAATATTATTATCAACAACTAATGACTTTCCCCCCTTATAGTTCCATATTTCCATATTTATTTCTTATTCCTTCTGGTCTTATTTCATTGGCTGATATATCTAGACCAATGGAGAACAGTAACTATAGTAGCAGAGATCCTTTTCTTTTTACTGACTTTAATGGGAATATTCCTAATACTCTGCTATGGATGTTTGGGCATATAATTCAAGTTAAGAAAGTTTTTTTCTTTTCCTTCCATTTCTAGCTTATATAATTAGCATCAGGAGTAAGTGTTTTTTGCCAATCTATTTTGGCATCAATTTTTAATAATATATAGGCATGTGTGTGTGTGTGTATGTGTTCAGTCACTCAGTCATGTCTGACTCTTTGCATATATGTACATAACATTTCGTTTGTATTCTTGGAGAATTCGTCTGAAGTTATGATGCATTGTTTTACTAAGAAACATGATTATTGATTTTTTTTTTTTGTAATTTAACATACATGTACAAAAAATAGATGTTTTCTTCTCCTGCTTGATTATTGGATTACCTTAGCCTTTAGAAATTTTCTAGCTAAGCTTTGTGAATTCGGTTGGTTTTTTTAAATATCACTTGTATGAGTGTATTGAGATTCTTTTGTTAAGCTAATACATATTCAGATTTTATTATAATGATTACATAGGGCATTTGAAATAATGTGTAATTTCTGTCATATGCAAAATTTCTCAACACAGCTACTTATTATAAATGTATTAATTATCATTAAAATGACTAAAATTTTACTTTGGGAAATTTTATTACTTTATTAGCTTTGCATAAGTGATTTATTAATGTGCCCCATTGTGGTCATAATTTTTGACAATATCTTATATATCTGAGAATTTTATCTTTGAATGTTATGTTGTTTGATCTATAATATTTGTAACTCTATATGGATTGGGCCTTTTATCAATATAAATATTCATATTATCTCATTAATTCTTTTAGTCTTGTGTTGGTATTACATTTTATCTGATAGTTTATCTTCGTAGAAGGCTTTCTTTAGGGTTCCTGGGCAGCAACAGGCCAGAACTCTTTGGTCTGTGGTTAGAGAAGTTTGGTGTGTTCCCTTCTGTGCCTCACATACTACTTAGCTTCCTGCCTTTTGTGAGAGTTCTGGTTTTCTTCTCTCTGCAGCCCAGATATCTAGGCAAAAGGCCCTCTCAGGAAAGAATCTCCTTTGTTTGGAAAGAAATTCTTAATGCTTCATCCTGAGAAGCAAGTGCCCCTGTTTTCAGCTGCTTTGTTTTTTTGTCTCAAGAGAAGGAGGCCCAATACTGACATATTCACTGGTGTTTGATGGATGGTCTTTATTGAATTGTTCTGACCGTTGTCCTGGCCTTTCAATTTGCTGACTCTGAGCTTGGAGTTTCTCTGGAGCTCCTTTTGGAAGAAAGGTTCTCACCTTGACAGTGGCCTTCTCTCAGGCATTTGGGTCAAACTTTACTCACAGTGGTTTCTGTTGGTTTGTGCATCTTTATTCACGTATCTAGAGATTCTCCTATATTTCTGGCTTGCTTATAGCATCATTTCTTCTTAATGGCAACAGTGATTGATGAATTTTTTTCACCCATGTATAAGTCTGCAAGTCTTCACATCCTTTTTTTTTTTCTTTAATAGAAAATTATTTAATTAGTATACATGTGTTCCCCATCCTGAACCCTCCTCCCTCCTCCCTCCCCACACCATCCCTCTGGGTCGTCCCAGTGCACCAGCCCCAAGCATCCAGCATCCTGCATTGAACCTGAACTGGCATCTCGTTTCATACATGACGTTTCACATGTTTCAATGCCATTCTCCCAAATCTTCCCACCCTCTCTCTCTCCCACAGAGTCCATAAGACTGTTCTATACATCAGTGTCTCTTTTGCTGTCTCGTATACAGGGTTATTGTTACCATCTTTCTAAATTCCATATGTATGCATTAGTATACTGTATTGGTGTTTTCACATCCTCAGCAACATTTTCAAGCTTTTAAATTTCTGCATGTAAGTTGTGTATAGGGTTATATTTCACTGGGCTTTTAAGTTTACATTTTCTTGATTACTAATAAGCTTGAGCATCTTTTCATTTGTTTTGGATATTCAAATTCCTTCTTCTATTAAATGCTTCTTTATATCATTTGCACTTTTTTCACATTTTTGTCTCTTTCATTTATTTGTAGGAATTTATTAAAATAAAATTTGGGTATCAATCCTTCCTTGGTGATATGTAGCACACTTACTTCTGATACATTCCTTCTGACTTTTGGTTCATCTTTTAATTTCGTCAATCTTTTTTCTCAAGTTTTGCCTTTTTATAGAAATCTTTCCCTATCTTGAGATCTTAAAGTCATTCTTTTATATTTTCTTCTAAAAGTTAAAATTTTTTCCTTATAGTTCAGTGTTTAGTCCAACTGGAATTAAGTTTCAGGGTATGTTACAAAGTCATTACACAGTTTTATGGATTTTTCCAAGTGGAATTACTAGCATTGTTATTCTTCCACTGGTCAACAATTCTACCTGTTATATATCATGTTTACCTTTAGTACTTGTTGGTCTAATTCTTTCTGTCTGTAATCTCTTTATCATCTTTTGTCTAATCCCATATTGTGTTGATTATATTCTTTATAATAAGTGTTAATGTCTACAGGGAAAGTAAGTCTTATCCTTTGTATGTATCTTAGTATCATCTGGTTAAGTCCTTTAGAAATCCTGAAGATTTTATGATTTTGATATATATCAAATCAATTAATTTTTAAAAACGGACATCTTTTAAATTTAATCATTCTATCCATGAATGTGGGCAACCCCTCTATTTTTAAAGTCTTCTTCAATGTATTTTAGCAAAGATTATATTTTTTTCTGTGAAGGTCACTTACCACTTTTCTTAGATGTGTTACAATATACCTGTTATTTCTTTAAATTCTTATTGTAAATGAACTTTTGGAGACACATTTGAACTCTTTAAGACTATTACATATAAACGCAATTAATTTTTGTTACATTTATTTCGTATTTAGTCATTTTAAAGCTTTGTTATGTCTTACAATATCTGTATATTATTTCAGGCTTTCTGTGCTTAGAATGTGTGAATAATGATAATATTGCTTCTTCCTGTTTTGATCTATTTTATTTTCTTGTCTCATTTTCTTGACTATGGTAATAGAGAGCATCCTTTTCTTACTTTTAAAAAATACGTATATAAGCTTTATTGGAGAAGGCAATTGCAACTCACTCCAGTACTCTTGCCTGGAAAATCCCATGGATGGAGGAGCCTGGTAGGCTGCAGTCCATGGGGTTACGAAGAGTTGGACACTTACTGAGCGACTTCATTTTCACTTTTCACTTTCATGCATTGGAGAGGGAAATGGGAACCCACTCCAGTGTGACGGCGGAGCCTGGTGGACTGCTGTCTATGGGGTTGCATAGAGTCAGACACGACTGAAGTGACTTAGCAGCAGCAAGTTTTATATTGTACTATTTGTGCTTATTTTTTGTCAAGTTCAAAGCATTCTCTTCTATCCTGATTTCTGAATTTAAGAAATCATGATTATCAACTTAATTTTCCTATATGCTTTCTCTAATCTATTAAGGTGATCATATGATTTTTCTTGTTAGATGTGTTAATATGATGAAATACATTAATAAATTTAATAATGGTATATAATCTTCATCCCTGGAGTAAGCCCAGTTTGATGCCAGATGTGTGTATGTGTGTGTGTATATATGTGTGTATATATATATATATGTATATATATATAATTTTCTTGACTTCTATATATGTTTTTGGATCAAATGTGTAAGTTTCCTTGGAAACATCTGAACCTAATTCATTTTTGTTCTGTTTGCTTAATCTATCAATTATTGAGAGAAGGACCTACTCAGAAAGCCAATACCATGATGGTAGATTTGTCAATTTCTTATTTTACTTCTCTTAATTTTTATTCTGGACCCTGTACTTTAGTCCATGGGGTCTCAAGGAGTTGGATATGACTTGGCAACTGAACAACAACAGCAATTTTTATTTTATGTAGAATTAAAGCTAAGTTGATAAATATATGCAAGCTTCAAATTGATATGTCCCTGTCTTAGATTAAAGCATTATTATTATGAGAACTCTTCACCACTACGCTTTTTTGAGCTAAAATCTATCTTTGTGATATATGTATACTCTTTGCTTTTGGTAGTATTCAGTTGACATATTTTCTAGACCTTTTCTTTAACATTTATATACATGTCTTTAAAACAAACCAAAGCTGTATTGAAAAAAATTAAAATTCTCTCTGAGTAAATTTTTCTTTTAACCAGAGCATATTGTCTGTTTATATTCATTGTGATTACCAATATATTTGAATTAATTTTTGCTATTTTTTAATTTTGCTATTTTTATTTTATCCTTTATATTTTTATGTGATTTTTATATTAAAGACATTTCTTTCCTTTTTTAGTATTCATTGTTTATCTTATTTTCCTCCTTTATTTAGAAATTTATACTCAACTCACCTGTTTCACACAGGCAAAACCTACCATGACTTTCTACACATATGCATGTGCATAGCCAGACACACACACATACAGAAGCAAGACCACAGAAAAGTATTTCCTTACCATCTCTGTTTGGCAGGTGGATTTAAAAAATCACAAATTATATGATATATATATATATATATATATATATATATATATATATATATATATATTTTATCTTTCTGGCTCAGGTTCATTCCTTTTTATGTCTGAGTAATGTTCCATTGTATATAAGTACTACAACTTCTTTATCCATTCATCTGTACAGTGGAATTGTGGGGAGGGAGGCTCAAAAGGGAGGGGATATATACGTAATATTGACTAGTTTGCATTGATGTATACACAGCATTGTAAAGCAATTATCCTCCAGTGAAAAAAAAAAGCACAGCTTACTCAGTTTATTGGATACAATTAGCACACAGCACAGGTTAGTCAAAGTAGGGGAAAAGGGTAATGGGCCATTCCAAGGAAAAGTCTCAGCCAGAGGAACAGTTTCTGATCTGGCAACGAGTGAGTCTCTGACAGGCAGGAGTGGGAAGTTACCCTCTGTTCCCTCAGGGCCTCCGGCAGCATCCCTCTGGAACCATTCTCAGCAGCGTGGAGTCTGTTCCTCCAGCCAAGAGCCTTCTGGAGGGTGGATTCTTTTTAATTTATTTTTTCACTGCTTGTGTAGCCCTTTAGAGAGGGATTTTTTTCCCCCAGCTCTATATGCCCAGGTTCCAAGTATGTGAGTCTTGTCCTCATGGGCTATTACTAGAAATAGGTTTCTTGGGCCAGCGGACACCCTTATTGCAGCCAAAGGCCTAAGTTATTGCTTACAGTCTTCTATTTTACTCCTACTTCATTATTCTCTTTTGAGTATTTTCCTTACTTGTTTGCAAAATCAGTTATTAATATATATTTAACCATTTTTGGTGTTTGGTAGTGGGGATATTTCAGCAACATCTAATCACCATCTTACCAGAAACAGCCTCCAAGTGCTATTTTATTCTCCATCCCTCTTCCATGTTGTTCTCTGTACAGGTAAACAGGGCTTAAACTAAGGAAGGACTGAGCAGTTGTGATGTGTAATGCCTAAACTGGATATTAAATAGTAATACCTAGTGAAACCCATTCACCTGGGGCCCTGTGTTCATGACTTGGAAGTTGTGTTGCTGGTATTCTTGGGTAACTATATAATTAGGAGACAGTGAACAACTGTTATTTCAATTTTCTTCTTATTTAAGAGAGAAAATGATACAGTCTTTGAGTGATATAGAAAAATTGTATCCAGTGACTTTTGCTGTTAATGCTTCATCTGTAGGATTTGAGATTAAAATGAATTAAAAACATCCAAGTCTTCCTTTTATTCTTCCCTTCCTATTGAAATTATTAGCTGAAAATAGGACAAATTAAAAGAATTTCTAATAAAATATTAAGTTTACTAGGTGATTTTCACTTAGAAAGAGCAGATTCAATGAAAAAAGCCTCTACCACATGAGATTTCTATTAAATTTAAATGAATGTCTTATGATCTAAAGATTCAGTCTCTTTGAATGAGCAGTAATCAGGAAGATAGGCAGTCAAGTTTTAATATCACCTTGTCATTGTTGCAGTTGGTCAGTTTCTATGTTGCAGCTTTGTCTTCTATAATGCTTGCCTAACCGTGCTCCCAGAGGTATGAGAATGTAGTGAAGTCCTTGCAGCCCTCTTCTTTTTATGCTTAACTTTAAAAATACTTGCCTGTCTCTGCATTACAATACAATATGCTCTCTTTGCCATTTTGCTAAACATTTGTTACCATATGACAATATTCTCCTCCATCCGTCAGTTCAGTTTTGACAACATGCCTGTCATTATCAGGAGTGTATAGGCAATGATTAGAAAAAGAGAAATGACACTGCTGTTGCAATAAAGGTGGATGCCATTAAGATGAGCCAAAGCCACAGATATTTAGCTGCAATTAGACATTCATTCGGAGAAGGCAATGGCACCCCACTCCAGTACTTTTGCCTGGAAAATCCCATGGGCAGAGGAGACTGGTGGGCTGCAGTCCATGGGGTCGATACAGTCGGACATGACTGAGCGACTTCACTTTCACTTTTCACTTTCATGCATTGGAGAAGGAAATGGCAACCCACTCCAGTGTTCTTGCCTGGAGAATCCCAGGGATGAGGGAGCCTGGTGGGCTGCCGTCTATGGGGTCGCACAGAGTTGGACACGACTGAAGCGACTTAGCAGCAGCAGACATTCATAATCTGATTATGAGTTCAAATGTGAAGAAGATAAACACAATTAAAACTGCATGGATAAGATGTTGGAAACAAATCACTGAAGACTTATCCTGAAGATGAGATTTATTTTGGTATGCTGTAATTTTAAGTTGTCAAATAGAGTTCCTCTGTACCTGCAAGCCTTTTAGATGATCGACTTTAGAACATTTAACATTGGCTCATCATTTCAGTTTGGTATTTTGTCTTTATCATATGCTGTGATACTTGAAAAAACGTTTCAAAACTCTTCCAAATTGGAGTTTATCAACTCTCTGATCATTATCAGAACACTAGAAGCATTTTTCAACATATTTTTGAAAATGGTTGTAATGGATAACTCAGGGTTAAAGTATTTAGCTCATCCTCTTTTCTGTGTAGTCTATAAGTTATTGAGAATAAGTATAATTTTTGGGTGGAGATTTTTTCTGTGACTTTTTTTTAATATTGTTTTTCTGGCTCACAGAACAACATAGGGTCATTTATCCTCACACCCCTAGTCTATTCCCTGCTCTCTTTCATTAATTCCAGAGGATTTTTACTTCTTTTAATCAGTTTTTAAGTTTTCACCTTTCTATGAAGGACTTTCAATTTCTTCAGCTCCTAGCTTTTACTCTCAGCCTTTACCTGACCATATCAGCCTTCCATGTAAAAATTCACTGGGCTGCACTTTCTTTTAAAAATGATTTGGAAATTCCACAAGCAACAAATTATTATTATATACATAAAATTAAGAAAAATCTATAAAAAATCACCTATGTCTCATACCCAGAATTAACCAAAACTACACTTTGATATGGGGCTTCCCTGGTGACTCAGTGGTAAAGAATCCTCCTGCCAACGCAGGAGACGTGGCTTCAATCTCTGGGTCTGGAAGATCCCGTGGAGAAGGAAATGGCAACCTACTCCAGTAATTGTGCTTGGAGAATCTCATGGACAGAGGAGCCTGGTGGGCTACCGTCCAAGGGCTTGCAAAGGGTTGGACATGACTTAGCAGCTAAACAACAGCAACACACTTTGATATATACTCCTCAAAGTGTTTATATGTTAATAGAGCCATTACATATTTTATTTATCTCATATACATAAATAAATGGAATCATACTTCCTGTGATTTTATAATCTTTTTATTTATTCAGTCTACATCCTAGAGAGAAACCTCCATCATGAGGATCTTCCTATGTCAATAAATAAACCTCTAAAACTTGCATTTTATATCTGCTCAAATTCAATTACAGGGATGTGCCAGAATTTGCTATACTAATTCTTGATATTTAGGAATTCAGGAAGTTTCTGAGGTTATTAATTTATTAAACACGTGTTTTGAGTATCTACTATATGTCAGTCTCTATTCTATTCCCAGATCTTATAAATAAAGGGACAGGTAAATTTTTGCTCATATTATTTTTGAAGTGTGCCTGTGTGCTCAGTTGCTCAGTCATGTCCAGCTCTTTGCAACCCCATGGGCTGTAGCCCGTCAGACTTCTCTGTCCATGGGATGAGATTCTCCAGACAAGAATACTGGAATGGGTTCCCATTTACTTCTCCAGAGGGTCTTCCCTACCCAATGATTGAACCCACGTCTCCTACATTGGCAGAAGGATTCTTTACCACAGCACCACCTGGGAAGCCCTATTTTTGGAGAGTAGCATTCAAATAATCTCTCTTCTTTGGGTGACCTACTCTCCCATGACCACAGAGGGACTTGGTTTGTTGCCTACAGATGATCCTTTTTATACAACTTAAGGGAAAACACACTTCTGTGTACTCCATCCCTCCTTCCCTTAATGATATAAGTCACTGTTAGGCTTCTATGCTTTTGTTTGGAGACATTGATCACAGAGAGAAATTAGTGTTCTTGTAGAAATTTAAAAGAATAGCTGGGATTTTTAGTGGGTATTTACTTCAGAGTCATCTTTTCATGTCACTCTCATTCAAAATAAATGCTCCTAATTGAACATAATTTAGTACATACGAATTACAGTTTCATCTCTTAGAGGTTATATGTTCTAGTAGTTGTTTTGGTGGTAGAATTTTAAAAATCCACCTTGTGCTCCAGTATTAGTGGGATTTTGCTTTATATCTTCAACCATAAAACAGAGTTTGGCTACATGATTTCTATACTGCTTGCCAGCTCTGGACAGGGGGCATTGCGCTATCATAAAATAGTTCTTAAGGCACTGATTGGCTCAAATGATTTTAAACCTTGTTGGTATACACACATCTATGCAGTCTCTAAGCTTCTGGTTCTGATTTCCCTTAAATATGTTATATTGTTTTCTCAATCATAGGAATAGCAGGATTTTCAATAGTCTGTACTAATAATCTATACTTTGATTTCTTTCCTCTAGATTCTGGGGGATGTTTGCCCTCTCAAATGCAGAAGGGCAGCCTATTCTCCTTAGCCAATTTTCTTAACAGTCAAGTTGGTCTATAAACTGATAGAAGAACTTTTCAGAGGATTTAAAGATGATGTACTGTCGGACATTTTCTTGTTTTTGTTTCTTATAATACACAGGTGACTATTTCCCTGCTATGTACTTTTGCATGGCCAGGGTCAACTATTATCATTAGGAAATATAGGCTAAAAGTGGTAATATTAACACAATAGTTAACCTTGTTGGATTCAACTGGGCTTTCATTGCAGCTTTCCTTTTCTCATCTCTCTTGATACATGAATCTATTTTCAGAAGATGGAACGCCAGGAGGATAGGAGAAATCAAAGACCTCTCCAGACTTTAATTCTTGGAAAACTCTTCAAGTTGCTTTTGGATATTCTCAATTTCTTTCATCATTTCTCCTGAGAGAATTCAGAATTAGTGTTCAATAATTTTTTTCTTTTTGGCAAAAACAAACTCTATTAGATTTTTTTCAAGTGAGTCACTTACTACAGTTTCATAAGGTCAGATTCCAACTAGTATTTGCATTTTTAACTGACATTCAGGGAGGATTTTTAGCTGGAGTTAAAGACCAAGAGAGAAGGGACAAGCACTTATTATAGCTTGACTGTTCTGAAAATGATCTGATTTTAAAAAGGTTAAAAAATGAATATGATTATCTTATTATTCCTAATTTGAAATTACACCATTAAAGCCACATTCTACTAAAGGAATATATAATGCAAACTTATTACTATATAGTGTCACACTGAGGGATTCAGGTGTAAAGGGAAAACCCACTCCTTTGGAAGTCAGCCCATCCCCAGGTGTTGATAGGATTTGTGTAGCCCATAAAACATTCCATGAGGCATGAGGCAATGGAAACAGTGATTGATGGTGGTCTCATTTCTGTTAACCCTTTCATTCCCACTCAAGTCACCTATTGGCTTAGCCACAGACTTTGAGTCTGGGGAGAGGTCCTCTAGATATCACATGTTAGTCAGCTCCAAATCATTCCCAGTCACTTCCATGGTGTTTCAGTCTGTCTCACTGAGCTGGAGATTCAGATATTCAGGGTGGAAAAAGCAAAGAAGAGGTTTGGGGCAATGTTGGCTGAATGAGTTTGAAACAGTCTCCCTAGTGGTGGGTGGAAAGGTAGGTGGATGATTGGATCTAATACTATAAGGAAAATGAAATGCAACCAAAACTGTTTGGAAGGTCCAAAGGCAAGAAACCATAAATATTCAGAATGTTAATTGCATAGTCAGAACAATTCAGCTACCCATGAAGGCAAGACTCTTCACTGTGGTTTTTCTTCTGGAAATTGACCAATGTCTGAGTACATGAAGAAGTCTAATAGATGCTAGCATCTGATCTCTACTATTTCCAGTGCATGGCAATTGACTGGCACAAATTAAATGTGAGGTAAAAGTTTATTGATTGAAAGCTCTTAATTTAAATGACCTACATCATTGGCTTCAGTTTAGGTTTGTGTCTTGGTAGCTTGTACCGGCAGTTATATATGTAGGAAATGTACTAAGGAAGACTATTCTAGTTTATTCCTGATAATATGAATAGTAAGGTTGATTGATAGAGAATAACTAAATATTACTTGCTTTTGTGTTATAAAACACACAGTAGGACCTTCAGTTCAGTTCAGTCACTCAGTCGTGTCTGACTCTTTGCGACCCCATGAATCGCAGCACTGCCAGGCCTCCCTGTCTATTACCAACTCCTGGAGTTCACTCAAACTCATGTCCGTGGAGTCAGTGATGCCATCCAGCCATCTCATCCTCTGTCATCCCCTTCTCCTCCTGCCTCCAATCCCTCCCAGCATCAGGGTCTTCTCAAATGAATCAACTCTTTGCATGAGGTGGCCAACGTACTGGAGTTTCAGCTTCAACATCAGTCCTTCCAGTGAACACCCAGGGCTGATCTCCTTCAGAATGGACTGGTTGGATCTCCTTGCAGTCCAAGGGACTCTCAAGAGTCTTCTCCAACACCACAGTTCAAAAGCATCAATTCTTCTGTGCTCAGCTTTCTTTATAGTCCAACTCTCACATCCATACATGACTACTGGAAAAACCATAGCCTTGAATAGATGGACCTTTGTTAACAAAGTGATGTCTCTGCTTTTTAATATACTGTCTTGGTTGGTCATAACTGTGTTTCCAAGGAGTAAGTGTCTTTTAATTTCATGGCTGGAATCACCATCTGCAGTGATTTTGGAGCCCAGAAAAATAGTCAGCCACTGTTTCCACTGTTTCCTGATCTATTTCCCTTAGTAAATGAATAATCAATGCAACTTGTTTTTAAAATACTTAATATATTCTAGACACTGGGTGTATTGCTTTATTTGCTGTTGCTGCTGCTGCTAAGTTGCTTCAGTCGTGTCCGACTCCGTGTGACCCCATAGACGGCAGCCCACCAGGCTCTACCATCCCTGGGATTCTCCAGGCAAGAACACTGGAGTGGGTTGCCATTCCCTTCTCCAATGCATGAAAGTGAAAAGTGAAAGTGAAGTCACTCAGTCGTGTCCGACTCTTAGCGACCCCATGGACTGCAGCCCACCAGGCTCCTCCATCCATGGGATTTTCCAGGCAAGAGTACTGGAGTGGGGTGCCTTTGCCTTCTCCGATTGCTTTATTTACATTATCTCATTTCTTTTCTATTACTCCCATTTGGCTGAAGTCTGTCTTATTCACTTTCTCACTATGCTCTTAACCCTTCAACATATTGCCATGAATTTATAGTTCTTCATCAATGAATTTAAAACTCTTCTTTATAAATCCATTAATGGATATTTTATTTTGGTCCTTATTCTAGTTATGTATGGCAGAATAGTATTGAGTTTCCCGTAGTTGGTGTCTTTTTGATTCAAAATTTATTGAACTTCTATGAACATGATGTTGTCCTAGCTGCTATAAGACATAGTTTTAACTATTTAAGGGCAGAGATTATGTTTCACTCGTTTCTTAGCCTCAGAATATCTACCTAATAGAGAACTTTACCTATAAAAGCTGACAAACATTTTGCTGTGCAATTGTGAATTAAAATAGCAAAAAAACAGTATCATAAATTCTGTAAGGTAATATAAATGCCAAAGAAATGTTTTAAGCAAAATGAGCTATGAATTCTAAAGTGAGAGAAATCATTGCGGGTGGGGACACCTGGGACAGTTGGCTCTGGTAGTTTTGTAACAGGCTTTGAAATTCCCCCAGTTAGGTTGTTTCTGGTAATCCCTAACTGCTTTTCAGCAGTGATTTGCAGGACATTTCCTTACATGAGAAGAGTCTGAGCACTTGTTTTGGGAACAAGAAATGTGAGAATGGAAGAGCCCTGTTTTACTCAGGCGGTAGGGAGAGTCAGGGTTGGGATGCCAGAGGCGGACCACGTCAAATCGGAGATGGGGTCATGGCAGCTGAAGGGAAAGTGGACAATAGGCTGGAGAATCAATCAGATTCAGGTATCATTTATAACCAACAGTCTAATGGCAAGAAACATCAAGGAGAAATCCAGTATCGTAAGCTTCAGAGATTAAATATTTCTTGACCTCAATAATAATGGGAATGTTAAGAAGGAGAAAAAAAATCAGTAAAATGTAACAATTCAAAATCAATTTCACTTTACACACCAATTTTCAGACAAGTATCTGATGACTTTGGAAATATAGTATATCTAATAGGTGCACTCATGTTTGTGTGTAAATTTTGAATCAAATTAGTCATAATACCTATATGTTTATGTATTATTTTCTAAGCACCACGAATATAATTTCTTAATGCCGTATTTTGTTCATCTTTTTATCCTTGGTACTTATCATAGTGTCTAATTTATAGTAAGTGCTCAACGAGTATTTGAAATATGAATAAGTTTTCATTAGAATATTAGTAGTATTCAGAACTTTAGGAATTCATTCTTGAGCTTCAATTTGTTTATCATATCAGAATGCATTATAACCACAGTTACAGTAAATCTACTATGATATGAAACACACCACACCAAGGAAACTTTGTTTTATTCTGATTGCTGGTTTTGAACTGATTTTGAGATAAGAAACATGTAGATTAAATGTGG
This sequence comes from Bos indicus x Bos taurus, assembly GCF_003369695.1. NCBI lineage: Eukaryota > Metazoa > Chordata > Mammalia > Artiodactyla > Bovidae > Bos > Bos indicus x Bos taurus. Next base: position 102,980,009 of record NC_040079.1, on the reverse strand, counting down.
TCACATTCAAACTTAAAAAAAAAATAAGCCCCTTATCTATCCTTGTCATTGATGTGTACAATATGCAATCAAGTAAGATTAGAACAGTCATTTGAAATCCATCCTGGTTTCTATAACACCAGTTATTTGTAACAGTTTATTTACTTTCACCTTTCACTAAGAAGTCTATTATTTTATATAGACCTGCTCTCCAGGTGCCCTCACATTAGTATGAAAAAAAAAAGAGGTCAATCAATTTAGGACACATACGAGAAAATAAGATAATGCAGAATAACATCTAAAAAAACAGTGAGAGGCAGAATTGATTGTATAAGAGTATTTTAGGAGAGAGTAGATTAGTTTTTAATAGTCAAAAAGAAATGATAGGGTCCCATATTGAACTCGAGTTGGAAGAGGCGAGTCCGGTCTCAAAATGGAGGTAATGATAGGGTCCCATATTGAACTCGAGTTGGAAGAGGCGAGTCCGGTCTCAAAATGGAGGTAAAACCGCTGCCCGGTCGCCCCCAGCCCGACTCGGGCCGTTGCCGCCGCCGCCGTGGGGGAGGGTCATGATCCCAAGGAAGCAGAGCAGTTGAGAAAGCTGTTTATTGGTGGTCTGAGCTTTGAAACTACAGATGATAGCTTAAGAGAACATTTTGAGAAATGGGGCACACTTACAGATTGTGTGGTGATGAGAGACCCCCAAACAAAATGTTCCAGGGGCTTTGGTTTTGTGACTTATTCTTGTGTTGAAGAAGTGGATGCAGCGATGTGTGCTCGACCGCACAAGGTTGATGGGCGTGTAGTGGAACCAAAGAGAGCTGTTTCTAGAGAGGATTCTGTAAAGCCTGGTGTCCATCTAACAGTGAAGAAAATTTTTGTTGGTGGTATTAAAGAAGATACAGATGAATATAATTTGAGAGACTACTTTGAAAAGTATGGCAAGATTGAAACCATAGAAGTTATGGAAGACAGGCAGAGTGGGAAAAAGAGAGGATTTGCTTTTGTAACTTTTGATGATCATGATACAGTTGATAAAATTGTTGTTCAGAAATACCACACTATTAATGGGCATAATTGTGAAGTGAAAAAGGCCCTTTCTAAACAAGAGATGCAATCTGCTGGATCACAAAGAGGTCGTGGAGGTGGATCTGGCAACTTTATGGGTCGTGGAGGAAACTCTGGAGGTGGTGGAGGAAACTTTGGCCATGGTGGAAACTTTGGTGGAAGAGGCGGCTGTGGTGGTGGAGGTGGTGGCAGCACAGGGAGCTATGGAGGAGGCGATGGTGGATATAATGGATTTGGAGGGGATGGTGGCAACTATGGCAGTGGTCCTGGTTATAGTAGTAGAGGAGGTTACGGTGCTGGTGGACCAGGAGGACATGGAAACCAAGGCGGTGGATATGGTGGCGGTGGTGGAGGATATGATGGTTACAATGAAGGAGGAAATTTTGGAGGTAACTATGGTGGTGGTGGAAACTATAATGATTTTGGAAATTATAGTGGACAACAGCAGTCAAATTATGGACCCATGAAAGGGGGTAGTTTTGGTGGAAGAAGCTCGGGCAGTCCCTATGGTGGTGGTTATGGATCTGGTGGTGGAAGTGGTGGATATGGTAGCAGAAGGTTCTAAAAACTCAGAAGAAAAGGGCTACAGTTCTTTGCAGGAGAGAAAGCGAGGAGTTGTCAGGAAAGCTGCAGGTTACTTTGAGATAGTCGTCCCAAATGCGTTAGAGGAACTGTAAAAATCTGCCATAGAAGGAACGATGATCCATAGTCAGAAAAGTTACTGCAGCTTAAACAGGAAACCCTTCTTGTTGAGGACTGTCATAGCCACAGTTTGCAAAAAGTGCAGCTATTGATTAATGCAAGGTCGTGTCAATTAGATGTACATTCCTGAGGTCTTTTATCTGTTGTAGCTTTGTCTTTTTCTTTTTCTTTTCATTACATCAGGTATATTGCCCTGTAAATTGTGGTAGTGGTACCAGGAATAAAAAATTAAGGAATTTTTAACTTAAAAAAAAAGAGAAATGATAAATTATACAGGTAAGCTATGTATGAGATCTTTAACGTTTGAGTGCTGTGACTCAGGGAAACATGATATCTGGAAAGTTGGCAGGAGGATAGTTTTTGTTGTTGTTGTTGTTGTTTTTAGCTGGAGTCAGAGAGTTTGAACTGGATCAACTGGCAACTGAGTCTGTTTCATGGCTTTGGAGTCAAATAGCAGGTGGCTTTATGAGACTATGTTTTTGAGCTCTACCTGATGAGTGAGTGGGAAAACCCTGAAGATTTTATAGGCTATTAACATAGTTAAAAAGGAAGATTACCACAGTGTTACTGCCAAGAACTAAATAGGATAAAAAGGAACCTAAACAGGTTTATTAGTCCAGGAAACATTCTTATTTAGAAAACCTTTGAATATCCCCAGAACTAAGGATGGTTATTTCTTAGACTCTTTATTAAAAATCAGAAAATAATAGTCTTTAAGAGGAATGGGTTAATAAGATCTAGTATAAATGAATGAATTAATTTATTTAACCAGTTCAAAATGATTGCTTATTGTGAAGTTTCCCGGTGACAGTAAACCAATGGTCTCAGCCCTGATGACACTCATCGTCCAGTGCGAGGCAACATGAGTGGTCATACCAACGAGAGACTGGGCAGCGCCACAGAACAGAGAGAAGTGCTACGATGGGATTGGTGTTGAGTCTTTGGGGAACACATAAGGATGGCATAATTGTGCTTGGAAAAATACCCAGTGTTACTTTCTGCATCTGGCAATATTACTTTAAATTAATAAAATTGCTCATAATATGGTAATGGTAAAAGCATAGTATATATCAAGCCTTTTGTTATGTGTCAGCCCTGGGAAAATGTTTCATATGCATTATCTCATTTTAATCTGTAAAACTACCCGGCTGGATAGGCTCTAGTTTGTTTTCTTGTTGTTATTATTATCCAGATTAAGTAAAGTGAGACTTAAAAATTTGACTGTCTGTCTAATGGTCACAGAACTGGTCAGAAGTAGAGATGGGCACAGACTAAAGCTTTGCTTTAACTTTCATAAACACATATGTGAGACTTCTGAAAGAAAACACTAAGCAGGAACACAGAGTATGAATAGCTAACACAACCACTGCTCAAGATGAAAAACAACTCTCCTGCATTCAAGGAGCTATGTGCGTGCATGCATGCGAAGTCACTTCAGTAGTGTCCGACTCTTTGTGACTCTATGGACTGTAGCCCAACCAGACTCCTCTGTCCATGGGATTCTCCAGGCAAGATTACTGGAGTGGGTTGCCATGCCCTCTTCCAGGGGATCTTCCTGACCCAGGAATCGAACCCACATCTTTTATGTCTCCTGCCTTGGCAGGTAGGTTCTTTACCACTAGTGCTACCGGGGAAGCCCCTCAAGTAGCTATAATTTTTGAAAAAAAATTACAATGGCCTACTTGTTGAACAGTTTTAGATCAATGGGGCTCAAATGTAAAAGTTACCTTTTGGCATCTGAGGACAGGAAATGTAAATTTAAAATGAATTGGACAGCAGCAAAGTCACTCACTAGAACAGAAATCCTTTTCAATAATAGCAACTCAAGTCTTCTTTGGCACAGAAGAATTGTGAAATATTTATGTATGATCGAAGCAGCAGTACCAGACAAAGAAAAGATTCACAATCCTTCCAATAATAGGTTTGGAAGTAGGCAAACATCTTTTTAATGAAGTGTAGGAACCAGTTTAAGGTTAATTTTTAAGCTGAAATGTTTGATTTTTAGTTTTCTTGTTTGTCTTCTGTGTGTCAAAATTTTCCAGCTTAAAAATGGTTACTGTAACAAATGAGGAAAGATACCAATTTCATGAAAATCAGAGGACATAATTTATGTACCAGTCCCTTATTTTGTAAAAAGTGGCTAATGCTATTATACATAACATAACCTTCAATGCAGTGATCATTTCCTCAGGTGATGTCTTGTGATTAAGAAGCCGTTCAGTGGCACAGAGAAGGACAGCGGCATGATTGCTTCCTCTCCAAATCGTGCCTGAATAATAAGTAGTCCAGGTAAGAATAACTTGGTTATTATTGAGGTGTCTTCATTTTGTAGCCTTAGAACCTTTCATCAGTTATTTTAGCCTCACAGGGTGAATTTGAACATTTTAGTTCTTTTAAAGTCACACAACACTCAAAATACTATCGGGGGAGAAGAGCTGGGACTGAGGATGGGTTATAAAAAGTCATTTTTTTCCCATCCTAACACCAATATCAAAGTGATCATATCTTGCATCTACTGATTCTTAAATAACAATTTGGCTCATCAAATCCAGACATATCAAAAGAACTCAATCTAGTTGAATCTAACAACTGCCTTGAGCAATAATTACTAGATAAAAGAGGAGGGTATTAAAAATGCACTACAAAACAAAGGCAAAACAAAATGTAAGTGGAATTAATGACTTTTGTCCAATTATACCCAAAATATGTAGTAACCAAAAGAAATAACCAAATTGATACAAAAATTCCTCAAGTAGAGTGATATTGTGTTGAAAGTGAAAGTGTTAGTCACTCAGTCGTGTCCAGCTCTTTGTGATTTCATGGACTTTAGCCCACTAGGCTTCTCTGTCCATGGAATTATCCAGGCAGGATTACTGGCATGAGTAGCCTTTTCCTTCTCCAGAAATCTTCCCAACCCAGGAATTGAATCCAGGTCTCCTGCACTGCAGGCAGATTCTTTACCGTCTGAACCACCAGGGAAGCTGATTGCTGCATTCTTAAATTTCCTAAGTGATAAGGAATCTTAGTTCTTTAAAATGTAAAAACAATTTGTTGTACTGTGTCTAAATAATGAACTATAAAGTAAAACTGACATAAAATTATGCATCTTAAAGCTAAGAAAAAGTTAGAGATATTTGGTACACACCAGGTACAAAAGACTCAAGTACAAATAAAAAGACTTTTCAGGTAGCTTCCGACCAAAAACTTGCTCAAGACCTTGGGAATGACAGTGTATTAAAAAGCAGAGACATTACTTTACTTTGCTGACAAGGTCTGTATAGTCAAAGCTATGGTTTTACCAGTAGTCATGTATGGATGTGAGAGCTGGACCATAAAGAAGGCTGAGCACTGAAGAATTGATGCCTTCGAACTGCAATGCTGGAGAAGACTCTTGAGAGTCCCTTGGACTGCCAGGAGATCAAACCGCTCAATCCTAAAAGATATCAACCCTGAATATTCATTGGAAGGACTGATGTTGAAGCTGAAACTCTAATACTTCGGCCACCTGATGTGAAGAGCTGACTCATTGGAAAAGATCCTGATGCTGGGAAAGATTGAAGGCAGAAGGAGAAGGGGATGACAGAGGATGAGATGGTTGGATGGCATCACTGACTCAATGGGCATCAGTTTGAGCAAACTCCAGGAAATAGTGAAGGACAGGGAAGCCTGGAGTGCTGCAGTCCATGGGGTCAGAAAGAGTCGGACAGGACTGAGCGAGGGAACAACAAAAGTACAAAAGAAGAAGCAATTAATTTAAAGTTGTGAATTAAATAACATATGTTAAGTAAATAAAAAGACTTTTCAGGTAGCTTCCAATAAAAAACTTGCTCAAGAACTTGGAATTGACTTCAGAAGTGCTTTAAGCCTCAGCTCATATTCCCAGTTTAAATGGTTATTGTATATTCTTTGAGATATTACATATTTTTTGAGGTATCAAGAAGAGCTGCCTAGTCTGTGTTTGTTTTCATATTTGCTTCAAATTGCTTATAAACTTGTAACTGGCAGTAAATTATGTCAATGCCTTGTGACCCCCATAAATAAGAAAAGCATGCAGTTGCTTGTCATTTAATTCAGCTTATAACTGTCAGAACAGGTTTTGTCATTGGAGATGAGTCTGGCTCAATTTACTAGATCTTATTCATGAGCGTATTTAACCAGAATGAGAAAAGTATATAGTGATCATTTCAAACAATTATCATTTTATTTTTAAAGGAAAATTGTCGAAAATTAAAAATTTCACCTATATGGAGAGATGTTTGCAAAGGAAAAAATTCTTCATCAATTCCGGGTCATAAGTTGGTGTTATTGAGCTGCTTTTTTGCAAATTAAAAAACTTGGAAGTAAAGTTACCTTGCTTAATGTCAGATAGAAAGGAAGTATAAGAATCAGGGCTTAAACCATGGGTATCTGATTTTTGGTTTAATACTTTTCCCACTAAACCATAATTACTATTTTAAATCTATTTAATATTGCAGTGTTACCAAGATCCATGATTTACACTATTTGTACTGTTGCCAATACTGTTACCTAAATATTCAGTTCAGTTCAGTTGCTCAGTCATGTCCGACTCTTTGCAACCCCATGAATCGCAGCACACCAGGTCTCCCTGTCCATCACCAACTCCCGGAGCTCACTCAGACTCATGTCCATCGAGTCAGTGATGGTATCCAGCCCTCTCATCCTCTGTCATCCCCTTCTCCTCCTGCCCCCAATCCCTCCCAGCATCAGGGTCTTTTCCAAAGAGTCAACTCTTCACATCAGGTGGCCAAAGTATTGGATTTTCAGCTTTAGCATCATTCCTTCCAATGAACACCCAGGACTGATCTCCTTGCAGTCCAAGGGTCTCTCAAGAGTCTTTTCCAACACCACATTAACCAATTCTTTGGCGCTCAGCTTTCTTCACAGTCCAACTCTCACATCCATATATGACCACTGGAAAAACCATAGCCTTGACTAGATGGACCTTTGTTGGCAAAGTAATGTCTCTGCTTTTTAATATGCTATCTAGGTTGGTCATAACTTTCCTTTCAAGGAGTAAGCGTCTTTTAATTTCATGGCTGCAGTCACCATCTGTAGTGATTTTGGAGCCCAGAAAAATAAAGTCTGACACTGTTTCCACTGTTTCCCCATCTATTTGCCATGAAGTGATGGGACCAGATGCCATGATCTTAGTTTTCTGAATGTTGAGCTTTAAGCCAACTTTTTCACTGTCCACTTTCACTTTCATCAAGAGGCTTTTGAGTTCCTCTTCACTTTCTGCCATAAGGGTGGTGTCATCTGCATATCTGAGGTTATTGATATTTCTCCCGGCAATCTTGATTCCAGCTTGTGTTTCTTCCAGCCCAGTGTTTCTCATGATGTACTTTGCATACAAATTAAGTAAGTAGGGTGACAATATACAGCCTTGACATACTCCTTTTCCTATTTGGAACCAGTCTGTTGTTCCATGTCCAGTTCTAACTGTTGCTTCCTGACCTGCATATAGGTTTCTCAAGAGGCAGATCAGGTGGTCTGGTATTCCTATCTCTTTCAGAATTTTCCACAGTTTATTGTAATCCACACAGTCAAAGGCTTTGGCATAGTCAATAAAGCAGAAATAGATGTTTTTCTGGAACTCTCTTGCTTTTTCAATGATCCAGAGGATGTTGGCAATTTGATCTCTGGTTCCTCTGACTTTTCTAAAATCAGCTTGAACATCTGGAAGTTCACGCTTCACATATGCTGAAGCCTGGCTTGGAGAATTTTGAGCATTACTTTACTAGTGTGTGAGATGAGTGCAATTGTGCAGTAGTTTGAACATTCTTTGGCATTGACTTTCTTTGGGATTGGAATGAAAACAGATATTCATAAATGTGTGTAATTATTAATCATTTGGAAGATACAACAAAAGGTTGTGCATTATCTTCCAGCTTTATTAGGGTATAACTGAAAAGTAAAAATTGTATATATTTCAGGTTCAGTGTGATGGTTTGTTATACTTACCCATTTTGAATGATTACCATTTCAAGTGAATTAACATATTCATCATCTCTCAAAGTTGTCTTTTTGTGTGTGTGTGGAGGGAGGTGAGAACTCTCAAGATCTACATTCTTAACAAATTTCAATATGAAGCATAGTGTTATTAACTATAATGACCAAGCTGTATATTAGCTCCCCAGAACATTTTCATCTTATAACTGAAAGTTTCCATACTTTGATCAACATCTCCTTATTGCTCCCATCCCCAGTCCCTATTGAACACCAATATAACCTCTGGTTCTATGTGTTCTTTCTTAGGTTGCACACAGAAGTGAGATCATATAACATTTGTCTTCTTTATTTCGCTTAGCATAATGCCCTCAAGGCTCATCCATGTTGTCACTAACAGCAGGATTCTTTCCTTTTTATGGCTGAATTATACTACATTGTTTATTTATATAACATGTCCTTTTCCATTGATCAGTTGATGAACACAGGTTGTCTGTGTCTTGTCTATTGTGAACAAACTCTTTAAGATACTGATATCATTTCCTTTGCATATGTGCCCTGTAGTGGGATTGCCTGATCATGTAGTAGTTTTATTTTTTATAGTTTGAAGACCTCCAGTGCATTTTAAAAGTGAAAGCACATTTAAATAAGACCATCAATGTTATCTGCTTTTATCTTTCTGAAAATTTTCAGTGGTTTGAATGGTCAGATAGGTGCAGTACTCTGATCTGATATGGGTGTGATATTTCAGATGTTACAGAATGAGAGAAAGAATGCCTGCCTACAAAGACTTGACAACAAGGTGTGGTTGAACAGGGAGCTAGAAAATTGGACACTGGGAATCACTTTTGTATATGAGTGTCAAATATTATGAATTGTAAAAATGAGGTAGAGGATTCCCCATGGTGTCTGTTGGCTCATTCTTTCTTCTCTCTCCTTTTCTCTTCCTGTGTCCACACTCTGTATTTCTAACAATCTGTCTGATTCACATGATTATTACTTGTCTGGTCCCAAAATATATGAATTCCAATGTCTTTTTTCCCTCAAGAATTCTGTAGCTTTTTCATCTACAATGGCCTTATTGTATATGTCATTGCATGAGTGCTAAGTCACTTCAATCGTGTCCTTGTCTGACTCCTGGGTTGCCACGCCCTCCTTTAGGGGATCTGATCTCTTACATCTCTTGAATTAGCAGGCAGGTTTTTTGCCACTAGTGTCTTTTGGGAAGCCCATATATGTCATTACAAACAAATTATAGCTAAGGTCTGCTTCTTTTAAAAGACTATACAATTTGGGGGCTAAAAGATCTGTTTTCAATTTATTTTAGGATCTTCAAATACCAAAACAAAATGTGTCCCTCACAAAATCACTGGGACGGCCCAGAGGGATGGTATGGGGAGGGAGGAGGGAGGAGGGTTCAGGATGGGGAACACATGTATACCTGTGGTGGATTCATTTTGATATTTGGTAAAACTAATACAATTATGTAAAGTTTAAAAATAAAATAAAATTAATTAAAAAAATTAATGAAGTTAATCTAATTTGTAATTTATGGAAATTCATAAGAAGTGCATTAATTTTTGGACTCATCAGCCAAGGGAGACAAAGTTAGTTTTCTTAAGCCTAAATGAGCTGAAAGGAATCGAAACCTGTGATATAAAAAAATAAAAAGGTTTCCAGCGTCTGTCTGATAGTCTTGGATTCATGGAGGTGGCTTCCCTCTCTTGAAGCCTCTCATCCCTAATCCTGATTTCTTTTTAAAAGAGGATAAGAAACACAAGCTGGAATCAAGATTGCCGGGAGAAATATCAATAACCTCAGATATGCAGATAACACCACCCTTATGGCAGAAAGTGAAGAGGAACTAAAAAGCCTCTTGATGAAAGTGAAAGTGGAGAGTGAAAAAGTTGGCTTAAAGCTCAACATTTAGAAAACGAAGATCATGGCATCTGGTCCCATCACTTCATGGGAAATAAATGGGGAAACAGTGTCAGACTTTCTTTTTCTGGGCTCCAAAATCACTGCAGATGGTGACTGCAGCCATGAAATTAAAAGATGCTTACTCCTTGAAAGGAAAGTTATGACCAACCTAGATAGCATATTCAAAAGCAGAGACATTACTTTGTCAACAAAGGTCCATCTAGTCAAGGCTATGGTTTTTCCTGTGGTCATGTATGGATGTGAGAGTTGGACTGTGAAGAAGGCTGAGCACTGAAGAATTGATGCTTTTGAACTGTGGTGTTGGAGAAGACTCTTGAGAGACCCTTGGACTGCAAGGAGATCCAACCAGTCCATTCTGAAGGAGATCAGCCCTGGGATTTCTTTGGAAGGAATAGCTAAAGCTGAAACTCCAGTACTTTGGCCACCTCATGCAAAGAGTTGACTCATTGGAAAAGACTGTGATGCTGGGAGGGATTGGGGGCAGGAGGAGAAGGGGACGACAGAGGATGAGATGGCTGGATGGCATCACTGACTCGATGGACATGAGTCTCAGTGAACTCTGGGAGTTGGTGTTGGACAGGGAGGCCGGGCAGTGCTGCGATTCATGGGGTCGCAAAGAGTCGGACACGACTGAGTGATCTGATCTGATCTGATACATGTACACTATGATCTATCTATATATACACAGACAAATACACATATATACATATACAAACACAAATATATTATATATACTATGCTGTATATAATCATGTATGTATATATACTGTTGTGAAATATATATTAATAGTTATTATACTCTTTTTGTATATTGCTATAGCATGAAAACTTTAAGTCATCGAAAACTGCAAAATACACATTGATTTCAAGTGAATATGGAATGTTCTCCAGGATAGATCACATACTGGGCCAAAAAAGAAGTTTTACTTATTATCTGAAAATATGATTTTAATGGTTATTGATATTTTGTTATGTACCATAGCTTCAAAACTTAATCTTCAGTAGTTAAACATTTAGGATGTTTTGCTAGTTGGAATTGCTCTTTTCAAAGTTAGAAATGGCTGTTATTTATCCAACCCATGATATCTTCTGGCATTTGAAATGGCTGCTGCCTCTTCTGATAGAAATGTCCCCTGCCTTTGATCTTCTTTTCTTTTCTCTGACTTTGCATTCCTCTCTCTTTCTCCTAAATGTAGACAGTCCTTAGAGTAGTATCCTTGGCTTTCTTACCTCAATAGACTCTCCTCTGGAAAATTCACTTTTCCCAAATCTACATTTTTCACTCTGGAAATCTCTCAGAAAGTTCTATCACCATTTTTCTCTTTCTTTTATAATTTCTTTTTCTAACTTTTTTTTATTGAAGGAAAATTGCTTTACAGAATTTTGTTGTTTGCTGTCAAACCTCAACATGAATCAGCCATAGGTATACACGTATCCCGTCCCTTTTGAACCTCCCTTCTATCTCCCTCCCTGTCCCACCGCTCTAGGTTGATACAGAGCCCCTGTTTGAATTTCCTGAGCCATACAGCAAATTCCCTATGGTTATCTATTTTAAATATGGTAATGTAAGTTTTCATGTTGCTCTTTCCATACATCTCACTCTCTCTTCCCCTCTCCCCATGTCCATAAGTCTTTTCTTTATGTCTGCTTCTTCAGTGCTAACCTGTAAATAAGTTCTTCAGTGCCATTCTTCTTGATTCTGTATATATGTGTTAGAATATGATATTTATCTTTCTCTATCTGACTCACTTCACTCTGTACACTAGGTTCTATGTTCATCCACCTCATTAGAACTGACTCAAATGCATTCCTTTTTATGACTTTGTAATATTCCATTATGTATATGTACCACAACTTCTTTAGCCAGTCATCTGTAAATGGATATCTAGGTTGGTTCTATGTTCTAGCTATTGTAAATAGTGCTGCAATGAACAATGGGATGCATGTGTCTTTTTGAATTTTGGTTTCCTGAGGGTATATGCATAGGAGTGGGATTGCTGGGTCATATGGTGGTTTTATTCCTAGTTTTTAAAAGAATCTCCATACCATCTTCCATGTGGCTATATCAAATTACATTCCCATCAATAGTGCAAGAACATTCCCTTTTCTCCACACCTTCTCTGGCATTTATTGTTTGTAGACTTTTTGATGATAGCCATTCTGACTGGTGTGAGGTGATAGCTCATTGTGATTTTGATTTGCATTTCTCTAATAATGAGTGATGTTAAGCATCTTTTCATGTGTTTGTTAGCCATCTATATGTCTTCTTTGGAGAAATGTCTGTTTAGGTCTTTTTCCCACTTTTTGATTGGGTTGTCTGTTTTTCTGGCATTGAGTTGTATGAGCTGCTTGTATATTTTGGAAATTAATCCTTTGTCAGTTGTTTCATTTGCTATTATTTTCTCCCATTCAGAGGGTTGTCTTTTCACCTTGCTTATAGTTTCCTTTGTTGTGCAAAAACATTTAAGTTTAATCAGGTCCCACTTGTTTACTTTTGTTTTTATTTCCATTACTCTAGGAGGTGGGTCATAGAGGATCTTGCTTTGATTTATGTCATTGAGTGTTCTGCCTATGTTTTCCTCTAAGAGTTTTATAGTTTCTGGTCTTATATTTAGGCCTTTAATCCATTTTGAGTTTATCTTTGTGTATGGTGTTTAGAAGTGATCTAGTTTCATTCTTTTACATGTAGCTGTCCAGTTTTCCCAGCACCATTTATTGAAGAGGCTATCTTTGCTACATTGTATATTCTTGCCTCCTTTGTAAAAAATAAGGTACCCATAGGTGCATGGGTTTATTTCTGGGCTTTCTATCTTGTTCCATTGGTCTATACTTCTGTTTTTGTACCAGTACCATACTATCTTGATGACTGTAGCTTTGTAGTATAATCTGAAGTCAGGAAGGTTGATTCATCCAACTCCATTCTTCATTCTCAAGGCTGCTTTGACTATTTGGGGTCTTTTTTGTTTCCATATGAATTGTGAAATTTTTTGTTCTAGTTCTGTGAAAAATGCCATTGGTAATTTGATAGGAATTGAATTGAATCTGTAAACTGTGTTTGGTAGTATGGTCATTTTCACAATATTGATTCTTCCTACCGAGGAACATGGAATATCTCTCCTGTTTATGTCATCTTTGATTGCTTTCATTAGTGTCTTATAATTTTCTATGTAAAGTTTTTTGTCTCCTTAGGTACATTTATTCCTAGATATTTAATTCTTTTTGCTGTAATGGTGAATGGGATTAATTTCTCTTTCTGATTTTTCATTGTTAGTATATAGAAATGCAAGTGATTTCTGTGTATAGATTTTGTCAGTCAAGTCCAAGAGGCACAAAGAGTCCCACACAGGGTAAACCCAAGGAGAAACATGTCAAGACACATACTAATCAAACTAACAAAGACTAAACACAAAGAATAATAAAAACAGCAAGGGAGAAGCAACAGATAACATACAAATTAAGCCCCATATGCTTAACAGCTGACCTTTCAGCAGAAACTACAGTCCAGAAGGGAATGGCAGGATATACTTCAAGTACTGAGAGGGAAAAATCTGCAACCAAGATTACTGTATCCAGCAAGGATCTCATTCAAAATTGATGGAGAAATAAAAAGATTTTCAGACAAGCAAAGGTTAAGAGAATTCAGTACCACCAAACTAGCTTTACAACTAATATTAAAGGGACTTATATAGTCATGATATACAAGAGAAGCAAAACGATCTACAAAATCAACCCCAAACAGTTAAGAAAATGGCAATAGGAACATATATATCAATAGTTTCTTTAAATGTAAATGAATTAAATGCTCCAACCAATAGACAGAGACTGGCTGACTGGATACAAAAACAAGACTCATATATATGCTGTCTACAAGAAACCCACTTCAGACCTAAAGACACATATAGACTGAAAGTGAGAGAGTGGAAAAACATACTCCATACAAATGGGAAGCAAAAGAAAGCTGGAACAGCAATTCTCATATCAGACAAAATAGACCTTAAAACAAGGAGTATTACAAGAGATAAAGATGGCCAATACATAACGATCAAGGGATCAATCTAAGAGGAAGACATAACAATTTTAAATATCTATGCACCCAACATAGGAGCACCTCAATACATAAGGCAAACACTAATAGACATAAAGGGAGAAATTGACAGGAACACAATAAGGTAGGAGATTTTAACACCCCACCTGCAGAGAGTGCTCCTGGTGGTTGGGTGACGCCAGGTCTTGTATTCAAGTGGTTTCCTTTGTGTGAGTTCTCACTATTTGATACTCCCAGGTTTAGTTGTCTAGTAATCTAGGGTTTTGGAGTCAGTGTTCCCACTTCAAAGGCTCAAGGCTTGATCTCTGGTCAGGAACAAAGATTCCACACGTGGTTTGTTATGGCATTAAGTAAGATTAAAACAAATATCCAAAAATGAGAAACCAAAGATGAACACTAGACAAAGGGAAGTTACAAAATCAGGTAAATAATAATTAATGGAATATACACATATACATATACACCCATGAGCAAAGTCAAAACAGTCTGGCAAAAATAAAGTACAGTAGATTGACCTGGCAGAGGAACAGAGGAAACCAGAACAGAGGAAACCAGAAATTATATCTACCAGAACAAAATTAATTAGAGGACAAAGTGGAAAACAAAGCTAAAGCAAGGTTCCAATTGGGGAATAAAGCAATGAAAATAAATCTAACAAATATTTTAAGAGGAAAGGAAAGAAAGAAGAGAAAGAAAGAATAGATATGCCAAGTTAGATAGAGATAGATAAAGAAGATTTATATACATTAAAGATTAACTTCAAGGGGAAAAGAACAGTAGGAAAAGCAAACTAATGAATAAATGTAGAAAAATAATAATAGGTTTAAAAATTAAAATTAAAAAAGGGAAAAGAAAAAAGAAAAAAAAAAAGGGAAACACCATAGAACTGCAAAAGCCCAACGCAGAGGCTGAGGTTTATAACAACAATAAAAAATATGACTGAGGAAAAAAAAAGCTCAAAAGCCTAATTAGATTTCATTGTGCCAATAAAATTGACAGCTATGACAGAAATGGGGAAAAAAAGGAAGAAAAAGAAAAAAAAATCCAAAGAATCTACAGAATGAGTCAAAACATAAGAATAATAAATGCTTGTCTTGAGTCACTGCTGTCAGAGTCCTTTCCCTCGCTGGGAGTCACAGTCCACCTCACCTCCCTAGGATGCCCTCCAACACTGTGCTGATCTCTGGACCTGCTGTGGGTGCAGCTCAGATTCGGATCTGGTCCTGCTTCTGTGTGTTCTTGCCTCCAATGTCCATGCTATCAGAACTAGTGCGTTTTCTTTTGTGGGAGCTCTCAATGTCCTTTTATATATTCCATAGACACAGAGTCTGCCTAGTTGATCGTGCGGATTTAATCTGCTGCTTGTACAGCTGGTGGGAAGGTTTTGGGTCTTCTTCCTCAGCCACACTGCCCCTGGATTTCAATTGTGGTTTTATTTCCACCTCTGCATGTGGGCCATCCACTGGGGTTTGCTCCTGAGGCTGCCCTGGAGGACTTGGGTTTGCCCCTGTGAGGGCCAGGTGTGGAGGTGGTGCAGCTGCTGGGGTTGTAGGAATTCTGGCAGCACCAGGTACTCAGGGGAGTTGGTGGCTAGGGCAGCAGGAAATATAGTGCCTAGAAGGGCATGGCAACCAGTATTAGCCAATACACTCCAGTATTCTTGCCTGAAGAGGCCCCCTCCCTGACAGAGAAGCTGGTAGGCCACAGTCTACAGGGTTGCACACTGAACAGGTTGCACAGTTGGACACTACTGAAGTGACCCTGAGTGCATAGATGCAAGACATTTTTTGCCTGTGGCAGCTCTGCCCCTGTGAGAGTTGAGCATGAAGGTGACATAGCTGCTTGGCTTGCGGGGACCCTGGCGGCACCAAGTGTGCAGGACATGGACTACCTCCATCGCAGGAGTTACGGTCCCATCAGAGTCTTTTTTCCAGCCTCTTGTAGCTGGTGATCAGAAGGCCTTTTTGACCAGTCTTTTTCTGTAACTCTGCCCATTCAGGCACTTAGAGGGCTCCCTTGCCTGGGGTCCTTCTCTGTTGTTTGGTGTGTCAGGCACATAGAGGGGTCCCCTTGGGTGGGGTCCTACTCTGCAGTTCAGTGCCTCAGGCATTTGATGGGCCAGTCTTTCTACTATTCAACCGCTGATGCTGGCATGTGGAGAGAGAGAAGCTATGGTGATGGCTCCAGCCCCTACGCATGACTCAGCACTATCGCCTTACTTCTATGGCTGCCCAGCCTCCCTCCACGGGCATCTCCCACCACAGGCATCTCCCACCACCATCTCCTCCCTCACATCCCCTTGATCCAGCTCTCCACAGTCAACAGCAGCCCTTGCCCTGGGATTGCTCTACAATCCCTAAACTCCAGCTCCCAGCTGCTGCACCTTCCAGGGGACCTGCGTCCCTGTCCGGGGTACGTGTGGCTGCGGCAAGGAATGTCTCATTCCATTTAGGCTGCCACAGATCAGCTGTTTCCCTCTCAGACTTAAATGTTTCTCCTCTGACTCAGACAATTCCCCCGATGTGGGGATGGGACTCCTGCCTCAGTTCCCTCACTGGCCGAGGGCAGGTCCAGTCCTACTAATACTCCTGCTTTTCCCCCTAGTTCCTTCATCCTACAGAGTTTTGCATGATTTTATATATTCTTTTCGACTGGTCAGGTACTCCTGTGTGCTCTCTGCTGGTGTTCTGCACGCACTTCTGTGTCTGAAGGTGTATTCCTGATGTATCCGTGAAGAGAGATGTACTCCACGTCCACCTACTCCTCTGCCGTCTTGTTCTCTCCGACCTTTTTTCTTATTAAACATTTTTACCTCACACCTATGTTCAAAACCAAGTTGAACTTACACAAGTTTATATAAGAATGAACTTAACTAACCCAACGGAATACTTTTTGTAACCTCTAGATTTCTTTTAATGGTACCAACAGTTGTCTAAATTGTCTAACAGAAAGATTCCTGTGTAAACTCCTTCTCATTCATCATTTCTGCCAACATATCCAAGTCCTTTCTTTTCCTCCTTTTCTTTCCCTTTAATCTTATTTAAATTCATCTTTCACCATTTCAATTGACCATTAAATCAATTTACTTCACTTTTTAGGCTGCCCAATAGCCTCGTTAAAAAAAGCAGATGTTCTCTTTGAAATGGAAGTCAGTGGTAAAACAGGGTCTTTCACATAACATAAACCTATAGAAAAGCAATGTGAACAACATTTTGATTCTTGAAGTACCTAGAACCTGCATCACAGCAGAATTCTCTTCTTTAATACAAGGGGATGGGGACAGGAGTGTATTTTCTCCTGTTTGCCGTGGAGTTCCGGCCTGTAACAACTTTCAGTATGTGCACCCCTCTGGAATTGCTTTGTAATCTCGAGATCAATATTCAGTGTGTTAGGTACACCCAAGATGATGGCACTTTTGATGCAGTGTGATCTATCTATTATGTTCCCATCTCCCTGAATTTTCGTCATGCTCTTTAACAAGAGATCCCTCAAAGAGCACAGATCCCTGGTCTGTGGACAAAGTCAAGCCAGGCATGTCACTGATACGTGCCAGTCAGCTCTAATGATGTGCATATTTTAAATCCCTATTATAATGGCAAAATTTTTTCTGTACAACTACGTTAAATGCATAACACATACTATTTTTGTGTGTATTGTGTTGCTTAAATAAACAGTTTGATTTCTATGTGAAATATTTAAAAAATTGGGAAAGTTATTGTAGTACTGTCATGTGGAGAAGACCATACGAGTTGTATCATATTAAGTACCCAGCTGTCTTTGGCCACTGAAGCTTTCTTGGACAGGTATGTGCCCGAGCTTTCTAAAAGCACTTTTCTGATTGCCAATAGAGTTTGGCTTCAGGGGCTCTCCTATATTTGCCAAAGAGAATGAAAATACTGGTGCTTTTCATCAGTTTTAGAGAAATGTTTCCGAGCACTGGAATGAGAGACTTTGGAAGGTCGTATAATTACCTCCCATTAAGCCCTTTAAAAACAGAATGGCTATTTATATTCCTGGAGGTCTTAATGAAGCTCTTTTCTGCAGTGAAGGAGCGATTTTGTGATGATTTCTGAGGTCATTCTAGGACTTATTTTGAATAGCTCTAATGTTTTAGATAAGTTCGGTTCAGGAAAATAGTCCTATTGAGAAAAAAAATTGGTTTGGTATGGCTCTATCATAAAGTTATTGGGTAAATCTTAATTCTTTCACCATTTTTGAAGAGAGGGTTTAAGGACCAAAGAAATAAAAAATGTAAACACTCCATTGCCTCTAGAAAAGAGCTTGAAAGAGAAATTCTAAATCATCTCGTCCAATTGCTTTCTAATTTCTATACAGCTAAACCAATGCTAGAATGGTTGAGACAATTAATAAAAGAGGTTTTGTATTTTGGAGAACTAAACAGTGAGAACCAAAGCCAAGCATCACCTTGTTTCATAGAGGTGACCTGGTAGTTTAACATGATGTGCTCACTCTGTGGGTTACATGAGGAGTCTTTTCTCATTTTCCAACTTTGAGGATTTTGTACCTTTCATGTCCCACAGTCCCCTCTTCCATCTCTTTCCGCATTACTCTTCCCGGCCCCAGTATCTTTTCTTTCCCATGTGCTATTCAGAGAAGAGACAAGGTGGTAGAGTGAAAAATATGAATTTTGCATCAGACAGACCTGGGTTTGCATCTTCATCACTTGGCATCAGGATTTCCTTTGTCAAGTTATATATCCTCATGTGAAGACACTGAAATAAACTCTACCTCTCAAAGTTTCTACAAAGGGAGATGGTATCTGGAAAACATCCCAACACAGTTGCTGACACAAAATGAATTCTCAATAATTATTACGCATTACTGTTCTATTTTCACATGTCGTGTTGAAATACCACTGCCAATTTGAATATAATTATTTTAAGCCTAATAAAAGGGAAACAAATTGACTCTAAAAAAGGAATGCATGATAAATAAAAGCAAAAGATATTTAAAAGAGACAGCCCAGAATAAAAAGAAGCAGGTATTAGTAACATAAACCGTTACAGTTCAGATATAGGCTTTTAAACTAAATAAATGCTAACAATAGCATTATGTTTTCAAATATAATTTGATGATACATCCTCTAGTAATCTTCCTAAATTGGAGGCCACTATGGAGACAATATTTCAGATATATTTTTAAAAATGCAAGTGTATATAGAGGTTGTATATTTATCTAGGAAAGATAGGTACAGTTTCTCACGTGGTGTTTTTCAAGTTAGAGAAGCTGTATCAGTACATTTCAGTCGCTCAGTCGTGTCCAACTCTTTGTGACCCCATGAACTGCAGCACACCAGGCCTCCTTGTCCATCACCAACTCCTGGAGCTTACCCAAACTCATGTCCATTGAGTCGGTGATGCCATCAAGCATCTCATCCTCTGTCATCCCCTTCTCCTCCCACCTTCAATCTTGCCCAGCATCAGGGTCTTTTAAATGAGTCAGTTCTTCACTGTATAGCATGAAGAAGCTATATAGCATGAGAAGCTGTACAGCATGGAAGTTAAGAGTGTGGGTTCTGTTTTTAATAACTTTAAATGGAGTATAATCTATAAAAGCATTGAATCACTATGTTTACACCTGAAACTAATATAATATTATAAGTCAAATATATGTCAATAAAAAAATAAAATGAAAGTTTAAAAGTGTATCATCAGGCAAACATCTGTACCACAAGAGCCTTGGTTCTAGAGCTGAATACCAGGGTTTCTAATCCAGGTTCTTTAGTTAGTAGCTCTAGCACCTTGGCTAAGCTACCTAACTGGGCTTCCCTGGTGGCTTGGTGAGTAAAGAATCCACATGCAATGCAGAAGATGCAAAACATGTGGGTTCGATCTATGAGTTGGGAAGATCCCCTGGATGAGGGCATGGCAACCCACTCCAGTATTCTTGCTTGAAGAATCCCATGGACAGAGGAGCCTGGTGGGCTACAGTTAATAGCGTTGCAAAGAATCAGACATGACTGAAGCAACTGAGTGTGTGCACACACACAAGCTACCTAACTACTTTAAGCTTCACGCTTTCATGTATAAATTTGGGATAAAAAGAATTCTGTGCAATATAGTTTTTAGGTATGTGCATGCATGTGTGATAATTAGCTGAGTAAATACAAAGGGATTACAGCACTGTTTGGCAAAGAACAAATGATCTACATTTATTTAAAGCGCTATTATTATTATCATTATTAATATTATTATTATCATTGATAGTAGTAGTAGATGCAGGGAGATAGTAGTACTTGGAAATGGTTATGTTTGGTAAATGTCCCAGACTTATTTTATGGCTAATGATGATTAAGCATTGAATATCTCCAAAAGACTAGAGAAGTCCACTATTGGAGGATAAAATAAGAAGATCAATATTATCAATACTTTACTAACTGATAAAGAAATTAAAGAGAGCTATAGTTCAGAAAGCTGGATTCATGTGACAGAGTAAGGATGTGTTTGCAAAATACAGTATTGGGCTTGTAACATCTATTTGAGTTTGCAAACTAAATATGGTATTGGGGTTGTAAGAAAATTTAAAAGATAGTTTTTTCAAGGAGGTATAAATCTATGGTGAAAACATGAATCATGCCATTATTTTATTGTAAGATGCAACTCTAACCTGAGTTCTTGGTATACACATACACACATACACACACACACTAATACTCAGTTCAGTCCTTGCTACAGTTCTGCAAGGCAGTTCTTAATATTTTTTATATTTCAGGTGGGAAAACTGAAGATTGGTGAGATTTTGTGGCTTGCTTAAAACACACGAGTGTGTGGGAGATTTCTTGACTCCACTGGGTCACTCTGTCTCTAAAAGTGACTTCGTTTCCTGAAAGCATTGCTGTTATGCCACTCTATGGACCGTAGCTATATATTATGTTCAGAAAATGTATCATATTTAAAAAGAAAGTTTATTTTTATAAATTAATCTTTATTAAGAAACAAGGGTGCACTCAGATGGGGAACAACTGAAGGTCTGGGGCTTGGAGTTAGAAAAGGATGTCACCTCACCCTATAGAAATCCAGGGCTCCGGGTACCACAAAAATAGTAGCCCAGGAGAAGTCGGTCAGCAGATAAACTGCATTAATGAAGCAGGCTCATGTCAATTTTGGGTGAATCATGCTGACAGCCAGCAGCATGCACCAAAGAGTAAATCATGCTCTCTGGAGGCCTATCACAGAAGGGATGCAAGTAATGAGATTCCCTGCATCACTCTGATGAGGTATGAACACATACTCATCAGGAACAGTTGACCTAGAAATGAAGACCAGTATTTCAAGGGATATCTTAGAGCCAAGCCCTCTTGGGGCAGGCAGCTCCAGCTGAAATGTGATTTTTCTAAGGCAACTTAGTGACAGAGCAGTCCTGACTTTTCCCTACCACTGCTGCCAGGGTTTTATGGACCTGGTGTGCATGGCTAAGTCCTAAAATAGAACAAAGCTAGAGCAGGCTAAATCTTCCCAGTCTTGGGAAGAGAATAGGAACTCTGGTGTCACAGAGACCTAGATTCAAATTCCAACTCTTCCATTTCTTTGCTGTAAAATTTGCTGTATGTTTCATCTCTGAAATGGGACTAAGAATAATTACTTCAAAATGCCTGAGATGTTATATGTATTTCCCTGGCATGTAATACCTGTTTAATAGATAATGTTTCTATCAGCTGCCTTCTTTTTTTTTTATTTTTTTTTTATTTTTTTTTTTATTTTTTATTTTTTTTCAATTACAGTCCTTCCTTTTATTGGAGTTCCAAATTTTAAAAACTGAAAGTAAAGCAATCATTCAGTGGTTCAGATAAAAGAAAAGCATCTTTACCTGAGTTACCCATCAGGCCTACTCTGACCTGCTCTAGCTCTTCCCAGAAAACGTTTCTGGGAATCTAAACAAAACGGTTTGCATGTCGACTCCATTAAAAGTCATCTCTACTACAGGGGTCAACTAACTATGAGAACAGTTCTTCTCATACCTATTAAATGTACACAATCGAGTTAGACCTCTTTAGAGGTCTACAAAATGCTCTCCAGAGTAGTTTCTTTGGGGCCCAATAAGGTAGAGATTTCCTGCAAGGATTTTTTTCCCCCTAGACTTAGGGTTATTTATAGGGTCTTTCACTTATACAAGTTCCCTGGTGTACAAGAACTGATCATTGACAGAAGTTTTTCTCATTCTGAGAATTCATAAGGTCCTTCATCAGATTTTTTTTTTGGCGGGGGGGTGGGGGGGGTGGTGGTGGGGGGGGTGGCGTGGGTTGCAAACCCAAGAAAGCTCTCCACTTAATGCTTTTGCCACATTCAAGGCAAATACACAAATTTTCACCTGTATGGCTTCTCTGATAGGTAACAAAGTCACAGTTATGTTAAGAGGCTTTTTTCACAACTGTTGGGGTTTCTTTCCAGTGGGGCTTTCTGATACTTTACATAATTGTATTAGTTTTGCCAAATATCTATTTAGAGACAAAAATTGATAAACAGTGTACTATGTGTCTTTTCCAATGATAATTTCCTTGCATCTCGTGCTCTTTTTCTAAGGTTTAAGATTCATTCATTCAGCAATCAGATATTGAACATTTACAGTGAGGCACAAATGGGACCAGGTCCTGGGATGTTAGAGAGAGAACCCAGCCCCTGCTTCCACGTTGCTCACTGAACACTGCAGGATCAATGGAGAACTTCCATTCAATGTGATGAGTACAGGATGTTAAGGAAGCAGCTAAGAAAGGTGGGGAATTGGATCATCTGTATAGCTTCCTACAGTATAAGTAAGGGTTATTCAAGTAAAGAAGGGTTAGGGAAATTGTGTAGTCCCCCAAAAGGATAGCATATATAAAGATATGAAGGTCTTGTGTAGACAACCATAGATCTTTTATGGGTATTTTGAAGTCCAGTTTTAAGTTTTAAATGGCTTCCAATAAATTAATTAATTGAACCCTAGTCAAGAACACATATTTTCATTTAATCTCTCCTTTGTCACTCATTGCCTCCCACTCTTGTTTCCATTCACTTCTTAGACTCAAAAATTGTCTATGCTGTTTGACTGTGTAAACTAAGCAAGCTCTAGGGCTAAGATCTAGAGTTGCAGGCACAGTCTTAGATGTTTTTCTAAACAATTTAACAATTTAGCCACAGTGATCATTGTCACAGATATCTTAGTTTGAAAATATGTAAAGTTTTATTAGGTATTAACACTTCAAAGGAGTTGCTGTTATACTTTACATACAACCTTTAAAAAAGACTATTATAGATTGAATAACCAAAAAGAATTATTCTTTTCTGTTCTGAAGATGTGTGTTATCCTAGGTAGCTATTGTGTGCTATAATGGAACTATCTTAAAAAACACTGTTTAAGTTTTGTTCACGATATTCTTTCAGAGCGAAAAATAGAGTTCTGGAGCTCTCTCTGTACCTTACTTGGGTTGTGTGACCTAAAGAGAGTTGCAAAAACCTGAGGTCATTTGCATAATGATCCACTCAAATAAGTTCACACCTATAAAATTGTGATTTTAATTTTAGTTAAGAAAAAAATGTTATAAAAGACCCTTTGGATAAAAAGTTCCTTGTGTTTGTATAATATTGGAATACACTTCTTTAAAATATTGCTTTGCCTAAGTACAAGGAAATACATGGATATATAAAGAAAATTCTGAATGTATCCATTTATATTACTAGAAAAGAAAGGAAGTGATAGCTCAGGACTCAATATTTCAAGGGGTACTTATTGATTTGTGTAGAGCTTGGCTGTATTGACTAATACGACATATTGTCATAGTCAATACTATGACATATTGACTAAATGCTTAAATGGGTAAAATAGCTCTTTAAATAAATCTGATACTTCATGATACTGAATTTAAGGGCAGAAGAAAACTTAGGGGTGAGACCTATAGTTTTATACTCTGTTGTTTCAAATCTCATTATTTATCAATAACTAGAAAAAGCCAACTAAAGTGATTAATGAGAAAAAATGATTCTGAACAAAATATAAGTTTACTTGTCATTCTGAAGAATATGGGCCAATGCAGAAAAACTAACCCTGTTATAAATTTAATATATTAATGAGCAGATTAATGATAAATATTGGATACCTGTATTTTATTTCAAGAATCTAATTTAAGTATTCTCTGAACGAATGCTACAGGTTACAAGAGAACCAGCCACCTGTGGCCTCCTGTCTGACAGATCAGAGATCTCTTGACAACAGAGAACCGTAGGTTTATAGGTGTACTTTATTCTTCCTAACTTGGTGTTAAGACCTAAGAAACTAAGAGGATGATTATGAAGGGCAATTTTTGCAGAAATCCTTCATGCTGCATTTAACTGGATTGATAACGGTAGAATTTCCTAAAGTTATTATGTTAGAATTCTTGATTCTTTAAAGAGTAAGTGTATCAGTTGGATTCCATTTAAGTATAAAGTTATGGGATTATGAATATAGAGACTGTATAGATTAAAAAAAAATTACTTATTTGTGGCTGTGCTGGGTCTTCATTGCTGTGCCCAGGCTTTCTCGAGTTGCAGCGAGTGGGAGGTATTCTTCATTAGAGTGCAGAGGCAACTCATTGTGATGGCTTCTCTTGTTGTGGAGCACAGGCTCTAGGCAAATAGGCTTTAGTTACCCTGTGGCACATGGAATCTTCCCAGACCAGGGATGGAACCCATGTCCCCTTCATTGGCAGGCAGATTTCTATCCACTGTACCACCAGGGAAGTCTGAAACTGTATAGATTTTTAATGGAAAGATATTTGGAAGTTCATTTGAGAAATGGCAGACCAAAGAGAGTGCTAATTTGTTAATAGGGATGGCAGGTATTAGATAAATTATTTGTTAAGACATTTACAGAGAAATTGAGGGGACAGATGCCAGCAACAAACATGAAATTCCCCAGAGAGGAAAAGAACTTTGATAGCACAAAACCAGATGATCAAGGTATTAGAATGTGAAGTCTGACACAAGCTCCAGGCCATATGGAGCCCATCTCATAACTGTGAAATAGAGAAGAGAAGAGATAAACCTTTCTCCCCATCCTCGGTTTCCAAAGAAACAAGACCTCATATTTAAAGTGAACTTAAATATGTTTAATTTAGAACAAGCAAAGCAAAGAGATTTAGCTATGAAAACGATATTTGTTTATCGATAACAAAACCATGCATTTCTAGGCTATAAATTAATCAAGGCTTATTTGAAACTTATTCATATAAAAAGAATTGATAAAATGTCCTCTCAATTCAACATATTACGTAATAATATGGTTAGATTATAGTGCCAAACAGTTGGCCCAAGAACGAGTCCATAATAGACACAGATTTATGGAATGAGTTGAAGTGTGATGGAGCTGGAGAAAACTGGGAAAATCTGTTGAGGAAGAAACTCATCCTTATTTCAAAGCACATTCTAAAGAAGGTGATTTCCTGTTCCTTAAATTTCTAGTGGTGTTGTTTAGCAGCTCAAAGGTCAATAGGACTCATCAGGTTGTGGACACAATAGAAAGTTATGCTGGCAGTTAGTCCAAAGGTTCAACGTACCCCACCACTGGCTGCTTGGTCTAATCGCCAATTTGTAAATTTGCGTTTCTCTCCAGAGTAGGGATATTTTTCCTTTTCTTGTTTTCTGCTTAGGATCTTGCACTTTGCTCTTTTGCCTCTATGGCGTATTCTCCTCAATTCTGGAGTATATCTGGAAGTCTGTGGGAATTTCCCACATACAGTCTCTGTGTTTACAGCATATTTTTTCTCCAGTTACATTTTAACTTCCTCTAGTTGTTTACTGAAACTTGCATTGGCGCTGCTTGCACCAATGGGCAGCACTGCTGTGTTCACGAACAACCACTTCAGAGGAAGTTATCACCATCTCTCACTGCTCTCACTCTGCTGTTCTCTGCCAAATCGTAGACCCCCATAGGTCCCATAGGGCCTCCTGCTGGGTAATGGGTCACTTTGTACTAATTGTTAATTCTGCCATTTGCAACTTTAGATCGTCACTACTGCCTCCAGGTTTGTGGCATGCACATGAGCTACTCATGATACATACATATTTTTTTTCTTATTATTGTCATTTTGCTTATTTAAAGTGGTCCCATACTGTCTTGATGACTGTGGCTTTGTAGTAGAGCCTGAAGTCAGGTAGGTTGATTCCTCCAGTTCCATTCTTCTTTCTCAAGATAGCTTTGGCTATTCGAGGTTTTTTGTATTTCCATACAAATTGTGAAATTATTTGTTCTAGCTCTGTGAAGAATACTGTTGGTAGCTTGATAGGGATTGCATTGAATCTATAAATTGCTTTGGGTAGTACACTCATTTTCACTATGTTGATTCTTCCAATCCATGAACATGGTATAAGACAGAAATATAGATCAATGGAACAAAATAGAAAGCCCAGAGATAAATCCATGCACATATGGACAACTTATCTTTGACAAAGGAGGCAAGAATATACAATGGATTAAAGACAATCTCTTTAACAAGTGGTGCTGGGAAAACTGGTCAGCCACTTGTAAAAGAATGAAACTAGAGCACTTTCTAACACCATACACAAAAATAAACTCAAAATGGATTAAAGATCTAAATGTAAGACCAGAAACTATAAAACTCCTAGAGGAAAACATAGGCAAAACACTCTCCGACATACATCACAGCAGGATCCTCTATGATCCACCTCCCAGAATATCGGAAATAAAAGCAAAAATAAACAAATAGGACCTAATTAAACTTAAAAGCTTCTGCACAACAAAGGAAACTATAAGCAAGGTGAAAAGACAGCCTTCAGAATGGGAAAAATAATAGCAAATAAAGCAACTGACAAACAACTAATCTCAAAAATATATAAGCAACTTCTACAGCTCAATTCCAGAAAAATAAATGACCCAATCAAAAAATGGGCCAAAGAACTAAATAGACATTTCTCCAAAGAAGACATACAGATGGCTAACAAACACATGAAAAGATGCTCAACATCACTCATTATCAGAGAAATGCAAATCAAAACCACAATGAGGTACCATTTCACGCCAGTCAGAATGGCTGTGATCCAAAAGTCTACAAGCAATAAATGCTGGAGAGGGTGTGGAGAAAAGGGAACCCTCTTACACTGTTGGTGGGAATGCAAACTAGTACAGCCACTATGGAGAACAGTGTGGAGATTCCTTAAAAAACTGGAAATAGAACTGCCTTATGATCCAGCAATCCCACTGCTGGGCATACACACTGAGGAAACCAGAAGGGAAAGAGACACGTGTACCCCAATGTTCATCGCAGCACTGTTTATAATAGCCAGGACATGGAAGCAACCTAGATGTCCATCAGCAGATGAATGGATAAGACAGCTGTGGTACATATACACAATGGAGTATTACTCAGCCATTAAAAAGAATACATTTGAATCAGTTCTAATAAGGTGGATGAAACTGGAGCCTATTATACAGAGTGAAGTAAGCCAGAAAGAAAAACACCAATATAGTATACTAACGCATATATATGGAATTTAGAAAGATGGTAACAATACCCCTGTATACGAGACAGCAAAAGAGACACTGATGTATAGAACAGTCTTATGGACTCTGTGGGAGAGGGAGAGGGTGGGAAGATTTGGGAGAATGGCATTGAAACATGTGAAACGTCATGTATGAAACGAGATGCCAGTCCAGGTTCAATGCACGATGCTGGATGCTTGGGGCTGGTGCACTGGGATGACCCAGAGGAATGGTGTGGGGAGGGAGGAGGGAGGAGGGTTCAGGATGGGGAACACATGTATACTAATTAAATAATTTTCTATTAAAAAAAAAAGAAAAAAAAATGCTGGAGAGGGTGTGGAGAAAAGGGAACCCTCTTAGACTGTTGGTGGGAATGCAAACTAGTACAGCCACTATGGAGAACAGTGTGGAGATTCCTTAAAAAACTGGAAATAGAACTGCCTTATGATCCAGCAATCCCACTGCTGGGCATACATACTGAGGAAACCAGAATTGAAAGAGACACGTGTACCCCAGTGTTCATCACAGCACTGTTTATAATAGCCATGAGATGGAAGCAACCTAGATGCCTATCAACAGATGAATGGATAAGAAAGCTATGGTACATATACACAATGGAGTATTACTCAGCCATTAAAAAGAATACATTTGAATCAGTTCTAATGAGGTGGATGAGACTGGAGCCTATTATACAGAGTGAAGTAAGCCAGAAAGAAAAACACCAATACAGTATACTAACGCATATATATGGAATTTAGAAAGATGGTAACAATAACCCTGTATACAAGACAGCAAAAGAGACACTGATGTATAGAACAGTCTTTTGGACTCTGTGGGAGAGGGAGAGGGTGGGATGATTTGGGAGAATGGCATTGAAATACGTATAATATCATATATGGAACGAGTCGCCAGTCCAGGTTCGATGCACGATACTGGATGCTTGGGGCTGGTGCACTGGGACGACCCAGAGGGATG
This sequence comes from Bos indicus x Bos taurus, assembly GCF_003369695.1. Classification (NCBI taxonomy): domain Eukaryota; kingdom Metazoa; phylum Chordata; class Mammalia; order Artiodactyla; family Bovidae; genus Bos; species Bos indicus x Bos taurus. Next base: position 102,951,859 of record NC_040079.1, on the reverse strand, counting down.
GTATGGGGAGGGAGGAGGGAGGAGGGTTCAGGATGGGGAACACATGTATACCTGTGGCGGATTCATTTCGATATTTGGCAAAACCAATACAATATTGTAAAGTTTAAAAATAAAATAAAATAAATAAAATGCATTTATTGTGGAAAAAAAAATAATAAAGTGGTCCCATAGAATAATTGCTTGGGACTGCCTGGAGAATCCCAGGGACCGGGGACCCTAGTGGGCTGCCGTCTATGGGGTCGCACAGAGTCGGACACGACTGAAGGGACTTAGCAGGAGCAGGAACAGGTAGTATCACATCTGTCTTATTCTCACAGATCTTTCCTTCACTCATTTTTATTCACCTTCCTAGATTTGTCTCTGCTTTACTTAACTTACCATGATATTTGGGGCTTCTGTGGTGGCTCAGACAGTAAAGAATCTGCCTGCAACGCGGGAGACTCAGGTTCAATCCCTGAGTCAGGAAGATCCCCTGGAGAAGTGAATGGCTACCTACTCCAATATTCTTGCCTGGAAAATTCCAGGGACGGGGGAGCCTGGTGGGCTGCTGTCTATGGGATCACATAGAGTCGGACATGACTGAAGTGACTTAGCAGCAGCAACATTTTAAGAGACATTTACATTTAAATGTAATTCACTGCAATTTTTGTCTTGGTGTACTACACAAATATATCCTCAAGGTGCTGAGGTACTAGAAATCTTTATGAAATAGGATCTGCATTTTATTTATGTATATTTTATCTTAATCAATTTAATATGTTTAATTGATAAATTATCAGGTGAAGAGGGGGCACACTAGTCACAGAAGTACTGTTATTAGTTGAAATCTTATTTTCAATTTTTTCTCTTAATTTGTTTTTGTCATAATTATTATTTTTATTTTTGGTATGAAAGTCCTTTGTTGAGATTAACATGTATTTGATCAGATGTGTCTGAATTGGTGAAGGATTGTTTCTTGGTGCCCATATCATCCAGGTCTAATTGTTTCATTTTTTTCATCAAGATTTAATCTAAATCAGACTTTGAAAATTTATTATTTCTTCAGACAGGGGGTTGTATTCATTCATGGTGTGGTTACTATCACTAATATCAGAAACTTTTCATTTAGTGCTATTTGTGGGCTTGCTTATATTGGTAACTGTACGAAAGAAGTTAAATTCATTTCAAACATTTTGTGCATAAGGTATTACATCAGGTCCCAGGGATACGGAGATGCACTAAATGTGGTAAGGGTGCGCTGGTGGTGAAGAGAAAAGAAGAGAGCATTTTGAATGGAAGAAATAGCCAGTCCAGAAAACACAGAGTGGGGAAAATGCATGGACTGTGTGACATCAGATGAACAGTCAGTCATAGCTAAAGTTACTAAGATAGGAAGTCTGTTCCTCCAAGCCATATAATCTAAGGTTATAAATTTCAATGAGCAAAAAATCTCATGTTTTACAGATTATTTCCCCAAGAGATTCAAGAAAAAATGCTAGGTAGCATACACACATGTTTAGGTAAAATGCATCTGATTATAGGAAAGCATTTGCAAACCAAACCAAACCAAAATATATTCCTGGTAGAATTAGGAAGATGGTGTAGATATGTTTCAGAGAATTAAGTACTTTGTCAAGAGGCTTGGTAGTGACTGAGGAAAATTGTAAAATCATTACGCAATAGTCAAAGAAGTGAATTCTCAGAATACAAGAGATCATTGTAAGAGTTATTGATATGAAGGTAACACCTGGAGCTGCCACTGCTAATGAGATAGCTTCAGTTGAAAATATCTGCTATCAGCATCTTTTGTAAGAAAAGAAGTGCTAAACCAGCTCCCTCATAATCCATGAGGGAAATTTTCTATTAACAGAACATTAGTGCTAGAAAAGGATTGTTGTGACCTGAAGCTATCAGAAAACCTTCTGGATACTTCAACTAGGACAGTCTTAAGAGACTAATTCAATCCCTCATTTTATAGATGAGCAAACTGAGGTTCAGAGAGGTAAATCAAACTACTCAGAAAGATGGTCAGTAACAGAGCCGGTACTAGTGTCTAGAGCTCTTCTTACAGACTTTGCTGTCCCTCCCCTTTATATCAGCGAAAGAAAAGCTTTTTCCGTACTCAACACTTCTGACACCAAATGTGTAGGTTTTTGATACAGTGCAATTCTGACACTAACTACCTGGACTTAGTGGAAACTGCATTGTTAAGGACTCAGTCCTTCAAGACTAAGGTTGCGACCTAGCCGCCCCCCTCCCAGATTGTCTCCAGTACTTTATCTTTTTTTTAGTTTTTGGCTGTGTGGCCTGTGGGATCTTAGTTCCCTGACTAGGGATTGAACCTGTGCCCCCTTCATTGGCAGTGTGGAGCCTTAACCACTGGACCACCAGGGAAGTCCCATGTTACCTGTACTGCTGATCAATAGAGTATGAATGGGGAGTTCCCACAATACCCTCCTTAGGTTCAGTTATTTACTAGAATGGTTCACAGAGCTTAGGAAAGTGCTTTGCTTACTCTTCTTTGTTATTTTTGTTTAGCAGCTGGTCATGTTGAAGTCTCTGCAACCCCCTGGACTGTAGCCCGCCAGGCTCCTCTGTCTACGAGATTCTTCAGGCAAAAATACTGGAATGGTTGTCATTTCCTTCTCCAGGGGATCTTCCCAACTCGGGGATTGAACCCGAGGATTGGCAGGTGGACTCTTTACCATTGAATCACAGGGAAACCCATATTTACTATTACCAGCTTACTAAAAAGGCATAGACAGGGGAGCCCAGTGGGCTACTGTCCATGTGCTCCCAAAAGGGCTGGACATGACTGAGTGACAAACAACAGCAGGAAAAAGGATATAACTCAGGAACTGCCCAATAGAAGACAGCATAGGACAAGGACACAGTGAGAAGGGGTGCAGAGCTCCCATCCTGTCCCCCAGAACCTCCATGTGTTTACCAACCTCATAGCTCTCTGAAACCCATAATTTAGAGTTTTTATGGAGTTTCCACTATGCAAGAATAATTGATTAATGACTGACCATTGGTAATCAAACTCTGTCTCTAGCTTCCCTTCCCTCCTGGGAGGACTCAGAGCTAGAGCTGAAATTTGTAACCCGGGAAGCATGTGCACATGGTTGGCTTTTCTGTTTACCATCTCCGATCGACCTGGAGTCACTTCCTTAACTTAAACTCTAGTACAATCAATAAGGATTGGTGTAAATAATAAAAGACACCACTAGCTCTCTTATCACTCAAGAAATTGTAAAGGTCCCCAGTTCAGTTCAGTTTAGTCGGTCAGGACTGTCCAACTCTTTGCGACCCCATGGACTGCAGCATACCAGGCCTCCCTGTCCATCATCAGCTCCTAGAGTTTATCCAAACTCATGTCCATTGAGTCTATGATGCCATCCAACCATCTCATCCTCTGTCGTCCCCTTCTCAACCTGCCTTCAATCTTTCCCAGCATCAGGGTCTTTTCCAATGAGTCAGCTCTTCCCATCAGGTGGCAGAAGTATTGGAGTTTCAGCTTCACCATCAGTCCTTCCAATGAACACCCAGGACTGATCTCCTTTAGGATGGAGTGATTAGATCTCCTTGCAGTCCAAGGGACACTCAAGAGTCTTCTCCAACACCACAGTTCAAAAGCATCAATTCTTCGGTGCTCAGCTTTCTTTATAGTCCAACTCTCACATCCATACATAACTACGGGAAAAACCATAGTTTGACTATACAGACCTTTGTCGGCAGAGTAATGTTTCTGAATTTTAATATGATATCTAGGTTGGTCATAACTTTTTTTCCAAGGAGTAAGCATCTTTTAATTTCATGGCTGCAGTCACCATGTGCAGTGATTTTGGAGCCCAAGAAAATAAAGTCTGTCACTGTTTCCACTGTTTCCCCATCTATTTGCCATGAAATGATGGGACCGGATGCCATGATCTTAGTTTTCTGAATGCTGAGCTTTAAGCCAACTTTTTCACTCTCCACTTTCACTTTCATCAGAAGGCTCGTTAATTCTTCTTTGCTTTCTGCCATAGGGTGGTGTCATCTACATACCTGAGATTATTGATATTTCTCCCAGCAATCTTGATTCCAGCATGTGCTTTCTCCAGCCCAGTGTTTCTTATGATGTACTCTGCATATAAGTTAAATAAGCAAGGTGACAGTATACAGCCTTGACGTACTCTTTTTCCTATTTGGAACCAGTGTGTTGTTCCATGTCCAGTTCTAACTGTTGCTTCCTGACCTGCATACAGATTTCTCAAGAGGCAGGTCAGGTGGTCTGGTATTCCCATCTCTTGAATTTTCCATAGTTTATTGTGATCCACACAGTCAAAGGCTTTGGCATAGTCAATAAATCAGAAATAGATGTTTTTCTGGAACTCTCTTGCTTTTTCAATGATCCAGCGGATGTTCGCAATTTGATCTCTGATTGGTTCCTCTGCCTTTTCTAAAACCACCTTGAACATCTGGAAGTTCATGGTTCATGTACTGTTGAAGCCCGACTTGGATAATTTTGAGCATTCCTTTACTAGCGTGTGAGATGAGTGCAATTGTGTGATAGTTTGAGCATTCTTCAGCATTGCCTTTCTTTGGGATTGGAAGGAAAACTGGCCTTTTCCAGTCCTGTGGCCACTGCTGAGTTTTCCAAATTTGTTGGCATATTGAGTGCAGCACTTTCACAGCATCATCTTTTAGGATTTGAAATAGCTTAACTGGAATTCCGTTACCTCCACTAGCTTTGTGTCTGGCTCTAGTTGGGTGATCACACCATCGTGATTATCTGGGTCATGAAGATCTTTTTTGTATAGTTTTTCTGTGTATTCTTGCCACCTCTTCTTAATATCTTCTTCTGTTAGGTGCATACCATTTCTGTCCTTTACTGAGCTCATCTTTGCATGACATGTATCATGTCATGTATCACTAATTTTCTTGAAGAGATCTCGATTCTGTCTCATTCTATTGTTTCCCTCTATTTCTTTGCATTGATCACTGAGGAAGGCTTTCTTATCTCTCCTTGCTATTCTTTGAAACTCTGCATTCAAATGGGTATAATCTTTTCTTTTCTCTTTTGCCTTTAGCTTCTCTTCTTTTCTCAGCTATCTGTAAGTCCTCCTCAAAGAGCCATTTTGCTTTTTTGCATTTCTTTTTCTTGGGGATGGTCTTGATCCCTGTCTCTTATACAATGTCATGAACCTCCATCCATAGTTCATCAGGCACTGTCTATCAGATCTATAGTCCTTTAAATCTATTTCTCAATTACATTGTATAATCATAAGAGATTTTATTTAGGTCATACCTGAATAGTCTAGTGGTTTTCCCTACTTTCTTTGATTTAAGTTTGAATTTGGCAATAAGGCATTCGTGATCTAAGCCACAGTCAGCTCCCAGTCTTGTTTTTGCTGACTATATAGAGCTTCGCCATCTTTGGCTGCAAAGAATATAATCAATCTGATTTTGGTGTTGACCATCTGGTGATGTCCATGTGTAGAGTCTTCTCTTGTGTTGTTGGAAGAGAATGTTTGCTATGACCAGTGCATTCTCTTGGCAGAACTCTGTTAGCCTTTGTGGTGCTTCACTCTGTACTCCAAGGCCAAATTTGTCTGTTACTCCAGGTGTTTCTTGACTTCGTACTTTTGCATTCTAGTCCCCTATAATGAAAAGGACATCTTTTTTGCATGTTAGTTCTAAAAGGTCTTGTAGGTCTTCATAGAACCGTTCAACTTCAGCTTCTTCAGCGTTACTGGTGGGGCATAGACTTAGATTTCTGTGATATTGAATGGTTTGCCTTGAAAATGAACAGAGATCATTCCGTCATTTTTGAGACTGCATCCTAGAACTTCATTTTGGACTCTCTTGTTGACTATGATGGCTACTCCATTTCTTCTCAGGGATTCTTGCCCACAGTAGTAGGTATAATGGTTATCTGAGTTAAATTCACTCATTCCAGTCCATTTTAGTCTGCTGATTCCTAAAATGTTGATGTTCACTCTTGCCATCTCCTGTTTGACCACTTCCAATTTGCCTTGATTCATGGACATAACATTCCAGGTTCCTATGCAATATTGCTCTTTACAATCCTAGAAGCTCTGTGTCAGTAGTCTGGACAAAAGCCAAATATTGATGTATTGTATTATATTAGGAGCTCTGTGCTAGGAACCAGGGAGGAAGAACAAATATAGTCAGCCTTCCGTATCTGCAGATTCCACATTCTTTAACTGTGTACTATTATTAAGGTTGGCAGTGTTGAAACTTCAGAAGAGGAACCTGAGGAAGGCAGACTGACTGTGGGATTGAGCATCCTCTGATTTTGCTGTCTTCAGTGGGTTCTGGGACCAATCCCCTTTGAATACTGAGGGGCATTGTATATATATTTATATTATATCATATCACATATTAGGTAGTTAAATAAATAGATATTTGTGAGAGAATTATGTGACCTTTCCAAGTCAGTTAGTTTCAGAGCTATAATAATAAATATAAAAAGCAGCCCTTTTAGATATGAGATCTTTCTATCACATCATATGATATAATATATCATATCATATGATATATTAAGTATATGAACAAATTTAGGAATGCATCCAAAAGATATTGCAGGGTTGGTTCCAGATCACTGCATTAAAGTGCATATCTCAATAAAGCAAGTCACAGAAATGTTTGGTTTTCCACTGCAGATAAAAGTTAAGTAGTCTATTAAGGAGGCTTCTCTGGTAGCTCAGTTGGTAGGAATCCTCCTGTAATGCAGGAGACCCCAGGCCAATTCTTGGGTCAGAAACTTTCTCTGGAGGAAGGGATAGGCTACCCACTCCAGTATTCTTGTGCTTCACTGGTGTCTCAGCTGGTAAAGAATCCACCTGTAATGTGGGAGACCTGGGTTTGATCCCTGGGTTGGGAAGATCCCCTGGAGGAGGGCATGGCAATGCACTCCAGTATTCTTGCCTGGAGAATCCCCTTGGACAGAGGAGCCTGGCAGGCTACAGTCCATGGGGTCAAAAAGAGTCAGACATGACTAAGTGACTAAGCACAGCACAGTCTATTAAGGGCTTCCCAGGTGGCACAGTGGTAAAGAATCCGTCTTCCAGAGTGGGAGACACAGGAGACATGGGTTTGATCCCTGGGTCAGGATCCCCTGGAGAAGGAAATGGCAACCCACTCCAGTATTATTGCCTGGAAAATTCTATGGACAGAGGAGTCTAGTGGGCTATAGTCCATGAGGTCACAAAGAGTCAGTCAAGACTTAGCAACTTAGCACACATGCATAGTCTATTAAGTATGCAGTAGCATTATGTCCAGGCTCCTCTGGTTGCTCAGCTGTAAAGAATCTGCCTGCAATGCAGGAGACCTGGGTTCGATCCCTGGGTCAGGAGGATTCCCTGGAGAAGAGCATGACAACCCACTCCAGTATTCTTGCCTGGAGAATCTCCATGGACAAAGGAGCCTGGCAGGCTGCAGCCCATAGCGTCACAAAGTCATACATGACTGAGTGACTGAGCAGCAGCAGCAGCAGCATTATGGCTAGGAGACACACACACACACACACACACACACACACACACACACACCCACACAATGTACATATATTAACTAAAAATACTTAATTGCTAAAATATTTTAACCATTATCTGAGTCTTCAGTGAGTTATAATCTTTTTTTTTTTCTGGTAGAGAGTCTTGCTTTGTTGTTGATAGCTTCTGACTGATCAAGGTGGTTGTTGCTAAAATTTGGGGTGGCTTGACAATTTCTTACAGTAAGATGATAATGAAGTTTGACGCATTGACTGACTCTTCCTTTCACAATCAATTTCTCTGTAGCATGCACTGCTATTTGATAGCGTTTTACCTGCAGTAGAACTTCTTTCAAAACTTAAGTCAATCCTCTTAAATCCTGCCTCTACTTTGATTTATGTAATATTTTAAATCCTTAGTTGCCATTTCAATAATCTTCACAGCACCTTCACTAGGACTAGATTCCATCTCAAGATTCCGTCTCTTGTGCTCATCCATAAGAATCAACTACTTATCTCTTCAGTTATATCATGAGATTGCAGCAATTCAGTCACCTTTTTCAGGCTCCACTTCTAGTTCTCCTGCTATTTCCACCATATCTGCAGTTAACTTCCTTCACTAAAGTCTTGAACCCCTCAAAATCATCCATGGAATCAACTTCTTCTAAACTCCTGTTAGTGGTACTATTTTGACCTCTTTTCATGAATCACAGATGTTCTTAATGGCATCTAGAATAGTGATTCCTTTCCAGAAGGTTTTTAATTCACTTTGCCCACATCCATCAGAGGAATCACTATCTATGACATTTATAGTCTTATCAAATATATTTCTTAAATAATAAGACTTGAAAGTCAAAATTACTCTTTGATCCATGAGTTACAGAATGGTTGTTGTGTTAGCAGACGTGAAAGCAATATTCATCTTGTTGTGTATCTCTATCAGAGCTCTTGAGTGACCAGGTACATTGTCAATGAGCAGTAATAATTTGAAAGAAATATATTTTTCTGAGTAGTAGATCTCAACAGTGGGCTTAATATATCAAGTAAACAATGTAGTGAATGATATGCTGTCATCTAGGCTTTGTTTTTCCGTTTATAGAGGATGAAGAAATTGGATCATATTCAGAAAACAGTGAATAATTTAGCTTAGTATGCAGGACATGCAAAGGAGATCCTTGGGAAAAGAGCTGAGAAGATGGGTTGGATTTGTAATTCGTAGCACCTGTAGTGAGGCTCACAGGTAGCAATTTTCTACAGATCAGGCCATTTCTGGTCTTGTTACTTTCTTATTTCTGCCTTTTAGGCCCCTTTGCCTTTAGTTCTGATCACCGCAATAGTGTGTGTATGTTTCCTCACACCAGGTCTTATTTTCAGGAAAACACTTGACTGGTATCATGGCTTTGAAATTTGGCCTTTGATACATGGTACTGGGATGCTAAAGGTTATTCTCAATCTTTTTATTTTCTTGACTGTTTTCTCTCAGGCCATACTCTGATTTTATTAATTCTTAATCTTATCCCTTTCAGTCTGTTTCATGATGGTGTATAGGTTGGAAGAAAAGACTGTTGCTTGGAATAAAAGAGAAAATCTAGGCATCCTGGTACTAAGTACTAGAGATTCAGGATGTTTATAGCTTTGTTATTTTCTTCCTAACAATCCTGCAGACTTACAAGTCTGTAACTGCAAGAAGAGACTGTATATATTTGAAGAAGCTTTACTTTAAAGAACAAGCCAGACTTAATCATTAATTATCTTCTAAAACCAGGTTTTGTCACTGTGTAAAGAAAATTCCAAGTCATTTTCTCCACTAGCCAATGTTTCCTATGCCACTTATCCTATTCCCCGGCAACCATTTTGCCTACCTCTTGTAAATCTATTAATTTTGTTTCTTTGGTGACATTTAGAATCTTCCACAGGATGTGTTTGCTTTGTTAATTATTTAAATATCTTCCAACAAAAATAACATGTGGATTTGGAGAGTGAGTAATCTGAAATGTCAGTTTTAAACAACTCCATGTGCTGCTTTGTCTACCTGCATTAGGTGCATTTTGGACTGGTTCTGGGCAGAACTGGAAGTAGAAGAAATATTTTCTCATTTCTTAGCCTTGTCTCCTCTCTTCCCTTTCTTGGTAAAGTGGCCTTGACTGTTCTTCAGTGAAAGTTTTTGCCTTTCCCTTAAAAACTTGTACTTAGATAGCATTATCTTAAACTTTTTCACACATAGGCTTAATAAACTGATAACTCCCAGTAGGTTCCCTTTAAAATACTTATTTGCTTTAAATAGTTTATGTTACCCAAAGGAGTTATTTTCTAATTGGTTATGTTTGAGATAGAGGGACATTCCTGGCTTCTTAAAAATATGTACTCTTCACCCTCTTCCAGCCCACTCAAAGAGAATCATTTTTTGGTATTTCTAAAGCCCCTTGTTAGGTATGACCTTAAATTTAACAAATGTGCCTGATATTTTATACCTAAAAGCCTCCTGCTTCTAGTTTGCATTGAGAATATATTCCATTCCTTACATGTTTGGTGTATTCTACTTACATCTAATGAAAATTTTGTACTGCTGTAAAAATTCAAAAAGCACAGTTATTATTTCACTGTGGTAGTTCAGGAAAATTTAAATTAGATTTGTACTCTTCAGAATCATAGTCTGTTCAGGCATAAGCAAATTACATGCAAATAATATAGAAAATGTCAGGTGTATTTGTTACACTTGAGTATGACCTTTGGGAAAATACTATTGGAAAGTGCCTGACTGTATTGTAGGACCACTGCAGTGGTCTGACAGAATAGAAGGTCATCTGCACACAGAAAAACTATAGTTTCTGTATACAACTGTGCATATGAGATTTGTTCTCCTGATCTATAAGTGAAAACCCAAAGATGCTTTGCACCATGAATGTGCTAAAGACAAAGGGACAAGTGGCATTTTTTTCACCTGCTTTTAATGCTGCTGCTGCTGCTAAGTCGCTTCAGTCGTGTCCGACTCTGTGCGACCCCATAGACGGCAGCCCACCAGGCTCCCCCGTCCCTGGGATTCTCCAGGCAAGAACACTGGAGTGGGGTGCCATTTCCTTCTCCAATGCATGAAAGTGAAAAGTGAAATGGAAGTCACTCAGTCGTGTCCGACTCTTAGCGACCCCATGGACTGCAGCCCACCAGGCTCCTCTGTCCACGGGATTTTCCAGGCAAGAGTACTGGAGTGGGGTGCCATTGCCTTCTCTGGCTTTTAATGCTAATCTTTGTAAATTAGGAAAGAGAATAATGTTAAGAATGCCATGTGTTAGGAGAATGCAACTTGAATCTAGGTTCCTTCAAATTAGCTTAATTTTATGATAAACGATGATAAACTTCATGTTATTATTAGGTATTTGTAACAGAATGCTGCAGTTTATTCCGACTTACATGTTATGGTGAACAAAGTATGTTAATTTTCTGCCTATAAGAAGTTGTTTTAAACAAAAAAAAGTGGGCAAAAAGTTGGTAAGATAGGTTTTCCATAAAGACAAAGTAAACCACTGCCAATGGTATAGTTTGGGAAATTCTAAATAAAAGACTCTCATGCTCAAAAAAGCTCCCTTCTTTGACCTAAAACTATGCTACAGTGTTATATTGAACATTATATTGAACATGATTCTAGCCTCATTTTTCTAACCATGCTATGCTATGCTATGCTAAGTCACTTCAGTCGTGTCCGACTCTGTGCGACCCCATAGACGGCAGCCCACCAGGCTCCTTCCCTGGGATTCTCCAGGCAAGAACACTGGAGTGGGTTGCCATTTCCTTCTCCAATGCATGAAAGTGAAAAGTGGAAGTGAAGTTGCTCAGTCGTGTCCGACCCTCATTGACCCCATGGACTGCAGCCCTCCAGGCTCCTCCATCCATGGGATGCTCCAGGCAAGAGTACTGGAGTGGGGTGCCATTGCCTTCTCCATTTTCTAACCATAGAAACAGTTTTTTTTCTGTCAAATTTATGTGTCTGAGTGTTTCTTTCTCTCAAAATGCAAGGACACAGAATCAGAAGAATATGGATTTAAACACTGGTATTGCTACTTAGGAGTAAAGTGATCTTGGGCAAGTGAAATAATTGCACTGACCATCAGTTTTGTTTTTTTTTTTTTCCTGGAAAAGGGAATGGCTACCCACTCCAGTATTCTTACTTAGAGAATTTCATGGACAGAGGAGCCTGGCGGGCTATAGTCCATGGGATCTCAAAGAGTCAAACACCCCTGAGTGACTAACACTTACTTAATCCATTTTTTTTAAATTTGTGAAATTGCCATAATAATCTTGATGAAACTTTTGAGGAGAAATATGGTCATATCTTGGGCTCAATAAAGGACAGAAATGGTAAGGACCTAACAGAAGCAGAAGATATTAAGAAGAGGTGGCAAGAATACACAGAAGAACTGTACAAAAAAGATCTTGACGACCCAGATAACACAATGGTGTGATCACTCACCTAGAGCCAGACATCCTGGACTGTGAAGTCAAGTGGGCCTTAGAAAGCATCACTATAAACAAAGCTAGTGGAGGTAATGGAATTCCAGTTGAGCTATTTCAAATTCTGAAACATGATGCTGTGAAAGTGCTGTACTCAATATGCCAACAAATTTGGAAAACTCAGCAGTGGCCACAGGACTGGAAAAGTCAGTTTTCCTTCCAATCCCAAAGAAAGGCAATGCCAAAGAATGCTCAAACTACCGCACAATTGCACTCATCTCACACGCTAGTAGAGTGATGCTTAAAATTCTCCAAGCCAGGCTTCAGCAATATGTGAACCATGAACTTCCAGATGTTCAAGCTGGTTTTCGAAAAGGCAGAGGAACCAGAGATCAAATTGCCAACATCTGCTGGATCATTGACAAAGCAGGAGAGTTCCAGAAAAACTAAAATAAATCTGTTTCTGATTTATTGACTATGCCAAAGCCTTTGACTGTGTGAATTGCAATAAACTGTGGAAAATTCTGAAAGAGATGGGAATACCAGACTGCCTGACCTGCCTCTTGAGAAATCTGTATGCAAGTCAGGAAGCAACAGTTAGAACTGGACATGGAACAACAGACTGGTTCCAAATAGGAAAAGGAGTACAGCAAGGCTGTATATTGTCACCCTGCTTATTTAACTTATATGCAGAGTACATCATGAGAAATGCTGGGCTGGAGGAAGCACAAGCTGGAATCAAGATTGCTGGGAGAAATATCAATAACCTCAGATATGCAGATGACTCCACTCTTACGAAAGAAAGCGAAGAACTAAAGAGCCTCTTGATGAAAGTGAAAGAGGAGAGTGAAAAAGTTGGCTTAAAGCTCAACATTCAGAAAACTAAAATCGTGGCATCTGGTCCCAACACTTCATGGGAAATAGATGGGGAAACAGTGGAAACAGTGTCAGACTTTATTTTTCTGTGCTCCAAAATCACTGCAGATAGTGATTGCAGCCATGAAATTAAAAGATGCTTACTCCTTGGAAGGAAAGTTATGACCAACCTAGATAGCATATTAAAAATCAGAGACATTATTTTGTCAACAAAGGTCTGTCTAGTCAAGGCTATGGTTTTTCCAGTGGTCATGTATGGATGTGAGAGTTGGACTATAAAGAAAGCTGAGTGCCGAAGATTTGATGCTTTTGAACTGTGGTGTTGGAGAAGACTCTTGAGTGTCCCTTGGACTGCAAGGAGATCGATCCAACAAGTCCATCCCAAAGGAGATCAGTCCTGGGTGTTCATTGGAAGGACTGATGTTGAAACTGAAACTCCAATACTTTGGCCACCTTATAGGAAGAGCTGATTCATTGGAAAAGATCCTGATGCTGGGAAAGATTGAGGGCAGGAGGAGAAGGGGACAACAGAGGATGAGATGTTTGGATGGCATCACTGACTCAATGGGCATGAGTTTGGGTAAAGTCCAGGAGTTGGTGATGGACAGGGAGGCCTGACATGCTGAGATTCATAGGGTCACAAAGAGTCAGACACGAATGAGCGACCGAACTGAACTGAACTGATGATGATAACCGCACATGATCTGCTTGAGTGCTGGTATATGGTAAATGTTCAACATCCTCTAAAATCATTATTATTGATGTAGTTACTTCTCTTCGGACATATTTTGGAAAACATTTCTTTCTGGGACTAAGTCTCTTGGTCAGACTTCACAGAAGTAGATGTAGTTTCATTTTTCTTCATATTTGTTATCAGAACCATTGGGTTGTGTCGTTTTGTTTTCCTCACGTGTGTGCATAGTTAACCTGATGTCAAAAAAGTAAGTAAAGAGAATCTTGATTTAACCTTTTAATGTCAGGACATTTAAAGATTCCATGTGTGAAAGTGAGTGTGGCTCTTTGAATGAATGTACTCTTTATGAAGTGTGCGTTATGACCTGCTTCTCCCTGGCATATTGGACAGGGAGCCCTGCTTACTCTGCAGAGCTCTATGTGTAAAAGGATGTCTTCAAAATGAGCTGATGGATGCCCTGTGATCTGATGTTCTCAATGTGGGTAAAACTCATTATTCAGAAACTTGATAAATAGAAATGCAAACTTTTTAAAAAACACTAATGTAAGTCATGGAACTGATTCGTCATATGCCATAAATTCCTTTACATATCTTATGGTTAACTCGACATTTTCAGTAAGTTTGTTTTCTCCTATTATTTAATATACTATTGAATGTGTCTTGGTAAGTATGGTCATTTTTTCCAATTACCATATTATCTTAGATTGTTGCTTCTACTTTTACTTTGTATGAAAGTGAAAGTGAAATCTCTCAGTCGTGTCCGACTCTTTGCAACCCCATGGACTGTAGCCTACCAGGCTCCTCTGTCCATGGGATTTTCCAGGCAAGAGTACTGGAGTGGATTGCCATTTCCTTCTCCAGGGTATCCTCCTCTATTTAGTCCAGATCCATCTGCAAATTTCTCACACCCTAAGTTTTGCAACAGAGCTGGGAGGGAAATATAGTTAAGGAAAGAAAGGTTCACAAGTCCTTGTACTGATCTGGGCTCAGCAGGTAAGAGACGTTTGAACTTAGTGTGTTGTATTCAAGTTAGATGAATTTATCTTCTTTCAACTTTAAGGCTTTGGTGCTCATCAAGACTTGTGTATTTGCGTGTGTGCTATGTCGCTTCAGTAGTGCCCAACTGTGTGACCCTATGGACTGTAGCACCACCCCCCAGCTCCTCTGTCCCAGGGATTTCCCAGGCAAGAATACTAGAGTGGATTGCCATACTCTTCTCAAGGGGCTCTCCCCAACCCAGGGATCAAACCCAGGACTCTTATATCTCCTGCATTGGCAGGCAGGTTCTTTACCACTAGTGCTACCTGGGAAGTCAGGTTAAGTCATCAAGATTTAATCATCCTTCAAAGTGAGGAGGAGCCCATGCTAGAGAAGGGAAAACATGAGTCCTGTTTTTATCTAGCTTATCATCTGAGAGTTTTATTGAGAAACTGACTTTGAGATTGCAGATAAATTTTCTTTGTTAGGACATATTTAAGAATCAGGATTTCCATTAATCTAGAAGGTAGTCAGTGTTGCAGAGCTGGATCAGTGCTCTCAAGCACACCCTCCTAAAGATGCTCCTGACTGCTGTATTGTCCCATTTACACCTGACATCATTTAATGTTCCAAGGTACCTCTGTTTTCCATGCGTTTTGTCTTGACGTCCTCTGGTGCTTTTCCTAATAACTACATTACCTACTTCATACTGGTCACTTGCTGAAAAGTATTTGTCGAATGCATGTATGTTCATATATCACTGGAATATTAGAGCTTATTGTGTCCTTCATTATCTAGTATAGGAAGGGAGTCTGTAGGTTGACTAACTGGATATAGTAGGCTAACCCATAGGTTTCAGCGTTGGGGGCACCCGGGGTTGATTCTCTTATTGTTTTTGTTTAGTTGTTCAGTTGTGTCCAACTCTTTGCGATCCCATGGACTATAGCCCACCAGGCCCCTCTGTCCATTGGATTTCCCAGGCAAGAATACTGGAGTGGGTTGCCATTCCCTTCTTCAGCTCTTTTACCTAACTGGAAAAATAAAAAGTAGCTTTTCTGCACCTTAATTTTTTCACAAGTAAAATAGGTATATTTTCTAAGATATAGGATTTCTAAGTAGAGGAAGTAAAAACAAACAAACAAACAAACTCTCAGTCAGCTTCCAGGAAGGAAACATAGTTCAGTTAGTTCAGTCGCTCAGTCATGTCTAACCCTTTGTGACCCCATGGACTGCAGCACGCCAGGCTTCCCTGTCCATCACCAACTCCCAGAGTTTACTCAAACTCATGTCCATTGAGTTGGTGATGCCATTCAAGCATCTCATCCTCTGTCATCCCCTTCTCCTCCCACCTTCAATCTTTCCCAGCATCAGGGTCTTTTCCAATGAGTCAGTTTTTTGCATCAGGTGGCCAAAGTATTGGAGTTTCAGCTTCAGCACAAATCCCTCCAATGAATATTCAGGACTGATTTCCTTTAGGATGGACTGGTTGGATCTCCTTTCAGTTCAGGGGACTCTCAAGAGTCTTCTCCAGCACCACAGTTCAAAAGCATCAATTCTGTGCTCAGCTTTCTTTATAGTCCAACTCTCACGTCCATAATTGACTACTGGAAAAACCATAGCTTTGACTAGACAGAACTTTGTTGGCAAAATAATGCCTCTGCTTTTTAATATGCTGTCTAGGTTGGTCATAGCTTTTCTTCCAAGGAGTAAGTGAAGTGAAGAGAAGTCACTCAATCATATCCTACTCTTTGCGACCCCATGGACTGTAGCCCACCAGGCTCCTGGATCCATGGGATTTTCCAGGCATGAATACTGGAGTGGGTTGCCATTTCCTTCTCCAGGGGATCTTCACGACCCAGGGATTGAACCTGGGTCTCCTGCATTGTAGGCAGACGGTTTACCATCCAAGCTACCAGGGAAGCCGGTAGGAGTAAGCATCTTTTAATTTCATGGCTGCAGTCACCATCTGCAGTAATTTTGGAGCCCAAGACAATAAAGTCTCTCACTGTTTCCACTGTTTCCCCGTCTCTTTGCCATAAAGCGATGGGACCAGATGCCATGATCTTCGTTTTCTGAATGTTGAATTTTAAGCCAACTTTTTCACTCTCCTCCTTCACTTTCATCAAGAAGCTCTTCAGTTCCTCTTTGCTTTCTGCCACAAGTGTGATGCCATCTGCATATCTGAGGTTACTGATACTTCTCCCAGCTATCTTGTTTTTTTTTGTTTGTTTTGCATACAAGCTAAGAATATTTTAGTTTCTGAAAGACCTGGGGTATTTTATATCCAGTTCTGCTCTTCTCAGGTTTTTTTTAATTTATTTATTTTTGACTGCACTGGGTCTTTGTTGTTGCACATAGGTTTTCTCTAGTTGCAGTGAGTGGGGGCTAATTTCTAGTTGTGGCACAGGGGATTGTCATTGTGGTGGTTCCTCTTCTTGCAGATAATGGGTTTTAGGGTATGCAGGCTTCAGTAGTTGTGGCACTATGGCTCAGTCTAGAGGGCAGGCTCAGTAGTCATGGCCTTCAGGCTTACTTGTCCTGTGGCATGTGGAATCTGCCCAGACTGGGGATCAAACCTTTGTCCTCTGTGTTGGCAGATGATTCTTTTTTTAAATTATTTTTTATTGAAGGACAATTGCCTTACACAATTTTGCTGTTTTCTGTTAAACATCAACATGAATCAGCCATAGGCATACTTATATCCCCCCACTTTTGAAATTCTCCCCATCCCACCCCTCTAGATTGATACAGAGCCCCTGTTTGAGTTTCCTTAGCCACACAGCAAATTCCCAATGGCTATCTATTTTACATATGGTAATGTAAGTTTCCATATTACCCTTTACATACATCTCACCCTCTCCTCCCCTCTCCCCATGTCCATAAGTCTATTCTCTATGTCTGTTTCTCCATTGCTGCCCTGTAAATAAATTCTTAAGTATCATTTTTCTAGATTCCATATATATGCATTAGAATATGGTATTTAGCTTTCTCTTTCTGATTCACTCACTCTGTATAATGTTCTAGGTTCATCCACCTCATTAGAACTGACTCAAATGTGTTCCTTTAAATGGCTGAGTAATATTCCATTATGTATATGTACCACAACTTCTTTATCCATTCATCTGTTAATGTATATCTAGGTTGCTTCCGTGTTCTATTTTAAATAGTGCTGCAGTGAACATTGGGTCACATGTGTCTTTTTCAATTTTGGTTTCCTCAGGGTATATGCCTAGGAGGGGGATTTCTGGGTCATATGGTGGTTTTATTCCTAGTTTTTAAAGGAATCGCCATACCGTCTTCCATAGTGGCTGTATCAATTTACACTCCCACCAACAGTGCAAGAGTGTTGCCTTTTCTTCACACCTTCTCCAGCATTTATTGTTTGTAGGCTTTTTGATGATGGCCATTCTGACTGGTGTGAGGTGATATCTCATTGTAGTTTTAATTGCATTTCTCTAATAATGAATGATGTTGAGCATCTTTTCATGTGTTTGTGATCCATCTGTATATCTTCTTTGGAGAAATGTTAGTTTAGGTCTTTCTCCCACTTTTTGATTGGGTTGTTTGTTTTTCTGGTATTGAGTAGTATTGTATTTCTGTATTTTCTTGTATTGAGCTGCTTGTGTATTTTGGAAATTAATCCTTTGTCAGTTGTTTCATTTGCTATGATTTTCCCATTCTGAGGGTTGTCTTTTCACCTTGCTTATAGTTTCCTTTGCTGTACAAAAGCTTTTAAGTTTAATCAGGTCCTACTTGTTTACTTTTGTTTTTGTTTCCAGTACTCTAGGAGGTGGGTCATAGAGGATCTTGCTTTGATTTATGTCATTGAGTGTTCTGTCTATGTTTTCCTCTAAGAGTTTTAAAGTTTTTGGTCTTACATTTAGGTCTTTAATCCATTTTGAGTTTATCTTTGTGTATGGTGTTAGGAAGTGTTCTAATTTCATTCTTTTACATGTAGCTGTCCAGTTTTCCCAGCACCATTTATTGAAGAGACTGTTTTTGCCCCATTTTACATATCTTTACCTCCTTTGTCAAAGATAAGGTAACCATAGGTGTATGGGTTTATTTCTGGGCCTTCTATCTTGTTTCCTTGGTCTGTATTTCTGTGTTTGTGCCAGTACCATACTATCTTGATGACTGTAGCTTTGTAGTATAATCTGAAGTCAGAAAGGTTGATTCATCTAGCTCCATTCTTCATTCTCAAGACTGCTTTTACTATTTGGGGTCTTTTGTGTTTCCATATGAATTGTGAAATTTTTTGTTCTAATTCTATGAAAAATGCGATTGGTAATTTGATAGTGATCACACTGAATCTGTAGACTGTGTTTGGTAGTATAGTCATTTTCACAATATTGTTTCTTCCTACCCAGGAACATGCAATATCTCTCCTTCTATTTATGCCATCTTTGATTTCTTTCATTAGTGTCTTATAATTTTCTGTGTAAGATTTTTTGTCTCCTTAGGTACGTTTATTCCTAGATATTTAATTTTTTTTGTTGCAATGGTGAATGGGATTGATTCCTTACTTTCTCTTTCTGATTTTTCATTGTTAGTGTATAGATATGCAAATGATTTCTGTGTATTGATTTCATATCCTGCAACTTTGCTTAATTCACTGATTAGCTCTAGTAATTTTCTGATATTATCTTTAGGGTTAGATATGTATAGTATCATGTCATCTGAAAACAGTGAGAGATTTACTTCTTTTCTGGTCTGGATTCCCTTTCTTTCTTTTTCTTATCTGACTGCTGTAGCTAGGACTTCCAGACCTATGTTGAATAATAGTGGTGAAAGTGGACACCTTCTCTTGTTCCTGATCTTAGGGTGAATGCTTTCAGTTTTTCACCATTGAGAATAATATTTTCTGTAGGCTTATCATATATGGCCTTTACTATGTTGAGGTAGGTTCCTTCTATGCCCATTTTTTGAAGAGTTTTAATTCTGAAAGAGATGGGAATACCAGACCACCTGACCTGCCTCTTGAGAAACCTATTTGCAGGTCAGGAAGCAGTAGTTAGAACTGGACATAGAACGACAGACTGGTGCCAAATAGGAAAAGGAGTATGTCAAGGCTGTATATTGTCACCCTACTTATTTAACTTATATGCAGAGTACATCATGAGAAACACTGGGCTGGAAGAAGCATAAGCTGGAATCAAGATTGCCAGGAGAAATATCAATAACATCAGATATGCAGATGACACCATCCTTATGGCAGAAAGTGAAGAAGAACTAAAGAGCTTCTTTTAAAAGTGAAAGAGGAGAGTGAAAAAGTTGGCTTAAAGCTCAACATTCAGAAAACTAGGATCATGGCATCTGGTCCCATCACTTCATGGGAAATAGATGGAGAAACAGTGGAAACAGTGGCTGACTTTATTTTTCTGGGCTCCAAAATCACTGCAGATGGTGACTGCAGCCGTGAAATTAAAAGATGCTTACTCCTTGGAAGGAAATTTATGACCAACCTAGACAGCATATTAAAAAGCAGAGACAGGGAGGCGCCAAGATGGCGGAGGAGTAGGATGGGGAAAACACTTTCTCCCCCACAAATTCATCAAAAGAGCATTTAAACGTCGAGTAAATTCCACAAAACAGCTTCTGAATGCTGGCAGAGGACATCAGGCACCCAGAAAAGCAACCCAACTCTTCGAAAGGAGGTAGGAAAAAATATTAAAGACAATAAAAGAGACAAAAGAGGGAGGGACGGAGTTCCGTCCCGGAAGGGAGTCTTAAAAAGAGAGAAGTTTCCAAACACCAGGAAACCTTCTCACTGCCGAATCCGTGCCGAGCTTTGGAAGCACAGAGGGCAACATAACAGGGAGAAAAAATAAATAAACAATTAAAACTCGCAGATTGCGAGCCCTATGGTAACTCCTCCAGCGGAGAAGCAGCGCAGACGCCTGCATCCGCCATTAGCAAGCGGGGGCTGGGCAGGGAGGCGCGGCGCGGGCTGCATCGTTGAGAGTAAGAATCTGGCCTGAATACCCTGAGCACTATCTGAGCGAAATAATTTGGGCTAGCAAACCAGACTGTGGGATATCTACCATGCGAAAAGCCAGCCCTAACCTAAGACACCGCCAGCCCGTGCACGGAAAAAAGGACTAAACAGAGATAGCCGGCTGCAGACCTTCCCCCTCCGGTGACAGGCAGCCAGAGCCGGAAGGGGGCAATCGCAGCCCCAGAGAGACATTATTTATAAAACTGGCTTCTTTGCTAACTAAAACTTATTGGGGGTCTGGACGGTCAACATCTGCCTGAGAAGGTGCGCCGGTTTTACACCCAGATAACCGAGTGGCAGGGAGGCGATAAGTCGCAGCATTGGCGCTCGCCAAACACCTCATCACCTGAGCTGCTCGGACCTGGGAAGAGCACAAAACGCAGGCCCAACTGAGTCTGCGCCTCTGAGGACTACCTGAGTGCCTGAACCTGAGCAGCTTGGACCTGGGAGGTGCATGCAACCCAGGGCCAGCCTCGGATTGTTCCCGGCGGAACAACCTAGAGCCCGAGCAGTGTGGGCAGGGAGGCTACACGCGTCGTGAGCGGGGGCAGACCCAGGGTGGCTGAGGCACTGCGAGCGCACGCCAGTGTCATTTGTTTGCAGTATCCCTCCCTCCCCACAGCGCGACTGAACAAAGAGAAGAAATACAGCTCCACCCACCAGAACACCGACACAAGCTTCCCTAACCAGGAAACCTTGACAAGCCACCTGTACAAACCCACACACAGCGAGGAAACACCACAATAAAGATAACTGCACAAACTGCCAGAATACAGAAAGGACACCCAAACTCAGCAATTTAAACAACATGAAGAGACAGAGGAATACCCAGCAGATAAAGGAACAGGATAAATGCCCACCAAACCAAACAAAAGAGGAAGAGATAGGGAATCTACCTGATAAAGAATTCCAAATAATGATAGTGAAATTGATCCAAAATCTTGAAATTAAAATGGAATCACAGATAAATAGCCTGGAGACAAGGATTGAGAAGATGCAAGAAAGGTTTAACAAGGACCTAGAAGAAATAAAAAAGAGTCAATATATAATGAATAATGCAATAAATGAAATTAAAAACACTCTGGAGGCAACAAATAGTAGAATAACAGAGGCAGAAGATAGGATTAGTGAATTAGAAGATAGAATGGTAGAAATAAATGAATCAGAGAGGATAAAAGAAAAACGAATTAAAAGAAATGAGGACAATCTCAGAGACCTCCAGGACAATATTAAACGCTACAACATTCGAATCATAGGGGTTCCAGAAGAAGAAGACAAAAAGAAAGACCATGAGAAAATACTTGAGGAGATAATAGTTGAAAACTTCCCTAAACTGGGGAAGGAAATAATCACCCAAGTCCAAGAAACCCAGAGAGTCCCAAACAGGATAAACCCAAGGCGAAACACCCCAAGACACATATTAATCAAATTAACAAAGATCAAACACAAAGAACAAATATTAAAAGCAGCAAGGGAAAAACAACAAATAACACACAAGGGAATCCCCATAAGGATAACAGCTGATCTTTCAATAGAAACTCTTCAAGCCAGGAGGGAATGGCAAGACATACTTAAAATGATGAAAGAAAATAACCTACAGCCCAGATTATTGTACCCAGCAAGGATCTCATTCAAGTATGAAGGAGAAATCAAAAGCTTTTCAGACAAGCAAAAGCTGAGAGAATTCTGCACCACCAAACCAGCTCTCCAACAAATACTAAAGGATATTCTCTAGACAGGAAACACAAAAATGGTGTATAAACTCGAACCCAAAACAATAAAGTAAATGGCAACGGGATCATACTTATCAGTAATTACCTTAAACGTAAATGGGTTGAATGCCCCAACCAAAAGACAAAGACTGGCTGAATGGATACAAAAACAAGACCCCTACATATGTTGTCTACAAGAGACCCACCTCAAAACAGGGGACACATACAGACTGAAAGTGAAGGGCTGGAAAAAGATTTTCCATGCAAATAGGGACCAAAAGAAAGCAGGAGTCACAATACTCGTATCAGATAAATTAGACTTTAAAACAAAGGCTGTGAAAAGAGACAAAGAAGGTCACTACATAATGATCAAAGGATCAATCCAAGAAGAAGATATAACAATTATAAATATATATGCACCCAACATGGGAGCACCACAGTATGTAAGACAAATGCTAACAAATATGAAAGGAGAAATTAACAATAACACAATAATAGTGGGAGACTTTAATACCCCACTCACACCTATGGATAGATCAACTAAACAGAAAATTAACAAGGAAACACAAACTTTAAACGATACAATAAACCAGTTAGGCCTAATTGATAGCTATAGGACATTTCATCCCCCCCCCCCCCCAAAAAAAGAGACTGCTCACTATGGCAATTATTGAAGCTGACTTAGGGTGACATAGAGGCTTATTTCCCTTTACCCTTCTGAGTTCTTAGCTGAGGATCTCTGTAAGAAATGACAGAATAGCAGGACAAAATCAAACAGAAGTTTATTAACATAAAAAATAAAATAAAATAAAAAGGAAGCAAATTCTAACACAGATTACAACATAGATAGACCTTGAAAATAGCTAAATGGAATAAGCCCAGTCACAAAAGAACAAATACTTTGTGATTCCACTTGCATGAGCTATCTCGAATAAGCAAATTCATAGAGTCAGAAAAAAAAAATAAAAAAAAAAATAATAAAAAGCAGAGACATTACTTTGTCAACAAAGGTCCGTCTAGTCAAGGCTATGGTTTCTCCAGTGGTCATGTATGGATGTGAGAGTTGGACTATAAGGAAAACTGAGAGCCAAATTGATGCTTTTGAACTGTGGTGTTGGAGAAGACTCTTGAGAGTCCCGTGGACTGCAAGGAGATCCAACCAGTCCATCCTAAAGGAGATCAGTCTTGTATGTTCATTGGAAGGACTGATGTTGAAGCTGAAATTCCAATACTTTGGCCAACTGATGCAAAGAGCTGACTCATTGGAAAAGACCATGATTCTGGGAAAGATTGAGGGTGGGAGGAGAAGGGGATGACAGAGGATGAGATGGCTGGATGGCATCACCAACTCGATGGGCATGGGTTTGGGTGGACTCTGGGAGTTGGCGATGGACAGGGAGTCCTGGCGTGCTGCGGTTAATGGGGTCGGAGAGAGTCGGACTTGACTGAGCGACTGAACTGACTGACTGACAATATCAATGAGATCAGTCTCATCTAATATATCATTTAAGGCTTGTGTTTCCTTATTAATATTTTGTTTTGATGATCTGTCCAGTGGTGTAAGTGGGGTGTTAAAGACTCTTATATTACTGTGTTCCTGTCAATTTCTCCTTTTATGTCTGTTAGTGTTTGTCTTATGTATTGAAGTGCCCCTATGTTGGGTGCATAGATATTTAAAATTGTTATGTCTTTCTCTTTGATTGATCCCTTGATCATTATGTAGTGCCCTTCCTTATCTCTTGTAATTGTCTTTATTTTAATGTATATTTTGTCTGATATGAGGATTGCTACTCCAGCTTTCTTTTGCTTCTGATTTGCAGAGAATATGTTTTTCCATTCTCTCACTTTCAGTCTATATGTGTCTTGAGGTATGAAGTGGGTTTCTTGTAGACAGTATATATATGGGTCTTGTTTTTGTATCTATTCAGCCAGTCTCTGTCTTTTGGTTGGATCATTTAATTCATTTACATTTAAAGAAACTATTGATATATATGTTCCTATTGCCATTTTCTTAACTGTTTGGGGTTGATGTTGTAGATTTTTTTGCTTCTCTTGTATTTCTTGACTAAATAAGCCCCTTTAACATTTGTTGTAAAGCTAGTTTGTTGGTACAGAATTCTTTTAATCTTTGCTTGTCCGAAAACCTTTTTATTTCTCCATCAATTTTGAATGAGATCCTTGCCGGGTATAGTAATCTTGGCTGTAGATTTTTCCCTTTCAGTACTTTAAATATAAACTGCCATTCCCTTCTGGCCTGCAGCGTTTCTGCTGAAAGATCAGCTGTTAAGTGTATGGGGTTTCTCTTTTATGTTACTTGTTGCTTCTCCCTTGCTGCTTTTAATATACTTTCTTTGTGTTTAGTCTTTGTTAGTTTGATTAGTATGTGTCTTGGTGTGTTTCTTCTTGGGTTTATCCTGTAGGGGGCTCTTTGTGCCTCTTTGGATATGCAAAGTTAAATAGAGGTAGATAAGATTTATATACATTAAAGATTAACTGAAAGGGGAAAAGAAAAGTAGGAAAAGCAAACTAAGGAATAAATGTAGAAAAATAATAATACATTTAAAACTTAAAAATTAAAAGAAAAAAAAGAGGAAAACTTTGCAGAATGGCAAAAGCCCATCGTAGAGGCAGAGGTTTATGACAAAAATGTGACTGATGAAAATAAAAAAAAAAAGCTCAAAAGCTTAACTGGATTTCTTAGTGCCAATAAAATCAACACCTACAACAGAGAGGGGAAAAGCGGGGTGGTGGTGGAGAAGCAAAAAATCTAAAAGAATCTACAGAACAAGTCAAAACATAAGAATAATAAATGTTTTTCTTGAGTCACTGCTGTCAGAGTCCTTTCCCTCGCTGGGAGTTGCAGTCTACCTTACTTCCCTAGAAAGCCCTCCAGCACTGTGCTGATCTCTGGTCCTGCTGTGGGTGCAGCTCAGATTCTAATCTGGTCCCACTTCTGTCTGTTCTTGCCTCCAGTGTCCACAGCTATCAGAGCTAGAGTGTTTTCTTTTATGGAAGCTCTCAATACCCTTTTACATAGTCCATCAATACAGAGTCTGCTTAGTTGATCATGTGGATTTAATCTGCAGCTTGTACAGCTGGTGGGAGGATTTTGGGTCTTATTCCTTAGCCACACTGCCCCTGGATTTCAATTGTGGTTTTATTTCCACCTCTACATGTAGGTCGACCACTGGGGTTTAGCTCCTGAGGCATCCCTGGAGGACTTGGGTTTGCCCCTGTGAGGGCCAGGTGTGGAGCTGGTGCAGCTGCTTGGGTCACAGGGGTTCTGGCTGCACCAGGTATTCAGGGGAGTTGGCAGCTAGGGCAGCAGGAAATATCGTGCTCTAGAAGGGTATGGCAACCAGTATTGGCCAATACGCTCCAGTATTCTTGCCTGGAGTACCCATTCCCTGACAGAGAAGCCTGGTAGGCCACAGTCTACAGGGTTGCAAAGAGCTAGACACACCTGAAGTGACCCTGGGAGCATAGATGCAAGTCTTTTTTGCCTGTGGTAGCTCTGCCCCAGTGAGAGTTGATTATGAAGATGGCACAGCTGCTTGGCTTGTGGGACCCTGGCAGTGCCAATTGTGCAGGGACACAGACTGCCTCTGCTGCAGGAGTTATGGTCCTATCAGAGTCTTTTTTGAGCCTCTTGTAGGTGTTGATAAGAAGGCCTCTTTGGCCAGTCTTTCTCCATAGCTCCACCTGTTCAGGCACTTAAAGGCTCCCTTAGCTGGGGTCCTTCTCTTTGTTCGGTACATCAGGCACATAGAGGGGCCCCCCTGGATGGGGTCCTACTCTGTAGATGGGCGTGTCAGGCACTTAAAGTGGCATCCTGGGTGGGGTCCTACCCTGTAGTTCAGTGCATCAGGCCTTTGATGGGCCAGTCTCTCTATTTTTCAACTGCTGATGCTGGCGTGTGGGGAGAGAGAGGCTATGGTGATGGCTCCACCCTCTGTGCATGACTCAGCAGTATCGCCTTGCTTGCATGGCTGTCTGGCTTTCCTCCACTGGCATTTCCCGCCACGATCTACTTCCTCACATCCCCTCAATCCAACTCTCCACATCAACAACAGCCCTGGATCTGAGATTGCTCCACAATCCCTAAACTCCAGCTCCCAGCCGCCATGCCTTCCAGGAGACCAGGGGTATGTATGGCTGCGGCAAGGACTGTTTGATTCTCATTCCATTTTATCAGCTGTTTCACTCTCAACCTTAAATGCTTCTCCTCTGACTCAGACAGTTTCCCTAATGTGGGGATTGGACCCCTGCTTCATTTCCCCCACCTGCTGAGGACAGGTCCAGTCCTACTAACACTCCTGTTTTTTCCCCTAGTTCCTTCATCCTACCAAGTTTTGTGTGGTTCTATATATTCTTTTCCATTGGTCAGGTGTACCTGTCTGCTCTCTGTTGGTGTTCTGCAGGCACTTCTGTATCTTAGGGTGTATTCCTGATGTATTCATGGAGAGAGTAGTACTCCACATCCACATAATCCTCTGCCATCTTGTTCTCTATCCCAGCAATCTTGATTCCAGCTTGTGCTTCATCTAGCTTGGCATTTTGCATGATGTACTCTGCATATATGTTAAAAAAGCAGGGTGATAATATGCAGCCTTGACGTATTCCTTTCTCAATTTGGAACCATTCTGTTGTTCCATGTCCAGTTCCAGTTGTTGCTTCTTGACCTGCATACAGATTTCTCATAAGGCAGGTAAGGGGGTCTGGTATTCCCATCTCTTTAAGAATTTTCCACAGTTTATTGTAATCTACATAGTCAAAGCCTTTGGCATAGTCAATAAAGGAGAGATAGATGTTTTTCTGGAACTTTCTTGCTTTTTCAGTGATCCAATGGATGTCGGCAATTTGATTTCTGGTTCCTCTGGCTTTTCTAAATCCACCTTGGACAGCTGGAAGTTCATGGTTCATGTACTGTTGAAGTTTGGCTTGGAGAATTTTGAGCATTCTTTTGCTAGCATGTGAGATGAGTGCAATTGTGCGATAGTTTGAACATTGTTTGGCATTGCCTTTCTTTGGGATTGGAATGAAAACTGACATTTTTGAGTCCCTTGGCCACTGCTGAGTTTTCCAAATTTGCTGGCATACTGAGTGCAGCACTTTCACAGCATTATCTTTTAGGATTTGACATAGCTCAACTGGAATTCTATCACCTCTGCTAGCTTTGTTCGTAGTGATGCTTTCTAAGGCCCACTTGACTTTGCATTCCAGTATGTCTGGTTATAGGTGAGTAATGACACCATCTTGATTATCTGGGTCATTAAGATATTTTTTGTACAGTTGTTCTGTGTTTTCTTGCCACCCCTTCTTAATATCTTCTGCTTCTGTTAGGTCCATACCATTTCTGTCCTTTATTGTGCCCATCTTTTCATGAAATGCTCCCTTGGTATCTCTAATTTTTTTGAAGAGATCTCTAGTCGTTCCCATTCTATTATTTTCCTCTATTTCTTTGCAATGATCACTGAGGAAGGCTTTCTTATCTCTCCTTGCTATTCTTTGGAACTCTGCATTCAGATGAATATATCTTTCCTTTTCTCCTTTGCCTTTAGCTTCTCTTCTTTTCTTAGCTATTTGTAAGGCCTCCTCAGACAACCATTTTGCCTTTTTGAATTTCTTTTTCTTGGGAATGATCTTGATCACTGCCTCTTGTGCAATGTCACAAACCTCCATCCATAGTTCTTTAGGCACTCTATCAGATCTAATCTCCTGAATCTATTTGTCACTTCCAGTGTATTATCTTAAGCAATTTGATTTAGGTCATGCCTGAATGGTCTAGTAGTTTTCCCTACTTTCTTCAATTTAAGTCTGAATTTGGCAATAAGGAGTTCATGATCTGAGCCACAGTCAGGTCCCAGTCTTGTTTTTGCTGACTGTATAGAGCTTCTCCATCTTTGGCTGTAAAGAATATCTGTCCATCTTTGGCTCCATCTTTGCAGCCATAGATAGACAGAGGGAAACATAGGGAACACTCAAATGAGAAATTGAATGGAGAAGGTAGCCTACAAAGGTATGGACAAAGTTAAAGAACCTCTACAAGGGGTTATGAAGCACTGTAGGGCGAGGAACAGAAATACCACTAGGGCTAGATCTGAAGAAGCAATTGGAGTGAATGATTTTCAGATGCTAAAAATAGTGCTGTGCTTGTGGGAGGGACCCTTCTGGAGCTGTGGCCTTTGGTAGAGAGACCATACCAGTTAGACCACAGCCAGGCAGGGAGTGCGATCAGGGAATAAATATCCTGACTACTTCTCTTTATTCCCACCCTCCCATTTTCTGCTAGTTCCAGAGTGGCCAAATTCACTCAGAAGGAACACAATAATACAGCTGATACAGATTAGCAACTGTGGAATGGTGAAGAAGGGATGGGGAGAAAAATCTCTCTTTCTGTCGATCTGTGGATCCAAGATGAGCATACTGCTCACTGCTGAACACACAGGATAACCATATAACTTGTTATCTAAATTACAACATTTTTGAGAATGAAAGGGAATACTATGATTAGTAATTGCACAGGGACAGAAGGCAGAAAATAGAACTGTGCTGGACGAATCAGGACTTAATGTCACCTTACTAACGGAGCATGACAAGGCTAGATAAATGTGAATTTCCTTCTCTTTCTTCACCATGTTTTTCAGATTTTCTCCTCTTGTAATAGAGTAGTGGGGATATTTTGAGAAAGAAGATTGGGTTATTTTAATAAAGCAATTTAGACTCACCTCCCCATGGCAGGCTTTTCAAAGTTGGTAATTATTACTGAGTCCTTTGCTAACGTATGCTGGAAGAATGTGAAGATATAGGTTGTGCTTTAAACCTGAGACCTGATTATCTTGTTTAGTAGGCTCTCTCTGCTTAGAAACCTCACTTGAAGGCAGTGGAGGCAAGAGAGAGTCTATTATTCAATAAATGGAAAATACATACTATGTACAGGGGGATATGGTGAGCTATTTATTCTTCTCTGGCCATGGTGTTTCTGTCTTATTTATATCTTAAAACCAATTGCTACACACATTGGGTGCTTTGATTTGGAAGATACCTGTGATTAATATTTTCACTTGTGGTAAATGTGGTTGCCCAGAAGTGGTGTTCCATGTCTTTATATATAACACAGACTAAGACAAGGAATGCTAACAAATGCAAGCAATTATAGAGATCAACAAGCCTTTCATCACATGCTGATAGGTATATTGAAGTTTCAAAGGTAAAACTAATTTCAGTTAAGCCAAGAAACATCAATATGATCAAATGTTATGGAGCGTATTTGAACAAAGCAAGCTCTAATTGTGGAAATTGTGTGTACTTTACCTTCTACATAAGCTTTTGCTGGAATTTTGAACTACATACTTGGGAAATAAATAACCTTGGTTATTTCTGCTTCTTGGTATTTCAGCTTGTGTATTTATGATTTGACCACCCTGTCTGTGACAGCTCTGTCAACATCAGTAACCTGATGCTTTCCTTTGAGGTTCCCTGAGATCAAGGACAGTGTGGGCTTGAACTCACCTGTGGTGCCCTTGCTCTTGGCTTACTGACTTCCTCGAAACCATTACCTTTGCTCAGCTTACATGAGTCTCTGCTCATAGGCTCTTGTATTGCACCTTTGCCATCCATCCAGATTTGAATAAGGTCTCCTCAAGGAGTGACTTACTCTTTTCCTTCAGAGATTTCTTTTTAGTTAACAATTAGGAGAGTCACTTAACTGTGACTCTAATTGGTTGGGGTGACATTTGGCTTACTTAGCCCTCATGTTTTGACAACCCTATTGGAAGATAGGTATATTCTTCAAGGAAAATGCTTACTAACTTTCCAGTGAAAAGTTTGACATTAAACGTTTTATTAGTAAGAAAGCTTTTAACTAGGTTATTCCACCTGTTCTGTGCACCAATGATGTCTTAACTCTCTAGAGTTCAGACTAACTGTGCATTGTATGATGTTGTTTATCTGGAGAAGCTGCAGACTTCTAGATTTAGGATTTTGTGTCCTTTGATAGCATGCTATTGATAAGAATGCAAGGAGATCAAAGCAGTCAATACTAAAGGAAGTCAGTCCTGAATATTCACTGGAAGGAGTGATGCTGAAGCTGAAGCTCCAATACTTTGGCCACCTGATGGGAAGAACTGACTCACTGGAAAAGACCCTGATGCTGGGAAAGGCTGAAGGCAGGAGGAAAAGGGGATGACAGAGGATGAGATGGTTGGATGGTATGACTGACTCAATAGACATGAATTAGAGAAAGCTCCGGGAGTTGGTGATGGACATGGAAGCCTGGCAATCTGCAGTCCATGGGGTCAAAAAGAGTCAGATACGACTGAGTGACTGAACTGACTGATCTATAAGAAAACCTCTTAAACCAAGGTTAGTCACAGTCCCAATTAAGGGTTCAGTTCATTTCAGTCACTCAGTTGTGTCCGACTCTTTGCAACCCCATGAATCGCAGCATGCCAGGCCTCCCTGTCTATCACCAACTCCTGGAGTTCACTCAGACTCAAGTCCATCGAGTCAGTGATGTCATCCAGCCATCTCATCCTCTGTCATCTCCTTCTCCTCCTGCCCCCAGTCCCTCCCAGCATCAGAGTCTTTTCCAGTGAGTCAACTCTTCGCATGTGGTGGCCAAAGTATTGGAGTTCCAGCTTTAGCATCATTCCTTCCAAAGAAATCCCAGGGCTGATCTCCTTCAGAATGGACTGGTTGGATCTCCTTGCAGTCCAAGGGACTTTCAAGAGTCTTCTCCAACACCAAAGTTCAAAGGCATCAATTCTTCGGCGCTCAGCTTTCTTCACAGTCCAACTCTCACATCCATACATGACCACAGGAAAAACCGTAGCCTTGACTAGACAGACCTTTGTTGGCAAAGTAATGTCTCTGCTTTTTAATATGCTATCTAGGTTGGTCATAACTTTTCTTCCAAGGAGTAAGCATCTTTTAATTTCATGGCGGCAGTGATTTTGGAAGCCTTCCTAAAAGTAGAGTCAAACCCTCCCTAGATTTTTATAATGTGTCCATGCAAGAGCTTGTACTTTTTTTGAGTTCTTTCCTGGAGCTATTTGAGGTCAACTTCATGGTGGCTCAGCAGTAAAGAAGCCACCTGCAATGCCGGAGCTACAGGAGACCCGGGTTCGATCCTTGGGGGAAAGAAGACCCCCTGGATGAGAAAATGGCACCCCAGTCCAGTATTCTTGCCTGGAGAATCCCATGGACAGAGAAGCCCAGTTGGCTACAGTCCTTAGGGTTGCAAAGAGTCGGACATGGCTGAATCAACTTATCATGCACTCACCACAAAAAAAAGAATCAAGGTATTTATACAGTTAACATTGGCAAACAGTTTTAAGGAGTCATGTGTAATTATAAGAAACTATTTTTGTTAGCAAATATGTTTTTAAGTTAAAAAGTGAAAATTAAAAAAAATTATCCAGTTATTATCATATAAGGGTAAAGCAAGAATTCATTAAAAAAATTGGCTGGGCAATTTATTTATTTGCTCACTAATGCTTTCTGAGTCCTGCTATGCACCAGATGTTCTTCTAGACACAGAAGATATAGTGGTGAGGAAGATAAGCCTCTTCTCTAATCTGATGGAGTTTACATTGTCAATGAGGGAGATACACAGTCAGTTCAGTTCAGTCACTCAGTCGTGTCTGACTTTTTGAGACCCCATAGACTGCAGCACACCAGGCCTCCAGGAGGTAAACACCAGGAGTTCATCACCAACTCCTGGAGTTTACTCAAACTCATGTCCATTGAGTTGGTGACATCATCCAACCATCTCCTCCTCTGCCTTCCCCTTCTCCTCCCACACTCAATCTTTCCCAGCATCAGGATCTTCTCCAATGAGTCAGTTCTTTGCATCGGGTGGCCAAAGTATTGGAATTTCAGCTTCAACATCAGTCCTTCCAATGAACACCCTGGACTGATCTCCTTTAGGATGAACTGGTTGGATCTCCTTGTAGTCCAAGGGACTCTCAAGAGTCTTCTCCAACACCACAGTTCAGAAGCATCAATTCTTCTGTGCTCAGCTTTCTTTATAGTCCAACTCTCACATCCATACATGACCACTGGAAAAACCATAGCCTTAACTAGACGGACCTTTGTTGACAAAGTAATGTCTCTGCTTTTGAATATGCTGTCTAGGTTGGTCATAACTTTCCTTCCAAGGAGTAAGCATCTTCTAATTTCATGGCTGCAGTCACCATCTGCAGTGATTTTGGAGCCCAGAAAAATAAAGTCAGCCACTGTTTCCACTGTTTCCCCATCTATTTGCCATGAAGTGATGGGACCAGATGCCATAATCTTCATTTTCTGAATGTTGAGCTTTAAGCCAACTTTTTCATTGTCCTCTTTCACTTTCATCGAGAGGCTCTTTAGTTCTTCTTCACTTTCTGCCATAAGGGTGGAGTCATCTGCATATCTGAGGTTATTGATATTTCTCCCGGCATTCTTGATTCTAGCTTGTGCTTCATCCAGCCCAGGGTTTTTCATGATGTACCCTGCATACAAGTTAAGTAAGTAGGGTGACAATATACAGCCTTGACGTACTCCTTTTCCTATTTGGAACCGGTCTGTTGTTCCATGTCCAGTTCTAACTGTTGCTTCCTGACTTGCATACAGATTTCTCAAGAGGCGGGTCAGATGGTCTGGTATTCCCACCTCTTTCAGAATTTTCCACAGTTTATTGTGATCCACACAGTCAAAGGCTTTGGCATAGTCAATAAAGCAGAAATAGATGTTTTTCTGGAACTCTCTTGCTTTTTTACTGATCCAGCAGATATTGGCAATTTGACTTCTGGTTCCTCTGTCTTTTCTAAAACCAGTTTGTACATCTGGAAGTTCATGGGTCACGTATTTCTGAAGCCTGGCTTGGGGAATTTTAAGCATCAGTCTACTAGCGTATGAGAGGAGTGCAATTGTGTGGTAGTTTGAGCATTCTTTGGCATTGCCTTTCTTTGGGATTGGGATGAAAACTGACCTTTTCCAGTCCTGTGGCCACTGCTGAGTTTTCCAAATTTGCTGGCATATTGAGGACAGCACTTTCACAGCATCATCTTTTAGGATTTGAAATAGCTCAACTGGAATTCCATCACCTCCACCAGCTTTGTTTATAGTGATGCTTTCTAAGGGCAACTTGACTTCATATCCCAGGATGTGTGGCTCTAGGTGAATGACCACACCGTTGTGATTATCTGGGTCGTGAAGATCTTTTTTGTACAGTTCTTCTGTGTATTCTCGCCACCTCTTCTTAATATCTTCTTCTTCTGTTAGGTCCATACCATTTCTGTCATTCATTGAGCGCATCTTTGCCTGAAATATTCCCTTGGTATATCTAGTATTCATCCAGCTTGAAAATCTGGAAGTTCACTGTTTATGTACTATTGAAGCCTGGCTTGGAGAATTTTGAGCATTCGTTTGCTAACGTGTGAGATGACTGCAATTGTGCAGTAGTTTGAGCATTCTTTGGCATTGTCTTTCTTTGGGATTGGAATGAAAACTGACCTTTTCCAGTCCTGTGGCCACTGCTGAGTTTTCCAAATTTGCTGGCATAGACAGTAATCCAAGTCTATGCCCTGAGCAGTAATGCTGAAGAAGCTGAAGTTGAACGGTTTTATAAAGACCTACAAGAACTTCTAGAACTCACACCCAAAAAAGATGTCCTTTTCATTACAGGGGACTAGAATGCAAAAGTAGAAAGTCAAGAAATACCTGTAGGAACAGGCAAATTTGGCTTTGGCATATAGAATGAAGTAGGGCAATGGCTAATAGAATGTTGCCAAGAGAATGCACTGGTCATAGTAAGCAGCCTCTTCCAACAACACAAGGGAAGATTCTACATATGGACATCACCAGAAGGTCAATACTGAAATCAGATTGATTATATTGTTTGCAGCCAAAAATGGAGAAGCTCTATGCAGTCTGCAAAAATAAGACCGGGAGCTGACTGTGGCTCGAATCATGAACTCCTTATTGCCAAATTCAGTCTTAAATTGAAGAAAGTAGGGAAACCACTAGACCATTCAGGTATGACCTAAATCATATCCCTTTAAATTATACAGTAGAAGTGACAAATAGATTCAAGGAATTAGATCTGATAGAGTGCCTGAAGAACTATGGACAGAAGTTTGTGGCATTGTACAGGAGGCAGTGACCAAGACCATCCCCAAGAAAAAGATACACAATAAACAGCTACAAAACAAGTAAATCAATAAACTTTCAGACAGTCTTAGGGTGCTGTGTGATGATCACTATGCTAGGGAATAATGGAGTGACTGCCCTTTAGGTTAAGGAAGGTCTTTTGGAGGAGGTGACTTTCAAAGCCAAGGTGTGAGTGACACGAGGCACCAGCCAGGCTACCATCTGGGTTCGTGCCATGTCTGTCAGTGGAAGCAGTGTGTACAAAGTCTCTGGGGCTGGAACCAGCCTGGCCCATTCTAGGTCTTGGAAGAAGGTCGGGAAGGCTGAAGTGGGCCTGAAGAAAAGTACTGTAAGATGGTAGGAAGGGCCTGAAAGGTCCTGTTGGGGTTTGAAAGTGAGATAAGGAGTTCAGCTTTTGTACTAAGTGCTGGGAGATATAACTGGAGGGCATACATAAGAGAGTGACATGATCTGATAAATGGATTTAAAAGATGCTCTGGCTGCTGGGTGAAGAATTAACCATACAAGAGCAAGAGCAAAAGCCTGGAGACCACTGACAAGCTATTACACCACCAGAGAGCAATTTTAGTGGTTTTTACTAGGGGATATATGAGATAAGGGTGGAGAGAAGTAGGCAGAATGGGGAAAAGTCTTGCTTTGGAATGTTTGACTTTCAAATACAGTCTATATGAACGTAATCATCAATGACTAGCATCAGAGCATAGTTTGTTTCTTGTTCACAGAACAAGATTGCCTAAGCAAGACCCCAAGAGGAACTGATAAGCATCCTTGCTGTACTCTTCTTTCATTAGTTTTCTTGGCCTTTTGTCTATAATCTGTGCATGTGCTAAGTCACTTCAGTCATGCCTGTCTCTTTGAGACCCTGTGGGCCACAGTCTGCCAGGCTCCTCTGTCCATGGTATTCTCCAGGCATGAATAGTGGAGTTGGTTGCCATGCACTCCTCTGGGGGATCTTCCCAACCCAGGGATCAAACCCAAGTCTCTTACATCTCCTGCATTAGCAGGCAGATTCTTTACTACTAGCGCCACCTGGGAAGTCCTTCTCATATAATACTGTGGGGAAGTTCCTTTCAGTATGCTCATAGTCAGAGAGTGTTTGTGTTAGCCTGCCTCCCTCCAACTTCCTGTATACAATATAGTTTATAGATTTTCATGTTATTTAGAAAAGGGTGCTGGTAACCTCAGGTCAGTTTGAAAGTAGTACAAGTATGGCAGAAAGAGACACTGAATAAGTTGATGTGGAGGATAAAATGACCCATACTGAATGAATTTCATAAGAAAGAAGGAGATGTAAACAAACACATATTAGATGACACACGGACTGGAAGTGATGTGAGGGGTACATTACAGAAGATCCTAATTAGTAAGCTAAGGTTTCTCACAAGCCCGGTTCTGATATCTTGATTAAATATTTAGAAGGAAGTCTAAGGAAGAGAGTAAAAAGAGGCAAGAGAGTTATAAGGAGAGGAAAGTTTAGAGTGAAAGTTTAGAGTAAGCAAAGCCTACACAAGAAGAGGGGAAGAGATCCATACCCCATTCCCCTCAGAAAACCCAAGACAAACCCCAAACAAATGAACAAACAAAACCTCAGTCTCTGAACAAAGTCCAATCAATATTTTGGTAGTAAGAATGTTGACTTAAGAGTCAGGCAGGTCTGAATTTGAATCCAGATTCTATGTTACACAGGAATCCTTGAACGGGGCTGTCTCTGAGCCTCAGTTTCCTATTTATAATATTGAAACATAATGCCATTTATATAATTGTAGTAACTTTGAGGCAGATTGAATGAGCTGGCATCATTGGCAAGATTTCCATTTTTTTCTCTGTGTGTCTCTGGCAAGAGGTTTAACCCTTTTACAGTTTTGGTTTCCTTATCTGTAAAATGTTGTCTAAAATATTATCACTGCTATACATATTACAGTTGTTTAAATTATACATATTACAGTTGGTCTAAAAAGGGCAATCAATAATTTTCTTTCTGCTATTTTATTTCCTTCAACTCTTGTATCATTTTACCACTCCTCCTCCGTTCTGTAAAATCTTTCTTCCCCCCACAGTGTTCAAGTTGCATTCTACAGGTTTCCATACACAAATATATGCTTGCCTTAAACTTTTTTCCTCCTATGTGATTTCTCCCTCTGTTTGGCATAATTATTAATAGTTTATTTATTTATTTATTTTTGCTCTCAGGTTTCCTGGTTTGAATAACAAATTCTGTGCCCGTTCCACTCATGGTCCTTGTTACTCATTCAATGTGTTATTGGAAATACATGTATTTGGAAAACAGTGCTCTGTGATGGAAGGTTCATGTCAGGATTACTTTTGCAAAAGTGATTTTCTGAAAAAAAAAAAAAAGTAGTGTCTCGTTAACCAAGCAGACCATGAGTCGGCCCTGATTGATGGGGGGTTGGGGGGGCGCTGATGATAACCTGTCACTCTTGGAACATTCTGAGGCAAACCAGATGCACTCCTGTGGGTATTACCTCAAGCTGCATATTACAAACGTGCCTGTGATGTTGGAAAACTTCCTAGGCTCCTCTCTCTCACAAGCACAGATACAGGGCTGTCTCTGCATTTCAGGTACCATTATGTGTGTGTGGGGAGAGGTTGAATTGTCTTTTGTGCTCGTCAAAGAACCACAGCTTTCTTTGGGAAAATTTGCTTTCTGTGTCCCAACAGAAAAGACAGCAGGGTTGTCCTGGCGGAACTACTGGAGTGACATTTTTCTGGCATGATGGTTACATTTCTCAACCTGTCCATTTGGTGGAGGAAAACTCTTTTAAACTTTTAATCTGTACCTTGCCCTAGCATCATATTAGACGGGAGAAACCATACAACTTTGAATCCTGAACATTTCATTTCTGCTTGTACAGATTATCATAACACTTACCTGTTGTCTTCATAGAGTGATATTTGATTCATAATTCAATTGATTACTATATAGTCTTGCAGCAAGTGAGTGGAAGAATTAATAATACTATCATTAACAAATGCCAGACAATTTTAAACATTCATATCACTTCCTTCTCCACTATATGACTAGAAATTCATGTAAAGTGGTCATGCAAAATACCTCTGCCTTCAGGTAGCTTGCTAACGTCTTATAGATGTCCACATGAAAAAAAGTTGAAGAAAATGAGAATTTGATTTATTTATTTATTTTAAATTTAAATTTATTTATTTTAATTAGAGGCTAATTACTTTACAATATTGTACTGGTTTTGCCATACATCTACATGAATCCGCCACGGGTGTACACGTGTTCCCAGTCCTGAACCCCCCTCCCAACTCCCTCCCGATACCATCCCTCTGGGTCTTCCCAGTACACCAGCCCCAAGCTTCCTGTATCCTGCATCGAACCTTTGATTTTTAAAAAGTGCTAAATTGAGTTGAAAGCAAATGCTTCAGAATAGGATTTGAAATTATTTTGATTATTCAGTCTATCTAGCCAAAAGAATCTCTGAATACATTATTACTTTAGACCCAAATATTAGATGATATAGACTTATAAAAGCATTGGCTATAATTTTAGATGTCTGGCAGAACTAGGGTATCAACGTTTATTAAAACATTTTCTTTAGAAAAAAAAACATGAAATATTCATTGCTAATATAAACCAAACTTCCTTTCATATTAAATCTGGAATTAAAATAGGGTACTTTTAATTTTTGTAATGATAGGTACATTATTCCATAACAAAAATAGCTATAATTTAAGGGCTTGGTGGATGCTAGGTCTGTGATATATATGGTAATCTTCCCAAGCTGCTTAAGAGTTAGGTATTATTATGTTTAAATCACAGACAAGACTAGTAATTTGGTCAAAGTCACACAGTTAGTTATTGACAGTTTTCAATGCCAGGCAGGTCTTGCTGTTACATCCACTGTTATACAGAATGTAATTTGTTTACTGGGATGATCATTATTATATTTTCCTCCCAGATTTCATCAGTACTTTAGTGGAAGTCACAGTTTACTGCTGACCTAAATGCCTGTCAAACATCTTTTTATCCCTTTCTTAGCAGATTATCATCATCAGACTTTATTGCTTGGCTATTTCTATCACCA
Organism: Bos indicus x Bos taurus; assembly: GCF_003369695.1. Classification (NCBI taxonomy): domain Eukaryota; kingdom Metazoa; phylum Chordata; class Mammalia; order Artiodactyla; family Bovidae; genus Bos; species Bos indicus x Bos taurus. The sequence continues at coordinate 102,913,458 of NC_040079.1, read as the reverse complement.
CTACTTCTTAGTTTCCTGAAGGTGAGGTAGATATGAGACTATTTTGCCTTTCCTTGTTGAGGAATTTTGGATGTGTCTTGGTCCTGGTCTTCCACCTTGACCTCTAATACACGAAGTAATTGGTGCCATAGTTAAAGTTTACTGCACTAACAGGAACTAGCAGCGCTCCAAGCTTTTCTATTAAAAAAATTTTTTTACAAATGTTTTGATTCAGAATATTCAAAATTACACAACAAATAGGAAACTTTGCTCATTTCTATGGTATTATTTTTAAATATAACATTAAACATGGGCTTCCCAATGGTTGACCATACTTAAAGTTCATAAAGTAATTCCTTGGCTTCCTTGATGGCTCAGTGGTAAAGAATCTGCCTGTAATGCAGGAGGAGCAGGTTCCATCCTTGGATTGGGCAGATCCCCTGGAGGAGGAAATGGCTACTCCAGTATTCTTGCCTGGAAAATCCCAAGGACAGAGAGCCTGGTGGGCTACAGTCCATGGGGTCGCAAAAGAGTCGGACGTGATTTAGCGACTAAATAACAACAACAACAACTCCTTAGAACAGAAGAATGACACTTTATACTGGGAGATTTGGAGGCAGAGTCTGAAGCAACTGCTAAAATTATGAAGTTTCACAGAACTTTATTTTGTATTAAAAGTCCATGTAAATATTATATTCTAATTCATTATATACTTTATCTTTTTATATAAATACACTGTTTTAAGTACTTTCATGTAAATCTGATGTTTTAGGAAGATACGCCATATTTTTCGTGGAGTTTGAGCAAACTGTCTCATGTTTCCTGGTGATGCACATACTCTAGATTGAAAACAGTAAAGTTAAAGAATTTTCTCCAGAAAGATCTTGTTAGAATACTGAACCACTCATTCATTTATTTTTTCAGTGTTCATTCTGAGTAATGACTACTTAGATGTTGAGAACAGAGTTATAGTGAATTTAATCAAAGTTCTGCTTCCATGGATCTTACATTCAAGGGATAGGCATTAATAAATGATGAAGTAAACAAAAAAATACTAATCAATTTTAAGATGCAAAGAAAAGAAGGTATGGTGAGAGGGATTAAATGGGGATTTCTGTAGACATGGTAGATGAGGAAAGACTTTTCTGAGTATGTGATATTTTAAACTTACACCTGAATGATACGAAGTTGTTATTGTTGCTTAGTCACTAAGTTGTGTCCAGTTCTTTTGCGACCCCATGGATTGTAGCACATGAGGCTCCTCTGTCCATGGGATTTCCCAGGCAAGAATCCTGGAGTGGGTTGCCATTTTCTTCTCCGGGGAATTTTCCCAACTCAGGGATCGAATCCCTATCTCCTGCGTTGCAGGTGGATGCTTTACCACCGAGCCACAGAGAAGCCCCAGGGGAAGAAGGAAGCCATGTAATATATGTCACAGTAATTTCCAGCATACAGATGCAGGATACAGCAAAAGTCTTAGGGTGAGAATGAGTATGGCTTGTTCTTCTATCAGAAAGAAGACTGGTTATATAGAAAGTGAGTGGAAGAAAGGTGAACAATGAGCAGAGGGACCAGATTTTCAAAGCCTTCATAGACTATGGTGGCCAGAGTTTGGTTTCTATTCTATGTATGAAAGATGTGATTGGATCTTTGACAAATGGGGGAATGACATGATCTGATTTATCCTATTTAAAGATGACTCTGATTGCTGAGGGGAGAAAGGATTATAGAGGGTAAGAATGGAAGCAATGTACCAACTATATGGCCTGTAAAATAGCTTCCCTCATAGCTCAGTTAGTAAAGAATCCTCCTGCAATGCAGGAGGTTCAATCCCTGGGTCTGGAACATCCACTGGAGAAGGGATAGACTACCCACTCCAGTATTCTTGGTCTTCTCTTGCAGCTCAGCTGGTAAAGAATCCGCCTGCAATGCGGGAGACCTGGGTTTGATCCCTGGGTTGGGAAGATCCCCTGGAGAAGGGAAAGGCTATCCACTCCAGTATTCTGGCCTGGCCTGGAGACTTCCATGGACTGTATAGTCCATGGGGTCACAAAAAGTCAGACATGACTTAGTGACTTTCACTTTCACTTTTCACTTTCAAACAGAAATAGTAGTGGTTGTTATGACAAATATGGGATATGTTTAGAGTTACAGAGGAAAGGACTGACTCACTGATTAGGTGGACAAACACATTTGGATGAGGGGAAAATTATCAAAGGTTTTAGCCTGAGTAACTGGATGTGCCATTTGGTAAGATAGAGAGGATGATGATTTGAGGAGCAACTGAGCCCATCTTCATTTTGGGAAATCCACCATCCAGGTGAAGCTGTCAAACAGGGTACAGGAGCCAGAGAAAGGCTCAGGTGAGCATACTTCCCAGGGGGAGAACAGCAAATACAAACTCCCAAGTATGGGATAATGTTGATGAGTTTTAGGACCATCAAGAGAGCCAATGTGTCTGGAGCATGAAACCAGAGGGATACTGGTAAATGAGATCACAGAAGTGGGCTACAGAAAGGATCATTCTGAACCTGAAGATTGTGCAAAAGAGTTTGTATTGCATTCTAAGTATGACAAGAAATCACTGATGGGTTTAGTCCAAGTGACAAAGTCTGATAAACCATTTTTAAAGAATGACTCTCACTGTTATGTGATGAACTGATGGGGAGAGAGTGGTGCAAGAAGCAAAAGTAGAAATTCCTTTACTAATGAGTAAAGGAACTCATTAGAAGGTGAGTGGAACCAGGGATGTGAGGTATCTTGCCAGAGTGAATGAGTTCTGCATAATTACACGTTTTCCTCACCCACATTTTACATGAACTGTGAACATCCTCCTGTAGAGTCAAAGAGGTGAAAAATCTGTTTACAATGATATATATATAAACACAAATCATTTGTGCATAGTTATATCCACAATAAGTTTTCTAGGAACGCAAGTGTTGTGTATACTGAAGGAAACACGGTACTTGTTGTGTACTGAACTGTGCTAATAGATGCTCACATTTGGCAAATCAAGCCGTGATGGCAGTGTCACCTACGGTATTTAAGTAGCCAGTACCTCACATCTGTATCTGTCCTCATTTAAATTATCTTATTGATGGCTTTATGCAAGTTTAAGTATCTGATATCGTGTCTTGTGGAGTAGCAGTATTCATACATTTACATATTGAAATGTATCTTATGGGACACTATACTGATTTTTTGAAAAATACGTTACAATATTGAAGTCCTTCATTGGAATGACTGATGCAGAAGCTGAAGCTCCAATACTTTGGCCAATGATGCAAAAAACTGACTCATTGGAAAAGACCATGATGCTGGGAAAAATTGAAGGCAGGAGGAGAAGGAGATGACAGAGGATGAGATGGTTGGATGGCATCACCAATTCAATGGACATGAGTTTGAGCAAGCTCCAGGAGATGGTGAAGGACAAGGAAGCCTGTTGTGCTTCAGTCCATAGGGTTGCAAAGAGTCAGACACAACTGAGTGACTGAACTGACTGATACTGATCTTTTGAAAAATAGGTTACAATATTGATGAGTTTTATTACAAAGTGATTAAACTATTGTTATATAAAGAGAGCCATGTATCTGATAAATTGAGACCCATAGATCTAGGTAATAATGAATGACCTAGGAAGCTTAGGTTTCCACTGATGACTGATGTTAAACTAGGTGGAATTAGACCTGAAAGTCTCTTGGATTAATGTAATTTGCCCAAGAACACATAGTTAACTAACTACAGATGCTGATGTTGAATCCAGCACAGAATGTTTCCAAAGCTCATGTTGACTATATCATACACACCAGAAAGATTTATTTTCAGAAGTTTATTCATTGTACTAATAGTGTCCTGCTTAAATTCTTGGCCCAGTGAAAATATTTTAAAGCTGTGTTCCTGCTGGTAATAAGATAAAGGTGTTAATTCAGTCAATTTAATGATTAAAATAATTAAATTTGGAGAGTAAGAACAGATACAGTAATTGTTTGGTCCATTATGTGAAGAACAAATCCTGATTGTAGCTTCTTTTTTCACTTTTAGTTGTTGAGATACTTGTAGAAAAGACTGGGTTTTCTCATGATTTCTAATTTAAACTTGAAAATATGTTTCTATGTGGTTTTAGTTATTTCCTCTTAGCACAAATTTCTCCCGTATTGGTTAGGTAAATGCTTAATGATTGCTACAGATAGGAAACATACATAGATTTTTACTCTAAGATTTTTAAAACTAATACTTGTTTACTAGAATAGCTGCTCAGTTTTTTTAATTCCTGATTTCCCCGTTGTAGAAATTCAGTAGAAATTCACCTAATAAAACCTTATTTTTAGTGTCAGTGTTTTATCTTATGAAGTACCAACAATATTATTATTCTGTAGAAGAATAATTGAGAAGGATTTAACTAGACAGAAATTATCATGCAAAAAAGTAATTTTTAACAGTTACGATAGTTTTGTGAACCATAGTTCTAGGGACTATCACTAAAACATCTTAGTTTTAATGTTGTAAGAATTTGTAATATTTAAGAAAGATAGTTGCAACAGAATATATCAACAATATTTTGTTACTACATCGAAGGATTTTTTGATAGGGTTTTGACACTGGGGAAAAAACAATTTAAAAAACTCAAACTAAATGTCTTCTATTTGCATTGGAAATTGACGTGGTATTAAAAATTGATTTTTAACATTTCACTTTTATTGTGAGGCAATGCATAGCTCAGATCCATCGCATCATAGGAGATTTCTTAATCTTCACATTGCACCTTGCTCCTCATGGTGATTTGTGTCTGGCTTTGTCTTATGGATAGAAAGAGAAGATCTACTTACTTACTGAGTTGAAGATATAAAAGAAATTAATTACACTGCCTGTGGTTACTATCTGCACAGAATCAAATTACTTGGTTTAGGAAATATTTCATCTGTTAAAAATCCAATGTGGACCAGAGATAATGCACCTCAACCAAATAAATGGTAAAACCTCAAGATAAATTTACTTTTCATTACTCTGCCTGTGAGAGGCAGGCCACACATGTCCAGAACCTCTCCAGTGAGGCGCCTGAGACACAGTCATCCTTTCTTTACCAAATTGAATTGTAAACTATTCCTATTTAGGATCGTTTTTTAATGGTTTGAATGTTACTTAAAAAGCAAAATGCTGTGGAGTGGTGCTCCATATTCTCTAAGAAGACTTCTATGACTTCTATTTATCTTTTGCATCAGGATTTGACAGGTAACAAATGAAATTCCTTTTCTAAAATTAAATCTAGCTTCATTTCTATCTTTCACTCATAAAGGATGAAACATTATTTGCTTCTTGGACAGTTCCTGTGCTCTATCATCTTTCATTACTTTTATAAGTTCTGTCATAAAAGCTTTAGTCTTTTGGCCTTGGTTTCTAACTGCCTATTATACAGATAAGTGTCTGCATTTGATAATATAAAATCCTCAAATATTGCCTTATCTGCAATTAAAAAGTACTTTAAAAGCAGCATTAGGATATGATATTGTCTTTCATTTCTCTGTTATATTTGCCTTCTCGTATAGTTTTAGTTCTTTATGACCATGAAGAACAGTGTTTCTAGAGCACTTTGGACACTGTACTTCTCTGAGGTCCAGCCCTGATCATGTGCCTTCAACACACATCCTCACCTGGATGTCCCACGGTACCTTAACTTAACTCAGATGCTGTTCCTTCTCCTGCTTTCTCTATTAGACAGGATGGCAGATTATGGTCCTTGGGCCAAATCTTTCTTACTGCTTATTGTTGTATGGCCTTTCTGAAAAGTGAGAAGAGTTTTTACATTGTTAAAAGAAAATGAAAATAGTATTTCATGACCTGTGAAAATTAGATGAAATTCAAGTATCAATGTCCATAAAATGTTTTTACTGGAGTCCAGCCACACTTATTTATGTATTGCCTATGGCTGCTTTTGCACTACAATAGCAGAATGAGTGGTTGTAAAGGAGACTGTCTGGTTCTCAAAGGCTTAAAATAGCTTAAGCTACCTGGCTCTTCACAAAGAAAGTTTGCTGACTCTTGATCTATTTGAATAGAATATTTCACCACTCTCTCAACTCTTAATCTCCCAATAGCAAAACCTCTGAATTATCTTCCAGCCTTTCTTCTTATTCAGATGCATATCCTATTGCTGTATATAAGGAATATCTTCAGACCAGACTCCTTTATTGTGTTTCTACAACTTTAGCACATAAATCCTTACTGTCTGTTTCCTAGACAACTGCAATATTTCTTCTTAACCCCAGCTTCTCTCTCATAAAATTTAAATTCTATATTAGTACCAAAGCTATCATGTGAAAATCAATAGATTTTAGATCATTTCACTCCCTTGTTAAAGATGGCATTGGGACCCTGCTTCCCATAGAATGAAGTCCAAGTCCTTAGCATTGTAACAAATCCCTTCATTCACTGGCCCTGACTTTTTCTCCAGTTTCATCTCCCTTGGCCGCCTGTACCCTCCACTCCAACCCTTGCATTTTAAATTCCCACAGCACAGTACTTCTTATTGTCCCCCTGATATGTTGATGCCTTTCATGACTCTCTGCCTTTGCCATGCAGCTGCCTTTTTCTTTACTCCCCTTTTACTACTTTCTAAATAGCAAACTTGAATTAAATTTTGGAGATTCAGCTTAAATGTCACATTTAAGAATCCTTTCTTAGATCCTTCAGGTAAAGTTAATTTTTCACCCACTGCATTTCATCACTTCTTTGTGTTGTCATCATCTGTGTAGATATCTGAGTTCTTTCTCATTTTTGTATGCTAGAACCTAGCATTTCTCATAAAGAGGATAGTAAATATTTACTGAGTGAATAAGTGCTCATATGCTTTTAGAGAGATCCTTTAATTTAGCAGAGCTAAAATTATAAAATAATTACAGTCAAGTCTGTTAATTCTATCATGTCTGGAATAAAACTCTGAATCTTGTGGATGATTACCCAAAAGTCTCAGACATCTCCAACCACGATAGTTCTCATTATTTAGTTTTGTGGTTTCTTAACATGCAAAGTTGTTGAATCAAATGCATCAATTTACCTATTAACAATTTCCTTCCCCCCCCCAAATTATTTATGACCTCAGTGTAAAAAGAAAGCCATTTCTATTCTGAATTTGATATTTAAGTTGGCTTGCGTGTGTGCTAAGTCACTTCAGTTGTGTCCAACACTTTGTGACCTGGTAGACTGTATCCCATCAGGCTCCTCTGTCCATGCGATTTTCCAGGCAAGAATACTGGAGTGGGTTGCCATGCCCACCTCCAGGGGATCTTCCCAACCCAGGGATCAAACTCCTGTCTCCTGAGGCTCTTTTACTGCAGGAAGATTCTTTGCCTCTGAGTCACTGGGGACTCCTTTAAGTTGGCTTACTAGTTACTTATTTGTTTTTTACTATTATTTCTGAAGGCAGTTAAGTTTTCAGATTCAGCTTTCAAGAGGAGCAGGTTGTACAGAAATAGTTTACATCTATGTTTTAGTTATTCGAACAGGCCATTCATTTGAAGCATTAGTTAAGCTCCTCATATCCTATCATTCTCCCCTGGTACTGTCTTTGAATTCACATTACTGTTTGTTAGCATCCCCATAGAAAGCTAGACATGGAGCTTACTGAGCTGTTTTACATGTGCGCTGTAAAGACTGGTTAGGTGGGAGAGAATATAAAACCGTCTGAAAGAAGATTTTAAGATTATCTATGAGTTTCATTCATCTATTATTTTCCTGGCTCCATTTAGTATGGATAATAATAGTGAGACAGGCTTATGATTATATAGCACTCTATACTTATTCAAAGTGCTTTCCCCTACATTATCCCTCCTGGGAGGAAAGTATTGGTGGTATTGTTACAATGATTTTTTTCAGGTCAAACGGATGCTCAGAAGGTTGAAATTACCTGGTGAAATTCTTTTAGTTTGTTAGCGATGAGGCTGAAACTAAAACCTAGTTCCTGACTCCGTGTAAGTTTTCTGTGATTTTGTTTTCTTCATATAAAATACGTACTTGTTATTCAACTGTCACCTCGGCTGTAAAGCTATACTTCCATACTCTGATTTGTACTCGGGCTTTGCAGAGTTCCCTTATTTACCAGTTGCCTTCTTGGTGGGTTTTGTCAACAGAGAGTATACGGGGGAAACTGGATATTAGGAGGAGAATATTCTGCTTGCTGTGCTTGTCAGCATATACCTAGCAATAGAAGTTGAATAGAAGCTTCTTTTGACCATTACAGAACCAGTCTCATTTTACCTCTCAGAACTACCAGCACCAGCTAGGGTTGTTCCGTCACCAAGTCATATCTGACTCTTTGCAACCCCATGAATTACAGCATGTCAGGCTTCCCAATCCTTCACCATCTCCCAGAGTGGCTCAAACTCATGGCCACTGAGTCAGTTATGACATCCAACCATCTCATCCTCTGTCGTCCCATTATCCTCCTGCCCTCAGTGTTTCCCAGCATCAGGGTCTTTTCCAACGAGTTGGGTTTTCACATCAGGTGGCTAAACTATTGGAGCTTCAGCTTCAGCAGCAGTCCTTCCAATGAATAGTCAAGGTTGATTTCCTTTAGAATTGAATGCTTTGATTTCCTTGCTGTCCAAGGGACTCTCAAGCACCACAGTTTGAAAGCATCAATCCTTGGGTGCCCATGCTTCTTTATGGTAGTGTCTCTATTTACCCCTCTGAGTCCCCAGTCCCTCCTCTCAGCTTCTAAGTTCTGATAACCACCATCCCTGCCTTCTATTTCTCTAGTCTTAGAGGTGGTAGCTGCTTTTTATAATTCTTTGTCCATGTTACTTCACTGTTTTCTTTGTGCTTTTGCAGTCCTTCAATGCCTATGATCCAATCTGCCATGCTGTTGACTCTCATTGGAAACACTTGGTTTGGCTTCCCTGAAAAAATGCTGCATGACAGACATTCCTGTCTCTGCTGGGATGGCAAATCTAAAGTACAATTACAGCCCTAGAAAAACTGCAGAATAGTGGCACTATCCAAAACTTGAAATATGCAAGGGTAGTGATTTCCATTATATCCTCATTGAATTCACTTGGTTGAACTTTGAAGAAGATAGATGTCTCTTAGAGAATTGCTGTGGATTATCAAATATAATCAGGCAGTGATTCCAATTGCAGCTGCAGTTCCAGATGTGTGGATTTTTTCTTTTTTCTTTTTTTTTTTACTGAAACAAATCAACTCAGCCCCTTGGACCTGGTGCAAAGCTATTAATCTGGAAAATGTTTTTGCCTCTATAATAATTTGCAAAGTTCACCAGCAGTGTGCTTGCTTTTACTTAACAGAATCAACAGTTCATCTTCATAGTCCTGCCTTAGGGTTGTGTCAGCCACTCCTTCTCTCTGCCTTAATTTATTCCTCAAAGATTGTGGTGGCTCAAAGTTTTGTTGGGCTTCCCAGGTGCTGCTGGTGTTAAAGAAATTGCCTGCCAATTCAGGAGACATAAGAGTCTCAGGTTTGATCCCTGTATTGGGAAGATCCCCTGGAGGAGGGCATGGCAACCCATTCCAGTATTCTTGCTTGGAGAATCCCACAGACCTCCAGAGCAGCCTGGCAGGCTATGGTCCAAAGAGTCAGACACAACTGAAGTGACTTAGAACTCAGGCATACAAAGCTTCGTTGGTTAATTTGGATTTTGGAGGCAGCATATACCACATTTGAGCATGCTGTTCCACCATATTTATTGAGTAACTCAAAGCATAGCAAGAAATGCTCTTCAACCAGTAACACAGCTGTTCAAGCTGTTCTGCTTCAGCCTAATGACCCGTCAGATCCAATAATATTTGTTGTATCTGGAAATAGAGGCACTTGTAAAACTGACAAACCCCTGGAGGAGAATCATAGTTATGATATCTGGGATTTAGAGCAAAGCTATGACTATTGCTGCAGATACCTTTTTGAAAAACAGTTCCTGGAAAGCCTGGGTAGAATTAGAATGCCTGGTCACAGACAACCAAGTGATCACGGAGGTTTGGTTGCCATCATGAACTTAGTTTTCATTAGCATTCGCAGCAGCAATTTATTATTAGTGGAATAATATGTTTGAGATCAGGTGTTCAGTTCAGTTCAGTTCAGTCGCTCAGTCATGTCTGACTCTTTGAGACCCCATGGACTGCAGCACACCAGGCTTCCCTGTCCATAAACAGCTCCCGGAGTTTACTCAAACTCATATCTATTGAGTCAGTGATGCCATCCAACCATCTCATCCTCTATCATGCCCTTCTCCTCCCACCTTCTATCTTGCATCAGGGTCTTCTCCAATGAGTCAGTTCTTTGCATCAGGTGGCCAAATATTAGAGTTTCAGTTTCAGCATCGGTCCTTCCAATGAACATTCAGGACTGATTTCCTTTAGGATAGGCTGGTTGGGTCTCCTTGCAGTCCAAGGGACTCTCAAGACTCTTCTCTCCAACACCACAGTCAAAAGCATCAATTCTTCGGCTTTCTTTATAGTCCAACTCTCACATCCACACATGACTATTGGAAAAACCATAGCTTTGACTAAACGGACCTCTGTTGGCAAAGTAATGTCTCTGCTTTTTAATATTCTGTCTAGGTTGGTCATAACTTTTCTTCCAAGGAGCAAGCATCTTTTAATTTCATGGCTACAGTCACCATCTGCAGTGATTTTGGAGCTCCCCCCAAAATAAAGCCTGTCACTGTTTCCATTGTTTCCCCATCTTCATGGGACTTCCCCATCTTCAAGTCCCATGAAGTGATGGGACCAGATGCAATGATCTTACTTTTCTGAATATTGAGTTTTAAGTCAACACTTTCACTCTCCTCTTTCACTTTCATCAAGAGACTCTTTAGTTCTTCTTTGCTTTATGCCATAAGGGTGGTGTCATCTGCATATCTGAGGTTATTGATATTTCTCTCGGCAATCTTGATTCCAGCTTGTGCTTCATCCAGTCCAGCATTTCTCATAATGTATTCTGCATATAAGTTAAATAAGCAAGGTGACATTATACAGCCTTGATGTACCCCTTTCCCGATTTGCAAGGTGTTGTTCCATGTCTAGTTCTAACTGTTGCTTCCTGACCTGCATACAGATTCCTGAGGAGGCAGGTCGGGTGGTCTGATATTCCCATCTCTTTAAGAATTTTCCACAGTTTGCTGTGATTCACACAGTCAAATGCTTTGGGATAATTAATAAAGCAGAAGTAGATGTTTTTCTGGAGCTCTTTTGCTTTTTCAGTGATACAGCAGATGTTGGTAATTTGATCTCTGGTTCCTCTGACTTTTCTAAATCCATCTTGAACATCTGGAAGTTCACAGTTCACATATTACTGAAGCCTGGCTTGGAGAATTTTGAACATTCCTTTGCTAGCGTGTGAGATAAGTGCCAATTGTCCAGTACTTTGAGCATTCTTTCACATTGCCTTTCTTTGGGATTGGAATGAAAATAACCTTTTCCAGTCCTGTGGCCACTACTGAGTTTTCCAAATTTGCTGACAATATTGAGTGCAGCACTTTCACAGCATCATCTTTTAGGATTTGAAATAGCTCAACTGGAATTCCATTACCTCCACTTTATTCATAGTGATGCTTCCTAAGGCCCACTTGACTTCGCATTCCAGGATGTCTGGTTCTAGGTCAAGGATCACACCATCATGGTTATCTGGGTCATGAAGATCTTTTTTGTATAGTTCTTCTGTGTATTCTTGCCACCTCTACTTAATATCTTTTGCTTGTAAGCAGATCTAAAAGGCATCAGCAGGTATTTCAGACTTTTACCACACATATTCCTACTGTGATACCTCTCCTCCTCCAATGCATAATCAAGGCTTCATGGGGGGAATAAGTTCATGATCTCATTGGAAGGACTGACATAGAAGCTGAAACTCCAGTACTTTGGACACCTGATGCGAAGAGGTGACTCATTTGAAAATACCCTGATGCTGGGAAAGATTGAGGGCAGGAGGAGAAGGGGATGACAGAGGATGAGATGGTTGGACTGACTGACTCCATCACTGACTCAATGCACATGAGTCTGGGTAAACTCTGGGAGTTGGTGATGGACATGGAGGCCTGGTGTGCTGCAGCTCATGGGGCTGCAAAGAGTCGGACATGACTGAGCGACTGAACTGAACTGAATTGAATTTCTTGGGATGGTCAGAGTGTGAAGATATTTGTGTTCCCTGTGAATGGTCAGCGAAGGGCATCTACCAGAGAACCAGCTCTGTATAATTATATGGATGAGATGACCCTGCTGGACCATCAGTTTGCTTCTTTCCTCAGCCACGCTTATTCTTGCTCAGTGGGCCCATGGACACAGTGGCCGTGGCCAAAGAAGTAGAGGCTATTCCTGGGTTCAATAACATGGCCATCCCCTTTCCAAGAGTGGTCCAATTATTGCCGGTCCTGAATGACTGACATGACAACTGTGAAGGCCAGCACTATTCCTCAGTATGATCCTTTACCCATTTGATAGGGAGAAGCCTCACCCGGGCGGCAGGTTGATTACATTAGACAGACTGCTTTTAATTGTCTAAAAATTGGTGTTAAGAAGTTTTAATGACTTATTGACTTTGTTCGATTGACTATTACTATTTAAACTAGAAACTTGCGCATATCTTTGATTTCATTTCTTTGTCTCTAGCTCTAAACTCCCCCATCCAGTACTTCTTACAGTTAAAATTATTTGGTGTGTTATGCTTAATGTGTTATGCTTTTCCACACCCTTGTGCTTTGGGCCAGCCCAGTTTCTCTCTTCGACTTATCCGAAATATTTCCAACTTTCAAAACCCATCTCAAGTATAGTATCACCTGCTTTAATTCCGGGCAGCACTTTTTATGTGTGTAGTGCAGTCCTTCTCAGATTGTATTATAAGTACGAATGCATGCTTACCTACTAAACTCTGTATTCCACGTGGAGTTGGCCATGCTATCCACTACTGCACAGTGTCCTTTGGGCCCAAGTCAATGACTGTTGTGTCAGTGGTTCTCAAGACATATTCAATGATTGAATAAAATATGCCCCTTCTTCCATGTTTTCTATTTTTCTACTATAAGGAATCATAATGATGTTGAGGTTCATAGGTCAATTTGCACAATGATAGTAAAACAGTGTGACATGTGAGAGATTTAGTCAAAAGTCTCTCTGGGATTTGTTAGCTATGTGACCGTGAGAAAGTCATTTGATCTGTCTCAATTTCTTCCTTTCTAAGAGGAGGCTTCTTTAACATTGTAATTCTACTGTTTCATAATTCACTTCAAACAAGAAATAAATTTTTTATAGAAACAATTAACTTAAAAAATTGGCTTATTTTTTATTTTCACATAGTTTAGAGTAATTGCTTCAATATTGCAGATAAAAGCTTTTTTTTTTCTTTTGAAGATGATCAATGGGTGAAACTTTGCTTGAATAGAAAACATAAATCTTAAAATAATTTAATATGTGTTCATATATATGAATATGCAAATTGTACATAGAATTAATTTGAAACTGAAAATATTTATAACACTATTACAAAGGATTGAAGTAGGAAATGGCAACCCACTTAGTATTCTTGCTGGGACAATTCCATGGACCAGAGGAGCCTGGTGGATTACAGTCGTGAAGAGTTGGATACGACTGGGTGAGTGAGCATGCATGCATTACAGAGAATTGATCCCACATTTTGAATCACTATAGTAACAAAGAACCAAATCAATCTATCAAGAATTCTTAGTTTCTTCAGAAAAATTGTCACAGATGAGGTACTTATTGCCTTAATATCCTGGATAGTCCCTGTATCCTGATGGTCCATGATGTCCTTGGCCTTACCTAAAAGCTTATTAGAAATTCAAAATTACAGGCTCCAACTATAGACATTCTGAGTCAGAATCTGCTTTTTAATCAGAGCCCCTGATGGGCCATATGCACGTTAAAATGTGAGAAGCAGGACGTCGCCCAGTGATATCTTATGAGATTCCTTGTAAAGTTACTTTTTCATAAAATAATAGTAACATTATTATTATCAGTATATATAATCAAGGGAAAAAACTGTGCTTCTCCAAAATAAGAGATTTCTGTTAGTTGTTTTTTAATCTATTGAACACTGTGAATTTTGTAGTTGACCCTGGTTTCTGCTCTGTCTTGGCCACATCTTATAGCCCAGGTTATATCTGTTGACTACCATTTGGTGGTCTCTTTGCAAGTATCTTTCTTGCCTTTTTCTTGTTCACTTGCACATTATCCACAGTTTTTCTTTGCCTAGATACCTTCATTAAAAGATGAGTCATGTGATGTATTGGGTGCTTCAAATACTTTGTGGAATGAAGTATAAAGAAATAAAACCAACACAAACAGCCTACATATTTCCAGGGTTTGCTATATGATTTAAGCATTGCAAACCTAGACACTTCCCTCTTCACCACCTACCCTTCTGAGCATCATAATTAATGTTCAGTATGAAGATCTCAAATACTCTGGGGGGTACAGTTATCAGAGACATATTAATTATACTCAGCAAACTATACTGTACTTACTGAGCCAGAAACATGAACTAATGTGTTTTATAAAGATTTTAAACAAGAGTGGAAAGCCCCAAAGATTTCTGACTGAATCAGAACATTCACTTCAATTAAAACATCACATTTTGTAAGCACACTGGTGAATATCAGTCTTTATGTCTTTTATAGACAAATTATTTTTCTATTCCTTTTGTTTACTAGGTTCAATCACTTTCTAGGAATTTAGAAATATCAAACATGTACTGAGAAAACTCATAGCAGGTAAATATTGAGCTAATGTCATGCTATATATCTTTACCAGCAGGCTGCCAAACAGTTGAACTTACTGCCTCGGGAAGCCATTGAACTGACTATGTTGGCTGAATAATTTTATGACCAGTAATAAGGCTCACACATTATCCATGCTAAGAGAGGGATAATCAAATCTTATGCTTCAGGGCATAAATTAATCACCACGGGGGTCAGAAAAGAATCTCCTTTACCCTATAAACAGAATTGAATAATTAGGCAGTGACTGTATTGATGTTTTTAAAGCCTTCTTCTTAAGGATCAGCATTGGTTTTAAGAACAATTCCGAGACTTCGTGGGGGTGTTGGAGATCTTGATTAGAAGAGGAGGGTGCTGCCAGTTGAGCAGTTCATTCTGGCAGGCAGGCAGGTTGGGCAGCTTCCTGATACCACACTGTTCAACTTGATTTTCATTAAAAGCTCAAAGTGCCTGCTGTTAAAATATCTCCAGGCAGCTGGGGCAAATGGGCCTCCTTGCCTATCTTGAGGTGAATTTTTATCTGTTAATCAAGTTTCCTTGTAAGGTGGTGGTGGGAGGGTAGAGTTTTACTAATGTGGGAGGTTCATTCTCTTTCTTCTATGATTCGTATTTTACATTTAAAAAACACATATTTCTCTAGGATTGGGGAATTAAACCTTGAGTTTTTTATTTTTATTTTTTTAGTAAAATAGGCTCAAGGGGAAACTTGTTAATTAAGTGACATCGAAGGTCAAGTATGATCAATTGCCAAACACTTAAATCTTTGTGCCTTTGCCCACATGTTTATTGAATGGAGCATGTCAAACATGATTTTGTGATAATGCAAGGATACTATATTTCATGGAAAATAAATTTTACTTCCTATATCCTGCTGCTTCCCACCCCTCATATTCAGCCATTTTAAATTTAGATAAAGCAAAATAACTTTCAAGTCATATCCCAGGAGTGTTTCTAGTAAAAGGAAAACTGAAGAATGAATAATTTCCAAATCATGACTGCACACAAGTGACCTCAATATTCAATACTCCTGGAATTGAAAACAAAATCTTTATTGACATACCTATTTATTGACTCCACTAGCCTTCTAGATGTTTGTATATTTGGTTTTCTTTGCCTTTTCTCTGTTTTCACTTTGAAGCCAGTCAAATATTGTTGTATGGCCAGTCCAGCAGTGGGTCAAATATATTTACTTATAATCAAAATAGTATGATTTTCTGTCAAAGGATTTACTGTATTCTTCCTATAAACCTGACACGGAGACAGGCAATTGACATGAAGGCAGTAACTTTTCCCTTTAGACATTCCAAATCTGGTTGGGGACATAGGACAGACCCACTTCATATGGTTCAGTCATGTTACCAAGTGTCAAGTTAAGTGTCAGTGAGGCCTTGGTATGTTCAGAAAGAGCGATAATCATGGTCTGGCATGATTCATGACAGGGAGCTAGATGAACTCTGGACCTGAAGAGTATGCATGCTGTACTCTTCATGTAGGAAAAGGGGTATTGTGTATGGGCATGAGAGGGTGCATGGATGTGTGTACATGTGTGTATGTGTGTATATGCATGTGTGGGATGCACATGATGGGGGATGCAGCTGCTGCAGAATGAACAAAGACTTGAACTCTAGAAGGAGCTGAGAATGATTCCTGGTCCTGGAAAGGACCAGGATTTTTCTTTTTTTTTTTTTTTGCTTAATTATCAGATAACATTTCTTTTTTTTTAATTGGTTAAATGGATAATTAAGTTTATTTTTGGCTGTGCTGACTCTTCATTGCTGTACACAGGCTTTCTCTAGTTGAGGTGAGCTACTCTCGAGTTGCAGTGCTTGGGCTTCTGATTGCAGTGGCTTCTTCTCTTGTGATGGAGCACGGGCTCTAGGGTGTGGGCTCAGTAGTTGTGGTTCATGGGCTTAGTTGCTCCTCAGCCTGTGGGATCTTCCTGGACCAGGGATCAGACTCGTGTCCCCTGCATTGGTAGGTAGATTATTATCCATTGTGACACCAGGGAAGTCCTGGAATATGTTTTAATGATAATCGGGCACACATATAGGTAGATGGAAAGGAGGCTGATCCTTGAAGAACTTGAAGTTCTAAGGCTAAGTAATATCTTACAGAGACTGATCTTACAGAGTCAAACCACTGACTTTCTTGAATATGTAATTGGCATGTTGAAAGCATGTTTTGGGAAGAATGGAGATCCAACCAGTCCATCCTAAAGGAGATCAGTCCTGGGTGTTCATTGGAAGGACTGATGCTGAGGCTGAAACTCCAATACTTTGGCCACCTGATGTGAAGAGCTGACTCATTTGAAAAGACCCTGATGCTGGGAAAGATTGAGGGCAGGAGGAGAAGGGGATGACAGAGTATGAGATGGTTGGATGGCATCACCAACTCAATGGACTCGAGTTTGGGTAAACTCTGGGAGTTGGTGATATGGGGTCACAAAGAGTTGGACATGACTGAGTGACTGAGCTGAACTAAACTGAACTGAATATGTTTGCAGTATAGAAAGTGAATTCCAGCAGAGAGGGGTTGGATCAGGTATACTCATCTGAGGGCCATCAAGTCCTGAGACAGTTATGTTTATATTATCTGCCATTCATTTTCTTATTTCACAACCTGAAAGTCTACTTGATCATATTGTCTGTTTGGGTGTTTTGTTTGTTTATTTTATTTTTCTGAAAGCTCAAGGTTGTCCTTTGTCAAAAGAGAAATGAGAGGTCCGGTTTGATTTACTGAATGTGTGCCAGTGTATCCACAACGCTAGTATTGCCTAAGCTCTAGATTCAAGGATCTTTATGTTTAGATTGACAGTGAACACGATTAAGTATGTGTCCCTAAATCAATTTTGTATCCAGTATGCTTAATTTCAGGATCAGTTCTCTCTCTTCTTTTTATTTTTCAGCAAAATATCCAACATTTTACAAGGCTGTTTTCCTGAATTAAGCATACATTAAATATCTCATCTAGATAATAAATCTTTATGTCAGCAGCTATCGTAATCTTGCCAGATTTCATATTGCTACATTTTCATGACACTAAGATAGCAAAGTAAATCAACTGCTCAGACAAATAAGCAGTTCAAACTTCTCTGAAAAGTCTGTCAATATTGGTAGAGTGTCCGCTGAATAAAGAATTCTTCCCTCTGTCTGTTGGGAAGATACAAAGAATTAAATGAGTAGTCCACCCTTAGTAAGACTGCAGCAGAAAGAGGGAAAAAGGAAAAGCAGAAATGAGAAATTAAACTAAAACCTAAAAGACCCTAAAGTAGTAATAGCTCTGGGTCGAATAATTACTCTGTGCCAGACACTTCATAGACATCTCACTAACTTCTCATATCCACCCTATGGGTTATAGTATTAGCATCTCTAATCTTACAGACAAGCAATCTGAGGCCCAGAGAGGTTAGCTATCTTGTTCATGGTCACACAATGGCAGAACCAGAATTTAAACTTGTGGCTCTCTAACTTTTGGACAGGTTTCTTTTCAGGCTGCTATAATTATTTATGAGAAGGCAAAAAATGCCAAAATTATTGTTTTTTAATTCCAAATAAAGTGACTTGGGGAGGCTATTTAGAGTTATGATTTGAAGTCATGAAAAAAGAAAAATAGTAACACAGATTAGGAAAGAGTCTTTAGGAGAACAGTCCATACTGGGAAAAAGGCAGACTTGTAATCAGAATACAACAGACTACCAGTGTGGGGCAGTATATGGGAATAGTTATTTGAAGTGAATGATGAAGGGATATATATCCCCAAATTAGAACATTACTAGGACTTAAAATCCTGATTAGAATATTTAGATATTTAGTGCTGGGCACATATGACGTGATTGACATATGCATATTGAGGTGATGCTGAGCATATGCATATTGTGGTGCTGAGCACGGATGCGGGTTCATGTGGTGAAGACAACAAAGGGGGAAAAGTAGATAGGAAGACCGCTGGTTGCTTTCGGTATTAACCTCAGATCATTCTCTAAAACTTTCCTCACAGTAGCCAAGGTAAAGCACCCGCCTATCAATGCAGGAGACACGAGTTCAACCCTGGGTTGGGAAGATCCCCTGGAAAAGGAAATGGCAACCCACTCCAGTGTTTTTGCCTGGGAAATCCCACCAACAGAGGAGCCTGGAGGGCTACAGTCCATGGGGTCACAAAGAGTCAGAGGCATCTGAGCATACACACACTGCATTGAGACATACAGTTGACCCTTGAACAACATGGGTTGAACTTTTCATATCTGTATATACACAGAATGTTTTCACTAGTGAATACTACAGTACCATTCCATCTATGGTTGAATCCATGGATGTCGAGGAACTGCAAATTTGGAGGGCCTACTACAAGTTCTATGGGGATTTAAAAAAAATTTATTGGAGTATAGTTGATTTACAATGTTGTATTGGTTTCAGTTGTACAGAAGATATACAAATATTCACTCTTTTTTGGATTCTTTTCTCGTATAAGCCATTACAGAGTGTTGAGTAGAGTTGCATGCACTATATATTGTGTGTACAGTGTGATATACAGGTCCTTATTAGTTATCTATTTTAATATAGTAGTGTGTATATGTTGATATCTATGGGGATTTTGACTATACTGAGGATCTGCCTCTAACCGTCATGGTGTTCAGGATAACTTGTATTTGATTGTAGGCTGATGAATGGTAAAGTGTGACTGATGGAAAAAGGAGGATGGATATTCAACTAGTACGCTCTAGTGTTAAACTATTTAAATACTCTGGTACTGGTAAATCGAAAAGGCAATGGCACCCCACTCCAGTACTCTTGCCTGGAAGATCCCATGGACAGAGGAGCCTGGTAGGCTGCAGTCCATGGGGTCACAAAGACTCCGACATGACTGAGAAACTTCACTTTCACTTTTTACTTTCATGCACTGGAGAAGGAAATGGCAACCCACTCCAGTGTTCTTGCCTGGAGAATCCCAGGGATGGGGGAGCCTGGTGGGCTGCCGTCTATGGGGTCACACAGAGTCGGACACGACTGAAGTGACTTAGCAGCAGCAGCAGTAGCAGCAGCAGCAGTACTGGTAAATGGGCACTGTCTTGAGCCATTGGAGTGTCTCCCTATGGCCCTGCCCGCTATGCTGGGCACTCTGGCCCTTCCCCCCAGGACAATTTCTTTCCCTCCCTAAAGTCCAGCACCTAAAGAGTTGACTAGCACAGCACAAAGGCTCCTAGACACTGCCAGTTGCCCCAACACTGATCCTAGTGTTTTGCAGGTATTACCCATTTAACATGCCAGAGTAATTAGTTGAATATGATAGGAAAAGTAGCCTTTTCTACTCCTCATGTGTTCCTATTCCTACAACTCTCCCCCGCTACTTATCTTCCATACATAGGTTCCCAAAGGAGGATAAAATATGACCTTGGAGATGATATATCCTTTCTCTTAAATTAAGGATGCCTCCAGGTATAATCAGGGCTTCCCGGGTGATGTTAGTGGTAAAGAACCTGCCTGCCAGTGGAGGAGACATAAGCAATGTGGATTTGATCCCTGGGTCAGGAAGATCCCCTGCAGAAGGGAATGGCAACCCACTTCAGTATTCTTGCCTGGAGAATCCCATGGGCAGAGGAGGCTGGAGGGCTACAGTCCATACGTTTGCAAAGAGTTGGACACAACTGAGTGACTGAGAATGTATGCATGCTCCAAGTATAGTCATTTCCCATCTCTTGCCCTATTTATGCTAACACTTGTGAATATAATAGAATAAGGACAAACATTTTGGATTTTACAATATTTGTATCTAGTTATAAATGGCTTTTAGAGTAATGGAGTCTAGATTTCCCTAATAAATGTTAAATGATAAAAAAACTGGATCATGTGTCTATGTATGTATATGTACAGATACAAAGAAAACCCCATATTGGTGTGTGTGTACTTATATACACATACATATATACATATTCATTTTGGCTTGATGATTAGGGTTTATTTAAAAAGTCATAACTCCTAACAATATATTAATGTAGTCTTGGCACAGTATTTCTTTAGGTGCGTGTAACATTTCTTATAATGTGACACCATTATTCCTTTGCATTTCTCCTTGAAGTGCATTTGCCTTCTCTCAAAAGAGTATTTATGTAGTCAGATTCACTGTGGAAAGGGGATCTTTCTTAGCACATATTGTATGTAAAGCAGGCATGAACTCAGCTTTTGATTAAAATGTAGTTGTGTGGCCCTCTAGCTCAGCTTTAATTGCATTTAAAATTCCTTTCTGCACCTGTTCTGAAGATCGCAAACCAATATTAATAAAGTGGGCTTAGAGCAGTACAGCACCTGAGTGGTAGCTTCTTGACAAAGTTATTTACCTAGCTAGAGTTTCATTTCAAAGTTAACATGATTCTGTGCTACTTGACTAAAGCGCTCATCTGAAAACTGTTAGACACTTTAACCCAATTTAATTTATTCCCTGAAAGTTTAATCCCCTGCTGAAAAGAGTAGTTGCAAATTTTCCAGAGTCACAATCCACTGAAGTGAAAAATGTTTAATGACATCATAGGTACTGAACTTCAAGAGTTTAGTTAAAAATCTTCAAAATGTAAAACAGGGGGCAAGAGTTAATAGGATATTTTATATAGTTATATTTCAATCCTATTCCAAATCCTTCTAAAGCCCCTTGCATCTCTACCATTAAAGCTGTACAAAATGAGTTACTTAGACATCTCCAGTGAACAGAGGAGAAAAAAAAAAAAAACCATTTAAATTTTAAACCCTACAAGTAAGTCTCTTCTGAGCTTTGACATTTAAGTGGCTCATTCAGTCATTTTACATTTTATAAAACCCTCTTTGTAATCACATCAACCAAAGAAAGCAAATATTAAGCGCCAACCATCCACAGTGTCCTGCGTAACTGTACAAGTAAGCAGCCCACAGTTCACAGCACAGAATGCTTTGGCACCACGAAACAAACCCAGACTCGGCTTTATACACTTAAATTGTGCAACAGAGGTCTATTTATTGGTTATTAAAATATTTTTGGTCTGACTGCCAGAGAGTGAGGATAAAAACAGGGGAGGAGAGAAAATAAAATCAATTGACTTTGTTTTTGGCACAGTAGAAAGCATTTTGGTACTCTTTACAGTCTCCTAAAAATCTAATTATTCATTTGGCAGTTGTACCTCCACAGCACAACTGGGTAGTTGTTTTAAAATATGCAAAGCACAGATTTCAGATTTAATAGGTGATAATGATCACGTTATAGCCTGTCAGGTCATGGCCTATTTGGCCCAGTTACAGAGATATTGCTTCATGGTTCAGTGCTTGAGAACTGATGATGGCTCCAGGCCAACAAAGGTGTCATTGACATAATAGAAAGTAAGGGTTTCTCTGGAAGTCTAATGGGATGTTCTGTAAAGAACACATCAAAAATGTCATGGCTTAGAGAGTACCACTCTGATTGGGTCAATGGATGGTATTTTCCTATACTGTATCATTAAAAAAGAAAGGAAAGAGGAGAAAGAAAAGGAAAGTTTAAGTCTGTAGCTTAAATCAAGTTTCTTTGTAAAGTCATAATTGCACATTCTAAAACTAGGATTATGGGTGAAAATCATTTTGTGTTTGGAGTATTACCACTTCAAAAGGATACCAGTGCACTGCTGCCAGAGTGACTTGGAATGTCACCATGTAGGCAGTTCCCCTAGACGAGGGCATTTGCCTTAAGAGCTGGGATGTGAGCCTGTGGCCTGACTCCAGAGCCCCTGCTTCTACCACTGTGCCAAGATACCTCAAATGTGCGTTTTTTCCTACGTGAGTTGCAATTTTGAAAATTAAATTGTTTTGTACAGAAGAACCACATGGATCCATATAACCATCTTGATGAGTTTTAAAAACATAGAGCCAGTATTATTAACATCTACCATTTACTGAAAAGAGATATTCACATACATTTTCTCTAATTTTCAAAATAATGCTGGGGCAAGGTATCCATATCAATTTATCATGAGAAAATTGAGGTTAAGAGATTGTGGCTTTGAAATTAATTGCTATTTGGCCACGAAGCACCTTTTGTATTATAGTTGAGTGTGTGTGTACCTGAGCACCAGGTGTGCAATGAACACTGATATGCTATCCTTTGGGGGAATGATAATTCAAGTTACACTTGAAGCTCTGTATCCAGGGTTGAAGTATGCGGATAACTCTACTTGTTGTTGTTGTTCAGTCACTAAGTTGTGTCTGACGCTTTGCGACCCCATGGGTTGCAGCACACCAGGCTCCTCTGTCCTCTGTCTCCTGGAGCTTGCTCAGATTTATGTCCGTTGAGTCAGGGATGCTATCTTACTATACCTGGTCAGGGTTAGTTAGCTCATGCCCACTCAAGGAGCTGAATCACCATGCATTCTCCTGTTAAATTAGCAAAAGAGAGTACGGTGGTGGTAACAACAGAGTAGTCTGGGAATTTTGACATGGAACCTGAATGTGGCTTCTTGGATATGTGATTCAACAGAAGTTTCTTTGCCAGTGGGTCTTAGTTCCCTCCAGTCTGTCATTGGGATATTGGTGTCTACATCCCAGGAAGGTTGTCAGGGTTCAGTCTACTCACATACTAATTTTTGATGGGAAAATAAATACTATGCAAGTGTTACTTTAAAAACCCTTCAGATTTAAACAAAAGAATGTCAGCCTCAGATTGATTAGTTAATCCACCAGGCTTTTTTAAAAAACATTAGCTTCATTTAAACAAAATGTGAAATGAAAGAGCCATAAAATGACAAAATTAAATGAGTTTTTTATAAAAAATAGTAAGACAATTATTCAAAATGCAAATTAATTATCTGTAAAATTATATTAAATAGTCTAAATGACTTACAAGGCTATGATTTAGCATCATACAGTAATATTGTTCCCACCACTGCTACTCAAGGCATTGCTTCCTTCACTCTGAAATTCGGGAACACAATTTCCCATTATTATCTTTGTCAGTTGAAAACTCTAAAACTTTATTATACAGTGATTTCCAGCACACAAATCCAAACT
This sequence comes from Bos indicus x Bos taurus, assembly GCF_003369695.1. Lineage (NCBI taxonomy): Eukaryota > Metazoa > Chordata > Mammalia > Artiodactyla > Bovidae > Bos > Bos indicus x Bos taurus. The sequence continues at coordinate 102,889,749 of NC_040079.1, read as the reverse complement.
GAGGAACATTTTACAGATTAGGTAGCCTATAATCTTTACAGTTTACAAAAATGTAAAGGACGAGAAACAGAACAAAAGTCATTGAAGGATCATAACAACTAAATGCAGTGCGTGGCATTGGAATGGGCCAGAAAACTTAGTAGGTGTAAAAGTATTGTTGGGACAATTTGATATTGTCTATAGATTATTAAAGTATTGGCTCCATGGTAAAGAACCTGCCTGCCAATGCAGGAGACGGGAGTTTGATCGCTGGGTTGGGAAGATCCCCTGGAGAAGAAAATAGAAACCTACTCCAGTATTCTTGCCTGGGAAATCCCATGGACAGAGGAGCCTGGCAGCTGCTGTCAGTGGGGTCGCAAAAGAGTCAGACGCAATTTAGTGAATAAATAACAATAATAGATTAAATTAGAAAGTATCAAGGTTAAATTTCTCCATTTTGATACCTGCATTGTGCTCATATATCAAATGTAATATTTCTTAGGAATTTAGAACTTCTTTAAGAATAAATGGGCATGATATCTCCAGATGGCACCAACACACAGACACACACACAAATATACATGCACATGCATACATACAAACACGTGAATTTACATAAACGTCAGAAAACGAAGATCATGGCATCCGGTCCCATCACTTCATGGGAAATAGATGGGGAAACAGCGGAAACAGTGTCAGACTTTATTTTTATGGGCTCCAAAACCACTGCAGATGGTGACTGCAGCCATGAAATTAAAAGACGCTTACTCCTTGGAAGGAAAGTTATGACCAACCTGGATAGCATATTCAAAAGCAGAGACATTACTTTGCCAACAAAGATTCATCTAGTCAAGGCTATGGTTTTTCCTGTGGTCATGCATGGATGTGAGAGTTGGACTGTGAGGAAGGCAAGTGCTGAAGAATTGATGCTTTTGAATTGTGGTGTTGGAGAAGACTCTTGAGAGTCCCTTGGACTGCAAGGAGATCCAACCAGTCCATTCTGAAGGAGATCAGCCCTGGGATTTCTTTGGAAGGAATGATGCTAAAGCTGAAACTCCAGTACTTTGGCCACCTCATGCGAGGAGTTGACTCACTGGAAAAGACTGTGATGCTGGGAGGGATTGGGGGCAGGAGGAGAAGGGGACGACAGAGGATGAGATGGCTGGATGGCATCAGTGACTCAGTGGACGTGAGTCTGGGTGAACTCCGGAAGTTGGTGATGGACCGGGAGGCCTGGCGTGCTGTGATTCATAGGGTCGCAAAGAGTCGGACACGACTGAGCAACTGAACTGAACTGAACTGATGCATGTGCATATGTGTACATATGAATGAAAGAGAGAGCAATAAAACAACATGTAATCAGATGGAACTGATTGGTGAATTTGGGTAAAGAGTATATGTAAGTTTCTTGCAACTTTCTATAAATTGGAAATTATAGCTAAATTTTAAAATTGCAAAAATAAATAAACACAAATACTATTTCTGGTGCAAATTCCAATTAAGATGGATCATGCTTGCAGTCCATCTAAAGAATCAAAATTACTTAGCAAAAGATGATTTCACTTATAAAGGCATTTCTTGACTATTTAGAATCAGCCTCTACTTTGAGAAAAACCATATATATCACACCTTCCTTTAACATGATGTCAAACTATGAAATAGCTGTTTTAACTGGAAGCAAGTCACTGATACACTTGGAATAAGCTTTTTAATACAGTACATCTTGCAATACCCCCACTGTCAATTCTGTTATGATTCTCAGTGTAAATTACAGCTCACATTTCCCTGGCTTTACTTTAGTAATCTGTATTGAGAATCACTGACTTTCAAGGCTCCATAGCAGGAGGGTGGCTCCAAAATAGTAGTACCTTTATCTATGAGAGAGCATAAAGTACTGACACTGGTTATCTAGAATGAGCAGACATAGACAGATTTAGAGTGAGTACAATGACTTCCCTGAGGTTAATTTTTGAAAGTTTAAAAAATCATAGTCACTTAACAAATGCTTGCTGATGGATTTATAGAACAGAGAATCTGACAAACTTTTGCTTTAACTTAACTTTAAAAAAAAATCTTCTGAAAATAGGAACTAACAAAATTTCCCTGGAAAATAAATATAACACACTGTTTCTTTTAGAGACTAAAGAATAATTCCCTCTATGTTATCATTTGCTTAACTGAAAACCTATGACAACAGTCTCCTCATTTTGATTCCCTCTCCCCTCAGAACAGTCACTGTTCAGACTCAAGTCTTAGAAGGTCTGAGCCTAGGTTCATGCACTTAGTCAATCTAGGAGACCCCAAGCTATAGTTGAGATGCACTGGGTTACTGCCTCTTTGTTTTAGGGTTAGCAAATGATGGCAGATCTCCTTCCACAAAATTAAGAGCAGAGATAAGCCAGTTCCATACTTTGCAGTTGACACCCTGGTTCCAGTTTTAGTAAACTCTGAGAAGACATAAGGTATCACCTCTCATAAAAGGAAGCTTTGGAACTCAAGAAGAGTGGACTGAATACTAGGAAACCTTACCTATAGTTTTAACTCTGCCCCTAACCACCTTGGGAACTTTATGTGAGTTACTCTGTGAGACTCAGCTACCGAAGTCATGAAATGATTTTCAAGGTCCCTGTCAACTTCAGATATTTTGTGATTCTCTTAACAGTCATGGATTTTAGTGACACAGACAAAAAGCAAAAGTGTCATAAGTCATACTGTATTTATACTCTGTCAACTCTAAAGCCAAAAATGTCTTTAAGATTCCTATTTTTAATAACAATTTAATTTGCACTGTTAATGAATATTTTGTGGCTCAATTTGAACCTTTGCAAACACATCCATGAAACTGGTTATATTGGGTCACATTTATAAAAACCCACTGCATTTTCCAAACAAGTGGACATTTATGTAAAGAAATAGCCTAACACATGCCTAACTGCCTGTTTCAAAGCAATTATTGTTTGTCAATTCAAGTGTCCACTCAAATACTGCAGAGAAAATGCCCCTAGAAAGTTTGGCTGACTCTTGGTGAAGGAACTTCCGCATTTAGCATCCCGTTAGCATTTTCCTTCATTTCTGTCTTAACATCAAATTTCTGGAAATTCAAGAGAGAAAATCCAGAAGATGGCACTCGCTTTCCTGCCATTCAAGAGACCACACTCATGTTTCATTAAGCTTTTCTGATATTTGTAAAACTTCTAAAATTCAGTTATGTTCATATAGGTGTTTTGCTCTTATTCGCTTTTCTCTTTGACTTAAATAATACTCACATTTATTTGGAGATTTTTGATGTGATAGTCCTGACTGATTATAATAACCTGTAGCATCCACTCACTTGTATTTTCCTAGAAAAATATCACCTTTTTCCTTGCATCACTGTAGATGTTTACAGAATTACACAAAGCCTCTGTGAAGGCTTACAATGCAAACACATTTATCTATGTCAGAAAATGAGCTGTTTATCTGCTTATGAGGTAAGCTCATCTGTGAAGGAATAGCATCATGTGTAGGTAGGCACTCCATTCAAACAGGCATTTATTCATGCAGCTGATAATTGTAGGGCACCTACTTGGAACCTGGGATTTTATGAACTGCAGTTAACAATGACTAAGGTATTGAATAACCAATCCCAACCTCATGGAGATGACAGTTGAGAGAAAGAAGATAGATAGGTATGCATATAGGTATGGATATAGATAATAGTATTACTTTTATGAATAAGTAGTACAAGGTACTATGAGAGGATCAACCATTCCTGTAGAAACGGAGTTTACATTGGGCCAGAGTGCCACTCCAGTACTCTTGCCTGGAAAATCCCATGGACAGAGGAGCCTGGTAGGCTGCAGTCCATGGGGTCGCTAAGAGCCGGACACAACTGAGCAACTTCACTTTCACTTTTCACTTTCATGCATTGGAGAAGGAAATGGCAACCCACTCCAGTGTTCTTGCCTGGAGAATCCCAGGGGCAGGGAAGTCTGGTGGACTGCCATCTATGGGGTCGCACAGAGTCGGACACGACTGAAGTGACTTAGCAGCAGCAGCAGCAGAGGAGGTCTAGGGCTTCCCAGGTAGCACTGGTGGTAAAGAATCCACCTGCTGATGCAGGGGACGTAAGAGACTCGGGTTTGATTCCTGGGTTGGGAAAATCCCTGGAGTAGGAAATGGCAACTCACTCCAGTATTCTTGCCTGGAGAATCTCATGGACAGAGGAGCCTGGTGGGCTACGGTCTGTGGTGTCACAAAGAGTCAGACATGACTGAAGCAACTTGCACAGCACAGAGGGTGACTAAGAGTTAGCTACACAAATGGGAGGGGGTGGAAAGGATTCCAGGATGGAGAAGCAGCCTTTGCAAAGGTCCTAAAGTTGGAAGAAATGTCTAGATGGTCGCTCAGTTGTGTGCAACTCTTTGTGACCCCATGGACTGCAGCCTGCCAGGCTCCTCTGTCCATGGGGATTATCCAGGCAAGAATACTGGAGTGGGTTGCTATTTTCTTCTCCGGGAGATCTTCCCAACCCAGGAATTGAACCTGAATCCCCTGCATCTCAGGTAGATTCTTTACCGTCTGAGATACCAGGGAAGCCCTGAAGTTGGAAGAAAGAGAACATATAAACATAAAATGTCTGATGTGCTCTGAACTCTGAGGACAAAGTGAAGAGCAGCCAAAAGTGCAGCTAGAGATGTAGAAATATGTTGCATTGACCTAGACTCTTATCCAGTCAGTTCAGTTCAGTCGCTCAGTCGTGTCCAACTCTTGCAACTCCATGGACTGCAGCGCTCCAGGCCTCCCTGTCCATCACCAACTCCCGGAGATTACTCAAACTCATGTCCATCGAGTTGGTGATGCCATCCAACCATCTCATCCTCTGTCGTCCCCTTCTCCTCCCACCTTCAATCTTTCCCAGCATCAGGGTCTTTTCCAACGAGTCAGTTCTTTTCATCCAGTGGCCAAAGTATTCGAGCTTCAGCTTCAACATCAGTCCTTCCAATGAATATTCAAGACTGATTTCCTTTAGCATGGACTGGTTAGATCTCCTTGCAGTCCAAGGGACTCTCAAGAGTCTTCTTTTCCAATAAATAAATATAAATACCTTAACACTGAACATACCCTCTATGGGGAATCAAAGGCTCACAACAGCTGCTTTAGTTGGCAATGACTTCAGTAGTAGTTCTTTGAGCAACAGTTACTCCCTCCTAGTCTCTGCAGCTCATAGAAGAGGTAGATCCCAGGGTCTGTGTCAGTCAGCAGGTACCATGAAGTTTCCTGATTCATCTTCTTTTTTCAAAGAGGTCTGCGACCCTTAGTGACACAATTCTGCCTGACTTCAGCACCAGGAATAGAGACAGCTGTCAGATGTCCTGGCTGCGCCCTCTAGTGGCATCTGGAGTGTTACCCAGCTCTTTTGAAAAGGATAATTAAACTCCCTCTTGGAATCTGGACATTTGAGTGTGAGGACAATCGGGGAAAGGGGAGAGAGGAAATTCTACTCTAACAGCCTGTCTTTCTTTCAATTCTCCTGTGATTCCCTCCATCCACAGTGTTCACAGCAGTTCACACTAATGCTGTGACAAGTCATTTTAAAGTGCATTAAAGGTCAAGGGGATCTCAGAGCTCTCCTTGCATACACACTTTCATCCAGCCTTCCTACTGTGCCTTCTCCTACAGCATCCTCAGCCTCTTTGGACTCTGCTCTGTTCTCTCCATGACCCATCTTGTCTCCTCCTGTAACATAATCTGGGTAAGCATCCTTCTTTGATTTAGTGAAACTGTCCACTTAATTCCCTCGGTAACAAAAAGAGCCAAGTCCTTTTCCTTTGGGAATCTAGGCATATCACTCAGTTTTACATCTGATCGACTTTAAAGGCACAGCACCTAAAACCCAAAGGCCATCTTTTCCCTTGTATGTGAGATCTCTTTGCCTAAGCATCCCTTTCCCTCAGCACTTGGCTCTTTGATGTGAAATTCCACATGCTGTACTTTGAGAAGCTGGGAACAGACCAAAGTAAAATATAGCCCAGGCTCCTGGTGCATCTGATTCCCACATTGGCTGTAATTGAATAAGAGATCTGCTTTTCCCAAGCGCTAAGAGTCTTACCTGGCAGAAACAATGATCAAAGACTAGATGCTAATCTTCTCACCAGAGGGACTTTAGAAAAGAACAGGCTGGTTTAAGAGCTTTCAAGGGAATTGTTTTGTCATAGACATAGTGAGAAAGCTTGAAGTTCCCTCAGTCCGTGAGTTGGGTCCTCCCTGAGCTACACCCAAGTGCCATTGCGGGGCCTGTGGCTGTAGGCTGGATACTCTTTACCACATCTTGCTGTGCCCCAAGGCATGATCTAAAGATACATATTTACTCAGTGTCGAAAGGTTTTACCTAACTCAAACTCCAGCATCACCATCCTTTGATAAAAGAGTAAGGGGTCAATTCTCTCTGTTGGTCTTCTCTGTTCTCAGTGGATTTGTTCCACTTTAGGAAGCTGGGGACTTCCAGCTTACAGGGCTTTTACAGGAGTGTGGAGTGACTTTATTTTTAGGATCTGCATGCCCTTTTATATTCCTCAGTTGTCTTTCTGCCTTATCCACTCTGTACTTGGGAAGCTCTGAGCAGTGTTCATGTGCTGGAGTCTGATAAGAAAGAGGCCCTAGAATAATTCTGGAATAAATCTAGGATCTAAATGGTACCAGGATGATATTCCACTGTAACTAGTCTCTATCGCTTTCTTTATATAATGACTTCTTCCTCTATTAGAAGATTTTCAGATCAACCTCTGGATAATCAAAGGGTGTTGAGTAGAATATTGTCTCAAAAACATCAAAGTTATTATTTCCTCAGGATTTTGAGCTTCAGTTGGATAAAGTGAACTGTGATACTACTCAGGGTGTTCTCATATACCAGTGCTGTATTTGGGAATGTATGTATGTATAGGTCACTGGAAATGGCATTGAAATGTGAGTCATTCTTTCCTCATTTGGTCCATTTTAGAGAGGTCTGCACCTTGTTTGACTTTAAGAAGCTAGAAATATCCTAAAACCTCCATGTTACATGCCTTATTATGGACAATCACTCACAGCTCAGTTCAGTTCAGTTCAGTCGCTCAGTCGTGTCCGACTCTTTGCAATCCCATGAGTCGGGCCCGCCTCGCCTCCCTGTCCATCACCAACTTCTGGAGTTCACCCAAACTCACATCCATCGAGTCAGTGATGCCATCCAGCTATCTCATCCTCTGTCATCCCCTTCTCCTCCTGCCCCCAATCCCTCCCAGCATCAGAGTCTTTTCCAGTGAGTCAACTCTTTGCATGAGGTGGCCAAAGGACTGGAGTTTCAGCTTTAGCATCAGTCCTTCCAAAGAATACCCAGGACTGATCTCCTTTAGAATGGACTAGTTGGATCTCCTTGCAGTCCAAGGGACTCTCAAGAGTCTTCTCCAACACCACAGTTCAAAAGCATCAATTCTTCGGCGCTCAGCTTTCTTCACAGTCCAACTCTCACATCCATACATGACCACAGGAAAAACCATAGCCTTGACTAGACGGACCTTTGTTGGCAAAGTAATGTCTCTGCTTTTAAATATGCTGTCTAGGTTGGTCATAACTTTCCTTCCAAGGAGTAAGCGTCTTTTAATTTCATGGCTTCGGTCACCATCTGCAGTGATTTTGGAGCCCAAAATAATAAAGTCTGACACTGTTTCCACTGTTTCCCCATCTATTTCCCATGAAGTGATGGGACCAGATGCCATGATCTTCGTTTTCTGAATGTTGAGCTTTCAACCAACTTTTTCACTCTCCACTTTCACTTTCATCAAGAGGCTTTTTAGTTCCTCTTCACTTTCTGCCATAAGGGTGGTGTCATCTGCATATCTGAGGTTATTGATATTTCTCTCTGCAGTCCTGATTCCAGCTTATGCTTCTTCCAGCTCAGCATTTCTCATGATGTACTCTGCATATAAGTTAAATAAGGAGGGTGACAATATACAGCCTTGACGGACTCCTTTTCCTATTTGTAACCAGTCTGTTGTTCCATGTCCAGTTCTAACTGTTGCTTCCTGACCTGCATATAGGTTTCTCAAGAGGCAGGTCAAGTGGTCTGGTATTCCCATCTCTTTCAGAATTTTCCACAGTTTATTGTGATCCACACAGTCAAAGGCTTTGGCATAGTCAATAAAGCAGAAATAGATGTTTTTCTGGAACTCTTTTCCTTTTTCCATGATCCAGCAGATCTTTTATAAAATTTTAAAGTAGATAGGTATTTTTAGTGTTTTACTCTAATTTATTTATTTATTTATTTGTTTAATGAGTGAACTGGGCTTCTACTGTACCAGATTTCTTCTGTAGTTGCCTTATTATGGACAATCACTCACATTAGCCTCCAATTCAGATAGAAAGACCCTGGATTTAACACAGCTATTCCTACATATGCAATATTTGTCTTTTCTTTAAAGACAGCTAGATTTACTGACAAATTAAAATCTCTTTATGGATAACGAGAAAATAACACTGGCTTTGTTTCAGCCAAGAAATAGCTTTTCAACATGTTATTTTAAATGTTTTGTTTATTATTATGATGAGGTACCCAGGGTTCCTCACATGGGATATTCCTTATACATTTTAAATGAACATATCATAAAATACTAAAGAAAGAAGTAACTTTTGCAATGCAAAGCTGGGTAAGGTAATCTGCAATTAAGTTTTGAGAGAATGGGTTAAGTGGGATTATAGAGAATATAATTTTTAATTTCTCATCAATGTTAATGTGTCTGTATGTCAAAACTTATATGTGCATCTATATAAAGTGTGCAGAAGGGAAGAGACAATATTTTGTAAGATGAAAAATTCTGTTTCTCAGCAGTAGAAACAATAGTTCACGGCTCTTCTCAAGGCATGCTTTCCCCCTTGCAGGTAAAGAAACAGAAACATTTCCAAGATAATTTTCATGAGAGGTCCTAAAGGAGGAAAAATCAAAAGGAAAACTAATTTTCATAGTTACACAAACTTGCGAGGTGCTCAATGACCCACAACTTAGATCCAGTCTCTGATACAATAATTTGAAGGGACTCGTTGGTGTCCTATGTTAAAAGTGAGCCATCCTGCATGGATTCATGAAAACTCCTGGAGTAACATGCCTAAAATTCTTAGCCACTTCTTCAAACTCATAGAAACGTACCACGTTTCTAGTTTTTAAGGGTGATGTCGAATGTCCAGGCTGATCAATATATCTTCTCTTAATGTTATGCTAAAGACAAATTATTGCTTACATTTGCCAGCACTAAATTGTAACATACAGAATCAGTGTGATCTCCTCCCACCACCTAGTGCTAAAGATGACCACAGAGATGTTGCAATTATGCTCATTTCCATCACAGTTTGTTTGGCCCACTTGAGCAAATGTAATGTCTCCAGTGAGAAGATGGGGTTACAATGGCAGGGTGCATTCTGAGAGCCTTGTTTTCCTTTTCTTTGGGGTTTCATAACCTACTTCAGAGTGTTAGCTCTCAAGTGTTGAACTCATACTGTTTCCCCTATTTTTATTTCTGCTACATATAAAATCTTTTATCTTCACAAAAACCCAGTGAGTGAGGTGTCATCTCTATTTTCTAGTTGGAAAAAATCTGACTGTTCAGGTTATTGGTAACAGATTTTGGGTTTAGCCCTGTGATCTCTGACTGCAACGCCCGTTTTCTTAGTTTCTGTACAATACAGCCTCCAGCAATGACTACGCTAGGGGAGAGGCTTGGGATTATTTTCCTGCTTTCCCACTGTTAATGCAGCCTGGCTGCTGCTGGAGCACTGCTTTGTAGCAGAAGGAAATGATGTATTTTTGATGTATTAAAATACTAACCCATTTCCTCTGGCTTATCACATATAATACAGGCATTCTGAGAATTATCAGTGAAGTGTAGGCTCCAAACTTGTAAGAGAGAAACCTCTGTGGGCCACGTGTTCTACCAAAATCTTGGTTGTGGCTAAAGAATCAATGAACCCTCCCTATTGAAACTAATGTAAGTAAGAATATAAACCATGTATATAATTTATTGAGTACTTACCCTATGCGAGGTAGTCCTTTCCTCAAGTTACAAAATGGAATAATACAGGAAAAACACTCCCCAAAGGGGTTACAGTCCTTTTGGGGGAACACTATGAAAAAGAGCCTAGCATGGCTGTGAATTTCTGCATGCTTTTCCCTAAACTAGTTAAGAAAAGGTCTGGAGAAGGCACAAGCACATGTAGCTCACCTTGTGAGATTTCACAATACCTGAAGTGGAAAAATATCCTCGCTTTTTTGGAGAGAGGGAAAAAAAATCACAGAACAAAAGGAATTGAAAGATGAATGACTTTTCTGCCCAATGTAAACCTATGGCCAGTAAAGACATTTTTAGGCATAGACTACTCAGATAGCTTATCCCATGTGAACTCTTTTTAAAAGGATCACACAAATCTACACAACCACAGAAATGAAAATCCAGAAGAGGGACGAAGTTATCCGAAGCAATAATGAACAGAAAAACCAATGGAAGGAAGGCTAAAAAAATAAGTCTGTGAAACAGTGTAATAATTAAGGATCTATCACAAAAGGTAACCCCAAAATAGAAATATGATACATTTATATCTAGAATTCTATTTCCTATTTAATAAAGATGATATACCTTTATGAACTAAGAGCTATGCATCTCAAAGACATTGTTGATTGGAAAAAATACAAATCATAAAATACAACAGTAGTGATGTAAATATTTATACATGAAAAATAGTGAAAATGTTTAGGAACAATATACATCAAAAATCTGAGGTTTTATCTTTACAGAGAGAGGTGGGATTATAAGGGAGCAGGGGTTGATTATAAAGATAGGCTTTTAATTTTTACTTCATAAATCCTCTAATGTTTAAATGTTTTGATAAACATATATTCATGTATAATTGTATATGATTAAAATAATTTTAAAAATAAAGGAAATACCCAGTGGAGTAATAAGCAGTAGCTCTTTCACTTAGCAGCAGCAATCTTGAACAAGTTCTCAAGCTTCCATATCTCTGCCTGTAAGTTGGAAATAACAATACTGTGTGTGAGTCAGTGATTGAGTGTGTGTGTGTTTGTGGTTTAAATGAAGTGCAATGCCATATGTAAAATGCTAATTACCGTGTCTGAAGATAGCATGCCCTTAACCAATAGCAGTTGATAGTATGCGACATATATTCAATGTAGCAAATCATAAACTGTGAAAACGAAGTTGTAATCACAGAGCAAGGTCATTTTGTTGATTAGTTATTCACTGATGAGAGATATTGCTTAAGCATCAGGTTATCCAGAATTTTTGTTTGGCTTAAATATTCATACAGTTGATGAAATAAACACATGATTTTCAAAGTAATCTTGAGATAATTTATATTGAACAGTAATAGATCAACAGTAAGTGTGAGGGCTGGTAGAAATTAAAAGGCACCTTACTGCTCTTTTATAAAAAGAGATACACAGACCATCTGGAGGTCCCTCTAGTTGGAGGCGTACAAGTCAAAGAGGGACCTGTTTACATAAAATCTCGTAAGGCCAGGAGCATAGTTGAAGTGTTAGTGAAGTATCTCTTCCAAAAGTGATGTCTTTCAACAATATTTTAAAAGATAATATATTGACATTAGGATTATAAGCCTGTAATGAAAAGATGTTAAAGACAGCAATGTGAAAGTATAGCCCTGAGAGATATAAAGGAGGAGCTAGACCAAGGTGTCTCAACTCTTTATATGCTTACACCCCCACCAGTCAATAGCAGTCTCCTTTTTCTAGCCCCCAACACAGGTCCTGCCCCAGACAAGCTCCCTTAATGTTAGATTCAAGCTCTGTCTTTGTTTATGGTTGAAGAAAATGACCCTTGTCTTTGTACCTATTTTTGAATGTTGTCAAAAGAAACATGTGCTTTAACATGCATATTCCTAATCATGGTAAGAGTCTGTATGATTCTCAGTGTTTATAAAGCAATTAGACAACTCACATAATTTGTGGAAATGGTACGATTGAACTAGTGAGTGGGTCAGCTCCTTTGGAGTGGGCGTTGGCCACGTCTTAAAATTTTTATTTTTGAGGCATTGGCCACTTTAAAAAGTTAATTAATTTATTTTAATTGGAGGCTAATTACTTTACAATATTGTGGGTTTTGCCATACATTGACATGAATCAGCCATGGGTGTACACGCGTCCCCCATCCCGAAACCCCCTCCCACCTCCCTCCCCACCCCATCCCTCAGGGTTATCCCAGTGCACCGGCTCTGAGTGCCCTGTTCTGTGCATCAAACTTGGACTGGTGATCTATTTCACATATGGTAATATACATGTTTCAGTGCTATTCTCTCAAATCATCCCACCCTTGCCCTCTCCCACAGAGTCCAAAAGTCTGTTCTATACATCTGTGTCTCTTTTGCTGTCTCGCACATAGTGTTGTCATTACCAGCTTTTAAAGTTCCATATATATGCATTAATATACTGTATTGGTGTTTTTCTTTCTGGCTTACCTCACTCTGTATAATAGGCTCCAGTTTCATCCACTTCATTAGAACTGATTCAAATGCAGCCACTTTTGACTTGGAAAATTATATTCAGTTAGGAAGTATCTTTAGTGCTTTCACTGTGATAGAAAAAATGACTCTTTGTAGAAAAAAGTTCACAGTGCGTTGCCTTTTTGGAATTGAGTTAGTTAGCAATTGTCAGATTTTTCTTTTGGGCTCATTTTATGCCATAGTCTTCACAACCTCTGTCATCATTCTGATATACTGATGTGAAAGGATCTTTAGATGACTTTTCAAAAGAAACTCTTCTCTTCTGTTTGTAAAACCAATGATAGAAGGTGTTCTGAGTCTAAGTTTTTTTTTTAATATACTGTTTATTCAGTAAGGCTCAAAATCTATTTCAATTTTATGTGTACATTTATGTGCTTCAAAAATGAAAATTCTTCGTATGTAAAGCAATATAATAGAGTGAGAAAGCTGAGAATTCTTGACTGCATCTGGGAGCAGATGTATTAAGATAGCTGCACTTCTTTTTCATCTTACATCATTTCTTTACCACCACTAACACTTGTTTCAAGAAGGTCCTTAGTAGTTAATTTAAAAGTCAGGAGACTCCTTTTCAAGGAGACTTCTTTTCAATAAACTTTTTTAACATGTTACTTTTGTATTTCTTACAGACGCAAGAAAATTCATTAATTCTCAACTTTTTCACATTCCTGCTTAGCCAATATATATCATCAAATTAAGTTAATCCTGCCTCTGAAATATCTTTTATATCCATTTTTTTTCTTTCTCTTTTTCTCTGCCATTGCCTTGGTTCAGGCTCATTTACTTTCTCAAAAGAAGTATTACAATTTGTTATTTAACTAATTATTCCCTCAAGGTTTCTCCCTACCAAACTACCTTTCAATGTCCAGTCAGTGATTCTTTTAGAGCCAGGATGACCTAATTAAAAGCAAAATAAGACAAAATTTAAGGACTCCTCATTATCTATAAGATTAATTTTAAATACCTTCATAAATTGACCCTAGAAACTTCACAATTTGACTATAGCCTACCTTCTTTGAAGCGAAAAGCAAAGGAGAAATGGAAAGATATACCCATTTGAATGCAGAGTTCCAAAGAATAGCAATAAGAGATAAGAAAGAGAGATAAGAAAGCCTTCCTCAGCTATCAATGCAAAGAAATAGAGGAAAACAATAGAATGGGAAAGACTAGAGATCTCTTCAAGAAATTAGAGATACCAAGGAAACTTTTCATGTAAAGATGGGCTCAATATAGGACAGAAATGGTATGGACCTAACAGAAGCAGAAGATATTAAGAAGAGGTAGCAAGGATACACAGAAGAACTATACAAAAAAGATCTTCACGACCCAGATATTCACAATGGTGAGATCACTCACCTAGAGCCAGACATCCTGGAATGTGAAATCAAGTGGGCTTTATGAAGCTTCACTATGAACAAAGCTAATGGAGGTGGCCAAATTCCAGTTGAGCTATTTCAGATCCTAAAAGATGATGCTGTGAAAGTGCTGCACTCAATGTCAGCAAATTTGGAAAACAGCAGTGGCCACAGGACTGGAAAAGGTCAGTTTTCATTCTGATTCCAAAGAAAGGCAATGCCAAAGAATGCTCAAACTACTGCACAATTGCACTCATCTCACACGCTAGTAAAGTAATGCTCAAAATTCTGCAAGCTAGGCTTCAGCAATACGTGAACAGTGAACTTCCTGATGTTCAAGCTGGTTTTAGAGAAGGCAGAGGAACCAGAGATCAAATTGCAAACATCCACTGGATCATTGAAAAAGCAAGAGAGTTCCAGAAAAACATCTATTTTTGATTTATTCACTATGCCAAAGCCTTTGACTGTGTGGATCACAACAAACTGTGAAAAATTTTGAAAGAGATGAGAATACCAGACCACCTGACCTGCCTCTTGAGAAACCTATATGCAGGTCAGGAAGCAATAGTTAAAGCTGGACATGGAACAACAGACTGGTTCCAAATAGGAAAAGGAGTATGTCAAGGCTGTATATTGTCACCCTGCTTATTTAACTTCTATGCAGAGTACATCATGAGAAATGCTGGGCTGGATGAAGCACAAGCTGGAATCAAGATTGCCGGGAGAAATATCAGTAACCTCAGATATACAGATGACACCACCCTTATGGCAGAAAGTGAAGAACTAAAGAGCCTCATGATGAAAGTGAAAGAGGGGAGTGAAAAAGTTGGCTTAAAGCTCAATATTCATAAAACTAAGATCATGGCATCCGGTCCCATCACTTCATGGCAAATAGATGGGGAAACAGTGGAAACAGTGGCTGACTTCATTTTCTGGGGGCTCCAAAATCTCTGCAGATGGTGATTGCAGCCATGAAATTAAAAGATGCTTACTCCTTGGAAGGAAAGTTATGACCAACCTAGACAGCATTTTAAAAAGCAGAGACATTACTTTGTCAATAAAGGTCCATCTGGTCAAGGCTATGGTTTTTCCAGTAGTCATGTATGGATCTGAGAGTTGGACTATAAAGAAAGCTGAGCACTGAAGAATTGATGTTTCTGAACTGTGGTGTTGGAGAAGACTCTTGAGAGTCCCTTGGACTGCAAGGAGATCCAACCAGTCCATCCTAAAGGAGATCAGTCCTGTTTGTTCATTGGAAGGACTGATGCTGAAGCTGAAACTCCAATACTTTGGCCACCTGATGCAAAAAGCTGACTCATTTGAAAAGATCCTGATGCTGGGAAAGATTGAGGGCAGGAGGAGAAGGGGATGACAGAGGATGAGATGGTTGGATGGCATCACTGACTCAATGGACACGAGTTTGGGTAAACGCTAGGATTTGGTGATGGACAGGGAGGCCTGGCGTTCTGCAGTTCATGGGGTTGCAAAGAGTTGGACACAGCTGAGCGACTGAACTGAACTGACCTGACCTTTGTGTTCTGCCAACATCTTGCAACTTCTGTTTATCCTTCCTGTCAATTCTCCCTTAAGTTCAGAGATAAGGAACTATTTTCCATTCTTACATTTGACATGTTCTTTTTCAACTTTTTACTTTTGCATAGTATGTTCCTTATACTTAGAAGAACTTCTCTAGCCTGTTCATTATCTGTTGAAGTCCTAAACCCCCCCTTTTTTTTATTCTCCCAGATCTGAGTATAATCTCCTCTATTATATCTTCTCTACCTTTTAACTTTGACTCTAAGAATATTGTACATTGTGTTGTTCACATCACTATACTCCTTGCTTAACTGATCTCACTATTAGATGGTGAACATCTTGAAAGAAAGAACCACATCTCATTTGCCTTTGTATTCCTGTTATTTTACTCAATATTAGCAGAATCACACTATATAGTTATTGAATTAATAAAGCAAGATGAATCATGGACCCTTCCTGATTTTTCATGACCTAAACTCTCCTAGACATTGCCCTGCTTCTCTCCTAGCCTAAATGAAAGGGAGAGGAAAGGAGAATAATAGTCAAGGCAGTGCTGGTGATTATAGCCTACTTTGATTCTGTACCCAAACTCAGATGTTGCAGAGGCCTCTTGACTCCACCACTAGAAGCCGTTCACATCGCACCATTGAGGGCTAATAAATTCATTGCATTTGGTCCTTGAGCAGTTTAATAGCTGAAGTTCTGCTCATGTTTTATTCATCTGAATTTTGCTAACAACTCAGTTTGTCATGTTTTTAGGTTGTGGTAGCGCCTAAATACTTTGGAAAGTATGTATGTGTGTGCTTAGCCACTTCAGGCTTCCCTGGTGGCTCAGATGTTAAAGAATCTGCCTGCAATGCAGGCAACCCAGGTTCCACTGTTGGGTCAGGAAGATCCCCTGGAGAAGGAAATGGCAACCCACTCCAGTATTCTTGCCTGGGAAATACCATGGACAGAGGAGCCTGGAGGGGGCGCTATGGTCCATGGGGTCGAAAACTACTGAGAGACTAATACTTTCACTTTCTTAGTTGCTTCAGTCATGTCCAACTCTTTGTGACCCTATGGACTGTAGCCTTGCCCCGCCCCCCCATCCAGGTTCCTCAGTCCATGGGCTTCTCCAGGCAAGAATAATGGAGTGGGTTGCCATGCCCTCCTCCAGGGGATCTTCCCAACCCAGGGATCAAATCTGCCTCTTTCAACTCCTGGACTGGCAGGCAGGTTCTTTACCACTGTGGCACCTGGGCACTATACATATATATATGTATATATATGTATATATATGTATATATATATATGGGAGATTTTCTTATAAATATACCCTTGCTCTCAGATCCTATTGTCTATTATTTATTTACATAAAATAGTACCCTGTGGAATTCAGAGGTAAAATGTTTCAGGATGATAATAGTTAGAAATACTAATGTTGAACACTCATCCTGTCCAGGTACTGTCCTTCTGTGCTTTTAATGGACTGTCCAGTTTAATTCTTCAAACAGCCATGTGAGGAAAAGGGATATCATTTTTCTACTCTGTGGAAGAGAAATACAGAAATGTACACAAGTCAAGCAACTGGCCCAGATCATACAGCTGTGAAGGATCATAGCCTGCATTGGGATTCAGGGTGTCTGACTCCAGAGCTCGCACTCATAATTACTACAGCTGTGGAGAGTATAATTTAGATGTAAATTTCTATTCTGCCTGAAAATCAGAGGTTGTTCTGCTGTCAGAATCTTAGCATCCTGTTAAATAGATCCATTTTTTTTTTCCCTTGAAACCTGCCACTTCCTTTTTTTTTTTTCTCTTTCTCTTTTACTCCCTATATTCTGCTGGTAAATGCACGCTAAGTCCCTTTTACTTCTTCTTTAGGACAGTTTCATTACTCATGAGCCAGTGTACCATGGATTCATCTCATTATACTCTCTCCCTGATGAACTATGTTGTTGCTGAGATACAAGTGCCAAGCCGTTATCAAATACATTTATTCTTTTTGCCACCCAAAGAATGGGAAATTATCTGTGTAATTTGAGAGACTGGGATATGTATTTATTTCTTTTATACTAAGAATAAATATAGAGGCTGCAGGAAGAACAAAGACAATAGAATTAGGCAAGTACAGATTTGGATGTTTGACCAATCAATTAGATTCCATCGAAACAAAACAAGTACACAGGCCAAAATAAACTCTAAAATCAAAAGGTCTGTACTCCTATCAATTAGCATTTGTTTTACTAGATCACATTTAAATCTGTTAATGGAAAAATTATCTTATACAGTATGTTTCTTGCCAATAATAGGTGATCATAAACAAGTTATTTTGTTTTGACCAGAAAAAAATATTCTAGAGTCTCCCTGCAAAACTAACTTTTCTTATGTGACTGTGGCATGGACTATCAAAAGTCTGTAGAATGTCAGTTGATGTATTTCTGAGAATCATACCATTTTAAAGCTTATGGTGATTTCAAAGTAAAAAAGTAACATAATCCTTTGTAAAAGTTTATTTTAAAAGTGTTTGGATTTTGGCACTGAGAAGTAATTCAAACATAAATCACACTAAGGTGCTTTGCTGTATTCATGTTATGTGGCCCTTTTCAAAGTCAATGTTTTTATATAATCTTTCTGTCATGTTTAATGGTTTTTATCCACCTCCTCTCTCCCATCCTTGTATAAAAATAGCAGTGGTACTCAATCACAGCTTAATAAGCATTGGCCACGTGCTGAAGGTACTTGAATCCCCAGCCACTGAAAGAAGGCTTGAATCTGTGTTATGTGTTCTCAGATACAGGGTTGTAAACACCATTTTTCTGTTCCATTTTCAGGTCACATGTGCCAATTTAACAAACGGTGGGAAGTCAGAACTTCTAAAATCAGGAGGCAGCAAATCCACACTAAAGCACATATGGACAGAAAGCAGCAAAGACTTGTCTATCAGCCGACTCCTGTCACAGACTTTTCGTGGCAAAGAAAATGATACAGATTTAGACCTGCGATATGACACCCCAGAACCTTATTCTGAGCAAGACCTCTGGGACTGGTTGAGGAACTCCACAGACCTTCAAGAGCCCCGGCCCAGGGCCAAGCGAAGGCCCATTGTTAAGACGGGCAAGTTTAAGAAAATGTTTGGATGGGGTGATTTTCATTCCAACATCAAAACAGTGAAACTAAACCTGCTGATAACTGGGAAAATTGTCGATCACGGCAATGGGACGTTTAGCGTTTATTTCAGGCACAATTCCACTGGTCAAGGGAATGTATCTGTCAGCCTGGTACCCCCTACGAAAATAGTGGAATTCGACTTGGCACAACAAACCGTGATTGATGCCAAAGATTCCAAGTCCTTTAACTGCCGCATTGAGTACGAAAAGGTTGACAAGGCTACCAAGAACACACTCTGCAACTATGACCCTTCAAAAACCTGTTACCAGGAGCAGACGCAAAGTCACGTGTCCTGGCTCTGCTCCAAGCCCTTTAAGGTGATCTGTATTTACATTTCCTTTTATAGTACAGATTATAAACTAGTACAGAAAGTGTGCCCCGACTACAACTACCACAGCGACACACCTTACTTCCCCTCTGGATGAGGACGGATGCGGGGTGAGACTGAGGCCTGAGGAATTCCAGGTCACATGACAGGGCTGTCACCTCAAGAAGAAGGTCCCATCTGTTGCCTGGAACGTGTCTACACTGCTGCTCTCGTCACCTGACTGCAAATACGCTCGTGGAAAACAACCTGATGTAATTTCTGCCCAGTCAGCTTCATCTCTTGGTATAGTCGCAAAATCACCACAGATTCTAAAGCCACACCTGAAGACACGCTCTCACACATAGACGTACACCAACACACGCGCATACACATTTCAGCCGGCGTCTGTCATGATTCCTGTTGAGAGGGCTTTCATTGTCTGACTCATAATGGTTCAGGATAAAGGATCATCAAGCAAAAGGATTAACTAGACAGTGAATGGTTTTTAGCACTTGCTGTTATGGAAATCTCTCTTTAATGTCTTGAGTACATGCTAATCAATAGTCCCCACTCATGCATTTCTACTGCTTGGAGTAGCTGTACTGGTAAATACTACTGTAGGAGTATAATGCTTGTTAAAATGGAAAAAAAAATGTGTTTTTAGAGCTCAGTATTCTTTATTTTATGAACACAACAAGTGTAGTAATTTTTTCCAGCATTCAGTAGGCACATTCAAGGTGATCCAAGATAGCTCTTTTTTCTATGGAGGGAGCCTGTTCTCAGTAAAGATGAGCAAACATTTGGAATTTACATGTGGGCAGACACTGGACTACAGCTTTCATCACCAGTCATTGGACTTTTGCAAAGTCGAGACCAGCTAAGGCTGCTTAAAACAAGTTCTGATCATTATATAAGAAGGGAAATGCCTGACAGACACCATGTAAGTTATAAGTGTCTGTCTTATCTTTACTAAACATATTGTAACAAATTCAATATCCTAGTCTTCATTTGTATGAATGGTTTGTATTGTACATAGTTTAACCAAGTGTAATTTGAGCTGCTTATTAATATTAACTTGTACTTGTCTCTCTGCTTGTTATTGGTTTAAAAAGAATAAAAAAAAAAAGGATATGAGGAATCCATTCTATCGATGTAGCTGTGAACTCCATTAAAAAGACAAACTTAATGTACAAAGCATTTATTCAGCTCAAGTATTGTTGAAACCTATACATATACAACATTACAGTCTGTCTGTATTTAGACATTTTATTTCTGGACAAAATGAAATGTACATAAAAATAAAATGCTTAAAGTTGAGTTTCAATATGTACTTGTGTAAGATGGTGATTTAAACGGTTCTGACAAGAAGAATGTGCTGGAGGACACTCATGGTTTTGCATCTCATGTCTCTAAATCTGTATAGACCTATCTAAATTGTTATTAGTTACCTAGTCAAAACAACTTAGGAGTCTCAGTCTCAAGCCTGGGAAACAGTTGTGGCATTCAGTATTACACACATTTTCGGTTTGTTGTCATGTTAGTTGTTCAAGAACACCAAAAAAATCAATGAACATAAAGAGATAATTGAGGTCTCCTGAATTAATTATAGCTAGTTGTTTTTTACTTTTCCTGTACAACATCTTTATTTAGTAGGATGTTTAGAAGGTATTTTTTTTTTCTTAAAAGAAAGCCAAGATGCCTGAAGATTGTGGCTGATTTCCCCCGATTCTACCATATCGACTCAACTAAGGAAATGACAGTAGTAGTGGAGGGCTTCGATGCTCCATTTACATACAGCAAAAGGGGCCAATGTATGTATAAAGCATTATTTTTGGACATTAAACTTTATTTTTAAAAAGTAATTATGGTATACAATCCCAGCATAATAAACAGAAGAATAAATACGTTAAGGTAATATCCCATATTTAAGGTCACAAACTGGGGATTGGGATATGAAAAGTCTCAAAGGTTAACCAAAGAAGTCAAATTAAGAACATTCACTCATTCTCATCTTCCCTTCATGCTACATAGGAATAAGTATGTTTCGTATAGAAAATGATAGAAGTACTACAGGGAACCCCATACTATAGAGTTCTAAAGCAAGAACTCAGTAACTGGTTTGACTAAACAGAGCCTTCAATTGCCAATTAAAGGCAAATCATTCTGTTCACTGTCCATCTCCCAAATCCCTCCAATATAGCTAGACAACCATTTATATCAATGTATCAATTAATTTGCCATGGGATTTAGAAGCTAATGCTAGAACAGACTTCCCTGGCGTGATTGGCAAGAAGAGCTTAAGTCCCAGCTGCATAACATATTTTCCACAGATAAATCTTACTATTCAGGGGTTTATTTATCAAAATGTTCATTTAGGAGTTAATTCTCTCTTAACAAAAAGGAGAGTAAGTCAGAAAGCAAATATCTTTTATTTTTTTATCATTTGATTAGTGGCCTGTGACTTTCATTATGTGGTCTAATCTGCCCTGTGATCCAACATTCAAGATTAGAAGAAAATATGCTTCAGTCTTCACCCATCTGCCCTTTCAAAGTCCCTTTGAAATATTGCTTTTGTTTTTATGAACATATGCTGCTGCTGCTAAGTCACTTCAGTCATGTCCGACTCTGTGTGACCCCATAGACGGCAGCCCACCAGGCTCCCCTGTCCCTGGGATTCTTTAGGCAAGAACACTGGAGTGGGTTGCCATTTCCTTCTCCAATGCGTGAAAGTGAAAAGTGAAAATGAAGTCGCTCAGTCATGTCCGACTCTTCGTGACCCCATGGACCGCAGCCTACCAGGCTCCTCCACCCATGGGATTTTCCAGGCAAGAGTACTGGAGTGGGGTGCCATTGACTAATGCAGCAAATAAAGCATTGAATTATTTTTTCTGTAGTTTTTCTTTAGAAGAAAAAAAGAGAAAACTCCTAATGAAGATTTCAATTTTTTAAAATCCAAACTTTTAGGATTGTTTTCGGGACCTGTACTCACATATCACTAACACCTCCGTCTGTGGTATACATAAGTCATGATGACATAGAAGTAGGATTCAAAAGATAATTTACTTGTATGTATCTAATATACTCTTTCTGTTTTAGATAAGGAACTGGATGATGGACTGTGATGAATATGAAGGTTCAAAGGTTCAGATGAAAAACTTTTACTAGGCCAACTTGTTGCTTCAACAAACTGGTTATTTAAGTTTTAATTATGCTAAAAAATCATTTGTTATTTGGAAAAAATTAATTTTAAGCTATACTAAGGAAATTGCTTTTTCTTACCTTTGCTAAGGTATAGAAAAAAAACACATCAAGGTGGAAGTAGATAACATCTGATGCAAACATGGGTTTGTCGTCACCTATTGTTATTTTCAGAAGCATTTTAGTATAATTGAAATTATTATAAAGAAATGATAATTGCAATGATATTGCCTCATGAAAGGAAAATGATACAAGTTACCGGTTTATACAGTTATGATGAAAACAATGAATTGTCATGGTACGGTTTCAATTGGGCATTTTGGGGTCACTGACTCTTGTGAGAATTTCTCTGCATGAGTAGAAAGGGCATAACTGTTAATAGTACAGTACTAAATTCTGGAAGTCATTATTCTGAAAGTAATAGAAATACTTGTTAAAACTGTGGACAGGAATCTTCAGGTTCCTACATTGCAGCAATAAACTGTAAGCCATATTTTTGCACAGAATAGATTAAAACAATCATAAGAAGCCTGAGAAAGTGTTTGTCTTTTCCCTTTTCCCCACTGCTTTACATGTAAGAAGCAGCTTAACCAATATGAACAGTTGTTTGGAAAAACAGTTTACATCTCCACCATTGACTCTGAATGCCAAGTTTTAGCCTGAAGCAAAATCAAATGTCTGTGTTTATTAACTTCTGAGAGATTAGGTTGGTGTACTAGTTTCAGACATTTATTGGTATTTATTCAATTGGTCTATTTATTTTATCTTTACACTTTTATTCAAATGAAAATTAGTAGATGCGTTCAAAAATTAAAAATTTGAAAACATGAATTTGCATAGAAACATTTACTATTTACTTAGTTTGTAGGTGACAAGAATTGAGGATTTTAACAGTCAGAATTGAATCCTAAACAGCTGATTGCTAGGTCAGGTTTGTCCCATGCGTATCAAAGAAGGATTTCAGGGCTGGGGAGCAAAGGAAATAATCCTTCTCAGTTTAAAATTATGATGTGTCATTAATTTTTGTATCCTATACCATCAAATACTTTTAGGTAACACATTTACAATTGCTTTTATTTTTACTAGAATGGCAAACAGCAGACATCCCATGAGAGTTTTAGTTTCAATGTTTGTGTGAACAAAGTCTAGAGGAATCACCTACAGTTAGGAGACTACTACTGCCAAGTAACTGGCCAAGTGTCCTGAGTTTGATGAAAAGCAGTTTAATGTTTATAATTCTGCATTTACAGGATCATGCTTTTTATTACTGCTGGATTGCAGGATGACTCTAAAGGCCCTAAAAGTGACGGATGAGAAGGCTTAGAGACTTCCTTTCGTTGGCTGTACTGGTTGTCACTGTTGGAGGTGCCAAGAGTACATTCTCCTAAAACTAGACATATAGCCAAAGCTCTGTTCACATCCTCCTCACCTAGCAGGTGCTGGGTTTCTGTTTGCTAATTCTACCAACGGCCCTAAATAGATCACTGGAGTTACTTATTTCTGATACACAAATTCCTTGATTCAAACATAGGAGTAAATTTGGCCATGGAGATAGTGACTGTTTAAAGAAATACTGTTAGAAAGTTGTAGAAAGCCTCTATTGTCAAATAAGTATTAAATCTATCTATATACCTATCTATCTATATCTGAATCTACTATGTTTTTTACTGCCAAAATTCACTTTGCCAATTTTCTGCAATCCAGTTTTATTATTATAATGAATTTCTTTTCAGCATTTTATAAAAGCTTTTAGTAGAAGGCGAAAAAGAAGCTAATTGTGTTTAGTGTAAGAGTCCAGTTTTCCCAACACCATTTATTGAAGTTTTTTAGTAAAACTAAATGCTGCTGCTGCTGCTAAGTCACGTCAGTTGTGTCCGACTCTGTGCGACCCCATAGATGGCAGCCCACCAGGCTCCTCTGTCCCTGGGATTCTCCAGGCAAGAATACTTCAGTGGGTTGCCATTTCCTTCTCCAATGCATGCATGCATACATGCTAAGTCGATTCAGTCGTGTCCGACTCTGTGCGACCCCATGGACAGCAGCCCACCAAGCTCCTCTGTCTACGGGATTCTCCATGCAAGAATACTTACTGGAGTAGGTTGCCATTCCCTTCTCCAAAACTAAATGTGGACTTATATAAATTCAAGTTTCCCCCAAGTGGTTGCTACAATTCCAAATTATCCAAAAGTTCATCTGTTTTCCAAAAAGTCACATGATTCTGATCCACAGCGGATATATGTACAGAACTCAGGGGTTTTCTGAGGGAGGTGGAACCCATCTTTGCATTTAGATTCCTTGTGAGGTCATCACTTCAAGGGGACCTGTATTTCTTAAGAGCTGTTCCAAAACACAGGGACTCATGTTTTTCTCACTATTGAACAGAATAGGGTACTTACCAAGAAGACTTAACAAACAAAATAGAGGTATGCACAATAAAGCAGGAGAGCTCAAAATACAAAGGTCGCAGAGCCTGGACCCAGGAGAGAATCACCCTCGAATCCCAGAGTGGGCAAGAAAGTGAGGAACACAGTGGACTCTGTAGGTACCAGCATGAGTTGGCTCACCAGCCTCCTCAGAGTCACAATGCCATCTTCTCTCAATTCCACTCTTGATGGTACAAGCTGCCAAAAGTTCAGAAACAACAGAAGTAAAACTGACAAATCCTTAAAGTAGTGATTAATAAAAGTTTACTGTGTACACACCAAAAGGACAGTTTGCAAACTGGAAGTAGTCAAAACCAAAACACAGACCGAGGCTCAGGAGTAGTGCATTGTTATAAAGCAGCTTATGTAGTGAGACAGCTGTGACTGTTTATACTTCCTAGTGACTGGCTATAGATTTGTATTTTCTTCAATGGTGGGAAATTAGTTAGAGGTTGTTACCTCATATCAATATTGGAAAACAGTTTTTAAGTTTTGCCTACAATTTCTAGAGCCATAAGCTTGAAATGACCCAGGACGAGTTAGTGTTGCAAAATAAGCTAACATAAGCTTTGTTTGGATGACTTAAGTGGTTTTATCCTCTCACAGAAGTTTCAAGGCTGGTCTCTATTGGGGTTTGATTTTAACAAGAAAGAAAAAAAAAGATGGCTCCTACCTGCTTTAATGAAGACAGTGCATACCACCTCTATTGTGAGGGAGGATCCCAGCAGGCCCTTGCTCCTCAGTCTACCAGCTTTAAAATTAGCAAATGAGCTTGATTCACACAAAGTCTGGCACTTTTCAAAGGGCTGCTTCTGTGCTGGGTGCCGTGGCAGGTGAGCCCTTTAAGAGTGGTTTCTCAGTCCCCGCTGGCTGTAGGTCTTGTGCTCATGGGCTTGAGCTCCCTCCAGATTTTTCCAAGCGAGGCCTCCTACAGGCTTATCTCTCAGGTGCAAGTTCTCATAATTAGCTCGCCCAAACGGGAGTAGAAGCCCTTCCTTTCTCAGAGAGACCTTTTAGGTTCTGAGCTCACTCAGATTGTGGGCTGCCATGGAAAGACCACACCTCAGCCTTTCCCAGCACTGCTAATACAGTTTCCATCTGTCTGTTCGTATTCCCTGCAGGAGGGGCTCCACCAGCTTTGGTTTTTTCCTCCAGAGAAAACTGTTCCCTATGCAGACTCAGTTTGTCCAAGGGAGGGGTAGCGTTCAGGGTTTTTCTGTGCTGCTGTCTGAGCTGCAGTGCCTCAGAATTTTGTGGAAGGAGACTCATTGTTATTCTGTCTTACTTTCTTCACCCACAAGAGAAAGGAGTATAAGTTTCTGGTAATGGCGAGCGTTTGTTGAACACTTAAGGATGAGCCACTGACTTGCCCGTGTGTCCCCTCAACCTCACAGCTTGTTGAAGATATAGAAACTCTTTTTTTTGCCTCATTGCAGTTAAAAAGTCTGAACTTGGAGACCAAGTAACTTCACCCAATGTAGTACAGGCC
The DNA here is from genome assembly GCF_003369695.1 of Bos indicus x Bos taurus. Classification (NCBI taxonomy): domain Eukaryota; kingdom Metazoa; phylum Chordata; class Mammalia; order Artiodactyla; family Bovidae; genus Bos; species Bos indicus x Bos taurus. The sequence continues at coordinate 102,863,775 of NC_040079.1, read as the reverse complement.
CTAAGCTATACCTCTAGGAGTCAAACCACACCTTCATGACTCCAGAGTCTGACTTGTAAACTGGTACTTCTCTCTGTTACTCCGAGTTCTTATTTTTCAAATTGTGGTGGAAAAAAGTCTTGGTATTTGCAAAATCATCATGCCTATTATGAACATACAACATGCTTATATAAAAAAGATGAAGAATTCATTGAATCTCTTTGTTTTTCTTCAGCTGCTTGCTGTTTCTCTTACTGCTTCAGGACCCCGAGACTCCTATGGCTGGTTCAGCGGGCTCCAAGGGCCAACCAACCCGCAGTGGGAGCCAGTGTGGTCCCCCAAAGCAGGAAGAGAGAGAGAGAGAGAGAGAGAGAGAGAGAGAGAGAGTGTGTGTGTGTGTGTGTGTGTGTGAAGTCATTTTGATTTGAAGCCAGGGAGTCTTTGAGCTTGCTGAGTAGGGAAGTGGTAGGTCAGGGATGAACAGAGCTGAAATACAATTTTGAGTTACCCAATCCCTGCATCAGAATCTCATTTCAGGGAACTCCTATGATATGTTTAGGAAATTTCAGATCATGGCTTCCATCTTTCCTCAAAAATGAGTCAAGTAACTTTAATTTTTTTTTTTTTTTTAATATAAGCTACCTTGGTAAAGTTTACTTTAATTTTAGTTTTTTGGCTGGCTGCGTGGCATAAGGGGTCTTAGTTTCCCAACTGAGGACCGAACCCAGGCCCCAGGCTGTGGATCATGGAATCTTAACCACTGGACCACAGGAGAAGTTCCTAATACGGGGTTTCAGTCACCTTTCTGTGTCATTTCTTAATATGGCTTTTTGCCTTTCTGCTCCAGGCTTTAATTCCTCCCCCTCCATCCCCCACATACACTCACAAAGGGAAAACAACACATTTCATTTTCTCTCTAAAGCTTAGTGGATGGGGAGATTGGGAGAAATTGCTCAATCTACTTTTCTGACATACTTTTTCCTTTGTCACATCTTATTCTTGAAACAAACACATGAAAACATTGTAACCGTTTTTCTGCTTTAATTCCTGGACCCAGCTGTAAACACACAAACAGGGACTAGAATACTCTTTCTCCCCTGGCCCTCTGCCTATTGCAGAAATGTGTGTTCTGTTTTTCCCCCCTCTTACTCATGTTTTGCTCATGTTCAAAATTAATATTCTTTAAGAGAACCTGTAAGTGTGAAGGCAAGTTATACTCCATGGGTGTGACTGGGCTCCAGCTGAAATTCTATCATGTTACAAATTTATGAACCCTCCCTTCATTGTTAACTGAAACTTAGCTCTCTTACCTTTTCATTTTCCCACAGATTTTAGAGAAAAAATCAAATATATCATTAATACTTGCTAAGTCTGTAATGTTTATAATATTTTACTCTGCATAAGTCATGAAAACTAAAGGATAAGTTGAGTTTGCAAATGTGGTTCTTCATTTTCTTTAGTTAACAGGTTTTTCCTTTCCTTTCCTCCCTTCCTCCCATCCTTGGTATTTGTCAGGTATTACTCATTCAGGGCCTTTCGAAGTATGTGCTCCCAACGCCTTCATACGCTCATTTGCTCCTTTGAAGCACATGGGCTTTTCTTGACTTAGTCAACTACAGCTTTCCACATTTAGTACTCTGCTGCTCCTGCAAATTTATCTTTGAAAATTTAGCAGAGCTAGTGGGTTTGACCAAAGAGAAGAAAATTTGTTTGTTGCTTTGTTTTAAGCTGGAGTTATGTATATAAAAAGGGAGGCCTTGGAGCATTAGACCACAAATTTTTGTATAATAGAAAAAGTTGAGATTACAAAGAAACTGTCTCTTCACACTCATTACTCACACTCAGAATAGGTGTTCCTTATACATACTATGCAAATAGGAAAAGGAGTTCGTCAAGGCTGTATATTGTTACCCTGCTTATGTAACTTATATGCAGAGTACATCATGAGAAACGCTGGACTGGAAGAAACACAAGCTGGACTCAAGATTGCCAGGAGAAATATCAATAACCTCAGATATGCAGATGACACCACCCTTATGGCAGAGAGTGAAGAGGAGCTAAAAAGCCTCTTGATGAAAGTGGAAGTGGAGAGTGAAAAAGTTGGCTTAAAGCTCAACATTCAGAAAACGAAGATCATGGCATCCGGTCCCATCACTTCATGGGAAATAGATGGGGAAACAGTGAAAACAGTGTCAGACTTTATTTTTCTGGGTTCCAAAATCAGTGCAGATGGTGACTGCAGCCATGAAATTAAAAGACACTTACTCCTTGGAAGGAAAGTTATGACCAACCTAGATAGCATATTCAAAAGCAGAGATATTACTTTGCCAACAAAGGTCCGTCTAGTCAAGGCTATGGTTTTCCTGTGGTCATGTATGGATGTGAGAGTTGGACTATGAAGAAGGCTGAGCGCCGAAGAATTGATGCTTTTGAAGTGTGGTGTTGGAGAAGACTCTTGAGAGTCCCTTGGACTGCAAGGAGATCCAACCAGTCCATTCTGAAGGAGATCAGCCTTGGGATTTCTTTGGAAGGAATGATGCTAAAGCTGAAACTCCAATACTTTGGCCATCTCATGCAAAGAGATGACTCATTGGAAAAGACTCTGATGCTGCAAGGGATTGGGGGCAAGAGGAGAAGGGGACGACAGAGGATGAGATGGCTGGATGGCATCACTGACTTGATGGATGTGAATCTGAGTGAACTCCGGGAGTTGGTGATGGACAGGGAGGCCTGGCGTGGTGCAATTCATGGGGTCGCAAAGAGTCGGACACGACTGAGCGTCTGATCTGATCTGATACATACTATGAAGAAAAGGAATTTAGTAGTGGAAGGCCAGATTACAAATGCCAGTATGATTCTGGGAAGAGCTGTGTGCTCTCAGGGTTTGTTCTGATAACAGAGCTACTTTGGGATAGAATCTAGGGAAGAGAGTTGCAGCAGAGTTGAGATAGCTGTGCACAGTATCTAAGCCCATGGTAATGGGGTATGAAAACAGCAGAAAAGTTTCCTTTTGTTATGTGAATGTGCTATAAACTTTGCAGAGGTCAGTGTACCCACGAGGCCTTGAGTTTGGGGCAGGATTTGCAGGAGAAATCGACCAGACCTGAGTCCAGATGGATGCGTGTCTCTGGGAGGCCAGTGTAGGCTGATAATGAATGATAGTCAGGTAACATCTCCTGCCAGCACGATGTGAAAGTCATTTGTAACCTTTGGAAGGGGTTGGAGGACCCTTCATTGTTGTTCAGTTGCTAAGTTGTGTCCGACTCTTTGTGACCCCCTGGATTGCAGCACACTGAGCTTCCCTGTCGTTCATTATCTCCAGGAGTTTGCTGAAATGCATGTCCATTGAGTTGGCGATGCCATCCAACCATCAGTATTTCTCAGCATCAGGGTCTTTTCCAGTGAGTTGCCTCTTCACATCAGGCAGTCCAAGTATTGGAGCTTCACCTTCTGCTTCTAGAACCTCTAGATAGACTGAAATTGGCTTTACTTGGCTGAGATTTAGTGTTCACCACATGGTAGAATTTAGGCTTAAGATAAGCATTAAATTGTAGAAAGGTAAAATTACATCTATTCCACAATTGATTATGAAACTTGAAATTAACGTCTGCTGGTATTTATTTCATTCATTTGCTGGAAGGTGTTGATATCTGTTTTGTGGAGAGTGGAGTCCTAGCACACCGATTCTGAAACAAACACGTTTTAATATAGAGATTAAAACCTATATTGAAGGACAAAGTAATTTATTAAAATGCAGGGAGGATTTTGTGACCTTTATGATGATTTCCATCCAATATAAATTTTTAATTTTTTATTGACTTAAATAACCTTTATAAATAATGGTTTTGGATGAAAGGGATAATTAGACATATGGAGGAGATGGAGAGAAGGTAAATAATCTTTTCAACTGACATCTTTAATCATTTTTTAATCCTCCTTTTTTCAGTCATGTTTTTACAGGTTGTGAATAAATATAGAATTTATTTCTAGGCACTGGCACACTGAAAGAAATAGAATGTTTAGGATATATTACAGAACCCTGTCAAGGCAAATGCCTGGTAGTGGGAATAGAACTCAACCTAACTCAGACTTCAAGCTTAAAACTCTTTTCCTTACACTCCAATTATACTTTTCCCATTCCATGGGGTAGTAGAGAGTTGGAGAAGGCAATGGCACCCCACTCCAGTATTCTTGCCTAGAAAATCCCATGGACAGAGGGGCCTGGAAGGCTGCAGTCCATGGGGTCGCTAGAGTCAGACACAACTGAGCGACTTTGCTTTCACTTTTCACTTTCATGCATTGGAGAAGGAAATGGCAACCCACTCCAGTGTTCTTGCCTGGAGAATCCCAGGGACGGGGAAGCCTGGTGGGCTGCCGTCTATGGAGTTGCACAGAGTCAGACACGACTGAAGCGACTTAACAGCAGCAGAAAAGAGTTATACATGACTGAGCGACTAATATTGACTCAGACTTACTGGGAACTCTTGCTTGTGTATTTGTTTAAAAAAAAAAAAAAAGGTATTTCTAGACTGGAGTCATAGTTCATGTTATCTGAAAATCCCTAAATTTCCAAAGAGGTGCCTCCTGAGCCTTAAGATTGGGACACAGTGGCCAAGGGTAGGTGGTACTGAGCCATCTGCTGAACTCTTCACTCAGGTATTCACTCATTCATTTGACAGATTTACGGAACGTCTACTATATGTCATGCACTGGTATAAGAGCTGAGGATACATCAGTGAACAACACAGAAAAGGTATTTGTCCTCATGCAGCTTAGAATCTACTGGAAGAAGAAGAAAGCAAACACCAAATAAATGCATGTCTAGTAGTAATAGACGCCACGAAGGCAAGTGAAGCCGAGAGAGGGTGTAGAGTTTAATTTATTTACTTTTTAATATTGGTGGTTTGGAAAACTGGTTCCTTTATGATGACACTTGAAGAAAGTGATGGAGGTAGTCATATGGATTTCTAGGGCAATAAAATTCCATTGTCAAGGAAAAGCGATTGTTCAATGCCTGAGTCAAGGCTGGTTTGTTGTGATTTTAATGAAAGGCAAAAATGGCTAGAGTGATTGCAAGAGAGTTAGCACTGTAGTGAACCTTAGAAGATGAGCCAAGGAAGGAAGCATGAGTCTGACCTTGCCTAAGAATGTGAAAGGAAACTTGAGAGGGCTTAGAGCAGATGAGTGATTTGATGTGATTTACGGCAGCTGGGAAGAGCAACCCCATGCCATGGCTGCGCGGGTACAGGAGGGCCTAGAGGAGCTATCCCACGTTGAAGGTCAGGAAGGGCGGTGGTGAGGAAATACTCCTCGTCCAAGGTAAGGAGCATTGGCTGCACTTTGCTGGAGCAGCCATGAAGAGATACCCCACGCCCAAGGTAAGAGAAACCCAAGTAAGACAGTAGGTGTTGCAAGAGGGCATCAGAGGGCAAACACACTGAAACTATACTCACAGAAAACTAGTCAATCTAATCACACTAGGACCACAGCCTTGTCTAACTCAATGAAACTAAGCCATGCCCGGGGGCAACCCAAGATGGGCGGGTCATGGTGGAGAGATTTGACAGAATGTGGTCCACTGGAGAAGGGAATGGCAAACCACTTCAGTGTTCTTGCCTTGAGAACCCCATGAACAGTATGAAAAGGCAAAGTGATAGGATACGGAAAGAGAAACTCCCCAGGTCAGTAGGTGCCCAATATGCTACTGGAGATCAGTGGAGAAATAACTCCAGAAAGAATGAAAGGATGGAGCCAAAGCAAAAAGAATACACAACTGTGGATGTGACTGGTGGTAGAAGCAAGGTCCGATGCTGTAAAGAGCAATATTGCATAGGAAACTGGAATGTCAGGTCCATGAATCAAGGCAAATTGGAAGTGGTCAAACAGATGGCAAGAGTGAATGTCGACATTCTAGGAATCAGCGAACTAAAATGGACTGGAATGGGTGAATTTAACTCAGATGACCATTATATCTACTACTGTGGGCAGGAATCCCTCAGAAGAAATGGAGTAGCCATCATGGTCAACAAGAGAGTCCGAAATGCAGTACTTGGATGCAATCTCAAAAACGACAGAATGATCTCTGTTCGTTTCCAAGGCAAACCATTCAATATCACAGTAATCCAAGTCTATGCCCCAACCAGTAACGCTGAAGAAGCTGAAGTGGAATGGTTCTATGAAGACCTACAAGACCTTTTAGAGCTAACACCCAAAAAAGATGTCCTTTTCATTATAGGGGACTGGAATGCAAAAGTAGGAAGTCAAGAAACACCTGGAGTAACAGGCAAATTTGGCCTTGGAATACAAAATGAAGCAGGGCAAAGACTAATAGAGTTTTGCCAAGAAAATGCACTGGTCATAACAAACACCCTCTTCCAACAACACAAGAGAAGACTCTATACATGGACATCACCAGATGGTCAACACCGAAATCAGATTGATTATATTCTTTGCATCCAAAGATGGAGAAGCTCTATACAGTCAGCAAAAAAGAGACCAGGAGCTGACTGTGGCTCAGACCATGAACTCCTTATTGCCAAATTCAGACTTAAATTGAAGAAAGTAGGGAAAACCACTAGACCATTCAGGTATGACCTAAATCAAATCCCTTATGATTACACAGTGGAGGTGAGAAATAGATTTAAGGGCCTAGATCTGATAGGGTGCCTGATGAGCTATGGAATGAGGTTCATGACATTGTACAGGAGACAGGGATCAAGACCATCCCCATGGAAAAGAAATGCAAAAAAGAAAAATGGCTGTCTGCGGAGGCCTTACAAATAGCTGTGAAAAGAAGAGAATCAAAAAGCAAAGGAGAAAAGAAAAGATATAAACATCTGAATGCAGAGTTCCAAAGAATAGCAAGAAGAGATAAGAAAGCCTTCCTCAGCGATCAATGCAAAGAAATAGAGGAAAACAACAGAATGGGAAAGACTAGAGATCTCTTCAAGAAAATCAGAGATACCAAGGGAACATTTCATGCAAAGATGGGCTCAATAAAGGACAGAAATGGTATGGACCTAACAGAAGCAGAAGATATTAAGAAGAGATGGCAAGAATACACAAAAGAACTGTACAAAAAAGATCTTCACGACCCAGATAATCACCATGGTGTGATCACTGACCTAGAGCCAGACATCCTGGAAAGTGAAGTCAATTGGGCCTTAGAAAGCATCACTATGAACAAAGCTAGTGGAGGTGATGGAATTCCAGTTGAGCTATTCCAAATCCTGAAAGATGATGCTGTGAAAGTGCTGCACTCAATATGCCAGCAAATTTGGAAAACCCAGCAGTGGCCACAGGACTGGAAAAGGTCAGTTTTCATCCCAATCCCAAAGAAAGGCAATGCCAAAGAATGCTCAAACTGCTGCATAATTGCACTCATCTCACATGCTAGTAAAGTAATGCTTAAAATTCTTTAAGCCAGGCTTCAGCAATATGTGAACCGTGAACTTCCAGATGTTCAAGCTGGTTTTAGAAAAGGCAGAGGAACCAGAGATCAAATTGTGAACATCTGCTGGATCACAGAAAAAGCAAGAGAGTTCCAGAAAAACATCAATTTCTGCTTTATTGACTATGCCAAAGCCTTTGACTGTGTGGGTCACAATAAACTGTGGAAAATTCTGAAAGAGATGGGAATACCAGACCACCTGACCTGCCTCTTGAGAAATCTATATGCAGGTCAGGAAGCAACAGTTAGAACTGGACATATAACAACAGACTGGTTCCAAATAGGTAAAGGAGTCCGTCAAGGCTGTATATTGTCACCCTGTTTATTCAACTTATATGCAGAGAACATCATGAGAAACACTGGACTGGAAGAAACACAAGCTGGAGTCAAGATTGCCAGGAGAAATATCAATAACCTTAGATATACAGATGACACCACCCTTATGGCAGAAAGTGAAGAGGAGCTAAAAAGCCTCTTGATGAAAGTGAAAGTGGAGAGTGAAAAAGTTGGCTTAAAGCTCAACATTCAGAAAACGAAGATCATGGCATCCGATCCCATCACTTCATGGGAAATAGATGGGGAAACAGTGGAAACAGTGTCAGACTTTATTTTTGGGGCTCCAAAATCTCTGCAGATGGTGATTCCAGCCATGAAATTAAAAGATGCTTACTCCTTGGAAGGAAAGTTATGACCAACCTAGATAGCATATTGAAAAGCAGAGACATTACTTTGCCAACAAAGGTCCGTCTAGTCAAGGCTATGGTTTTTCCTGTGGTCATGTATGGATGTGAGAGTTGGACTGTGAAGAAAGCTGAGCGCCGAAGAATTGATGCTTTTGAAGTGTGGTGTTGGAGAAGACTCTTGAGAGTCTCTTGGACTGGAAAGAGATCCAACCAGTCCATTCTGAAGGAGATCAGTCCTGGGTGTTAGTTGGAAGGACTGATGCTAAAGCTGAAACTCCAGTACTTTGGCCACCTCATGTGAAGAGTTGACTCATTGGAAAAGACTCTGATGCTGGGAGGGATTGGGGGCAGGAGAAGAAGGGGACGAAAGAGGATGAGATGGCTGGATTGCATCAGTGACTCTATGGACGTGAGTCAGTGAACTCTGGGAGTTTGTGATGGACAGGGAGGCCTGGTGTGCTGCGATTCATGGGGTCGCAAACAGTCAGACACAACTGAGTGACTGAACTGAACTGAATGATTGATCTGGGGAGGTAGTAGGTTTATGCCAAATAAAGACCATTGCAGGGAAAAAGAACAGTATATTCTCTTCACAGTGATGTGTATTTAATTTGATGGTGACTAAATTCAATGATTTTTATATTTTCCAGCATAGTTGAAGAGCATAAACCTCACTTTGTGTTCAGTTCCCGTGGCTTAAGTCTCCATAGTTGTAAAAGATGTGTTAGTCTTGAAAACAAAGTGGAGATAAACGAATAAAGAATCCAAAGTTGTCTTTAACTCATACCTGCAGGGCTAAAATTTCTGAATCACTAAGACCCTGATGCTGGGAGGGAGTGGGGGCAGGAGAAGGGGACGACAGAAGATGAGATGGCTGGATGGCATCACCGACTCGATGGACGTGAGTTTGGGTGAACTCCGGGAGTTTGTGATGGACAGGGAGGCCTGGCGTGCTGCGGTTCATGGGGTCGCAAAGAGTCGGACACGACTGAGTGACTGAACTGAACTGAACTGAAGGTATTTTGAACTGTTGAGTGTTCTTTTCTGGTAACATTGTAGCAGGCACTGCCAGGGTCCTGCCCAGGTCCCTATTCCCCTTTCCACTTCAGTCCACATCAGCTCAACTTCCAGCTGTCAGTACCTGTATTTTTTTCTCCTCCCAAAGGCATTCTCTGTCTGCTGGAGCCTGCTTTGCTACTTGTGCAGCAGGCCAGATGTGCCCGGGAACTAACGCTCTGCAGGAGCACAGGGAACAGGCTTCCAGCAATGACCGGAGCAGCCCTCAACCACTGATCCCCAGGTGGGATTATTTTTTTAGGGGTGTGCTGTACACTGGTTCACCAAACCCCACAGTAGTAACTTACTTCATGGAGCACACCTTACTGAATTCCCTTCTCTGTCTCATTTCTCCATTACTGATGCCTTCTACAATCATCTCCAATATTAACTGCTTTCATTCAAATCTTCATCTCAGGAAATGCTCTGGGGAATCGGCATTAGAAAAAAGTAGATTTTACAGCTTCAATTGCAATATTTTCTCCTGGTCATAAGTGTACAGTAATACCTTTTTATGAATATATATTTTAAAATCACATTAATTGAAGTATAAAGTGCAATCATTTTAGATGTATAATTCAGTAAGTTTGTGTAGAACTGTAATGACCACCATCGCAATCAAGATACAGAACATCTCCCTAAATTACTTAAAAATTTCCTTCATATCTCCATGTGTAGTCAGTTCTCCACCATGTTCAATGTATCCTCTCACTACAAATTAATTTTTCTTCTAGAGTTTCACCTAGCAAAAAATCTTCATCTGGCTTCCTTTGCTTTGAATTATTAATACGTTTTTGAGATTTACTTGTGTGTTCTATGAATCAATAGTTTTTATTTTCATTGCTAAGTAATATCCCACTGCATAGAAAAACTACAGTTTATCTATTCACATTTGGGTTGCTTCCAGTTCTTGACTATAATTGAAAAAGTTGCTTTTTGTGGACCTGTTTTCACTTCTATCAGGTAAATGCCTAAATGTGGAATTGTTGGGTTGGACTTGCTGGATTTGATGACAAAATTATGTTTACTTTTAAGAAAAAAGTCTAACTGGTTTACAAAGTGGCTTTATGCATGTTACATGTCTACCAACAGTCTCTGAGTCACAGTTGCTGTATGTCTTCCCCGGTAGTGGATATTATCAGTCTTTAATCTTAACAGTTCTGCTGCTGCTGCTGCTGCTGCTGCTAAGTCGCTTCAGTTGAGTCCGACTCTGTGTGACCCCATAGATGGCAGCCCACCAGGCTCCCCCGTCCCTGGGATTCTCCAGGCAAGAACACTGGAGTGGGTTGCCATTTCCTTCTCCAATGCATGAAAGTGAAAAGTGAAAGTGAAGTCGCTCAGTCGTGCCTGACTGTTAGCGACCCCATGGACTGGAGGCTACCAGGCTCCTCTGTCTATGGATTTTCCAGGCAAGAGTACTGGAGTGGGGTGCCATTGCCTTCTCATAGCAGTTCTAGTGGACATGTATTAATATTGCAGGATGAGTATGCTTTTAATTTGCATTTTTATGATTCCTCATGATGTTTGAGTGTCTGTTCAGATGCTTATTGACTGTTTAGATAACTTGTTTTTGTGAAGTGTCTATGAAATATTTGCCCAGTTTTAAATGATTGAGTTCAAGTTTTTAATATATATTGGATACTATCTTTTTGTTATATGTAATACAAATAATTTCTCTCAGTTTGCCTTTTCATTTTCTTATTAGTGTCTTTAGAAGAGCAGAGTTCAATTTATTGTATATTTTTTATGCTTAGTGTTTTGCCTAAAAAATCTTTGTTTACTTTCAAAAGCTTTAGAGTTTTCTTCTGAAATACCTTTACTAGCTGTGATGGTTTAGTGGTTTTAATAGTCTGCATTGTGAATCTCCTTTATTATTCCACTTGTGTTTAGATGCTTTCATTAAATTCTATAGGAAATCAAACAATTACCTGCAAATGTTTAAGAATTTTGAGAGGCATTTATGCTATTAAGCTTCCTATTTTACATTAATCAATGGACTCTGGCCTTTATGTGAGTGTCATGTTGATTGGGAGCCAATCCTATGTATTAATCTAGGAAGGGTCTTATTTTCTGTAAAATAGACCAATTCTCTTAAGGAATTGACTTATATGAAACAGAATCAAAATGTCAAGGCCTTCTGGCAAAATCTTGTGGTTGAATCTCAACAGCAGCCTCAAAACAGATGCACATTTAGTTTATTCCTTTCTCCTCTGAAAGTGTAACACCAGAATACTTACAGAGCATGTATGAATTGTTAATTTTCAAAGGTGATCAATTTCAAATTTGATGGCCAAGTTGAAATGGTAGGAAACATGAGTATATGCCATGGCTCAGTCACTGTCACAGGTGTTTTACGTCAGTTGTCTCTTTTAAACCTAAAGGTAATGCTTTGAGGTGACTATTTACTATAGCATTTGCATATAGATATATGAGTAGAAATGTGTACATAGAATAGTTTGGCATTAAGGCATAATATGCAAAACAACACAGTGATCTTTAATGCAATGAAAACCAGATAAACTATTTCTTTTTGCCTAAGTGAATAAATTGCTTGAAAATACATATGTTAAAAAGATGTGGATTTTCACATAAAAACAATTCATTTATGTTATACCACAGAATAACCTGGCAAGGCTAATGCACAGATATAATTTTGGCTTAATACTCTGTTTCTCAACCATAGCTTAGCTTTATTCTACCCAGAATGTATTGATCTTTTTTCCGTTCACATTAATGATTATTCACTTTATGAGAAGTATTTGAAGAAATCAAATAATATTTAAATTAAGCTCTTTATGTGTTACAGTCGTATTTTTTTTAATTGTTAACTTTATTGACTTTATTTTTTGAAAGTTCACAGGAAAATTGAAGGGAAAATACAGAGATTTCTCATAACCCTATTTGTACACATGCATAGCTTCCCCTGTTATCAACAGCCCCTATCAGACTGGTGGTTGTGGTGGTTTAGTTGCTAAGTCATGTCTGCTTTTTGTGACCCCATGGACTGTAGCCCACCAGGCTCCTCTCTCCATGGGATTCTCCAGGCAAGAATACTGGAGTGGGTTGCCATTTCCTTTTCCAGGGATCAGAGTGGTACATTTGTTAAAATTGATAAACAAATATTGGCACATCATTATCACCCAAAGTCCATAGTTTACATTAATTAACTCCTGGTGCTCTACGTTCGATGGGTCTAGATAAATGTATAATGAAATGTATCTCATTATGGTAGAATACAGAATGTTTTCACTGCTCTAAAAATCTTCTGGGCTCTGCCTATTCATCCTTCTCTCCTCCCCAATGCCTGGTGATCACTAATGTTTTTTACTGTCTTTATAGCTTTGGCTTTTTGTAGTTTAAAATTGTACTTAGCAAGTAATTATTGAGCATTTTTAATATTCTAGGCATCATGCTAAGTGCTGAGAACATGAAGTTCAATATTTTTAAGAGTTGATGTATTATAGAAGTGTAAAACCAATTTATGTCTCATGATTGGTAATGTGATAATAACATGATATGCTTGAGGAACCTATATGCAGGTCAGGAAGCAACAGTTAGAACTGGACATGGAACAACACACTGGTGCCAAATAGGAAAAGGAATACGTCAAGGCTGTATATTGTCACCCTGCTTATTTAACTTATACACAGAAGCACAAGCTGGAATCAAGATTGCCGGGAGAAATATCAATAACCTCAGATATACAGATGACACCACCCTTATGGCAGAAAGTGAAGAGGAGCTAAAAAGCCTCTTGATGAAAGTGAAAGAGGAGAGTGAAAAAGTTGGTTGAAAGCTCAACATTCGGAAAACAAAGATCATGGCATCCGATCCCATCACTTCATGGGAAATAGATGGGGAAACAGTGGAAACAGTGAGAAACTTTATTTTTTGGGCTCCAAAATCACTGTAGATGGTGATTCCAGCCATGAAATTAAAAGACGCTTACTCCTTGGAAGGAAAGTTATGACCAATCTAGATATCATATTCAAAAGCAGAGACATTACTTTGCCAATAAAAGTCCGTCTAGTCAAGGCTATGGTTTTTCCAGTGGTCTTGTATGGATGTGAGTGTTGGACTGTGAAGAAAGCTGAGCACTGAAGAATTGATGCTTTTGAACTGTGGTGTTGGAGAAGATACTTGAGAGTCCCTTGGACTGCAAGGAGATCCAACCAGTCCATCCTAAAGGAGATCAGTCCTGGGTGTTCACTGGAAGGACTGATGCTAAAGCTGAAACTCCAGTACTTTGGCCACCTCATGCGAAGAGTTGACTCACTGGAAAAGACTCTGATGCTGGGAGCATTTGGGGGCAGGAGGAGAAGGGGACGACAGAGGATGAGATGGCTGGATGGTATCAGTGACTCGATGGACATGAGTTTGAGTGAACTCCGGGAGTTGGTGATGGACAGGGAGGCTGGGCATGCTGCAATTCATTGGGTCGCAAAAAGTCAGACACGACTGAGCGACTGAACTGACCTGAACTGAACTGATGTTATGTAAGATGTGTTGCATGTATAAACATGATAAAGAAGTAAAATAGTTTGCCTGCAGATAGCATGGGAGGACATTTTAAGTTTAGTATTTATTTGGAAGGTAGAGAAGTGAGATTGAGAGAAAGAACAGCCAATAAAGGGGGCTTACAGGTAAGCAGAGGTAATTATTACATATGGGACTGGAAATAGCATAAAAATAAGCTGAGCATCCTCTGAAAGCTGTAACACCTACTTGGGAACCTTAACTGAAGCACTTGACCTTGGTTCTAAGACAAAGAACAAAGGATTTGGGGGTGGAGACCCTAACTGAAGACATTACCACAGAAAAAACGTGAACTTTGTGAGCCCTTTCTCAAGATACAATCATTTCAGAATTTTCCTAATCAGTCCAATGCACTTTGAAGGAGCAACTTGAAAATATCAGACCAGTATGAAACTGGTCTATGCTACAAACATCTCATCTGTGAGATGTTCTATGAAACATGTGGATAACTTCCATCATTTTGGTTAGAATTTGATGAGAATTTGTGAGACACATTGTTGGAATTGATAAGAGAGCTTCCCAAAACAGCAATTTTTTTTTCTACTTAGATTCTATATAATTTTTGAAATTAAGTAAATAATAAATTTGGAGGTCAAAGCTCAATTCTCCTTAATAGTGGCTTTCTATAAGAGTGTAATTTATTGTAAGGGCCATATCCATCAGATAGTCACACCCTAGAAAGAGGTTGTTAACCAATGGTTGAGGCAGTCCCCTTCTCCCCATGGTTGGCCTGCCCTGGGAAGACTGAGCAAGGTGAGAATAATTCTTACTCTTGGCCAATAAGCTTGTTCTCTAGTTATTTGTCAGATCTACTACTCTTCTCTTCAGGGGTGAATATAGCAAAGGAGTAGAGAGAGACCAGGAGTTATCTTCACAATGGGTTTTTCCTTATAGAAATCAGGATTTGTGTTGGAGTAGTGGCAGGGGAGAGGTGTTTCCTCTTTTACAGGGAATATATAAAAATCATTAGAGGTTAAAAAGATGAGAGAATTTGATCTAATATTTTTCCCATTAGAAAAAACTTCAGGGGTTATTGTTTATGACAAAATGAAAAAATATTTTATAGCCACTCATGATGATAGGAAGGAAATAGCAGTGTCAAAATATTCCTTAAACTGAGAGTTTTATATTTGTTTAAAAATTCTTCACTGCATTTTGGGCACAGTCTTATTTTCTAATTAATAAATTAGAAACTGAAATTTAACTTTATTCCAAATCAAGCCTAATTGTGTAATATCACTATACTTTGCAATTTAATGCACTCGATACCTTCCAGATTATACTGTACAGCAGATCTAAGCAGCAAGATGCTCACAGTCAGAAAGTAGCATGGTCAAATTAGTTGGGGAAATGCTGAGCAAAAGATCAAGTTTTACAGGTCTCCTCACTGTGACTATGGGACTTGTTAAAATATTTTGACATTTTGATTATCAATTGCAAATTTCCTAGCATTTTCCAAATTTACTTGACTGCTGTCCTTTCTTTCATAGACCACTTTACAGGACCAATTTTCTTTGCATCATGCTTTGGGAAGTAATGTTTTTAATTAAAATTTTTTTTCTATATATAATTTTATTTTGTTATCACAGTCATCTTCTCAACTGATACTGGGTTGTTTCTAATAGCAGAATAGGGGAGATGAGGAAATTGAGGTGTTATGTTACTGGATCAAACCATAAGTTTAGAGAAAACTGGGAGTGAAACTTGAGTTACTTGACTCTCCACTCCTTCAGCCTTTACACTATGTTGTTATTTCTTATTAGGGAAAATTCAAAGTCCATGTATATAAGTTGATAATTAATTGAAAAGTAAAAAGGAAAGAAACTAACTTAAAGCATGTTAATAAAAATAATATGACAAAACTGACATTATTCAAAATAAATGTTATAGACATATTTTCTTTTACTGAATTGAGTTAGCTTGGAGTAATGCAGAAAGAACTCAGTTACAATGTTTTATGCCAAACAGTGTCCTTGAACCTGAATCCAGTTCATTTCTTTGATTTTGAGATAGGGTTCTGTGAGGTGGAATCAATTTTCTAGAAAATCTCTTGCATGATATGAATAGAAGAATACCACTTTCTTATTAAAAAATGTTCTTTCACTTTCTATTTGAAGATGAAGTGTTCATTGATATATTTTCTCACTAACCACTGGATTAAAAATGTAAGAAGTATAATCTTTATTGAAGATTGTGAAGGAATAAACATGAATCCACTCCTGATTTATGAAAAGCGATATCATGTGAAACAGGAAATGTATAACTTGATATTGCAACATCTCTAACATGATTTTATAACTTCAGTGATATGGGACTTTATCATCTTCTCATTTGCATGACATTTAACAGGTCAAACATCCCTTTTAGCTGAAGCTAGGCCAATGAAACATTTAACCTGGAAGAAAGAATTTTTACCATATTACCTGGAGGGTAATAATACACGGCAGAGTAGAAGGATGTACATTAATCTTCTCCTGTGAGAACTCCAAAATTACAACTCGCTGCTGAACAACCATCAACAGAAGAATATTGGATCCCACCAAAAAAAGATACCCCATGTTCAAGGGCAAAGGAGAAACCCCAGCAAGACAGTAGGAGGGGTGAAATCACATTTAGAATCAAACCCCATAACTGCCAGAGATGCTTGGAGGGGTCAAAGAAAACCTTGTACACATCAGAAGAACCCACAGAGACTGAAGCAGACCTGCCTTTGAATGTTTGAGTGTCTCCTGCGGAGGTACAGGTCAGGAGTGGCCTGCTGCAGAGTTGGGCTCTGGGTCCAGAAGACACAAAAATTTGTGCACACCAGGACCCAGGAAAAAGGAGAAGTGACCCCACAAGTGACTGACCCAGTCTTGCCCCTGAGTGTCCAGGAGTCTCTGGCAGAGGCATGGACCAGAGGTGGGCTGCTGCAGGGTTGGCAGCACTGAGTGTGGCAGTGCCTGCATGGAACTTTTTGAAGGAGGTAAAAGTTATCTTCATTACCTCAACCATAGTTTGGCCTCAAGTCAAACAACAGGGAGGGAACCCAGCCTCACCAATCAACAGAAAATTGGATTAAAGATTTACTGAGTGTGGCCCCGCCCATTAGAACAAGACCCAGTTTCCCCCACAGTCAGTCTCGCCCATCAGGAAGCTTCCATAAGCCTCTTATCCTTATCCATCAGAGGGCAGACAGAATGAAAACCAGTCACAGAAAATTAATCAAGCTGATCACATGGACCACAGCCTTGTCCAACATAATGCAACTATGAGCCTTTCTGTGTAGGGCCATTCAAGACAGATGGGTCATGGTGGAGAGTTCTGACAACACATGGTCCACTGGAGAGGGAATGACAAACCACTTCAGTATTTCTGCCTTGAGAACCCTATGAATGGTATGAAAAGACAAAAAGATAGGACACTGAAAGATGAACTTCCCAGGTCAGTAAGTGCCCAATATGCCACTGGAGAAGAGTGGAGAAATAACTCCAGAAAGAACGAAGAGACAGAGACAAAGCAAAAACAACACCCAGTTGTGGGTATGACTGGTAATGGAAGTAAAGTCCCGTGCTGGAAAGAGCAATGTTGCATAGGAACCTGGAATGTTAGGTCCATGGATCAAGGTAAACTTGAAGTGGTCAAACAGGAGATGGCAGAGTGAACATTGACATTTTAGGAATCAGTGAACTAAAATGGACTGGAATGGGTGAATTTAACTCAGATGACCATTATCTCTACTACTGTGGGCAAGAATCCCTTAGAAGAAATGGAGTAGCCATCATAGTCAACAAGAGAGTCTGAAATGCAGTACTTGGATGCAATCTCAAAAACAACAGAATGATCTCTGTTCATTTCCAAGGCAAACCATTCAATATCACAGTAATCCAAGTCTATGCCCCAACCAGTAACGCTGAAAACTGAAGTTGAATGGTTCTATGAAGACCTACAAGACCTTCTAGAACTAACATGCAAAAAAGATGTCCTTTTCATTATAGGAAACTGGGATACAAAAGTAGGAAGTCAAGAGATACCTGGAGTAACAGGCAAACTTGGCCTTGGAGTACAAAATGAAGCAGGGCAAAGGCTAACAGAGTTTTGCAAGAAGGTCTTCCAACAACACAAGAGAAGACTCTACACCTGGACATCATCAGATGGTCAACACCAAAATCAGATTGATTATATTCTTTGCAGCCAAAGATGGAAAATCTCTATACAGTCAGCAAAAACAAGACTGGGACCTGACTGTGGCTCAGATCATGAACGCCTTATTGCCAAAATAAGACTTAAATTGAAGAAAATAGGGAAAACCTCTACCCCATTCAGGTATGACCTAAATCAAATCCCTTACGATTGCACACTGGAACTGACAAATAGATCAAGGGATTAGATCTGACAGACAGAGTGCCTAAAGAATTACGGACAGAGCTTTGTGAAACTGTATATGAGACAGTGATCAAAACCATCCCCAAGAAAGAGAAATGCAAAAAGGCAAAATGGTTGTCTGAAGAGGCCTTAAAAATAGCAGAGAAAAGAAGAGAAGTGAAAAGCAAAGGAGAAAAGGAAAGATTTATCCATTTGAATCCAGAGTTCCAAAGAATAGCGAGGAGAGATAAGAAAGCCTTCCTCAGTGATCAGTGCAAAGAAATAGAGAAAAACAACAGAATGGGAAAGACTAGAGATCTCTTTAAGAAAATAAGAGATACCAAGGGAATTTATTGTGCAAGAATTGGCACAATAAAGGACAGGAATGGTATGGACCTAACAGAAGCAGAAGATATTGAGAAGAGGTGGCAAGAATACACAGAACTGTACAAAGAGATGTTCATGACCCAGATAACCATGACGATGTGATCACTCACCTAGAGCCAGACATCCTGGAATGTGAAGTCAAGTGAGCCTTAGGAAGCATCACTGTGGACAAAGTTAGAAGAGGTGATGGAATTCCAGTTGAGCTATTTCAAATCCTAAAAGATGAGGCTTTGAAAGTGCTGCACTAAATATACCAGCACATTTGGAAAACACAGCAGTGGCCACAGGACTGGAAAAGGTCAGTCCCAAAGAAAGGCAATGCCAAAGAATGCTCAAACTACCGCACAATTGCACTCATCTCACACGCTGGTAAAGGAATGCTCAAATTTCTCCAAGCCAGGCTTATACAATATGTGAACCATGAACTTCCATATGTTCAAGCTTGTTTTAGAAAAGGCAGAGGAATCAACCATAGATCAAATTGCCAACATGCACTGGATCATCAAAAAAGCAAGAGAGTTTCAGAAAAACATCTACTTCTGCTTTACTGACTATGCCAAAGCCTTTGACTGTGTGGATCACAACAAACTGCAAAATCCTTAAAGAGATGGGAATAGCAGACCACCTTACCTACCTCCTGAGATCTGTATGCAGGTCAAGAAGCAACAGCTAGAACTGGACATGGAGCAACAGACTGGTTCTAAATTGAGAAAGGAGTATGTCAAGGCTGTATATTGTCACCCTGCTTATTTAACTTATATGCAGAATACATTATGTAAAGTGCTGGGCTGGATGAAAGACAAGCTGGAATCAAGATTGTTGGGACAAATATCAATAACATCAGATTCTGACATGATGTCACCATTATGGCAGAAAGCGATGAGGAACTGAAGAGCCTCTTGATGAAAGTGAAAGAGGAGAGTGAAAAAGCTGCCTTAAAACTCAACATTAAAAAAAAAAAAATCAGCATCTGGTCCCATCACTTCATGGCATATAGATGGGGAAAAATGATAGACTTTACTTTCTTGGGTTTAAAAATCACTGCATATGGTGACTGCAGCCATGAAATTAAAAGACACTTGCTCCTTGGAAGAAAAGTTATGATCAACATAGACAAGAGGGTAAAGTGTCTGCCTACAATGCAGGAGATCTGGGTTTGATCCCTGGGTCTGGAAGATCCCCTGGAGAAGGAAAAGGCAACCCACTCCGGTACTCTTGCCTGGAAAATCCCATGGACAGAGAAGCCTGATAGGCTACAGTCCATAAGGTCGCAAAGAGTCAGACACAAGTGAGCAACTTCACTTTCACTTTTACTTTGTCAACAAATGTTCATCTAGTCAAAGCTATGGTTTTTCCAGTGGTCATGTATGGATGTGAGAGTTGGACCATAAAGAAAGCTGAGCACCAAAAAATTGATGCTTTTGAACTGTGGTGTTGGAGAAGACTCTTAAGAGTTCCTTGGACTGCAAGGAAATCAAAGCAGTCAATCCTAAAGGAAACCAGTCCTGAATATTCTTTGGAATGACATGCTGAATTGAAACACCAGTACTTTGGCCATGTGGTGCGAAGAACTGACTCATTGGAAAAGACCCTGATGCTGGGAAAGACTGATGGTGGGATGAGAAGGGGATGAGAGGATGAGATGGTTGGATGGCATCACCATATCAATGGACATGAGATTGAGCAAGCTTCGGGAGTTGGTGATGGACAGTGAAGCCTGGCATGCTGCAGTCCATGCATCACAAAGAGTCGGACGTGACAGAACAACTGAACTGAAATGAATTGAAACAATTTTATTTTTGAGCAAATTTTGTGTATCACTTGGTAGTAAATGGTTCTACTGCTTTGGGTCCCTTAAGTCCTGTAAACCATTACTCTGAAGTATGTTTATGGCTTTGAATAGCTCTCTGTTCCCACTGCTCTTCAGAAACATCTCGTTTTGGATTCAAGCCTTCTAAGAAGGGGAGAAAATAATACAATTTTTTGAATGTTCTCTTAAATATTTTCCCATTATTGATATCTTTTTGAAGCCAAAATGCAGACACATTTTTGTATTAATTAATTGAGGACAGGTCCCACACTCTGAAATGTGTACTTGATTTCATAACCAGTAGATATAAAGCTGGATCTTTTTAAAAGAAATTAAAGTAGAAATGAAAAGTAGGGGGAGATTGGGAATGATGTTCCTTATGATTTGCTTTATAAACTGTTTTGGTTTCACTTAGTATAAATCGTTTAACCTCTCTTGAGTCTCAGATTCCTAATATGTGAAATAGATGCGATAGCTTACATCTGAGTGAATGTTGACATTTTAGAAATCAGTGAACTAAAATGGACTGGAATGGGTGAATTTAACTGACCATTGTATCTACTACTGAGGGTAAAAATCCCTTAGAAGAAATGGAGTAGCCATCATGGGCAACAAAAGAGTTTGAAATGCAGTACTTGGATGCAATCGCAAAATGACAGAATGACCTCTGTTCATTTCCAAGGCAAACGATTCAATGTCACGCTAATCCAAGTCTATCCCCTGACCAGTAATGCTGAAGAAGCTGAAGTTGAATGGTTCTATGAAGACCTACAAGACCTTCTAGAACTAACATGCAAAAAAGATGTCCTTTTCATTATAGGAGACTGGAATGCAAAAATAGGAAGTGAAGAAACACCTGGAGTAATAGGCAAATTTGGCCTTGGAGTACAAAATGAAGCAGGGCAAAGGCTAACAGAGATTTGCCAAGAGAATGCACTGGTCATAGCAAACACACTCTTCCAACAACACAAGAGAAGACTCTACAGATGGACATCACCAGATGGTCAATACTAAAATCAGATTGATTGTATTCTTTCCATCCAAAGATGGAGAAGCTCTATACAGTCAGCAAAAACAAGACTGGGAGCTGACTGTGGCTCAGATCATGAACTCCTTATTGCCAAATTCAGACTTAAATTGAAGAAAGTAGGGAAAACCACAGACCATTCAGGTATGCCCTAAATCAAATCCCTTATGATTATACAGTGGAAGTGAGAAATAGATTTAAAGGACTATAGATCTGATAGACAGAATGCCTGATGAACTATGGATGTAGGTTCGTGACATTGTACAGTAGACAGGGATCAAGACCATCCCCAAGAAAAAGAAATGCAAAAAAGAAAAATGGCTGTCTGAGGAGGCCTTACAAGTGGCTATGAAAAGAAGAGAAGCAAAAAGCAAAGGGGAAAAGGAAAGATATACCCATTTGAATGCAGAGTTCCAAAGAATAGCAAGGAGAGATAAGAAAGCCTTCCTCAGTGATCAGTGCAAAGAAATAGAGGAAAACAATAGCATGGGAGACTAGAGATCTCTTCAAGAAAATTAGAGATACCAAGGGAACACTTCATGCAAAGATGGGCTCCATAAAAGACAGAAATAATACGGACATAACAGAAGCAGAAGATACTAAAAAGAGGTGGCAAGAATATACAGAACTGTACAAAAAAGATCTTCATGACCAAGCTAATCATGATGGTTGATCACTCACCTAGAACCAGACATCCTGGGATATGAAGTCAAGTTACCCTTAGAAAGCATCACTATAAACAAAGCTAGTGGAGGTGATGGAATTCCAGTTGAGCTACTTCAAAACCCAAAGGTGATGCTTTAAAAGTGCTGCACTCAATATGCCAACAAATTTGGAAAACTCAGCAGTGGCCACAGAACTGGAAAAGGTCAGTTTTCCTTCCAATCCCAAAGAAAAGCAATGCCAAAGAATGCTCAAACTACCGCACAATTACACTCATCTCACACACTAGTAAAGGAATGCTCAAAATTCTCCAAGGCAAGCTTCAGCAATATGTGAATCGTGAACTTCTAGATGTTAAAGCTTGTTTTAGAAAAGGCAGAGGAACCAGAGATCAAATTGCCAACATCCGCTGGATCATTGAAAAAGCAAGATAGTTCCAGGAAAACATCTATTTCTGTTTTACTGACTATGCTAAAGCCTTTGACTGTGTGGATCACAATAAACTGTGGAAAATTCTTCAAGAGATGGGAATATCAGACCACCTCAACTGCTTATTGAGAAATCTGTATGCAGGTTAGGAAGCAACAGTTAGAACTGGACATGGAACAACAGACTGGTTCCCAAAAGGAAAAGGCATATGTCAATGCTGTATATTGTCACCCTGCTTATTTAATTTATACGTAGAGTACATCATGAGAAACGCTGGGCTGGATGAAGCACAGGCGGAAATCAAGAATGCCAAGAGAAATATCAATAACCTCAGATATGCAGATAACACCACCCTTTGGCACAAAGTGAAGAAGAACTAAAGAGCTTCTTGATGAAAGTGAAAGAGCAGAGTGAAAAGGTTGGCTTAAAGCTCAACATTCAGAAAACTAAGATCATGGCATCTGGTCCCATCACTTCATGGCAAATAGATGGGGAAACAGTGTCAGACTTTATTTTTTGGGGCTCCAAAATCACTGCAGATGGTGACTGCAGTCATGAAATTAAAAGATGCTTACTACTTGGAAGAAAAGTTATGACCGACCTAGGCAGCATATTAAAAAGCAGAGACATGTCTTTGCCAACAAAGGTTCGTCTAGTCAAAGCTATGTTTTTTCCAGTAGTCATGTATGGATGTGAGCGTTGGACTATAAAGAAAGCTGAGCACCAAAGAATTGATGTTTTTGAACTGTGGCGCTGGAGAAGATTCTTGAGAGTCCCTCGGAATGCAAGGAGATCCAACCAGTCCATCCTAAAAGAAATCAGTCCTGAATATTCACTGGAAAGACTGATGTTGAAGCTGACACTCCAATACTTTGGCCACCTGATGTGAAGGGCTGACTCATTTGAAAAGACCCTGATGCCGGGAAAGATTGAGGGCAGGAGGAGAAGGGGATGACAGAGGATGAGATGGTTGCATGGCATCACCGACTCAATGGACATGGGTTTGGGTGGACTCCGGGAGTTGGTGATAGACAGGGAGGCCTGGCCTGCTGCTGTCCATGGGGTTGCAAAGAGTTGGACATGGCTGAGTTACTGAACTGTACTGAACTGAGGGTAATAAGGATTAAGTAAAGTTTATAAAGTAATCCAGTATGGTACTTTACACATTAGTAGACACTCCATGAATTCCTGTTATTATTGATGTTATTACTGATTTTTATATTGGGTATGTCTTAACTCGTGAATCCAAATATAATGTTAATGACAAACAATATTATTTTAAATTTATCCTCAAAGCAAGCAAATAGGCTTTTAAAGATCCTTAATCCAAACGTATTCATAAATAACTGTCCTTTTTACCTACGTTTATGTGTCTATAAATTCACTTTTAGTCTAAACCAGTAGTTCTTAGTCACTTGCGTATTAGATTTGACAAGTGAGCTAGGGAACTTAAAAAAAAAAAATAACATACAGATTCAGATACCCACCTCTCACCACTTAAATCTCTAGGGTGGAGTCCATGTATTGGTAGTCTTTAAAGGCTCATCAAGTGAGTTGCAGTCATTGATGAAAACATTTGGCCTACTGTCCATCTGGCTTCAAGATTGATATCTGAAATAAGACAATTTAGGTGAAGAATATAAGTTACAGTGTAGAACGTAATGCCTAACCACTCTAAACATTAACCACCTAGGCTATGAGCAAGATTGTTGTTGTTCAGTCACTCGGTCACACCTGACTCTTTGCGACCCCGTGAATGGCAGCACACCAGGCCTCCCTGTCCCTCGCCATTTCCCGGTGTTCACCCAAGTTCATATCCATTGAATCAATGATGCCATCCGACCATTTCATCCTCTGTTGCCCTCTTCTCTTTCCGCCTTCCATCTTTCCCAGCATCAGGGTCTTCCAATCAGTCAGCTCTTCAAATCAGGTGACCAAAGTATTGGAGCTTCAGCTTCAGCATCAGTCCTTCCAATGAATATTCAGGTTGATTTCCTTTAGGATGGACTGGTTTGATTTCCTTGCAGTCCAAGGGACTCTCAAGAGTCTTCTTCCAGCAGCACAGTTTGAAATCACTAATTCTTTGGTATTCTGCCTTCTTTACGGTCCAACTCTCACATCCATACATGAACTACTGGGAAGAGCATAGCCTCAAATACATGGACCTCTGTCAGCAATTACATTAACCTGTAATATTTTGTTCAGTGAGAAATGAAGGTGTTAATGTCTAAAGGAAGGACATGACGTCCTCAGGGATAGGAGATAGATTGGTACCTGGACTACTCTGAGGAGAATGATAGACGTAAAAATGAATGTTTGCTAGCATTATAAAACGTGGCGTAAGAAATACTTCATTCTTGGACAATTTGGATTGACTAGCTACCTTGAACTAAAAATTATGTGAACTACCCAATTTCTTCTTTACTTGTTCTTCATATCTGACTCATTTCTTTTGACTTACGGGTTTATATTGTTGGGCCTTTTGTTTGTGCAGTCTGGTCACACCAGACCGCACATTTCTCTGACTTACTGTAACCCAGTAGAATCAACTACATTATTGAGACTATATCTTACATGCCAAATGAATTTGGGTTGAATCAAGTATGCCATTCAGTGGTGCTCCGTATAAATAATAGTTTCCTTGCTTTCAATTTCTTTAAAAGTGTTTTTTTTTTTTGGTTGTTAAAATACATGTTTTTTACATATAATTGTATCCTAGAGGTATTAAAAGTATTTCACACATTTTGAAGATATGAGTGTGTACGCATGCTCATGGGTGCTCAGTTGCTTAATTCATGTCCAACTTTTTGTGACCCTATGTAGTAATCTGCCAGGTTACTGTCCATGGAATTCTTTAGGCAAGAATACTGTGCCCGCTTCTAGGGGATCTTCCCAACTCAGGGATCGAACCCGCGTCTCCTAGGTTTCCTGCATTGGCGGTGGTTCTTTACCACTAGTGCTACCTGGGAAGTATCGTTCCAACACGCCAGAGGCTGTTCACCTTGGAGACCTGCTGTGGATGTGGGTACAGCCCTGTGGGAGATTTACACCCTCCCCTCCGGATTTTCAAGGGCTAGTGAGAGCTCACCAGATGCCGCTGGAACCACGATGCTTTTTGAAGGTAGGCTTAATACAATGGATTGTATTAACTATCATAATTTAGTCCATGAAGATCAAGATAGCTTTATTGCATGAGCATTCTGTGAATAATTTTATGAAATAATGTTAGATACCACTTGGAAAAAAGTAGTATATACGGTAGGTTCCCTCTGTCCTTAATGGATTTCAAAATGAAAGAAAGCATTTATAAGGAAGCATCTTTTGCTCTAGTTTTGTTATTGCTTTTTAAAAAAATATTTCAAGTTACCTCATGAGCAGTCAGTTAAAATTATTGATTCATTGTGAATATTTTGTATATTTGCTTGTTTTTTTGTATAAAGTACTTCCAAAATGGTCATAGTAGGAAATTAATAAATATTAAATTACTTATAATCTTTTACCTACTCTTTCCATCATTGCCATCAGTTATCCAGCTTAGAAAAAGGAGAGTATACACGTGTTCCCCATCCTGAACCCTCTTCCCTCCTCCCTCCCCATACCCTCCCTCTGGGTTATCCCAGTGCACTAGCCCCAAGCATCCAGTATCGAACATTGAACCTGGACTGGCGACTCATTTCATATATGATATTATACATGTTTCAATGCCATTCTCCCAAATCATCCCACCCTCTCCCTCTCCCACAGAGTCCAAAAGACTGTTCTATACATCAGTGTCTCTTTTGCTGTCTTGTATACAGGGTTATTGTTACCATCTTTCTAAATTCCATATATATGCGTTAGTATACTGTATTGGTGTTTTTCTTTCTGGCTTACTTCACTCTGTATAATAGGCTCCAGTTTCATCCACCTCATTAGAACTGATTCAAATGTATTCTTTTTAATGGCTGAGTAATACTCCATTGTGTATATGTACCACAGCTTTCTGATCCATTCATCTGCCTATGGACATCTAGGTTGCTTCCATGTCCTGGCTATTATAAACAGTGCTGCGATGAACATTGGGGTACACGTGTCTCTTTCCCTTCTGGTCTCCTCAGTGTGTATGCCCAGCAGTGGGATTGCTGGGTCTTAAGGCAGTTCTATTTCCAGCTTTTTAAAGAATCTCCACACTGTTCTCCATAGTGGCAGATTCACGTTGATATATGGCAAAACCAATACAATATTGTAAACTTAAAAAATAAAATAAATAAATAAAAAGAAAAAGGAGAGTAAATTGGTATAATTCTTTTGAAGGGCAGTTTGGATGTCTGTACTGAAAGCCTTTAAAAATGCTCATACACTTTGGCTCAGGAATTCATCAAATAATTTAACCTTAAGTGATAATCAAAATTCTGTACAAAAGATTAATGTCCAAGGACCTTCATTACATCTTTTAATATACAAGAAGACCATGCAAAATGATAAAAGAAAAAAGAAGTTAAACTGTTAACTAAATTACTGTATATCCATACAGTGAGATGTGATAAGCTTTTCAAATTTGCATTTTCAAAAGGTATTTAGTGGCATGAGGAAGTCCCATAGTATGAGAATCTGAAAAACTCAGGATTGTAGGATGTTTGTAGATGTGGTCCTTGTTGTTACGTGGTGGAGACCACAATGTGTGACACTGTACGTCTTAACACATTCAGAGGGAAATGTAATGAATGCTAAGAGATCATTATAGCTGTTTACACTACAAGCAATTAAGTGTTTCTTCCTTATTTTCTACATCTTTCCATCTTTTTACAGTAAACATGTATACATTTGCTGTTAGAAAAATGTTATAAAGACCATCATTTAAAAGCAAAATTTTGTTTTTCCCCAGGGAAACACAGCCTGGAAGGTGACTGGTCAACAACCAAGAAAGCAGACAATCCCAGTCAAACAAAGGAAGATGAAAGATATTCAGAAGCCCCCACTGACCTCATAAGAAACTCAAAGACTTTGTGTCAACTCTGTTATTCTCAAGTTGAATAACCTTGGTAGCAGCAAATATTTGGTTCAGATCAAACGATAAGAAAGATGATGTAGTAAAGTTTTAAACATCATAATGTGAAAAATATAACTGTTTCAGAAGCAACTGCCAATAAATCATGTAAGCCATAGAAAGGTTCATACTTTGGGGTTTATTAATTTCCATTCTGAAGATGAATCCTAAAGAAAAAAACTTAAACATTGAACTAATTTAACATAAACATAAATTTAGTGGAGTATTGTTTTCAATGGAAAATGTTAGATGTGAGCTAAATATCAATCATTAAATTGATTATAGTCTGTTTACCAATGGATATTGTACAGATATTAAAAACATAACATTAAAAAAAAATGCTTAAGATGTTTTAAGTGTGCTGCCGCTGCTTAGTCACTTCAGTCATATCCGATCCTCTGTGACCCCATGACCATGGCCCGCCATGCTCCTCTGTCCATGGGATTCTCTAGAATACTGGAGTGGGTTGCCATTTCCTTCTCCAATGATAAAGTAAGAAGTGAGTGAAGTGAGTGAAGTGAGTGAAGTGAAGTTGCTCAGTTGTGTCCTACTCCACAACCCCATGGACTGTAGCATACCAGGCTCCTCCATCCATGGGATTTTCCAGGCAAGAGGACTGAAGTGGGTTGCCACTTCCTTCTCCAGTTTTAAATGTAAAAGCATCTACAATGAATCTACATAGAGTTTTAACAAGTTTGCATGAGGAGCCCTGTATAGAAAAAAATGGTATGCCAGAAAAGTAGCTTTTTCTTTTAATTTTCTCTGTATTTTAATTTCTTTTTTGAGTATCTTTTTATAAGATAACACAGGAGTCTGTAAAGAGAACGTCCAATTGGATGTGCTTTGTAGTGGGATAGCCAAAAGAATTTTAAGAGTAGAGATAATGTTCAATACTTGTTTGCTTATTCTGCTGTGATGTCAACCTCATCCATTGACTCTGATCTCCAATGAAAGTCAGTTGCAGACATAGTCTTACATCAGTGGCTGTTTTGAGAAACAAAACAACCAGGATGCTTTCCAGGATGGAGCAATTCAATAAAGGAAAGGGACAATATTTATGGGACAGCAAGAGAAGCTGAACTAATTAAGAGAAAAGGACTTGAAAACAGTGATGAGTAGGAGGAATGTAAGCTCCCAAGATTTCCAAGAGACATTGAGGTACTCCTTCACATTTGATTGGCAAAATCTAAATTGTTTTATTTCAAAGGGCAAGATAATACCACTTGGCTTATCATTTATAGTTGTAAAGGGAAGAATTTATTATATAAAGCCTGGAATATCAGTAGTGATCCAACTGATGTAGAGTAACATCAGAATGGCCCATCTTGTTGTTTCTGCCAACTTTCCTTTTACATCTAATAGTTAGAAGAGGGTTCTAACATCAGCAATAGGGAGTTTGCTTTCTAAAATTGATTCATTATTCCAACAATATTTTATAGTGTCTAATAAATGCTAGAGCCTACTACAGGCGCTTGAAATACATCAATTAACACAAAATATAAAAAGTCACACCCTTTTAGGATGTTATTGTTGTTGTTCATTCGCTAAGTCGTGTCCGACTCTTGGTGACCCCATGAACTACAGCTCACCGGCTTCTCTATCATTATCTGATGATACCTAAGTTTGCTCAAACTCATGTCCATTGAATTGGTGATGCCATCCAATCATCTCATCTTCTGTCGTCCCCTTCTCCTCTTGCCCTCATTTTTTCCCAGCAACAGGGTCTTTTCCAATAAGTCAGTTCCTTGTATCAGGTGGCCAAATTATTAGAGCTTCAGCTTAAGTATCAGGCCTTCCAATGAATATTCAGGACTAATTTCTTTTAGGATTGACTGGTTTGATCTCCTTGCAGTCCAAGGGACTCTCAAGAGTCTTCTCTAGCACCACAGTTCAAAAACATCAGTTCTTCAGTGCTCACCTTCTTTATGGTCCAACTCTCTCATCAGAACATGACTACTGGAAAAACCATAGCTTTGACTATACAGACCTTTGTCAACAACATGATGTCTCTGCATTTTAATACACTGTCTAGTTTTATCATAGCTACTCTTCCAAGGAGCAAGTATCTTTTAATTTCATGGCTGTAGTCACCATCTGTGTGGATTTCAGAGCCCAAGAAAATGAAATCTGATATTGTTTCCACATTTTCCCCATCTATTTGCCATAAAGTGATAGAACCGGATGCCATGATCTTAGTTTTTTGAATGTTAAGTTTTAAGCCAGCTTTTTCACTCTCCTCTTTCACCTTCATCAAAAGACTCTTTAGTTCTTCTTTACTTTTTGCCATTAAAGTGGTATCATCTGCATATCTGAGGTTGTTGATATTTCTCCCAGCAATCTTGATTCCAGCTTGTGCTTCATCTAGCCCAGTATTTCACATAATAACTCTGCATATAAGTTAAATAGGCAGGGTGACAATATACAGCTTTGATGTACTAATTTCCCAATTTGGAACTTGTCCATTTTTTCCATGTCCATTTCTAACTGTTGCTTCTTGTCCCCTTCTCCAGGGGATCTTCCTGACCTAGAAATTGAACTGGGTTCTCCTGCACTGCAGGTGAATTCTTTACCAGTCTAGCTACCATGGAAGTCCTCTTAGGACTGTTCTAAGGTTAAAATCTCAAAGGAAAAAAAATCAGTAACAAAACCAGAAATATAGACATGTTACTGCATCTAAGTGTTGATCTAGTCATAGTTTAGAAGAGAAGAGTGGTTATTTTGCAGTGACATTACAGGGACTTTACCAAGTCTGGGAGGATGAGAATGTTATTTTTATGTGGCTTTGAGCTATATTGAACTCTTGCTACCAACTGAGTGGTTTTAGTTTGAAAATTCTGGAGTTTTAGGGTTAAAATAGAGCCCTCTCAATTCTTCAAGTTCGAATAATCTACAGAATGCCTGGACTGAGAATAATTATCCAGAAAGAATTTACTCCATTCTCTGGTTGGAGAAACATGGAAGTAGATGTGGGTTAGAGACGAGCTATGGAGATGAACAGTGAAAACACTGGTCATATATAACCTCAGAAGTTGGCATTCCCCTCTAATATGCATTTTACTGATTTCCAAGCCAAATGATCAGACCATATGGTTAGAAGTCTCTTGACATCATGTTGAGAATTGGCTCTTCCTGAATCACTGCTACATACTCTGGCAGCAACTGAAGTGAAACAAAAATGTAGAAACAGATGAAAAATCCAATGAAGAACACAGAGATTGTGTTTTTTTATTACTCTTTGGCTACAAATCCTTAATATGGCTTTTACTGGGGAAATTTAGAATCAGTCTCTTGTGATACTCCTGGAAACAAGATTTAATGGTCAGATGAGTTTAGAAAACCATTTCTTTCACAAACAGGTTCACAAAGCATATTGGTTCAATTAAGCCTCTAAGATATCCAACAGTGACGAAACCTCTTGACCTTTGCTTACTCAGTTTTCTGAAATTTTTGGACCATGAAATCTAGTTGCTTTATTTCTTTTTATGTTTTCTTGTTTTAAGAAACATTATCATCCCATTAATATACTTCAAAAATGTTACTTTAAAATGGTTTGTTTTATACTAAAAGGGTAACTATGTTAAGAGAATGTGCTTGAAGTTCATAAATGGTGCATAAAACTATATTGGGTAGGCATTGACAAATCTGAAAAAATATTTTTGAGGTCTTTGTGATTGTGTTTTTCTATTGAAAGTCAAAATGATTTGAAAGTAGCAAATAGGTTCCTAGGCCAGTACAAGGCTGATAGCAATTTGCTGCACAAATTTTCACTGGTAGATAATCAAATTTTTATCACTCATTTCAAACTGATTACACTCTTTGAAGATGTTCCACTTTTTCCCGACTTTGCATCTGAGGCACACATTAGCTGGGCAATTGCTCGCAGCTTTTGTTTTCCGTTCTCTAGCTTTTAATGCCACTTGAAGATCCAAAAACTTTCAAGAAGCAGCAAAGCACGAAAGTACTATTCTGCTTGCTAAAGAAAATAAAACCATTTTCAAGGTATGCTTATTCCTCCAATTTCATGGATGCTAAAATCCATGAATGGGTTCCATCTCAAGGCCGTCTTGAGCAGAATCACACTGCTTTGGCTCTAACCGCGGATTTCTCCACCTGGGAGTGTTTTTCCTAGGGGAGCATTTCCCAAGATGAAGAAAACTCTGTAATGACCTGGGTTTTAGATACCGGACAGGATATGCTAATACAATCAGAAGAGCCTCTCTGAAAGAACAGCATCCTATGGGAAAAATAAAAGTAGGCTATGCCTTCTTACTTTTGCTTCTAATTAAGATGTTATAATTATAAAGCTAATGAGTACATTTCCTGCCCTGTATAAAGTTGTTATCTTTTCTGATGAAAATATTGTTAACATTTAAAACTATATTTCATTTGTGCAGAGAAACCACTTTTTCTAGACTGAAGTTCACAAGAGTGGCTGGATTATGATAAAAATTAATATCAATAATATACTTTGTTATTTTTAAAAATAATCCAATAAAAGTGAACTTTGAAGACCCAAAGAGATTTTAAGTTTTAATCCTGTTAAATAGAAGACCCAAGGGAACTTGGTAGACATACCAGGTATCAAAACCAAGCAAATTAATATTTATCAAACTGACATGTATAAATCTTATATTATGGAAGAGGCATTATGAAAGAAATTGGTAAGATAGAAAGCAGTGGCACCCCACTCCAGTACTCTTGCCTGGAAAATCCCATGGACAGAGGAGCCGGGAGGGTTGGAGTCCATGGGGTCGCTGAGGGTCGGACACTACTGAGAGACTTCCCTTTCACTTTTTACTTTCATGCATTGGAGAAGGACATGGCAACCCACTCCAGTGTTCTTGCCTGGAGAATCCCAGGGACGGGGGAGCCTGGTGGGCTGCCGTCTATGGGGTCACACAGAGTCAGACACGACTGAAGTGACTTAGCAGCAGCAGCAGCAGCAGCAGCAGAAAGCAGTAACATAGTCCCTTGACTAAAGAGGTTATAGTGAAGTAGAGGGGAAAGCACCTTCAACAATTATGTTTTGCCCCATCTCAGAGAGCAGGGAGGGAATGGCAATTCATAAATGTTTCCAGAGGAAATGAATCTGAATTGAATTTTTATAAGTGACTGAGAGGCATGGTGAGCTGAAGCCCAGGACATTTCACGTAGAAGTTACAGTATGTGCAGTGGGGTGGGGTGAGGGGGGGGCATGTTGTATTCTGACAATTGAGATGAATTAGAATGGGAGTAGAAGAAATTGGCATGGAGTGAGGCTGGAGAAGTGGGCAGGAGCATGGAAATTTGCATGTCAGGCTAAGGAGTTGAAATTTTATCCTGCAGGCAGTGAGGGTCATTAATAAATCTTATTATGGCTTCTCATGGCTGGGCTTTATCAGGCACATGGCTACACTTAGGGTGGGTGGCATTCAACACAAGAGGTGGGAGAGGTGTGGGGGAGGAGGGAGCAGGTGAGGGAGATACTATAGAATTCAGTGTTGGAGGGATTTGTGGGGCTTAACAGTTGAGCATCATGATAGTGGAGAGAGGGACTGGAGTGTGAGAGCATAGTGCACTGCTAGTAGATGACCCTGATTTTTGTTATTTTGTTATTTGGCTCCATTTGGAGCCAGAGGTCAGAACAAGGAGAAACTGTTCAAGGGAATAGTGGTGATTGTGCCTGTGGTGAGGCAGGGAAGTGAATACTTTTGGGATCTGGGTCTTGGTCTGGGTGGTAAAAATGACTCCTTTTCCGCTTTTGACACTGTTTTCTCCTTCATAGACTAGTTTTACTTCTTCAATCATGTATCTCTTTTATATATATATTTTTTGCCATGATGTGATTAACATCATTTTTTTCCCAAATGAAATGTACAGCTGACTATGAAATGAAAACTAAACTTGCCTTCTACTGGAAGTGTATCAGCTTTATTAATCAAATGTTCAAACCCTCCCCCTTCCATTTATCTTAAAAAGCTGTCAGATTCTTTTCTTTTAAAGCACTATTTTCCAACCGTCCATATATATATATATATATATATTTCTCAACCTTTTACATATGTATAGAAAATGGAATGGCAACCCACTCTAGTTTTTCTTGCCTGTAGAATTCCACGGACAGAGGAGCCTGGAAGACTACAGTCCATGGGGTCACGAAGAGATAGACATGACTGAGTGACTAACACTTTCACTATATATATAATCTTCAGTGGCCCTTTAACTCAAATAGAATGCAGTATTATTTCCTGACACAGAGCACTAGTTCATCTTTAAAAATCATTAATATTAATACTAGTTGGACCCCAAGTTTCCTTAATGCTCCAGTTGTGACTTTTTTGGATACAAAGGATTCTTTTAGATATGAGGAAGAGAATTCAACTTACTTAGAAAGACAAGACAGAAACTGAGGGTAGTTTTGGGAAAGGTTCAGGAGTCAGACTTTTAACTCCAGTTAAGACCCCAATAAAAATAGCCATGTGTCGGTAATACAATTCCAAAATTACAGGAAGGAAATACTAATTAATTCATTTTTGGTCAATTACTAGCCCACTCACGTCTTTTAAAGCCAGCGTACTAGATCACATGGGCCAGCACTCACTTAGTGGGGATGTAGAGCTGAGGGTTTAAGAGAAAATGAAAAGATTCTTGAAAGTACCGGATATAGGTATCTGAATCACCAGCTGAGCCTTACTCCTAAACCTGCTGTTACTCTCCCACCTTTTTTTCCTCAGAGCATCTAACACATCTCAACTTAACCTAAGTTCCAACTCTTTAATTTAGATGCTAATGAGCAGCGAAATGACCAAACCATGAACATGAATAAGGAAAAGATAGAGAACAAAGGTCTAAGGGGAAACTCATGAAGAAAATAATGAACCCTTAAATAATCCAGAGTTACCTGGCATGCCTGTGACCTACAGTCTGCAGGGCAAGAGGACTCACTCTTCTTCCCAAACTGTTGGTATGGTTACAGAGACCTGAATTTTCCCTGCCAGAGTAGAACACGCTGAATTAGTTCTATGAATCTTTCCTGGAAACTGCTTGGTACTTAACCTCTCCTCACCCTCTGCTAGCAATTCAGAAGTGGTTATTTGTCTTGTTTCTATTTGTGCTGTTTTATTCTTCTCTTTTCACAATCTGCACCCTTAGTATCAATATATTGCTTTGCTTCTGTAGTAATGAGAATACAAATGTCCTTAGTGGCAAGTCGTGTAAAGTTTAACCCTTTGTGCCTTTTCATATGGACAAAAACCTTCTGGAATTTTCTTTCTTCCCTTTAGCATGTGCGGAGCAATGAGGTCGTATCTGCTGCTGCTAAGTCGCTTCAGTCGTGTCCGACTCTGTGTGACCCCATAGATGGCAGTCCACCAGGCTCCCCCGTCCCTGGGATTCTCCAGGCAAGAACACAGGAGTGGGTTGCCATTTCCTTCTCCAATGCATGAGAGTGAAAAGGGAAAGTGAAGTCGCTCAGTCGTGTCCGACTCTTAGTGACCCCATGGACTGCAGCCCACCAGGCTCCTCCGCCCATGGGATTTTCCAGGCAAGAATATTGGAGTGGGGTGCCATTGCCTTCTCCGATGAAGTTGTATAGGTACAGGAACGTTTTCTTGCCCCCGTGGGTAATCCAAGATTATACATAGTTAGGGGTAAAGGCCACTGGTCTTCTGTTCACACCACTTTTAGCTGCGGGTCAAATAGCAGTGGCGCTGCTACCGTTTTGATGCTGAAGTAGTGACTCAACAATGAAAAGACACAACCTAGTTTTTAATGGATTTATGTAATTGTGGTTTGACATGTGTCATTTCAGGAGCTCCTTCCCTAAATGAGACCTTTTCTGCTGAACAACTGTCTACTCTGACATTGGCAGAAAAATAGGGAAATAGTTTATTTTAGTTTTTTAAATAAGACCACTAGATTGAACCAATGTTTTCTTCAAGTCACTGATGCTAGGGGCTCCACAGAGGTATGTGTAAAGCATTAGGGAATACAGGAGTGAGGCTAAGTGGCCAGTTGCCCTTGAACTGAAAGAGGTCCAGCCTTGAGTGTTTTATAATCTATGTGGAAAACAGAGCACTAGCTTTCACTTGCTAATTTGTTGACCTTTTCTCTTCCAGTTACAGCTTTTCTTTCACCTTGACAATCTGCAGTCAGATTTTGTCCCATAAATGCTCCATCATGTAATTGCTAACTCAAGAATATAAGTTTCTAACCCAAATCTCCTCTTTCTAACTTACTTGTTAGTCACTCTCATGATGGTTGTTCTTGTATCTCTACAGATCTTTCCATCCCCTGACTCATTTCCCAGTTCATCAGCTTCCTCCTTTGTTCACCACCATCATACTCAGTTTAAATGACAAGGCTTATCACATCAAACAACTCTCACTAATATCATTATTTTTTTTGTCTCTTTCCCTTTGTCACAGAATCCCATTTCTGGATGAATCCAAATATCTGTTTTATTTTTACTTATGTGCAAGTAGCCCAAAGGAGAAAATATTATAATAAAACAGATTGCTGCTTCTGTATATTCATGACTTTCAATTTCAGATTGACTCTTAGCATTCAGCAATCCTGGTCCACTTCTCTGGTCAATCCTCCCACCCTTCCTATTGATAGTTCAGCATTTCTCCACTCTTCCAGGGGCTTCTCTGGCAGCTCAGATGGTTAAGAATCTGCCTGCAAGGCAGGAGACCTGGGTTTGATCCCTGAGTCTGGAAGATCCCAGGAGAAGGAAATGACTACCCACTTCAGTGTTCTTTCCTAGAGAATCCCATGGACAGAGGTGCCTGGAAGGCTCCAGTCTGTGGGGCCACAAAGAGTTGGACATGACTGAGTGATTAACATATACACAAAACAAACACAAGAATAAGTAAACAACCTTTTGTACCACATCTTCTTAAAGGAATTGTCCATACTCACTGCCCAATGCTCAATGAGTGCTTTTGCATAAATAAGTAATTTGAAAATATTTGATAATTTAGCAATAGAATCTTTTTGAAAGTAAAATATCTTTGCATGAAATTTTAAAATCACTAAATAAATGTTTGCAGAGGTCATATATACTAAGTGTTGGAGATATAAAATGTGTGGCAAAGTCCTCTATATTCTGATGGACTTAAAACAAACAAGCATGAGCAACCCAGTTTGATATATGCTGCAACGGAGGTATATGTCTAAGACTATAGAAGCTTGTCTAAAAGAAATTGAAATTTTAAAATGAAGGCACAGTACAGTTTTCATGAAGACAGAATGCAATAAGACAAATGTTTTTAAATTAAAAACTTAAAAAGCTAAAAAAAAACCCCTCTAGTATAGTATATATTCTGTCCACAAATTTTGTGTAAATTCCATTTTATGAGATCTTTTAATTGAGATCAGCAATTGCACAGGAATTTTAATCACATGCAAAACTCTGAAATCCTGTTTGAGACCATGAAATCTTTCCAATATTTCTATTCAGTCTCTCAGTGCCCGACTCTTTGGGATCCCATGGACTGCAGCATGCCAGGCTTCCTTGTCCATCACCAACTCCTGGAGGTTACTCAAACTCATGTCCATCGAGTTGATGATGCCATCCAACTATCTCATCCTTTATCCTCCCTTCTCTTTCTGCCTTCAATCTTCCCCAGCATCAAGGTCTTTTCCATTGAGTCAGTTCTTCACATCAGGTGGCCAAAGTATTGGAGTTTCAGCTTCAGCATCAGTCCTTCCAATGAACACCCAGGACTGATCTCCTTTAGAATGGACTGGTTGGATCTCCTTGCAGTCCAAGGGACTCTCAAGAGTCTTCTTCAATGCTACAGTTCAAAAGCATCAATTCTTCAGCACTCAGCTTTCTTTTTAGTTCAGCTCTCACATCCGTACATGACTACTAGAAAAACCATAGCTTTAACTAAATGGACCTTTGTTGGCAAAGTAATGTCTCTGCTTTTTAATATGCTGTCTAGTTTGGTCATAGCTTTTCTTCTAAGGAGCAAGTGTCTTTTAATTTCATGGCTGCAGTCTCCATCTGCAGTGATTTTGGAGCCCCGCAGAATAAAGTCTCTCACTGTTTCCATTGTTTCCCACTCTAATTGCCGTGGAGTGATGGGCCTGGATGCCACTATCTTAGTTTTTTGAATGTTGAGTTTTAAGCTAGGTTTTC
Organism: Bos indicus x Bos taurus; assembly: GCF_003369695.1. Taxonomy (NCBI): domain Eukaryota; kingdom Metazoa; phylum Chordata; class Mammalia; order Artiodactyla; family Bovidae; genus Bos; species Bos indicus x Bos taurus. The sequence continues at coordinate 102,826,259 of NC_040079.1, read as the reverse complement.
ACTCTCCTCTTTCACTTTCATCGAGAGGCTCTTTAGTTCCTCTTCACTTTCTGCCATAATGCTGGTGTCATCTGTGTATCTGAGATTATTGATATTTCTCCCAGCAATCTTGATTTCAGTTTGTGCCTCATACAGCCCAGCATTTCACATGATGTACTCTGCATATGAATTAAACAAACAGGGTGACAATATACAGGCTTGACATACTCCTTTCCCAATTTAGAACCAGTCTGTTGTTCCATATCTGGTTCTAACTGTTGCTTCTTGATCTATATTTGTATCTAATAATATATTTTCAAAGCATAGGAAGCAATAATATAGGTTGAACTAATCAATTCCATAATCATAGTCTGAGATTTGAATGTGTTTCTTTCAATAAATAACAGAATAAGCACATAAGAGAAAAGTATGTGGAAACTTTAAAGACATTAATAAACAAGTATGTAATGGACACGTTTTTATAATATATATAAGCTTTCATTGTTGTCTTTTAGTCATTAAGTCATGTCTGACCCTTTGACCCCATGGACTATAGCCTATCATCCTTCTCTATCCTTGGGATTTCCCAGGCAAGAATACTGGAGTGGGTTGTCTCCTGCATTGGCAGGTGGATTCTTACCACTCTGTCACCAGAGAAGCCCATATAGAAGCTTACTTGTATATATTATATAAACATATGATTATATATTATATGAAAGTGAAAGTCACTCAGTCATGTCCAACTCTTTGTGACTCCATGGACTACACAGCCCATGGAATTCTCCAGGCAAGAATATTGGAGTGGGTAGCTTTTCCCTTCTCCAGGGGATCTCCCAACCCAGGGATCTAACCCAAGTCTCCCACATTGCAGGCCAATTCTTTACTATCTGAGCCACAAGGGAAGCAGAAGGATACTGGAGTGGGTAGCCTGTCCCTTCCCCAGCAGATCTTCCTGACCCAGGAATCGAACCAGGATCTCCTGCATTGCAGGTGTATTCTTTACCAACTGAGCTGTGTAGATATACACATGTGTGGTGTGGTGGTTTAGTCACTAACTCATGCCCAACTCTTTGTGACCCTGTGCACTATAGCCTTCTGGCTCCCCTGTCCAAAATATACACATAAACACACACAAAATGTGCGTAAGTTTCATAACCAACAGCAAAACACGTCATCTTTTCAGGGGCACTTGGAAAATTTATCAGATTTTGCCAAATTACAAATTTCAGAAGTTGTAAAATCCCCAAATTTCTAGTCTCAAAATTGACCACATGATGCTGCATATGACAGGCTTTAACAAATCTTTTGAAATTCAAATATTACATACTGATTTCTGGTATTGAAATCAAACAAGAAGTTAAACAAAAACATATATTGAAATTGAAAATTAAGCAATACTCTTCTTAAAAATCTATTGGTTAAAGAAATAAATCATAATAAATTTTATAAAATACTTTAGTTGAAGGATATGAAAAGATACTATTTCAAAACTTGTGAGATGCAGCAACTCAGAGCTAAGAGAAAAATTATAGCCTTAAATGTATTAAAAGCAAGATTAAAAGTAAGTATTGATTCATTAATTCCATACATTAGGAAAAGAACAGTGAATCAAATTTAAAGAAATTAGAAGGAAGAATTGATGTTTTTGAACTGTGGTGTTGGAAAAGACTCTTGAGAGTCCCTTGCACTGCAAGAAGATCAAACCAGTCAATCCTAAAGGAAATCAGTCCTGAATATTCATTGGAAGGACTAATGCTGAAGCTGAAACTCCAATACTTTGGCCACTTGATGTGAAGAACTGACTCATTGGAAAAGACCTTGATGCTGGGAAAGATTGATGGCAGGAAGAGAAGGGGATGACAGAGGATGAGATGGTTGAATGGCATCACCGACTCATTGGACATGATTGAGCAAGCCTTGGGAGTTGATGATGATCAGGGAAGCCTGGTGTGCTGCAGTCCATGGGGCTGCAAAGAGTTGGACATGACTGAGTGACTGAACTGAACTGAGAAGGAAGAATAATAAAGGTAATGGCAAAAACTCAATAAAATAATAATAATAAAGATAATGGCAAAAGATCAATAAAATAATAAGAAGACCTAACAATAGAGATGGAGAAGGTGATGGCACCCCACTCCAGTATTCTTGCCTGGAAAATCCCATGGAGGGAGGAGCCTGGAAGGCTGCAGTCCATGGGATCGCTGAGGGTTGGACACGACTGAGGGACTTCACTTTCCCTTTTCACTTTCATGCATTGGAGAAGGAAATGGCAACCCACTCCTGTGTTCTTGCCTGGAGAATCCCAGGGACGGGGGAGCCTGGTGGGCTGCCGTCTCTGGGGTCGCACAGGATGGGACATGACTGAAGCAACTTAGCAGCAACAATAGAGAAGATCAACAAAACCAATAATTAATTCTTTATAAATGTAATAAAATTAGAGTTCTAGCAAGCTAGGTGGAGGGAGGTGAAGAAAGAGAGAGGGAGAGAGGAGAGGTATAAAATTTCAACATCAATATTAGTAATGAAAAATATCAATTAGAAATTTCACAATCTTTCTAATGATTATTTGGGAATATTATGAACAACTTTGTAGTATTAAAATGGAAAATTTATTAATGAGATAACTCTTAGGAAAATAATCAAAACAAAATGATAAATAGCAAACCTATTAAAGAAACTACACATAATTTTAATACTTGCCACAAAGAAAATTTTAGGTTCCAGTGACTTTCCTAGTGAAGTATTTCTGCCTGTAAATTTAGGGAAAAAATATCAGTTCTATACAATATTTTCCAAAAAAGGGGAACACCAATATTTGCATATAACCTTGATAATGAAAGCTGACAAAGACTTTCAAAAAAGGGAAAATTATATATACTAAACTTTTCATGAACATATATGTAACATTTTTTAACACAATATTAGAAAACTGAACATGGTGGCATATGAAAAGGATATTATATCCAGGAATGTAAGCTTTTGAAAATTAATTTGATAGATTCAGGACATCAAGAGAGTAATAGGTCCAGAACACTCATTTGATAATTTCTTAACCTAATCATGATAATAACTTTTGGAAAATAAGGAGTAGAAAAGTATTAATATGACATAGCATGTACAGAAAATAAAGGCTAAAGCAAAAATCATATTTAAGTGTGGAATATTGACATTAAATCAAATAATAAATGGAGGAACATTGTATATTCTTGGACTGAAAATGTCCATATTATACAAATGCCAATTCTTAAAGTGATTCATAGATTTAGTGCAATCCTAACCAACACTTCATGAGAAACGCTGGGCTGGAAGAAGCACAAGCTGGAATCAAGATTGTTGGAAGAAATATCAATAACCTCAGATATGCAGATGACACCACCCTTATGGCAGAAAGTGAAGAGGAACTAAAAAGCCACTTGATGAAAGTGAGAGGGGAGAGTGAAAAAGTTGGCTTAAAACTCAACATTCAGAAAACTAAGATCATGGCATCTGGTCCCATCACTTCATGGGAAATAGATGGGGAAACAGTGGAAACAGTGTCAGACTTTTTTTTTTGGGCTCCAAAATCACTGCAGATAGTGATTGCAGCCATGAAATTAAAAGACGCTTACTCCTTGGAAGGAAAGTTATGACCAACCTAGATAGCATATTCAAAAGCAGAGACATTACTTTGCCAACAAAGGTTCATCTAGTCAAGGCTATGGTTTTTCCTGTGGTCATGTATGGATGTGAGAGTTGGACTGTGAAGAAGGCTGAGTGCTGAAGAATTGATGGTCTTGAACTGTGGTGTTGGAGAAGACTCTTGAGAGTCCCTTGGACTACAAGGAGGTCCAACCAGTCCATCCTAAAGGAGATCAGTCTGGGTGTTCATTGGAGGGAGTGATGCTGAAGCTGAAACTCCAATACTTTGGCCACCTCATGCGAAGAGTTGACTCATTGGGAATGACCCTGATGCTGGGATTGGGGGCAGGAGAAGGGGATGACAGAGGATGAGATGGTTGGATGGCATCACCAACTCGATGGACAGGAGTTTTGGTGAACTCCGGGAGTTGGTGATGGACAGGGAGGCCTGGCGTGCTGCGATTCATGGGGTGGCAAAGAGTCGGACACGACTGAGTGACTGAACTGAACTGAACTGAACTGACTGAACCAACACTTCAACATTTTTTATTTTGGTAAAACTGATGAGATTACTCTAGAATTTATATGGTGATACATGTCAAAATAGCCAGTGCAAACTGGACAGAGATCAAAGCTATAAGACCTAATATAAGTTATCAAGACTTAGAAATTATATTAATCAAAAAGTATTTATTTATTCAAGGAGAGTAAAAGAGACCAATTCACCATAAATGCTACCCAGAATAAAGAACCACACAAACACTAGATTTATGACAAGTGCAGAATTTCAGGGCATCAGGCAAAGGACAGTCTTTTTCCATATTGATGCTGAGACTGGTGAAAAAGTATATGAAAATTCTTCTAAAAATAATTAAAAGAGAACATATTCATCGCCTTTGGATATACACGTATTTCTTACACAGGACAAAAATATCCCAGTGAATATTAAGAAAAGGAAAGCCATATTATACTTAATAAAGATAAAATATTTTTCACCAAAAGTCAACATTATGTAATAAAAAAATCCAGAGATTCAGAAATATTGTACAGTTTTACAACTTAAATTTGAGCTCTTGTCCAGAATATATAATAGTCTCTTAAAAGCTAAGAATAAATAAAAAAAAATTGGGCAACAGACTAGGATGAGATACAAAAAAGTGTCTAGCCAAATGGTTAGAACAACATGAAAAGAATCTAATGTAGTCTTCAAATGAACGTAAATTAAATCCATGAGCCCCGGTTGCACATCTGCCATCATGGCTAAAACTGAGTGATATTACTCAGGATTGGAAAGGTTGATGGTTAATAGAAACTCCCATGCATTGCTGGTGGGAGTACATATTAGTACAACCACTTTAGAGAACTGTTTGATATTATCTGATAAAGCTGAACCTAGCCAAACCACATGACTCAATACTAACATATCCAGGTGAGTGGCCATCAGAAGGCATACATGTGTTCATTAAAATTAAAATGGAGAAGGCAATGGCACCCCACTCCAGTACTCTTGCCTGGAAAATCTCATGGACAGAGGAGCCTGGTAGGCTGCAGTCCATGGGGTCGCTAAGAGTCGGACACGACTGAGCGACTTCACTTTCACTTTTCACTTTCATGCATTGGAGAAGGAAATGGCAACTCACTCCAGTGTTCTTGCCTGGAGAATCCCAGGGATGGGGGAGCCTGGTGGGTTGTCATCTCTGGGGTCGCACAGAGTCAGACATGACTGAAGCAACTTAGCAGCAACAGCAGCCAAACCCCATGACTCAATACTAACACATCCAGGTGAGTAGCCATCAGAAGGCATACATGTGTTCATTAAAATTAAAAAAGAGGGTTAATAGCATTAATAGTGATAGAAACTGCGATCTACCCCAACATTCACTAAAGGTAAGATGCATAAATATACTGAGGCATATTAATATAAGGGAATACTGGATAACAATGGATGTCAATGAACTATTTCTCCACCAATAGAAAGGTCACATCTCACAAAAGGAACATGTAGTGAAAGAAGACTGAGATAAACACAAAAGTTGAACACACAAAATTGTTCAGACTGTATTATTCTTTTTAAATAAAATTCAGACTTTGGCAGGATAAATCTCTTGTACTGCATGCTCAGTCACTTCAGACATGTCTGTCTCTTGCAACCCCATGGATGGTAGCCTGCCAAGCTCTTCTGTTCATGGAATATTCCAGGCAAGAAAACTGGAGTGGGTTGCAGTTTCCTCCTCCAAGGGATCTTCCTGACCCAAGGATCGAACTAGAGTCTCCTTCACCTCCTGCATTGCAGGCAGATTCTTTTCCACTGAGCCACCAGGAATCAGGAAATAAATTACTGCACTGGGGAGGGGTCATGTCTTAGAGGGGTATGAAGGAATTTTTGACTTGATAGTGCACTGTTTCTTGGCTGGTAGAATTAGGTGGATGTGTTCACACTATGTACATTCATTGAAGAGTACCTTTACAATGCGTGTGTTTTTCTATATAATTGTTGTACTTGAACATAGACATTTATTAATAAGTTTGGAAATGCCTGTAATTTGGAATATTTAGAGTTATGGAGAATTGTGGTGGGGGGGGAATCTCTGTTATTGTTTTAAGCAAAGAAAAACAAAAAAGCAAGATGGTACAATAATTGTACAAAATACTGTACAAAATACTGGGTACAAAATACTGTACCCAGTACAGTATTGCCAAAAGGATTTTGGCAATAGGCAGTTTTGAGTCTGAATCCTAAGTTTACTGCTCATTAGCCTTATGTCCTTGAATGTATTACTTAATATGTCTAACCCTAAGCTTCTAAAAAATGACTTTAAGAAATATATATATATATATATATCAATTGACTTAGAGTCTTTTTTTCCCTAAAACTTTCTGTTTAGCACTGCTTAAAGAATAAAGTCACTGTCATCCCAGGATGGCCTACTGCCAATAGATGTGGCTTGGGTGGTTTCTGTATCTCTGCTTTACTCATTTGGCTAAAGCCAACTTTGAAAAAATATAAAGTACTTCTTATACCCAAGCCGTAACTACTTTCCTTTGCAACACTTGCTCTTTCATGGCTAGCCTCCTAGACACGCAAAAGCATAGCAGCAGTACAAAGACTAATCATTTTCCTCTACTGAAGCCTCACTCAGGAAACTCACTTCTCTCACCTGTGCCAAAATCGAATCTCTCCGCAGTCCTCCCAGCTTTGCCTTCTAGGTGACTCAGAACACCTGGTTGCCAATTGCTAGCTGACGATAATTAGCTCTCAATTATCACCAGTTACATTTTCACCTGTTCAATTTGCAAATTTGTTAATTTTTGGCTTGTCCTATTAACAAGTTCTGATCTCTTTTGTCTTCGGTACACCTGCTCTGTATGAGTATGTGCCTGTGTGTGGAAGAGGGGAGGGCTCCCACTGTGGAATTCCCCCTTCAGCTGCCATCCTGTCCATTCCCATCCATCTGCTGTCAGACAGGTACATGCTCTGCAAAGAGATTTTTGGAGAGACCCAGGTTTTTACTCTCAGTATCTTATGGACTGTCCTGCTCTCCCGGAATTGTTTCTACAGATTTTCTCACTAAAACTGTTCAACAATCTCTAGGCAATCCTTTTATTTCTGTAAATGAGCTTTCTTAAAAGATAACCAACTTTACTATAATCATTGATTAGTTCTAGTAATTTTCTGGTGGAGTCTTTAGGGTTTTCTATGTAGAGGATCATGTCATCTGCAAATAGTGAGAGTTTTACTTCTTCTTTTCCAATTTGGATTCCTTTTATTTCTTTTTCTGCTCTGATTGCTGTGGCCAAAACTTCAAAAACTATGTTGAATAGTAATGGTGAAAGTGGGCACCCTTGTCTTGTTCCTGACTTTAGAGGAAATGCTTTCAATTTTTCACCATTGAGGATAATGTTTGCTGTGGGTTTGTCATATATAGCTTTTATTATGTTGAGGTATGTTCCTTCTATTCCTGCTTTCTGGAGAGTTTTTATCATAAATGGGTGTTGAATTTTGTCAAAGGCTTTCTCTGCATCTATTGAGATAATCATATGGTTTTTATTTTTCAATTTGTTAATGTGGTGTATTACATTGATTGATTTGCGGATATTGAAGAATCCTTGCATCCCTGGGATAAAGCCCACTTGGTCATGGTGTATGATCTTTTTAATGTGTTGTTGGATTCTGATTGCTAGAATTTTGTTAAGGATTTTTGCATCTATGTTCATCAGTGATATTGGCCTGTAGTTTTCTTTTTTTGTGGGATCTTTGTCAGGTTTTGGTATTAGGGTGATGGTGGCCTCATAGAATGAGTTTGGAAGTTTACCTTCCTCTGCAATTTTCTGGAAGAGTTTGAGCAGGATAGGTGTTAGCTCTTCTCTAAATTTTTGGTAGAATTCAGCTGTGAAGCTGTCTGGACCTGGGCTTTTGTTTGCTGGAAGATTTTTGATTACAGTTTCAATTTCCGTGCTTGTGATGGGTCTGTTAAGGTTTTCTATTTCTTCCTGGTCGAGTTTTGGAAAGTTGTACTTTTCTAAGAATTTGTCCATTTCTTCCTCGTTGTCCATTTTATTGGCATATAATTGTTGATAATAGTCTCTTATGATCCTTTGTATTTGTGTGTTGTCTGTTGTGATCTCTCCATTTTCGTTCCTAATTTTATGTACCCAGCAATGGTGTACTGGGTACAATAATCTGGGCTGTAGGTTAAAATCAACACACAGAAATCCCTTGCATTCCTATACACTAACAATGAGAAAACAGAAAGAGAAATTAAGGAAACAATTCCATTCACCATTGCAATGAAAAGAATAAAATACTTAGGAATATATCTACCTAAAGAAACTAAAGACCTATATATAGAAAACTATAAAACACTGGTGAAAGAAATCAAAGAGTACACTAATAGATGGAGAAATATACCATGTTCATGGATTGGAAGAATCAATATAGTGAAAATGAGTATACTACCCAAAGCAATTTATAGATTCAATGCAATCCCTATCAAGCTACCAACAGTATTCTTCACAGAGCTAGAACAAATAATTTCACAATTTGTATGGAAATACAAAAAACTCGAATAGCCAAAGCGATCTTGAGAAAGAAGAATGGAACTGGAGGAATCAACCTACCTGACTTCAGGCTCTACTACAAAGCCACAGTTATCAAGACAGTATGGTACTGGCACAAAGACAGAAATATAGATCAATGGAACAAAATAGAAAGCCCAGAGATAAATCCATGCACATATGGACACCTTATCTTTGACAAAGGAGGCAAGAATATACAATGGATTAAAGACAATCTCTTTAACAAGTGGTGCTGGGAAAACTGGTCAACCACTTGTAAAAGAATGAAACTAGAACACTTTCTAACACCATATACAAAAATAAACTCAAAATGGATTAAAGATCTCAACGTAAGACCAGAAACTATAAAACTCCTAGAGGAGAACATAGGCAAAACACTCTCTGACATACATCACAGCAGGATCCTCTATGACCCATCTCCCAGAATATTGGAAATAAAAGCAAAAATAAACAAATGGGACCTAATTAAACTTAAAAGCTTCTGCACATCAAAGGAAACTATTAGCAAGGTGAAAAGACAGCCTTCAGAATGGGAGAAAATAATAGCAAATGAAGCAACTGACAAACAACTAATCTCAAAAATATACAAGCAACTCCTACAGCTCAACTCCAGAAAAATAAATGACCCAATCAAAAAATGGGCCAAAGATCTAAATAGACATTTCTCCAAAGAAGACATACAGATGGCTAACAAACACATGAAAAGATGCTCAACATCACTCATTATCAGAGAAATGCAAATCAAAACCACTATGAGGTACCATCTCACACCAGTCAGAATGGCTGCGATCCAAAAGTCTACAAATAATAAATGCTGGAGAGGGTGTGGAGAAAAGGGAACCCTCTTACACTGTTGGTGGGAATGCAAACTAGTACAGCCACTATGGAGAACAGTGTGGAGATTCCTTAAAAAACTGGAAATAGAACTGCCTTATGATCCAGCAATCCCACTGCTGGGCATACACACTGAGGAAACCAGAAGGGAAAGAGACACGTGTACCCCAATGTTCATCGCAGCACTGTTTATAATAGCCAGGACATGGAAGCAACCTAGATGTCCATCAGCAGATGAATGGATAAGACAGCTGTGGTACATATACACAATGGAGTATTACTCAGCCATTAAAAAGAATACATTTGAATCAGTTCTAATGAGGTGGATGAAACTGGAGCCTATTATTCAGAGTGAAGTAAGCCAGAAGGAAAAACACCAATACAGTATACTAACGCATATATATGGAATTTAGAAAGATGGTAACTATAACCCTGTATACGAGACAGCAAAAGAGACACTGATGTATAGAACAGTCTTATGGACTCTGTGGGAGAGGGAGAGGGTGGGAAGATTTGGGAGAATGGCATTGAAACATGTAAAATATCATGTATGAAATGAGATGCCAGTCCAGGTTCAATGCACGATACTGGATGCTTGGGGCTGGTGCACTGGGACGACCCAGAGGGATGGTATGGGGAGGGAGGAGGGAGGAGAGTTCAGGATGGGGAACACATGTATACCTGTGGGGGATTAATTTTGATATTTGGCAAAACTAATACAATTATGTAAAGTTTAAAAATAAAATAAAATTAAAAAAAAAAAAGATAACCAAAATAAGAGCTAAACAATATAACAAGAAATGAATTTTTAATCATGTAGGAGTCTCCCAGATTAGATAATTGATTAAGAATAAACCAGGATATAAAATGAAGTTAAAGGAGATGTGGAGTAAGGTTTTAAAGAGGAACAGAAGAAATTACTCTAGTGAAATTTGCTTGTGGTTATATTTGAAGAAGGGTTTCTCTGGAGGCTCAGATGGTAAAGAATCTGAGACTTGTCTGCAGTGTGGGAGATGGTTCGAGCCCTGGGTTAGGAAGATCCCCTGGAGAAGGGAATGACTACCCACTCCAGCAGTCTTCCCTGGAGAATTCCACGGACAGAGGAGCCTGGTGGGTTACAGACATGGCGTCACAAAAAGTCTGACAAGACTGAGCTACTAACACTTTCACTTTCATATTTGAACACATGTCAATTAAACTGAATATATCCATTATGAATATATCCATTAAATGTCTGATTGGTAGTGTTGGAATTAACATGAATTAAAGTGGAATTCTCTAAATGATATAACATCATGAACAAGGTGATATCACAAGATATTAAACCTAGAATTAAGTGGACATGTGACATTGATTTATGCTTTAAATAACATGAACATAGCTCATATATAATTTTAAAGTGATATAAAAGGCACAGCACATAGGAAGTAGTTAACTTGAATCATGTTCTTTCCTTCACTTTCTATTTAAATATGGTTGTTTAAATTTTATTTTTTTAATTTACTTATTTCAACTGGAGGATGATGTTAAAAGAAAACGTTTTAATAAAAAAGAACATATAGCTTTTTTCTGTGACATGATATTTATTTATTTTTTATTTTTACCAACATTTGTTTTACATCATTGTAGTTATAGATTATAATAAATATTATGCTTTTAATTTAAGAGTATGTTTAAAGTTTTTCTATGTTTCCATAGTTTTCATGACTGTAAAAAATTAGTTTTCAAAATGATATTTTACAATTGCTAAATCACCTACTTTGGGGGGAGATTTATTTTGCATCTATTTTAAAAATTATTATAAGTAAGACTACAATGGACATTTTTGTCTCTTTATTACTTTTAATATATTTGAAGGGAATTATGTGTTAAAGGGTATGATTCAATTCTTGTATGTCTTGATATATTGCCAAACTGCCTTTATTTGGCAATTTTCTTTTCAATTTGTGCTTCCCACTTCCAAATCTGCTGTACTATTATGCTGTGCTTAGTCGCTCAGTCATGTGTGACTCTTTGCGACCCGATGGGCTGTAGCCTGACAGGCTCCTCTGTTCATAGGGATTCTAGAGGCAAGAATATTGAAGTGGGTTGCCATGCCCAGGGATTAAACCCAGGTCTCCCACGTGGTAGGAGGATTCTTTACCATCTGAGCCACTAAGGAAGAGGTACTATAATTCTAAAAATTTTAACCCCTTTTATATTTTTGTCAGAAAGAATATATTTTGGCATTTTTAATATTGAAAAAAAATTCATACATTATGGGAAAAAAACCTATAAAAACAGGAAATTGCAGAGAAAAACAAAAACAAAATTACCATAATTCTATGACCCAGAAAATTCTTTAATATTTTGAAATCTGTTTCAGTCTTTTATAGGAAAATATTTTAAAAACCCGTTATAAAGCTTATATTTTGTAACAGTGAACAATAACCACTTGATAGTCTAATTCCCTTAATACATTTTGATTTTTTAGGTATAAGCATTATATCTTATATTTATTTTGAATCTACACAGTGCAGATCATGGTTTTATCATATGAAAAATACCAAAATTTATTAAAAATTGTTGTCCACTTTTTTTCTGAGAGCAGGAATTCACATTTATTTTAATTCATTGTAGACTTTAATATTTTATTTGTGCTTTCTCTCCAATATGAATTTTTTATGTTTTTATTCATTCACTCAAGGGACATTTATTAAGTGGTTAGTAAAACACAAAGATTGGCCTGGTCATTTTGTGAAGAGGGGTCGTAGGCTAGTCAGAAAAGTCTTTACTGCAAGATAAAAACTTTACCTGGATCTTGAATGACAAGTAGGTCTTGAAGAGGCTTCAGCAGGCAAGAGAAAGAACAGTATTTCAAGATGGCATGATACGATGAAGACAAAGCGTACAAGATGATACGATGCTGACAGTAGCCTGGTAGGAGAAAGTAGTCCTAAGCAAGGAGCTTGAGAAATCAAGAGGGGCCATAGCCAAGTGGGCATGATGTGTCATGGGAAAGATAGTTACCTGAGACCCTGCAAAGCAGGTATTGACATAGTAATAGAAAAATAACTATAAGCAATTAAATAAGCTAGATATTTATTACATCAAATCTCAGATTTCCTATATTCCCAAAAATGTTTCATCTGAACTAGTCTAAACAAGTATAAACAATAAACATAAAAAATAGATGAGAATCACTTCTGATACATCAATACTGCATAGTCATTGTTCAAATACATGCTCAGACTCTAAGTATGTTTCATGGACATCTCTCTCATGGTAAATATGTGAAAAAGCAGTTTTTTGCTTCATCTCAACTAAAGTGTAGGCTCCATGTCTCTGTTGTTCAGTCGCTAAGTCATGTCAGACTCTTTGCAATCCCATGGGCAGCAGCATACCAGGCTTCCCTGTCCTTCATCATCTCCCGGAGTTTGTTCAAATTCATGTCCATTGAGTCAATGATGCCATCCAACCATCTCATCCTTTGTCTCCCTCTTCTCCTCCTGCTCTTATTCTTTCCCAGCATCAAAGACTTAACCAATGAATCAGCTCTTCGCATCAGGTGACCAAAGTGTTGGAGCTTCAGCTTCAGTATCAGTCTTTCCAATGAATATTCAGGGTTGATTTCCTTTAGGATTGACAGGTTTGATCCCCTTGCTGTCCAAGCAACTCTCAAGAGTCTTCTCCAGCACCACAGCTCAAAACCACCAGGTCTCTGAACACAATAAATACTATCACATCTCTTAAACAGTAGGCTCTGTGAACATAAAATGCTAGAAGATAACCTAGTCCCATACAGATGATTTAACCTTGAAACTAATATTCTGATTATTTTTAAAATGGCAGTAAAGTGTAGAAAAATGAAGACTATATTACTTCGGGATGATAGCCAACTTGAGCATCCATGGGTGGTCAGAGACTGAAAATATACTCAGTATGTGGACAGCAGATGCAGATGACACCACCCTTATGGCAGAAAGTGAAGAGGACTAAAAAGCCTTTTGATGAAAGTGAAAGTGGAGAGTGAAAAAGTTGGTTGAAAGCTCAACATTCAGAAAACGAAGATCATGGCATCTGGTCCCATCACTTCATGGGAAATAGATGGGGAAACAGTGGAAACAGTGTCAGACTTTATTTTTTGGGGCTCCAAAATCACTGCAGATGGTGATTGCAGCCATGAAATTAAAAGACGCTTACTCCTTGGAAGGAAAATTATGACCAACCTAGATAGCATATCCAAAAGCAGAGACATTACTTTGCCAACAAAGGTCCGTCTAGTCAAGGCTATGGTTTTTCCAGTAGTCATGTATGGATGTGAGAGTTTGTGAAGAAAGCTGAGTGCCGAAGAATTGATGCTTTTTTTTTTTTTTTTTCTTTTTTTTACTTCCAACTTGACCATTTTATTTCATTTTCAGTAAGGTTCTAGTAGATAGTTCATGATTTTTCATACTCTGGCCATCTCTGTGCTTTAATTATGTGTTTAGATCATCCCCATAAAATTTAATTATTGATGTTAGTAAACTTCTGCCTGTTTTTTCTTTTTTTGTTTCCCCCCTTTGTTCTCTTTCTCTCTCTTATTTCTCTGTTCTAATCTTTGTGTCTAGAATTGATGCTTTTGAACTGTAGTGTTGGAGAAGACTCTTGAGAGTCCCTTGGACTGTAAAGAGATCCAACCAGTCCATTCTAAAGGAGATCAGCCCTGGGTGTTGTTCTCAAGGGCTGATGTTGAAGCTGAAACTCCAATACTTTGGCCATCTCATGCAAAGAATTGACTCATTGGAAAAGACTCTGTTGCTGGTAGGGATTGGGGGCAGGAGGAGAAGGGGACAACAGAGGATGAGATGGCTGGATGGCATCACCGACTTGATGGACATGAGTTTGGGTGAACTCTGGGAGTTGGTGATGGATAGGGAGGCCTGGCATGCTGCGATTCACAGGGTTGCAAAGAGTCAGACACGACTGAGTGACTGAACTGAACTGATGTGGACAGCAACTTTAAGTAAAATAGGTTTTTTGAACCAAAGGATGTGACTCCAAGCACATACACAGATAATGTCATTTGACCCAAAACAAGCTTTAATACTGAGTCTGTATGTATGAGACTCATATATAGTATAATGAGTTATATATATGATATATGACTCAATATAATGAAACAGAGTGTATTCCATTTGTATGTAAACAGTTTGTGAGCATTACAAATGACTTGTCTAAGGCTCAGTGGTAAAAACCCACCTGCCAGTGCAGGAGATGCAGGTTTCATCCCTGGGTTGAGAAGATCTCCTGCAGAAGGAAATGGAAACCCACTCCAGTATCTTGCCTGGGAAATCCCATGGAAAGAGGAGCCTGGTGGGCTACAATCCATGGAGTCTCAAAGAGTAGGTTATGACTTAGCAATCGAGAAAGAGCGTGAAGGTCTCTGTAGGGGTTCTCCATCAATATTTGACTCATTTTATTTTAGCTGCCAGGGCATGTCTTGTACCAGTCACTATAATGCTACTACTTTCTCATCCTTCAGACTTTCAGAAATCTGTGCAGGATGGAGAAGAATTTAGAATAATTACTAATTTCTTGATTTTGACTTCCAAGCCTAAGATCTGAAAATCTGTGTTTGTAATTGATTTAACTTCTTAATTCCCGTTCTATTTTTTCCTGATTTCAAGATGTTCATTCTCATTGCAGAATTGTAGTCTCTGGATTTGTATATGCATTTGTGCCCCACTGAAGTTTCTCATTATATATACTAAGATATAGTATAGCATAGTGAAGTCGCTCAGTCGTGTCCAACTCTTTGCGACCCCATGGACTGTAGCCTACCAGGCTTCTCCGTCCATGGGACTTTCCAGGCAAGAGTACTGGAGTGGGTTGCCATTTCCTTCTCCAGGGGATCTTTCTGACCCAGGGATCGAACCTGGGTCTCCTGCATTGTAGGCAGACGCTTTACCATCTGAGCCACTAGGGAAGACGAATACTAAGATAGATAGATATATATATGGAACCTTTAAAGATCTGACATATACCAATGCATTTGCTGTCTCTATTTACTTGAATAATCATTAACTACATTCTGAGTGCTGAAGAATTGATGCTTTTGAACTTGTGGTGTTGGAGAAGACTCTTGAGAGTCCCTTGGGCTGGAAGGAGATCCAACCAGTCCATTCCAAAGGAGATTAGTTCTGGGTATTCTTTGGAAGGAATGATGCTAAAGCTGAAACTCCAGTACTTTGGCCACCTCACGCAAAAAGTTGACTCATTGGAAAAGACTCTGATGCTGGGAGGGATTGCGGGCAGGAGGAAGAGGGGATGACAGAGGATGAGATGGCTGATGGCATCACTGACTTGATGGACATGAGTCTGAGTGAACTCTGGGAGATGGTGATGGACAGGGCGGCCTGGTGTGCTGTGATTCATGGGGTCGCAAAGAGTCTGACACGACTGAGTGACTAAGCTGAACTGAACTGAGTAGTCCTCCAGAATAAGGACTGCTGACTTCAGCGGTTCACCAATTCTATGATTTATATTTGTGCAATTTGACACATATTGTGTAAAAAAATGTACTCTATTGTACTCTTAAATTGTCTTGGACTTTTAAAGTGATATGATTTTTTATTTTTTATTTTTATTTTTTTAAATTTTATTTTATAAATCTTTATTTACTTGATGAGAATTAAGTATACTGACTATTTTTATTCTTATGGTTATAATATTCCTTTTGAAATAAAATTATGACAGACATATCTCATTTACATGAGGAAGCAGAGTGAGGAACACTCCCCCACCCTGCATAATTGAGTTTATATAAATCATCTGTGCTTGTTGCTCTCAAAAATAAAGACCTTTGAACTGAAGTGGCATCTGAATGTTGAGTAGCAAAGAACCAATGATTAAAATGATAGTATTTCCATACTATGGAATACAGCTCATATATTGTAAATGTTGGGAAATATTTGATAAAATGTGGTTGCCAGACATTTCCTTTTAAATGAATGCGAAGAGGATATACATACATTAAAATCAAATAGATTAAAACCAGTAATCAAGACAAAATGTTAAAAAGCAGAGGACAAAAAGATACATCATAAAGGAATAAGTATAAGAGAAATTAAATATTTTAATCAGAAACTATGTAAGACCTAAGGAAATCAAATGACATCTTTACAATCTTCAGAGGAAAAAAATAACTGTCAATTTAGAATTTCATCAAAAAAATTTCAAAAATAAAGAATAAATAGACTTTTAAAAAATCTTTTAAAAAATTAAGACCTTATTTTTTAAAGAAGTTTTAGATTCACAGCAAGATTAATGGGGGGATAAGAGATTTCCCATATATTCTCACCACTTCTCCCCAGCCTCCCCATTCCCAACATCCCCCACCAGAGTGGTACATTTGTTACAATTGATGAACCTACATTTCCCCTGCTATGGCTTACTTTCAATGTTGTATAGTCTATGAGTTTGGACAAACATGCAATAACATGTATCTATCATTATGGTATCACACAGAGTTCTTTCAGCATTCTAAAATTCCACTTTGCTTTCCCTGTTCATCCCTCCCTCCACCCCAGCCTCTGGCAGGCATTATCTTTTCATGTTTCTGTAGTTTTCTTTTCCCCTTTTCTAGAATGTTATATAGTTGGTAGCGTACTATAGGTAACCTTTTTAGATTTGTTTCTTTCACTTAGTAATATGCATTTAAGATTCATCCATGTCTTTTCATGGCTTGGTCATTCATTTAATTTTAGTGTTGAATAATATTCCATTGTCAGTTAAAGTCTTTGACCTATTTTTTAATTGGGTTGTTTTAATAGTGTTGAGTTTTAAGTGTTCTTTGTATATTTTGGTTAACAGTCTTTTATCACTTAAGCTTTTTGCAAATATTTTCTTTTTAATAATAATTACCATGTTTTATTCTCAATATTATTACCCTTTATATACTTTTATAAATGATTTTGTCTTGATAAATAGAAAAAATTAAAATAGAAAATAAACATTTTCTGTTTGGGGTTTTCAGGGTTGAAATATGCACATTAGATTTTGACCTAATAGGTTTATCAACATGAGTCCAAGCTATTTCCTCTGGCATTTTATGCAGACAGCATGCTTCCCTGGTGACTCAGGTGGTAAAGAATTTGCCTGCAGTGCAAGAGACCCAGGTTCAGTCCCTGGGTTGGGAAGATCCCCTAGAGGAGGGAATGGCTATCCACTCCAGTATTCTTGCCAGAAAAATTGCATGGACAGAGGAGTGTGGTGGGTTACAGTCCATGGAGTCACAAAGAGTAGGACCCAACTGAGGAACTAACACTTTATAAAGACATCATGATCTTTTACAAAAATCAAATTTCATTCCCTTAGCCTTAACCAATCTGTTAAAACATCAACTTTTGTAATGTCTAAATGACAGCATGAGTTTTCAATAGAAATATAAATAGGCCTTGATTTGATTTAACAAAATGATAGTGTTTAGCAAAATCTTACATTTATATATCCTAAATCCAGTATCTAGTGTTTGCAGAAAACCCTCTATAGAGAACATATTTTATTTCATTTCACACTGTGTTAATTGTGTAATACACTGTAACCATTACCTTTTACCAACTACAATTACTCTTCTAATGAAAACTGATGAATTTAACAAGAAATTATTAGATCTGTTTGATCTAAGCATGAACAAGTGGTTGATGGGAAATGATTCTTAATGAATATTTCATTCCCTTTACCACTCCCTCCTTCAATTTTATAATTGAATTACATGCCTCAATTTAGTTAAATAAAGAAATAATCATTTAAGACACTTAGTGTACAGAATACCATAATACATAACATCAGCTATAAGGAATTTTGTTTCAGACCAGAAAATGTATTGCCTGCCGTTTGCTTTTTTTTTACATCTAGTATATGAAAGCAAATCTAGTTTTTCTCATAAAGTTTTTTCCTAAGTTTTCTTCTCCTAAATATCTTCAAAATAATATATTCATATGTTCTCTTCTCTCTTTGTTGCTGTCAGCAAAAACCACCATGATTTCTGGCATCCCAATTTGCTGCTTCTCTTTTTCTCGCTCCCATTTTTTCTTCCAATTTCCTATCAGAAACTTCTTTTAAAGATGCTTAAATCTTGACTTGAATCTTTCAGAGGTCTCCCGTTGCCTTTAGAATAAGGTGCTAATGCCTGTAAGAATTCCTGTGGGGTTTGTTTCTTATCTATTTCTCAGTGCCATCTTGGACATGGCCCCAAGTGCTCCAGTAATATTGCACCATTTGCTGTTCTTCGAACATTTCATGATATGCTTGCAGGCTCACCTCTTAATATTT
Source organism: Bos indicus x Bos taurus (assembly GCF_003369695.1). Lineage (NCBI taxonomy): Eukaryota > Metazoa > Chordata > Mammalia > Artiodactyla > Bovidae > Bos > Bos indicus x Bos taurus. The sequence continues at coordinate 102,807,458 of NC_040079.1, read as the reverse complement.
AATTTTCTCTGCTTGAATTGTTGTCCTCAGACTTTCTCTGTCCACCCATCTCAACACCGTTTAGTAAATTTCCTTTCATCGTTCAAGAAGCAAATTTGAACTTTTTCTCTCAGTAGAAGGACAAGATGTTAAAATGGGTCATAAGCATAAACTTTATCTTAAGAATACTGTAAAATAATCTATATTTTGAACCCATCCTCCATATAAATTTCTCATTTCTTTATTTCTACCATGTTTACAAACAAAGCCTTCAAAATACTTGTAATGAAGAGTACTACAGATCAGTACTCCAACCACATCTTCTCTGCCTGGTTTCTTTACTAGATACCAGAAATTCAGAGAATTAATAAAACTCTAGGAGCAGCCCTCTCAACCTGTTATGCAGGAAACTTGATGTGTAAATGTTACAGTTCCTTTGCCCCTAGGTTGGGGTCTGGATGAGGTATTCCTCAAAGGAGTTAAGATCCTATAACTCACAGTGGTAACTTACCAGATAATTCATCCTTTATGGGTTCTTTCCTTCCCTCTTAAATTTGCCTTGATTAATTTCTTGGGAACATGTCCAAAATAAGCTACTTGTACTAAAATCTTTGTTCGACAGTCAACTTCTGGGAGAACACATATTGAGAAAGACATTGGTAAATACCATTTACTCATTGAATAGTTCATACATGTTGTAATCTATTAATGTTAGGCTTAGATAATCAGAATGTTTTAAGAGTTTCAAAGTAAATAATTATAGCTTCTATGCAAGGATACCAACTTATGTATAGTTCATAAATAAGGATACAAATTTAGAGCATGTTTTGCATTGGCCAAAATGTTTGTTGTGGTTTTTCTGTAAGATCTTAAACAAGAATGAACTCTTCACCCAGCCCAGGAAATTCCATTCAAGCTCAACTGAGGGCAATTTGAAAACTAAATGATAGAACAAAATAAACCATGGATGATGATATAAAATCCATCGCAATCTATGGGAGTCTGGCATTATCTGATGTATGGGATTCTTTTTTTTTGGCATTGGAAAAAAATTCCCGAGTCAGTTTTAGCACCAAAATATTACTTAGATCTCCATGTATTCTTTCAATCTTATAACATAATGTTAGGCTTTGGCTAAATTTTAGATCTGATTTTCTTATTTTTGTCATTGTATTTGAAGGCAAAATTATTATAAATTAATATAGCAAATCAAAATATAAAAGAAAATAAAAATTATACTGCACATCATTTCTCCCCAAAAGATATCGCTATTTAAAGTATGGCATAGCTTCCTATACAAATGTCCATACGTATAGCATTATATAAATGTAGGCTAACAATGTTCATATCATTTTGTGAACTTCCTTTCTCAGTAAATAGTCTGAATTTTTCAGTGCCATTAAATATTTTTCTACAAAATTATTTTTGCTGGCTATAGGAAATTTGAAGTGAGAAATAGATTTAAGGGCCTAGATCTGATAGATAGAGTGCCTGATGAACTATGGAATGAGGTTCGTGACATTGTACAGGAGACAGGGATCAAGACCATCCCCATGGAAAAGAAATGCAAAAGAGCAAAATGGCTGTCTGGGGAGGCCTTACAAGTAGCTGTGAAAACAAGAGAAGTGAAAAGCAAAGGAGAAAAGGAAAGATACAAGCATCTGAATGCAGAGTTCCAAAGAATAGCAAGGAGAGATAAGAAAGCCTTCCTCCGTCATCAATGCAAAGAAATAGATAAAACAAGAGAAAGGGAAAGACTAGAGATCTCTTCAAGAAAATTGGGATATCAAGGGAATATTTCATGCAAAAATGGACTCAATAAAGGACGGAAATGGTATGAACCTAACAGAAGCAGAAGATATTAAGAAGAGGTGGCAAGAATAAACAGAAGAACTGTACAAAAAAGAGCTTCATGACCCAGATAATGACCATGGTGTGATCACTCATCTAGAGATACACATCCTGGAATGTGAAGTCAAGTGGGCCTTAGAAAGCATCACTACAAACAAAGTTAGTGGAGGTGATGGAATTCCAGTGGGGCTATTTCAAATCCTGAAAGATGATGTTGTGCAAGTCCTACACTCAATATGCCAGCAAATTTGGAAAACTCAGCAGTGGCCACAGGACTGGAAAAGGTCAGTTTTCATTCTAATCCCAAAGAAAGGCAATGCTAAAGAATGCTCAAACTACTGCACAATTGCACTCATCTCACAGGCTGGTAAAGTAAGGCTCAAAATTCTCCAAGCCAGGCTTCAGCAATACATGAACAGTGAACTTCCAGATGTTCAAGCTGGTTTTAGAAAAGGCAGAGGAACCAGAGATCAAATTGCCAACATCCACTGGATCATGGAAAAAGCAAGAGAGTTCCAGAAAAACTTCTATTTCTGCTTTATTGACTATGCCAAAGCCTTTGACTGTGTGGATCACAATAAACTGTAGAAAATTCTGAAAGAGATGGGAATACCAGACCACTTGATCTGCCTCTTGAGAAATCTGTATGCAGATCAGGAAGCAACAGTTAGAACTGGACATGGAACAACAGACTGGTTCCAAATAGGAAAAGGAGTACATCAAGGCTGTACATTGTCACCCTGCTTATTTAACTTATATGCAGAGTACATCATGAGAAACGCTGGACTGGAAGAAACAAGCTGGAATCAAGATTGCCAGGAGAAATATCAATAGGCTCAGATATGCAGATGACACCACCCTTATGGCAGAAAGTGAAGAGGAATTAAAAACCTCTTGATGAAAGTGAAAGTGGAGAGTTAAAAAGTTGGCTTAAAGCTCAACATTCAGAAAACGAAGATCATGGCATCTGGTCCCATCACTTCATGGGAAATAGATGGGGAAACAGTGTCAGGCTTTATTTTTTTTGGCTCCAAAATCACTGCAGATGGTGATTGCAGCCATGAAATTAAAAGACACTTACTCCTTTGAAGGAAAGTTATGACCAACTTAGATAGCATATTCAAAAGCAGAGACATTACTTTGCCAACAAAGGTCCATCTAGTCAAGGCTATGGTTTTTCCAGTAGTCATGTATGGATGTGAGAGTTGGACTGTGAAGAAGGCTGAGCACCGAAGAATTGATGCTTTTGAACTGTGGTGTTGGAGAAGACTCTTGAGAGTCCCTTGGACTGCAAGGAGATCCAACCAGTCCATTCTGAAGGAGATCAGCCCTGGGATTTCTTTGGAAGGAATGATGCTAAAGCTGAAACTCCAGTACTTTGGTCACCTCATGAGAAGAGTTGGCTCATTGGAAAAGACTCTGATGCTGGGAGGGATTGGGGGCAGGAGGAGAAGGAGACGGCAGAGGATGAGATGGCTGGATGGCATCACTGACTCGATGGCCGTGAGTCTGAGTGAACTCCGGGAGTTGGTGATGGACAGGGAGGCCTGGCGTGCTGCGATTCATGGGGTCACAAAGAGTCAGACAGGACTGAGCGACTGATCTAATCTGATCTGATAGGAAATTTAATTTAAGGTTTTTAATTTTTGGTTTGATTGGCTATTGAAAGTGACACATTTATAAATCCTTAAAGTCAAATTTTGTAAACTGATAGTTGTTACAGGGCTTACCCATAGTAGTCACATCCTGGCTCATAAAATCTTGGAAAATTTTATCATCTGACATCAGAGAATCAAGTAATTCAATTTTTAAAACTACTTCAAATGTCTCTACATAAGTTTGGTTATTAGAGATACCTCTAATATATAAGACTCTCATGTTAGAACTAAGCCATACCTCTTATTCTGCTGCTTCTTCTTTCCCCATAACACATATTACTACCTAACTTATTATATAATTGGTCATTTTTAATGTTTGTTGTATATCTCTTCAATAGATTTTAAGAACCATGAATGTGAGGGTAGTGTCTAGCACATGGTGGGTATTTAATAAACTTTTGAGAAATAAGTGCAACTTGAAAAAGGCCTTTTCTACATTGTATAATCTCTAATTCTAGTTTGCAATCTCTAATTGCAAGTCATTATGATAAGAACCAACATCCCCAAATAATCTTTAGATTATATCATTTCTTCACTTTGTTGTTCACAGGTTGCTCAGTTGTTAATTTTCTTGTGGGTTCTTGATCTATTTTGATGTATGCTAGTTGTTCATCTGGACTAGAAAAAATTTCAGAATTAAACTGGATGCTTTGAACTCAAAGGGGGAAAGGACTGACCTCCAAATGTGTGTATAAAATCTGAGATCTACATGTTATATCAAAATGCAGCATCAAAGTTAGATTGTATCAATACATGTAGCTATTACAACTATTACAGCAGTAAATGTAAATTATCACTTGATAGGTATCTAAAAACTTATTATATGTTGAAAGTCTGTACTAAAGCCATATTTTCCCATGGGCTATCTTTCTAGTAGAAATAAGTGCATGGACATTTTAAGGCTGTTACATGTTTCTTTTCAGTTATTTTGGTATGTTAAAGATGTTCATATAACTTAAATCAGGTGAGTAAAAGAAATTTTCATTTACTTATATTTTGTCTCCTCTTCTAAAATTTTATTTTCCCTTGCCTGCTTCTTCTTGAAGCAATGCTAGGTGTTTGGTGAGGAGGAATTTTCCATCCTCCCTGCTGAGCTCAGGCAGCAGAGGAGGCACCACAAGGCAGGGGATTCCGTAGTGATGCTGCTGCTTATCAGCTCAGGTTGTGTCATATGAGCTTTGATTATTATCTTAACTCAACAACTGAAACTTTTTTATTTACCAATAAATTATTCATCTCTCTTTAGAACCAGCTTTGGTAGTTGACTCCACAATCTCTAGAGTTGAGTTAGTGCACCAGATAGATTTATTAGATTCTACAGAAAAAGGAAGAAGTCCCTTGATTATAATTAGTTTGTTATAATGCAACCAAATCCCTTAGTTGCCCCAGAAAATATAATTTTCAAAAGTTATACAACATTCACAGAGAAAAATAAAACACATATGCATTTAAGTTAGAAAAACTGAGAGAAATACTTTGTTACACTGTGAAAATGATTTTTTAGCACCTTTGTGATGCCAGCACAACTCAAACTCTACACCCATACTTCTCTACACCGGTACTTGGAAGATTGATGACTCAGATTATCCAACCTCAATAAACACAAAACAACAAACACAAAACAAAGAAGAACACTGATACTTTGTTTTATTACAAATTGAGTAATTTACATTCAAGCCAAAAAAAAAAAAAAAGCACATACACAAACTTCAAAGATAAGCCAGAGGTAAAAATTTGCAATGCATGGGACACCCAAAATACCAAAACCTAGGATATATAATGATTCTTACATCCAGCAGAAGACAATCCCCAAGAAAACTGGGCAAAAGATAGAAAGACATAATCTGAAGAAAAATAAACCTGAATGTCCAATGAACATATGGAAAAGCATATATTTTTAATAGTAAACAGAAAAGTGAAAATAAGACATCAATGAGATACTATTTCAACTCCAATAAGAGTATGAGAGCTTCATAGCTTTCATATATGATGTCAATACAAGTTGGTATAACCTCCTAAAAAGCATTTTGGCAATATCTAATAAAATTGAGGGTGCAGATACATGCAGTCCAGTAATCTACCCCTAACCATATATTCAGAAAACTAAGATCATGGCATCTGGTCCCATCACTGCATGGCAAATAGATGGGAAAACAATGGAAATACTGACAGACTTTATTTTGGGGGGTTCCAAAATCAGTGCACATGATGACTACAGCCACGAAATTAAAAGACGCTTGCTCCTTGGAAGAAAAGCTATGACCAACCTACTAGACAGCATATTAAAAAGCAGAGACATTACTTTGCCAACAAAGGTCCATCTAGTCAAGGCTATGGTTTCTCCAGTAGTCATGTATGGATGTGAGAGTTGGACTACAAAGAAAGCTGAGTGCCAAAGAATTGATGCTTTTGAACTGTGTTGTTGGAGAAGACTCTTGAGAGTCCCTTGGACTACAAGGAGATCCAACCAGTCCATCCTAAAGCAGATCAGTCCTGGGTGTTCATTGGAGGGACTGATGTTGAAGCTGAAACTCCAATACTTTGGCCACCTGATGTGGAGAGCTGACTCATTTGAAAAGACCCTGATGTTGGGAAAGATTGAGGTCCGGAGGAGAAGGGGACGACGGAGGATGAGATGGTTGGATGGCATCACCGACAAAATGGATATGGGTTTGGGTGGACTCCGGGAGTTGGTGATGGATGGGGAGGCCTGGCATGCTGTGGTTCATGGGGCCTCAAAGAGTTGGACATGACTTAGTGACTGAACTGAACTTAACTGAACTATATGGATGTGAAAGCTGGACTATAAAGAAAGCTGAACACTGAAGAATTGATGCTTTTGAACTGTGGTGTTGGGGAGGACTCTTGAGAGTCCCTTGGACTGCAAGGAGATCCAACCAGTCCATCCTAAAGGAAATCAGTCCTGAATGTTCATTGGAAGGACTGATGCTGAAACTCCAATACTTAGGCCACCTGATGTGAAGAACTAACTCATTGGAAAAGACCCTGATGCTGGGAAAGATTGAAAGTGGGAGGAGAAAGGAACAACAGAAAATGAGATGGTTGGATGACATCACTGACTCAACGGACATGAGTTTGAGTAAGCTTTGGGAGATGGTGATGGACAGGGAAGCCTGGCATGCTGCAGTGTATGGGGGTAGTAAAGAGTTGGACACAACTGAGCAACTGAACTGAACCATATATTCTAGAGAAAATATCTCAAAAACAGCCTGCCAACCACCAACACAAGGATAGGTCTGACCTATGAATCCACTTGTCTCTGTCTGATATCTGAGTACAGCTATCACACAAATCAACCCAGACCAGAAGAATTGTGAGAAATAAGTAAGTATAGTTTCAAGTCACTAAATTATGGAGAAATTAGTCTCACATAAAAGAAGCTATCATATCTACTCATGTTTATGCTGTATATGAATATAAATACAAATACAGTGAAAATAAAAATGGGATTATATTATCATTTTTGAAACAACAACAGCATAGATTAATATTTTTCCTATATGGAGCAAGATTGTTATTGCTGTTTTCTCCATAACTCTAGGAAAAAAAAAAAAAATGTAGAGAGTGGTATATTTCCCTTATCATTCTAAAATAGTAGCCAGAGTTTCTGTATGCTGAATCTGGGCTCCTTCGCATCACATGATCTTTGTGGACCTTAGTACATTTCAATCTTTGTCTTCATTTGCTTTGTCTTCATGCACTGGGAGAGGCTAGTGCTTAGAGTCGCGGTGGCTGTGTCCCAAATGTAGAAGGAAAAGGAAATTGTGTTCATTTAGTTTGTCCCAGAAGCAGACAGTGAGAAAGAAATTTGAGTGCCAGATGTACATTTGGGAAGTGCAGAAAATAATAACAAGGGAGAGGAAAGGTGATACAGGGAAGGGAAGGAGAAAAAAGGTATATTATTCAGCCTGCTGCTGCTGCTAAGTCACGTCAGTCGTGTCCTACTCTGTGTGACCCCCTAGACGGCAGCCCACCAGGCTCCCTGGGAGTCTCCAGGCAAGAACACTGGAGTGGGTTGCCATTTCCTTCTCCAATGCATGAAAGTGAAAGTGAAGTTGCTCAGTCGTGTCCGACTCTTCGCGACCCCATGGACTGCAACATACTAGGCTCCTCTGTTCATGGGATTTTCCAGGCAAGAGCACTGGAATGGGGTGCCATCGCCTTCTCCGATTATTTAGCCTACTCTCCCACAAAGCCAACTGGAGCTCAGTCCTATAAGGAAACAATAAACTGGTGTATACACCTGACTCAACTTTGCCTCTGCAACACTGCTCATCTACCACATAAGGATGAGAGCTGGAGTATTAACACACAACCTTCAGTGAGTTCCTTGGTCAGAGGAGCCTGGCAGGCTACAGTGCATGGAATCATGAAAAGTCAGACACAATTGAATGATAAGACATCACCTTCATGAGTTGAGGCCTGATCCAGTGGAAGAGTGGTGTTAATTCCTTTAAATTTCCAGACTGCTATGTGGAAGGAATGCTTTTCTTGGCTCTGGGGGAAAAAAAAATTCTCAGATACAGGGAAGTTCATCAGAGAACAATGAAAGGTCTAAGACATAGTAGCAGAGCCTGATGGTGTCTGTTCCAGGGATGTATCCCATAATTGGGCAAAGGAGAAACTTGGTTTGAAAACTTCAGAGACTGGTCTACTTGCTCAGAGATGGGAAAGTGGGGACTTGAATGACTCCATTTGCCATGGTTACTATGAATGGAGACCTTGAAGATGAAGTCTCCAGATTTGCTGTGCTGGCACCTCAGACCACCAGGCTTGCAAGGGTCCACATGCTGCAAGGAGCAGGCTCTAAGGTAGCCAGGTATTGCAGAAGGAGAGCCAAGTTTTCAACCTCAAAGCCCTTGGAGATGCATGTATTGTAGACAGTGGGGATGCCCTACATAAGGTTGTTATGTATCATTGGTAAGTGGGGCATTAGCCTGGGTGATTCAGGAAGAAAATCCATCTAAGGTTTCCTGCACTTAAAGTGTTGTAGAACAAATTATAACCAGTTTTCTCTAGTTAGACATCAATATATTCTGAGTAAAATCAAGATGATTAACTTTTTTTTTTTAAATTTTACATATGTGAAGCTGTCTGAGAATTTTCTCAGGAGAAATGCCTAACTGGAAATCTGGATGAAAAGTTTGGGGTTTAAAATATACTGCAAAATTGCCTTTGAAAATGGATATATTGATTTGTACATAGTTCTATCAATGTATTTGGAGTTTTGATGATTAAGTGGCATTAAAAACATTTCTTATAACTGCATACAGCTATTCCTAGCTTCCATGTCTTAATTTTCTCTTATTTCATAAAAGAACAGAAAGTCTTGAGTTATCAACACAAGGATGTCAAAAGGTGCCAAAATGTTCTTAATTAGGCCAGTTGATTTTGTTTCCATTTTTGTGTTATTTCTGAAAACTTTGAAAGAGATTTTTTCAAGTTATCCAAACTCATTTGCTAAATTTAGTGATCCAAACTTATCTGCTAAGTTTGCTTGCTTTTGATTGTGAAATTGGAAAGTGAAAGTCATTCAGTGGTGTCCGACTCTTTGTAACCCCATGGACTGTAGCCTACCAGGTTCCTCTATCCATGGAATTCTCCAGTCAAGAATATTTGAGTGGGTTTCCATTCCCTTCTGCAGGGGATCTTCCTAACCCAAGGATCAAACCCAGGTCTCCTGCATTGCAGGCAAATCCTTTACTGTCTGAGTTGTCAGGGAAGCCCTTATTTGTTTTTGTATACTATTAAATTCATATTTCATTTAATGTCAGGGAGTTACTAGAATTCTAGTTCTGTGACTCATTTTCTGTTTTGTTCTTCATTATTTTATTGTTTAGCACATATACTAGAGAACTGATAAACAGAATTCCATGTATATCATAAGTATCACTTGGTTGATTTACAATGCTTAAAATTTCCATCGATCACATGGACCACAGCCTTGTCTAACTCAATGAAACTGAGCCATGCTGTGTGGGACCACCCAAGATGGACGGGTCCTGATAGAGAGTTCCACTGGAGAAGGGAATGGCAAATCATTTCAGTATTGTTGCCTTGAGAACCCCATGAACAGTATAAAAAGGCAAAAAGATAGGACACTGAAAGATGAACTCCCCAGGTTGGTAGGTGCCCAATATGCTACTGGAGATCAGTAGAGAAATAACTTCAGAGAGAATGAAGGGATGGAGGCAAAGCAAAACAACACCCAGTTGTGGATGGGACTGGAGATGGAAGTCAAGTCCCATGCTGTAAAGAGCAAAATTGCATAGGAACCTGGATTGTTAGGTCCATGAATCAAGGCAAATTGGAAGTGGTCAAACAGGAAATGGCAAGAGTGAACATTGACATTCTAGGAATCAGCGAACTAAGATGAACTGGAAAGGGTGAATTTAACTTAGATGACCATTATATCTACTAGTGTGGGCAGGACTCCCTTAGAAGAAATGGAGTAGTGATCATAGTCAACAAAAGAGTCTGAAATGCAGTACTTGGATGCAATCTCAAAAATGACAGAATGATCTCTGTTTGTTTCCAAGGCAAACCATTCAATATCACAGTAATCCAAGTCTATGCCCTGACCAGTAATGCTGAAGAAGCTGAAGTTGAACGGTTCTATGAAGACCTACGAGACCTTTTAGAACTAACACCCAAAAAAGATGTCCTTTTCATTATAGGGGACTGGAATGCAAAATAGGAAGTCAAGAAACACTTGGAGTAACAGGCAAATTTGGCCTTGGAGTACAGAATGAAGCAGGGCAAAGGCTAATAGAGTTCTGCCAAGTTCTGCACTGGTCATAGCAAACACCCATTCCAAAAACACAAGAGAAGACTGTACATATAGACATCACCAGATGGTCAACACCGAAATAAGATTGATTATATTCTTTGCAGCCAAAGATGGAGAAGCTGTATACAGTCAGCAAAAACAAGACTGGGAGCTGACTGTGGCTCAGATCATGAACTCCTTATTGCCAAATTCAGACTTAAATTGAGGAAATTGGGGGAAACCACTAGACCATTCAGGTATGACCTAAATCAAATCCCTTATGATTATACAGTGGAAGTAAGAAATAGATTTAAGGGACTAGATTTGATAGACAGAGTGCCTGATGAGCTATGGACGGAGGTTTGTGACATTGTACAGGAGACAGGAATCAAGACCATCCTCAAGAAAAAGAAATGCAAAATAGCAAAGTGGCTGTCTGGGGAGGCCTTACAAATAGCTGTAAAAAGAAGAGAATCAAAAAGCAAAGGAGAAAAGGAAAGATATACCCATTTGAATGCAGAATTCCAAAGAATAGAGAAGAGAGATAAGAAAGCCTTCCTCAGGGATCAGTGCAAAGAAATAGAGGAAAACAATAGAATAGGAAAGACTAGAGATCTCTTTAAGAAAATTAGATATACCAAGGGAACATTTCATGCAAAGATGGGCTTGATAAAGAACAGAAATGGTATAGACCTAACAGAAGCAGAAGATATTAAGAAGAGGTGGCAAGAAGACACAGAAGAAGTGTACAAAAAGCTCTTAATGACCCAGATAAGCATGATGGCATGATCACTCACATTCACCTAGAGCCAGACATCCTGGAATGTGAAGTCAAGTGGGCTTTAGGAAGCATCACTACGAACAAAGCTAGTGGAGGTGATGGAATTCCAGTGGAGCTATTTCAAATCTTAAAAGATGATGCTGTGAAAGTGCTACACTCAATATGTCAGCAAATTTGGAAAACTCAGCAGTGGCCACAAGACTGCAAAAGGTCAGTTTTCATTCCAATCCCAAAGAAAGGCAATGCCCAAAATTCTCCAACTACTGCACAATTGCACTCATCTCACATGCCAGCAAAGTAATGCTCAAAATTCTCCAAGCCAGGCTTCAACAATACGTGACGCGTGAACTTCCAGATGTTCAAGCTCATTTTAGAAAAGGCAGAAGAACCAGAGATCAAATTGCCAACATCCACTGGATCATCAAAAAAGCAAGAGAGTTTCAGAAAAAACATTTATTACTGCTTTATTGACTATGCCAAAGCCTTTGACTGTGTGGATCACAATAAACTGCGGAAAATTCTGAAGGAGATGGGAATACCAGAGCACCAGATCTGCCTCTTGAGAAACCTGTATGCAGGTCAGGAAGCAACAGTTAGAACTGGACATGGAACAACACACTGGTGCCAAATAGGAAAAGGAGTACGTCAAGGCTGTATATTGTCACCCTGCTTATTTAACTTGTATGCAGAGTACATCATGAGAAACACTGGACTGGAAGAAACACAAGCTGGAATCAGGATTGCCAGGAGAAATATCAATAACCTCAGATATGCAGATGACACCACCCTTATGGCAGAAAGTGAAGAAGAACTAAAGAGCCTCTTGATGGAAGTTGAAGAGGAGAGTGAAGAAGTTGGCTTAAGGCTTAAAGCTTAACATTCAGAAAACTAAGATCATGGCATCTGGTCCCATCACTTCATGGGAAATAGATGCGGAAACAGTGGAAACAGTGGCTGACACTATTTTTTTGGGGTCCAAAATCACTGCAGATGGTGACTGTAGCCATGAAATTAAAAGACGCTTATCCATTCATCTGCCAGTCCAGGTTCGATGCAGGATACAAGAAGCTTGGGGCTGGTGCACTGGGATGACCCAGAGAGATGGTATGGGGACAGAGGTGGGAGGGGGGTTCAGGATGGGGAACATGTGTATACCCATAGAGGTTGCATGTTGATGTATGGCTAAACCAATACAATAATGTAAAGTAAAAAAAAATAATAATAATAAATAATGTTAAGACCTAAAAAAAAAGAAAATAAAAATAAAGCTAAGAAGCATAAAAGATGCTTACTCCTTGGAAGGAAAGTTATGACCAACCTAGACAGCATATTAAAAAGCAGAGACATTACTTTGCCAACAAAGGTCCATCTAGTCAAGGCTATGGTTTTTCCAGTAGTCATGTATGGATGTGAGACTTTGACTATAAAGAAGCCTGAGTGCTGAAGAATTGTTACTTTTGAACTGTGGTATTGGAGAAGACTCTTGAGAGTCCCTTGGACTGCAAGGAGATCCAACCAGTCCATCGTAAAGGAGATCAGTTCTGGGTGTTCATTGGAAGGATTGATGTTGAAACTGAAACTTCAATACTTTGGCCACCTGATGTGAAGAACTTACTCATTTGAAAAGACCCTGATGCTGGGAAAGATTGAGTGCAGGAGTAGAAGGGGATGACAGAGGATGAGATGGTTGGATGGCATCACTGACTCAATGGACATGGGTTTGGGTAGACTGTGGCAGTTAGTGTTGGACAGGGAGGCCTGGCGTGCTGCAGTTCTTGGGGTCGCAAAGATTTGGACACGACTGAATGACTGAACCGAACTGAACTGAACTGAAAATTTCCAATAAGTAAAAGGAAAATGAAATTTCATCTTTGATAAGGTGAGATGCTTATCAATAGGTAATAGTAAAATTTTCTTTCTGAATATAATCAAGCATTTGTCCAATTCTCTTTAATTGATCTGCTGTAGATATGAGACTGCAAATTTTAGGTGGAATTGCAATGTTTTACAAATCAAAGAAGAGGATAAAATAAAGCAATAAAATAGGATGGAGGTTTTTTTCATTTGGGGGCTCATGGGCTACTTTTTTTTCAATATTGCTAGTGAGGGGAAATTTTTCAATATTTTAAAATCAACCTGGTCTTTGAAATAAAAAAGTTTTCATAATTTTGGCTACTTTTCATTCTAAAAGGGAGTTCTGTGACAGGTTGCTTATTACTGCCTTGTCTGACAGCCTGGAGAAACTACTCAAGCAGGCAGCATGAGTGAAGGGCTAATTATGGCAAGGAGGGAAGAGAGGGGATAGAAATTCATGAGCTTTCATCTCTCCAGTGCCGTTACTCCCTTTCTCCAGCTTAAGATGAAGGCTTGTAAAGATGCCCAATTCTTTTTTGACCAGAAGTGCTCAGAGAAATGGATAAAACCATGGACTTGGGCATTGCAGTGATTGAAACTCATCTGTCTCTTACTAGCTAAATTTAAGTTCTTCTTCTTCTTCTTCTTTTTTTTTTTTTGCTCACTTGCTTCAGTTGTGTCCAACTCTTTGTGACCCCTGGACTGTAGCCCACCAGGCTCCTCTGTCCTTGGAATTCTACAGTAAGAATATTGGAGTGGGCTGTCATTTCCTTCTCCAGGGGATCTTTTTGACCCAAGAATCAATCCAGTGTCTTTTATGTCTCCTGCATTGGCAGATGGGTTCTGTACCACTAGTGCCACCTGGGAAGACCTTTTCTTTCTTTCTTTTTTTTTAATTGAAGTATAATTTATCTACAGTGTTAGTTTTAGATGTGCAGCACAGTGATTCAGCATTTTTATCTGTTTTACTCCATTTAAAGTTATTACAATACAATGGCTATAATCCTGTGTTGTGTTTCTCATTGCTTATCAGTTTAATACCTAGTAGTTTGTATCTTTCAGTCCCTCTCTTGCCTCCTCTCACCATCCCTCTCTTGTTAGCTGCTGGTTCGTTTTCTCTATCTGTGAGTCTTTCTGTTTTACTATTCACATTAACTTGTTTTATTTTTTAGGTTCCACATTAAGTTGATAATAATATCATATTTGTCTTTCTCTGAACTATTTCACTAAGCATAATACTCTCTAGGTCCATCCATATTGCTGTGGATGGCAGAATTTTATTCTTTTATTTCTGAGTAATACTCCAGTGTGTGTGTGTGTGTATGTGTGTGTGTGTGTGTGACATCTTTATCCACTCATCTCTTGATAGACACTTGGGTTGTTTCCATATCCTGGATATTGTAAATAAGTGTTATTGTGAACACTGGAGTGCATGTATTTTTTCAGATCAGTGTTTTTGGTTTTTTTGGGGATATATTCTCCAAAAATGTAGAAGGTGAATCACTAGATCACATGCTAGTTCTATTTTCAGAGTTTTAAGGAAACTCATACTGTTTTCTATACAAACTACATAAATTTTTTCCATCAACAGTGTAAAAAGGTTCCCTTTTCTCCACATATTCACCAATATTTGTTATTTGTTGACTTTTGATGATGGCCATTCTAACAGTTATGAGGTGATATTTCATTATTTTGATTTTTATTTGTCTAATAATTAGTGGGTGAGCATCTTTCCATTAACCTCTTATTGGTCATATCACTTGTAAAAAACAAACAAACAAACTCCCATTCCATATGTTGTCTTTTGGTTTTGTTGAGGGTTTCCTTTATTGTGCAAAAGCTTTAAGTTTGTTAGGTCTCATTTGCTTATTTTTGCTTTTTCCTCTTCCTTAGCAGATAGAGCCAAACAATGTTGCTATGCTTTATTTCAGTGTTCTGCCTACAGTCCCTTCTAGGAGTTTTATGGTTTCAGTCCTTACATTTAGTTCTGTAAACCATTTTGAATTTATTTATATTTGATATTGGGCTTCCCTTGTTGCTTCGGTTCAGTTCAGTTCAGTCGCTCAGTCGTGTCCGACTCTTTGCAACCCCATGAATCGCAGCACGCCAGACCTCCCTGTCCATCACCAATTCCCGGAGTTCACTCAGACTCCCATCGAGTCAGTGATGCCATCCAGCCATCTCATCCTCTGTCTTCCCCTTCTTCTCCTGCCCCCAATCCCTCCCAGCATCAGAGTCTTTTCCAATGAGTCAACTCTTCACATGAGGTGGCCAAAGTACTGGAGTTTCAGCTTTAGCATAATTCCCTCCAAAGAAATCCCAGGGCTGATCTCCTTGATGGTAACAAATCTGCCAGTAATGCAGATCTGGGTTCAAGCTCTGGAGAAGGGAATGGCAACCCACTCCAGTATTCTTGCCTGTAGAAATTCATGGACAAAGGAGCTTGGTGCACTACAGTCCATGGGGTCGCAGAGTCAGACATGACTGAGCAACTAACACACATATATGATATTGGACAATGTTCTGATTTTATTCTTTTGCACATAGCTCTTCAGTTTTCCCAACCAACTACTTGAAGAGACTCTTTCTCCATGATCATCTCAATAGTTGCAGAAAAAGCACTTGACAAAATTTGACATCCATTCATATAAAAACTCTCATGATTGTTGGTATAAAGGGAACATGTCTCAACATAATAAAGGCCATTTATGACAAATGCATGGATAACATACTCATTGGTGAAAAGGTGAATACCTTTCCTCTAAAATTAAAAATAAGACAAAGATGTCCACTCTTGCCACTTACATTTAACATAGTAATGGAAATCCTAGCTACAGCAATCAGACAAGAAAAAGAATTAAGAGGCATCCAAATTGGAAGGAAAATAATAAGTCTATCACTATTTGCAGATGATGTTATAGAAAACCTTAGTCTCCACAAAAACTCAGTGTTAACAAATTCAGTCAAGTTGCAGGATACAAGATTAATATACAGAAATCTGTTCATTTTGTATATATCAATAATGAACTATCAGAAAGAGAAAAAAATTGTTTAAATTACATCAGAAAGAATGAGGTGTAGTCTTTAATCTCCTTGAGTCTCTGTTTCTTTGTCTATAAAATGGGAAAAATAATAATGATCTCACTGGGTAATTGTGAAGTTGAAGCAAGACAAAAATATGTGCATTGTCTATATTGGTATGTGTCATATACTAAGTCTTGAAGAATAGCAATATTATTTTAATTTACTGTTTTTGATACTATTCTTACTACTGTTTACTGAATTGCTTTACTTGGTGGCTCAGACGGTAAAGCGTCTATCTACGATTCAGGAGACCTGGGTTCGATCCCTGGGTTGGGAAGATCCCTTGGAGAAGGAAATGGCGATCCACTCCAGTACTATTGCCTGGAAAATCCCATGGACAGAGGAGCCTGGTAGGCTACAGTCCATGGGGTCGCAAAGAGTCGGACACGACTGAGTGACTTCATGTTCACGTTCACATTCAGAAATGAAGGGAACGTTCCATAGTGTTTGTATCTCCTAACAATCTCACTTAAAAGATGAATTCCAAATTATTATTTTTTGAATAGTGTCAGTAGAACTGGCTTTCTCCTAGGTCTGTAGAAGGAAGATTCTTATTAAGAATTTTTGCTAAGTTTTGTATAAGTCTATGTCATTCATTGTTCAGACAATTATTTCACAAATATAAGTATATAATTCATTCTTGAGAAAAGCCATAATATAAAATAGTTCAGTAGCTATTATTAAAGCTGGATGATAGTCAGAATCACTGAGAGAATTTTAAGATATACAGAACCTTAGGTCTCACCCTGGTCTTTCTCAATGAGACGTCTGAGGTGGGCTAACTGTTATCATAGGGAGCACTTCTGTTGGTCAGACCAATGTGGCCAGTGCTACTGTTGCATTGTTGTTGTTCAGTCGCTAAGTCATGTCTGTCTCTTTCGCAACCCTGTGGACCCACCAGGCTCCTCTGTTCATCGGACTTCCTAGGCAAGAATACTGGAGTGTGTTACCACTTGCTTCTCCAGGGATCTTCCCGATCCAAGGGATCAAACTCACATCTCCTGCATCGGCAGGTGGATTCTTTACCTCCGAGCCACCGGGGAAGCCCCAACTGCCACTGTATTTGAAGATTAAATTTCAGAAAAGTTATGTCTTTAGTAAAATGGGGTAAATGTCCCCCTTCTTGTTGCAGGTAACATTGTGCTTGTGGATTACTTTTCAGAAATGGTATGAAGAGTAAACGTTTTCTCTGCCTTCCCTTTTACTTTTCTAACAGTGTAGACTTTTGAATTATTCTAATTCCCTCCATATGCAAAGATTCTGGCAAAACTGACTTACTCAGTGATATATACTCTTCATGTATATATCACTCCATGAATACTTCTCAACTAGTTTACTAAAATCTTTCTTCTGGGAGCTAAAAGACACCATTTTGTAACATTCATAAAAATTTGGGGGAGATAACCCTCTGATGTATTTCTCTGTTTACATTTTTAGGATTACCTATTATTTAAAAAATCAACATTATATATAAAGTGCTGGGAAATAAAATGCAGCTGTGTTTTGTGGGAAAGAGATGTGAGAGAATTTCAGTGATTTTTCTAACCATTGGGTTTTTGTTTTAAATTAATTTTTTTATTGAAGGATAATTACTTTACAGAATTTTGTTGTTTTCTGTCAAACCTCAGCATGAATCAGCCATAGGTATACTTATAGTCCTTTCCTTTTGAACCTCACTCCCATTTCCTTCTCCATCCCACCCCTCTAGGTTGATACAGAGCCCCTGTTTAAGTTTCCTGAGCCATACAGCAAATTCCCATTGGCTATCTATTTTACATATGGTAAGCTTACTCCTTGGAAGGAAAGTTATGACCAACCTAGATAGCATATTCAAAAGCAGAGACATTACTTTGCCAACAAAGGTCCCATCTAGTCAAGGCTATGGTTTTTCCAGTGATCATGTATGGATGTGAGAGTTGGACTGTGAAGAAAGCTGAGCACCAAAGAATTGATGCTTTTGAGCTGTGGTGTTGGAGAAGACTCTTGAGAGTCCCTTGGACTGCAAGGAGATCCAACCAGTTCATCCTAAAGATCACTCCTGAATATTCGTTGGAAGGACTGATGCTGAGCCTGAAACTCCAATACTTTGGCTACCTCATGCAAAGAGTTGACTCACTGGAAAAGACCCTGATGCTGGGAGGGATTGGGGGCAGGAGGAGAAGGGAATAACTGAGGATGAGATGGCTGGATGCCATCACCGACTCAATGGACATGAGTTTGAGTAAACTCTGGGAGTTGGTGATGGACAGAGAGGCCTGGCATGTTGTGATTCATGGGGTCGCAAAGAGTTAGACATGACTGAGTGACTGATCTGAACTGAACTGAACTGAATGTAAGTTACCATGTTACTCTTTCCATACATCTGACCCTCTCCACGTCCATAAGTCTATTCTCCATGTCTGTTTCTCCATTGCTGCTCTGTATATAAGTTCTTCAGTACCATTTTTCTAGATTCTGTATCTATGCATTAGACTATGATATTTATCTTTCTCTTCCTGACTTACTTCATTCTGTATAATAGGCTCTAAATTCACCCACTTCATTAGAACTGACTCAAAGACATTTCTTTTTGTGACTGAGTAATATTCCATACTATATGTCAAGACTGTATATTGTCACCCTGCTTTTTGAACTTATGTGCAGAGTACATCATGAAAAATGCTGGGCTGGATGAAACACAAGCTGGAATCAAGATTGCTGGGAGAAATATCAATAACCTCAGATATGCAGATAACACCAAACTTATAAAGAGCCTGCTGATGAAAGTGAAAGAGGACAGTGAAAAATTTGGCTTAAAGCTCAACATTCAGAAAACTAAATAATGGCATCTGGTCCCATCACTTCATGACAAATAGATAGGGAAACATATTTCTCCATCTATAGTGGAAACAATGACAGACTTTATTTTGGGGGGCTCCAAAATCACTGCAGATGGTGACTGCAGCCATGAAATTGAAAGACACTTACTCCTTGGAAGAAAAGTTATGACCAACCTAGAGAGCATATTAAAAAGCAGAGACATTACTTTGCCAACAAAAGTCCTTCTAGTCAAGGCTATGGTTTTTCCAGTGGTCATGTATGGATGTGAGAGTTGAACTGTAAAGAAATCTGAGTGCCAAAGAATTGATCCTTTTGAACTGTGGTGTAAGAGAAGACTCTTGAGAGTCCCTTGGACTGCATGGAGTTCCAACCAGTCCATCCAAAAGCAAATCAGTCCTGAATATTCATTGGAAGGACTGATGCTGAAGCCCAAACTCGAATACTTAGGCCATCTGATGCAAAGAACTGACTCATTTGAAAAGGCCCTGATGCTGGGAAAGATTGAAGGCAGGAGGAGAAGGAAACAACAGAGAATGAGATGGTTGGATGGCATCACCAACTCAATGGACATGAGTTTGAGTAAACTCCAGGAGTTGGTGATGGACAGAGGGCCCTGGTGTGCTGCAGTTCATGGAGTTGCAAAGAGTCGGACACAAGTGAGTGACTGAACTGAACTGAATATTCCATTGTGTATACTGACCACAAGGTTTTCATCCATTCATCTATTGATGGACATCTAGGTTGCCTCCATGTTCTAGCTATTGTAAATAGTGCTGTATTGAACAATGGGATACATGCGTCTTTTACAATTTTGGTTTCCTCAGGGTGTATGCCTAGGACTGGGATTGCTGTGTCATATGGAGGTTTTATTCCTAGTTTTTTGAGGAATCTCCATATTGTCTTCCATAGTGGCTATATCAATTTTCACTCCCACCAACAGTGCAAGAACGTTCCCTTTTCTCCACACTCTCTCCAGCATTTACTGTTTTTAGACATTTGATGATGGCCATTCTGACTGGTGTGAGGTGATGTCTCACTGTAGTTTTGATTTGCATTTCTCTACTAATGAGAGATATTGAGCATCTTTTCATGTTGTTGTTAGCCATCTGTATGTCTTCTTTGGAGAAATGTCTGTATAGGTCTTTTTCCCACTTTTTGATTGGGTTGTTATTTTTCTGCTATTGAGTAGAATGCTGCTTGTATATTTTGAAAATTAATCCCTTGTTTCATTTGCTATTATTTTCTCCCATTCTGAGGGTTGTCTTTTCACCTTGCTTATAGTTTCCCTTGTTGTGCAAAAGCTTTTAAGCTTAATCAGGTGCCACTTATTCACTTTTGTTTTTATTTCCATTACTCTAGGAGGCAGGTCATAGAGGATCTTGCTTTGATTTATGTCATAGAGTGTTCTGCCTATGTTTTCCTCTAACAGTTTTATAGTTTCTGGTTTTATATTTGGGTCTTTAATCCATTTTGTGTTTATCTTTGTGTATGATGTTAGGAAGTGTTCTAATCTCATTCTTTTACATGCAGCTGTCCAGTTTTTCCAGCACCATTTATTGAAGGGGCTTTCTTTGCCCCATTGTATATTCTTGCCTCCTTTGTCAAAAAGAAGCTAACCATAGGTGCATGAGTTTATTTCTGGGCTTTCTATCTTGATTCATTGGTCTGTATTTCTGTTTTTGTGCTGGTACCATACTGTCTTGATGACTGTAGCTTTGTAGTATAATCTGAAGTCAGGAAGGTTGATTCCTCCAGCTCCATTCTTCATTCTCAAGACTGCTTTGACTATTTGGGGCCTTTTGTGTTTCCATATGAATTGTGAAATTTTTTGTTCTAGTTCTGTGAAAAATGCCATTGGTAATTTGATAGGGATCGTATTGAATCTGTAGATTGTGCTTGGTACAATCATTTTCACAATATTAGTCTTTTCACAATATTAATTCTTCCTACTCTGGAACATGGAATATCTCTTAATCTGTTTATGCCATATTTGATTTTTTAAATTAGTGTCTTATAATTTTCTGTGTACAGTTTTTTTGTCTCCTTAGATATGTTTATTCCTAGATATTTAATTCTTTTTGTTGCAATGGTGAATGGGATTGATTCTTAATTTCTCCTTCTGAATTTTTATTGTTAGTATATAGAAATGCAAATGATTTCTGTGTATTGATTTTGTATCCTGCAATTTTGCTAAATTCACTTATTATCTCTAGTAGTTTTCTGATGTTATCTTTAAGGTTTTCTATGTACAGTATCATGTCATTTTCAAACAGTGAGAACATTACTTCTTCTTTTCTGATATGGATTCCTTTTCTTTCTTTTTCTTCTTTGATTGCTGTAGTTAGGACTTCCAGACCTATGTTGAATAATAGTGGTGAAAGTGGACACCCTTGTCTTGTTGCTGATCTTAGGGGGAATGCTTTCAGTTCTTCACCATTGAGAATAATGTTTGCTGTAGGCTTATCATATATGGCCTTTACTATCTTGAGGTAGGTTCCTTCTATGGCTATTTTTTTGAAGAGTTTTAGTCATAAATGGGTGCTGAATTTTGTCAAAAGCTTTTTCTGCATCTATTGAGATTATCATATGGTTTTTATCTTTCAATTTGTTAATATGGTGTATCACATTAATTGATTTGTGTTTACTGAAGAATCTTTGCATCCCTGGAATAAACTCAACTTGATCATGGTGTGTGAGATTTTTGATGTGTTCCTGAATTCTGTTTGCTAAAATTTTGTTCAATATTTTTGCATCTATGTTCATTAGTGATATTGGCCTGTAGTTTTCTTGTTTTGTGTTGTCTGGTTTTGGTATCAGGGTGATGGTGGCCTTGTAGAATGTGTTTGGAAGTGTTCCTTCCTCTGAAATGTTTTGGAAGAGTTTTAGAAGGATAGGCATTAGCTCTTCTCTAAATGTTTGATAGAATTCTCCTGTGAAGCCATCTGGCCCTGGGGTTTGTTTTTTGGGATATTTTTGGTGACAGCATCAATTTCAGTGCTTGTAAATGGGTTGTTCATAATTTCTATTTCTTCCTGGCTCAGTCTTGGAAGATTGAACTTTTCTAAGAATCTGTCCATTTCATCCAGGTTATCCATTTTATTGCCATATAGTTGTTCATAATAGTCTCTTATAATCGTTTCTATTTCTGCATTGTCTGTTGTTACCTCTCTTTTTTCATTTCTAATTTTGTTGATTTGATTCTTCTCTCTTTTTTTCTTGATAAGTCTGGTTAATGGTTTGTCAATTTTGTTTATCTTCTCAAAGCATGAGCTTTTCATTATATTAATCTTTACTATTGTTTCTTTCATTTCTTTTTCATTTATTTCTGCTCAGATGTTTATGATTTCTTTCCTTCTACTAATTTTTTTTTTCTTCTTTGTCCAGTTGTTTTAAGTGTAAAGTTAGGTTGTATATTTGATGTTTTTCTTATTTCTTGAGGTAGGATTGTATTGCTATAAACTTCCCTCTTAGAACTGCTTTTGCTGCATCCCATAGGTTTTGAGTTGCCATGGTTTCATTGTTATTTCTTTCTAGAATTTTTTTTATTTCCTTTTGATTTCTCAGTAACCTGTTGGTTATTTAGAAACATGTTGTTTAATCTCCATGTGTTTGTGTTTCTTACAGTTTTTTTCTTGTTATTTATATCTAGTGTCATAGCATTGTGTTCAGAGAAGATGCTTGACATGATGTTAATTTTCTTAAATTTCCTGAGGTTTGTTTTGTGACCCAAGATGTGGTCTATTCTGGAGAATGCTCCATGTGCACTTGAGAAGAAGGTGTATTCTTCTGCATTTGGATGGACTGTCCTGACAATATGAACAAGATCCATCTCACCTAATGTAACATTTAAGACTTATGTTTCTTTATTAATTTTCTGTTTTGATGATCTGACCACTGGTGTGAGTGAGGTATTAAAATTTTCATAGACTCTGTGGGAGAGGGAGAGGGTGGGAAGATTTGGGAGAATGGCATTGAAACATGTAACATATCATGTATGAAACGAGATGCCAGTCCAAGTTCAATGCACGATACTGGATGCTTGGGGCTAGTGCACTGGGACGGCCCAGAGGGATGGTATGGGGAGGGAGGAGGGAGGAGGGTTCAGGATGGGGAGCACATGTATACCTGTGATGGATTCATTTTGATATTTGGCAAAACTAATACAATTACGTAAAGTTTAAAAATAAAATAAAATTAAAAAAAATTTTTCAAACTGTTATTGTGTTACTGTCAATTTCTCCTTTTATGTCTGTTAGTTTTTTGTCTTATGTATTGAGGTGCTCCTATGTTGAGTGCATAGATATTTACAATTGTTATGTCTTTCTCTTGGATTGATCCCTTGATCATTATGTAGTGTCCTTCCTTATTGTAATCTTTTTTATTTTAAGGTCTATTTTGTCTGATATGAGGATTGCTACTCCACCTCTCTTTTGCTTCCCATTTGCATGGAATATATTTTTCCATCCTCTCACTTTCAATCTATATGTTTCTTTAGGTCTGAAGTGGGTTTCTTGTAGACAGAATATATATGGGTCTTGTTTTTATATCCATTCAGCCATTCTGTGTCTTTTGGCTGGAGCATTTAATCCATTTATGTTGAAAGTAGTTATTGATATATATGTTCCTATTGTAATTTTCTTGTTTGGCTTTGATTTTGTAGATCTTTCTTCTTCTCTTGTATTTCTTGACTATATAAGTCCCTTTACCATTTGTTGTAAAGCTGGTTTGGTGGTACTGAATTCTCTTAACTTTTGCTTGTCTGAAAAGCTTTTGATTTCTCCGTCAATTTTGAATGAGATCCTTGCCAGATACAGTAATCTTTGTTCTAGATTTTTCCCTTTCGGTACTTTAAATGTATCTTGCAATTCCCTTCTGGCCTGCAGAATTTCTGCTGAAAATCAGCTGTTAAGCATATGGGGTTTCCCTTGTATGTCACTTGTTGCTTTCCCCTTGCTGCTTTTAATAGTCTTTCTTTGTGTTTACTCTTTGTTAGTTTGATTAGTCTGTGTCTTGGTGTGTTTCTCTGTGGGTTTATCCTGTATGGGACTCTCTGTGCCTCTTGGATTTGATTGACTATTTCCTTTTCCTTTTTGGGGAAATTTTCAACTATAATCTCTTCAAAATTTTTCTCATACCCTTTCTTTTTCTCTTCTTCTGGGACCCCTATAATTCGAATGTTGGTGCATTTGATATTGTCCCAGAAGTCTCTGAGACTATCCTCAGTTCTTTTCATTCTTTTTACTTTATTCTGCTGTTTAGATATTATTTCCAACTTTTTATCTTCCAGCTCACTGATTCATTCTTCTGCTTCAAATATTCTATAATTGATTCCTTCTAGAGTATTTTTAATTTCAGTAATTGTGCTGTTTGTCTCTGTATGATTATTGTTTAATTCTTCTCAGTCTTTGTTAATTGATTCTTTTGTTTTCAAGGTTTTTGGCCATCTTTACTATCATTATTCCAAATTCTTTTTCAGATAGTTTGCCTATTTCCTCTTTATTTCAACCTCTGTGTTTCTAGTTTGTTCCTTCATTTGTATAGTATTTATTTGCCTTTTCATTATTTTTTTTTAACTTACTGTGTTTGAGATCTCCTTTGCTCAGGCTTCAAGGTTGAATTCTTTCTTCCTTTTGGTTTCTGCCTTCCTAAGGTTTGTCCATTTGTGTGTGTAAGCTTCATATAGGGTGAGATTTGGGCTGAGTTTTTTTTTTTTGTTTGTTTGTTTGTTTTTCCTCTGTGGGCAACGCTGAGTGAGGTGGTAACCCTGTCTGCTGATGATTGGGTTTGTGCTTTTGTTTTGTTTTTTGTTCATATGAGGCATCCTGCACAGGGTGCTTTTGGTGATTGGGTGATTCCAGGTCTTGTATTCAAGTAGCTTCCTTTGTGTGAGTTCTCACTCTTTGATACTCCCTAGTGTTAGTTCTCTGGTAATCTAGGGTGTTGGAGCCAGTGCTCCCACTCCAAAGGCTCAAGGCTTGATCTCTGATCAGGAGTGAAGATTCCACAAGTGGTTTGTTATGGCACTAAGTGAGATTAAAACAAACACTCAAAAACAGGAAACCAAAGAGGAACCTCAGACAGGTGGCGGTTACAAAATCAGGCAAATAATAATTAAAATTATGGAATATATACATATACATATATACCCATAAACAAAGTCAAAACAGTACAACAAAATAAAGTACAGTAGATTGACCTGGCAAACAAAGGCAATCAAAAATTATATTTGCCAGTTAAGAACAAAACTAACTAAAGCACAAACTGGAAAATAAAAGTAAAGGAAGGTGCCAAGTGGGGAATAAAGCAGTGAAACAAAACTAATAAATATGTTGATAGGAAAGGCAAGAAAGCAAAGAAAAAAAGAATAGATATGCAAAGTTAAGTAGAGGTAGATAAAGATTTATATACATTAAAGATTAACTGCAAGGGGAAAAGAACAGTGGGAAAAGAAAACTAAGGAATAAATGTAGAAAAAATATAATAAGTTAAAAAAACAAAATTATAAAAAAGAGAAAAGAAAAAAAGGAAGAAGAAGAAAAAAAAGGAAAACTCCACAGAATTGCAAAAGCCCAACGTAGAGGCAGAGGTTTGTAACAACAATAAATAATGTGACTGAATATACACATATACCTATACACCCATAAACCAAATCAGTCCAACAAAAGTAAAGTACAATAGATTGATGTGGCAAATAAAGGAAACCAAAAATTACATCTACCAGCTAAGAACAATTTTAAATAAAGCACAAACTGGAAAACAAAACTTAAACAAGGTGCCAATTGGGGAATAAAGCAATGAAAAGAAAACTAACAAATATTTTGAGAGGAAAGGAAAGAAAGCAAAGAAAGAAAGAATAGATATGCAAAGTTAAGTAGAGGTAGATAAAGATTTATGTACATTAAAGATTAACTGCAAGGGGAAAAGAACAGTGGGAAAAGAAAACTAAGAAATAAATGTAGAAATAAGAATAATAGGTTTAAAAAGTTAAAAATTAAAATTAAAAAAAGAGAAAAGAAAAAAATAAAAGGAAAACTCCACAGAACTGCAAAATCCCAATGTAGAGGCAGAGGTTTATAACAATAAAAATATGTGACTGAGAAAGAAAAAAAAAAAGCTCAAAACTTAATTAGATTTCAAAGTGCCAATAAAATCAACAACTACAACAGAGAGGGGAACAAAAGACAAAAATAGAAAAAAAAAAAATCCTAAAGAATCTACAGAACAAGTCAAAACATCAGAATAATAAATATTTTTCTTGAGTCACTGCTGTCAGAGTCCTTTCCCCAGCTGGGAGTCACAGTCCACCTCGCCTCCCTAGGATGCCGTCCAACATTGCTGATCTCTGGACCTGCTGTGAGGGCAGCTCAGATTCTAAGCTGCTCCTACTCCTGTGTGTTCTCGCCTCCAGTGTCCACAGCTATCAGAACTAGTGCGTTTTCTTTTGTGGGAGCTCTCAGTGACCTTTTATATATTCCACAGACACAGAGTCTGCCTAGTGATCCTGTGGATTTAATCTGCTGCTTGTATAGCTGGTGGGAAGGTTTTGAGTCTTCTTCCTTACCCACACTGCCCTTGGGTTTCAATTGTGGTTTTATTTCCACCTCTGCATGTGGGTCTTCCACTGGGGTTTGCTCCTGAGGCTGCCCTGGAGGACTTGGTTTGCCCCTGTGAGGGCCAGGTGTGGAGGTGGTGCAGCTGTTTGTGTCACAGGGGTTCTGGCAGCACCAGGTTCTCAGGGGGAGTTGGGAGATAGGGCAGCAGGAAATATAATGCTCTAGAAGGGCATGGAACCAGTATTGGCCAATATGCTCGAGTATTCTTGCCTGGAGAGCCGCCCCCCTTCCCTGACAAAGAAACCTGGCAGGCTAGTCTACAGGGTCACAAAGAGTTGGACATGACCAAAGTGATCCTTCATTAATGGATGCAAAACTTTTTTTGCCTGAGGCAGCTCTGCCCCAGTGAGAGTTGAGCGTGAAGGTGGCTGAGCTGTTTGGCTTGCAGGGACCCTGGTAATGCCAATTGTGCAGGGACACGACTGCCTCTGCCCCAGGAGTTATGGTCCTATCAGAGTCTTTTTTTGAGCCTCTTGTAGCTGGCGATCAGAAGGCCTCTTTGGCCAGTCTTTCTCCATAGCTCTGCCCATTTGGCCACTTAGACGGCTCCCTCACCTGGGGTCCTTCTCTGTTGTTTGGTGCATCAGGCACATAGAGGGGTCCCCCTGGCTGGGGTCCTACTCTGTAGATAGACGCATCAGGCACTTAGAGGGGCGCCCTGGATAGGGTCCTACTCTGTAGTTCAGAGTGTCAGGTATTTGATGGGCCATCCTCTCTATTGTTCAGCTGCCTGATGCTGGCGGTGGGGAGAGAGAGGCTATGGTGATGGCTCCACTCCCTGTGCATGACTCAGCAGTATCGCTTTGCTTCTATGCCTGCCAGGCTTTGCTCCACAGGCATTTCCCACCACAATCTCCTAGCTCACATCCCTCGATCTGTCTCTCCGCAGTCAACAGCAGCCCTTGCCCTGGGATTGCTCCACAATCCCTAAACTCCAGCTACCAGCCGCAGCCCCTTCCAGGGGACCCATGTCCCTGTCAGGGGTTTGTATGGCTGCAGCAAGGACTGTCTGATTCTCATACCATTTAGGCTGCCACTGATCAGCTGTTTCCCTCTCAGCCTTAAATGTTCCTTCTCTGACTCAGACAATTGCCTGGATATGGGATCAGACCCCTGCTTCAGTTTCCCCACCCTTGAGGGCAGGTCCGGTCCTACTAACACTCCTGTTTCCTCCTAGTTCCTTCATTCTACCGAGTTTTGCGTGGGTCTGTATATTCTTTTCTGCTGGTCAGGTACTCCTGTCTGCTTTCAGCTGGTGTTCTACATGCACTTCTGTGTCTGAAGGTGTATTCTTGTTGCATCTGTGGAGAGAGATGTCCTCCATGTCCACCTACTCCTCCGCCATCTTGTTCTCTCCCAATAGGAGAGATTGGATTTTCTTAATGCAAACTATCATAGCTTTTCTTCAGGCCAGGATTGCAAAATTAAATGCCTGCTAGCATATATGAGCGAAGTATGTAGGTATCCTTGCAAAATGGTATCCATAACTGACTGAGAAGTTTTTTTTCTGTCTCATTTTATTTGCAGGTTATATATGTAGTGCTAGTCTTTACTCCTGAGAAGTGTGTATGTATTTTTCCAGTATTCTTGAATGCTGTGGTCCTCTTGGTAATATTATATTTTATTTTAAAGTTTTTATAGAAAGATGAGTCTAACAAGTATTTAATTTTAAACTCTGTTATAAGAAAACTGTGCAGATATGATAAGTGGAAGTTTATAATTGCAGTGTAGAGGTGCAAAGACTCAGTGTTCTGGGTCTAACAGGTTTTTTCCCAAGAGGGCTCCATATTCTTAATAGATGGAAATACATTTATATGAGAAACTAAAAACATTTTTAAGAGGTGGAAGTTACTTTTACAAATTGAAACTATATTGTTTGCCCACCCAGTTTGGGCCAATCAAAACATCTATGGGATAAAATGCGGCTCATTTTGTACTGTCCAGTATTCTCCATTCAAGACTTTTACTTCAAACGTACTAAACAACCATGGATACCGGCATTAACTCATAGCAGTGATGTGCTCCTTTCATTACTCTTAATTTTTCTGTTGGAATTCCTGAAGAATGAGCTTGTCTTGAGTCTTGTTTTGGTATCTTTACCTTGCTTTTCCCAGCACGTTTATAATAACTAGCATATTCTAGATTATTTTTCAATAGAATTTGATCTTCTAACTCAACCATACTTGGGAAATAGCTGATGATAATGCAAGTACTTAATTTCTGTTCAGAATCTGCTATTTCTTGGTGCTGAAAGATGCAGCCCAAATCCCATTTCCAGCGTTTATTACTTCTCAGAATCTGTGAGCAAGCATCTCCCGAGGTCTTTTACTTGTCTGTCTTGTCTATTGGCGATTCATTTTCCATTGTTGTCCCAGCTTGGCTGCCAGTGGTACATTTCTCAGCCACTTAATAACTTCACATAGACATATTTATAAGAATCCAAGTGCTGTCAAGTCCCTGAGATGTATAGATTGAGGCTTTCTTCCTCTCTTCCACCCCTTCCAACTTTACAGTATACGTCTGTCTCCTTAATAGCACTTTGGTCTTAATAGAGTGTGTCTCTCAGGGTCCAGCATCAGCTCTATTGTTGCAGCATGGCTTATGCTCATCTCTTCTGCGGTGGACTGCAGTTAAATAGGAGCAATTTATTTCTGCTGTTGTCAATATCACATTTCATGAACCTGAAACTCATTACTTTTTTTTTTCTCAAATTACCTTCCTTGGCTTCGTAAGGGCATTTTGTATTTTCCACAGATCATTCCTTTAGATTTGGAAAGAAGCGAAACTTTGTTACACTTCTGATTGGTATAATAGGGTGCCATTTAGGTTAAGGTTAGTCAGGAGAAGAAAAGCACACCTTTTAACTACAGACGTGCACTGGCTATACTAAATCACAAGGACAGTGGTTTTGGAGCTTCTAAGCTCGCTATGCAAAGGAAGGAAAAGAAAAAGCTCTCACATAAAGATATATTACTATGAAGACTGGAAATACTTTTTCTAAAGGAATTTAAGAACCCTATCTGAGGGGCAGTTATGAGTACTGTTAAGGACAACGTCTTAGTGGACCTTGCAATACAAGACCCAGTTAGAGTAATTTGCTTTTTCTTCTATGCACATTTTGTATTGCAATTAGATCCTCTGCCAATCTCTGTTCTAAAGCACAGTGCTAGGTAACCAGGCATATTTTTTCTTTTCTTCTCCATCCTGCTGCTTGGAGGAAACACTGATACAGGAGCTGCAAAGTCAGGGTTGGCTCTCTGCCCAGATGGAGTTGTGTAAATGAAATGATTTAAGAATGCAGCAAAGTTTCCTCTGCTCACCAATATCTCAATCAGTTTCCTGTCAAGATTCAACTCTTCTATTGACTGATTGGAGTCATTCCTTGAGTTCAAGGATCCCAAGGTGATGGGGATGGTCGTTATTCATAGAAGACTATAGAAAAAGTTGTACTATGGAAAAAGTCCTAATCTGAGGCTCAAGAAACCTGGAATCTAGTTAGCATTTACCAATGAAAGACTTCAGCTACATGCAGTTGAGTGAGGTGTTCGAGCTTTTTGCAGTTTTCTCATCTGCATGGATGATGAACATCTGTTTTAACTTGCCCATCCCCATTCTTGTATTTTCCAATAATGAGAGGGAGGTCTAGTGCATTATTTGGACACCCTCCATTACTGTGATTGGATTTCCTACTGAAATGAGCTGTTATTATGGGAAAAGTAGTTCTTTTGTCCCTTAGTGTTAGTCACTCAGTCATATCTGACTCTTTGTGATCCCATGGACTATATAGCCCACCAGGCTCCTTTGTCCATGGGATTCTCCAGGCAAGAATACTGGAGTAGGTTGCCATTCCCTTCTCCAGGGGATATTCCTGACCCAGGGATAGAACTTGGATCTCCCGTATTGCAGGCAGATTCTTTACCATCTGAGCCATCAAGAAAGTCCTCTTTTGCTCCTTAGTGTACATTATTCACTATCCTATCCCCAACACCTAGCACAAAGGGGATGCTTACTCATCAGTTTTGAATTAGTGGATAAATGAATGCATGAATGAAATAATCTAAGCATAACATACTTAGTCTATCTTTTTAAAAATGGATTCTATCTTTGCAATTTGTCTTTCTATTTATTTATACCTTCATCCTACACTTACAAACTGGGAATGAGCACACCCTTTTGCCAGCCTTGAGGCTCTGTGCCAGCTTACAACCATGGCACAGAGCCTCAGACAGCTTTATATAGGCTTTTCTTACCCAGAACAAACAAATCACTCAATTCATCTGGTACACTAGACCCTTGGCAGACTGAATTTAGACCCACACAGGCTGATTTCTATGAGCGGAAGCTAAAACCTTTAGGTGACTGAGAAGTAGCCATAGAATGCTAGTTTGGGGAATTAACCCAACAATTAGACAACTGCCAATAATGAACTTTTATACATCTCAAAATTTCCTGGAACCAGTGTTTCATGAGATGACAAAATACTGATGAGTGTATGTTGGTTTTGTAGGTTTTTGTGTTTGGAAGCCCCTGTAGCTGTAGCTTTTTCTACTTTCAAAGAGCTCCTTATTTTTAAACAGTAGATAACCATACTTAAGGGAGCAAAATGCATAATCTTTGTCATTAAGAAGTCCATAATTTTGTTTTAGAACTTAAGAAATTTGAAGTACTTAGAAATGAACTTTTCAAACTTTCCCATATTTGCCTTGGGAAAGGAGCTAGTGTAAAGGAGGCTTTTTTTTTTTTTTTTTAATTAAACTTTCTTTTTTTGGTCCCTTCTGTAGAGTATTATCTTTAAATATCAGTTTTCTATGATCTAGAGGGATAGAAATAGTCATTAATATATGTTGATCTAAGAATCATTGAATCATGAAAATTTAGTAAAGATGCTTCTTGGCCAAGCAACTGTAGCATCTCATAAATACAGTGAAGTAAACACAAATATTTGCAAGCATATGCCTATTTACCCTCACTACCCTATGGTTTGGCTTTCCCGATTGCTCAGTGGGTAAAGAATCCACCTGCAATGGAGGAGACACAGGAGATGTGGCTATGAGCCCTGGGTTGGGCAGATCCCCTGGAGGAGGAAGTAGCAACCCACTCCAATGTTCTTGCCTGGAGAGACCCATGGACAGAGGTGCCTGGTGGGCCACAATCCATGGAGTCACAGAGTTGGACACGACTGTGTACATGACACCTCTACCAAACACTACCACCCTATGGTTTAAAAGGCCATGCTTATGAGAAGGTGGCAGTTATTACAAGAGTAGAATGAGAAAAAATACAAAACAAAAACATCTAAAAAACTTGTAGTTATTGTCCTTTAAGCTGAATATCAACATGATCTATATGTGTATCATACTACAAAATGTCCAAAGTTATTATCTATTACTGATCAGAATAAATAGGTAATTATTATTTTCTTATCACTGTGTACCTACAGCGTAAAATTCAATCACTGTGAAGCTGAGAGACAACTTTGGGTCTCCCTGTGGCTAGCAATCCAGTTTCTAGGACGCATTTGGAAGGCTTGAAATGTGGATAAAAAGGGAAAAAGAGTATCTCATCCAGGTGGCTATTTCTTTATCTACTCTGGTTTTCTATATCCAAATTGAAATAGGTCAATATGTACCTTCCTATCTTGTAAAAGCCAAGATAAAAAGACCTAGTTGCCTTTCTAAGTCAACCTTTGTTAGGTATCATTTTAAAGACTTCTATTGGAGAAATTTCTTAACTTTCTCCATAACATTTCTGTGTCAGCAGTCTTTAAGTAACTTTTTCTCTTTCCACATTTAAAGGTTCTGGTTCCTTACCTAATTCAAGTTTATAGCAAATGTGGAGTAAAATAGTATGATGTCATTTTTGGATTTGATATTGTGTTGATATTAACATAATTATGTTTCTTATGGGCACATTGATACCATAGTGAATGGTAAATAAAAGACCTTGCCAAAGAACAGCAGATTGTAAAAATGGCTAGTATTTATTGAGAACTTCAATATACCAGCAATAGTTCTAAATAATTTATAAAGTATAATATTTAATTTCAAACTAATCCTGTGGAATAGTTACTCATAATGTCTTACATTTGCAGCTGCCAACACTGAGAATTTAGGCAACTTGCCAAAGTAACAGAATTTGAAGCCAGGTAGAAGGCAATGGCACCCCACTCCAGTACTCTTGCCTGGAAAATCCCATGGACGGAGGAGCCTGGTAGGCTGCAGTCCATGGGGTCTTTAAGAGTCGGACACGACTGAGCAACTTCACTTTCACTTTTCACTTTCATGCATTGGAGAAGGAAATGGCACCCCACTCCAGTGTTCTTGCCTGGAGAATCCCAGGGATGGGGGAGCTTGGTGGGTTGCCGTCTATGGGGTCGCACAGAGTCGGACACGACTGAAGTGACTTAGCAGCAGCAGCAGCAGCAGTCTGATATCAATGCCTATTTACACCTACTTAATTTCTCTTTAGATTATATTTCTGAGCTTACTGTATTTGTCACAAAAGTGATATTGTTTATTAAATTCAACTTCCATAGTCACATTTTCCAAACTCTGCTCCTTGGAATAAAATTTCCATGTGGTACTAATTCATGGGGTGGTGATGGTTGGGGCACTGAGGAGCTGGGGAGGTAAGTCCTTGCCTGAATATGTTTGGAAAGTGGTGAGTTAATTAATCAAATGGGTTTCTTTTCCTAGGCCCTCTCAGGGCTTTTATCATGTTAATATACATTGCAGTGCCCCTAAAACTAGGAGAGTATGCAGTGTTTTCCTTTCTTGGTCACACTTTGGGAAAGAATTATTTTCCTACTGATTAGAATCTGTAGACCTGCGTTGTGTAATATGATAGCCACTAGCCAAATGTGGCCATTAAAATGAAAGTTAGTTCAATTAAGAATTCAATTAGTTGCATTACTCACATGTTAAGCGTTTAATAATGACATGTGGCTAATGGCTACTACCTTACATGGTGCAGACTGGAAACATTTCCACCTTCACAGATATTTCTGTTAGCATTGCTATTGACTTCCATGCCTGCATTTGAGCCTAGAGAGAAATAATGCTTTGAAGTTTACTGAACTATACGGATAGACAACTGACACTGAAGGTGAATCTTGAGATAGAAACAATGTCTTTTCACTGATTCCATTTAGTTTCTCCTGCTAAAATGAATCTTTTGATTAAAATATAATTGTATTTATAAATCACTAATTCCTTATATCTATGGCAAAACTCAAAAGATTTATAGGACTTGGAGTTCAGTATTTAAATAGATGTAAGCCACAAAATAGAGGAAAGCAAGCATGAAGAAAGGATAGATTAGTAATTGATCTTGAGAGCAAGAAGCCGGATGCAGGGATTCCCTTTTCTGTGTGCTGGGTATATAAATAAAATATAACTGTACGATGCAACTGGCATAGTTAATGCTCTATACTCCAGAGAAACAACAGTTGTGATACCTAGCTTGAAAAAGCTAATCATTTAAAAACAGATTCTCCCTTCAAACGGCATTAATGCGAGAAAGATATTAAAAGACTAGACCTACGGCTACTTTTTGAATTAGCCAGGAATTCTAAGAGCAATGACCTTTAGGAATCAGGCCAGTTGAGGTAAATACATAAATAAAGAGGGAAATGGTGGTTGAGTAGGGCAGGGATTGACAGGGTGAATATGACACAAGTAGGGACTTTTCCCCAAATTAATACTTCTGATGCTGTTTGCCAATATGGGGCACCTGAATCCTAATTGTTTTAGAATATATGGACATCAAAGTCCCACATTTATTAAAGTAAATAGGCAAATGATTTTAAATCATTTTAAATGATTTAAACAAAGGGAACACAGAATATATTAATATTGCCATGCCTTGGAAAACTAAAAAGCAAGACATCAACACCATCGGGAGGTGTCTGCTCTGAATTGCAGGTATACCATCTCAGAGGTAGACTCACTTTGGGGACTTCCTCAATTGAATATCTGGAATCATCTATCTTGTTTCATGTTAAACATTATTCACATTAATGAGATTCTAAATTGTTGTGAAGACTGAGATTTCAGAGGTATTTATAAAATTGTAGTCAACTTGAAAGTAGAGACAATGCCTTATTTTAAAATTATCATTTGTATCAAAATAATACATGTATAATTTATAATGTATATATCTATAAATACACACATATAGATACATATGTCTATTTTCCTTTATAGGACAATATATTATTTGATTCAGTCATCAATATTTCCTAGACCCCTTTCCCAAATTTGCAACTTCCCATGGCTAAGTAATATGCTTCTATTGATACTACTTATGCATCAATTTTATTTGCAAAATTTGCAAAAATTGACTTCCTGTTAGAGAAGATAAGAAAACCCTCTTGCATCCAGTTATTTAAATCAATATTCAGCATCTACATCATATAGCTATATAGGTATGATTCCTGCCAAAATATTAATACATATCAAGTGCATTTCTGCTTTTTTGTTCTTTTCCTGCAATGATTGCTTTTTTTCTTTGCTTCATTTGTATGTCATCATCACTTATTTTTACCACATTTTCAATCCATATTGTAAATATTTTATGAAAACCCAAATGCATTAAAATCCTACACCCTGCCTTCCTCCACACCCACTTCCTTGGAGACATCTCCCTGGAATCCCCCCATTTATCTACCTCAGTCTGGACTGCATGTTCTCTAGTTGTCATTCTGGGATTTCCTTATTCTGTTTCCCCAGTCGGAGCACGTGTGTTCTGTGTCTGGTATTCAGTTTTCCTTCTTACTCCTATATGCCCTCATTCTGCACAGGCTGCTCATCTTTCTACAGTTCCTAGAGAAAGAGGAGATGGAATTATGTGTGTGGGTGTATATGTGCTCAGTTGCTTCAGTTGTGTCTGACTCTCTGTGGCCCCAGGGACCATAGCCCACCAGGCTCTATCCATGGGATTTCCCAGGCAAGAATACTGGAGTGTGTTGGCATGCTGTCCTCCAGGGGATCTGACTAGGGATCGAACCTGTGTCTCCTGCATCTCCTGCATTGCAGGCAGATTCTTTACTACTGAGCCACAGGGGGAAGCCCTTAAAAATCAATATTATCCCATTTATTGAGAATTTTAGTTTTTCATTAATGTTTCACAATTTTACTCAAATCTTGTACGTTGTTTATCACATGCATTGCTTTGTTTTTAACAATATATTTTAAGTGGTATGTTAATTAAAATTTATTTTTCTAAATATTGCTTGACAGTATTTAGAAATACTATTGACTTTTTAAAAACTGAATCTGAATTCAGTGGCTTTTAAAAATTTATTATTAATACTAATAATTCAACTAGAGCTTTTGAGGGGATTTAAAATATAGTTTATATTGCCTGCAGATAACAGTAATTTTTTTCTTCCTTTCCAATTCTGTAAACTTTTTCTTTTCACTTGCTACACTATAGATTTCAGTTATAAATCAATCCTCTCATTTTTAA
Source organism: Bos indicus x Bos taurus (assembly GCF_003369695.1). NCBI lineage: Eukaryota > Metazoa > Chordata > Mammalia > Artiodactyla > Bovidae > Bos > Bos indicus x Bos taurus. Next base: position 102,771,560 of record NC_040079.1, on the reverse strand, counting down.
TTCTACACCTCACCCATCTAGTGATCTTTTAGTGTTTCCAACATGAATTAATTGCCTTTTACAGTGGGGGTATGGAAAAATAGATAATATTGAATAAAACTGATGATAGTGGAATGGAATGGGATGTATAAAACAGATAAATTAATGTATTTAATAGAACAAACTTTGTTGACTAAATGGCTCTTAAAAATAACTCTTTGAAAGAGTTATTTTAAAAATGTTTTGAATATTTTAAATAAGAGTAAAATTAATTAAAATTATGTATTGAATAGTGCTTGCAATTATCCTACATAACAGATATTGTAAGGTTAACTTCAGGGACTTTTTAAATTATAACTATTTCACTGGGTATAGTATGTTTTCACTACCATGAACAGAATTTCATTGAGAAAGTATTCTGGACTCTGAGAAAATGAATGTAGGCAAATCCTGGAAAGTATTGATGTAGGCAGATATTTGGCAGTTTAATGAAGCAAAAATACATTCTACCAACAGTCATGTGAGTCCTACATAGTAGAGTTGCAGAGGGACTACATACGGAGAAAATGGAGCCAGAAACATAAAAAAATCAGAACTCTTAACAGTGAGCAGGATAACCTCAGTATAACCTCACAGTCCAAGAACAAAGTTCATCAAGATTTCATGTTTTAGTTTATCTGCTATAAAATTTGTAACTGAGGCTATTTACATCACTCTTTTAATGTAATTGTTTTCTTAGATGTCATTGAAATAAGGATATTAAAATACCCTCAGTCCTGGAATTGGGTAACATTCTGTCTACTTTGTGACCCCATGGACTATACAGTCTATGGAATTCTCCAGGCCAGACTAATGGAGTGGGTAGTCTTTCCCTTCTCCAGGGTATCTTCCCAACCCAGGGATTGAACCCAGGTGTTCTGCCTTGCAGGCAGATTCTTTACATGCTGAGCCATTGGGGAATTACATAGTAAAAGATAGCAGCCATGATTTTAACTGGCTGCCTGCTTTTCACTGGAGCTTTCTTTCTTACCTTCAGTTTACCTCTAACATACTCTTCTGCCATACAGATTTCTAAAATTCCATCAATATTCCAGGTATTTTTTCAACTATGGGTAGCTTTTGCCTTCCTGTGTATATAACCATAACTGGTTATTTCCTGCTATTTCTCTCTTTTCTGTTTTGTTGGTGGAGAGACAATATATTATGTTCTTGGATTGGAAGAATCAATATTGTAATTCTTTTTTTTTTTTTAATTTTTTACAGTTTATCAGTTGGAAGTTTGGAACAGAATAAAGTCAGGTCTTGCTGTCTCAACATGATTAGGAAATTTCTGCTTTTTAATTGGAAGATTTAGAACATTAAATATAATGTAATTGTTTATGTGATTTGGCTTAAATCTATTTATTTGCATTAAAAAATTGTTTCCCCATTTAATTTTTATTTTAGTTTTATTTTCTTTAACTTTTTATTTTGTCCTGGGATATAGTTGATTAACAAAAAATGTTGTGTGATAATTTCAGGTCAACAGTGAAAGGATTCAGCTATAGATACACATATATCCATTAATTGGATAAATCCTATTATTTCTTGATACCTCTATTTAGATGCTTCTTTTTCTGAGAGTTTTCCCTAAACCTCCAGGTTTGATTTGGTGTTTCTTCTCTGTAAGTTCTCACAGAACTAAATTGATGTTTGTTTATCATGCTTAAACATTAAAACATTACTGTCCTTGCTACCTTGTAAAAGGGTGGTGATTACATTTCTTTTAGTAAGTCCTCAATGCCTATTACTAAGAAGAGACTAAAACTTATTGAGTAGATGAGTGCTTACTGAGTGTTCATCCATAAACATGATACTGTTGTATCCACACGTTCTGGGAAACAAACTCACTCAGAAGGACAATGCAGATAGTGGAATGCAGTTTATTATACCAGCGGGCCCAAGGCAGAGTCTCCTATTAGCCAAGGACCCCGACCAGTTTTGTGAAAACCTTATATACCCTAAGTGTACTTGCTCAAACCCACCTCCCCAGTTTCCTTGAAACTAGTCTGGACAAGGTAAAAGAGAGATATGATCAAAGTTAACCCATGATTCATGTGTTATAAGCCTAGATAGTTAAACAGTGGACATTTATTAATAGGCCTGTGGTCATATCCCGATAAACATAATGGAATTTATGACTTTGTTCTATTACAGAGATAATTAGCATATTCTTTTAGGCAATGGAGAGGAGAATCCAAGTACAAGTCCTGAGGCTCTTTTATTCGGGGCGGGCGGGGGGTGGGGTGGGGCAGGGGATCTGGTTTTCCATGGGTGTGCCATTTCTATGCTCTTCCCTGGTGGCTCAGAGGTTAAAGTGTCTGCCTGCAATGTGGGAGACCATTTCTATAGACACTGGGCACAAAGTTCAGAGTCCATTGGGAGGGTGACCATGCGTGTAGCCTAATATTCACAGCCTGGCCTAAGAGGGAGTCCAGTTCTGTCTGTTTCCTCCTTCAATACAATTTAGGAGTTCAATTTTGGTTTCCTGGATGTGGTATTTCAGAATTGGAAAGCTACATTATACAAGTAATTACATAAGGGGTCATTGAATTATAATTTTTATTGGTGCTACAAGGAAAAATGACAGGAGTAGACACTTGAAACAGGGAATCTTGGCCAAAGTATGATTGGTGAATTGTCAATCTGTGATGGCTAATCCTATCTGTTCACTTGGCTGGGGCACAGTACCCAGTTATTTGATCAAACACTAGTCTAGATGTTGCTTTGAAGGTATTGTTTAGATAAGATTAACATTTATGTCAGTAGATTTGAGTAAAGCAGATTACCTCTTCCACATATGAGTGGGACCTATCTAGTCAGTTGAAAGTGTCAGCTAAAAAAAAGATGTACAACTTGAGAGTTGTGAGTTAAGTTTTATTTGGGGCAAAATGAGGACTGCAGCCCCGGAGGCAGCATCTCAGATAGCTCTGTCAAGCGAATGTATGTTCCTCGGTTCTGTGTCTCATCACAACAAAGATTTGGAGTGACGGACATTAAAGCCCTCAGCGCGTCACAGCTCTCAGGTCTCGGACAAACCGTGTTATAGCTCTTAGGCAAATCAGTGTTACAGCTCTATTTTATTTAGAAGATAGCAGGAGAATCCATCCACAAAGCGTGAGGGGATGCCAACACAAAGACTTGAAGAGAAGAGAGTGGAGGAGAGTGCGGGGGAGGGAGAGAGAGAAAAAGAGCACACTCATGCGGGAGAGAAAGAGAGCAAGAAAGCGCTTTGGCTCCTCCTTTTATGTGTTTTTCCTCCACCTGGGCCTGCCCTATGCAAATTGAGCTTAGCCAGGAGTGCTGTTTGTTCTACCTGAAGTCTTCACTCTGGTCCTTGGACCTTCCTTTGACCTTCCTTTGTTCTATTTTCATGGGCTTTTCCCTTCCTTGTCTTTTAGCCACCGCCATTTTGGACTCCTTTTCCCTATTCTACCTACCTAACAGCTCTGAGAGACTACTCCAAAGCAGCAGTGAGGGAAAGTCAATATATAAGGTTTTGGTGAAGGGGGAGTTCAATATCCTGAAGCACTCATTTTACAAAAGGGTTTTTGTTAGTCATGAGATTCTGATGTCACCATGAAGGGATTTAGTGCTTCTCTAGATATAAGGAGATGCAAGGACTGAAATAATAAAATCTGTTCCTAAAAGCATCCAACTATCTAAAGACCTGTCCCACCAGATTCTCTGGAGCACAGAGTTCCTCACTCCACCCTGAACTCCCTCAGGGGTTGTTGAAGGTCAACAGCTATAGTAACATAGGGTTCAATGTCCATGAGGCAGATGGCAAATGTCTTTGTTGTTCAGTCATTGGCAATAGTCTTGATAACTGCCAATTTGTTGTTGACAAAAGCTTTCAAAGGAAAAGCCTGGGGACCCCAAGTGAAAGTCACTCAGTTGTGTCTGACTCTTTGTGACCCCATGGACTATACTGTCCATGGAATTTTCCAAGACAGAATACTGGAGTGGGTAGCCGCTCCCTTCTCCAGGGGATCTTCCCAACCCAGGGATTGAATCAGGTATCCTGCATTGCAGGCAGATTCCTTACCATCAGAGCCACAAGGGAAGCCCTGGGGACCCCAAGGAAGAGAGAATTCTGCTTCCAGGTGGCCTTTGAACTCAATACCACAACGTCGACTCTTCTTTGGGTCTCTAGCCTGGTGGCCTGTCTTGCAAATTTTGGCGTAGGCATCCCCCACTATTGTGTGAGCCAATTCCTTAAAATAAATCTTTCTTTATTCACATTGGTTCTGCTTCTCTGCATAACCTGATATACAGCTGGAGAAAGACAACATTGGGAAAGTGATGTTTTGGTTGGAGTTTTGAAAGAGCAAAGAAATACAGGAAAACAACAGAATGGGAAAAACTAGAGATATCTTCAGGAAAATTAGAGATACCAAGGGAACATTTCATGCAAAGATGGGCTCGATAAAGGACAGAAATGGTATGGACCTAACAGAAGCAGAAGATATTAAGAAGAATACACAGAAGAACTGTGCAAAAAAGATCTTCACGACCCAGATAATCACCATGGTGTGATCATTGACCTAGAGCCAGACATCCTGGAATGTGAAGTCAAGTGGGCCTTAGAAAGCATCACTACAAACAAATCTAGTGGAGGTGATGGAATTCCAGTTGAGCTATTTCAAATCCTGAAAGATGATGCTGTGAAAGTGCTGCACTCAATATGCCAGCAAATTGGGAAAACTCAGCAGTGGCCACAGGACTGGAAAAGGTCCGTTTTCATTCCAATCCCAAAGAAAGGCAATGCCAAAGAATGCTCAAACTACCGCATAATTGCACTCATCTCACAGGCTAGTAAAGTAATGCTCAAAATTCTCCAAGCCAAGCTTCAGCAATATGTGAACTGTGAACTTCCAGATGTTCAAGCTGGTTTTAGAAAAGGCAGAGGAACCAGAGATCAAATTGACAACATCCGCTGGATCACAGAAAAAGCAAGAGAATTCCAGAAAAACATGTCTTTCTGCTTCATTGACTATGCCAAAGCCTTTGACTGTGTGGGTCACAATAAACTGTGGAAAATTCTGAAAGAGATGGGAATACCAGACCACCTGATCTGCCTCTTGAGAAATTTGTATGCAGGTCAGGAAGCAACAGTTAGAACTAGACATGGAACAACAGACCGGTTCCAAATAGGAAAAGGAGTATGTCAAGGCTGTATATTGTCACCCTGTTTATTTAACTTATATGCAGAGTACATCATGAGAAACGCTGGGCTGGAAGAAGCACAAGCTGGAATCAAGATTGCCAGGAGAAATATCAATAACCTCAGATATGCAGATGACACCACCCTTATGGCAGAAAGTGAAGGGGAACTAAAAAGCCTCTTGATGAAAATGAAAGTGGAGAGTGAAAAAGTTGGCTTAAAGCTCAACATTCAGAAAATGAAGATCATGGTATCCGGTCCCATCACTTCATGGGAAATAGATGGGGAAACAGTGGAAACAGTGTCAGACTTTATTTTTTTGGGCTCCAAAATCACTGCAGATGGTGACTGCAGCCATGAAATTAAAAGACGCTTACTCCTTGGAAGGAAAGTTATGACCAACCTAGATAGCATATTCAAAAGCAGAGACATTACTTTGCCAACAAAGGTTTGTCTAGTCAAGGCTATGGTTTTTCCAGTGGTCACGTATGGGTGTGAGAGTTGAACTGTGAAGAAGACTGAGTGCCAAAGAATTAATGCTTTTGAACTGTGGTGTTGGAGAAGACTCTTGAGAGTCCCTTGGACTGCAAGGAGATCCAACCAGTCCATTCTGAAGATCAGCCCTGGGATTTCTCTGGAAGGAATGATGCTAAAGCTGAAACTCCGGTACTTTGGCCACCTCATGCGAAGAGTTGACTCATTGGAAAAGACTCTGATGCTGGGAGGGATTGGGGGCAGGAGGAGAAGGGGACGACAGAGGATGAGATGGCTGGATGGCTTCACTGACTTGATGGACGTGAGTCTGAGTGACCTCTGGGAGTTGGTGATGGACAGGGAGGCCTGGTGTGCTGCGATTCATGGGGTCGCAAAGAGTCGGACAAGACTGAGCGACTGAACTGAACTTGAAAGAGGAGAAGGGATTAATATGTGAAAAGAGAGGAAGTAGAAAACTTCCTGGCAGAAGTAAAAACATGCCCAGGGCCTTCGGGTGGGAGGACACACAGTATCTTTAAAGAATGCAGAAGAAAGTGAGGGGAGTGCCTTGAAATGTGTTGGGTAAGACAAGTAAGGTCAGATCATGCAGAACCTGGTCATTTCACTGGAAGAAAATTCATGGAAAACCATCTTTATTTATGTTTGACTATAATTATTAAACTACTTTATAAAATTAGATCTACACAGCTCTGGGATTAGCCATAATTTAAATCATCTGTGCCCTTCTTTTCTCTCCTTTAATGAGACGATCAAGAGGGGATACCTGCTTTTTTACTACCCAAACACAAGCATATTCTGGAAAAAGTAATGAACACAAGTCCCATGTGGCTGAAATAGATGTTTGAAACTGTAAGAAAAGCCCAAATATCTGCTACATTTAATCAAAACATCAGTAAAACATTAGCAGAGCTTGAGTGAACCTGACAAAAGTTCACAAAACAATTCACTTCAGATAATGAGAAAGAAGTTCAAGTGTGAGGGAAGCAGAACGAGATTCAGATTATTTAATATTCCTTAGTTATTGTATTTAAAAAATACAATCTGGCCTGCTCCTAAAATGTCAGTGCACATTTTTTGAAATTTCAGTGCACATCTAGTCATTACATAGCTTCTTTAAACCATTTAATGCTATTGTGCCGGTTCTCAGGATTTTCAGATATTTCTGAAGCTACAAATGTAGTGGTGTTAAAGAATTAGGAAAAAGCAAAAGTGTAAAAAAAATAGTTTTATTATAGTTACTTTGGGCTTCCCTCGTGGCTCAGTCAGTAAAGAATCTGCTTGCAATGCAGGAGACCTGGGTTTGATCCCTGGGTTGGGAAGATACCCTGGAAAAGGAAACAACAACCCACTCCAGTATTCTTGCTGGGGGAAATCTCATGCACAGAGGAGCCTGGTAGACTACAGTCCATGGGGTCACATGAGTCAGACATGACTTAGCAACTTCACCACCACCATAGATATTTTTACAATAATCAAAGGTTTAAAAGTGATAATATGTTTTAAAGGAAGGAATATGATACCAAATGAATACATGAGATGAACACATGAGCTGTTTCCTACTCTTAAGTCAGTGTTTCACAATTAAGAAGCTGGATGTGATGGTGGAAGGATGGATTTTTATGATATAAGGAGAACATGAGCTACTTGTAAAGTAAGAACTTAGTGAATAACCTTCCAGGGAGTGCATTAACTTATGTGCATTGTAGAGGGGCCTGAACAAGCTGGGGTGACAGCAATGCAGACAAGATGATAATGGCAAGGACCCACCTTTGATCAAGTAGCCAGTGCCTAGGGAGCAGGTTATCGTTCTTGTTCAGTCACTAAGTCAGGTCCTACTTTGGGCGATCCCATGGACTGTAGCCCGCAAAGCTCCTCTGTCCATGGGCTTTCCCAGGAAAGAATAAGTATTCTTTCCTTCTGCCCTTTCCTTCTCCAGGGAATCTTCTTAGTCCAGGGACTAAACCCGCGTCTCCTGTTTTGGCAGATAAATTCATTACCAGTGAGCCAGATGTAGCTGACCAAATCTGAGTGATAAATGAATTGAGTCTGTTACAAATGGGGCATCAGTTTTCACTCAGTTGTATATTAAGCCATGGAGTTAATTTAATTATAAGATATTATCCATTTTTCCCTCCAGATTTCTCGAGGTATAATTGACAGAATATTCTGTCAGTTTAAAATGTAAAAATCAAAGAGTATATATAAATGATTACCTCAGTGAAGTTAGTTACCACATCCATCACTCCATAGTTACTTTATTTTTGCTATAAGGATACTTAAATTTTATTCTCTTAGCAAATTTCAAGTATACAATAAAGTGTTAATAATTATAATCACCGTACTGTACATTACATATCCAGACTTTATTAAACTTGTAATTGAAAGTTTGCAAGTTTTGGCTCACATCTCCCCATTTTCCATACCCTACAGCCCCTGAAAATGATCAGTCTATTCTTTGCTCTTATGAGTTCAACTTTTAAAATCTCCACATATAAGTGAAATTATACAATATTTGTCTTTCTATGTTTGATTTATTTTGGTTACAATAATGTTCTCACGTTCATCCATGTAATTGCAAATGGAAAGATATCTTTACGCATCATGGCTAAAAATATTCTATTGTATATATCTATATCTATGTCTGTGTCTATATATCATATTGTTTTTATCTGTTCATCTCTCCATGGATATTTAGATGGTTTCTATGTCTTGGCTACTGTGAATGGTCCGCAGTGATGTGGGGGTGCAGGTATCTCTTTAAGATGGTTATTTTGTCTCCTTTGAATATATACCCAGAAGTGGAATTGCTGAATCATATGGTAATTCTAGTACTTTTAATTTTCTGAGGAACTTCCATATTGTTTGCTATAATGGCTATACAAATTTATATTTCCACCAATAGTACACATGGCTTCTCTTTTTTTCTGCATCCTCACCAACACTTTAAAACATGGGAGGTGATATCTTTTGTGATTTTGATCTGAATTTTCCTGATGCTTAGTGATACTGAACACCTTTTCATGTACTTGTTAGCCATTTCTGTGTCTTTTGAAAAATGTCTATTTAGGTTACTAGTTTGTTTTTCTTTTTTTTTTTATGTTTCATTTTTTTTTTTCCTTTTTGCTATTGAGTTGTATGAGTTCCTTATATATTTTGGATTTTAATTCCATATCAGATATATGGTTTTCAAGCATTCTCTCCCATTCCATAGGTTACTATTTCATTTTGTTGACTATTTCTTTTGCTGTGCAGAAGCTTTTTAGTTTGATGTAGCCCTTCTTGATTTTGCTTTTATAATTTGTGCTTTTGGTGTTGTATATAAGTCAACATTGTGAAGACTGATGTTAGAGCTTTCCTCCTATGTTTTCTTTTAGGAGTTTTACAGTTTTAGGTCTTATATTCCATTTCAAGTTTATTCCATTTGAGGTTTTTTTCTGAGTGGTGTAAGATAGGGTTTGATTTCATTCTTTTGCAAATTGTGACTATCCAATTTTCCCAGCATGATTTTTTGAAGAGACCATCATTTCCCCATTGTGTATTCTTGGCTGCATTGTTAAGAAAAGGGGCTGAACATATATTCATGGGCTTATTTCTAGGCTCCTTATTCTCTTCCATTTGTCTGTGTGTCTGTTTTTATGCCAGCACCATACTGTCTTGATTATTATAGCTTTGTAGTTTAGTCTGAAATCAGGAAGTGTGATGCCTTCAACTTTGTGTTTTTTTTTTTATGATTGCTTTGAGTATTCAAAGATTTTGCAGTTCCATATGTATTTTATGATAGTTTGTTAGTGAAAAATGCCATCGAAAATTTAATAAGAGATTCAATTGTATCTATAGATTGCTTTGGGTACAATGAACATTTTAACAATATTCAGATCCCTGAACATGGAATATCTTTTCATTTATTTATGTTTTCTTCAATTTCTTTCATAAATGTCTTATAGTTTTCAGTGTATTGATTTTAATGTCCTTGGTTAAATTTATTTTTAAGTATTTTATTGTATTGCTATTGTAAGTGAAATTAATTTTTCTTTTTCAGATGGTTTCTTGTCAGTGTATAGAAATACAACTGATTTCTGTGTGTTAATTTAGCATCCTGCAACTTTACCAAATTTGTTTATCAGTTCTAACAGTTTATTGGTGATCTATGTTATACACAGAAAACACTAAAGACCAGTAAACTGTGATTTTTTAAATCCTCCTTTCTATTAACATGTATCACATTTTTATTTGTATCCATTGAACTATTTTTATATCCCAAGCATAAATCCCACTTGGTCATAATATATGATGTTTTTTATGTGCTATTGATTCAGTTTACTAGTATCAAGAATTTTTTGCATCTATGTTCATCACAGAAATTTGCCTTAATCCTCTTAAGCTGTTTTTTATCTGTCTTTGTTATCAGGGTGATGCTGGCCTGGCAAAATAAATTTGAGAACATTCTTTCTTTCTTTCTGAAAGAGTTTGAGAAAGATTGGTATTAATTCTTCTTTAAATATTTGGTAGAATTTACCAACTAAGCCATATTGTCTTGAGTTTTTCTTGCAATATTTTTGATTACCTATTCAATCTCTTTATTAATTAATGATCTGTTCTGATTTTTTCCTTTATTAATTAATGATCTGTTCTGATTTTCTCTTTCCTCATGATTCAATATTCAAAGGCTTCTTTTACATTGTACAATTTATTAGCATATAATTTCTTATAGTAATCTTTTATGATCCTTTGTAGTTTTGTGGCATCAGCAATATCTTCTGTTTAATTTATAATTTTATTTATTTGAATGTTTTTTCTTTGGTTAGTCTAGCTAAAAGGTTGTTGGTTTTGTTCATCTTTTCAATAAACCAACTCTTAGTTTTATTGATTCTTCTTTTCTGGTCTATTTTTCATTTATTTCTGCTCTCATATTTATTTCTTCCCTTCTGCTAACTTTGTACTTAGTTTGTTCTTTTTCTAGTTCTTTGAGGTGTAAAGTTAGGTTGTTTATATAAGAAATTCCTCTTTGCTATGCATTCTGAGCTAAACTATCCAAAAGATTTCAGAAAAAGGTGCATAAGAACACAGTGGTTAGTGTTGGAGAGTAACTTAATAAAATTGAGAGTAGGCTTACCCTTATTACTGTGCTACTGTAGTGCTCCCCATCTTTTAGGGTGGGAAATCATGGTTTTTCTCACAATAACTACTGTTTTATTAAAAAGTAAGATTCTAGAGAATATTAAAATTAAAAAAAATTAAAAGACGCTTACTCCTTGGAAGAAAAGTTATTACCAACCTAGACAGCATATTAAAAAGCAGAGACATGTCTTTGCCAACAAAAGTCCATCTAGTCAAGGCTATGGTTTTTTCAGTAGTCATGTATGGATGTGAGAGTTGGACTATAAAGAAAGCTGAGCACCAAAGAAATGATGCTTTTGAACTGTGGTGTTGGAGAAGACTCTTGAGTGTCCCTTGGACTGCAAGGAGATCCATCCAGTCCATCCTAAAGGAGATCAGTCCTGAATATTCATTGGAAGGACTGATGCTGAAGCTGAAACTCCAATACTTTGGCCACCTGATTCGACGAACTAACTCATTTGAAAAGACTCTGATGCTGAGAAATTGAAGGCAGGATAAGAAGGGGATAACAGAGGATGGGATGGTTGGATGGCATCACTGACTCAATGGACAGGAGTTTAAGTAAGTGCCAGGAGTTGGCGATGGACAGGGAGGTCACAGAGGGAGGTCACAAAGAGTTGGACATGACTGAGCAAGTGAACTGAACTGAACTGAGGGATTATTGGCATGCAAATACAAATACTGCTATTCTTGGCACTATAACTTTAATATTCATTTTAAATTGTGGAAGCAGAATGTAGATTATCAAGCAAGTGCTCAATACTTAATACAAGTTATCTCATTTAATCTTTACAAACAACTTTGTGAAGTGTACGTTAAATACATCATTTTATAAAGCTAAATAAAACAGGAGGGAAAATTTGTTTGAGAGGATGGATACAAAGGAGAAGGACTTGAATTCAAACTCAGTCTGTTCACCCTTCAAAATGGCTTACCTTCTAGTACAATCATTTGAGGTAAAATAAAAGGAAGATAATACCTAGTCCAAGAGTACCCATTGCTAGTGTTCTACTCCAGAAGAAATCCAAATTAATATATAAATGTTACATATTCTTACAAACTGGAAATAATGCTTATGCTTCTGACACCAAATTTCCTTTGGAAATTCAGCTTTATCTTGATGATCTTTCTCATGTTCTTCTCTGGGTCACTGACCAGTTTGGTCTTGCATGTGTGTGTGCTCAATCGCTTCAGTCCTGTTTGACGTTTTGTGACCCCATGGACTATAGCCCATCAGGTTCTTCTGTCCATGGGATTCTCCAGGCAAGAATACTGCCATGCCGTCCTCCAGGGGATCTTCCCAACCTGGGGACTGAACTGGCATTTGCCTGCATCTCCTGCATTGCAGGCAGATTTTTAACCCATTAAGCCACTGCTAAATTCTCACATTTTCATTTTCTCAAATGACTACGTGCCTTTTAAAGTCAGTTAATATTGTGATAATCAATTGTCTTTTTATCTTCTTCTTTTTTGTTTTTTAGTTAGTTTGTTGTTGCTCTAGATGATTAAGAAGAGGATAGATAAGATGAATTAGGAGATGCTGAATGTCCATGCTACTGTAGTTAATTGTCATATCTTCAAATTCCTGTTTGGAGCCACTGCAACATGGTTCACTGGAATGAACAAGGTCCTCTGAAGCCTTGGCTTTCAACGTCTGGCTTCTTTCTGCCAGGAGAATATAAGAACAACTCGATGGCTTCTTGTTCTCACGGTATTTCTGTGCTGTTAATCAGATACTAACTTTAAGCTCAGTTATCAGATGATTTATAAGTTACAGTGCACAAGTTTTATCAGAAGTACTGACAATGACCAAAATATCACTTATAGAAATAAAAGTAATGTAACTTCTGGGCTGGTGATTTGCAATATTTTTCAAAGTCAAGGGATTGGATTACTTCAGTAAGGAATGGTTGTTCTGGAGTCCCTTATATTTAATATTGTTCATTGATCCTTTATTTCCATATCTACTTCCAGGTTGCATTGCAGAAGAAGTTCACTTATTAGAATGCATACTCACAGGTATTAAGGAAATGTGAAATTAGATCACCAATGATATGACTAAGTTAAATGTTAGGACAAGCTCCCAGAGTTAAAGACTTATATCCTTAGGAAATAAATCTTTGTTTCTTCAACCCTGAAACCACTTCTGGGTTGTCGTCTATTTTAGTCAAACACTGTATATCCCCTCATCACCAATTATGTGTTAACTGTGTAGTAACCGCATATATAATTTCAATTAAAGCCAAGATTCTTAGCTTTCAACCTGGTTTTCTTGTTAGTTTTTAGTATTGTTTCTCCTCAAGAGGCAAGAGAAAAGGTATAAGGAGCAATTTGAGTAAAACTCACCAATATAAACCATCATCATTTTTCATCCTCCTGTGCTGTATACCCAAGGGCTTGGGAAGTGAGCACCATGAGCTTTAGGGGTGGATTTTCTTGCCAGAGGTATTTGCCATGCAACTATCAATAGATACAAATACCGAACTCTTGTTTTCTTACTAAAATTTCCTTTCTTCATTGAGAAATGGATAAGCCTCATCTATTGATTAAGTGTTTTATAAACCAAACAGTTACTGAGATGCAATTTGATTTTTAAAATTAAATGATAGGGTGAGAGTGGGGCTTTGATTAAACCTCATGAAGCAATGAATGAGCTATAATGTTGAAAGGGAACAGGGATGACTTTTGCTTTTCTTGGACCACCAGCCTTTGGTATTGAATATAAGATATCATACCCACAGAAGATTAGTCAATGAATGGAAAATTTAAAATTATAGTAGTGCTTTGCTGCATGATCAGCTTTTAAAAATGTGTTTTGTTCAAATAGCATTGCTTCCTGAAAATGACAAAAATGAAAAAAAGCAGCTCTCCCTTAATTTCAAGCAGTGTTATCTCAAGCAACAATAGTTCAACGATTTTGTTCTTCTTTCTAATGACCTAAGCCCAGAGTAAATGATTGATAATGTTTGCTTCACAGTCACACCGGTAAAGTCTTATTGTGAAATGATCTCTTCATTTTTCATAATAGATTACTTTGAATAAAATCATAGTTAGGCAATAGCCAATATTTACTAGCATTTTCCAGATATATCTAAATTACAACAAACAGGAGGCATCTCTAGCTGCAAATTGGTATATTTCCATGACAGAAATTTATTTTCCTTCTTTCTTATAGCCCTTACTCAAATTAGGAGTAATGATGTTATTGTAAAATTATGTGGATTAATTGTGCAAGTGTGTGTGCTAAGTCTCTTCTGTTGTGTCTGACTTTTTGCAATGCCATGGGCTGTAGCCTGCCAGTCTCTGTCCATGGGATTCTTCAGGCAAGAATACTAGAATGGATTGCCAAGCATGTTCCAGGGGATCTTCCCTACCCAGGGATTGAACCCATGCTATGTCTCCTACAATGGCAGGGAGTTTCTTTACCACTAGTGAAACTTGGGAAGCCCAGATTTTGCACAAATGCAACAAGTCTTTAGGGACTTCCCTGGTGGCTCAGAGGGTAAAGAATCTGCCTGCAATGCAGGAGACCTGGATTTAATCCCTGTGTTTGGAAGATTCCCCTAAAGAAGGTAACATCTACCCACTACAATATCCTTGCCTGGAGAATTCCATGAACAGAAACTATAGTCTACAGGGTTGCAAAGAGACATGACTGAGTGACTAACACACTTTTAACCAATCTTTGGAAAGCAGATATGAAACAGACTTTTGCTATAAGAATTCATAATAACTTTATTATATTTAGCCAGATATATACATTTACATGTGCATGTTTATTGTACAGAAGTGTATACACTTGAAAATGATTTTGAAGCCCTAAAACAAACCAAGCTGATTACTTGGATCACAGCCTGGTCTAACTCAATGAAACTATGAGCCATGTCATGAAGGGCCATAAAAGATGGATGGGTCATAGCAGAGATTTCTGATAAAATGTGGTCCGCTGGAGAAGGGAATGGCAAACCACTTCAGTATTCTTGCCTTGAGGAACCCATGAACAGTATGAGAAGGCAAAAAGACATGACATTGAAAGATGAACTCACCAGGTTGGCAGGTGCCCAATGTGCTACTGCAGAAGGGTGGAGAAATAACTCCAGAGAGAATGAAGAGACTGAGCCAAAGCTAAAACAATGCCCAGTTGTAGGTGTGACTGGTGATGGAAGTAAAATCTGATGCTGTAAAGAACAATATTGCATAGGAACTTGGAATGTTAGGTCCATGAATCAAGATAAATTGGAAGTGGTCAAACAGGGTATGGCAAGGATGAACATTGACATTTTAGGAATCAGTGAACTAAAATGGACTGGAATGAGTGAATTTAATTTAGACAACCAAGATATCTACTACTGCAGGCAAGAATCCCTTAGAAGAAATGGAGTAACACTCATAGTCAATAAGAGAATCCAAAATGCAGTACTTGGGTGCAATCTCAAAAACAACAGGTTGATCTCTGTTTGTTTCTAAGGAAAACCATTCAATATCACAGTAATACAAGTCTATGCTCCAACCACTAATGCTGAAGAAGTTGAACAGTTGTATGGAAGACCTACAAGACCTTATAGAACTAACACCAAAAAAGGATATCCTTTTCATCATAGTGTACTGGAATGCACAAGTAGGAAGTCAAGAGACACCTGGAGTAACAGGCAAGTTTGGCCTTGAAGTACAAAATGAAGCAGAGCAAAGGCTAAGAGAGTTTTAGGAAGAGAACTCACTGGTCATAGCAACAACACCAGAAATGACTCTCCACATGGACATCACCAGATGGTCAATGCTGAAATCAGATTGATTAAATTCTTTGTGGCCAAAGATGGAGAAGCTCTATACAGTCAGCAAAAACAAGACCAGGAGCTGATGTGGCTCCGATTATGAACTCACTGCAAAATTCAGACTTAAATTGAAGAAAGTAGGGAAAACCACTAGGCCATTCAGATGTGACCTAAATCAAATCACTTATGATTATACACTGGAAGTGGCAAACAGATTCAAGAGATTAGATCTGTTAGACAGAATGCCTGAAGAACTATGGGCAGAGTTTTGTACATTTTACAGGAGGTGGTGATCAAAACGATTTCCAAGAAGAAGAAATGCAAAAAGGCAAAATGGTTGTCTGAGGAGGCCTAACAAATAGCTGAGAAAAGAAGAGACATGAAAGGCAAAGGAGCAAAGAATGCTAAATACATCTGAATGCAGAGTTCCAAATAATAGTAAGGAGAGATGAAAGCCTTCCTAAGTGACCAAGGCAAAGAAATACAGGAAAACAATAGAATTGGAAAAGAACTAGAGATCTCCTCAAGAAACTTAGAGATACCAAGTGAACATTCCATGCAAAGATGGGCACAGTAAAGGCCAGAAATGGTATGGACCTAATAGAAGCAGATTTTAAGAAGAGGTGGCAAGAATACATAGAAGAACTGTACAAAAAAGATCTTCATGACTCAGATAACCATGATGGTATGATCACTCTCCTAGAGCCAGACATCCTGGAATATGAAGTGAAATGGGCCTTAGGAAGCTTCACTGTGAACTAAGCTAGTGGAGATGATGGAGTTCCAGCTGAGCTATTACAAATCCTAAATGATGATGCTATGCAAGTGCTGTGCTCAATTAAAACAAAAAACAAAAAAAACAAAAAAACTTTCCACAGCAAATGTGCAAAACTCAGCAGTGGCCACAGGACTAGAAAAATAAGTTTTCATTTAAATCCCAAAGAAAGGCAATGCAAAAGAATGTTCAAACTACTGCATAATTGCACTCATCTCAAACACTAGCAAATTACTGCTCAAAATTCTCCAAGTTAGGTTTCAACAGTATATGAACTGAGAATTTCCAGATGTACAAGCTGAATTTAGAAAAGGCAGAGGAAGCAGAGATCAAATTGCCAACGTCCAATGGATCATAGAAAATTCAAGAGAATTCCAGAAAAATGTCTACTTCTGCTTCACTGACTACACTAAAGCCTTTGACTGTGTGGATTACAACAAAATGTGGAAAATTCTTAAAGAGATGGGACTAGCAGACCACCTTACTGCCTCCTGAGAAATCTGTATGTAGGTCAAGAATCAGCAGTTAGAACCAGACATGGAACAATGGACTGATTCCAAACTGAGAAAGGAGTACCTCAAGGCTGTATACTGTCACCTTGATTATGTAATTTATATACAGAGTATATCATGTGAAATGCTGGACTGGAGGAAGCACAAGCTGGAATTGAGATTGCAGGGAGAATTAACAATAACCTGAGATATGCAGATGACACCACCCTTATGGCAGAAAGCAATGAGGAACTAAAGAGCCTCTTGATGAAAGTGAAAGAGGAGAGTGAAAGAGTTGGCTTGAAACTCAACTTCCAAAAAACTAAGACCATGGCATCCAGTCTCATTACTTCATGGCAAATAGATGGGGAAATAATGGAAACAATGAGTGAAACTATTTTCTTGGGCTCCAAAATCACTGTAGATGGTAACTGCAGCCATGAAAATAAAAGACACTTGTACCTTGGAAGAAAAGCTGTGACAAAGCTAGACAGCATGTTAAAAAGAAGAGATATTACTTTGCAGACAAAGGTCTGTGCTGTCAAAGCTATAGTTTTTCCAGTAGTCAATTATAGATGTGAGAGTTGGACCATAAAGAAAGCTGAGTGCCAAAGAATTGATGCTTTTGAACTATGGTGTTGGAGAGACTCTTGAGAGTCCCTTGGACAGCAAGGAGAGCATATAGTCAATCCTAAAGGAAACCAGTCCTGAATATTCATTGGAAACTCTGATGCTGAAGCTGAAGCTCCAATACTTTGGCCACATGATGCAAAGAACTGACTCATTGGAAAAGACCCTGATGCTGGGAAAGATTTAAGGCAGAAAGAGAAGAGGATGACAGAGGATGAGATGGTTGGATGGTATCACCGACTCAATGGACATGAGTTTGAGCAAGCTCTGTGTGTTGGTGATGGACAGGGAAGCATGGTGTGCCGCAGTCCATGTGGCTACAAAGAGTTGGACATGACTGAGCAACTGAATGGAACGGATTTATTTTATAGGCCTTGAGTGCTGTAGTTTCTCTCTATATTTAAACTTTAAATATAACTTTATTAATTAAAACAAAATGACATCTTATTTGGAGGCTTCCTATCTGAAATCTGGAATTCATTTACTCTATTGTATAGCTTGAAAACTTCGAACTCTAATATGTTAACATAAATTAATACCAACTTAACATTAAATAAATTTTCTGTTATATTATTTGTAAATCACTATCAAAGATTTACAATGTATAAAATAAGATTTTGAAGATTGAGCATCTGTTAAATTTCCTTAAAATGTTTTTTGGGAAACTTTGTTAAAGTTGCAGTTCATTTATTATAAAATAATGGGTTCATTGTTTTCAGGGATTTTATTTTTGGTATTAATATTCTATAAATAAGTTTCATGGAAACAGGATTTTGTTTTGTTTTGGAAGACATATCACTTTGGGCTCTTTACCAAAGCTAGCAGCATTGACTCATTGATTGCTTGGTATAATATATTTAGCAACAGATCCTATTTCTATCAGATACAGATTTGTAATACAGAACAACAGACTGGTACCAAATAGGAAAAGGAGTACGTTAAGGCTGTATATTGTCACCCTGCTTATTTAACTTATATGCAGAGTACATCATGAGAAACACTGGGCTGGAAGAAGCACAAGCTGGAATCAAGATTGCCGGGAGAAATATCAATAACCTCAGATATGCAGATGATACCACCCTTATGGTGGAAAGGGAAGAGGAACTAAAAAGCCTCTTGAAGAAGGTGAAAGAGGAGAGTGAAAAAGTTGGTTTAAAACTCAACATTCAGGAAACGAAGATCATGGCATCTGGTCCCATCACTTCATGGGAAATAGATGGGGAAACAGTGAAAACAGTGTCAGACTTTATTTTTGGGAGCTCCAAAAATATGTTTTTTGGGGCTCCAAAAATCACCATCTTCATCACTGCAGATGGTGATTGCAGCCATGAAATTAAAAGACGCTTACTCCTTGGAAGGAAAGTTATGACCAACCTAGACAGCATATTCAAAAGCAGAGACATTACTTCGCCAACAAAGGTCCGTCTAGTCAAGGCTATGGTTTTTCCAGTAGTCACATATGGATGTAAGAGTTGGACTGCGAAGAAAGCTGAGCATCGAAGAACTGATGCTTTTAAAATGTGGTGTTGGAGAAGACTCTTGAGAGTCCCTTGGACTGCAAGGAGATCCAACCAGTCCATTCTGAAGGAGATCAGCCCTGGGATTTCTTTGGAAGGAATGATGCTAAAGCTGAAACTCCAGTACTTTGGCCATCTCACGAGAGAGTTGACTCATTGGAAAAGACTCTCATGCTGGGAGGGATTGGGGGCAGGAGGAGAAGGGGACGACAGAGGATGAGATGGCTGGATGGCATCATTGACTCGATGGACGTGAGTCTGAGTGAACTCCAGGAGTTGGTGATGGACAGGGAGGCCTGGCGTGCTGCGATTCATGGGGTCGCAAAGAGTCGGACACGACTGAGCGACTGAACTGAACTGAATTGAATTCACTTTTAAATACTTTTTAAGTGGGACATAAAATTGTTTTCTATTAAAAAAAAATGTAGAAAACTGCTGCTACTGCTGCTAAGTCGCTTCAGTCATGTCCAACTCTGTGCGACCCCATAGACGGCAGCCCACGAGGCTCCCGCGTCCCTGGGATTCTCCAGGCAAGAACACTGGAGTGGGTTGCCATTTCCTTCTCCAATGCATGAAAGTGAAAAGTGAAAGTGAAGTCGCTCAGTCATGTCCGACTCCTAGTGATCCCATGGACTGCAGCCTACCAGGCTCCTCCATCCATGGGATTTTCCAGGCAAGAGTAGTGGAGTGGGGTGCCATTGCCTTCTCCAGTAGAAAACTAAAGAGGGCCTAATAAATAAGTTCTGAGAGGACATTAAACACAAATGAGATCATAAGGTCAAGATCCTCAGTCAGTCTTGGTTCCACTTTGATATGTGATAGGAGAGCATTATTAATACTCTGCAATTATACTTTGCACCTGAGAACCTCTAAACTCCTCAAAACTGTGAGGTGTTTCGCATGATGTACATACTAGCCAATGATATGGGATGAGGAGAGCAGGGTCATCTACACATAAATGTCAGGGCATTTATTTTGACATAAACATGCTTGTTTTTCATTTCTTTGAGCTAATTTCTTTTTAGAGAGGTGTCATCAAGCATGGAATGAAAAGAAGGGGAAGTGAAAAAAAATGTAGCTAGAGCAAATATGAATAAGCAAATTGAATTAATTAGCAAAAATCCAAACATTATCCCTTGCTCTAGGATTTAATATGACTTTGAGAGTACATAATCTCTGTAAGAACAATTTTGAAAATAAAAGAATGGTATTCTAGTCTGAATGTATAAAAAAGATTAAGTGTTCTGAACATAATAATAAACTCAGAAAAATAATGAAATTCACTCTAATGTTAATATGCAAGCTCCAGGGGGGCTCTAGGAAAAATATAACAATAAATCAAGTTTCACATTAATTATACCGTTTGACAAATTGAACATTGAGTCACTTATATCCAACAGCCTTATATAGGTATGATCACAGACATAGTCTGAGATGTTAAAATGCTGGAAATCCATCTTTCTGGGAGGATTTTTGCCAATTAGTTTGAGACTAAAGAATCCTGCCAGGCTTGAGTCTGCCCAGCAAGGTAGAGGATCAGAAATAGGAAAAAAGAAGCGTTTTATAAGACACAGCTCAAAAATCAGTGACTCAGCTGGCAGCACAAAACTATGCTTGAAAGCAACTTTAGGTTATGGAAAGTTTCACAGTGAATAGCATTATACTTTTAGAGGTCCATCTGGGGAGATTTGTTATATTTCTGGCATTAGAAAATTGTGTAAATATTGTATGATATTCTTACTCATGGTAGCCTACACTTAGTGCAATTGATGGGACTCTGATGGACTAGCTTCATAACTTTAAAATCTGAAAAATATTCCTGGGTATTTATACATCTGTAACAACTGATTAGAAGACTGGGAGCTGACTGTGGCTCAGATCATGAGCTCCTTATTGCCAAGTTCAGACTGAAATTGAAGAAAGTAGGGAAAACCACTAGACCATTCAGGTATGACCTAAATCAAATCCCTTATGAATATACAGTGGAAGTGAGAAATAGATTTAAGGGACTAGATCTGATAGATAGAGTGCCTGATGAACTATGGACAGAGGTTCATGACATTGTACAGGAGACAGGGATCAAGACCATCCCCATGGAAAAGAAATGCAAAAAAGCAAAATGGCTTTCTGGGGAGGCCTTACAAACAGCTGTGGAAAGAAGAGAAGTGAAAAGCAAAGGAGAAAAGGAAAGATATACCCATTTGAATGCAGAGTTCCAAAGAATAGCAAGGAGAGATAAGAAAGCTTTCCTCCGTGATCAATGAAAAGAAATAGATAAAACAAGAGAAAGGGAAAGACTAGAGATCTCTTCAAGAAAATTGGGATATCAAGGGAACATTTCATGCAAAGATGGGCTCAATAAAGGACAGAAATGGTATGAACCTAACAGAAGCAGAAGATATTAAGAGGTGGCAAGAATACACAGAAGTACTGTACAAAAAAGAGCTTCATGACCCAGATAATGACCGTGGTGTGATCACTCACCTAGAGATGTACATCCTGGAATGTGAAGTCAAGTGGGCCTTAGAAAGCATCACTACGAACAAAGCTAGTGGAGGTGATGGAATTCCAGTGGGGCTATTTCAAATCCTGAAGGATGATGCTGTGAAAGTCCTACACTCAATATGCCAGCAAATTTGGAAAACTCAGCAGTGGCCACAGGACTGGAAAAGGTCAGTTTTCATTCCAACCCCAAAGAAAGGCAATGCCAAAGAATGCTCAAACTACTGCACAATGCACTTATCTCACAGGCTAGTAAAGTAATGCTCAAAATTCTCCAAGCCAGGCTTCAGCAATATGTGAACTGTGAACTTCCAGATGTTCAAGCTGGTTTTAGAAAAGGCAGAGGAACCAGAGATCAAATTGCCAACATCCACTGGATCATGGAAAAAGCAAGAAAGTTCCAGAAAAACATCTATTTCTACTTTATTAGCTATGCCAAAGCCTTTGACTGTGCGAATCACAATAAATTGGAAAATTCTGAAGGAGATGTCAATATCAGACCCCCTGACCTGCCTCTTGAGAAACCTGTATGCAGGTCAGGAAGCAGCAATTAGAACTGGACATGGAACAATAGACTGGCTCCAAATAGGAAAAGGAGTATGTCAAGGCTGTACATTGTCACCCTGCTTATTTAACTTATATGCAAAGTACATCATGAGAAACACTGGGCTGGATGAAGCACAAGCTGGAATCAAGATTGCTGAGAGAAATATCAATAGGCTCAGATATGCAGATGACACCACCCTTATGGCAGAAAGTGAAGAGGAACTCAAAAGCCTCTTGATGAAAGTGAAAGACAAGAGTGAAAAATTTGACTTAAAGCTTAACATTCAGAAAACGAAGATCATGGCATCTGGTCCCGTCACTTCATGGGAAATAGATGGGAAAACAGTGGGAGCAGTGTCAGACTTTATTTTTTTGGGCTCCAAAATCACTGCAGATGGTGATTGCAGCCATGAAATTAAAAGACGCTTACTCCTTGGAAGGAAAGTTATGACCAACCTAGATAGCATATTCAAAAGCAGAGACATTACTTTGCCAACAAAGGTCCATCTACTCAAGACTATGGTTTTTCCAGTGGTCACGTATGGATGTGAGATTTGGACTGTGAAGAAAGCTGAGCACTGAAGAGCTGATGTTCTTAAAATGTGGTTTTGGAGAAGAATTTTGAGAGTCCCTTGAACAGCAAAGAGATCCAAGCAGTCCATCCTAAAGGAGACCAGGCCTGGGTGTTCATTGGAAGGACTGATGCTGAAGCTGAAGCTTCAATACTTTGGCCACCTCATGCAAAGAGTTGACTCATTGGGAAAGACCCTGATGTTGGGAGGGATTGGGGGCAGGAGGAGAAGGGGACGACAGAGTATGAGATGGCTGGATGGCATCACTGACTCGATGGGAGTCTGAGTGAACTCAGGGAGTTGGTGATGGACGGGGAGGCCTGGCATGCTGCGATTCATGGGGTCGCAAAGAGTCGGACATGACTGAGCAACTGAACTGAACTGAACTGAACTGAACTGAATAACTGATTAGCTGAATTTTTATTTTCTGTCTTTATTTGAAGGTGAAGCATCAAGATAGGTGGGGGGAAAAAACCTCCACCCAGTAGAGACAAAGCCCAAAAAATAAACTTTAAATAACTGAGCAGCTGTCACACATGAACTAGGGTACACACTTTATTCATAAGATCTGAGTTAGCTGTACAACTCCTAAAAAAAAAAAAGGGAATACATTTTCTGTTCACCTTTTTCATCTTATTTCTAAACTCTTTAGACATAATTTTCTTCCCTGGGATATCAGAAGCCCATGCTTGTTGGGTGGAGATGACAGTCTAGAAGCTCTTTAAAAACCTGCAAGAGTTTACTTACCTTCATCGGATCTTCTGTCAATTTCCAACTTGTATATCATACAATTAAAATTATTAATGGTAGGAGGAGTAATTGAATGACAAAACTAGGAGAATTTAGGAATCATGAATTTACTCTGTAATCATAAATGAACTGAATTTGCACAGATATTTTTCACTATGTTCTTACTAAAACACTATTCCCTTGGCCTAAGTGATACTACACTCTTCTAATTTTTATATTTTTTCTTGGATAAAAAACAAATAAGATCATCAGTGTATTCCACAAACATCCAGAATACTGCTGAAGATCCTGTAAAGACACAAATAACACCTTTTGGGTGATAAGAATACTGTAGAGAGAGGAAAAAAAAAAAAGTGAAATTTGCTCAGTCTTGTCTGATTCTTTGCAGACCCCATGGGCTATATAGTCCATGGAATTCTCCAGGCAAGAATACTGGCATGGATAGCTGTTCCCTTCTCCAGGGGATCTTATCAACCCAGGGATCAAACCTAGGTCTCTGCATTTCAAGTAGATTCTTTAGCAGCCACCACAGAAGCCCAAGAATACTGGAGTGGGATACTGGATAGCCCAAGAAACCTGTCCCTTCTCCCGGGGATATTCCCATCCCAGGAATTGAACTGGGGTCTCCTGAATTGCAGGTGGATTCTTTACCAGCTCATCTACCAGTGAAGCCCGCTATAATGTAGAGAGATGGCCAGTAACTGGGACTAGAAAAATGTTGACCAAGCAAGGGACCACCATTTTTTCATTTTAAAAAAAAAAAAAAAAAGGAGGATAATTGCTTTACAAAGTTGTGCTGGTTTCTGCCATACATATATATGAGTCGGCCATAGGTATACATATATCCTCTCCCTCTTAAACCTCCCTCCCTTCTCCCACCTAGGCTGGGACAGAGCCCAACCCCTCTCATTGTCACAGAGGACTGGGTTGAGCTCCCTGTGTCACATAACAACTTCTCACTGGCTATCTATTTTACATATGGTAGAATTCTTTCCTAGTGCAAAAATTAGCTTTATGAAACAAAAGCCCAGAACATTTAAGTGTTTGGGTATGTATCAGTCGGAGTCCAAGCAGAGAAACAGAATCAGTAGGCAATACATATTAATTTATTTCAAAGATTTGCATTACAGAATTGTGAGTGCTAACTATGCCAGTCCAAAATCCATAGGGTGGGATGTTAGGAAGGGCAAGCTGGAGCACTAAAGCATGGGCTAAAGCTGCTGTCCACAGTTAGAATTCCTACTTCTTCAGGAAAACCTCAGCTCTGCTTTTATTGTATATCACCTTTTTGAATCAGGCTGACAAAAATGATCTGGGATAATCTCCCTTACTTAAAGTCAAGTAGTTATAGGTCTGAATAGTATCTGTAAAATATGTTCAAAACAACACCTAGGTTAGAGATTGGTTGAACTACTGGGGACTGTAACCTGGCTATACTGACATGTGAAATGGACATACAGGTAACTCTCAGGAGGACTTTCTGGCATAGAAAAAGAGGAAACCATTGGATGTGGTAAGAGTTGGGCAATAACGCAAACTTTGCATATGACCCATGGGATCCTGAGTAAATTACAAAACCTTTCTGTGCTACTTTATTTCTAAAATTTGACATATCCTTGTTAATGAATTTTATCATTACCAAAATGGAGACAGTATTGGTTTAACACCCTTCCTGGCACCTAGTACTCAGTGGGTGTTAACCTCCAACCTTTAGAAATCACATCTTGTGGTGAGTACACTGTTGTTTCTATATACCAGTGCTTTGTACAATTTTACACAAGAATTAAAAAAAAAAAAGAGTAGCAAAAGCAATGACAGAGTTGGTAAAATATATTAAATTTGCTGCAAGATATATTCTCAAGGTTGTTAGTGAGAGAGAAAATTGAATGTTATCTTAGTGAACAGTTTTGACACCTTGGCATATTTTTAAATTATTTTGAACCTCAGCTTATTCACCTATAAAATGGGGAAATAAATGCTTGCTCTACTTACTTTATTTGAATATATATTTTTTATTGAAGTATAGTTGACTTACAATGTTTCAGTTGCAAAGCAAGGTGATTCAGTTATACAAACACATATGTATTATTTTTGAAATTATTTTCTGTCATGTGCTTAGTCACTTAGTTGTGTTCAACTCTTGCAACCCTGTGGACTATAACCCACCAGACACCTCTGTCCATGGAGATTCTCCAGGCAAGAACACTGGAGTGGATTGCCATTTCCTTCTCTGATTTGCCATCATAGGTTATTACTAGATATTGACTATATTTTCCTGTGCTATTCAGTAAACCTTTGTTTCTTGTTGCATATCTATTTTTTAATTGGGAATCTAGCATTTCATTCATACTAAGTCAAACAAGTGGAATCAAAATGTATTAATTTTTTTAGTTAAGCAAAAATTCATAAATTTTCAAGTATATTTTATACATATATTATATATATACATATATATATACAAACATGAAAGCTTTTCTACTACACTTGATAAAGACTTGAGAAAGGATCTCAAAAAAGTAAAAAAGAAGAGATGAAGAAACTGGAGAAAATAAACTAAATGAAAAGGGAGCACTGAATATGAAATAGAAAAAGTAAAACAAACTAGATAAAAATAAAGGATCATCATATAGTACAGTTGTTTCTAAACATGGCTGCTCATTAGAAACACATCTGGAGCTCTGGAGAAAAAAGCAACACCTGAGTATTTGTATTTTTCAAAAAATTTTAAGATAATTCTGATGTACATCTGGATTTTAAAGAGTGATGGCAGGTTTTTCTATTAGATCCTAGTTTTGGTGATATTATTTTTGTGTTGACCAATCATGATATGATGGTATTGAGTAACATAATCACAATAGTAAAAGATGTTTATCAGTTTTCACAATCAATAGCCAGACAAAAAAGAAAAGATCATTACAATTGCAAGCCAAAATAATTACATACAACGTAAGGGAGTCAACCAGAGTATTGTGGCAAGTGGAAGTGCATATATACACATGTTTTAATCCACCTAGCCAGTCTATGTCTTTTGGTTGGTGCATTTAATCCATTTACATTTAAGGTAGTTATCAAAATGTATGATCCTATTACTGTTTTCTTAATTATTTGGGTTTATTTTCTGTAAGTCTTTTTTTTTTTTTTTTTCCTTTTGTGTTTCCTGCCTAGATAAGTTCCTTTAGCATTTCTTGTAAAGCTGGTTTCAGGCGTGCTGAATTCTCTTAACTTTGACTTGTCAAAGCTTTTGATTCCTCCATCAAATCTGAAGGAGAGTCTTGCTGGGTAGAACATTCTTGGTTGTAGTTTATTCCCTTTCATCACTTTAAATATATCATGCCATCCCCTTCTGGCTTGTAGAGTTTCTGTTGAGAAATCAGCTGATAGCCTTGATGTTATTTGCAGTTTTTCCCTTGCTGCTTTTAATATTTTATCTCTGTCTTTACTTTTTGTCAGTTTGATTACTATGAGTCTAGGTGTGCTCCTCCTTGGGTTTATTCTGCCTGGGATTCTCAGTGTTTCCTCGACTTGGTTGACTATTTCCTTTCCCATATTAGGGAAGCTTTTAGCTAGTGTATCTTCAAATATTTTCTCAGGTCCTTTCTCTCTCTCTTCTCTTTCTGGGACCTCTACAATGCAAATGTTGATGCATTTAATGTTGTCCCAGAGGTCTCTTAGGCTGTCTTCATTTCTTTTCATTCTTCTTTCTTTACTCTGTTCTGCACCAGTGATTTCCACCATTTTGTTCTCCAGGTCATTTACCCCTGCTTCTGCCTCAGTAATTCTGGTATTGATTCCTTCTAGTGTATTATTCAAGGAGAAGGCAATGGCAATCCACTCCAGTACTCTTGCCTGGAGGATCCCAGGGACGGCGGCAGAGCCTGGTGGGCTGCCGTCTCTGGGGTTGCAGAGTCGGACACGACTGAAGCGACTTAGCAGCAGCAGCAACAGTGTATTTCCATCCCTGTTTATTTGTTCTTTAGTTCTTCTAGGTCTTTGGTAAATACTTCTTTTCAATCTTTGCCCCCATTCTTTTTCTGAGATCCTGAACCATCTTCATTTCTTCATTATCACTATTCTGAATTGTTTTTCTGGGAGGTTGTCTGTCTCCACTTCATTTAGTTGTTTTTCTGGGGTTTTATCTTGTCCCTTCATCTGGGACATAACCTTCTGCTTTTTCATCCTGATTAACTTTCCGTGATATGTTTTTTGTTTTAGCCCCTGTGAGACTGCTTCTTCTTGCTTCTGTCTGCCCTCTGATGGATGGGGCTAAAAGGTTTGTGTTAACTTCTTAATGGGAAAGACTGGCAATGGGAAAAATTGGGGCTTTCTCTGGTGGGCAGGGCATTGCTCAGTTTGCTCAGTAAAGCTTTAATCCAATTATCTGCTGATTGAGTGGGGTTGCACTCCCTCCCTAGTAGTTGTTTGGCCTGAGGCGACCCAGCCCTGGGATGTACAAGCTCTATGGTAGGGTTAATGGGGTTTATGCCAAGAGGGACCTTCCAATGGGCCCATCCCTGTGGTGAGCCTCCGCTGACCTATGCCTCCACAGTAGACCCTCCAATACTTCGCAGGTTGTTTTGGTTCAGCCTCCTGTGGGGTCACGGTTCCTCTCCTCTGGGTCTTGGTGTGTGCAAAGTTTTGTCTGTGCCCTCCAAGACAGGAGTCTCTGTTTCCCCCAGTCCTCTGCAAGTCCTATAATCAAATCCCATTGGTCTTCAAAGCCAGATTCCCTGGGGATTTCCAGTCTCTTTTTCTGGTCCCCAGGCTAGGAAGTGGGGTTCTGAACCTTCACAACAGTGTGAGAATGTCCTTGGTATTAGAGTTCTCCAGTTTGTGAGTCACCCACCTGGAGGGTATGGAATTTGATTTTATCATGATTATGCCCCTCCTAACGTCTTGTTGCAGCTTCTTCTTTGTCTTTGGACATGGGGTATCTTTTTTTTGTGGGTTCCAGCATCCTCCTGTCAATGGTTGTTTAAGACCTGGTTACAATTTTGGTTCTCTCACAGGAGGAGATGAGCACATGTCCTACTCCACCGTCTTGATTTGGAAGCCACTTTATTGAAATTATGAAGAACAAATAAACATGCATATGGATGGACTTTGTAAACTACAAAAAATTCTTGGTCAACAATTCTTATCCTTCCTCTGTTGAGTGGATATAAGGAAAGATTTTCATGCTTCTTTAAAAGATTTGGAAGATCATAGAATTTTTTTTAAATGAATAAAGTGAGGAAGAAAAGCACCTAAAACTGCCCAGCTATTATAAAAACTAATTTCTTAAGGCTGAGAGGAAAAATAAGAAGTAATTAAGATATTATGGTGTTTTGCCAGGCTTTACAAAAATTATTTTAAAACAATTTATCTTAGCAAATGGTGCTGCTAAGTAAGTTTAAAATTCTCTTATGACACAAAACTCAGTTTGAACAAGTTATGAAAATTTGAAGTTATCAACAATTTACTTTTGTGTTAGTATAATTAAAAAGATCTCCTTGTACTTTCTAAATAGGATTAAAAAAATATGAAGTTTGTGCATGTATAAATTCCAGTTATCTATTGCTTGGTAACAAACTATCTTGATGGTGGCATCAGAGAAACAATTTTTTTTATATTCATGGATTCTGAGGGACAGGAATTCAGACAAGGTATAGTTATGGTATCATGATGGTATCATGTCTCTATTCCATAATATTTGGAGCCTCAGCTGGGGACAACAGAATAAGGGTGCCTTGAACAACTGGGGACTTCAAACACGAAGAGGTTTGGCACAAAGCCTGAGATGTTGCAAAGGCTGAGCTCATCTGAGAGTATAACACATTGCCTCTGCATGTAGGTTTCATGTCCACAAAGTAGTTGAGGTTCTTATATAATGGGTTAGTGCTCCAGTTAGTGAGCAAGGCAGATGCTGCAGCACTTTTTATGACCTGTTCTCCGAATTCATGAATCACCATTTCAGTCACACCTATAGGTCAAACAAGTCACAAGCCAACTCAGGTTAAGGGAGAAGAGACTAAGAACACAAATCTTTTCTTTTTTAATTTGGTTTCATTGGGTCTTAGTTGCAGCATGTGGGATCTAGTTCCTCAACCAGGCTCCTTTGCTTTAGGAGCATGGACTCTTAGCCACTGGACCACCAGGGTAGTCCTAGAACACAAATCTTAATGGGTCTAAGAATTGGTTTTCATTTTTAAATTTAGTTCTGTGATATATTCCAAATTAGGTTTTGTATATGGGCTAAGATATTGGTTGAGGTTCATTTTGCTTTTTTAGATTGTTGGTGTTCAATCTGTAAGTTGTGTCCGATTCTTTGTGATGCCATGGACTGCAGCACACCAGGCTTCCCTGTCCTTCACCATCTCCCAGAGTTTATTCAAACTCATGTCCATTGAGTCAGTGATGCCATTCAACCATCTCATCCTCTGTCGTCCCCTTCTCCTCCCTTCAATCTTTCCCAGCATCAGGGTCTTTTCCAATGAGTCAGCACTTTGTATCCTGTGGCCGAAGTATTGGAGCTTCAGCTTCAGCATCAGTCCTTCCAATGAATATTCAGGGTTGATTTCCTTTAGGATTGATTGGTTTGATTTCCTTGCTGTCCAAGGGACTCTCAAGAGTCTTCTCCGGCAGCACAGTTTGAAAGCATCAATTATTCAGTGCTCAGCCTTCTGAGCAACTTCACTTTCACTTTTCACTTTCATGCATTGGAGAGGGAAATGGCAACCCACTCCGGTATTCTTGCCTGGAGAATCCCAGGGACGGGGGAGCCTGGTGGGCTGCTGTCTATGGGGTCACACAGAGTCGGACACTATGGAAGCGACTTAGCAGCAGCAGCAGCAGCCTTGGCTATGGTCCAGCTCTCACATCCATTCATGCCTACTGGAAACACCAGGTGCTTGGTTGTTCAGTTGTGTCCGACTCTTTGTAACCACATGGACTGTAGCCCACAAGGCTCCTCTGTCCATGGGGATTCTCCATGCAGGAATACTAGTTTGACTATATGGACTTTTGTTGGTAATGTGGTGTCTCTGCTTTTTAATACGCTGTTTAGGTTTGTCATAGCTTTTCTTCTAAGGAGCAAGTGACTTTTAATTTCAGGGCTTTTTTGGGGGGCATCCAAATTTTCCAACTCCATTTGCTGAGTAGATGATCATTTCCCACAATACTATATATATTTACACATACACACACACACACACACACACACATATATATATAATATATGTATATATGCTCCTACTGCTGCTAAGTCGCTTCAGTCGTGTCCGACTCTGTGTGACCCCATAGACAGCAGCCCACCAGGCTCCCCCGTCCCTGGGATTCTCCAGGCAAGAACACTGGAGTAGGGTGCCATTTCCTTCTCCAATGCATGAAAGTGAAAAGTGAAAGTGAAGTCGCTCAGTAGTGTCCGACTCTTCGAGACCCCATGGACTGCAGCCTACCAGGCTCCTCCCTCTATGGGGTTTTCCAGGCAAGAGTACTGGAGTGGGGTGCCATCACCTTCTCCCTGATATATATATATATATATATAAAATTTAAAAATACTTCCTGAATATATATTATACATACACATATACAGTTTTTTGTATGAATTAGAAAAAAAATGGGAATATTAAGATCCTTTCTACCTCATATTATATATCAGATGAAATAAAGGAAATACAATGTAAGGGTCAGGATGTGATGTAATCTCAGAATGTGACATATTTTTTTCATGTGGGTCTACATGTTCCTTGGTCTAAAAGACTGAGCACATGTGCAAAGCGCTGCCTGCACATAGAGACGGAGATAGACTTAATCATCTACTTGTTCCAGATTGAAAGTGAAACTTCACCTACTAGAATGCCAGCGTCAGAGTAAACTTGTAACTGATTGAAGTTGGAAAGCATTTTCCAGTGTGTGTACAGATTCACTGCTGCTGCTAAGTCACTTCAGTCGTGTCCGACTCTGTGCGACCCCACAGATGGCAGCCCACCAGGCTCCTCCATCCATGGGATTTTCCAGGCAAGAGTACTGGAGTGGAATTCACTAGCAAAGGCTTAAAACTTCACTGTCTCAAAGAGTTTAAGTATATCCTCTTACCAGTTATTGGCTAACAACTAAGCTATGTTAAGCCATGTGTAACTCCTAAGAAACTGAGCTTGGAAAGAAAAACACCACAGAAGAGGTACCACCTCAGAAATAGCACCACAGAAGAGGCAGACATTAGTGTATTAGCCCGGACAAGTAAATGGACAAATAATACCAAAAAACTGAAATAGCAACAACAGAGAAATAAGAATCCAAAATTGCCTTAATTTAGCTCTAGTATGTCCAGTTTTCAGTGTGATTACGCTACACAAAAAGAAATTGGAAGCTAAACCATACAATGAAAAAGGCAGGAATAATAATGATAAAAGTAAAACAATATCGATCAGTTCAGTTCAATCACTCAGTTGTGTCTGACAGTTTGTGACCTTACGGACTGCAGCACACCAGGCTTCCCCATCCATCGCCAACTCCCAGTGTTTACTCAAACTCATGTCCATTGAGTCGGTATTACCGTCCAGCCATCTCATCCTCTGTCATCCCCTTCTTCTCCCGCCTTCAATCTTTTCCAGCATCAGGTTTTTTTCAAATGAGTCAATTCTTCGCATCAGGTGGCCAATGTATTGGAGTTTCAGCTTCAGCATCAGTCCTTCCAACGAATATTCAGGACTGATCTCCATTAGGATGGACTGGCCGGATCTCCTTGCAGTCCAAGTGACCCTCAAACATCTGCTCCAACACAATAGTTCAGAAGCATCAGTTCTTCGGCTCTTGGCTTTCTTTATAGCCCAACTCTCTCATCCATACATGACTACTGGAAAAACCATAGCTTTGACTAGACAGACCATTGTTGGCAAAAGAATATCTCTACTTTTTAATATACTGTCTAGGTTGGTCATAACTTTTCTTCCAAGGAGCAGGCATCTTTTAATCTTATGGCTGCAGTCTCCATTTGTGGTGATTTTGGAGCCACCCAAAATAAACTCAGTCACTGTTTCCACTGTTTCCCCACCTATTTGCCATGAAATGATGGTACTAGATTCCATGATCTTGGTTTTCTGAATGTTGAATTTTAAGCCAACTTTTTCACTCTCCTCTTTCACTTACATCAAGAGGCTCTTTAGTTCTTCTTTGCCTTCTGCCATAAGGGTGGTGTCATCTGCATATCTGAGGTTATTGATATTTCTCACAGTAATCTTGATTCCAGCTTGTGCTTCATCCAGCCCAGCATTTCTCATGATGTACTCTGCATATAAGTTAAATAAGCAGGGTGACAATATAAAGCCTTGGCATACTCCTTTCCTTATTTGGAACCAGTCTGTTGTTCCATGTCCAGTTCTAACTGTTTCTTCCTGTCCTGCATACAAGAGGCAGGTCAGGTGGTCTGGTATTCTCATCTCTTTAAGAATTTTCCACAGTTTGTTGTGATCCACACAGTCAAAGGCTTTGGTATAGTCAGTAAAGCAGAAATAGATGTTTTTCTGGAACTCTCTTGCTTTTTTGATAATCCAGCAGATATTGGGAATTTGATTTCTGGTTCCTCTGCCTTTTCTAAATCCAGCTTGAACATCTGGAGGTTCATGGTTTACATACATACTGTTAAAGCCTGGCTTGGAGAATTTTTAGCATTGCTTTACTAGTGTGTGAGATGAGTGCAATTGTGAGGTAGTTTGAACATTCTTTGGCATTACCTTTCTTTGGGATTGGAATGAAAACTGACCTTTTCCAGTCCTGTGACCACTGCTGAGTTTTCCAAATTTGCTGGCATATTGTATGCAGCGCTTTCATAGCATCACTTTTAGGATTTGAAATAGCTCAACTGCAATTCCATCACCTCCACTAGCTTTGTTGTAGTTGGGGTAACTTTATCAAACCTTAGAAATTAACATTGGTAAAACAGTTTCAATTAGATTGTAATTTATCAGTTTTTTGGAGCCATATCCTATTCATTTAAAGGATGCAATTCTGAACCCTCATTGAATTTAAGCATCATGGCTCCCTAGTTCCTTCTACTCTGGTACATGGTTTCAATCTTTTGTTGGTAATTTTAAACTGTACTGGTTAGGTGGTTTCAGAATGCGCCCCAAATTTGGGTTTGTTAGATGTTTTCTAGTAATTAGATTTGGGTTATGAGTTTTGGTGAAGGATATCATAGAGATGAATTATCTTTCTCATTATATCAGGAGATTCATGATACTGACATGCCTCATTACTGGTGATACTAACCTTGATATGTTGGTTAAGGTCATATTTTTCAGATTTTTCTACCATAAAATTATCAATTTTCACCTTTTGGGGACTCTTAAATAATCCAAGTGAATATTTTTAATAGTTGCAGATAGTTTCTATTTTTCATAAATTAGTTTTGCTAAGTTGTATTTTACAAAGGATATGTCCATTTTTATGTTGTCAAATTTATTGGCACAAATTTGTTTTAAATAATCTATTTCCCTTTTAGTGTCTGTAGGATCTGTAATAATTTCTGTACAAATTTCTTTCCTCATGTTAATAGTTTTTTCTCTTTTTTCCCTTTAATCAGTTTTGTGAGTGGTTTATTGATTTTTTTTAAACAACTTTTGGCTTTGTGATTTTCTCCATTATGTGTTTCTATTTCATTCATTTTTCGTTGCCTCATTAAATATTTTTATTTTGATTTCTGGTCTCTTAAATGTTTTTTCATTTACTCTGATTTAGTTTGATCTGGTTCTTATAGTGTCTTAAGATGAAAATGTAGATAATTTCATAAATTTCTCTCAATGCACTGCACTAGTTCCATCTCACAAATTTCTGTATAAGGTGTTTTTATAATATTATCATTTGGTTTGAAAATTTTATCTTGAGATTTTTTTTCTTTGACCCATGGGTTATTTAGAATTATTTTTACAAGTATCTAAACTTTTAGAGATTTTATATGTATCTAATATTTACTGATTTCCACTTTAATTTCTTTGCATCAGGGAATATTTTTAAGGTATATATTTTGTAAGGTAACAACTGCTTGACTGTATAATCATAAGGGATTTGATTTAGGTCATACCTGAATTGTCTAGCAGTTTTCCCTACTTTCTTCAATTTAACTATGAATTTGGCAATAAGGAGTTCATGATCTGAGCCACAGTCAGCTCCCAGTCTTGTTTTTGTTGACTATATACAGCTTCTTCATCTTTGGCTGTAAAGAATATAAACAATCTGATTTTGGTGTTGACCATCTGGTGATGTCCATGTGTAGAGTCTTCTCTTGTGTTGTAGGAAGAGGGTGTTTGCTATGACCAGTGCATTCTCTTGGCAAAATTCTCTTAGCCTTTGCCCTGCTTCATTCCGTACTCCAAAGCCAAATTTACCTGTTACTCCAGGTATCTCTTGACTTCCTACTTTTGCATTCCCGTCTCCTATAATGAAAAGGACGTCTTTTTTGGGTGTTAGTTCTAAAAGGTCTTCATAGAACTGTTCAACTTCAACTTCTTCAGCGTTACTGATTGGAGCATAGGCTTGGATTACCATGATACTGAAGCAAAAGTTAGAACTGAACATGGAACAATAGACTGGTTTCAAATAGGAAAAGGAGTACGTCAAGGCTGTATATTGTCACCCTGCTTATTTAACTTATATGCAGAGTACATCATGAGAAAGGCTGGGCTGGAAGAAACACAAGCTGGAATCAAGATTGCCGGAGAAATATCAATAACCTCAGATATGCAGATGACACCATCCTTATGGCAGAAAGTGAAGAGGAACTCAAAAGCCTCTTGATGAAAGTGAAAGTGGAGAGTGAAAAAGTTGGCTTAAAACTCAACATTCATTTTTTGATTGGGTCATTTATTTTTCTGGAGTTGAGCTGTAGGAGTTGCTTGTATATTTTTGAGATTAGTTGTTTGTCAGTTGCTTCATTTGCTATTATTTTCTCCCATTCTGAAGGCTGCCTTTTCACCTTGCTAATAGTTTCCTTTGTTGTGCAGAAGCTTTTAAGTTTAATTAGGTCCCATTTGTTTATTTTTGCTTTTATTTCCAATATTCTGGGAGGTGGGTCATAGAGGATCCTGCTGTGATGTATGTCAGAGAGTGTTTTGCCTATGTTCTCCTCTAGGAGTTTTATAGTTTCTGGTCTTACATTGAGATCTTTAATCCATTTTGAGTTTATTTTTGTGTATGGTGTTAGAAAGCGGTCTAGTTTCATTCTTTTACAAGTGGTTGACCAGTTTTCCCAGCACCACTTGTTAAAGAGGTTGTCTTTAATCCATTGTATATTCTTGCCTCCATTGTCAAAGATAAGGTGTCCATATGTGCGTGGATTTATCTCTGGGCTTTCTATTTTGTTCCATTGATCAATATTTCTGTCTTTGTGCCAGTATCATACTGTCTTGATAACTGTGGCTTTGTAATAGAGCCTGAAGTCAGGCAGGTTGATTCCTCCAGTTCCATTCTTCTTTCTCAAGATAGCTTTGGCTATTCGAGGTTTTTTGTATTTCCATACAAATTGTGAAATTATTTGTTCTAGCTCTGTGAAGAATACTGTTGGTAGCTTGATAGGGATTGCATTGAATCTATAAATTGCTTTGGGTCGTATACTCATTTTCACTATATTGATTCTTCCAATCCATGAACATGGTATATTTCTCCATCTATTAGTGTCCTCTTTGATTTCTTTCACCAGTGTTTTATAGTTTTCTATATATGGGTCTTTAGTTTCTTTAGGTAGATATATTCCTAAGTATTTTATTCTTTCCGTTGCAATGGTGAATGGAATTGTTTCCTTAATTTCTCTTTCAGTTTTTTCATTATTAGTGTATAGGAATGCAAGGGATTTCTGTGTGTTGATTTTATATCCTGCAACTTTACTATAATCATTGATTAGTTCTAGTAATTTTCTGGTGGAGTCTTTAGGGTTTTCTATGTAAAGGATCATGTCATCTGCAAACAGTGAGAGTTTTACTTTTTCTTTTCCAATTTGGATTCTTTTTATTTCTTTCTCTGCTCTGATTGCTATGGCCAAAACTTCCAAAACTATGTTGAATAGTAATGGTGAAAGTGGGCACCCTTGTCTTGTTCCTGACTTTAGAGGAAATGCTTTCAATTTTTCACCATTGAGGATAATGTTTGCTGTGGGTTTGTCATATATAGCTTTTATTATGTTGAGGTATGTTCCTTCTATTCCTGCTTTCTGGAGAGTTCTTATCATAAATGGATGTTGAATTTTGTCAAAGGCTTTCTCTGCATCTATTGAGATACTCATATGGTTTTTGTTTTTCAATTTGTTAATGTGGTGTATAACATTGATTGATTTGCGGATATTGAAGAATCCTTGCATCCCTGGGATAAAGCCCACTTGGTCATGGTGTATGATCTTTTTAATGTGTTGTTGGATTCTGATTGCTAGAATTTTGTTAAGGATTTTTGCATCTATGTTCATCAGTGATATTGGCCTGTAAACAGCAAAAGAGACACCGATGTATAGATCAGTCTTATGGACTCTGTGGGAGAGGGAGAGGGTGGGGAGATTTGGGAAAATAGCATTGAAACATGTATAATATCATGTTTGAAACGAGTTGCCAGTCCAGGTTCGATGCACGGTGCTGGATGCTTGGGGCTGGTGCACTGGGACGACCCAGAGGGAGGGGAGGGGAGGGAGGAGGGTGGAGGGTTCAGGATGGGGAACGCGGGTATACCTGTGGCGGATTCATTTCGATATTTGGCAAAACTAATACAATTATGTAAAGTTAAAAAAAAAAAAAAACTCAACATTCAGAAAACTAATATCATGGCATCTGGTCCCATCACTTCATGGGAAATAGATGAGGAAACAGTGGAAACAGTGTCAGACTTTATTTTGGGGGGCTCCAAAATCACTGCAGATGGTGATTGCAGCCATGAAATTAAGACACTTACTCCTTAGAAAGAAAGTTATGACCAACTTAGATAGCATATTGAAAAGCAGAGACATTACTTTGTCTACAAAAGTCCATCTAGTCAAAGCTATGGTTTTTCCAGTGGTCATGTGTGGATGTGAGAGTGGGACTATAAAAAAATTGAGTGCCAAAGAGTTGATGCTTTTGAACTGTGGTGTTGGATTAGACTTTTGAGAATCCCTTGGACTTCAAGGAGATCCGTCCTAAAACAGATCAGTCCTGGGTGTTCACTGGTAGGACTGATGCTGAAGCTGAAACTCCAATACTTTGGCTACCTCATGTAAAGATTTGACTCACTGGAAAAAACCCTGATGCTGAGAGGGATTGGGGGCAGGAGGAGAAGGGGATGACAGAGGATGAGATGACTGGATGGCATCATGGACCCCATGGACATGAGTTTGGGTAAACTCTGGGAGTTGTTGATTGACAGGGAGGCCTGGTGTGCTTCGAATCATGGGGTCGCAAAAAGTCGGACACGACTGAGCGACTGAACTGAACTGAACAGGTTTGACATTTTTTGAGACGTATTTTGTGGGTTACCATGTGGTTTATCTTCACAAGTGGCAATATAAGTGCTGAAAAAATAGTTTATGGCAGTTATTTTTTTTTCCTTTGTTTTTAGTTGAAGGATAATTGCTTTACCATACTGGTTTCATTTCTGCTATCTATCAACATGAATTAGCCATAGGTATACATATATCCCTTCCTTCTTCAACCTCCCTCCCGTCTCCCACCCTTTTCCACCCCTCTAGGTGGTTACAGAGGCTCGGTTTGAGTTCTCTGAGTCACATGGCAAGTTTCCATTGGCTATCTATTTTACATATGGTAGTGTATACACTTCCATGCTACTTTCTGCATTTGTGCCACCCTCCCCTCCTCACCCTCTGCCCGTGTCCATACATCCGTTCTCTATGTCTGCAAGTAGGTTCACCAGTACCATCTTTCTAGGTTCATATATGTGCATTAATCTATGATGTTTGTTTTTCCCTTTCTGACTTACTTCACTCTGTATTATAGGCTCTGGATTTATCCACCTCTCTAGAACTGACTCAAAGAGCTATGCTTTACAGATAGCTTTTTTTGAACTGTAAACACCATTTGTGCCTTATTAAGCACAGTTTTTCAGATCTAAAACATTACTTGTTACATCATAACTTGTCATTTATTTGCAACCTCAGTTCAGTTCAATAACTCAGTCGTGTCGACTCTTTGCAACCTCATGAACTGCAGCACGCCAGGTCTCCCTGTCCGTCACCAACTCCCGGAGTTTACTCAAACTCATGTCCATCGAGTCAGTGATGCCATCCAGCCATCTCATCCTCTGTCATCCCCTTCTCCTCCTGCCCCCAACCCCTCCCAGCAACAGGGTCTTTTCCAATGAGTCAACTCTTCGCATGAGGTGGCCAAAGTATTGGAGTTTCAGCCCCAGCATCAGTCCTTCCAATGAACACCCAGGACTGATCTCCTTTAGGATGGACTGGTTGGATCTCTTTACAGTCCAAGGGACTCTCAAGAGTCTTCTCCAACACCACAGTTCAAAAGCATCAATTCCTCAGCACTCTGCTTTCTTCACAGTCCAACTCTCACATCCATACACGATCACTGGAAAAACCATAGCCTTGACTAGACGGACCTTTGTTGGCAAAGTAATATCTCTGCTTTTTAATATGCTATCCTTGTTGGTCATAACAATCTCAGACCACTTATATTCAGCTGCACCTGTGAGGTTGTCTAGCACATGGTAGATGTGTGAGTTTTCATTGATCAACATACACAAACAAGCACGTGTGCATTTATAACCAGTTCCCCCTGTTGCCGTTAGTTGATAGGCAAATAACACCTTGGAGTAAAGTAATGACAGTTGATGTGACAGAAAGCAGTTTGGATGACAGGAAAAACTTAAAGGTATTTACCTCTGGTGGATTGAAGATTAGTAAATTGGACTACTTAATTTCTCAATGATATTAAAAATCAAAGAAAATCCTTGATCTAGTGTAGAGTAGGAGAAATTCAAAGATGTTTCAAAGAGTGTTCCAGCTATTTATTTGCTTTACTTGTGTTATTATTTTAATAGATTTGCAACACATTTAAATCACAGATTTGACTGAATTACCCTAAATGTCTGTTGCTGCTGAACAACCATTTATGGGAAAATGTTGGATCCTACCAAAAAAAGGTACACCACATCCAAGGGAAAAGGGGAAGACCCAGCAAGATGGTAGGAGGAATGAAATCATGTTTAGAATCAAACCCCATACCCTCCAGAGATGCTCTGAGGCTCAAACAGAACCTTGTGTGCACCAGGAGGCCCCACAGAGACTAAGCCAGACCTGCCTTTGAGTGTCTCCTGCAGAGGTACGGGTCATCAATGGCCTGCCACAGGTGGAGGGGCTCTGGGTACTGCAGACCTGGGTATGGCATAAGCCCTCTTGGAGACGTCACCATTAACTCCACCATAGAGCCACCAGAGCTTACACAGGGCTGGGGAAACAGACTCATGGAGGGCATGAACAAAACCTTGTGCCCATCAGGACCCAGGAGAAAGGAGCAGTGACCTCACAAGGGACTGATCCAGACTTGCCGATTGTCCAGGAGTTTCTGGTGGAGGTGTGGGTCAGTGGTGGCCAGCTGCAGGGTCTGTGACACTGACCTAAATCAGATCCCTTATAATTATAGTGGAAGTAACAAACATTCAAGGGATTAGATCTGATAGACAGAGTGCTTGAAGAACTATGAATGAGGTTCATGACATTGTACAGAAAGCAGTGATCAAGACAATCCCCAAGAAAAAGAAATGCAAAGAGGCAAAATGGTTGTCTGATGTGGCCTTACAAATAGCTGAGAAAGGAAGAGAAGCTAAAGGCAAAGGAGAAAAAGAAAGATATACCCATTTGAACGCAGAGTTCCAAAAAATAGAAGGGAGAGATAAGAAAGCCTTCCTTAGTGACCAGTGCAAAGAAATAGAGGACAACAATAGAATGGGAAAGACTAGAGATCTCTTCAAGAAAATAAGAGATACTAAGGGGACTTTTCATGCAAAGATGGGCACAATAAAGGACAGAAATGGTATGGACCTAACAGAAGCAGAATATTAAGAAGAGGTGGCAAGAATACACAGAAGAACTATACAAAAAAGATCTTCTTGATCCAGATAACCATGATTGTGTGATCACTCAAGTAGAGCCTACATCCTGGAATGTGAAGCCAAGTGGGCCTCAGGAAGCATCACTATGAACAAAGCTAGTGGAGATGATGGAATTCCATTGAGCTATTTCAAATCCAAAAAGATGATGCTGTCAAAGTGCCGCACTCAATATGCGAACAAATTTGGAAACTCAGGAATGGCCACAGGACTGGAAAAGGTCCGTTTTCATTCCAATCTCAAAGAAAGGCAATGCCAAAGAATGGTCAAACTACCTCACACTTGCACTCATCTCACACACTAGCAAAGTAATGCTCAAAATTCTCCAAGCCAGGCTTCAACAGTACATGAACTGTGAACTTCCAGATGTTCAAGCTGGATTTAGAAAAGGCAGAGGAACCAGAGATCAAATTGCCAACATCCATTGGATCATCAAAAAAAAATGAGAGTTCCAGAAAAACATCTATTTCTGCTTTATTGACTATGCCAAAGCCTTTGACTGTGTGGATCACAACAAATCATGGGAAATTCTTAGAGACTGGACTAGCAGACCGCCTTACCTGCCTCCTGAGAAATCTGTATGCAGGACAGGAAGCAACAGTTAGAACCAGACATGGAACAACAGACTGGTTCCAAGTAGGGAAAGGAGTACATCAAGGCTGCATATTGTCACCATGATTATTATTTTTTTTATTTAATTAGTATACATGTGTTCCCCATCCTGAACCCTCCTCCCTCCTCCCTCCCCACACCATCCCTCTGGGTCGTCCCAGTGCACCAGCCCCAAGCATCCAGCATCGTGCATTGAACCTAGACTGGCATCTCGTTTCATACATTACGTTTCACATGTTTCAATGCCATTCTCCCAAATCTTCCCACCCTCTCCCTCTCCCACAGAGTCCATAAGACTGTTCTATACATCAGTGTCTCCTTTGCTGTCTCGTATACAGGGTTATCGTTACCATCTTTCTAAATTCCATATACATGCGTTAGTATACTGTATTGGTGCCTTTCCTTCTGGCTTACTTCACTATGTATAATAGGTTCCAGTTTTATCCACCTCATTAGAACTTATTCAAATGTATTCTTTTTAATGGCTGAGTAATACTCCATTGTGTATATGTACCACAGCTGTCTTATCCATTCATCTGCTGATGGACATCTAGGTTGCTTCCATGTCCTGGCTATTATAAACAGTGCTGCGATGAACATTGGGGTACACGTGTCTCTTTCCCTTCTGGTTTCCTCAGTGTGTATGCCCAGCAGTGGGATTGCTGGATCATAAAGCAGTTCTATTTCCAGTTTTTTAAGGAATCTCCACACTGTTCTCCATAGTGGCTGTACTAGTTTGCATTCCCACCAACAGTGTAAGAGGGTTCCCTTTTCTCCACACCCTCTCCAGCATTTATTATTTGTAGACTTTTGGATCGCAGCCATTCTGACTGGCGTGAAATGGTACCTCATAGTGGTTTTGATTTGCATTTCTCTGATAATGAGTGATATTGAGCACCATGATTATTTAACTTATTTGCAGAGAACATCATGTGAAATGTTGGGCTGGATGAAGCATAAGCTGGAATCAAGATTTCCGTAAGAAATATCAATAGCCTCAGATATGCAGATGACACCACTCTCATGGCAGAAAGCGAAGAACTAAAGAGCCTCTTGATGAAAGTGAAAGAGGAGAGTGAAAATGTTGGCTTAAAATCAACATTCAGAAAACAAAGATCATGGCATCAGTTCCATCACTTCATGGCAAATAGATGGGGAAACAGTGGAAACAGTGAGAAATGTTATTTTGGAGGGGCTCCAAAATTACTGCAGTTGGTGACTGCAGCCATGAAATTAAAAGACTCTTACTTCTTGGAAAAAAAGTTATGACCAACCTAGATAGCATATTAAAAAGCAGAGACACTGCTTTGCCAACAAAGGTCTATCTAGCCAAAGCTGACGTTTTTCAGTTGTCATGTATGGATGTGAGAGTTGGACTACAAAGAAAGTTGAGCACCAAAGAACTGATGCTTTTGAACTATGGTGTTGGAGAAGAGTCTTGGGATTCCCTTGGACAGCAAGGAGATTCAACCAGTCCATCCTAAAGATCAGTCCTGAATAGCCATTGGAAGGAATGATGGTGAAGCTGAAACTCCAATATTTTGGCCACATGATGCGAAGAACTGACTCATTTGAAAAGACTCTGATGCTGGGAAAGATTGGAGGCAGGAGGAGAAGGTGATGACAGAGGATGCAATCATTGAGTGGTATCACTGACTTGATGGACAGGAGTTTAAGCAAGCTCTGGGAGTTAATTATGGACAGGGAAACCTGGCATGCTGCTGTTCATGATGTCGCAAAGATTTAGACAAGACTGAGTGACTTAACTGACCTGAACTGACCCTAAACTTATGTGGATATTATTCTTATATAGATACTTAAAATGTGAATTTTAGAAAATTTTATTTCAAGGAGAATCTTTTGATTTTTAATCACTCAGTTAATTAGCTAGTGAATTGGCTACACTCTTACCAATGCTGGATCAATCATTCTGGAGTAATAATCTCTCATTATAATGTACAAATTCTTATATATGCAACCAGGCAAACAAAAAAATGTTATTTGTGAAATCTAGGTAGGGGATATATAGATGTATAATGTACAATCCTCCAACTTCTCTGAACATTCAAAAATTTCATAAATATATTAATTAAACATAGAATCACTGGGTCTCATTTGTTACAAATTTCAAAAGTATCATACAATAGAATAAACTCACCACAAAACTCCACTACTCTGCATTGTAATACCTGTAGAAATCTTACAAAAATTGTAGGGGTATTTAATTCTGAAGTCTAATTTTTGTCATTCGGTCCAATGAGTGTAAGTTGCTAAAAATATTTTGTCTCTTTCAAAATGAAACACCCTTTCTTACACTAAACCAAGACAGATTTGCAATTATTGAGTGGTTTTAAAAGAACCATATATTTTATATCACCAATTATTATGGCTAATTTTCAAGCAGGATGTATTTTTCATGAATTAGTGATATAAGATGGGTCTCTCCCTCCCTTTCTTTTAGTTGCATGCTGGATGACTTTTTGGTAGGGTCCTATATTTATGTTTCTTCTTATTTTAATTTTTTTGTTACCATATAATATTTTAAGTTTAATCAAAAGTCAACTTAGAAAGGCCATTCTGCCTAAGGGATATTTTTCCATTAAGAATTATGACATATTGGTGGCCTTGAGGGATTATTGGTTTTTGAAGAAATATTAACAGCTGGAAATTTGCATTTTAATACAGTTCTCCTCGGCTACTCAAGCAATTTTATTTTTTAAGACCTGTGACAGGTTTCAAAGCTTTAGTTCTAAAGCAATCTAGTCAAGAAGAGCTAGCATAATTTTATTACAAATAACTAAGTTTCTAATAGTTTTTTTTTTCCACCTGAAATTTTTAGTTTGAAATGTCGGGGAAATCAACACCCAAATTTTACATCAACACTAAAAGACAGACTCGATAATTGAAACAAGTGAGGAGGAATTCTTTTTAAACCTCTAGTTTCAAAAATTGAGGGAGGAATAAGAAAATAGCACATCTAATTAGGGTTTTCTGATTAGTAGTTAACAATGAATTTGATACGAAGCAATCATCCACAACAATTGTTTCAGTCTAACTAGGTGATGTCTCTGGGGAAAATGATTCCTAGGATAGCAGAGGATGCTGTGAAAAGAGAACAGAATCCATCCCCCTTGATTTGGTATTAAATACATATTCAATTGCTATTGAAATTTAATTGAGGATTTTCAGTCAGGATCAAGTGATTTATCATCATTAAAAATGGAGACAATGAATAGGATTGAATGGTAGCCTCAACATTATAAGTGAATTTTTCTTCTAAAAATGAGTATATGTGACTAAATACCTTAGGATGGTGTAACAGGAACACTGATTCCTCTTTTCATTTTCAGTATGAATTGAAAATTTGATTTGTTACTCAAATCTAGATATCTAAATTTATAAGA
Organism: Bos indicus x Bos taurus; assembly: GCF_003369695.1. Taxonomy (NCBI): domain Eukaryota; kingdom Metazoa; phylum Chordata; class Mammalia; order Artiodactyla; family Bovidae; genus Bos; species Bos indicus x Bos taurus. The sequence continues at coordinate 102,727,127 of NC_040079.1, read as the reverse complement.
CCAGAGCTTGGACAATTGCTCATTTGCTGATGACTGAAATCACCAAGGCTTCCCAGGTGGTTTAGTGGTAAAGAATCCGCCTGCCAATGCAGGAGATGGGGGTGATCCTGGGTTGGAAAGATGCCCTGGGGAAGGAAATGACAACCCACTCCAATATTCTTGTCTGGAGAATCCCATGGTCAGAGGGGCCTGGCAGGCTATTGTACATGGGGTCTCAAAGAGTCAGACATGACTGAACACACACAAGCTACAATCTCTAAAATCTTATTGGATAGTAAATAGAACATTTGCAAAGCATGCTTGGGGTCTTTGGGCTAAAAGTCATAAGAGCAAAATGTGCCATCATGAACCTATTCTTTTGTGTTTTTGTTCTTCTTACTTATTTTTCAATGACCTCAACCAACTTGTTTTATTATTGAGAAAAATGAAGTTGCTGTCAATGCAAAGATCAAAGGAAAATCTCATATATGTTCTTGTTTTTTCTCTGAATTTTTAGGTTAAAAATTAAATGAAATGAAGTTGGCATCAAAGTCATAGTTCTTTTGCTAATTGATATTCAAGTATTAGACTTGATTGAAGAAGAAATGTCATTTTAAGTGTCAAATCCTTTCTATAAAAGGAGCCAATAGAACTTTCCACAGCAAGATGCAACACTAATTCATCATTTATTTAACAGCAGTGTTTGAGTTAGCAGATTAACGGGAAGGAATGGATGAGAACTTGAGACATAGGACAACCCATATAGAAAAAATAACAAATGGGACCTAATTAAACTTAAAAGCTTCTGCACAACAAAGGAAACTATTATCAAGGTGAAAAGACAGCCTTCAGAATGGGAAAAAATAATAGCAAATGAAACAACTGACAAACAACTAATCTCAAAAATATACAAGCAACTCCTACAGCTCAACTCCAGAAAAATAAATGACCCAATCAAAAAATGGGCCAAAGAACTAAATAGACATTTCTCCAAAGAAGACATACAGATGGCTAACAAACACATGAAAAGATGCTCAACATCACTCATTATCAGAGAAATCCAAATCAAAACCACTATGAGGTACCATTTCACGCCAGTCAGAATGGCTGTGATCCAAAAGTCTACAAGCAATACATGCTGGAGAGGGTGTGGAGAAAAGGGAACCCTCTTACACTGTTGGTGGGAATGCAAACTAGTACAGCCACTATGGAGAACAGTGTGGAGATTCCTTAAAAAACTGGAAATAGAACTGCCTTATGATCCAGCAATCCCACTGCTGGGCATACACACTGAGGAAACCAGAAGGGAAAGAGACACGTGTACCCCAATGTTCATCTCAGCACTGTTTATAATAGCCAGGACATGGAAGCAACCTAGATGTCCATCAGCAGATGAATGGATAAGACAGCTGTGGTACATATACACAATAGATTATTACTCAGCCATTAAAAAGAATACATTTGAATCAGTTCTAATGAGGTGGATGAAACTGGAACCTATTATACAGAGTGAAGTAAGCCAGAAAGAAAAACACCAATACAGTATACTAACGCATATATATGGAATTTAGAAATATGGTAACAATAACCCTGTGTACGGGACAGCAAAAGAGACACTGATGTATAAAAAAAAATAAAAGAAAAGAAAAATATTCTGAAGTTCATAATATAGTCTTTAAATTGTATTCTGTGAGCCAAGAACTCAGAAGTGTTAGCCAGACAGTTTCACACTGGTTCTAGGTACAACTTAGTAAAAGCAACATCTGTTTAAGTTTCATTTTGTTGTTGCTGTTGTTCAGTTGCTCAGTTGTGTCTGACTCTTTGTGACCCCATGGACTGCAGCACACCAGGCTTCCCTGTCCTTCACCATCTCCCAGAATTTGATCAAACTCATGTCCACTGAGTCAGTGATGCCATCCAAACATCTTTTCCTTTGTCATCCCCTTCTCCTCCTGCCTTCAATCTTTCACAGCATCAAGGTCTTTTCCAATGAGTCAGTTCCTCACATCAGGTGGTCAAAGTATTGAAGCTTCAGGTTCAGCATCAGTCCTTTCAATGCATACTGAGGGTTTCATTGTATACCTTACTATAAGATCAATGTGCATTTGCAGCTTAAACTTATATGTAAATGATATAAAGCCATTTCACACATTTTACTTTCATTTAGTATCTAATAATCTTGTAGAGTACGATTTAGACTCACTCTTTTGATAGCGACACTGACTTTTAGAAAGAGTTAAGTAGTTCCTTGTCATATAGTGCTATAGGCATGTGTAGGGAATGGGTAGGGAATGGCTGTCACTGTGATAGTGATGAGTGTGGACAATGTCCATATTCTTCTGGAGCTTATATTGGTGTGTGCCTCTATGATGGATAGAGAAAGAAAACTAGAAATGAATAGAAAAGGTAATATCATACATTGATAAATACAATAAGGGGTTAAGAGGGCAGTTTATGCCTAAGTAATTTGTGAGGGAAGTTCCCCTCTGAGGAGCGATGTTTGAACTGGGAGGAGTCAGCCAAGATATGGGTGGTAATATTCCAGATGAAAATACATGTTAGGAGACACTGCAGTATTACTTTTGTAACAAGTAGATCAGGATGTACAGAAAAAGTCCTGTTTGAGGTCTCCATAGCACATATCTGCTTTTGAAAGTTTGTCGTGGGTGCTGCCTTTTAAAGTTGTGTTTCAGTTCAGTTGAGTTCAGTTACTGAGTTGTATCCAACTCTTTGCCACCTCATGGACTGCAGCATGCCAGTCTTCCCTGTTCATCACCAAATCTTGGAGTTTACTCAAACTCAGGTCCATTGAGTCAGTGATGCCATCCAACCATCCCAACCTCTGTTATCCCCTTCTCCTTCTCCTTCAATCTTTCCCAGCATCAGGATCTTTTCAAATGCATCAGCTCTTCACATCAGGTGGCTAAAGTATTGGAGTTTCAGCTTCAGCATCAGTCCTTCCAATGAAAATTCAAGTCCTAAAGGATGAACTGGTTGAATCTCCCTGCAGTCCAAGGGACTCTCAAGAGTCTTCTCCAAAACCACAGTTCAAAATCATCTATTATTTGGCACTCAGCTTTCTTTATAGTCCAACTCTCACAATCCACATTACCACTGGAGAAAGCAGCCTTGACTAGATGGACCCTTATTGGCAAAGTAATGTCTCTGCTTTTTAATATGTTGTCTAGGTTGTCCTTACTTCCTATGCTGTCCTTACTTCCCAAGGAGTAAGAGTCTTTTAATTTCATGGCTGCAGTCACCATCTGCAGTGATTTTGGAGCCCCCTAAAATAAAGACTGTCATTGTTTCCACTGTTTCCCCATCTATGTGACATGAAGCGATGGGACCGGATGCCATGATCTTAGTTTTCTGAATGTTGAGTTTTAAGCCAACTTTTTCATTCTCCCCTTTCACTCTCATCAAGAGGCTCTTTAGTTCTTCTTCGCCTTCTGTCATAAAGGTGGTGTAATCTGCATATCTGAGGTTATTGATATTTCTTGTGGAAATCTTGATTTCAGTTTGTGCTTCTTCCAGCCCAGCATTTCCCATGATGTACTTTGCATATAAATAAGGAGGGTGACGATATACAGCCTTGACATACTACTTTCCCAACTTGGAACCAGTCCATGTTCTAACTGTTGCTTCCTGACCTGCATGCAGATTTCTGAAGACGCAGGTCACACGGTCTGGTATTCCCATCTCTTTCAGAATTTTCCACAGTTTGTTGTCATCCACACAGTCAAAGGCTTTAGCATAGTCAATAAAGCAGAAATAGATGTTTTTCTTCAACTCTCATGCTTTTTTGATGATCCAATTAATGTTGGCAATTTGATTTCTGGTTCCTCTGCCATTTCTAAATCCAGCTTGAACAAATGGAAGTTCACAGTTCACATATTGTTGAAGCCTGGCTTGGAGAATTTTGAGCATTTGTATTGTGTGAGATGAATGCAACTGTGTGGTAGTTTGAGCATTCTTTGGCATTGCCTTTCTTTGGGATTGGAATGAAAACTGACCTTTTCCAGTCCTGTGGCCACTGCTGAGTTTTCCAAATTTGCTGGCCTATCGAGTGCAGCACTTTCACAGCATCACCTTATTGGATTTGGAATAACTCAACTGGAATTCCATCACCTCCACTAGCTTTGTTCATAGGATGCTTCCTAAGACCCACTCGACTTCACATTCCAGGATGTCTGGCTCTAGGTGAGTGGTCACACCATCTTGATTATCTGGGTCATGAAGATCTTTTTTGTATAGTTCTGTATATTCTTGCCACCTCTTCTTAATATCTTCTGCTTCTGTTAGGTCCATACCATTTCTGTCCTTTATCGAGCCCATCTTTGCTTGAAATGTTCCCTTGGTATCTCTAATTTTCTTGAAGAGATCTCTAGTCTCCCATTGTATTGTTTCCCTATTTCTTTGCACTGATCACTGAGGAAGGCTTTCTTATCTCTCCTTACCATTATTTGGAACTCTGCATTCAGATTTTATATCTTTCCTTTTCTCCTTTGCTTCTCTTCTTTTCACAGCTATTTGTAAGGCCTCCTCAGACAGCCATTTTACTTTTTTGCATTTCTTTTTCTTGGGGATGGTCTTGATTCCTATCTCCTGTACAATGTCATGAATCTCCAAACATAGTTCATCAGGCACTCTGTCTATCAGATCTATAGTCCCTTAAATCTATTTCTCACTTCCACTGTATAATCATAAGGGATTTGATTTAGGTCATACCTGAATGATCTAGTGGTTTTCCCTACTTTCTTCAATTTCAGTCTGAATTTGGCAGTAAGGAGTTCATGATCTGAGCCACAGTCAGCTCCCGGTCTTGTTTTTGCTGACTGTATAGAGCTTCTCCATCTTTGGCTGCAAAGAACATAATCAACCTGATTTTGGTGTTGATCATCTGGTGATGTCCATGTGTAGAGTTTTCTCTTGTGTTGTTGGAAGAGGATGTTTGCTATAACCAGTGTGTTCTCTTGACAAAACTCTATTAGCCTTTGCCTTGCTTCATTCTGTACCCCAAGGCCAAATTTGCCTCTTACTCTAAGTGTTTCTTGAGTTCCTACTTTTGCATTCCAATTCCCTATAATGAAAAGGACATCTTTTTTGCATGTTAGTTCTAGAAGGTCTTGTAGGTCTTCACAGAACCATTCAACTTCAGCTTCTTCAGCATTACTGGTTAGGGCATAGACTTGGATCACCGTGATATTGAAAGGTTTGCTTGGAAACAAACAGATCATTCTGTCGTTTTTGAGACTGCATCCAAGTACTGCATTTTGGACTCTTTTGTTGACAATGATGGCTACTCCATTTCTTCTATGGGATTCTTGCCAACAGTAGTAGATATAATGGTCATCTGAGTTAAATATACCCATTCCAGTCCATTTTAGTTCACTGATTCCTAAAATGTCATTTAAAAGCTGTGTTTAAAGAGCTGTTTCTTATATACATACTCTTCAGTATTCAAGAATGTCCTTGCAACTCTGACAATAATTATATAGGTAAGTTTAGGTCCAGTGTGAGCTTTCTTTCTTAAAAAAAAAAATTCTTATATTCTCTGGCAGCTGTAATATACCATGAATATTAAATTAAAGTCAATTGCACACTTACTTATCCTACTCTAGGGATAAAAAGCATAAGCTAACTTAGAATTAACTTGCACTTTAAAAACATGACTTCACTTTGAAAGCTTAGCGTACTATCCAAGAAAGTTTGATATCTTCATGTCCCTTCATTAGAAGTCTTATGTAGCTGGTTTGAGTAGAAATAGTGAAGAAGAATAGTGTTAAAATGTACATCAAGCAGACAGGAGATCAACTCAAGCTTTTTTTCCTGGATACTTTAGTACTTTCAGAATGCCTAACAGATAGGAATCATAGAACATGTGGGTTCTCTTGATCCTGGCTAAGCAAACATATTCTAAACTAGGAAAAATCTTAATACTCTCTCAGTTAATAATGTTTCAAGGACTGCCTGTTACAAAGAGGGTGCATTTAAGAAGTTCCAGAAGAGCCACGTGTGTGATCAAGTAAGATCCTAGAACTCTGGTTAGTGCTGAGGCCCAAGAATTTGGACTGACCACAGAGAGGTCAGATTTGAGCACAGAGAAATGGATCTTGAGTTATTTATGATTGTGATGAAGAGTTACTTATAATGATACATCCATGCTTGTGTGAAAGGGTGGAGGAAAGGGGGAATTCTAATCCATGCTTTAGAGAAGGGCCAACTGACCCTGATGCTGGGAAAGATTGAAGGCAAAAGGAGAAGGGGGCAGTGAAGGATGAAGTGGTTAGATGGCATCACTGACTCAGTGGATGTGAATTTGAACAAACTCCTGGAAATGGTGAAGGACATGGAAGTCTGGTGTGCTGTAGTCTATAGGGTCACAAAAAATTGGACTGACTTAGTGACTCGACAAAAAACAAACAACAAAAACACAACATTCTATCACAACCAGGGAAGATGGTGTAGAGATCATTCACAGAGTGGTTGCCTATATGATTTTGTAGATCAGAATGGATATTCATGAATAAGTTAGAAGTTAACCTGCCTGCAATGTGGGAGACCTAGGTTCAATCGCTGGTTCAGGAAGATCCTTTGGAAAAGGGAATGGCAACCCATTCCATTACTGTTTCCTGGAGAATCCCATGGCCAGAGGAGCCTGGCGGCTTATAGCCTGTGGGGTTGCAAAGGGTTGAACCTGATTGAGTGACTAACACTTTGACTTTGAAGGGGTCATTAGCAAATACGTGGTATTGAAGGCAATAAGATGATGGGTGTTATTTAGGGAAAAGGTATGAAGATTAGGAGTTGCAGAGCCATGTACTAATTCCAATAATTAATGATACAGTAAAAGAGATGAATTCAAGTATAAAATGTGAGAAAACTCATGTATGTAAAAGAACACTAGGACATTTTGTGTAATGGCAGCCAAGGAGAAGTGTTTCAAGGAGTAAAAGGTCAGTTATGTTTCACCAAGGCTGAGAGATAGGAAGGATGGGGAAAGAAAACTCTCTATTAGACTTAGCATCCATTTGATTTAGCATGCGTTTGATTTAGCAAACTGGAGGTTATGGGTGATCTTCTCTAAAACAATTTTGGTACATGGGTGGGAGGAAGAAGCCATAGTAGGGTAAGTTTAGGAGTGAATGGTGGTGATGGAATGGTACCAGGCTGTGTGTTCAAGCAGCTTTTTCAGGAAGCTGGAATACGAATCTGACATGGAAATTTGTTGAACAGTCATTGGTGTGGGACCCAAGAAATTGATTAATGTATTTTTTGGACTATGAGAAATGGTATAGATTTCAGAATGTTTCTTAATCTTGGGCCAAATCCACTAATGAAAGAAAAAATATAAGGGGAAAGAGGGAGTCAAAGTGGAAGAACTAGCTTTAATTTGAGGAGAACCACTTATTCCTAGCTGAATTGGAAGAGACTATAGAGAGAGAAGCAAGAAGGGAAATGGCTAGGAGTTGGTAAGTTTCTCTTCTCTGAAATATAGTTGGGAGGGGAGGGGTGGAAAGCTATTAAGTACATGAAGCTATTTTAGATGTATCATTCAAAACCATCAGAATTCTACTCCAGTGGCTTCTCCTTATGGCCTCGGTCTAAGTCTAAAGTCACATTCCATTTGCTGACTATAGGTAGTTGCTGTTGTTCAGTCACTAAGTCGTGTCTGACTCTTTGTGACCCCATGGACTGCCACATGCCACACTTCCCTGTCCTTCACTATCTCCCAGAGCTTGCTCAGTCCATTGAGTCAGTGATGCCATCAACTGTCTCATCCTCTGCTGCCCTCTTCTCCTCCTGCCTTCAGTCTTTGGCAGCATCAGGGTCTTTTCCAATGAGTCAGCTCTTAGCATCATGTGGCCAAAGTATTGGAGCTTCAGCTTCAGCATCAGTCCTTCCAGTGAATATTTAGCATTGATTTCCTTTAGGATTGACTGGTTTGATATCCTTGCTGTCCAAGGGATGCTCAAGAGTTTCCTCAAGCACCACAATTTGAAAGCATCAATTATATAGAATGTAGCAATTCCACAAAGGCCAGATCTAATCTAAAGCAAATACTCTCTCCTCTTGCTACCCATCCCTAGGGAATGTGAAGGTTTTACAAGGCATTACAACTTGGGGCAGTTGTAAAAATGTGAGGAAAAAACCCTAAAATATTTTGAATACCATCTATGGGTCAGCCTTTTCACTTTAGTACTCTAATTTTCTTTGATGAAAAAATTCTACTTTAATTTAGGGAATTAAGTCATTAAGAAAATAACTAAAAGTCATAGAGTCAGGAAGCAGCAGAGTAAAATTATCCCCCCATTCTCTTCAGGAGAAGGATGATGATGTAAATTAACTAAAGTGGCTTCTTCCAAGTTATAGCTAATTGCATAACACTTCATAGCTCTGGAAACCTGAAGTTGTTCTGTTAGATTTATTTAAAACGTTATTTTGGTTGACAGATGACTTAACAGTGCCTCCTCTACGCAGAGGACTGAGCTCATATTTAGAACTTCCTGTTGCAATACATGTCCCCTCTTTGCAAAATATTCAGTTAAATGTTTAAACATCTAAGCACTAACAAGCATTCATGAATAAGAGATGAATGACACATGAATCATGTCATTGCCATGTTAGTATTGATAGAATTGTATTTTAGAAACAATCTCGTCCAAAATTATTAAGAAACTTTAAGCAAAATTCTGTTGTTGCTGTCGTTTAGTTGCTCAGTTGTGTCTGACTCTTTGCAACCCTATGGACTATATAGGCTGCCAGGCTCCTCTGTCCATGGTATTCTCCAGGCGAGAATATTGGAGTGGGTTGCCATTCCCTTCTCCAGGGAATCTTCCCAACCCAGGGATCAAACTTGAGTCTCCTATATTGACAGGTGGATTCTTTACCACTGAGCCCAACCAAACCTCTGCTTTCCCCCAAAGTATTCATAACTACTTTCAACATGTACTCTAAATGACTAAACTGTCTAAAGGATAATTTATCAAATGATTTTATATATAGAACCTAACTATTGCTGGCATTTAGTAAACAAGTGGTTAATACTGGTTGCTTGAGTAAATGAAAAATGGAAATAAGGTGGAGTGCTTCACAAACTACTGTTACTCACTAACACCCCTGGCATCTCTGGAAATGATACTCTCACTCAGTGAGAAGTGTACTCTAAAGATTAGTTTTATTCATGATGTCTCATCATTTGATCGTGACTCTATCATTTATTCAATTTCTGTAGCATTTAAGGACAAAATAAAATCACTATGGTTACAACTTAAATAGATAAAATGCTTCTAAACTAGGCAAAGGAAAGTCTATAAATGAGTCTACTATTTTCCACCTTTTACTTCAAGTCAAGTATGAATGATTCATAGCGCTTCTATATCTGTGACATTTTCATTGTTAAAAGTTTATTTAATTATCAGTTTTATGCCCCTTTATATTAAGAAAATAATATTTTACATTGACCATTCCTTGTGAATGGAGTTATCAATGTCATTCAATCCACTTGGAAACTGAACAGCAGGTCCATTAAGGTGATGGGGTTTGCTATTGACAGCTTAAATAGAATACATTTTCCCAGGGCTCTGGCAACTTTTCCACGTATTCAATTGAATTCTTTTGTGCAAGTAATTGAATATATATAAAGTGGATTTCTTGTTGTTTCCCATTTATTTCTTTTAGGTTCTGAAGTGCTGATAAATTCAACTACGGGGCCCACTCTTTACTTTTTTTTCAGATTAATTTATTTTGCTGCTATTTCATTATAAATCCATGCATGACAAGAAGTACAACAATCACTACTTGTAAATTAACAACTGGACTCAAGACTAACCACATTTGTTATTTTCTGTTAATGTTGGTTGTTTCCAGTTTGTCAAAGTACATTAAAAACATATTATGATATTATGTGAACAGTAAAATTAATGTATTTTATACATGCATCTATTTTTGTCTTCCATTGCCGATTGAAATCTATTATCAAGACTGATGTTTTATTCCTCTTGTGCTTGAAATTGAATTCTTCATCAGAGTAGATAGTAACTATTTAATATGAGAAAATTAGAATTCCTCCAAATAGAAGAGGATTTCCCCTCCTTGTTAAATTGGTTGTCATGCTCAAATAGCATATTTTTCTTTGTCGTTAGTCCAATTGTTTTTGCCTTGAAAAGCACTGTGGTGTCATTATATTATAGATAACATTAAAAAATAAAATCTTAAGATTTCTTCACTTTGGTAAATGCCTTGCCAGGATTTATTTACCACATTTGCATCTTTGCTACTTTCTCTGGTAACTGGTAACCTGGCACAGAATTCTATTACTAGGGAGTCATTTTCTTAATATGCCTCAGAGCTCATATCACATTTCTATTTAGGAATTGCCAGGATAATAGGTATTCTAATTAGATCCAATCAGCCACAGTAAAAAGATATGTATTTCTAGGTATTTTCAGGGAATATGCTGGTGTGTCCTTGTGTGAAAAGGTTTGACAGAATGAAAATCAGACAGATTTCATTAAAAAATATTTTAATGAAAAAAATATTAGTTTTTCCCTAAAACACATAAAAAATCTATATTGTGCCAAAAGGCTTTTTTTTTTTTTAAGGCACGTCTAGTCTTTATAACAGAAGAATGGCATTTCCTTCTTTTTCACTTAAAATTTTTATTGTAGATAATTTCTTTCATACACACAAGTAGAAAGAATAGGACATTGAAACTCCTAGTACATTATCTTTAGAATCTCAATTTTCTGATATTATTTGACTAACCTAAGTAAATTAATGACTAGGTTCACAATTGATTACAAAGTTGCCTGATGACCCTTATGCCTAAAACAATCAAGGGTGTTTTTCCAGCCATTTTCCCCTCGACCTGATAATAAATTCTGTAATTTTAATATACTTAAGCAACATCACAGGTACATTAGTACAAACATATCTTTATTGAACAGCACATTTTCTATGAAAATGTTACAGAATATAGATTAGACTTTGTTTCTACCCTCAGGAATCATACTTATTTATTGGGAAACAGGATGTAAAGATATTGCATATACATTAGCCTAAGCTAGACCTAAGTTGATATTCTATTAGCATATTAATTAGTTAGGATCATATTTGCATTTCTATTGTCATGAAAAAATATGTGCTCTAATTTAGATTAATGTATTACTCTCATTATTACTTCTCAGTATTTTACAAATATATGAATAATGCTGGCTTATGTTTGGCAGAAGAGAATCATCCTGGTCAATATTTCACAGCATGACAGCTTTCCAACATAATAAGCTTGAACTCAGATTATCAGAGAGTCATGCTTTACAAAGTAGCTATTAAAGAAACAGCAGTGGTGAACTCTGCTTATAGATCTTTGATGTATTTGAACATTAACCTGTGCTTGTTCTTTTGCTACCCAATAAAGTGACATGTAGACACACCCATGTGTAGACTCTAAGTGTGAACTTACATTGAAAAAGCCGAGATAGTCTTAAAATTAAGCATATGGATCAGTTCCTGACTTGTGTGGACCGAAGAATATCTCATAACTATGTGAATTTTGCAATGAGAAACAAGGAGTAAAATGAACATATCTTGTGGTTGGAAAGATGGTGTAAGACTACTGTAATCAGGGGACAACAGAAAAAATTGCTCAGGAGTGGAAAGTAATGGACATCAAAGAAAACTGCAAAGAGGCTGATATCAAAGTGACCTGAGATATTTTGAGTAGCTATATCCAGAGAGTACTAGAGATTTAGAATTAGACTTTCATAATTTAACCATGTAACTTTTGGAAGCCTTGACACACTAGTATAAAGTCCTTAAACATTAGTTAAAAATATGAGTAATGGGTTAAATACAATGGTTAATTTCTCTCATGCTCTATATAGTTGAATATGCTGATTTGTGTTGAACTTGTTGGCTATAAAACAATAATATAGATGGGCCATATTTTTATCCAATCAATATGTATTTAATAATTATGTCCCAATAATTTTCTAATTCAAAAGTGTCCCTGTCACAAACTAATCAACAGTTAAAATTTTGGCCATTTGATCATTTAGGAAATATGACTGGTTTGCAATTAGCATTACAAGTGAGAATTTCATTGGTCTGATGATTTTATCATCTAAGGAAAAAAGAAAAACTTGAGATCAGCATATCATTTAGCACATTCTTTTGTGTTTACTCATTGAATTGGAATATTCAGCAGAAAAGCAAGGCTGATTTGATGGTAAAAATCTTAGCTACCAGAAGGGATTAGAGTCCATCATTGTGAGAAAGATCCTCTCTATTACAGCAAATGTAAAGATAGGCTTGCTTATTCAGCAGAGTATACACAGTGTTAACCAACTGTTTTGCTTCAGTACTTATTAAAGCTCCAATTATTGTGAAGAGCTGTTTTTTGATTAATGTTGCTATTTCTATGTGATGGTTTTGCTTTAAGATTATAACCGTTTCATGGAAGATAATGCTGCTTAAGCTTGTTAGACTGATCAATTCCCCTATCAGATAGTCATAAACACTTACAAACATCTTTTAATCTAAAAGTTACATAATAATATGTTTCAGAGGCTCTTCAGTATATCTCATGCTAGCCAGCTGTTCATGTAAAACTTCTGGATATTTTCATATGATACAAACACATGTCAGTTTGAAAGATTATGTAGTGGATGTCTTAGTACATAAGTAAATTCTGTGTAAGGCCTTTAATGATTTTTAAGAAGACAAATTTAACGCATCGTAAACATCCTCAAAATACTATTATTTTCTGGTACAATATGTTTGTTAGTCGCTCAGTCACATCTGACTCTTTGAAATCTCATGGACTTAGCCCACTAGGCTCCTCGTCCATGGAATTCTTCAGGCTAGAATACCAGAGTGGGTTGGCCATTCCCTTTTCCAGGGGATCTTCTCAACCCAGGGACTGAACCCAGGTCTCCTGCATTGCAGGCAGATTCTTTACCATCTGAGCCACCAGGGAAGCCTATAAACATGACTTTAAGGTTCAGAGAGAAATAACAGCACAATCAAATGCAGACAATTAAAGGTAATTTGCAATCTATACATATTTATGCAGTTAGTGAGTACTTCTTTAAATCTGAAGAGTAACTAATATTTGGGATACATTCTGGTGTCCACACAGCTCAGCTTTTCAGATGGATGATTTCATTTGTCTCATGGCTGAGGAAGATGTCAGAAATCCAAAGGAGAGCTTTGAGCACTATTGATACTGGCTTATATAAATCAGTATAAATACTTTGTAATTAATGCAAAAATTGACTGATAAAAACAAAAACATAGCCAAATACAAATGATCAGCTACTCTTGCCTAGAAACTTTGTCAGCAAATGCAGTACTTATTGCAGCATATTAATCAAATGAGTCAGATTGCCAATAAATAAAGCATTACCATATTTCACAAAGGATATAAAAATGGATCTAGGATTTTACATCATCTCAAAAGAAAAAGCAAAACAAAAGTTTAATATGCCCTCTGGATGCAGAACACTCTTGACTTAAGGAAATCAGTGTTATTATTATTTTCTGTCAGTGTCCTATGGTTTAATTGGTAGTGTATGTTAGATAGAAAAAGAGGCTCTTTTGGAAGATCCACATGACTTGAAAGAACAGTATTCATGTTGATTCTAAGAACTACTGGCTATTTCCTTACACAGTGGTAATTTTGAAAATATCAGTATTGAGAAACACAGAAGAATTCAGGAGGGGTTCAGTAGTGATTGCGGCTTTGAACACTCAAAACTCCATGATTCTTTGTCCATGATACACAAAATAATAATCTTTAGAGAAGAAAAAGTGGATTCACTATGTAGCTAGGCTAGGGGAGGAGAAACATGGAACCCCCTATTTGATAATTACGCCTTTGTGTGAAATGAAAGAAGTGCTATAGTCAGAAAAGAATTAACTCATAATGTCCACTAATAGAAAATATAACAAAACAATAGACATAAAGTAGCTTTCTTAATTCTTAAACCACTTGAACTAACTAGGACTCTTTCCTTGAGATAATTCATGTGTAAGTATATTATGACTAACAGTAAGGAGACACAGGCCACATTAAATGTAGGTGCTGTTTTGTTACTTATTACTCATGTATATATACCTGGTTACACACATCTAAATTATTCATACTTATTTTCACTTTTATGGTCACATAAAATATACATAGTTATATAGCATTAAAGTGAATGATCCTCAAATGTGAGCAATATCCAAAGCAATGATAAAAAAATTTCATGAATCTTTTTTGAAATAATTTTCTGCTTATAATTGCTTCCAAAATGAAGTTCTAAGTTGAAAGTTATATCATAATTTAAGTACTTAAATTTATATACAAACATTGTATATAAATATTGTATTTATGCATATATTTGAATTTGTATCACTTTTACATCAGAATCCTGATTCACCAAAGGGTTTTCTGTAGCAGGCAGGACTTTGGCCTGAATCTTGAGTTCTAATCCAAAATGTGCCATTAACTTGTTGGATGACCATTACAAATGATTTCAAAACTTAACTAAGTTATTTTGGAAAACAAGAGTGCTTGCCTCTTTCTCCAAACATCATTAATTTTTTTCTATCAAAATAATTACTAACATTAGTAGTGAAATATGATGTTATTTTTTCCTATCATAAATAATAACAATTGCAATAATCTTCTTTAGATTGTGCTTTTTCATTCATTTGACACTCTGTTACAAAATTTCCCATAGTTGAAAACAGCTTTCCTAGTGGTGCTAGTGGTGAAGAACCTGCCTGCCAGTATGAGAGACATAAGAAACATGAGTTCTATCCCTGGGTGGGGAAGATCCCCTGGAGGAGGGCATGGCAACCCACTCCAGTAGACTGCAGTATATTGCACAGTCAGGCATGACTGAGTGACTAATACTTTCACTTTCTAACAATTTATATCTATATTGGGGTTTCCCCAGTGGCTCAGATGATAAAGAATCCCCCTATCAATGCAGGAGACACAAATTCCATCCTGGGTGGGGAAGATCCCCTGGAGGTGGCTTCTCACTCCACTATTCTTGCCTGGAGAATTCCATGAACAGAGGAGCCTGGCAGGCTACAGTCCATGGAGTCACAAAGAGTTGGACACGGCTGAGTGACTAACACTTCCCTTCCAATCTTCAGTTCCTTTCTTCGTACTCACTCTTAAACCTGTGCATCCCTGCCGTTCCCTTCAAGCAGTCATGGAGATTACTACTGTCAGGATCACAGAGACTCACATGGGGAAACGGAACGCTTAATTCCCAGTTTGTATCTTGCTTGTCCTTTCAGTGGCGTTTGACAGAACTGATCATTCGTTTGCCCTTGAAACAATTTCTACACGTGGATTTCCTTCTCCTTTTGGTCTTTTGTTCTGTTGTCACCTTTTTATCAGATCCCAGTACTGAGACTTCCTTATCTGTTCAACCCTTAGATATTGGACAGTGGAAGGTTTTTTATTTTTTACAGCACACCCTATCTATCTCTTTTAGGTTCATGGCTTTAAATACCATTGTTTTAGCAAAATCAAATCAGAACACAGAAACCCCTAGTAATTTGAACAGAAGAAATTTACTAGGAATCACTATTGTATATAACAATATAATATGCCTATTAAGGGGAAAAGAGAACTAAAGAATATAAGAAGGCAAATATAAGGAGTAGCCACTGTTTCTAAGGCTAAGACAGAACTTCCAAGATAGAAAAAAAAAAATATGGAAAAGGACCTCTTTCTCCTAGGAATGAGGTCCAGATTTTATTGGAATGTGTGTGGCCATGGCTAAATAGATATGCAGAGATGCTGCATGCTAACCCCTCACTGTAGAAGCCTGGCCAAAAAAACAAAAGCAAAACAAAAACACTCCATTGCCAGCTACACTTAAGAACCTTCCACTTAGGAAGTGTTTCCAGGTACCAATTAGCAAGGGCTGAATATGCTAGTCTCACGTAGAGATACTTACAGCTACCTGTGTATTTTTTGCTATTCTGTATTTACATGTCTCTTTTTCTCTTTATATATATGTGTGTGTGTGTGTGTGTGTGTGTGTATACATTACATATTTTATATATATAAAATCTATCCTCTCCCTATGCATCAGGCTGCTGCTGCTGCTGCTAAGTCACTTCAGTTGTGGCCGACTCTGTGCCACCCCAGAGACGGCAGCCCACGAGGCTCCCCGTCCCTGGGATTCTCCTGGCAAGAACACTGGAGTGGGTTGCCATTTCCTTCTCCCGTGCATGAAAGGGAAAAGCGGAAGTGAAATCGCTCAGTCGTGTCCGACTCTTAGCGACCCCATGGACTGCAGCCTACCAGGCTCCTCTGTCCATGGGATTTTCCAGGCAAGAGTACTGGAATGGGGTGCCATTGCCTTCTCCGATGCACCAGGCTAGTTTATCCAAATGTCTGCTTGATGACTTCATTTGAATGTCTAATTGATGTCTCAAAGGTAATATGTTTAAAACTGACCTTTGGACCTTTCCTTTAAACTTGTTTTATCCAAAGTCTTCTCTGTCTCATTAAATCTCAACTCCATCACTCCAGTTACTGAATTTAAGAACTTCAAAATCGCCCTTACATCCTCCATTTCTCACTTTTAAAATCCAGTCTTTAATATACTTTGTTGACACTACATTTATAACATGTCCAAAGTTTCACTGCATCCCACTGTAATCAACATTGCTACCAGGCATGG
This sequence comes from Bos indicus x Bos taurus, assembly GCF_003369695.1. Classification (NCBI taxonomy): domain Eukaryota; kingdom Metazoa; phylum Chordata; class Mammalia; order Artiodactyla; family Bovidae; genus Bos; species Bos indicus x Bos taurus. The sequence goes on along the minus strand of NC_040079.1, from coordinate 102,710,448 downwards.
CAAGAAACACCTTTTGCCCATTTATTTCAGTGCTTTCCTAACTTTTTTCTCTGCTTCTGTCCTTGGTTCTCTAACATTATTCTCATCAGAGGACCTATAGTAAATCTTTTAAAGTAAGCCAGGTCAAGAAGTCTCTGTTCAAAACCCTTCAGTATCTTCCTGTCTTAACAATATCATCCTCTTTAAATGGCCTATCAGTTCAGTTCAATTCATTTGCTCAGGCGTGTTCGACTCTTTGCGACCCCATGAATTGCAGCACACCAGGCCTCCCTGTCCATCACCATCTCCCGGAGTTCACTCAAACTCACATCCATTGAGTTGGTGATGCCATCCAGCCATCTCATCCTCTGTTGTCCCCTTTTCCTCCTGACCCCAAACCCTCCCAGCATCAGAGTCTTTTCCAAAGAGTCAACTCTTCACATGAGGTGGCCAAAGTACTGGAGTTTCATCTTTAGCATCATTCCTTCCAAAGAACACCCAGGGCTGATTTCCTTTAGAATGGACTGGTTGGATAGGACCCAGCAAAATGATTCCGCTGGAAGCACACTGATTTCCTTGCTGCTCCTTGAACATTCCAAACCTCAGGGCCTTTAAACTTACTCTTCTTTTAGTATTTGATTAAAAACCATTTCCGGGCATTTTAAGTCCTATCAGTCTCCCTCGCTGACCTTGTACCCTTCCTTTTTCCATCTTAGGTCTTGCCATTAGTTCAGTTCAGTTCAGTCGCTCAGTCGTGTCCGACTCTTCCCGACCCCATAGACCACAGCATGCCAGGCCTCCCTGTCCATCACCAACTCCTGGAGTTTACTCAAACTCATCTCCATTGAGTTGGTGATGCCATCCAACCATCTCATCCTCTGTCGTCCCCTTCTCCTGCCATATGAACCATCAATATCTAAAGCACTATAATTTCTTTATTTTACATATTGGCTGCCTCTGACACTAGGATTTATATTCCATGAAGGCAAAGTTTTTGTTGTTTGGTTCACTGGTGTTTGACCAATGCCTTATCCAAAGGAAATGTTCAACCAAATTTTTTTAAATTAATAAATGGATGGTTATTTGATAAGAAGGACTTCCCTGGTGCCTCAGATGGTAAAGCATCTGCTTACAATGTGGGAGACCCAGGTTTGATCCCTGGGTTGGAAAGATCCTTTGGAGAAGGAAATGGCAACCCTCTCTAGTACTCTTGCCTGGAAAATCCCATGGACTGAGGAACCTGGTAGGCTACAGTCCATGGTGTTGCAAAGAGTCAGATACGACTGAGCGACTTCACTTTGATGCTAGAAACTAGTATAATTTATGTTAATCTCAAAAGAGATGTTTAAGAAAAAAGGTCCATCAAATATAATTTAAAATTTTTCCTTTAATAAAATGAAGCTAATATTTTATTATGCTTAAATATAATATACTTTTCTTTCTTCCTCCACTCAATATAAGTACATATAGGGCTTTCCTGATAGCTCAGTTGATAAAGAATCCGCCTACAATACAGGAGACCCTGGTCTGATTCCTGGATGGGGAAGATCCACTGGAGAAGGGATAGGCTACCCACTCCAGTATTCTTGGGTTTCCCTTGTGGCTCAGCTGATAAAGAATCTGCCTGCAATGTGGGAAACCTGGGTTCGATCCCTGAGTTGGGAAGATCTCCTGGAGAAGGCAAAGGATACCCACTCCAGTATTCTGGCCTGGAGAAATCCATGGTACAGTCCATGAGATCACAAAGAGTCAAACAAGACTGAGCGATTTTCACTTTCAGAGACAATTTCACTTTTTCAATTCCGCATATTATTGTAGTGGGTAACACTTCTTTTTTCAGAATAAAAATTATTTTATGCTTCTGTATTTCTGGTCAAGCTCAATGTTAAACAAATCATAGTCATGAACAAATAAATGTTCTAAAGTAAAGAAACAACTTATTGTATGTAACTTTAATTATTAAAAAGTAGGACTGTTATAGGTATTAACATACCATATTCATTGCATTGATTATAGGAGGTGATTAAATACACTTCTTATAAAACATGCCTAAAGAACATAGATTATTAATTATTGTTTCGTATACTATATATAATGAATATTAAATTATAAATTTATCATAATTCTGCTCACTTTTATTTTAAAATAACTTTTTATAGGATAATTTAGATGCCATAGACTTTTTAAAATGCCCCCAAATTAAGAACTGTTTCTCTTTTCCCTCTTAGCTTTTCAGAGAAAGCTAAGGAATTCAAAGCATTCACTGGCCAGACTCTGAAATTAATTATAGCACAACACACAAACTGTAGTCAATGATGATGTTATTTTTCCTTCTGTGAGTAATTTTAAAAAACAAGACCTAAAAAGTAGGAGCTCTATCATCTTCTACCTCTTCAGAGGACATCATACTATTTACTGGCAATACTTCGAAGAATCCATAGTTCTATTCAATTACTCGCTTCAGCTTTTTCTGAGTACGTACAGCAGGAGCATGTCACACATCATTGGAAAGCCAAGGAAACTATTTCTGGATCATTATCATAAACTCTGAGGGGTTGCTCACAGGATTGCTTGCTTAGCATTAATGTTATCTTCTTTGAGACAGCTTCACTGATCAGCTTATTATCAACCTTACCCAAGTATACTTGTTCAGCCACCCTTCTGGTTTAACACAGCACTGTATGTAATCCTCTATTGACACTTTTTATATTTTATGATTATAGCATAATTTCTGTCTTATAGATTCACAAAAATCATAATTAAATATATATGAAAATTTGTTTCTAATTTTTTCTATATTGTCAAATACCTATCTACAACACCTTAATGTTCACATTTATGTAATTGTCAGTATTATGCAAGAAAATTAAGTAGACACTTTGCTTTTCAGATTCTATCATTTGTGTCACACTCAACACAGATATCTATGCTGTGTAAATGTGAGAGTAAAATTAATCTAAAGAGTGACTACATATCTTGTGCATCCTTGGTACATATGTTTTATAAAAGCAAATGCTTACAGTTAGAGAATATTAATACATTTTAAACTACTGAGATAAGACAGTTATTAAAAAATTAGATATCAAAAATGAGATATCTATCATTAATATTTGTATATGTATCATTGATTATAAATTTGCTTTTTATAAAGCCTCATGTGTGTTTTCTTCACCAAATAAGTTATGATATCTGATTCACCTGTACAACTTTATGAACTGCATGATAATGGTTACAGAAAAGACAATTAAATGTAAATTTAATATCTTTAAAGATAGTTTATTTTGAGTTTGGATTCTAGAAGTGGAAAACTGGCTTTTTATCAGACTGTCCCTCATGGAGATACCAATTATAATCTCTACTAAAATATTAAAATGCATATTTTAAGACATTGAAAAGTAACTCAAGCAAGCAGAAATTGGTGGCATCTTACCTTTAAAGTAAGAAAATACCTGAATGAAATATGGTATTTATATGCCTTTCCTCCAGAGAATATTCCCAAAATTCTGTGTAAAGGATAGCTAGAGCCAAGGAAAAAGCTTCAGGTCTTAGAGTATGGAGTTCAGGGCTATAAAAACAGTTGTCAATTAAGAGAGAGAATTATAAATGGCTAGTATGCACAGATGGAGAAGGAAATGGCAACCCACTCCAGTGTTCTTGCCTGAAGAATCCCAGGGACAGGGGAGCCTGGTGAGCTGCCGTCTATGGGGTCCCACAGAGTCGGACACGACTGAAGCGACTTAGCAGCAGTAGCAGCAGTATTCACAGAAGAACCAAAACAACTGTGATATCTTCTCCTTAAATCCTACAAACATGTAGAGGGGAATCCCAAAATCCAAGAAAAAACAGTAGCTGAATTCTAATAGCTGAGCAGAATTTGACCATCTTCCCACTGCAGTTTGAATTCTCCCATATCTGAAGTATTTGGTAATAAATACTGTGGGTTTTATATTAAAGCTGAAAAATGACCACATTTTAGGGTTAGTAACTACATTTCAGGACTATTCTTTAACTTTTTCTTCAGAATAAGATCAAAACCAAAACAGACTTTCTGGAAATGTATAAAGGAAGATGAGTCATCAACTGAACTTGTTGCCAGAAGGAAAATGCATATATTTCAGAAGATTCAAAGATCCTATAGTGGTTCAGCTACTATGTCTGATATACCAAAAATAACTTGAAACAAACAGGTGTCTCAGGTAAAGACATGGGAGTCATTCAAGTTCAAGGGAAAAAGGAATCAATAGAATCGGACCACAAGATGCCTCAAATATTAACTAACCTGCAAGAATTTAGAAACAGATATACTGAGTTAGTTTATTTATATGAAGTTCAAAAACAGGGCAAATTAATATATGCTTCATAAAATCAGAACTGTGGTTAACTATTTGTTTTGTGGGATTGATTGGAAGGGAACATGAGAGCTTTCTGTGGTAATGGGAATATTATGTATTTTATTTGGAGGTAGTTGCAGCAGTATATGGACACGTCAAAACTCAGTGTTCTATAATCAAGATCTAATCATTTGAACAAAAGAGAACTTTTCTAGTAAAAAAAAAAGTAGAAAAATAGGGACAGTAAAAGCAATGGGAAAATACTTTATCCCTAAAATTCTAAATGCATGTTACTTTTGACCAGGCAGTGTGTTTTGTTTTGTTCTAGTAAAATGTTAATTTTAAATACTAGTCTAAAAAAAGATAAAGATTTGTCCTTCAGCAAATGACCTAAATTACTGCTTTAACTTTTTTAGAAAGTATCTTGCTGTCAATAGTTTTATTTACAGACTTCCTAAGATATAAATTGAATGAGTTGGGATAGTATATTATTACACATCTGTTGGTCTATTGCACTGAATCCAGCTTGATTTTGTTTTGTTTTTTAATATATACAAACTATATTTCAGAAGTCTTTCAGGATATGTATTGATTTCCTTACCAAGTGTGTATGTGATCTTTGTCTTTGAATTTTACACTATCCTTGGAAAATATTTCTAAAATTTTGAACATTAAGTGAGCAAACTGTAGGATGCTATGAGATTTATACAACTTAATGATATCTATAATAAGTTACTAATAAGACATAACAAAATTATGACAATGACAAACAGTGAAAGAATAATTACTATTATAATAGAGGGCTGGGAAATTATGTGAACGAAAACATTAAAGGAAGTTGGAAAAAAAAGCCTCAGTGTATCTGTGAGTGAAAGAAAGAAAAAGAGATATCATACATTTGGATGTCTGGATTTAAGGTAATTTCTCTGTATTGCTGCTGCTAAGTCGCTTCAGTCGCGTCCGACTCTGTGCGACCCCATAGACGGCAGCCCACCAGGCTCTGCCGTCCCTGGGATTCTCCAGGCAAGAACACTGGAGTGGGTTGCCATTGCCTTCTCCATTGTGTGAAAGTGAAAAGTGAAAGTGAAGTCGCTCAGTTGCGTCCGACTTGTAGCGACCCCATGGACTGCAGCCTACCAGGCTCCTCCATCCATGGGATTTTCTAGGCAAGAGTATTGCAGTGGCTTGCCATTGCCTTCTCCGATTTCTCTGTATTAAGGACTTCCAAAAACCTCAGAATGGCCAAACTGCCAAGTAAAATTAACAACAGTGCCATAAAAGAGGAATTTGTGAAACTCTTGGATTATCTTAAAAAAAAAATCATAGAAGACTCATTATTTCTATTCAATTCAAACTGCACCTCAGTTCTCTTTCTACCAAAGCTAGTGACTTTAAGTAACTGTGGACAATGTGCAAGAGTGGGTATGTGCATTTATTTGCCTACTTCAATGTAACTTTGTACTGTTCATCACATCTAGTTCTAGTTCTGTGATAAACACATCAGGAAAGAAGTAGGGCTGGCAGGTGGCAGAATGTGGACCTGGCATATTCCCTGCATAACTGGCTCAGTGTATACATTTACCATTCTCCTTTACGATTACATGCAGCTCTACACTATAAAAAGAAAAGCAGCCTACTGTTTAAAATGCATTTAGGGGGCTATGAAGGTCACAATTGAAGTGTGAATTTATTTTAGTTGGTTTGAGTTTCAATTCTAAATGCTTTTACTTTACTGTGTAAAATCTCTCTCTCGTGCTGTTTTGAAAATTGCACCTGTACAGAGAAAGGTCTCATTTAATTCAATATTACTTTACTTTTATATATAGTCTTTCTTTTAAATCATGTTCCAAAAGGTTGAGTTAAATAATACTGCTTCAAAGTGAAAATTAAAATGTAAAGCCAGGGAGAGAAAAAGCAAGTGTCCACCAAAATGGTGAAACACTAAGATGGATAATTTTAATGTGCTTATGCACAAAGCCATGGCTTTGGAGGTATCTTCCTTATGTTACAGCCAGCACAGGTAGAATCATAGCTAAATAAGCATGTGTAGTATTGGTATAGATTGTTTCCTCTGTCTTTTCCCCCACAGTTTTAGCCCCCTGCTCTGGAGTTGCCGTACTTAATCAATAAAAACACATAATACCAAGTTAAATTGGAATTTCAGAGACACAATAGATGCTTTGTTTTGTATAAATATGTGCCATGCAATATTTGAAATGCACTTATCCTTTAAATATATCCATTTGATTTAACCTGATGTCCTGTATTTCATTGGCATCCTATTTTTCTTTTACTCAGATACTCAGAAACACAGTAGTGGTAGTTTCTGATGATCAATAACTAGAAGATCAGATCGGATCAGATCAGTCGCTCAGTCGTGTCCGACTCTTTGCGACCCCATGAATCGCAACATGCCAGGCCTCCCTGTCCATCACCAACTCCCGGAGTTCACTCAGACTCACGTCCATCGAGTCAGTGATGCCATCCAGCCATCTCATCCTCTATCGTCCCCTTCTCCTCTTGCCCGCAATCCCTCCCAGCATCAGAGTCTTTTCCAATGAGTAGACTAATGTAAATTTTTGCTTAAGACTGGAGTCTTTAAATATAACTCATGGTATAGTTGTTGTTGTTATAAATTGTTGTTGTTGTTCAGTCACTAAGTTGTGTCCGACTCTTTATGACCCCATGGACTGCAGCATGCCAGATTCCTCTGTCCTCCACTATTTCTTGGAGTTTACCCAAGTTCATGTCCATTGAATCAGTGATGCTATCCAACCATCTCATACTCTGCTGCCCTTTTCTCCTTCGGCCTTCAATCTTTTTCAGCATCAGGGTCTTTTCCACTGAATCAGCTGTTCACATCAAGTGGCCAGAGTACTGGAGCTTCAGCTTCAGCATCAGTCCTTCCAATGAGTATTCCGTGTTGATTTCCTTTAGGATTGACCGGTTTGGTTTCCTTGCTGTCCAAGGGGCTCTCAAGAGTGTTTTCCTGCACTACAGTTCGAAAACATCAGTTCTTTGACACTCAGTCTTCTTTATGTCGAACTCTCACATCCATACATGACTACTGGAAAAACCATAGCATTGACTCTATGGACCTTTGTTGGCAGTCATGTATCTGCTTTTTATGGTATCATTGTGATTTGGCGAAGGGACAATGGATATATATTAGAGGGCAGTGATGGCTTTATATTATAAAACATACATGGTAAAATTTCTAGAGGGAGGCTGCAATGACACCCATGTGTGTTATATTTCTTTAACTGTTTCTCAAGATTCTAAGTACTTCCAGGATCCATGGTTCCTTGGCACTGGCTTGACTCTTATTATACAGACACTTGCTTCCATTCTGCAGCTTCCAAACTCCTCTTCTAACCACAAGCTCCAGTCTCTAGGACCTTGAATCACCATAAAGCTCCATCTATTTATGCTTTCTTGAGACACAGTTATATCATCATCAACAGTGATAGTGGGTTTTTTCTATACACCTTCTTTTTCAGATTTTTTAAATAAAATGAATCTTATTGCCAATGCATTTCAATAAAAAAAATCTATTCTCTTGTGATTACTCATCAGACTAAAATTGATGGTTAGGTATCATAGTTTTTCAGGCTGATGATACTTTCCACTTTCGTATGGGGTGATTAATTCAATAGAGAATGTACTTCTCTTAACATGTAGGCTTATCATCCATGACAGATTTATCCATCCTATTAGGGGATTAATGGTACTGTGAATATATCAGGAACACAAAATGCAGACTTTTTGCTAGGATATGTTATCTACCTCAATAAACCCTATTTAATAATTCTACCATATGCAACATACTTTACCTTACAACAGGATTTAATCTCAAAATACATAACAATATATTATCTTGTGGATTTATTTACATTAAGAAGAATCAAAACAATATGTATGATAATAACATTTAGAAACTGATATTTCCCAGAACCTAGTGTCAGCTCCCAGATAGCTGTGGAGAAGAAAAACACTGAATCCCACTGAATAAAATTAATACAATCAGAAGCTTTATAATTAAGAATAAAAGAATAAATACATGTGTAATCATCCTTAATATTGGTATCTGGCAAGCAAGCTTTTCAGGATTCATTAAGAGTTTCACTGATACTCTGTAATAGGATGTGAGTAATAGGATTAATATAGCTATGGGCAGTGTTAGGTCAGCTGGCAATGGATCAATCCAAAAAGCAGAGCATATTAAAAGGATTATAGATTAGCAATTAGATGGCTTCACAAACAAGGAATAGTTCCTTGAGCATCTCTAAAGGTTAACAGAGATAGAATGTCAATTTTTTTTTTTAGCTTATAATCCAGTAGTGTCTGAAGAGGAAAGGAGAGATGGGATTTAAGCTATGATTAAGATTGACATAATCAAACCAAACCATCCTTGAGTATCAGCATCTGGATTTCAAAGGAAAGAGATCTTAGTACAAGGTGAAGGGAACATTTGTGATATAATAATGAAATAGCTTAAAGGACAAAAGTTTAGGTGTTAGAATTCTGGGAGACAGGTCATAGTCAGTTATTCAGATCTTATATTTAGTATTAAGCTTCCAAGCATTTGTGTAAGTGAATTCTCAGTTTCTGTGGATGAAAATCAATGTTGTGCATTATGATTACCAGATTCTGTTGGAACTTCAGCTTGACATATACTTTAAATTTATCCGTTATATATAACTATCTGAGTTCCTTTTGTTTGATTGTTTTCTACTGGGATATTTCCAAGTGATACTATTATATTGCTTTTGATTATACCATATATTAGAAAAAGTCTTCTGTAAGAACCTGCTCATATTTATGATTTGATTTTTATGATTTACAAATTCATGTCTAAGGAATTTCCCCCAGGGAGCAAGTGTAACTCCAGGAATCAGTTTTTTGAATGTCCTTATAAAATGATATAAAATGACTGCAGTTCAGAAATGTAGAGTATATAAGGCTATTTATTTGGTTTAACAATCAGTGTGAAAGCCTGGGAAACATGCCTGCTGTATCATGTGAACAAGAGGGTGTACAGCAAACCTCAGGCCTCTACTGTGTTAACTCCCTTATTCTGCCCTTCATCCCCTCTTCAGTCTTTGATCTCCTTGATTAGGCAATTTGGCACTGTAAAAAGTTTAGTGTGTAAGAGGCAAGTTTATATTATGGTGTTTTAGTCATGCGTAAACTTCTCCATGGCCTTCTGAGAGCTACTCATTGATTTGAACTCACTCACATATTCAGATGCATAGTACTCATGTCTGATTTACTATATATAATTGGTAACGGAACGTAGCCTGTGGTTAAGTTAGGAAAACATAACAGTTTATAGTCTTAGAGTTCTATTTCAAGTTTATTCACCAGTTAATAAAGATATGTTGAGGGAGCCTTTCTCCAAATTGGCAAATGTTGTCTTGATGTTTGGTGAGGCTGTCACCAACTTTATATTAGGCAGGTACCTGAGAATCCAAGATTATTTGAGAGTTATCTGCTTATTTTAAAAGAATAGAGTTTCAGAATTCTGTGGAATTTTGGCATGAGAATTTTTACTAGGAAAATACTTCATTCAGTCAGTTCAGTCACTAAGTTATAGTCAACTCTTTGCAACCCCATGGACTATAGCACTCCAGGCTTCCCTGTCCATCACCAACTCCTGGAGCTTGCTCAGATTCATGTCCATTGAGTCAGTGAAGCCATCCAGCCATCTCATCCTCTGTCATCCCCTTTTCCTCCTGACTTCAATCTTTCCCAGAATCAGGATCTTTTCCAATGAGTCAATTCTTCTCATCAGGTGGCCAAAGTTTTGGAGTTTCAGCTTCACCATCAGTCCTTCCAGTGAATATTTAGGACTGATTTCCTTGAAAATTGACTGTCTTGATCTCCTTGCAGTCCAAGGGACTCTCAAGATCTTCTCCAACAGCACAGTTCAAAAACATTAATTCTTTGGTGCTTAGCTTTCTTTATGGTCCAACTCTCACATCCATACATGACTACAGGAAAAACCTTAGCTTTGATTAGACAGACCTTTGTTAGCAAAGTAATGTATCTGCTTTTTAAAGTGATGTCTCTGTCTAGGTTGGCCATAGCTTTTCTTCCAAGGAGCAAGCATCTTTTAAATTCATGGCTTCTATACCATCTGCAGTGATTTTGGAGCCCAAGAAAATAAAGTCTGTCACTGTTTCCATTGTTTCCCCATCTATTTGCCATGAAGTGAGACTGGATGCCATGATCTTACTTTTTGAATTCTGAGTGTTAAGCCATTTTTTCACTCTCCTCTTTCACTTTTATCAAGAGACTCTTTAGTTCCTCTTTGTTTTCTGCCATAAAGGTGATGTCATCCGCATATCTGAGGTTATTGATATATCTCTTAGAAATCTTGATTCCAGCTGTGCTTCATCTAGCCCAGCGTTTTGCATGATGTAGAAGGGGATCATCAACAGAAGATGAGATGGTTGGATGGCATCACCAACTCAATGGGCATGAGTTTGAGCAAGCTCCAGGAGTTGGTGATGGACAGGGAAGCCTGGAATGCTGCCATCCATGGGGTCACAAAGATTTGGACACGACTGAGTTGCTGAAATGAACTGAACTCTGTATATAAGTTAAATAAGCTGGGTGACAATTTTCAGCCTTGACGGGCTCCTTTCCCAATTTGGAAGCAGTCCATTGTTCCATTTCCAGCTCTAACTGTTGCCTCTTGACCTGCATACAGGTTTCTCAGGAGGCAAGTAAAACGGTCTGGTATTCCATCTCTTTAAGAATTTTTCAAAGTTTGTTGTGATCCACATAGTCAAAGGCTTTGGTGTAGTCAATAATTCAGGAGGATATGTTTTTCTGGAATTCTCTTGCTTTTTCTATTATCCAGCAGGTGTTGGCAATTTGATCTCTGGTTCCTCTGCCTTTCCTAAATCCAGCTTGAACATCCTGAAACTCTTGGTTCATGTACTCTTGAAGCCTAGCTTTGAGAATTTTGAGCATTACCTTGTTAGCGTGTGAGATGAGTGCAGTTGCCCGGTAGTTTGAGCATTCTTTGGCATTGCCTTTCTTTGAGGCTGAAATGAAAACTGATCTTTTCTAGTCCTGTGGCCACAGCTGTGTTTTCCACATTTTCTGGCATATTGAGTGCAGCACTTTCACAGCATCATCCTTTAAGATTTGGAATAGCTCAGCTGGAATTCTATCACCTCCACCAGCTTTGTTCAAAGTCATGCTTCCTAAGGCCCACTTGACTTCACACTCCAGGATGCCTGGTTCTAGGTGAGTGATCACACCTTTGTGGTTATTTGTGTCACTAAGATCTTTCCTGCAAAGTTCTTCTGTGTATTCTTGCCATCTCTTAATATTGTCTGCTTCTGTTCGCTGCATACTGTTTCTGTTCTATACCTTCTGCTTCTGTTAGGTCCATACCATTTTTGTCCTTTATAGTGCCCATCTTTGCATGAAATGTTCCCTTGGTACAATATGTTCCCTTTGCATGAAATGTTCCTTTGGCTTTTGAGAAGCCAAGGAAAATACCTGGATTCTCAAGAAAAGTAGTGACTTTGGGCTTATTTGACCTAAAATGTTCAGAACTTATTTCACTACATATCTTGTTAGATATCTGCCATCCAGGGACTTTTCTGACCCTTTATTTTATTTTTTTACAAACATTGCAATGAGGTTTTATAATTATATAATGCCTGGAAATAATAAGTAAGTGAATGAATGAATGAGTGAATGAACATACAGAGCAAACATCAATATAAATTTATAACTATCTATTATAATATCACTTTAATTGGCTGGGCATTTTAAAGTTTAGAAACTATTATGGAGATGGTGTAGCTTATGCATTAGTTATATTTGCAAATGTAGAATTCATATTTTGGAGCCCAGAAGTCACCTGGAGACTTAGGCAGTCATACTGCTGGATAGCTGAGAATGAGAGAGGAGGTTGCCTATGTGACTGTTGGCAGGGAGAGCAAGGCCACATGTGGACAGTTCCCCCAAATTGAAAGTCAGATATTTAAATGTTTGCTATTAAGTTGCTTTTTTTTTTTGGAAAAATTTATTCAGTTTTTTATTTTTTAAAAAAGGTACTTTAGTCTATATACATTATAGAATAGGGGTTTTTGTTAATAACCTTACTTTTTTCATAAAGTTTATGAAATATGAAAATCTGTTTCTTTTTTGATTTCTGGAAATATTCCCAGTCATCTTGTAAGTTATTGATCTTCTTAAATATACTTTGCATTGGTCAATTTTCTGTTAACATTTAATATACAATGACATTGATTTCATAGGGATTTTAAGGTTTAAGTAGAATAGAGTTACGCTTAATATAACTTGATTTTTATAACAATTTACATTTATTGTAATCTTTCTTTAGCAATTTCTAATTTTACAAATTATGTGTTTTATGTGACTTCCTTTAATCTTGTATTTTTAAAGTGTTTGTATATTGTTTATGATTTATCTGTTAAAATGAGTACACTTAATATTAAGATTATTTTGTCCAGAACTACTTAAAATATAGATTCAAGTGAAAGAGGAGAGTGAAAAAGTTGGCTTAAAGCTCAACATTCAAAAAATGAAGATCATGGCATCTGGTCCCATCACTTCATGGGAAATAGATGGGGAAATAGTGGAAATAGTGTCAGACTTTATTTTTCTGGGCTCCAAAATCACTGCGGATGGTGACTGCAGCCATGAAATTAAAAGATGCTTACTCCTTGGAAGGAAAGTTATGACCAACCTAGATAGCATATTCAAAAGCAGAGACATTACTTTGCCAACAAAGGTTCCTCTAGTCAAGGCTATGGTTTTTCCTGTGGTCACGTATGGATGTGAGAGTTGGACTGTGAAGAAGGCTGAGAGCTGAAGAATTGATGCTTTTGAACTGTGGTGTTGGAGAAGACTCTTGCAAGCCCCTTGGACTGCTAGGAGATCCAACCAGTCCATTCTGAAGGTGATCAGCCCTGGCATTTCTTTGGAAGGAATGATGCTAAAGCTGAAACTCCGGCCCTTTGGCCACCTCATGCAAAGAGTTGACTTATTGGAAAAGACTCTGATGCTGGGAGGGATTGGGGGCAAGAGGAGAAGGGGATGACAGAGGATGAGATGGCTGGATGGCATCACTGACACGATGGATGTGAGTCTCAGTGAACTCCGGGAGTTGGTGATGGACAGGGAGGCCCTGTGTGCTGCAATTCATGGGGTCGCAAAGAGTTGGACATGACTGAGCGACTGAACTGAACTGAACTGAAAGTTTCAGTTATTACATTTATCAGTGATTTCATATTTTATTCTGGGTTTTATTTTTGAATTGTTTTTAGGGTGCACTTTTAAAAAATATGAGTTGAGTCTTTTTTCATATTTTAAAATTAATGTCTGGGTTTATTGTATTATTTTGGAAGAATATAGACTACATAATTATATTAATTTTATTATTAAGAGTTTCCTTAACATAGTGAAAACTTGTTAACAATAAGAGGTTAATTACTTTTGCCTCTCACATTTAGCATATCAGTTTTATTATCAGCTTAGTAATGCTGTAAAGGTAAAATTTTACCCTAAATCAATGAGAAGATTAAAAAAAGGAAATCCAGAAAAAATGATTTAGTTCAGTTCAGTTCAGTTGCTCAGAGGTGTTTGACTCTCTGCAACCCCATGGACTGCAGCATGCCAGGCCTTTCTGTCTATCACCAACTCCCGGAGTTTACCCAAACTCATGTCCATTGATTTGGTGATGCCATCCAGCCATCTCATCCTGTCGTCTCCTTCTCCTCCTACCTTCAATCTTCCCAGCATCAGGGTCTTTTCTAATGAGTCAGTTCTTCACATCAGGTGGCCAAAATATTGGAGTTTCAGCTTCAGCATCAGTCCTTCCAATGAATATTCAGGACTGATTTCCTTTTGGATGGACTGGTTGGATCTCCTTGCTGTCCAAGGGACTCTCAAGAGTCTTCTCCAACACCACAGTTCAAAAGTATCAATTCTTCAGTGCTCAGTTTTCTTTATAGTTCAACTCTCCCATCCATACATGACTACTGGAAAAGCCATAGCTTTGACTAGATGTACCTTTGTCAGCAAAGTAATGTCTCTGCTTTTTAATAAGCTGTCTAGGTTGGTCACATGGAGAAGGCAATGGCACCCCACTCCATTACTCTTGCCTGGAAAATCCCATGGATGGAGGAGCCTGGTAGGCTGCAGTCCATGGGGTCGCTAGAGTCAGACACGACTGAGTGACTTCACTTTCACTTTTCACTTTCATGCATTGGAGAAGGAAATGGCAACCCGCTCCAGTGTTCTTGCCTGGAGAATCCCAGGGACGGTGGAGCCTGATGGGCTGCCGTCTCTGGGGTTGCACAGAGTCGGACACGACTGAAGCGACTTAGCAGCAGCAGCAGCAGTAGCAGGTTGGTCATAACTTTTCTTCCAAGGAGCAAGTGTCCTTAAATTTCATGGCTGCTAGTGATTTAAAATGCATCTAAACTTGCACTTCTCTAATAGGACTGGGATGTCATAAACTGTTTCTCAGAGGGTAAACCTCCTAATTAACTTGCACAGGATGAATTGATTGAGTCAGTACCAGAAGCAGAGAAAGTGTAAGCTTGGCAGTGAGGGGGCATGCAAAAGGGCACTATGACAGAGAGCACCTAGGAGAAGACGGGTCTGTGTGATCCTCTGTTTCTGGACTGGGTGACTAAGTGAATGATTATGGTCTTTATCAAGGGACAATTCTAAGCAGATTGGGAGAAAGGAAGATATCAAGTCCAGTATTAGCTGTATAACCATGTGATCATACCATTACTTGCACTTTTCAAAGTAATTTCAATGTATTTGAAGGGTGCCAGTTTATCCTCACAAAAAAAAGTGCAAGAATAAGGCAGTTAATATTTTCATTTTACAGGTGGGAAGACTGATTAAAGTGATTTGTTGAAGGTCACAGAGCAAATCAAGGATTAACTCAGGAATCAAATTCTGGTTTCTAAGTTACAAATCCAAGGATTTTTCTGCTGCACTACTAGATATACCCATTGTAACCATTTAACATTCTCTTATGCACATGGTTATATATGACTTTGAAGTAATGCTGATGCTCATTCGTGTCCAT
This sequence comes from Bos indicus x Bos taurus, assembly GCF_003369695.1. Taxonomy (NCBI): domain Eukaryota; kingdom Metazoa; phylum Chordata; class Mammalia; order Artiodactyla; family Bovidae; genus Bos; species Bos indicus x Bos taurus. Next base: position 102,695,040 of record NC_040079.1, on the reverse strand, counting down.
TGATACATATCTGTATCTCTCTATCTAATCATCTGTCTGAGAGGAAAGAGGTGACTTCCAGACATAATATTAATTAGGTAACTCTTTTTATAGAGTTCTGATATTAAAAAGTTCTCATTTTCTACTCCAAGGGAGACTGCAAATGATAGCCCCACCCCCAAAAGTTTTTACTCCATGACACTAGTTCTGGAGAAAGTTATTTCTAAAGGCAAGAATTTAGCTTAACTGGTAAAATGAAAACCAACCCTTTCATTACAAATAGCTTAAATCTGTAGTTTCATAACTCCCCCCGGCCATGAACTTCAAAGCCCTCCCAGAGCAGTCCTGGAACAGGTTTCTTATTCTCCGTTTGAACTTCTTAATCAATCTTTTCCACTACCTAGCATTCATGCTTTGGAAGCAGAAGGAAATAGGAATCTGAGTTTTAGCTGAATCAGACATAAACAAAAGCTAGGAGCTTGAGTGAAATGTGCCATTCTGTCTAGCTCTGTTTTAACTAACCCTGTAAAAAAATTTCTGAACTCTTATCTTCTTTAGAATACACTGGATTGAATTGGTCACTTGGATTTGTGAAGAATCTTGTACTTTAAAAATTAATTTATTTGTGTAATCATAGTAGCATTTTAATAGGAATAGAAGAAAACAGGTAGTGGTAAGATACCCTGAATGCATTAATTCCATTTTATCTAGTTTATTCTTGTGATAGAAGCCAATTTATTGCAGTGGTCTGTCTTTTTTTTTTTTTTTTTTTTTTAACCATCTGACCCACTATGGGAGTTCCATGAAGAACAATACATAAAAGCTGGGATTGTAAAGAGGGTAGGGAGTGGTACAGGGTAAAATCAGTTATTGGCAGAGTGTATTTTTTTAAACTTTTTATTTTGTAGTGGACCTAGAGCCAGACATCCTGGAATGTGAAGTCAAGTGGGCCTTAGAAAGCATCACTACGAACAAATTTAATGGAGGTGATGGAATTCCAGTTAAGCTTTTCCAAATCCTGAAAGATGATGCTGTGAAAGTGCTGCACTCAATATGCCAGCAAATTTGGAAAACTCAGCAGTGGCCACAGGACTGGAAAAGGTCAGTTTTCATTCCAATCCCAAAGAAAGGCAATGCCAAAGAATGCTCAAACTACTGCACAATTCCACTCATCTCACATGCCAGTAAAGTAATGCTCAAAATTCTCCAAGCCAGGCTTCAGCAATATGTGAACTGTGAACTTCCTGATGTTCAAGCTGGTTTTAGAAAAGGCAGAGGAACCAGAGATCAAATTGCCAACATCCGCTGGATCACAGAAAAAGCAAGAGAGTTCCAGAAAAGCATCAATTTCTGCTTTATTGACTATGCCAAAGCCTTTGACTGTGTGGATCACAATAAACTGTGGAAAATTCTAAAAGAGGTAGGAATACCAGAACACCTGACCTGCCTCTTGAGAAATTCGTATGCAGGTCAGGAAGCAACAGTTAGAACTGGACATGGAACAACAGACTGGTTCCAAATAGGAAAAGGAGTTCGTCAAGGCTGTATATTGTCACCTGTTTATTTAACTTATATGCAGAGTACATCATGAGAAACCCTGGACTGGAAGAAACACAAGCTGGAATCAAGATTGCTGGGAGAAATATCAATAACCTCAGATATGCAGATGACACCACCCTTATGGCAGAAAGTGAAGAGGAACTCAAAAGCCTCTTGATGAAAGTGAAAGTGGAAAGTAAAAAAGTTGGCTTAAAGCTCAACATTCAGAAAACTAAGATCATGGCATCTGGTCCCATCACTTCATGGGAAATAGATGGGGAAATAGTGGAAACAGTGTCAGACTTTATTTTTCTGGGCTCCAAAATCACTACAGATGGTGACTGCAGCCATGAAATTAAAAGACGCTTACTCCTTGGAAGGAAAGTTATGACCAACCTAGATAGCATATTCAAAAGCAGAGACATTACTTTGCCAACAAAGGTTCGTCTAGTCAAGGCTATGGTTTTTCCTGTGGTCATGTATGGATGTGAGAGTTGGACTGTGAAGAAGGCTGAGAGCTGAAGAATTGATGCTTTTGAACTGTGGTGTTGGAGAAGACTCTTGAGAGTCCCTTGGACTGCAAGGAGATCCAACCAGTCCATTCTGAAGGTGATCAGCCCTGGGATTTCATTGGAAGGAATGATATTGAAGCTGAAACTCCAGTACTTTGGCCACCTCATGCAAAGAGTTGACTCATTGGAAAAGACCGTGATGCTGGGAGGGATTGGGGGCAGGAGGAGAAGGGGACGACAGAGGATGAGATGGCTGGATGGCATCACTGACTCGATGGCCGTGAGTCTCAGTGAACTTCGGGAGTTGGTGATGGACAGGAAGGCCTGGCGTGCTGCGATTCATGAGGTCGCAGAGAGTCGGACATGACTGAGCGACTGATCTGATCTGATCTGATCTGATAGCCGATTAACAATGTTGTGACAGTTTCAGGTGAACAGAGAAAGCACTCAACCATACATATACATGTATTCAATCTCCCTCAAATCCTCTTCCCATCCAGGCTGCCACATAGCATTAAGCAGAGGTCCTTGGGCTGTACAGTATATCCTTGTTGGTTATCCATTTTAAATATAGCAATTTATTTTTAAAAATTAGCTACAGTAATATATCTGGTCCTCCCTGTTCCAGAATCTCATCAAACTACAAAAGCAGCAGAGTTGATTTTGCCTCCCTCTGAACCTAGTGGGGCTTTGTTACCACCTTGATGAATAAAATGTTTTGCAAGTGACACTATGTGATTTTTAAGATTATGTCATAAAAGGGGGCTTGACCTTCCACCTGGTGTTTTCTCTCAGGAGGTGTGTCTAGGGAACTGTAAGATTGTAAGAAATTGGGATTCCTAAAGCTGTCATGCTTGAGAGACCACAATTAGAGGCCACAAAAAGATAGCCTCCTGAAGACTTGGAGCAGTTCAAGCCCCCAGGCTTGAAGAAGCTGGGGGAAGCTATTTGAGTCTGCCCACATCAGCTGCCAGTTATATGAGTGAGCAGGCTTTTAGATGATTCTATCTCTGTTTTCACAGTGTTTTAGCTGACACTAAGTAGAACAGAGACAAGCTGCTTCCTCTACGCCCTGCCCAAACAGCAGATTTGTGAGGAGACTAAATATTGTTATTGTTTTAAGCCAGTAAGTTCTGGAGTGATTTGTTACATAGCATTTGATAACAAGGAAAAGTTGTTATACACTCTAAATTGCATGATATTGATTAATCCAGTCCTTGCTTATCTAGGAAGTAGTATCAGTTTATGATTTATTTATGCACTTTTATTCTTCTACATCTCTCTTCTTCTGCCCATGCCATGGGTTTTATTTTCCTATTAATGTTTAGAATGCGAAAATATTCTAAATGGAGAATGTGGAAAATAAAAAGTAACATCAGGTAATTTGGTTGCCAGAGTCTTTTAAGAGCAATAGTTAGAGAAACAAGAAGGGGAATAATGTTTGCAATAATAGAATAAAATAAGTTATAGGCAGCATTCTATGTGATTTTCCATTGGGGTCACTGCTACTTCAGCAAACAAAATATCTGTTGCATTGCACTTCAAAATCACTAAGTGATTTCCACTACATGCAATCTTCAGAATTTCCACCCCAAACAATAGAAGGAATTTTTAAAAAGTCAAATAAGCAGGGTGACAAAGTTATGACAAACCTAAAGACAGTGAAAGTGAAGTAGTTCAGTCGTGTCCGACTCTTTGCAACCCCATGGACTGTAAGCTACCAGGCTCCTCCCTCCATGGGATTCTCCAGGCAAGAATACTGGAGTGGGTTGCCATTTCCTTCTCCAGGGGAGCTTCCTGACCCAGGGATCGAACCTGGGTCTCCTGCATTGCAGGCAGATGCTTTAACCTCTGAGCCACCAGGGAAGCCCGTGACCAACCCAAACAACTTACTTATTAAATAGCAGAGAAATTAGTTTACCAACACAGGTCCACATAGTTAAAGCTATGGTTTTTCCAATAATCATGTATGGATGTGAGAGTTGGACTATAAAGAATGCTGAGTGCCAAAGAATTGATGCTTTTGAACTGTGGTGTTGGAGAAGACCCTTGAGAGTCCCTTGGACTGCAAAGAGATCAAACCATTCTATCCTAAAGGAAACCAGTCCTGAATATTCATTGGAAGGACTGATGCTGAAGCTGAAACTTCAATACTTTGGCCACCTGATGCGAAGAACTGACTCATTTGAAAAGACCCTGATGCTGGGAAAGATTGAAGATGGGATGAGAAGGGTACGACAGAGGATGAGATGGTTGGATGGCATCACTGACTCAATGGACATGAATTTGAGTAAACTCTGGGAGTTGCTGATGGAGAGGGAGGCCTCATGTGCTGCAGTCCATGTGTCACGAAGAGTCGGACACAACTGAGAGACTGAATTAAATTGAACTTTAAAAGTCAATGTCTCCCCACTTGGACTACAATCTGTCCTTTTTTTTCCCATTAGATTATAAACCTAATTAGACTGATCAATTCTCCATGTTCCACAAAAGTCTTAAATAAAAGTTCATGCAATGAGAAGATGGGATTATTGTTTGATAATATGTAACAAAGAGTTACATATTATTATAACTCTCATATTATTATTGACCCATCCCATAGATGCTGCTAAAGACCTCTGAGCCACAGAAAGGTTTTTACATCTGATTCCAATGAGACAGGCAAAGTGAAAGGACGGGAAGGCTGCAGTGCTGCAGTCCTTGGGGTCCTCAAAGAATCAGACACGACTTAGAGACTGAATAACCAATGGGACATAAGCCCTGCCTCTCAACAGTACTTACTGCTGTCCGCATCCAAAGAACAGCAGTTTCTCTGGGGTAGTCTAGCTCTTTCCATACCTTGGCTAATTAACAAGGAGTGGGTTCCAGAACATAGGTTCATTCTTTAAAATAAAGCCTCCATTTACTTCCTGCTAGGGCAATTATTCTATAATTATCAGGCATCTCTGCTGACTTCTTTTTTTTTTTTTTCCTGCTGACTTCTAATCATACATTTTCTTGTCCATGTTGTCTCTGTGGTTGGTCACCATCACTCTGGGGCACGCACATACACACACAACTATTTTCTGACACCTTGGAAGAGGCACAGGTAACACTGATAAAAATGCAAAATGAGATCAAGAGTATAAGGAAAGGGGTGGATTGAGAAAGAACATCAAGTTCAGTGTTCTCAAGTGAGACTATAGCTTTAAAAAGATCCATGATGCTATGTAATTAAGAACATTTTTATTCTATAGAGCCACTGAATCACTAAGAAAAGTGTATTTTAGAGAAAACAATGTTGCTGTTTTATTTCTAAGACCCAGTTTATTCCAAGTTGCTAATTCTCTGAAAAAACAAATGGGCTATTAAATATTTGATAAAGTACTCAATCTGACTTGAAAGAGAGAAAAAGAAAAAATGCCACAAGTTATGTTTTTTTGCTTACCAAACTGGCAGAAGTAAAAAACTGGAAGCAAGTGGAGAAAGGGATACACTCAGGCATGTTGCTGGCGATCATAAATTGGTGTTATATTCATGGAGAGTATATTAGTTTTCTACAACTGATGAAATGAAAATTTGAGTATCTTTGAACAGAAATTAATGTCTCACAATTCTGGAGGCCCGGAATTCAAAATCAAGGCATTGGTGTGGGCTTGGTCTCTCTGAAACCTCTAGGAGAGTATTCACTGCAGGTTTTTCTCCTAAATTGCGGTAGTTTCCTGGCACCATCAGACACCTGGGTTATCACATTCCCAGTCTTCACATGGCATTCCTGTGTCTGTGTGTCTGTTTCTAAACTTTCCCTTTTTTAAATGACGTCAGTCATACTGGGTTAGGAACAAACCCTACTCCTCTCATCTCAACAAATATGTCTACATTGACCTTGTTACTAAATAAGGTCATATTCTAAGTTACTATGGGTACTGTATTTGGAGGAGATGACATATTTAAAGGGGCTTCTCAGGTGGCTCAGTCAGTGAAGAATCTGCCTGTAGTGCAGAGACATAGATGATGCTGGTTTGATCCCTGGGTTGGGAAGATTCCTCCTCCTGGAGGAGGGCGTGGCAACCCACCCTAGTATTCTTGGCTGGAGAATCTCATGGACAGAGGAACCTGGTGGGCTATAGTTCACGGGATTGCAGAGTCAGACATGACTGAAGCAACTGAGCATGCATGCATGACACATTTAAAATCAACAGAAAGCTATTTACAAATACCTGTCAAAATTTAATTAATTTGTGTCATGTGCATTTAGTACCCATTCAGAAATTAAATAAATTTTAAAAATTCAGTTTTGTATTGAGATACCAAGCAATACGATACTTTCACAGGTTATTTGTACTGGTACATGCCACATCTAAGAGAAAGGATCTGGCAGAGGGAATGCTGTGGAATGGCATTGCTGTGGAAATGGCAAACCTAGTTTCTGAAGTTTTTTAATGCTAAAAATTCACAAAACCTTATCAGAAAGTACGTCAGCAGTGAGGCTTGTTAATGAGGACCCAAGCGGTTTCTGCACAATACTCAGTGACATTCTGTGGATGGACTGAAAAAGTAGATGAGAAATGTTTAAAACATCTACTACAGTCTTTTAACAGTCTGTCAAAAAAAAAAAAAAAAAAAAAAAAACTATGAGAAACTAAAAAAAGAAAAACAATAAAAAACAAACCTTTCCTTTGTTATTTAATGTTTTTATATTTTTCTTGGGTTTCCCTGGTGGCTCAGTTGATAAAGAATCTGCCTGCAATGTGGGAGACCTGGGTTCCATCTCTAGGTTGGGAAAATCCCCTGGAGGATGATATGGTAACCCACTCAGTATTCTTGCCTGGAGAATCCCATGGACAGACGAGCCTGCAGGCTACAGTCCATTGGGTCACAAAGAGTCAGGCACTACTAAGCGACTTTCGCTTTCACTATTGCTAGAATAATACACATGTACTTCTTAGTAGAGAATAAATAATTCCACACAAAACCCACAAAGAATACATATGTGTGTGCACCTGCTAGACTGTTCTGGATATCAAATTATTAATTAGGAAGAATGTCTGTATCAAAGATTTTCACTGTGAAATATTGCCGGATGTGAGATGGAAAAAAAAAAAAAGAAAATACCTGCATTGTTGCTCAAATTGGAAAGAATTCAAATTATTAATGATTAGGGGGATGGGTGTAGAGAATAATTCCAAGTGCAGGCAGATAGTAACATATATCTGTATAATTCAGCTAATTAGGGAAGTTCTATTCAAAATGTGAATATCAAAAATTTTTCTCCAAAATCTTCATTATAGGAGAAAAATTAGTGGTGTTATGTTCTCTGTCTTAGACACAGATACATACACACCCCTGGTTTTGCTACGAAAATAACAAATTGTTCCCTGGGAACAAAATGTTCCTAGGAAGGCATGTTTTATTATTTAAAATTTTATGCTTTTAACAGTCACAGATCTATAAACTGTGCTGGTCATTGAAAAACATAATTTTAAAGAATGTCAAGAATTACATTGTTGCAGTAGTTCTTTGTGTTAAAAACATAACAAAAACTGAAATTATATTACAAAAGAAAATATAATGAATTAGGAAGTAATGAGAATATAATTTACTGTTTTAAATACTTACTGTGTGCCAGGTATTTTTTTATTCATTATCTTTAATCTTTAAAACTACCATTTCTCCAATTGCTTTGATTCTTGCCTTTTCTGACTCCAGTAATTACTGATGTATTTGCCTGAAGAATAGTTCACAAATTTATCCCCTTTCCATTTCTACTATTTTCGTCCCCTTCTTGGCCACCAAATTTACCATAGTTTCTAATTCCATTTTTCTCTGTATCTTGCCTTACTATATATTCTCTACATCATTGTAAGCTGTTTTCCAATCAAAGCTAATGAAAACTCTTTAATTACTAATCATGACCCTAAGAATAAAATACAAGCTACCTACTATGGGACATACGTTTCCGTATGATATGGCACTTCCCAACTCTCTTATCTCATTTCAGTACGCTCTCAGTGGCTAAGCTTCAGAGATCCTGTATTGTCACATTGCCTGAAACACCTACTCCAAACTCAGAGCCTTTGTAACTGTTCATTACTTTGTTGGTTAGGGTACTTATGCTACTCTGTATTTTTAGCTCCTGAACTCTGCTTAAATCACCCATAATTGAGGGGTCTTTCCTTAGTATACTATTTAAAATAAATAGTGCCTTGTCCCTTCATTATTTTCCAACTCAGTCAGCAATAGGTAATCTCCACAGCACTTCTCATAATAGATGCTTATTTTCTTTCTATTTATTTTTCAAATCTTTCTATATTCAAATTATCATTCAAGTTTAAGCGTGAGATGAAAACATTTTCAAACACTAAATGTGTTCATCTTCAGAAAAGGCTAAAAAATATACTTAAAAAGATATATTAAAACCAGAATACAGGAGCAGAATAAAAGCAAAGTCAAGGCACTATATATCTACAGTAATGATAAATTATATTTATGGTATTTAAAAAAATTGAAAAGGGTACAAACTTTTATCTATAAGATAATGTCTGAATAGTTAATGTAAAGCATGGCAAGTATAGTAGATAACATTGCATTCTATAATTTTTATGACAGTGTAAGTTCAGTTCAGTCTCTCAGTCATGTCCGACTCTTTGCGACCCCATGAATTGCATCACGCCAGGCCTCCCTGTCCATCACCAACTCCCGAAGTTCACTCAACTCACGTCCATCGAGTCAGTGATGCCGTCCAGCCATCTCATCCTCTGTCATCCCCTTCTCCTCCTGCCCCCAATCCCTCCCAGCATCAGAGTCTTTTCCAATAAGTCAACTCTTCGAATGAGGTGGCCAAACTACTGGATTTTCAGCTTTAGCATCATTCCTTCCAAAGAAATCCCAGGGCTGATCTCCTTCAGAATGGACTGGTTGGATCTCCTTGCAGTCCAAGGGACTCTCAAGAGTCTTCTCCAACACCACACTTCAAAAGCATCAATTCTTTGGTGCTTAGCCTTCTTCACAGTCCAACTCTCGCATCCATACGTGACCTCAGGAAAAACCATAGCCTTGACTAGACGAACCTTTGTTGGCAAAGTAATGTCTCTGCTTTTGAATATGCTATCTAGGTTGGTCATAACTTTCCTTCCAAGGAGTAAGCATCTTTTAATTTCATGGCTGCAGTCACCATCTACAGTGATTTTGAAGCCCCCCAAAATAAAGTCTGACACTGTTTCCACTGTTTCCCCATCTATTTCCCATGAAGTGATGGGACCGAATGCCATAATCTTCATTTTCTGAATGTTGAGCTTTAGGTCAAATTTTTCACTCTCCTCTTTCACTTTCATCAAGAGGCTTTTTAGTTCCTCTTCACTTTCTGCCATAAGGGTGGTGTCATCTGCATATCTGAGGTTATTGATATTTCTCTCAGCAATCTTGATTCCAGCTTGTCTTCTTCCAGTCCAGAGTTTCTCATGATGTACTCTGCATATAAGTTAAATAAGCAGGGTGACAACATACAGCCTTGACGTACTCCTTTTCCTATTTGGAACCAGTCTGTTGTTCCATGTCCAGTTCTAACTGTTGCTTCCTGACCCGCATATAGGTTTCTCAAGAGGCAGGTCAGGTGGTCTGGTATTCCCATCTCTTTCAGAGTTTTCCACAGTTTATTGTGATCCACACAGTCAAAGGCTTTGGCATAGTCAATAAAGCAGAAATTGATGTTTTTCTGGAACTTTCTTGCTTTTTCCATGATCCAGCGGATGTTGGCAATTTGGTCTCTGGTTCCTCTGCCTTTTCTTTTCTTTTTTTTTTTAAAATAAGACCACGTCCACAGCGGTGACTGTCTTCCGCTTGGCATGCTCGGTGTAGGTGACCGCGTGCCGGATCACGTTCTCCAGAAACACTTTCAGGACCCCGCGGGTCTCTTCGTAGATGAGCCCAGAGATGCGTTTCACACCACCACGACGAGCCAGGTGGCGGATAGCAGGTTTAGTGATGCCCTGGATGTTGTCGCGCAGAACCCTGCGGTGGCGCTTAGCGCCGCCTTTCCCCAGACCTTTGCCGCCTTTGCCGCGTCCAGACATGGCTTCACGAAAAGTAAACCAATAGCAACTCCTCTGCCTTTTCTAAAACCAGCTTGAACATCAGGAAGTTCATGGTTCACATATTGCTGAAGCCTGGCTTGGAGAATTTTGAGCATTACTTTACTAGCATGTGAGATGAGTGCAATTATGTGGTAGTTTGAGCATTCTTTGGCATTGCCTTTCTTTGGGATTGGAATGAAAACTGACCTTTTCCAGTCCTGTGGCCACTGCTCAGTTTTCCAAATTTGCTGGGATATTGAGTGCAGCACTTTCACAGTATCATCTTTGAGGATTTGAAATAGCTCAACTGGAATTCCATCACCTCCACTAGCTTTGTTCATAGTGATGCTTTCTAAGGCCCACTTGACTTCACATTCCAGGATGTCTGGCTCTGGGTCAGTAATCACACCATCGTGATTATCTGGGACGTGAAGATCTTTTTTGTACAGTTCTTCTGTGAATTCTTGCCACCTCTTCTTGATATCCTCTGCTTCTTTTAGTCCATACCATTTCTGTCCTTTATCGAGCCCATCTTTGCATGAAATGTTCCCTTGGTATCTCTAATTTTCTTGAAGAGATCCCTAGTCTCTCCCATTCTGTTGTTTTCCTGTATTTCTTTGCATTGATCGCTGAGGAAGGCTTTCTTATCTCTTCTTGCTATTCTTTGGAACTATGAGAGTATAGTTGTACAATATTATATAAGTTACAGGTATACAATACAATGATTCATAATTTTAAGTTATACTCCATGTATGGTTATTATAAAATATTGGCTATATTTTTATGTTATAAAATATATCCTTTAGCTTATTTTATACCTAATAGTTTGAACTTAATTCTCCATCCCTGTGTTGCCCCTCCCCTCTTCTCTCTCTTCACTGGTAGCCACTATTTTGTCCTCTCTATCTGTGGGTCTGCTTCTTTTTTTGGTATGCTCACTAGTTTGTTATAAATTTTAGATTCCACATATACATTAAATCATATAATGTTTGTCATTCTCTGTTTCATTTCACTTAGTGTAATACTCTTCACGTCCATTCATATTGCTGCAAATGGCAACATTTCACTCTTTTTTATGACTGAGTAGTATTCCTGCATGCTTATGTGTAAGTGCATGTGTGTTTATCACAATTTCTTTATCCATTCACTTACTGATGGGCATTCAGGTTGCTTCCATATATTGGCAAAAATTGTAAATAATTGTAGTTATTGTAAATAATGCTGCAGTAAACACTAGGGTGCATGTCTCTTTTTGAATTAGTCCTTTTTTCATATATATACCCAGGAGTTGAATTGCTGGGTAATGTCGCAGTCCTCTATTTAGTTTCTTGACAAATCTCCATTCTTTCCTACAGTGGCTACACCACTTTACATTGCCACCATCAGTGTACAAGAGTTTTGTTTTGTTTTTCCCACATTCTTGTCAACATTTGCTGTGTTCTTTATGATGGTAGCCATGCTGATAGGTGTGAAGTGGTATTTCATTGTGGTTTTGATTTGCACTTCGCTGATGATTTAGGGATCTATGAACATCTTTCATGCACTGTTGGGCATCTGCTTTTCCTCTTTGGAACAATATCTATTCAGTTCTTCTGCCCATTTTTTAATCAGGCCTTTTTTTTCTGTTAAGTTGTATGAACTATTTATATATGTTAGATATTAACCTCTTATTGGTCATATCATTTGTAAATATCTTCTCCCATTCAGTAGGTTATATTGTCATTTTGCTCTTGGTTTCCTGTGTTGTGCAAAATCTTTTAACTTTTATTATATCCTACTTGTTTGGTTTTGCTTTTATTTCTTTTGCCTTAGGAGACAGATCCAAAAAATATTGCTATGATTTATGTCAAAGAATGTTCTGCCTATGTTTTCCTCTAGGAGGTTTATGGCTTTCTGGTCTTACATTTAAGTAGTTAATCCATTTTGAGTATATTTTTGTGTATGGTGTTAGAGAACATTCTAATTTCATTTTTATTCATGTAGCTGTCCAGTTTTCCCAGCACCATTTATTGTAAAGACTCTCACTATTGTATAGTCTTGCCTACTTTGTCATAGATTAATTGACTGTGAGTGGGTTTTATTTCTGGACTCTCTATTCTGTTTTATTAATCTATGTGTCTGTTTTTTTGTGCCAGTACCATACCATTTTGGTTACTGTAGTTCTGTAATATAGTCTGAAGTCAAGGAGCATGATTCTTCCAACTCTGTTCTTTCTTAAGAATGTTTTGTTTATTTGGGGGTCTTTCTATCTCTATATGGGCTTTCCTTGTGGCTCAGCTGGTAAAGAATCTACCTGCAATGTGGGAGACCTGGATTCAATTCCTGGGTTGGGAAGATCCCCTGGAGAAGGAAAAGGCTACCCACTCCAGTATTCTGGCCTGGAGCTATTTCCATACAAATTATAAAAATGTTTGTTCTAGTTCTGTGAAAAATATCCATTGTGTTTTGATAGGGACTGTGTTCAGTCTGTACATTGCCTTACATAGTATGGTCATTTTTACAATATTAGTTCTCCCAATCCAGGAACATGGTATATCTTTCCATCTGTTTGTGTAGTCTTCAATTTCTTTCATAAGTGTCTTATAGTTTTCAGAATGCTGCTGCTGCTAAGTCACTTCAGTCATGTCTGATTCTGTGCGACCCCATAGATAGCAGTCCACCAGGCTCCCCCATCCCTGGGATTCTCCAGGCAAGAACACTGGAGTGGGGTGCCATTTCCTTCTCCAATGCATGAAAGTGAAAAGTGAAAGTGAAGTCGCTCAGTTGTGTCCGACTCTTAGCGACTCCATGGACTGCAGCCTACTAGGCTCCTCCGTCCATGGATTTTCCAGGCAAGAGTACTGGAGTGGGGTGCCATTGCCTTCTCTGAGTTTTCAGAATATAGGTATTTTACTCTTTAGGTAGGCTTATTCTGAGGTATTCTTTTTGATGCGTATTATATTCTACTTAAAATTTGATGAGAGAGTAGACTTAAATGCTCTGACCAAAAAATAAAGACAGATATGTGAGGTGATGAATGTGTTAGTGAACTAGATGGGAAAAGCACAGTACACATATATCAAATCACCATGATATACCCTCAAAATATATTATAATTTACTTTTAAATTATACCTCAAACCTGAAAGTAAAAAAAAAAAAAAAAAAGCATAAAAAGTGGCTTCTGTATCTTTGTCAGTTTTTTTGAAAACTCAGATGAAGCTGACAATTTCCCAAGGAACTATGACTCAGAAGTGATATAAATATAAACAGAAAATTTATAGTTATATAAGTTAAGTTACCATATAAAATACCTCTTTTCAAAAAGCTTGAAATCAGAAATTCTTATTTCTGAACATCAAAAGAACACACTGTTGTTATTGTTCTGTTGCTAAGTAATCTCTGACTCTTTGTGACCCCATGAACTGCAGAATACCAGGTTTCCTTGTCTTTCACCGCCTACCAGAGTTTGCTCAAACTCATGTCCATTGAGCTGGTGATGCCATCCAACCAGCTTATCCTTTGTTGCCCCCTTCTCCTCTTGCCGTCAATCTTTCCCAGCATCAAGGTCTTTTCCCATGAGTCAGCTCTTTGCATTAGGAACATCAACTTCAGCATCAGTCCTTCCAATGAATATTCACAGTTGATTTCCTCTAGGATTGAAAGATCGATGCATATCATATATAAATGTTAGTCGCTCAGTCATGTCTGACTCTTTGCGGACTGGTGGACTGTAACCCCCCAGGTTCCTCCATCCATGGGATTTTCCAGGCAAGTATACTGGAGTGAGCTGCCATTTCCTTCTCCAGGGACCATATATAAACTCTTTCAGAAGGAAATATCTTCCCCAGTGTTTCACTGGGTGGTTATTACCTTGACAGGAAAATATTTCAAGAACTTGATAGACTCCAAAATTAAAGCTTAGGTTCATAAAGAAACATAGAGGCAAAATTCCTAAATAAATTCCTAGTACATTGAAATAGTATACAAAAATAAAATATCTTGACCAAATAGAGCATTTTCCACAAATGAACAGGTGAGCCAGTGTCAGAAAAATTTATTGATGGAAACCACCATGTTAATGGGTTAAAGGATAAAACTCAGTAATAATTTTAAAAGACAAAAGAAATTTAATGAAATTTAGCACTCAATTGTAAAAAAAAATTAAATGAACTCAGAACTGAAGAGCATGATTTTAATTGATAAAGTGCATTTACCTGTTATCAAGTTAATCATGATTTTGAAAACATTTCAGCAAAATTAGAAATAGGACATGGATGGCTGTTGCCACTTTTCATATTTAATATGTATCAAAGATACTGGTCAAAGTTATTGAAGAAAAAATGTGAGAGGATATGCAGAGGAGGAGAAGAAATAAAATTGTTGATTCTTATGGATATTAAGATGTTTACACAGAGAATCAAAAGAATCTAGACATACAGTTAGAATAAAATAATTAAGAAATTGTGATGTATAATAGGATTAACATATAAAAATACTTCATCACCAGTACTTTTCAATGAGAATACAAATTCATATATCTAGAGTGACTGATATGAATAGAACTATTGTTACAGCATCAAAAACTACTAGCAATTTCTTGTTTTCTTTGAAGAGGTACTAATTTCTAACAATGTATGATTCAGCCAAATGGGAGAAAAGTAGGATCAAGTCAAAAAGGAAAATGAATTAAAATGTATACCTGTGGTGGATTCATTTTGATATTTGGCAAAACTAATACAATTATGTAAAGTTTAAAAATAAAATAAAATTTAAAAAAAATGTGCACAATAGGCTTCAATTAATTGGAAGAAAATATCAGATTGTTCAGGAAAAGTATATTACAATGCTAAGTGTTAGTGAAGATGAGGGGGGGAATTCTCAATGGCAACCCACTCCAGTACTCTTGCCTGGAAAATCCCATGGATGGAGGAGCCTGGTGGACTGCAGTCCATGGGGTCGCTAAGAGTCAGACAGGACTGAGCAACTTCACTTTCACTTTTCACTTTCATGCATTGGAGAAGGAAATGGCACCCCACTCCAGTGTTCTTGCCTGGAGAATCCCAGGGATGGTGGAGCCTGGTGGGCTGCCGTCTCTGGGGTCACACAGAGTTGGACAAGACTGAAGCGACTTAGCAGCAGTATTGAAAATTACTTATTGTCTTCTAGAGACATGGTGTTATACATGGTGTACTTAGCTAGTGGTTGTTTTTCTAGTTACATGCTACCCTTGCAACTTAGAGTGAGGTCTTTAGACCTGTAGCAGCAACATCACGTGGGATTTGTCAGAAATGTAGCCTCTAAGTCCCCACCCTAATCTTAAATCAGAACCTAGAGTTTACTAAGCTCCCCTGGTCATTTCTGTGAACATTAGAATTCAAAAAGCCTTGTCCTAGAAAAATTTGCACATAACTTTCAAGGAAATATGTTGGAAAATGTTCATTCATTCTTAAAGAGACAAATAGAAAAATAAATATCAATTTGCAAAAACAAAAAATGAATGAACGGATATACTCATACAATGAAATATTTAGCAGTTAAAATACATGAGCTAGAGCTACAGGATCAATACTGATCATTTAAAAATACATAATATTGAAAAAAAGCACTAAGTTAGAGGACAATAAGTATGATTTGACAACATTATAAAACAAAGGGCTTCCCTGGTGGCTCAGTGGTAAAGAATCCCCCTGCAGTGCAGAGCTGCAGGAGACATGAGTTCAACACCAGAATAGGGAAGCTCCCCTGGAGGAGGGCATGGCAACCTGCTCCAGTATTCTTGCCTGGAGAATCCCAAGGACAGAGGAGTCTGTGGGAAATAGTCCATGGGGTCGCAAAGAGTCAGACACTACTGAAGCAACTTAACACACACAGACATATAAAACAAAATCACTAAGGGTATGTAAGTATAAACATGTAGATAGAAAATATATACTCAAATATGTGTTGGAGAATTTATGTCTGAAAGGGAGAAGAGAGGAAGGTTTGAAACTTAGAAAAGGAAAAGAACTTCAACCTCATCAGGGCTATTTTTATTTCTTAAAAACAAGGAAATATTGACAGATGTTACTAGTAACTTTTTTGTTTACTGGAAGCAGAATTAATGTATTTGTCATGGTATCTTTTTACTTTTATAGATGCAATTATAATTAAAACATAAACATATAGAAAAATTGGACAAAGAATATAAAATAATTCAAAGAAGAAGAAATGCAAAAGTGCTAAGCATATAAAAAGTAGCTCAGTCTTTCCATAGATTTAAAATAATGAATCACTTACATGTATACCTGTGGCAGATTCATTTTGATATATGGCAAACCCAATACAATATTGTAAAGTTAAATAAAATTAAATTTAAAAAAATCATTACCTAGATTAGCAAAGAAAGAGAATACTTTTGATAGTTTTCACTAAATTAAAAAAAGTAAAACTCTCATATGCTATTGTAGCAATGTAAATTTGTCCAGTTTTAAGTTTGGTTTATGTCTATTATGATTTCTTAATTTTCAAACCTTATTGACAGCAACTCCAATTCCAGGGATTCAGTGTCTAGCTAATAACACTATGTGTAAAGATTTGTGTTCAGTAATGTTGATTACCACATTGCTGAAAATAAGTAATAACTAAAACAATGCAAAAATAGAAGTTAAAAAACGGCATACAGTGAGGAGGGTTAGTTAAAGCAGGGTAGATACATCTTTTCTGTAAAGTGTAGGAATGATCAGAGATCATGGGAGAATTTACATTTTACTTTATGAATTTTTGTTTTATTCAATAGGAATAGTTTTTTTTTTTGAATTAAAAACCCATCATTTTTCAAAATAGGTATAATCCTTTTCATTTATTCCTGTATAGTAAGATTTTTTAAAGTAGTTTTATTTTTTTTTTAATTTTATTTTTAAACTTTACAATATTGTATTGGTTTTGCCAAATATCGAAATGAATCCGCCACAGGTATACATGTGTTCCCCATCCTGAACCCTCCTCCCTCCTCCCTCCTCCCTCCCCGTACCATCCCTCTGGGTCGTCCCAGTGCACCAGCCCCAAGCATCCAGTATCGTGCATTGAACCTGGACTGGCGACTCGTTCCATATATGATATTATACGTATTTCAATGCCATTCTCTCAAATCATCCCACCCTCTCCCTCTCCCACAGAGTCCAAAAGACTGTTCTATACATCAGAGTCTCTTTTGCTGTCTCGTATACAGGGTTATTGTTACCATCTTTCTAAATTCCATATATATGCGTTAGTATACTGTATTGGTGTTTTTCTTTCTGGCTTACTTCACTCTGTATAATAGGCTCCAGTTTCATCCACCTCGTTAGAACTGATTCAAATGTATTCTTTTTAATGGCTGAGTAATACTCCATTGTATATATGTACCACAGCTTTCTTATCCATTCATCTGCTGATGGACATCTAGGTTGCTTCCATGTCCTGGCTATTATAAACAGTGCTGCAATGAACATTGGGGTACACGTGTCTCTTTCCCTTCTTGTTTCCTCAGTGTGTATGCCCAGCAATGGGATTGCTGGATCATAAGGCAGTTCTATTTCCAGTTTTTTTTTAAAGAATCTCCACACTGTTCTCCATAGTGGCTGTACTAGTTTGCATTCCCACCAACAGTGTAAGAGGGTTCCCTTTTCTCCACACCCTCTCCAGCATTTATTGCTTGTAGACTTTTGGATCGCAGCCATTCTGACTGGCGTAAAATGGTATCTCATTGTGGTTTTGATTTGCATTTCTCTGATAATGAGTGATGTTGAGCATCTTTTCATGTGTTTGTTATCCATCTGTATGTCTTCTTTGGAGAAATGTCTATTTAGTTCTTTGGCCCATTTTTTGATTGGGTCATTTATTTTTCTGGAGTTGAGCTGTAGGAGTCGCTTGTATATTTTTGAGATTAGTTGTTTGTCAGTTGCTTCATTTGCTATTATTTTCTCCCATTCTGAAGGCTGTCTTTTCACCTTGCTTATAGTTCCCTTTGTTGTGCAGAAGCTTTTAAGTTTAATTAGGTCCCATTTGTTTATTTTTGCTTTTATTTCCAATATCCTGGGAGGTGGCTGATAGAGGATCCTGCTGTGATGTATGTCGGAGAGTGTTTTGCCTGTGTTCTCCTATACACTTTCTTTAAGTGAGTGCTCATTCTCTCATTTCTCTTTATGTGAATGAACACAGAATATCTCATTGTTGCCTATCACACAACACCAGGAAAAAAAGGGGGATATTTGATATTAGATCCTGAGAATGTCATCAAATAGAAATTCTACTGTGCCTTTTTAGTTCTTCTCCACTCAAAATAAAACACTTAAAATCATTGTTAATACTGCTAGTTCTCTATTGTTGACAGAGAAATGAGTACATGGCCAAGGCACAGAGTTTTATGTAGGTAGTGGATTTTGGCACTGTTTTATGAGAAAGTATGGTCATTGTATTAAGGAATTCAATAGCTTATACATTTTCACTCATTAATATTTAAATTTTATGATTTATTTAACTTGTGAATAATCATTAATAATTAAGCATTATGATTTATTCAAATTGATAATATTTCATCAGTTTAAAATTTAACATTAATCATATTAATCTAAATCATTAAAATCACTGTTATTGAGGAAAAACCACGTGGTATCAGGAGATGAAGAATAAATACATTCCAAAAATTACATACATATAGATTTTTTTTTTTTTACAAAAATTGCACTGAATGTCGTCACTAATTGTTTCATATACATCTGCTTGAAAGCTTCAATTTCTAGAATGTGGAGGATGGCTTTGCTTGCTAATCTGCAACTATCCAAAACATTATAGCCAAGTACTTCTATAATTACTTTGATGACTAGCAAATTTAAGTATACTATATAGATCTACATGCAAACATAGATATGGTTATAAAATTACCTTTTAAAAATTATGTCATGATATAATCCTCATATTTATATAATCCTCTGTGTTGCATGTGGTCACTGCGTTATTTTTGTTCCTTAAATAGTACGCATAATTGCAGCTTGCTTATAGCCAGAATTCTCTTCTTTCACAGGGTAGAGAATGAAATAAGATACTATGACTCCCTTCCCATCTTATTCTCCTTTCCTGACAAGTAAATATAAAGTGTTATCAACTTTAGTTTCAGGTTCTTAGTTATGATGATTTCCCTTCATGTAATAAACTCACAAAATGGTATTTTAGCTCTTTTATTCTGTAGTCACTGCCCTGGCCCCCAAAACACACTTTAATAGAGCATTTTCTGGGACACTACTTTCAGAAATGTCATTACAGCGCTAGAGAATTGGCATTTTCTGTGCCAAGATGTCACTTCTAATAATAGCGTGTCTGAGGAAGTAAAGCTGAGCGAAAGAACCAGCAGGGTGGGGAAGAGCAAGTTTGGCACATCTGTAAATTACAGGGATTTGTGGGATGATGATCTCACCAACAGGGCCTCTCCTCTCCTTCATCAGGATATTCCCTGGTGAAGGGTGGGGCTGTCAGGACCCCACTGTGAACCTTGGAGTGGTGGGAGAAAGCTCCCTGTTGTGTTTCACATTTTAAAGCCATTCACAGATGTTTTGGAGCTCTCTCTCTTGCAGAAGGTAGAGATCAGGTGATGATGGAACTCTTCTTGCCTTGTTGCTAAGTACAGTTTTTATCCATGACAGAGTTCTTACTCAATATGCTTGCTTAATTAGTGTCTATCATGTCCAACTCTTTGCGATCCCATGGACTGTAGCCCACCAGGCTCCTCTGTCCATGGATTCTCCAGGCAAGAATACTGGAGTGGGGTGCCATGCCCAGCTCCAGGGGATCTTCCCCACCGAGGGATCGAATCAAGGTCTCCCGCATTGCAGGCGTATTCTTTACTGATTAAACCACAAGGGCTCTTGTGTACCCTTGGTACCTCAGCCTCTTGGTACCTCAGCCTAGAGCTATTTAAGTAGTCAGGATTAAGTAATGGGCTTTTCTGGTGACGCAGCGTTAAAGAAGTCGCCTGCAACATAGGAGCCTAAGGAGATGAGGATTCGATCCCTGCGTAGGGAAGATCCCCTGGAGGAGGGCATTGCATTATATATAATCAGAAAATAGCATTTAAAAGAGAGATTCCCTACAGACCACAGGGCAGGGACCTGTTTCAATAAAAGCAGTTCTTATCAGGGACAAAAATATCAAATTTTAGGGGAGCCAGGGATGGATAGAAAAATAGAACTAATATAGTTATTTCTGTAGTTCTGATTAGAATGTCAGTTACATACAAGCTGTTTGCTAAGGTAAATGGGACCCCCCCAAAAGTAATTTTCTGTGTTTCTGTCTCCATCACAGCTATTTTGGTTGGTTTTATTTTTATTTTTTTTAGAAAAATAGCACTCTGTGAAAGTGAAAGTCACTTAGTCGTGTCCGTGTCCGACTCTTTGCGACCCCATGGACTATACAGTCCATGGAATTCTCCAGGCCAGAATACTGGAGTGGGTAGCCTTTCTCTTCTCCAGGGGACCTTCTCAACCCAAAGGTTGAACCCAGGTCTCCCACATTGCAGGTGGATTCTTTACCAGCTGAGCCACAAGAGAAGCCCCTATATCTTTTATTTAAAACCAATGACAATCTTTTGAAATTGTTTTTAGATGAAGAAAATAGGATGGTTGAATAATTTGCTCTTAAATGGAAGATTCAAGATTTGAAATCAGTTTTTTGTTAAAACAGTGCTATGTGGCTCCTATATTCTTTTCTAGCTGTAAGTACATTAAAATCCAAATTTAACTTAACAAGGGTTGTTTCCTAGTTAAAAAAACTGAACAACACTCCAGAAACATTGTATTAGACATTCATACTAAACTAGTATCCAATTCCTCCTGGGCTTCCTGGGTGGCACTAGTGGTAAAGAATCCACCTGCCAATGCAGGAGACATAAGAGACATGGGTTCGATCCCTGGTTTGGGAAGATCCCCTGGAGGAGGGCATGGCAAGCCACTCCAGTATTCTTGCCTGGACAATCCCATGGACGGAGGAGCCTGGTGGGCTACAAAGAGTCGGACAGGACTGGAATGACTTAGCACACATCACATGATTCTTCAAAAAGGTTATAGTCTAGTGACTGCCAACAGGTGAAAACCAGGATTGGGGAAAAAAAAAATTTGCAACAACACTAAAGCCATTTCAGAACAAAGTGGCATAAGACACAATAAAGAGAAAATTTAGGATAGGTGTGTTTACTGTCTTCAAGTATTATGTAGGCTGTCACATAAGAGGGATTAACTTATCTTGAATAGCCCTAAGGATTAGAATTAGAAGCATTTGGCACATATTTTTAGCTAAATATAAAAAGTTATTTCTACCTGTCAGAGCTGTCTAAAAATAATTTCAAAAATGCTTTTGTGAGAGAACAAAATTTTCTGTATCTGGAAATTTTCCCACATCATATTTGTTGACATATTCTGGCAAGAATTTTGTTGGCAGGATTCAAAAATCAGGAATTAATATACACATCTTTTAAGGTGCTTTCCTGGTAGCTCAGATGGTAAAGAATCTACCTGCAATGCAGGAGACAGATCAAATGCAGGTTTGATCCCTGGGTTGGGAAGATCTCCTGGAGAAGGAAATGACAACCCACTCTAGTATTCTTGCCTGGATAATCCCATGGACAGAGGAGCCTGGTGAACTATAGTCCATGGAATCACAAAGAATTGAACACAACTGAACAACTAATACTTTCACTTTCCCATGTTTTAAGGGCCTAAACATTACATGACTTCTCAGCTATTTCCTTGTCGCTGCTAGGACTAAGAGGTACTATAATACCCTGAGTGTATCAAGGATGGGAAGCAAAAAAGAAGTGAAGTAGGAAAATTAAAAATAAAAAGGGAAATGAGGGTAAGTGGGTGATGTCTAGGAAATGAGAAGAAAAACAAAAAATCAGGTCATCTAAATCTGTGTCCCATGGGGCTCCTCTGGACAGAGTAGCCAAGATAGAATTGGGCCCCCAGACAGCCTTTCCCTGACCTTTCAAATGTTCACACATTTAATGGTGGTTTAGAGTTGGCTTAACTTGTTGTTATTTTCCCTCTGAGACAGCTTTTTCCTCTTTAGTTAGAAAGGCAGAGCTCTAACTCTGTTGTGGAGAAAAAGCTATTAAAAGGAGATTGTGGTATATAAAATGGAGACACTTTTTTGATCATATTTCAAAGGATTTGAAGAGAAAGACAAGAAAATCAATAAATGCATGGATTCCTTTACACTTTAAAAAGACAATTCTTTCCTTTCTAAAGTCTGTTTCTGGGTGTTCCTGCTGTGAAATCAGTCCATAACACCCAGATTTAATAGAAATTTACTTGGCAAAAGGATAAAATAGTAAACAGAACAGTGGAGTTCAACTGTTTTTCTTCCTTTCTACCTTTGACAAGTGATGATACTTGCAATGGAAACCATGTAATTTTCTGATTATTTTACTTATTTATTTCATTAGAGGAAAGTTGGCATTCAGTTTTATTTCTGAAGTACAGAATCAAGTCCTTTTAATTTATCATCATATCCCAAAGTATTTTGCAGACTTTTGTCTATGACATAGGAACTTTTGTTTTACTGTTTTTTTAGCTAACAAAACCCATAAAGCAAATGTTGTTATATGAAATACTTCAGCAAAGAGAACATCAAGCTAACAATAAAATCCCTGGCAGTTTGTAAGGACAGATGACCATTTTGGATGCTTGATGGGTTATTCTAAAAAGCAATTCATCTTGAGAATAAAGAATATTCTTTGCTTGCGGGGATTTTCTCCAAACCAAATCCCTTCTAAAATCTACTCTCTTAATAAATATGAAAAGGAGGCAGAGTCTTCTTTATTGCAATAGGAATTTTATCCTGATTCATCTACATCTTTTAGTTTTTGCTGGGAATACTAGACCCTGTTATTTTTTCTCCCTCCCTTTTTCTGTCTTTGAAGTTCATATCCAGTTTTAATTAAACTTTTTAAAAATGTTGAGATATTGTAGATTCACATATATTTGTAAGAAAATATAGAAATCTTATGTATCCTTTACTCTGTTTATTCTAATAGCATTTTTCTAAGCTGTAATACAATAACCAGGATATTAACGTTGATGGAGTGCAGATGCAAAATGCAAAATGCTTCCTCTAGTGTACCTCGTACTCATATTGTTATTTTCTAGCCACAGTTTTTCCTCCTGCCCCTACCCATTCCTTAACCCTTGGCAATCACTAGTCAGTTCTCTAGTTCACAAGTTTTGTCTTTTCAAAAATGTCATTTAAATAGAATCATATAGTGTCTTAGTCTGCTCATGCTGCCATAACAAAATATAATTGATTCCATGGCTTAAACAACAGGAATTCATTTTCTCACAGTTCTGGAGATTGGAAAATCCAAGATTAAGGTGTTGGACAATTTAGCTCTTGATGAGAGCTCTCCTTTGAGAAAAGTACATTCTAATTGTGGAGAGAGAATATAAGCAAGTACTCTGGCATCTCATTTTATTCACATCATGAAATCTTTACCCTCACGATCCCTTCTACCCCTGTAAATACCATCGCTTTGGGGTATAGGGCTTTGACATAGGAATTTTGGAGGGAAACAAAATATTCAGTCTATGATATAGAATATTGAACCTCTGAAGACTGACTTCTTTCACTCATCATAATTGTCTGAGTCATCCAAGTTTTTGCATGCATCAGTACTTTTTTTTTTATTGCTGAGTACTATTCTCTGTTAAGGATTTGCTGTGGTGTGCTTAATCATTTACCTGTTGAAGGACTCCTTGGCTGTTTTCAGTCAATCAGCTCTTACAAATAAACTGCTATAAACATTTGTGTACCTTTCTTTTTTTTTTAATGGGCCTGAATGTAACTATTCTTTCCTCTGTGATAAATGCCCAGAAGTACAATTGCAGGGTCATATGTGAATTGCATGCTTAGCTTTTAAAGAGACTGTCAAACTCTTTTCCAGAGGGCTCTACCTTTTCACAGTCACACCAGTAATTTTCCTATTTTCTAATTATTTTTTTTAATTGTTAAGTTTGGGGAGTTGGTATTCTGTTGCTTCATTCTTTGTTGGATATGTGGTTTGCAAACATGTATTTTGTCCTGTCTGTAACTTGTGTTTTAATCCTTTAATAATAGAGTATCAAGAAAAACAAGTTGATAATGTTATTGATGTTCAATTTATCAAAATTTCATTTTGCTTTTGGTGTCAGTTTTAAGAACTCTTTGGCTAGCTCTAAATCCAAGGATTTTTCTCTGTTTATTTTTTCTTAAAGTTTTAATTTTACATTTAGGTTTGTGATTTATCCTGAGTCATGCTTGTATAAAACATGATTCCTAGGTTAAGTTTAATTTATTTTGCCTTTGGATATCCCATTGCTTCATCACTCTTTGTGGAAAAGTTTCCTTGATTGAATTGCATAGCATTTTTGTTTTTTAAATGACAGAGAATTTCAAATGAAGCAAAGAGTTTAGCTCCCCGTTCTAAACTAAGGTGTTTTTTTTGTTTGTTTTTTTGGGGGGTGGGCAGTTTGGTCAGACTCCTCCCATACTCTACATGCCATCATATGATTTTGTACCCAGACAAAAACAACACAAAATTGGTGACCATTCTCTTAATTTTTCAATCAATTACCTAAATTCTCATTTAGTTTTTTCTTACTGATTTGCTTTTGGTTGTGCTGGGTCTTCATGCTGTGAGCAGAGGCTGCTCTCTAGCTGTGGTGGTCAGGCCTCCTTATTCTGAGGCTTCTCTTGTGGAGCACAGACTGTAGGCACACAGACTTCAGTAGCTGTGGCTTGCTGGCCTTGGAGTGCTGACTCTGTAGTTGTGGCATACAGACTTAATATTATTTCATCTTACTGCCAAACCAATTTGTGCTTGGCAATTGACCTGGCAGATAAAACCTGTGCCTGTGGTAATGGGTGACCAGTCTTTGCATATTCAGATCCTTGTGGATGGAGTCTGTAGTTGTTTTTTAACCAAGGAATTGGTAAATTCTTTTAAATTCTGAAAACACAAAATTCTTTGGAACTTCTTTCCTAGGTAATTGGGCTACTAATTCTCAATCTGTTCTTCCAAGAAAGGCTTTTCACAGATACCAAGATGATTTGTTCTTCTTCAATAAAGTACAGTCCATGGCTTTCCTCAAATTAAAAAAAAAAAAACCCAGAAAACAAAAACAAAAACCCTATGTTCAAATGAAAGATGCTCTAATCTCTGAGAAGGGAATGGAGAAGATATGGTTCTCATTGCTAGTTTAACCTTAAAATCAGTATCTCTTGGAGATAATATATTTTTAATATCTCTAAAATGTTTGTTTTCTAAAGTTTAAAGAAGGGAGGCGGGGAAAAAAACAAAAAACAACCTGCTTTTGAAAGCAAAGAAAAGTAGAAATCGGAAGGTCAAATGACCTTCTCAGAACTTCTGGGCCACATCTATTTAAAATTTATCTTTGTGTGTTATATGCACCTGAAAAATGCTAGCTACACTCCAGAAATGTTTATTCCAAGTGAAAGTTTTAAGACTCATAAATGTATTTTCTCTTAGATTTCATGTTGAAAAACTATTTGCAGAATAGTGAAAGAAAAAAGGAAACTGTGTACTTGTATTTCATAAATATGCAATATGTACAATCTCAGGTCCCTAAAGTTTATCTTTATTTGCAAGGTCACTTGCTTTCGTTGTGAGTTATCTATACTTCCTCTTCTCAATCACTGAAATGGATCTCTGTAGAAACGCAATAATCTTGAGATTGAAAGGAGTAACATATTGTTCTAAGGACAGGAAAGTTAAAGGGAATAAAATGCTATGTTTTTTGTGACAGGCAACTGAGGTGGCACTTGGTGGGAAAAAATGCCTTTTGCTCCTTAGAATGGCAAGTTAATGTCATAACAGTATTGCCAACTTTGAGAGTTGCCCCTTTTTCAAAGTCATGTCTTCAAAAAAATCTCAACAAAGGGTAAAGCAAGAGTATTTTTGGGGCAAAAATATATTAATTTTCTAGTTTGAATTTCTGACTGTTATCTGTATAATTAATGGTTTGACTTCACATCAGTATACCCGAACTTCTTTAAAATAGTTTTTTTTTTTTTTAATGTTAAATTGTGACAGCTGCTTTGATTTTGACAGACATCCAGTGAAGTGTTTCCGATGCAATATGACAGTGCCAGCCATGACGTTAATTGCATCTTTTGTGGGAAAATGCCACATATAACATTTCAAACAGAATCCAAGCACCAGGATAGCTATTCATTTATTTCATTTTGCAATAGAACTCTGAAATATTGGCCTTCATTTTGTCTTCCTTAGTTTCATAATTGACTGTTTTAACTATATGCACTGATCACATTAGCCAGCACTATCAGTTAAATAGACTGGCATCAAGTATGTCTGTTATCAAGAGCATATTATATCCAATTCATTTAAGGAGAATATATTAGAGCTTTAAGTTGTATTTTTATTTATTCAAAAATAATTTGAGAAACAAACAAGCCAGAAAGTCAAAAAATGTGAAATGCAACTTCGACTTAGAGGCTTTGATATGAATGTGTACAAAAAATGGAATTAGAATTTCTTGAATTCTCTGTTGCTTCCTTTCTCTCTCTCTCCCTTTTTTTTTTTTTTTTGGTTTGGACATCTTTCTTAATATGAATTTAGTGTTATGGCTAAATTACTGCATTGTATGCATGCATTCATTCATTCATTCATGTGTGTGTGCATGCTAATTACTTTCAGTCATGTCCTACCCTTTGTAAACCCATGGGCTGTAGACTGCCAGGCTCTTCTGTCCATGGGATTCTCCAGACAAGAATACTGGAGTGAGTAGCCATGCCCTCCTCCAGTGGATCTCCCCAACCCAGGGACTGAACCCACGTCTCTTACGTCTCCTGAGTTGGCAGGCAGATTCTTTACCACTATGCCATCTGCATTCATTTGCATATTGATTTAATAAATATTTTAAAACTTTATTTCTTTTCAGGAACAGTGGTGAGCAAAACCGTAACTGGTTGCTGCCTCCATAAGGGTCACATTATATCAAATATTGCTTTAAAATGATGTATAATTAGTATCATCATGTGGCCCAACTTTTCTTACACTTATAGTCAGCTTCAGCCTTTGGGGCATAAAAAGTTTACCTAGACTCAGAAGGTCCAAATTTTACCCTGCTGCTGCTGCTGCTGCTAAGTCACTTAAGTTGTGTCCGACTCTGTGCAACCCCATAGACGGCAGCCCACCAGGCTCCGCCATCCCTGGGATTCTCCAGGCAAGTACTCTTGGGTTGTCATTGCCTTCTTCAATGCATGAAAGTGAAAGTGAAGTCGCTCAGTCGTGTCCAACTCTTGGTGTCCCCATGGACTGCAGCCTACCAGGCTTCTCCCTCCATGGGATTTTCCAGGCAAGAGTACCTAGAAGCACTGAAGTAATTTTATCATAATTCCATTTTTTTTAGCTTCCAGTTGTACTCCTCACCAACATGTTGCTTGAGAGCTTAAAAAAAAAATCATATTCATTTACAAGACCCCATTGCCAACATCAGGAAATGAAAATATTCCTGTTTATTTTCTGACTTGTTATTGTCATGTCAGTACAAAGAAAATAAATAACGCACATGGCAATAATTAAGTCTGACCATGGGAAACACTTTTCCTGAACCAACCATTGTCTTTCGGGTTCAGTAGTGATGATCAATCCTATTCTATAATAGCTATCTCCACAATGATAATGTCAGTGTTTGTAACAGATTTGTGTTCATGCTGTTGCAATGTAAAAAAAAAAAAAAAAAAATGCTACCAGCAACTGGTACTCTCTGATGTCCTTGGAAACATTAGCCAAAATATAAAAGTTCAATATCCATTATTGATGAGGACTCAGGAGAGACATGTAGAAATAGTTAAGAATATATTGATTATCAGAGTTACTAAGATACTGAAGAGACTAAATGTCCTCATTTTGCTATTGAGAATTGTGGGACATTAATAAGCACTAAATAACATGATGCATTATTCACTTGATTACAGAAGATGTTATCACAGGCTGTTTAGAGAGACTGGGAACTTGTTTTCAGCTTTGACTCATTACTTAAATATAAGTGATCTTCAAGGTTCTATAACCATCTCTCTTTTTATCTTTATACTCACCTTGAGTGAATTTGTATATTCTTATGACTTTAACTCCCTGAGAAGGAAATGGCAGCCCACTACAGTATTCTTGCTGGGAAGATCCCATGGACAGAGGAGCCTGGTGGGCTACAGTCCATTGGGTGGCAAAGAGTCAGACATGAATGAGTGACTGAACACACGCACATGACTTTTAACTGTATTAATGGCTGTCAAGTCTAGACTTCATTACTAAAGATGATTTTCAACAGTTTGTTCTATATGTTCATGTTCTTAATTTTTTATTGCAATACCTTCAAAATTTGCGTTGCTGCCCCCAGTTTTGTTCAACATCTTATGTTTCTTTAATTGTTGTCCCTTTCAGATTGCTTGCATAAAACATTGGTAATGACTTTGTCTTCTCATCCTAACCTCCATCTCTAGGTTGCCAAAATGAGCAAATTTTTCTATCTTTGCTCATGTTATTCTATTTTTCACTCTTACTGCTATTTCTCTACAGGAAGTAATATTGTTTCCATACATACTTGCCTATTTACAACAGCTTTCCAACACATACTGTCTCAGAATTTTCTGAAGAAAATGTATAGAAATTGGTCTTATTCCTGTGCTGCTAACAATGATCTTAACACTCCAGATACATCAGCCTGACGTGCAAGGCTTCTGCTCATGCCCACTTCGAAACCATTCTCCACATACACCAGAGGGACATATTCAAAATAAATCAGAGCATGTCCCAGATCTGCTTATGAAAATGATGCTAGAAGCTTCCTATTGCTTCTAAAGTACAATCTAACCTCCGTTCCCAGCTGAAGGGATGTTCATGACCTGACCCTGACTACTTGCCTACCTGCTCATACCTATCTGTGCTACTCTATTCTTTGCTTGCTATGTTCTGGAAACACTGACTTTGATAATCAAAGCTACATAGTTCATAAGGTATTCTTTTAAGTACCAACTGGGAGAGCAGAGAAAATAATGTCTTGCCAACTTAAAAAGAAAGGAGAGAATTATATAGAGAATAATTGCTATAATTCAGTTTCCATTACCACTAATAAAGAAAACTGAGGCTGTCATAATCACTAAGAATTTTCATTAGTAGGCTTCTATTTTATCATAAAAGTCTGAAAATGGTTGAGCTGTGATTTTTGACATAATTCCTGAGCTTGTATGAGTGTGTAAATATGAATGTATAACTTCACTCATAGGAAACAGTCAAGATGTGAATATAATAATTACATATAGGTTATCCTTCTACTTAAAATGAGTTATATTTCTGGAAAAAAATACAGATGTTTCACAATTTTAGTAGATTTTAAAGTAGTCACTTTAGCTTTTCCACAATCTTAGTTGACTTTAATATAGTTTCCTACTCATTTTGAGCACTTTTTACCTGTAATACTTTTGCTCTGGTTCACCATCATCAGGATACTTCCCTTTATATTATATTCATAGACACAATTCCTTGTTTTGTAATTCAGTATTTAAATTTTGCAGTTTATTATATTTAATATTTAAATACCTTTTCAGGTGTGAATAACTGCATTGTGTACAAAGCAGGGAGATAAACAAGACTGAGTTGCTACAGCCTGGTCAGGAGACCCCATGATCAATAACTTACCTTGTATATTCCTATTGATCCTTTAACTTAATTTCTTTATTTCCTTCTCTTCCCAAGATGAGAAGACAATTGTGAAGCCTCCTAATGAGCTAACATAGACTCAAAAGATCATAGGCTCTGGAGGTACATTAAATAGGGGACTTGAAGAAAATCTTCAGGCAGGAAGTAGTTTGATTCTTGAGAAATTTTGTTGCCTTATTTCTTTGTGTGCTACTTTTATTAGCTGTCAGTTGTTATAAAAACTCTGTGTCTTAAATAGATTTATGGAGAGCTTATGATTTTTATGTTGAACAAAAACTGAAACCAAAGGCCTGGATGTTTATGTCCTGATGTATTAATGAAAATCATAGACAATAATACCCACTTGCACACAGATCTGTGAGTTGTCATATCATGATATAATACTATTAAAATATTTAAAAGTTCACTGAATCTCTTTTACATCAATAATAAACATTTACTAGATTTTGTAAGCTGTTGTCAGATGATAACTTGTGTTACTTGTAGAAAAACTGGCAGTTTCGTTATCAAAAATAAATTAGAAATTTATCAATGGGGAATTGTATTTGAAATGTTTTAAATCTAAATTCATATTTTTGAAGGATTTTCTTCAGGAGAATATATGATTATTCCCATAATTTTTCTAAGATCACATTCTCTAACTTCAAAATTCTTTACTTCACCTGTTCATTCATTTTAATAATAGAACATTGAAAATTCTACAGAAAGCAGTCTGTTTTTACAGTCATTCTGGGCTATGTTTGTGAATGGTTTAGGGACAGAGAATTAAATCTGCATGAAATCATCACATTTCCCTAGATGTCACCGTGAAATTAGTACTTTCTCCTGAAAATTTCCATGAAATTACAAAAATTATTGCATGTTTGTCTCTGGATAACTTGCTTGAAAAAATAAAGGAGACTGAGTCAATCTGTCTTGTATCTCAGTTTCTGGTATAGCTAATTATTCAGGAAGCTGCTGCTGCTGCTGCTGCTAAGTCGCTTCAGTCGTGTCCAACCCTGTGCGGCCGGCCCCATAGACGGCAGCCCACCAGGCTCCCCCATCCCTGGGATTCTCCAGGCAAGAACAATGGAGTGGGTTGCCATTTCCTTTTCCAATGCGTGAAAGTGAAAAGTCGCTCAGTCGTGTCCGACTCTCCGTGACCCCATGGACTGCAGCCTACCAGGCTCCTCCATCCATGGGATTTTCCAGGCAAGAGTACTGGAATGGTGTGCCATTGCCTTCTCCAATTAAGGAAGCTAATATATAATAGCTAAGCTTATAATACCATAATTTAAACAGTAGAAGAAAAGGTGTACAGTTTATATAAGAAAATTTTAGAAGGTGAGTCTTTAAACATCTAAATCCCTTGACCAGAGAGCCCTAACTTCTGTTTGTTTCCAATGAATGACAGACTATGGCATATACACACGTTTTCATTTTTGTCAGTTTCCTATTTAATGGTAGCAACTGTTAGGTAAATAATGGAATACTCTATATTATCATTAAAACTGGCTAAATTTATGAATTAACTACAATAAAAGCTACTTTAAAAAATTTTATGGGAATGTCTTTTCAAGTATGATTTAAAGAAAATACTTAGATTACATGTACACCCCAGCCTAATGTTAGTATGGGACATCTTTTAAAAAAATATTTATTTTTAATTGAACGATAACTCATTTACACTGTTGTATTGGTTTCTGCCATACATCAACATTACTTAGCCATAAGTATACATATGTCTGCTCCCACGTGAACCTTTCTTCCAGCTCCCCACCCATCCCATCCCTCTAGGTTGTTGCAGAGCACCGCTTTCAGCTCCATGAGTGATATAGCAAAAGCCCACTGGCTATTTTACATTTTATATATGGTAGTGTATATGTTTCCATGCTAGTCTCTCCATTCATGCCACCCTCTCATTCCCACTCTGTGTCCACAAGTCTGTTCTCTGTGTCTGTATCTCCATTGCTGCCCTGCAAATGGGTTCACTGGTACCATCTTTCTAGATTTCATATATATGTGTTAATACACAATACTTGTTTTTTCTCTTTCTAACTTCATTCTGTATAATAGACTCCAGGTTCATCCACCTCATTAGAACTGACTCAAATATGTTCCTTTTTATGGCTAAGTAATATTCCATTGTACATATAAATCACAGCTTCTTTATCCATTCATCTGTTGATGAACATCTAGGCTGCTTCCATGCTCTAGCTATTATAAATAGTGCTGCAGTGAACACTGGGGTGCATGTGTCTTTTTTCAATTATGATTTTCTCAGGATATATGCCCTGTTGTGGAATTGCTGGGTCATATGATAGATTTATTCCTACTTTTAAAAGGACTCTCCATACGGACTTCCATAGTGGCTGTACCAGTTTGCATTCCCACCAGCAGTGCAAGAGGGTTCCCTTAACTCCACACCCTCTCCAGCATTTATTGTTTGTAGATTTTTTGATAATGGCCATTATGACCAGTGTGAGGCGATATCTCACTGCAGTTTTATTTGTTTTTCTCTAGTAATGAGCGATATTGAGCATCTCTTCATGTTTTTATTAGCTATCTGTATATCTTCTT
Organism: Bos indicus x Bos taurus; assembly: GCF_003369695.1. Classification (NCBI taxonomy): domain Eukaryota; kingdom Metazoa; phylum Chordata; class Mammalia; order Artiodactyla; family Bovidae; genus Bos; species Bos indicus x Bos taurus. The sequence goes on along the minus strand of NC_040079.1, from coordinate 102,662,681 downwards.
TGGAGAAATGGCTGTTTAGGTCTTCCACCCACTATTTGATTGGGTTGTTTGTTTTTCTGGTATTGAGCTGTCTGAGCTCTTTATGTTTTTGAAAGTAATCCTTTTTCAGTTGTTTCATTTGCCTTTATTTTCTCCCATTCTTAGGGTTGCCTTTTCACCTTGTTTATAATTTCCTTTGCTGTGTAAAGGCTTTTAAGTTTAATTAAATCCCACTTGTTAATTTTTGTTTTTATTTCCATTGAGATAGGAGGTTGTGCATAGAGGATCTCACTGTGATTTAGGTCATAGAGTGTTCTGCCTATGTTTTCCTCTAAGAATTTTATAGTATCTAGTCTTACATTTAGGTCTTTAATCCATTTTGAGTTTATCTTTGTGTATGGTGTTAGAAAGTGCTCTAATTTCATTCTTTTGCATGCAGTTCTGCAGTTTTCCCAGCACCACTTATTGAAGAGATTATCTTTTCTACAATGTATACTTTTGCCTACTTTGTCAAATATAAGGTGTCCATAGGTGTGTGGGTTTATCTCTGGGCTTTTTCTCTTGTTCCATTCATCTATATTTCTATTTTTGTGCCAGTACCATACTGTACTGACTGTAGCTTTTTAGTATAATCTGAAGTCAGGAAGGTTGATTCCTTCAGCTCCATTTTTCCTTCCCAAGATTGCTTTGGCTATTCAGGGTCTGTGTTTCCATACAAATTGTGATTTTTGTTGTTGTTATTGTTCTAGTTCTGTAAACAATGCCATTGATAAGTTGATAGGGATTGCATTGAATCTGTAGATTGCTTTTAGTAGAATAGTCATTTTCACAATATTGATTCTTTCAATCCAGGAACATGAAATATCTGTCCATCTGTTTATGTCTGTTTATTTCTGTTTATTTCTTTCATCAGTGGCTTACAGTTTTCTGTATACAGCTGTTTTGTCTGCTTAGGTAGGTTTATTCTTGGGTATTTTATTCTTTTTGTTATAATGGTAAATGGGATTGAGTCATCAATTTCCTTTCCGCTTTTTCATTGTTATTGTATAGGAATGCACATGATTTTTGTGTATTGATTTTATATCCTGAGACTTTACTTAATTCACTGATTAGCTCTAGTAATTTTCTGATACTAATTTTAAAGTTTTCTTGTAAAGTATCGTGTTGTCTACAAACAGTGAGAATTTTGCTTCTTTTACAGTCTGGATTCCTTTTATGTCTTTTTCTTCTCTGATTGCTGTGGCTAGGACATCTTTAAGTATAAAATTTTCCTTCATATGTTGAGGTTATACATCCTCACATTTTTATTTATCTTTTTAAAGATCTATTCCTCTATTTATGGTGTGCTGGGTCCTTGTCACAGTGCATGAGCCTCTCACTGTGGTGGCTTTTCTTGTTGCAGAGCACAGGCTTCAGGTTGAGGAGCTTCAGTGGTTGCAGTGTATGGGCTTAGCTGCTCTGCGGCATGTGGTATCCTCCCAGACCAGGGACCAAACCCACGTACCCGGCATTGGCAGGTGGATTCTGAACCAGTGAACCACCAGGGGAGTCCCATTCCCACACTTTTAATGTCACATTTGGACTTGTGACCTGTATTGTCCCTCTTCATAATTATGGCTTCCTGTTTCACTGACACCGCAGATGATATGAGATTTGCCTGGGCCAATGACGTGCGAGTGAAGGGGCTCTGTGCCAACCTTTGAGTATGTCCCTTAGAGCCATTGTATGGCTCTGCCACAGTGTTCTTTCCTTCTGTCATAAGACCAGATTCTCTAGCTAGGGGCTACTTCTTCATCCCAGACTGCATGAGTCACACAATTTGGAGGAATGAAGCTACACAGCTGTCAATCCACAATGATTTTGTGATATGGAGTGAGAATCCTTTACTCTTTTTAGGTAAACACATTGAGAATGGGAATTTTTTGCTTCAGTAAAACTTAACTGAAATTGATTAATACAGTGAGCAGGTCAAGTGTAAAATTATTTCAGCTTGCTGAATTGGAAGATTATTCATTGATATTTATTTTCTTATTTTTTGAATAAAAGTAAAAGAAATGTTATCATGCTATTCACCCCAACTCCTGAGGAGTGATGTGTGTGAAAAGAGGAGAACCAGGGAGGTGTGATCCTGGAAACCAAGAGAAAAAAAAAACTTTCAAAAAGAACAAAGTATAAGAGTGTCATATTATGATGAGTATTAAGTAACAAGTACTGAATAACATTTGGGTTTGACAACATGAGAATCTTTGGAGTTGAAAAGGGTGGTTTCAGTGTATTTGTGCATGTAAAATCCTGATACAGAGAGGCTTAAGAGAGACATTAAGGAAGGAATTTTGTTGTTGTTTAGTTGCTAAGTTGTGCCCAACTCTTAGTGATCCCATGGGACTATAGTGACCAACTTCTCTGTCCATGGGACTTCCCAGGCAAGAATACCAGGGTAAGTTGCCATTTCCTCCTCCAGGGGATCTTCCCAACCAAGAGATCGAGCCTATGTTTATATCTCCTGCATTGGTAGGTGGATTCTTGACTGCTGAGACCCCAGGGAAGCCTTGGAAATTCTTTTTCTGCAGTTTGGAGTACTCAGTACCCTGAATAAACATATTCCTGAAAACAGCAATCTCTGTAACATAAACAACAAGTAGTAATAAACAAATAAATAAATTTGGAAGAAAATTCTTAGTGAAGGAAATGAAGAATCCTCAAAAGGCAAAGATAACATGAATGCTGGAATCCATAAAGATAAGAGTGTGCTCAAGCCACTTTTGAACTTGTAGATTCCTCCTTAACTCTGGTGACAAAGGAAGCTGATTTTGATAGCCACAAGTTAGCCAGGGGTCAGGGAACTAATCCTAGAGACTGCCCAAGTAAAAAACCTAATTGAAGATGCAGAAATTGAAATCCTAATTGAAATCCAAGATTGATACCAACTCAATATAAGAGAAAACTAAAAATAACCTTACCCCCCAAAATGGAAAATAAAACCTGACTATTTAAACTTGGTGCTACATGGGGAAGGTGTGAGAGAGATTTTGCTTTGAATATTTGAAAGCAATTTCTTTATCTCAAGATTTGTACCTAACTGATGAAACCAAAACAAAACAAAACAACAACAAAAAAAACAACTGTAATCTAAAGTATTTTTTTTAAAACAGCCCCGAATATGTTGTGCTTTCAGAAGCCTGGCAAGAAAAAGCATATCATCTCTGGAGGAATGTGTTTTCAATACATAACTTAAAATAATAACCTAAAGTACAAGAAAATGAAATCAGAGATAAGAATCACAAAATATGAGAGGAACCTAGACTCTAGGACTGGAGCTGACAAAAACCATTAATAACTGAAGTAAATCTATAAAGCATTCAAGTATTGCAATATCATTATAAATTCACTGTTTCAAAGAGAAAATCCTAAGTCAGAAATGGAAGATATAAAAATTTAAAATGGTATGGATGGATTAAACACCGAAAGGACACAGGTAAAGAAAAAATTAGTGAGCTTATGAAATTCAGAGGGAGGAATTGAAAATTGCACAGAAAGATAACCAATAAAATATATGAAGGAGAGGTTAGAAGACACTGAAATTAGAATGAGCATGTCTAATACATATCTAATCAATGAAGAATAGGGAAATCATATGAGGGACAAATTTAAACTGAGCATTGTTGGCCAAGACAACAAAACCAGATTCAGGAGGCCCACTAACTAGATTTAAATATTCCATACAAGATAAATAAAAAGATAGTCAGTCAGATCCAAGCATATCATAGACCTAGAACACCAAGCATAATATTAAGTTTGTAGAAGTCAGAGATGAATTAAAAAAAAAAAAAAAAAAAAACTGTTTTCTTTTTTTTTTTTTAAATAAGCAAACTGGCAACCCAACTACTCACAGCAGCAGACTGTTAAATCATATTTTCTGTGTGCTGATAAAAAAATAGCTCAACCTCAAATTATATAGCAAGCAAAGTTATATTTTGAGAATTATGGTTTAAAATCAAGACAATTTCAGATAAAAAGAAGGCATTTAACACTAGCAAAACTTACACCAAAATTTCTTCCTGTAGAAATATAATTCAAGAAGGATTTTAATTTAATTTGGAAGGGCTGAGAAGTGAGAATAAATGATGCACACAGATGCACACAGGAAATGGTTAATATTTGTGTTATACATAAACCTTGCGTGAAAAACAAAGTTTAACACTTACAATGTTATATGGGAAGAAAAGTATAACTAAAATGCTGAATAAACATTACCTTGTAAGTTAGGAAGGTGGTCAAAGAGTGATTTGTCTCTTGTATTGCTTGAGAGAATCACGGTACTGAAAAATATAACTTTTCTGTTAAACATAATGCCAAAATCACTAAATTAATAGAAATTGAATGTCTCCAAAATGAAGAAGAAGAAAAAATAAAATGAAAATTATTAAATACATCAAAATAAATAGAGGACAGGGGACTTCCCAGATGGTGCTAGTGGGAAAGAGACTGCCTGCCAATACAGGAGACACAAGATGTGGGTTTGATCCCTGGGTCAGAAAGGTCCATTAGAATAGGAAGTGCAACTCACTTCAGTATTTTTGCCTGGAAAATTCCATGCGCAGAGGAGACTGGTGGGCCACAGTCCATGGGATTGCAGAGTCAGACATGACTGAACACATTCTATCAAAGAAATACTAGAAACTTTTTAAACAGAGGAGGAAGAAAAGAAAAAGGAACCAGAAAAAGAGTACAGAAAATGATAGGATTATCTTAAGTATATCAATAATCACACAAAATTGCAATTAGATGACAAGGATTGCAGATAGGATTTAAAAATTCAGTTATAGTCTATTTTAAAGAGACTAACAAAAATATAAGGAGAGTTTTCCAGTTTTCAGTTCAGCACATAAGGAGCTTAGACGTTGTCACTCTGTTCTAAGGAATAAATAGATGAACAAACTAAAAAATCAACAACTCAGTTCATTCCAAGAAGTGAGGTTGCAGGGCAAACCATTGCCACCAAATTTGAGAGATGGACAGGGAAACAAGACCTATTGGAGCCTAAATTCTCAAGCAGAATTCTCCACAGGAACCAGTACTGGGATAGGAAAATCTGAAAATAATGAACAGGTTGTCAGGGATCAGGGTAAAAAACTCAGAGAGGTAAAAACACTGTGGGCACCCCCTGATCATGGGGGTGGGAGGTGGTGGGGATTAACTATATACCCTTGTGAGTTTTACTTCCAGGAACTAGACTAGGTTTCCGTAGTGAATATTGCAGAGAAAAAGAACCCTCATACTTCCAACAAGAGAGGAGGGGGACCATACTGAAATAGGCCAGAGAAACCTGTCCTCCTTCACAAAAACTTCCTTTAGAAGAAGCTGTTTAAGAGCCTAGACTATGTTATCAGAGTCAGCCTCATCTAGTGGAAGGGCAATGCCCAATTCCTGCTCACTCTGCCCTTCCATTTGGGGAAGGGAAGTAAGCAACTTCAGCCCACTGTAACTTTCCATGTTGGGGAGGCCCAGGACAGGCATATTGCCCCACAAAATGACAGGGGAAATCTGAGAAGCAATTGTGCAGTTCACAGCTCAGAAGCACAAGTTCACTAAAAAACGAAGCTTTAATGATACTACTAGAGAACGCTTGCCCTCATCCTGCACTTGCCACAATGTTTGTTGTTGATGTTTAGTCACTAAATCATGTCTGACTCTTTGCGACCCTATGGACCATAGCTTGCCAGGCTCCTCTGTCCATGGGATTTTCCAGGCAAGAATACTGGAGTGGGTTGTCATTTCCTTCTCCAGAGGATATTCCTGACCCAGGGATCAAAGCTGCATTTTCTGCCTGGTAGGCGTTTTCTTTACCACTGAGCCACCTGGGAAGCCCCCCATGTTACTAAAGCCTTGTTTATCTTAGCTCCCTTTACCCAGCACATTACGTCTGACTAGCAAGAAAAAAATTACAAGGCGTAAATACCACCGGTCAAAACCACAGTTTGAAGGGATAAAGCATTAGAAGCAGACTCAGACAGGGAGGTTAGATTACCAGAAAGTGAATTTAAACAACTACAGTTATTATGCTAGGATCTCTAGTAGATAAAAGAGACAGCATGCAAGAACAGAAGGAAACTGTAAGCAGAGAGTTGGAAATTCTAAGAAACAATAAATAATTCCAGAGTTTCTAACACACTAACAGAAATGAAGGATGTCTTCGATGGACTCCTTAGTAGAGTAGACACAGTTGAGGGGAAAAAATTGTGAACCTGAGGATATGTTAATAGAAACTTCTAATTTTGAAAGGCAAAAAGAAAAAAAATACTAAAACCATATAAATAACTTATACAAGAAACTGTGGGACAACTGCAAAAGGTGTAACAGAGGTAAAATAGGAATACCAGAGGGGAATAAAGAAAAGAAAAGCAGATATATTTGAAACATTAATGATTGAGAATTTCCCTAAATTAATGTCCAACACCAAATCACAGATCCAGGATAAGTGATAAGATAAATGTAGGATAAATAGAAAAAAGATCTATACCTAGGCATGTCAAATTCAAACTGCAGAAAATCAAAGGTGAATAAAAAATCTTTAAAGAAGCCAGAGGAGAAAAAGTTATCTATAGAGGGGCAAAGATGAGACTTACATGTGACTTATTTTCAAAAACTACACAAGCAAGGAAAGGACAGTAAGATGTTTAATGTGTTGAGAGATTAAAGTATTAAAATATTCTCTACCCTGTGAAATTGTTCTTCAACAGTGAGGAATATACTGTACATGAATTACATCTCACTAAAAAAATGTGAAGGGGAAGTTTCACAGACAAATAGTGGCTAGTAGCAGAGGACAAAAAATAGGAATTAAGAACAAGGACAACAAATAAAGGCAATAATAAATATGGTAGATATTAATCCAACTAGGATCAACAATCACCTTAAGTGTCGGTGGTCTACTACACCGATTAAAATACAGTTCAAAAACCCCTGTGATTCTATTTGGGATTTGATCCTTGGTTGGGGAACTAAGATATCACATGCACATCCCAGTCAAAAAATAGAAAAACAATTAATTATAGAATTTTATAATATGTAATATAATGTAATTAACATATTATATGTTATCCATAAGAAGTTAATTTAAGCATAACTATCAGTTTAGTTCAGTCCTTCAGTTGTGTCCAACTCTTTGCAACCCCATGGACTGCAGCATGCCAGGCTGCCCTGTCCATCACCAACTCCAAGAGCTTGCTCAAACTCATTCCATCAAGTCAGTGATGCCATCCAACCATCTCATGCTCTGTTGTCTCCTTCTCCTCCTGCCTTCAATCTTCCCCCAGCATCAGGGCATTTTCCAGTGAGTCAGTTCTTTGCATCATGTGGATGAAGTTTTGGAGTTTCAGCTTCAGTATCAGTTCTTCCAATGACTGGTTTGATCTCCTGCTGTACGAGAGTCTTCTCCAACACCACAGTTGCAAAGCATCAATTCTTTGGTGCTCAGTTTTCTTTATGGTCCAACTCTCACACCCATGTATAGCTACTGGAAAGACCATATCTTTGACTATATGAAACTTTGTCAGCAAAGTAATGTCTCTGTTTTTTAGTATGCTGTCTAGGTTTGTCATAGCTTGTCATTAAGATATTTTTTGTATAGTTCTTCTGTGTATTTCTGCCACCTCTTCTTAATATCTTCTGCTTCTGTTAGGTCCATACCATTTCTGTTCTTTATTGTGCCCATCTTTGCATGAAATGTTCCCTTGATATCTCTAATACTCTTGAAGAGATCTCTAGACTTTCCCATTCTATTGTGTTCCTCTATTTCTTTGCATTGATCACTGAGGAATGCTTTCACATATCTCCTTGCTATTCTTTGGAACTCTGTATTCAGATGGATATGTCTTTCTTTTTCTCCATTACCTGTCACCTTTCTTCTTTTCTCAGATTATTTGTAAGGCCTCCTCAGACAATCATTTTGCCTTTTTGCATTTCTTCTTCTTGGGGATGGTTTTGATTACTGCCTCCTGTACAATGTTAAGAACCTCCATCTATAGTTCTTCAGGCACTCTATCTATCTGATTTAATCCCAAATATAACTATACATATAGGTTATAATTAAAGGGATATAAAAAATATGCTGTATTAACACTAACCAAAAGAAAATGTGAGTAGCTATATTAATTTCAGGAAAAGAAGATTCAGAGCAAGAAAATTGATCAGGGTGGAATGGGGCCTTACATAACAACGAAAGGTTTCAATTCTTCAAGAAGGTATGTGTGTGTTTAGTCGCTCAGTCATGTCCTGACTCTTTGTGACCCTACGGACTATAGCCTGCCAGGCTCCTCTATCCATGGGATTTTCCAGGCAAGAATACAGGAGTGGGTTGCCATTTCCTCTCCAGGGCATCTTCCTGACCCAGGGATTGAACACACGTCTCTTACAGCTTCTGCATTGGCAGGCGTGTTCTTTAACACTAGCTCCATCTGGACAGTCATAACAATCTTTAATATGCATGCTCCTAAGAGCAGAGAGTCCAAACAAGTAAGGGAACAACACTGTAAATCAACTATACTTTTAGAAAGTGTTTTATAAACATAGCCACAAAGAAAAACATCAAATAAAAAAAAGTGTGAGGCAAAATCTGAAGAATTATAAGGAGAAATAGATGAAACACTATTACAGTTGGGGGTTCTAACACTTCTCTATCAGAAATGGGCAGATTGAGCAGGCAAAAAATTAGTAAGGGTTAGTAACTGATCTCAGTAATTGATCTAGAGTAATTAGTAATTGATCTTAGTAGTACCATTAATCAACTAGATTGATTGATATCTATTTAGTACTTCAACAGCAGAAGAACACACATTCTTTTGAAGCTCACGTGACACATTCATCATAATAAATAACATTCTGGGTCATAAAACATGCCTTAACAAGTTTAAAAGAACAAAATTATACTATGGCTGCTTTTAGAACACAGTAGAATTAAACTGAAAACTAGTAACAGAAAGATAGTTTGAAAAATCCCCAAATATGTGGAGATTAAACAACATAACTCTTAATAACACATAGGTCAAAGAAATCTTGAAAGTTTTAAAATATTGATACTGAAAGAAAATAAAAACACAGCTTATTAGATTTGTGGGTTGCAGTAAAAGAAGTGCTAAGAGGGAAATCTACAGACTTGAATGAATATATTAGAGAAGAAAAATCTAAAATCAAGAATTTAAATTTCCACCTTAGCAAACTACAAAACAAACAGCAAATTAAATACAAGGTAAGCAGAGAAAAATAATAAAAATTAGAATAGTAATTGAAAACAAAACAAAACAAAAAATCACTAGAGGAAATCCAAAAAACCAAAGGATACTTCTTTAAATAAAAAATCAGTACAATTGAAAACTTATAGTCAGGCTAAGTAAAAAGAGAAAAAAGCACTAATTAATAATATCAAAAATGAAAGTGGGAGCATTACTTCAGATACTATGGACATTAAAAGAATAATACCAGAATAATATGAACAACTTTATGATTACATATATGCTAATCTAGATGAAATGGACCAAATCCATTGAAAAACATAATCTCTCAAAACTCACACAAGAAGAATAAACAATTTGAAAGACATATCTATTAGAGAAATTGAACTGATATCAATGACCTTCCAAAACATGAAGCACTAGGCCCAGATGGGTTCACTGGTGAAATCTCCCACATGCTTAAAGAACAAATTATATCAGTTTTTTACAATCTCTTCCAGGAGGCAAAACCAAAAGAAATACTTCCTAACTCATTCCAAGGCCAGCATTACCCTGATAACTGAAACCAGAAACAGACCTTACAAGAAAGCTACATACCAAGATACATCACAAACTTAGATGCCAAAAAATTATCAACAAAGTTTTAGTAATATTTATAAACAACTCTATGACCACAGATTTGATAATCTAGATGAAATGGACCAACTCCTAGGAAGACAGAATCTGCCAAAATTCACACAAGAAGAAACACTTTGAATAGACTTATATCTGTCTAAATAAAGATATTTCAGTTTAAAATCACAAGTTACAAATGTTTCTTTACCATACCATATTGAAAGTTTATTTCAGCAAGCTGTGCATTTACCTCTAACTCCATTTGGTTTAAGGTAAAGGTAGAATCATGAAACTGAAGTTCTAATGGGAAGAAATGACAAGTAGATAGAAACAGCTCTGGAGATCAGCTATCAGCTATCCCAAGCATTAATTCATCACCAGATGGATTTTTAAAAGTGTTCAAGTGAATGCTTTCATCTTAGAAGTATATATGCTTCCATAAAAAAAATAAAAATCAAGGTAAGCTGACAATTTTGCAGGCCACCACAACTGTGCAGTTTTGATAACCTTTGTTATTTATAAAGGAGAAAATAAAAATCTCCACAGCTGTGGTTGTATCCCTGGACTTTTCTCCCTGGTATTGTGCTATATTCAAAGAGAGCTGGAAGGGGCTGAGCAACTGGGCTGAGTGTCTATTAATAGAAAAGAAACGAGAGACACTGCCCTAAATCCCACATCTATGGGACTTGCCTGTTCACATATGTTCTTCACATTTTGCTTGTGTCTTCACCATAGTATGTTAAAAACAGCTTTTTACTTGTCTGCTATCCAACAGAGTGAAAACTCACTGAGGGCAGTAACTATGACATTAGCACTGAATCTCCAGAATATACAGGGCATTTTCTCATCTAGAATTATGTTGGTAACATATCATGTGATTATATCTATATCTATTTATATACCACATACATAGGTATTAATAGCATATCCTTATATATCATTTCTTACAAGAGGAAATTAAGACTTAGGAAGGTGAATCAACTTGCCCAATGTCAATACACACTTTGTAAGCAGTGGATTTGGGATTGGAATGTGGTGTTTTAATTACAGAGCCTGTACTCTTAATCATTATATAAAACTACCAGAGTAAATTCTTCATAAGTATTATTGAAAGTGGATTAATCTAATTGAAAGAATAAACATGTAATGCAAAATTATAATTCAATATGTTAAATAATATAAAATCAGTAAATATGTATGCTGTATATTTTAATACTATTTATATATTGTATACACCTAAAGTAATTAAAGAAACTTCACAGAACAAAAATGTTTTGAAGTAAAATACCTACTATTTTTAAGAAACACTTTGAGTTCAAATGAATTGTAAGAAATTTTATCTTCTTCAGAGTCATCTCTTTGCTTCTTATTCTGTCTTACCAACTAATTTAGCTAAGTATTCATAAAATACAGTGTACAGCATCCTTAATAAACACTTAATACTAGTTCTATTTTCATTTCTCTATGTATCTTCAGGTGCTTCCCATGTAGCTCAGTAGTAAAGAATCTGCCTGCCAATGCAGGAGACAGGGGTTTGATTCCTGGGTCAGAAAGATCCCATGGAGAAGGAAATGGCAACCCACTCCAGTATTCTTGCCTGGGAAATCCCATGGACAGAGGGGCCTGGCAGGCTACAGTTCAAGGGGTTGCAAAAGAGTCAGACATGACTTAGCGATTAAACAACAATAACAAATATGTCTCCAGCTGTACTCTTGTTGTAAAAGAAAAGAAAAAAAGAATGAAATCCAGAAAACGTCTTTGATTTCTGAATGAACTATTCTGGTCCTTTATATCACTTGATAAATTCCCCATTCTCGAATGAACGTTTGTTTTAACTGGGATGAAACTATTTGATGCCACTGATACATACTTTATATTTTCAAGATATAAAAATAATCTTATAGAATAATGAAATTTTGTATGTTTAGTTAAGAAACAATTAATTTTAAAGAAACATTTTCCAAATTATCTTTTTGTAAAACAATATCTTTATAATGCAACTAAATTTACTGATTTTAATTTTAAAAAGGCATTATCAGGTTCTTTAATTCAGTTTTTAATTTCTCTGATAGTCTTTAATGTTCATCTTGCCTTATCCACTACCCCCTACTTCTTCTGCTAACTTGGAATTAAAATATGGAATAACATTTAAGCCTCTAATTTAAGAAAACAGTCAAATGGTAAAATGGAACAATACCTCAAAAATATTCTTTTTGGCCAGATATAGTTTTTCAGTGTTTAAGTGCTCTTCTACAACAGAAATATTTATACAGATTTCTTTTGTGTGTTGTCATATCATTGAAATAAATGATTTAAATTTTTCCTAAGGTTTCACACTGCTCCCCCTGTCCAATTTATTTTAAGATGATATCATAAGAGGCATACAAAATAATAAATTTGTTTTTGAAATAGAGATTTTCAATTAGAGCATAATTTCTAATAATCCTAGTACTTAGATCTTGGTTTCTGGTACCAGTCTCCAAAAATGGTACTAGATATCCTTGGATATAAGTTTGATTCTTGGAATGATATAAGAAATATACAAAATGATCCTGGAACATCTTTGTAGTATTAGAGTATAAGGAAGTGTGCCCCACTCCCTGCAAAAACCACAAGATCTGCAGTGACAGAAGTATGTCAAAATGACATAGAAATTCAAAGCACTTCCACTAGCCAAAGCTGAAATAATTTGAGCAAAAAATATAGTTAATTTATAACTGAAATTATAAAATAAATATATATGAATCTGTATTGACATAAATAAATGACTAATTTATTTATAATAAATAAATTTATAATAAATTTATAAATAAATAAATTTATAATAAATAAATATGGGGAGAACAGAAAAACTTGCAAGGAAGAATATTTCCTGGTAATTATTGTAGATACTTAGCCCTCTAGGAGGTGAAGCATGACTCTCCACCCACTTATTGTGGAATGTACATTGGGACTTCCTTCCAAAAAATACATTGTAGAAGGGAGAGGGTGATGAAAATGACTTCATAGTGGAGAAAACTAACAACCACTATCTTAAGTCAGATGATTAAGATTAATATCAAGAGCAAAAGTCCTAATGAGTAAAAGAAATGTATAGGCAAGTTTCATTTCACAGTGTGTTGACCTTATCCACTCAATATTGATTGATGTAAAGTAAGTATTAATTTCTTTAAGATACACATTGTTTTAGAGACTGTGTGCAAGTGTGTGTACATGTATATTAAGTTTATGAACAGATACACACAGCATTTAGAAGGGCATTTAGAAAACAATTGAGAAGTTTCTTATCCAACAACCCGTTATTAACTGATGCAGAAAAGGTACTGCTAAGCAAGTGAGAATGCATAGCTTTCAGGGGTTGCAAGTTACAGATCTAGATGGTTCATAAGGATGTTGACATCTGCATCAACACATAAAATGACAAACAGTTGTTCTGCTTGATCTGTTGCCTGTGTGATTGTAGACCTTTTACCAAAAGAATGGAGACTTTAGCACCATGGTCTCTTCCTTGTTTAAGCTCTGATTCATAATTTGGTCATGTTTGTTATGCAAGTGGAAATGGAAGTTAGTCACTCAGTCATGTTTGAGTCTTTGAGATCCCATGAGCTGTAGCCCACCAGATTCCCCTGTCCATGGAATTCTCCAGGCAGGAATACTGAAGTGGGTAGCCATTTCCTTCTCCAGGAGATCTTCCTGACCCAGTGATCGAACCTACATCTGCATTGCAGGCAGATTCTTTACCATCTGAGCCACCGACCGCAAAAAAGAAAAGTTTTCCATCTTTGCTTGAATTTTTATAATGGCTTATTACTCTGATGTTAAGAGATTATTTCAAAACTGATCTCTTACTGCTTCCAATCAGACTAGTTTTTGAACACTCTTCTTGCATCAGAATTTCTTTTCCACTCTGTTGGGGACAGTGATATAGGCCAACACTTTAGCAATTCAGGTGGGAAAAGGAAACTTAAGAGGCTCCACCATAGTTAGAGCATGGATGCCATGAAGCACAGCCCTTTCTCTACTGTGTCGGACATTGCTGTGACTGTGCTTAATCTAAAAGTGAAACTATTTGAATTATGATAAGAAAAATTATGGTTCATGGGAGATGGTGGATAACAATAATGAGCCAAGGCTTGTAGCATATCTGTGCTGTCTGCCTGATTTGTCCTGATGGGCTTGCTCTTCTATGCCTGGAGGGTTAGCATTCGTATTTGATAGCAACCCCATTAGCTCTCACTTTTGCAAAGAGCCAGGGCTGGGAAACCAGCCCCATTTCTTGTGTTTATGGGATTGTGTGACAGTAAGGAACTCCTTCCTTCTTAGGGAGTTCCAGGAACCCCACTTACAGTTTGTGTTCCTGAAGACAATCAAATGAGAAGACACAAACATCTTCACTTGAAAATAAGAATTTTTTGGGGAAAAAAAGTACCGTTATTAAACTCAGCATGAGAGACAATATGAACCAGGATCTTCATCAATCAGATTAACTACTTTCCACAATGAAAACAGACGAGGCACAGTGTGAGGCTGAGCAGATATTTATCAAAAGCCATATTAATAACCACTTTCAGCTTTTTCCTGACAGTTTCATCAGAGGTTCCATGTTTAACATTTGAGAATCATATGTTTTTGTCAGGATGAGGCAGCTAAGAGCATCAATTAATTAATTCCTTTGAAGTACAGTTCAGAAAGGTAATAAAAGTAACAGTCCCTAAGGCCACAACCAGTAATGGTAAGCAACATTCTGGAGCTAGACAATTTTTTTTTTACTTCTGAGAGAAATTAAAAGAGAAATGTCTTCTTGAGACCACCTAAAAATAAATTCAGGTATATTTTTGCAAAGTGGCAATGAGATACGTATGCATTTGTAAATATACAGACATAAATACACATTCAGTATGAATAATTGCTACCAAGCTGAGATATTCCTCATTTACATGCTAGTATACAGTTTCGCACACACATGCAAAAAGAATGGCCTCTTTAATTTGCTTTATCTAAATGGGCTGTAAATAGGGCAAAATTAAACTTGGAAAAATAATGAGGAGAGTTTTATATTATTAAGATTATCAACTGCACTTTACTGCTTGAGAAAATTAATTTGCTGCGTTAAAAAAAAAAAATCTCAGCGCATGAAAATTAACACTTCAAGTAATGCAACTCAGAGTGCTGAAGAAATTTGTATCTTGTCACAGCCAGATGTAGGCTACATATATTTAGGGATATATCCTGCCATTTCCACTCTATTCAGGGCACTTCAAAGGCATGGCTAATGTAGTTCTCATTTCAATGATGCAATGTCAGCCACTGGCAATCAACCAAACCACTCTCTCTTCGGAGAGACTTTGTGTATGTGAGGTCCCAAGCCAAAGTGAAAAGTAAAAATCGGGCAGGTGTGTGTGGTACGGGTTCATCTCACGTGGGATATTTCTGCAGTCTGGAGGTGTATTTCCTATGAATAATTTAGAATGAGCTCTCTCTCTCTCTCTGTGTTACTTGAAGCTTCACATTACCCTGTCTGCTTACTGTGGTCCGATCTTATGACAAAAATCTGTTTCATAAGTTCCTGTGTGAGGTGGTCCATTTTGTAAAACACTCAGACTAACAAACATAGGGGCTAATGGGAAGTGGCATTCCTTAGGGGAAGGGAAGCTAGTCTGGGAGTTGGGAGACTGGCTTAAGCGATATAGTTAAGGGATCTTCCTCCCATCTCCTATGGGTGACAAGACTCAGTTATTGTGCTCCTGTCTTAGTGCTTTGGATGGTGAAACTCCTTGCTGTTGTGGTGCGGGCCCATATATTTTACTTTTCTTCCCTTTCCTTGCCTTCCCTATTCTTACTCCAGGGGAAGCTATTCTTTCTTCTGATTGGACCTAAAACATAGGAGACATCTAAGCTTAATTGATTTATACTCAATCTCCCTGTATAGGAGTATTAGCAGTTTTGTGGCCTCATTATCCTTTTTTTTTGTCAGCTGGGATTTCAGAGGTCCCTGAAATGCTACTCTCTCAATGGAAGGCTGGCATACCAGTTCTCCAGGTAGGTGTAAGTAGGGTGCTGATAATGCATTGCTGTGAGACAAATGATGAGGTTAAGCGCTAGTGAGAGTCACAGGCATTTGAGTCCTTAAACAGAACCTTTGCAAACCTCAATGGGCAGATATTTTTGAATCATATAACTTCAAAGCAGTTATTTATAATGTTAAAATATTCTATTGCACTGTTACTTTAAAGTGCGTTCACATATGGCATCTAATTTCCTTCTCACAAGGAACCAAGGCAGGAAAAAATGTGAACATATGAAGAAAGAGGCTGTGTTGGTGGAAGGTGAGCCTGGGGAGAAACTGGGCTGTCTACCATCTGCAAGTGACACAGTTGACCCTATTTTAATTATAGAGCTACAACACCTGTGATGATAATATGAGCTGAAAGAAGAACGAGTCAAGGGAAAGGGTGAGTGAGAGAGGGGAAAGAAATTAAGATTCCCCACCTTCCCTAGGAGCCGGACTCTCCAAAACACGGGATGTTGCCAAACTCATTCAAGTTATACAAGTGATTGACTCCAGCTGATTCTTCCCTTCCTACCACCTTTCTTCTTTGTGGAATGTTCTACTCCATTACTGTTTTGAGTATCTGTTAATATTTAGCCTATGGTAACTTGGAGTTGTTATAAGTCATTCTACCATTGTGATTTGTGATCTTTTTTTAGTTTCTTTTAAATCCTGCCTCATCATTTGCTTCGTGCATTTATTTCCTTTAGAATTATTTCCCTTTTAACCTTATTTATTTGTATGGTTTATTCTATTTTTTAACTTCTAAAACATTAATGTAGGTTAAATTTATTACCTAATGGTATTGAAGTAAGAACTATTTATTTCATACTTATTTATTAAATACTTATCATATGCTCCACATTATCCATTAATAATGTATGAACTAGATTCAATTCAGGACCAACTCTAAGCAACTTGCACTGGCCTGTTTGTTATTCTGAGTGTGAGGCTGTATATTGTTTCTGAGGATTTTCACCACTTGCACTACTTTTCTAGAATTTCTGTTCATGTCTGATGCCAAAATTTGTCAAGGTGTTTTTTTTTTTCATATTTTTAAAGAGAATCCTGTACAATTATCTATACCACATATACAGAATCTTTGCCCTCTTAATACTTGTGATTTACTCACTAAGTCATGTCTGACTCTTGTGACTCCGTGGACTGTAGCCTGCCAGGCTCCTCTGTCCATGGGGATTCTCCAGGAAAGAATACTGAAGTGGGTTGCCATTTCTTTCTCCAGGGGATCTTCCTGACCCAGGAATCAAACCTGGGTCTTCTGTATTGCATGTAGATTCTTTACCAACTGAGCTATGAGGGAAGCCCCTCGTATTTAATATTTGTTGATTCATACTAAATGTGTCATATGAACTTACAAATAAAATTTCTATATAATTTTCTCAATAATCCTATTAAATAGTATTGTAATTGCTATTTTAGACTTGAATAAAGAATGAGAGGAACACAATCTTTGGAAAGTCACATAGCTAGTAATGATAAGGTAGTATTAAGGGTGAGTGTGTGTATATATTCCATTTCAAACTTGTGTGCTTAGCTCCATTTTATGCTACTTCTCTGTCTATGCTGTAATTATTTCCAGCAGAATTTTACTTTTAACTTTGTTAACAGTTTCTTTCTCTTAAAAATTGTTTAATATTTATGTAGTCAAATACATCTATGTTTTGCTTTAGGGCATGTGCTTTTGCAGTTAGACTTGGAGAGTCTTTACCTATTTCAATATTATATAAATATCATTTACATGTTCTCCTAGTTTAACATTGTAAACTTTAAAGAAAATTTTAATTACAGATACTTTAATAAACCTTATGAAAGATAAAGACTCTCACTCAGAAATATGCACAAATGTCAAACACAGAAAATTTGGCCTGTCACTTCAGGAAGTTCACAGAATCTCTGAAACCAATGCATTGAGGTCAAAAGGATACTGTTTTAGTTATTTTAAAAATCCCTTAATTCTTTTGAAATACATTTTACATAGGCTTCCCTTGTGGCTCAAGTGGTAAAGAATCCACCTGCAATGCAGGAGACCTGGGTTAGATCCCTGGGTAGGGAAGATCCCCTGGAGAAGGGAAAGGCTACCCACTCCAGTATTCTGGCCTAGAGAATTCCATAGGCTGTATAATCCATGGGGTCACAAAGAGTCAGACACAATTGAGTGACTTTCACTTTCACTTTATATAAGTGTTATGGGCTGAATTCTGTTCCCCCCAAACATGTATGTTGAAGTCCTAACCCTCACTACCTACCACAGAACGTCACTCAGTTCAGTTCAGTTCAGTTCAGTTGCTTAGTCATGTCAGACTTTTTGCAACCCCATGGACCACAGCACACCAGCTGTCCATAACCAGCTCCCAGAGTTTACCCAAACTCATGTCCATTGAGTTGATGATTCTATCCAACCATCTCATCCTCTGTCATCCCCTTCAATCTTTCCAGCATCAGGGTCTTTTCATATGAGTCAGCTCTTCGGATCAGGTGGCCAAAGTATTGGAGTTTCACCTTCAGCATCAGTCCTTCCAATGAATATTCAGGACTAATTCCCTTTAGGATGGACTACCTTTGGAGATAAGGCTTTTTCAAAGAGGTGTTTAAGATAAAATGAGATTATAATGGTGAGCTCTCATCCAGTGGGCCTTGTGCCCCTGTAAGAAGAGAAGGTTAGGGCACTGACACACACAAAGGGAAAGCTATGAAGAAACAGGAAGGAGGCAGCATCTACAAGCCAAGGAAAGAGACTTCGAAAGAAACCAGTGCAGCTGATACCTGATCTCTTACCTCTAGAATTGTGGGAAAGATGATTTATGTTGTTTAAGCTACCAGTACTTTGCTATGAAAGTCCTAGCAAAATAATATAGTAAGACATGGGTCTAATTTTCTTGTTTACTTTTTCTTTTACAAATGAATTTTTCATCTCAATACCACTTATTCAATAACACATTGTGAACTTATTAGAGAAGTCATTTGAATCATATTCAAGTCTGTACTGTATGTGGGTTTAAAGTGTGTGTACATTACTCCCTAGTGTGTATAGATATATATATACACATACACATTCTATTTTCTTATTCCATTTCATCCATATGCTAAAATTCTATGCCTTAATTATCCTTGTTTTTGAAGAAAATAAGTTCAAGAAAAAGTCCCCCCACATTTCTTCTTCTTTTGATATTTTTATATCCTTTTTATGTAGAGTTGTAGAATTGCTTTTCACATGCCAATAAAATTCAGTATTTAGTTAAGAGTGGATTAGATTAATTTTATTTTATTTGGAGAGAAATAACATTTTTGCAGTACTTAAATCTTTACATTTAGTGTCATGGAAGTGACTCTCAGTTTGTTGTGCTTATTTCTTATCCTTTAACATTGATTTCTAGTATTCTTCCATGCTTTTACATATTATATATTTTGTTTATTCCTAGCTGTTTTATGTTTTTGGCATTATAATAACTAGAACTTTTTCATAGTTTCATATTTTATGAAGTTTTTGATGGTATCAATAAAGCCATTGATGCTGATGATTACAGTCCAAACTGTCATTCTCTCTCCATATTCCCTATTTCTTAGAATCATTCTTCTCTATTTTCATTGTATCTTTCTTATGATATTTATTTTAAGGTTCAAATATATCACTAAGTCATTAAGAGCCATTAAGATAGGTGGTCCCCAGTGGTTTGACTCTTTTAGGGTTTTAGCAAAACACCAATTTTGAGGTTTTAAATGATCTTTTCTCAAGACTCCTATCTTTATAGTGCAAGTCATCTTGTCTGTGTTAAGAGCAAGTGTTTTATACTTTCACAGATGGCCTTTAGGTACTCCCCTTCAACTTCCTGGTGGTTCAGATGGTAAAGGATTTTCCTGCAATGCGGGAAACCCAGGTTTGATCCCTGGTTGGAAAGATCCCCTGGAGAAGGGAATGGCAACCCACTCCAACCCTCTTGCCTGGAGAATTCCCTGAGCAGGGAGCCTGGCAGTCTACAGTCCATGTGGTCACAAAGAGTTGAAGAACACAACTGAATGACTAACATTCCGAATCCTGGTACTCCATCTTTTCTTCATTTAAGCCAAATAACTAAAGGGAAAGGGGAACGGCAAATCTCTTGTCTGCTGTGACCCTTATTGTTACCCAGGAATTTAGTGCATTGTTTTTGTCCTTTTTTTATTATTTTCTTCTTTGCTTTTATATCCTTCCTCTCTCTTCTACTTGTGAACTGTTTTACACTTTTAAAGCTAAAGCTGGCAATCAGAAACTTAACTCATCCACAAGTTTTTCTTCCCCTACTTAGTGAAAAACACTTGCTTTCCATCTAATGAACTTTTTCACATGAGATTAATGAGAGGCCTCTTTGGGAAGATGGGAGGCAGCGGTACTGGTCCCAAGGCAAGACTGGGAAACAAAACAAGTTGTCTGTTGATGTGGGTGGGAATATAGAAAAAGTGCTTAAAGATAAATTAATTTTGGAATGCTGAGACAGAACTGTCTCAGAGTTGTCAAAGAGTGGGTAGTAGGAACTATAAATTTAGAGCATAGGAAAAAGATTTTCTATAGGGCAATATTGAGGAGTTATTCTCATTCTTGTGTTTGGCTTCACTCTCTTAAAAGTCACATATTGCCTGGAAAATCCCATGGATGGAGGAGCCTGGTAGGCTGCAGTCCATGGGGTCGCTAAGAGTCAGACATGACTGAGCGACTTCACTTTCAGTTTTCACTTTCATCCATTGGAGAAGGAAATGGCAGCCCACTCCAGTGTTCTTGCCTGGAGAATCCCAGGGACCACGGAGCCTGGTGGGTTGCCGTCTATGGGGTCTCACAGAGTCGGACATGACTGAAGCGACTTAGCAGCAGCAGCAGCATAGTCAACATATAGTCACATATACAAACTTCACCTTTGTAATGTCTTCAGTGTTTCCCCTAATTTCTTTTTAAATTTATGCTCTATTTCCATTGCCTTACAGTCATTTTTTAAGAAAATATTACAACTGTTTCAAAAACTTGTTCTTTTTTTTCTTTTGTCAGACCCTCACCAGACTTGGGTCAATATATTCACTTGTCAAAAAAACCTGGTTATAAATTGTCTGCAGAATAGTCTATGTTTCCCACCAAGAGTAGAAGTTTGCTTAATTCTTTCCTTTCTGTGCATGTTAACTGGGTTCCTAGGATATTAACCTAGGATAATAGGTTATCCTAGATAACTGGGTTCCTAGCATATAAACCAGGCTATTCTGGGTTTGCAGCTATGAGTAAGACAGCCTTTCCCTTCAAGTCACTCACAGTATAATGGAAATGTCAGAAAGGTTAATAAAACTACCTTTGCAGTCATAAGCTGCGGCACCTTCCTTTGAACTCTGTGCAGCAGACACCCTGTATCTGCAGCTGTCACTCTTTCTAGAACAGATACATCCTTATCTTTGCAAATGGTCTTTTTGACTGTAAATCTGGCTTTCTTCAACTATAAAGTATCACATCGTGTTGACAAATGTTTATCAAATAAACATTATTGAAACTTATCATGGGCTCTCAACTGGTTTCTGTTAGGATTATCAGTTTCTTTTAAACCAAAAATCCTGTTTGTAAGTTACAAACAAGGGTTTCTATTCAGATGGTCCTGGAAGTGCTTACTGTTCCACATCTGCATCCAAAACAAAATTCTGCCAATTTTTATTGTGATCTAAAGTGAGCTGTTACTTCTAAAACTGTATTTTGTGGTGTTGCTAGGTATGCTCCAATTTTCACAAAAATTTTGTTTATAAATAAGAAAATAGGCTTCATTTGACCAGCAAAGACCACACAGAAATCAGTTTGCAAAAATAAATCAAACACATACTTAGATTGGTTGTTGTTGTTCAGTCATTCAGTCATGTCTCACTCTTTGTGACCCCATGGACTGCAGCACATCAGGCCTCCCTGTCCTTTACCATCTCCAGGAACTTGTTCAAACTCATGTCCATTGAGCCAGTGATGCCATCCAACCATCTCATCCTCTGTCATCCCCTTCTCCTCCTGCCTTCAATCCTTCCCAGCATCAGGGTCTTTTTCAATGAGTCCATTCTTCACATCAAGCGGCCAAAGTATTGGAGTTTCAGCTTCAGCATCAGTCCTTCCAATGAATATTCAGGACTGATTTCCTTTAGAATTGACTGGTTTGATCACCTTGCAGTCCAAGGGACTCTTAAGAGTCTTCTCCAACACCAAAGTTAAAAAGCATCAATTCTGTGCTCAATCTTCTTTACAATCCAACACTCACACCTGTACATGACAAATGGAAAAACCATAGCTTTGACTAGATGTACCTTTGTCAGCAAAGTAATGTCTCTGCTTTTTAATATACTGTCTAGTTTGGTCATAGCTTTTCTTCCAAGGACCAAGCATCTTTTAATTTCATGGCTGTAGTCACCATCTGCAGTGATTTTGGAGCCCAAGTAAATAAAGTCTGTCACTGTTTACATTGTTTCCCCATCCATTTGCCATGAAGTGATGGGACCGTATGCCATCAGTTCAGTTCAGTTCAGTAGCTCAGTTGTGTCTTACACTCTACAATCCCACGGACTGCAGAATGCTAGGCCTCCTTATCCATCATCAACTCCTGGAGTTTACTCAAGCTCCTGTCCATTGAGTTGGTGATGCCATCCAAACATCTCATCCTCTGTCATCCCCTTCTCCTGCCTTCAATCTTTCCCAGCATCAGGGTCTTTTCAAATGAGTTAGTTCTTCCCATCAAGTGGCCAAAGTATTGGAGTTTCAGCTTCAGCATCAGTCCTTCCAATGAACACCCAGGACTGATCTCCTTTAGAAAAGGCTGGTTGGATCTTCTCACAGTCCAGGGGACTCTCAAGAGTCTTCTCCAACACCACAGTTCAAAAGCATCAATTCTTTGGCACTCAGATTTCTTTATAGTCCAACTCTCACATCCATACATGACTACTGGAAAAACCATAGCTTTGATTAGATGGACCTTTGTTGGCAAAGTAATGTCTCTGCTTTTTAAAATGCTGTCTAGGTTGGTCATAGCTTTTCTTCCAAGGAGCAAGCATCTTTTAATTTCATGGCTGCAATCACCATCCGCCAGTGATTTTGGAGCCCCCCCAAAAATCTGTCACTGTTTCCATTGTTTCCCCATCTATTTGCCATGAAGTGATGGGACCAGATGCCATGACCTTAGTTTTCTGAATGTTGAGCTTTAAAGCAACCTTTTCACTCTTCACTTTCACTTTCATCAAGAGGCTCTTTAGTTCTTCTTCACTTTCTGCCATAAGGGTGGTGTCATCTGCATATCTGAAGTTACTGCTATTTCTCCTGGCAATCTTGATTCCAGCTTGTGCTTCATCCAGCCCAACGTTTCTCATGATGTACTCTGCATATAAGTTAAATAAGCAGGGTGACAATATACAGCCTTGATGTAATCCTTTCCCTATTTGGAACCAGTCTATTGTTCCATATCCAGTTCTAACTGTTGCTTTCTTACTTGCATACAGATTTCTCAAGAGGCAGGTCAGGTGGTTTGGTATTACAGTCTTTTTCAGAATTTTCCACAGTTTGTGGTAATCCACACAGTCAAAGGCTTGGCATAGTCAATAAAGCAGAAATAGGTGTTTTTCTGGAACTCTCTTGCTTTATCAATGATCCAATGGATGTTGGCAATTGGATCTCTGGTTCCTCTGCTTTCTGTAAATCCAGCTTGAACATCTAGAAGTTCACTGTTAACACCCTGCTGAAGCCTAGCTTGGAGAATTTTGAGCATTTCTTTGCTAGCGTGTGAGATGAGTGCAATTGTGCAGTAGTTGAGCATTCTTTGGCATTGCCTTTCTTTGGGACTGGAATGAAAACTGACCTTTTGCAGTCCTGTGGCCACTGCTGAGTTTTCCAAATTTTCTGGCATATTGAGTACAGGACTTTCACAGCATCATATTTTAGGATTTGAAATAACTCAACTGGAATTCCATCACCTCCACTAGCTTTGTTTGTAGTGATGCTTTCTAAGGCCCACTTGACTTCACATTCCAGGATGTCTGGCTCTAGGTGAGTGATCACACCATCATGGTTGTCTGGGTCATGAAGGTCTTTTTTGTACAGTTCTTCTGTGTATTCTTGCCACCTCTTCTTAATATCTTCTGCTTCTGTTAGGTCAATACCATTTCTGTTCTTTATTGTGCCTTCTTTGCGTGAAAAGATTATACACAAGATTGTACATTACATCAGAAAAAGACTGATGATGTTAATTCTGACTCATTTGTAAATTAAAATGGAGCAGATTTGTATTAATGTAATTTGCATTTACTTTTATCTTGTATTATTAAAAAAGTTCTGAATATCCTCCTAACATCATTGTTGACTGATATCTGAAAGTGCTTTATTTTATATCATACTCTATTATTGTATTTCTCCATTATACAGTTCCAGTGATGAAATAACCCCAACAAATGAAATCTGAGGATTTTTAAATAAATTGAGCATACCATGGTAGAAAGTTGTGGTCACTATAAGACATAAATTTTAAAGAGCATGCACAAAATAAGGTATGCTGCTAAGTCACTTCAGTCGTGTCCGACTCTGTGCGACCCTAGACACGGCAGTCCACCAGGCTCCCCTGTCCCTGGGATTCTCCAGGCAAGAACACTGGAGTGGGTTGCCATTTCCTTCTCCAATGCATGAAAGTGAAAAGTGAAAGTGAAGTCTCTCACTCGTGTCTGATTCTTAGCGACCCCATGGTCTGTAGCCCACCAGGCTCCTCCGTCCATGGGATTTTCCAGGCAAGAGAACTGGAGTGGGGTGCCAAAATAAGGTGTAACTTAAGCAAATATATAGCATCAAGTAACATCTCTTACTTATAACTAATAGGATACTTTAATTATTATCCTTCTCTAAGTATACATGGGTTCAACCTTTACTGGAGTATTAAAAGCCTACTTTGGCTTCACTAACCTCAAAGTGAAAAAATACTTTATTTCCAATATTTACTAAAATGCCTCTTTTCTTTAAAGATTCTACTTGTCAACATACTTATATCAAGACAAACGCTCATAGTTATGGATGTAGAATGTATAAAACTTGATATTTGGACAAAGTTGCAGTGTCCAGTTCCCATATTTGCCTAGTCTTAACTGGGAGAGATAAAGCTCAATATCCAGTTTCCTGTTTGTGGGTGATCATTCGGGCATTCAAAGAAGACATCTCTGCTCTCTTTTTGTCAAGAAACTACCCCATAATAGCATGAAAAGAGGTAATGAAAGTAATGACAAGAAACAGTATTTAATGAAATACTTACTATGAAAAGATTATAAAAAGGATACAAATATATACAACCCACCCTCCATCAAAATGGTTAATAGTTTTGGCTTTGGGTTGTTATCACGTGCTGCCTAAAAAACATGTAAGTTTCTTTGTCTTTTTAGTTTTTTTATATATAAGATGGTCATTGGTGGTAATAGCACATACAATTGTTAGAGGAATGCGATAATGCATGTCGGGTATTTAGCTCATGGTATTTTAAAAAGTCAGCTCTTTTGCTCTTTTGTTCATGATGGGAATTCTAGTAAGATGTACCTTCCTAAACTTGGCTTTAGGTCCATCATCTTCATTATAATAATGCCATTCTGAGTTGGCAGTTAACATCAGTGCGAGTGAGAAATGGTATGGCACAATGTGACATAAAGAACACTAGATTTGCAAGCAACAGATCAGTTTGAATCTGGGTTCTGTCACTTAAAAAAAAATGTAACCTCAGAGATACTTCTTAACTCTTGTGAGTATAAGTTTTTCTAGAGTCAAATGGGGATAAAAAATTACTTTACAGGCTTTGAATGAGAAATAAATTGCTCAGCGTAATGACAAACAGTTCAGTTCAGTTCAGTCTCTCAGTCGTGTCCGACTCTTTGTGACCCCATGAATTGCAGCATGCCAGGCCTCCCTGTCCATCAAAAATTAGTGCTTTCTTTTTCTTTAAATCATACAAACTCATTTAGATCAATCACCTACATTTGATCTGCATTGATGTGAATTTGCTAAACTGATACTACTCAGTTTGGATACTTGACACCATTTATGAAGCAGTCAATTAAACCACTGCTCAGCTGTTGCAGAGCAGTTAGAAAGGCTATGATCCCAATCAATCACCCATGTAGTGACCTGACCAGCCAGATATACCATTCTGATATCTTGGTTTATATACAACAGATACTTTACAATAGGGCTTCTCATATAAACCCTGCAAAATTTCTATGGGGATGAACAGAGCAAACAAATGAGGAAAAAAGTATTGAACTACATACATACTGTCTTAGAATATATTAGAATGTCCATAGCCCTGGCTTAGAGAGCTCATTCTTTGAATGTTAAATGTAGTTAGATCAAGGAAAAGTGGAAAATTTTAGAACAAGTTCACTGTTTTCAGCCCCAGTTTTCACTGTCATCTCTGCGGCCTCCCTTTAGAAACGTCTCCCTATTCCTGGACTCCTCTGTATGCCATAAAATTCTAGACCTGAATTTCCCTTGGCAAGTTAAGTAAAAGCCATTCCTCCTTGGCCTTCGACTCAAGTATTTTAAGAAGACATGCCTTTGTGTCAAGGCACCATGTCTTCAAATGGAAGGCAGGACTTCTTCAGTTTATAGGTCTTATAGAAGCCACTCTAGAGCTTTGTAAGTGTGATAGATACCAATGTTGATGTTTCTTAAAGGAGAAAACTGTGCACAGCTCACTCTCTTCTCTCTGTGGTCCAGAACTGAAAACTACTAGACCAGACGGGCGCTTGGTAGTCACAGTATCTATCATAGAGACTAAGACTTCTTTTGTCTCTTTATTTTATTATTTGCAATGTTTGCTTTTTTATTAACAGTGGCAACAGCAGTAGTAATAATGATAGTACTATTTAAGTATTTTTAATAGTATTTTCTTGGGACTCATAGATTTAAAAAATTAACAAATTTGTTAGCAGAATAAATCTAAATCATTTCTTGAAGGAAATTCTCTAGGTTTTCTGAACGTGGGAATAGCATCGGTCATATTGGTTTAGATTTGCTTATGTAAGAAGGGTGCCTAAGAAGAAAGGGGATGAGCAGTTTTGGCAGAGTGAACAGAACTGTGAGATAATATACCATTCTTGTCAGGGTGGAGGATATAACCCCAGAGACTTGTGGCCTGAGGCAGGATCATTGGAAGCTTCACTGGCTTTGATGCAATCTACATAAGAACATATTTTTGCATTTTTCTAAACATGTAACATAATCAGATAACTTTATGTTTCTGTTTATTACAATTGTGTTACATTCCATTAGGCCTCAAGGCATAGTAAAATTTTTAAATCCCAACAATTGAGTATTTAAAAATTTAAAAATCAGCATAAACCAAAGTCAAACTCTTTCTACTAAAGAAACTCTACTCTTTCTACTCTATCCACAATTTCAATTTGGACTATTATTCTGAAGGACTGAATGAGGCTGGTAAAGTTTACAAGGTATAGTTTTGAAAATGTGGGAAAATACTGTGCTCCCAATAGCCTGATATACTAATTAGGCAAGCACAAGCTAAAATAGGTTAGCCAGCTCGTAGAGCCATGACGCATGTCCAGGTCTATGGAAATTCAGTATTTTTCATTTGACTCAATTCTTTCTCCCAAAGGTAGAAATTCAGACCTTTAGCTCATCTGGAACTCTCTCTTGACGGTAAGATCAAGGAAAATCAGAGCAGAAAGTCTGTCCAATGGCATCTTCAAAAACTTAGGTGTACCTTTGTATTTTACACAACATTTCAACTTTTTCAGTTCAGTTCAGTTCAGTTGCTCAGTCGTGTCCAACTCTATTTTTTTAATATATATTTTGAGATTTTCCATTTCAATAAGTACATTAAGTATCACGTTACATTTTTGTTATCTATATAATATTTCATTTCAAAGAGATTGGAGAAGGCAATGGCACCCCACTCCAGTACTCTTGCCTGGAAAATCCCATGGACGGAGGAGCCTGGTGGGCTGCAGTCCATGGGGTCGCTAAGAGTCGGACACGACTGAGTGACTTCACTTTCACTTCTCACTTTCATGCATTGGAGAAGGAAATGGCAACCCACTCCAGTGTTCTTGCCTGGAGAATCCCAGGGTCGGGGGAGCCTGGTGGTCTACTGTCTATGGGGTCGCACAGAGTCGGACACAAGTGAAGTGACTCAGCAGCAATGCTGGTAACTTAGATTATAAGTGTTTACTATTGTAAAGAATTCTGAAACAAACATCTTTTTCACTAAATATATGAATTTCTGATGATTTCCTTAGGAATGCTGAGGTAAAAATATCATATATTTTTATATCACTGAATGACAAAATAAAAGTTCTTAATTGTCTTAATATTTACTGGACAGAACAACATAAAATTGAGATTTCATTGAATGTTACTTTTTAGACTCATAACTCATGTAAGAAATGAAAGTGGGGACTTTACTACCAGCTTTTCAAAGGTGAAAAGGATTATAAGGGAATTTTATGAACACTGTATGTCAACAAGTTAGGGAACATAGATGAAAATGACAAATTCTTAAAAACAAATTATACTGACAAATTAAATCTAAACTGACTTAAGAAGAAAAAGAAATCTCAACAGAGCAGAAACAAAGAGACTGGTTTAGTAATCAAGAGCCTCTAAACAAAGAAAAGTCCAGGACCAAACGGTTTCACTGGTGAATTCTACAAAATGTCTGATAGAAAAGAAGGTAACACTTCCTAATTCACTCTATGTGGCGAGCATTACTGTGATATCAAGCCAGTTAAAGACATAAAACAAAATTACAGGCTAATTTTTCTTTTAAATATAAGTACAAAATACTGGCAAACTGAATGCAATAGCACATTAAAAAGATGACATAGTATGACCAAGTGGGATTTATCCCAGAATTAAAGTGATTCAACGTAAGAAAATCACATCAATGTAATATATCACATTACTAGTATGAAGAAAAAAAAAAACACATCTCAATTGATGAAAAAGAAAAAAGGCATTTAAGATAGTCCAATACCCTCTCATGTAAAAATATTCAGTAAACTAGGAATAGAAGAAAATTTCCTCAACATGATAAAGCACATTATATGGAAAAACCTGCAGCTGACATTGGGACTTCCCGTGACCACTAATGGTAAAGAACCTGCCTGCAGGTGCAGGAGACTTAAGACCTGCTGGTTTGATTCCTGGGTTGGAAAGATCCTCTGGAGGAGGGCATGGCAACCTACTCTAATATTCTTGCCTGGAGAATCCTATGGACAAAGGCTCCTGGAGGGCTGCAGTCTATGGGGTCACATAGAGTTGGGCACAACTGAAGCGACTTAGCACAGCACAGCTGACATTACAATTATGAAATACGGAAAATTGTTATCTAATCTTAGGAATAAATTTTTTTTTGTTTAAGTGGAAAAGCTGGTTCTCAAATTCATATGGAACTTGAGTCCAAATAATCAAAATAAGATTTATAAGTCACAAATCAGGAGGACTCACACTTCCCGGTTTTAAAATTTGTTACAGAGCTACAGTAACCAAAACAACGTGGTTGGGCACATGTCTATATATTGGTCTTTATCAGCAAACAGAACAATGGAAGAGAATTGAGAGTCCAGAAATAAACGTCTTTGGCAGCTGTTTTTGATAAGAGTGCCAAATCCATCGAATAAGCAAAAAAACAAAAACTCTGCTTGTAACTTTAAATAAGCAATGTGTTATAAAAGTTGTAACTTTTATAATTCTAATGGTCCTTACTAATGCTGAAATATTTGGATGGTAATAAGCTTTTTCTCTATAGTTTCATTCTAGCATTTGGTGGATAACATAAAGAATAATAAGATAAAAGGAGTTTTATTATTAAAATTCATTTAAGTGAAAAAGATTCAATCAGCACTTATGATTATATATTGAAATTTTTTAAAAGTGTGCAAACAAATTGCATAGGAATCTTTCTGCAGTATCTATGTTGAATATATTTAATATTCATCTGCTCTCCTTCCTTAACTCCCAGAATAAATATAAGTTCAGGCAAAATTTATCTGAAATAAATGGTGAACATGCTATCACATGAAGCATGGTACCCATTTCTGTTTCCAAAAATCACAATTTAATCAAATCCAATAAGGAGTAATTAAAGAAAACTTGGTATCTGAAAACCAAAAAATAAAATTATTTATATAAATGGAGTTTAGGCAAGCATTAAGGAATAAATATAATCTTATGGATCTATTTTCAAGGATTAAAGTATCTAAACATTTATGAAAACAATACCAGAAATAACACCTTTTTTAAGCTAACATTTCAAAACATGTTATAGAAGCACATATAATATTTCTTTTTAAAATGGGACTTCTCTCTGAACAGTGAACTTTTAGAATAGCTTTAAAATCTCATTTGTAACAATAACCCAGTGTACGAGACAGCAAAAGAGACACTGATGTATAGAACAGTCTTATGGACTCTGTGGGAGAGGGAGAGGGTGGGAAGATTTGGGAGAATGGCATTGAAACATGTAAGATATCATGTAGGAAACGAGTTGCCAGTCCAGGTTCGATGCACGATGCTGGATGCTTGGGGCTGGTGCACTGGGACAGCCCAGAGGGATGGTATGGGGAGGGAGGAGGGAGGAGGGAGAAGGGAGGAGGGTTCGGGATGGGGAACACATGTATACCTGTGGCGGATTCATTTTGATATTTGGCAAAACTAATACAATTATGTAAAGTTTAAAAATAAAATAAAATTAGAAAAAAAAAATCTCATTTGTGGCTGTTGATCTTGAGATTGTTCTTAGTAAAAACAAGACTCAAACAAAACTGACTTGGTCAGAAATTCTAATCAAGGCTTGACATTCTGTTTTGGGTGCTGGTCTCTATACAGCATACTGAGCTAATTTATAACAACAACAACAAAAGTAAGAGACAACTTATCATCAACATTACTTAAAGTGTTGAGTACAACAGAATTTGAAATATAATTTTGCAAGCATTTTAATGTTTACTGGAAGTTGATTCAATATTTGATTCATTTTGACTATCTCCTGGGACTGGGGAGAGGAGTAAAACAGCATCGATGTGATCCCTGCTGTCGTTGAGTTTATAATCTAGTAGGAGTAACAAATGCAGAATTAATCATTGTAAATAATTTTTTCAATAAATAATTAATGAAACATTTCATTACAATTGTAAGAAATGTAATGAAAAGTAGTACACTGTACTAGGCAGGATACAGATGGTGGACTAAAAGAATGTGGAGCTCACCTCCCACCATGAACACATCAAAAATGCATCTACCTTGAAATAATTCACATTGAAAACAGAAAACCAGAAGAAGGACTCGTATACAACCAATGCCGTGTGAAAGATAGACACATAATCAGATAGAAAGGGAAAAAAACGTGATTAGACCAGGACCTCCCAGGGCCTCTGGGAGGGCATTGGGAGGAAAATGATTACATGGGTAGAGATTCAGCCCTGGGAATGAACACTTCAAGCTACAGATTGGACCCCTCAGACTTGGCATCCTACACAGAGAAGAAATGCTTCTTTGGCCAGTTGGAGGACTGCTGGGACAAACGGAAGGGTGTGGGAATCCTGGACTCTGCCTGGGAGGAACGCACATTTATGGATGGTCGAGCTACTCCCAGAGGCAATGAGGAGGAGGGGTGTGCTCCGGTGGCTGCTGGTTGTCCCGAGACTGCCTGGTGCACACCCTAGCCCGATTCTGGCCCCGCACACTCCACATCACAGTGTGGCACTGGATCTGCCGCAGTCATGCCCAAGAAAAATACTCAGCCGTGGGATGCCCAGGAAACTAGGTCCTGAGGCGGAGCCTGGAGAAGGGGGCAGCTGTCATTGTTGGTACATAGTTAAGGAGCACCTCGGACATGGCCCGGATCCCTGATTGCAGTCATGCCTCCGCAGGGCATTCTAGATACAGGCTGAGAGTCCGTGCACCTACAGTCAATTAATCCATGGCAAAGGATGCAAGAATTATACAATGGAGAAAAGACAGTCCCATTCATAAGTGGTGCTGGGAAAACTGGACAGCTACATGAAAAACAGTGAGATTAGAGCATTTCCTCACACCATTCAGCAAAACAAACAAAATAACGACTTCTCAAGGTGGTTTAAAGGCCAAAATGTAAAACCTGAAACCATAAAACTCCTAGAAGACAAAATGAGCAGAATACTTTTTGACATAATTTGTAGCAATTTTTTTTTGTATATGTCTCCCAAAGCAAAATAAAAGAGCAAAAATAAGCAAATGTGACCTAATTAAACTTAAATACTTCTGCACAACAAAGGAAGCTATCAATAAAACTAATATATAACCTAGAAAATTGGAGAAAATATTTGTAAATGATATGACTGACAGGGATTGAAAGAAAAAGTGAGTGTTAGCTAAGTCACGTCTGATTTTTGTGACCCCATGGAATGTAGCCTGCCAGTCTGCTTTGTCCATGGGATTCTCCAGGCAAGAATACTGGCGTGGGTTGCCATTTCTTCCTCCAAGGCATCTTCCCAACCCGGGGACTGAACCCAGGTCTCCTGCATTGCAGGAGGATTCTTTACCATCTGAGCCACCAGGGAAGCCCAACAAGGGGTTAATATCCAAATACATAGCAGCTCATACAACTGAATCTCAAAAAATCCCAAACAACCCAATTTAAAAAATGGCAATTTTAAGCTTATAGTCTACTTGCTTGATAACACAGAAAGAGTTGCTGCTGCTGCTGCTAAGTCGCTTCTGTTGTGTCCGACTCTGTGTGACCCCATAGATGGAAGCCCATCAGGCTCCCCCGTCCCTGGGATTCTCCAGGCAAGAACACTGGAGTGGGTTGCCATTGCCTTCTCCAATGCATGAAAGTGAAAAGTGAAAGGGAAGTCACTCAGTCGTGTCCTACTCTTAGCAACCCCATGGACTGCAGCCTACCAGGCTCCTCCGTCCATGGGATTTTCCAGGCAAGAGTACTGGAGTGGGGTGCCATTGCCTTCTCCAACAGAAAGAGTACCTGCTGCTTATTTAAACACTGCAGCAAAAGCCTAGGAACTGGCATTTGTTGCCACATTCTGCCCATCTGTGAATTGATCACAGTCAATTGGTTCTCAGTTTCCCTGTTAGGGAAACTCATACAACTGAGCCAGCAAGGATCAACTCATCTCAGACTCAGTTCAATTCAGTCACTCAGTTGTGTCTGACTCTTTGCAGACCCATGGCCTGCAGCACATAAGGCTTCCCTGTCCATTTCCCACTCCCAGAGCTTGCTCAAACTCACGTCCATCAAGTCAGTGATGCCACCCAACCATCTCATCTTCTGTCGTCCCCTTCTCCTCCTGCCTTCAATTTTTCCCAGCATCAGAGTCTTTTCCAATGAGTCAGTTCTTCACATCAGGTGGCCAAAGTATTGGAGTTTCAGCTTTAGCATCAGTCCTTCCAATGAATATTCAGGATTGATTTCCTTTAGGATGGACTGGTTTGATCTCATTGCAGTCCAAGGGACTTTCCAAAGTCTTCTCCAATGCCATAGTCCATCTCACACTACAAAAGAAATCAGTTGATTTTCCAGAGGGAAACTGAAATGTTATCTAAAAATATAAACAAAACCGAATAAATACTGAAAAAGCAAAAAGGAGATAGATTGGCACAGCAGGTAGTTATCTCACTCTACTGCTCACATTTTATGTAAGTACATGGCACAGTGGTAAAGAATCTGCCTGCCAATGCAGGAGACACAAGAGATGCAGATTTCCCCCTGGGTTGGGAAGATCCCTAGAGGATGGCATGGCAACCAACTCCAGTATTCTTGCCAGGGAAATCCCATGTACAGAGGAGCTTGGCTAGCTACAGTCTGTGGGGTCACAAAGAATCAGACATGACTAAGCATGCACACACACATATGCAACTAACTACATATAAATGCAAATCTTGGGTCCAGTTTACAATTTAGGAGTAAACTAAATGGATGATATCGGCTTTAGATTTTCTAAGGTGGAATATTTCCATGAAAGGCTGAAATCACATATTTTCTCTGTGTTTCCTAACACTGCTTAGCACAATTTTTTTGCATTTAAGGTAACTTGATTTTATTTGCAAAGGCAGATATAATTTCCACTGCCTGAATATTGTTGAATATTAAATTTGACCTTTAAATATTATGCCTATTGAGATAAAATGACACCATTTCATCTTTATATTCTGAAAGGATGATTTGAATATTTTTGAAGACATATAATACATTGCACAGTACAAAACATAAATGATTCAACAATAAAGTGTATCTCCCTTTCACCTCTCTTCCTAGCCATAGATTTCAATTCATTGATGGAACGTGTATTATCATGTATTTTCATGGGTATATGTGTGTGTACTTTTTAAAGCATAAATAATTCTGTGTTACAGAATTATGGACATATGGACTGGTAAACTTAGAATGGCTAGTATAAGTGGGCAGTTTCCATCAAGATTGGAATGTAAGTTAGTATCAGGGGACATAGAAAATTGTGTAGTAGTCAATGGTGTAGATTTGTTTTCAGAGAAATTAAATATTTTTGAACACAGAATTAAGCTATCTACAGCTAATATGTCAATTATGTGTGAACTGAAATGGAGAGTGGTAGGTTTGGAGTTGGTGGGAATATGAGGAGGAAGGTACTGTAGAAATGCAAGTAGGTGAGGTAGAATGACCAAGATAATGACCCAGATATCTGAATGACCCATATAACCACGATGGTGTGATCACTCACCTAGAGACAGACATCCTGGAATGCAAATTCAGGTGGGCCTTAGGAAGCATCATTATGAAGAAAGTTAGTGGAAGTGATGGAATTCCAGTTGAGTGATTTCAAAACCTAAAAGATGATGATGTTAAAGTGCTGCCATCAATATGCCAGCAAAATTGGAAAACCCAGCAGTGGCCATAAGACTGGAAAAGGTCAGTTTAATTCCAACCCCAAAGAAAAGCAATTCCAAAGAGTGTTCAAACTACCACACAATTGGAACATCTCACATGCCAGTAAAGTAATGCTCAAATTTCTCCAAGCCAGGCTTCAACAGTATTTGAACTGAGAACTTTCAGTTCAAGCCAGATTTAGAAAAGGCAGAGGAACCAGAGATCAAATTGCCAACATCCACTGGATCATAGAAAATGCAAGAAAATTCAGAAAAACATCTATTTCTGCTTCATTGACTACCCCAAAGCCTTTGACTGTGTGGATCACAACAAACTGTGGAAAATTCTGAAAGAGATGGGAATACCAGACCACCTGACCTGTCTCCTGAGAAATCTGTATGCACGTCAAGAAGCAACAGTTAGAACTAGACATGGAACGATGGACTGGTTCCCAATTGGGAAAGGAGTCTGTCAAGTCTGTATATTGTCTCCCTGCTTATTTAATTTGTATGCAGAGTATATCACACAAAATGCCAGACTGGATGAAGCACTAGCTGGAATCAAGATTGTAGAGATAAATATCAGTAACCTCAGGTATGCAGATGACACCATCCTTATGGCAGAAAGCAAAGAAGACCTAAAGAGCCTCTTGATGAAAGTGAAAGAAGATAGCGAAAGAGTTGGCTTAAACCTCAAAAGTCAGAAAACGGAGATCATGGCATCCTATCCCATCACTTCATGGCAAGTAGATGGGAAAGGAATTGAAACAGTGGCTAACTTTATTTTTGGAGAGCTCCCAATCACTGCAGATGTCACGCCCACCAGTGTCCCTCTACCTAACTGTTGCAAAAGCATCACTGAATTCATTGTCTGCATAGTAGCCAAAGGGATCTTTCAAAGCACACTTATTTATCTTGACACTATGTAATTAAATATTCTTTAATAGCATCCTTTCTCAAGATAAAGATAAATATAGTAAGATCAATATCTTCAGCATTATTCCCTTAGCCGTGAATGATTGGGTGTGATATATCTCCAGGCTCATTTAGCATTGCTTGTTGCATCTGGCTCTTGGCAACACTGTGGATGCCACCAGCCTCCTCTGTCCACGGGATTTCCCAGGCAAGAGTACTGGAGTAGGTTCTCCAAACACTACAGTTCAGCTATCAGTTACACTGGTTTCCTTTGAGTTTTTTAAAAATAGTAGCCAATTATCACTGGAGGAGGAAATGGCAACCCACTCCAGTGTTCTTGCTTGGAGAATCCCAGGGATGGCGGGGCCTGGTGGGCTGCCGTCCATGGGGTCGCACAGAGTCGGACACGACTGAAGCAACTTAGCAGCAGCAGTAGCAGCAGCAGCCAATTATCTACTGGATTGAAATATCTATGGGCAGAAAGATTTGTCAATTTCACTATTTTATTTTTGCCTCCCTCAACAGATAGAGCATAGTAAGGTAGTAGGTTTTCAATAAATGCTTGTGGAGAAAATACAGTTGACATGGTACGTTGTGTCTTATGCTGATGATCGTGCCCAATATCATAGAATAATAGTTTTAGAAGACATTCAAGGTCAGAAAGACCTACTTTCAAAGTGTTTTTATGAGCAGGAAGAAGTCTTTTTGGGTAATGCAAATGAACAGGAAAACTGCTGATTTTAGGTATTTAAATCATAGAGCTGCTTGTTCAGGGACATGATTTAAATCATTATCTAAAGATATTTACTCTCTCATGGAGATTAACTAGTGAAACCACTAAGTATCTCATATTACCTCTTGACCTGCAGTGTTTATATTTAAATTTCCACATTAGTTCTGTTTATAATTTCTAGGGCAAACACTAGTCTCAGCAACCTGCATGGAATTTGGTATTGTTGTGTACATAAATGTACATTGTCACTGGAATAATTTTAAATGCTTGTTAATATTTATATTTCTAAAAACTTTAATAGCTACAGATTTTAAATTAACACAAAATATTGATTTTCTAGTAATCCAATTTATGTTAATTGCTTAATATTTTATATAGTTTCAATAGCAAAACATTTCCCTTGTGTAGGTTGTTAGCTGTCCTTTGCCTTTTCTGGCTGTACATGCTCCCCTCTGCTATGCCTGTGAGTTTGGGGCTTCCCTGGAGGCTTCTCCTTCAATGCAGGAGACCTGGGTTCTATCCCTGGGTCAAGAGCATCCCCTAGAGAAGAACATGGCTACCCACTCCAATATTCTTGTCTGGGAAATCCCATGAACAGAGGAGCCTGGTGGGCTACAGTCCATGGGCTCACGAAAAAGTCAGATACCACTGACTAACACCTTCACTTTTCTGGTTCACTGCAGCACCAATGGGAATGTAGGTTTTTTACATTTCTGCCAAGAAGAGTTGACTCTATTTCTCTAATATTGCGTGTTTCAGTGAATAGCAACTCCATTCTCTTGGTTAGGTGAATCAGAATCCTCCCTTTTCTTAATTCCCACATGCAGTCCACTGGCTCCAACTGCCTCAAGAGCATGGCACTGGTTGGGCAATGCATGACATGATTTTCCCTTTTACTTCTCCAGACCTAGGGGTAATAACTAGTTTCCTGAGTTATTAATATTAATATCTAAACAATCTCATTCTACACATTTTATTTCCCAGCCTTTTCAACTCTTTGATACTATATTAAATCCCCTGGTTGAATGGGCATAACAGAATGGACTATTCTGGTTATTCTGCACTTTTCCTCCTTGTTATACTGTGGGAGGGGCTTTCTTTACTAGTGGTAAAGAATCTGCCTGCAATGCAGGAGACCTAGGTTCAATCCCTGGGTCTGGAAGATCCCCGCTGGAGAAGGGAATGGCTACCCACTCCAGTATTCTTGCCTAGAAATTCCATGGACAGAGGAGCCTGGTGGGCTACCGTCCATGAGGTTGCAAAGAGTCGGACACGACTAAATGACTTTCCCCATCACTTTTCATCCTGCAGGGAGCTAGAAGTGAGAATAAACAGATCTCCTTGACAGTAGGTTTCTGGTTAAATTCTTCTTCTGGGAAGACCAAAAAGCTTGAAGAAAGGGAGAATCACTTTTTATTTGCTCCTGGTAGAGTCTCAGGGAACAATAATTGAGATAGGCAAGCACAGACACCTAGCTATCTGTTGGGGCAGCACTAGTATGAGAAATCAGGGCATCAGTCACTCCAACAGCTTCAGCAGCTCAACACTGAGCACACAGCAGCCACGAGCATGCTCAGTCTCCATGACAAGGTGTTATGGCTCTGGCTCTGTCCAGAGTAGAAATATAAATGGACTTCTGCAGTTCCAGAAGTTGTTTAGCATTTTGGCTTCCCTTGTAGCATTCTTGGTTATGGTTCCTTAGGCAAGTTCAGTAGCATAGCTATCTTGGACTTCCGGTTAAATTAATTAAAAAAAACAAACAAACTTTCTAGTCTAAAGTTTTCTGAATATCCTAGTTTCCTTTTATCGTTTTCTAAGCCTTTTCATTAGTTTTGTATTTAACTCCCTGTATTAAATGCGCTTTGTTTGAAAGAACTAGGATTGCTTGTTTTCTGTTTTTAAAGGGATACTAACCAAACACGATTTCCAATATTTAAAATCATATCATATATACGTGATTATAAAATTCATCTGGTTTATGAATGTGTCATTAGTTATTTTATATTATGTTATAGTAACATTATATTGTATTATATGTATTACGATTTATTGTATTGTATGGATAAGCTCCAATTTATTTACCAATGATAACTTTTAGATTGTTTCCAGTTTCTAAATATTATAAAAATTCTTCTACATGTATGTTTTCAGCATACATATGCATAATATATATTATATTTATGTATATATATATATTTCATTTAGACATACAGCTTGAATCAAAATAGTGGGTCATGGATATTTGTATATTACTCTGTAGCATATATTACTAATAGTTTTCATAGTGAAGTCTCTCAATCGTGTCTGACTCTTTGCAATCCCATGGACTGTAGCCTACCAGGCTTATCCATCCATGGGATTTTCCAGGCAAGAGTACTGA
Organism: Bos indicus x Bos taurus; assembly: GCF_003369695.1. Lineage (NCBI taxonomy): Eukaryota > Metazoa > Chordata > Mammalia > Artiodactyla > Bovidae > Bos > Bos indicus x Bos taurus. Next base: position 102,623,906 of record NC_040079.1, on the reverse strand, counting down.
AGTGGGTTGCCATTTCCTTCTCCAGGGGATCTTCCCGACCCAGGGGTCAAAAGCCCAGGTCCCCTGCATTGCAGGCAGACACTTTACCCTCTGCACCACCAGGGAATCTCATAGTGGATGTACCAATTTATATTTTCACTAAAAGCTTATGAAAGTTCCAGCTCTCCTCTTCTTTGCAACACTTGGTATTCTATTATCTACAAAAACATTAGTTTTCCTTAGAAATTAGCCATTTAGGTAAGACTAGGTGGGGCAAGTTGTCTTTGCTCCATTCAGAATTACCTGGGCCCACTTGAGTGCTGATGACAGAAATCATCTGATATTTTACTAATATATATATATATATATATATATGTATGTATATATATTTGGAGACTAATGCTAGGATCCTATTGGCTGAAATTTCAAGGAACATTGTAGGTAGCTTCCCCATGGCATGATGCCTGGATTTCTGGGGAAAGTACCTAAAGAAATACAGACTGAGATGAGAAAGAGAAACCAGTAAAAACTGTATCACCTATCATGACCTAGGCTCAGATCTAAAACAGTTTCAATTTCACTGTTTATTATTTATTAGAAGTGAATTACCAAACATAGACATGATAGTATTCATAGTTATACGAGTGTATTTTAAACATTTTTATCTCTCCTATGATAGTTATAAATATCTCTAACAATTTCTTTTCATTCATACCTTTCTGCTTTGGTTGTGTTGTTTTCATGCAGTTTGTTCTCACATATATTTGCTGTTGCTGCTGCTTAGTCGCTCAGTCGTGTCTGACTCTCTGCGACCCCATGGATTGTAGCCTGCCAGGCTCCTCTGTCCATGGGGATTCTCCAGGCCAGAATACTGGAGTGGGTTGCCATTTCCTTCTCCAGGAGATCCCCCTGACCCCCACATATATTTGAAATAGTGACAAATAATTACTATTGTTTTAAACAGTCAAAATTTATTTAGATTTATATGGAAATGTATCTTTTTGGTACCCTTTATTTATTTGTACACTATAATACCTTTTTATAAAATTGCATTTCTTTTCCCTACAAAACTGTTCAGAGGTTTTGTTTTTTTTTTTTTTCCTCTCATATGAGTTTCAACTAAATAAACTTTCTCAATTTTTTTAATGGAAAAAAGTTTTATTTTAAAACTGTTGATTCATTTCAAAAGGATATTTTTATTGAATAAAAAGCTTAGGTTGACATTTGTTTCCTTTCTGTCTCTTAAAGCTCTCATTCCATAGTCTTTTGGCTTTCAATGTTTTCTGTAAAGATCCAGCTGCTCATCTCACTATTAGCCCTTTGCAATGATCCCTTCCTTCTTCATTTGCCTCTCTCATTTTTCTCTTTGTCACTGGGTTATAGCAGTTTTACCGTGATGTATGTACCTGAGTATAATTTTTTTATACTGATCATGTTTGGAATTCAAAGAGTGTTTGTTATGTGTGACAAGTTATGATTCATCATTTTGGTCAATACTTAAAAGTTTGACCAATACCTACTTTAATAGTCTGCCTCATATTCTCTCTTACCACATTTTATACTCCAATTAGTACCAATATATTTATATTTTTCTTTTTAAAATTTTCATCTCATTTTTTAATTTTCAAAGTAATTTTTATTATATTTTTTATATTAGATGTATTTTAATATATTAGAATATATTATATACCTAATATAATATATATTAGGTATATAATATCTAATAATATATAGAATATATATTAGAATATAATATATTAAAATATATTAGATATATTTATTATATCTAATATATTTCTTTCACTTATACATTTTCCATTTCTTTATTCATGTATTTGCTTAAATCTAGATACTTTTCTACTCACCACCTTTCAATTACCTAATTCTTCTGCTGTGTCTAGTCTGCTCTTGAATACATCTATTAATTATTATGTATTTATTTTTCAAATTTTCAGTTTCTATTTAATTACTTTCTATGAATTCCAGCTTGTTATTCACATTTTATTTGTTTTTTTTTTATGTTATAGGGACAAATTAATATAGTTAAGTGTTACCTTCTAAACTGTTAGGCAAAGTGCCATTAACACAGTGAAGTTTATAGGTACTCATAGAGGATGGTGAGTGGTTTCACAGTGTTTATTATCATGATCATGATAAAGTCAATATTCATAACAAAATTATGTTCTCTGATAACTGCAATATTTGGATTATCTAAGAGTCTCATGTTAGTATGTGTTTATATTTTGTTTTTTTGACTTTTAGTTTCTTAATTATTTTCCTGTCTCAACTTATAATTTTGAATAAATGCTTAGGGCATATGAATCATGGTACTGTCAATTCTCAGTATTTCTGATAGCTGTGTTAAATGGTCACTGAATTAGTGAACGCTGAACCAATGTTCTTAGGGGAAATACAAAATTAGGTTCCTGGGGGCCTCTGTCACAATACTCTCAAGATACTGAAGGTATATGGATGGATGGATGCTAAGTCACTTCAGTCTTGTCCAACTCTGTGAGACCCTATGGACTGTAGCCCTCCAGGCTCCTCTGTCCAGGGGATTCTCCAGGCAAGAATACTGGAGTGGATTGCCATTTCTTCCTCCAAGGGATCTTCCAGACCCAGAGATAGAACTAGCATTTCTTATGTCTCCTGCATTGGCAGGCAGATTCTTTATATATATAATACTGTTTTATGTGTGTTTCTGTTGAAAGAGACGTTATTCAATATACATATTTGATTCATTAGCATTGAACTCACAGCCAACGGCACAGTATTCATGTTTGCATACTCAGTCACGTCCGACTCTTTGAGACTCTATGGACTGTAGCCTACCAGGTTCCTCTGTCCATGGAATTTTTCTGGCAAGAATACTGGAGTGGGTTGCAATTTTCTACTCCAGGGGATCTTCCCAATCCATGGATTGAACCTTCATTCCTTATGTCTCTTGCATTGTCAGGCAGATTCGTTACCACTGTGCCACCTGGGAATAACACTGTAACTCATGCTTATGTGTAGCTTATCTAACGTGCAGTTCCTCCATCAGGCAAATATAGCCTGTTTACACTTAGAAGCATTAGACAGCACTCAGCAATGTGCTTTGGGGGTCATTTTAAATAAGAAATCACAGAAAACAAACAATCACAAAAACATTTTCACAAAAAGGAAGTTTGTATTTTGAGAGAGAAAGCAAGAAGTCAGAATATTACCTTGACTTCAGTTGACAATATAGATGTTGGGCAATGTAAAATTTTACCACTCTATGCATGTCCACAAATGATTGTGAAAACACTATAAGCATAAGTACTGGTTTTTTGGGGGGATACAAATAAATTTTAATGAATAAGCAAATTTACAAGTAGGAAATCCTTGGGTAATGAGGATTAACTATATCTGTCTAGGATAGCATTTAATTTTCCTCTTGTAATAAAACTTTGTCCAACAAGCGATTGAGATAATTCTAAAATCTCAGAAGCATTTAGAAATGTTCTCCTTTGCTGGACTTCAAGCTCAATTTTTGTCTCATTAACACCATAATATTTTCCAAATCTCATTTTATCCTCATAGCAGCTGCCTTTTAAATACTTACTTTGTGCATGTACAGTTGAGGAATCCCAAACGCCTTGAGGGAGACTGTGTAAAATAATGGACTCTCATCTTTACTGTTTTCATATCTCCGGAGCATCTTAGCTCCTACCTTCTTGCTTCATTGGAGCCTCAAACTCCATTTGACTTCCTTACTCAGTAAGATTGTTGCACCCTCCAAGCCACAACTTTCTGTTTGAATGCTATGCCCTGTGAGTAAATTAGAAAACAAACAATCAAACAAAAAAAAACCAGTGTCCTGAGGAAAAAAGCAGTGGTGAATAGAGAGCTCTCTTCAATACATTTTTTTTTTCTGCCTAGGACCTTTGTCTCTCAAATCCTGAGCACCATAGTTGCTTTTCTATGCTTTGAGAAGAGTTTTTTTTTTTGTATTTTTCAGAGTTTACCTTTGCTCTTTTTATTTATGTTTGGCTGTGCTGTGTCTTCATTGCTGCATATGGGATTTCTCTAGTTGTGTCGAGTGGGGACTACTCTTCTTTGTGTTGCATGGTCTTCTTATTGCAGTGGCCTCTCTTGTTGAGGCGCACAGGCTCTAAGTGTGCGGTTTCAGTAGCTGTGGTACACAGGCTCAGTTGCTCCGTGGCACATGGAACCTTCCTGGACCAGGGAATGAACCTCTGTCCCCTGCATTGGCAGGCAGATTTTTCAACGACTGGGCCGCCTAGGAAGTCCCTACGTTTGCTCTTGAGAGAAGGTTAGTCTGATACAAGTTATCCCATTTTGGCTGATAGAGCAAGTCTGATGTATTATTTATTACATGAATAGTGAATAGACATTCAGTTTACTTACCAACTGGTTTAGTGATTATTATTGAAACATCTATTTTAACACCTCCTACAAGCCAACCATTTTGGATGTAGCATTGAATAAAGAGCAGAGAATGATTTTTCTCAAGGAACTTAGTATCTAATGAAGAATATAGAAAAGTTTAAAAGAGTAATGTGTTAGAAGGGTGATAAGAGCAAAGATTCATACTGGGACTTTTGAATTCAGAGAAGAATTAATAAAAGAAAGGGCATTTAAGTGTAATCCTGAAGACTGAATAGAATTTAGGTAGGAAATAGAGGGCTTTGGAAGAAAAAGGAAAGAGAAATTTTAGCAATGAAGAAAATTATTAAATATCATAGAAGAAAGGACTGACCTTTAAAAGAACTAAGTGAAAAATATGACAAAAGAAAGACAATAGATGAAGTTAAAGAGGAAAAAAGATAATAATATTTTATAATAAGACTATAAGTTCTTTTAAGAAAGCTGACCTTTATCCTAAGATCAAAACAATTCATTTATAAGTATAGCATGAGCAGTAGTATCAAATTTGCATTAAAAATAATCCTGCTGGTTATACTATTAACAGTATATTGAAAGGGATAAAATTAAAGGTAGAAGATAGGATAGGCGCCTATAAGAATGACACAGATGAGTGGAAACATTGGATTAGAATATTTATTTTACACAAAGATACAAAATAGTGTATTTTATTGCAAAGTGAAGTAGTATATTTTTACTGCAAACATATGAACAAGCCAGGCATGTGTGTATATATAGTTTATGAGTCTTCCTGCTCTCAATCGTATTCCTGAAATTTACAATAACTATTATCAACAGCTTGGTGAATACTATGCAATAATTTTTTAAAACATGTATATGTTCATATACAAAAACCAATATTACAATTTTATTTTTCCCATTTATGGAAGATAATCATTTATGAAATATGACCTCTTTATATCCATTGTTCCTGTACATGAGATAATGAAAAATTCCTGAAAAAATAATGGTTTGGAGACTAATAAGAGGAGATGAAAACGGAGCCTTGGGAGGAACGAGTATGTGTATAAGAGAGAGAGGGAGAGATAAGGAGAGAAAGAAAATGAAGGGAAGAGAATGAGGAAATGAGAGAGAGAGAGACTGGAGATGAGGATGAGGGAGAGAAGATAAATGGCAAGTAAAAGAATTGGGTAAGAAGACAGAAATGTCCCATGAGGGTTATTAAATTATTTTTCTATGATGGATACATTGTTTTCCCTTCTTTTTCTCTATAATACCATAAGTAAAAAGTTATATAAAGCTTTAAGAAATAAATATCATTTGGAGGGGAAAATTAAAAGTTTCAGATCTTGTCTCAACCTTGACTGTCAACCCCACATTTCATTATCTATTAAATATCACATTAAATATCTATCTATTTATTCTTTTCTGAACATATATATCTGTATACACAATATCTATAATTTATGCACAAAAATATATGCAATCATATGTATGAAAGTATATATGTGCAGTTATATGAATATATAACTTAGTCATATTATACACATAGCTAAGCAATTTGCATTTTTCACCATACATGAGAGTCATCTATGTCCATATATATATCAATTTAATGGAGCTTTTCAAAAGAGTTCTTATGATTACATAGCATTACCCTAATCAATTTAGCCAACTGTCTTTTGCTGACTATTTAGGTTCTATATTAAAATAATCTCTAATCACGGTCGTCAAAAATTACTGTTAGAGAAAGATCTTTTTTTGCATATTCATGTTATTTTGTAAAGTTTGCGTGTGTGGCAGATATCATAAAATATTGTCACATTTGCCTGCAAAGTTTTTATGTACTATGAATTTGATATTTAGAAAATCTTTACCTATCTGTGTTCCCAGAAGAAGAATTTGAGAGTGCCAAACTTCTTCTAGTGTGAACATTTTGCTTTTGGTAAAAAAAAAAAAAAAAAAGAAAAATGCCACAGCCATGAAAACATTTCCTTCTGGAGGCAGTAAAAGTTGCTTCAGAGGCAATTTGTACTGCTTGCTTTCTTTTCTTGTTGCTATATCTTTTTCTCAGCTGGAACATTTTGTTAAGACTTCTCTTTAGCAATCTTATTGCTGGGTTAGTTTCTACAGTTCTTACCTAGCTGGTATGACAAGACATTCTATTGTAGGCTTTGCATTTTCCTGATTCTGTATTCACTTAACATTTTAGTTTTTCTTGGCTTACCCAATTTCAACAGCTTCTTGGCTAACCAAGAAGAATATCACTTTTGAATAATGACCTGGATTTCACATCTTGACTAAAACCAGTTTATCATTCTGGTAAAATTCCTCTCAAGGGCGAACTTACTTATTGGGATAACATTTCAGAATTAGCCTATGAGTTTTATGTTTTCAATCATACTCAGTAAGACTCACTCAGTATTAAAAGATAAAGAAGTGAATTGTAATTACAAAAGTAACATTATTTCTCTAAACTGTTAGTCATAAATTATTTATGTGAATCAAGTATCGTATCAAGCTGACAAATTACTGTTATTAAATATTTAAGACACCACCTAAACATAATTTTCGTACTATATGTGTGAGGGTTTACAAATATTTAGCTTAAGTATTCAACTTTTTATCTAAAGAATTACCTATTTTTAAGATAATTTAAAATTTGACCCTTAAGGACTATTATTAGACAGTGCCGCTGCTGCTGCTGCTAAGTCACTTCAGTCGTGTCCGACTCTGTGTGACCCCATAGATGGCAGCCCACCAGGCTCCCCCGTCCCTGGGATTCTCCAGGCAAGAACACTGGAGTGGGTTGCCATTTCCTTCTCCAACGAACGAAAGTGAAAAGTGAAAGTGATAGATAGTGCACGCAAGCTCAGTTGTGTCCAACTTTTTTTGCGATCCCACAGATTGTAGCTCCTCTGTTCATGGAATTTCTGAGACAAGAATCCTGGAACGGGTTGCCATTTCCTTTTTGGGGGATCTTCCGATAGAACCAATGTCTCCTGTGTCTCCTGCACTGGCAGGCAGATTCTTTTACCACTAGCGCCACCTGGGAAGCCCCCGATAGTAGTTTGTACTTATTATTGAAGTGAAGTGAAGTCACTCAGTCGTGTCCGACTCTTAGCGATCCCATGGACTGTAGCCTACAAGGCTCCTCTGTCCATGGAATTTTCCAGGCAAGAGTAGCAGAGTGGGTTGTCATTTCCTTCTCCTGCAGACGCTTTACCGTCTGAGCCACCAGGGAAGCCTGTATTCATTATTAAACAGAGATAATTTCTAGTGAATGTGTTCATTATTGGAATTTTTTTGTGTTTGATGTTATATATTTGGTAATCTATTTTTTTCAGAGCCAGTATACTGTAACACTTTTATTTAAAAAATGCATTGCCTTAATTATATAATTTATTAATTTATGAAATACTAAGATAATTTGTCAAAAAGTAAGTTGAAGTAAGAATATGTAGTAGCTTCTATCAGGAAATCATTGGTTGTTGGGAAGTAGAAATCTTTTGATGTTACAAGTCATTTTTCTTTAGGGTACCCTCATGATCTTCTGAAGGAAATGATATGGGACATATGAGGATGTAAGTCAAAAGCTCATTTGAGTCAGTGTTAAATATTAAAAGCTTATTGATGCTTATAAGCATCAATTATGACTGGAAATTATATCAGAATTAATTTATACAATTAATTACAATTAAAGGGTGCAAATAAGCTTAATAACAATGTCATTTAACGTTTGAATTCTTTCACAATCAACATTAAAATATATTGACTGTATTGATCAGGACAAGAAACTTTATGTTACAAGATTTACCATAGAGAATTTTCCCTAACGATGAGAAACCTTGAATGTCTACATGCACTCTCTCTTGTTCACTACTGTGTCTAGTTTTCCTCGCACAATACTTAGTCACAGCAGGTATTTAATTATAAATGAGTACAATGAGGTGGTCCAAAAGAGGGAATCACTCCCACAGTCATGCTTTAATATTTACTGTTATTTCTATTTTTCAAGAGAAAAAATATAAGTAGCATTTGCAAATTATAATTTATCAGATTCTCACTTAAGTAAAAATGACAGCTCTCTCAGCATAAATATGATTAGCTGAAAGAGTTGCTGTTGATTAGTCACTAAGTCATGTCACTGTTTTGTGACCCCATGGACTGTAAACTGCCAGACTCCTCTGTCCATGGAGTTTCCCAGGCAAGAATACTGGAGTGGGTTGCCATTTTCTTCTTTAAGGGATCTTCCCAATACAGGGATCAAATGCATGTCTCTTGCATTGCAGGAGGATTCTTTATCGTTGAGCCACTGGGGAAGCCATAGCTGAAGGAGTAGCTAATGCATATTGCTTGCTTACTACATTCAAGGCACTATTCTGTTTTTGCAAAAATCTTCATGTCAATTGTAAGACAGATACTATGATTCCCTCCAATTTACAATATGAGTTAGTATTTTAAATACTCTATCTAAATATGTAATACAGAGTATACTTTTTGGAAAGAATGATGACTTTTCTGCTAAGATGATATGCTGCTGCTGCTGCTAAGTCACTTCAATCGTGTCCGACTCTGTGCGACCCCATAGACTGCAGCCCACCAGGCTCCTCTGTCTCTGGGATTCTCCAAGCAAGAACATTGGAGTGGGTTGCCATTTCCTTCTCCAATGCGTGAAAGTGAAAAGTGAAAGTGAAGTCGCTCAGTCGTGTCCGACTCTATCGACCCCATGGACTGCAGCCTACCAAGCTCCTCTGTCTATGGGATTTTCCAGGCAAGAGTACTGGAGTGGGTTGCCATTGCCTCAGGTCAGATCAGTCGCTCAGTCGTGTCTGACTCTTTGCGACCCCATGAATCGAAGCAGGCCAGGCCTCCCTGTCCATCACCAACTCCCGGAGTTCACTCAGACTCATGTCCATCGAGTCTGTGATGCCATCCAGCTATCTCATCCTCTGTCGTCCCCTTCTCCTCTTGCCCCCAATCCCTCCCAGCATCAGAGTCTTTTCCAATGAGTCAACTCTTCACATGAGGTGGAGTTTCAGCTTTAGCATCATTCCTTCCAAAGAAATCCCAGGGCTGATCTCCTTTGGAATGAACTGGTTGGATCTCTTTGCAGTCCAAGGGACTCTCAAGAGTCTTTGCCAACACCACAGTTCAAAAGCATCAATTCTTCGGTGCTCAGCTTTCTTCACAGTCCAACACTCACATCCATACATGACCACAGGAAAAATCATAGCCTTGACTAGACGAACCTTTGTTGGCAAAGTAATGTCTCTGCTTTTGAATATGCTATCTAGGTTGGTCATAACTTTCCTTCCAAGGAGTAAGCATCTTTTAATTTCATGGCTACAGTCACCATTTGCAGTGATTTTGGAACCCAGAAAAATAAAGTCTGACACTGTTTCCACTATTTCCCCATCTATTTCCCATGAAGTGATGGGACCGGATGCCATGATCTTCATTTTCTGAATGTTGAGCTTTAAGCCAACTTTTTCCCTCTCCACTTTCACTTTCATCAAGAGGCTTTTGAGTTCCTCTTCACTTTCCGCCATAAGGGTGGTGTCATCTGCATATCTGAGGTTATTGATATTTCTCCCGGCAATCTTGATTCCAGCTTGTGTTTCTTCCAGTCCAGCGTTTCTCATGATGTACTCTGCATATAAGTTAATAAACAGGGTAACAATATACAGCCTTGACGTACTCCTTTTCCTATTTGGAACCAGTCTGTTGTTCCATGTCCAGTTCTAACTGTTGCTTCCTGACCTGCATACAAATTTCTCAAGAAGCAGATCAGGTGGTCTAGTATTCCCATCTCTTTCAGAATTTTCCAAAGTTTATTGTGATCCACACAGTCAAAGGCTTTGGCATAGTCAATAAAGCAGAAATAGATGTTTTTCTGGAACTCTCTTGCTTTTTCCATGATCAAGTGGATGTTGGCAATTTGATCTCTGGTTCCTCTGCCTTTTTGAAAACCAGCTTGAACATCAGGAAGTTCACGGTTCACATATTGCTGAAGCCTGGCTTGGAGAATTTTAAGCATTACTTTACTAGCGTGTGAGATGAGTGCAATTGTGCAGTAGTTTGAGCCTTCTTTGGCATTGCCTTTCTTTGGGATTGGAATGAAAACTGACCTTTTCCAGTCCTGTGGCCTCTGCTGAGTTTTCCAAATTTGCTGGCATATTGAGTGCAGCACTTTCACAGCATCATCTTTCAGGATTTGGAATAGCTCAACTGGAATTCCATCACCTCCACTAGATTTGTTCGTAGTGATGCTTTCTAAGGCTCACTTAACTTCACATTCCAAGATGTCTGGCTCTAGGTCAGTGATCACACCATCATGATTATCTAGGTCGTGAAGATCTTTTTTGTACAGTTCTTCTGTGTATTCTTGCCGCCTCTTCTTAATATCTTCTGCTTCTGTTATGTCCATACCCTTTCTGTCCTTTATCGAGCCCATCTTTGCATGAAATGTTCTTTTGGTATCTCTGATTTTCTGGAAGAGATCTCTAGTCTTTCCCATTCTGTTGTTTTCCTCTATTTCTTTGCATTGATCACTGAAGAAGGCTTTCTTATCTCTTCTTGCTATTCTTTGGAACTCTGCATTCAGATGTTTATATCTTTCCTTTTCTCCTTTGCTTTTCACTTCTCTTCACAGCTATTTGTAAGGCCTCCCCAGACAGCCATTTTGCTTTTTTGCATTTCTTTTCCATGGGGATGGTCTTGATCCCTGTTTCCTGTACAATGTCATGAACCTCATTCCATAGCTCATTAGGCACTTTATGTATCAGATCTAGGCCCTTAAATCTATTTCTCACTTCCACTGTATAATCATAAGGGTTTTGATTTAGATCATACCTAGCTATTATTAAAAAAAGGTAGTCCAAAACATGTGATGGAAAAAGATTTTAAAAAGTATTTGAAATAAAATCATTTGTTAACAACTGGGTAACATTGTTCCAGATATCTCTATGAAAGTGTTAAAGTTGATAAATACAAGTAATTTGAAAACCTGGGATTGCATTATACCTGATTTTAGTGTAAGCCAGTAAATAAATGTACTTAAAAAGTGAAAATAAGATCAAGTTAGAGTTGCTTAATTTCTGATAAATATTTCTCTGTAATATATAAGTATCTAAAGAATTTTATCAACTTGTAAAAGATTTTATTATGAAGACATTTAAAGTTATAAATTCATTATTGTGTTTCTCTTAATATTTAAGTTGTAGTCTATACTGAATTCTTGATAAAACTTAAAATAATATTTTCTCAGTTAAATTTCTTTCTCTTCTTTCTTCTATCTTATATTTATTTCTTCTTTTTTCTAACTTTTCTATCTCTATATTAAATTATTTAATTATATTGTCAAGGCACATACTGCTTACCTACAGTTATGAAACCTTAATTCTCTCCTTTATTATTAGCTTTATAGTTCTAAAATCTGTTCATCACAACATATCCATTCTATGATTCTTCAATTTGATTAGCATTTTATCATCAAATATAATTTTCGTATATATTATATTCCCAGTATCCCAACTTGCTAAATAATGCCTATTTGTTATTGTATTTTTGAAAGGCAAATTGCCTATATGTAAAGGATGTGCCACCATCTTTCTGTCAAAATTATTGTAAGATATTACTCTACTATATTCCCAAGTTGAATGATATTATGAAAGAGCTAAAAATATTAAAAACATATTTTTATATAACTTGCTATATCGTTTAAGAATTTAGTTTCAATTTTAGTTTCAGAGACGTTGTTCAATTATGCTTTACATTATTTTGGACCATTTCTTCTACCTTCTTATATTTTTTTTCCCAGAGTCATCCTTTATATACTTTTTCTTGTAATTGAAATATATCTTTGTAATAGTTTTTCATAAATTTATACTTTTGTATGATATCTGTTCAGTTGCTCAGTCATGTCCGACTCTGCAACCCCATGGACTGCAGCACACCAGGCCTGCTTGTCCGTCACCAACTCCCTGAGTTCACTCAAACTCTTGTCCATTGAGTCGGTGATGCCATCCAATCATCTCATCCTCAGTCGTCTCCTTCTCTTCCCGCCTTCAATCTTTCCCAGCATCAGGGTCTTTTCAAATGAGTTGGTTCTTCACATCAGGGGGCCAAAGTATTGGAGTTTCAGCTTCAGTATCAGTCCTTCCAATGAATATTTAGGACTGATTTCCTTTAGGATGGACTGGTTTGACCACCTTGCTGCCCAGGGAACTCTCAAGAGTCTTCTCCAACACCACAGTTTAAAAGCATCAGTTCTTCAGCACTTAGCTTTCTTCACAGTCCAACTCTCATATCCATACATGACCAGTGGAAAAACCAGAGCCTTGACTAGATGGACCTTTGCTGGCAAAGTAATGTCTCTGCTTTTTAATATGCTATCTAGGTTGGTTATAACTTTCCTCCAAGGAACAAGCGTCTTTCAATTTAATGGCTGCAGTCACCATCTGCAGTGATTTTGGAGTCCCCCCAAATAAAGTCTCTCACTGTTTCCACTGTTTCCCTCTCTATTTGCTGTGAAATGATGGTCCTAGATGTCATGATCTTAGTTTTCTGAATGTTGAGATTTAAGCCAATTTTTTTACTCTCCTCTTTCACTGTCATCAAGAGGCTCTTTAGTTCTTCTTTGCTTTCTGCCATAAGAGTGATGTCATCTGCATATCTGAGGTTATTGATAATTCTCCTGGCAATCTTGATTCAAGCTTATGCTTCATCCAGCCCAGCATTTCTCATGACGTACTCTGCATATAAGTTCAATAGGCAGGGTGACAATAAATAGCCTTGATGTACCCCTTTCCCTATTTGGAACCAGTCTGCTGTTTCATGTCCAGTTCTAACTGTTGCTTCCTGTCTTGTATACAGATTTCTCAGGAGGCAGGTCAGGTGGTCTGGTATTCCCAATTCTTTCAGAATTTTCCACAGTTCATTGTGATCCACACAGTCAAAGGCTTTGGCATAGTCAGTAAAGCAGAAGTAGATATTTTTCTGGATCTCTCTTGCTTTATCGATGATCCAATGGATGTTGGTAATTTGATCTCTGGTTCCTCTGCCTTTTCTAAATCCAGCTTGAACATCTGGAAGTTCACGGTTCATGTACTGTTGAAGCCTGGTTTGGAGAATTTTGAGCATGACTTTGCTAGCATGTGAAAGGAGTACAACTGTGCTTGAACATTCTTTGGGATTGGCTTTCTTTGGGATTGGAATGAAAACTGACCTTTTCCAGTTCTGTGGCCACTGCTGCATTTTCCAAATTTCCTGGCATATTGAGTGCAGCACTTTCAAAGCATCATCTCTTAGGATTTGAAATAGCTCAACTGGAATTCCATCACTTCCACTAGCTTTGTTCGTAGTGAGGTTTCCTAAGGCCCAGTTGACTTCACATTCCAGGATTTTTATGATATAGAATTAGATAATACCATATATTAACCCTGGGATAGAACCCACGTCTCCCACATTGCAGGTGGATTTTTTACCACCTGAGCCATCAGGGAAGTCCAAGAATATGGAAGTGGGTAGTTTGTCCACTCTCCAGGGGAACTTCCCATCCCAGGAATCAAACTTGGGTCTCCTGCATTGCAGGCAGATCCTTTACCAGCTGAGCTACCTGGTACACTTAAAATTAGTAAGTTTAAATATAAATTTAATAAATATTTAAACATACATTTAAATATAATAAATAGATGAAAGTTTTTAGATGGACTTGAATAATTTTCTAATAATGTCAGCATTCCTACATGAATAGATTATTGTTGGCTGGGTAAATACCTTTTGCTTTATTAGGAGTAATATATAGGATCTTAGGAGAAGGCACTGGCACCCACTCCAGTACTCTTGCCTGGAAAATCCCATGGACGGAGGAGCCTGATAGGCTCCATGGGGTCGCTAAGAGTCCAACACGACTGAACGACTTCACTTTCGCTTTTTACTTTCATGCATTGGAGAAGGAAATGGCAACCCGCTCCAGTGTTCTTGCCTGGAGAATCCCAGGGACTGGGGAGCCTGGTGGGCTGCCATCTATGAGGTCGCACAGAGTCGGACACAACTGAAGCGACTTAGCAGTAGCAGCAGCATAGGATCTTAATAGCATAAACAAGCTGAGAGTTATATTGTATCTTGTATTTTGTCTTGTTATGTTGCATGGTTTCTTTTTTTATAAAAGCATATATTTAAAAAATGCTGACAAAGCTCTGGTTGGCCCATTTTAGCCATTAACTTTTCCGAAGCTTCTTTCTGTTCAGCATGATTTGAAAGTTAGAAGAAAATCTTAAAACTTTGGGCTATCTTGATGATCCAGGCTTATCTTTGCATTATTTCTACAGGATCAAATCTTCAACCTTTTACTTCCAATGATCTAAACAATGGATTATTTTATAACATTTTCGTTAAGTGATGCTTGTTTTTTCATTCTTTTGCCACAAATCTTTGTAATATATTTATTATCTGGTTATCTCTAGCAAATCCCAATTTTAGTAGGATTTCCAGTCTCTGTACATCCCAATTTATATGAGATTAAGCTCTGTAGAGATGCCTTGATTTCTGTTCTTTATTATAACTGAATGCTAAACTTCAATTCTGTGAACTGCTAAGTACCCTAAAATTTTTTTTAAGGAGGTTATTTTTATTGCTTGCAACTAAATAACCACTTATAAATAAGAAAATAAATGATTCTCCCTACCTGATATCTGGCCCACCCCCCAAAAAAAACCTGGATGTTTACAAAGTTATGCTCAGCTTGAATTATCTGTGATTGTTTTATAAATCTTCTAAACTTGATCTTTATTGGTATTCAGTGTGTTCTCAGAATGAAACTTTTTCTCATATTAATTTTTTAGTAATAAGTACTGTTAATAGGAAAAGAATGAAATAGAGATTTAAAAATGAAATATGTGATAAGACATCACAGTTTTAAAATAAAAGCTTTTCAGCATGTCTTAGGAAAGGCAAAGAAACTCCTTTCTTATCTTCTAGAATATAGAATCCTGATTTGTATGAAGGGAAACACAGGAAGATGGATGGTGTCTTGTACATTCCTCATGTGCTACAGGAAGAAGTCAATAGACCTCGTGTCAGGATGAAGCTAGTGTGTCAGACAGAAGATTAGAGGAATACCATCAGCTCCTATGAAACTACACTTACAGCTCTGCTCAGACAAGATAATGCAAATATTTTAAATAGTTTGTTATATCTTACATTTAAATTACTTTTTCTCCAGAGGAAGTAAAGTTTGGAAATGCTTATTAAGCTTTTTCTTTATTTCATAGCAAAGGAAATTAGAGAAATTCACCATTTATGGTTCTAAAATTATGGAGGGTTGAATGAATTTACTATTCTCTAAGTTAGTTTCACATTTCATAATATGACTTATAATTTATTAGAAGTTAAATCTATATGTTCTTTGGAAGGAATGATGCTAAATCTGAAACTCCAGTACTTTGGCCACCTCATGCGAAGAGGTGACTCATTGGAAAAGACTCTGATGCTGGGAGGGATTGGGGGCAGGGGAAGGGGACGGCAGAGGATGAGATGGCTGGATGGTATCACTGACTCAATGGACGTGAGTTTGAATGAACTCCGGGAGATGGTGATGGACAGGGAGGCCTGGCGTGCTTAGATTCACGGGGTCGCAAAGAGTTGGACACGACTGAGTGACTAAACTGAACTGAACTGAACTGAAATCTATACAGGAATACCAACTACATTTCTTTCTGAGAATCCTCCAAAGTCAATGTTTACATAACAGTAACAATTATATTTCTCTAACAACACTACTACTTCTAGCCTTTGATTTGGGGAAAATAGGAAGTTACTATACTGTGCTGTTTGAACCTGTCAGTTTGTCCTAATGAATATCTTAAAGGAAGTTTGGATGCCAGATGTGCTACTCAGTTTTATGCTCAGTTATTAACTCCATTCCAAGTAAAAGATTTTTACAAAAATATTAGTAATAATAAAAAGGTCAGACATCTATGCCCCATTAATAACTAACCTACAGACCTGCAAGAGTGATAATAGAATGATAAATGTATAACAAATCATGCTAGAATTTCCTAATGACTGTTTCAAAAAGGAAATCAGTTGAATAGCACAAAATTCACAGTAAGAAATAGGACCTGGCCACACACAGATATATTCCTGTTATGGGTTGAATTGTGTCCCCAAACCCACCCCCACCTCCAAACTCTTCCCACACCAGTCAAGTTCTTTTATTGACATTCTAACCCTGAGTCCTGCAGAATGTAACAAATTTAGCAACAGGGCCTTCTAAGAGGTTATTAAAATTAAATGAGATCTATTGGCTGATCTTAATTCACATGACTGTATTTGGACATAGACTTCAAAAGGTGATTCAGTTAAAATTCATAAGTTTTCTAAAATACATATATTATGTTATACATACTATTTATATATATATATATATATATACATACATATATATATGTATGTATACAAAAGCTTTTCTACTTAAGAATTTTTGCCTAGCTAAAAAAGTACAGCATTTGATCCTACTTGTTTGAATAGAATGAATATTACTACTACTTAGTATGAATAGAATGCTAGATTTCTAATTTATATTCACTCAAAATTTTTATATTGTTCCATGTATTTTGGCATCCAGTATTACTGGTAAAAGTTTGCAAATTTCATTATCTTCAGTTCAGTTCAGTCACTCAGTCATGTCTGACTCTCTGCCCACCCCAGGAGTTACAGCACGCCAGGCTTCCCTGTCCATCATCAAGTACCAGAACGTGCTCAAAATCATGTCCATCAAGTTGTTGATACCATTCAGTCATCTTCTCCTCTTGTCATCTCCTTCTCCTCCTACATTCAATCTTTCCCAGCATCAGGATCTTTTCTAAGGAGTCAGTTCTTCTCATCAGGTGCCCAAAGTATGACTATTGGAAAAACCATAGCTTTGACTAGACAGAACTTTGTTGGCAAAATAACGTCTCTGCTTTTTTAATATGCTGTCTATATTGGTCATAGCTTTTCTTCCAAGGATCAAGAGTGATTTAATTTTATGACTGCAGTCATCATCTGCAGTGATTTTGGAGCCGAAGAAAATAAAGTCTCTCACTCTTTCCATTGTTTACCTGTCTATTTGCCATGAAGTGATGAAACCAGATGCCATCATCTTAGTTTTTTGAATGTTGAGTTTTAAGCTTACTTTTTCACTCTCCTCTTTCACTTTCATTAAGAAGATCTTTAGTTCCTCTTCGGTTTCTGACATAAGGGTGGTATCATCTGCATATCTGAGGCAATCTTGATTTTACTTGTGGCTCCTCTAGCCTGGCATTTAACATGATGTACTCTGCATATAAGTTAACTAAACAGGGTGACAGTGTAAAGTCTTGACGTGCTCCTTTCCTGATTTAGAACCAGTCTGTTGTTCCCTGTCCAGTTCTAGCTGCTTCTTGACTGGCATACAGATTTCTCAAGAGGCAGGTCAGGTGGTCTGGTATTCTCATCTCTTGAAAAATTTTTCCACAGTTTGTTGTGATCCACACAGTCAAAGTCTTTAGTATAGTCAATAAAGCAGAAGTAGATCTTTTCTGGAACTCTCTTGCTTTTTCTATGATCCAGTGGATGTTGGCAATTTGATCTCTGGTTCCTCTGCCTTGTCTAAACCCAGCTTGAACGTCTGGGAGTTCTTGGTTCATTTTTCAACATTACTTTGCTAGCGCGTGAGATGAGTACAACTGTGTGGTAGTTTGAACATTCTTTGGCATTGCCTTTCTTTGGGGTTGGAATGAAAACTGACATTTTCCAGTCCTGTGGCCACTGCTGAGTTTTCCAAATTTGCTGACATATTGAGTGCAGCACTTACACAACATCATCTTTTAGAATTTGAAATAGTTCAACTTGAATTCCATCAATTCCACTAGCTTTGTTTTTAGTGATGCTTCCTAAGGCCTACTTCACTTCACATTCCGTGGTGTCTGGCTCTAGGTGAGCGATCTGGGTTATTAAGATCCATGGGGTTATCTGGATCATTAAGATCTTTTTTGTATAATTATTCTGTGTATTCTTGCCACCTCTTCTTAATAGCTTCTGCTTCTGTTAGGTCGATACGATTTCTGTCCTTCACTGTGCCCATCTTTCTGATTAAAATTTTTTTGAATGAGCCTTGGAACTTCTATCCCCATTCTGAGAATATAAAGAGATATTGTTAACAAAACAGGAAAGTAACATGTGATATAGTGTTATTAACTAAAGTAGAGATTTTGTTAAAATCTCACAAAATTTTATGCTAGTGTCCATCGTTTTATCATACCTTATTCAAGATTCCAAAGGTGATTAAGTTAAAATGAAGCTACTACAACCCTAATCCAATATAATCAATATTCTTATAAGAAGAGAAAGAGATCCAGGTGAACACATATAGAGAAAAGGCTGTGTGTGAGGACATACCAAGAAGATTGACATCTGTAAGTTAAGAAAAAAAATCTTAGGAGAAACCAAATCTGCTGACACTCTGATCTTGTACATTAGACTCCAAAACCATGAGAAATAAATTGTTGTTTAAGCCACTCAATCTGTAATATTTTGTTATGACAGCCCTAGCAAACTAATACAATTCCCATCTTTCCAAGATTTTTTCTTTCAGGATGATATTTTTTTTACCCTCTTAGTATGAATTAGGTAATTTTCAGAGTACAATCAAGCCATTATTTATGATGTAAGTAATTTTTCAAGCTTCTGAGTATACTGATGCTGTACAGGTATTGCACATTCTACATTCATGCAGCGGCTTAACTATTGCTGTATTCCTCAAAAATCCAGTCCTTAATTCGACCAAGTATACTTTGATTTTTATGGTATGCAAAAATTCAACTTAAGTGGGCCTTAGGAAGCATCACTATGAACAAAGCTGGTGGAGGTGATGGAATTCCAGTTGAGCTATTTTAAATCCTAAAAGATGATGCTGTGAAAGTGCGGCACTCAATATACCAGCAAATTTGGAAAGCTCAGCAGTGGCCACAGGACTGGAAAAGGTCAGTTTTCATTCCAATCCCAAAGAAAGGCAATGCCAAAGAATGCTCAAACTACCTCAAAACTGCACTCATCTCACACACTAGCAAAGTCATGATCAAAATTCTCCAAGCCAGGCTTCAGCATTACATGAACCGTGAACTCCCAGACATTCAGGATGGATTTAGAAAAGGCAGAGGAACCAGAGACCAAATTGCCAACATCCATTGAATCATCAAAAAAGCAAGAGAGTTCCAGAAAAGCATCTACTTCTGTTTTATTGACTATGCCAAAGCCTTTGAGTGTATGGATCACAATGAACTGTTGAAAATTCTGAAAGAATTGGGAATACCAGACCATCTGATCTGCCTGTTGAGAGATCTGTATGCAGGTCAGGAAGCAACAGTTAGAACTGGACATGGGACAACAGACTGGTTCCAAATAGGAAAAGGAGTACATCGAAGCTGTATAATGTCACCATGCTTATTTAACTTATATGCAGAGTAAATCATGAGACACGCTGGGTTGGATAAAACACAAGCTTGAATCAAGATTGCCGGGAGAAATATCAATAACCTCAGATATGCAGATGACATCACCCTTATGGCAGAAAGCAAAGAACTAAACAGCCTGTTGATGAAAGTGAAAGAGGAGAGTGAAAAAGTTGGCTTAAAGCTCAACATTCAGAAGACGAAGATCATGGCATCCGGTCCCATCACTTCATGGGAAATAGATGGGGAAACTGTGAAAACAGTGAGAGACTTTATTTTGGGGGGCTCCATAATCACTGCAGATGGTGACTGCAGCCATGAAATTAAAAGATGCTTGTTCCTTGGAAGGAAAATTATGACCAACCTAGATAGCATATTAAAAAACAGAGACATTACTTTGCCAACAAAGGTCCATCTAGTCAAAGCTATGATTTTTTCAGTCATCATGTATGGATGTGAGAGTTTGACTATAAGGAAAGTTGAATGCCGAAGAATTGATGCTTTTGCACTATGATGTTGGAGAAGACTCTTGATAGTCCCTTGGAATGCAAGGAGATCCAGCCAGTCCATCCTAAAGGAAATCAGTCCTGAATATTCATTGGAAGGACTGATGCTGAAGCTGAAACACCAATACTTTGGTCCCCTGATGTGAAGAACTGACTCATTTGAAAAGACCCTGATGCTAGGAGAGATTGAAGGCAGGATGAGAAGGGGACAACAGAGGATGAGATGGTTGGATGACATCACCGACTCAATGGAGATTAGTTTAAGTAAACTCCGGGAGCTGGTAATGGACAGGGAAGCCTGGCATGCAGTAGTCCAGGGGGTTGCTAAGAGTTGGAGATGACTGAGCAACTGAACTTAAAAATTCAAGTGCTTCCTGTTGAGCCTCTCTTATTAACAGATAAAAATCTAGCCAAATAAAGTTTTATTGAATTAAATTCTTGATACATAAACAAGCCTGAGTACATTCTCCCAAAGACTTCAGTAATATATTTCACTGTTTTAGTAGGGTGCACAATTTCCCAATATGAAATTTTGGCAAAGTCATTGTTCTAAAGCCTTATTGACTAAAACCATCAATTAAATAGTATATCCTCTTAGCTTAATTAAATGTAATCCATGTGTTTCAAATAGAAAGATGGCTAAATTCAGTCTTGGAGAATTTCCTTTCATTTATCTACTTTTGACTTGAGAGTATTGTTGAACACTGAAAAATTACAAGTAGTTTGCACTTCCAGATTCTGATATTTTCTACTGAGAAAGTATTTAGCTATTACTTTCATATTAAAAAAAAAATCCTTGGCAAGATATAAGCTCTGGCAATCATTTACTCTTTGCAGATAAGACTCTTAAATTCACATTTCTTGTGTCAGCTTTTTGGTTGAATTCCAAATATATTTGCATACGTAGAGCTAGACATAATCAATGGGTACTATCCTCCTTATTGCTGACTATCCTTTGTAGGGCTGGTCTACTCTTAGATGTGTAAGTTGCCTTTTATTGAACAAAAGTTGCCAAATTCTGTAGTTCTTACTGTTTTAGGAACATAGACAAGAGGTCACCAGATCAGCATGTGTAAAGGGAGAAAGAAATCAGTACTAATGAGTGTTTAGCTTAGGTCAGACACTTGATGTAAATCTTTCCTACAGCATTATGTTAATCCCTCCCAGAAACCTTCTAAAGCAGATATTTGTATCTTCAATTGAGTGAAGAAACTGAGGCTTATATTAGGCTAAAAATAATTGTCAAATAGCCATCTAATCCTATTTCAAAGTTAATACCTCAGAAACCATTTTAGACCAACTGAGTCATCTGTTTCACAGATAGAAACCCGGAGTGCTGGCATTGCTCCTTGTGATACATTTGAAGTCACTGTGAGCAGTGTCAACAGCAAGTGGCCATATCAAAGAAGAAATTCTTATATAATGAAGCATTTGGCCAGAAAAACAATATCAGATGGACCATGAGTCAGCACAGTTTTTTTTTTTTCCCCTAGCACACAATCTGAATTCACTCTGTTGTGTTCCTCTGTTAAAACTGTTTGTGTCCTGACTGACATTATTTCACAGTTTCTAAGTACAAACAGTTACATTTTGAGTTGTGTAATGTTCTCTCTTCTGAAAGAGTTAACTGGACTTGAAACATCTGCTTAGATACCTGCAGGAAATGCTTATGTTATGGTTTGGGGCTTATAAAAACAATAATATTTATTTAGAACTCCTGTGCTGGGCACTATGCTAAGTGATTTCACACATGTTGGGGTGGAGAGGCAGAATAACTTAGGTTGTTTATTTGAGAAACAAATCCTGTATGAGTAGACCATCATTAATATGTAAATCCCCTGTATTATTGCTTTACTGGCACATTCCTTTCTTACTTGTCCCTTTCACAACTCAAAAGAGAATCAGTCAAGACTGAGTTACTTGTCATTCCTTTTTTGACTAGACAAAAAGCCAAGAAAGAAATGAAGGAAGGCATTTGCTTGCTCAGAAAGCCTCCTTTAGGAAGTTGAAAGGGGCTGTAATTAGTTCTAAAATACCATCTTATATCCACTGTGCATATATTTTTCACTCAAGAAAATTGAACATTGGAGACCAAAGGGCTAGGAATGTAAAATGATGCAGCTAAATTCCATTTAGAAATAGTTGTAATGCAATTCCCAGTTGCTGGAATGATTTGATCTTCCTATCTGGAGAAGAAATTGAACCCTGCAATATCAACAATATTTTCTAACTCCTCTCTGATTATTGTTATAAACTGACAGTGATTGATTTTGAATAATTATTCTAAAAAATGAATTAGATTAAAAAATAATCTTCTTGATTATAGAGAAGCCTAGTACATTTTTTTTTAATTAGTCCTTTTTAAGAATGACTGATGATGTAGCATTTGACTAGCGCAGTGGATCTCTTACATACTAACTATTAGACTTTACTTTCAAAAACACTGTTTAAGTTAAAGGCCAAATTTTTAGCAAAATCCCAATTGTGGGTAAAATTCTTCTAAAAGGAAGTGGCATGTAATTAAAGCAGCCAGGAAATCAGAATCAGGGGCCTGATGTGTATTCTTGGCTTAACCATCAGTTATCTCCATGAGTCCAGGTGACTTCTCTGGGTCTGATCTTTCTGCTTCTGTAAAATGAAGGAGTTCAAGGAGGTGCTCTCTGAGGTCCTTTCCTCTTGAACATTCTGTTTTTATGTATTACGTAATCCCATTTTATATATATTAATGGTCTAGTTTCCATATAGGACTCTAAAGTAACATCGGAAAGCGATTAAGGGAAAGTGTAGAGAAAGATTAGCTATTAGGAGATACAATAGTTTCTTTATGTTTCATTGCTTATGGAAAGATGCTCTCAAGAGTCGTACTTTTAAGATTTTAATTTGCATTCAAATCAACCAGGAATTTGGTTAAAATGCAGACTCTGATTGGTAGGTTTGAGAAAAGGCCTGAGAATATACATTATCTTTAGCACGTTTCAGAGTGCTCTCCTTGTTGCTGGTTTCAGAGTACATTTTGAGTAGCAAGGCTCTGACTATAAATATAAAGTATGTATAAGAATCTGATAGAAATTAAAAATTCAGATTCCAGGATTAGCTCTCCAAAAATTTGAAGACTAGACTGGGGGTCACCAGCTCTGAATCCTTAACAAGGATCCTGTGTGAAACTGATGTTAGGGGTTTAAGAACTCAAACTAAATACATTTAAGAATTACTATTATAGAGTCATGGGAGGGATTTATCTATCAGCCCTTCTCTAGTTTGTACAGGTTATTTTTTCAGTCACTGACTAATTTTCTGATGCATTTGTTTTCAAAATAACCTTGTGAAACTGGTTCTATGGTTCGCTTGTATTCTTTTTTTTTTTTTTTTGTAATTTTATTTTATTTTTAAACTTCTCATTTCATGAATTATCTCTTGCCTAATTAGAAGGGCAGTTCTGTGTGTAGTGCTTTTGTAGCTTTTTTTTTTTTAATCTTTGTTTTTTCAACTTGTGGTCCAGAGGACTGTCTACCCTTAACAAAGATTTGTGAAGTCACTATAAAGGGAGTAGGCTGTAGTAGAGAGAATACCATACTGGAAATAAGAGAGCCCAAGCCCTGATTCCAGCACTACTAACCATTCATCCATCCATTTGTTCATTCATTGATTCAGTCTGTGCTTTTCTCATACCTGAAACTGGGAGATCTTGGGTATCATAAGTTAAATTAGTTACTAAATTATTAATTAAATTAGTTAGACATAAACTAAACAGCATGCTGATCTAGTGGGAGTCGCCAAGAATGAAAATAATGATTAAGTTCAGAGGTATAATTGCTATAATACACAGAAAGCTTGACAATGGTCACTGAAGTTCTTTGCTTCCAAGAAAATGTTATCTGTTTCATTTGTGAGCATGATAAGAGAAAATAAGAGATTAGTATGGACACTGAAAATAGTATGCACAGGAGCATGAACATGTGGCTGTATTGGGTAAATTCAAAAGCTTGTTAAATAAAGTCATTTTCATTGTAGAGACTATATTGGGTCAAGGTTCTCCAGAGAAACAGAGCCAATAACAAATATATTAGATATAGATGTAGTTAGAGGTAAAAGGAGATTTGCTATAGGAATTGGATCACATAGTTAAGAAGGCCAAAATGTCTTAGAATGTGCTGTCTGCAAACAGGAGACCCAGGAAAGCCAGAGGTAGAATTCAGTCCGAGTCTAAGAGCCTGAGAATTGGGAGACCAAGGGTGTAAGTACTGGTCTGAGTCAGAAATTCTGAGAACCAGAGGGCAACAGAAGATGCACATCTCAGATCAACAGCAGATCCACCCTTGTCCACATTTTTGCCCTGTGTGTGCCTCCAATGGAATTGGCTGATGCCTTTCTATGTAGGGGAGGGACATCTGCTTTATTCGGTTGAATTCAAATGCTAATCTCTTCTAGAAATTCCCTCACTGAAACATCTAGAAATAAGGTTTCACCAGCTCTCAGTGCATCTCTTAGTTCAAGCTGACACAAAAAAATTAAGCATCATAGAGGCAGAGGAGAAAAAAAGACATCAAAATGTTATGTTAAAAAATTTAGAGATAAACCTTGGTGTATTACATTTGAAGTTCTAAATAACTTCTATCATGTGTTACAGTAATTTCTCTGTTGCATCTAAGCCAAGAACTTTCTCTCACCCTCCCTGAGTTCATTTAGGGAGTGCTTCATTCAATAACTATTTAATTTTTAGTTCTAAATTATATACCAGAAACTGTTCTAGACTCTGGAGATAAAATAGAAAATCATTAAAATAAACATATCCTCATGTATATACCAATATTTTAATGGGAAATATTCTGACTGGGGGGACAAATGAAAATTAAACTTCTTAGCATACTAACTGGTGAGGTTAGAAAAAGAATATAGCAGGGAAAGAGAATGGGGCATGTTGGGAGGAGGGCGATGGTGATTTCTTAGGGAGGAAAGGCTTCATTGAAAATAAGAGGTTTGATCAGGGACCTGAGGAGGGTGGAGAGTGAGTTTTATAGTTCATGGATTCTCAGACAGGAAATAGAAAGGGTTGGTGCCCTCGTGCATTTGGCAAGTTCAAGGGCCACCAGAAAGATCAATGTAGCTAGATCACAGGAGCAAAATTGAGGAAACACATTGTTTAGAAACTTTGTATGCCATACGAAAAATTTTGACTTTTACTATGAGTGAAATGGGGAGCACGATCTGTTGACAACAGACATTAGGAAAGAAAGATGAGTCAAGGAGACAAACTAGAATTGGTGTTGGCAAGCTACAGCTCATAGATCACATTTGGCCACCTTCCTGCTTTAATAAATAACGTTTTACAGAAACACAGCAAGTTCATTAATTGTATACTGTTGATGGAATGCTTTCAAATTTTGGCAGAGTTAGGTACCTGCAACAGGACCTTATGACCTGCAGTACCTAAAACACTCACTATCTCATCCTTGCAGGAAAAAGTACACACACTTGAACTAGAAGATTATTATGATAATCTAAGTGAATGATAGTGGTAGCTTGTATTAGGATAGGACTAAAGGAAATGATGAAGAGTGTTCAGATACCAGGCATATTTTGAAGGTGAAAGGTAAGTATGTGCTGATAGAGGAAAAGTATAAGAGAAAACAAACAAAAAAATTACAGATGACTTTTTTTTAGGCATGAGCAGTGGGGAAGACAGTATTGATTCATTGATTGGTTTTAGGAAGATTGAGTTTTTTTTTTTTTTTTTTAAGTAAGATTGTGGGAAGAGCAGGTTTGGAGGTATAGACCAGGAGTTTAATCTTTGAGATACTTACATCTCAGCAGATATATCTACTAGAAAGTTGTATGGCTAAGTCTAGAGTTCAGACAGATCTGAGCTTGTGATATAAATTTGGAAGTTTTCAGCATAAAAAATTCATGGGTGAGATCATAGGGAAGTTATGGTATGAAATCAAGAGGTTTTAAGGTTAGAACTGAGATTTGAGTGTTTCTAGTGTTTGGAGGTCATGAGATACTGTAAACCCAGCAAAACTGAATGAGAAGGGGAAGCTCGAAAAATTGGGAGAGAAACAACATATGAAAACCTGGTTGCTGAGAAAAGAGAGTATATTTAGGAGACTATCTTGAGCCTTATTAGTACTGCTGGCCTTATAGATAAGATGACGATGGAGAATTTGTTATTGGCTTAAAATATTGAGGTAGTGATAACCTTGAGGAAAGTTCTGGTGGCATATGGGGTGAAATGCTAATTGGACAGGATTCAAGAGACTGGAAAGAAAGGAACTGAAGACAGCTTGTAAAGAAAACTTAGAAGTTTGCCTCTAAAGGAGAGCAAATAAGCTAGAAAAAGGATGTAGTATTGAGATTTTTTTTTTCTTATTTTTTTCAAGATGGGAGAAATAGCAGAATGCTTGTATGCTTTGGGGATAATTTAGTCAAGAGGGAAAGTTAAAATGTCCAAGACAAAGAAAAATTCCTGGAGCAGTGTGTTTGAGCAGGTGCACAAGTGGAAGAAATGTCCTTCAACAAAAACACAGGCTGTTCATTCAAAGCAACAGAAGGGAAAACAGAATGTATAGGCACAGATACAAATAGGTGACTTGATTGTAGCAATTTGGAACATTTTCTTCTCTTTGATTTTTCTCTTTTTTTCCTTTTTCTTTTTTTTTAAAGAAAGGTCAACTGCTGAGGGGAAAAGCAGAAGAGATCTTGGAGGTATGAGAATGAAGGAGTAGAGGGCATTTCAGTTCAGTTCAGTTGCTCAGTCGTGTCCGACTCTTTGTGACCCCATGAATCGCAGCACACCAGACCTCCCTGTCCATCACCAACTCCCGGAGTTCAGTCAAACTCTTGTCCATCAAGTCAGTGATGCCATCCAGCCATCTCATCCTCTATCGTCCCCTTCTCCTCCTGCCCCCAATCCCTCCCAGCATCAGAGTCTTTACCAATGAGTCAGCTCTTCACATGAGGTGGCCAAAGTACTGGAGTTTCAGCTTTAGCATCATTCCTTCCAAAGAAACCCAAGGCTGATCTCCTTCAGAATGGACTGGTTGGATCTCCTTGCAGTCCCAGGGACTCTCAAGAGTCTTCTCCAACACTACAGTTCAAAAGCATCAATTCTTTGGGACTCAGCTTTAAACATCCTCAAAGAGAAGGTCAAGTAGATAGATGGCGTGTGGGGTATATATAGTAGAACTTCAGAATAGTAGAGCAGAATACCAAGGGCTAAGGTTCAAAACAAATAAAAAATTATGACAATAATGTAAAATAAAAAGATTCTAAATACCCAACAAGATGATAAGAAATGACAGTTTAGAACTTTCAGTAAATGGACTATTGTGCAACAATTATAATAATTTTCCAGTAAGCTTACTAACATGGAAAAATCCCCTCAAACAATTTTTAAGAGAAGATCCTTATACTCTAGACTGTTATTAAGACAATTTGACAAGTGGCATAGATATTAAGATTCCAAAGACCCATTGCTGGAAAGTGATGGCATGGACTTACACTTCAGGTCTATCTGCTTTTCACTGATAACCACACAGCTTAAATTTACATTGTAAGTACCTATATCACATCATTCATTGAAATGTAGCCCTTGCTTTTTGAACCTTCAAATTAAAAAAAAAAAAATTAACTATTACATAGAGATGTAGCTCCCATCTCCTACTTCAATAATTGTTTCAACTGATACATTTAACTTTCTTTTATCAAACTTTTTATTTTGTATTTGCTTATAGCTGACTAGCAATGTATCAGATAAACAGCAAAGGGACTGAGCCATACATATACATGTATCCATTCTTCCCGAAGTCCCCTCCCCTGTCCACGTAACACTGAGCAGAGTTCTCTGTACTATACGGTAGGTCCTTTTTGGTGTTCCATTTTAAATATAGCTGTGTGTACGTGTCTATCCCAAACTCCCTAATTATCCCTTCCCCTCATCCTTGCTTTCCCCTACCGAGCAAAGAGAAGTTTGCTCTCCAAGCCTGTGAGTCTGTGAAACATGTAACTTTTATTATAAACTAATATCATTTATTTCTAACATTCCAAGTCATCACTCTGAACTGCATTTTTGTAAAAGCTGATTCTGTCATTCAACACCTAAGACTTACCTTTGTCAACACTTTTCATTAGCCAGCTCTTTGTCATTTGTAGAATTAATTATTTCAAGGAAGTCTCTCATGTAAATCACCAACATATTTAACATGCTAATTCATTCTTTGAAAATAGTATTTAAAATGATAGAATCACAGGAGTTTCTTTGAACAATGCAAGAAGCTTTGTGCAACTAAATAGAATAAATTTTAGACATAGGTGAATCAAGAAACAAAACCCAAATTAAGTGTGGGTCACTCCTCTATGATGATTTCTTTAGCAAAAATGGTTTTTAATTTCAGGGTTTTACCCTCAAAAGACTTATAGGATTTCTACACAAGTGTGATTTACCCCTGGTATCTAACAGCTGGCATTTAGATGATCTTACCTAGTCCTACTGATCTCGAGTGGCTTCAGCCTGCAATTGCTTGGAGTGGGGCATGGGTTCCCAGCCAGAGACTGGGGCTGGGTTGTGGCAGTGAAAGCACTAGATCCTAGCCACTAGGCCAGTTCAGTGACAGGGGCCCTGGCCCTTCGGCTTTGCACAAAGGAATTTCCACAAAGGTGGAACGTAGTGAAGCAACTCAATTATTTATTAAGAGGATGAAGAACACAGAACATGTGGTTAGACACACGGTTTGACTCAGAGGAAGAGTGCCTGAGTTGCACCCTCATGGCAGTTTGAATTACTTTTATGAGGCATTTCTTCTGGTTTTCCTTTGGCCAATCATTTTGATTTGTCTGGTTCACTGTCCATCTTTGGTATGTCTCAGGATCTTTCCATGTGTGCACACATATCTCTTAGCCAAGATGGATTCTACCGAAGAGACCTGTGGGTAGCCTGACATTAGTTAACATCATTCCCCTTTGATCTCCAAGGAGACTTTCTGTGCATGTGTGGTCAGGGAGGTGCCCTGACTTCAAGAATGAGAATTATGTGGTCTGGGCAGGGCCTAGCCTCCTCCCTTAATTGTCCTGCTATTCTCCTCTTAGAGTTTCAGTAAATAAAGAATGAATCTCCTATTGTTTTACCCTGAGAGGAGGGGGGTACATCTACCTCCTGCCTCACTATGACCATAAGGAATATTTACCTCCGATGCTGATGACTTCTAAATTTGTATCTTTTATCCAGATCTCTTCTTTAAGCTTCAGTCACATATATTCGGCTATCTTCCTGATAGCTCCCTCAGGGTAATTCAAACATAATTCATTCAAAAGAGATTATTTACACTTTTTGCTACCTCTACTGTAAGAAGGAAGATGATTCTCATCATATTGTTAATATTTCGGAAAATCTTGACATCACTCTGAAAGAAAGCACAGTTATTGTCAAGGATCCCACAGGAACTCTGTGGAGAAACTTCAGTCACATCAGTGTAGAATTCAGTTTCCTTGAAATGAAGAAACTCTACCCTGATAAACTACTATCATGGCATCCAATCTCATCACTTCATGGCAAATAGATGGGAAAACAGTGGAAACAGTGGTTAGCTTTATTTTTGGGGGGCTCCAAAATCACTGCAGATAGTGATTGCAGCCATGAAATTAAAAGACTCTTACTCCTTCCAAGGAAAGTTATGACCAACCTAGACAGCATATTAAAAAGCAGAGACATTACTTTGTCAACAAAGGTCCATCTAGTCAAGGCTATGGTTTTTCCAGTAGTCGTGTATGGATGTGAGAGTTGAACTGTGAAGAAAGCTGAGTGCTGAAGAATTAATGCTTTTGAACTGTGGTGTTGGAGAAGACTCTTGAGAGTCTCTTGGACTATAAGGAAATCCAACCAGTCCATCCTAAAGCAGGTCAGTCCTGGGTGTTCACTGGAAGGACTGATGTTGAAGCCGAAACTCCAATACTTCGGCCACCTGATGTGAAGAGCTGACTCATTTGAAAAGACCCTGATGCTGAGAAAGATTGAGGGCAGGAGGAGAAGGGGACAACAGAGGAAGAGATGGTTGGATGGCATCACCAACTCAATGGACATGGGTTTGGGTGGACTCCAGGAGTTGGTGATGGACAGGGAGGCCTGGTGTGCTGTGGTTCATGGGGTTGCAAAGAGTTGGACACTACTGAGAGACAGAACTGTACTGAACTACCCTGACAAATGGTAGGGAAATAGAAAGGAAGTGGTTACTGCTTGCACTATCTATAGTCAAGCATAGAACATGATCAAGACTGTCACACTAGGCTCCTCTTACAAAATGAGATTTGTGCCACTTGCCCATCAACCTCATTATTTAGAATGACTCTCCTGTTGAAATTAGAAATTTCTTAGTTGAAAGTTGCATCTGCAGTGTTTGAATGAGACAAGGCATTCCTTGTTCACTATCTTGAGTTCAGAATGATGAGTTAATTCTTGAAGAAAAGGGCATTGAACATGTATCAAACCTAGCTATTTTGATTCAGCAAGCCAGAATAGTTATAAGTGAGAATATCAGAAAATTTGGGGATGGTATCTATGTTTTTGAAAAAGGAAAAGTTCAGCTGGCTGATGAATAGAATCTAAGAGTTGTCTACCTATGGAAATAGTAAGATGCTTGATGACTACTAAGATCTCCTTGTGATATTTTAAAGATGAAATAAAGGCTCTATTGAAGAAAACAACCAAAAATCTGGATCATCAGCTTATCCTTTCTGTCTGCAAGCTGTTTTCTGTTTTTATAATGGAACCATCACTTGCTCAAGCCAAGAATCATCCTTATTTCAACATTCTCTCTAAACTGTGTTTCTTCAATGATGTGTTTGTTAGTTTTACCTCTGAATTTGTTGGAGAGTCCTTTGGACAACAAGATCAAATCAGTCAGTCCTAAAGGAAATCAATCCTGACTATTCATTGGAAGGACTGACACTGAAGCTGAAGCTCCAATACTTTGTCCATCTGATGGGAAGAGTTGACTCACTGGAAAAGAACCTAATGCTGAGAAAGATTGAGGGCAAGAGGAGAAAGGGGTGACACAGGATGAG
Source organism: Bos indicus x Bos taurus (assembly GCF_003369695.1). Lineage (NCBI taxonomy): Eukaryota > Metazoa > Chordata > Mammalia > Artiodactyla > Bovidae > Bos > Bos indicus x Bos taurus. Next base: position 102,592,522 of record NC_040079.1, on the reverse strand, counting down.
ATGGTTGGATGATATCACTGATTCAATGGACATGAGTTTCAGCAAACTTTGGGAGATAGTGAAGGATGGGGAAGCCTGGTGTGCTGCAGTCTATGGGGTCGAAAAGAGTTGAACAGGACTGAGTTACTGAACTAAAATGAACAATCCCCGAAATACATGTCTATTCAATCCACTTTTCTTTACCTTCTCTGCTCCTCTGTAGTCTAAGTGTCAATCATCTCTAGCCTGTATTACTATAGTTGTCTTCTAATTAGTCTGAGGACTTTCCCATTTCATCCTTCTAATTTTTCCACAAAACAAGTAGCTTTGAAAGATCATTCAGATCATGTCACTTCCCTACTTAAAACCTCTTAATGGCTTTCTGTTCTTCTAGAATAAAACTTAAACTCTGTATCCTCATCTATAAGATACTGCATGCTTTAACTCTTGTCCAGGTTTTTAAACCATTGTGCTCTCCCTAGTTTTTTTTCTTCAGTTGCTTTATTCTTTGTCTTCTTTGAAGAAATGAAGCTTTTCTAGCCTTAGATCCTTGTATCCACTCTTTCCTGTATCTGGACCACTTTCTCATGGCTTTTCTTATTCTTTAGAGCCCTGAAAATGTCACACACCCAGGGAGGTATTTCCTGACCATTCAGATCAGTCCTGGGTGTTCATCAGAAGGACTGATGTTGAGGTTGAAACTCCAATACTTTGCCACCTGATGTGAAGAGCTGACTCATTGGAAAAGATCCTGATTCTGGGAAAGACTGAGGGCAGGAGGAGAAGGGGACAACAGAGGATGAGATGGCTGGATGGCATCACCAACTCGATGGACATGAGTTTGGGTAAACTCCAGGAGTTGATGATGGACAGGGAGGCCTGGTGTGCTGCGGTTCGTGGGGTCACAAAGAGTCAGACACGACTGAGCAACTGAACTTAACTATGAAGAATAGATTCCCAACTTTGAACTTCTCTTTTTTCTATGAAAACATCTGCTATTCCATTTCTCCTATGGAACCTACCATAACCGTTGGGTATCTTGTTTATCCATGTATTTAATTCATTTTTTTATGTCTCACCAATTTATAGTTTGTCACTGAAACCCCACAGTCTCTGTCACATATTAGATTCTTAATAAATAACGTTTGAATGAATGGGTGAATATGCTATTTTCACTCTTTGCAGAAGCAATAGTTCACTTTCATAGTTTATGAATCCATTAGGTACCATGTGTAGTCAATTGATATTTAGATTACAGGTGATAACTGCCTTCTTAACACTTCCTATTTCCCAATTTTAGTATGAAAAGATCTGTTTTAAGCAATTTCTAGAGCCCTTTGGTATATCAGAGTTCTAAATCTTTGTCATCTTTCACCCTGAATAATTCCAATGGATATTTATAAGGAAACCATTTAGCTGGATACCCCTAACTTGTTTCTCATTTTCGCTCAAGTTCTAACCTCAGGATAAATGCTTTCCCTATTTTAACCACCTGTGAACCATTTTAACAGCACACAAATCAAAATGCAAATTTACAAAGCAAAAGAGGTTTCTTTATCCTTCTTCCACCATTTACACAGGTTGTCTACATAAATTTGTTGAAGGTAGAAATATAAGATGAAATCAGTTTAAATCAGTAGGAAAGGGTTTAATCCAAAAATCTCATCTCAAGTGACTGAAATCACAGCATGAATCAGTGCATTTATTAAGATGCTGCCTGGCCCGCTGAAATAGATCATATTTTTATATCATCAACCATGCCTTTGGCAAATAAACATGACCATAGCTATTCAATTTTAATTTTAGAGATACTATTTTTAAACTTTCAGTGATCTTTAACACAGATTCCAGAATCCCACAGAAAAGCAATAGTCAAAAACCATATTATGTCATATCTCAAACTTCTGCACTAGAAGTCATTAAAATTGTCTTTGGAGATTTAGTGGATTTATGCATAAAACCTCTACTGGATTATCCTTTTGTGTCATAGACAGCATTATCAATGTTTCCTTTCAGATTCTCCCCTAGTGTCTGGTGGGTCAAGCGGACAGAGTCCACTGACACTGGTCAATATTTGGGCCTGTATTACCCATTGGAACACTTCGCGAGAGTTAGAAACATGCTTAATTCTCCCTCTCATTTATCCTTCTTTTATCCATCAAAGGACACTAAAGGACCTATGGATCTTGCATTATTCCCAAACCTATATTGATATCAGCTATATCTATATCTTAGCCACAGCAAGTGAAGTGAAGTAAAGTTGCTCAGTCATGTCCGACTCTTTGCAACCCTGTGGACTGTAGCCCTTCAGGCTCCTCTGTCCATGGGATTCTCCATGCAAGAATACTGGAGTGGGTTGCCATTTCCTTCTCCAGGGGATCTTCCCAACCCTGGGATTGAACGCAGGTCTCCTGCATGGCAGGTAGATGCTTTATCCTCTGAGCCACCAGGGAAGCCCCAGCAAAGGGAAGAACAAATTCTAAGTTAAGGAATGTAAAACTGGAAGTAGCTATTTCCATTGCCAGAGGGGAGCTGACTATGTGAAGACAGAAAGTGAAGGATAAAATACTCTTCTTACTCCTCTATTCTCTTTTTCAGTCCACAACATCATAGTTCCAGCAGGAGAAACAACCAGATACTTTTTCAGGAGTTCTGAACAAGGGGGTTTGTTTCTCACTTTCCCAGCTACATAGTAGAAAAATTTCAGCTTCCCTTAGAGGGAAAGCCAGTGCAACATGTAGCCACCCAGGTGATATGTAAGGCAGTAACATGACCAGTTGAAGAAGGGCCAAGCCATATTCCCAATTTTTTTCAGAACTTCCTAGTTTTTCTTTAAGCCTAGAGAAGGAGGCAGGAGATACCTGGGATGTGACCTGGCTTAGCACCCCACAACAAAGTCTATCGAGTTGGGTAAAACAATCCCAGGAAATGAGGAGAAAGAGAGCCGTTATGCCTCTGCAGTATCCACAATGCCATGAAACTGAAGAGAGGGTGCCCAGGTGGGTTCCTGAAGACCACTGAATGTATAACATGGCAAAATAGAAGTCTCCAGAGTTGGACTAAGTAAGAGCATGGTTAGCCTGACAGATCAGGAAACAAGAGATAGGCTTCATTGCTCTAGACGTCAGCAGCTGATGGCAACTGGCCATTAGGGCAAGAGATAACTGCACTGGAGCCCAGGATATTTCAAAGAACCTACATACAAGGAAACTGAAGTCAGAGTAGTGGATATTATCATCTCTGCAAAGTATGTAGTATGAGAAAAGTGGAGCAAAGGACAGATCTCTGAATTTTGAATCAAGAGTATGAAAAGAAAGAGTAATCTGAATAAGGGGTTTTCCAATGTGAGGGACTGAACACCCTCTCTTTGGTCTCAAGGCATTGTGGATACTGTGGAGGCCTAACTGCTCCCTGTTTCCTCATTTTCTGGGATTGTTTTACCCAAATGAATAGACTTTGTTGTGTCTGGTCAAATTTCAAGTTCAATGGAGACTTTCACTCAACTAACAACTGAAAATCTCCACTGAACTTGAAATTTGGAAGTCATTAGTGACCATGGTAGAAACAAATTTTGTGAAGAGGAGAAGACTCAAGAGAGGTTGGAGGAGTCTGTAAGTGAGAAAGTAAAGAATGGATGAGGAAATGGAGGCAGCAGCTGCAGTCCTTTCAAAAAATTTGACAACGAATAGGAGAGAAATCAAGAAAATGGAGTAAAACAGTAGTTTTTTATTTGTTTCTTTGTTAAATCATTTGTTTTAAAGAATACTGAGCACATTTCATTATCTGGGGAAAGAAGCAGAACATAGGGAGAGTAGATAATGTTGCTCATAGACTGAAAAGGTGAGCCGAAAATGCATCAGGGCTTATATTTTGTAAATAAGAAAAAAATGAGATTTTAGATTAATCTGCTTGTTGAAGGCCACAGAGATTGAATGATCTATTTGAGCAAGAAGCACATCCTTTATATTCATACTCCTTTACTCTTCTATCATTATACTGAATGTCTTCATTTGCATCAGAACAATGGTGATGCTGTGATGGCTTAAATCACCGGTAATACCCCTTCCTCTTGCACTGAATTAAGATTGTTGTTGTTGCTTAGTCCCTAAGTCAAGTCATATCTGACTTTTGCGACCCTATGGACTGCAGCATGCCAGGCTCTCCGGTCCTTCCCTTTCTCCCAGAGTCTGCTTGAATTCATGTCCATTGAGTAGGTGATGCTATCGAACCATCTCATCCTCTGCTGCCCCTTCTCCTTTTGCCTTCAATCTTTCCCAGCATCAGGGTTCTTTTGCAATGAGTTGGCTCTTCCCATCATGTGGTCAAAGTATTGGAGCTTCAGCAACAGTCCTTCCAATGAATATTTAGGGTTGATTTCCTTTAGGAATGACTGGTTTGATCTCCTTGCTGTTCAAGGGACTCTTGTCAAGAGTCTTCTCCAGCATCACATTAAGACTTGAGTGTGCTTGCGTGCTTAGTCGCTCAGTTGTATTCGATTCTTTGCGACACCATGGAGTGTGGCCCGTCAGGCTCCTCTGTCCATGGGGTTCTTTAGGCAAGAATACTGGAGTGGGCTGCCGTGCCCTCCTCCAGGGGATCTTCCTGACCCAGGGATTGAACCCCTGTCTCCTGTGTTTCAGTCAGATTCTTTGCCATTTGAGCCACCAGGGAATTTAAGGATTCCAAACTTCTTGATAACAACCTGAGGCTTTTGTAAGTTTTGCATATGAAGGAGTCACAGTTGTAATTTTGTTGCTGTTTGTGAATTTCTCATTGCCTTTTAATCTGAGCACAGAAGACTACTGCCTTTTTTTTTTTTTGCCAGTCCTTAGGAAGAGGGAAAGTAGACACTCAAAAGGGGGAAGAAGATGAAAGCGCTTCTAGACCTGGGCAGTGGGTAAAGGGAGATGAATGACTTCCAGTTTTTGGTGCTGGATCAACTATATTCTTTATCCTTTTCATGAATTTTGAGGAAACTACAGTGCAATCTTTTCTAAATGTAAAGGAACTGGAAGGAAGATAAGGCTGACAATACTGGTGTTAGGGTTCACAAAGGACTCAAGGTTTAAAAATTGCCCATCGTGGTGACCTAACAAACAAGGGATGAAATCACAGTGGCCACATTGCCCTGGTGGCAGCCTGTTTTTTCCTTAAGGTGATACCTGTTTTTCCTTCCTGGTGCGAGTTTCTCAGGACTATGTGCCCACCCGACAGTGAGATCCCTCTGACTACATGATCACAAGATCCCAGCTGCATGCTAAAGATAAATGAAGGCCCCCTCCCTTTGGGGCACAATTTCCCATTGATAGGGTATAAGAGGGGTTGGCTGTAAAGGGGAGCACTGTTTTTCCTCTAAAGCCAGTCACTTTCTTTCTTTCTATAATACATCTTTCTCTGCTTGAATGCCTGGCTCACTCTCTTTTTCTCCGAACTTGCCTTACAATTGGCACCTATTTTTTAAATAAAAATAGCAAACAGTAGCTGATATTTATTAAGTCCTGGCCATGCGTCAGGCAGATTTAGCTGATGGCACTTAAACATCTCATTGAGTCATTACAATGTTCTGAAGTAGGATATGTTTCCCCCTTGTTGGGACTGGAGACTGACTGATTCAATATCCCACTTATAAGCTATGTGACTTTTGGTCAGTTATTTAACCACCTGAGCCTCAGTATCTTTATTCATAAAATGTGATTGAGAAAGATGATCCATGGATGATAAACTCTTCTTTGGAGAGTTTTTTTTTTTTTTTTTTTTTTTTTGAGTTAGTGTTTATAAAGTATTTAGAATCTCATGGAGAGAAATATGTTTTTGTAAAATGAAATAAAACTCTGATTTTGAGGCCCATATTCTTTCCACTTCACCAGCCCAAACTACACATCAGTTTGCTGACTCTACTCTTAGAAGTGATAATGTATTTTCCCAGAGCAAAATAAGCAATTATAATTCTTGTAATACTATAATTCAAGCAAGTAGAATTCTGTGGACTATCCAAGAAAGTAATGACCACACATCATAATACAACCTTGAATATATTTTCTTAGAGAAGCAAAAATAAGTATCAGATATTTCGTGTGATATGGGTTGAAGATTACTTGTTGATTAAATACAGGAAGTGGATGAAAGATAACACCTTCCAGTGAGTTATCAGTAAGGTGCATTCTCCATTCTTATTCACCTGGTTCAGTTTAATTGACTAATTACTGGAAATACACCTACAAACCACAGCAGAAGAGCATGTGAACATTAAGGTAAGAGAGCAGGGAAAATTGCCCTTCTTCCATGAAACAAAACACTCTAATCTTCACTGAATTGTACAGACAAGAAGTGATTTCTGAAGAAATGAACTCATTTGAACAAGTTAAACTCTTGTTTTTGATTCTTTGGATGGCTGACAGCAACTAATTTTTCATAAAACCCCCAAATTTTTCATAAAATCCTCCTCAGCCAAGTGTGTATTTTTTATTAATGTTTTTCTTACCAGTTGAGTTCTTAAATGCAAAAATGCTTTGAAAATTAAAAAACATTATAAAATTTAATATTTATTTTTTGTGAACTGTTACTTTCTATGTTTAAGAACTCTACTGGTCCAAGAGGTACTAATTTTACTCTGAATTAATCCAGAAGAAGGAAACAGTTTGCAAAATTAATCCATTTTGATCTTTAATCCATTTTGAGTTTATTTTTGTGTATGGTGTTAGAAAGTGTTCTAGTTTCATTCTTTTACAAGTGGTTGACCAGATTTCCCAGCACCACTTGTTAAAGAGATTGTCTTTAATCCATTGTATATTCTTGCCTCCTTTATCAAAAATAAGGTGTCCATATGTGTGTGGATTTATCTCTGGGCTTTCTATTTTGTTCCATTGATCTATATTTCTGTTTTTGTGCCAGTACCATACTGTCTTGATAACTGTGGCTTTGTAGTAGAGCCTGAAGTCAGGTAGGTTGATTCCTCCAGTTCCATTCTTCTTTCTCAGGATCACTTTGGCTATTCGAGGTTTTTTGTATTTCCATACAAATTGTGAAATTATTTGTTCTAGCTCTGTGAAGAATACTGTTGGTAGCTTGATAGGGATTGCATTGAATCTATAAATTGCTTTGGGTAGTATACTCATTTTCACTATATTGATTCTTCCAATCCATGAACATGGTATATTTCTCCATCTATTAGTGTCCTCTTTGATTTCTTTCACCAGTGTTTTATAGTTTTCTATATATAGGTCTTTAGTTTCTTTAGGTAGATATATTCCTAAGTATTTTATTCTTTCCGTTGCAATGGTGAATGGAATTGTTTCCTTAATTTCTCTTTCTGTTTTCTCATTATTACTGTATAGGAATGCAAGGGATTTCTGTGTGTTGATTTTATATCCTGCAACTTTACTATAATCATTGATTAGTTCTAGTAATTTTCTGGTGGAGTCTTTAGGGTTTTCTATGTAGAGGATCATGTCATCTGCAAATAGTGAGAGTTTTACTTCTTCTTTTCCAATTTGGATTCCTTTTATTTCTTTTTCTGCTCTGATTGCTGTGGCCAAAACTTCCAAGACTATGTTGAATAGTAATGGTGAAAGTGGGCACCCTTGTCTTGTTCCTGACTTTAGAGGAAATGAATTTTAAACTTTATACATCATTGCCTGAGAATGAGAACACATTACTGCTACTGCTACTGCTAAGTCACTTCAGTCGTGTCCGACTCTGTGTGACCCCATAGATGGCAACCCACCAGGCTCCCCAGTCCCTTGGATTCTCCAGGCAAGAACACTGGAGTGGGTTGCCATTTCCTTCTCCAATTCATGGAAGTGAAAAGTGAAAGTGAAGTCTCTCAGTCGTGTCCGACTCTTAGCGACCCCATGGACTGCAGCCTACCAGGCTCCTCCTGGTTTTTCCAGGCAAGAGTACTGGAGTGGGGTACTCACTCAGCCTGAGTTCACTCAGAGTCCTCCTAGGATTTTCCAGGCAAGAGTACTGGAGTGGGGTGCCATTGCCTTCTCCGGAGAACACATTAACAATGTTAATAAATTGGGTATATGCATGAATTATTACCAGAAACGTATATATTTCAAGTTTCTGCAAGTATATGTTTTCTCTAAGGTATCAGTTCAGTTCAGTTCAGTCACTCAGTCATTTCCAACTCTTTGCGACCCCATGAATTGCAGCACTCCAGGCCTCCCTGTCCGTCACCAACTCCCAGAGTTCACCCAAACTCTTGTCCATCGAGTCGGTGATGCCATCCAGCCATCTCATCCTCTGTCATCCCCTTCTCTTCCTGCCTCCAGTCCCTCCCAGCATCAGAGTTTTTTCCAATGAGTCAACTCTTCGCATGAGGTGGCCAAAGTACTGGAGTTTCAGCTTCAGTATCGGTCCTTTCAAAGAACACCTAGGACTGATCTCCTTTAGAATGGACTGGTTGGATCTCCTTGCAGTCCAAGGGACTCTCAAGACTCTTCTCCAACACCACAGTTCAAAAGCATCAATTCTTCGGTGCTCAGCTTTCTTCACAGTCCAACTTTCACATCCATACATGACCACTGGAAAACCATAGCCTTGACTAGACGGACATTTGTTGGCAGAGTAATGTCCCTGCTTTTGAATATGCTATCTAGGTTGGTCATAACTTAAGACGCTTAGGGTTAGGGTTAGGGTTAGGGTTTTAATTTCATGGCTGAAGTCACCATCTGTAGTGATTTTGGAGCCCCCCAAAATAAAGTCTGACACTGTTTTCACTGTTTCCCCATCTATTTCCCATGAAGTGATGGGATCAGGCATCTTTTAATTTCATGGCTGAAGTCATCATCTGTAGTGATTTTGGAGCCCCCCAAAATAAAGTCTGACACTGTTTTCACTGTTTCCCCATCTATTTCCCATGAAGTGATGGGACCAGATGCCATGATCTTAGTTTTCTGAATGTTGAGCTTTAAGCCAACTTTTTCACTCTTCTCTTTCACTTTCATCAAGAGGCCTTTGAGTTCCTCTTCACTTTCTGCCATAAGGGTGGTGTCATCTGCATATCTGAGGTTATTGATATTTCTCCTGGCAATCTTGATTCCAGCTTGTGCTTCTTCCAGCCCAGCGTTTCTTATGATGTACTCTGCATATAAGTTAAATAAGCAGGGTGACAATATACAGCCTTGATGTACTCCTTTTCCTATTTGGAACCAGTCTGTTGTTCCATCTCTAAGGTATAGTAAATTCTTAATAGTCAGTGTGTGAACATTCTTGGAGTGAGTTAGGACAACTTCTGTTGTTGCTTAATTGCTTACTCTCCTCATTGTTCTATTCTTAAAGGTCTAACCTGAGGGAGCCTCATCAATGTATTTCTTGCCATCTGGTTTCTCCTTGGGTTTGGTCAAGGAAGAGAGCAGAGTGACATAGGGTTAATCATTTCCCTGGATGTTTCTCTGCCAGCATGCAACCAGTGTCCCTTTTGGCTTTTACTCCCACTTAGAAGCCTCCTCTGTATAGCTCTCCTCTTGGTAGTTGTTGTTCAGTCACTAAGTCGTGTCTGACTCTTTGCTACCCCATAGACTGCAGCATGCCACAATTCTTTGTCCTCAACCATCTCCCTGCATTTGCTCTAACTCATTACCACTGAGTCAGTGATGCCATCCAACCATCTCAAACCTCTGTAACCCCCTTCTCCTCTTGCTCTCAGTCTTTCTCAGCATCAGGGTCTTTTCCAATGAGTTGGCTCTTCCCTTCAGGTGGCTAAAGTATTGGAGCTTCAGCATCAGTTGTCCCAATGAATATTTAGGTTTGATCACTTTGCTGTCCAAGGGACCCTCAAGAGTCTTCTTCAGCACCTCAGTTCTAAAGCATCAATTCTTCAGTGCTCAGCCTTCTTTATGGTCCAACTCTCACATCCATACATGAATAATGGAAAAATCATAGCTTTGACTATACGAACCTTTGTCTGTAAAGTGATGTTTCTGCTCTTTGTTGTTATTCAGTTGATTAGTCCTATTCACCTCTTTGATATCCCATGGACTGAAGCATTCCAGACTTTCCTGTCCTTCCCCATCTCCTGGAGTTTGTTCAAACTCATGTCCATTCAGTTGGTGATGCCATCCAATCATCTCTTCCTCTGTCATCCCTTTCTCCTCCTGCCCTCTTTTTTTCCGCTGGTATCACGGTCTTTTCCAGTGAATCAGTTCTTTGCATCAGGTGGCCAAAGTACTGGAGCTTCAGCTTCAACATCAGTCCTTCCAATGAATATTCAGGGTTTATTTCTTTTAGGATTGATTGGTTTGATCTCCCTCCAATTCAAGGGACTCTAAAGAGTCTTCTCCAACGCCACAGTTTGAAAGCATCAATTTTTCAGTGCTCAGCCTTCTGTATGGTCCAACTCTCACATCCATACATAATGACTGTAAAAATACATAGTTTTGAATATATGGACCTTTGTCACAAAGTAATGTCTCTGCTCTTAAATATGATGTCTATGCTTGTCATAGTTTTCTTCCAAGGAGAAAGTGTCTTTTAATTTTATGGCTGCAGTCACCATCTGCAGTGATTTTGGAGCCCAAGAATAAATAAAGTCTGTCACTGATTCCATTGTTTCTCCATCTGTTTGCCGTGAAATGATGGGTCTGCTTTCAATGATTTTGTTTTTCTAAATGTTGAGTTTTAAGCCAGCTGTTTCACTCTCCTCTTTCACTTTCATCAAGAGGCTATTTAGTTCTTCTTTGCTTTCTGCCATAAAGGTAGGCTTATCCTCATATCTAGGGTTATTGATGTTTCTCCCAGCAATCTTGATTCCAGCTTGTGCTTCATCCAGCCCTGCATTTCTTTTGTATGATGTACTCTTCATATAAGTTAAATAAGCAGGGTGATGATATACAGCCTTGATGTACTCCTTTCCCTATTTTGAACCAGTCCATTGTTACATATCAAATTCTAACTGTTGCTTCTTGACCTGCATACTGGTTTCTCAAGAGGCAGGTGAGGTGGTCTAGTATTTCTATCTCTTTAAGAAATTTCCAGTTTGTTTTATTCCACACAGTCAAAGGCTTTACTATAGTTAATGAAGCAGAAGTAGATTTTTTTCTGGAACTCTCTTGCTTTTTCTATGATCCAGTGTATGTTGAAAATTTAATCTCTAGTTCCTCTGCCTTTTCTAAGTCCACCTTGTACATCTGGAAGTTCTTGGTTCACATACTATTGGAGCGTAGCTTGAAGGATTTTCAGCATTACCTTGCTAGCATGTAAAATGAATGCAATTGTGTGGTACTTTGAACATTCTTTGGAATTGCCCCTATTTGGGATTGGAATGAAAGCTGACATTTTCCAGTCCTGTGGCCACTGCTGAGTTCTCCAAATTTGCTGGCATGTTGATTGCAGCACTTTAACAGCATCATCCTTTAGGATCTGAAATAGCTCAGCTGGAATTCCATCATCTGCACTAGCTTTGTTTGTAGTGATGCTTCCTAAGGCCCACTTGACTTTGCACTTCAGGATGTCTGGCTCTAGGTGATTGCTCACACCATCGTGGTTCTCCAGGTCATTAAGATCTTTTCTGTACAGTTCTTCTGTGTATTCTTGCCACCTCTTCTTAGTATCTTCTGCTTCTGTTAGATCCATACTGTTAGGTCCATACTCTGCTATTTAGGTTTCAGTGATAGTTTGCTATCAACTATCACTGGAAAACTCAGCAGTAGCCACAGGACTGGAAAATATCAGTTTTCATTCCAATCCCAAAGAAAGGTAATGCCAAAGAATGCTCAAACTACCAGACAACTGCACTCATCTCATACACTAGTAAGGTAATACTGAAAATTCTCCAAGCCAGGCTTAAGCAATATGTGAACCATGAACTTCCAGATGTTCAAGCTGGTTTTAGAAAAGGCAGAGGAACAAGAAATCAAATTGACAACATCTGCTGGATCATGGAAAAAGCAAGAGAGTTCCAGAAAAACATCTATTCTGCTTTACTGACTATGCCAAATCCTTTGACTGTGTGGATCACAATAAACTATGGAAAATTCTGAAAGAGATGGGAATACCAGAGCACCTGACCTGCCTCTTGAGAAACCTGTATGCAGGCCAGGAAACAACAGTCAGAACTGGATATGGAACAGCAGACTGATTCCAAATAGGAAAAGGAGTACGTCAAGGCTGTATATTGTCACTCTGCTTATTTAACTTATATGCAGAGTATATCATGAGAAATGCTGGGCTGGAGGAAGCACAAGCTGGAATCAAGTTTGCCAGGAGAAATATCAATAACCTCAGATATGCAGATGACACCACCCTTATGGCAGAAAGTGAAGAGGAACTCAAAAGCCTCTTGATGAAAGTGAAAGAGGAGAGTGAAAAAGTTGGTTTAAATCTCAACATTCAGAAAACTACAATCATGACATCCGGTCCCATCACTTCATGGTAAATAGAATGGGAAACAGTGGAAACAGTGGCTGACTTTATGTTCTGGATGCCAAAATCACTGCAGATGGTGACTGCAGCCATTAAATTAAAAGACAGTTACTCCTTGGAAGGAAAGTTATGACCAACCTAGACAGCATATTAAAAAGCAGAGATATGTCTTTGTCAACAAAGGTCCATCTAGTCAAGGCTATGGTTTTTCCAATGGTCATGTATGGATGTGAGAGTTGGACTATAAAGAAGCACAGAAGAATTGGTGCTTTTGAACTGTAGTGTCGGAGAAGACTCTTGAGAGTCCCTTGGCCTGCAAGGAAATCCATCCAGTCCATCCTAAAGCAGATCAGTCCTGGTGTTCATTGGAGGGAATGATGTTGAAGCTGAAACTCCAATACTTAGGCCACCTGATGTCAAGAGCTGACTCATTTGAAAAGACCCTGATGCTGGGAAAGATTGAGGGCAGGAGGAGAAGGGGATGACAGGATGAGATGGTTGAATGGCATCACTGACTCAGTGGACATGGTTTTGGGTGAACTTCGGGAATTGGTGATGCACAGGGAGGTCTGGTGTGCTGCAGTCCATGGGGTTGCAAAGAGTCGGATATAACTGAGATACTGAACTGACTGACTGATAGTTTGCTCCCATTGCATCCATTCATTAGACCTAGATGGTAGTATATTTTCCGTTATAACTAGCCTCATCGTATTATACCATTTGTTGATAACATCTGTATTATACTAAGGTTGATAACCTTGATCCACCCATGGGAATACCCCTTATTAAAATCTTCTCAAATTATCCCATTTGAATGATCCATCTGTTTCCTGACTGATCTATTACAGTGTAGGAAATAGATTTCCCAGAGAATTTAGTTATGGTGTAATAATCTTCAGTGTCAACATCATCTCTTGTCTACTTTTTAAAAAATTTTTAATTAATTCATTAATTTTAATTGGAGTATAATTCTTGTCTGCTTTGCAGTAGCTTTCTGTTGTTCTCCCTTCTACTTTTGTTCCACTAAAATCTGTCTTCTACACTGCAACCAGAGTGATCTTATTAAAATGTGAGATCAGATCATTTCTCTGCTCAGACCCCTTGAGGGCTTTAAATCTTAAAGTCCAATACATCTCCATGGCCTCAGGCCCCTAACAGTCTTCATCAATACATGACTTGCTTACTTCCTTGCCCTTATCACTCCGATATCCACTGCTGTAGATCTTCCATTGTTTCTTGAGCACATCAGGCATACTTATTATTAAGGATCATCACACCTGATATTCCAGCTGCCAATAATGTTCTTCCTCATGGGCCCTGCACTAACAAATCAAATTTTAGCTTCTAAACTGAGGCTTTTCTGTACACCCTATTCAAATGAAACCCCGTCCAGCCTTAGGCGTGCTTACTTACAAAGTGCTTTTTTTTTTTTTTTCTTCCAAAGTGCTTATCATCAACTAACATATTTATTTTATGCCATTTCTTCCTAAAAAATTAATGTCATGAAAACTGGCTTATTTCTGTTGGCCCCTATGCTGTGAATGCCTTGAACACTGCCTAGCACTTAGTAGAAACATACTTTATAATGATTTATTGAATGAGTGGGTATGTATTACTCACTGAAGTTTAGTTACATTTTATTCAGGTCACAGTGATGCTAGTTGCAATGTTAGTACTGATTTAATTAAATAAATCATCAAAAAATTATTAAAACTTACAGTTCTATACTGAAAGTGTCATGGATCTCTAAGACTTATATCTGTTTAATAAACATAAATAAATACAAGTCTTAATTTACTCCTAAGTCCATAGAATAATGTAACTAAAGTGAATCAGTAGACCTAAACTTTTGAACTAGCTCTACTAACAACTTATATTGCATAACCTAAGGGAAAGTCTCTTCAATTTCTCTGTGCTCCAATTTCCTTAGTTGTAAAATTAGGTGAAAGGGTGAATGATCCTTAGCATCCATTATTCATCTGAAATTCTAAGAAGTGGTTGTTATATACCTTTGAGAATATGTTTATGTATTTTAAAATTTCATCTGAAATTATAGTGTAATCAATGCTAAAGATCATTGATAAGTGATACCTACAGGAAGCACATGTAACTTATTTTCATTTGTCCTTCATCTTCTTTATGAACAATATATTACTATGTCTTTTTCTAGAGAATAACTAATCAGGAGACTTGTGATGACAGATAACCCTGTGATAGTGACTATTTTTTTTTTAATTGAAGTATAGTTGATTTATAATGTGTTAGTCTCACATGTACAAAAATGATTCAGTTATTCATAGCAGTAGTATTAGTCACTCAGGAGACTGTAGCCACCAGGCTCCTCTGTCCATGGAATTCTCCAGGCAACAATACTGGAGTGGGTGGCCATTTGTGTGTGTGTGTGTATATATACAGATTTACATGCATGTATATTTCTTTTCAGATTCATTTCCCTTATAGATTATTACAAACTGTGTATAGTACTGTATGCTATATAGTAGGTTTTTATTGGTTATCTAATTTACATATATTATTACATATATTTTCATCACAAACTCCTTATTTATCTCTCTCCTTCTTTCCACTTTGGTAAACATAAATTTGTTTTCAATGTCTCTTAGTCTATTTACGTTTTATAAATAAGTTTATTTGCATCTTTTTTTAGATTCCACATACAAGGAATTACGGTATTTGTCTTTCTCTGTCTGCCTTAGTAATTTCTGCTGCTGCTGCTGCTAAGTCGCTTCAGTCGTGTCCAACTCTGTGTGACCCCATAGACGGCAGCCCACCAGGCTCCACCGTCCCTGGGATTCTCCAGGAAAGAACACTGGAGTGGGTTGCCATTTCCTTCTCCAGTGCATGAAAGCGAAAAGTCAAAGTGAAGTTGCTCAGTCGCGTTGGACTCTTAGCGACCCCATGGACTGCAGCCTACCAGGCTCCTCCATCCATGGGATTTTCCAGGCAGGAGTACTGGAGTGGGGTGCCATTGCATTCTCTGTAGTAAGCTCTAGGTCCATCCATATTCCTGAAAATGGCATTTTTTGTTTTTATGCTGAGTAATATCCCTTTGTGTATCCATACTTCATCTTTGTATCTGCTCACGTTTCAGTGGACATTTCGTTCACCCCATGTTTTGTTTTTTGTAAATAGTGCAGCAATGAACATTGGGGTGCATGTATCTTTTCAAATTATGATTTTCTCTGGATATATGGCCAGCAATGGTATTGCTGGATCCTATGGAAATTCCAGTATTTTAAAGAGCCTCCATACTGTTTTCCATAGTAGCTGCACCAATGTGGGACTAAAGTATAATCTTGAATTTACTGTTTTCAACAATATATTGAGAATATATTAAAATATAGATGAAATATGTTACGATAGATGATATGTGTCAGAATTTCAGATTATACTGCAGTAAGTATTCTCATCTTTGATATTCCTGGAAACTTATCCATGTCATAGATTTTCAAATCCAAGAAAATATTTTAAATAATCTCAAATGAATACTTCAAATTGAAATAAATCTTTTATATATGGCATATTTTTAACCTTTAGGATTCAAACTGGACTCCTGAAAAATTTATGTAAAAGTAGTAGAAGTATCCAGATGGTTCTCTTTATCTCTTTAAATATCTGAAAATACAAAGTCAAAAAATTTTAAATTTCCTATGTCTGCATTGTGCCAACCCAGCAAAAATCAGATGCTATTTATCACTTTTGAATTTTCACCACCAGAAAAGTCATTAATTTTAATGATAAAATCCTGTTATAACTTGCATTGAGTTGACCTTTTAAGCTCTCAGACAAAATGTACCATATAACCATAAGGTGATATTATTGTTATTTGGAAATGAAATAGTATTTCTTATCCTTTTATAATAGCATGACAGACAAAATACTTGAATACCATAATTTTTTCCTCTGTGCAAATTTTACATACAATATTCATTTTGAAAATGAGTATTTTCTATACATTTATGTTTACATTTTAACAAATAGATATACGTAATTATTTATAGACTCCTGTTGGGTAGATAGAAATGTTTTTCTTACATCTATTGTTTTATTTGTCTTAATTGTTTTCAGCAAAATCTGAACTAAACCATTAGTTATTAATATACTTGACCCCGTACATGTGTTTTATCCCTCTACTAAATAACTTTCTTACCTTGCATCAATTCATCTTAATTATGAAACTGAAATAAATTCAGTGACTGCTTGTCAGACAACTGGACAGTGGAAAACTCTTCTGTTGGGAAAACAAAGAACTCACAATTTCTAGCCTTTTAGTGCTTGATGATATATGCTTCCATCATGCCATTTGCTTATTGTACAATACATAGGAGAATGCTTTCTACTGGCTTCAAACATAGCCTTCTAACAGGCATGGTTCAAAGAAAAGGCTCTCTACATGCATCACAATTTCTTCCTGGCTGCTGCTGTTTCGTAAACACTTAGGTGATACATCCATCCTCATTAGGAATCACTCTTCCTTACAGACAGACTATTCCCAACAATCAGCAAAACCAGTTCTTCTCTTGGATTTAAAATATCCTTGCAACATTCATTCTTACCATTTTTCTTTCTGTGGTCCCCAATTAACACCATTTTTTTAAGCATAATATCTTCCATCTTGATTTATGTCAATATAATGTAACAGATTTTATGGGTAGGAGGAAGCAAGCAATACAAAAGGCAACATTAAAAGGGCCTTGCCAAGTACTGGGTTTAACAATTGGTAGAATTTCAAAAAAGCAGCTCTTAGAAATTATGTTTAATCATTGCTAGCAGCTTAGAATAAAATTACTTCATACTCCTAGTCACTTACCATTTAATATTTATAAAAATGATTTCTACATTCCATGAATCTTAAATATTCATGATTATCATTTCTCTAATTTCCAAAAGCCCCTCAGAGAAAGTATACTGCAAGTTAGAACATTACCTGATATGGGAAAGGGAATAATGACACATATATCTGACAGATTGTGTGATACAGTGGGGTGAAAGCGATTTACTAGGAGATGGGCAATATGGGCTGCCCTTTGGTACCTGGGACTTGCTACTTTTGTGACTGAGCAAATTCTATGGTTCCTGTGTTCTCTAGTTTTCACCCCTGGCAATGAAAGAGATCACTGTCTTGCTCTACCTTTTAGGTTCTTTGAAATTTCATTGATAATGTGTGTGAAAGTACTTTCAAAAGGTGAAATATTTTAAAGTATTAGATTGGTACAAAAGTAATTGTGGTTTCAGATCATGAATTTTAAATCATTATAACAAAGCTCAAACACATCTTTATTAATCAAAATAGGAACCAGTACAATCAACATATTTTTGCCAACAAGAAATAAGTTTGTTTATTCCTATAGCATAAAAATCCATACTTTGGGATTCCACAAACTCCTGGAAAGCATTTTTTGCCTCCTGCTGATGGTGAGAACATTCTCCCTGCCAAAAATTACCTAGATGCATGAAGAAGTGGGCCCTTTTTACTGATCAATGCCAGCTGTAGGCGTTGAAGTTTTCATTGCATCTCATCAATTTGCTGAGCAGACTTCTCAGATGTAATGATTTGACCAGGATTCAGAAAGATATGGGAGAAGGCAATGGCACCTCACTCCAGTACTCTTGCTTGGAAAATCCCATGGACGGAGGAGCCTGGTGTGCTGTAGTCCATGGGGTCGCTAGGAGTCAGACACGACTGAGCGACGTCCCTTTGACTTTTCACTTTCATGCATTGGAGAAGGAAATGGCAACCCACTCCAGTGTTCTTGCCTGGAGAATCCCAGGGACAGGGGAGACTGGTGGGCTACCATCTATGGGGTCACACAGAGTTGGACATGACTGACGTGCCTTAGCAGCAGCAGCAGCAGAAAGCTATAGTGGATTAAACTGGTAGCAGACCACCAAACAGTGACCACGACCTTTCTCTGGCATAACTCTGGCTTTGGGGAATGCGTTGGAGCTTCCTGTCAGTCCAACCACTGAGTTGGTCATCACTGGTTATCATACAAAATCCACTTTTCATCACACATCACAATCCGATTGAGAAATGGTTCATAGTTGTTATATAGAATAAGAGAAGATGACACTTTGAAAATGGTGAATTTTTGATTTCCAGTCAGCTCATGAGGCACCCACTCATTGAGCTTTTCATCTTTCCAATTTGCTTCAAATGTCAAACAACTATAGAGTGGTTGATGTTGAGTTCTTCAGCATCTTTTCCTGTAGTTTTAAGAGGATCGGCTTCTATGATGCTCTCAATTGGTCGTTGTGAACTTCGGATGGCCAGTCATTATGCTCCTCATCTTTGCAAAATTTCTTGAAGCACCACTGCACTGCATGTTCATTAGCAGTTTCTGGGCCAAATGCATTGTTGATGTTGAGAGCTGCCTCCATCGCTTTACAACCCATTTTGAACTCTAACAAACAAACAAAAATTGCTCGAATTTATTTTTTGTCTAACATCATTTCTACAGGCTAAAATAAAATAAAATAAAATGAACAGCAAGTAATAAGTCATTAGCAAAAAAACTTAAAGCAAGTAATGTACATTAAATGATGTATAACATAACCACATTTAAGAATGTATTCCGATATCAAACAGCACAGTTCAACAATGTGAAACCATAATTCCTTTTGAACCAACCTAATATTATCTTTGTGATTCTTTAAAATTTTGTATTCCTATCTATATACCACTACGGAATCAGCTTTTTTCCCCCTCTCCATCAAAAAAAAAAAAAAAAATCACTCCCCATTTTGAAAAAATATAAGCAATTAAAACTCCTCTTCCTGGTCTCCACAATTCCAGACTCTCTCTACTTTTATCTGATGATTTTTAGAGGGTTAGATTTTGTACCAAATATCTCATGACACTCTAACAAATCTCAAATGATAGTGTCACCAAAAAAGAAAGTGAAAGTGAAGTCACTCAGTCGTGTCCAACTCTCTGTGATCCCACGGGCTGTAGCCCACCAGGCTCCTCCATCCATGGGATTTTCCAGGCAAGAGTACTGGTGTGGGGTGCCATTTCCTTCCCTAGGGGATCTCCCTGACCCAGGGATTGAACCCAGGTTTCCCACACTGTAGGCAGATGCTTTACTGTCTCAGCCACCAGGGGAGTCACCAATAAAAATAGTAACAAAACTACACATGGTTTACTGTTGATACAAGGTATTCATACACAACTCCACTGTGTCTTAACCCAGATGTATATCAAAAGTAGCCCTTTTTAAGACTTGTAATCCATTAAGCTCAAGCCTAATTTTCATTCTCTATGCAAAAACTATCTTTTTTAAAAAAGAAAACTCCTTTATTTTTTCACTGAAACCATCCATCAGACAGGCCCACCCCTTCCTTGCAATAGCTCTTTTTTTAATGATCAGAAACTTTTTACATCATATTTTGTTTACTGGACTAGAACAATAACACTACTACTGTTAGTATTACTACCTTTTACTACTCAACACTTTGTTTTCTCATTTATAAAAATTGGGATGTTAAAACTAGTAGCTAAAATTTTTGTTTGGGTTAAGTTAGCAAATAAAAATTTATATATTAATACCTATAAGTTCTTTAAAGGAAGGAGCATATGGTATTTCAGGTATACTGCTACATTCCCCATAGTATTTAACACTAAAGCAATTTTCTACCCATATACATAATATATATCCTTTAAATACACTGAATATCAGAGAGTTAATATATTTGTCTGTGCTCATGAGTATTATATACACATGTGTGTGTGTGTGTGTATATATATATATATATTTATTTATTTATTTATATACCTGTAGTATTAATGCTACATGTGTTTATATACATGTAGTTCCCCACCCCCCTCCATTTCTTTCTGGTAAGTAGTACTGAATACTAATTGCTATTCCAGAGAACTCAGAGTGGCAGATGTTACCATCCTCATTTCACAGAAGAGAAAACTGACTTCAAGGAGTTATAGCTTTCTTAGAATTACTCAGCTTAATAATACAGAATGAGATTCCAAACACAGGATCTTTTCTCATAAGTAAATGCTACTTACACCGCTTCATCTAATTGTCAGACACTGTTCTAGCTGACGATGATAGAATTGTAATTTAGAACAACTTCCTGCATTCTCATCTCCTTTTCATGCCCAAGCCTGAGAAGAGTTTCTTCATCAGCTCTTTGGGTTGTTGAATGAGACTTTGGAACCTGGAGCAGAGTATGTCCAATTCCCTTCTCCACTCTGAAAACATATGTGACTCATACATTAAATCTAGTGATCAAATGTCTTCGAAATACCCTTCAACTCACCTAAGCATTATTAGCTTACAATATGTTTATTCTTTTGTGATTTGTATTAAGAAGATATTTCTTGAGATTGTAAGCATCCCTTCAAATCACATTTAAAATATTCTAACAAAAACTGGTCAAATGCAATTGTATTATCTTATTGTTTTACAAAATAAAGTTGGTAGTGCCAAATGATCACAAATTATTAATAGTTAGAAAAGCTAATGAGCCAATTTGTTCCTCTGGCTCATGATACTCTAGGTATTTTAAAATTGTGTTTTTCTCAATTATCCATGAATTATTACATCATGGTACTAAACAGACTTACATTTTCTTAGATGTTTCAGAAATGCCTTATAATGTATATTAGGTAAAAAGTTCTTGCTTCATGGCTTCCCATTTCCTGAAACTTAATAGTTATTCACCTTAATCCTATAAATTCAGTGTTCTGTAAGGTAAATTTACTTCAAATGCAGAGCATTTTTCTGTAAACACCCATGTGTATCACTTTCATTCTCTCATCAGTCTGGCTTTATTGCTCTAAGCAAATATCCCTTGATTTCATTTGTAAAATATTTCTGAAGAAACAAAGGTGGTTTTGAACTTATTTTCATTTTTCCCCTTTTACTGAGATTATGATGACTTTGAACAGTCCTCAGATGAATTTCACCTTTCCTTTTTGTCTATTTCAAAGGAAGGGAAACTTTGAAGAACATTTTTTTCTTTTTTAATATATCTAAAGCTTCTTTTACATAGAAATGAAATTTCCATTTAATACTTTGAGCTTTCACTGTGAATAGACTATGCTCAGTGGAGACAGAGGAAAACAAACTTACTTATAACTATTCTTGTTGTCTCTGGGGACCCATGTCTGGTCACTTGTAACTCCTCTACCCTGCTCACGATAGGGAAACTGTAGAGCCTCAGTTCAAGCACAGTTTGCCAAGGAAATGAGGACCCTGAGTGTACAGAGAAATTTTCCCTTCAACTTTGTGAGTCACAGTTTCCTAAGGGAGAAAAAAAAAATATGGGATCATGAGAAGCCAAATTCTACTTCACCTCTTCTCTAACCTGCCAAACATTCCTGATCAGGGTTACAGAAAGAATGCTTTCAGTCTCTTGCTGTAGTGGTTATCAAAAACTTAAGTCTCCTACTTTAGTCTTAATTTTTACAAAAATCAGTTCTTACTGAAAATGTAAGGACTATTTTTATGGGGATGCAGTCCATTATGTGGCAGCTACTGTGCTGTTTCTGGAAATGACTTGTTTTTCCTCTTTGATTAAACAACTGTTGTTGTTCAGTTGTTAAGTCATTTCAGTCTCTTTGCGACCCCATGAACTCAGCATGCCAGGGTTTCCAGTCCTTCATTATCTCCCTGAGTGTGTTCAAATTCATGTCCATGGAGTCAGTGATGCCATCCAACCATCTTATGTTATATCACTCCCTTCTCTTCTTGCCACCAATCTTTCCCCAAATCAAGGTATTTTCCAATCAGTTGTCTCTTCACACCAGGTGGCTGAAATATTGGAGCTTCAGCTTCAGCACTAATCTTTCCAATGAATATTTAGGGTTGATTTCCTTTAGGATTGAAGACTTTGATTCTCCTCGCTGAGCAAGGGACTCTAGAGTCTTCTCTAGCACCATACTTTGAAAGCATCAGTTCTTTGGTATTCAGCCTTCTTTATGGTTTAACTCACAGATTCATACATGACTACTGGAAAAACCATAGCTTTAACTACACAAACCTCTGTTGGAAAAGTGATGTCTCTCCTTTTTAATACATTGTCTAGGTATGTCATAGCTTTTCTTCCAAGGAGCAAGTGTCTTTTAATTCCATGGCTGCAGCCACCATCTGCAGTGATTTTGGAGCCCAAGAAAATGAAATCTGACACTGTTTCCACTTTTTCCTCATCTACTTGTCATGAAGTAATGGGACTGGATGCCAACTATCAGAATATGTCCAAGTTCAGTTCAGTTCAGTCACTCAGTCGTGTCCGACTCTTTGCGACCCCATGAACTGCAGCACGCCAGGCCTCCCTGTCCATCACCAACTCCCGGCATTCACCCAAACTCATGGGCATTGCGTCGGTGATGCCATCCAGCCATCTCATCCCCTGTCGTCCCCTTCTCCTCCTGCCCCCTATCCTTCCCAGTATCAGGGTCTTTTCCAATGTGTCAATTCTTCACATAAGGTGGCCAAAGTACTGGAGTTTCAACATCAGCATCAGTCCTTCCAGTGAACACCCAGGACTGGTCCCCTTTAGGATGGACTGGTTGCATCTCCTTGCAGTCCAAGGGACTCTCAAGAGTCCTCTCCAACACCACAGTTCAAAAGTATCAATTCTTTGGCACTCAGCTTTATTCACAGTCCAACTCTCACATCCATACATGACCACAGGAAAAACCATAGCCTTGACTAGACAGACCTTTGTTGGCAGAGTAATATCTCTGCTTTTGAATATGCTATCTAGGTTGGTCATAACTTTCCTTCCAAGGAGAAAGCGTCTTTTAATTTCATGGCTGCAATCACCATCAGCAGTGATTTTGGGGCCCCCAAAAATAAAGTCTGATACTGTTTCCCCATCTCTTTCCCATAAAGTGATGGGACCAAATGCCATGATCTTAGTTTTCTGAATGCTGAGCTTTAAGCCAATTTTTTCACTCTCTTCTTTCACCTTCATCAAGAGGCTTTTTAGTTCCTCTTCACTTTCTGCCATAAGGGTGGTGTTGTTTACATCTCAGGTTATTGATATTTATCCTGGCAATCTTGATTCCAGCTTGTGTTTCTTCCAGCCCAGCGTTTTTCATGATGTACTCTGCATACAAGTTAAATAAGCAGGGTGATAATATACAGCCTTGACGGACTCCTTTTCCTATTTGGAACCAGTCTGTTGTTCCATGTCCAGTTCTAACTGTTGCTTCCTGACCTTCATATAGATTTCTTAAGAGGCAGGTCAGGTGCTCTGGTATTCCCATCTCTTTCAGAATTTTCCACAATTCATTTTAATCCACACAGTCAAAGGCTTGGCATAGTCAATAAAGCAGAAATAGGTGTTTTTCTGGAACTCTCTTGCTTTTTTGATGATTCAATGGATATTGTCAATTTGATCTCTGGTTCCTCTGCCTTTTCTAAAATCAGCTTGAACAACTGGAAGTTCATGGTTCATGTATAGCTGAAGCCTGGCTTGGGGAATTTTGAGCATTACTTTACTAGCATGAGATGAGTGCAATTGTGCGATAGTTTGAGCATTCTTTGGCATTGCCCTTCTTTGGGATTGGAATGAAAACTGCCTTTTTCCAGTCCTGTGGCCACTGCTGAGTTTTCCAAATTTGCTGGCATACTGAGTGCAGCACTTTCACAGCATCATCTTTCAGGATTTGAAATAGCTCAACTGGAATTTCATCACCTCCACTAGCTTTGTTCCTAGTGATGCTTTCTAAGGCCCACTTGACTTCACATTCTAGGTGAGTGGCTCTAGGTGAGTGATCACACCATTGTGATTATCTGGGTCGTGATGATCTTTTTTGTATAGTTCTTCTGTGTATTCTTGCCACCTCTTCTTAATATCCTCTGCTTCTGTTAGGTCCATACCATTTCTATCCTTTAACGAGCCCATCTTTGCATGAAATGTTCCCTTGGTATCTCTAATTTTCTTAGATCTCTAGTCTTTCCCATTCTGTTGTTTTCCTCTCTTTCTTTGCATTGATTGCTGAGGAAGGCTTTCTTATCTCTTCTTGCTATTCTTTGGAACTCTGCATTCAAATGGTAATATCTTTCCTTTTTTCCTTTGCTTTTTGCTTCTCTTCTTTTTACAGCTATTTGTAAGGCCTCCCCAGACAGCCATTTTGCTTTTTTGCATTTCTCTAAGAGTGTGCATTTTTGTTCAGTGGGAATTCTGCCTTATGTGTCAGCAAATATACACAGCATAATTTGATTTTAGAAATTAAAATATGATGGGCTATTAAAAGATTATTGGAGTATAGTTGATTTACAATGTTGAATTAGTTTCAGGTGTACAGCAAAGTGAATCAGTTATACATATGCATGTATCCAGTCTTTTTAGAGTTGTTTCCCATATTGATCATTATAGGGTACAGAGTTCCCTGTGCTATACAGTAGGTCCTTATTAGTTATCTATTTTTATATATGTATTTAGTAATGTGTACATATCAATCTCAATCTTCCAATTTATCTCTGTCCTCCTTATACCTTGGTAACTGTAAGTTTGTTTTCGACATCTGACTCTATTTCTGTTTTAAAGGTAAAGTCATTTTGTACAGTTGTTTTAGATTCCACACATAAGTGATATCTTGTGATTTTTGTCTTTCTCTGATTTATTCAATATGAAAGTCTCTAGGCCCATCCATGTTGCTGCAAGTGACATTATTTCATTCTTTTAATGGTTGAGTAATAGTCCATTGCATATAGGTACCACATCTTCTTTATCCATTTCTCTGTTGATGGACATTTAAGTTGCTTTGACTTCATCTTAAAAAGATGAATTTTAAAATTCAACTGAATAATGACTGTACTTAACACAAATACATGGCAAAAATAAGAATTTTTAATTGGCCAAAACAATCTTGATGAAAAAAGAATAATGCTGGAGATATAATGCTCTCTGATTTCAGGTTATGTTACATGGTACAATAATTAAAACCATATGGCACTGGTACAAGAACAGACATATATATCAGTGGAGCAGAATAGAAAACCCAGAAATAAACCTAAATACTTATAATCAGTTAATCTATTAAAAAAGGAGGCAAGAATATACAATGGAGAAAAAACAGTCTTTTCAATAAATGGTGCTGGAAAAACTGGACAGCTATTTGTGAGAAAGAACCTACCTCAAGATAGTAAAAGGCCATATATGATAAGTCCACAGCAAACATTATTCTCAATGGTGAAAAACTGAGAGCATTCCCCCTAAGACCAGGAATAAGACAAGGGTGCCCTCTCTTACCACTATTATTCAATATAGTTTTGGAAGTTCTAGCTACAGCAACCAGAGAAGAAAAATAAATAAAAGCAATTGAGATTGGAACAGAAGAAGTAAAACTCTCACTGTTTGCAGATGACATGATACCCCCTAAAGATACAAACAGAAAATTACTAGAACTAATCAATGAATTTAGCAAAGTCACAGGATACAAAATCAATACAGAGAAATCACTTGCATTCCTATATACTAACAATGAAAATCAGAAAGAGAAATAAAGGAATGAATCCCATTCACCATTGCAACAAAAAGGATAAAAAATCTTGGAATAATCCTGTCTAAGGAGACAAAGAGTCGGACACAACTGAGCAACTGATCTGATCTGATCTGAAGGAGACAAAAGTACTGTATACAGAAAATTATAAGACACTGATGAAAGAATCAGATGACATAGCAGATGGAGAGATATTCCATGTTCCTGAGTAGGAAGAATCAATATTATGAAAATGACTATACTGCCCAGTGCAATCTACAGATTTAGCACAATCCCTATCAAATTACTGATGGCATTTTTCACAGAACTAGAACAAAATATCTCACAATTCATATGGAAATACAAAAGGCCCTGAGTAGCCAAAGCAGTCTTGCCAAAAAATGCAGTGGAGAAATCAACCTTCCTGTCTTCAGATTATACTACAAACCCACAGTAATCAAAACAGTATGGTACTGGCACAAAAACAGAAATATAGACCAATTGAACAAGATAGAAACCACAGAAAAGCTCACACATTTATGGGTGGCCATTTCAAACCCTAAAAGATGATGCTGTGAAAGTGCTGCACTCAATATGCCAGCAAATTTGGAAAACTCAGCAGTGGCCACAGGACTGGAAAAGGTCAGTTTTCATTCCAATCCCAAAGAAAGGCAATGCCAAAGAATGCTCAAACTATCACACAATTTCACTCATCTCACACGCTAGAAAGTCATGCACAAAAAAATATTCCAAGCCAGGCTTCAGCAATACACAAACTGAACTTCCAGATGTTCAAGCTGGTTTTAGAAAAGGCAGAGGAACCAGAGACCAAATTGCAGACATCTGCTGGATCATCGAAAAAGCAAGGGAGTTCCAGAAAAACATCTATTTCTGCTTTATTGACTATGCCAAAGCCTTTGACTGTGTGGATCACAATAAACTGTGGAAAATTCTGAAAGAGATGGGAATAGCAGAGCACCTGACCTGCCTCTTGAGAAATCTGTATGCAGATCAGGAAGCAACAGTTAGAACTGGACATGGAGCAACAGACTGGTTGGCCACCTGATGTGAAGAGCTGACTCATTGGAAAAGACCCTAATGCTGGGAAAGATTGAAGGTGGGAGAAGGGGATGACAGCGGATGAGATGGTTGGATGGCATCACTGACTCAATGGAGATGAATTTGAGTAAACTCCGGGAATTGGTGATGGACAGGGAGACCTGGCATGCTGCAGTCCATGGGGTCGCAAAAAGTCAGACACGACTGAGTGACTGAACTGAACTGATGCATGCCTTATTTTTCACAAAGGAGGCAGGAATATATAATGTGGCAAAGACAGCCTCTTCAATAAGTGGTGCTGGTAAAACTGGATAGCTACATGTAAAAGAATGAAATGAGAACACTTCCTAACACCATCAAAGATAAACTCAAAATGCATTAAAGTCCTAAATGTAAGACCAGAGCCTATAAAAGTCTTAGAGGTAAACAGGCAGAACACTTCATGACATAAATCAAAGCAAGATTCTCTATGACAAACCTCCTAGCATAATGGAAATAAAAGCAAAAATAAACAAGTGGGACCTAATTAAAAGCTTTTGCACAGCAAAGGAAACTATACACAAGGTGAAAAGACAACTGTCAGAATGGCAAATGAAACAACTGACAAAGGATTAATTTCCAAAATACACAAGCAGCTCATACAACTCAATACCAGAAAAACAGACAACCCAATCAAAAAGTTGGAAAAAGACCTAAACAGACATTTCTCCAAAGAAGACATACAGATGGTTCACAAAGATATGAAAAGATGTTCAATATCACTCATTATTTAAGCAATGCAAATCAAACTACAATGAGATATCACCTCACACCAATTAGAAAGCCCATCATCAGAAAGTCTATAAACAATAAATATTGGAGAGGGTGTGGAGAAAAGGGAATCCTCTTGCACTGTTGGTGGGAATGTAAATTGATAAAGCCACTATGGAAGACCGTATGAACATTCCTTTAAAGACTAGGAATAAAACCACCATATGACCTAGTTATCCCACTCTTAGGCAAATATCCTGAGGAAAACAAAATTGAAAAAGACACATGTACCACAATGTTCATTGCAGCATTATTTACAATAGCTAGAATATGGAAGTAACCCAGATGTCCATCAACAGATAAATGGATAAAGAAGTGTGGTACATATACACAATGGAATATTAGTCATAAAAAGGAATGCATTTGAGTCAGTTCTAATGAAGTGGATGAACCTAGAGCCTATTACACAGAATAAAGTAAGTCAGAAAGAGAAAAATAAATATCATATACTAACACACATATATGGAATCTAGAAAAATGTTACTAATGGATTTATTTACAGGGTAGCAGTGGAGAAACAGACATACAGAACAGACTTAAGGACACGAGGAGAAGGGAGGAGAGGGTCAGATGGATGGAGAGAGTAACATGGAAACTTACACTCCCATGTGTAAGATAGATAGCCAAAGGAAATTTGCCAGATGTCTCAGGGAACCCAAACAGGGGCTCTGTATCAACCTAGAGTGGTGGGATGGGATGGGAGATGGGAGGGAGGTTCAAGAAGGAGGGCACATATGTACACCTTTGGCTGATTCATGTTGATGTTTGACAGAAAACAAAATTCTGTAAAGCAATTATCCCTCAATTTAAAAAGAAATAAAATTTAAAAAAAGAAAAGGAATTTAGAACATTTTTCACAATGCATAAAAAATAAACACAAAATTGATTAAAGACCTAAAAGTAAGACTGAAAACCATAAAACTCCTAGAAGAGCACATAGACTTAGTACTCTGAGGTAAATCATCACAGTTTTATTTGGATCCCTTTCCTAAGGCAAAGGAAGCAAAACCAAAAATAATCCAGTGGTACCTACTTAAAAGCTTTCGCACAGCAAAAGAAACCATCAGTAAAATGAAAAGACAACCTACTCAAAGGGAGAAAATATTTGAAAAATAATATGACTGATAAGGGGTTAATATGTGAAATGTATAAACAGTTCATATAACTCAAATTCAAAAAAACCTGATTAAAAAATAAGAAGAAGAGCTGAACAGACACTTTTTCCCTCCAAAGAATACATACTGATGGCCAACCAGCACGTGAAAAATGCTCAGCATCATTGATCATCATAGATATGCATTTATTAAAATCCACCTAGGAATTTAACTTTTTCGAAAAACAGCTAGATTAATTTTACTGGGTTTCCTTTCTCCATTCTTAGTCTGCATCTCCGTCCACATTTCATACAACCTTTACCTGTTTTTTCAGTCACTTTTTACCACCTCATTTCATTTCTTACTGACAGATCTTCAGTGGACTCCTGTATTTACAAGGCAGTATCCAATTACCTCAACTTACCTTTTTAGTTTTATAATTACCTTTATGCAGCTCTCCTTCCCAACCTCTTGTTCTTCTAGCCTAGTTGGTCTCTCCATCTTCACAATATATTTATTTTTACAAGATATATATTTCCTTTGGAACAAGTAATAAGACAAGAATATTCATCATACCATTGTTATTTAAGATTGTTCTAAGTTACTAGCTGAAGTAATTAGTAAAGATGGAGAAGGAAATGGCAACCCACTCCAGTGTTCTTGCCTGGAGAATCCCATGGATGGAGAAGCCTGGTAGGCTGCAGACCATGGGGTTGCACAGAGTCGGACATGACTGAAGCGACTTAGCAGCAATTAGTAAAGACAAAGGAAATGGAGACATAAGAATTAGAGAGTTGAATGTAAAATGATTATCTGCAAATAATATGACTGTTTTCTGAAACACCGAAAATAATCAACTGAATTTTTGTGAAAAAGAATTCAATAAGTAGGCACAGAGTGATATCAGTTGTCTTTATATAAATTGCCTTCATATGTTGAAGCTAAAAGACAGTCATATCTTGTGTCTTTTAGTGTTTTTATAATAGCAACCAAAAGATGAACTACCTAAGACTAAAAAAAAGAAATGATCAAGACCTAAATGAAGAACACTTTATAATATCATAGAGATTCATGAAAAGATATTTTAACAAATGGAAATCACGTTCTTGAAGAGAAAGACCAGAAATTATAAAGATGTTTCCTTAATTTCTCTTTCTATTTTCTCATTATTAGTGTATAGGAATGCAAGGGGTTTCTGTGTGTTGATTTTATATCCTGCAACTTTACTATATTCATTAGTTCTAGTAATTTTCTGGTGGAGTCTTTAGGGTTTGCTATGTAGAGGATCATGTCATCTGCAAACAGTGAGAGTTTTACTTCTTCTTTTCCAATTTGGATTCCTTTTATTTCTTTTTCTGCTCTGATTGCTGTGGCCAAGACT
Source organism: Bos indicus x Bos taurus (assembly GCF_003369695.1). Classification (NCBI taxonomy): domain Eukaryota; kingdom Metazoa; phylum Chordata; class Mammalia; order Artiodactyla; family Bovidae; genus Bos; species Bos indicus x Bos taurus. The sequence goes on along the minus strand of NC_040079.1, from coordinate 102,562,362 downwards.
TCCAAAACTATGTTGAATAGTAGTGGTGAGAGTGGGCACCCTTGTCTTGCTCCTGACTTTAGGGGAAATGCTTTCAATTTTTCACCATTGAGGATAATGTTTGCCGTGGGTTTGTCATATATAGGTTTTATTATGTTGAGGTATGTTCCTTCTATTCCTGCTTTCTGGAGAGTTTTTATCATAAATGGATGTTGAATTTTATCAAAGGCTTTTTCTGCATCTATTGAGATAATCATATGGCTTTTATTTTTCAATTTGTTAATGTGGTGTATTACACTGATTGATTTGGGGATATTGAAGAACACTTGCATCCCTGGGATAAAGCCCACTTGGTCATGGTGTATGATCTTTTAAATGTGTTGTTGGATTCTGATTGCTAGAATTTTGTTAAGGATTTTTGCATCTATGTTCATCAGTGATATTGGCCTGTAGCTCTCTTTTTTTGTGGCATCTTTGTCAGGTTTTGGTATTAGGGTGATGGTGGCCCCATAGAGTGAGTTTGGAAGTTTACCTTCCTCTGCAATTTTCTGGAAGAGTTTGAGCAGGATAGGTGTCAGCTCTTCTCTAAATTTTTGGTAGAATTCAGCTGTGAAGCCATCTGGACCTGGGCTTTTGTTTGCTGGAAGATTTCTGATTACAGTTTCAATTTCCATTCTTGTGATGGGTCTGGTAAGATTTTCTATTTCTTCCTGGTTCAGTTCTGGAAAGTTGTACTTTTCTAAGAATTTGTCCATTTCTTCCATGTTGTCCATTCTATTGGTGTATAATTGCTGATAGTAGTCTCTTATGATCCTTTGTATTTCTGTGTTGTCTGTTGTGATCTCTCCATTTTCATTTCTAATTTTATTGATTTGATTTTTCTCCCTTTGTTTCTTTTTTTTTAATTTTATTTTTAAACTTTACATAATTGTATTAGTTTTGCCAAATATCAAAATGAATCCGCCACAGGTATACATGTGTTCCCCATCCTGAACCCTCCCTTTGTTTCTTGATGAGTCTGGCTAATGGTTTGTCAATTTTATTTATCCTTTCAAAGAACCAGCTTTTGGCTTTGTTGATTTTTGCTATGGTCTCCTTTGTTTCTTTTGCATTTATTTCTGCCCTAATTTTTAATATTTCTTTCCTTCTACTAACCCTGGGGTTCTTCATTTCTTCCTTTTCTAGTTGCTTTAGGTGTAGAGTTAGGTTATTTATTTGACTTTTTTCTTGTTTCTTGAGGTATGCCTATATTGCTATGAACTTTCCCCTTAGCACTGCTTTTACAGTGTCCCATAGGTTTTGGGTTGTTGTGTTTTCATTTTCATTCATTTCTATGCATATTTTGATTTCTTTTTTGATTTATTCTATGATTTGTTGGTTATCTAAATTAATCTATACATTTAATGTGATCCCAACAAAAATGCCAGCAGGATAAATTTGTGAAGCTAAAAAGACTGATTTAAAAATATATGTAGAAAAAGGAGATTGTTTCCCCCCTGTAAATATGCTTTCCTTTTATTACTGCTAATTTTTTACTTAATTCTGAAGGGTATTAAGCATTGTAGTCCTATGATCTAGACCTAAAGCACCAAAGAAAGCAAATATTAGTGAGTGGTGATTTCAGAGCTTGGGCGTTATGAAATTAGCAGACTCAAATTTGTGTTTTGGTTTTGCCACTAGCTGGCTATGTGAATGTAGGGAATTGACTTAACCTCTTCAAGTCTCATTTTCCCATCTAATGAAGGGAATAATCCACCTTACTGTGAGAGTCAAAGGAAATGAGTACACATTTCCATTTGTGAAAATCCTGGACACTTTGCCTAACCCAGAGTGTATTTAAGACATATTACTTAAAAAATGTAACCTTGGCTTTTCCAAAGTTCAGAAATAATCTAGGTCTCTTGCAAAACTAATTCCTAATGGATGCCTTACATTTATTTTTCATATAATTCATCAACTATCTCCTATTGTTTCTCTGAACATTATATGTAACAGTAGTGATGGATTTATTTAGGGGTAAAGAGAAATGTTAACATCTTCCATTCTTCTGTTAGATTTTCACCTGAGTTGAAATTTGTAGGTTACAACTTCTGAATTAAGCTCAGCAGAATTTTGTTCTCATTGTTCTCTTATGACAAACAGTTATTCTGGGCATACCTGAAACAAAACAAATACAATCCTGGAAAAGCACCCCATCTTTCAAAATCTTGTATGAATCTTAGGGGGTGCATGCTGCTGCTACTGCTGCTAAGTCGCTTCAGTCGTGTCCGACTCTGTGTGACCCCATAGACGGCAGCCCATCAGGCTCCCCCGTCCCTGGGATTCTCTAGGCAAGAACACTGGAGTGGGTTGCCATTTCCTTCTCCAATGCATGAAAGTGAAAAGTGAAAGTGAAGTCACTCAGTCGCGTCCAACTCCTAGTGACCCCATGGACTGCAGCCTACCAGGCTCCTCTGTCCATGGGATTCTCCAGACAAGAATACTGGAGTGGGGTGCCATTGCCTTCTCCTGGGGGGTGGGGGTGCATACTCTTCTCTAAGCTTCTTGGTTACCGTCCAGGCAGTCTCATGGGAGTAGCATCTGGGGAAAGTTTCAGGTGTTTTCTGCAACCCATGTTCTTCATCTATAAAAAGAAAATAATTAATACCTGGCTGCCAAAGTGTGGTGGGGATTAATTGGATGTTTATAAAATCTTTAAAGATAGAAAATTCCATAAAAGCTCAGAGTTTCTGCCTATTAAATTAGTCATAAAATTTGGAAAATTTCCAGGAGAAATATTTAAACTACTGGTATATGATTGTTCAATTTCAGGAGATAACAAAAATATGCAGCATATTTTATAATTTTGATCCTACCTCTTTTATTTAGATGATTGAGGAAAGGTTAAAATCAAGTTACCATTGATCCTTAACAGTCACAGAGCAGATGAGTTTCTATATGAAAGTTATTGCAATGAAAAATGAAGAATCCATGAATTCATTAGCATTAGCATCTCATTTATCTTATCAAAAGACCTTTAGCTGTCTGGCTATCCTTTTTCTCACTTCAAAACCGTGATACTCTATTCTAACACTGCTCTCCTTTGGGTACTTTATCAATATTTACTCATTAAAAAATTCTTTGGAAGTGAATTATTTGTTTTCACAGTACATATGGTAGCTCTTGGAACCAGCACAATGAGAACAGGAGAAATGTTATTTGATGGTATAAGAGAGGGTAGGTCTTCCCAGTGGTAAAGAATCCACCTGCCGATGCAGGAGATGTGCCTTTGATCCTGGGGTCCAGAAGATCCCCTGGAGAAGGAATTGGCAACCACTCCAGTATTCTTGCCTGGAAAATCCCATGGACAGAGGAGTGTGGCGGGATATAGTCCATGGAGTCACAAAGAATCAGACACAGCTTAGTGACTGAACAACAACAACAAAGGCATGAACATTACAGATTTGTGTACAGTAGGTGATGGTCATACCACTATGTTCTATGGCCTGTCTAAGGAAGCAGTGACAGTGAAATTCACTATTGCTATATTCATCAACAATAATTGAGGAGAAAACATGTGAAAGCTGTAGAACTCACAGAGTTCAGTTTCACACTGGAAGATTTGAATATGGAATACTTTTTGTTTTATAAAGCAACATGCCATGAGACTCTGTTGCACAGAAAATATGCTGTAAAAGAACTCTGTAGTCCATTATGTTAGTAATGAAATAACAAAATATTTATTTTAGAATATTCCTATGATAAACCTAACCTAACCGTAGACAGTGCCTCTGAGTGGTTCCTCTCCAGTTCTGTGGAGCCCGTGAGTCCCAAACAGCCAAGCAGAAAGAAATCAGACAGAGAGTGAGAGCAAGAGGTTGTGTGCGCTTGTGTGTGTGCTGCCCATTTTCATGTGACAAGGGAAGTGTTCTGAGGTAGTGATGGAGGGTGCTTTTGGTCCACGGAAAGGCGGTACTGCAGGTGGCTATAAGACCTTTGAGTTTGAACTCAGGTTGACTGGGCTCTTCATCTCAGATCCATCACTCATAGAGAACTGAAACAATTCCTTGCATGAAATGGAGGCTATAACAGGAGTACATATTACATGGATTAGTTATTAGAGTTTAGTGTTCATGTTAAAATGATTAACAGAGTGTCTGGTGAGCACAAGTAAAAACTGAATACATTTTAGCACTTGCTGTTATCATCTCTTTTTAAGCATAATAGTTCTATTAATAGCTTTGAAAACAATGATCAGTTTATATTTGGGTGGCATAGAACAAAATTCATTCTCTATCTGCCTTCTCCACCTTCCCTACACTAAAAGAGCAAAGCTGTTATTAATTGGACTCACCAACCAATACAAGGTAGAGAATCTCTCAGGCCACATGTGGGTAGGAGAAGGTAGGGTGAGTTATTGAGACCAGTGTAGTGTGCATAAACCTCTTAGGATTGATGATACTCATTCATTCCTCTTTGAAACTTTCTAAGCACAATATTGTTGTAGAAGGTTATTGAGATGGTGTGACTGCCAGTTGACCTGCAAACTGAACCTGGGGAACTGGGGGCTCTAGTTTATGAGATTGCAAAGAGTCAGACGTGACTTAGTGACTAAATAGCAACAACTCTCTTAACCCTGTCCTTAGAACGTACATTCCATCTACCATTCCCACTCTAGGAGCCATTTTAAGGACACAGCCTTGAAAGAGCAAAGTGTTGAGACCATCCTAACTGAATATGTGATTGGATCCATTTAAGTCCTCTGTATAAACTTTGAAGATACTGATGGGTGGATATGGAACTTTACTCATGGTGCAGTTGCCCAAGGCAAGCCTCATATGTAAGTTCCCTTTCTTGTTAGAGTGCTTCCCTGGTGGTTCAGACACAAAGAATCTGCCTGCAATGCAGAAGACCCGGGTTCAATCCCTGAGTTGGCAAGATTCCCTGGTGAAAGGAATGGCAACCTACTCCAGTATTCTTGGCTGGAGAATTGCAGGGACATATCAGCCTGGTGGACTACAGTCCATTGGGTCACATAGAATCAGATGCAACTGAGTGACTAGCACCATCACTTTCTTGTTGAAACTGTTGCCAGTCTAGGGTGGTCCACTACTTTCTTTAATCTCTCTGTGTCCTCCATGTATGGGGCCAGTTTGTGAACTAACAAATAAGAACATAGGACTTTGGGGGAGTAATAAATAATCTCAGGACAAATCCAAGGCCAAATATTTTGAATATCCCTTAAACAATTTTTAGACATTTTTCAATTCTGGCTTCTCCCTGTCACGGTTTTATATTTTTACTGAATATGCAGAACAGAACCATTCTAGTGCCTTTTGACTGAACACAGTTCTATATTCAATACCCATTTCCAGGAACAATTCCAAAGGCCTTATAATCGCAGAGTCATATGTAGATTGTTTGTTGAGACCTGCCAAACCTATGTTTAAAGGGTTGGCCCTGGAAGCAGATACCCTCTTCAAAATCAGGTCTTGTCATGTACTGAACTGGGTCCTTGAGAAAGTTACTTAATCTTTTTATGCCTCAGTTTACTCACTGATCCACACAATCAAAGGCTTTGGCATAGTCAGAAAAGCAGAAATAGATGTTTTTCTGGAACTCTCTTGCTTTTTCAATGATCCAGCAGATGTTTGCAATTTGATTTCTGGTTCCTCTGTGTTTTCTGAAACCAGCTTGAACATCTGGAAGTTCACGGTTCACGTATTGCTGAAACCTGGCTTTTGAGCATTATTTTACTAGCATGTGAGATGAGTGCAATTGTGTGGTAGTTTGAGCATTCTTTGGCATTACATTTCTTTGGAAATGGAATGAAAACTGACCTTTTCCAGTCCTGTGGCCACTGCTGAGTTTTTTAAATTTGCTGGCATATTGAGTGCAGCACTTTCACAGCATCATCTTTTAGGATTTGAAATAGCTCAACCGGAATTCCATCACCTCCACTAGATTTGTTCGTAGTGATGCTTTCTAAGGCCCACTTGACTTCACATTACAATAAACTGTGGGAAATTCTGAAAGAGATTGGAATACCAGACTACTTTACCTGCCTCTTGAGAAACCTATATGCAGGTCACGAAGCAACAGTTAGAACTGGACATGGAACAACAGACTGGTTCCAAATAGGAAAAGGAGTATGTCAAGGATGTATATTGTCATCCTGTTTATTTAACTTATATGCAGAGTACATCATGAGAAACGCTGGGCTGGAAGAAGCACAAGCTGGAATCAAGATTGCCAGGAGAAATATCAATAACCTCAGATATGCAGATGACACCACCCTTATGGCAGAAAGTGAAGAAGAACTAAAGAGCCTCTTGATGAAGGTGAAAGAGGAGAGTGAAAAAGTTGACTTTAAGCTCAACATTCAGAAAACTAAGATCATGACATCTGGTCCCATCACATCATGGGAAATAGATGGGGAAACAGTGGAAACAGTGTCAGACTTTATTTTTGGGGGCTCCAAAATCACTGCAGATGATGACTGCAGCCATGAAATTAAAAGACACTTTCTTCTTGGAAGGAAAGTTATGACCAATCTAGATAGCATATTCAAAAGCAAAGACATTACTTTGCCAACAAAGGTCCGTCTAGTCAAGGCTATGGTTTTTCCAGTAGTCATGTATGGATGTGAGAGTTGGACTGTGAAGAAAGCTGAGCACCGAAGAATTGATGCTTTTGAACTGCAGTTTTGGAGAAGACTCTTGAGAAACACTTGGACTGCAAGGAGATCCAACCAGTCCATTCTAAAGGAGATCAGTCCTGGGTGTTCTTTGGAAGGACTGATGTTAAAGCTGAAACTCCAGTATTTTGGCCACCTCATGCAAAGAGTTGACTCATTGGAAAAGACTCTGATGCTGGGAGGGATTGGGGGCAGGAGGAGAAGGGGACGACAGAGGATGAGATGGCTGGATGGCATCACTGACTTGATGGATGTGAGTTTGAGTGAACTCTGGGAGTTGGTGATGGACAGGGAGGCCTGGCGTGCTGCGATTCATGGGGTTGCAAAGAGTTGGACTTGAGTGAGTGACTGAACTGCACTTACTGTACAGCAAAGATAAGAGTAATTCATTGTTATGCTATATGATTATATAAAGATCAAAGAGATAAAAGATACAATGAGATTAGAATGGTTTCAGGCTCATAATAACTGTTTAGAAATGTAAGTTGTTATTATTGTATTATGGTTATTATGCTGCCCTGTTGAAAGGGTATACTCACACACTATGTTAACAGCCAGTTAATGGAATAAAAGCACTATAGTACATTTGAGTATGATCCTCAACTTCCTTCTATCAGGTATTATTAAAGATAATGGAGAAATCAGAATGAAAACATTAGTTGTGCTATTATGCTTAGTGGAGAGATCAGTAAGTTCAGTGTAATAGTAACACCTGACATTTCCTTAGGGCTTTATAGATCACAAATTTCTATGCATAAATGCTTGGCAGTTTGCAAAGAGATTCAGAACTCTGCTTTTTAGACTTAGCAACAATCAGACAACTGAGGTTATTGTTTTTATTTTTAAAAAAAGTAAGGCTAAAAGAAGTTAAGTCATTCAATTGTAGTCCAACACTCATGCCAGTTAATATGTCTAATAAAACAAAGAGTTGTAAGTCACGTGGCATGCTGCTTATCTCCACATTCTCTTCCCTCTTCCTCCTCCATCCCCTCCCTATCTCCCTGCCTCCCTCACTTCCTTCCTTTCTCCCTTCCTTCCCTTTCCTCTTCTCTTCCTTTTTCCCTTCCTTCCTTTCTCCCTTCCTTCCTTTTTTCATCTTTCTTTTCTTACTCCATTCAGAAATATTGATTAAACCTGACCATGTGCCATGCACTATGCAAGACGCTGGTATGAAGTCATGAAAAGCAAACATGATCCCTCCCTCTTTGGAGAAAACATTCCAGTGTTAGAGTCATAAACAAGTAAACAAATCCATAAACCTAATGACTCCAAATTTTGACACTATAAAGAAGCAGACGAGGCAGTGTGATTCAGAGAAATGAACTGTGAGTGGGGGTTAATTTAGGCAGATTGGTCAAGATAAACATCTCTGAGAAATGGGCAAATCAGAGAGCCAAAGAAAGAGGGGAGTTTGTTAAGTGAGGGGCTTGGTGAGATATGCAGGGGTGTTACAGACACTGAAGCCTAAGTCGTTTTGGTCCCTGACGTCTTTCAGGTTGAAGTATTTGAATTGAGTCTGGATTACAAACCTTTCAGGTAGCTAAGAGATTTTTGGGATTGTGTCTTATCCTGAATGTCCGCTAGTACTTTGTTACTTGATTCTAGAAGATTAGCATAGAGTGTCTACTCTGCAGGCACCATCAACTATGATAAGTGGGGCTTAATTCGCCCCATTCCCCGAAGTGTCTTAAAATGCTCTTTCTTGTAATTGCTGTATTCAAGGAACATTTTGCATTTTTCTCAATGTTTGTCCCAAGGAGATTTTTTATTTTTTTGCTGCTTTGAGCTCTAGAGCTCTTTGTTGACTCACCAATGAGATTCTAATTCAGCATGTTTTACACTAAAATCCACAGTTTTCATTCTGGTCTGGTATAGGAGATATACATCTTTTGGAAAATAATACTGATCCAGACAGTATTAAAAAGAAATCTTATCCCCCAAAGGATGTAATGTAAATAGAGCAGCACATGGCCAGCTGTTAAAGGAAATCTCTTTGGCTTTATTCTTTCCCCAAGAGTGCAGTGAGCTGGTCCTTTTAGAATGTACCTACTGGGATACTAATAAGACACAAAATGAAAACACCTTTAAAATATCTGTATATGTCAAATACTCAGGCCTAGAAATCCTATGGATACGACATGCTGTTATTATGTGACTTACACTGAGGATTTATTTTGCATTGCCTAAACCAAGGTCCTTAGCATTGAAGACAGAATGCTGAAAGATGCTAATATATTACATTTAAGGTTTCCTTCAGCATCTTTGGCATTTCCCATGAGACATCATCATGTACGTAGCTTTGAATGCAGAGTGATGTAATAAAGCAGGATAAAATACGGCTGCAGAATTCTGTGATGGCACCACGGCAGGCATCTTAAGCTTTTTTCATATTGAAAATTCAGCAGGACTATTAAAGTGTAATGGCACAGAACATCTTGTTAAAAAAAAGCCACAACCCTGTATGATATTCTTGTTTATGGATGATATTTATTGCTTTTGTATTCTTATTGTGTGCTTTTGAAGTCAATTGAAATGCAAGGGCTAATGAAACCTCCACCATAACACATTTATTCTTCCCCTACCCAAAATGAGTCTACAAGATGTAAATGACTTACATATATCAACAGCTCAGGTTTTATTGTTTTGGATTAATTTATTTACTGTAATATTCTTAATGAAAGTAATGACTCTTACACTAGTTTGTATATTCTCCTACTACAGTTTTATTAAATCATGCTGGGAAAGTTCACAATGAAGACTTTAAAATAAAATTCCATGTTTAGTCAAATATATAAATATAATCCACTTATGGAAGATTAACACTATATGTTTTTTCTTTTCATTGTCCTTAATTTTAGCTCATCAAAATTTTAAGTTTAGGAATGTCCAGGATTTAACATATTAGCAATGTACTCCTATTACATAATTTTTAAAAATAATGCATGTCTGAATTATTAGCTTTTCTTTTATACCCAGAGTTCACTGCACATTTTATTGATTATGAAGAACTCAAGCAATCACTTCAAACTTTTGTCCTCAATGTTTGCACTTCTCAATGTTTGAGGTGAAAGTGAATATTTTTAATAGAATTACTGAAATTCTAGACTGGATATGAAAGCAGAAACTTGCAATGTCTAATTCCAAACTGCATGTTAGAAAAATTACAACAGTCAATAAATGCAATTATTGTGTGACATAGTTTGATAAAGTAACCTAAAATGTTTTTATTTATGTCCGTTCCTTTTCATATAACTGATGTCTGGTAGTAGTATGGAATCTCTCCCAAAATTTTGCTAAATGACCTTCTAATTCATAATCCCTTATTGCCATCAATCCCAATCTGTCAAAAACTAGGCCTCTTATTCCTACTTTCTTCCTTAATTATTTATTAGAAATTACTTCCCTTGAATGAAATTAATCTTAAAGTTTTGGAATAATCTTCAAATCAATCTCCCAATGGGACCATGATATGTCAATTATACCCTCAAAAAGCATTGCAAAATATATCCCCTCCTGTCCATTTCCACTGTATGCTTCAGCAGTATCTTTTGACATTCCCAGTAGCAAATGATCTTCAAACAGACCTTGGCAATATCTTCTACCTATAGTCTTTCCTTATATAACAGTTTGTTTTCTTGAGCTATACATTCGATCATGTAACTTTACTGCTCTAAAATTGTAAAGGTTTCTTAAAATTCAGATTTCTTAGTCTAACTTGTAAATCTAGGATTTATTGCTAAACTTACATTTTTAGAGCTTTCCCATAATTTCACTTCATTTATCTTATATTACAACCCATCTTGAAATCTCAGTAGCCTCAGAATCCATCACCTATAATCATTTACCCAATTTAGAATGTCTTTTGGTAACGTGTGGTCCACTGCTACAGAAGTTTTATTAGAGAATGGTTCATTCACCTTTCTCTGATAAAACCATTGAGAAATATTTGTTTCTTACATCACCTACTTCTCCCCCCATAATGGTCTATCTGGATTGTTTTTAGATCTATTGAGGCATTAACAACTAACTGCAAATCATTTTTGCACTTGAAAATGTTTGCCTTCTATATTAAAGCTTCTTGAAGGTCAATTTCTTGTTTGTTTCTTCTTCATATTCTTTTATGATGCCGAGCACAAATCCATGCACATATTCTGTGTTCAGCAAACATTTGTTGAATTAAATGGAGTCAACCATAAAATGTCTTATACTTTTAAAAACGTTCTTTCTGTATCTAATGCCTGCCAAATAACCCCTAGCTGCTCTTTAATCTCTATTCAAAGCTGCATTTTCTAACTTGCAAGTTTCTTTAATTGCTCTTTCTTGAAGCAGGAAAATAAAGAAATAGAGAAAGTGGGGAGATGAAGGAGAGAAATGCAAGATGTAGATGCTGCAGAGGCATCCAGTTAAGTTAAATGTTGCATGTGATCTGATGAAAAATACCTGAGAGCTGCAGATCTCAGAGGACTTGTGCAGGCTTCTTCAAGTAAAGTGGTTTTATCCATTGTATGAAAAGCATTTATGACATGGTCCGCCTTTCCATTGTAAAGAAAATATGTTTTCTGAGTTTACAAAAGGCACTTTCTCCCTGGTACTGATTTTCCATCCATGTGGCAGCAATTTTAAGTTCTTCTTTGAGTGACAGCTAACGTTGCATCAGTGTGAACTAGTGAGTGATAGCTTCCAAGGAAACAGCCAAGAAACCCCTCAAGGTTCAAAAAGCTTCTGGTGAATAATCTGTTTTTGATTTAGAATCCTGTAAGAAAAGGGCTTTTTTAAGGTGTCATGGGTTTCACTGTCCTTTTCTTCTCTATCCCCCAATTCAGACTGGGATATTTATAGCTCAGTAATGGTTACAGTCTTTTGTGCTCAGGGCAGATTTTCATTTTTTTTTTTTCTAAAATTAAACATTCATATGGTAGAAAGCATTTTTTACAGTCAGCCTTAGCATTTTGATCTTCAGCTTAGTTTGACACTGACACTTTGTTTTTGTTTTTATTTTCTAGTTGAGAGCACTAAGAATTAATGGAAACTTTTTTTTTTTTGTAAACTCAATGCATCTAAGAGAATCTGGGATGATTGCCAGTTACAGAAATGAAGGTGTGGGAGATAATCTTTAAGCATGAAGTCATACCTCTCATTTTAGTGTCCTGAAATGTTTCATTAGCCACATGGTCAGAAAATTATTTCTTATATACAATGAGATCTTTCTTGGAGTAACAGCATGAGCCTAGTTTTATCTGATATTTTATAAAGTATAAGATAAAAGTCATATTTTTCCTGATAATAGTGACCATTTATTTAATGATTATGTAGCCTGTGATAAGTAGTTTACACAGTGTCCTGATAAAGATGTCCTAGTATTTTGATTTTACAGGTGAAAACATTTAGGCTAAGTAGGTTGCCCAAAGTAAATGGGCAGAACCGGGATTTCTGTCAAGGTCTGCTGCTGCTGCTGCTGCTAAGTCACTTCAGTTGTGTCTGACTCTTTGCGACCCCATAGACGGCAGCCCACCAGGCTCCCCCATCCCTGGGATTCTCCAGGCAAGAACACTGGAGTGGGTTGCCATTTCCTTCTCCAATGCATGAAAGTGAAAAGTGAAAGTGAAGTCACTCAGTCATGTCCGACTCTTAGCGACCTCATGGACTGCAGCCCACCAGGCTCCTCCATCCATGTATTTTCCAGGCAAGAGTACTGGAGTGGTTGCCATTGCCTTCTCCACTGTCAATGTCTATTTGACTTCAAAACCATGCTTTTTAGCACTCCATTCTGCTGAGTCTCAGCAATAGATTTTCAAATATGTAAGCCATGATGATGTAAACTTTCTGTTCTCATTTTTTAAAGTTCTGCCCATATTTACATTGGCTGTTATTTGTTTATGATGTGTCAACTGAAAAAGTACAGACAACCTAAAATTGGCTTATTGTTTGTTTTAGTCTCTAAGTCGTGTCCAGCTCTTCTGCAACCCCATGGACTATAGTCCACCAAGCTTCTCTGTTTATGGGATTTCCCAGGCAAGAGTATTGAAGTGGGTAGCCATTCCCTTCTCCAGGGGATTTCCTGACCCAGGGATGGAATCCACATCTCCTAAATTGGCAGGTGGATTCTTGACCACTGAACCACTTGTGAAAATTTTACGACTTCAAGCCAGTGAGACAGCATCTCAAGTAACCCTGAGAGAACTGTTTGGAGGAGGCAGGGGAGAAGCCAGGTTATATAGAAGCTTTAAAACAAAGAGCGGGAAATCTGAACATGAAAAGATTATTGTTAATTAAAGAAAGCCAGAAAAAGCTTCTGCACAACAAAGGAAACTATTAGCAAGGTGAAAAGGCAGCCTTCAGAATGGGAGAAAATAATAGCAAATGAAGCAACCAACAAACAACTAATCTAAAAAATATACAAGCAACTCCTACAGCTCAACTCCAGAAAAATAAACGACCCAGTAAAAAAATGGGCCAAAGAACTAAATAGACATTTCTCCAAAGAAGACATACAGATGGCTAACAAACACATGAAAAGATGCTCAACATCACTCATTATCAGTGAAACGCAAATCAAAACCACTATGAGGTACCATTTCACGCCAGTCAGAATGGCTGCGATCCAAAAGTCTACAAGCAGTAAATGCTGGAGAGGGTGTGGAGAAAGGGGAACTCTCTTACACTGTTGGTGGGAATGCAAACTAGTACAGCCACTGTGGAGAACAGTGTGGAGATTCCTTAAAAAACTGGAAATAGAACTGCCTTATGATCCAGCAATCCCACTGCTGGGCATACACACTGAGGAAACCAGAAGGGAAAGAGACACGTGTACCCCAATGTTCATCGCAGCACTGTTTATAATAGCTAGGACATGGAAGCAACCTAGATGTCCATCAGCAGATGAATGGATAAGACAGCTGTGGTACATATACACAATGGAGTATTACTCAGCCATTAAAAAGAATACATTTGAGTCAGTTCTAATGAGATGGATGAAACTGGAACCTATTATACAGAGTGAAGTAAGCCAGAAAGAAAAACACCAATACAGTATACTAACGCATATATATGGAATTTAGAAAGATGGTAACAATAACCCTTTGTACGAGACTGCAAAAGAGACACCGATGTATAGATCAGTCTTATGGACTCTGTGGGAGAGGGAGAGGGTGGGGAGATTTGGGAGAATAGCATTGAAACATGTATAATATCATGTATGAAACGAAAAAAAAAAAATAATAAAGAAAGCCAGATAACCCAAGTTAAGGAATTTAGAGCTTTTCTATATATGGGAAGATGCAAGATTCTGGGCCCACTGAAATGATTCCTTTGATATGTACCTCAACTATCTGGGACCAGTTTCCTGGGTTTTCACATCCTGAGCTTCCTTTCCTCAGGGCTTATAGGAGGGAGTGGCTACAGTCTGGATGGTAGGTATTCTCCTTTCTGAGTTCCCTCAGGGTTCACGGCTTACATTGGAGGGCTGTAATCTCTGATGACTGTGACATCTTTGTTTACTGATACGGCAGGAAATAGTCCATTTTTCAGGTGTATGGCAATATTTTTCTTCAAGTAGTAATATCAACTGCTAACTATCCTTTGAGTTCTTACTTAATGAGGTTGTTCAGTTGCACAGTCCTGTCTGACTCTTTGAGACCCCATGGACTATATATAGCCCTCCAGGCCTCCTTGTCCCTCTCCGTCTCCTGAATCTTGCTCATTTTCATGTCCATAGCACTGGGGTTGCCATGAAGTCATCTCATCCTCTGACACCCTCTTCTCCTTCTGCCCTCAATCTTTCCCAGCATCAGGGGCTTTTCCAATGAGTTGGCTACTGGCATCAGGTAACCAAAATACTGGAGCTTCAGCTTCAGCATGTGAAATGAAAATATTAATAGATATTAATAAACAAGAAATGTCACAGCCATCAGTGATTTTTGGCCTCCAAATGTAAATGAGAGCTCCCAAAACTGAGATCCAGTGGATGCTGCCACCCCCCCCCCACCCTCCACCCCATGGTGATTTCTGGGGAGGTGGGGGAAGGAAAGAAGGTGAACAAGGAAAAAGGATTGACCCCAGAGAGCTGAGGTGCATATGAAAGAAATGCATTCAGTGAGCCCAGAGTCTTGCATCTTTCCATACGTAGAATGCTAAATTCCTTGATTGGATGTCTGCTCTTTGATGTTTAGACTGCCTGACCCTTTTGTTGCAAATTTATGTATAGCCTGATTTCCCCTCCTGCCTCCTTGGGGCAATTTTCTCAGACCTACTGAGATGCTGTCTCCCAGGCTCAGAGTTCTAAACATTCCCACAAAAATAAAATAACTCTCAGGTTGTGACTATATTTTTTAGTCAACAGCATCAGTTCTTCCAGTGAGTATTCAGGGTTGATTTCTCTTAAGGGTAACTGGTTTGATCACCTTGCTGTTCAAGGGACCCTCAGGAGTCTTCTCCAGCACTACAGTTCAAAAGCATGGATTTGTCAGTGCTCCACCTTCTTTATGGTCCAGCTGTCACAGCCTCACGTGACCACTGGGAAGACTGTAGACTTGACTATATGGACCTTTGTTAGCTGAAAGTTAATTGTACCTACAACATACACTACAGCTATTCAGGTTTTACCACCATCAGGCATTAGTCTGTATTTTTTTCCCCCAAGACTCCTTTCCAAATTTAAATACAAGCTTGTAGGACTGATTCTAACTTTTAAGACTTTATTTTTCTGGGATTTCCGTGCTGGGAACAGGCTGAAGTTTATTCATTTTTAACGAAGTGGTCTGTGTTGTAAAATCTGAGAGCTAGTTGGAGATTTTATATGATGGCAAGTCTTTTTTTTCAAAATGCTTAAATTTGGCATTATCACTGTTAGGTAGTTAGAATAGGAAAAAGGAGTCCAGAATGGTGGTGGTTAAAAGACAAAGAAAGGAAAAAGCCCGCAAAAATGGAAGAAAGGAAGGTCTGAGGACTGGAGTGAGAACCTCAGGTGAAGCAATCAGCCTTCCTGGCTAGACCAATGTACAAAGGACAGACTCAGGGGGAGGAGAAAAAACACATAGAAAGAGGAGCCAAAATTGAGTCTCTTTTCTTTGCTTCTTTTGGGTCAGCCCACCCTCACGCCTTGAAGATGTATTTTCCTTTGCTTGCCAAATAAAACTGAGCTATAACCGAGCTGTAACACTGAGCTGGTATGTCCGTCGTCGCTTCAATTTTTTGCTGCCGTGAGACAGAACCGAGGAAATTATACACTACCCTGACATCTCTGATTCCATTTCTCGGGTTTAACCTGACTGAAACAACTTCAGCTCAGCCCCCATGAAGGAGAGGCCAAGCACAGCAGAAACCCAACTCAGCAGAAAGCTCACACGGCTCAGTCTCAGATTCCAGAAGACCTCCATCTAAGGTAGGAGGTCCTCACTCCTAAGGTTGAAAGGACCTATGGCTAACAAAATCTTAATTCCTTTACAATCTCTTGTTTCTTGTTTCCTTGAACCCCCTGCAAACAGGCAAGTGGCAGTGGGTGCAATTGAGGGACTCTGACAGGGGCTACCTAAGAGCTGTTGCCCAAGTGTATGGGGGTTCTTCTGTCTTTAATCTTCTTTGTGCCAAGGATCAGTCCAATGAAAACTGTGAGCACAGGTCAGGTATTTAGCAGATTTTCTGGCAGGTTATGAAGGGGATTCCTCTTCATGTTTTTCCCACTGGTTTTTCCTCCTGTCCCTTAGCTCTTCTCTCCATCTATGCCACTGCTTATAAAGTACTGGGCAGGTCATTATCTTTCTATTTCTGAAAGTTGTGCTTGAAGCTGATTACCTGAGTGGGACTCAAACCCACGTGCCAGGGACTCTGTGCTGTGCTTAGTCACTCAGTTGCATCCAACTGGGACTTAAGCCTGGCCAAAACCCACAGTGCTTGGTTTTAGGACCTAATAAAGTTCAGACTCTTAATGTCTCATTGCAAAAAAATTCAGTGAGAGACACAGCGATAGGTAATAGGTGGATTTGTTTGGATTTAGAGAGAAGAACACTCCACAGGAAAATTCTTAAAGAGATGGAATAGCAGACCATCTGACATGCCTAATGAGAAATCTGTATACAGGTCAAGAAGCAAGAGTTAGAACTGGACATGGAACTCCAGACTGGTTCTAAATTGGGAAAGGAGTATGTCAAAGCTGTGTATATTGTCACCCTGCTTATTTAACCTATATGCAGAGTACATCATGCAAAATACCAGGCTGGATGAAGTACAAGCTGGAGTCAAGATTGCTGGGAGAAATATCAATAACCTAAGATATGCAGATGATATCACCCTTATGGCTGAAAGCAAAGAAGAGCTAAAGAGCCTCTTGATGAAAGTGAAAGAGGAGAGGCTGCTTTAAGAACATTCAACATTCAGAAAACTAAGATCATGGCATCCAGTCCCATTGCTTCATCGTGAATAGATGGGGAAACAATGGAAACAGTGAGACTTAATTTTTTGGGCTCCAGCATCACTGCAGATGGTGACTGCAGCCATGAAATTAAAAGATGCTTTCTCCTTGGAAGAAAAGCTATGACTAACCTAGACAGCATATTAAAAAGCAGAGACGTTACTTTGCCAACCAATTTCCATCTAGTCAAAGCTATGGTTTTTCCAGTAGTCATGGTATGCATCTGAGATTTGGACTATAAAGAAAACTGAATGCTGAAGAATTGATTCTTTTGAACTGTGGTGTTGGATAAGACTCTTGAGAATCTCTTGGACTACAAAGAGATCCAACCAGTCCATCCTAAAGGAAATCAGTCCTGAATATTCATTGGAAGGACTGATGCTGAAGCCTAAACTCCAATACTTTGGCCACCTGCTGTGAAGAACTGACTCATTGGAAAAGACCCTGATGCTGGGAAAGATTGAAGGCAGGAGGAAAAGGGGATGACAGAGGATGAGATGGTTGGATGGTGTCACCTACTCGATGGACATGAGTTTGAGTAAGCTCTGGGAGTTGGTGATGGACAGGGAGGCCTGGCATTCTGCAGGCCATGGGGTTGCAAATAGTTGGACAGGACTGAGCAACTGAACTGAACTGAACTGACACTCCACAGCGTGTGAGCCATTGCAGAGAGTGAGTGTGGCAGCCATGGAATGTGGTATGGTTAGTTTTTGCAAGCTGGGTGATTTCATATGCTAATGAGTAGAAAGTTCATCCCAACAGTTGGGGAACCACCCACTCCTCAGTCACTTGACAGTACCTTGGAACTGTCCTGGAACCCTCTGCATGTCTCATTTAGCTTGCAGATTGAGCATCAATGTTTAGTTGAATTTGACTTTTCATCTTGGACCCATTTGATTTTAATTGGTTTATGTTATGCCCTTGGGCTATGGCATTCTTTCCAAAGTTGTGTCCTGCCCCTTTCCCTCCTATTTCATGCTCTTTTCCTGGGCCCCTCAATGGACCACAGTTTTGCCTCTACAATCTTCTGGAGGGACAACCAGAAAATAGTTGGCCCTTGGGAAGGAAATACTGTATAATATCCAACCCTTCTAGATATTCAGACCTTCATCTTCCATGTTTCCTATAACATGCACAACAACAGCATCTCTCAGTGAGCTCACTAGGGTGGGTGACAGGCACCAAATGCCTGCTAGAAGTCCATTGGTTGGTGGCAT
The DNA here is from genome assembly GCF_003369695.1 of Bos indicus x Bos taurus. Lineage (NCBI taxonomy): Eukaryota > Metazoa > Chordata > Mammalia > Artiodactyla > Bovidae > Bos > Bos indicus x Bos taurus. The sequence continues at coordinate 102,544,085 of NC_040079.1, read as the reverse complement.
CCCTTCAAGGGCAATTGAGTTTCCAGGGATAATGTTTGCCACTTTGGAAGTTAACCCTGCAGGCCGTTTGGGCCCAAACCCTTACCACCCTTCTCCTAAAGTTACAAACATACTACTGGATCAAATCTCCACTACACTTTTATGGAACATCTCTTCTGTTGCCTCTTATCAATTTGTTCTTAAGCCACTTACTAACTCCTACAACCAGGACCCTGCCCCCTTGTAGGCAACATCACTTCGCACTGCTTATTATTAAAACACTCTAATGGGAAAGATTGAAGGCAGGAGGAAAAGGGGCCAACTGAAGGTGAGATGGTTGGATGGCATCACCAATTCAATGAACATGAGTTTGAGTAAGCTCCAGGACTTGGTGATGGACAGGGAAGCCTGGCGTGCTGCAGTCCATGGGATTGCAGAGTCAAACATGACTTAGTGACTGCACTGAACTGAACTAATGCCCCTAACAGGACCAGATAGCCCACTCCTTTGTAATTACTTCTGTTATTACCAAAATGGGTCTATGACAATGAAATGTTTATCATTGAAAACATCCTAAACTTCTCTTATGGAGGACTAGGGGAGGGAATCAGTGACTTACATTACCTCAGAGTAATAAACGGGTAAGTCTTATGGCTGTTGCACCAAGTTCCCAGTCTCAGGGCACAGGCTTGGATTACTTTACATTATGATATCTATTCCCATCCATGGTGGACAAATCATAAATGAGTTAAGATTACAACCCCTTAATCCTACCCAGAACTGGTCATTTTGGAGACCGTGGAGATCCCCAACTCCAGTCTGGGGAACCAGGAGGTCTATATGCCTCGACCTGCCCGGGGACCCAATTCTTGTGAGGCTAATCTGCCTCGGCCTGCCCTGAGATTAGATCTCCAGGAGGCTGTCATGCCTCAGCCTGGTTGGGGATCTGTACCCTGACCTGGGAATGCCTGGTTCTCAAGTTGCAACAGTACTGGGTAGGATAAGCTTCAGAAAGACTCACCCTTAAGGGAGTCCACCCATGGAAATTGAAAGAGGCCTATTAGTCATCACTGTGTTTCAGATGGGAAATAACCAATCTACTTCCTGACAGACACCCTTGAGATGCATCCTTGATAACTGGAAGCAGTTTGATCCTCTGATTCTAAGGAGAAGTGGCTTATAATTCTTTTGTGCCACTGTGTGGCCATGGTATCCTCTGGGGGATAAGGAACACTGGCCTTAGGATGGGAGTATAAATTAAAATACCATCTTGAAGCTAGATTTATTCTGCAAAAGACAAGGGAAATGGACAGAGATCCCTTGTGTCCAAAATTTCTTCCAACTAAGAGATATGAAGGAACTCTGTCTTAAGTATGGGATTGTTGTATGCCCTAAAAGTGAGCCTACTAGGCAAATGCTGTTAGGCACAGCCAACCAAGAGAAGGAAGGCCGCATGAAGGCTCAGCTCACATGGCTCCTGAGTTGCCTGGTGCTCCTTTCTTGTATCCAAACATTCCCCCATATCCGGGAGCACCTCCTCCCCAAAAGCCAACTCGAGTATGTCCCTTAGTGGAAACTGGAGGAGAATTCGGACCAATTCAGGTCTGTAAGCCCTCCTCCTGCTTAGAACTAAGACAGATCAAACAAGACCTGGGAAGCTATACAGATGACCCAGGCCAATATATCGATACATTCCAACACATTACCTTAGCCTTTGACTTGACGTGGAAGGACATCATGGTCATATTCAGTCAAACTTTATCTGATCCTGAGTATGCTAGTGTCTTAAAGGAAGCCAGAAGGTATGCTACAGGGCTTCACATGCCAAGCCATATATACCCAGTGGTGGAAACTGCGGTCCCCTCCTCAGATCCTAATTGGAATTATAATCATCCTGAGAACATCTAGGAAAGGGATCATTTTCTGATCTGTGTAAAGGCAGGACTAAAATCAGCCCAGCAAAAAGTAATTGGCTGTGCCTGAGTCTCAGCAATAACTCCGGAGCCCCATGAGAACCCCATTGCCTTTCTGGAAAGGCTAAAAGAGGCCTCCAAAAGTTTACCAATCTGGACTTAGACTCTTATAAGGGACAGGTGATTTTAAAGGACAAATTCCTGTTCCAATGCACATTAGATATCAGGATAAAGTTACAACAGCTATAGCAGCAGGACACTGCTTCCTCTTTAGATGAGATGGTCCAGGCAGCCACCAATCCCTTTTATAACAGAGAACAGGAGAGGTAGGCCAAGTCCCAGGAAAGGGAGAAAAGGAAAGAGACAAGGCATGTTCAGATGCTGGCCACCCTCCAGGGAAGCCCTATGGCAAACCCTGAGTCCTTAAAAGACAAGGCATGACGCAAATGCCTCATCTGTAGACAGGTGGGATATTGGGCCACGGAGTGTTCAAAGCATGACAAGTCTCCTAAAATGGCTTGCTGCAGATGCTGTAAATTAGGACATTGGGTGGCACTCTGCTGTCAGGACCCAAGAGCCTCAAGATCAAGTGCCAAGACTTACCTCATGGTAGTTCAACAGGTCTGAAGTGGCCGGCTCCAGCTAGTCTACCTGTCACAGATAACCATCATGAGGCTGGAGCCAAGGGTGCAACTGGATGTGGCAGGTAGGTCCAATAATTTATTGTTTGACACAGGGGCTACCTACTCTGTCCTGACCTCCTAGTCCAGAGCATTCCCCTCCCAAACCTGTAGCATTTTGTGTGCTACAGGAAAAACAATTACTAAAGGATTCACCCAAGCACTTACTTGTTGCTGGGATGGACACATATTTTCCCACCAGTTCTTGGTGGTCCGTGAGCATCCTACTCCCTTATTGGGAAGAGATATACTCACTAAACTGGGGACCACCCTTGTGATGGGAAGCTTTTCATCCCCTAGAGCCCTACAGCTTCTGGTTACTACTGAGGAACCCATTACACCCTCTCCAATAGAGAGGGACCAAAAACTATGGGAGGACAAAATTAACCCCCAGGTGTGGGACCAGGGGACTCCTGGATGAGCCCACCAAGCTGAACCTGTCATCATTGTCCTCTCAGTTTCCAAACTGGAAACAATACCCCCCACAGAAGAGAAGCTTGGGAAGGGCTATAGCCTCTAATAAATAAATTCCTTGCCTGTGGGCTATTGGTCTCCCCCAGTTCACCATATAACACCCTGATCCTCCCCGTAAAGAAAAAGGACAGAACCTGGTGAATGGTTCAAGATCTCCGGATCATAAATGAAATTGTAGTCCCCCTCCATCCCACAGTACCCTGCTGCCGCTGCTAAGTCGCTTCAGTCGTGTCCGACTCTGTGTGACCCCACAAAGGCAGCCCACCAGGCTCCTCTGTCCCTGGGATTCTCCAGGCAAGAACACTGGAGTGGGTTGCCATTTCCTTCTCCAATGCATGAAAGGGAAAAGGGAAAGTGACACTTTCCCATAGCGACCCCATGGACTGCAGCCCACTAAACTCCTCCATTCATGGGATTTTCCAGGCAAGAGTACTGGAGTGGGGTTCCAGTGCCTTCTCTTACAGTACCTATCCCTATGTAAACTTGGGAGAAATCCCACCCAGTGCCAAGTGGTTTACACAGTCTTGGATCTCAAAAATGCATTGTTTTGCATACCGCTGGCTAAAGAATCCCACAATTTTTTTTGCCTTCAAGTGGGAGGCTCCAGGAGAAAAACACCAACAGATGACTTGGACAGTATTACCTCAAGGGTTCAGAGATAGCCCCCACCTGTTTGGACAGGCTCTTAGCCGGGATCTCCTAGGTCTGGACTTGGGACCTAATGAGAAAATATTCCAACACATAAATGACCTACTAACCTGCTCTCCAGATGAGAAAAATGCCCAACAACATGCAATTCAGGTTCTAAACTTTTTGGCAGAGAGGAGATATAAGGTCTCTCGTGCTAAGGCACAAATGATTGAGACAAAGGTCACTTACCTGGGAGTTCAGATTACACACGGGTCCAGGAGGCTGTCCTCTGATCGGGTACAAGGAATCCTCCAGTTGCCCTCTCCTTCAACTCAAAAAGAATTGCGAGCTTTCCTGGGGATAACTGGGTACTGTAGAATCTGGATACGCAGCTGTAGCCTAATTGTCCAGCCCTTATATGAAAGCTTAAAGGGACAGGATGATTCAGTCCCATTGATGTGAGGAACTCCTCAAAAGAAGGCAGAGGCTACACTAAAACAAGCCTTAACTTGTGGTTGCCAGACCCAAAAAAAGCATTCCAACTTTATATCCACAAAAAGGAAGGAATAGCCTTGGAAATGTTAACTCAAAGGTTGGGACTTTTAACTCAAAAGTTGAGCCCCAGCCTGTAGCTTACTTATTCAAGAAGTTTGACCTAACTGCCTGAGGCTGGCCTCCTGACCTTTGAAATCTTGCAGCTATTGCAGTCCTGATAGAAGCGTTAAACCTCTCTTCTGGGGGCAAACTAACTATTTTTACCAGCCACCAAGTGAAACAACTCCTAAATGGGAGAGGCCATCTATGGATGTCTGATCAAAGGATCCTCAGATATCAAGTGGTGCTGATGGAAAATCCAGGCCTCACTATATCCTCTTGTGAGGTTCTTACCAGGTACCCTCCTGTCTAACCCCGAGGGCTCTCCCCTTTCAGTCGTGCTTAGAGACCTTAGACCACTGGTCAAAACCCTGAGAGGGATTGTCAGAAGATCCTCTGACCAATCCTGAGGAAATCTAGTACACTGATGGAACCAGCTTTGTCTTGGATGGAAAAAGAAGAGCCAGATAGGCAGTAGTCTCCAATTTTGAGGCCATAGAGGCTAAACCTTTGGCATCGGGCACTTCAGCCCAATTGGCTGACCTCATAGCCCTGACTCAAGCTTTAGAGCTGGGAAAAGGAAAAAGAGTATCCATTTACGCTGACTCCAAGTATGGCTTTCTGGTTCTACATGCACATGCGGCTATTTGGAAAGAAAGAGGCCACTTGAAAGATGGCCCCCAATCAAATATGGTGATCTAATCCTTAGGCTCTTGGAGGCAGTCCATCTGCCCACTGGGATTTCAGTCTCCCATCATAAACGACACCAAAAATGGAGCACGGAAATGGCACGAGGGCACCAAGCAGCCGTTCAGGCAGCTATGAGAGCAGCATTATAGAACAATGACCTAAAAGGGGTTGCCACCTTAGTTCCACAGACCAATTTGCCAGAAACTTCTTCATTTACTGAAGGTGAGGCTCTTAAAGCTAAGAGTGAGGGCTTTCAAGAAGATCATATGGGCTGCTTTCAAAAAGAGAAACTCCTTTTTCTGCCTGGGAACCTCCAATGGAAGTTGATTAACTCCTTACATCCCACCACTCATTCAGGAAAGAAGGCCCTCCAAAGGTCCTTCAGAAGAACAGGTCTCCAAACGACTTTAAAGCAAGTGGTTTCCTCTTGTTCAGAGAAGGAAATGGCAACCCACTCCAGTGTTCTTGCCTGGAGAATCCCAGGGACAGGGGAGCCTGGTGGGCTTCTGTCTATGGGGTCGCACAGAGTTGGACACGACTGAAGTGACTTAGCAGCTCCTCTTGTTCTGCTTGCCAATTAAACAACCCCCAAGGAGCTCAAGGACCCCAGCTGGCCCAGTGCATCCAATGACATGGGACCTACCCAGGAGAGGCCTGGTAGATGGATTTCACCCAGATGAGAGTTCCTCAAGGGTATATATACCTATTAGTCATGATAGACACATTCACAGGATGGATTGAAGCCTTTCCCACTTGGAATGAGAAGGCTGAGGAAGTGGTAAAAAAAAACCTGTTCCATGAAATCATTGGTCTGCCCAGGTCATACATAGTGACAATGGGACATCATTTACTTCTAAGGTCACTCAAGGGGTCTCTAAAGTGTTGGGCATTATTTATTATCTCCTTTGTGCCTGGGGCCCTCAGTCTTCAGGAAAAGTAGAAAGAGCCAAACAATTCTTAAAACCAGTGATAAAATGATAACCCAGGAGACTTCCCTGGGATGGAAGAAGGCTTTACCAACAGCTCTCCTCCACACCCTTATTGTCCCTAAGGAACAGATTGGTCTTAGTCATTATGAGATGCTATATGGAAGACCTTTTGTTCATGTCAATGACCTCCTCCTAGATCCAGAGGCTCAGACTCTCCAGTCTTATACCATGGCCATTGGGCAATTCCAGGAAGATACATGCTGTGGGGTGTCAACCAGGACCCACAAGATTCTAAAGAGCCACCACTATATGCTCCAGGGACTCAAGTCCTAATTAAAGTCTGGAAAGATGGGTCCCCAAAGGCTCAACTCCAGCCCACATGAAAGGGGCCCTACTCTGTAATACTTTCTACCCCCACAGCAGTCAAGGTATAGGACTCCTGGATTCACTACTCACAAGTCAAGCTATGGAAGAAAACAGAAGAGAACACTCAATACACCTGTGAGCCCCTGGGAGATTTCAGATACCTATTCAGGAATACAAATGAGTGCCATTCTAATGAATACCCCCAAAATTAAGTTTCTTGGGATAAGATTTCTCAATATAGCTCTAAAGAGCCAACACACCTTGGCAGGAGTTGTACTCCAAAATAGACAGGTGATAAATCTCCTGATCCCTGAATAAGGAGGGACTTGAGCTATCTTGAATGAGTCATGTTGCTTCTGGGTAAATACCTCCAGCTAAGTTAAAGCAAATCTCACAGTCCTCAGGAAAAACATTCAGATCCTACAGGATCTCAAAGAACGAGCTGGAGAGTTCTCCTGGTGGCTACAATCTCTCTTTGGAGATCCTTCTCCTGGCAAGGGGGAATTTGGAGTTGGCTAATGTCCCTATTAATCCCTGTATCACCATATTGATGCTGCTTATGATTACCCCTTGTATTATCAAGTGTCTACCCCATTTTGTATCTGCCCAGGTCAATAAACTACAACATGCAGTGTCAGTTCAACAAGGATATATAAAACTACAGCCAACCACGGAATATATCACTCACCCTTAGATGGACACCTCTGTAAGGACTCTGAAGCTTGAGACTAGCAAGAGGGGGAGGCCCAATGACCCTTGCTGTCCCAGTTCAGCAGGAAGTTAGTCAGAGAGACAGCAACACCCCTACTCCCAAAGAACTGGACCTTCTATCCAGTGGGGATAGAAGTGGGGAATGCTAGTTAGTTAGAATAGGAAAAAAGGAGTCCAGAATGGCAGTGGCTAAAAGACCAGGAAAGGAAAAAGGCCATGAAAATAGAACAAAGGAAGGTCTGAGGATCAGAGTGAGAACCTCAGGTGAAGCAAACAGCTCTCCTGTTTAGCCCAATTTACAGAGAGCAGGCTCAGGGGGAGGAGAAAAAGCATCTAAAAAAGGGAGCCAAAATTGAGTCTCTTCACTTTGGGCTGGCCCACCCTCATGCCTAGTGGATCTATTTTCCTTTGCTTGCCAAATAAAGCTGAGCTGTAACTGAGCTGTAACACCAAGCTGTAACACTGGTCTGTCCATCACTTCAAATTTTTGCTGTGGCAAGACAGAACCAAGGAAATTACACATTCCCCTGACATCACTTTTTTCTTGGTTAATTAGCCTTGTTTTCTTGTTCACACTATTATACAGTGATTTGGAAGAGGGTTTTTCCTTTCCAACTTCTCACTCTGATATTTTTAGGGGACTATTTCTGTAACGTTGAAGGCATAATTTTAAATTATTTTAAGGGATGTATAAACCCATTTCATTCTTTTTAAAATCAGAATTTGAGGTAAGGACTGTGGGCCATCAGTGTCTACCAAGACATGGCCTTAGACTGCAGTCAAGAATAGTAGATAGAAATTTACATGATGATTATGTGAGTTGAATTTAAAGAGGGTCATAAAAGAGTTCTAAGATTGGGTGGTGGAATTTCACAGGAAAAATAAATTAATTCTGCCCAAGACATTGCTGGAAAATTTCTTGGCATAGGTAGCAAGCTGTTTATTTTCTGTTCTGATTTTCCCATGAAAATATGTTAATTTTAAAATTAACCTAAATTCTACATTTTAGAATAGATCTGGTAGGATTTTGACAAATGGATGGTAAGTAACAAAGTGAAATTAACATATTCTATGTATTTTAAATACAAAACATAAGTTTTACCTTGAAAAATAAAGTACTTGAGCTTTGTTACTGACTTTTCTAATACCTTGGCATTACTTTGCCAACAAAGGTCCATCTAGTCAAAGCTATGGTTTTTCCAGTAGTCATGTATGGATGTGAGAGTTGGACTATAAAGAAAGCTGAGTGCCAAAGAATTGATGCTTTTGAACTGTGATGTTGGAGAAGACTCTTGAGAGTCCCTTGGACTGCAAGGAGATCAAACCAGTCAATCCTAAAGGAAATCAGCCCTGAGTGTTTTGGAATTCATTTGGATTCATTTGGAATTCATTCAGTCTTTGGAATGACTGATGCTGAAGCTGAAGCTCCAATACTTTGCTCACTTGATGTGAATAACTGACTCATTGGAAAAGATCTTGATGCTGGGAAAGATTGAAAGCAGAAGGAGAAGGGGACAACAGAGGGTGAGATGGTTGGATGGCATCACCGACTCAATGGACATGAGTTTGAGCAAACTCTAGGAGTTGGTGATGGACAGTGAAGCCTGGCATGCTTCAGTCAATGGGGTCACAAAAAGTTGGACATGACTGAGCAACTGAACTGACTTTCTAATATCATGATAATCAAAGAAGGAAGAGAATAGGGAAGGGAAGGGAAGCAGGGAAGGAGGGAAGAATGAGCAAAGGGTAGCGGGGAGGAAGGAAACAAAGCCAAATATTTTGGTTAACTTTTTAAAACCCAACTAAAAGCTTTATTGGGCAACTGAAATATAGAAATAACTAAATTTTCATGCAACTTCAGTGTTTTCTCCTGTACTTTTAGTTGGCGTCTACATATAAAATTTGAATTTATATTTACTGGATTTTTTTAGTTGATAATTCTTCCAAATTGTGCACCTGATCCTCCCCTTCAAGAAGGCAGAAAGTCAAGTCAGGGAATTGTCTTTCCAAGTAGTTCTTGGTCATTTAACTCTCAATATACTCCATTCCAGAGAACAAGCCAATCCCTATCCCAGAAAATATTAGCTTGCTCTCTGGTGTCTAACAATTTTACAAAAACCAATTTTATCATGTCATAGTGCTATTGTGCAAATGATAGTTAGCTTGTAAATGGCAAGTAGTAAGGTTATAGTGTTTTCAATGCTATTCAGATTGTGAACAGGCAGAAACATCATAGAGCTAGTCTGCTATTGAGATAGTAAAATAAATATTTTTATTGAAATGCATTAAGTGGTTGGGGAGTCATACATTGAAATAGAATAGAGTAGGAGCACTTACTCAGAGATAAATTTGACAGGGGAATCTCAGAGCTACTTCCTACATAATCATATACGAGGAATGAGAGATCCTATGATGAAATTTACAGCAATGGTTTAACACTGAATGACTATAATAAAGAAAGTATAGAGTCAGAATGTTTTATCAATTATTGAGAGGTGATTCATATGGCTTGGCTGTCTGGATATAATTCAGCCTCTTCAATTACAAATGTGACTCAACCAAACCCCAGAGACCTGAAACAATGAGGAGGTTTTACTTTTTGCTTTTTTTTTTTTTTTTTCCAGCACACATCATGTTTGAGGTATGATTGTAGCTATCACTATCTGTAATTGTAGCTGCATTGAGGAAACAGGAAATAAAGAGGAAAGGGTCAAAGTATAAATTGAATTCTAGACATACTTATGGATTTCCTTTTTTTTTTTTTGGATTTCCTTTTAATGGAGGATGATGAAACAAGATGCTGGAGTCAAATTTATAGCAGCCCTTTTGAATAGGAAATAATGAATGACAAGTGTTTGTCATTCAAACAATGCATAATTACTAATACTATAATAATATCATGTTATTGCTGGCATTTGGAGTATTTCTCTCATGGTTCAGGTTTAGTGAAAATGCAAGCTTGTTGACCATTTATTTTATCCATAAGTGGATGATATCCAGTTCAATGCTAGTATAGTCTTGGCAAGTATCACGATAATTTCCAGTTTGCTAAAAACCAACCTATAGTACTTTGCAACTTTTATTGAAAGTTTCAAATATAATGCAAAGCTTCAGTCTTAATTCTATTATTAACACATTGTCACCACTGCCTCATGGAAGTATTGGCTCATGAAATACTAATAAATAGGATCTCTAATTCTTTGAGAATAGCAAGGTTCCAAAGGCCTTTATCAGAGAAGGAAATGGCAACCCACTCCAGTATTCTTGCCTAGAGAATCCTGTGGACAGAGGAGCCTGGTGGGCTGCCATCCATGGGGTCTCACAGAGTCGGACACAACTGAAGCGACTTCGCAGCAGCAGCCGCAAAGGCCTTTGTAACTCCCAGTATGATATTTTACTTAAATTTTATTCAATCAGAATTTAATGGGTTAAATAATTATTTTAAAATGTCAAAACTTCAAAACAATTAAGCATGTATACTTAATGGACTTAAAACCTTGCTTAAGTAATTATTACAAGCCCAATAGTCTTTAACAAACCAATGTTAGCACACATGTCAACTTGATGTGACATCATAGAATGTTTAATCTTCACATCATTAAGTCTAGTGACTTTGAGTTCCATGAAAAATAAAGGGGCGATTCTTAGGGTATATTAACTTGATTTTTCCAAATAATATGCTTTTGTTCCTTTCCATGCTAGTCCTAAATAAACAATATTTTCAACTTCATTGCCTACCAGAAAAACGTCCATGCAATTTATGCTCCAGCTACACTGATTATTAACCATTCCTTCAAAACATAAACACTTTCAGCTTCAAGCTATTCCTTTACTTTTGGTGTGGTATTATTTATGAAACTCTCAGCCTTGATGCTAGGTGTGGACTCTAATTGGAATACTACTGATTATGACACAGTTTCTACAGCAATTGTGTTAGCGATAAGCACATGATTCAAGATGACATACTCAGAAAGAAGTCTGGTTCTTCTGGTCAGAAAGTTGAGAAAGAGATAAACTTTTCCCCTGTGTTAGATGCTAGTAAGGACTAATAAATGTGGATTACTGCATATAGCTCACCTTGGTAATGAAGACATTTCTATCAGTTTGAGGCTGCTTTTTAGTTACTTGTAACTGAAGAATTTGAATTGGTATAAGTGTTAAAGCTTTTAAAGCTCTCTTTAAAGCTTTTCATGACTACTCTACAAATAATGACTGCTTGAAGAACACACTCCTATTAATTCAATGAACACACTCCTATTAATTCAATAAATATTTTAAGGTTCAGAAGAGAAGTCTGGGTTAGAGATATAAAACTGGGAATGACTAGCATGTATACAGTAAATGAAAGCTTGGGACAGGAAGACATCACCAGGATAATGAGTGCAAATATAAAAGATGACCAAAGACATCCCTGTGCTACACCATCACAAAAATATGAGGTAGATGAGGAGGATTCTTGCCAAGAATTCTGAGAAGGAGTAGTAAAGTGTTGCTAGAAGGAAAGCTAAGAAAGTGTGTTGTCCTAAAAGGAAGTAAACATTATTATATAAGTGAATAACTCTTTAACATGCAGCAGATAGATGAAATAGAATGAAAACTGAGAAATCAACATCATATTTAGTAAGGTGGAGGTTACTTGTGACATTGACAAGAACAGATCGGACAGAAATTTGGAGGCAAAAACTGATTAGAGTAGGTTTTGAACAAAAGAGATGGAGAGGTCTTAGAAACATCAAATACATGCCTGATGATGTTGAACACCATTTCATTGCTTTTTGTCAATTGTATAAACACAACAGCCATCTAGTATTAGGGTCAAGCAAAAACCACCCAAGGGATTTCTCTAAATTTCAAAGTTCAAATTACAAATAAATGGCATGATATATACATGCGCTTCCTTTAGCATCACTGTTCAGAAAGGATATCATATTGAATTGACTAGCTTAATATAAAATGTCTTGTATTCTTTAGTTAGTTTATTTTTAAACTTCAGGCAAAATTTCATCATAATTCAAAGGTAGTTTGTATTTACTTTCCACCCGAATATTTTACAGACTCTTCAAATAAATGTGTTAATTGCATGTCTAAGCACCATCACTGTAGAAAATATTTTTTAAATATTTTCCATATATTTTCTTTGAATAATTAGTGAATTAGCCAAACAGCAAGTTTTACAGGTTTATTTTTTTAGATTTTTGGCCTAAATCCACACTTTCCATCACCCAAGTCTATTGTTCTGCCAATTTATGAGAGCTTACCATCACAAAACTGTACTGGTCAAGTCAAAATATACATTGTTTGTTCCTTGGTACTTAGACAACCAAACAGAAAAATTATGTTCATACAAAACCCTTCACACAGATTTTTATAACAGCTTTACTCATAATTGCCAAACTTGGAGCAATGAAAAAACCTTTCAGTAGGTCAATTAATAGATAAACTGTGATATATCCAAACAATGGAATATTATTCAGTGCTTAGAAAGAAATAAGCCATAAAAAGACATGGAGGAAACTTATGCATATTACTAAGAAAGAAGCCAATCCAAAAAGGCTGCACACTGTGTAATTCCAAGTATGATATTCCAGAAAAGGCAAAACTATGGAGACAGCAAAAAGATCAGGGGTTGACAGGTGTTAGGAGGAAAGAGGGATGAATAGGTGGAATAAAAAGGGTATTTTGGGCAGTGAAACTAATCTGCATAATAATACAATGACATATACATGTTACTGTACATTTACCAAAACCAAAAGAATGTACATCATACATGTACAACCCTAATGTAAATTTTGGGGGGCTTCCCTTGTAGCTCAGCTGGTAAAGAATTTACCTGCAATGTGGGAGACCTGGTTCGATCCCTGGGTTGGGAAGATCCCCTCGAGAAGGGAAAGGCTACCCGTTCGAGTATTCTGGCCTGAAGAATGCCATGAACCGTATAGTATGTGTGTACCATAAAGTATGTATGGACTGTAACATAAATTTTAGGCTGCTGCTGCTGCCGCCGCTGCTACTAAGTCGCTTCAGTCGTGTCTGACTCTGTGCGACCCCACAGACAGCAGCCCACCAGGCTCCCCCGTTCCTGGGATTCTCCAGGCAAGAACACTGGAGTGGGTTGCCATTTCCTTCTCCAATGCATGAAAGTGAAGTCGCTCAGTCGTGTCTGACTCTCAGCGACCACATGGACTGCAGCCTACCAGGCTCCTGCGTCCATGGGATTTTCCAGGCAAGAGTACTGGAGTGGGGTGCCATGGCCTTCTCCGAAATTTTAGGCATTGGATACTAAAGATGTGTCAAGGTACGTTTTTTGATTGTAACAAGTGTACCACTATGGTGTGGGATGTTAATAGTCTTTGGGAGGTTGTACATGTGTAGTGACAGGAAGTACACGGGAGCTTGCTGTACTTCCTGCAAAATTCGGTAGTGAACCTAAAATTGCTCTAAGAGATAGCTCATTAAACTAAAACAACAACGAACTTACACATTGTTTTCAGTGCTTAACTATAACTAGTTCCATTTCTAATGAATTGTATTGAATTTCATTTGGAAGATTAAGAAAATCAATCACTGTTCTCAAAACAGTTTCAAGTGGTTAATTTTTAAAACATGTAATTGCATAAAGCCGAATAAAAAAGGTTTCATTTTGCAGCAGACTGTATTTCTCAGCTATTTTAGGGACACGAAATTCTCAATACATATATTTGTGTGCCACAAACTCTCACCCAAATTCTTGAAAATGCTTGATTAAGAAAGGCCCTCCATTTTGAGTGAGTGAGTGAAAGTAAAAGGAAGTAGAACTAACTGATGGGTGTTTAAAGGGAAGTGCAGCTGTGGGTTATACTCATAAACATTGTGATGCTCTGGGTGTAGACAGTTTGATTCAATATCTTCATAGGGGAATATAACATTCCCTTTTCCTGAGTGACATAGAAGAACAGGAATTGCACTTTCTTTGATATTTAGGGAAATAAATCCTCAGGGATGTCAAATAATAGGGAGAAAGTTAGGGATGAGTGTATCTAATACTTCCAAAAAAAACCTCCTGAATAAACATTTTATTATTATTTTCAGATAATAAACACTGCAGAATAAATACTTTATTATTATCTTCACATTGGCTGACTATGGACTTAGCAACTGGACAAGCTTACGAAGTTGTAGACTTTTGCCTGTGTTATTTGCTTCCTGTGCTTTCAGAAAGCACAAAATAATTATAATTGTAAAAATCTACACAGCAAGGACCCCTGAGAATCAACCTTCTTTTCACTGCTGCTCCCTGGCTTATCACCGCACTAACAAGTATTTGAGGACTTTGCTACCCAGTTTACAATGATCAGTCATGACATCTTAGCACAATAGTAGTAAATGCTGGTTATGTAGTCTTTCTGGGATTAACAAGATCAAGATTAAAAAAAAAAAAATCTGCCAGGACCCTGGTGCTTTCCTGATTAAATAGGAAAAAGGCTTTAAAATGACACAAATGAAGGCATTGAAAGTTGAAAATAAACAATTACTAACATTGTATTTTTGCTTTCTCTTCTTATGTTATTTTCAGTTAATAAAGAGCATAATCTATTTGTACCTGCTTTTGCCTTAGGAGTTAGAGGGAGATAATGAAAATATTTTACTATTTTCATATTATAAGCTGTTGTTTCCAAAGAAAGTCAAAACTGAGGTATATTATCGCATTATTGTTCTCAGGGGACCGCAGTCACCATAGTGATTGTAATTACATGGCTTCATTAACTTTATACATTCTACCTGTTATGGGGGGCGCACATTAAGGAAATTTGCATATACAGGAAATGAATGGCATTTGCAGGGAGCTAATGTCATTAAACATTTAGGCAGTCCCTATTAGGCAGAGGGGTTTCCACTGAGATATGCTTTTCAGTGTGCCCTTTATACTTATTGTGGGCACAGGGTTATATTTCCTAACCTTAAAAGTAAAACCTCTTTCAGAGGAAAATATTAGAAAAGCAACAGCTATTTTAACAAATCAGATATATGACTGGAATCAAATCGTTGACACTAAAGGTTATTAGAAGACACAATCAAGGAAAGTATGATGCTGAAAGATACAAATAATTTGAACATTTTGGGGCTCTTGCACAGCATGAGTGTGTGTGTGTGTGTGTGTCTGTGTGTGTGTGTGTATGTAAGTATATATGTATGTATATGCATGCATATGTAACTGGATAATGACATATTTTTAAATGCATTTTGATATATGTTGGTGCATCTCTGTCTTTATTGACCAATTTAATCTATTAGCCATAACATTTTTTTTTAATTCAAATATAATTTCAGGTGAAGAAATCATGATAACTGAACAGTAGACATGAAAGGAAAGGGACAAAAAACCCAGAGAGTAAAATTTAAAATAATAAATTTAGACTTTTTACTCCTACAATAAATATATTTCAGACATTGTCAAGGGCAGGATAATAAAAATACCTTCATGTACCTTTTGTTCGAAGTAGCTGTTTTTGTTTTTGGCAGCACCAGAGTTCTGAGTAGTCTAGAGAGAAAATCTATAATTTCCCCTGGATGCAGTGGGGCAATGGGCTTTCATACCCTCACAGTCTGGCCGTGGCAGTCGAAGGAATGCTCAGAAGTTCTTCTTGTCTTTGCATTCTGTTTGCCACACTAGGACCTATTTCAATTACTGAGAACAATAAGGTTAGCAATAGCAAAGCATTTATTGTATACCTAGGAAAATGGGATGATATTTGGCAAACGACAGAGTTTTGTAAGTCCTAGAGAGTTGTCTTCCAAATAAGATTAAAAACAAATCATTACTTCTTTTTAGCTATTAAAATGATCATAATAATAGAGAAATTATCTGTTTTCTGGTGCAAAATTACATCCTAGGGAATTACATTACACATGTAAACTATGGTGGGTTTTTTTCCATCTGTACCTTTTTGGGTTAATTAATTCTTCAAGAGAGATGATGTATGTCAGTATTGAATGAAAAAGAAATCACTTAATGCAGGCAATTCACATAGATCTCTACAATTAGAGTTGAAAGCAATACAGTTAACAATGCCAGGGTTCATAGGTAGCTGAAAAAAAATCAACTTTTTTCCCTTCAAATTATTCCCATGTCTTCTGAAATTGTCTCTACCTTATTAAGAAGTTTACAAAATTTATGTTAAATATTTTATAAGAATGAATACATCAAGTAAATGAATTAAAATACATTTTTTCCTCTCTTCCATCCAAAGAATTTTAATCTTTTTTTTAGGGTAAGCTTTCCTAGGGTAAAGTTAATCACCTTTTGGATCAAAATAACAACCTTATTTGCTGGCACAACATCATGTAAGCTAATTTATGCCTGCTTCTAAATGAAAATGACCCAAAATCAATTGGTCTCCTATTAAATGGTTGTGTACCTGCTATTAATTGTGGATATTGCAATCAGTGCCTGTTTAGATTTGTTGGAAAGAAATCCACAAAGGCTTTTCTAGACTTTTCTTTTTTTTCAAAATAGAACTGAGGTCTATGATCTCTTGCCGAGTCCATCAACAGTTATTTATTTGGTATTGTAGAAGAAAGGCAGCTCTTTAAATCTTAAGAATGTGATTAGGTGTTTTTCATTTCTTCTTCTTTTTTTTTTACCAAGAGTACTGAAATATATGGGATGTTTTATTCAACAAATGTTTTTGAATGTTGACTGTTATACTCTAGAGCTTGGCAGCCCAGAATGTATCTGATTCATCTAGGAAACCAGATGTGGTGATTATTGTAGTGGTTATTCCACTATATATATAGTGAATAATTTAGTAAATTAACATATCCATCGCCTCGCATTGTTAGCATCTCCTTTATTTATTTATTTATTTGTGTGTGCGTGTGGTGAGAATATTTAAGATCCATCCTTTTAGCAAGTATGAAATATAGTATTTTTAACTGTAGTTACATTACAAGTATAAAATGTATTTTAAATTACAGTCACATTATGTTAGATCTCCAGAATTTATTCATCTTGCATAACTTAATCTTTGTTCCCATTAATCAATCTTCCCATTTCTTCCATCCCTAGCACCTGGCTGCTACTGCTTCTGCTGCTGCTGCTGCTAAGTCACTTCAGTCGTGTCTGACTCTGTGTGACCCCATAGACGACAGCCCACCAGGCTCCTCTGTCCCTGGGATTCTCCAGGCAAGAATACTGGAGTGGGTTGCCATTTCCTTCTCCAATGCATTCATGCATGCTAAGTCGCTTCAGTCATGTCCGACTCTGTGTGACCCTATGGACAGCAGCCCACCAAGCTCCTCTGTCCACAGGATTCTCATTCATGTTGTCACAAATAGCAAGATTTTCTTCTTTTTTAAAGCAAAATAATACTTCATTATTTTCATAATCCATTCATCTGTCAGTTGATATTGAGGAGGAAACTTTAAAAATAGAGATTCTTGAGTGCCACTTCATATATATACTAATATCGCATCAGAGTTTATGGAGTGGTATCAGGCCCTGAAATTTTTTTAACACTTAACAGAATTTTTAATTTTCAGTAACAGTTGAGAACCATTATTACAGGTATTGTAGAGAATATAGACAGCATAAATGTGGATAACAAACTGTCTCTGATATTTTGGACCTTCTGTGGCAGATTCATTTTGATATTTGGCAAAACCAATACAATATTGTAAAGTTTAAAAATAAAATAAAAAAAAAAAAGAAAAGTAGTTATAGGTAGAATGTTAACTATACTCAAAGCTTCTTTTTAAAAAAAAAAAAATCACTCAATGATTGGCTGAGTAATAAAGTACATATCTGGGTGACGTACCAATATTTTAATATTGATGTATTCAAATATCTGTCATACGCCTCCTTGGTTTCTATAAAAGTTTATTGCTGATCTTTTTGGAACCTTACATTGTGGCTCAGGTGGTAAAGAATCTGTCTGCAACGCAGGAGACCTGGGTTCGATCCATGGATGGGGATGATTCCGTGGAAAAGGAAATGGCAACCCACTCCAGTATTCTTGCCTGGAGAATTACATGGACAGAGAAGCCTGGAGTGCTACAGTCCATAGGGTCACAAAGAATTGGATACGACTGAGTGCCTGACACTAACATTGTGTCAGCACAGAGGAAGTGTAAAGTCTCTTCTGGGTTATGGTGCTAGCAACCATGAAGACAGGAACCATCTTTTGCCATATCCCCAATCAGCTGAAGATGAGAGAGTGGAACTCAGAGAGGCCTTGCTTAGAGATATAAATCTGGAGCTTTATAACTAGAGTTATAAGGTTAAATTTGATGCTCTACAACTATGATTATAAATTTGGAATATAAACTGGGAAAATATAGATGATGCTTAAAAGCCACAGGATGTTATTACCAGAGGAGTATGTGTAAATCGTGAAAAGAAGAGCACCTGAGATGTTCAATAAGTAAACATTTTGAAGATACACAGAGGGAAAATAGCCAGTAAGGAGACAGAAAGAGTAGTCAGGGAAGTAGAAGGAAAACCAGGAAAATCCTATCTCCCAGAAGATTAGAGAGAAGACGTTTTTTTTGTTTTGTTAAAGAGAATGACCAACTGTGCCCATTACTAAGGATCTTAAGTTAGGTGCACATAGAAAAGTGTTTATTAAATATTGAAACACAAAAAGTTGGTGATGTGTCTTGGGAAAAGGTCAAATGAATGGTATAAAACCCAGAGTGGAGTGGGTTATAATAAATGGGAAGTGAAAAAATGGATACAGTAAGTATCATAAACTTTTTTGAGAATTTTGATTGTTAAGAATACTAAAGATTTAAATAGTAGTCATTAGGCTCAATGTGGAGCTTGCTTTTATGCCCCTTTGGACAAATAAGGAAAAAATTATTTTTAGGTAAATTAGAAAAAAATGTCCTTCCTGGTCAGATGTAGTTACAAGCCAGGATATATATATAGGAGAGAAGAATAACACACTAAATTTGGCTCCCATATATTACTTCAGTCAGGTACCTTTGGGATGAACAATCCTGCTTCGTATAGAAAAGAAAAATTAAGTTGGGTAAGTATTATGCTGTATTTAGCTTTTGTATCATTTTTATATCACTAAATATCACACCCACTGCTAGGTTAAAATGAATCTTTCAAGCTCCAGTTCAGGGAATTAGTCCTGGAAATACTCAAGACAGTTGTCAGCAATCGCCTTCCTGAAAGTTGAAACATGTGTGGTTATTTACCAGTGAAGGTGGCCATTTGCTGCCAGTAGGGAGAGCCAAAGTGGTTGCTGAGATCAAGAGGATAGAAAGTGAGTTAATTTCAGCTTTGAGGTGAATTCATTAGACGGCAACTTTTGCAGACTCAAAAACAGTGTTTTTATCTTTGTATTTCCCATACTTAGCACAGTGCCTGTGAGTGGTAGGCATCCAGTGTTTGTTGAATTGTACTGAAATTCAAAAAGGTAGTTTAATGACCAAAAAATAAGTAGCATAGATGATAAACTAGATGATGAGACAGATGTCAGGAATGGTGGTTATTAGACAGAGACTGGTGTTCAAGTGGATAAGCCAAAGGGAAATCTACTTTCTTGGAGATAAAAACAGAATAATGTTAAATGAGGGCATCTCACTGAAACTTCCTTTATTCCAAGTGGTTCTTTCTCATGTCCTGTCTTAGAGGGAAAACACTGAGTGATAATATATTAGAGGAAATATACTACAGATTGACTGTAAGTTGATAGTAAGTTGATAGTATAATGGCCAGAACAAACATGTACTGTGGGGAGTTGGTCATACTCATTACAGATTTTTATTGGTAGTAAGTCAGATAAATTTGACACAAACAGGAAATGGCATTTACAAGCAATGATAGACGTTCAGATTGAAAGGAGTTCAGAGTTCAGCATCGTGAGAAAACAGACAAGAATCTTGAAAAGATGCTGATGCTGAAGCAGACAAGTGTTTGCCATTAATAGGGCTGTACAAGTGATAGAAACATGTATGCCTTAAGGACAAGATTAAAGGCAAGACTGATGAAAGTATGGTAGGAACGAAATTTCAGAAGTCAAGTAAATGGCAGTTCATCAAGGCAGGGACTCAGATGCAAAAGAAAATATTAAGGAACCCATCAGAGTGTGACTATAGCAAAAGTGGACTTGATTCTTACTTGTTTGAGTTTTGAATGGATCTAGGACTTGTTGCATGAGCTAGAAGGATTGCAGAAGGGGAACATAGCCTGGCATGCTATTCTACCCACGTTTCCCCTGCTGTAATATTATGCTAGTTTATCATCTACACTGCTTAAAATTTAGCACATACACATAGCCTACATTTTATTTGTTCTTTTAAAAATATTTTTCAAGGAAAAATAATTCCCACAAATTGGCCATCATGTGGTATTTTTGTGTCTGTTTACATTATTGACTTCCCTGGTGGCTCAGATGGTAAAGCGTCTGTCTACAATGCGGGAAACCTGGGTTCAATCCCTGGGTCGGGAAGATCCCCTGGAGAAGGAAATGGCAATCCACTCTAGTACTATTGCCTGGAAATCCCATGGACAGAGAAGCCTGGTAGGCTACAGTCCATGGGGTCGATGTTTCTATCACTTGTACAGCCCTATTAATGACAAACATTTGTCTGCTTCAGCATCAGCATCTTTACATTTACATTATTATGTATTTCTACTTTTTAGGACAATGGTACCAACTTACCATATCCTCAATGAGTACTTGTTGAACTGAAATGCTAACTTGTTCATGTCAAGTAAATTTCACTATTCTAAATTATGAATTTGAAGCAAAAGAGGTAGCTATGTCATCTTTAAAGAAAGTATGTTGAATCCTAAAAATGACTCACTTTTGAATATAAAACATGAGTTTAACAGAGATGCTATCACCACTTTGCGTCTTCCCTGAAACACTTGGCTGCTGCCATCTTGATTGGTTTAAGATGTTTTGTGAAGGCTGTACCTTTACATTTTATGAAAGGGGAATAAAGCTCCTCTCAATTGACTTGATGCATTGAAGAGAATTGCATGGGCAATCTCCCTTTATTACATTCAATGGTCCAAGGTGCAGAGCAGCTTAAAAATGTTCTTTTAGAAATGATACTCTTCAGAAAGGTTCACTAATATGGCATTACTAGATATCTCTTTTACTGTCTTTTTGCTGAAAAATGCAACTTTTAAGGGGAAACCAAGTACTTCCATTGTGTGAACTTGGTCAACAATCAAATGACCATATGTAATTCATTTTCCATCCTTTCTTATAATACATGGTACTCACAGTACCTTAAAATGAAGGTGGTGGCACCCTAGGAACCTACACTAGAGTCAGCATCTATTATGATTAATTAAGCTCCTATACAATGCCTTCTTATTAACATTAATTATGTGGCAAGGAAAATTGAATGATTCATAAAAGCAGAAAGCATTCGGCTTGACCACATTATACAGCAGTGCAAATAAGAATTCTTAATGCTGTTTAACAAATGACTTTTTCACTCTTCATTAAAGCCCCTTGTTGCCATCCAATCTTGATTTTAGAAATTAAAGCTAACAACCAGATTGAGAGAATCAGGAAAGGGACAGCATGGGGCAAAGTCTCAAAGCCACAACTAACAGCGTGAGGCAAAGTGAACCTCAAGCTATTGCTGTTCTCAGAGAAGGCTAGGGAGGGGAGGAATGCATTTACAGGGAAACTCAATTATAGCAACCCTCAGCTATAGGAAAGTACTTGTGAATGTTGACATGAAAGCTTTTTCCCTTAATGTTTTAATTAAATACCTAGAAGCCAGCGCTTCTTCTCGGTTAGTGTCAGAGCACTGCTTCTTGGTGGATAAATGTTTACAGCAGAGGCTCAGCTGAGGGTTTCTACAAACATGACTCTAAGAACTGAGAAGGCTTTTGTTGAGGCACTTGAGATCCAGAAAGCAGTAGTGATTATAAACTAGCAGTACAATAGCAGGATGGTTTAATCCACCCAAATGTCAGTCATTGGTTTTGCAAGTTGGCAAACCCACCTTCATCTTCAGACAAAAGGGCACTGGTTAGTCATCTGTTTAATTCTCTAGCTTCAGTGTGTCATTTGGATGTTGAAGGAAAATCCCTTGATTCGGTCTGCCATTTCTGACAGCCTCCCTCTAGACCCCATTAATAAGCCTTTTAGAGAATAGAATGCAAAGTAGGCAGCAGGCAGCCCGCAATCAAAATGGAGATAGAATACACAGTAGAAATGTCTCCCCTTTGTAAGAATAGTGTTTAGGTGACCTTTGTTGAAGATAATTTTTTTTTAATCTAAAAACTGTGTCTTTCAAGATAGAAAGCAGCATTTGCAGTGCAGTAGATTTGGGAGGTCATCTGGAAATTGAGAGTTTGTGATAGGATACAGAAAAACTCAAGTGATATTTACAAAATATGCAAACAGTGGCACAGACAGGAAGCCAGTCTGGCTTTGGGCATGCCTGGGGAATTTCCTTCAGAAAACAAATATGCCACTCTTTAATGTTGGTTTGAGTCTCATTATAAAATCGCAAGTGAAATGAGACACTCTTTGCTTCTGAAACAGTGATTCCAGAAGCAAAGCAACTGTTCTCTAATAAAGCAGTCCTGCTAAGATTTGTAGGATTCTAATGTGCTTTGAAAGCACATCATTTGTTAGATAATGGACCCTTACTATTGAACCTGTTTTCTATTTTCATGCATTAATAATTTCTGGTTGATAAACCTGTGTGTGTGTATGTGTGTGTGTGTGTGTGCATTCTGACTAGCACTGCTTAATAGGTCACATGTACATCGATGTGTCCGATCTCTAGGGAAGTCTCATTCCAAATACCTTTCTGCAAGCATTGCCTGATGGAAGGAAGCATTCCAAAATGCACAATTTCCAGAGACACAAGTTTGACCAGGAGTGGAGAACTTTAGAAGGAATGAAACAAGTACAACTTCTCCTATGCAAGTTCTCCATTAAATAGGGAAGTTCTTTTAGAGAGAGAGATGGGGCCAAAATCTATGTTGTACTGATCACAACGCAATACCACGTGTCTTGTTGTAATCAAAGGCTGAGAAACAAGACCACAAAAGAAGCAGAGAGATCATTTATTACTAGGGAGATCACTTTTATTTATGGAGTAGCACCAGGGAAGTCACTTATTTTTATGCATCTAGTCCTTTAATAAAACACTGATAAAGCTTTTATGCACTTTTATAACTCAGTAAAGCATTCAGGCATGCCTTTTAAAATATACAATGGCAAAAATAGCCGTTTTCTGCTAGGAATTTGTTTATAAGCTGTCCTTTTACTAGAATGTACATTAACCTGAATTCACTTAAGTAAAACAGCAAAAAGATGTTTATTAAGACTACATAAAAATATACACCCAATGGGTACTTAAAAATCATATGGCATGTCTATAATGCTTAGTAAGTACTAGAGATTAGACTATTTGTATAAAAGAGTGTGCTGCAGTGCTATAGTCCATGAGGTTGCAGAGTCAGACATGACTAGATGGCTGAACAACAGGAAAAGAGATGACTTACATGTAGTCTGACAAGTCAGTTTCTTGTCAAAAGATACAAATTAGAACATTGATGGCCTTGGGCTCAGGCAGGTTTCTGTGGGGTGCTGGGTTTCACTACCCTTTAGACTGTTCTGGAACCAGCAGTGGAAATTGTCATGTTTGTTTTGAATATTCCCTGCAAACTGCATTTTGTAGAAGCCTCTGTTTATTGTAAAATCATGTTTAAGCTAATGAGACTGGGAAGTCATCTAGTCATGTTCTATCACTTTTTAATGGTAGATTTTATCAAAGCATATTTTTAGTAATTCCAATGACAATGTTTTTTGCTTATATTTTTCATTTATATCTAGATCTTTAGGGCTTTAAAAAAACTGTTTATTTCATTACAAGAGGTCCTTAGTGAATGTTCAGAGGAGAGTTGGCTGCTCTATCAACTCTAATAGAACTCAAGAAAAACATTCTGCATTCTTATTGCATGCTATACTACTCTTATAAAAGCTAATTTATTTTTATTAGTATTTGAACAACATATGATAACTTGTGTTACGTTCAGTGAAAACATTACTATGCTTTCAGTGATGTGCTTTGTAGAAAAATACAATTTTAAAGATTCCTAACTTAACTTGACATTTGAATGTTTACATCCATATAAGAGATGGGAAATCATATCCTTCTTTTGACATCCAGTGGTTTCCTCCGGGTGGTCTCATTCCTTCTTGGAGGTTTTAAGTAGGGGAAAAAATGTTAAGCAATTAGTAACCTGTGGTTCACTGCAAACCACAGGCCCTGCTGGCAGAGTGAAGCTGGCTATCTCCCCATATTTGGGCTTATTCTTGCAGAAGGTAGATAGAAGAGGAGATTGAACAATGAGAATCTCCTACTACTGACATTTATACAGAGCAGCAACTGGTTGAGAGAAAGAAACAGGTGTCCAGCATCACAGAATTGCCTCAATCCTTAAGCTCAGATTTATATACATATCTATTCAAACCACCACCACAAACAATGAACCCTTCTTGTGTTAAACTATACTGTTATAAATGAAATATTTAGGATCTGAGACCAGTGGTTTTCAAATTAGCGTGTTTTGTAAATATGAGGTAATAAACCACTTTTGGGGTGTGTGTGCGTGTGTGTGTGTGTGTGTAGATACCTGGGCAAAAATAGAATTAGAGGCTATTATCTTCCATATGTACCCTTTCCCAAACTCATCTGACCTAGCAAAGAATCTGTGTGGCTTTCCCACTCCCACTTCTCTTTTCAGAACCCTTCTGCTAGAAGAGGAACAGGGCAATTTTCACCAACAGATTCCACATCCTATTGTAGCACAGTCCCAGGGTTTAAAAAATCTCTGAAGCACATAAAGAGGGAAAAAAATTTCAAAAAAGCAAACATTTTTTCTAACTGTTCATGCATCTGTCTGCCTCTGTCTAGCAAGTATCTGTTCATCAGCTCGCCTCTATTTATGCAGCTATCCATGGTAAGAGTAGGACACGACTGAGCGACTTCACTTTCACTTTTCACTTTCATGCATTGGAGAAGGAAATGGTAATCCACTCCAGTGTTCTTGCCTTGAGAATCCCAGGGATGAGGGAGCCTGGTGGGCTGCCATGTATGGGGTCAAACAGAGTCAGACACGACTGAAGTGACTTAGCAGCAGCAGCATGGCATGTGAAGTCACTTCAGTCATGTTAGACTCCTTGCAACCCTATGTATTCTAGCCTGCAAGGCTCCTCTGTCCATGTGATTCTCCAGGCAAGAATACTGAAGTGGGTTCCGTGTCCTCCTCCAGGGGATCTTCCTGACCCAGGGATCGAACAAGCGTCTCTTACATCTCCTGCATTGGCAGACGAGCTATTTACCACTAGCACCCCCTGGGAAGCCCGCATCTATCTATAGATTTATCTGTCTACCAATCACTTAGAATAAAACATCAGAACAGAGATGGGTTTAATAAATAGTTATGCTTCTTAACATGACATTTGAAATGAAAGCAAAGTCATCTGTTTTATGTTTTTTTTTTTTTTTCTGACATGAAGTGAGTCTGAATTTGAGAAGTATAGGACTAGCTTTGTCATTTGGGTTACTAGACATATGTTTTCCATAAATTGAATAATGCTGGATCTCCAAAGTTTTGATAAAAACACTCTTAAAGGACACACACAGTAGAATTTTAGATGTAATTATTTTTAATTTTTAATTATATACTATAATGAAATTATACTTATTATAATTACTTATCCTTTGCAAGGATCAAACTTAAGATGAAAACTTCAGATAATATCCTAAAATGTACTGCTGCTGCTAAGTTGCTTGAGTCGTGTCTGACTCTGTGCAACCCCATAGACGGCAGCCCACCAGGCTCCCCCGTCCCTGGGATTCTCCAGGCAAGAACACTGGAGTGGGTTGCCATTTCCTTCTCCAATGCATGAAAGTGAAAAGTGAAAGTGAAGTCTCTCAGTCGTGTCCGACTCTTAGCGATCCCATGGACAGCAGCCTACCAGGCTCCTCTTGTCCGTGGGATTTTCCAGGCAAGAGTAGTGGAGTGTACAGATGGTAACAATTTTTCAAAATTCTTGTAGAGATGCCCAAAGACTTGGATACTACTCCCATAGGCTTGCACTCTTATCCTTGTCAGGGATCAGCCTAGAGTTGGAACCTGACCAAGTATCTTTTCTATCATGACCTTCATCTTCCTTCTCCTCCCTGCATCCACCCTCCTTATTCTCTTCTTTCTGACCCTCTTCTCTTCCCCTCCTTCCCCTCCCCTTACCCCTCCTTCTTTTTATTTTTATTCTCCTTCTTTGTCTTTGCCAGGAGCAGAATTTTTTTTTTTTAACATTTTTAAATAGGTACATTTTAATTGTCTTTGAAGTACTTTTATCTCAGGCTTCCCTGGTGGCTCAGTGGTGAAGAATCTGCCTGCCAATGCCAGAGACACAAGTCCAATCCTTGGGTCGGGAAGCTCCCCTGGAGCAGGAAATACTCCACTTCAGTATTCTTGCCTGGAGAATCCCATGGACAGAAGAGCCTGGTGGAGGTTATAGTCCATGGGGTCACACAGAGTCAGACAGAAGTTGGTGACTAAACAGCAAGTACCTATATAACACTCAATTTTGCCACTTGGCAGAA
The DNA here is from genome assembly GCF_003369695.1 of Bos indicus x Bos taurus. Lineage (NCBI taxonomy): Eukaryota > Metazoa > Chordata > Mammalia > Artiodactyla > Bovidae > Bos > Bos indicus x Bos taurus. The sequence goes on along the minus strand of NC_040079.1, from coordinate 102,517,529 downwards.
GGAAACAAAAATGTTTACTATCTAGCTGTTTATTGAAAAAGTTAGCCAACCACTGATATAGGTGATATAGGCTTATTTAGTGATTATTAGTTTTCTTCCAAAATGTGCAAGTCATGCTTCTATGATAATTTGTGGACATTTATTTTCTATCACATCTTACAGACAAAAATTAATGTTGTTTTATTTCATTCTTCTTGTACATCTGCTTTTATTTCTTGTTTTCCACTGTGTGTTAGTTCATGTCCTTTGAGAATCAGACACAGACGTGATCTGAGCTAAGTAAGAGGGGAACACAGGGTGTGGAAAAACTGAGCCCAGAGCCAGAGGAGGCTGGGAGATCTGTCAAGCCAGGTGGCAGATCTAGAGTAGCTAAGAGGGAGAGAAAGGAGGTTGAATAGGAAATGGATTAGACTGTGGAGCAATTCTGAAAAAGTTTTGGCAAAAGTATTGGGGAATCCTCAAGCCAAACAAGTTCTTGTTGGAGTCTACTGTCTCCAGGAAAGCACTGGCTCTTGTATCTGGCCACACTTGGTCACTGGCCTGAGAATCTGGCAGGAAGTACAGCCTTTCATGAGCTGGGTGATGGCTTTCACCCTGCAGCATCTGGGGTTGCTGGCCAATTACCAAGCTTCCTGCCATTTGTGATTCGAGTCGTATTTTCGCAGCAGCCATTCTTTGTAAAAATGGATTGCTAAGCCTTCTTTCAAAAAATAATTTCTGAACTTGAATACAAATATGCTGCTCTCTCATCATTTCAGTCTCCATTTTACATCTTGTTTGAGAAATCCTTCCCAATCCTGAATGAATAAGATACTTCACTATATTTGTTTTTAATAGTATTTAAGATTTGGTTTCCACAATTAAGCATGGAGAGGTAGGTAAGCAGAAAGGAGAAAGGAAAGTGGAGAGATAAAGATACTATTTTACTTTATTTTCTTATGAAAAGGCAATTGTCCAACATTTCACTGAATAGAGTGTCCTATCACTTCTGACTTTATGGTTTACCTAAAGGGTTTACCTATCACCTGTGACTTTAGTGTGACTCTTTTCTAATGAGTTAGATCTTCGTATCAGGTGGCCAAAGTATTGGAGCTTCAGCATCAGTCCTTCCAATGAATATTCAGGGTTGATTTCCTTTAGGAATGAATGGTTTGATCTCCTTGCAGTTCAAGGGACTCTCAAGGTCTTCCTCAACACCACAGTTCAAAAGCACCAATTCTTCAACACTCAGTCAGTCTTCTTTATGGTCCAACTGTCACATCCATACATGACTACTGGGCAAAAACATAGCTTTGACTAGATGTACCTTTGTTGGCAAAGTAATGTTTCTGCTTTTTAATATGCTGTCTAGGTTGGTCATACTTTTCTTCCAAGGACTAAGCGTCTTTTAATTTCATGGCTGCAGTCACCATCTGCAGTGATTTTGGAGCCCAAGAAAGTAAAGTCTATCACTGTTTCCCATCTATTTGCCATGAAGTGATGAGACCAGATGCCATGATTTTTTTTTTTTTAACTTTGAGTTTTAAGTCAGCTTTTTCACTCTCCTCTTTCACTTTTGTCAAGAGGCTCTTCAGTTCCTCATCACTTTCTGGCATAATGGTGGTGTCATCTGCGTATTTGAGGTGATTGATATTTCTCCCAGCAATCTTGATTCTAGCCTGTGATTCATCCAGCCCAGTATTTCACATGATGTACTTTGCATATAAGTTAAGCAGAATGACAATACAGAGCCTTAATGTACTCCTTTCCTGATTTGGAACCATTCTGTTGTTCCATGTCTGGTTCTAACTGTTGCTTCTTGACCTGCATACAGATTTCTCAGGAGGCAGGTAAGGTGGTCTGGTATTCCCATCTATTGAAGAATTTTTCACAGTTTGTTGTGATCCACACAGTCAAAGGCTTTGTCACAGTCAATAAAACAGAAGTAGATATTTTTCTGGAATTCTCTTGCTTTTTCAATGATCCATCGGATGTTTGCAATTTGATCTCGGGTTTCTCTGCTTTTTCTAAACCCAGCTTGGAAGATCTCAGCTCACATACTGTTGAAGTGTAGCTTGGAAAAATCTTAAGCAGTACTTTCCAAGCATGTGAAATGAATGCAATTGTGTGGTAGTTTGAACATGCTTTGGCATTTCCTTTATTTGGGATTGGAATGATATCTGACCTTTTCCAGTCCTGTGACCACTGCTGACTTTTCCAAATTGCTGGCATAATTGAGTGCAGCACTTTCACAACATCATCCTTTATGATTTTAGATAGTAAGCTGGAATCCCATCACCTCACTAGCTTTGTTCATAGTGATGCTACCTAACACCCACTTGACTTCGTACTCCAGGATGTCTGACTCTAGGTGAATGATCACACCATCATGGTTATCTGGTTCATTATGATCTTTTTGTATAGTTCTTCTGGTTATTCCTGCTACCTCTTTTTAATATTTTCTTCTTCTGTTAGGTTCATACTCTTTCTGTCCTTTATTATGCCTATCTTTGCATGAAATACTCTGTTGGTATCTCTAAATTTCTAGTCTTTCCCATTCTATTGTTTTCCTTTATTTCTTTGCATTGTTCACTTAGGAAGTCTTTCTTATTTCTCCTTGCTATTCTTTGGAACACTACTTTCAGATGGATATATCTTTTCTTTTCTCATTGCCTTTTGCTTCTATTCTTTTCTTAGTAAGCCTTCCTCAGACAACCATTTTGCCTTTTTGCATTTCTTTTCCATGGGGATGGTCTTGACCATCACCTCCTATACAATGTGATGAACCTCCATCCATAGTTCTTCAGGCACTCTCTCTATCAGATCTAATCCATGGATTCTATTTATCACTTCTATGTATAACCATAAGAGATTTGATTTAGGTCATACTTGAATGGCTTAGTGGTTTTCCCTACTTGCTTCAGTTTAAGTCTGAATTTGGCAATAAGGAATTCATGATCTGAGCCACAGTCAGCTCCTGGTCTTATTTTTGCTTCACAATTTGGCTGCAAAGAATATAATCAGTTTTATTTCGGTATTAACCATCTGGGGATGTCCATGTGTAGTCTTCTCTTGTGTTGTTGGAAGAGGGTGTTTGCCATGACCAGTGTGTTCTCTTGACAACACTCTGTTAGCCTTTGCTCTGCTTCATTTTGTACTCCAAGGCCAAAGTTGCCTGTGACTCTGGGTTCTCTTGACTTCCTGCTTTTGCATTCCAGTCCCCTATGATGAAAAGGACATCTTCTTTCAGTGTTAATTCTAGAACACCTTGTAGGTCTTCATAGAACCATTCAACTTCAGCTTCTTTGGCTTTAGTTGTTGGGGTATAGACTTGGATTACTGTGATATTGAATAGTTTGCCTTGGAAATGAGCAAAGTTCATTCTGTTGTTTTTGAGGTTGCACCCAAGTACTGCTTTTGATAACCTAATAGGATTTATTTAGGAAAATTTGGGGGCATATTAAGCATTGGCTAATGGAAGTAATTTTCCTTTCATGTGTATTGACCCTCTGATTAATCATTTTATAACACCATAGAAAACAAGGTTTTAAAGTAAGCTTAATTATCGGAGGTTTTACACAAGAGGACTTGAGTAAATTTACTTTATTGAAACATCAGTGAAGATAATATATAAGAGAGAAAAGTAATGATTAAAAAACGTGACAACAAAATCTCTGGGAGCTGAAGTCATTCCCTAATGCTAACCTATTCAAGACTTGTACTTGCTTTAAAAGTCTGCATTAATTTTATTATGTCCTATGTTTCCCTTTTGCTGACACTTTAAGAGATGGCATCTTTCTAATAAAATACTGCAGGAAAACAGAATTGTTAGAGTGAATGTGAAACATGAATACCATTTACTGTGTAAGAATCGACAGTTTTTGCCTAATGAAATGTTCCACATGAGTAGTTTGTACTGGATGATTCACTGTATCTATTTAAAATAAATATAGATTTTAAAATAAGATATGTTATCTTTTGTAGAACACAGGAAGGTCAACACCAGGAAAAGAAAATGAATTACTTTGATAATCTGCATAAGTCAATTTTGGCTATTGTTTTATAATAAGGCAGGAATCCTGTCTGTATTATATATTGTTATGACTTCAGCAGCTAAAAATTGCATGACACATAGTAGGTCCTCAGTAAAATTTAATAAAATTGTTTATTGAAAGTCAACAAAGCATCTTAGAGTTTCTAAGGTAATTTAAATCCTCCTATAAAGTTAATGTACAGCCTTGACGTACTCCTTTTCCTATTTGGAACCAGTCTGTTGTTCCATGTCCAGTTCTAACTGTTGCTTCCTGACCTGCATACAGATTTCTCAAGAGGCAGATCAGGTGGTCTGGTATTCCCATCTCTTTCAGAATTTTCCATAGTTGATTGTAATCCACACAGTCAAAAGCTTTGGCATAGTCAAGAAAGCAGAAATAGATGTTTTTCTGGATCTCTCTTGCTTTTTCCATGATCCAGCGGATGTTGGTAATTTGATCTCTGGTTCCTCTGCCTTTTCTAAAACCAGCTTCAACATCAGGAAGTTCATGGTTCACATATTGCTGAAGCCTGGCTTGGAGAATTTTGAGCATTACTCTACTAGTGTGTGAGATGAGTGCAATTGTGTGGTAGTTTGAGCCTTCTTTGGCATTACCTTTCTTTGGGATTGGAATGAAAACTGATGTTTTCCAGTCCTGTGGCCTCTGCTGAGTTTTCCACATTTGCTGGCATATTGAGTGCAGCACTTTCACAGCATCATCTTTCAGGATTTGGAATAACTCAATTGGAATTCTATCATCTCCACTAGCTTTGTTCATAGTGATGCTTTCTAAGGCCCACTTGACTTCACATTCCAGGATGTCTGGCTCTAGGTCAGTGATCATACCATTGTGATTATCTGGGTTGTGAAGATCTTTTTTGTACAGTTCTTCTGTGTATTCTTGCCATCTCTTATTAATATCTTCTGCTTCTGTTAGGTCCATACCATTTCTGTCCTTTATCAAGCCCATCTTTGCATGAAATGTTCCTTTGGTATCTCTGATTTTCTGGAATAGATCTCTAGTCTTTCCCATTCTGTTGTTTTCCTCTATTTCTTTGCATTGATTGCTGAAGAAGGCTTTCTTATCTCTTCTTGCTATTCTTTGGAACTCTGCATTCAGATGCTTATATCTTTCCTTTTCTCCTTTGCTTTTGCTTTTCTTTTCACAGCTATTTGTAAGGCTTAAAGCTCAACATTCAGAAAACGAAGATCATGGCATCCGGTCCCATCACTTCATGGGAAATAGATGGGGAAACAGTGGAAACAGTGTCAGACTTTATTTTTCTGTGCTCCAAAATCACTGCAGATGGTGACTGCAGCCATGAAATTAAAAGACGCTTACTCCTTGGAAGGAAAGTTATGACCAATCTAGATAGCATATTCAAAAGCAGAGACATTACTTTGCCAACAAAGGTTCATCTAGTCCAGGCTGTGTTTCCCTGTGGTCATGTATGGATGTGAGAGTTGGACTGTGAAGGAGGCTGACCGCCGAAGAATTGATGCTTTTGAACTGTGGTGTTGCAGAAGACTCTTGGACTTCAAGGACATCCAACCAGTCCATTTTGAAGGAGATCAGCCCTGGGATTTCTTTGGAAGGAATGATGCTAAAGCTGAAACTCCAATACTTTGGCCACCTCATGTGAAGAGTTGACTCATTGGAAAAGACTCTGATGCTGGGAGAGATTGGGGGCAGGAGGAGAAGGGGACGACAGAGGATAAGCTGCCTGGATGGCATCACTGACTCGATGGACATGAGTCTGAGTGAACTCCGGGAGTTGGTGATGGACAGGGAGGCCTGGCATGCTGCGATTCATGGGGTCGCAAAGAGTCAGACACGACTGAGTGACTGATCTGATCTGATCTGATAAAGTTAATATTCTGGATTTGTTTTCACTAATGTGTTGCCCTTTACTAACACCAGATAGCTCTCCAGGTAATAGTTATATGATTATAAAAGCACCAATTAACTTGCTAAGTTAAATAAAATTTGCTGAAATAATATCTATAATACCCAAAGATTCAGATAGTTAAACATTTTTTTTTTTAAACAAAATACAAAAGCCATGTAATGAAAAGCAGCAGTAATGAGCCTTTGGCTTCCCCAGTATCTACTTCATTTTACGTTTTAAAAGTTGTTCTTATTTTAGTATATACACTTCTAGATGACTTTCATATCATTAAATATTATGCTTATATCAGGCTTTCTTGATCACTGTAAATTATATTTAAATCTAATTGTGATACATGAGAATATTTTATAGTCTTCCACTACCACCCCTGTTTTCAAATATAGTTACATTTGAAATTTTAATCTATTATTTTATTCTCATATTTCAAAACGCTTAAATCCTCATTCCCCACCATTACCATACCACAATTCTAATGTCCTTAATGTTTATCTTTTTATTGGTATAAGTTTTTATGACATGCATATTTTGTCTGAATATGTTCTTCGTACTGCTAAGTAGTATGGTAGTATATCTTAATCTTTTCCTACATTTCACCAGTCAATAATATATTTTAAAATGCCATCCTTGTTGCTATATTTAGAGGTTCTCAATTGTTGACACTAAATATTCATTCATTTTACCAAGAACCAGGAATATCAACAAATGATGGATAAAGGACAGTTAATTGATACCAACAATAAGGTGACAGAAATATTAATATTGTCACTATACCTCATCTCTACCATTCTGACAAGTCTCCTTCTTTATATTTTTTGTAATGGTTCCTTGTTTGTATCTTTATTTGTGGCAAAATATTTTCTGCTAGTCTTCACATCATTCTTATTGATAGTTGTTTTGTGAATAGTTGTAATTTTGGTGTGCCCATTGAAGGAGTTAAGCTCAACTTCTTCCTATTCTGCCATCTTTGCATGACAAATATTTTCTATCATCTTGTAGTCTGCTTTTTCACTTGTTGATTGTTTTCTTTGCTGTACAGAACCCATTCAGTTTGATGAAATCATATTTGTTTATTTTTGGCTTTGTTATGTTGCTAAGCTTTTGGCATCTTATCCAAAAAATGATTGTCGAGGCTAATGTCCACAAGAATTTTTTGCCTGTTTTCTTTTGTGAGTTTTACAGTTTTATTTAAGTTTTTAATCAATTTTGAGTGGATTTTTGTATATGGTTTATGATAAGAGTCCAGTTTAATTCTTTTTCTTATGAATATCTAGTTGTAGTAACACCATTTATTGGAGAAATTATCTTTTCTCCATTGTCTGTTCTTGACATACTTTTAGAAGATCAGTTGACAATTTGTGGATTAATCTCTGGCTTCTACATTCTCTTCTGTTGGTCTATTGTTTTATACCAGCACCATACTTTTTTCATTACTGTAGCTTTGCAATATATTTTTAAATAAGAAATCTGATATCTCTGTATATAAGGAGCTCCTAGTCAGTAGAAAAATAATAATAATAACAATAATTTGAATATACTTTTTCTAAAGAAACACACAGATGGCCCCTATGTATATGAAAAGATGCACATCATCATTCATCTCAGGAAAATGCAAATCAAAACGCCAATGAGGTATCACTTGACACCTGTTAGGATGACTTTATTGAAAAGGAAAAAATAGTGGAAGCACTGGTAAATGTGTGAAGAAAAGGGAACTCTTATACTATGTTGGTAGCAATGTATAGCAATTATGAAATACATTATGGGGGCTTTTCCCCTCTAAGATCAGGAATAAGGAGGGATTCTGTTCTCACCACTCATATTTAGCACAGTGTGGCAAGTTCTAGTCAATGAAATAAGGCAAGAAAAGAAGAGAAGAGGCATATATTGGTAAAGTAGAAATAAAGCATTCCTTGTTTGCAGATGATAGCATTGTCTGTGTAGAGACTCTCAAAGAATGTATAAAAAATCCTAGAAAGAATAAGAGTTCAGCAAGATCACAGGATAAAAAAAATCAACATAGAAAAATCAATTGTACTTCTATACACAAGCAATGTAGAGATAGACACAGGCTCATTACAATTAGTTACAACATAACATTTACAATTGCTCAGAAAGTGAAAACTAAGTATAATTTTTCAAAAACGTATATAGTACTAGTATATTGAAAACTGTAAAATGTTGATGAAATATATAAAAGATCTAAATAAATATAAAGCCACTTATTCATGGTGGGAAAACTCAAAATAGTAATGAGTTTAATCCTCTTCAGGTTGATATGTGGGGTGTTTAACAAAATTCCTATAAAAATCCTAGCAAAATATTTTGTAGGCATAGACACAGCTATTCTAAAATTTATACAGAAAAACAAAGAAAGATAACTAAAAATATTTTTTAAAATTAATAGTTAAATGGGAGAATTCAGCTGACCTGATTTTAGGGCTTATAATAACTATACTGTCAAGATGTGGTGTTGTGTTAGACCTACAGATTAATGAAACAGAATGGAGTACTTAGAAATGGACCAATACAAATATGACTAACTGATTTCTAACAATGTTTTAAATGGAATTCTATGGAGGAATGGTAGCCTCTTATAAGCAGAAAAAATAAGAAACCTCGTCAAAAAGTAACATCTTACATAAAAATTAACACTAAATTGATTGTGGACTGAATTTAAAACAGAAAACTCTCAGAAAAAAAGCATAGAATTTTTTGGGATCTAGGTCTAAGCAGAAACTTCTTAAACTCAACACCAAAAGCAATATCCAAATAAAGAAGGAGTTAACTGGACTTTGTGTAAATTAACTTTTGCTCTCCAGAAACACTGTTAGGTTGGAAATACAAGCTGCAGATGGAGAAAATATTTGCAAATTGTATATTTCTGACAAAAGATCATGTACATAATAAATAGAGAACTCCATCTCAAGAGTTTTTTTTTTTTTTTTTTAATTCATTCAACAAAAGCATGAATAGGCATTTCATGGAAGATACAAGAGGCATATAAGCACATGGAAATATGTTCAACATCACTAGCCATCAGGGAAATGCAGATTAAAACCACAGTGAGTATTACTGCACACCTATCAGAATGACTGAAATAAAAAACAGTGACGACACTAAATGCTGGCTAGGGCCTGAGAAACCTGAATCTCTCATATACTGCTCATCACACTGTGGGAATGTAAAATGGTCCAGCCACTCTGGAAAAGAGTTTAGCAGTTTCTTTAAAAATACATGCAACTATCACATGGAAGGAATGATGCTAAAGCTGAAACTCCAATACTTTGGCCACCTCATGCGAAGAGTTGACTCATTGGAAAAGACTCTGATGCTGGGAGGGATTGGGGGCAGGAGGAGAAGGGGACGCCAGAGGATGAGATGGCTGGATGGCATCACTGACTCGATGGACGTGAGTCTGAGTGAACTCCGGGAGTTGGTGATGGACAGGGAGGCCTGGTGTGCTGCGATTCATGGGGTCACAAAGAGTCGGACACGACTGAGCGACTGATCTGATCTGATCACATGGTTCAGCAACTAAAACACTGTTCACACAAAAACATGTACTTATATCTTTTACAGCCCAAGCTGTAAACAACCTATATTTCCTTCAACAAGGGTATGGTTAAACTATATACTCACCATAGAATACTGCTCAGTAATAAAAATGAACAAAGAATTAGATGCAGAAATTAGATGAATCTCTAGAAAATTATACTGAGTGGAAAAAAAGCCAATCACAGATGATTCCATACTGTGTAATTTCATTAATATAACATTCTTGAAATTGAAAAAATCATAGTCATGGAGAACAGATTAATGACTATCGCCAGTTAAGGAAGAAGTGGAGCAGGACAGAAATGGGTGTAGCTAATTGGAGAGCAACATGAGTGATACTTATGGTGATAGAAAAATTCTGTTTTGACTGTGTTGATGCCAATATCTTATCTGTGTTGTCACACTATAATTTAAGACTTTGCCTTTGAGGGCAACTGAGTAAAACGTACACAAGCTCTTTCTGTGTTACTTTTTACAACTGCATGTGAGTCAACAATTTTCTTAACTTTTAAAATGTTTAATGTGTAGCTTAATACTACATGAGCAAAAATTCAGTTTCTCTTGAAATTAGATGTTTTTAAAAAATCTATTTTTACCCCATTTAGTCACATGCAGGGGAGGATGAGCTGTATAAATTTTTACCAAAAATATCATCTAAATTTTCAAAGGATAAAATAATTCTTGTTAAAAAAAAAAAAATTCTTGTTATGCTTCATCCCAAGGAACAAACATTTCTGTGTTTTTGTGGGAAAAAAAAAAGAAAGTCAAAATCTGAAAATCTTCAACTCCCTGGAACATGATTACTATGCTTTTAAAGCATTTGAAACAACTGATTCATGTAATATAATTTAATTACTACTATTAATAAGATATATTTAGCATAATTTTTTGATTTAAATGTATATGCATTTAAATTTTATCTCTTTCAAACCTCAAATTTTTTTCTGGAATATTTGTCCCATTTAAATTAATGTTCTATGTTGATTAGTTTGACCTACCTGCATATAGAGCTCAGATTCAGGATATTATAGATATTTCCCTGAGAACATCCCTTGACTATTTTCTCAGCACTGTAGGATGTATAGCTTCATTCCATTGTGCTTAGCTCTTGGCTGATTCATTCCACTGGCTCTTATTCAAAGCCAAGATGAATTATAGGTCCTTTGGCAACTACAACAGAGAACACGCTTGCTTTAAGAAATGTTTACAATTGTATTATAGGGATTTGTATTTAGACTTCTAAAGAAACATTTTAAACATTATTTATAGCATCCTCTTCTTTGCCCTAGACACTATACAACTGTTTCTTTCTACATAAACCTTTCCATTCCTCCTGCATGCCTTTGGAACATTGCAAACTATGGTAATAATCATTGTCATGGGAATGCTTTTGTGTGCAAAACATAAATCTCTGTTTTCAAAAAGTAAACTGTGTTTCGGAAAATATATGAATAAGAAAGCAGAGAGTGATTAAGCAAGTTATACTTACTAATAATGTCTTTATAAAAATGTTAGGCAGTACTTCTTTTCCAAATTTTTTAAGGAGAAAATAAAATAAACCGAACCTAAATTGCTATAGAAAATGTTTAGCCAGGAATGAAGAAAATCATATTGACTTACAGGTTTATAAAAACCAAAATCTCAACTACCAGTGATAAATTTCTTTAAAATTGTAGTACCCAGTTGCAGAAAATTCTAAAGTCATCTTCCCTTAGATCAGGGTTTCTTAATCTTGACACTATTGACAGATAATTCCTGGTTAGTGTGAGAGGGCATAAAGTGAGTTCTAGAATATTAAGCATCATCCCTGGTCTCTATTCACTAAGTACTAGGTCTCTTCAGTCGTGTCCAACTCTTTGCAACCGTGTGGACTGTAGCTAACCAGATTCCTCTGTCCATGGGATTCTCCAGGCAAGATACTGGAGTGGGTTGCCATGCCCTCCTCCAGGGGATCTTCCTGACCCAGGGATTGAACCTATATCTCTTAAGTCTCCTGCATTAGCAGGCAGGTCCTTTACCACTGGCGCCACCTGGGAAGACCTGGATGCCGGTAAAACTCTCCCAGATGAGACAACAGAAATGTCTCCAGGTGTTGCTAAATGTCCTGTGTGGAAAGAGGAGGGAAATCACGCCAGCTGAAAACTACTCCATTATCATTCTGTAATATACTTCCTTGCTCTTATTACAATATTTATTTTAAAGCCTGTTTTGTCTGATATAAATATTACTACTCCAACTTGCTTTTTTATTTCCAGTGGCCTGGAATACCTTTATACATCCTTTCATGGGGATGCGGGTCTCAACTATCCCACGTCTCCACTCCTTCTATCCATCTCATTGTGGTTCTTTCTTTATGTATTTCATTGTGGTTAATTTTTCCTGCTAGTTTCCAGGTTGTTGTCATTGATAGTTGCTCTGTTAATAGTTGTACTTTTGGTGTGCCCATGGGAGGAGGTGAGCTCTGAATTTTCTTATTCCGCCAGCTTGACCACTCCCTGTGTGCTGTCAGTGAGATGGTACACATTGCCAGCTGGGTTTCTATACACTTTAATTTAATGAACTGAGTTTAATTTGACTGGCATTATTTACTTCATAGTCCAGAAATAGTTTATACTTTCAGTTCAGTTGTATCCCTGGGATGAAGATCCAAGGAATTTATATGCTTGTGAGGGTGGGCCAAGAGGCAATTGCAAGCTCATCAGATTCACTGCCTAACCTGTAACCAATCTTCCAGAATGGGAGGAGAGGGTACTCATGTATTTCTTTGGATCGGCTTTTAGAACAGGACTTATTCTCTTTTTGCATTCCCAGCTGCTTTTCTTTATCATACCTCCATTTAAATGACTGCTGTTTAACCCTGCCTGCATATTAAAATCAGTTGGAAAACTTTTTTAAAAACTTACTATTGGGTTTATCCAGTGGATCAGATGGTAAAGGACCTGTCTGCAATGCAGGAGACCCAGGTTCAATCCCAGGATTGGGAAGATCCCCTGGAGAAAGGAATGACAACCCATTCCATTATTCTTGCCTGGAGAATCCTATGGAGAGAGGAGCCTGGCAGGCTACGTTCCATGGAGTCACACAGAGACTAACACTATGGATGCCTGAGATTTATTTCTACAGATTCTAATTTAATTATTCCAACAGAGACATGAGCATCTCTGTCTTGAAATGTTTTGTAGATGATTTTCATGTTCGGCCAATGTAAAAAAGAAATATTTAGTGAAGTATTCTTATATGGTTGGGGATATTCTTTCATTTTCAAACAAAGGAGTATCTTATATCTCATTTCAGCTTTCTCCCTTCAGTAATCATAACAAATGGATTTAATTATAGATGCTTATGTGGATGAGAAACACTATGTTTTTAGAAAATCTTTTTAGACACAGATACAGCTCTCTTCTACATTGGGTCTTTTCTTTCTTGGTAACAAGTTAGAGATAAGTGGAATCTGGTTTGAGGGTCACAATTACTTTTTAGGGGTAAATTTTATTTCGACCCTCCAAATATGAAGAAAATATCTTAGATTCTGGTGTTGTTAGTCACTAAGTCGTATCCGACTCTTTGTGACCCCATGAACTGTAGCCCACCAGGCTCCTCTGTCCATGAGATTCTCCAGGCAAGAATACTGGAGTGGGCAGCCATTACCTTCTCCAGGGGATCTTCTTGACCCAGGGATTGAACCCACATCTCCTGCGTCTCCTGCATTGCAGGCAGATTCTTTACAGCTGAACCACCAGAGAAGCCCATATATATAGTATATATTATTCTAATAATTATTTAAATAAGTATATAGTATTGGCTTTTAAAAGAAAAGAAGAAATGAGACATTGTAGGAATACATAAATGGAAACACCGTTGCAGACTGCACTAGTCTCTGAGTGTTTAATGGATAAGATTTACATAAAAAAATGGGATGATTATGACCCATTGCCACATTTTAAATGTTCTTATTTGGTAGAGGAAGGCAAAGGAAAAGGCATAGCAACTGAAAGTGAAGCAGTGTGAAAAATAAGTACAAAAGCTAGACAGTCCTGGGTTCACTCGATGAAAAATGGATGGCTCATTTTCAAAAAGAGAGACTTTAAAATGTTTGTGATTTTTTGAAGCATATATTGGAAGTGGTTTATAAAAGGCTTTGACATCAGGAAAAGAGGCTGAAATTATCTTTTATTAAAGTGAAATGTGAGGAGGTTTTTTTAAATTAAATATTTAAAGGGAAAAAAATAAATTCCTCTAGACTGAGTCCATTGGTTATAGTCATTCACATTTGTTTGCACTGTTGAGAAGCATATTGTGGGTCCAGGAAACATAAGCCCTCTGAAAACTGTATCAAAGCTGAATGCCTGGTTTATTGTCAATCTAAAGGAAATGTTATTACGTTGTATATTTAAAGGTCATAAAATGCTGTCAATGGAGCTTGTGATTTTTTTTTTCCTTAGATGAATGTGGTTATGGAAGAAATGTGCAGGCAGATGTTTAACATAAAATATCCTTCACATTTTAGAATAAACAACATATGGAACAAGTAGCCATTTTATTCGATGTGCTGAAGTTGAAAACGGTTCAGAACAGATCTGCTTTGATTTAGTTTATCTCCATCACATACTAACCAAGATGTTTCAGCAGATTACAGTTAATATGAGGGCAGATTGTTAATTTTTTAACTTTAAAGCTATTTTAAAAGTATCCTACATGACATGGCGATAAGAGATAAGATTGCAACTAGTGGAATAAAATAAAACATTTTTTATTAAAGTGATATGTGGGAACATCACATTATAGACAAAAAGAGAAAGCCATTCTAACCTGGGAAATGTTAGATTCAGAGAAAAGTTTAAAAAAAAAAAAATTTGGATTGATCTTTTTTAATTGCTCAGATTTTGTCCAGAGAAGTAAATTGAGCTCAACTAATCTATTCTGTTCCTTTTTTAGCATATTTATGGAAAATCAGGCAATTAAATGATGAAAGAGGGAAAAAATAACTGATGAATACATTTTATAGTCACATATTTTATTTTTAGATAGAACTTCATGTCATTTTATTGCAATAAAAAGTATTTCATAACAACCAAAGGAAATTTAACATTTAGTTCCATGTTAAAAATAAAATAAATTGTTTTCTCTGAATTCAGACCTACTATATTTAGACAACAAGAATGCTAACTATATAAAATGAATATTTTGGGAATTGATGGGTATCGTGTATTGGAATGTATTTGCATTCAAATGTTATTGTTCTTACCCACCCTGCCTTCTTGCTCTAAATAAGAAAGTTCACAAAAGTATAACTTTAAAATTAGAATTACTTAATTTCAGAGATGGAAGGACCCAGAAGGTCAGCCAATATGTCTTTTCTAAAGCACCTCTGACAGATGGACATCCAGCCTCTGCTTTTATGAACATTTATCACAGTGTTGAGAGGGACAGGCTACTGGCTATTTCTCTGTGCCACCTGTATTATTATTATTTTTCTTTTACTTTAAAAATATTATTTATTTTTAATTGAAGGATAATTGCTTTACAATAATGTGTTGGTTTCTGCCATACATCAGCATGAATCAGCCGTCGGTATACATATGTCCCCTCCTTAAACCTCCCTCCCACCTCCCACCCCATCCCATCCCTCTATGTGTCACAGAGCACTGGATTGAGCTCTCTGACTCATATTATTAAACAGACCCTAATTTAGTCATTCTACAAATGTTTCAAAAAGAAAAATACAGGTTCTTTGGTTTGTTTTACCTGTCAAATGGAAAATCAAATTGTTAAATCAAGGCAGTTTCATTGATCTTCCATCCTGTTCATTACTGTTCCATTTCCCCTGAATATAAACACATTGACAGGTATTCTTGGCCATATCTTACGGACCTGTATATGCTTCCCTAAGTTACCCAGATAGAAAAGATCTCTCAAGAGGTAGCTCCAGTTAGATAAGTTGTCTGCAGTGAGTACAGGCTCTCCAGGTGGTGCTAGTGATAAGGAACCTGCCTCCCAATGCAGGATATGTAAGAGACATGGGTTCTGTCCCTGTGCTGGAAGATCTTCTGGAGAAGGGCCCAGAAACCCACTCCAATATTGTTGCCTGGAGAATTCTATGGACAGAGGAACTTGGTGGTCTACAGTCCACAGAGTCTTGGAGAGTCAGACACCACTGAAACAACAGCATGCATACACGAAATGGGCAAACTTCTGGGGCTCTGTGGTATTAAACTCTTTCTAGGAAGAGATGAGCCAGTCAGTATCAAAGTCTAGCTCTGTATCTGCAAGAAGTTTTGACTGTCTTCTCTGTTACATCCAAACATGAAAATGTGCTTTCTTACCTGGGAAGAAGCCATCTAAGAGAGAAAGTAGAGACTCCCTAACCAGACAGATGGAAATCCAAATCTGACTCCCTTACTTATTGATATTTTTGGTAGTGGACAAGTTATATAACATTTTTCAAACTCAGTGTCTTGTGGGGAAGAGCAAATATGTTCAAAAGAAAGATTGTCCAATCTGTGGTGACAATTACACTATTTCTGTGCCTGTGTAGAATAAGGTACTGCTCTACCTCCATCACAATCTAGGATTCTGGACCGAGAAGCAAAGAGCTATTACTCTCATATGGGAAAAAGGCTTTGAATTGGGCCATGAATTTTGGCTTAACTAAAACTTGTTCACATGCATGTACCATTTATAAAAGTGAAAAGTCAAAGTGTTTGTTGCTCAGTCATGTCCAGCTCTTTGATTTATAAGTACTTCATGTTAATTTTACAAAATTCAAATATATACCCATGAAAACCTAAAAGTCAATGAAAGACTTATTATTTTAAGGGAATAACATATACCATTACCATTTTTGTAATATATTTGTGTATATACAATATACACATATATACATAGCTATGTCTTTGGTCCTGTGTAAAAAATTTTATTCTTTTCATTTGAATCACAATATGCAGATATGAAACAAAACTAAAATTTAATGACTCTTTAAAAGTTATACTGAGGCAAGAGGATTAAGATATGACAGTTCAGTAACTTCTTGTTGACTAAAAATGAACTGCAGTATTTAAACAATGCTTTTGAAACTAGATAATTCACTTACATCTGAATAATTTATTGTACCACTCTAGAAAGAGTTAAACCAAGTTCTAGAATTATTCAATTCATTTGTAGAAATCAGAAAAGAAATTTTGTATGGTCACGAAGATGTAGAAATTAGTTGATTGCTAATGTTCATATAAATTTATAATGTTCTTATAATTCTGAAATATTCTCTTTCTTTCTTAATTGGCATAGACTTTAAAATCATTTTTTCCTGAGCCTGCATTTAGGATTTTTTAAATATGATTTTCACTAAAAAACTGAGTAACAAAAAGGATATGTATTTCAAAAATAGTAAAAAATGTTCTTGATAGTATACTATCAAATGTATAGCATAAATGTCTGTAATTCAGAGAATCATTTTCATAGGTGTTTGATTTTTTAATTTTATGCTGATAAGTTTCATATAAAAGACTGTCAGGAAGGATGAAATTCCTTTCCAAGAAAATGTGACATTTGAGTGTTATGAAAGGTTACATATCATACAATTTCTGATGTATAGAGTCTGTTAAATAACTATATAAGGAGTTTTAAGACAGAAATACACTAAATTATCAAAATAACTTTTACAGATAAAATGCTAGAATCAAAGACAATACACCAAGGGTTATTTTTAGTCAGTCTTTATTTATTACTGACCACAATTGCAATTCTATTATAAGCAAAATTTAAAAAACAAGATTAGTATACATGAATTATAAAAATATTAGGGCTGGAAGTGTTAGTTACTCAGTCATGTCTGACTTTTGTGGCCTCATGAACTGTAGCCTGCCAGGCTCCTCTGTCCATATAATTTTCCAGGCAAGACTAATGGAATAGGTAGCTATTCCCTTCTTCAGGGGCTCCTCCAGGCCGTGAGACTGGAAACAGCCTCAGAAATAGCCATTTTTTCTCTTTGTTAGACAAAGTATCAGAGTAATTGGAGGCAGATCCCTAGAGTATGAAAGCTGTGTTCAGTGTATGGTGATATTCCAATCACAATGGTCTCCATCCTTTGCTGCTACTGCTGCTAATTCACTTCAGCCGTGTCCGACTCTGTGTGACCCCATAGACGGCAGCCCACCAGGCTCCCCTGTCCCTGGGAGTCCCCAGGCAAGAACACTGGAGCAGGTTGCCATTTCCTTTTCTAATGCAGCAAACTGAAAAGTGAAAGTGAAGTCACTTAGTCGTACCCGACTTGTAGCGACCCCATGGACCGCAGCCCACCAGCCTCCTTCATCTGTGGGATTTTCCAGGCAAGAATACTGGAGTGGGTTGCCACTGATGCTAAATCTATTTTGACTGAATTTTCAGTGATAAGTGACTGCTCTGACCAAGATCGTGTAGGTAACTACAGCAGTGCAACATTCAGGGCCATTCTGGGCCCGTGAAGGCTGGGCCAGATCTGTCTATGATAACACATTGACTGTACTTGGTGGACATTCTCAAAAGTTAGAGTTTGGAACATGATTGAGGAAAACTACAAATCTGGGGAATGGCTTATAATTCTCACACTTTTGATATTAACCAGACATTGAAATATTCATACTGTTAATTCAGTTATACAAATTCACCTGTCAACATATGTCCTCTGTTCTATGTGTCTAGGCAAAAAAATAGTAATAATAAAGGATTTTAGATCTACATTAAGGCTCTTTGTTGTCTTGACTTATTTATTAACTATGTGATTAAATTTGAATTAAATCAAATTCCTAGAGTTCTGCATCTGTTAATATGGTATGATGGGATAACTAAAGTTTATTACATAGAAAAAGGAGATTTTTTCCCATCAGTTCAGTTCAGTCACTCAGTCATGTCCGACTCTTTGTGACCCCATGAATTACAGAACTCCAGGCCTCCCTTTCCATCACCAACTCCTGGAATTCACCCAAACTCTTGTCCATCGAGTCAGTGATGCCATCCAGACATCTCATCCTCTATCGTCTCCTTTTCCTCCTGCCCTCAATCCCTCCCAGCATTAGAGTCTTTTCCAATGAGTCAACTCTTCACATGAGGTGGCCAAAGTATTGGAGTTTCAGCTTTAGCATCAGTCCTTGCAATGAACACTCAGGACTGGTCTCCTTTAGAATGGACTGGTTAGATCTCCTTGCAGTCCAAAGGACTCTCAAGAGTCCTCTCCAACACCACAGTTCAAAAGCATCAATTCTTCGGTGCTCAGCTTTCTTCACAGTCCAACTCATACATGACCACTGGAAAAACCATAGCCTTGACTAGACGGACCTTTGATGGCAAAGTAATGTCTCTGCTTTCGAATATGCTATCTAGGTTGGTCATAACTTTCCTTCCAAGGAGTAAGTGTTTTTTACTTTCATGGCTGCAATCACCATCTGCAGTGATTTTGGAGCCCAAAAAAATAAAGTCTGACACTGTTTCCACTGTTTCCCATTCTATTTACCATGATGTGATGGGACCAGATGCCATGATCTTAGTTTTCTGAATGTTGAGCTTTAATCCAACTTTTTCACTCTCCTCTTTCACCTTCATCAAGAGGCTTTTTAGTTCCTCTTCACTTTCTGCCATAAGGGCGGTGTCATCTGCATATCTGAGGTTATTGATATTTCTCCCTGCAATCTTGATTCCAGCTTGTGCTTCTTCCAGCCCAGTGTTTCTCATGATTATACTCTGCATATAAGTTAAATAAGCAGGGTGATAATATACAGACTTGACGTACTCCATTTCCTATTTGGAACCAGTCTGTTGTTCCATGTCCAGTTCTAACTGTTGCTTCCTGACCTGCATACAAGTTTCTCAAGAAGCAGGTCAGATGGTCTGGTATTCCCATCTCTTTCAGGATTTTTGACAGTTTATTGTGATCCACACAGAAAAGCAGAAATAGATGTTTTTCTGGATCTCTCTTGCTTTTTCCATGAACCAGCGGATGTTGGCAATTTGATCTCTTGTTCCTCTGCCTTTTCTAAAACCAGCTTGAACATCTGGAAGTTCACAGTTCACGTATTGCTGAAGCCTGGCTTGGAGAATTTTGAGCATGACTTTACTAGCGTGTGAGATGAGTGCAATCATGCGGTAGTTTGAGTATTCTTTGGCATTACCTTTCTTTGGGATTGGAATGAAAACTGACCTTTTCCAGTCCTGTGGCCACTGCTGAGTTTTCCAGATTTGCTGGCATATTGAGTGCAGCACTTTCACAGCATCATCTTTCAGGATTTGAAATAGCTCAACTGGAATTCCATCACCTCCACTAGCTTTGTTCGTAGTGATGCTTTCTAAGGCCCTCTTGACTTCACATTCCAGGATGTCTGGCTCTAGGTCAGTGATCACACCATCATGATTATCTGGGTCGTGAAGATCTTTTTTGTACAGTTCCTCTGTGTATTCTTTCCACCTCTTCTTAATATCTTCTGCTTCTGTTAGGTCCATACCATTTCTGTCCTTTATTGAGCCCATCTTTGCATGAAATGTTCCCTTGGTATCTCTAATTTTCTTGAAGAGATCTCTAGTCTTTCCCATTCTGTTGTTTTCCTCTATTTCTTTGCATTGATTTCTGAAGAAGGCTTTCTTATCTCTTCTTGCTATTCTTTGGAACTCTGCATTCAGATGTTTATATCTTTCCTTTTCTCCTTTGCTTTTCACTTCTCTTCTTTTCACAGCTATTTGTAAGGCCTCCCCAGACAGCCATTTTGCTTTTTTGCATTTCTTTTCCATGGGGATGGTCTTGATCCCTGTCTCCTATACAATGTCACTAACCTCCGTCCATAGTTCATTTTCCCCATAGTCTCCTATTTATTACAAGATGTGTGACAATTACTCCTCTGAAATTTTTCTGCACTTGTAAAATTAAAATAGCAATTGCAGCAAATTTCTACTCATCCTTCACAAATCAATTCCATTGTTACTGCTCTCTACACACCACCCAGGCAAATGTAAGCATCCATGCCTGCTTTCATAATAGCATTTATACATTGTCTTACAATAGTTTATTTTCTCTTTCCCCTCCACTATATAGTGAGCTTCTATAATTGAAAGGTCATTTTGTTTCTCTCTGTATCCCAGTAATAATCGGAGAAAGCAGTGGCACCCCACTCCAGTACTTTTGCCTGGAAAATCCCATGGATGGAAGAGCCTGGTAGGCCACAGTCCATGGAGTTGCTACGAGTCAGACACAACTGAGCGACTTCACTTTCACACATTGGAGAAGGAAATAGCAACCCACTCCAGCGTTTTTGCCTGGAGAATCCCAAGGATGGGGGAGCCTGGTGGGCTGCCATCTATGGGGTCGCACAGAGTTGGACACAACTAAAGTGACTTAGCAGCAGCAGCAGTAATACTACAATGTACAGTATATGGCAAGAACTCCATGTCTATTGGCCAAAGAATGAATTAATAAATCCCCTTCCATTTACCCCATATTTAGAACATATTTGCTTCATGCCTATGATATTCTAGATTTTAGTGTCACAATGTTAATTAACTAAGTCAATGGGATAATTTTTACCAAGACTTAAACCATAATGTCTGTAAATTGGTTTACTAGAGCATCTTTTATATGCATTATTTTATTAGAACAAAGAATAAGAGACACAACAGGTATGTTTTCTATGTATACATATGAACAAGTTTTTCACTTGGCATTATATGTCCCTATGTTCTACAACTACTGCACTTATTGTGATTAAGAAGTAAATTGTCCCTGTAATTGAAGTTCTCATTTTCATGGGTCAGTGTACTCACATATGTCTCTTAATAATAAATATATTTTTAACTTAATATATGACCATACTATTTAAGTCAAGAGATAGGTGGCATAAAGGTCTATAACATATAAGTTCTAACATATAAAACTATTTTTTGTACATAATTGAAGCACTTAGTGCAATCAACATGTTGATTAGAGCATCAAACAATAGCAGACAGAATTTAAAGAAAATAAACAAGAAAATTTGTTGATCCATATCCTTGGAAAAATTTTTTACCACTTTGTGGAGTTTGCTTCTCCTGTACTCTCTGTAAATTGTTTATATATGTGAATAGATAAAAAGTTCAAAACACATGCTTTGAAATATTAAAAGCAGCTGTCTCTGGTGTGGATTTGGATGATTTTTGCACTTTTTTTTCCCTTAAGTGCTTTGTTTACTCCATGGTTTACTTTTACTAAAACACAAGTATTACTTATCTAATAAGATACAGTTATTCTCTTTTAGAAAAAGTTAAAACCTTATGAGAATGATGCAAAAATGAAAATAAAGATTAGTGAACCAGAATTTCTGGTTTTTCTGGTAATTTCTGAATTAGGAATTCAGAAAGACTTCACTTATAAAGTTTCCATAATGAAAAAAAAAAATTATGTGAAATGAAGCTTGAAACAAAATAAAATCAGTTATTAAAGTCATCCTTAAAATGATCTTATATTATTCATAACCTTGAAGTCTCTGTGCCAGTGAAATTTACCACCTTTCAGGACAGATCAAGGTCTGAGCAGGATTTCCTGGTTTCACCAGATTACTTTGTTTTAGTAGAGTTTGGTTCTTTGTAATTTCTCCTGCTCACAATCCATACTCCCTGCACCATCTGCAAGCCTTCATCCAGCTGATCTTACATGCAGTAAAAGACTTCCTTCCTCTTAATTGCTGCCCAGTGTTCTTTCCTTTGAAATTGTAGATCAGGCCCACTTCCTTGATTTAATACCACTAATTTCCTAAACCTATCATTTAATTCTTGATTCATCACATTTAGCACACTTGGATTTCTGTAAACATATTTATTTGGTTTTTATATTTATCAGCCGTAGTCTCACTGAAGAGGCTAACCTTTGAGTCAGACCAAATCCTACTTTCCCTTTTTATTCAAAGAGGGACCACAAATATGGTGCATGATTATATAAACCTCAAAGTCCTTCTTAAAAAAGAAAAATAAAAGTTAATAAAGTTTGTTTTGGAGTATGTAAGTGCCATGCATAAGCTATGTAAGATAGCAGGTTGTCACCATAGGGTATCTGTTGTTATTTTAAGATCCTAGTATGATTTCTTATTTAAGGTCAGCCTTATTCTTAAATACCTGCTGGATATTGTTTGTTTAAAACCAAAATGGGTTTTGTTTTAAACATTCTTGATCCTATTCTTTTGTCATGAGACTGAAAAAATAGTGATATTCAGAATATTTTACCCTTTTTCAAACAGTCAGCTGAAAATGACTTTGGTTCTTGTTCCAGAATTTGTTTGGCAAAGGAAATATGTGACCTTTTGACCTCCTGTTCTGCTGTGATGGCTTGTTGTTTCAGACCCTTGACTTCAAAGATGTTTCATTTTAAATTACATTTTCATGGTATTTTCCATCTCAAAAACCTCCAGACTTTGTCCTTAGCTTACATTTGAACTCTCAGCCCAAATTATCTCATGTTCCCTTGGCAAACTGAACATCTGCTTTATTTTCATTATAGCCTCGGTCGTCTTTGCCAACTCTGAGACCCCTCCACCCTCTTCATAGCCTTGCCTGTCATCCCCGCTGCCTCAAACCACTTCCCCACAAGTGTATTTGTCCCAAGTCCACCATTTCTCAAGATAAAATATTATCTTTTCCATGAAGACTTATCAGGGTGCACTTGGCCTTAAGAGCGCTTTCCTTGATCTGAACTCCTCAAGTCCTAATTGCCAGCACACGTTCAGGACATCACTTTACCACATGCAGAATCTTGGTCTCTGTCTTTCTTCTGTCCCTATTCTCTGTCTACCAAGGCAGGCCCCTCAATGTGCTTTATGTATCGATATCTTACCCACTCCACTGCCTCTGTCACAATAACTGGTCAGGATGGATGGTCAATTGATCTTCAGACATTCCAGTTCATGTAATGTATAAGGCAGGAGAAATTTTAGAGTATATCCAACATTTATTTATATATATATAATTCAGGATACTCAGTTTTGACTTAGAGTTACATGGTAGCATAAATGCTAGCATTAATAGAACTCCAATCTTATTTTTAAATTTATATTTGCCAACTGCATCATATTCTTTATGGATGCATAGTTAATATTTGTTGAGTAAATAATTTGTCAATCAGTAGTTACGATGCCTTGATTTTAGTATATTAGGGCAAAGGAAATATCTTATATCTCTCAAATTATTAAACACATACATCTGTACTTCACCACTTTTTCTGAAATTGTACTTGTGATGTTATAATTTATTTTGGTCCTTCCAGACTTCCCTGGTGACTCAGATGGTAAAGAATCTGCCTGTAGTGTGGGAACCTGGGTTTGATCTCTCGGCTGGGAAGATCCCCTGGAGAAGGAAATGGGAACCCACCTCAGTATTCTTGCCTGGAGAATTCCATGGACAGAAGAACTACAATCCATGGGGTTTTGAAGAATCAGACACGACTTAATGACTAACACTTAAAAATGGTTCTTCCAGCATAGCAGATGCACGGCCACTTTAGGACATCTGTACCTGCTGATACTCTTTCCCCCACAAAACTCCTATACTTGATATTCAGATATTACTCTCTCATGCAGACTTCCATGACCCCTCTATTTCAAAGCTCATCTCTTCTCCCCAACACTTAGTATCTTTGTTTTTAGCTTTATTTTCTCCATAAAAGCAATACCATGTGATAGGCTATATGTTTTTCAAATTTATTTGCTTACTGGGTTGTTTTTTCTATCTAGATTATAAATTCTGGGAGAACAAAGTTTCTTTTGTTGAATTTGTTTATAGTATATCCTCAATGCCAAGAATATAGTAGGCGTTAGGCACATGGCTGTAAAATGACACTCTGCCAAGAGAAATCTAGTCCATACACACCACATACTTTTATGCTTATACACATATTTTTGTCTTTTAAATGGAAAAATAAACATTTCTAATTTTAGGAAATTACCTTCTGACTTTTCAGATCTTCTATTGTCATATTTCCTGGCCCACATAATAAATAAAAGACCACCAAATATGACAGGGAGAATAAAGTTATAGAGTTGCTGAACCCACTTAATTAAAAAGTGAGTCTTCTGATTTTGTCTGTCAGTGTGTGAAAGTTAGAGTTGGACTTGATTCATTAAAAAGGCATTTTATTAAAAAACTTCTGGATAGGTCTTCTAACTGAAAACTTAAAGTCAAGTTGGTAGCAGTTTGTCCCAGGACTCACTGCAAAGTGAGTTTTTAAGGAGGGAAAAAAAAAAGTTCTTACAGTGCATTTAAATTCCAAATCCCTATAAGCAAATTAAATTCTAAAAATAATCTTTTAATTTTGAAACAGAACTTTGGAGACAGAAAAATGATCATGTGGTCAATCAACCCCTTAATTATTTGGATAATTACCCTTAGCTCTGGATAACATGCCATATGCTTGAATGTGTTTCACAGACATTTTATAATTCTCCTGGTAGTCACAAAATTTTATATTCAGATCTCTAGAAAAATTTCTCTCAAATTGAGGGGTGGGGAAGCATATGCATTCTATACTCTAAATTCTCCAGTGAGACAATCAAAAAATATCATATTTATGGGCAAGTATGACACTTGTTTGGTATTTATGGAAGAAATTGTGTTCTTGGTTGTAAAAATTGTTGTCTTGAGAGTTGACATTTTCACATTTAAAAAAACATGATTTTTCTTTCATATTTTAGCCAACTTTTCAGGTTAAATTGGAATAGTTAGAGAATTTAATAATTTCCTTTTGGAATGGCCCTGTTTGTAAATGTATTGTTCAGGAACTTTTTTTTTTTTTTCAACTTTTGAAATTGAGTTCCCCTAGCTGTTTTGATGATTATGTATATGTCAATTTAATAAACTGATTAATAACTTCTGACCCAGCCTAAGGTAGGGATCTTCTATTCTACAAAAAGGAGCCCAACTTCACCTATTACCTTGGTATAAATATTCTAAATTACTTATATATCCTTATTATAGATTTGAACTATCCCAATACAGGGGTCTATTTCTAACCAATACTATTTTATGACTGTTTCGTACTTTGATTTAATGTTTCTTAACCTATTAGCGAGGTATCTCCTCTCGGCCGCCGCCCCTGACCTCGGACGCAGGGTAGCTCCTCTCCTCCGCGCTTAGTGTGCCGGTCGCAGCCGCTGCGACTAGTTCCAAATAGGAAAAGGAGTCCGTAAAGGCTGTATATTATCACCCTTCTTATTTAACTTATATGCAGAGTATAATCATGAGAAACACTGGGCTGGAAGAAGCGCAAGCTGGAATCAAGATTGCCGGGAGAAATATCAATAACCTCAGATATGCAGATGACACCACCCTTATGGCAGAAAGTGAAGAGGAACTAAAAAGCCTCTTGATGAAAGTGAAAGGGGAGAGTGAAAAAGTTGGCTTGAAGCTCAACATTCAAAAAACGAAGATCATGGCATCCGGTCCCATCACTTCATGGCAAATAGATGGGGAAACAGTGGAAACAGTGTCAGACTTTATTTTTTGGGGCTCCAAAATCACTGCAGATGGTGACTGCAGCCATGAAATTAAAAGACGCTTACTGCTTGGAAGGAAAGTTATGACCAACCTAGATAGCATATTCAATAGCAGAGACATTACTTTGCCAACAAAGGTCCGTCTAGTCCAGGCTATGGTTTTCCCTGTGATCATGTATGGATGTGAGAGTTGGACTGTGAAGAAGGCTGAGTGCCGAAGAATTGATGCTTTTGAACTGTGGTGTTGGAGAAGACTCTGGAGAGTCCCTTGGACTGCAAGGAGATCCAACTAGTCCATTCTGAAGGAGATCAGCCCTGGGATTTCTTTGGAAGAAATGATGCTAAAGCTGAAACTCTAGTACTTTGGCCACCTCATGCGAAGAGTTGACTCCTTGGAAAAGACTCTGATGCTGGGAGGGATTGGGGGCAGGAGGAGAAGGGGACGACAGAGGATGAGCTGGCTGGATGGCATCACTGACTCGATGGATGTGAGTCTCAGTGAACTCCGGGAATTGGTGATGGACAGGGAGGCCTGGCGTGCTGGGATTCATGGGGTCGCAAAGAGTCGGACATGACAGAGTGACTGAACTGAACTGAACCTATTAGCATCCTTAGGAATACCTTTTGTTGTTGTTGTTCAGTTGCCCAGTCTTGTCCGACTCTTTGCGACCCCATGGACTGCGGCATGCCAAGCCTCCCTATCCCTCACGGTCTCCCTGAGTTTGCCCAAGTTACTGTTCACTGCATCAGTGATGCCGTCCAGCCGTCTCATCCTCTGACAACTTCTTCTCCTTCACTTCTTGATCTTTCCTAGCATCAGGGACTTTTCCAATGAGTCGTCTGTTCCCATCAGATTTGAATAGTTCTGTTAGGAATACCTTGCTGCTGCTGCTGCTGCTGCTGTAAGTCGCTTCAGTCGTGTCCGACTCTGTGCGACCCCATAGACGGCAGCCCTCCAGGCTCCGCCATCCCTGGGATTCTCCAGGCAAGAACACTGGAGTGGGTTGCCACTTCCTTCTCCAGGAATACCTTAGATAGTCCTAAATTTTTTACTCAGAAAATTGAAATACATATTTTTGGACAATTGTTTTTGACATAGATTTGAACTTATTTAGTATACTGTGAGTTGTCCTTTGATTTCATAAGCTGAGTAGAAATTATTGTTTTATGACAATGTTCTTGAGATATAACTCACAGACCATATAATTCACTTTTTTAAAGTGTAACTCTGAATTTTAGTACATTTGTCGATATGCACAATTATTCAGTTCAGTTCAGTTCAGTCGCTCAGTCATGTCCGACTCTTGGCGACCCCATGAATCACAGCATGCCAGGCCTCCCTGTCCATCACCAACTCCCGGAGTTCACCCAGACTCACATCCATCGAGTCAGTGATGCCATCCAGCCATCTCATCCTCTGTCGTCCCCTTCTCCTCCTGCCCCCAATCCCTCCCAGCATCAGAGTCTCTTCCAATGAGTAAACTCTTTGCATGAGGTGGCCAAAGTATTGGAGTTTCAGCTTCAGCATCATTCCCTCCAAAGAAATCCCAGGGCTGATCTCCTTCAGAATGGACTAGTTGGATCTCCTTGCAGTCCAAGGGACTCTCCAGAGTCTTCTCCAACACCACAGTTCAAAAGCATCAATTCTTTGGCACTCAGCCTTCTTCACAGTCCAACTCTCACATCCATACATGATCACAGGGAAAACCATAGCCTGGACTAGACGGACCTTTGTTGGCAAAGTAATGTCTCTGCTATTGAATATGCTATCTAGGTTGGTCATAACTTTCCTTCCAAGCAGTAAGCGTCTTTTAATTTCATGGCTGCAGTCACCATCTGCAGTGATTTTGGAGCCCCAAAAAATAAAGTCTGACACTGTTTCCACTGTTTCCCCATCTATTTGCCATGAAGTGATGGGACCGGATGCCATGATCTTCGTTTTCTGAATGTTGAGCTTTAAGCCAACTTTTTCACTCTCCCCTTTCACTTTCATCAAGAGGCTTTTTAGTTCCTCTTCACTTTCTGCCAT
This sequence comes from Bos indicus x Bos taurus, assembly GCF_003369695.1. Taxonomy (NCBI): domain Eukaryota; kingdom Metazoa; phylum Chordata; class Mammalia; order Artiodactyla; family Bovidae; genus Bos; species Bos indicus x Bos taurus. Next base: position 102,489,554 of record NC_040079.1, on the reverse strand, counting down.
AAGGGTGGTGTCATCTGCATATCTGAGGTTATTGATATTTCTCCCGGCAATCTTGATTCCAGCTTGTGTTTCTTCCAGCCCAGCATTTCTCATGATGTACTCTGCATATAAGTTAAATAAGCAGGGTGACAATATACAGCCTTGACATACTCCTTTTCCTATTTGGAACCAGTCTGTTGTTCCATGTCCAGTTCTAACTGTTGTTTCCTGACCTGCATACAGATTTCTCAAGAGGCAGGTCAGGTGGTCTGGTATTCCCATTTCTTTCAGAATTTTCCACAGTTTATTGTGATTGCTACCATCTAATTTTAGAACAGTAATATCATCCCTGAGCTCATTAATATCACTTCCAATTCTCCCCTCCTTCAACCTTTGGAAGTTTCTCAGGCAGTTTCTAACTCTAAGGATTTCTCTATTATGGACACTTTTGTAAATAGAATCAATCATATCATATGCCACGTTTTGTGAATATTTTTTCTATTACTATAATGTTTTCAAGGTTCATCATGTTTTAGTATCCATTCATGTATCAGTGACTTTTTTCTTTCAGTGTTGAGTGGCAATCCATTGTATGGATAAATTGAATTTTGTTTATCTATTCATCATGTGATAGGTAGTTTCAAATTTTTAGCAATAATGAATAATGCTGCTCTGAACATATTTATGTACTCATTTTTGTGTAGGCATATGTTTTCATTTATCTTGGGTATATGTCTAGGAATGGGATTTGTGTCATATGGTAATTCTATGTTTAGCGTTTTGAGGAACTGCCAAATGGGGTTCCAAAGGGGTTACAACATTTGCAATCACACCAGCCATGTATGGGTGCCAATTTCTGTACATCATCACTAATATTTATTAGTCTGTATTTTGCATTATAGAAATTCTAATAATATATAAAATATTTTTACTTTTTGACTGTAAAGAATGAATGAGGGGTGTATACATATATCAAAACTTATTAAAAAGTATTTATTAAATATATGCAGTTTATTGTATGTTACTTCTTAATTAAGTTGTTAACTGAGGAAGAAATTAAAACATTCATGTCAACAAAAAACAAGAGAATTGGTTTTTGGCATATGCACCCTGCAAGAAATACTTAAGGGAGTCCTTCAGGCTGAAATGAAAGGACACTAATCAATAACTCAGAAACACATAATAATATAAAGAATATTAGTAAAGATATTTTCAAACATGAGTATACTAGACAACATAAATTTATGTTGTTCATAAGTCATTTATTCTCTTACATAGCTATCAGTTCAATTCAGTCACTCAGTCATGTCTGACTCTTTGTGACTCCATGGACTACAATATGCCAAGTTTCCCTGTCCATCACCAAGTCCCGGAGCTTGCTCAAACTTACATCCATCGAGTTGGTAATGCCATTCAACCATCTCATCCTCTGTCGTCCCCTTCTCTTCCTGACTTCAATCTTTCCCAGCATCAGGTCTTTTCCGATGAGTCAGTTTTTTTGTGTTAGGTGGCCAAAGTATTGGAGTTTCAGTGTCAGTATCAGTCCTTCCAATGAACATTCAGGACTGATTTCTTTTAGAATTGACTGGTTTCATCTCCTTACAATCCAAGTGATTCTCAAGAGTCTTCTCCAACACTACAGTTCAAAAGCATCAATCCTTTGGTGTTCAGCTTTCTTCATGGGCCAACTCTCACATCCATACATGAATACTGGAAAAACCATAGCTTTGACTAGATGGAACTTTGTTGAAAAAGTAATGTCTCTGCTTTTTAATATGCTGTCTAGGTTGGTCATAACTTTTCTTCCAAGGAGTAAGTGTCTTTTAATTTCATGGCTGAAGTCATTAGCTGCAGTGATTTTGGAGCCCAAGAAAATACAGTCTGTCACTATTTCCATTGTTCCCCCATCTATTTGCCATGCATAGCTATAAATACATATAAAACTCATAACAGAGACTCACAATGCATGAAGTTAAACACAGAATTGAAGGAAGATGAACACAATTCATTGATAATAGTTGCAGGGTAAAATACCTCACTATTAGTAATGGATGTAGCAATGAGACAAAATTACAGGGAAATCTAAGACTTGAACAACATTATAAGTCAACTAGACCTAGTTGACATCTACAGAATAATCCATGCAGTGATTCCAGAATGCACAGTATTTTCAAGTTAAGATGGAACATTCTCCAGGATAGACCATATGAAATCTCAAAGCATTAAAAATGATTTAATTCACAAAGAAGTGGGTTCTTAAACCATAATGAAATGAAATTAGAAATCAATGACAGGAAGAAATTTTGGAATTTAAAAAAATATTTGGAAGTTAACACACTCCTAAATAGCTAATGAATCAAACAGGAAATTATAAGAGAATTAAGAAAATATATTGAGGTAATTGAAAATGAAAAGCCAATATTACCAAATTTATGTGATAGATGTAGCAATGTTAGGAGGGAAAATTACAACTGTAAACCCAAAGTGGGATTTATCCCAACAATGCAAGGCTATTTTCACATAAAAAGTCAATTTAATACAATATAATATTAGAATAAAGTGCAAAAGTACAAATGGTTGCATCCACTCAACCAAAAATATCAACAAAGTCCAAGATTCTTTCATAATAAGACACTAAACGAGTTCAAAATTGAGGGAAACATCTTAAACTTTATAGAGAGTATCTATGGAAAACTTGCTGCTAAATATCTTATTGAAGTATTGAGCTTCACCTCTTATATAAAAAATAAGACAATGATATTCATTCTCATTATGTATTTGCAAATTTTCCCTGGATTTTCTACTCAGGACAATTAGAGAAAACAGATTTAAAAACCATTTATATTGGAAAGGAAGAAGTAAAATGATCTCTATCATCAATGATATAATATTGTATATTATAAAACATCAGAAGTGCACACACACAGACACAAAGAGGGCTGAAAAATAATTTCAGGAAAATTGTAAGTTGTAAACTTAATACATAAAAATCAATTGTATTTCTAATCTCTATCAGTATTTGGGAAATAAAGTTAAGGAAAAATTCCATTTATAGATTTAACACATTTCCTTTTAATATCTTTATTTTTTAATATGAATTTATTTATTTAATTAGAGGCTAATTACTTACAATATTGTATTGGTTTAGCCATACATCAACATGAATCCACCACAGGTGTACACGTGTTCCCCATCCAGAAACCCCCTCACACCTCCCTCCCCGTACCATCCCTCTGGGTCATCCCAGTGCACCAGCCTCAAGCATCCTGTATCATGCATTGAAACTGGACTGTCAATTCGTTTCTCATATGATATTATACATGTTTCAATGCCATTCTCCCAAATCATCCCACCCTTGCCCTCTCCCACAGAGTCCCAAAGACTGTTCTATACATCTGTGTCTCTTTTGCTGTCTCACATACAGGGTTATCGTTACCATCTTTCTAAATTCCATATATATACATTAGTATACTGTATTGGTGTTTTTCTTTCTGGCTTATTTCACTCTGTAAAATAGGCTCCAGCTTCATCCACCTCATTAGAACTGATTCAAATGTATTCTTTTTAAAGGCTGAGTAATAATCCATTGTGTATATGTACCACAGCTTTCTTATCCATTCATCTGCTGATGGACATCTAGGTTGCTTCCATGTTCTGGCTATTATAAACAGTATTGCAATGAACATTGGGGTACATATGTCTCTTTCAATTTTGGTTTCCTCAGTGTGTGTGCCCAGCAGTGGGATTGCTGGGTCATGTGGCAGTTCTATTTCCAGTTTTTTGAGGAATCTCCACACTGTTCTCCATAGTGGTTGTACTAGTTTGCATTCCTACCAACAAGTGTAAGAGGGTTCCCTTATCTCCACACCCTCTCCAGCATTTATTGCTTGTAGACTTTTGGATGGCAGCAATTCTGACTGGCATGAAATGGTACCTCATTGTGGTTTTGATTTTCATTTCTCTTGTAATGAGTGATGTTGAGCATCTTTTCATGTGTTTGTTAGCCATTTGTATATCTTCTTTGGAGAAATGTCTGTTTAGTTCCTTGGCCCATTTTTTGATTGGGTCGTTTATTTTTCTGGAATTGAGCTTCAGGAGTTGCTTGTATATTTTTGAGATTAATTCTTTGTCAGTTGCTTCATTTGCTATTATTTTCTCCCATTCTGAAGGCTGTCTTTTCACCTTGCTCATAGTTTCCTTTGTTGTGCAAAAGCTTTTAATATTAATTAGATCCCATTTGTTTATTTTTGCTTTGATTTCTAATATTCTGGGAGGTGGGTCGAAGAGGATCTTGCTGTGATGTACGTCGGAGAGTGTATTGCCTATGTTCTCCTCTAGGAGTTTTATAGTTTCTGGTCTTAGGTTTAGATCTTTAATCCATTTTGAATTTATTTTTGTGTGTGGTGTTAGAAAGTGTCCTAGTTTCATTCTTTTACAAGTGGTTGACCAGTTTTCCCAGCACCACTTGTTAAAGAGATTGTCTTTTCTCCATTGTATATTCTTGCCTCCTTTGTCAAAGATAAGGTGTCCATAGGTGCGTGGGTTTATCTTTGGGCTTTCTATTTTGTTCCACTGGTCTATATTTCTGTCTTTGTGCCAGTACCATACTGTCTTGATGACTGTGGCTTTGTAGTAGAGCCTGAAGTCAGGTAGGTTGATTCCTCCAGTTCCATTCTTCTTTCTCAAGATAGCTTTGGCTATTTGAGGTTTTTTGTATTTCCAAACAAATTGTGAGATTGTTTATTCTAGCTCTGTGAAAAATACCATTGGTAGCTTGATAGGGATTGCATTGAATCTATAGATTGCTTTGGGTAGTATACTCATTTTCACTATATTGATTCTTCTGATCCATGAACATGGTATATTTCTCCATCTATCAGTGTCCTCTTTGATTTCTTTCACCAGTGTTTTATAGTTTTCTATATAGAGGTCTTTAGTTTCTTTAGGTAAATATATTCCTAAGTATTTTATTCTTTTCATTGCAATGGTGAATGGAATTGTATCCTTAATTTCTCTATTTTCTCATTATTAGTGTATAGGAATGCAAGGGATTTCTGTGTGTTGATTTTATATCCTGCAACTTTACTATAGTCATTGATTAGCTCTAGTAATTTTCTGGTGGAGTCTTTAGGGTTTTCTATGTAGAGGATCATGTCATCTGCAAACAGTGAATTTTACTTTTTCTTTTCCAATTTGGATTCCTTTTATTTCTTTTTCTGCTCTGATTGCTGTGGCCAAAACTTCTAAACTATGTTGAACAGTAGTGGTGAGAGAGGGCAACCTTGTCTTGTTCCTGACTTTAGGGGAAATGCTTTCAATTTTTTCACCATTGAGGATAATGTTTGCTGTGGGTGTGTCATATATAGCTTTTTTTATGTTGAGGTATGTTCCTTCTATTCCTGCTTTCTGGAGAGTTTTTATCATAAGTAGATGTTGAATTTTGTCAAAGGCTTTCTCTGCATCTATTGAGATAATCATATGGCTTTTATTTTTCAATTTGTTAATGTGGTGTATTACATTGATTGATTTGTGGATATTGACGAATCCTTGCATCTCTGGATAAAACCCATTTGGTCATGGTGTGTGATCTTTTTAATATGTTGTTGGATTCTGATTGCTAGAATTTTGTTAAGGATTTTTGCATCTATGTTCATCAGTGATATTGGCCTGTAGTTTTCTTTTTTTGTGGCATCTTTGTCAGGTTTTGGTATTAGGGTGATGGTGGCTTCATAGAATGAGTTTGGAAGTTTACCTTCCTCTGCAATTTTCTGGAAGAGTTTGAGTAGGATAGGTGTTAGCTCTTCTCTAAATTTTTGATAGAATTCAGCTGTGAAGCCGTCTGGACCTGGGCTTTTGTTTGCTGGAAGATTTCTGATTACAGTTTCAATTTCCATGCTTGTGATGGGTCTGTTAAGGTTTTCTATTTCTTCCTGGTTCAGTTTTGGGAAGTTGTACTTTTCCAAGAATTTGTCCATTTCTACCAAGTTGTCCATTTTATTGGCATATAATTGCTGATAGTAGTCTCTTATGATCCTTTGTATTTCTGTGTTGTCTGTTGTGATCTCTCCATTTTCACCTCTAATTTTATTATTTGATTTTTATCTCTTTATTTCTTGATGAGTCTGGCTAATGGTTTGTCAGTTCTATTTATCCTCTCAAAGAACCAGCTTTTGGCCTTGTTGATTTTTGCTATGGTCTCTTTTGTTTCGTTTGCATTTATTTCTGCCCTAATTTTTAATATTTCTTTCCTTCTACTAACCCTGGGGTTCTTCATTTCTTCTTTTTCTAGTTGCTTTAGTTGTGCAGTTCAGTTCAGTTCAGTCGCTCAGTCGTGTCCGACTCTTTGCGACCCCATGAATCGCAGCACGCCAGGCCTCCCTGTCCATCACCAACTCCCGGAGTTCACCCAGACTCACGTCCATTGAGTCAGTGATGCCATCCAGCTATCTCATCCTCTGTCGTCCCCTTCTCCTCCTGCCCCCAATCCCTCCCAGCATCAGAGTCTTTTCCAATGAGTCAACTCTTCGCATAATGTGGCCAAAATACTCGAGTTTCAGCTTTAGCATCATTCCTTCCAAAGAAATCTGAGGGCTAATCTCCTTCAGAATGGACTGGTTGGATCTCCTTGCAGTCCAAGGGACTCTCAAGAGTCTTCTCCAACACCACAGTTCAAAAGCATCAATTCTTCAGCATTCAGTCTTCTTCACAGTCCTACTCTCGCATCCATACATGACCCAGGAAAAACCACAGCCTTGACTAGATGGACCTTTGTTGGCAAAGTAATGTCTCTACTTTTGAATATGCTCTCTAGGTTGGTCATAACTTTCCTTCCAAGCAGTAAGCATCTTTTAATTTCATGGCTGCAGTCACCATCTGCAGTGATTTTGGAGCCCAGAAAAATCAAGTCTGACACTGTTTCCACTGTTTCCCCATCTATTTGCCATGAAGTGATGGGACCAGATGCCATGATCTTCATTTTCTGAATGTTGAGCTTTAAGCCAACTTTTTCACTCTCCACTTTCACTTTCATCAAGAGGCTTTTTAGTTCCTCTTCACTTTCTGCCAAAAGGGTGGTGTGTTCTGCATATCTGAGGTTATTGATATTTCTCCCGGCAATCTTGATTCCAGCTTGTGTTTCTTCCAGTCCAGCGTTTCTCATGATGTACTCTGCATATAAGTTAAATAAGCAGGGTGACAATATACAGACTTGATGTACTCCTTTTCCTATTTGGAACCAGTCTGTTGTTCCATGTCCAGTTCTAACTGTTGCTTCCTGACCTGCATACAAATTTCTCAAGAGGCAGGTCAGGTGGTCTGGTATTCCCATCTCTAGAATTAGGTTATTTATTGACTTTTTTCTTTTTTCCTGAGTTATGCCTGTATTGCTATGAACCTTTCCCTTAGCACTGCTTTTACAGTGTCCCACAGGTTTTGGGTTTTGTGTTTTCATTTTCATTCATTTCTATGCATATTTTGATTTTTTAAAAATTTCTCCTGTGATTTGTTGGTTATTCAGCAGCATGTTGTTAAGCCTCCATATGTTGGAATTTTTAATAGTTTTCCTCCTGTAATTGAGATCTAATCTTACTGCATTGTGGTCAGAAAAGATGCTTTGAATCATTTAATTTTTTTTTTTTTTTTAATTTACCAAGGCTAGATTTATGGCCCAGGCTGTGATCAATCCTGGAGAAGGTTCCATGTGCACTTGAGAAAAAGGTGAAATTCATTGTTTTGGGGTGAAATGTCCTATAGATATCAATTAGGTCTAACTGGTCTATTCAATCATTTAAATTTTGTGTTTCCTTGTTAATTTTCTGTTTAATTGATTTATCCATAGGTGTGAGTGGGGTATTAAAGTCTCCCAGTATTATTTGTTATTGTGAATTTCCCCTTTTATACTTGTTAGCATTTGTCTTACATATTGTGGTGCTCCAATGTTGTGTGCATATATATTTATAATTGTTATATCTTCTTGGATTGATCCTTTGATCATTATGTAGTGTCCTTCTCTGTCTCTTTTCACAGCCTTTGTTTTAAAGTCTATTTTATCTGATATGAGTATTGCTACTCCTGCTTTCTTTTAGTCTCTATTTGCATGGAATATCTTTTTCCAACCCTTCTCTTTCAGTCTGTATGTGTCCCTTGTTTTGAGGGGGGTCTCTTGTAGACAACATATATAGGGGTCTTGTTTTTGTATCCATTCAGCCAGTCTTTGTCTTTTGGTTGAGGCATTCAACCCATTTACATTTAAGGTAATTACTGATAAGTATGATCCCGTTGCCATTTACTTTATTGTTTTGGGTCGAGTTTATACATCATTTTTGTGTTTTCTGTCTAGAGAATCTCCTTTAGCATTTGTTGGAGAGCTGATTTGGTGGTGCTGAATTCTCTCAGCTTTTGCTTGTCTGTAAAGCTTTGGATTTCTCCTTCATATTTGAATGAGATCCTTGCTGGGTACAGTAATTTGGGCTGTAGGTTATTTTCTTTCATCACTTTAGGTATGTCCTGCCATTCCCTCCTGGCCTGAAGAGTTTCTATTGAAAGATCACCTGTTATCCTTATGGGAATCCCCTTGTGTGTTATTTGTTGTTTTTCCCTTGCTGCTTTTAATATTTGTTCTTTGTGCTTGATCTTTGTTAATTTGATTAATATGTGTCTTGGGGTGTTTCGCCTTGGGTTTATCCTGTTTGGGACTCTCTGGGTTTCTTGGACTTGGTTGATCATTTCTTTCCCCATTTTAGGGAAGTTTTCAACGATTATCTCCTCATGTATTTTCTCATGGTCTTTCTTATTGTCTTCTTCTTCTGGGACTCCTATGATTTGAATGTTGAGGCATTTAACATTGTCCTGGAGGTCTCTGAGGTTGTCTTCATTTCTTTTAATTCTTTTTTCCTCTCTGATTCATTTATTTCTACCATTCTATCTTCTACTTCACTAATCTTATCTTCTGCCTCTGTTATTCTACTATTTGTTCCCTCCAGAGTGTTTTTTTTAATCTCATTTATTGCATTATTCATTGTATATTGACTCTTTTTTATTTCTTCTAGGTCCTTGTTAAACCTTTCTTGCATCTTCTCAATCCTTGTCTCCAGGCTATTTACCTGTGATTCCATTTTGTTTTCTAGATTTTGGATCATTTTCACTATCATTATTCCAAATTCTTTATCAGGTAGATCCCCTATCTCTTCCTCTTTTGTTTGGTTTGGTGGGCATTTATCCCGTTCCTTTACCTGCTGGGTATTCCTCTGTCTCTTCATCCTGTTTATATTGATGTGTTTGGGGTGGCCTTTCTGTATTCTGGCAGTTTGTGGAGTTCCTTTTATTGTGGAGTTTCCTTGCTGTGGATGAGGTTGCATGGGTGGCTTGTCAAGGTTTTCTGGTTAGGGAAGCTTGTGTCGGTGTTCTGGTGGGTGGAGCTAGATTTCTTCTCTCTGGAGTGCAATGAAGTGTCCAGTAACGAGTTATGAGATGTCAATGGGTTTGGAGTGACTTTGGGCAGCCTGTATATTGAAGCTCAGGGCTGTGTTCCTGTGTTGCTGGAGAATTTGTGTGGTATGTCTTGCTCTGGAGCTTGTTGGCCCTTGGGTGGTGCTTGGTTTCAGTGTAGGTATGGAGGTGTTTGATGAGCTCCTGTTGATTAATGTTCCCTGGAGTCAGGAGTTCTCTGGTGTCCTCAGGATTTGGACTTAAGCCTCCTGCTTCTTGTTTTCAGTCTTATTTTTACAGCAGCTTCAAGACTTCTCCATCTATATAGCACCATTGATAAAACATCTAAGTTAAAGATGATAATTTTCTCCACAGTGAGGGACACCCAGAGAGTTTCACAGAGTTAAGTGGAGAAGAGAAGAGGGAGGAGGGAGATAGAGGTGACCAGGATGAGATGAGGTGGAATCAAAAGAGTAGAGAGCAAGCTAGCCAGTAATCACTTCCCTATGTGCGCTCCACAGTCTGGACTGCTCAGAGATGTTCATGGAGTTACACAAAGAAGAGAAGAGGGAGGAGGGAGACAGAGGTGGCCAGGAGGATAAAGGGGGGAATCAAAAGTAGATAGACAGATCCAGCCAGTAATCAGTTCCCTAAGTGTTCTCCACTGTCTGGAACACACAATGAGATTCACAGAGTTGAGTAGAGAAGAGAAGGTGGAGGGAGGAGATAGAGGCGACCTGGTGGAGAAAAAGGAGAGTTCAAAGGGGGAGAGAGCAGTCAAGCCAGTAAACCTGCTCCCAAGTAAAAATAGGTACTGAAGATTGGGTTCTTAAAGATACACAATTGATAAAAAATATCAAAAAGCAAAGATTAAAAATCTAGAGTAGATTTTGGATTTTCAAAAATACAATATTAAAGAAAAAAAAGAAAAACAAAGTCACAAAAATTATGAAATATATATATATGAAGTTTGCTTTAAAAAATAGGGTCTTTTTTTTTTTGCAAAGTAATAGTAGGTTATAAAAATGAAACTTAAAGGAGTAATAGAGGAATTAAAAATAAAAAAAATAAAGAATGATAGTAAAAATAGTAAAAATATATCTAGAACTTTCTCTGGTGTTGTTGTGGGCAGTGTGGGGTCAGTTCATTTTCGGATAGTTCCTTGATCTGGCTTATATTTCTCAAGATCTATAGGCCCCTTCCTATGTGGTTGGTACTAACGACAGGGTTTTAATCTATTGCACCTGTCACTTCCAAGGAAGTTCCCTCTGTTTTAGCTTCTTCTGTTTGCTGGTCTCTTCAGTGTCTGATTTCTGCCCTGACACAAGGGGGTGGTGGTGGACACTTTTTTAGGCTCACTGTTCAGTCGTGCTGTGGGGAGGGAGGGACGCTGCAAACAAATAACACTGGCGTGTGCTCGCACTATCTCAGCCACACTGGGTTTGCCCCTGCTCACGGCGTGTGTGCTTTCCCTGTCTACACTGCTCAGGCTCTAGGTTGCTCTGCCAGGAACTGTCTGAGGCCAGCCCTGGGCTGTATGCACCTCCCAGGTCTAAGCTGCTCAGGTTCAGGTACTCAGGTAGTCCTCAGAGGCACTGACTCAGTTGGGCCTGCATTTTGTGTCCTTCCCAGGTCCGAGCAGCTCAGGTGACTGGGTGTTTGGTGAGTGTGGTTGCTGCAACTTATCACCTCCCCTGTTCCTGCCGCTCAGTTTTCTGCGTGTACAATTAGCGCACCTTCTCAGGCAGATGTTGACCATCCAGAATTCCAAGAAGTCTTGGTTAGCAATGAAGCCTGCTTGCAGTTTGGTAGATAATGCCTCTCTGGGGCCACAATTGCCCGCTTTGGGCTCTGGCCGCCCTCGCCCGCCTGTCACCAGAGGGGGATAGGCCAGTCTGCAGCCAGCTAGCTCTGCTCAGTCCTTTGTTCTGTGAGTGGGCCTGGCGATGTCTTATGTTAGGGCTTTTCCTGTGGTAGCTATCCCACAGTCTGGTTTGCTAGCCCAAGTTAGTTCACTCAGATTGCCCTTGGGGCATTCAGGCCCGGTCCGTACTCTAAGCAATGCAGCCCATGCCTCCCTGCCCAGCCCCCGCTTGCTAGTGGTGGGTGCAGGCGTCTGTGCTGCTTCTCTGCTGGGGAAGTTACCATTGGGCACATAATCTGTGGGTTTTAATTAATTCTTTATTTTTCCTCCTGGTTATGTTGCCCTCTGTGGTTCCAAGGCTTGCCACAGACTCGGCAGTGAGAGTGTTTCCTGGTGTTTGGAAACTTCTCTCTTTTTTAAGACTCCCTTCCCAGGACGGAGCTCCATCCCTACCTGTTTTGTCTCTCTTTTTGTCTTTTATATTTTTCCCCACCTCCTTTCAAAGACAATGGGCTGCTTTTCTGGGTGCCTGACGTCCTCTGCCCTAGCATTCAGAAGTTGTTTTGAGGAATTTACTCAGCGTTCAAATGTTCTTTTGATGAATCTGTGGGGGAGAAAGTGGTCTCCCCGTCCTATTCCTCCAACATATTAGGACAGCTCCTCCCTATTAATATCTTTAATACAAAGCAAAGTTCTTAGAGAAATGCAAGAGGCTCAGAATATCCAAAACACACTTTAAAAAAATAGTAAAATGTGTGTTTGATAAGTCTTTAGCCAGGCTCATCAAGAAAAAAAAAAAAAGAGAACACAAATAAAATTAGAAATGAAAAAAGATTAATTACAAATTATATCACAGAGATTTAAAAAAAATCATAAGAGAATACTTTGAAGAGTTATATGCCAACAAATTGGACAACACAAAGAAATGGATAAATTTGTAGAAACATAGTTTTCCAGGACAAAAATCAGGAGAAAAAGTAGACTATCCTGAGCACCAGTAGTGAAATTGAATTTCTTTTAAAACATGTGCATATCTACTATTCCATTAACCTATAAATCTCATTTCTAGAAATCAAGGATATGTACAAATATATAGGCATGGACTAGAATGTTACCTCCTGTGTTGTTTGTATTGCAATGTTGGAAAAAAGTCATCTAGTAAAGGGCTTCCTAGGTGGCACAGTGGAAAAACCCAACTGCCTATGCAGGAGATAGAGGAGACACAGATTCTGGGTAGAGATCCCCTGGAGAAGGAAATGGCCAAACCCTCCTGTATTTTTGCCTAGAAATCCCAGACAGGGGAGTCTGGTGGGCTACTGTCTTTGAGGTTGCAAAGAGTCAGACATGACTGAGCGCCTGAGCATGCATGCATCTAATAAACATTAATATATTCAAAAGATTAAAAACAGAAAACGTGTGAAAACTAACACTTCCTAATTGCAAAACTTATTACAAAGCTTCAATAATCAAGGCAGTAGGGTGTTAGCATACGGATGGACAGAGATCAGTAACATAAAATTAAGAGTCCAGAAATAAAACCAAATATTTGTGGACAGATTATGTCTGAAGAAACAAGAAGAAAAGAAATCTAAAAGAGGAGAAATTAATGTAATTGAAAGCAGGCAACCAATAGACAATCAACAAATTTTAAAAAGCTAGTTCTTTGGAAATAAAAATAAATTCAATAAAACCTTTCAGGCTAATCAAAAGGACAGAATTTGGGGAGGGGAGAGAAAGATATCAATTACTAGTGTCAGAAATAAGAGGAGGTAATTAGTCATGATCCCATGGGCATTATTAAAGGATAAAAAAGGAATATAATAAACAGCACTATGACCTCAAATCTGTAACTTTAATGAAATATATAAATCTCTTGAAAGATTCTAACAAACAAACTCACAGAAGGAGAAACAAATGTCATCTAAATAGGCCCATAAAATTTGAAAGAAGTTAAATCACTTCCTTTAAAGAAACTATAAGGCCCAGATGGTTTTGCTGGTCAAATATTATATTATTTTGCTAAGAGTACTTCACACAGACCTACTTTTTAAGCAGGTTTTTAAGTTTACAATATGGTCTATTATCTATAGACATGGTGTTGTACAGCAGACCTCTAGAACTTGCTCATTTTTCATAACTAAAACTGTATACCTGTTGATTAGAGACACTCTATTCCCTCTTCCAGTCCTGGGTTAGCATCATTCTATTATTTGCTTCTATGAACTGAGTATTTCAGATACTTAATATACATGGAATCATGCAGTATTTGTGTGTATGTGTGTGGACTAGCTTATTTCATTTAGGCTAATGCCTTCAAAATTTCATTTATGTTGTCACATATTGCAAGATTTCTTTCTTTTCAAAGACTAATCTTCTGTTGTATTTCTTTGCTGCATTTTTCAAATCATCCATTATGGAGATTAGGGTTATTTTTTACAGCTTGGTTATCGTGAAGACTAATGTAATGAACATGAGTGTGCCAATACCTCTATGAGATTCTGATTTCAGTTCTTTTGGAAAAATACCCAAAAGTGAGATGGCTAGATCATATAGTATTTTTAACCTTTTGCTAACCTTCCACACTGTTTTTGCTTCTAAGCGTAACAATTTTGCTTTCCCACCAATAGTGTACAAGGCTCCGATTTTTTCATTTCCTCAATAACACTTGTTATCTTTTGCTTAGCAGATAAAAGCCTTCCTAACAGGTATGTGGTGATGTCTCCTTATGATTTTTGATTTATATTTTCCTGATGATTAGTAATATTGAGAATCTTTTCATTTATTTGTTGACCATGCACCTGTTGACCATTTGTACAACTAATATCTCAGTTTGAATACTAAGTAGCAGCAATTTGAACTAAACTTTGATTCCAACTGAGATATTAGTTGTACAAATGGTCAACAGGTGTATGTTTAACAAATAAATGAAAAGATTCTCAATATTACTAATCATCAGGAAAATATAAATAAAAAATCATAAGGAGACATCACCACATACCTGTTAGTAGTATATAAAAACCTTGCTCCAATTATAGATCAGTTTTCTCTTACTCCCTTGTGCTATTAATGTTAAGCAAAATATATCTTTATATACCACAATTCCATCAACATAATTTTTAAATCATTCTTTTATTCAACTGCTTTTTAAATTATATGGAAGAAAAGATATAAAAAGAAAAGCATATAATTTGTACTGTGTTTTGTGGAGATCCAACCAGTCCATTCTGAAGGAGATCAGCCCTGGGATTTCTTTGGAAGAAATGATGCTAAAGCTGAAACTCCAGTACTTTGGTCACCTCATGCAAAGAGTTGACTCATTGGAAAAGACTCTGATGCTGGGAGGGTTTGGGGGCAGGAGGAGAAGGGGACGACAGAGGATGAGATGGCTGGATGGCATCACTGACTCGATGGGCGTGAGTCTCAGTGAACTCTGGGAAATGGTGATGGACAGGGAGGCCTGGCGTGCTGCGATTCATGGGGTCGCAAAGAGTCGGACACGACTGAGCAACTGATCTGATCTGATCTGATCTTAGCTATACTCTTCATTTCTCCAGATGGATCTGAGATGCTATTTACTGTCCTTTAATTTCAACCCAAAGGAAGAATCCCCATTAGTGTTTCTCAAATGGCAAGTCTACTAGCAGAGAATTCTGTCCGTTTTGCTTATCCAAGAGTGTCATATTTTCTTCTCATTTTAAAGTATATTTTTGCTATAGATTTCTTGATTGACATTCTTTGAGCCCTCTGAATGTGCCATCCCAGTCTTTTGGCCTCCTTAAGTTTTGATGAGACATCAGATATCGACCTTATTGGGGAAATACTTGTACATGATGAGTTACTTCTCTCTTGCTTCTTTTAAGTTTCTTTGTCTTATGCTTTTAATAGCATGACTATGATGTAACTAGTTGTTGATCTCATTGAATGTATTCTACTTGGATTTGATCAGCTTCTTGTATGTGCAAATTAGCTTTTCATCAGTGTGTGAAAGTTGTTTTTTTCTTTTTTTCTTTTTCTCAGGCTGGATCATCTCTATTGTCTTATGTTTTTATATCCGAGTTTTCTACTACCAGTTTAAATATGTTGTTGAGCCCAGATAGTATATTTTTAGTAAGACTTATTATACTCTCCAACTCAAGAAGTTCTATTTTGTCTTTTTCTGTAATTTCTATTTTTAATCATATAAAATATTTGAAGAGAATTCATTTTCCTGCTTTTTAAAACTTTTAGACACAATTTTCTCAATTTCTTTGAACATACTTATAAATTAACTTCAATTCTTTTTCTTGTAAGTTCAGTCTCTGGACTTCCTCAGGGACAATTTCTTTTGGCTGATTTTTCCCCCTGGGTATGATGCATATTTTGTTATTTCTTTGTGGTTCTCACTTTTTTGTTGTTGAATGCTGGACTTCTAAAAGAACATGATGTGACAAACCCAGAAATCAAATTCTCCACTTTCTTCCCACAATGTTTTGTATATGTTATTGCAATTTGTTTCTTAGTGATTTTCCTGAAACCATTCTGTAAAGTCTGTGTTCTTTGTGGTATTTGGCCAACTGATATCTCTGCTCACTTAGCTTGCTGCTGCTGCTGCTGCTGCTAAGTTGCTTCAGTTGTGTCCGACTCTGTGTGACCCCATAGACGGCAGCTCATCTGGTTCCCCCATCCCTGGGATTCTCCAGGCAGGAACACTGGAGTGGGTTGCCATTGCCCTCTCCGGCTCACTTAGCTTAGTAGTCATCTAATGATTAGACATATATAGTGTTTAGTTCTTTGAACTAATAAATTTACTGACATTTGCCATAGAAGTCTGTATATGTTTCAGGGCAGGCTTTCAACACTGTGATGGTTTACAACACTTCCTTCATTTCTTCCTTGTGAAGAGGCTGACAGTAACAGAAGATGAACGATTAGGGTCTTTTGTAGACTTTCTTGGACGTGTGCACACCTGTTTACATTTTGGTGGCCTTCCAGTATCCCCAGACATGTGTGAGAACTTTCAGACACCCCTCTCAGGCTTTTCATTCTCCAGACCATCCGTTAAATTTTATTAACCTCTTGCTATCCCAACTGCTTTCACCAGCTCAAACATCAGCATAATTGAACAATTTTCTCTGTTTGTTTTCACCCTGAATATAGTGCTTTTCTTACAGAGTAAGTTCTGAGCCAAGTCACATGAAAACAAACTCTGAGAATAGAGCTTTTCTAGAGAAATGAAATTTTTTCTGGGTAGGCACTTTTTGGAGAGTTGCAAGCACATTATTTTCCCTCTAGGCAAAGAGGAAAATTAACTGTTAATCTACTGGAGTTCATAGATAAAATGATTGCATACTCTTGATTTTCAAGGCTACTATGGAGCTAGGGAGAGATAGAAGTAAAAATACCACCAAGCTTTGTTATTTCTGAATCTTTTTTTTTTTTTTAAATAAACTCTCCTTGGGTTATTGTAAGACTGGTTAATTTCCAGGGTTTGTAAAAGTTGATGTAGAAAATTATTTCCAGTATTTTTACCGCTTTTATGGAGAAGCAAATTTTTGGAAGTGCTTACTCTATCATTTGGAAAGTGCTTCTAAAATATTTTTTATACTTAAAATCCTCCAATGGATATATTCTTTCATTCAGTTTTAGATATGAATGCTGTATTTTCTGAGTGATTCCTGAAATATATGTTGATTCACTTTTAAGGCAATTTATTCCATACCATTATATGCCATAATGACATCTGTTGTAGTAAAGTCAGACAGGACAATACATAAATCATTGATATTTCCTGGATTCCATGCTGTAACTTAGAAATATCAGCAATGCTTCATTGATTTGGATATTTCAGTTCTCCAAACATAAGGGAAGCTGCTAATATTAAACAACTGTTTACATCTTCTCTTAGGATGACAAATTATTTTTTAAGTGCCCCAGAGTGAAAAGCACTTCCTTTTAAAGATGGCATTACAAAAACAAAATGAGAGCCGTATTTCTATGCCACAGTTAATAGCATCACAGGAAAATGCATGAGAGTGTTTGTAGAGGGAAGAAACCGAAGAGCACAGGTTGAGAGATGAGAACATCCTGCACCCCATTTGTATTCAGTCTTAGTGCCAGAAAAGCCACCTTCATTATTTGTGTCTGCTGTGTACCAAACATCACCTGGACTGTTTCACACTGAATTGTTTCTTGGTCATCTTAGAAGAATTCTGAATATTTAACCAGATAAACAATATCCATTTTATCAGTTCTGTCTCCTAATTACTTTCACCCTTACTAATGGACAAAAAATGTCCTAAGGCTATGAATCTGCAAGTACTAGATGCAGTAGTAATTCTGCATAATCTAATGTACTGGGCAGTGACTGCATTAAGAAATTGGAAACAGATTAGGGCACAAATTGGAGGGTTTTATATCCACATCTATCTGCATAATAATCAAATATTCTACTCATGAACTCAAAGGAACTTCTAGAAACGAAGAAACCAAAGCAATGACATATGTTCAGAAATTTAGTTGCTTTGAAATAAGTATAATAAAATGATTAAAGCAGAGGATGAAGAGAGGGCTTGAAAAAAAGGACTCTTCTCCCTAAGGAACTATTTTCAAATAAGCAGTATTTTTTATCTTGTGCTGATATCTATAAGAATAATAGCAGCTTGAGCCTAGTGAAAATTTTGAGTTAATGTAACTGACTTTAATGCAGTAAAAATCGAACCAAAGTGCTGCTAAAAATGCAGGAAAAAATGAAGATAACTCAACAAATATTTAGCAAATACCTAGCATGTACAGGTGAAGGACTGCAGCATTATTCAAATCTTTGAAGAATTTAGACATGAATACAACCTAGGAATCATTGCCTCTCTAAAGCAGTCCTTAACTTGAGGATACTTCTTGAAATGATCATATGTATGACACAGTGGTAATTATTTTATTCCTCCTAGAATTCTCCACCTGAGATTTGCTATCTCTCCATTTGTTCATTGTCTAGTAATGTTTATAAACTACTTTAAAATGCATGGGTTAGTTAGGATAAATGCCAGGTATTAAAAACATCAACCAAGTACAAAATAAAAAGCGAATTATTGAATTCATTGATTTGAGATATTAGTAATAAATTCAATGAAGCAATTTGAGTAAAACTGTGAAAGTAGATATTAGATAACACTCAGGTAAGAAGAATGTGAATATAAAAACAATATTGTTGTTGTTGCTCAGTCACTAAGTTGTGTCTAAATCTTTGCAGCCCCATAGGTGTAGCAACCCAGGCTTCCCTGTCCTTCACTGTCTTCCAGAGTTTGCTCAAACTCATGTCCAGTGAGTTGGTGGTGCCATCCAACCATCTCATTCTCAGTCATACCCTTCTCCTACTGCTTTCAGTCTTTCCCAACATCAGGGTCTTTTCCAATGAGTCAGTTTTTCTTATCAGGTGGCCAAAGTATTGAAGCTTCAGTATCAGTCCTTGTAATTGAATATTCAGAGCTGATTTCCTTTAGTATTGACTGGATTAATCTCCTGGCTGTCCAAGGGACTCTCAAGAGTCTTCTCTAGTACCACAGTTCAAAAGTGTCAGTTCTTTAGCATTCATCTTCTTTATTCAGTTCAGTTGCTCAGTTGTGTCTGACTCTTTATGACACCACGGACTGCAGCAGGCCAGGCTTCCCTGTCCATTGCCAACTCCCTGAGTTTACTCAAACTCATGTCCATTGAGTCCGTGATGTCATTCAACCATCTCATCCTATGTCATCCCCTTCTCCTCCTGCCTTCAATCCTTCCCAGCATCAGGGTCTTTAACAATGAGCCAGTTCTTCACAGCAGGTGGCCAAACTGTTGGACTTTCAGCTTCAGCATCAGTCCTTTCAATGAATATTTAGGACTGATTCCCTTTAGGATGAACTGGTTGGATCTCCTTGCAGTCCAAGGGACTTTCAAGAGTCTTCTCCAACACAACAGTTCAAAAGCACCAATTCTTCGGTACTCAGCTTTTTTTATAGTTCAACTCTTACATCCATAATGACTACTGGAAAAACCATAGCTTTGACTAGATGGAACTTTGTCATCAAAGTTATATCTCTGCCTTTTAACACACTGTCTAGGTTGGTCATAACTTTTCTTCCAAGGAACAAGTGTCTTTTAATTTCATGGTTGCAGTCACCATCTGCAGTGATTTTGGAGCCCAAGAAAATGAAGTCTCTCACTCTTTCCATTGTTTCCCCATCTGTTTGCCATTAAGTGATGGGACCAGATGCCATGATCTTTTTCTTTTGAATGTTGAGATTTAAATTGGCTTTTTCATTCTTTTCTGTCACCTTCATCAGGAGACTCTTTAGTTCCTCTTTGTTTTCTACCATTACAGTGGTATTATCCATATATTGAGGTTTTTGATATTTCCCCAGGCAACCTGGATTTTAGCTTGAGTAATTCAGTCTGTCATTTTGTATGATGTACTCTGTATACAGGAGAAGGCAGTGGTACCCCACTCCAGTACTCTTGCCTGGAAAATCCCATGGACAGAGGAGCCTGGAGGGCTGCAGTCCATGGGGTCGCAAAGAGTCGTACATGACTGAGAGACTTCGCTTTCACTTTTCACTTTCATGCATTGGAGAAGGAAATGGCAACCCACTCCAGTGTTCTTGCCTGGAGAATCCCAGGGATGGGGGAGCCTGGTGGGCTGCCGTCTATGGGTTCACACAGAGTTGGACATGACTGAAGTGAGTTAGCAGCAGTAGCAGCAGCAGCACTCTGTATATAAGTTAAATATTCAGGTTGACAATATACAATATTGATGTACTCCTTTCCCAAATTTGAACCAGTCAGTTGTAACATGTCTGGTCCTAATTGTTACTTCTTGACTTGCATGGAGCTTTCTCAGTTCATTTCATTTCAGTTCAGTCATTCAGTCGTGTCCAGCTCTTTGAGACCCCATGAATTGCAGCATGTTAGGCCTCCCTGTCCATCACCAACTCCCAGAGTTCATTAAAACTCACGTCCATCAAGTCAGTGATGCCATACAGCCATCTCATCCCATGTCATCCCCTTCTCCACCTGCTCCCAATCCCTCCCAGCATCAGGGTCTTTTCCAATGAGTCAACTCTTCCCATGAGGTGGCCAAAGTACTGGAGTTTCAGCTTTAGCATCATTCCTTCCAAAGAACACCCAGGACTGACCTCCTTTAGAATGGACTGGTTGAATCTCCTTGCAGTCCAAGGGACTCTCAAGAGTCTTCTCCAACACCACAGTTCAAAAGCATCAATTCTTCAGCACTCAGCTTTCTTCACAGTCCAACTCTCACATCCATACATTACTACTGGACAAACCATAGCCTTGACTAGACGGAACTTTGTTGGCAAAGTAATGTCTCTGCTTTTGAATATGCTATCTAGGTTGGTCATAACTTTCCTTCCAAGGAGTAAGCGTCTTTTAATTTCATGGCTGCAATCAGGAGATAGTTAAAATGGCCTGGTATTGTCATCTTTTTAAGAATTGTCCACAGTTTGTGTGACTCACACAGTCAAAGGATGTAGCATAGTCAATGAAGTAGAGGTGGATATTTTTCTGACATTCCCTTGCTTTTCTATTATCCAACCAATGTTGGCAATTTGGTCTCTGGTTCAGGAAGTTCTCAATTTAGATACTGTTCAATCCTAGCTTGAAGGATTTTGAGCATTACCTTGCTAGCATGTGAAATGAGTGCAATTGTGAGGTAGTTTGAACATTATTTGGCATTGCCCTTCTTTGGGATTTGAATGAAAGCTGAAGTTTCCCAGTCCTGTGTCCACTGCTGAGTTTTCCAAATGTGCTGGCATATTGTGTGCAGCACTTTAATAGCATCATCTTTGAGGATTTGAAATGGCTCATCTGGAATGCCATTACCTCTGCTAGCTTTGTTCATTTTAATGCTTTCTAAAGCCCACTTGACTTCAGACTCCAGGATGTCTGGCTCTAGGTGAGTAACTTCACCATTATGGTCATCCAGGTCATTAAGACCTTTTTTTCTATAGTTCTTCTGTTTATTCTTGCCACCTCTTCATAAATTCTTCTTTCTGTTAGGTCCTTGCAATTTCTGTCCTTTATTGTGCCTATCTTTGCATAAAATGTCCTCTTGTTATCTCTAACTTTCTTAAAGAAATCTCTAGTATTCCCCATTCTGTTGGTTTCCTCTATTTTGCACTCTTCACTTAAGAAGGGTTTTCTTATCTCTCCTAGCCTTTGGAACTCTGAATTCAGTTAGGTATATCTATCCCTTTGTCCTTCAGCTTTCACTTCTCTTCTTTTCTCAGCTATTTGTAAAACCTCATCAAACAATCATTTTGCCTCCTTGCATTTCTTTTTCTTTGGGATAGTTTTGGTAACCACCTTCTATATAATTTTATGAACCTCTGTCCATAATTCTTCTGATCTAATCCCTTGAATCTATTCATCACCTCCACTGTACAATTGTAAGGGATTTGATTAAGGTCATACCTGAATGGCCTAGTGGTATTCCCTACTTCCTTCAATTTAAGCCTGAATTTTGCAATAAGGATCTCATGATCTGAGTCACAGTAACTCCAGGTTTTGTTTGTTTTCACTGACTGTGTAGAGCTTCTCCATCTTTGGCTGCAAAGAATATAATCAATCTAATTTTGGTATTGGCCATCTTGTAAGGTCTACATGTAGAGTCATCTCTTGTGTTGTTTGAAGAGGATGTTTGCTATGACCAGTGTGTTCTTTTGACAAAACTCTGTTAGCCTTTGCTCTGTTTCATTTTCTACTCTAAAGCCAAACTTGCCTGTCACTCTGGGTATCTCTTAACTTTCTGCTTTTGCCTTCCAATTCTCCTTTTTTGGTGTTCAGTTCAGTTCAGTTCAGTCACTCAGTCATGTCTGACTCTTTGCGACCCCATGAATCGTAGCACACCAGGCCTCCCTGTTCGTCACCAACTCCCTGAGTTTACCCAATTTCATGTCCATCGAGTCAGTGATGTCATCCAGCCATCTCATCCTCTGTTGTCCCCTTCTCCTCCTGCCCCCAATCCCTCCCAGCATCAGGGTCTTTTCCAATGAGTCAACTCTTTGCATGAGGTGGCCAAAGTATTGGAGTTTCAGCTTCAGCATCAGTCCTTCCAATGAACACCCAGGACTGATCTCCTTTAGAATGGACTGGTTGGATCTCCTTGCAATCCAAGGAATTCTCAAAAGTCTTCTCC
This sequence comes from Bos indicus x Bos taurus, assembly GCF_003369695.1. Taxonomy (NCBI): domain Eukaryota; kingdom Metazoa; phylum Chordata; class Mammalia; order Artiodactyla; family Bovidae; genus Bos; species Bos indicus x Bos taurus. The sequence goes on along the minus strand of NC_040079.1, from coordinate 102,467,118 downwards.
AACACCACAGTTCAAAAGCATCAATTCTTTGGCACTCAGGTTTCTTCACAGTCCAATTCTCACATCCATACATGACCACAAGAAAAACCATAGCCTTGACTAGACGGACCTTTGTTGCCAAAGTAGTGTCTCTCCTTTTTAATATTTTGTCCAGGTTGGTCATAACTTTCCTTCCAAGGAGTAAGTGCCTTTTAATTTCATGGCTGCAATCACCATTTGCAGTGATTTAGTTCTAGGTAAAACATGGTCCACTGGAGAAGGGAATGAACAAACCACTCCAGTATTTTTGCCTCAAGATCCCAAGAAGCAGTTTCAGCAGGCACAAAGATATGACACCAGAAGATGAGCCCCCTAGTTGGTAGGCATCCAATATGATACTAAGAGCAAAGAAATAGCTCCAGAAAGAAGAGGCTGGGCCAAAACTGAAGTGATGCTCAGTTTTGGATGTGTCTGGTGAAAGTAAAGTGCACTGCTGTAAAGAATAATATTGCATAGGGACCTGGAATTTTAGGCCATGAAATAAGGTAAATTGGACATGGTCAAGCAGAAGATTCTTTGGCATTGCCTTTCTTTGGGATTGGGCTGAACACTGACCTTTTCCAGTCCTGTGGCCACTGCTGAGTTTTCCAAATTTGCTGGCATATTGAGTGCAGCACTTTCACAGCATCATCTTTTAGGATTTGAAATAGCTCAACTGGAATTCCATCACCTCCACTAGTTTTGTTCATAGTGATGCTTCCTAAGGTCCACTTGACTTCGCATTCCACGATGTCTGGCTCTAGGTGAGTGATCATACCATCTTGATTATCTGGGTCACAAAGATCTTTTTTTGTATAATTGTTTTGTGTATTCTTGCCATTTCTTCTTAATATCTTCTGCTTCTGTTAGGTTCATACCATTTCTTTCCTTTATTGTGCCCATCTTTGCATGAAAAGTTCCCCTGGTATCTCTAATTTTCTTGAAGAGATCTCTGATGTTTTCCATTCTATTTTTTTTTCTTTATTTCTTTGCATTGATCACTGAGGAACTCCAGATGTTCAAGCTGGTTTTAGAAAAGGCAGAGGCACCAGAGATTAAATTGCCAGCATTGGTTGGATCATCAAAAAAGTAAGAGAGTTCCAGAAAAAAACATCTACTTCTGCTGTATTGACTATGCCAAAGCCTTTAACTGTGTGGATCACAACAAACTGTGGAAAATTCTTCAAGAGATGGGAATACCAGACCACTTGACCTGCTTCCTGAGCAATTTGTATGCAGATCAAGAAGTAACAGTTAGAACTGGACATGGACCAACAGACTGGTTCCAAATCAGGAAAGGAGTACACCAAGGCTGTATATTGTCACCCTGCTTATTTAGCTTATCTGTAGAGTATATCATGACAAATGCTGGACTGGATTAAGCATAAGCTAGAATCAAGTTTGCAGGGAGAAATATCAGTAACTTCAGATATGCAGATGACACCACGCTTATGGCAGAAAGCAAAGAACTAAAGAACCTCTTGATGATAGTGAAAGAGGAGAGAGAAAAAAGTTGGTGTAAAACTCAACATTTAGAAAGGTAAGATCATGGCATCTGGCCCCATCATTTCATGGCAAATAGATGGGGAAACAGTGATAGACTTTATTTTTTGTCTTCCAAAATCACTGCAGATGGTGACTGCAGCCATGAAATTAAAAGAAGCTTGCTCCTTGGAAGAAAAGTTATGACCAACCTAGACAGCTTTTAAAAAGCAGAGACATTACTTTGCTGACAAATGTCCATCTAGTCAAAGCTATAGTTTTTCCAGTAGTCATGTATGGATGTGAGTGTTGGACTATAAAGAATGCTGAGCACTGAAGAATTGACTCTTTTGAACTGTGGTGTTGAGGAACACTCTTGAGAGGCCCTTGGACAGCAAGGAGATCCAACCAGTCTATCCTAAAGGAAATCAGTCCTGAATATTCATTGGAAGGACTGATGCTGAAGCTGAAATTCCAATACTGAGGCCACCTTATGCAAAGAACAGACTCATTTGAAAAGACCCTGATGCTGGGAAAGATTGTAGGTGGGAGGAGAAGGGGACAATAGAGGATGAGATGCTTGGATGGCATCACTGACTCAATGGACATGAGTTTGAGTAAACTCCGGGTGTTGGTGATGGACAGGGAGGTCGGAGTCCTGTAGTCCATGGGGTTACAAAGAGTTGGACATGACTGAGTGACTAAACTGAACCAAAGCAGAAGATGGCAAGAGTCAGCATGAACATCTTAGAAATCAGTGAACTAAAATGAATGGGAATGGACAAATTGAATTCAGGTGACCATTATATCTACTTCTGTGGGCAAGAATTTCTTAGAAGAGATGGAATGTCCTCATAGTCAACAAAAGAGTCTGAAACACAGTACTTGTGTGCAGTTTCAAAAATGACATTATGATCTCAGTTCATTTCCAAGGCAGATCTTTCAACATCACATTAATCCAAGTTTGTGCCCCTACCACTAATGCCAAAGAAACTGAAGTTGAATGTTTCGATGAAGACCTACAAGACTTTCTAGAACTAACACCAAAAGAATAGTATAGAAAACATGTAAACATGATTATTTGAACATTTTGCTATATAATATGATAAATAATATTATACTTTAAATAGGTAAAGGGGTCAATTAAAAACAAATTAGACCATCCATACTGTATAGATCCCAGCAAAGTGCCAGACACAAAGAAGTTGTCAAGAAATGGTTGATGTGTTTGCGACTATTGGTTATCATGAGTTAAAAGACAAGATACGTTTTAGGTTGCTTTATAGGGGATAATTAGGTTAATAGGTAGTGGTCATATAAATGCATACCTGAATCCATTTTAGTACAAACTTAAAGGATTCAAACTTAAAAAGAAAACACAAAACACAATGTGGCCTTGAGGAAAGAATGTAGGCTTCACATGAGGATGAAACATGCCCAGGATGAGGCCATAATGATGACATTTTCCTAACTCAATGTAACTTTGGTTGAGTAGTGTGGCCTTCTTGAGCTTCAGATTTATCATTTGTGAAATTAAATCTATTTAGAAAATCAGTAATATAAGCCATGTGAAATATCACGGAAAACTTACTGGCATATAGCAGGCAATTGATAACTGTAGGCAATTGATATTTTTCCTCTTGCAAATTAGAAAAGTCTTTACTGGAAGTTCTCAAGTTGAGATGAGTTGTTATTATGTTGGAAAATATGGATGGCTTCAATGTGTACTTCGAACTTATATCTTAGGACCCTTTGATGAAGTGTCTGGCATTGTTAAAGTTCTCACACTAGCAAAGAGAGTGAGAACTGATATTAGAACTGAGAAATACTGATTCTGAATGCATGTTCCTTTCATGCCATATCTAGGCTGTACAAAAATATATCATTCAGAGAATTTTTTTTTCAACAGTGATATCACAGTAGCATAATTATTACAAACATAAAATCAACTTACTAGAAAGGACATTTTTGTTGACTGAAACTTCCCCCTTCCTCTTGTTAAGGCACAAGTTTCTGAAATTCAACATAAAAAAAAAAATCTCCAGTTATATGTTACTTTTAATCCATATTTCTTTTCTTTGGAAAAGAGAATCATTGGATGTTATTCAATCATTTCTAAAGCTTATTGGTTTCTCTAAGTATTTGAATCAATCATTTGTTTGAAAAAAATAATGTATTAAATTAAGCAACTGAAATATGAAACATTTTAAAAAGGAACAGCATTGAAAGGGCTTGTATTTTCCCACTTTCTTTGGACTGTATACACATATGTGTGCACTTGTGTATGCACACACACACACACACAGGACTATTAAATTGGATGTTAAAATTTTATGCATTTTTCCAAAATTTGCAAGTCTGAAAGCTAGATGGTTACTGTAATCCTTAGTTATATGATGATCTCTGGGTCCTTTTGTTATTAAGTATAATAAGATATCTTTATTCCTAGGATGAGGCCTCCTGCCAAATGACTTTGAAGTATTATCAACTGTTTGGGGATTTTTTTTTTTTTAATCTTATCTGAAAAGTAGATTTAGAGCTTTCACCTGGTAAACTCAAATATGAAATCACACTTACCTTTCAGGGAAAGATTTAAAAAATGCAAATACCTCACAGTAGTGAATAATTTTAAAGACACACTTCTCTGCCATGTTTGAATCCCTTTGCAGGAGCAACTTTTAGTATTGGGGCTTTGATTCTTACCCTTCAACTATCAAACCTACAGGCTACCAGCACTTGCTCTATGTGGTGTTTAGTTTTCAGTCACTAGTCAGGGATAGATGCTATTCCATAAGGAAATAATAGATGTTTAGAAAAGAGAGTACTCAGGACAAAGAGTCACCAACATTTAGACATTTAGTGGAGGAAGACATAAAAATGCAATGGCTAAAGAGTATAGAAGTTGTGGCTTTTTTAAGGAAGAAATTGTTGTTGCTGTTTTTGTTGTTTTGCAAGTCCCAGAGTAGCCACTTATTTTTCTTCACAGTTTCATATCCTAGAGCAATTTATTACTTTTTTTTTAAACTGCAGTATAATTGCTTTACAATGTTGTGTTAATTTCTGCTGTAAAACAACACAACAACATTCATCAGCTATATTTGTGTGTGTGTGTGTGTGTGTGTGTAACCCTTTCCTCTTGAGCCTCTCACCCTTCCCTCTCACCCCTCACCCCATCCCACCTCTCTGCTCATCACACATCACGGAGCTGAGCTGCCTGTGCTATACAGTTGCTTCCTACTAGCTATCTAATTTATGCCTAATTAGCATAATGGTAGGTGGCGCTAGTGGTAAAGAATCCGCCTGCCATTTCAGGAGATTCAAGAGAGTTCTATCCCTGGGTTGGGAAAAATCCATTGGAGTAGAAAATGGCACCCCAGTCCAGTATTCTTGATTGAAAAATTCCATGGGCAGAGGAGCCTAGTGGACTCCAGTCCATGGGGTCACAAAGAGCTGGAATGACTGGGTGACTGAGCTCACAAACACACAGTATATATATGTCAATGCTACTCTCCCAGTTTGTCATCCCACCCAACCCCCCATGTCAGCAAGTCCCATTCTCTACTTCTGCATCTCTATTCTTTGCAGGAAGAAGTTTTTAATAAGGGGAAAGTGAGCAGGTCTTTCAAATGCTCATGGGAAATTATATTATACAGTATTGAAAAAATATATACAAAATACAATTTTAAAATGCAGAGTTATTTTTGTGGTGTTAAGAATTGCAGGCTGATTTAGAATTAGAAGCGATACCTGAAATATGGCTAAGGAAGTAAAGGGACCATGCTGAGTAATAATGATTCCAAACATTTTCCTGGAAAATCTGGTAGAAATAAGACTGGAAAGATGACACAGGGCTTAAAGTGGGTTTATGTTTTGTTTTTATAAGTGGCTATAAATTGATGCTTTTGAACTGTGGTGTTGGAGAAGACTCTTGAGAGTCCCTTGGACTGCAAAGAGATCCAACCTGTCCATTCTAAAGGAGATCACCCCTGGGTGTTCTTTGGAAGGAATGATGCTAAAGCTGAAACTCCAGTACTTTGGCCACCTCATGTGAAGAGTTGACTCATTAGAAAAGACTCTGATGCTGGGAGGGATTGGGGGCAGGAGGAAAAGGGGACGCCAGAGGATGAGATGGCTGGATGGCATCACCGACTCGATGGACGTGAGTTTGAGTGAACTCCGGGAAATGGTGATGGACAGGGAGGCCTGGCGTGCTGCGATTCATGGGGTCACAAAGAGTTGGACACGACTGAGCGACTGAACTGAACTGAACTGATAGGAAAAATAAGACCATGTTGAAATAGGAATGAAAAGTATTCCATATAAGGAGAAGAGTTAAAGCTTTGATGAAGAAATTCTATATGTGTTTAGATCATATGGTACAAGATCCCTGAGAATATGAGAAGAGAAGAAATATTGATTATACACTAAACAGGTTCTTATTGAGAAATGGCAGGGAGCCTCTTTCCTCTTAAAAATAAAGAAGGAAAAGAAGGCTGGTGCAGATGCAGGCAAACTTGATGACTGGGGTAGGGATTTGAGGAAAAAGCCAACTGGATGTCTCTGTTTTCTCTGAAAGTTATAAAGTGAGGGCAGTTTATGGAGACTGAGGGAATAGAACAGTGTGTGAAGGTTTGAGGAGAGCAGCAAAGATATGAGATAGTTGATGAGGAGTTTGAAAGATCCAGATGTCTGAAAAAGCCTAAAAAGATGGCCTCACAGAGTTAAGGGTCCACTTGTAGTTGATGATCATGAATTTATGGTGAAAACAATCTGTCCCATTGTCATTTCCCTTCTAACACCAAATTTGATTTTGTGAGATGGTGCTTTGGAGAGTGAACACAATGCCCACAAGTGTCAGAGTGTTAAGGATGTGTGCAAGAGAGTGACAATGATGATGGTCCATGAAATGTGTAATAAATGAGGAAGGAAACAGAGCCGGGAACAGGCCACATGATTCAGTGCAAATGGGGACCAAAATAAATTCAAGGCCTTAATGAATTTTCAGTTATTTTGCATATAAAGGATATGATCAGTGAAAGGGATATGAGAGTTGTTGATTTCAGGAGTTGAAACAGAAAGTGACAATTTTGGAGTGAAATAGACTGGATAAGAATGTCTCTAAAGATGAATAGGCAAAAGTGTTGACAGGGAGGACATTACAAAGTACCCTAGGATAATGGAAGAGGAGGATAAAGAAGACATGAAGTCAGATATAGTAGAAAAGAAAACAAATAACCAGAAAATCAATATGTAAATATATTGAAAAGAGGAGAAGGTAGTGTAACTGGACAGTATATGCCATTAAGGAGAAATGGAGCTTTTTGCATGTTTATTTTATTTTTAATACAGAAAATAATTTTCAGGAAGCCATGTTTGGTAGTGAGCAAGCACAAAGAGTCAGACATGACTGAGCAACTGAATTGAACTGAACTGAACTGAAGGCCCTGACCACATCGCCCGATCCTGTGATATATGAAATAAATAGGTACATTTGAAACATGAAGGGCAAATTTATACCATGCTAGCTGAAGAAAGAAGGTGGAAATTTAAGATGGTAATGGTATGAGGAAGATAAATGCAGAGCTACTGACATAAAATATCTCCCCATTACACCCTTCTAACTATTGTGACCATTGTATTTATCTTTTATTTAATGCTAACTGTACACCAGACATATTGCAAATGATATATTATTCTATTCTCATAGTACTATTTGCAAGTGGCTATTTTATTTCAAATTTATAGAGAAGGAAGCTAAAACTCAGAGAGTATTATTTTCCCAAAGTCACCCAGGAAGTAAATGTTACTACTGATGTTCAAACCTAGATATAGTGAACATAATTCAATCTCTAGTCAACTTAGTTGCTGTGAGGCTCAGTTTCCTCATCAGTAAAATGTAGAAAATATTAACATCTACCTCAGAGGGTATGGCTTTTCAAGTGGCAATAGTGGTAAAAAAAAAAAAAAAAAAAACTGCCTGCCAGTGCAGGAGACATAAGAGATGTGGGTTTGATCCCTGGGTCAGGAATATCGCTCTCCATCACCCTCCCTTGCCCCCCCCCACCCACCCCCCGCACCACCCCCCTCCACCACCCCCCCCCCCCCGCCCCGCCCTGCCAGCACCAGAGTAAGAAATTGCAACCCATTCAAGTCTTCTTGCCTGGAAAATTCCATGGGCAGAGAAGCCTGGTGGGCTATAGTCCCACTAGGGACTGCAAAGAGTCAGTCCCACCAGGCTACAAAGAGTCAAACACGATTGAGTGACTGAGCACACAGAAGGTGAGTTAAATGTCTAAATTACTCAGAACTGGTCATACTTAATAAATAATTGCTTAAATTATTTATTAGTGTGTAATAGTAAATATACTAATAAATACATGTTAGCAAAAATATAAACCACCTCTGAGAGGAACTACCCCACGTCCGAGGTCAGGGGCGGTGGCCAAGTGGAGCTACCCCATGTACAAGGTAAGGAGCAGCGGCTGTGCTTTGTTGGAGCAGCCCTGTAGAGATACCCCACGTCCAACATAAGAGAAACCCAAGTAAGACAGTAGGCACTGAGAGAGGGCATCAGAGTGCAGACAGACTGAAACCACAATCACAGACAACTAGCCAATCTGATCACAAGGACCACAACTTGTCTAACTCAGTGAAACTAAGCCATGCGTGTGGTGCCACCCAAATGGACGGGTCATGGTGGAGAGGTCTGACAGAATGTGGTCCACTGGAAAAGGGAATGGCAAACCACTTCAGTATTCTTGCCTTGAGAACCCCAGAACAGTATGAAAAGGCAAGAAGATAGGACACTGAAAGATGAACTCCCCAGGTTGGTAGGTGCCCAATAGGCTACTGGAGATCACTGGAGAAATAATGAAGGGATAGAACCAAAGCAAAAACAACACCAGTTGTAGATGTGACTGGTAATAGAAGCAAGGTCCAATGCTGAAAAAAGCAATATTTCATAGGAACCTGGAATGTTAGGTCCACGAATCAAGGCAAATTGGAAGCGGTCAAAGAGGAGATGGCAAGAGTGAACATCGACATTCCAAGAATCAGCAAACTAAGATGGACTGGAATGGGTGAATTTAACTCAGATGATCATTATATCTACTAATGTGGGCAGGAATCCCTTAGAAAAAATGGAGTAGCCATCATGGTCAACTAAAGAGTCTGAAATGCAGTACTTGGATGCAATCTCAAAAACGACAGAATGATCTCTGTTTGTTTCCAAGGCAAACCATTCAATTTCACAGTAATCCAAGTCTACGGCCAAACCAGTAACACTGAAGAAGCTGAAGTTGAATGGTTCTATGAAGACTGACAAGACCTTCTAGAACTAACACACAAAAAAAGATGTCCTTTTCATTATAGGGGACTGGAATGCAAAAGGAAGAAGTCAAGAAACAGCTGGAGTAACAGGAAAATTTGGCCTTGGAGTACAGAATGAAGCTGGGCAAAGGCTAGTAGAGTTATGCCAAGAGAATGCACTGGTCATAAAACACCCTCTTCCAAAAACACGAGAGAAGACTCTACATATGGACATCACCAGATGGTCAACACTGAAATCAGATTGATTATATTCTTTGCAGCCAAAGATGGAGAAACTATACAGTCAGCAAAACCAAGACCAGGAGCTGACTGTGGCTCAGATCATGAACTCCTTATTGCCAAATACAGAATTAAATTGAAGAAAGTGGGGAAAAGCACTAGACCATTCAGGTATGACCTAAATCAAATCCCTTATGATTATACAGTGGAAGTGAGAAATAGATTTAAGGGTCTAGATCTGATAGACACAATGCCTGATGAACTACAGACAGAGATTCATGACGTTGTACAGGAGACAGGGATCAAGACCATCCCCATGGAAAAGAAATGCAAAAAAGCAAAATGGCTGTCTGAGGTGGCCTTACAAATAGCTGTTAAAAGAAGAGAAGCAAAAAGCAAAGGAGAAAAGGAAAGATATAAACATCTGAATGCAGAGTTCCAAAGAATAGCAAGAAGAGATAAGAAAGCCTTCCTCAGCGATCAATGCAAAGAAGTAGAGGAAAACAACAGAATGGGAAAGACTAGAGATCTCTTCAAGAAAATTAGAGATACCAAGGGAACACTTCATGCAAAGATGGGCTCGATAAAGGACAGAAATGGTATGGACCTAACAGAAGCAGAAGATATTAAGAAGAGGTGGCAAGAATACACAGAAGAACTGAACAAAAAAGAGCTTCACGACCAAGATAATCATGATGGTGTTATCACTTACCTAGAGCCAGACATCCTGGAATGTGAAGTCAAGTTGCCCTTAAGAAGCATCACTATGAATAAAGCTAGTGGAGGTGATAGAATTCCAGTTGAGCTATTTCAAATCCTCAAAGATGATGCTGTGAAAGTGCTGCACTCAATATGTCAGCATATTTGGAAAACTCAGCAGTGGCCACAGAACTGGAAAAGGTCAGTTTTCATTCCAATCCAAAAGAAAGACAATGTCAAAAAATGCTCAAACTACCGCACAGTTGCACTCATCTCATATACTAGCAAAGTAAAGCTCAAAATTCTCCAAACCAGGCTACAGCAATATGTGAATCATGAACTTCCAGATGTTCAAGATGGTTTTAGAAAAGGCAGAGGAACCAGGATCAAATTGCCAACATCTGCCGGATCATTGAAAAAGCATGAGAGTTCCAGAAAAACATCTATTTCTGCTTTATTGACAATGCCAAAGCCTTTGACTGTGTGAATTACAATAAACTGTGGAAAATTCTGAAAGAGATGTGAATACCAGACCACCTGTTCTGCCTCTTGAGAAACCTGTATGCAGGTCAGGAAGCAACAGTTAGAACTGGACATGGAACAACAGACTGGTTCCAAACTGGACATGTAACAACAGACTCCAAATAGGAAAAGGAGTACGTCAAGGCTGTATATTTTTACCTTGCTTATTTAACTTATATGTAGAGTACATCATGAGAAATGCTGAGCTGGATGAATCACAAGCTGGAATCAAGATGGCTGGAAAAATTTTAATAACCTCTGATATGCAGATGACAGCACCCGATGGCAGAAAGTGAAGAGGAGCTAAAGAGCCTCTTGATAAAAGTGAAAGAGAAGAGTGAAAAAGTTGGCTTAAAACTCAACATCCAGAAAACTAAGATCATGGCATCCGGTCCCATCATTTCATGGAAAATAGATGGGGAAACAGTGGAAACAGTGGCTGACTTTATTTTGGGGGGCTCCCAGATCACTGCAGATGGTGATTGCAGCCATGAAATTAAAAGATATTTACTCCATGGAAGGAAAGTTATGACCAACATAGACAGCATATTCAAAAGCAGAGACATTACTTTGCCAACAAAGGTCCATCTAGTCAAGGCTATGGTTTTTTCCAGTGATTATGTATGGATGTGAGTTGGACTATAAAGAAGGCTGAACACAGAAGAACAGATGCTTTTGAACTGTGGTGTTAGAGAAGACTCTTGAGAGTCCCTTGAACTGCAAGGAGATCCAACCAGTCCATCCTAAAGGAGATCAGTCCTGGGTGTTCATTGGAAGGACTGATGTTGAAGCTGAAACTCCAATACTTTCGCCACCTGATGCAAAGAGCTGACTCATTTGAAAAGACCCTGATGCTGGGAAAGATTGAGGGAAGGAGGAGAAGGGGACGACAAAGGATGAGATGGTTGGATGGCATCACCGACTCAATGGACATGGGTTTGGTGTACTCTGGGAGTTGGTGATGGAGGCCTGACATGCTGCCATTCATGGGGTTGCAAAGAGTCGGACACAACTGAGCGACTGAACTGAACTTATCCTTTTAAAAGAATTTACTTGTATGTATGAATATATGCTAATAATCTCATTTCAGAAGTATAAAATACAGTACACCTTTTTGAGGAGATTATCCTTTTAAATAAAATTCTATATATGTAAAGTATATAGTGTGATGTTTTGATATACATATACACTGAAATGATTATTACAATCAAGCTAATTGACATGTTATTGTTAGTTTTTTTTTTTTTCTTTTTGGGACAGTTAGAACACTTAAGATCTACTTTGTTATTTGAAATAGCATCAATAAAACTGTATGACATTATGCGGAGTGAGAAAACCAGAGACTGAAAGACAAATCCTGCGTGATTCTACTTATATGTGCAAACTAAAAAGGTTAAACCCCTAAAAGTAGAAGAAAGTACAATTTGGTTGCTAGAATTTTGAGAGTGGAGATATTGGTCAAAGTGTACAAAATTTCTGTTTTGCAGGATGAATAAGTTCTGGAGGTCTACTGTACAGCCATGTGACTATAGTTAATAGTACTGTAGTGTGTATACTTGATATTTCTCATTTCCAGTAGTTATAAAAGTGGTCTTAAAACAATAGCTATACCAAGAGAAAGGGAATGTAACACTCTCCACTCAAGTTTACTTGGAAAACTTATTGGAAGGAATTATACATTAAATTGATGAATAAATAGTTTGATACCATTTTTATAATGGAATATTCTTACTCCATTAAAATTCTGAAATTTGAGGCTGCCTCATGAATAAAAATCACTCAGCCATCTGAGCAAATTAAGAAAAAAGTCGACCGTATTAATGGTGTGTTTGCATCTGCTACATTTGTTAGCGTGAAGGTAATCGGACAAGAGCAAAAATGGGTGGATCAGACTGACAATGATGAAGTCAAGTGCCAGCATAGTAGAGTATGACAGAGTATAGAGTTTTTAAAATAATAAGATTTATCTCTGTTTGGTCTTTGAAAGTAGCCAGTAAGCATTATGCCTGAACAGACTTTCATGTGACTGACAAGGAGTGTGTACACTTTGACAAGGATTAGAGCTGACTGCCTTTGAGAAGAAAAAATACACACCTCAGCTGACTCTGTTATAGTGATTGTGTGTCATATCAGTGATTAGGGAGGATGCGTATAGGAAGACAGAAGGACTAGTTTTCTCTTAATAAAAATAAATAGCTCTGGATGGAGTGATTATCGTCTGCTAATATGGATTCCATTGCTTTAAGTTTAATTAACATTTTTCTTGAGGCAGTACAATTGTGTTGGGACCATGGAATCTTCTCCATGTATCTTATGCAGTTCTTATGAACCCACAGCTAGTGTTGAGCTGAGGTCATGTATGTCCCATTTAATCTTATTTGACACCTGTTATTTTATTACTCTTTCATCCACTTTGTTGTAGACCTGCGATATAGCAGCTTTTTTCTTCAGGTGTCAAATATGTCCTGCCTTTGTTATACTTGAAGGCTGAGTGTCATAAAGTCAGAGCTCTGAGTGTTCTAGGAAATGGAAAAGTATAACACAATTCCTGCTATCCTCAGATAACTGTTTAAAACTTACTTGCTGGCTGAGAATTAGAATCTGAATAACGAGGGTGGGATCCCACAGTGGATCAACCACTTACTTCTGCCCTGCCTCCACCCATCCTCTTCTGCTCAGTGATGAAGAGAGAATGAACTGGAAGGAGTGGAGGGGGTAGTATGGTCCTCAGAAGCAGAGTTGGCCATGGCTATTCCAGTTGTACTTTTCTTGCCGAGTGAGATACCTAAGAAATCCAAAGCTATTCAGAAGGAAGACAGTGCTCTCCATGCCACCGACAAATAGGCTCTTCGAATTTCTAATATACATTTTCCCTATCCATTTCATCCTCTGAACTCTTTTGCTTTCTTTTCTTTCAGTCAGGTTGTGGATAAACTAAAACAAACAAAAAGTATACCCACTGCCTTTTCTGTCAACATGAAGGAGAGATGCAAAGATGGTGAAGAATCCTACTTATGGTGAGTACCTGACCAAGAAAAAGTTTGATTATACACTTGTTTAATGTTCTAGGCACCAAAAAATTACATGTCAAGGTGTTGGCAAGGAAAACATTATATGACCTCAGCCACAATTATGCTGACACAACATTTTGACCCAGGCTTAGGGCACAGATCTTGACTGTGTACTTACTTATGAGTAAGGGGTCAGAATATTAGAAATTAGAACTGTCCTGATAAATACAAGTCATGTTGTTCATCCTATATGCAAAGATTTATAGTTTTTAAAATAACAAGATTTATCTCTGTTTGGTCTTTGAAAGTAGCCAGTGAGCATCTTTCTGAAAATTTTTTTTTCTTTCTTTTTGACCATCTTCTTCAAAGATTTTCCACTAGAAACTATGATGTATGCAGTAAACATTAGGCCCTGTTTCCTAGATGGTATGATGACAGACGTATTTGGAAATTACTGGAAATGTGAGAATTGAGGACACATCTTATCCCTTTGTAGGAAAAAGTTAAACTCTTTTTCATGTGTTATTTGTAACCATGTCACCAAAAGCCAGATGGGTGATATGTGTCGAGGCAAGCAAAAGGGAAAACAAAACAAAAACAAAACAAACACACAAAGTAGACAAAAAAAAAAAAACCCTCTAAAGACAGTCACCTTTCTTTACTTAAGATACAAGACTTACTCCAATGCATAATGATATTTTTTTATGAGATATTGGTTACAAGTTACCTGATAAATGGGCTTCCCAGGTGGCTCAGTGATATAGAACCCGCCTGCCAATGCAGGAGACATAGGAGATGAAGGCTCGTTCCTTGGGTTGGGAAAATCCCCTGGAAGAGGGCATGACCCCATACTAGAACCCACTCTCGTATTCTTGCCTGGAGAATCCCATGGACAGAGGAAACTGGTGGGCTGCAGTTGATGGGGTCACAAAGAGTTGGACATCACTGAACATGCTAGCATGACATCATTAATGGAGTCTCATTAAAAAAAAAAAATCACAGCAATTATCCTGATCAGAGGTGACAGAATTTATGGGTTGTTTGAAAAAAATAAAACATTGCAGTTTGTTATGAAGTAATTGAGAGTGGTCAGGAAAACATAATCTCGTTGTTACTGAGAAAGATTGATTTGAAGATTTTTAAAGGTATCTTTAAAAAAATGAACATAAATCATAGCAATAGGACAGTCAGTGCAACCTAAAATTACAACTTTAGGTAAAGGGAATGAGGTGTTTGTTTTTTTTTTTTTAAAGGCAGAAAGAGTGATGGTGGATTGTGAGTATTTGTAATATCAGTAAAACTATAAATACATGAGGAGATATAGAGTGATCAAAATATGAACTTGTATTACTTGCTTTTATAATTCCCCTCTAACTGCCCTTTTATAAAAGCTGGTACCTATATACTGTTGGATTTACTCTGTTGCTAATAAGGAAAATGTTTAAGGTAAGAAAGAATTTGAAGTAGTGATTTTATTGACTTGAGTTATAGATAAAGACATCAAACATGGAACCCTTCTTCACTGTTACCTAAACTCCTATTTTCATTGAGGTTTTCGTGATTTTATATGTCTAGTCATTTATTGTTTTTGCAAACCAGAGCTCTTTATAACAACTGCTAACTTTTAAAAAACACTTCTTGCCAAACATTCTTGAAAAACTTAACATGTATTTACCCATTTTATTCTCTCATCATCCCTATGTTTTAGATACTATTTTTATGCCATTTCACAGATGTAGAATTTAATGTTTAGAATAAATACTGAGTTATTTGTCTGAGGCTTCATAGCAACTCACGTGTGTGATTTTAGAGCTCATGTTTTTAATCAACATCCTGACTATAACTGGCACAGTAAGTTGTTTTATATTCTTGTACTGAACAGCTCTCTTTCCCTTCTACACAGTTGGATTATGGTTGGGAGCCCAAGTGGACCTTTTGATTTCATGGGAAGCATTCACATTTGAGTGGGCACTGTCCTCTTTATTTTCCCTAACAGCAACTGCTAGGGGCTTCAGTAGTGTTTTCTCCAAAAGCTTTCTGTTTTCACTTATTGTCACCACGCATGGCACTTGGGGGAAAAAATAAATGCTTATTCCTCTTGTGAACATATGATGTTTTCTCCATATGTTTAGTCCAATAGGACCAAATAGCCTATTGTTTTGTCTCCTGACTAATATCTTGACTTATTCAAGAGCTCTGAGTTGTTGTATGCATTTGGCTACATGGATTTTGCTTCTGTCTTTGGGAGCAAACTAGTTGGAACATCCTGGTATGCCTTTGCATTGTGTGTCTTTCCCAGCTATGGTGCACTGCCCTTTCCCCAAACAGTTATTCTTTCTCTGACTACATTTTTCTTGGCAGCCACAGAAACACCCATTTCACATGTGCTGACAGTTGCATTAGTTCCTTAAATTTAGTCAGTGATCATTAGGGATCCCCCATCATATTTTCAGTTAGCACAGACTCCTAGGGAGTGTGATTTGAACAGTGGAGGCTTCCAGGGTCTTATGATTTACAGAAACATTGGTTGTTTATGAGAGACTAGTTTGACACAAGTAAATCAGCTAACACTTCACTGTATTATTTTGCTACCGTTTTTAGTATTGATCTCACAACTCAATAGAATTCAGAGGTTTGATAACATTTTCTCTTTCTGGGAAGACAGTGAATTTACTATTTTATTATATTTAAATTATATATCTGTACGAGCTAGAATCCTCACTTATATTCAGGATTTTGAAGTTTCTGTAAAGCACTCTTTTTTTTTTTTTTTTTACATATGCTTAACTTCTAATGTCTCAGTTCTAATGAAAACAAAATATTGTAAATGCTTAAGCCACAGACTTTACTAAATTAGGAAAAGTCTTTATTTATCTATCTATATACACATGCACGCTTAAACACAGAGCCATCCATGTAATCATTTTCTTTGTATGTATACATACACCTATGTACATATGGATATGCAAACACATATTACACACATGTGGTACCATATGAAATTATATGTTCCCCCTCTTTGTCTCTTTCACCCCCTAATTTAGAAATGAAACCTCAATAATGCAGGGTCTTTAAGTGAATGATTGACTTCATTTTCACTTATGTTATTCAGTTTGGGGGCTTTTAGCAGATACTGTTAGCCAAAGCAAAATATAGATGAATTGGAATCGCTTTATAATTAAATAAATTGCAATGCATATAATATATACAATAAGTCATACTTTTCAGTCTGTGGTGCCCTTTCAATTCTCTGCATGATATTCCTGTCTAAAAGGCACTAATAGAGACATTCTGATCTTGAAAAGAAAAGTGAGGAAAATCAACATCTAAAACTCAGAAAAGTCCTGGGTAGTAAAAGGTCTTTGTTCTGTGGAGTGTTCCCCACAGAGGAACAGAATTTTCTTTTAGCTTTTACATTTGACTCCCAGGCTCTGAAATATAATAATCAAAGCTCTTTGCTACCTTATGTTGAATCTCCTATACATGAAATCTTTTTATTTAGCAAGAAATGGAATTCTTGCTCCCAAATAATTTGATGAAAGCTTGAGCATTTGCCAGTTAAAAATATCTTTTTTATTATGATGTTACAAGAAGCGCCTAGTAGGCCACTGGGATAATTAGAGAAGACTAGAGTGTATTTAATGAGCTTTCTGGGGTGCATTTCAGAATGTCTTCTATGTTTTCATGTGTTCCTGATAATTTTATCTTTCTTTCTTTAGCAGTTAAGGTATTCTGGTGTTGGAATGTTTAAATTAGAGATTCAAGACAATACTGAAACCTAGAGAAGTCTGGCTTTTTCAGACATTTTTGTAGGATATGTGAGCCTTCATCCTATTTCAGCTGTTTTGGGTCTTATATTCCTCCTCATGGGCAGATTAGTATAAAACAATCAATAGCTCATCTCCACTGAAGAAATGCTTTGCCTTTTCAGGGATTGAACAAACCATTGCCTGGTGGTTAAACGAAAAGAAGAAACATAAGTAAAATCTTGGGAAATTTTTCTGTACTTATTATCATGCCCCTTGATGGTGTGCCCTAGCTTCTGTGAGCACTGTTGTTCAGTTGCTCGGTCACGTTCAATTCTTTGCAGCCCCATGGACTGCAGCACGCCAGGCTTCCCTGTCCTTCACTATTTCCCAGGGTTTGCTCAAGCTCATGTCCATTGAGTTGGTGATGCCATCCAGCCACCTCCTCCTCTGTCACCCGCTTCTCCTACTATCCTCAATCTTTTCCAGCATCAGGGTCTTTTCAATGAGTCAGCTCTTTACATCAGATGGCTAAAGTACCGGAGTTTCAACTTCAGCATCCGTCCTTCCAATGCACATTCAGGATTAATTCCTTTAGGATTGACTGGTTTGATCTTGCTGTCCAAGGGACTCTCATAGGTGCAAGAATTTGAAGCTAGATCTTTCAGGCTAGATTCGTCTCATGTAGATTCTTCCACAACTCAACCAAAACTAAAAAGAGTGATACTATCCAGAGAAAGCTTGAATTGGTGGTGGGCTCCATCCACCCTATCAGTGATAGGGTGAAGGCAAGAAAGAGGAAGCTTTTTTTTCTTAATGTGAAAGATAGAACAAAAACAAAAGCACTATAATCCAAGAACTGGTCTGTCATCGAGTCTGAAGTTGAGGAGTAGAAACATTTGGTAGGCTTTCCTGTCTCAGGGTGATCAGAACAGAATGAGACATGCTAACTGGAAGTGAAATGAATATGAATACATACTACTGTGATTATTTCCCTGTAACTCACCTAACAGCCACCTGCTGCAGAAGCAGCGGTCTAGGTAAGCTGGTGGGTTTAAGGCCCACACATTTCAGTAGCTTCAATAAGTTAAAAAAAAAAAAAAAGAGTATGGGAAAAAAGCAAGCATCTCTCAGGCTTGTGCAGAAGCTGGATGCCTCAGACCAAGCTCAAGGACCAAATCAGTTTGTATAAGTAAAGTTTGGGACACAGCTTCACTCATTCTCTTCGTATTATCTATGTAATACATAGAGTATCGCCTAATTTGAAGTTGGCCACAAGGAATTAAGTACATATGGACAGAGTTGAGTAGTGGCAGCAGAGACTTTATGGCCTGCAACAATTAAAACCTTTGGGTCTTTATATAAAATGTTTGCAGACACCTGCTTTGGCAGCCGTTAGACCACTGCATTCTGATGTATCAGGCAAGTCAGAAGCAAACTCCCACACTTCCATAGAGGTTACAGCATTTTACATTCCCACCAACAGTATACAAGAAGTTTCATTTCTCCACATTCTCACCAACACTTATCTTTTGTTTTTTGATAATAGTCATTTAAACAATGTAAGTTGGTATCTCATGTGGTTTTCATTTGCATTTCTTTGACAATTAATTATTGGGAACATCTTTTCATATACCTATTGGCCATTTGTATGATTTCTTTAGAGGAATGTCTATTCAGGTACTTTGCTCATTTTTTAGCTATGTTATTTTGGAGGTTTTTGCTGTTGACTTATAGGAGTTCCAAATTACCTTTTCACTTTTAATTTTTTGTTGTGCAAAACTTCTGTTTTTCCTTCTGTTGTCATATCCATCTCAAAACCAATGTGAAGGAGTTTTTTAAGCTTTTAAGCTTTTTAATCCATTTTGAGTTTATATTTGTGTTGCAGTATAAGACTGGGGCAATTTCTCTTACTGCTGCAGGCATTAATTTCCTCTTATATGAAATGAAAGGCTTTGGTAATATTTCTAAGTCCTTTTCCAGTTATCTACAGTTCTATTCAACTCAGAGACTCTCATGTCTCATCTTTCCATTTCCTGTCTCTTTCATCATTTTTCTCACCCCTTTAGACCCTGAAGAAGGGAATGGCAACCCATTGCAGTATTCTTGCCTTGAGAATCCCATGGTCAGAGGAGCCTGGTGGACTACATACAGTCCATGGGGTCGCAGAGTTGGACCTGACTGAGAGACTATACTTACTTACTTATATCCCTGTAGAAAGGCTATTTCACTGATTGGGATTCTATTTTTGTCTGCGAGTAACAGAATAATTCAAAAAGTGCCTTAATAAAGGAATTTACTATCTTTCATAATAAGAAAATAAAAAAATAGGCAGATCAGAGTTTATACAGCTGCTTAATATTCAAAAGGATGCAGACTTTCTCCTTTCTGCTGTCTCGTCATATGTTACCTTTGACCTAGTAGTGGAGGATCATTACTTCCATACATCAAATCTGTATTTCAGGCAGGAGCAAGGAGGCAGACAAAAGAGGGCAGACGTTTGCTTAGGAGACAAGGACTTAAGCCTCCATATGATTGGCCAGATTTGCTGCATGAATCTTTACACCATTGAAAGCTATATGAACACAGGGAATTCAAATAATTTATTTGGTATTTCTCCAGCAAAGACAAGGAGGGAAAGGGCTCAAAAGGATATTGTGATTGAACTGATATACAATACCTATGAAGGTATATTTTGGAAAATGTGACATGTTAATGACAGGAAATTTTTATTTGAGAGGCAGTGAAAAAGTTATTTTTTAATCTTATCCAGTTCTAATCAAAGAAGGTTTCTTAGAAGACAAACATGTTGCAGAAGAATATTAACTGTAGATAATATATTGTCTAAATGATTAATTCAAAACAAAGGAAATTTTTATGTTGCCTGTAGAAGTCTTAGGATTGGATTGGCTAAATAATATTTAAAAGGTGTTTGTACAAAGACTTCCCTCTTAGCTCAATTGGCAAAGAATCTGCCTGCAATGCAGGAGACCATAGTTTGATTCCTGGATCAGAAAGATGCCCTGGAGAAGGGATAGGATACCCACTCCAGTATTTTTGGGCTTCCCTTGAGGCTCAGCTGGTAAAGACTCCTCCTGCAATGAAGGAGACCTGAGTTCAATCCCTGGGTTGGGAAGGTCCCCTGGAGAAGGGTAACGCTACCCACTCCAGTATTCTGGCCTGGAGAATTCCATGGACTACACAGTCCATGGGGTCCCAAAGAATGAGACAGGACTTTCACTTTCACTTTCTTTCTTTCTACAAAGACAATGTTATCTCAGCTGATGAAAGCAACCACTTCTAAAAATTACAATCATTGGGCTCATACAAATACAATAAACAATGAGATCCAACTTTTCCTCCATCATTATCATACTTACATCTATTTAGAGATACAATATAGCATATTATTATTATCACTATTACTATTAGTCAATCTTTGTGAATAGTGTAATCTTCAAATTGTTGAAGTGGATATTTTATAACAATTACAACAGTCAGCTGAAAAAGATGGTGGTATTTTGAAGTAAAAATAATTTATAAGTGTACAATTTTGATTCCAGTTTCACACTTACATATGGTGCTTCTTTTTAAGTGAAGCAGAATCCTATATTAATATTCAAAGCCTCATTCATAAGAGCTGAACTTGGCTGTTGCCATGAAATGAAAAATACTTGAGTTTCTGTTTCTAAGACAGATACATTCTATGTATTTTATTTCTTTCTGCAAATATTGGGGTCCATGTGATGAAAGGATAGTTTTTGTGTCTGACATTCATATTTGGGCATAGACTATGTATTTGGGCATAGACTTTGGTTTAATTTCTTTCAGAATCTGATATTTGTCAATCCCCCAAACTCTGAGTAGGAGAGAAAAAGCTCACTTTGGTTAATCTGAATATCTCCTCAGTATTTAAGAAATACTGAGCAGTGAGAAGAAATGGAGGAAACAAATATCATTAAAAGCAACTCGGCCAATTCTTTTGCCTTTTATTTTATTTTATTTTATTTTTTGTATTTTTTAAATTAATTTATTTTTTATTGAAGGATAATTGCTTTACAGAATTTTGCTGTTTTCTGTCAAACCTCCACATGAATCAGCCATAGGTATACATATATCCCCTCCCTTGTGAAACTCCCTCCCATCTCCCTCCCCATCCCACCCCTAGATGCAATGGTTTTGCCAGGATTCAGAAGGCTATAGTGGATCAGACGGGCAGCAGACCAAAATATTCACATAAAAGTAAGTAAAATATCCCTAAGTATACAAGCTTTAGTTAAAAAAAAATTCAATAAATATGAAAAAAAGTAGAAGTCCTGCAAGCTGTGCTGTTTGCTAAAATGTGGCAACAAATACAAAGCCATGATTTCTAAATAGCTGAAATCAATCAAGGGAGTGAAATGTGAAATTTGACATTTTTAATAAATTGCACTATTTACCTCAATGCAAGTGGCATAATTGAGTTAAATTAAATAGAGAAAAGAAACAACTGAGCTGTAGCTATATCAAGTGTTAGTCGGTGTTCAAAGTTTTATTTAAAATGTATTCAGGATTTTTTAACTTCTGGAATGATAGAAGCTGGATTCTTTATACAATAGAGTTTGTCATTCATTTTAAGCTAATGAATTAGGATATTTTTTCCTAAATCTATACTCCCATGAAAAGAACAGATTACTTATATTTAAGTGAATAACATTAGCACTTTGAAAGTAATTATGTTTGTGGACAGAATCATCCTGAAAAAAACTACTGTAGGCTAATATTCTGAGAATAGATACACTACTGTTTTTTCTAAAATTGTATTCAAGTCACTAATATCAACATTATGTTAATTGTGTATTAAAAAGTAGAGAAAAAAGATACATCTAAAATGGTCACTTTTTTGTACAAATAACTTTTTACTTCCATGTACAATTAAGAGATATTTTAAAGCCCACACAAAGTAAAAATTAAAAAACATCACATATGTGCAACTGAAAGCATTTTGAGAATAACATATTTCTTTTTTCTTAATTTGAGAAGTTACTAAAGAGCTATTAAACTAAATAATATAAAATGAATGATAATGTAGAGATATGGACCAAGAACAAGCAAACATTCTATCAGGGAAAACACAAACAATATCAAATAATGTGAAGTGACATTCATCATATAGTCCAGTTGATTTGAAACATGACTGCTCATTAGAAACATATCTAGAGCTCTGGAGAACAAAAGCACTATCTGGACATTTGTATTTCTCAAAAAATTCCAAGATAATTCTGATATGCATCTAGGTTTTAAATAATAATTACAGATTTTTCTATGAAATTGTAGTTTAGGAGATATAGAGTTCTATTGTTTTTCTGTTGACTAATCATGCAATGGTATTAAGAGAGTAATAGTTACATAATCATAATAGTAAAATATGTTTATCAGTTTTCCCAATCAATAGCCAGACAAAAAATTAGATAATTACAATCGCAAGTCAAAATGGGAACATGATTAACCTAACAATATAAAATAATTACATACAATCTGACACAATTTGGGGGTGGGTGGGGATCAAGCAGAGTGATGAGGTAACTGGAAGTGCATACATATCCATGTTTCTATCTGCCCAGCCAATCTATATCTTTTGGTTGGTGCATTTAATCCATTTACATTTAAGGTAGTTATCTATATGCATGATCCTATTACTATTTTCTTAATAGTTTTGGATTTATTTTCTGTAGGTCTTCTCTTTCTCTTATGTTTCCTGCCTAGGGGAGTTCCTTTAGCATTTGTTGTAAAGCTTGTTTGGTGGTGCTGAATTCTCTTAACTCTTGCTTGTCTGGAAAGTTTTTGATTTCTCCATCAAATCTGAATTAGAGTCTTGCTGGGTAGAATATTCAGAGTTATAGTTACTTCTATTTCATCACTTTAAACCTATCATGCCATTCCCTTCTAGTTTGTAGAACTTCTGTTGAGAAATCAGCTAATACAGTGATGGGAGTTCCCCTGTATGTTATTTATTGCTTTTCCCTTGTTGCCTTTAATATTATCTCTTTGTCTTTTAGTTCAGTTCAGTCACTCAGACATGTCTGACTCTTTGCAACCCCATGGATAGCCACATGCCAGGCTTCCCTGTCCATCAGCAACTCCCGGAGTTTGCTCAAATTCATGTCCATCGAGTCGATGATGCCATCCAACCATCTCATCCTCTGTCATCCCCTTCACCTCCAGCATTCAATATTGCCCAGCATCAGGGTCTTTTCCAAGGAGTCAATTCTTATCATAAGGTGGCTGGAGCTTCAACTTCAGCATCAGTTCTTCTAATGACTATTCAGGACTGATCTCCTTCAGAATGGACTGGTTGAATCTCCTTGCAGTCCAAGGGACTCTCAAGAGTCTTCTCTGACACCACGGTTCAAAAGCATCAATTCTTTGGTGTTGAGCCTTCTTTATGGTCCAACTCTCACATCCATACATGACTATTGGAAAAACTATAGCTTTGACTAGACGAACATTTGTTGGCAAAGTAATGTCTTTTCAATATGCTGTCTAGGTTGGTCACAGCTCTTCTTCCAAGCAGCAAGTGTCTTTTAATTTCATGGCTGCAGTCACCATCTGCAGTGATTTTGGAGCCCCCCAAAATAAAGTCTGTCACTGTTTCCATTGATTCCTCACTTATTTGACATGAAGTGATGGGACCAGATGCCATAATCTTCGTTTTTTTAATGTTGAGTTTTAAGCCCGGTTTTTCACTCTCCTCTTTCACTTTCATCAAGAGGGTCTTTTGTTCCTCTTTGCTTTTCGCCATAAGGGTGGTGTCATCTGCATATCTGAGGTTATTGATATTTCTCCCGGCAATCTTGGTTCTAGGTTGTGCTTCATTTAGCACAGCATTTCACATGATGTACTCTGCATAGAAGTTAAACAAGCAAGGTGGCAATACACAGCCTTGATATTGATAGCAATACACATGCTGTTTATGCAATTTGGAACCAGTCTGTTGTTCCATGTCTGATTCTAAAGTTGCTTCTGCATAGATTTCTCAGGAGGCAGGTTAGGTGGTCTGGTATTCCCATGTCTTTCAGAATTTTCCACAGTTTGTTGTGATCCACACAGTCAAATTCTTTGGCGTAGTCAATAAAGCAGAAGCAGATGTTTTTCTGGAACTCTCTTGGTTTTTCTATAATCCAGTGGATATTGGCCATTTGATCTTTCATTCCTCTGCCTTTTTAAATCCAGGTTGAATATCTGGAAGTTCTTGGTTCATGTACTGTTGAAACCTTGCATGAAGGGTTTTGAGTATTACTTTACTAGCATATGAGATGAGTACAATTGTGCGGTAGTTTGAATACTCTTTGTTATTGCCTTTCTTTGGGATTGGAATGAGAACTGACCTTTTTAAGTCCTGTGGCCAGTGCTGACTTTTCCAAATTTGCTGGCATTTTGAGTATAGCACTTTCACAGCATCATCTTTTAGGACTTGAAATAGCTTAGCTGGAATTCCATCACCCCCACTAGTTTTGTTCATAGTGATGCTTCTGAAGGCCCATTTGTGTTTGTATTCCAGGATATCTGGTTCTAGGTGAGTGACCACACCATCCTGGTAAACCGGGTCACCAAGATCTTTTTTTGTGTAGTTGTTCTGTGTATTCTTATCACCTCTTCTTAATATCTTCTGCTTCTGTTAGGTTCATACCATTTCTGTCCTTTATTGTGCCCATCTTTGCCTGGAAAATCCTATGGACAGGGGAGCCTGGTAGGCTGCAGGCCATGGGGTCACTAAGAGTCAGACACAACTGAATGACTTCACTTTCACTTTTCACTTTCATGCATTGGAGAAGGAAATGGCAACACACTTCCGTATTCTTGCCTGGAGAATCCTAGGGATGGGAAAGCCTGGTGGGCTGCCATCTATGGGGTCACACAGAGTCGGACATGACTAAAGCAACTTAGCAGCAGCAGCTGCAGTCTTTCCAATAATATTGTTTCCCACTAT
The DNA here is from genome assembly GCF_003369695.1 of Bos indicus x Bos taurus. Taxonomy (NCBI): domain Eukaryota; kingdom Metazoa; phylum Chordata; class Mammalia; order Artiodactyla; family Bovidae; genus Bos; species Bos indicus x Bos taurus. The sequence continues at coordinate 102,442,123 of NC_040079.1, read as the reverse complement.
TTCTTTGGATTGGTCACTGAGGAAAGCTTTCTTACCTCTCCTTGCTATTCTTTGAAACTCTGCATTCAGATGGGTATATCTTTCTTTTTTCCTTTGCCTTTAGCCTCTCTTCTTTTGCCAGCTATTTGTAAGGTCTCCTCAGACAACCATTTTGCCTTTTTGCATTTCTTTTTCTTGGTGATAATCTTTATCACTGCCTCCTGTACAATGTCAGGAACCTCCACCCATAATGCTCCAGGCATTCTGTCTATCAGATCTAATCCCTTGAATCTATTTGTCAGTCCACTATATAAATGTAAATGTAAGGGATTTGATTTAGGTCATATCTAAATGGCCTACTTGTTTTCCCTATTGTCTTCAATTTATTCTGAAGTTTGCAATAAGAAGTTCATGATCTGAGCCACAGACAGTTCCAGGTCTAGTTTTTGCTGACTGTGTAGAGCTTCTTTATCTTTGGCTTCAAAAAATAAAATCAACTTGATTTTGCTATTGACCATCTGGTGATGTCCATGTGTAGAACTGTCTCATGTTGTTGAAAGAGGGAATTTGCTACGACCAGTGCATTCTCTTGGCAAAACTCTGTTAGCCTTTGCCTGCTTCACTTTTGCACTCCAAAGCCTAACTTGCCTGTGACTCCAAGTATCTCTTGACTTCCTACTTTTGCATTCCTGCCCCCTGTGATGAAAGGATATCTTTCTTTGGTGTTAGTTCTAGAAGGTCCTTAGGTCCTCATAGAACCATTCAATTTCAGCTTCTTTAACATTAATTGTTTGGGCACAGACTTGGATTACTATGATATTGAATGGTTTGCCTTGTAAACTAACAGAGATCATTCTGTCATTTTGAAGACTGCACCCAAGTACTGCATTTTGGATCCCTTTGTTGACTATGAGGACTACTCCATTTCTTCTAAGGGATTCTTGCCCTCAGTAGTAGATATAGTGGTCATCTGAATTAAATTTGCCCATTCCAGTCCATTTTGGTTCACTGATTCCTAAAATGTCGATATTCACTCTTGCCATCTCCTGTTTGACCACTTCCAATTTACCTCGATTCATGGACCTAACATTCCAGGTTCCTGTGCAATATTGTTTTTCACAGCATTGGACTTTCCTTCCATCACCAATCACATCCACAACTGGGTGTTGTTTTTGCTTTGGCTGTTTCTTCATTCTTTCTGGAGTTACTTCTCCACTGATCTCCAGTAGCATATTGGGCACCTACTGACCCAGGGAGTTCATCTTTCAGTTGTCTTATCTTTTTGCCTTTTCATACTGTTCATGGGGTTCTCAAGGAAAGAATACTGAAGTGGTTTGCCATTCCCTTTCCCAGTGGACCACATTTTGCCAGAACTCTCCACCATGATCCGTCCATCTTGGATGGCCCTACATGGCATGGCTCATAGTTTCATTTTTGAGACAAGGCTGTGACCCATGTGATGTTTTGTTAGTTTTCTGTGATTGTAGTTTTCATTCTGTCTGCCCTCTGATGGATAAGAGGCTTTTGGAAGGGATGGGAGCCTCTTGCTGAATGGAGAGACTTAATTTTTGTTATTTTGGTTACAATATATCTCGGTATCTTCCTCCTTGGGTTTAATCCTGCCTGAGACTCTGTGCTTCCAGGACTTGGTTGACTATTTCCTTTCCCATTTTAGGGAAATTTTCAGGTAGTATCTCTTCAAGTATTTTGTCTCATAATTTCTCTCTCTCTTCTCTTTCTGGGACTCCTATATTGCAACTGTTTGTGCATTTAATGTCTCAGAGTTTTCTTAGGCTATTTTCATTTCTTTTCATTCTTTTTTCTGTATTCTCTTTCCTCCAGGTCATTTATCTGTTCTTCTGCCTCAGTTATTCTGCTATTGATTCTTTCTAGTGTATTATTCATCTCTGTTTGTTCTTTAGTTCTCCTGGGTCTTTGGTACACATTTCTTGCATCTTCTCCATTGTTTTCTCGAGATCCTGAATCATCTTCACTATCATTATTCTGAACTCTTTTTCTGGAAGGTTGCCTATCTCCACTTCATTTTGTTGTTTTTATGGGGTTTTATCTTGTCCATTCATCTGGGACATAGCATTCTTTTCATCCTGATGAACTTTCTGTAACATGGTTTTTGTTTTAGCCACTGTAGGACTGTGGTTCTTTTTGCTTCTTCTGTATGCCCTTTGATGGAGGAGGCTAAGAGGCTTGTGTTAGCTTCCTAATGGGATGGACTGGCCAGGGGAAAAACTGGGCCTTGCTCTGGTGGATAGGGCCTTGCTCAGTAAAGCTTTAATCCAATTGTCTGCTAATGGTTGGAGTTGCACTCCCTTCCTGGTAGTAGTTTGGCCTAAGCAACTCAGCCCTGGAGACTAAGGGCTCTGTGGTAGGATTAATGGCAAACTCCAAGAGGGCTTATGCCAAGTGGGGCCTTCCCAGACTGCTGCCGCCAGTGCCCCCACCCCTGTCGTGATGCCCTGACAACCCACACCTTCATAGGGTACCCTCCACACTAGTAGGAGTTTTGGTTCAGTCTCCTGTGGAGTCACTGCTCCTTTTCTCTGGGTCTTGCAATATTTTGTTTGTACCCTCCAAGACTGGAGTCTCTGATTCCCCCAGTCCTGTGGAAGTCCTATAATCAAATCCCACTGGCCTTCAAGGTCAGATTCTCTGGGGATTCCCAGTCCCTTTGATGGATTCCCAGTCTGGGAAGCCTGAAGTGGGGTTCAGAATCTTCATAACAGTGGGAAAACTTCTTTGGTATTATTGTTCTCTAGTTTGTGGATCACTCACATGGTGGGTATGGGATTTGATTTTCTCATGATTGCACCCCTCCTAACATCTCACTGAGGCTTCGTCTTTGGGCATGGGGTATCTTTTTTTTCGGTGGGTTCCAGCATCTTCCTGTCGATGTTTATTCAACAACTATTTGCACTTTTGGTGCTCTTGCAGGAGGAATTGAGTGCATATCCTTCTATTCAACTATCTTGAACCAGAAGCCAGTTTATATTTTTTAAAATGACAGTTATACAAAATCGTGTTGCTATTGTTTGACTGCAATGATTCTGCATTAACCATGTATCATAGAACACTTTTAGTGAATTTAACAAAGACTTTATATTAAGTGTTGTGAACCAAAGCATCCCTTCACTTATTATTCACTCATTCAGTATATAATAACCAAGCATCTGGTATGTGCGAGACACTGTTCTAGGCATCAAGAATACATCAGAAAACAATAAATGACCCAGTTTTCTTTGTTCTTTCATTCTAGTGAATTTCTAGTGATGATAAAAATGTTACTTCTGAATATTGGAAATATCATACCATAGTAGGAATCTGATTAAAGGTTATAATGTATACATAATATGGAATGTGCTATTAAACATCATTTTGAACATTTACCAAAATGGGAAAAATCAGAATATATAAGTTATTATAAGTTTGATACAAAGCTATATGCATATATTATACATGCATATATTTGCACACACAAACACTTAACAAGTATGGCACAAATATATATATGTATATATGTATCTATCTATATTATAGATGGATATAGATATGCTTCTTTCCATAATGTCCTAAATAAATGATGTTTTACTTGAAATTAGTACATAAAGTGTTTCTATTTTCCTTGCTTCTATGGTAATTTTCAAAATTCATACGTATTTTGATACACTGATATATTGGTATCTCACATATTTATGTATTATATAAGTTTTATGTTTAGTCAGAAAAACTAAAAACAAATACTCAAAGAGATTGGTTAAATAAACTTAGGTACACTGTACATGATAGTAAGATGACAAAGATTATCAGTGTTTCTCTCTAGACAAAGTGGTATTATAGGTAGTGTTCCTCTGTCTCTCTCTATATATATGTATATATACATTTTGTACAATTCTCTGTAAGAACTATAACTTGGAAAATCATTTTAATTTTTGTTTTTACTTTTGCTGCTAGCATTTTATTCCAAATTTAAATTTTAGGCACAATTTTCAGTAGCATTTATGTCTCTCTCTTCAGATATTTTGTTCTGTGTCTCCTTCCAGTTCTGTGGTGGTTTGCTGTTTACCTCTCTGTTGGAGTCAGGTGACTGTGTGACTTGTCATAGTTCATCAAATGTAAGCATAATAGTGATGTGCTACATGCTACTTAAGGATATCATTTGCTGCAAAAAGAATAGATAATAGAAACATAGTAAAATGCATGTATTTATGGAGACTCCCTAGTTTAGAGCAAGAGCACTCTTAAAATACTGATGAAAAGTGCTTGTATAATAAGAGTTCTGATGTTTGTTTGCATTCAACTATGTATTTTTCCCCATAACGATTCTATAAATCTCCTCTCTTCAGGGCTAAAGATTTATAATCCTGTATTATAAAGGTTTTATGTCTTCAAGAAGCCAAATATGTGACATATCTGACTAATTCAGTATGTCATTTTGCTTCCCATCTGCCTTTCCTTTTCATCTCTGCAAAGTTCCAGCATTGATCCCCATGTTTCAGGTGTCAGTCAATATGAAAAGCAATCCTGGGAGGATACAGCTTTGAACTTCCATAAAGGCTCTATCTCATCAGGCTTAAGTTGTCCCTGCATCATTGACCTCAAGGGCTGTGGCTCACTGTGAGATGTAAACCTCTCTTTTTGCCTGTCATTCCCAGTTAAGAGATGGATCCTATCAGCTCTGTGATAGAGTAATGACTCCTGTAACTCTCCTTGGGGATAATTTATCTCCTAGATTCTTTCTCAGCTTTTAACATTATTTACCTCAAAGGTAATTTAAGTGCAGTTCTGCAGATCTGGAAATGAGGTCATCACAGATGAGGGAAAAGACTGTATCATCCCTACTTTAATACACAAAATGTCTGTGTAAAGATAGGTTTTATAATTTGTGGAGTGATAGAACACCCCAAATGCACATAAGCCCATCGACACATACTCAACTGTTCTTTAATTTAAAAAAGGAAGACTGAATATTCCCCACCCTTAATTTAAGCACCTTGGATTTTCTCCCAAGGTAAAAGTGCCTGTCCTCAAACTTGGCTTTGCAGAGATTAATTAACTATACATAAAAGTGCAGTAATCAGCCCTCAACATATTTGCAAAGTACAAAAATATTTGAGCTGTGTCTTCCTCTCTATTCTATTTTTTGGGGCTGAGCTGCCCGTTCAGCCATGACTTTTATCACCAGGTTGGTCTTTGCTTCCATGATTCCCTAACTCCTCTCTGCAATGACACACAAGTTTACCACTCTCTTAGAATCTCACTCTTTACCCAACTTTGAGATGGTATATGAGTAGTTTCCCAGTGGTAATGTTAGTGGTAATGAATTTTCCTGCCAGTGCAAGAGACGCAAGAGATGAAGGTTCAATCCCTAGGTTGGGAAGATGTCCTGGAGTAGGAAATGGCAACCCCACTCTAATATTCTTGCCTGGAGAGTCCCATGGGCAGAGGAATCTGGAGGGCCACAGTCCATGGGGTCACAAAGAGTTGGACATGACTGAGCACACAGAATATATTTATCCTAGAAAGGAAAATTTGTGGAAGAGAATTTTAAGTTCTAGGCAGCAAGGTAGTAAAGATAATGCTGACAATTACTTTGAATCTTAAATTAAAATATTAATTATGTATTACTAATATTAGCAATAATTATTAAAATAATAATTTATAATAGAATATCAATAAGGTAATTCATAAAGAAATCTTAGGAATTGTCTTTTTTTTTCATCATTACCCTTATCCCAATTTTAAAGATTTAAAATCCTTAGCCCTTCACATTATAATACAGAAATGGCTGCCTATACTCTTTATAAGTATTAATAGCTTAGATTATATATTTGACTTGATAGCTCAGAAAAGTGTTATAACCTTATGGGGTCTTAGATTTCCATGCGGATGCTTGAAATTTAGTATAAATGAATATGATATATTATTATATTATGATATATATTTAATATAATTAAGTATACAAATGAATATAGTCCAGTTCGGTAACTATTGATGAACTCAGCATATAGTTGTTGAATAAAAGAACAAGTGAATCAATAAATGAATGAATGAGCTGATGATAATGTTTGCTTGTGGCAGTTCTTACAGATTTTTAGGTAGTGTATGATCGACAAGTTAGCCTTCAAGGAGCATCCTAATTGGGCGAGGTTTCAAAAATTATTTGATATGAGAAATTTTACTTTGGGCCAAGTACTGAGAACAGAAATCAGATTTAAATTTCAAAAATCATTGACTTCTTTTAGTTTGACAATATTAGAAAAACAACAACAAAAATATTGTCTTCCATGTTCCCATCAGCAGGGACTCAGACCCCTTTAACATATTTTAACCACGTTTCAGGGGTTGATCTTGATGTTCACAGTTCAGAATTGTTGCCAGAGATGGCTCTGATTGTCGTATTGAAGTTCTGGCAGCTAGATGGAGAAAGGGCATAGATGAACACACTCTCTCCTCTAGGGAAGGGGAACACACTCAGGAAGAATTACACAACACTCCCATTCCCATTTCACTGACCAGATGTGACCATACCTAGCTGTGAGAGAGGCTGGATATTATGGTCTTTGGATTAGCAGCGGTGTGTTCAGTTAAGCTTCTGTTATGAAACGATTAAATGAACTTTTGGAGAGAGTATTCTCTCACTCATAACTCTTACTCAGATATGGGCATTTTAACCTTCTAGTTGTGCATAAAATTTTAAGAGCACAGAAAAATATATATTTTCCTCAATGAATAATTTTAGAAAAGACATACTGCTATGTCAAGATATGAATTAAGCTTGTTTCTTAACCAGATCAAAACAGAACACCACAAAATTTATAGTTTTAAACAAAGTTTATTTTTTAATGTAAAATGTGCTACAATAGGTACTGTCTGCTGGAAGGCGAAATCCAAATTTCACTTTCTTCTGTGTACTTTCCTTTGCTACAAAGATTGGAATACTTAATAATAGAACTAGATTTATCAGATTGCCTTGTAGGTAAAGTTCTGGGTACAGGTTTGATTCTTCAAAGTTAGATGTGGCTGCAATAAGTTGGAGGGTAGAAGATGGAGGGAGACAGATATTTTTGGATTTTGTTAGTGAATATGTCTCTTCTTTCACAATGATTATCAAACTTCTATTCCTATTCTCTACCTTCAAAGTGTGTAGGTTCCCGTTTGCGTGTGTGCGCTTGCATGTGTGCACACACGCACACACACACATACACACACACACTGACATCTTAGTAGGCTCTTGGTATGGCGTGTTACCTCCTTGACAAAAGAATGAGTAGAGTTGTCTATGAAAAAGGGCATTTAAACAGAAGAGATAACTAGATAGCCCTTCATCACACAGTTGCTATTCTCCGTCTTGCTCCGGGTACTTCAAAACTGATGAATGGTTTCAAAAGTGAAAGTGAAAGTGAAGTTGCTCAGTGTGTCCAACTCTTTGCGACCCCTTGGACTGTAGCCCACCAGGCTCCTCCGTCCATGAGATTTTCCAGGCAAGAGTACTGGAGTGGGTTGCCATTGCCTTCTCCAGGAGATCTTCCCAAATGGTTTCAAAGGGAGCTTCAATTCTCAGGTTACTTTATGAGAAAGACTGAAAAAATTAAGTCCTGTTTTTGCCTTTCTCCCACTCCAACATTGTATTATGTGACTATTTGAAATATATATATATCTTTCTATAAGCATAATTGCATACGGAAATAATTTTGAAAAGATACATTTAGGTTTTAGAATGGAAAACAGAAAAAATATTCCCACCTCCCTTTTTGGTACAAAGATTTAATAGTGCCTAAATATTGCTTTCTCAGAAATGGTTCATTAAGTGATCTGCATGTTTTCAGCTCAAGCCAGCTATTCCTTTTTCATTTAGGAGGGGATTAGAATTACCACCCCTTCTCTCGCCTCCCCACCCTCAACCCACACATTCCTCAAATCTTCATTTTCTGAGTACATATTTCTGAGTCACACATTGTGCTAGGTATGGAAGACATAAAGAAACAAAAAGTAAGGTTCCTGCCATGAAGGAGCTCAAATTTTCCTAGGGATATAGATGTGTAAGTGGATTAATTTTAACACTGCACTTTAAGACTTATGGACTTCCCTGGTGGCTCAGATGGTAAAGAATTTGCCTGCAATTCAGGAGACTCAATTTCAATTCCCTGGTGGGGAAGATCCCCTGGAGAAGGGAGTGGTAACTTACTCCAGTATTCTTGCCTGGAGAATTCTATGGACCAAAGAGCTTGGCAGGCTATAGGCCATGGTGTCACAAAGAGTTGGACACGGCTGAGTGACTAACACTTTAAGAGTTCTAATGGAAGTACTATTAAGTGATTTGAATGCCACAGAGGGTAAAGCATCTAACTCTCCCTGGGGAATCATAGAAAGCCAAATTGCATCTTTTTCATTGACTTCATTAAAGTAGGAATAATAGTGTCTACTAAGCGTCATCCCTTAGGCCAGGGCTTTTGCCACCCTTTTACTGTTCATTCTCACATTATCATTTCTTGGTAAGTACTAGGAAGTAGTATTGGGGAAGGTAGTTAGGGAAATAGAAACCATCCTGGATACTAGACAAAAAGAGGAAAGAGAGAGAGAGAGAATATTATTTAGGTGTTAGGAGGGCTTTAAGAACAAGCTAATAACCAGCTTCTAATATGGTCTCCAGTGATCCCTCCTTCCTGGTCAATTCTCGCACTTGTGTGGTCCTTTCCCACACTGTATCACAATGATGACTGGTCTGTGTGACTGACACCTTGTTGCAAAAGTGAGGATATGTGATCTTCTGGGCTGAAATACAAAAGATACCGTGACTTCTGCCTCTCTGTCTCTTTGTCTCTCTCTGTTTCTCTGTCTCTCTCTTTCTCTCTCTCTTTGGTGGGAAGCTGCCTGGGATGAGACTCAGGCAGCCTGTGAACTGGCTCATATAATGATGAACTGAGACATTCCGTCAACAACCAGAAGGAAACTGAGTCCCGAGAACAATAGCCACATGAAGGAGGGAGATATCACAGAGGTGGATTCTCCAACCTAAATGAAGACTTGAGTTGCAGTCTGGTCATCAGCTTGTCTGAAATCTCATGAGAGACACCAAGACAGAACTGCTAGACAGCTGAACTGCTTTCAGATCCTGATCTTCATAAACAATATGAGATAATAAATACTCCTTTTATATGTGAAAAGCAGTTTTCCAGTACCGCAACAGATAACTGTTTCAAAGGATGCATGAGTATCTGACTGCTAATGTGCTATGGGAGCTGATGTTTTAATTGGCCCTCGATTCTCTGAAAGATATTCTTTCTTGAGAAGGGCTGGAACCTCTGAAAAGCTGCTGGGTAGCTACGGCCTGAAATCACCTCAACCTCACTGCCATCATAGAAAAACAATGTTAGAAGCAAAAAATTTTGTATTTCTGTCTTTTTATCTCTTGCAATTATTGGTAAAATTAAACAAAATCTGTTTGGTTCCCTGCTTTGGCCTGCAAAAACCACAGAGTTCACCGAGATACAAGTACAGACTTCCAGCTCCAGCAACTCAGAGCAGAAGATATTTAAAATTGAGTTTATCACTGAGAGAAAAATAACTATAGCAACTATGCAGAATGTCTTATTAACTATATTTTGCAGATGAGGAGTCCATGGCTCAGAGAGTATGAATAACTTGTACAAGGTCACACAGCACAAAGTAGAAGCATGTTTCCAAAGCCTATGAATGAGTTTAAATACTGAGAAGACAGGGAGTGAAGAATGAAATTTCTTTCTTTCCTTCTTTTTTTATACAACTTAGCTTCAGATCACTCCTGACCATATGGGGAGGAAGTAGAACCAGAAAGCATCTACTTTAACATGTCATCTGTAGACTGTTTTTCTATTACCTTGAACTCATTTATAGAACTTTTTACAGACACATGTTCCCTGCAAGAGGATATATTGTCATTCAAACAAGCCACGTCCAAGGAGCAGGCAATTTAATCTCCCCTCCACCAGAAGTAAACTGTGAAACTACCGAAGCATGAAGAAGAAATGGGAGAGAAAAGGGGGAGGTTTTATCATTTTGGTTTTGTGGAAAAAAAGGCAAAATCAGGAAAAACGTATCTTGAACAATATTTTTATAAAGTTTAAAAACAGCCTGTTTGTAATTCAGTTGGTTCTATTGATAAAACTCAGACAATTAAAAGTGAATGAAGGATGTTATTCTATTTGTGCCCTACTACTGTTAGTAGAATGATCAAGACAGGGTGAGTCACAAGTGGAAATGTTACAAGTGTTTCCTCTATAACAAACCCAATACTTAGGTAGACTTTGAAAGTGAAAGAAGCTCTACAAAAGATGGAAATGCATAGGAAGTAATTATGTGCTTTCAATAAATGCCTGAAAGCTCACAGGTTCCTCTGATAAATACAATCTCTAGAAAAGCTTACATTGTCATTCCAATTCTATTTATTATTTTAACACTTTGTATGTTCTGCAGAGGAATTTTGTTTCCAAAAATTATACATTAAATCAATCCTTTAATTCAAAGCCTTTGGGAAAATTTTCAATTCCTTGTTGTCCATTGAGATTCTGCATTGAATTAATGTTAAGTATCAAAAACTATTGCCACATTATAATTTTATATGATCATATAATTTTCTGTTTTCTATTGTGTATTCTCTAGGTCAAAGATCAACAAACTATAGCCTATAGGCAAAATCTGGCCTGGCACTTGGTTTACAAATAAAATGTTATTGCAGCACAGTCACACTTGATTAAAATTGAGCCAAAGACTTTAACAGATGCTTCAAAAGAAGATACACAGATGACAAGCATATGAAAAGATGACCCTGTATCATATGCCATCAGGGAAATGCAACTTAGAACAATAATGACACACAGCTACACACCTATTAGAATGGTCAAAATCTGGAACACTGAAAACAGCAAAAGCTGATAAAGACATGGGGCTGTAGGAGTTGTCATTTTTTTGCTAATGGGGATGAAAACAGGTGTAGATACATTGGAAGAAGTTCTGACGAAATCTTGCAAAACTAAGCATACTCTTACCATATAATCCAGCAATGGTACACTTTGGTATTTATTCAAAGGAGTTGGAAACTTGTCCACACAAAAGCCTAACTCATTATTGCAGCTTTACTCATATTTGCCCAAACTTGGAAGCACCCCACATGTTTTTCAGTAGGTGAGTGGATGACCAAAGAGTGGTGCAGCTGAACAGTGGAGTACTACTCAGCACTAAAAAATAAATGAGCCACCAAGTCATAAAATTACATGGGGGGACATTAAATGAATATTACTACATGAAAGAAGACAATGAAAAAGGCTACATATTATCTGATCCAACCATTTGACATTCCCTAAAAGGCAAATTTATTGAGACATTAAAACATCAGTAGCTGCCAGTGGTTGAGGTGCAGTATGACTAGATTGAGCACAGAGAATTTGGGGAGTAGTAAGACTGCTCTGTATGATACCATATATGTGGAAACAAGTCATTAGGTATTTGTTGAAAAACCACTGTAACACCAAGGGTAAACCTTAACATAAATCATGTTATAACATATGTATCATTCAGTGCAGAATGTTGATAATGGGGGCACTTAGGCATGAATTATATAAGAGCTTGGGGTATGTGGGAAATCTCTGTACCTTCCTCTCAATTTTATTGTGAATGTAAAACCTCTAAAAAATTGTTTTTTTCCTTAAAATTGGCAATTGCAACCAATCTTTCAGACTCTCTTGAGAATACCTTCTCTTTGTCTCTCTTTCTCACTGTTCTTATTTTAATATAACATTTTATTAGTATGTCCATAAATATGGCCTGCACTGAAATAAACATTTTCTGGAGCTATGTACTTTCATGGCATTCTGGAATGCAACAGTGTTAGATGGTTCTTCTTCCTTTTCTCCTGCCAAGATCAGAGCACTGAAGTCAGTGAAGAATTCTGCTTCTTCACTCTGCTATCGGTTCTGAATCTGCCCATAATTAACAGTGTGAACCTGGGCAGCTAACTTAACCTAAGTTTAACCCTCAATGATCCTGTGTTAGTATAACAAAAAAACAAAATAACCCAAATCTTAGCTTTATTAAAAGAAGGGCTTAGACATTTTTTGATCACTTCAATTAAACAGAACAAAGGTTGACTTGAAATGAGAGCTCAATATGGGTTAAAGGTTGATATTTGAATATATATTTTAAAAGAACTGTATCCAAGCACTTTAAAAATGCATTATTATTATATATTGTTTATTTATTTACTATTTCCTACTTATTCCTTTTTTCTTTAGATCCTATATCTTATTTGGTTAAATATATGAAAAAGTTAAAATTGAAGACACAGACCAAATATGGTTAGATGTATTCTTTGTACAGAATTTTTTCAAGTATTTTCACTCAGTCTTTCAAGAAATTGCTCTAATAATGCGGTGTCCTTCTATATTTTTGTAATCTAAAGAGGTAGAGAGTGAGATCAGCCTGATAAGTAAGACAAAAATCATTTACATGGAACCAAGAGTGGTTTAGAACAATAGCCTCTTCCAACTTATTTAGCCATGTAATTTTAGACAGTCTGTCCCTTACCTAATTTATTTTTTTCTCCATTGTTAATGAGGTTTAAAAGTCTACCTTAAGAATCCTTCATGACAAGACTTGAGATAACTTGTGTGAAAATAGCCAGTTCATGGAACAAAACAAAAGCAATACTTGTTAGAATTGCTTATTAAAATGCTAAAATGATTCTATTTTCAACCACTGTTTAAATTTTCATTATTGATGCTTAAAATAATATTACTTGAAGGCTGATATATATATATATATTTTTTTTTTTTTTTTTAAAACCTGATATGGAAATGTGATATAGGACAAAAAGAAAACCTGCTTTTAACATGGCTATACGCTAACAAATCTGTAAAATGTAGTCACCTGAATCTGTCTTCTCCATCCTAGCATTTACTTGCTCAGAGTTCCTCATTTTCGAGTAGCTTTCAGCCAGTAATGTGCTGCTGCTTCTGCTGCTGCTGCTGCTAAGTCGCTTCAGTCGTGTCCGACTCTGTGCGACCCCAGAGACGACAGCCCACCAGGCTCCCCCGTCCCTGGGATACTCCAGGCAAGAATACTGGAGTGGGTTGCCATTTCCTTCTCCAATGCATGAGTGTAAAAAGTGAAAGTGAAGTCGCTCAGTTGTGTCTGACTCTTAGTAACCCCATGGATTGCAGCCTACCAGGCTCCTCCGTCCATGGATTTTCCAGGCAAGAGTATTGGAGTGGGGTACCATTGCCTTCTCTGGAATAATGTGCTAGTATATGTTAAAAAACTGACCTATGAAAACAACAAGAAAACAGTAACAATGAAATATAATAGGTTCTGATAGGTAACGTGTACCTATCTCCATTGTGTAAGTACTTGACACTATTGAATGTGAAGCTGGAAACAGATGCACACCCAAGACTTCACTGTAGGCTCCAGCGCCCTCCTTTCAGGTCTAACAGTCTATGATTCATTCAAGCAGTCCCACTGTACTTTCATTATCCCAATTGCTGCTATGAATTAGCAGAGAATTCCAGACTTGGCATACTTCCCCTGATGCCAGCTGACAACTCCCATTAATAGTGGAACATATGTTTCATCTCAGAATCTAATGCTGATTTATTGGTGATAGGTACTTGTGATCCTGTGTTAAGAGTGGTTCTGAGGATACATCCGAGCTCAGTAAGAAAGAGGACTGTGGTTACTTTGTGCTGTTTGTCATGACCATGAGAGGAGAGCCTCTTGATCATTAACTGAAGCCTTGAATAAACAAACCTGTCATCATGGGATGACTTGAAGATCTGTCCACTTCCCTCAGGTGCCACAAACATCTCACCCTGTGGGGACTTCTGGAGACAATACTCCTACTACTCCTACTTTATTCTGAAACAAACCCTGGAAACATTTGGAAATTTTAGGCTAAATGGAAGGAAAGCATAACCATAGAAGACAGCGCTCCAGCCTCAGGTTTGTCAAAGTCCATGAGATCTACGGAACTTCACGTAGCCTGTTCTCTCCTTCAGTCCTAGCAGTAGACCTTGTGTTTGGGGGGAGATGTAAATAAAAACCAAGTTTCCTCCCAAGTCAGAAAACCTCTTCCCAATGGTATTATTGAATAAGCATAAAACCACAAGGTAATTCACATCACAAGCAGTTCATTAAAGAGGCTGCAAGGGTAGAAGAAATGAAATCTCACTCTTTTGTGTAGGCAAGACAAATACAGCCCATAACATACCTGTTCTCAAGATAAACAACTAGTCCTCCAGGGAGAGGACATGACAGCCTGTGGTCCAGAATTCAAGTGAATTCTGCTGGACCATCAAAAAAGCAAGAGAGTTCTAGGAAAACCTCTATTTCTGCTTTTACTGACTATGCCAAAGCCTCTGACTGTGTGGATCACAATAAACTGGAAAATTCTGAAAGAGATGGGAATGCCAGACCACCTGTACTGCCTCTTGAGAAACCTGTATGCAGGTCAGGAAGCAACAGTTAGAACTGGACATGGAACAACAGACTGGTTCCAAATAGGAAAAGAAGTACGTCAAGGCTGTATATTGTCACCCTGCTTATTTAACTTCTATGCAGAGTACATCATGAGAAATGATGGGCTGGAGGAAGCACAAGCTGGAATCAAGATTGCTGGGAGAAAATCAATAACCTCAGATATGCAGATGACACTGCCCTTATGGCAGAAAGTGAAGAGGAACTAAACAGCCTCTTGATGAAAGTGAAAGAGGAGACTGAAAAAGTTGGCTTAAAGCTCAACATTCAGAAAACGAAGATCATGGCATCTGGCCCCATCACTTCATGGGAAATAGATGGGGAAACAATGGAAACAGTATCAGTCTTTGAGCGCTGAAGAATTGATGCTTTTGAACTGTGGTGTTGGAGAAGACTGTTGAGAGTCCCTTGGACTGCAAGGAGATCCAGTCCATTCTAAAGGTGATCAGTCCTGGGTGTTCATCGGAAGGAATGATGCTAAAGCTGAAACTCCAATACTTTGGCCACCTCATGCGAAGAGTTGACTCATTGGAAAAGACCCTGATGCTGGGAGGGGTTGGGGGCAGGAGGAGAAGGGGATGACAGAGGATGGTTGGATGGCATCACCAACTCAATGGACATCAGTTTCTGTAAACTCTGGGAGTTAGCGATGAACAGGGAGGCCTGGTATGCTGTTGTTCATGGGGTCGCAAAGAGTCGGACATGACTGAGTGACTGAACTGAACTGAGCTGAATTCACTTGGTAACACTTGGGAATGGGATTAACATCTGTGTTAGATAATTGACTTTATCCAAAGGAAACATTAACTTCTCCAATTTTTATGACAGAAAGTAGTTTTGCAACTGGGAGCAGGGAGACTTCTGAAGTTAGGCTCCTAACTCTCCCCAGAAACTGGGAAACAGGAGTGCTATCTCTGTTAATGATTACATTTCCAGGAGATGGCTCCTAGATTCTGAGCATAAATCAGGCAAGAGGCAAAATCACCTTTTTGAAAAGTTTTGCGTATTGTTCAAAGAGACAGAGAAAGGACTTACCATTACCCATTTTCTAAAATAAATGCTACGAGAAAAGGAAGGAAGTAAAGTCTTCCCTTATTTTCAACAGTGAGAATTCAGCCGCCAGTATTTTTTAATTGAATTTTTATTTTATACTGGGATAAAGAATCTGCCTGCAATGCAGAAGACCTGGGTTCAATCCCTAGGTTGCGAAGATCTCTTGGAGAAGGGAATGGCAACCCACTCTAGTATTCTTGCCTGGAGAATTCCATGGACAGAGGAGTCTGGTGGGCTAGAGTCCATGGGGTCTCAAAGAGTTGGACTTCACTGAGCTACTAACATTTTCACCTTCATAGTTGATTTACAACGTTGTATATTTTTCAAGTATACAACAAAGTTGTTCAGTTGCATATATACAAATGCTCATTTTTTTCGAGATTCTTTTCCCATGTAGGCCATTATGGAGCAGTGAATAGAATTCCCTGTGCTATACAGTAGGGCCTTACTGTTTTGCCCTTGTGGTCTCATGGACATGATATATCTTAAATGTATTCAGACACATGAGTAACTTTATCTTACATACAAGTGTGAGGTTATGAATGATAAAATTTTTTTTTCAAATTACCCGCCATAGGTTAGATTTTCAGAAACAGACTCTGAGATTTGCATGCAAGGATTTTATTGGGGAAACACTGCTGGGAATAGCATCTCTGAGAAGTGAGAGAAGCAGAACCGAAAGGTGGATTCTGATGTTTCAGGAAGCAGAGGGAACCAGTGCCTCAGTCCTGCACAAGGGCCTAGGTGGTTCACCATGGTGCCCACTCTATGGCCTTATCCATTCTTTAACTGAGTAAATACTTATTCATCTCTCTGATAAGCACAAGATATTTCTTTTTGGAAGAAGCAAGAGAAAAAAAATAGTTCTAAAAGATTACAAAAGTAATTTTTCCAAATACAGAGGGAAATAAAAAAAAAATCATACAACTTAATTAACTTATTCCAATCTCATTTGTCAACAAAGTCAGATTTTTATTTGTTTGTTTGTTTATTAGTTTACACATGTTTTCATTTTCTATCATCATTGATAGTCAGGAATTTTGGACTGTATGTTCCCCCTATTCCATCCTATTCTAGGTTTGTGTTTTCAGGCACTTAGCATTAGTTAGCACAAATTTGCACTTATTTTTTAAGAAACCGTACCCATCTCTGTTTACTTTCTTGCACAGGCCTATTTACATTTGGATACTTTTAAATCAACAACACAGTAAAGACTATAAATTTACAACATTAATGATGAGGAGGATGGTGATAAATATGGAGGATTTTACTAAGTCCCAAGTATTGGACTAAGAAGTTTATGCATATTGTCTCATGACAATCCTATAAATTACCTGTAATGACCATTTTATAAATGAACTGAGACCTAAAAATGAAACAATATCATAGAGCTGGTAAATTGCAGAATAGACCTTGAATAAAGGTGGTTGATGCAAATATTCAAAATCTACTGGCTTCATTTGTATATTACGTCTAAACTTCTGAACCCACTTCACCACCACAATCCTCACCCACCTCCAGCACCTTCACTTCCCCACTCCTTAGCATCTTCTTATACTCCTATACTGTTAACTATCAGACTAAAGGCATATAAACACAAGACCATTCAGGTATGATTTCTATCAAATCCCCTACAGTTATACAGTGGAAGTGACAAACAGATTCAAGGGATAAGATCTGATAGACAGAGTGCCTGAATAACTATGAACAGAGGTTCGTGACATTGTAGTGATGTCATATGGAGGCAGTGATCAAGACCATCTCCAAGAAAGAAAAAAAAAAAAACGCACACAAGCAAAATGGTTGTCTGAGGAGGCCTTACAGATAGCTGAGAAAAGAAAAGAAGCTAAAGGCAAAGGAGAGAAGGAAAGATATACGCATCTGAATGCAGAGTTCCAAAGAATAGCAAAGAGAGATAGGAAAGCTTTCCTTGGTGATCAATGCAAAAAAATAGAGGAAAATACAGTGGGAAAGACTAGAGATCTCTTTAAGAAAATTAGAAGTACCAAAGGAACATTTCATGCAAAGATGGGCACAATAAAGGACAGAAATGGTATGGACCTAACAGAAGCAGAGGATATTAAGAAGCGGTGGCAAGAATGCACAGAAGAACTGTACAAAAAAAATCTTCATGACCAAGTTTAAAATGATGGTGTGATCACTCACCTACAACCAGGCATCCTAGAGTCAGAAGTCATGTGGGCCTTCGGAAGCATCACTACAAACAAAGCTAGTGGAGGTGATGGAATTCCAGTTGAGCTATTTCAAGTTCTAAAATCTGATGTTGTGAAACTGTCGCACTCAATTATGCCAGCAAATTTGGAAAAGTAAGCAGTGGCCACAGGACTGAAAAAAGTCAGTTCTCATTCCAATCCCAAAGAAAGGCAATGACAAAGAACATTCAGACTACTGCATAATTGCACTCATCTCACACACTAGCAAAGTAATGCTCAAAATTCTCCAAGTGAGGCTTCAACAGTATGTGAACTGAGAACTTTCAGATGTTCAAGCTGGATTTAGAAAAGGCAGAGGAACCAGAGATCAAATTGCCAACATCCATTGGATCATAGAAAAAGCAAGAGAGTTCCAGAAAAATATCTACTCCTGCTTTATTGACTACGCCAAAGAATTTGACTGTGTGGATCACAGCAAACTGTGGAAAATTCTGCAAGAGATGGGAATATCAGACCACCTTACCTGCCTATTGGGTTTCCCTGGTGAACTCAGATGGTAAAGCGTCTGCCTGCAATGCAGGAGACACGGGTTTGAACCCTGGGTCAGGAGAATCCCAGAAGGAAATGGCAACCCACTCCAGTACTCTTGCCTGGAAAATTCCATGGATGGAGGAGCCTGGTGGGCTACAGTCCATGAGGTCGCAAAAAGTCGGACACAACTGAGTGACTTCACTTTACCTGCCTATTGAAAAATTTGTATGCAGGTCAAGAAGCAACTGTTAGAACTGGACATGAAACAATGGATTGGCTCCAACTGGGAAAGGAGTACTTCAAGGCTGTATATTGTCACCCTGCTTATTTAACTTCTATGCAGAGTATATCGTGTGAAATTCTGGGCTGGATTAAGTACAAGCTGGAATCAAAATTGCCAGGAAGAATATCAATAATCTCAGAGATGCAGATGATATCACCCTTATGGCAGAGAGTGAAGAGGATTGAAGAGCCTCTTGATGAAAGTGAAAGAGGAGAGTGAAAACGCTGGCTTAAAACTCAATATTCAAAACACTAAGATCATGGTATCTGATCCCACCACTTCATGGCAAATAGATAGGAAAACAATGGAATCAGTGACAGGCTTTATTGTCTTTGGCCCCAAAATCACTGCTGATGGTGGCTGCAGTTATGAACTTAACAGATGCTTGCTCCTTGGAAGAAGAGCTGTGACCAACCTAGGCAGCATATTGAAAAGCAGAAACATTACTTTGAAAACAAAGGTCCATCTAGTCAAAGCCATGGTTTTTCCAGTAGTCATGTATGGATGTGAGAGTTGAACCATAAAGAAAGCTGAAAGTGAAGTTGCTCACTCATGTCCGACTCTTTGCGATCCCATAGACTGTAGTCTACCAGGCTTCTCTGTCCATGAGATTTTCCAGGCAAGAGTACTGGAGTGGGTTGCCATTTATCTGAGCACCGAATAATTGATGCTTTTGAACTGCGGTGTTGGAGAAGACTCTTGAGAGCCCCTTGGACTGCAAGGACATCCAACCAGTCTATCCTAAAGGAAATCAGTCCTGAATATTCATTGGAAGGACTGATGTTGAAGCTGAAACTCCAGTACTTGGCCACCTGATGCAAAGAACTGACTCATTGGAAAAGACCCTGATGTTAGGAAAGATTGAAGACAGGAGGAGAAAGGGAAGACAGAGATTGTTGGATAGAATCACTTACTCAATGGACATGAGTTTGAGCAAGCATTGGTGATGGACAGGGAAGCCTGGTGTGCAGCAGTTCATGGGGTTGCAAAAAGTCGGACACGATTGAGAGACTGAGTTGAACTGAATACATGAGTCAATGAAGTTATCAAGCTTTGGGTTCTATGAAGTCTATGTTTGAAACACAATTTTAGTGTTTGGTAGTTGGTATAAGTGGGCAAATTATTTCAGTTCCCTGAGCCTCAGTTTCCTTATCTGAATAAATAACAACAATAAAAGCTACCTTGTAGGAAGTAGCTGTAAATTTCCTGCCATATGATGACACTCAATAAACAAATGATAGCTCTTGCCGTTAACGAAGATATCGACAATTATTTTGCAAAGATGAAGTAGCTGCATTGATGCTGCCAAAGTTGGAACTAATGAAGATGTGGATTCACATGGAAGTGATTTTCAGAATAAAGATGAGGAGCATATTAGGTTAGAATACTTGAAAGTGGTAGCAACTATGAAATTCAGAATCTACAGAGCTGAACTATTTAAAAAATAATCCAAAAGGGTAATTTTTTTAAATGGAGAAGAAATAATAGAATTCTACAGGAGGAAATTTTTATAACCAAATAAAGAACTCCCAAAGCTAAACTGTTTATTCAATATAAGATGGTTGGAAGGATATTTAACAAAATGTTAAGTTCATTCCTTTTCAATGTATTTGTAGTAAATAATCATAACTATCAAATTATTTTTTTAATTCTAAGACATTAAACAATTATTCATAGTATCAAAAAGTGAAACAAATGAATGATGACAAATAACTGAGTATTAAATTGAAGTATGTTATATTAATTTAAGGGCTTCCCAGGTGGCTTATTGGTAAAGAATCTACCTGCCAAGCAGGAGACCCTGGTTCAATATCTGGGTGGGGAAGATGCCCTGGAGAAAGGAATGGCAACCCACTCCAGTATTCTTGCCTGGGAAATTCTATGAACAGATGGGCCTGGCCGCCTATAGTCCATGGGGTTGCAAAGATTGGACATGACTTAGTGACTAAAACAACAACAACAACATACTTTAAAGAAAATTATGTAGTTATTAAATATGTAAGACCTATATCTAGAGAATGTGTATATTAAAATAATGGTACAGTGTCATATTATTTATAAATAATATACATAAGGCAAATATATTTCTCCCCCATATATGAAAATATAAATGAAAATATAATCAGTGATTCTTTATTCATGGTAGAACCACAGGCAATATTTTTCTCCCTGTGTGTATGTGTGATGTTCCAGATTTCCATAAGGAACAAGACTTCATAAAGTATTAGAATCTGGCCCACACTGATGCACACTTGCCTCCTCAGCTCCAGTTTTCCCTCCTAAGATCAGCTAATGTTTACTACAGTGATACAAAAAGATGCAAATATTTACTTCCTAAACAGTAGGAAGGCCTTTCAAGGCCTTCAGTAATGGTTGGAGGCACTCTTACAGTCAACTGATTAAGATCTGTGCACCCATAAAAAGTGTAGAGATTAAAGGAGAAGACTGAAAATGTATTCATAATTAGAGAGGGGACCGAGATTGTGTTTGGGACATGATTAACTGGTAATCAGTAAAGAACAAACTGATTATTAGCTGTTCAATTGTTGTTAGTCTTAGGGGATTCCACTCAGTGGCCTAATTAAACTGAGCTTGAAGGCTTCACATCTCCATTCAGTGGCAATTTTATTATAATATTCAGTTCTTTGCATGAGATTTGCCTTCCCTCTCTTTAATCATATGTTTTGCCTCTGTGTAACACCTTCCTTGATTAGTTTCTCTACAGGATTAGCTCTTGATAACTGCATGGTTTATGAAAGCAAATGTCACATATAAGACAATCTGGATATTAAGGTTTCTTGTCAGTCTTCAAATTTTTCAAAAGGGAAAAACAAACAAAAGATATGCACTTGTTTTAATTAAAAAGACTTTCTTGGATATTCTGAACTGTATATTTGTTTGGCTCTGAATATTTTGTACAGATAAGATTTCAGAAAAAAAAAAAAGCAAACATATATCGCAATGACTCCAGAGAAATAAAAGTATTTTACATTTTCAATTTGAACTCAAGGGAACTTTTATTAATTGCATTATTCCCAGCATGTACGGCACCCTCTAAGATAGCAGTAATTCTTTCTGGCTCTAGGGTACCACTTAGATTAGAAATGCTCTCAATGCTTTGAAATATGCAGCACAGAGGCCCTACATGCGTGTCTTTGTAGCTCAAAACCAAGTAGTGATTTAACAATTAGCTGATTAATTCGATCAGTGTTAATGACTAAACTGTGGCTGATTTGAATAATGCAGTCTTTCACATGAATTTTTGGTTAAAAAGCATCCAGGTTGGCTGTATAACTCATTGATAACTCAGTTACCAAATCTCAATTTCGTACTCTCTACCATAAACTTAGGTAGCAAAAATTGAGCTGAGTCTAAGCCATAATATGAAAGAGATTAATTTCATGTTATGGCTTATAATAAGACAGATAAACATGTCTGTTATAAACAAAAGAAAAAAAGCCATAATAATTTCTATGCTGTAATGTGCTAAGTTGCTTGAGTCATGTCTGATTCTTTGTGACCCTGTGGACTGTAGCCTGCCAGGCTCCTCTGTCCATGGGATTCTCCAGGCAAGAATACAGAAGTGGGTTGCTGTACCCTCCTCCAGGGGCTCTTCCTGACCCAAACATGTGTCTCTTATGTCTACCTGTGTTGGCTGGAAGGTTCTTTACCACTTGCTCCACCTGGAAAGCCCTAGTAATTTCTATTCCAGATCCTACAAGTCACAAATTAATACTAATATAGCATTTCACTTTCAAAAAGTAATATATCTTGATAATACTCTCTGTAAGTTGATAAGTAAGCCAGTATGGATAAATCACAGAGCCACTTTCAAAACAACTTTTACTTTTAAAACTTCCAGTACATCTGTGTAATTGCTCCATTAACAACAATGTTGTCGTTGTTTATTTGCTAAGCTGTGACCCATGGACTGCATGCAGCCTACCAGGCTCACCTGCCTATGGGGTTTTGCAGGCAAGAATAT
The DNA here is from genome assembly GCF_003369695.1 of Bos indicus x Bos taurus. Lineage (NCBI taxonomy): Eukaryota > Metazoa > Chordata > Mammalia > Artiodactyla > Bovidae > Bos > Bos indicus x Bos taurus. The sequence goes on along the minus strand of NC_040079.1, from coordinate 102,419,598 downwards.
TGGAGTGGGTTGCCATTTCCTTCTCCAGGAGATCTTCCCAACCAAGGAGTTGAACCCATATCTCCTGCGTTGGCAGATAGATTCTTTATCACTGAGCCACCAGGGAAGCTCATTAACAAAAAGTGATATCTATTCAGTGCCTACTATATACAGTCTACACTTTAGTTTCATTTGACTAAGTTACAGTTTTATTCATGAACATTTTGGTAATAAATGAATTCTCATTTACTTGGAATATACAATTGTGAAAAATTGAAGGCATATAGCTAAAATTTATGCAAACATCATATTTTCAATATAACATACTTGTACAAAACTGATGATGGAAATAAGTGACATTTGATGGTTCAGAAATGACTTCAATCTATAGAATATGTGCTATCTTTGCAGAAAAATATGAAAGCAATTTTAGTTGTTTGCTATAACAGGGGGTTTTTCCCCATTCTCAATCCACTGAAGGATATATCTGGCCATGTGATAAAACTATTGAATAAATTCTAAAATTAATCTTAAGTAATATAATACATACTAGAAAAATATCATTATTTTCAAGAAGACAGAGATTTTGCCATCCTTTACCATTCTTCCTCCTGTCTGTATTTCTAGTACTTGATAGGGTGATTGCAAACAGTAGGCAGTTGTGCAATTTTTGTTGAAAGAATAAATTAATGAATTGATACATAGAAGACAGAGACAAAAATTTATGAGGAAATGCAAACTGGTATGCATTTCTTTCTTCTACTTTGAAGAAAACATTGGCTCCTAGTTGGAGGAATAACCCTACAGTCTCCTGCGTGTATTCAGTCTCTTGAAAATATATATATATATATATATTTTTTTTTTTTTTAATTTCCTGGGCCACTTCTCTAAGTCATCATTCTCATAGGCATCAGTCTTTGTCTTTAAAGCCAGCACTAATTCTTCCTCTACAGAAAATGGATTTGAAAAGCAGAAGCTATATTTTTTAGGAAAGCTATCCAAAACCCAGTAAAATAATTCACACTATAAAGGAAATTTCATTGACCAGCTATTTGTATGTGAACCACTTACTTGAATAACTTTTCTGAATTCCAACAAAATGATTAAGTTCTTAATATTTCTGGGGTTCAGTTCAGTTCAGTCACTCAGTCATGTCTGACTATTTGCGACCCCATGAACCGCAGCACACCAGGCCTCCCTGTCCATCACCAACTCCTGTGGTCCACCCAAACCCATGTCCATTGAGTCAATGTTGCCATCCAACCATCTCATCCTCTGTTATCCCCTTCTCCTCATGTCCTCAATCTTTCCCAGCATCAGGATCTTTTCAAATGAGTCAGCTCTTCGCATCAGGTGGCCAAAGTATTGGAGTTTCAGCTTCAACATCAGTCCTTCCAATGAACACCCAGGACTGATCTTTAGGATGGACTGGTTGGATCTCCTTGCAGTTCAAGGGACTCTCAAGAGTCTTCTCTAACACCACAGTTCAAAAGCATCAATTCTTCGGGACTCAGCTTTCTTTATAGTCCAACTCTCACATCCATATATGACTACTGGGAAAACCACGGCCTTGACTAGATGGACCTGTGTTGGCAAAGTAATGTCTCTGTTTTTTAATATGCTGTCTAGGTTGGTCATAACTTTCCTTCCAAGGAGTAAGCATCTTTAAATTTCATGGCTGCAGTCACCATCTGCAGTGATTTTGGAGCCCCAAAATATAAAGTCATCCACTGTTTCCACTGTTTCCCCATCTATTTCCCATGAAGTGATGGGACCAGAAACTTGTGATCTTAGTTTTCTGAATATTGAGCTTTAAGCCAACTTTTTCACTCTCTTCTTTCACTTTTCATCAAGTGGCTCTTTAGTTCTTCACTTTCTGCCATAAGGGTGGTGTTATCTGCAAAACTGAGGTTATTGATATTTCTCCTGGCAATCTTGATTCCAGCTTGTGCTTCCTCCAGCCCAGAATTTCTCATGATGTACTCTGCATATAAGTTAAATAAACAGGGTGACAATATACAACCTTGACGTACTTCTTTTCCTATTTGGAACCAGTCTGTTGTTCCATGTCCAGTTCTAACTGTTGCTTCCTGACCTGCATACAGGTTTCTCAAGAGGCAGGTCAGGTGGTCTGGCATTCCCATCTCTTTCAGAATTTTCCACAGTTTATTGTCATCCACACAGTCAAAGGTTTTGGCCTGGTCAAGAAAGCAGAAATAGATGTTTTTCTGGAACTCTCGCTTTTTCGATGATCCAATGGATGTTGGCAATTTCTGGGGTACTTAATCAAAAATTATATTAAAAAACTACATATTGAAGGTTCTAGGTAAGTAACTTTTACTAAAGAATTAGGTGTTACTACCATTATCCTAGATCTGTAATGCCAAGTTTTCATTTCCCATTGTTTTATTAAATTTTATGTTTTCCAAAGATATATTCACAAACAACCCTCCCCAGACACATACACAAATCTTTCCAGGATTTTTTTTTTTAATGATTTACTTTTCTATTCCAAATTGTGTAACATGAATGTAATTCCAATAATTTTAATGGTAGTAACATACTGTCTTGAATAATATTTTAATTTTGTCACCAGTGTAATTACACTATATTTTATCAATATTGATAAAATGTAAAATTTATAGATGCCTACTAAGTTTTTTTGGGCTTCCCTGGTGACTCAGTGGTAAAGAATCTGTCTGCCAGTGCAGGAGAAGTGGGTTCAATCCCTGGGTCAGGAAGATCCCCTGGAGAAGTGAATGGCAACCCACTCCAGTATTCTTGCCTGGGAAATACCATGAACAGAGTTGCCCGGTGGGCTACAGTCCATGGGATTGTGAAAGAGTCAGACGCAACTTAGCTACTAAACAACAACAACAACTGTTTAAGTCTTTTAAATTGCTTACACTTATCTAACTCTGTGCAATAGACAGTATTTGAAATTTATCAAATATTGAAACTTGTTAAATATTATTATAGCTAATGGTTTCTGTGTACTGTGTACTCTAATAAATATGTGCGTACAGGACACCCAGTGTAACGTCTAAGTGTGTCTAGATTCCTGACAGCACGTTCTGAGAGCATTCACCAAACTAGGGGGAAGAGCACAGCTTTATTGATAAGAACCTGAAATGTCTGTTTGGCACACTCTTAAGTTTAATTCTGAGCCATAGCATCTCAACTCAACATAAGTTGTTCCTCTAGGATTATTATCTGTTTGATTTATTTATTACCATCTACTTTGAAATATTATGCTAAACATATAAAGAATTTCACAGCAGTCTCTATGTATTTAGCACCCTTCATTATTTGTGCTAGTCTCAACCTATTTTTTTCTATATATAATTCTCAAAGTATATTGCTATTACTCACGATTTAAATAGTAATTTCCTGTACTTTTGCTGTGCTTTAATTTAATTGCTGTTGATCTGTTTACAAGTTGGCTTATTCTTTTTATTATTATTATTATTCAGTGGACAATCTTCTGTAAAGCATATCAGATAATTATTTTTAATTCAGGTATTGTATTCCCCAGTTCTTTTATATGGAGTTTTCATTTTGCAACTAGAGCATATCATCTCTTTATTCCTTTATCTATATTTCCCCTTAAAATATTAACATGTTTATATTTCTTTTCAAATTCTTATGTGCTAAATCTAACAATTGGATCATCTGGAGGTGTTTCTGTATTGAGTGCTTTCTTTTTATTTATGGGTTAAACTTGCCTGCTATTTTCACACATTATGTATATTTTTTTCTCCTATTCCAGACATTGTGCATAAAATAAAAATGGAGAGTTAAGTAAAATTTCATTTTGTTTTATTTTCTAGGGAGTAGTTAATGTGAGGAGTTGATCACTTAGATTTGTCTTTAAGTGAAGTTGAGCTGATCCAGGATCAAAGCTTAAATCAGATTGAATGTACCTGAGGTTTGTTCAGCCTAGAATCTGCACAGCTCTGCCATCTGACTTTGTCCATTTGAGCAGGGAATAGATTAGACACACTGTTTTAGATGATTTTGGTTCACCTGTACTTTCAGTTTTGGCAGTACTCCAGAACCCAAGCACTGCAATGGTGTACAACATACGTCATTTCTCTGCTTTCTAGTCCTTTCTCAATACCATTCTTACTCCCAGCAAAATCAGGATAGAGATGGCAGAAAATTGCTTGGCCGAGAATTTTAATATCTTGGCCTCTTTCTCCTTCCAGTATATTGTCTAAGGATCAGTTGATTTTTTTCCCCGTCACTGATAAGTTTCTCTCTGTCTGACTGGACTGTCCCTTCATGCATCTCTACTCAGATCATGTGGTGGATCATGGGTTTGAAAATGGCCATAGCACTCAGCTTACTTTGAAAGTGCTAGTTTCTCAGCGGAATTCACCTTGCATCATTTACTTTTTGATAGTCTCATGGAATAAATGGCTCTCATTTTATCTAGTATTTTTAGAAATGTAGTATATTGCAACACTCTACATACTGATCTAAAGTAGAGATCTAAATTGAACTCTTTACAGCATCGGACATTGCTTCTATCACCAGTCACATCCACAAATTAGAGATACCAAGGGAGCATTTCATGCAAAGATGGGCTCGATAAAGGACAGAAATGGTATGGACCTAACAGAGGCAGAAGATATTAAGAAGAGGGGGCAAGAATACACAGAAGAACTGTACAAAAAAGATCTTCATAACCCAGATAATCATGATGGTGTGATCACTCACCTAGAGCCAGACATCCTGGAATGTGAAGTCAAGTTGCCCTTAAGAAGCATCACTACGAACAAAGCTAGTGGAGGTGATGGAATTCCAGTTGAGCGATTTCAAATCCTGAAAGATCATGCTGTGAAAGTGCTGCACTCAATATGCCAGCAAATTTGGAAAACTCAGCAGTGGCCACAGGGCTGGAAAAGGTCAGTTTTCTTTCCAGTTCCAAAGAAAGGCAATGCCAAAGAATGCTCAAACTATCACACAATTGCACTCATCTTACACACTAGTAAAGTAATGCTCAAACTTCTCCAAGCCAGGCTTCAGCAATATGTGAACCGTGAACTTCCTGATGTTCAAGCTCATTTTAGAAAAGGCAGAGAAATTGCCAACATCTGCTGGATCATGGAAAAAGCAAGAGAGTTCCAGAAAAATATCTATTTCTACTTTATTGACTATGCCAAAGCCTTTGACTGTGTGGATCACAATAAACTGTGGAAAATTGCGAAAGAGATGGGAATACCAGACCACCTGACCTGCCTCTTGAGAAACCTGTATGCAGGTCAGGAAGCAACAGTTAGAACTGGACATGGAACAACAGACTGGTTCCAAATAGGAAAAGAAGTACGTCAAGGCTGTATACTGTCACCCTGCTTATTTAACTTATATGCAGAGTACCTCATGAGAAACGTTGCGCTGGAAGAAGCACAAGCTGGAATCAAGATTGGTGGGAGAAATATCAACAATCTCAGATATGCAGATGACACCACCCTTATGGCAGAAAGTGAAGAGGAACTAAAAAGCCACTTGATGAAAGTGAAGGAAGAGAGTGAAAAAGTTGGCTTAAAACTTAACATTCAGAAAACGAACATCATGGCATCTGGTCCCATCACTTCATGGGAAATAGATGGGGAAACAGTGGAAACAGTGTCAGACTTTATTTTTTGGGGGGCTCCAAAATCACTGCAGATGGTGATTGTAGCCATGAAAGTAAAAGACACTTACTCCTTGAAAGGAAAGTTATGACCAATCTAGATGGCATATTCAAAAGCAGAGACATTACTTTGCCAACAAAGGTCCGTCTAGTCAAGGCTATGGTGTTTCCAGTGGTCATGTTTATGGGTGTGAGAGTTGGAATGTGAAGAAAGCTGAGTGCCAAAGAATTGATGCTTTTGAACTGTGGTGTTGGAAAAGACTCTTGAGAGTCCCTTGGACTGGAAGGCGATTCAACCAGTCCATTCTAAAGGAGATCAGTCCTGGGTGTTCATTGGAAGGAATGATGCTAAAGCCGAAACTCCAATACTTTGACCACCTCATGTGAAGAGTTGACTCATTGGAAAAGACTCTGATGCTGGGAGGGATTGGGGGCAGGAGGAGAAGGGGACGACAGAAGATGAGATGGCTGGATGGCATCACCGACTCGATGGACATGAGTTTGGGTGAACTCTGGGATTTGGTGATGGACAGGGAGGCCTGGCATGCTGGGATTCATAGGGTCACAAAGAGTCAGACATGACTGAGTGACTAAACTGAACTGAACTGAAACTGAATTCCGTTTTCATACAACTTAAAACAGACATGCAGTTGTTGGATTTTCCAGGGGAGGAAGGGGCATTCTTTGACACTAACAGCAAAGAGTCAAAGGTTAAGCACTTATTCTTCCTGAACTCTGACAGCAAGGCTGAGGACACATGATGTAATGTTAGCCAGTTAATTCTCTGCCGGAGACTTTTGTATCTGGGGAGAGTTTGATGTACAGAAGCAGAAGCAGAAGTACTTTTTTTTTTTTTTTTAAACATATAAAAAGAAGTACTTTTGATATTTGTGTTAACATCCAGTTTACCTTCCTACATTATATACTTGTTCAATCACTAAATCATGTTTGACTATTTGTGACCCCATGGACTGCAGCAGGCCAGGATCCTCTGTACTCCATTATCTCCCGGAATTTGCTCGAATATATGTCCATTGAGTTGGGGATGCTATCTAACAGTCTTGTCCTCTGTCGCCCCCTTCTCCTCCTGTTTTCAATGTTTCCCAGCAATGGGGTCTTTTCCAATGAGTCCACTCTTTGTATCAGGTGGCCAAAGTATTGGAGCTTCAGCTTTGGCATCAGTCCTTCCAGAGGATATTCAGGGTTGATTTCATTTAAGATTGACTGGTTTGATCTCCTTGAAGTCCAAGGAACTCTCAAGAGTCTTCTCCAGCAACACAATTCAAAAGTATTTTATACTGTTGATATATTTTCTATTTTATGTAGACTAAAATATTTCTCTTTATATGTCTATTTGTTTTGATTTGAGTAACTTAAATGCTTTTTTTGTGCTATAGAGGGAGGGGATATATGTATAATCATGGCTGATTCTCTCTGTTGTGCGGCACAAACCAAGGCAACATGCAAAACAATTATCCTCCAATTAAAAAATAAATGAAAACATTTTAAATTAAATAGAACAGTAGATTTAAGCTCTATACCAAAAGATAGCATTAAATGAATGTTCTGCAAACTTTATTCTCCTCATGTTTTTCCAGATATAAACGAAATTATTTGACTTCTTTGGTTCAACCTCAAAACTGCCAATGGTAGTGAATATGGTAGCTCTCTCATATATGCTTATTATATGAAATAATGAATAGATTACTGAGAATAATATACTTCACTATTATCTCTCCTTTAGCTAATAGATGCTGCTGTATCTGTTGATTTCAAATGATGGCATACTGGTAAATTCTAGAACTGAGTTCATTTCAATTCAGTTCAGTTCACTCGTTCAGTTGTGTCTGACTATTTGATAACCCATGGACTGCATCACACCGTGTTTCATTGTCCATCACCAACTCTCAGAGCTTACTCAAACTCATGTCCATTGAGTCAATGATGCCATCAAACCATCTCATCCTCTGTTGCCCCCTTCTCCTCCTGCCTTCAATCTTCCCCAGGATCAGGGTCTTTCCCAATGAGTCAGCTCTTTGCATTAGGTGGCCAAAGTATTGGAGTTTCAGCTTCAGCATTAGTCCTTCCAATGAATACTCAGGAGTGATTTCCTTTATGATTGACTGGTTTGATCTCCTTGCCGTGCAAAGGGACCCTCAAAAGTATTCTCCAAAATCACAGTTAAAAATCTTCAATTCTTTGGCGGTCAACTTTCTTTATGGTCCAGCTCTCACATCCATGCATGATTACTGGAAAAACCATAGCTTTGACAAGATGGACCTTTGTTGGCAAAGCAATGTCTCTGTTTTTTAATATGCTGTCTAGGTTTGTCTTAGCTTTTCTTCCAAGGAGCAAGCATCTTTTAATTTCATGTCCGCAATCACCATCTGCAGTGATTTTGGAGCCCCAAAAAATAAAGTCTTTCACTGTTTCTATTGTTTCCCCATCCATTTGCCATGAAGTGATGGGACTGAATGTCATGATCTTAATTTTTTGAAAGTTGGATTTTGAGCCAGCTTTTAAACTCTGCTCTTTTACCTTCATTAAGAAGCTCTTTAGTTCCTCTTCACTTTCTGCCATAAGGGTGGTGTCATTTATGTATCTGAGGTCACTGATATTTCTCCTGGCAATCCTGATTCCCATTTGTGCTTCATCCAGCCTGGCATTCCATGTGATGTACCCTGCATATGAGTAAAACAGGCAGGGTAACAATATACTGCCTTGACATACTCCTTTCCCAATTTGGAACCAGTCTGTTTTTCCATGTCCAGTTCTAACAGTTGCTTCTTGACCTGCATACAGATTTCTCAGGAGGCAGGTAAGATGGCCTGGTACTCCCACTTCTAACAATTTTGCACAGTTTGTTGTGATTCACACTGTCAAAAGCTTTAGCATAGTCAATGAAGCAAAAGTATATCTTTTTCTTGAATTCTCTTGCTTTCTCTATGATCCAGCAGATGTTGGCAATTTGATGTCCAGTTCCTCTGCCTTTTCTAAATCCAGCTTGGACATCTAGAAGTTCTTGGTTCACATACTGTTGTATCCTAGCTTGGAGAATTTTGAGCATTACTTTGCTAGCATGTGAGATGAGTGTAATTGTGTGATAGTTTGAACATTTTTTGGCATTGCCTTTCTTTGGGATTGGAATGAAAACTGATCTTTTCCGGTCCTGTGGCCACTGCTGACTTTTCCAAATTTGCTGGTATACTGAGTATAGCACTATCACCGCATCATCTTTTAGGACTTGAAATAGTTCATCTGAAATTCTATCACCTCCATCTAGCTTTGTTCATAGTGGTGCTTCCTAAGGCCCAATTGACCTCACACTCCAGCATGTCTGGCTCTAGGTAAGTCATCACACCATCATAGTTATTGGGGTCATCAAGATCTTTTTTATGTAGTTCTTCTGTGTATTCTTGCCACCTCTTCTTAATATCTCCTGCTTCTGTTAGGTCCATACCATTTCTGTCTTTTATTATGCCCATCTTTATTGTGCATACCCAGTATTGTGGGTAAAAATCCCTTAGAAAAAAATGGAGTAGGCCTTATAGTCAACAGAAAATCTGTTGTTGTGTGCAATCTCAAAAACAACAGAATGATCTCTGTTCATTTCCAAGGCAAACCATTCAATATCACAGTCATCCAAGTCTGTACCCCAACTGCTAATGCTGAAGAAGCTGAAGTTGAACATTCTATGAAGACATACAAGACCTTCTAAAACTAACACCAAAAAAGATGTCCTTTTCATCGTAGGGAACTGGAATCCACAAGTAGGAAGTCAAGCCATACCTGGAGTAGCAGGCATGTTTGCCCTTGAAGGACAAAATGAAGCAGGGCAAAAGCTAACAGAGTTTTGCCAAGAGAACGCACTGGTCATAGTAAACACCCTCTTCCAACAACACAAGAGAAGACTCTACACATGGGCATCACCAGATGCTCAATACCAAAATCAAATTGGTTATATTCTTGGCAGCTGAAGATGGAGAATCTCTATACAGTCAGCAAAAACAAGACTGGGAGCTGACTGTGGTTCAGATCATGAACTCCTTATTGCCAAATTCAGACTTAAATTGAAGAAAATAGGGAAAACCACTAGACCATTCAGGTATGACTAAATCAAATCCCTTATGATTATACAGTGGAAGCAACAAATAGATTCAAGATACTAGATCTGGTAAGCAGAATGCCTGAAAAACCATGGATGGAGTTTGTGATGTCAGGGGATTCTCTGATAGTTCGGTTGGTAAAGAATTCGCCAGTAATGCAGAAGACCCTGGCTCAATTCCTGAGTCAGGAACATCCCCTGGAGAAGGGATAGGCTACCAACTCCAGTGTTCTTGGGCTTCCCTTCTGACTAAGCTGGTAAGGAATATGCCTGCAATGTGGGAGACCTGGGTTTGATCCCTGGGTTGGGAAAATCCCCTGGAGAAGGGAAAGGCTACCCACTCCAGTATTCTGGCCTGGAGAATTCCATGGTCAGTATAGTCCATGGAGTCGCAAAGTTGGACACAACTGAGCCACTTTCACTTTCCCTTTTCGTGACATTGATGGTTATCAAAACCATCCCCAAGAAAAAGAGATGCAAAAAGGCAAAATGGTTGTCTGAGGAGGCCTTAGAAATACCTGAGAAAAGAAGAGAAGCAAAAGACAAAGGAGAAAAGGAAAGATATACCCATCTGAATGCAGAGTTCCAAAGAATAGCAAGGAGAGATAAGAAAGCTTTCCTAAATGATCAATGCAAAGAACAGTTAGGAGCACACAATGTTAAACACATGATAATATACAAAAATTATATTAGTTGATTTATTTCATTTGTTTTAATCTATTTAAAATAACTTAAAATGGATTTATCAATCAGACAGCAATTCTTGTTCATTCATTTCAGTGAATAAAACATTGTCCCAGGAGTAGAAATTTTGTGTTGCTGTTTAGTCGCTAATTTTTTAAAAATTTTATTTTATTTTTAAACTTTACATAATTGTATTAGTTTTGCCAAATATCAAAATGAATCCACCACAGGTATACATGTGTTCCCCATCCTGAACCCTCCTCCCTCCTCCCTCCCCATACCATCCCTCTGGGTCGTCCCAGTGCGCCAGCCCCAAGCATCCAGTATCGTGCATCGAACCTGGACTGGCAACTCGTTTCATACATGATATTTTACATGTTTCAATGTCATTCTCCCAAATCTTCCCACCCTGTCCCTCTCCCACAGAGTCCATAAGACTGATCTATACATCCGTGTCTCTTTTGCTGTCTCGTACACAGGGTTATTGTTACCATCTTTCTAAATTCCATTTACGTCCAAGTCTTTGTGATTCCATGGACTGTAGTCTGTCAGGACCCTTTGTCCATGGGTTTTCCCAGGCAAGAATACTCATGTGAGTTGCCATTTCCTTCTTCAGGGGATCTTCCTGACCCAGGGATTGAATCCACATCTCCTGCATTGCGGGCAGATCTTTAACACTGAGCCACCAGGAAAGCCCCAGGTTTCTGTAGATGTGTTGAAGCTTATTGCTTTTGTAGAACAGTTAAAATAAATTGTTCATAATTCAAATTATCACCAGGTTTGTTATAAGGGAGTATTTAATGAGCATATGATTTGTGGGTTAACTATTTAAAATAGACTGGTGTGTACATATCAATTCCAAACTTTCAGTCTATCACTTGGCCCCACCCCCCTGGTAACCATAAATCCATTCTCTAAGCTTGTGAGTCTGTTTCTGTTTTGTAAATGAGTTCGTTCACATCATTTATTTTTTTTAGATTCTGTATATAATTGGTATCATATGATATTTGTCTTTCTCTGTCATTATGCTTAGTTTTACTTAGTATGATACCACATCCAGTCATATTACTGCAAATAGCTTTATTTCATTCCTTTAAATTGCTGAGTTACATTCCATTGTATATACGTATCAAATTTTCTTTATCCATTAATTTGGCAATAGAATTTCAGGTTGTTTCCAAGTCTTGGGTATTGTAAACAATACTGCAACGAACATTGTAGTACATGCATCATTTAGAGTTCTGGATTACCAAGGGCATATGCCCAGTGGTGGGATTTCTGGGTCATATGGTAGCTCTGTTTTTAGTTTTATAAGGACACTCCATAATGTTCTCCTTAGTGGCTGCACCAATTTGCATTACCATCAACAGTGTAGGTGAGTTTCCTTCTCTCAACTTTCCACACCCTTTCCAGCATTTATTGCTTGTAGATTTTTTGATGATGGTCATGCTAACTGGTGTGAGGTGATGTCTCACTGTAGTTTTGATATGCATTTCTCTAATACTTATCAGTGTTGAGCGTCTTTTCATGTACTTCTTGACCATCTGTGTCTCCTTTGGAGAATGCCTATTTAAATCTTTTGCCCATTTTTTGATTAGGTTGCTTGTTCTTTGGATGTTGACCTACATGAACTGCTTGTATATTTTGGAGACAAGTCACTTGCTGGTCACACAGTTTGAGAATATTTTCTACCATTCTGTGGGTTGTCCTTTCACTTTGTTGTTTCCTTTGCTGGGCTGAAGCTCTTAAATTTAACTGGGTCCCATTTGTTTATTTCTGTTTTTATTTGCATTACTCTGGGAGACAGAACAAAAAATATGTTGTTGTGATTTATGTTCTGCTTATGTTTTCCTGTAAAAGTTTTATAGTATCTGTTTTTATATTTAGGTATTCATTTAAGTTTATTTTTGTGTATGGTATCAAAGAGTGTTCTAGTTTCTTTTTTTTAACATGTAGCTGTCTAGTTTTCCCAGCATCATTTATTGAAGAGACTGTCTTTTCTTCATTACTGTAAAAACAATAATATAAAAAAATTAAAAAGAATATATGACTTGGAGCTCTAGTCTTCCTTGTAAAGAGAAAATCCACTCTCATATCATCAGTGCACGCACGCTTAGTCGTTCAGTCCTGTCTGACTCTTTGCAACACCATAGACTGTGGTCCTTTAGGCTTCTTTGTCCATGAAGGTTTCTAGGCAAGAATACTGGAGGGGGTTACCATGCCCTTCTCCAGAGGATCTTCCAGACCCAGGAGTTGAACCCAAGTCTCCTGTCTCTCCTGCATTGCAGGTGAATTCTTTACCTGCTGAGCCATTGAGGAAGCCCCATATCATCCAGACTTTCCATTAGTTTGTAGACAAATAACTAAAGTGATTACTTACGATTCAGTATGTTCTAATCTACTAAAACATCACATATCATATGAATAGTTCCTCACTTTTCTAAGAATATTGGTGTTTACAGATTCACCTGCATTATAAGAAAAGTATAAAATGATAGGAAACTGCATTCAAAACATGCTGCCTTCAGAGTTTTAATGATTTATAATATAGAAGTAAAATAGAAATTAAAGCTATTTTCCAAGCAGACATGAAAATGAGAGGAGAATATACCTAGCTTTTTTTCACAGTTTTTGTAAATTTCAAGTTTATATGTATTTGAATACATGTAGTTATTGTTCTCAGACCAAAGTGTGCAGAATATACACAGCTATTGGTCTTGAAAAAAGAATTGCATTCCATCATCATAAAGGTCCCTAAGAAACCATTTAAACAACTTTATTGATTTTTCCCTTGTTGGTGCATTTAGTTCAAACAGCTCCCAAGGAGCACCTCTGTACTTGAGCAGAATTCTTGACCACTAGTGATCAAAGTAACAGTAAATTAGTTCCTTTTCTTGCTTTCTTGATTATTCAGGTTAAAACTCATACTGAGGTTTCAATACAGAGTTAAAGTATAAGCAATATGAAGAATTTTAATATACTTTTTTTTAGAGTACTTTTAGATTCACAGCAAAATTAAATGGAGAATACAGAGTCCAATATATCAGCTTAGTGTTAGTCACTCAGTCGTGTCTGACTCTTTGCAACCCCATGGTCTGCAGCCCATCAGAATCCTCTGTCCATGGAATTCTCCAGGCAAGAATACTGGAGTAGGTAGCCATCCCCTTCTCCAGGAAGCTTCCTGATGCAGGGGTTGAACCTGAGTGTCCTGCATTGCGGGCAGATTCTTTACAGTCTGAGCCACCAGAGAAGCCTATATGCAGGCATATGTAAGAGATATTGAGGATTCTATTTCAGACCACTGCAATAAAGCAAATATTGGAATAAAGTGAATCACATGAATATTTTTTTTGGTTTCACAGTGCATATAAAAGTTATGTTTACAATATAGTATAGTCTGTTTGGTGTCCAATGTCATCATGTCTAAGAAATAATATAAGTATCTTTATTTTAAAATATTTTATTGCTAAAAATGTTAACCATCATCTGAACCTTTAGCAAATCATAACCTTTTTGCCAGCAGAGTATTTGAAATATTGAAATAATTATCAAATTGTGAGATTCTCGGTTACACTGACCAGGTATGAGTAAATACTGTTGGACAAATGGCTCTGGTGGAATCGCTCTGTGTAAGGTTGACATAAATCTTCAATTTGTAAAAAATTTAACATTTACAAAGTACAATAACGTGAAGCACAGTTAAGTGGGATATGCCTGCCTGGATGCTCTGCCACCACGCATACATATCCTTGCTTATTTTCAATCACTGGCACAAGAGTAGTACATTTATTATAAAAGGTGAACTTATTGATACATCATCATCAACCAACATCCATGGCTTAGACTAGGATAAGTCTCGGTGTTATGCAATCTCTGGGGTTATAATAGCATGTATCCAGCATTATTATATTGGATTATTTCACTGTCTTAAAAGTCCCCTGTTCTCTGACTATTCATAACTCCTTCCCACTTGATCCTGGCAACTTCTGATCCTTTTACTATCTCCACTGTAGTTGTTGTTCACTCTCTAAATCATGTATGACTCTTTGCGACCCCATAGTCTGCAGCATACCAGGCTTCTCTGTCCTTCAGTATCTCCCAGAGTTTGTCCAAGTTCATGTCCATTGAGTCTGTGATGCCTTCCATCCATCTCATCCTCTGCCACCCTCTTACCTTTTGCCTTCAGTCTTTCCCAGCATCAGGGTCTTTTCCAATCAAGTGGCCAAAGTACTGGAGCTTCAGCTTCAGTATCAGTCTTTCCAATGAATATTCATAGAAATTGTTGATTTCCTTTAGGATTGACTGGTTTGATCTCCTTGCTGTCCGAGGGACTCTCAAGAGTCTTCTCCAGCACCACAGTTCAAAAGCATCAGTTCTTTGGTGCTCAGCCTTCTTTATGGTCCAACTCTCACATCCATGCATGACTACAGGAAAAACCATAACTTTGACTATACAAACCTTCGTGGACATAGTGATGCTTATGCTTTTTAATATGCTGGTTTGTCTTTTCTAGAATGTTGTATAGTTGGATTTAAGCAATATATAGTCTTTTCAGGTCGGCTTCCTTCATTTAAAGGTGAATCATTTTACATTTACATGTTTTCTAAGATGAAATCTTCGTTCCTAATGACACAAAAATCGTTAACTTATTCTAGTACATGAATATATCAATTGCACACTCCATGCTATTATTAAGAATACGATTATGGAACATTACATGATTTGTTTTGATCCTAACATACATCTCAAAGGAATATGCAGTTGCTTTACTTTTTAAAAAAAATAACCTGAAACAATTCTTTTTCTCCCTTTTTGCTTATGTATTTTAGGCCAGAGAAACTCAAGCATGTGTTTCCTTTTTGATATGGTTTCACTCTGACCATTTTTGAATTTATTCTCTATCAGTGTGAAGACTGGATCATTCCATGTTTTTTCCTTATGGTCATCAACATACAAATGTGCACATCAATTTAGGGAAAATTTATATCTGAACAACCCATTAACATAGTGTGTCTCTTTTGGTGCTAGGTCTTTATTTCCTCTATCATTATTTCATAGTTTCTGATTTGCAGACCTTATGTATATTTTTACATTTCATATTTTTAATGATAATGAAGAGGATGTTTTTAAATTTCACTTTCTGGTGATTTATTAGTGGCATATAGAAATACAGTTTATTTTGCTATATTAATCTTAATATTTTGCAATATTGATAAACTTGTATGATACTTCTAGGAGATTTTTGTGGATCAGATTTTCTATATACAAGATCACATCATCTGCAGATAAATACAGTTTTTCTTTTTTTCTTACTTCCTGAATTCTGTTTACTTCTTTTTCTTCACATTGTGAACCTTCAGTACAATGTTGATCAGATTTGATAAGAGAAGATCCTTGCTTGTTCCTAATCTTAGAGATAAAACATATAGTTTCTTACCATAGAATGAGATGTTAGCTGTAGGATTTTCATAGATATCCTTCATCAGATTGAGTTTTTTTTCTTTTTTTGATGAAGTTTTTATCAGAAATGAATATTGGATTTTATTAAAAAAAAAATAGAAACATTCCTGACTATACTGAGGTGATCAATTTTTGTTGCTTTTAAAGTGGTTAATTGCACTGATTGATTTTGAATTTTAAATCAAGTTCACACTCTTATTAAAATCTCCTCTTGACATGTGTTATCCTGTTTACACATTATTAAATTCAGTTTGCTAAAATTTTGTTTAGAATGTTGGCATCTATTTTAATGAAGGCTGTGTGTATGTGCTCAGTGGTGTCCAACTCTTTGAGACCGCATGGACTGTCACCCACCAAGCTCTTCTGTCCATGGACTTCTCCAGGCAAGAATACTGGAGTGGATTGCCGTTTCTTCCTCCAGGGACTATTTCCAACCCGGGAATTGAATGGGCATCTCTTTCATGTTCTGCACTGGCAGGCAGATTCTCTACCGCTGTGCCACCTGGGAAGCCTAGTGAAGGTTATCAGTTGGTAATCTTCTTTGTTTGTAACTCCTTTCTTTCATTTTAGAATCAAGGTTGCTGCTTTAAGGAATAAGTTGAGAGTATTTCTTGCTTCTCAATTTTCTGAAAAAGATTGTATAGAATTGATATTTCTTTTTTTCAAAAAAAATTTGATAGTACTCACCCATAAATTTAGCAACCATGAAAAGTTCTTTGTTTTTAACTACAAACTCAATCTCTCTAGTAGATATGGAACCGTTCATGACGAGCTAGTTTCTTCTTGAGTGAACTATCATAGTTCCATTTTCATAGAACCATTTTATTTTTCAAATTTGAAGTTATCATCAGTTTCTTTTTTTATTTTATTATTATTTTCTTTATTATCTTGTAAGTATCTATAGAACCCATAATGATATCAACTACCTCAGTCCTGATATTGGTAGCTTTTTTTTTCTTCCTTCTGTTTTTCATGATCAATGTGGCTAGAGATTTATCAGTTTTATTGATTTAATTTAAAAACCTTTTTACTTTCATTAAGCTTTTTGTATTTTTTCCCTTTTCTTGGTCATGGACTTCCACTTTTATTTTTATTATTTTATTCATTTTGCTTGCTTTGAGTTTATTTATCTTTTTCTAATTTCTGTAGTTGAGCTTGTTTGAGAACTTTATTCTTTTCTCATATAGGCCTTGAAAGCTGTAAATTCTGCCCTTCCCATGCCCATATACTCATACTGCTTTAGTAGAAAATTACAAATTCAGATAGGTTGTTTTCTCATTGTCATTCAGTTCAAAATATTTCCTTTGATATTTTTTTGTGACTCGTGAATTATTTCAAATTTTTAAATTTAATCTCCAAATGTTCACAATTCCAGTTGTATTTTAGGAATAAATTTCTTATTTAATTCCAATTTGGATAGAGAATGTTCTATGTATGATATGAATCATTTTAATCTTATCGAACCTATTTTATGACCCAGAATATAGCCTATATTAATTACTATTTCAGGTACCCTTAAAAATAATGTACATTCTTTTATTGCTGAGAGGAGTATCCATTAGGTCAAATTAATTGAAAGTATTTTCTGTAATTTTACTGATTCTCTGTCTACATCTTGTATCAGTTATTGAAGGGAAGGTATTCAAATATTTGACCGTCCTGGTGAACTTGTATATTTCTCCTGGCAGTTCTAACAGTTTTTGCTCTAAGTATTTTGAAGTTTGGTTATCAAGGAATAAACATTTATTAATGTTATATTCTTTTTTTAAATTTTTTATTAAGCAAAAATTTTAATTAACCAAGAATTCATGTCTTATCATTTTTATCCATCATTGTATTACTTTATAAATGGCTTGAGGATTATCCATTCTTTGGTATATTCTATGTGTCTCCTTCTTATGATTAATTGTTCTGAACTTATTTTGTGCAACACTGAAGGCTTCCTTTGGCTAGTTATTAACAAGGTCTGTCTTTTATTCTGTCATTTTACTGTTAACCTATTTGTATCTTTGTAAAGTGTGTTTCTTATAGGCATCATACACTTTTAACTTTCTATTTTAGTCAGTCTGAAAATTCTCTTCCTTTTAATTGGAGCATTTAAAACACAGTAGTTTAAAATGATTGCTAATATAGTTAGATTGTATTCTCTTGCTGTCTCTTTTCTACTTATGATCTTTGTTTCCCTTTTCTATTTTTTCTGCCTTCTTGGGGATTTTTTTTTTAACTTTACATTTTATTTTCTTTACTGCCTTATTAGTTCTCTTTGTTATTTTAGTAGTTGTTTTAGGATTTAGTGAAAACATCTTTAAATGTACCACAATCCATCCTTCAGTGATACTAATATATCACTCATGCATAGCCTAAGAACCTTGCCAAAATTTAGTGTTAGAGTAACCTTCTGCTGCATGCTCAGTCATGTCCAATTCTTTGTGACCCCATGGACTGTAACCCACCAGTCTGTTAATGGCTCTGTCCATGGGATTTCTCAGGCAAGAATACTGGAGTGGGTTGCCATTTCCTTCTCCAGGGGATCTTCTTGACCCAGGGATCTAACCAATGTCTCCTGTGTCTCCTGTATTGGCAGGCATATTCTTTACCACTGATCCACCTGGGAAGCCCTAGAGTAACTTTGTTCTTTTTGGAACCAGAAGCAAAGTCATATTACCTGGTTCTTCCCATGCAAGAATTTTGAAAATAGATTGTTTTGCAATGCTTCCAGAATATTGGACATTGTCTAGAAAATGGTGCATGTGAACTTTAGAGAATTTTACTAAGATCTGAAGTTTTTATACAAAGTGGAATGGATTGCAGGGTTTCCCAAGCCATTATTCTATATTATTATTTATATGCAAGATTTAAATATTTGTCTCTTGAAAAGAAATATTGAGATGCAAATTCTGAACACATTGATTGCTCTGTTCCCATCTTACAGATTCTCAGTAAAGATTCTCTTATGTCCAGTGAACAAAACTAATTCTTTTTTTGTTAATGTGTTTTCAAAGTTGTTCTGGCTACATTGCTATATATCTTCAGATTGCCCTACCAAGACTTTTCATCAGCCTTTCACTACTTTGGTTTCTGCCTCAGGAGGCTGACCAGTAGGGATTATAGGAACAGATTTCATTGCCGTTCCATGTGGGTTTGCTTGTGTTAATGAAAGGAAAGGAAGAGGTATTCGTTTCCTCAGTTTCAACTCTGCTTTTATCACCTCTGTTTTCTTGTCCTCCATTAAACATCAAATCTCTCTGAATTGTCTTCCAGACATGGCTCTCTTCTTCCCTGTTTGACCAGGTTCCCCTCTTCTTATCCCTTTAGCTTGTATAACTAATAGTTTATAGCTCTGGGTTACAGCAGTTCCTTTTTTATTTATTTAAAACCTGTTCATACTTTAGTAAAAGTTAAGCTCTCTCCAAATATTCTCCCTGCTGGAAATTTTTTCCCTGTTATTTTCAGAATAGCTTTTAACATCTATTAGCACCTTAGTGTTCCAGAGACCATATGTTAAGAAATCTTGAATGCTTTAAAGAGCCATGGATTATGATTCAGTAGGCATGGTATTTAGTTCCAGTTCTAACAAAAACTGATTTTAAAGCCCTTGATTTCTCCAGGCTTTATTTTCTTTGTTTGTATAATAAAATCATATTAGGTGATTCTTAGAATTCTGTTTAATGCTCTCAGGCACCATTTTTTTAACCCACAACACAAAGTCCTTAGAAATTTGTAAACCTATACTTTTAATGGGAATTTTCATGATTTTCATTATGATTAAGATAGACTAAGAATAGTCAGCAAACTAGGGCCAATCTTTTATTTCCACTCAATAAAATTTTTAAAATTGAATGCTGTCTATTTTTGAAGGCACAATTACATTGTATATTATATATATAGCCTTACATATTTAAATTCAAAGTGCTTTTGTGCTCAGTCACTTAATTGTGTCTGATTCTTTGCAACCCTATGGATTATAAGCTTCCAGGCTCCTCTGTCCAGGGGATTTCCCAGGCAAGAATACTGGAGTGGGTTGCCATTTCCTCCTCCAGGGACTCTTTCTGACTCAGGGGTAGAACCCATATCTCCTGAATCTCCTGTATTGGTGATCAGATTCTTTTCTGCAGAGTCACCTCAACCAAATGGATAGACGCTAGTCAGAATTTTTAAATAATTTGACATTAATTTTAGTAAATTAATTTTGTGTATTTATGGTTCAGGAACGTCAACGAGAGATGAGATTGATATTTAAACATTAAGAATCTATAAAATACATGCATTGTTGTTGTTGTTCAGTCGCCCAGTCCTGTTTGACCCTCTGTAACCCCGTGGACTGCAGCACGCCAGGCCTCCCTGTCCCTCACCATCTCCCGGAGTTTGCCTAAGTTTATATTCATTGCATCAGTGATACCATCCAGCCATCTCATCCTCTTCTGCTTCTGCCCTCAATCTTTCCCAGCATCAGGGACTTTTCCAATGAGTTGTCTGTTCATATCAGATGACCAAAATATTGGGGCTTCAGTTTTAGCATTAGTCCTTCCAGTGGATATTCAAGGTTGATCTCCCTTAAGATTGACTGGTTTGATCTCTTTGCTGTCCAAGGGTCTTCTCCAGTACCACAGTTCAAAGGCATCATTTCTTTGGTGTTCTGACTTCTTTATGGTCCAGCTCTCACACCCACACAAGGCCACTGAGAAGACCATTGCCTTGACGATATGGACCTTTGTCAACAGAGTAATGTCTCTGTTTTTCAACACAATGTCTAGGTTGTCATCTCTTTCCTGCCAAGAAGAAATTTTCTTCTGATTTCATGGCTGCAGTCACCGTCTGCAGTGATTTTGGAGCCCAAAAAGAGGAAATCTGTCACTACTTCCACTTTTCCCCCTTGCTATGCAGAAATGGAGCCAGATGCCGTGATCTTAGCTTTTTTTTAGTATTGAGTCTTAAACCGGCTCTTTCACTCTTCTCCTTCACAATCATCAGAGGCTCTTCAGTTCCTCTTTGCTTTCTGCCATTAGAGTGATATCATCTGTATATCTGAGATTATTTCTCCCGCCTATCTTGATTCCAGCTTGTAACTCATCCAGCCCAGCATTTCTCATGATGTGCTCAGTGTATAGGTTAAGCAAACAGGGTGACAGCAGACAGTCCTGTTGTACCTCTTTCTTGATCTTGAACGAATCAGTTGTTCCACACAAGAATCTAATTTTTGCTTCTTGACCTGCATACGGGTTTCTCAGGAGACAAGTAAGATGGTCTGGTATCCCCATCTCTCTAAAAACTTTCCAGTTTGTCATGATCCACACAGTTAAAGTCAATGAAACAGAGATAGGTGTTTTTCTGAAATTCCATTGTTTTCTCTATAATCCAGTGAATGCTGGCAACTTGATCTCTACTTCCTCTTTTCTAAACCCAACTTGGACATTTGGAAGTTCTTGGTTCACATAATGCTGAAGCCTAGCATGCAAGATTTTAAGCATGACCTTACTAGCAAGGGAAATGAGTTGTCCGATGGTTAGCACAGTCTTTGGTGCTACCCTCCTCGGGGATTGGAATGAGGATTGACCTTTTCCAGTCCTGTGGTCACCCCTGGGTTTTCTAGATTTGCTGACATATGAATGCAAAACCTTGATGGCATCATCCTTTAGGGATTTGAATAGTTCTGTAGGAATTTCATCATATACACTAACTTTATTAACAGCAGTGCTTCTCAAGGTCCACTTGACTTCACACTCTAGAATGTCAGGCTCTGGGTAACTAACCACATCATCACAGTAATCCTGTTCATTAAGATCTTTTTTATACAGTTCTTCTGTGTATTCTTTCCATCTCTTCTTGATCTCTTCAGTGTCTACTAGGTCTCTCACCATTTTTAATCATTTATTGTGCCCATCTTTGGGTGGAATGCTCCGTTGATGTTTCCAACTTTCCTGAAGAAATCTCTAGTCTTTCCCCTTTTGCTGTTTCCTTCTATTATTAAGCACTGCTCATTGAAGAAGACCTTCTTGTCTCTTCTAGCTATTTTTTGGAATTTTGCATTTAATTGGATGAACTTTTCCCTCTTTCCCTTGCTTTCTGCTTCTCTTCTATCTTCTGTTATTTTCAGATAGCCACTTTGCCTTCTTTCTTTTCTTTTTCTTTGGGATGCTTTTGTTTGCCACCTCCTGCACAATATTATGGATTTATGTCCATAGTTCTTCAGGTATATTGTTAACTCCATCTAGTCTAGTTATACTTGCATGTATGTTAAGCTGCTTCAGTCATGTCTGACCCTTTGTGACTGTAGCCCACCAGGCTCCTCTGTCCATGGGATTCTCCAGGCAAGAATACTGGAGTGGGTTGCCATTTCCTCCTTTAGGGGATCTTCCTGACCCAGGGGTTGAACCTGCATCTCTTATGTCTCCTGCATTGATGGGCAGGTTCTTTACCACTACCACCACCTCGGAAGCCCAGGTGTATACATAGATGCATACATACAAACATACATATGTATATATACACATGTACTTAACACCTAGTTGAACAGGAATAACTAATAAATAAAATCAATTACACTTGGTTAATTTCTGCCCAGTTATGTTGAATGCATGTATGTTATTATTGATATCAGTTAATAATCGTTCTTGGATGCTTAACTTATTGAAGGCATTCTCATGTCTTCCACTTGAGATTGTGAGACAATTTTCTATCATGGGGACTATTATTATTTAACATAAGTAGAATGGTAAAAAGATTATTGGAGTCTTCTTACATGGCTTGTACTTAAATAAATCTAGCTTCTTTAAAACTCTGAATAATTTATGTATTACTTTATTTTTCTCAAGGTCTAAAGACAAACTACTTAAGAATTATTAAACCAGCAGTAACGAAGTTGATAGTAAAGTAGATAACTGTAGAAGAACTATATAGCAAAAAGACTGTGATAAAGACACAGAATCTTTACCAATGCTACTTTGCTATAACCGACAAGTTGCCTTTGAATTATATTTAAATTATGCTATTCTTAAATATAGTCACGTATGCTGATTAAACACCATCTGGAAGTTTGGGGTGGAAAGTAACTACCAATCTTCTTTATATTTTTTAATTAGCATTTAGTCTGAGTTATACTTATGACTTCATTTGTATTAAATATTTATAGATCACAGCTATTGCTGAATATTTACAGCATTGGACATCATAAATTGGATTTCAAAGGCAAAGGACAAAATTGCCTGTCCTTTCTTTGACACTAATACAACTTTCAAATTGTTTTATGGGAAAGGATATTAACTATTTTTCTTGTCTCAGTAACTAATTCCAAAGTCACATTTGTGATTTTTTTTTATTTTTTTGTTTCCTTATTCTGCTAGATTCTCTTGTATGCATCCTCTTTAGTAGTACTTTTGAGGAGCAACGTATCATATAGCACATAAAATCACATCCTCAAGAGTCAGCTTCCTGGGTTCACACCCAGGTTTACACCAGGGATGGTAATTGGTAAATATCTCTGTATGTCTCTATATTTCAATTTCTTCATTGCAAAATGAGAATAAAGGTTTTGCTGTTAGAATATATACACATATAAGCCTTAATACTGCCTTACAGCAAACACTATGTAGATATTTGCTATTAATAATATCTCCTTCTTTTACCATTCTCTCATTTCTTTTTTCCTTGACTCTACCTTTTTGCTAATTTCCTTAGTCTCCTCTTCTGTACTTATACTCACAGCTGCTTGACTCCACATTTTATTCACGTTTTTATGAGAAAGATCATTTCTAATTCTAGCCATGAATTTTTATTTCCTAAGATGTAAATTTTCCCCTTCAGAATAAAATATAAGAACATTCTAAGAAATGCAACATATCTAACATATCAAATGTGGAATGTTGTTGGTTATCACTTATTTAGCTACTCAATTGATTTGTCCTTATTCTTTCTGTACAGTCAAAATATTAACACTTTAGCAAGCAGTGCACAAATCTATGAATGCCAATGGTTTAGCAGTCATCATTTTTTAAATAATTTTCTTATCATTATAAGAGCTTTATAAATAAAATTTTCCTGATTACTTGTTTGATTGTGTCACATAAGGAAATACACAAGAAAGTGTCCAGAAAATCATTGAGAATTTGTACCCATAGGAGACCTAATCAGCACATTTCTGGGCACTTGGATATTGGTCCTCAGTTTTTGACCAATGTCTATGTTAGAAGTAATAAACTACTTTGTGAAATGTAAGGACATATGTTTTTCCTTTTACATTTATAGAAAGTTTAGTTATATATACATGTAAATATATACACACATATATAAATGTATAATATTATACTTATCCCTATGAACTGTGCTCCGTGGCTCAGTCATGTCTGACACTTTGAGACCCCATGGACTGTAGCCTCCCAGGTTCCCTGTCCTTGGGATTCTCCAGGCAAGAATACTGGCATGGGTTGCCATTTCCTTCTCCAGGGGATCTTCCCCACCCAGGAATCGAACCCATATCTCCTGCATTGGTGGGCAGATTCTTTACCACTAAGCCACCAGGGAAAGCCACTCCCCCTGATCTCTATGAATTAGTGACTTTAAGTGGGTTTTTAAAAATTTCCAGTCCACAGCAATATTTTTCTCCCATGAAGATCTATGCAGTGATAAAGTATGAATGTCAACAACTTGAGGAAATACAGTCTTGGAGTGTTTGAATATCATCTCCTTGTGTTGTTTACTTACTCTAAGATACTGTACTAATGAGATTAAAGTAATTTTCAAAGATAGATTATCTTGGTGACCTTATTCACAACTCATCTGAATCTACCAAAACAATGTCTCCTTTTCCTCGTAAAAGATTATGAGTTTGCATGTTTTACCTGAGTCTTGTGTTTCTGGATGACAAAGTCACCTCTCAGGATGGTTCTGATAGTCCTGTTTCTTCTTTCATTGCTCAGTAATTCAATTAATTCTAATTGTTCTTGCTTTTTTGTATCACTTCCTCCCATGGGAAATTTCTTATTACAATATATAGAATGATTTAATTTTTTTTTCATTTACTGTATACTAGGACTATTTTAAGGTGTTTTATTGAAATGATAATTTCTTAAAAAATTTATTTTATTTTATTTATTTATTTTATTGTATTGGTTTTGCCATACATCAACATGAATCTTTCATACTTTAAAATTTGTATGTACTTGAATGTATATTTTTAATTTAAAAGTGTAGGTGGGAGGGGGAATGGAACATTAAGACAACTATGCTATCTTTTTCTGAAACCATTTTCTGTGGGTGAGGTCTTTTACATGAGCAAATACACTTACACTGATTTAAAAAACAAACAAACAAATCTCAAGATAAACTAGAAACTGGGAAGCCAAAACTCTTGATTGCAATTGTTTCAGGTCCAAATTAGAATTTGTTCTTTTTTATTTTTTTTTTTCCAAAACTGAGAATACAGGACAAAGTATTTATAGTTTTATTTATTTGTTTATTTTTGGCTGCATTGTGTCTTCACTGCTGCATGGGTTTTTCTCTAGTTGGAGCAAGCAGGGGCTGCTCTCTAGTTGCGGTACACAGGCTTGTCATTGCGGTGGCTCCTCTTGTGGAGCACGGGCTCTAGGCATACAGGCTTCAGCAGCTTCAACTCCCAGGCTCTAGAGCACAGATTCAGTGGCTGTGGCTCACAGGACAAGTTGCTCTGCGGTGTGTGGGATCTTCCTGGATCACAGATTGAACTTGTGTCTCCTGCATTGGCACGCGGCTTCTTCACCACTACAGCCATCAGAGAAGCCCCAGGACAAAGTATTTATATGGAATCCACAAGGTAGCCTCAGTAGACCATTCGAAAACTAAAACATTACATGCATCTATACTTTTTTGTTTTGTCATTTAGCTACTAAGTCATGTTTGGCTCTTTGCAACCCCATGGACTGTAATCCGCCAGGCTCCTCTGCCCATGGGGTTTCTTAGGCAAGAATATTGGAGTTGATTGCCATTTCCTTCTCCAGGGAGTCTTCCTTACCCAGGGATTGAACCCGTGTCTCCTGCATTACAGGCAGATTCTTTACCACCTACCCATCAGGGAGGCCCATCTCTATTAATGATGTAATAATTTGAGTGAAGATGAGACATTTTATGTGGATTCCAGACAATGAACATAATTCATAGCCTATTCTAAACTCTATACAACATTCCTCCAAAATGTTGTTCAGTCACTTAGTTGTGTTGGACTCTTCGTGCCCCCATGGACTGGAGTGCACCAGGCCTTCAGGTCCCTCACCATCTCTCGCAGTTTGCCTAAGTTCATAGCCATTGAATTGGTGATGCCATTCAACCATCTCAGCCTCTGTCGCCTTCTTCTCCTGCCCTCAATCTTTCCCAGCATCAGGGTCTTTTCCAATGAGTTGGTTTGTCTCATCAGGTGGCCAAAGTATTGAAACTTCAGCTTCAGCATCAGCTGATATGAACACATCAGTCACAGAGACTCAGAATGAAAGAGTGCTCAGATATTTTTTGATGTATGAAATTGTGAAATTGGAAGAGTTGGGAGCAGGATATATAGAAACATGAATAGTACTCAGTGATATCAGAGCCATATAAAAGGGGAGACAAGAATGAAAAAAGGAATATTTAAGATAAGTAAAAGGATAAAAGCATATCTTTATCATTAAGTTTTCCCCTAGAGGTGCATTTTGAGGGCCTTTGTCTTAATAGTAATACTTAACCTACTTAATATATTGATTATCATAATAAATTCATAGACCAATAGTAGCCCTGCTGCTGTTGCTGCTGCTGCTAAGTCGCTTCAGTCGTGTCCGACTCTGTGCGACCCCATAGACGGCAGCCCACCAGGCTTCCCCATCCCTGGGATTCTCCAGGCAAGAACACTGGAGTGGGTTGCCATTTCCTTCTCCAATGCATGAAAGTGAAAAGTGAAAGTGAAGTCGCTCAGTCATGTCCAACTCTAGCGACCCCATGGACTGCAGCCTACCAGGCTCCTCCGTCCATGGGATTTTCTAGGCAAAAGTGCTGGAGTGGGGTGCCATTGCCTTCTCCTGGATTCACACAAATGGGTTATCCTTTTGTTAATATATGAAAGTAGAATCTTGTGATAGTATTTGATTTTCTAAATGTCTATTCTCTCTTCCTTTTCATTGTATGCATATTTTAGTAAATTACTGTTGAGAAAAAAGCATATTTGGTTTAAAAATACAGTACAATGTTTCAGATGGTGATCCTGTTTTTTCCCTCATTGGAAATAAGAGAACAGATGCCTATTTTAACTCTTACACAAAAATTACAGGTTTTCAAACCAAAAATAGTTACCTTAATATGTACATGTTATATCTTCATTGCCATTTTCCCCTAAAATGTTGAGACTGACAGGTAGGCTGATTGTGGATATCTTTTTTCATTCAGCTGAAAGCACCTCCTGTTGCTTTTGAAAGAGCAAGATAATTCTCTATACTGGGAACCCAAAGCATGAAATTTACCATATCCTTTATAATTCACATTTGAGCCCTGGGTACATTTTCTTTTGTATATTCATGTTTTGTTTGAGCTGTCTATGTGGCTCCTGATGCTTCAGTGTAAAAATCATTTAACACAAATGGCAAAATAAAATAAATATAAAAATTTTATTCAAGTGATGCTACTTTCCTCCACCACCAAGTAAATCATTTCCTTAATTGAGAAGGGGGAAATGGCTATATTAATTTGCTGACAAATAGCAATCATATTAGTCTTAAATAAATATTTTTTCCCATGTTAAAATTTTTTTTCTGGTAAGCTCAACTTAAACATAAAAATAACAAAATATTTTCTTAATACAAAGAAAGACTAGGAAGTAATTGTGGAGACTTGACAGTAAGCTTCATGAAGGAAGGGGCTTAGACTCATTTACTTCTGAATCCCCTTTGCCCAGAACAATGTCTAGCTCAGAGTAGTTGGCAATCAATACATCACTGAGATGGTATTACTTAAGCTTATTTTGCATCAGCTCTCTATCATATTGTATTTATTTTATATAGACAGAATCAGGGATATTTCCATATATAGACAAAGTAAATACTTACAGAGATAAAAATTAGTTATTCCATTTAACTGTTAGAATCATATCCACATTTTCACACCATTGATTCAATTGTGATTTATACCCAAATAAAGTGAGAGTATTCTAAATAGAGCTTAAAATATTGATTTTATCTGTTCTCCTAAATCTTTCATTGAAGTAATGTTTATTTATTTTATTCATTTATTATTATTATTATTATTTTTTTTTTTTTACTTTGCAGTATTGTATTGGTTTTGCCATACATCTACATGCATCTACCATGGGTGTACACATGTTCCCCATCCTGAACCCCTCTCCCACCTTCCTCCCCGTACCATCCCTCTGGGTCATTCCAGTGCACCAGCTCCAAGCTACCTGTATCCTGCATCAAACCTGGACTGGTGATTCATTTCTTATATGATATTATACATGTTTTAGTGCCATTATTACAAATCATCCCCTTTTCCCTCTCCCACAGAGTCCAAAAGACTGTTCGATACATCTGTGTCTCTTTTGCTGTCTCGCATACAGGGTTGTTGTTACCATCTTTCTAAATTCCATATATATGCGTTAGTATACTGTATTGGTGTTTTTCTTTCTGGCTTACTTCACTCTGTATAATAGGCTCCAGTTTCATCCACCTCATTAGAACTGATTCAAATGCATTCTTTTTAATGGCTGAGTAATACTCCATTGTGTAAAAAGGAACCCTCTTACACTGTTGGTGGGAATGCAAACTAGTACAGCCACTATGGAGAACAGTGTGGAGATTCCTTTAAAAACTGGAACTAGAACTGCCATATGACCCAGCAATCCCACTGCTGGGCATACACACCGAGGAAACCAGAATTGAAAGAGACACGTGTACCCCAATATTCATTGCAGCACTGTTTATAATAGCCAGGACATGGAAGCAACCTAGATGTCCATCAGCAGATGAATGAAGTAATGTTTAAAATCACCTTATTAAAGTGTGTTTTAAAATTATGCTTATGCATTATACTTTTAAAGACACTTTATAAAAAAAGAGAATGGATCTTGTTTTTGAAACTCATGAAAACTTCATATAAAACTTAAATATAATAGAAGGTGTTTGTTACAATTCACATACTTCCTTTTTCATATTAACAATATGAAAGTAACCAGTGTAGGCTTCTTACTAAAATGTGAAGGGAAAATTAATATTCAGTTGTTTCGTTGATTTCCCAAGGTTGTCAGTCTCTTCTATTAAGTTTTCCTGCAGAATATGCATGTCATGATTGAGTATAAGGTTGTTAATAAGCATAATAAATAAAAGCCATCTCTTTTTTCTTCTTTAGTTACTTTTTAATTACATATTTATACACTGTATAAAGTACAATATCCATTAACCATTTGCTTTATTTTTTTACCTTCAAATGTTAGATTTAACACTGGAATTCATTAATCATTGAAATTAATATTGAAAAATCCTTTTATATATTTACTTGCATTTCTTGCAGGGCAAACAATTTTCCAGTATGGTAAAATTATGTTAAATTCAGAAGTTTAAATTTATATTTAAAAAGTGGGGATTGCTATTTTTTTTTAAATGGAACATTCCTGATTATCATGTATATTATTGTTTTTCAGAATGTTGTCCAAACTGCATCTTCTTTCCTTAATGTAAACAAGCCATTTTCTCTCCTGAGCTATGTAAAAATGTCTGCTTACCCATCTGCTTTAGTTGCCATAGACTGAATTTTAATAAGAGAATATTATTTACTGTACTTGTCATTGCAAATTTCTCATTGTTTCCCCTGTCTTAGTAATTCTGTCTGTGAATGGATCAGATTACCTTTGCCTTTCTGAAGATCTGAGGCTCAGGGTTATGAGAGCTTAGTGGTTAAACTAAGAGTAATGCATGCCAGATTTTAAACAAGGAGCCCAATTTACTTCATCCACTAGGAGACCTCTTCAGAAAGTCTGATGAGTTGGAGTAATAGTTCGCTGAAGTTCTGTTATCTCTTTAAGGCTCCAAGGACATTGTTATATTTTAAAAGGTAGGAATACATTAAATTTCACCCCTTGTGTTTAATCCAAACCAATTACATTCAGCAATAATGATGTTACTGTGAAATGTGTATCTGAACTGACCTCTTTCAGGTATGGATGATGACTTTTGCTTTTAACTGATCCTGTGTGTGTGTGTGTGTGTGTGCATTAGTCGCTCAGTCATGTCCAACTCTTTGTGACCCCATTAACTATAGCCCTCTAGGCTCCTCTGTCCAGACTTCTCCAGACAAGAATACTGGAGTGGGTTGCCATCCATTCTCTAGGAGATCTGCCCTAACTGGGGATTGAACCCATGTCTCCTGCATTGCAGGCAGATTCTTTATCATCTGAGTCACCAGGGAAGCCCTTAACCAGTCATACTAGAAGAAAATTATAATTCAAATATTTAAAATGAATAGTATATATAACTCCTGAAGTATAGGAGTTGAGAAGATATTTTCTCACCTATAAGAATAATGACACTTTTTTCATTAAATTAAATATTTGTTTTGAGAAGTGGGGAGGTTAGGACTTGACTGGAGATTATCAAAAGATAAGTGTTTCAGATACGTGGCCACTGAGTTCTCTGTGCTGCCCCTGGAGACTTCACTTCTACAAGTGAATAATCACACAAAGTTCAAGTCATTAAGTGAAAGGACTGAATTTACAGAATAATATAGATTTTCAGAGGTCTTAATTAAAATTCACAGAACTTTAGAAAATTGAGAAATGCCCTCTCTTGACATTTGCAACTACTGCATTATTTGATTTGTGATTTAAATATGTGTTTCATTAGTTAATATTAGTATGCAATCTCCTAGAGAGAATTCGAGTGAATTCCCTCTGGTTGTGCAGTGATTTGACACTCTTCAAAGGCAGGGAAAGAAAGATTATTGATTAGAGGACTCTAGCCTCTTTGAAAGCATCTTTTCCCCCATTATGCCTCCCAGGATGTTATGAGTCTCTGGGACCAAGATCAGACATAGAATAAACCACAGGTTCCTTTCCTAGGAGTTAGCACATCTCCAATATACCATAGCTATTTGTCTACTTTCCTATAAGTAACACTTCTAGGTTTAAGCAGATTCCCTAAGTCAAAACTGGACTGAAAGTTAACACTTAGGAACTCAGTATAAAAGCTAATGAGTAAACTAGTACAGGAGTAAGAACTATCTTTAGATCTTTGTCTCTTACAGCTATTTTTTGCTTATGAAAGTGGTATTTCTGACACCACACCAAAATTGTCCAGATTGACTTCCAAACCAAGATGGAGACCACGTTTGTTTTTTGTTTTTTCTCTTTAGCAATGTGTTCTTTACCTATTCATCATAGTATCTGGGATAAATACTTCTAGTATAATTGCTTAATAAAGAGATGCAAACAAACGCCGATGAGTTAGGGTAATGAGTCCCTTGGCTCCAAATATTTAAAATGGAACACCTTTCATTAACACTAGGTTTAGACTCTAGAAACATTTTTTGGTAGTGTCTTACACCAAGGCTGCTCTTTGAAGCATGTACTGTAAAGATGGCATTTTGGATCAATAATATTCCATCTCATAGAAAAGGGCTCATATGGTGATATGTTCCCATAGGGAAAAATTACTTTGGAGTTTAAACTTGCTGCTTGATTTTACTTTCTTCATCCCAACAGAACTGCTTTAGGTTGTGCCTCAGGATCTCCCAGCTAGTGCTTTTAAAATTTGACAGTTAAAATTTGGGCTCATAAGCTCAGCAGGTTTTTACAAGTTATAGGTCAACAGAATCACATAGAAATGCATAATGAGAACTCACCCTCATGTACAGTAGTGATACAATCCCTTTCTCTTACCTCTGTCAAAGGCACAGAAAGCAATATTTTATTCTCTAAATACTTTCAGCCAAACTGTGTTTTGAGGTGGGCAGAATAATTAGGAGTCAAACAACAGCCTGACAAATTTTTTGCTGAAATCAAGCCACAGTCAGTTCAGTCTCAGCTTCAATCTTATAGGGAAAGGGAAGTTGCTCAGTCGTGTCTGACTCTTCGCGACCCCATGGACTGCAGCCCACCAGGCTCCCCCATCCCTGGGATTCTCCAGGCAAGAACACTGGAGTGGGTTGTCATTTCCGTCTCCAATGCATGAAAGTGAAAAGTGAAAGGGAAGTTGCTCAGTCGTGTCTGATTCTTCATGACCCCACGGACTGTAGCCTACCAGGCTCCTCCGTCCATGGGATTTTCCAGGCAAGAGTACTGGAGTGGGGTGCCGTATGAATCTATTAGTGACATTTTTTTTTTTTTTTTACTGCTAGAAATATAGTTTGATGTACAGTGTAATGCAAGAAGCTTTATTTTAAATCTTTAATTCTGATCACTGGAGAGAATCTGTCTTTCTTTGGCTTATGAACAACTATAAGAAGGCATAGAGTTCAGTTTCCTGAGAATATTTTTGTAGAAAGAGTCACTTATGGTAGAGAGATACAAGTCATTTCATTTAGGAAGAAAATTGGAATTAGGAACCCCAATTCTCTATGAAATATATTTCTCCTTAAAGGAAAACCATAGTCAAGGAAAGACTTTACTGACCACTTATGAAAACATGTATTAGGAAAAATTAATAATTCAATTTTAAATCAAGAGGAAGAAGCTTCATCTCTCATGTTATAAGCATTTACATTTGAGGACACATGAGAGCTTGCCAGGTTGCTCTAGTGGTCAAGAACCCACCTGCCAATGCAGGTAGAGGTAAAAGACCCAGGTTTGATCCCTGAGTCAGGAAAATCCCCTGGAACAGGAAATGGCAACCCACTCCAGTATTCTTGCCTAGAGAACCCCTAGGACAGAGGAGTCTGGTGAGCTGTGGTCCATAGGGTCGCACAGAATTGGAAATGACTGAAGTGACTTAGCATGCATGCATGGGGTTTCATATGGGGCTTCCCTGGTAGTGCTAGCGGTAAAGAACTCACCTGCCAGTGCAGGAGAGGTGAGTTCCATCCCTAGGGGGGGAAGAGCCCCTTGAGGGGGCAGGGCAACTAACTCCAGTATTCTTGCCTGAAGAATCCCATGGACAGAGAAGCCTGTGGGCTACAGTCAGTGGGGCCGCAAAGAGTCGGACATGACTGAAGCAACTTAGCATGCACAGGTTTTCACATGAGTTTGTTTTCTATTACTGCTTAAGTTTTAGGCAGATAAACATAAATTACTGGCCCTTTTTCATCCAAGCTTATACATTATTGGGCAAAAGAAGAGAGGCATAGCTGGAGGAAGATTAGGCTCTCATGACTAAAGTGAATAGACCATGTGTTAAAATACATTAAATATTTACCAGATTTTTTGCTTTATAAGTACTTGCAGATAATCTGTATGATCTAAAACTATGTTTTGTTGTTGTTTTAACAGAAGCTACTCAACTAGATCATGATTCCAAATATTGAAATTCAGAATTTTACTAATTTGAATCCAAAATGTTTAATAATTTTTCTTGTTGATGAATAGAATGCAGTATTATTTATCGTGGAGGTACATATTTCATGCTAAATTGTGATTGAAAAGATATTTAGTAATATGCAACATTGTAGGAAGAAGTAATTTTTGAAAAGCTTTACTTGTTGATTCAAGTATAAAGCAAGTTAAGCAACTCTCTTGGCCTCAGTTTTTGTATCTAAAATAGCCAATAACCTACTGCAGTTATTCTATAAAATCATGAAATTTCTTGAGGGTTTTTTCACAACCAACAATGAAAACGTATATTTTTTTTTCTTTTTAAAAGTAAAATAAAAGAAAGAATCACTAGAAAAAATGTTAATAATAATAATGATAAGAAGAGTACTGCATGGATTTTTACATGCCTTTAGTAATTTCACAAGTTATAAGTCTTTGGGTTATAATTTTAAGTTTTAAAAATTAAATTAAACTTGTCAGTAGCAGCAGTAGTAGTAGGCACAGTTGGAATGCTGTTAAATTTTTTTTAGCAGTGGGAACAAATTTGTAAGATTTCTCTTTATTTCACTATTATACAAATTGGCTAAATTTTGAAATACCATCATTTTTAAGTGGAGAGTCCCTTACTAAATCATGTTCCTCTTACAGAAGACAGTGTCCAATATACAATGTTTATGTATATGTATGGCTGAGCTCCTGCACTATTCACCTGAAGCCATCATAACATTGTTAATTGGCTATACCCCAATACAAAATAAAAAGGTTTTTTTTGTTTTTTTTTAGTAGACTCAGAATATGCATGACTTACAAAACTCCCCATGGATTCAATGCACTCTAACAATGCCTTTGTCTGTGGAAAAACTAGTTTGCAGAAGGTGGTTGACTAACCCCGAAGTAGATGGCTTTCAAAGACATTACATCAAGGCTGGCTGATTACATAGATTACTTAATTTTTTTTTTTTTTTTTTTATCTTAGAATCCTTAAAATACTTCCCGAAGAATCATAGGCAGGGCTACTTTCTTAACTTCTTGAGAGAACAAAGAGAATTCTTTTCTAGACACCCCATAACATCACTGATATAAAATGTCATTACTGCTAATTGGAATAAATTCTTACCTTCCTGATTGTAAGTCAGGGCTGCTCAAGATTTCTTTCTGATAATGTGGCAAGAGTAGCCTCACTTTCATCTATTAATGTCATCTCTTGTGTGCCTGCAAAATTTGCCAGAACTGATTAGAGCAGATATTAAATGATAATTGGACATTTAGTGCTCGTCAAACAGAAAGTGACAGATGGGGCACTAATTAAATTATAGTTCTGACATTATTCACAATGGTTTATGACTCTTCAGTGATGACCTTCATGCCTCTCTTCTCCATATGTCTTCCCCTTTCAGTAAGGAAAGAAGGACACAAGTTTGGTTGATAGAAAGGAAAACTATCTCTTTAAAACACCACTGAGTAAAACCTGGAGATATTTAAAATACCTACTTTTTAAAACTGTCTATCAAAATAAAACGTTGGTCTTTGGTTAAATGAATAATCATAAAGAGAAAACTTACTATGAAGTTAATGAACTAGGAAGAAAATGCCTATATATTTTTAAAAGATATACAAAGACAGACAAAAATGACCCTATTTATGGAAAGTGTAAAGATCTTTATTTTGATTTGAATAAAGAAAAAATATAATTCTGATATCAGAAATGAGGATGCAGTGCTTTTTTATTAATCCCTTTTTTATTTGTTAACTCAAGCTTGCATTACTAGTTATCTCCACCAGCTAAATTAAGAAACTTGTTGAAAAGAAAGGAGTGGGGAGAAGGATTAAAAGAAATTCTATGCCACAGTTGCTGAACCAGAACAGCATTTTACTTTTCAATTAAAAGAGAAAACACAGTGTTGATTACTTTCTAACTTTAGTTTCTTTAATTTTACACCAGTGTTTAATAGTCTTATAAAAAACTAAGAGTAAAAATCTCAAAGACTTTGATGCTTAGCTGTTGTTTTCAGCAGTGAACAACAACCCTCTAATAACTGACCACAGTTTAAAATTTTTGAATACATTGTTTTATGTCATATCGCTTTCTCATACTTTTCTAGGAATTTTTTTCTGACATATATGTACAGCTTTAGCTATTATTAATGATGAGACAGGTTTGATGACTAATTAAAACATTCTTTCTGCACCCCTATCCACACATAAGATGAGTAACGTATAAGACAAGTAAAGATCACTTGTTGTGACTCATGTAATCTCTTCGGGATATAAAAATATAGAAAAACAACAAAGGAATATACTATTTATTTAGATAATTTTGCCTAAATATGTTTTGGAGTTTAGCCTTGATAGCTAACTAGCAAATTCAATTTAAAGGATTAAATAGAACAGACATAGAGACAGGGTTCCAGCCAGTCTGGCTATCCATGGGAATTTGGAGAATTTACCTTTTAGAGCCTTAATTTCTTCATTGGTGAAATAACATGGCTTTAGGAATTGTTTTACAAGTCCTTTCATGCTTTCAAAAGTCTTGTATTTATATTGTGGATGACTTTTAAGTTTCAAGTCAATAGAATCAATACATGTCAATAGCAGTTTATTTTTAAAGAAATTTTAATATAATATGTTGCCAATAGCATAATAGTGTCTGTATTACTCAATGAAATGCAAATGTATTCACCAATATAACTGAAGAGTAGTGTTTAGAAAATTTTCTGGTTAATAGCATGCTATTCAGCTATTCAAAACCTTTACAGTATTTCTTGTTTTTATGTTTTTGTTCAATAACAAAAGGCTGAATATGCAGACTGCAGTCGTGGGTGTTTGAAATGTTTGTGTATGTTTATACAGGCCTTTTTTATTAAGCATTCTTTTTCTGCTAAGATATTTATATCTTTCTGAATATAAACAATATAATGTCCTTTACTCTCCTGTTCTGATAACTACATTGAAATACAAGATGAGGTTATTTGGCTGTAACATATTCTTGACCAATTCAGAGATTATGGTTTCCCTTAAGTGCACATAAATACATTTTGCATATATGCAAGTATTAAATTTTTGTCAGGGAAAAACAGTATGTTCTCTGATAGATGATTTCTGAAGTTTTCTTATTTTCTCTTTTCAAATCAGAACATTTAAACATCCCATCTTTGGTCACCTTTCTGTTTTCCATGATATGTGAAAAATCACTACCACTAAGAGTGTTTTTATGGTTCCACCTGAAAGTTATCTCAGTATCTTAATGTTATTATCTGGAGACTTGGATTAAATTAAAATGCTAGATACTTTCCATTGTCCTACTTACTGTGACTTCATCTTCCCTATAAACAGTCCATTTTCATTCATTGCAGAAAATATATAAATAAGCTAATAGCCACATTGTTTCCAGTTTTCTATATCTTTAAAAAATTTAACAACGTATCTGCTTTGAATAGTATTAATAGTCTTTTCTTCCTTTGGACTTTACTGATGACTGAGAGGACAAATGTTTTTTCATCATCATATCATAAAACTCACTTATTTTGCCTATTAGCTTACTAAAAACAAACCTATGTGCTTTGAGATTAATCCAGAGGTAAGGTGATGCTGTGAAGTAATTCTAAATCTTAGGCATGCCAAATCTTTGTTTTCACATATAACAGTACTGGCTAAAGGGCTGAGCCACTGAAGGCATAGGATACAGCTATAATTAATTTTTTATTTCAAATTATACTAATTATAGAATATTAAAATATTAACTTTATGTATTTAGCTCATTGGTATTATAAACTTCAATGAATAATTTAAATGTCAGTAGTTTGCATTATGAAATTTTAATTTATTGAATATGTTCTTCCATCTCCAAAGACTTAAGGGACAAAGAATAAAGACACTATCAGTGAAATCAGAAGTATTAACAACCTCCTCTGGATATTTAAGGGATTTCCCTGTGACTCAGCTCGTAAAGAATCCGCCAGCAATGTGGGAGACCTGGGTTTGATCCCTGGGTTGGGAAGATCCCCTGGAGAAGGGAAAGGTTACCCACTCCAGTGTTCTGGCATGGAGAATTCTATGAACTGTATAGTCCATGGGGTCACAAAGAGTTGGACACGACTGAGCAACTTTCACTTTCTGGATATTTAAATATTCTAGTTAATATACATTCAAATTAGACAGGATAGTAAAAATTATTTAATTCAACATATATGAGTTGAGGAGACTGATGACCAAAACATGATGGAACTTTTCAATTGTCACAGTTAATGGTAGACCTGGCTTAAGAGTCTTAACTTGCTAAACCTTTTGACTATCAACATAGCAATCTTAGAATTTTCTTAAGTGACAGAGATAACTTATTTACTCAAGATCAAGGGTGGACAAGCTTTCTATAAGGAGCCAGATAGTAAAAATTTCTGGCTTTCCAGACCATACGGCCTATGTTGCAAATACTTGAGTCTGCAACTATAGATGCTATGTAAATGCATGAGCATGACTGTGTTCCAGTGAAAGTGTATTTATAAAAACAGATGAATGGCTGCCAAATCAACTTGGTGAGTGAGCTGTAGTTGGCCAATTCCTGATCTAAAAAATTTTAAATAAATATACTATTTTTTTTTAAATCCGAAGCTATACACTTAAAATGGTTAAAAGCATAAATTTTCTTATATATGTTGTTGCTGTTGTTCAGCCACTAAGTCATGCTCAACTTTTTGCAACCCCATGAACTATAGTCAGGCTCCTCTGTCCATTGGATTCCTCAGGCAAAAATACTAGAGTGGGTTGCCATTTCCTTTTCCAGGGGATCTTCCCAACCCAGAGGTAGAACCCATGTCTCCTGGTCTCCATTTGGCAGGTGGATTTTTACCACTGAGCCACCTAGAAAGCCTTTAATTATGCTGTTCAGTTGCTCAGTCATATTTGACTCTTTGTGACTTGATGGACTGCAGCATGCTAGGCTTTCCTGTCCTTCACCATGTCCTGGAGTTTGCTCAAACTCAAGTCCATTGAGTCGGTGATGCCATCCAACCATCTCATCTTCTGTTGTCCCCTTCTCCTCCTGCCTTCAAGCTTTCCCAGCCTCAGGGTCTTTTCAAATGAGTCAGTACTTCACATTAGGTGGCTAAAATATTGGAGCTTCAGCATCAGTCCTTCCAAAGAATATTTAGTGTTGATTTCTTTTAGGATTGACTGGTTTTATCTCATTGGTGTCCAAAGGACTCTCAAGAGTCTTCTCCAACACCTCAGTTCAAAAGCATCAAATCTTCGGCACTCAACATTCCTTATTGTCCAACTCTCATAGCCATACATGACTACTGGGAAAACCATAGCTTTGACTAGATGGAACTTTGTTGGCAAAGTAATATATCTGCTTTTTAATACACTGTCTAGGTTTGTTGTAGCTTTTCTTCCAAGAGCAAACGTCTTTTTCCTATTCCAGGAGGTCTTCCTTACCCAGAGATCAAACCCATGTCTCTTGCATCTCCTGCATTGGCAGGTGGATTTTTTACCGCTGGCACCACCTGGGAAACCCCCGTGCCTTTAGAAGCCTGTAATTAATCACATATCTGTTTAGGTAAGATAGAACCTAGTGAGAAAAATTATCCACCAAAGAGGTTTATGTTAAAGTATAGTCTAATTTACACTGTTCAAAATAAAATATCTATAAGCATTATCATAGAGGTATTTTTGGTGGAAAAGAGATATGATCCTTAAAGAAAGCAAATACTTCCATTATTTTTCTTATTTCCTATGAAAAGCCTCCAAAAGATTTTTTTTTTAACTTTGAACCCAACCAACTGGTTTCTTAAATTGTTTGCGGTCATTTTACTTTTATTTTTTCTCTCCCAACATGCTCTAAAATTTGGCAAAAGCTGGCTAAGCATAACTTCCCATGTAACACCTATGTTTTTCTATACAAAATTGTAATCTTCCACAGTTATATGATATGTAAGCAACCTAGGATGACAAGTAGAGGCTGCTGAGAACACTCAGGTGACTCTGATATCACACCTTAGACAATCAGTCTAGGAAAAGGTGGACTGTGGCAAAGAGGTAAGTTTTGATAACTTTTGTCTTTTCCTAATATTTCGTTTTACATCTTTACTGAGGCACAATTAACATATGATAAGCTATACATATTTAAAATTTATTTTTGACATATATGGAAGCATATATATATGTGTGTGTGTGTGTGTGTGTGTGTGTGTGTGTATCATGAAACTGTCACCACAATTAAAATCTCCAAAATTTTATTTGGGTTACTTTGGATGCCTCCCTTCTGTCCCTTTATCCTTCCCTTTCATCCCATCCATAGGGAAAATTTGAGGGCTGTAGGAAAAGAGGGCAATAGAGGATGAGATGATTGGATGGCATCATTAATTCAATGGACTTGTTATATAAATGGACTTGTACATAATGTTTA
Organism: Bos indicus x Bos taurus; assembly: GCF_003369695.1. Lineage (NCBI taxonomy): Eukaryota > Metazoa > Chordata > Mammalia > Artiodactyla > Bovidae > Bos > Bos indicus x Bos taurus. Next base: position 102,379,886 of record NC_040079.1, on the reverse strand, counting down.
TGAGTGGCTATTTAAACAAAACACAGCTATCTTGAGATTAATCCATGTTATTAGGTATAGCAATAGTTTCTTCATTTTTATTGCTGCTTTGTATTTTGCTTTATATATATTCCACAAGTTGTTTATCTAGTCACTTACTTATACATATTTTTCTACATTTTGGACATTATAATTTTGCCAAAAATTAGAGCAAAATTTTATTTTGCTGCTATGAATACTTTCAAAACTGCTATGAATATTTACTAATATGTAAAAGTCTTGGTATGAACATATATTTCATTTCTCATGGATAAAGGCCAAGGAGTGAGCTAGTAGACCATGTACTATGACATATATTAGGTGAATTTTGCCTCCTGATATTTGTGATTCCAATTTCTCAGTAAATAGAGAAAATGCCAAGGCATTTCAACTCACCAGTTTAAAAGTAAAGTAATTAGCCTCCAACTAAAATAAATAAATTTAAATGAAAAAAAAGTACATTATCTCTGGCAGTCACCATAACATACACCCAGCCTACTTCTTATTTCTGAGTAGGTCTTATGGTTCCATTCACATGGCAGACACCCACATCAACTATATTCTACAGCTTCTCCCTCCTTTTCTGTCTCAGGGCTTCCACCAAAGATGAGAAACTTATCATCTCATACGCAGAAGCAGCCAGAAGAAGGGTAGGGCAGATAACACTGAGAGCCTGCCCTACAGATTTCATATTTGTCAGCGACTGCAATCATGTGAGACGGTTTGCTTAGAATAAGTCTTACTCCTCCTCCTTTCTTCCTTCCCCTTCATCCCACATCTTTCTCCTTTGATTCTGCTTCTCTTGAGAACACTGAGTAATATTCATACATCCACATGTAACCGTACATCACACATGCACACACACACCCGCTACATATAATCAGATGTACATAAGAATGGTGGGGGTAGAGCATGGCTGGATTTCTTGGGAGCTATCCCCCATGGTGCTAGTGGTAAAGAAATTGCCCGCTAATATGGGAGACATAAGGCTGAGACCCCTGGGTCACCGCTAATATGGGAGACATAAGGCTGAGACCCCTGGGTCAGGAAGGTCCCCTGCCTGGAGAAGGAAATGGCAACAGAGTCCAGTATTCTCTCCTGGAGAATCCCATAAGGAACCTGGCAGGCTACCTTCTATAGGATCGCAAAGGGTCAGACATGACTGAAGTGACAGCACACACACATTACCCTTTGTGGAAAAGCTCACTGACTGTCAGAAAAGAAAAGATGGTTGCCTGCTCCACATTATGCAAACAAATTCTTCATGCAAGTTTCTATCTCTCCGCATCTTGTTCTCCCTTTTTTTGAGAAATCCCTATACAGTATAAAAGATGAGAATCTATAAACATACTCTCAGGAAACTGTAGGATTTTCTTTTTCATTATGATGTTTCTTTTACAAACAAGAAAGTTCTAAAAACTGAAAAAAATAATAGCTATGAGTTGAAAGTGTTTGTCTCCATAGTGTGTTTGTGAGATTTAAAGTACCAAGAGTCATTTCCACCAAGTAGAAACCCAATGATACAATTGCATTCAATTCGTTTCTAAATTTGGTGCAACTTACAACACTGTGGATAAGAAAAGCAATGAAAAAGCATATGGTTTAAGAATTTGAGTTTTCCACAATGGAAATTTCTATTATTCTCAGAAACAAAGAGGCAAAAACAAAAGACAAAATTACTAGAAACTCAAGACACAGAAGTTAGAATTCTATTTGAATTCTGACCATAAATGTAGGCTGTTTATTAACTCTGTATGCACTCAATGGAGTTAATCAAGAAGATGGAGGAGGTTTGTTTATAATACATATTATTCATACAGAACCCTGTTATGATTAATCATTTCTACTATCTAAACAGCTTTCACTATTTATTGTGGCTGCATTCATTGGACAGAGACCGGTTTCAGTAGTTAAAATAACCATGCCGGGAAGATTGTCTCTGGTTTATTCATTTCATACTCACTTGTAGATTGTCTCACTCAGGCAAATTCCAAATCATAGCTCTAGCAGAGGAGAGAGCAACAAGGTAAAACCCTGAAAGGGGTTAGCTCATGCAAATGCTGTGTGAAGTATTTAAAATAATGAGTTTGTATTTTAAAAAAGTAAACTACATCTTATTAATAAAACATGTTTGGTTTACTTTGGAAATATGCTCATACTGATTAATCAATGTTTATCATAGAGCAAGAAGCCTACTAAAGGGACCAAAAACTTTTCTATGTGCCTTACAAACCGACTGATTTAACACTCAGCACTTTTATTATGCCCATTTTATGGATAATGACCCTGAGGCAGAGATTCGATAAGCATCCTCCACTTGGTTGTGGAGTCAGTAAGTGGCAAAATCAGTCTCTCTATTAAGTTCAGATCATAAGTGCTACATTATATAATTATATGCCATACCATGCTAAGTCACTTCAGTTGTGTCCAAGTCTTTGCGACCCCGTAGACTGTAGCCCACCAGGCTCCTCTGTCCATGGGCTTCTCCAGCCAAGAGTACTGGATTGGGTTACTGTGCCGTCCTCCAGGAGTTCTTCCTGACCCAGGAATTGAACCCGTGTCTCTTAGGTCTCCTGCATTGGCAGCAGGTTCTTTACCACTTACACCACCTAGGAAGTATGCATGTAAGCGTGCTAAGTCCCTTCAGTCTCTTTGCGACCCTATGGACTACAGCCTGCCAGGTACCTCTGCCCATGGGATTCTCCAGGTAAGAATACTGGAGTGGGTTGCCATGGCTTCTTTGTAATTATATAGCCAAATGCAAAGGTCAGTGTCAGTCTTTCCCCATTTTTGATGAAGGTAAGAATATTTAGGGTTTAACTAAAGTGGAATTTTAACTACAGTGGAATTTTTAAAAAATCTGCTCTAAAGCAATAGCATGGCAAAGTCATTCTTTCCTCAGTAAAGGGTTTTGAGCCAGACTTGCAGTTAGTTAGCCTTTCATGTAAACACCTTTTAAAAAATCTAATCATCACAGCACGATAACAACAAACATATTATTACATGTAAATTAAAACGAGGCATATCCACTACACTCTTTGTGAAATAAATCTTGACTAGTCACAAAGGCTAAACATCGCTCTGTTCAGTAGTGACCTGTGTCCCATTAAAGATTATCTTTCACAATACCTCCCAAATTAGATTGAATTGAGCCATCAACCCCCAAAAGGGAAATTATTTCCAGTTGTCATAGATTCTCTCTCATAAATAAACTGTGGTCTCTCCTTCAGGCCTTGATTTCTATTTAGAGTTTCAAACATTTATTTTTTTTCCCTTTTAGCATCATCAAGAGACTACATGACATATATAGCATACTATAATCAGTTTAGGATTTAGTTGGTTTCTTTAATGTGGAAGGGGAAGAGGTCAAATTCTGTCACATTATGAAATAGGTAAAAAAACAAAAACAAAGCCTTCTTTATCCTCTCCCTTTGAGTATGAAAATGAATGAATGACTTAAAAATACATAATAAAAATAATGCACTAACTTAAAATCAAAGTGGCAAGAAATGTAGCAATAGTGAACATTTTATATATCTCCTCTCAGGTGATTGGAGAAGGAAATGGCAACCCACTCCAGTATTCTTGCTGGAGGATCCCCATGGACAGAGGAGCCTGGCAGGCTACAGTCCATGGGGTCGCGAAGAGTCAGACACGACTGAGTGACTTCACAACATGTTCTCAGGTGATACTTGTTGGATGAAATTATGTTCTCCAGCAGCTGATGGGTGAGAGACAGGATCAGGTGCCTAAGAAAAACAGTTATGATATAAAGTTATTTATGACAGTTAATGTCTGTTCCTAGGTCAGGGTAGCATTGCAAACATTTCAGAAAGATAAGACAGTTGGTTTCCTATGAGAACCCAATTACTTCATGAACATTGTACTGGGGTTTGCTAATATAATCAGTGGGGTAAAATCATGGACAACTATACATGCCTATAATATTTCAGGTCTTTTATATGCATCATTGTATTTAATTTTCACAACTTTTCTTCAGGTTCAATGTAATTATTCCCAGTTTTTAGTCGACACTTGGGTTTCAGAAAGGCTTAGTTAAAATTGCCTCAAATCACAGAGCTCATAAGAGGCAGAATCTCATCAGCCTGTCTGGTGGATTGGAACAGGAAGAAAATTAAGGTGACTTACCACATATCTGTACATGGTTAAGCTGTGCTTTTGTGTTTTGAAGATTATTTGTTGCTAAGAAGTATCTACATACAGATTCATTCATCTCTCATTCTTCATATCCTTTGTGTTTATTTTCCTCTTCCTCTTTCCCTATTGCCTCAGGATCATATACATGGTCCACATAAAAAGACTTTCTTTAGCTTGCATAGAACTAAATGCATACATTTGATTATTTTAAGTTGTCTGGTAATAATGACAATGAAAGCAAAGATTGGCAATACCAGGGGAATAACATGTGAGTCTGTAAACTGAAATGGAGGTTGAGGAATATTTTATATAGCAGGAAGAAATAGTTCTTTCCACAATATCTCCACATACAATATGTGATTTCCTATTTTGTTTCCTTGGAAATTGGAACTGGAAGTTTTAAGTTAATTTAGTCTCTATCATGGCAACCTACTCCAGCATTCTTGCCTGGAGAACCCCTATGGACTGAGGAGCCTGGTGGGCTACAGTCCATGGGGTCGCAAAGAGTCGGACACGCCTGAGCAACTAAACACACACAGAAGGACTGAATCATAGCACCCCCCCCCCATTCATATTCTGAAGCCTTAACTCCAAATGGCAAATATATGGAGAAAAAGTGAAAACAGTGACAGATTTTATCTTCTTAAGCTCCAAAATCACTGCAGATGGTAACCACAGCCACGAAATTAATAGAAACTTGCTCCTTGGAAGAAAAGCTACAACAAACTTAGCATATTAAAAAACAGAGATATCACTTTGCTGACAAAGTTCCAAAAAAATCAAAGCTATGATTTTTCCAGTAATCATGTGGAGGTGTGAAAGATGGACCATGAAGAAGGCTGAGTGCTGAAGAATTGCAATTTTCGAACTTTGGTGCTGGAGAAGACTCCCGAGTCCCTTGGATTGCAAGGAGATCAAATGAAACAACCCTGAGAATTCATTGGAAGGACTGATACTGAAGCTGAAGCTCCAATACTTTGGCCACCTGATGTGAAGAGCTGACTCATGTGGAAAGACTGATGCTGCGAAAGATTGAGAGCAAGAGAAGAAGGGGGTGACAGAGGATGAGATGGTTGGATGGCATTATTGACTCAATGGACATGAGTTGGAGCAAACTCTGGGACATAGTAAAGGACAGAGGAGCCTGGTGTGCTGCAGTCTATGGGGTTCACAAAGAGTCAGACACAACTTAGTGACTGGTCAACAACAAATTAATGTTAAGAGAAGACTTAAGGATAGGGCTCTAATCCAATATGACTAGTGTCCTTTTATAAAGAGTAAGAAACACCAGGGATGCTTGTGCATAGTGTGTGCATGCTAAGTTGCTTCAGTCGTGTCTGACTCTTTGCAACCCTATGGACTATAGCCCACCAGGCTCCTCTGTCCCTGGGATTCTCCAGGCAAGAATACTGGAGAGGGTTACCATGCCCTCCTCCAAGGGCATGTTCACAGAGCAAAGACCAAATGAGGCCAGAGAGAAAAGGCTACCATCTGCAAGCTAAGGAGAGAGGCCTTAATAAAAACCAACCCTGCTGGCATGTTAGTCTTGGACTCCAACTCCGGAAAACTGAGAATGTTAATTTCTGTTATGTTATCCACCCAGTCTGTGGTATTTCAATGCAGCATTAAAAATCAAGTTTCTTCATATTTTATTAAATGTAGAACCATGCTTAAATAGAAATAACTTGCCCAAAGAGTTTAAAGTTAATAAAAATTTTGAAATAATAGGCACTGTGTGTACTCTCTACCATGTATCCTACTGTGTGCCTTTATATCTATTTTCTCATTTTATCCTCTGCAAGAATCTCATTAAGGTGAATTGATGAAATTCATTATTCTTACAGTCAAGTTCAAATGCATTTGCTCACTCTTTTCTTCAGTAATATATAGTATATTTCAGGAAAGTAATGTGAGCAAAATGAAAATAGTATTTGTTCTTACAGTCCTAGAAAAATAAAATGTTTATAATCTAATCCGTGCTCACTTTTCGAGTCACATTTCTAGCCTCTCTTCCATCACTAATTTTATAATGAAGAATGGAAACAGACACGGCCTGGTTTTCTCTTGTCATTTATTCTGGGTAGGAATCGTCGTATAATTGCTTTTCACAGAAGTGTATACAAATGTTGAAAAGCAAGGAATGTTGTGTTGAAAGAGAATTAGAGAGATTTTAATCAAATATCTTCTGGGCTAGTAAGAAATTCCCCACCAAAACACATAGTTGAAAGATTTTAAGTAAATATTTTTCCACACTATATTTAATTTCAACCTCTAATTATGAAATATAAAAAACAATTAAGTGTAAATGTAAAATACATACAACTTAATTTTCCTAGAGCATACACCAGTATAATTTTTGCTGTGTCAAGAGATAGACTATTATCTTTTCTAAGTAACTAGATAGTTTCTCCCTTGCAGTGAGGGCACTCTTCTGATTATATGGTAATCACTTCCTTGAAATGTTACTTTATTACATGTTTACATACAACTACAGCACTATTTTTTTTAACTTCGTGTAGAGTAAACCGTACCTTTGTGTTCCTTTTTGAGTTTTATTCAATTAAAACAGTTTCTGAGATTTAACCAAGTTAATTTAGTGTGTATGTGTGTTTGTGTGTGTATATATATATATTTTTTTTTTCATTTGTTTATTGTATAATAGTCTATGAGTATACCTTAACTTACCCTCTCAGTAGTGAATATTGTGTTCCTTCTACTTATGAATAAGACTATTATGTGCCTCTTAACACATGAACATGTCATTTGGAGCAAATATGCATGAATTTATATAGGAGTCTAAATTAATAAGTCATAAGAAAGTCATTGACTTCACTTGAAAAATGCCAACATTTCTCCTGAAGTGTTTGTACTATTGTGCCCTAGTACCAATAGTATTTAAGAGTTTTAGCACCTCTATATCTTTGAGTAATCAGTCAATATATATTTATTTTATCTATCCTGATAGGCATACAGTATATTTTATTGTATTTCTAATTTTTATTTCCCTGACTATTAATGAAGTCAAACAACTTTTCCTAGGTCACTTGATAACCCCTTGTTTTGAAGTGTGTATTTAAGCATCATGCTCATTTTTTTTCTTTTGATTAGCTCTTTTTTATATTAATGTGAAGGAGTTTTCTAAATAGAAACCACTTTCAGTTAAATATGTCATAAGTATCTTCATAAATATGTTTTGATGAACATACATAATTTCTTTATTTGAATATTGTAGAATTTATCAGTCTTTGGCCTTTATGGTTATTACTTCCTATGTCTTATTTAAAGAATTTCTCCATAGCATGGAAATCATAAAAATATTATATTTCATCATTTTTAGAAGATGTAACACTTTGCTTTTTCCATTCCAAGCTATACTCTCCAGATAATTTATTGTCTGGTCATGTATGAGTCAAATTCTTATTATTTTAAAATATGGATACACAATTCAGCAAGCAAACATCACTTAGTAAAATAGCTCAATTTTCTCTCTCCCATAGAGGATCATTGTTAAAAACCATGTACCCATGTTTCTGTGTCTGGGCATTCTGTTCTATGCTACTGGTATACACTATATGATTCTTCCATATAACACACTGTCTTAATTATTGACACAGAAGTCTTGATATCTAATAAAAGGAGTCTTTGCACATTTTTATTCTTCATCAAGAGTGATAATAAATAAATATTTTTGGAACTATAATTGGCATGTAACATTACATTACTTCCAGGCATACAACATAATGGGTTCCTTGGTGGCTCAGGTGGTAAATAATCTGCCTGCAATGCGGGAGCCCTGGGTTCAATCCCTGGGTTGGAATATCCCCTGGAGAAGGGAACAGGCTACCCATGCCAGTATTCTGGCCTGGAGAATTCTACAGAATGCATAGTCCATGGGGTGGCAAAGAGTCAGACATGACTGAGAGACTTTCGTTTCTCATACAACATAATGATCTGGTATTTGCATACATTGTGAAATGGTCACCACAGTAAGTCTAGTTAACATCCATCACCACACAGTCATGAATCTTTCTTTTGTTGAAAAATTTTAAGATCTATTCTCTTAGTTACTTCTAAATATACAACACAGTATTACTAATCTATTACTGATTCTTAAATTTATGTACAATGCTACTATCTCATATTCAGTTGAAGGATTAATGAGATATTATTAAATTATGGATCAATTTGTAGACAGTCCATGCATATATTACTATGTTTTCTAAACTATTAGCATGTAATATTCCTTCATTTATATAGATCTTCCTTAATTTTTTCATAATAAAATTTGTATAAATGTTTTACATATAAACCCTGCACATATCTTTTTACATTTACTCATGGACAATGACATTATTAATGTAATTTTAAAATGCAAATTTAGTTGTTTAAAATTCCTATATCCTTATTTCTAGTATATAAGAATGTATTGGTGATTAAATGAACTTACACGCAACAACCTTAATAAAATTATATATTAGTTTTAACCTTATATGTATATAAGGTTAAAAAACATCTATTATATATGTATATAAGGTTAAAAACCTTATATATGTATATAAGGTTAAAAAACAGAAAAACGTCTATTTCTGCTTTATTGACTATGCCAAAGCCTTTGACTGTGTGGATCACAATAAACTGTGGAAAATTCTTCAAGAGATAGGAATACCAAACCACCTGATCTGCCTCTTGAGAAATTTGTATGCAGGTCAGGAAGCAACAGTTAGAACTGGACATGGAACAACAGACTGGTTCCAAATAGGAAAAGGAGTCCGTCAAGGCTGTATATTGTCACCCTGTTTATTTAACTTATATACAGAGTACCTCATGAGAAACGCTGGACTGGAAGAACCACAAGCTGGAATCAAGATTGCCAGGAGAAATATCAATAACCTCAGATATGCAGATGACACCACCCTTATGGCAGAAAGTGAAGAGGAACTAAAAAGCCTCTTGATGAAAGTCAAAGTGGAGAGTGAAAAAGTTGGCTTAAAGCTCAACATTCAGAAAACGAAGATCATGGAATCCGGTCCCACCACTTCATGGGAAATAGATGGGGAAACAGTGGAAACAGTGTCAGACTTTATTTTTCTGGGCTCCAAAATCACTACAGATGGTGACTGCAGCCGTGAAATTAAAAGACGCTTACTCCTTGGAAGGAAAGTTATGACCAACCTAGATAGCATATTCAAAAGCAGAGACATTACTTTGCCAACAAAGATTCGTCTAGTCAAGGCTATGGTTTTTCCTGTGGTCGTGTACGGATGTAAGAGTTGGACTGTGAAGAAGGCTGAGCGCTAAAGAATTGATGCTTATGAACTGTGGTGTTGGAGAAGACTGTTGAGGGTCCCTTGGACTGCAAGGAGGTCCAACCAGTCCATTCTGAAGGAGATGAGCCCTGGGATTTCTTTGGAAGGAATGATGCTAAAGCTGAAACTCCAGTACTTTGGCCACCTCATGCAAAGAGTTGACTCATTGGAAAAGACTCTGATGCTGGGAGGGATTCGGGGCAGGAGGAGAAGGGGACGACAGAGGATGAGATGGCTGGATGGCATCACTGACTCGATGGACATGAGTCTCAGTGAACTCCAGGAGTTGATGATGGACAGGGAGTCCTGGCGTGCTGCATGCAATTCATGGGGTCGCAAAGAGTCGGACACGACTGAGCGACTGATCTGATCTATATGTATATATTTTGGTATTTTCCTGTAGATAGTCATATGAGATTAATTTAAGTATTGTTTTTTTCCCCTTTCTAATCTTTTTAACTTTCCATTCTCTTTCTAGTCTTACTACACTTACTACATTTAAAGCAATGTTCGATAGAAAGTGATAGTAGGCATGCTTTTTCACTCCTCTTAAACTAATGAGCTATCACTTGTATTTTTAAGTTTAGCTATTAATATTTTTAAAATTAAAGTATAGTTGATTTGCAATGTTGTGTTAGCGTCAGGTCTACAGCAAACTGACCAATTACATACGTATTATTTAAAAAAAAATTTTCCCCTATAGGTTATTACAAAATATTTAATGTATTTCCCTCTGCTGTATAGTAGGTCCTTATTTGTTAACTATTTTATATAAAGTAGTGTGTGTATGTTGCTGCTGCTGCTAAGTTGTTTCAGTCGTGTCCGACTCTGTGGACCCCATAGACGGGAGTCCACCAGGCTCCTCTGTTCCTGGGATTCTCCAGGCAAGAATACTGGAGTGGGTTGCTGTGCATGTTAATCTCAATAATACACTTTTATGCTTTTCTTTTAATATCTCTGCTGAAATTCTCAGTATTGCCTTATTTTTACTCTTCATCTTAAATATAGATATTTTAAAGTCAGAAAATGGCAGTACTTTGAGCCTCTCTGTATATAAATTAGCCTCAAGGAAATACAATTGTTAAGCAGTGAGAAATTAATTAGACAAAACTTTGACTGAGTGAGCAAAATTAATGTTACCAATGAGGGACATATGAACAGAACAATATATGCAACCAGAGGCAAAACCCTGAGAAGGACACTAAGTTGTTCATGCTGTATTTTGGCTGAGAATAAAATGAGGAAATAGAAAAAAAAAGTGATGATAGTTCTATTTTAAAAGGTAGGAGGGTTATTGTGTTAGTCAGAAGTGTTAATATCATAGCAAAGAAAAGCTATGAAATTGTTCCATATTAAAGGAGGCAAAGGAGACCTGTCAACTAATTAAAACAGCTGACCTTAGATAAGATACTGGAGGGAGAATTGTTAAAAATTACATCATTAGATCAATTGATAAAATTGATCAAAGTATTGTATCTATGTTGAGTATACTGAAATTGTTAACTGTACCGCCATTATCTTAGAGAACATTCATATTCTTAAGAAGGACTTGCCAAAGTATTTAGAGAAAAAGAGCATGATATATTGTCTTACATGCAAATGTTTCATAAATTAAAGTTAAATATATATGTATACATTATGTATGATATTAACAATAACTGAATTGATATAAAGGGTATGCGTTGACTATTCTTGAAATTTTATGTAAGTTTGAAATTATACACACATACTATTTTTTTAAGACTTTTTTTTAAAGTGTTGCTCAACCTCTCAGCCACCCTACCATAATATCTGTAAGCATCTTCAGGATAAAAAAAGACCCAAACTTCTCCCTTCCCCTCCCTAAGCATTCTTCTCCTCTGCTTATTGGCCAAAAAAATACCACCTTTTTTTTTTTTTTGCTTTCAGATGCCTATTTTCAATGCCATATTTTATTAATATAGATTTTAGTGAAAAATTTAAGTACAAACAAAAATTATACATAAATTATATAATGAATTCTATATACCCATAACCCACATTTTCAAATATTTACACCTATTTTTCTCCTTTTTAATTACTTCTTATGAAACAACAGAAGTAGAGAATGTTTTTCTCCGATTCCCACTTTATCTTTCCTAGGCTGGGTATAGCAACTATCCTCATTTTACTGATTATTATTTGCATGTATGCATACATACTTAAAGTATAAAAATGTCTCTATAAACAATAAATAGCAAGGTCTGTATGAGTTTCAATTTTATATAAATGATATACTACTTAATCCTGCTGGAATTTCTAAGTCAACATATTTATTGAATTTATTTGTGCCAACACTTCTTTATTTATATTTATTTATACTATACTACAATGTGAAGATGCCATAAATAATTTACACATTTTCTTGTTTATTGAATGCTACAGTTTCTATTATTCTCTATTCTAAGTAGATCAGATCAGATCAGTCGCTCAGTTGTGTCCGACTCTTTGCGACCCCATGAATCGCAGCACGCCAGGCCTCCCTGTCCATCACCAGCTCCCAGAGTTCACCCAGACTCACGTCCATCGAGTCAGTGATGCCATCCAGCCATCTCATCCTCTGTCGTCCCCTTCTCCTCTTGCCCCCAATCCCTCCTAGCATCAGAGACTTTTCCAATGAGTCAACTCTTTGCATGAGGTGGCCAAGTACTGGAGTTTCAGCTTTAGCATCATTCCTTCCAAAGAAATCCCAGGGCTGATCTCCTTCAGAATGGACTGGTTGGATCTCCTTGCAGTCCAAGGGACTCTCAAGAGTCTTCTCCAACACCACAATTCAAAAGCATCAGTTCTTCGGCGCTCAGCCTTCTTCACAGTCCAACTCTCACATCCATACATGACCACAGGAAAAACCATAGCCTTGACTAGACGAATCTTTGTTGGCAAAGTAATGTCTCTGCTTTTGAATATGCTATTAGAGGTAATGCTGTGGTAAATGCACTTCTATTGTGACTTAATGTGCTTATGGCCAGGGGATTCTTTAGGACCAAGAGTATAGGGTATTATATGAGGAGAATGCTTCCAGGTGTAAGGAGTGTTCCTATTTATCTTTATAGTTGTTTCCAAATTCCTCTTCAAAGTGTTTACAAAATAGGGCAACGCATCCTTCAGACTTGTATGAGATTTACTGTTGTTCTACAGTCTTGCAGAAACTTCATCAGACTTTTAAATTTTGCCCATATAATCATTGCTAAATAATATATCATGATTATTTAATTTACATTTCCCATGTAATTAGAATATTTGGAACATACCTTAAATTGGTACTTTCTATTTAAGTTTTGTTTTTAACTTTGCCCATTGTTCTATTTGATTATTTTTTCTCATTGATTAGTGAGAACTTTTTATATGTTATGGATATTATTCTTTAGTTATGTACATTGCAAATATAGTCTTATAGTCTTTGTAGTACTATTTCTAAATCAGAAATTTTAAATTTTATCAAAGCCAAATTTAACTTACTTTATAAGATGTGTTTTTTCTGTCTTATAAGTGTAACTTAGAGCAAAGTTATTTCTTCAATTTTAATGTTTTAATGCTTTAATTTCTATACTTAAGTTTTTATTTCACTGGGGATGTCCTATATAGCATGTGATCTAATAGATTTTCCGACACTGAAAGCCATAATATTTTAGTCAGCTTTTGCCCCAGTGATTTGTTGTATGACTTTGTTTTGTTTTCAATTTCAATTTCCCATAGATTTTGAAATTTTGCTGATTTCCATTATTCTATTAATCTAATCCTGAGTAGATACCACAGTTTCTTAATTGATCTCTTATTGTAATATTTTAACTTGACAATCATACAGAGAAGTGGTCTGTTTCTCATGTGTGCTACATGTCTATTGTACTTATAGTAGCCAGTGGACTCAGACTGATGGAGCAGTCATCATATTGTAACACCAGTATTATTTTTCTATCAGATCTTCTTCATCTTTGCATTTTTTCAGTTCAAACAACAAGCCCATCAGCTATTTCTGCTGAAATAGTTAGATCATTGCTGTTAAAGCAGATTGCCCTCTTTCTATATCTATTATTTTCTTCCTAAAAAGCCTAACTGAGGTTTTTACTCTGATCCAATGAGCACAATCCTCTCCATTTGCTTGAAGGTCTGTCTGCCAATGCAAAAAACATTAGAGACACAGGTCCAATCCCTGAATTGGGAAGTTCCCCTGGAGGAGGGCATGGGAACCCACTCCAGTATTCTTGCCTTGAAAATACCATAGACAGAGGAGCCTGGCAGGCTACAGTCCATAGGGTCACAAAGAGTCAGACAAGACTGATGAGATGTGGCATGTACATACTAAGAATCAAACGTTGCTAGATAGATTGAATATCCTGGGGATTTCCAATATTGAACAAGTATCATCTGTCTTGAGTACTGAAAAAATAATGCCAGGGAGGAGGGAATAATAATTAAATTGAGACAATCAGATTAAGATCAGAAAAAACTAATATGTAAATATGGATGTCTCATAGAAATGGATCCTAAGAAGTGGCTAAACCAGACCAGCTTTTATACTTTTTAGACAAAAAAATGAAAACTATTTGAGAAAAGGAGATCAGTCCTGGGTGTTCATTGGAAAGACTGATGTTGAAACTGAAGCTCCAATACTTTGGCCACGTGATGCGAAGAGCTGACTCATTTGAAAAGACCCTGATGCTGGGAAAGACTAAGGGCAGGAGGTGAAGGGGACGACAGAGGATGCGACGGTTGGATGGCATCACTGACTCGATGGACATGGGTTTGGGTGAACTCCAGGAGTTGGTGATGGACAGGGAGGCCTGGTGCGCTGTGGTTCATGGGGTCGCAGAGAGTCCGACACGACTGAGTGACTGAACTGAACTGAACTGAGAGACTTAGGCTTTGGGTGCTTAATTAGTGAAGAAGCTGAACAGAGTTTGGGTTTGGGATAGTAAATTAATAAAGAAGAAGTAATAAGTTTTACTTATTAGGCTTCTCAGCCCAGAATTCCTTGTCTCTGGCAATAAGGATGCTTCTCTACCTCCTTACATAGGGCGATGCCTGTAGGTGGGAGATTTGTTTCATGTTTTCACAGGAACAAAGGAATATCAGTCTGCCTTTTTTTCACTAACAGTTTCTTAAATAACTTTAATTTAAAATAGTCAATATACCATTTGGCAACATGCTCTGAGCCCCAACAACATCCTAATATGTAACTCTGTATGTGTATGTTTAGTGGGCTCTATAGAAGGACAGTGGTATATTTAGACTGTGGTAGGAAGTTAGGAGAAATGTTTAACCTGGTCTCGAAGTTTCTTTCTCATGTTCAGTGGTGTTCATAATTTGGTTACATCAGTAGGGGTGAAAGTTACAATCAGGCATGGAAAAGTAAATCTTTTTATTAGGTATAACATACAAAAGGCAAAAACATTTGGTAGCATATTCCCTGACAGATATAGTAACATTCATGAAGGCTGTAGAGCACTGCTAAAATATTTATTTGACATTTATTAAGCAGAGTTTAATGGTAGTGACATTTTAATCTAATTCATCAGTTTAATAGTTTTCGTGAAAATGCTCCATTTATTTAGATGCTCTATGTGTCTTTCCTATTCTCACTAATCATTTTTGCTCATTTGCTATTGATGTAGGTTGTTTAGAAATAGTGCATTAGAATCAGAAGAATATAGCTTCATAAAGCATTATCATTAAAAACCTATCTAGATTAAGACATAGTAAGTAATTATAATTTTACAGGATTATTTTTTCATTTGTCTCTATGATGGTAAATCATTAGGACTGGGAAACCATCCGTATAGATCTATAGATACTCGCCAGAGGTCATCTTTGGAAACATAATCATACATTATTATGAAGCCCCAATTTATAATGAGTTTTCTTCTAAAAAAAAAAATCTTTAGTAGTAATCTCTTCTAATGAACATGATAGATCTGATAATCATCAAGGGAGTTTTAGCTTCAAATTTCTTTACCAAATCAGTAGAATCCTTAGGATGAAATAATAAGTAGACAAATGACATTGTTCCGCTCCTTGAAGGTAGATATTTTGTACCTGATGTGTTTCTAGTGCTAATCTAAATTCAGCTCTCTAAATTAACAAGTAATCAATCAGTAAGATTGTGCTTTGAAGATTTGAGCTTGTATGGATTTTTATTTCTGCTGTGTTTTCACTACCTGTGTAGAGGATAGTTGAAGACATATACTTGTCTTTCTTCCTAGGAGGACCTCAAAAATGGCCACAAGGAGGAAGAGAAGATTCTTTAATATAAATTTAACTAATGTGAATATTACATGATAAACAAAATTTTGTGGCACTATTAATTTCTGACAGCTTTTTGAGAACTTGGTCTAGTACAATTGTTCTACTTTGAGGAAGTACTGCTCTGTATTCATCCTAGATAAATTGCTTCTGAAGGAAGTTGTGGGAAAAAAAGAAAATGAAAGCCATAGACTTTGAGAAAATCCTTGTAATATGTGGGTTTGACAAAGAAATTGTCTAGAATATAGAAAGAACTCTTATAATTGAGTAATATGAGAATGACCCAACAAAAATACTAGATAAAATGGAAAACTAGTACAGTCACTATGGAGAATAGTGTGGAGATTCCTTAAAAAACTGGAAGTAGAACTGCTATATGACCCAGCAGTTCATACACACTGAGGAAACCAGAATTGAAAGAGACACATGTACCCCAATGTTCATCACAGCACTGTTTACAATAACCAGAACATGGAAGCAATCTAGATCCATTGGAAGACAAATGGACAAGAAAGCTGTGGTACATGTACAAAATTGAATATTGCTCATCCATTAAAAAGAATGCATTTGAATCAATTCTAAAGAGGTGGATGAAACTGGAGCCTATTATACAGAGTGAAGTAAGTCAGAAAGCAAAGCACCAATACAGTATACTAATGCATATATATGGAATTCAGAAAGATGGTAACGATGACCCTATATGCAAGACATCAAAAGAGACACAGATATAAAGAACAGTCTTTTGGAATTTGTGAGAGAAGGTAAGCGTGGGATGATTTGAGAGAATAGCGTTGAAACATGTATATTATCATATGTGAAACAGATTGCCAGTCCAGGTTCAATGCATGAGACAGGGTGCTCAGGGCTGGTGCACTGGGATGACCCTGAGGGATAAGATGGGGAAGGAGATGGGAGGGAGTTCAGGATGGGGAACACGTGTACACCCATGGCTGATTCACGTCTATGTTTCGCAAAAAACCATTTCAATATTTTAATTAGCCTCCAATTAAAATAAATTAATTTTAAAAAAGAATACTAAACACACACACACAAAACAATACTAGATAAAATGGAAATTCCCTGATGGTTCATTGGTGAGGACCCCGTAATTTTACTGCTGTGGCCCAAGTTCAATCCCTCATCAGGGAAATAAGAACCTGCAAGCTGTGTGGTGTGCCAAAACAAAACAAAACAAAAAACTGGATAAAATGTTTGAGCAGATGCTTCACAGGAAAAGATATATGAATGTTCAATAAGTACATGAAAAAAGTGCTCAACAACAGAAACCAGTGTGTCTTCAGAAAAGGACAATTGGTTATGAAGGACCATTATATGATAGTCTTGACCATAGAGCTACTCTGTAGAAACGTTATTAGTACTCAGGATTTCTTGAGTGTAAACAGATAACCATGATTACAAAATTCTCATTGTAATATAAATTAAGTAGCAGCCTACTCGTTTATATGAAAAACACTGCCATCAGGTAAAATACACATCAAGTGGTCTAGTGTTATTCTATTTAGAAGGGAAATTTTCACATGAAGCTAAATTATCAAAATTTTAAAACAATGCAAGATAAATTACTGATGGCATATGGATATTAAAGATCTTCAAACTTTGTCTCTAGATTTCTTGTCCCCATAACAAGGATAGATGTGCTAGGTAGGTATATTTTTCCATCTTGCCCATTGAGGAAATTTCTTTCCTCAATTATGTTTTGGTAGATTTTCTCAGTATCCCGTGGCCTGCTGATAAATGCTTAACCAACTGACTCTTGAGGAAAAAATCCTAATTTTTCAGTTTTGCTGATTTCTGTGGTGTATATATTATCATCATGGCCAACTTCAAGCTATAGATATTGGTACAGATGATTGTACATCTAGGAAGAGATGTGCACTGCCCAGATCTCACAAGTCAGCCCCCGGTGCTTGTCAAACCACTGCAATGTCTACCTTTCAGATACTGCTCTGTAAGTCTCCACTATGGAAAAATGATTATTCTACTGAGGGATATTTTCTTTAAACATATTAAATATATCCATTATGATCATATCTTAATCTTTTGATCTTTAAGATGACTTTTTAAATGTTTTCTGATCTCTCATATCCTCCTTCTACAGTTTAATTTTCAGAAGTACTTAGTTTCAAGTTGGTGGGGAGTCCTTGGTGATTTATTGCATGGATTTTCTACTCCAGATATCTACGCTGTTTTCCTAACACTACCTATATCAGAATCTCTGAGAAAGGGGACTTAGAATCAGCATGTTGATAAATTCCTTCAGAGAAAGATTGTTAAACTTTGAGAATTCCTGTTCTAAAAGGCCTGCCTTTTCCTTAAAGATAAGTCTATTTTAACACAAGGTGGACGAAAAAATGTAGTCAAAATAGAAGTGGATAATGAGAGAGTAAGCAGTGGTGAGAAGTTCTTTTGGGGTGCTCATGAAAATGTAATCTTGATGGACTTGGCTTTGTTGAATACTTAGTTATAGAAGATTTTATTTTCTCTAGTTTTGTTACCTAGTAAACAGATGATTTAATGTTTTCAATCATCAGGTATACCACTATCCCCTGGTGAGATTAAATTTGTATGTAATTGCTTCACATGATGCTATTAGGCAGCCAGGTTTGAGAACCACTTCCAGCAAGAATCCCAAATTTTCTTTTTTTTTTTATTTTATTTTTTAATTTGACAATATTGTTTTGGTTTTTCCATATATCAAAATGAATCTGCCACAGGTATACACGTGTTCGCCAAATTTTCTTAATTCATGACACTCACAATACTTTTTTCCTAGAACCCCTTTTCAAATAAACAAAACAAAACACCTAAGAGTTATGTTAGAGTATTAAGTGTCTTAATATATTCCTAGTGGAAAACCCCATGGACGGGGGAGCCTGGTGGGCTGCAGTCCATGGGGTCACTAAGAGTCAGACACAACTGAGTGAGTTCACTTTCACTTTTCACTTTCATGCATTGGAGAAGGAAATGGCAACCCACTCCAGTGTTCTTGCCTGGAGAACCCCAGGGACGGGGGAGCCTGGTGGGCTGCCGTCTATGGGGTCGCATAGAGTCGGACACGACTGAAGCGACTTAGCAGCAGCAGCAGCAGTGTCTTAATACATATTTACATCTCAACAACTTAACAGTAGTTTGAACAAGTAACTGCTGAAAATAAGTTGAAAGAATAAAATAATATTTCTACTACTTTATTGTTGTTGCTCAGTGACTTAGTCCTGTCCAACTCTTTGTGATCCCTTGGACTATAGCATGCCAGTTCTCCTTGTCCTTCACTATGTCTGGGAGTCTGCTCAAACTCAACTGCATGGGGTCGATGATGCCATCCAACCATCTCATCATCAGTAGCTTCCTTTTCCTCCTGCCCTCAATATTTTCCATCATCCAGTCTTTCCTAATGAGTCAGCTCTTCCCATCAGGTGGCCAAAGTACTGGAGTTTCAGCTTCAGCATCTGTCCTTCCAACGAATGTTCAGGACTGTTTTCCTTTAGCATGGACTGGTTGGATCTCCTTGCAGTCCAAGGGACTCTCAAGAGTCTTCTCCAACACCACAGTTCAAAAGCATCAATTCTTTGGCACTCAGCCTACCTCATGGTCCAAATCTCACATGCATACATGACTACTGGAGAAACCATAGCTTTGACTAGATGGACCTTTGTCAGCAAAGTGATGTCTCTCCTTTTTAATTCACTGTCTAGTTTTGTCATATCTTTCCTTCTAAGGAGCAAGCATATTTTAATTTCATGGCTGCAGTTACCATCTGCAGTGATTTTGGAGACCAAGAAAATAAAGTCTGTCACTGTTTCCACTGTTTCCTCATTGTTTCCCCATCAATTTGCCATGAAGTGTTGGGATTGCATGCCATGATTAGTGTTTTGAATGCTGAGTTTTAAGCCAGCTTTTTCACTCTCCTCTTTCACCTCTTTCACCAAGAGACTCTTTACTTTCTTAAATAACCCAAATGTGATGTGATGTTATGTGTGCACCTTGTGAGTAATGCACAACTCCTAGGAAGTTGGATTCAGGTTGGATACCTCAATCCTTTTATCCTATTCCACACTGATTTTCTCACCATACTTGCCTTTAAAGCAATTAGTAAATTCCTATCTATGGAAAGAGATGATGTCATTGAAGGAAATATAGTGTGATCATGAGCTGGTAGTTTCTCTAACTCTTAAAAACTTAAAATATCTCAGAGTACTCTTTGTGGCTCTCTAGGGCTCTTTGGCACTTTATTTGGAAACCAGAGACTTATAGAACACATTTTATGAGAATAGCCAAAGCAAATTTTAGAACTTCAAAACAGTGATAAAAGACAAAAAGAGTTTGATGAGAGTCAGGGTTGCTTGTAAAGTTTTATTTTCTAAATTTTTCAGTCATAGAAATGAAGGTGCTGTTGATGATGATTAAAAAAAATAACTGACCTTCAATGGGAACTAGCAATGTACTACTCACTATATTTTATAATTTCCCTGATTAAATTTTAGTAACTAATGTAAGAAGTAGGTACAATTATCCTTAGTTTTTAGGTATGAAACTGGAAACTTATAACTTTACTTATTTCCAGACTAGTAAGTGGCACAGATGGAGAGGATAGGTGATTTGTTTATGAATTCATCTAGATAGGAATCTGACTTAATCATGAGAAATAGAATTGGTGGCTACTCTGTGGTCTCAAGATAAGCAGGGAGATCAAAAGTAAAGCAGTGAGAAAACAAAAAATTCCTGGCATAGATACTCTTCTTATAGAACCCTAGGAAAACACCAATTGCAAATCCCACTAATTTGGAGGTACATATATGTGAGTGCATATGTGTGTGTACACAGACATGCAAATACATGCATACTTACATAATGACTAGACATTACACCCATACATTCATAATTATCAGATATTCAGCTAGGATAATGTCCAGTTGTAAATGAGAATTATAAGAGGCAAAACAGTGTAAAATTGAATGTTAGAGGGGAAAAGATAGCTGACAGTAGGAGCAGAGAAGGGATGGAAGAGGACAGACTAGTGACCGCAGCTCCTGTCATCTTGTACCTTCCCGAAACTGTCTATCACCATTGCCCTTTACTTGCAGTGTTAAAATTCTTAAACATCTCTCTTGAGTTAGCCTCTGTCTCAAGCATACTGTTAAATTTTAACACAAAGATTTTGGACTAAGGACTTTGCTTTGCTCTTAAAAATATCCTTTTCTTCTAGGGAGCTGTATGTTACTTCACACGTGTTAGGTTGGATTCCAGAGATAAAAGGGGCAGAGTTATTGTGTTGCCTGTGTACTGCTGAAAGCCTATAATGACAAGTGCTCATTTGTATCTGTGAAGGAATATCAGAAAATAAAAAAAGGCAGGTCAGAAATATAAGCATATACACTTTAATTAAATCAATAAAGACCACCCAGGGCCTTTGTTTTAAAGTGTCTCTATTTGTCTGTCATTTGACTTGAAAGTCACAAGAAGTAACATGTTGTTAACTCTCCCCATTCCATTTCTTCCCTCTCTTCACCCCAAAGATATTATCTTAATCATCAGGCTATTGGGACATGTTGCTGCTGCTGCTGCTGCTAAGTCGCTTCAGTCATGTCCAACTTTTTGTGACCCCATGGACTTGTAGACTGCCAGGCTCCTCTGTCCATGGGGATTCTCCAGGCAAGAATACTGGAGTGGGTTGCCATTTCCTTGTCCGATTGGGACATGTTAGGCTGCATTTATATGGGAAATTGACCCATTTCTAAGAACTTTGAGATGCTTCTTTTGGCACTTCCCTGTATTCTCTCCAAAGCTTCATCCTGTCTTCACTTCTTAAATGAATGACTTTTTGTACTTATTTACCCCTTGATTTTAGGCTTCTCTGGTGGCTCAGAGAGCAAAGAATCTGCCTGCAATGCAGGAGACCTGGGTTTGGGAAGATCCCCTGCAGGAGGGCATGGCAAACTACTCCAGTATTCTTGCCTGGAGAATCCCCATGGACAGAGGAGCCTGGCAGGCTACAAGTCCATGGGGTCACAAAAATTTGGACATGACTGAGCGACTAAGCACTCACTCCTTGATTTAATGAGCACAATCTCTCCATGTGACAATTATCTAATTAACATGTTTTGGATGAATTAATAAAATCTACCTTTATAGAAGTATTATTGTTCAGTCACTAAACCATCTCTGACTCTTCGAGACATGCCAGGCTTCCCTGTCCTTCATTATCTCCCAGAGCTTGCTCAAACTCATGTCCTTTGAGTTGCTGATGCTTAACCATCTCTTTCTTTGCTGACCTCTTGCTGCTCAGTTGGGCTTCCCTAATAGCTCGGTTGGTAAAGAATCCACCTGCAATGCAGGAGACCCCGGTTGTATTCCTCGGTCGGGAAGATCCACTGGAGAAAGAATAGGCTGAACAGTCCAGTATTCTTGGGCTTCCTTTGTGGCTCAGCTGGTAAAAAATCTGCCTGCAATGTAGGAAACCTGGGTTCAATCCCTGGATTGGGAAGATCCCTTGGAGAAGGGAAAGGCTATCCACTCCAGTATTCTAGCCTAGAGAATTCCACGGACTGTATAGTATATGGGGTTGCAAAGAGTCAGGCATGACTGAGCAACTTTCACTTCACTTCACTTTGCTTTCTGCTTTTAGTCTTTCCCAGCATCAGAATTGTTTCCAGTGAGTTGGTTCTTCGCATCCAGTGGCCAAAGTATTAAGAGTTTTAGTGTCACCATCAGTCTTTCTAATGAATATTCAGGGTTGATTTCCTTTAGGATTGACTGGTTGATCTCCTTGCAGTCTGAAGGAGTCTTAAGAGTCTTCTCCAGCAGCACAATTTGAGAGGATCAGTTCTTTGGCA
Organism: Bos indicus x Bos taurus; assembly: GCF_003369695.1. NCBI lineage: Eukaryota > Metazoa > Chordata > Mammalia > Artiodactyla > Bovidae > Bos > Bos indicus x Bos taurus. The sequence goes on along the minus strand of NC_040079.1, from coordinate 102,357,295 downwards.
CTCAGTCTTTTCATGGTGCAACTCTCACATCTACACACGACTGCTGGAAAAAAGGACTATACAGACCTTTGCCAGCAAAATGATATCTCTGCTTTCTAATACACTGTCAAGATTTATCATAGCTATTCTTCCAAGGAGCAAGCATCTTTTAATTTCATGACTGCATTCACTATTTGCAGTGATTTTGAAGCCCAAGAAAATAAAATCTGTCACTGCTTCCATGTTCCCTCTTCTATTTGCCATGAAGTGATGGAACCAGATGTATAGTTGTATCCTATTGTCTAACTAAAATTATGGCATCTGATCCCATCACTTCATGGCAAATAGATGGGGAAACAGTGACACTATTTTCTTGGGCTTTAAGATCAGTGAAGATGGTGACTGCAGCCATGAAATTAAAAGATGCTTGATCCTTGGAAGGAAATCTATGACAAACCTAGACAGCATATTGAAAAGCAGAGATGTTACTTGGCTAGCAATTTTCCATCTAGTTAAAGCCACGGTTTTTCCAGTAGTCATGTTTGGATGTGAAAGTTTGACCATAAAGAAAGCTGAGCACCAAAGAATTGATGCTTTTGACCTGTGGTGTTGGAGAAGACTCTTGAGGGTCCCTTGGACTGCAAGGAGATCAAACCAGTAAATCATAAAGGAAATTAGTCCTGAATATTCATTGGAAGGATTGATGCTGAAGATGAAGCTCCAGTACTTTGGCTGCATGATACAAAGAACTGACTCATTGGAAAAGGCCCTGATGCTAGGAAAGATTGAAGGCAGGAGGAGCAAGGGACAGCAGAGGATGAGATGGTTGGATATCATTACCGACTTGATGGACTTGAGTTTGATCAAGCTCTGGGAATTGGTCATGGACAGGGAAGCCTGGTGTGCTGCAGTCAATGGGGTCATAAAGAGTCAGATACAACTGAGCAACTGAACTGAACTGATTGTCTAAATATAATGGTCCACATAGTATATCTTAAGTTACAACTCTTTACTTGAGCATCTTCAGGTCAGATTTATGCTGCTTAAATTACAGAATTTAATAATACAGTACAGAATTATACAATAACTATTGAAATAATTGTCTATCCAAGTTTTCTTTCTTTGGTATATCAGCCTCTCTGATCTTCATGCTTGAATCAACTTATCTTAACAACAAGTGCTGAGTAACTCAGTCTACTCTGCACTCCAGCTGCAATTGAGTGTTTTCTGTGCTATTCTCTAAGCCTGGGAATTTCACTCTTTGCTTTCTGTTATCACCTATCAGCCTTTTTAGGTTCTTGGCTGACATCCCCATATAATAAAAAGATAGATTTGCTAAAGAAAAACTGAAGTTTAATAACACGAATACTTTCTATATGCATGGGAGATACCCAGGAAAAGGCCCAAGTCACCGACTTAAATACCATCTCAAACTAAAAACAAAAGATGTTGAGTGGAGGAAATAGCTAGTTATAGGAGGTTATTAACTAGAGCACAATAAACAAGTTTCTAAGGCAGATTTAAGTCCTTGTTTTCTCCATTAATAAGAGTTTCTAGAGATTTAGACATTCTCCTCTTTCTAATACAGAAAGACATCTGCACAAATGAATATTTTCCTTGTAAATGTTAATGTCTCTCACAAAAATGTAACTTCTGTTTTTTCGGAGCTTCTCTTGTCTGCTGTTTTATTATTATTATTTTTTTAAATAACCAGGTCAAAACAATTCTTATCATAAAGAAGCATATTTTATGGTGGAGTAGTCTACTCCTATTCACTCTCTTTCTCTTAGCCTCTACTGATCTATGTGGTTTGAATTACTCTTTTCTTTTACTATCAAGAGGCCTTGCTTTGATATTTCCCAGACCATTTGTTTTGCTTTTCCTATGAATGGTGTTTTGCATAGGAGTTAAAATCTTTGTTGAATGTTCTGTTGCTCACTGTTAAGCAGAGTATAAGTCATTTAATTTCCAATTCTGTTTCATTTAATAGTGACTGGGAAAATACCTGCTTTAAATCATTACTATTTGAGGTAATTCTTTGTAGTCTAAGGCTTTCCTGGTGGCTAGACAGTAAAGAATCTGCCTGAAATGCAGGAAACCCAGGTCTGATCCCTGGGGTGGGAAGATTCCCCTGGAGAAGGAAATTATAACCCACTCCAGTATTCCTGCCTGGAGAATCCCATGGACAGAGGAACCTGGTGGACTGTATTCCATGGACAGAGTTGGATATGACTGAACAAATTTCACTTTCAATTTTGTAGTCTAAGTGGAGAAAAATTATGAGAACATGCCTGATTCTGTAGGCATCACTGTGGCATCAATCTGATGCTAGACTCTACTTTTCTCTCAAGGACTAATGAAAGCTAACTTTTGGGAAAGGTAGTATTATCCACCACTGTTTTTTGTTTGTTTTTGTTTTGTTTTTCCCTTACATATGTTGAAGGTGTGCAAAGTATCCTACCACCAAATATGTCACTTTGGCATATTGATTACTTTGAATTAAAGTTACTTAAGAAAAAACAGGTACAATAAGGACATTCTGATTCTCCTTGGTTGCCTGAAAGCTAAAAATAAATCTCACATGTAAAAGGTATTCTCTGCTTACCAGGAAGTAAAGAGACATTCTTATCACCAGACAGAGAATTCAAGGCTAAGAAACCTGTTACTCCTTCACTAATTAGCTACCTAAGACCCAAACTTTTTTATTTTGTGAATTCTTTACAACTATTTTTTTGTCTAAAAAGTGTAAAGGCTGCCTGCTTTGCTCACTTCTTTGAACCTCATAACTTTGGGGATACTGTAAATACAAAATTAAATTTGTTTCTCTTTGGTTAATCTGTCTTACATTTAATTAATTTTTAGACTGACCAAACAACCTAGATGGGAAGAAGGAAAATGTGTTCCTTCCCTACAATGAATTATTGTTTTTGTTGGTTAGTTACTAAGTCTTATCTGACTCTTTTGTGACCCTGCTAGGCTCTTCTGTCCATGGAATTCTCCAAGCAAAGATACTGCAGTGGGTTGCTGTTCCCTTCTCCAGGGGATCTTCCAAACCCAGGGATCAAACCCATGTCTCCTGCATTGGCAGGTAGATTTTTTACCACTGAAACACCAGAGAAACCCACAATATGTTATATATGTATATATACATAGGGGCTTCCCTGATAGCTCAGTTGATAAAGAATCCACCTGCAATGCAGGAGACTCCAGGTCGATTCCTGGGTCAGTAAGATCCTCTGGAGAAAGGATAGGCTACCACTCCAGTATTCTTGGGCTTCCCTTGTGGCTCAGCTGGTTAAAAATACACCTGCAATGTGGGAGGCCTAGGTTCAATCCCTGGATTGGGAAGATCCCCTGGAAAGGGGAAAGGCTACCCACTCTAGTATTCGGGCCTAGAGAATCCATGGACTCTATAGTCCATGGGGTTGCAAAGAGTCAGACACGACTGAGCAACTATCACTTTTACTTCACTTTCGTATCAGATCAGATTAGATCAGATCAGTGGCTCAGTCGTGTCCGACTCTTTGCGACCCCATGAATCGCAACACGCCAGGCCTCCCTCTCCATCACCAACTCCCAGAGTTCACTGAGACTCACGTCCATCGAGTCAGTGATGCCATCCAGCCATCTCATCCTCTGTCGTCCCCTTCTCCTCTTGCCCCCAATCCCTCCCAGCATCAGAGTCTTTTCCAATGAGTCTACTCTTCACATGAGGTGGCCAAAGTACTGGAGTTTCAGCTTTAGCATCATTCCTTCCAAAGAAATCCCAGGGCTGATCTCCTTCAGAATGGACTGGTTGGATCTCCTTGCAGTCCAAGGGACCCTCAAGAGTCTTCTCCAACACCACAGTTCATAAGCATCAATTCTTTGGCGCTCAGCTTTCTTCACAGTCCAACTCTCACATCCATACATGACCACAGGAAAAACGATAGCCTTGACTAGATGAACCTTTTGGAGGTGATCTACACTGACTATATATATATATATATATATATATATATATATATATAGTCAATTATATTATTTTTTTCTCTTTCCTGTTCTTTTCTTCTTCAGTCTGTATGGGAGTAAAATTTGCAACACAAAAATGTGTCTATTTGGTACAAGGATTAATTTAGGCTCATTATTAAAAGAAAAACAAAAAACAGAAGACTAGGAACTCCTTATTTTTATCTCTCTTTTAGCTGCCTAAAGAATTTAGATATAGGGCTTGTTGACTGAAATACAAAAAACACAAGGTGAGAGTTGTGAGATGGGTTTCATTTGGGGCAAAATTACAGCTATAGCCTCTTAGCTCTGAAGAACAAAGAGGTGGGGGAAAGGTCAGTTCAGTTCAGTTCAGTCACTCAGTTGTGTCCAACTCTTTGCAACCCCATGGAATGCAGCATGTCAGGCCCCCCCACCCATCACCAACTCCCTAAGTTTACTCAACCTCAAATCTATTGAGTCGGTGATGCCATCCAACCATCTCATCCTCTGTCATCCTCTTCTCCTGCCACCTTCAATCTTTCCCAGCATCAGGGTCTTTTCAAATGAGTCAGCTCTTTGCATCAGGTGGCCAAAGTATTGGAGTTTCAACTTCAGCATCAGTCCTTCCAATGAATATTCAGGATTGATGTCCCTTAGAATGGACTGGTTGGATCTCCTTGCAGTCAAAGGGACTCTCAAGAGTCTTCTCCAACACCACAGTTCAAAAGCATCAACTCTTCAGTGCTCAGCTTTCTTTATAGTCCAACTCTCACATCCATACATGACTATTGGAAAAACCATAGCCTTGACTAGAGGGACCTTTGTTGGAAGGTCAGTACGTATGTGATTTTGGTGAATGGGATATTTGTGAAGATAAGCACACATTTTTTTGAGAAGGTTGTTGCTGGTCATGAGGAACAGATGTCTCCAGTAATGATTCTAGTGCTGTTCTAAATTTGAGATGCAAGAAACTGGGTTCATAAAATCTCCTGAAATTATCTACCTGAAGGCCTGTTCTGCCAGTGTTTCCCAGAGGACGGAGTGACTCATTCCTGATCTCCACCTTGAATTCATTTCAGAGTGTGTTGAAGGTCAGCAAAGGCAGTGACTAGTGACTTAATCCTTGTTAGAAGCAGATTCAAGTGGTCATTTTTAGTTGGCAAATCTGTTCCTGCAATAGAGCTATTCCAAAGGGCTTCCCTGGTGGCTCAGATGATAAAGAATCTACTTGCAATGCAAGACACCAGGATTCAGTCCCTGGGTCAGGAAGATCCCCTGGAGAAGGGAATGACAACCTACTCCAATATTCTTGCCCAGGGAATCCCATGGACAGAGGAGCCTGGAGGGCTATAGTACATGGTGTCACAAAGAATCGGACGTGACTGAGCAGCTAACACTTTCACTTTCCAGAGATATCTGCGCTGAATAAGGGCTAGGTGTAGTGGGGAGAACATGGCAGGGCCTAGAGATGAGCCTGCCTTCTTGTCCCATTGTCTCTACCTGGCTCACCAAACATCTATTTACCAAATGTCTGTTTTTCCCCTCTCCCTCTGAATTGCCTTTCTCCACTCAGAAGTCCCAAACCACTACCCCCAACATATTCTTTGTCTGTAACTGAAAATAAGTGTTTAAAGTGAAGATTTCAGTCATTTCAGCAAGTTATTTGATTTTCCTGGGTCTCTCCCATGAAAATAAAGTGAAAGTGTTAGTCACTCAGTCCTGTTTGACTCTTTGCAATGCCAGGCTCTTCTGTCCATGAGCTTTCACAGGCAAGAATGCTGGAGTGGATTGCCATTCTCTTCTCCAAGGGATCTTCCTGATCCTGTGATGGAACCCAGGTCTCCTGTATTTCAGGTAAATTCTTTATCATCTGAGATGCCAGGTATGCTGCTGCTGCTGCTGCTAAGTCGCTTCAGTCGTGTCCGACTCTGTGCGACCCCATAGATGGCAGCCCACCACGCTCCCGTGTCCCTGGGACTCTCCAGGCAAGAACACTGGAGTGGGTTGCCATTTCCTTCTCCAATGCATGAAAGTGAAAAGTGAAAGTGAACTCGCTCAGTAGTGTCCAACTCTTAGCGACCCCATGAACTGCAGCCTACCAGGCTCCTCCGTCCATGGGATTTTCCAGGCAAGAGTACTGGAGTGGGTTGCCATTGCCTTCTCCGGATGCCATGTATACACGTTATTAAAATTTTGTTTGATTTTCTCCTGTTTGTCTGTTTCATGATAGTTTAACTAAGACCAGCCAGAAGAAGCTAGAAGTGCAGAGGCAAATTTCTTCCTCTCCGACATATCTTATCTCTGCTCCTAGTGACTCATGCATTGCTCAAATGCTGTTTCTCCTGTCAGATGATGTTTATAAAATCAGCAAGGTAACTGGGCTTCTTGAATACACAGAGTCTCTATTTTTTTTTTTTTTTAATGCAGTGATAGAGGTAGTACTTGGCAAACAAGAGAATGTTGGAAGAGGAAGCTCAATATATCGCTATATGTGTCCTAAATGATAAATATAGATTGAAGTTGATTGCATCCCTTGATGTGCCTTTCCACATTCCTTTTGTGTATGATAATGCCACCAGCAGGTAGTAGAGGCAAAGAGGAGATCTGAATAGGTAATGATGCTAATTTGCTACATGCAGGAACATTGCAAAAGTGCCCTTCTGCATTTACCATGTTAGAGGGGGAAAATGATAAGAAGTTTGCTTTAGAAATACATTATAAAAGGGAAAATTGATCTTTGTCTATGTTTGTCCTCTTTTGTTGTTGTGGGAACAATATTGAATGCTTTCTTGAAACTACTAATCAATTGCTATCTTCCTGCCAACAATTCTTTCTGTCACTGTTTGATACTTTTTATCCCGTTTCTCAGTACATGCTATATTAGGACTATTCATTCACTGAAACATTTATTGAGTGCTTACCTGTAGTCCACACTGCATTAGGTGTTATGGAGAGTAAATATAAGTACAGAAGAGAAAATATTGTTTCTACCTTAAAGAAGACATTAGTCTTTCTATACCCAACACAATCTGACGGTTGATTGCTTTTAAGGTGGTTATGAGAAATGAAGTAACTATGCATTTTGTCATCTAAGTATAAATACATAACATCTGTATTTAAAATTCTACCATAAACCTCTCTTCCACAATTTTTCTACTTTTCAACACATTTTCCTCATTTCTTTAAAATATAATGCTAAAACGCAACATTCCTTAAGATAGTGCAATGTTTTTGCCACATCAACTCCATTATTATTAATCATCTTAAAACAATGTGTTGCATTTCAGTAAATATTTTATCCTTTATAGGAAAGTATGATTGATTTTACTAAGCATTACTTTTATAATTGAGACAGAAATAAAATCATTACAGATTTTTTCACTCCTACTTATAGAATCGAAGGAGATTTTGAGATTTTCCTGTTCTCCCCTGGCTCTTAAGAGGTAATGGGGTAATCTCAAAGGAACTTTGACAGTGATTCATATAACAAAGAACTGAATCAGTGGAAAAAGTCAGGGCAAAAACTGGGCTGGTCAGAATTTGAGAATTTATTAAATGAAAATATTGCTAACAGAGAGAAGGGGTACTTGAAGCCAGATGCTGTATAGACTTTGAGGAGACAGACAAATGAAGAGAAATTTTAGATATAATTAGAAAGCACTCTGTACAGTGACCTGCCTCTTCTCTCTTTCATCCTTACCACAGCACTCCTGCCTATCAATAAACAAATATATACTCAAGTTACTTTTAATATATTTCAGATGAAAAAAAATCACAGTCAATTAGAAGGTAGAGCTATATATTTGGCTTATTTGGATGTCAAAAAGTGGAAAAGCATTTTACTCATATGATATTAATCAGGTGTGTGCAGCTTTTAAGTTGCTTAGTAATCAAGTGATGACCCTTTTACTTCTTTAAAAATGTTACAAAAAATCCAGCTAACACTTATGAAAAATACTTTTATTTTAAACATATAGACAATATACTAGGTCTGCAGAGATTCCAATGTGACAGTCCCTGTGTGACCCAAGCAGCTATTTTCCAAAAGTCTTCCAGGTAATTTTAATGAGCATCTGGTACCTGGAACCCCTGCTGAATACTCTGATGATTTTCCTGTTTGGGAGAATTGCCAGGAAAGTGACTTGGTGTTAAGGAGTGATTGGGCTCCGTGTAAAATGGCAGTGGAAGATGTTTGCCCATTTTTGGTAAATCTGTGTACTCTTTAGGGCTTCCCTTATGGCTCAGACTGTAAAGAACCTCCCTGCAATTCAGGAGACCCAGGTTTGATCCCTGGGTTGGGAAGATCACCTGGAGAAGGAAGTGGCAACCCACTCGGTAATCTTGCCTGGATAATTCCATGGACAGAGGAGCCTGGTGGGCTACAGTCCATGGGGTCGCAAAGAGTCAGACACGACTGAGCTACTAACACTTTCACTATGCAGTCTTTAGCAAATATTAAGACAAATATTTCGGCGAATTTTCATTTGTGTTTTAATTAATTGCGCGTACACAAGCTTCGTTTTCCCTAACTTTCCTTACAGTTTCTGTCTTCACTGACATCTTTAAAAACTCCTCCCCTCCTCCATAATTGTATCGCTATTACCCTATGCTCTCTTCCGGTGTTTTCTGTGTACTCAAGCTGTAGCTTTGTCTGTGAGGTGGGAGGAGATAGGATAAAGGAGTGAGTTCCAAATATCATTAAATTTTGAGGTTATGCTATCTTTATACAATGAACTGTTATGCTTTCCAAATATTTCTGTTTGCCATAACAATTTAAGGATGTAAAAACCTTGCTCTTTTTTTTTTTTTTTTTTGAAAGTTTGAAAAAATTCTTTAGTTATTCAACTGGATTTACCTTTGTACTATAACTATGGCTCTATAATTATTTTTCAAATTTTGACTCTCAGGATATTCAAATATTCTGCCTTTTCTTTAATCATCATTAATTAGCTATATCATTAAATTATTCATTTCACACATATTTTCAAAATACTGATTTATGTATATTTTCTTATAGCATCTCTAGTACGAATATGAAGTCACATCCCTTTGCATTTTTAATGTTAGTTAAACAGTCTTCTTTTTATTTTCCTAATTTTTCTAGTCAGCACTTTGTCAGTCTTTTCAGAAAACTAGGTCTTTGAGTTACCTTTTTTAAAACTACAATTTTTCCTATATACCAACTGATTAAAAAAAGAATCCCTTAAATTTCATTTTAAGATATGAAAACAAAAAGTAATATGCTGTAGGTCATATTAAGAATTAACTTATAAAACTTTTATCTTTACAGTGTTTTTATCTTATCACAACTTAATAGACACTGCCCCCAAATTTACAGTTATAAACTCTTCACTAGGTTTTGTAGTGTTTTTGATTGTTTGGCTTCTCTCTCTCTCTCTGTTCTAAGTTTAATGTTTTCCTTATCACTCAAATGTGACTTTAAAAAATTTAAAGTATTTTTGTGTGTACACACATAAGCATTCATATTGGCCTTTTAAGAATTTAACCAAGCCTAATGTGAAATTACAATTATATAGTGTGACATCAAAAGATAAAACCACAAAATTTAAGAGCTCAGCAATTCTCCCTTTTCACATTCATATTCCTTGCAAATATTTCATATAGCGTCATTTCATACTTTCTTGTTTGTACTTATAATTTTAAAATTCTTGATATATCATGGACTTTCCTTCCATCAATCAAATACTACTGGGATTTACCATCACTTAGTTAAGGGCACCTCATTCACTCAAAATCACTCCCCCTAAATTCAGTACTCACAAGTGATTTGTTTTATGCATTCATATATGCACACCAATATGAACAGTTCAAACCATTTAGGTGCTCTTTGGACATAGTTTTTAAATATTGGAAACATGGAAAATGCAGAGTTAAATATTTGCTTTAGAGTTGAGAATGATGAGACTCAGAGATTTTGATTACTTGCCAAATATCACACAGCTGGAGGATGGTCATAGGTCAAGAATAAACTATCTCTAATCCTTAGTTGTTTAACTTGTCATGTAGAGTTATGGATGAATCAATAATTTTATATGTATATAGTAGTTGCAAACATTAAAAAGCAGGAAATCACCCCTAAGTTCCTATGTTAGTGCTAACCAACAAATTAATGTCCATGTGATAAGATTACTTTAGTTCTAATAAAATTTAAATCAAATTATCTTCAAATTCTCTTTTGCCTGATATTGTCTTATAATTTCATTGCCTTTTGTTTTTTTTTTCCCTTGAGTTGGAATTTTTACACAATTGATAATTCTATTGATTAACCAGAGCACTCTCTTAAATTTTTGGTATTTCATTAATAATCTGAAAATAGCACAGCTCTGTATCACATCTTAAGATTCTGTCAATGTTATTTAGACTCAATTAGTACATGTGACAGACCAGGCAATGGCACCCCACTCCAGTACTCTTGCCTGGAAAATCCCATGGACGGAGGAGCCTGGTAGGCTGCAGTCCATGGGGTCGGGAAGAATCAGACACGACTGAACGACTTCACTTTCACTTTTTACTTTCATGCATTGGAGAAAGAAATGGCAACCCAGTCCAGTGTTCTTGCTTGGAGAATCCCAGGGACGGGGGAGCCTGGTGGGCTGCCGTCTATGGGGTCGAACAGAGTCGGACACGACTGAAGCGACTTAGCAGCAGCAGCAGCAGCAGTACATGTGAACTTGGTGTCTCAGTATAAAAATTTCAAATGTGACCAGATGAAAGAATATGTTAGAAAATATGTACAAATATATGCTAAAAGTATAAAGGGATTTTAAAATGTCACTAGCTGTGTGTCTATTTAATATTAACTAATCTATTAGTGCTGTGCTTAGTCCCTCAGTCATGTCCACTCTTTGCGACCCCATGGACTATAGTTTCTCTGTCCATGGGGAGTCTCCAGGCAAGAATACTGGAGTGGGTTGTCATGCTGTCCTAGAGGGGATCTTCCCAACCCAGGGATTGAACCCAGGTCTTCCACATTGCAGGCAGATTCTTTACCGTCTGAGCCGCCAGGGAAGCCAAATCTGCTAGTTAAATATGCTATTATTCCTTTACTAGAAAGAGTTACTCTAAAATATATTTGGTGGTATTTTCTGTTACTTGGCATTTAATTAAAGTCTTTTGCATTGAAATTTACTTATAAAATGCAAACTTAATTTCTTATATAAATTGTACAACTCTTTATCACTCTCTCTGTAGGTCTGCTTGTCTCTCTCCCTCTCTGTGTCTGTCTGTCTCTACCTTTTTGGTATTTATGCTTCCTTCCAGAAATTCTCATGAGAAGAGATTCTATGTCAATCAATCGTTAAGGTCCCATAATGTAGGATGTATACATGGAGGAGCAAGTGTGAAGACAGTGTCTACAGTATAACTTTTTTACTTCATTAAATGGTCAATTATATTAATTGATATATTCCATAATATTGGAATAGGTTTCCTGTAAACTTCACATGAAGCTAAAATTATCTAGCATTCATGAATTTCCAGTATTATTATCAGACATTTTAGCGATACTATTAACAATATGCCAAGCTACAACTTTCATCAGTATGGCAAAGGGAGTTAGAAATTGAGAGATCCTAGCCATGAATGTGACTCATTCTTTGTCAAATTCATCTGAGAGCCAAAATAAGACTCTGGAGTCACATTCTCTAGTTTTCAAAACAAAGAAGATGTAGATACAGATTTGATTGGCAATGATAGACTAGATTCCCCAGTTGCCAGAGTTATTTACAGTTGACAGTCTGACACAAATACGATTAAATAGAAGCTCTAACAACATTCGGTTTCAAAAAATCATTTTTTTCTTGGTTCTCAGCCAGTTAGTAGTCATGTAAAACCTATCTATGTCAGAGATAAAAAAAAATTGAATAGGGCAGGAATGAGGAGGGTTAAACTTGGATAATTGCACAAATGCATCAAGGCCGTCCATCAGGGCTAAATGCCTGCTATTATTTTGGTAGATTCTGATTTATTGTTTGATTCATCACTTTTCAAATGTAGTGTAATTGTAGGATTCCAAACTTTTGACCTTTACAAATGTCAAAAGAGGGGAAAATCCTTTCTATAATGCCAATAGGTGGTTTCTTTCCAAATTATATAGTGATTTATTCTTTACCTTAGTTCAAAACACTTTTGATAACTAACTAGGTTCACATAAAATAAAACAAAACCAGAAACACCTCTTTTCTCAGCTGGAATGATAGCTCTGAATGAATAAGATGTATTTTACCTGGGGGGAATACTTTATCATAGTTTGTCTGGTAGAGGTCTGGTGTATGCCAGTTTCCTGGCATGATTATTAATTTCACACTCAAAATTGAACCAGTTTGGATGATAAATTATATGACCACTCTATTACCAATTCTATTGGTCAAGCTTTACCAGAGAAACAGAACCAGTAGGCTGTATAGATACATAAAAATAGAGGAGGAGATTTATTTCAAAGCAAAGCTTTTAAGCTATTAGAAGGGGTTGGCAAGTTTGAAATCTGTAGACAAACAATCTGGAAATTCTGGGACAGGATCTGAAGCAGCACTCCTAAGGAGGAATTTATTCTGTTTTCAGGAAAACCTCAGTTTTGTTCTTAAGGCCTTTGAACTGACTTGATGAGTCTCACCAACATCGTCAAGAACAATCTCCTTTACTTAAGGTTGATTAATTGTAGATGTTAAGCACATCTACAAAAGACCTTTATAGCAACATCTCTAATAGCGTTTGATTGAATATCTGGATACTATAGAAGAAAAATGGCACCCTGCTCCAGTATTCTTGTCTGAAAAGTCCCATGGACAGAGGAGCCTGGCAGGCTACATTCTGTGGGATGGCATAGAGTCAGACACTAATGAGTGACTGACACATATATATGCATAGCCTAGCCATATGTATATACATAAATCGATCTGGTTTAGGAAAATTCATTTCTATATATTAACAGTGAACAAGTACCAGAAAATAATAAAACCATCCTGCTTATAGTAGCGTCAAAAAAAAAAAAAAAAAAAGGATAAATTTAACCAAGAGGTAAAAAATCTACATTGCTGCTTGTTTGGAAGGGTGGTACAAAAATTAAAGTTGGCCAGAAAAGAGGAAAATCTTACCCTTTTTGTGCCATCTATTTCTCGTATCTTCCTTGGAACATTGGAAAACCTATATCTTTCAGCAGAGCTCACACATCCTTTGGGGAAATATCCTGCCCTTCTACTTGTATCTTTTGTAAGTTAAAAACTATCTTGTCTGATGTGGGCTGGCACTAGAGAAGGCTGACAACTTTTGATACAGTGATTTGCTGATGAAGACAGAGTTGGTTTCTCCAGTAGTGCAAGTTTTTCAGTAGGGTGCACGTAGCCTGTTTGTTGCTTATATTTTGGCTTGGTTGGTTATTTTGCTTGTTGTTTTATTGTTTTTTTTTAGCATCATAATCCAGGCTGTAATACCTGCCTCCAATAACATGTTCACAGCTGTGTCTGACTTTGGTACTGTGGACTGGCTTCATTCTGTGGTCTATTTGTAACTATAGTCTTGCAATTCTGTTTGAGAATATGAATTTAAAGAAGACCTCAGGGTAAAACTGTGTAAGAAGCTGAATATAAAACCTGTGTAAATGCTTGACCTCCTGGCTTCTTTGTACTCTGGGAAACTTTAACTTTGTCCCCTAGGCCTTTCAAGGAAATGCTTGAGATGATGACAAATAGTCATTCTCATTTATGCTTGCCTTTCCTCCACGCTGGTCATTCTAGGGACAGGAAATGAAGTTGTTTTTTTTAAAAAAAAAAAAAAAAAAAAGCCGTTCTCTAGGGGGGAGAAAAATGTTGTGTTACTCCTTTGGATGAGGCCAGTATAGAGCTGCTGTCTTGTGTGTATACTGTTCTCTATAAAATACTACACATGGAAGAAGCTTCTGAAACCACCAATATAAATAGAGCCATGGTGAGACCATATAGAGACAGAAAGAATGGCTATAGAGCCACAGCTGTTTTCATCTTCCTAGCCCAGTCATGAGGAGTGTTAGTGAAGGAACCTCCAAAGAAGACCCTGCCCCAACCACCATTTAATTAAAACTCAATGTGATCCCAAGAAACAATTGCCTAGCTGAGCCCTCTCACCTCAGATCTGTGAGCAAAATGGATGATATTGTTTAAAGTCACTATTTGGGGGTGATTTTGTTAGGTAGTTAGAATAGGAAAAAGGAATCCAGAATGGTGGTGGCTAAAAGATTAGGGAAAAGCCCATGAAAATAGAACAAAGAAAGGTCTGAGTGAGGACCTCAGGTAAAACAAACTGCACTCCTGGCTAGCCCAATTTACATAGGACAGGCCCAAGGGGAGGAGAAAAAACATATAAAAAGAGGAGCCAAAATTGGGCCAAGGCCTCTCTTCTCTTTGCATCTTTTGGGTCAGCATGCCCTTATACCGCAAGGATATATTTTCTTTTACTTTCTAAATAAAATTGAACTATTACACAGAGCTGTAACACTGGTCTGTCCAAGAGCTTTAATGCTAGTCCATCACTTCAAATTTTTGTTGTGAAGAGACAGAACCGAGAAAATTACAAACTCCCACTACATTCATGGTGCTGTGACGTAGATTTAACCTGGCTGAAACTGAAGAAGGAATTCATAGGGCCTGGACTCCGTCTTAGGCCTGTTCATGCTGATGATGCTTGGCCACCTTTCCAAAGGACTCTGAACTCTGTGTTTGCTGCTGCTACTGCTAACTCGCTTCAGTCGTGTCCGACTCTGTGTGATCCCATAGACGGCAGCCCAGCAGGCTCTCCCGTCCCTGGGATTCTCCAGGCAAGAACACTGGAGTGGGTTGCCATTTCCTTCTCCAATGCATGAAAGTGAAAAGTGAAAGTGAAGTTGCTCAGTCGTGTCCAACTCCTAGCGACCCCATGGATTGCAGCCTACCAGGCTCCTCTGTCCGTGGGATTTGCCAGGCAAGAGTACTGGAGTGGGGTGCCATTGCCTTCTCCTGTGTTTAGTGTCTATGAAAACAACAAGAGAAGGATAAGACCCCCTCCTGACAAGGGAACCTTGAAGATCGTATCTAGGTTACTCATCGCCTAAGAGAAAACATACACTTAATCACCCCTTCCTCCAGACAGGCCATAAATTTTTCTGTATCTATCAGAGTGTAACCTTGGGTTTATTGATTATTGGCTAATTGTTTGACTGTTTGAGCACATGAGCACATAGCACGTGAATGATGGGGATTATTGGGATTGTATTTTCCTTGGTTTATGTAACTCTCAAGGAATTTGAAGTGGTGGGTTCAGACACGTACACATGGGGTATAAAAGGTTTTCACAAATGCTGGTTGGGGTCCTTGGCTAAGAGGAGACTCTGCCTTGGGCACGCTGGTGTAATAAACTGCACTCCACTATCTGCATTGTCCTTCTGAGTGAGTTTGTTTTCTGGAAAATGTGACTACAACAAAACAACCTTGGCACGGCCCCCTCAAGGAGGAGGCCAAGCACAGGAGCCCAATTTGACAAAAGACTCCATGGTGGAAACTAAACATGGAGAAAACCCAGTGCAGGGGAAATGACAAGAAGCCCAGAATACTGGAAACCGGGACAGTGAAAAACAAACTCTGCAGAAAGCTCACATGGCTCAGTCTCAGATTCCAGAAGACCTCCGATTAAGGTAGGAGGTCCTCACTCCTGTGGCTGGAAGAACATATGTCTAACAAAATCTTAATTCCTTTACAATCTCTCGTTTCTTGTTTCCTCGAACACCTCATGAACAGGTGAGCAGCAGTGGGTGCAACTGAGGGACTCTGGCAGTGGCTACTCCCCAGTATGTCCTGAAGGCTCCACTATCCTCTGTGCTCTAGTAGCTGTTACCTAAACTGTTGGGGGTTCTTCTGTCCTTAATCTTCTTTATGCCAAGGATCAGGCCTATGAAACCTGTGAGAACTGGTGAGGTATTTAGCAGATTTTCTGGCAGGTTATGATGAGGATTCCTCAGCACGTTTTTGTTTTTTTTTTTTCCTCCACTGCTTTTTCTTCCTGTCCTTCAGCTCCTCTCTCCGGGGCTTGAGCCCAGCCAAAAACCATGGTGCCTGGCTTCAGGACCTAATGAAGCTCAGGCTCTGACGTCTCATTGAAAAATTCAGTTAGATACACAGTGATAGGTAACAGGTGGATTTGTTTTTTTTTTTTTTTAATTTTATTTTATTTTTAAACTTTACATAATTGTATTAGTTGTGCCAAATATCAAAATGAATCCGCCACAGGTATACATGTGTTCCCCATCCTGAACCCTCCTCCCTCCTCCCTCCCTATACCATCCCTCTGGGTCGTCCCAGTGCACTAGCCCCAAGCATCCAGTATCATGCATCGAACCTGGACTGGCATCTCATTTCATACATGATATTTTACATGTTTCAATGCCATTCTCCCAAATCTTCCCACCCTCTCCCTCTCCCACAGAGTCTAACAGGTGGATTTGTTTGGATTCAGAGAGAATCACACTCCACAGGGTGTGGGCCATCGCAGAGGAGAGGGCACTGGCCATGGAATGTGGTGCGGCTAGTTTTTTTTCCAGCTGGGTGAATTCATATGCTAATGAGCGAAAGGATCATCCCAACCACTGGGGAACCACCCACTCCTCTGTCTTTTGACAATGCCTTGGAACTGTCCTGCTACCTCTACTGCTGCAACTGCTAAGTCGCTTCAGTCGTATCCAACTCTGTGCGACCCCATAGATGGCAGCCCACCAGGCTCCATCGTCCCTGAGATTCTCCAGGCAAGAACACTGGAGTGGAGCTTGCAGATTGGGGATCAAGGTTTAGTTGAATCTGACTTGTCATCTTGGATCCATTTGATTTTAATCAGTTTATGCTATGCCTTTGGGCTATATCATTCTTTCAAAAGTTGTGCCCTGCCCTCTTCCTTCCTCTTTCATGCTCCTTTCCTGAGCCCTCTCCAGGCCCACAGCGTTGCCTCTACAATCTTCTGGAGGGACAACCAGAAAATAGCTGGCCCTTGGGAGGGAATACTGTATAATATCCAATCCCTCTAGATATTCAGGCCTTCATTTTCCATGTTTCCTGAAACATGTGTAACAACATTTCTAAGTGGACCCGAAGGTGGGTGACAGGCACACAGTGCCTGCTAGAAGTTCATCTGTTGGCATCCCTTCAAGGGCAATCAGGCTGCCAGGGATAATGTTTGCCACTCTGGGAGTAAGCTCTGCAGGCCATTTGGGCCCAAATCCTTACCACCCTTCTTGTAAAGTTACAAACATACCCTGGGATCAAATCATTACTCCACTTTTACAGAACATCTGGTCTGTTGCCTCTTACCAATTTGTTCTTAAGCCACTAACTAACTCCTACAACCAGGACCCTGCCCCCTTGTAGGCAACATTGCTCCACCCTGCTTAATATTAAAATACTCTAAAAGCCCCTAACTGGACCAGGTAACCCAACTCCTTTCTGCTATTACGTAAAGTGGGCCTATGACAACAAAATGCTTACCATTGGAGACCTGCTCTTATGGAGGACTAGGTGGGGAAATCAGTGACTTACATTCCCTTAGGACAGTAAGAGCTAAGGCTTATGGCTGCTTCACCGGGTTCCCAGTCTCAGGGAACAGGCTTGGATTGCTTTACATAATGATATCTATTCCCATCTGTGGTGAACAAACTGACTATGAGTTCAAATTACAACCCCTTAATCCTACCCAGCACTGGTCATACTGGAGACCTAGGGGACACCCAACTCCAGTCCAGGGGTCCCAGGAGGTAGACCTGCCTCTACCTGCCTAGGGATCTTGTCCTAGAAAGTTTGTCATGCCTCAACCTCCTTGGGGATCCACCAGTCCAGGGGTCCCAGAGGTCGACATGCCTTGACCTGCTCGGGGATTGGATCTCCAGCCTCAACTTGGCTGGAGATCTGCACTCTGACCCAGGGACAGCTGGTTCTCAGGTTGCAACAGTACTGGGTAGGATAAGCTTCAAAAAGCCTCACCCCTAAGGAAGTCCGCCCACGGAAATTGAAGGAGGCCTATTAGTTTTCTCTGTTTTCTTTCCCTCCTTGTCATCACTGTCTTTCAGATGGGAAATAACCAATCCACTTCCTGACAGATGCCTTTGAGATGCATCCTTGATAACTGGAAGCTGTTTGATCCTCTAACTCTAAGGAGAAGTCGCTTAAAATTCTTTTGTGCCACTGCATGGCCACGATATCCTCTGGAGGACCAGGAACACTGGCCTGAGGATAGGCATTTAAATCACAATACCATCCTACAGCTAGACTTATTATACAAAAGACAAAGGAAATGGACAGAGATCCCCTATGTCTAAATTTTCTTCCAACTAAGAGATATGAAGTAACTCTGTCTTAAGTTTGGGATTGTTGTATGCTCTAAAAGTGAGCCTAGGCAAATGGCGCTAGGCACAGACAACCAAGAGAAGGGACCTCCCCTTGAAGGCTCACCTCCCATGGCTCCCAAGTTGCCTGGTGCTCCTTCCTTGTATCCAGTCCTGCCCCCATATCTGGAAGTGCCCCCTCCACAGAAGCCAACTCAAGTATGTCCCTTAGTGGGAACTGGAGAAGAATTCGGATCAACCCAGGTCCATAAGTCCTTCTCCCTCTTAGAACTAAGACAGATCAAACAAGACCTGGGAAGCTATGCAGATAATCCAGGCAAATATATCGATACATTCCAACACATTACCTTGGTCTTTGATTTGACATGGAAAGACATCATGGTCATATTTAGTCAAACTTTATCTGACCCTGAGCATGATAGAGTCTTAAAGGAAGTCCAAAGGTATGCTACGGGGCTTCACATGTCAAACAATAAATACCCAGTAGGGGAAATTGCAGTCCCTTCCTCAGATCCTAATTGGAATTATAATGACACTGAGCACATCTGGGAAAGGGATCATTTTCTGATCTGTGTGAAGGCAGGACTGAAAGAAGCCCAGCAAAAAGTAATCAGCTGTGCCCAGGTGTCAGAAATAACTTAGGAGTCCAGCAAGAACCCCAATGCCTTTCTGGAAAGGTTAGAAGAGGCCCTCCAAAAGTTTACCAATCTGAACTTACCATTCTAGACTCTTACGAGGGACAGGTGATTTTAAAGGACAAATTCCTGTTCCAATGCACATTAGACATCAGGATAAAATTGCAACAGCTACAGCAGCAGGACTCTGCTGCCTCTATAGAAGAGATGGTCCAGACAGCCACCAATCCCTTTTATAACAGAGAACAGGAGAGGGAGGCCAAGTTCCAGGAAAGGGAGAAAAGGAAAGAGACAAGGCATGCCCTGATGCTGGCCACCCTCCAGGGAAGCCCTATGGAAACCCCAAGTCCTTGAAGGACAAGGCACAGGGCAAATGCCTAATCTGTAGACAGGCAGGGCATTGGGCCAAAGACTGTGACAGGTCTCCTAAAATGGCTTGCTACTAATGCCATCAATTGGGACATTGGGTGGCACTCTGCCCTTGGGACCCAAAAGCTTCAAGGTCAAGTGCCAAGCCTTCCCTCATGATGGTTCAACAGGAATGAAGTGGCCGACTCCAACCAGCCCAGCTATCAAAGATAACTATCATGAGGCTGGAGCCAAGGATGCAACTGGATGTGGCAGGTAGGTCCAAGAATTTCTTGGTTGACAGAGGGGCTACCTACTTTGTCCTGACCTCCTACTCAAGAGCATTCTCCTCCCAAACCTGTAGCATTTTGGGTGCTATCAGAAAAACAATTACTGAAAGATTCACACAAGCACTTCTTTGTTGCTGGGATGGACACATATTTTCCCACCAGTGTCCTACTCCCTTATTGGGAAGAGATATACTCACTAAACTGGGGACCACCCTTGTGATGGGAAGTTTTTCAGCCCCTAGAGACATACAGCTTCTGGTTACTACTGAGAAACCCATTACACCCTCTCCAATAGAAAGGGACCAAAAACTACGGAAGGACAAAATTAACCCCCAGGTGTGGGACCAGGGGACTCCTGGATGAGCCCACCAAGCTGAACTGGTCGTCACTGTCTCCTGGGACCCTACTCAGTTTCCTAACTGGAAATGATACCCCCTCAGAAGAGAAACTCAGGAAGGATTACAGCCTCTAGTAAATAAATTCCTTGACTGTGGGCTATTAGTCTCCACCAATTCACCATGTAACACCCCGATACTCTTTGTAAAGAAAAAGGATGGAACCTGGTGAATGGTTTAAGGTCTCCAGATCATTAATGAAGCTGTACTCCCCCTCCATCCCATAGTACCCTATCCCTATGTAATCTTGGGAGAAATCACTCCCACTGCCAAGTGGTTTATAGTCCTGGATCTCGAAGATGCATTGTTTTGCATACCACTGGCTAAAGAATCCCAACATCTTTTTGCCTTCGAGTGAGAGGCTCCAGGAGAAAAACACCAACAGGTGAGTTGGACAGCATTATCTCAAGGGTTCAGAGATAGCCCCCACCTGTTTGTGCAGGGTCCTAGCTAGGATCTCCTAGGTCTGGACTTGGGACCTAATGGGAAAATATTACAATATGTAGATGACCTACTAATCTGCTCTTCACATGAGAAAAATGCCCAACAAAATGCAATTCGGGTTCTAAATTTTTGGCAGAGAGGGGATATAAAGTCTCCCGTGCTAAGGCACAGATGGTCGAGACAAAGGTCACTTACCTGGAAGTTCAGATTACACACGGGTCCAGAAAGCTATCCCTCTGATGGAGTACAAGGAATCCTTCAGTTGCCTTCCCCTAAGCATGAAAACAGTTCTGAGCTTTCCTGGGGCTAACTGGTTATTGTAGAGTCTGGATAACCAACTATGGTTTAATTGCCCAGCCCTTATATGAAAGCTTGAAGGGATGGGGTGATTCAGTCCCATTGTGAGTAACTCCTCAAAAGAAGGCACCTGCTGCTGCTAAGTCACTTTAGTTGTGTCCGACTCTGTGCGATGCCACAGACGGCAGCCCACCAGGCTTCCCTGTCCTTGGGATTCTCCAGGCGAGAACACTGGAGTGGGTTGCCATTTCCTTCTCCAATGCATGAAAGGAAAGGTGAAAGTGAAGTCGCTCAGTCGTGTCCGACTCTGTGCAACCCCATGGACTGCAGCCTGCCAGGCTCCTCCATCCATGGGATTTTCCAGGCAAGAGTACTGGAGTGGGTTGCCAGTGCCTTCTCCAAAGAGGGCAGAGGCTACACTAAAACAAGCCTTAACTTAAGCACTTTCCTTAAGGTTGCCAGACCCAGAAAAAGCATTCCAAATTTATGTTCGTGAAAAAGAAAGAATAGCCGTGGTAGTGTTAACTCAAAGGTTGGGACCTGAGCTGCAGCCTGCAGCTTACTTATATAAGAGGCTCAACCCAACCACCCGAGGCTGGCCTCCTTGCCTTCGAAATCTTGCAGCTATTGCAATCCTGATAGAAGATGCTTTAAAATTCTCTTTTGGGGGCAAACTAACTATTTTTACCAGCCATCAAGTGTAACAACTCCAAAATGGGAGGGGCCATTAATGTATATCTGATCAAAGAATCCTCAGATATCAAGTAGTGCTGATAGAAAATCCAGGCCTGACTATATCTCCTTGTGAGGTTCTTAACCCTGCCACCCTTCTGCCTACCCCCGAGGGCTCTCTCCCCTTTCACTCTGGTCTAGAAACCTTGGATCACTGGACAAACCCCCAAGAGGGATTGTTGGAAGATCCTCTGACCAGTTCTGAGGAATTATGGTACACTATGCAAGCAGCTTTGACTTGGATGGAAAAGGAAAAGCCAGATATGCAGTAGTCTCTAATTTTGAGACCAAAGAGGCTAAACTTTTGGAATTAGCTTAGTTCATAGCCCTGACTCGAACTGTAGAGCTTGGAGAAGGAAGAAGACTAGCCATTTACACTGACTCCAAATATGCCTTTCTGGTGCTAAATGTACATGCTGCTATTCGGAAAGAAAGAGGCCACTTGACCACCTCAAGGCCCCCAGTCAAATATGGTGACCGAATCCTTAGGCTTTGGGAGGAAGCCCATCTGCCCCCTGAGGTTTCAGTCTCCCATGGCAAAGGACACCAAAAAGGGAGCACGAAAGTGGCACTAGCAAACCAAGCAGCTGATCAGGCAGCTATGAGAGCAGCATCACAGAGCAATGACCTAATAGGGGTTGCCACCTTAGTTCCACAGACTAATTTGCCAGAAACTCCTTCATATACTGAAGATGAGACTCTTAAAGCTGAGAGTGAGGGCTTTCAAAAAGATCGTATGGGGTGGTTCCAAAAGGAAGGACTCCTTTTTCTGCCTGGGAACCTCCAATGGAAGTTGGTTAACTCCTTACATGACACCACTCATCTAGGGGAAAAGGCCCTCCAAAGATTACTAGAAAGGTCCTTCAGAGGAACAGGCCTCCAAATGACTATAAGACAAGTGGTCTCCTCTTGTCTCACTTGCCAGTTAAACAACCCCCAAGGAGCTCGAAAACCCCAACTGGCCCAACGACATGAAACCTACCCAGGAGAGGACTGGCAGATGGACTTCACCTAGATGCCAGTTTCTCAAGGATATAAATACCTATTAGTCATGATAGATACATTTACAGGATGGTTTGAAGGCTTTCCCACCTGGACTGAGAAGGCTGGGGAGATGGTAAAAAAAACTGCTCCATGAAATCATTCTGAGATTTGGTCTGTCTAGGTCATTACAAAGTGACAATGGGACATCATTTACTTCTAAGGTCATCCAAAGAGTCTCTAAAGCATTGGGCATTACTTATTATCTCTATTGTGCCTGGAGGTCTCAGTCTTCAGGAACAGTAGAAAGAGCCAACCAATTCCTAGAATCAGCAATAAAAAACATAACCCAGGAGACCTTCCTGGGATGGAATGAGGCTTTACCAATAGCTCTCCTTTGTACCCGTATTGTCCCTAAGGAACAGGTTGGTCTTAGTCCTTATGAGATGCTTTATGGGAGACCTTTTGTTTATGTCAATGACTTCTTCCTAGATCCAGAGGTTCAGACCTTCCAGTATTATACCATGGCTATTGGGCAATTCCAACAGGATATACACTTGTGGGTTGTCAACCAGGACCCAAAAGATTCTAAAGAGTCACCACTATATGCTCTAGGAACTCAAGTCCTAATTAAAGTGTGGAAAGGTGGGTCCCCAAAGGCTCAACTTCAGCCCACAGGTCCCTACCCTGTAATATTTTCTATCCCTACAGCAGTAAAGGTACCAGGGCATGACTCCTGGATTCACTACTAATGAGTCAAGCCATAGAAGAAACAGAAAAGGATACTCAATACATCTGTGAGCCCCTGGGGATCTCAGATACCTATTTAGAACTACGAATGAGTGCCATTCTAATGAACACCCCTAAAATTAAGTTTCTGGGGATACAACTTTTCAGGAAGCTCTAAAGAGCCACACAACTTGGCAGGGGTTGTACTCCAAAACAGACAGGAGATAGATCTCCTGATCCCTGAACAAGGAGAGACTTGAGCCATCTTGAATGAGATGTGTTTTTTCTGGCTAAATACCTCCAGCTAAGTTAAGAAAAGTGTCACAGTCCTCAAGAAAAAACATTCATACCCTACAGGATTTCAAAGAATGAACTGAAAAGATCTCTTGGTCGCTACAGTCTCTCTTTGGGGTATTCTCCAGGTGAGGGGGAATTTGGAGTTGGCTAATGCCCTTACTGGTTTGTGTTATCACCATATTGATGCTGCTTGTGTTTGCCCCATGTATTCTCAATTGTCTAATCCATTTTGTCTCTGTCCAGGTC
The DNA here is from genome assembly GCF_003369695.1 of Bos indicus x Bos taurus. Classification (NCBI taxonomy): domain Eukaryota; kingdom Metazoa; phylum Chordata; class Mammalia; order Artiodactyla; family Bovidae; genus Bos; species Bos indicus x Bos taurus. The sequence goes on along the minus strand of NC_040079.1, from coordinate 102,333,603 downwards.
AACAAGCTACAACATGCAGTGCCAGTTCCACAAGGATATATATAAAACTACAGCTGATCACAGAAAATATCACTCACCCTTAGATGGGCAGAACTATAAGGATTCTGAGGCTTGAGATTAGCAAGAGGGGGAGGCTCAATGCCCCTCATCATCCCAGTTCAGTAGGAAGTAGCCAGAAAGACGTCTATGCCCCTATTCCCAGAGAATTGGGCCTTCTATCACTTGAGTATGTTAACTCAGATGATCATTATATCTATTACTGTGGGCAAGAATCACTTAGAAGAAATGGAGCAGCCATCATAGTCAACAAAAAAGTCCAAAATGCAGTACTTGGATACATGCTCAAAAATGACAGAATGATCACTGTTCACTTCCAAGGCAAACCATTCAATATCACAGTAATCCAAGACTATGTACCGACCAATAATGCTGAAGAAGCTGAAGTAGAAGGTTCTATGAAGACCTACAAGACCTTCAAGAACACCCCAAAAGATGACATTTTCATTATAGGGGACTGGAATGCAAAAGAAGGAAGTCAAGAAACACCTGGAATAATGGGCAAATTTGGCCTTGGAGTACAGAATGAAGCAGGCCAAAGGCTAACAGAGTATTGTCAAGAGAACACACTGATCATAGCAAACACACTTTTTTAAAAACATAAGAGATGACTCTACACATGGACATCACCAGATGGTCAATACTGAAATCAGATTGATTATGTTCTTTGCAGCCAAAGATGGAGAAGCTCTATACAGTCAACAAAAACAAAACCAGGAGCTGACTGTGGCTTGGGTCATGAACTTCTTATTACTAAATTCAGACTCAAATTGAAGACAGTAGGTAAAACCAATAGACAATTAAGGTATGACCTAAATCAAATTCCTTATGACTATACAGTGGAAATGACAAATAGATTCAAGGGAATAGATCTGATAGACAGAGTGCCTGAAGAACTATGGATGGAGGTCCGTGACATTGTACAGGAGGCAGTGATCAAGATCATCCCAAAGAAAAAGAAATGCAAAAAGGCAAAATGGTTGTTTGAAGAGGCCTTACAAACAGCTATGAAAAGAAGAAAAGCAAAAATCAAAGGGGAAAAGGAAAGATATACCCATTTGAATGCAGAGTTCCAAATAATAGCAAGGAGAGATAAGAAAGCCTTTCTCAGTGATCAATACAAAGAAACAGGAAAACAATACAATGGGAAAGACTAGAGATCTCTTCAAGAAAATTAGAGATAGCAAGAAACTTTTTATGCAAAGAAGGGCACAATAAAGGACAGATGACAAGGACCTAACAGAAGTAGAAGATATTAAGAAGAGGTGGCAGGAATAAACAGAAGAACTGTACAAAAAAGATCTTCACAACCCAGATAATCATGATGGTGTGATTACTCACCTAGAGCCAGACATCCTGGAATGTGAAGTCAAGTGGGCCTTAGAAAGCATCACTACAAACAAAGGTAGTGGAGGTGATGGAATTCCAGTTGAGCTATTTCAAATCCTAAAAGATGATACTGTGAAAGTGCACTCAATATGCCAGCAAATTTGAAAAACTCAGCAGTGGCCACAGGACTGGAAAAGGTCAGTTTTCATTCCAATCCCAAAGAAAGGCAATGCCAAAGAATGCTCAAACTACCTCACAATTGCACTCACCTCACATGCTAGCAAAGTAAAGCTCGAAATTCTCCAAGCCAGGCTTCAAGAGTATGTGAATTGTGAAGTTCCAGATGTTCAAGTTGGATTTAGAAAAGGCAGAACTGGAGATCAAATTGCCAACATCTGCTGGATCATCGAAAAACCAAGAGAATTCCAGAAAAAACATCTACTTCTGGTTTATTGACTATGCCAAAGCCTTTGACTGGTTGGATCACAACAAACTGTGGAAAATTCTGAAAGAGATGGTAATACCAGAACACCCGACCTGCCTCCTGAGAAATCTGTATGCAGGTCAAGAAGCAACTGTTACAATCAGACATGGACCAACAGACTGGTTCCCAATCAGGAAAGGAGTACGTCAAGGGTGTATAGTGTCACCCTGCTTATTTAGCTTATATGCAGTGTACATAATGAGAAATGCTGGACTGGATGAAGCACAAGCTGGAATCAAGTTTGCTGGAAGAAATATCAATAACGTCATATATGCAGATGCCACCACCCTTATGGCAGAAAGCAAAGAACTAAAGAGCCTCTTGAAAGTGAAAGAGGAGAGTGGAAAAGTTCGCTTAAAGCTCAACATTCAGAAAACTAAGGTCATGGAATCCAGTCCCATCTCTTCATGGCAAATAGATGGGGAAACAGTGAGAAACTTAATTTTCTTAGCCTCCAAAATCACTGCAGATTGTGACTATAGCCATGAAATTCAAAGACGCTTGCTCCTTGGAAGAAAAGTTATGACCAACCTTGATAGCATATTGAAAAGCAGAGATATTTCTTTGCCAACAAAGGTCCATCTAGTCAAGCTATGATTTTTCCAGTAGTCATGTATGGATGTGAGAGCTGGACTATAAAGAAAGCTGAGCCCTGAAGAATGTATGCTTTTGAACTGTTGTGTTGCAGAAGATTCTTGAGAGTCCCTTGGACTGCAAGGAGATCCAACCAGTTCCTCCTAAAGGAAATAGGTCTTGAATATTCATTGGAAGGACTGATTCTGAAGTTGAAACTCCAATACTTTGGCCACCTAATGGGAAGAACTGACTCATTTGAAAAGACCCTGATGCTGGGAAAGATTGAAGGCAGGAGGAGAAGGGGATGGCAGAGGATGAGATGGTTGGATGGCATCACTGACTCGATGGACATGAGTTTGAGTAAACTCTGGGAGTTGGTGGACAGTGAGGCCTGTCTTTCCTAGTCCATAGGGTCTCAAAGAGTCGGACAGGACTGAGTGACTGAACTGAACTGAACTGATATAGTAGGATCCTGCATTAAAAATTTAGGCCTATCTATGTGGTGAACTTACTTTTCTGGGCTCCAAAATCACTACAGATGGTGACGGCAGCCATGAAATTAAAAGTCACTTACTCCTTGGAAGGAAAGTTATGACCAACCTAGATAGCATATTCAAAAGCAGAGACATTACTTTGCCAACAAAGGTCCGTCTAGTCAAGGCTATGGTTTTTCCTGTGGTCATGTATGGATGTGAGAGTTGGACTGTGAAGAAGGCTGAGTGCCGAAGAATTGATGCTTTTGAACTGTGATGTTGGAGAAGACTCTTGAGAGTCCTTTGGACTGCAAGGAGATCTAACCAGTCCATTCTAAAGGAGATCAGCCCTGGGATTTCTTTGGAAGGAATGATGCTAAAGCTGAAACTCCAGGACTTTGGCCACCTCATGCAAAGAGTTGACTCATTGGAAAACACTCTGATGCTGGGAGGGATTGGGGGCAGGAGGAGAAGGGGACGACAGAGGATGAGATGGCTGGATGGCATCACTGACTCGATGGACGTGAGTCTGAGTGAACTCTGGGAGTTGTTGATGGATAAGGAGGCCTGGCGTGCTGCGATTCATGGGGTCTCAAAGAGTTGGACACGACTGAGCGACTGAACTGATGTGGTGAACTCAAAGATCAAATTGCCAATATCTGCTGGATCATGGAAAAAGCAAGAGAGTTCCAGAAAAACATCTATTTTGGCTTTATTGACTATGCCAAAGCCTTTGACTATGTGGATCACAATAAACTGTGGAAAATTCTGAAAGAGATGAGAATACCAGACGACTTAACCTGCCTCTTGAGAAATCTGTATGCAGGTCAGGAAGCAACAGTTAAAACTGGACATGGAACAACAGACTGGTTCCAAATAGGAAAAGGAGTACATCAAGGCTTTATATTATCACCCTGCTTATTTAACTTATATGCAGAGTACATCATGTGAGACACTGGGCTGGATGAATCACAAGCTGGAATCAAGATTGCCAGGAGAAATATCAATAACCTCAGATATGCAGATGACACCACCCTTATGGCAGAGAGTGAAGAGGATCTAAAAAGCCTCTTGATGAAAGTGAAAGTGGAGAGTGAAAAAGTTGGCTTAAAGCTCAACATTCAGAAAACAAAGATCATGGCATCTGGTCCCATCACTTCATGGGAAATAGATGGGGAAACAGTGGAAACAGTGTCAGACTTTATTTTTTTGGGTTCCAAAATCACTGCAGATGGTGACTGCAGCCATGAAATTAAAAGACACTTATTCCTTGGAAGAAAAGTTATGACCAACCTAGATAGCATATTCAAAAGCAGAGACATTACTTTGCCGACAAAGTTTCGTCTAGTCAAGGCTATGGTTTTTCCTGTGGTCATGTATAGATGTGAGAGTTGGACTGTGAAGAAGGCTGAGAGCAGAAGAATTCATGCTTTTGAACTGTGGTGTTGGAGAAGACTCTTGAGAGTCCCTTGGACTGCAAGGAGATCTAACCAGTCCATTTTGAAGGAGATCAGCCCTGGGATTTCTTTGGAGGGAATGATGCTAAAGCTGAAATTCCAGTACTTTGGCCACCTGATGCGAAGAGTTGACTCATTGGAAAAGTCTCTGATGCTGGGAGGGATTGGGGGCAGGAGGAGAAGGGGACAACAGAGGATGAGATGGCTGGATGGCATCACTGACTCGATGGACGTGAGTCTGAGGGAACTCCGGGAGTTGGTGATGGACAGGGAGGCCTGGCGTGCTGCAGTTTGTGGGCTTGTGAAGAGTCGGACACGACTGAGCAACTGAACTGAGCTGAATTGATGTGGTGGACTCCAACTCTTTATAAATTTTAATGTTTAATTGGAAAATATAAACAATATTTTGGTGCTTTATGATATTAGAATAATAACCACAATTATGAGTAAAGTTTTTTTTTTTTCCTTTAAATATAGAGTGGCAAACTCTAGTGTTCGAAACCTGGCACACATTAAAACCTAAAGACACTGAAGGATAAACTGATACCAGTAAAACAACATAGTCGTATATTCATAGGGCAGGGTTAATGACAACCAAACAAATCTAATGGAAATGAAAATATTGACATTAGTTTTTACCTGCAATATAAGCTAATTATAAAGTTTTACCATATGCAGGCATTTCTTTGAAAGAATTGAGAATTAGGGGACTTCCCTGGCAATTCATTGGTTAAAGCTCTGCTTTCCCAATGCAGAGGGCACAGGTTGGATCCCTTGTCAAAGAATTAAGACCCCACAAGCTGCATGGTATGTCCAAAAAAGATTAATAATACTTGTGGTTATTTCTTGGTGAGATGTTACTATAAGTTATTTCTACTTTCCCCATTTTTATGTTTCAGTACTTTCTGATATTGCTAAACAATTTTCCCACAAGTAATTTTGTCAGTACTTTTTAAAATAGGTTGCTATTTTTACATTAAAAAAAGAAAATTGAAAACTATGAGAAAGCCCCTACCTGTCTTTACACTTATCTTTATATCTTGTTTCATATCCCTAGATTTCATGTTCTGATTTTAAAATTTGCAAAACCCCCCAGAAACTAGCTCATTATACCAAACTGTTTTAGTTTACCAAAAAGGGGAAAGCTGAAATAAGTATTTTTGTTTCTGTCTTCTTTGAAAATACTCTATTTGCCTCATGAAGGAAGCATGAAAATCAGCATTTGACCATAATTTGTGAATCAGTATCTCTGCATTTGAAGATAGTAGAATTTAGACAGATTAGAGTTAAAACTAGTACTTAGTTTCCTTGTCCTGCTATTTCTTTTCTCTTCTGAAATTACCCCTTCTAACACGATTCAAAATATGTCTAAAGAAAATCTTAAAACTATTCAAAGTCCACTATTATTGCAAGTCCAAAATCAAATTTGAGATTATCAGATTAAGACAATTCACATTCTCAATCAAGCTTGTGAGATTTGCCTACTTCCAAATGCAATACTTTTACTTGAGTTTCTATTAAGTTTTCCTATGCCCAATAGTCCTAGCTGTTCAGATAGCCTTCCATTTTACCTACCCAGCAATGAAAAATTGAGTCTTTCTTTACCTTGAGATATGTAGGTTTCTGAAACTTATATAAATAAAATCCAAATGAGACACTACTTTCGAAAAAGATATTCTAGTCTGATATTTGTGCTTGGAGTTTATAGGAAGCATGGAGAGATCTATTAGTCCCGTAGGCAGACAGTACAGTTTATTTCTATAATGAGGTACCCTGTGTTTTCTTCACTTTTAGTATAGCTCTTGCTGAGTGATATCTAATTTATATTCATTTTCTATTGTCTCTGACATAAATACCCTTTTATAAATCTTAATTTCTTTGATCATTTTTTTTCTCAGAAAAATAGCACAAGGGGAAATTAAGGGTTTTCTTTGTCAGTATGTGAACTCAGTAACAGATTCAGATATACAACCTAGGATTCCAATCAGTGTTCCAGAACCCTCAGAAATCCTGAACAAGATGAAATGTTATAGGAGCTCAGTCACAAGAGGATCAAATGCTTGTGCTGCACTTTGAATTTATAAGGGAAAGTGAAATGGGTTGTCACTTCTTTAATACCTAGCAGTTTAGAATACCTTCATAACCTCTCTACAATATAATCTGAAGTAGTGCCATCTCTAACTTTGTTTTTTTGCAATTTAGTTTGTCCTTAAAATTACAATTGTTTTTGATTAAAAAAAAAAAAACTTGTCTACTTGACAGCCTCAGTAGAAAAAAGAAAACAGAAAACAGATAAGAAAGACAAAGTAAAAAAGAGTCAGGAAAAGCAAAGGGACTAATGTAAAATTTAGAATTTGTAGGCTTAGCCTACAAGTTCCCCCAAGTACCAATTAAACTAGATAATATATATTTATAATTCAAACTACATTTGCAAACCATAGGTTTCATCCTTTCTAGGAATTTCAGTAGTCATTCTTAACCTGATATGAAGAATAAGCTAAGATTTTTCTTTGTTTTCAAATAAGCCAAAAGCTAGATTTTTAAGTTAGGTTAATATGTGTTTGGATATATTTCCCTCTGCAAAGTTTTTTGTTTGTTTGTTTTTTTTTTGGTTGGGCGGATTGGAAAGCAGACATAGGAAAAACACAGAAAAGGTAATAAAGGTGAGAAAGGGAGTTGGTCAGTATAAATCTCATTCGACACAGCTACCTTCTAATTAAGTATTGGAGTATCTCCTCTTTAGCTCAGTTATCACTAGATAATTCTTCCTAAAGTCTGCTTTAGTCAAGTGGTCTTGTGATCTGAAAGCTATAATGACTCTGTGTACTCAGTCACTCAGTGGTGTTCAGCTCTTTGCCCCCATATGGACTGTAACTCACCAGGCTCCTTTGTCCATGGAATTCTCCAGACAAGAATACTGAGCGGGTTGCCATTTCTTTCTCCAGGGGATCAATCGAAACCAAAGATCAAACCCTCTTCTCTTGCACTTCCTGCATGGACAGGAAGGTTCTTTACCTCTACCTCACAGGCCCTGTGTTTAGCATAAGCCCTCCTTTCTGTTTCAGCTGTCTTCAAAGCTTGACTAACAGTTTAGCATCACCTATGAACCTTTTAGGAATGGAAATTCTGAGACCTCACTCCAGACATATTGAGTAAGACACCCTGGCAACAGGGCCTAGTAATCAGTGTTTAACACATTAAAAAAATTTTTTTATTGGCGTATATGTGATTTATAATGCTGTGTTTTCTTCAGGTGTACAGCAAAGTTAATGAGTTATACATGTATTAATATATATATCCACTCTTTTCTTTTTTAGATTCTTTTCCCATACAGGCCATTACAGGATATTGAATAGACTTCCGTGTGCTTTTATTAATTATTTTATATACAGTGATGGGTATGTCAATCCCAATCTCCAGATTTAAACCCTCCTTTATCCCCTAGTATCCATAAATTTGTTTTCTACATCCGTGGCTCTACTTCTGTTTTTTAATTGAGTTAATTTGTACCTTTTTCTTAGACTCCATGTATAAGCAATGTCATGTATCTGTCTTTGTCTGACTTACACACTTCACTTAGTATGACAGTTTCTAGGTCCGTCCATGTTGCTGCAAGTGGCGTTATTTAACATGTCTTTCAGGTGATTCTAATAAGCATTTAAGTGCTAAAGTCTGAGAACCACTGCTGCTCTAGCTCCATAAAGACATACATGTATGTTATATATGTCATATAGACGTAACATGTATGTCACACATACTGACATAAGTGTATGCCATGTGCTCTGACTGAGGTAACTTCCTCATCCTCCCTCATCCATCATCTTCATATTATCACCAGCTGCAACATTTCCTAAACTTCATTGCTTTTTCATACATTTTCCATGTCCCTATAACACCTGTCTTATAATATTCTGTTAAAAATTTGTTCATATTTTAGGAAAACTTATATCACACTTATTTTAAAATGAAATTGCATCAGTAATAGTATTAAAATTAGTAGTTCTGATTTTAAATAAAATGTGATTTTGAAAATAAAAATATGATATTCAGGGCTTTTGGATGTAGGGGTAGGGTTGGAAAGAGGTGAGTGCACTTTTCAAAGGGTAAAAATGAAGAACTCTTAATTTGAAAGAACTGTTCTGTATCTTGACTATGGTGGTAGGTATGAAAATCGACACATGTGATAACATTGCATAGAACTGAATGCACTTGTGCACACACAGGAGTGCAAGTAAAACTGGGGAAATTTTTCAGTAAGATAGGTGAATTGCATCAATGTCAGGATCCTGGTCATGAGTAAGAATTCTACTATAATTTTTACAAAAGTTTATCATTGAGAAAAACTGAGTGAAGGGTATGTGGATCTCTATTATTGTCACTAGAATAACTGGCTATTTCAGAGACATTACCACTTTATCAGTAATGTGCGCGTGTGTGGGTGCATGCTAAACTGCTTCAGTGGTGTCCGACTCTGTGAGACCCTTGGGAGTAGCCCCTCAGGCTCTTCTCTCCATGGGATTTTCCAGGCAAGAATACTGGAGTGGGTTGCCATTTCCTCTTCCAGGGAATCTTGCCGACCCTGAGATAAAACCGGTGTCTCTAATGTCCCCAGCATTGGCAGGTGGGTTCTGTACCACTAGCAGCACCTACCAGTGTTATATAAAAAATGCTTGAATCTACAGACCTTGAAGGGTAGACAGAAGTGGATTATGTAGAGGATTCCAACACCTGTATGCACATGTGTGCACCTCAGCATTTTTGTGTTCAGCAGAGAAAAATGATCAAATATAATTAAGGGTGGAAAGTACAATGGATACTGAGCAGTGTGTTTGCTAATTATCTTTTCTCTCCTTTGAGTACAGTGAACAAAGATGGAGTGAGCCATCCTAATGTCATATGGATATAGGCTAATAAAAAGGGAAAATAAGGTCACATGTATTGTATCTTATGTACTTTAGATAGCACAGAGGCATTCCCTTGACTAAAATCTGATGGGAAAACATTCATTGATCTCTGTCCTCTGGAAGGGTTATAGACGTGGAGAGTGTAGAGGGTGAGGGAACTACACAAAGCACAGAATCTCTGTGTGTTTCCAGCACTGGCTGCTGTGAAAATGCTGGTGGGAGCCCCTACAAATGCTGCCAGGAAAGAAAGCAGCATAGTCTTTTCTAATTAAAAGAACCCCTTGTTTTAGGAAGCGTATCAATGAAGCCCTTGGTTTAAATTCTATTTGAACAACTACCTTGTAATTTGGAATGCTCATCAGGAACTATGTGTCATTAAGCGACACAATGTGACTTTGTAAAGGACCCATTTTAGAAATTACATTCTATTCTCTCCTTGTCTTTTCCGAGAGGAGAACCCAATAGTTAAGGGGGATTACTTTACTCCTTGCATTCTGCTCCTGTATTTACTGTTAGTATGAGTACACGTTTCCTTTCCTGCTTTTTTGCCTTTTTAAGAAGATTTGGAAATACATTTTAAAAATTCCTAGATAGACTGAATAACATTTTAGTGTTGTATTTCAAGTCAACATTTGCCAGTTGGGAATAAGATGATTTAAATGGAGTCAGGAACTTAGAGAAATGCTGCTTTAATTAACTGTTATCTCTAAGTAAAACATGACACATGACATACTCATGTGGCCATGTTTTACACACTCATACACACACACACACACACACGCACACACACATACACACACAGATTCATATCCATGCTTTGTTCTCACACTCAAAATTAGGGTTCTTTTGCATTTGCCTGTGTTTCCCTTTTTCGATCAAATTAACAAATATAATGTCCTCCCTTGCAACTGTAAAACAATGTTGTCCACCCTGCAGTTCTACAAGAATTCAGTCATTAGGCACTGCAGTTGCTGACTGACAGTGCTCCCTTGGAAATTCAGTATGAGGTGCTCTGGGTTTTGGGAAAAAAGAAGGCCCTTAGGTAGTAGGATATATAGCTTAGGAAGAATTTTAATGAACCCCATTACTGCATCTTTCCAAACAGAAAAAAAAAAGCACAAAAGGAGGTAACTGCTCCTTGTGACTAAAAGTGAAAGTGTTAGTCATTCAGGTGAGTCTAACTCTGTAACCCCATGGGCTATAATCCCCCAGGTGCCTCTGTCCATGGAATTCTTCAAGCAGGAGTATTGGAGTAGGTAGCCATTCCCTTCTCCAGTGAACCTTTCCAAATAAACCAGGGATTGAACTCAAGTCTCCTAAATTGCAGGCAGATTCTTTACCTTCTGAGCCACCCCTCCTTGTGACTAGCATTAATCTTTTACCAAGATGTATGCTTGACTGTCAGTAAGGAATCTGCCTGCAATGAGGGAGACCTGGGTTTGATCCCTGGGTTGGGAAGAACCCCTGGAGAAGGGAATGGCAACCCACTTCAGTATTCTTGCCTGGAGAATCCCATGGACAGAGAAATCTGGACTACAGTCCACTGAGTTGCAAAGAGCTGGACATGACTGAATGACTAACACATACACATGCTTGAGGGAGAGTATTCCCTAGCCAGATCATATACATCCAGCTTCCCCCCTACCTCCATGGAGCAGCCCCTTCAGAGCTACTGAGAAGCTGCTTCCTGGGTTCTAGTTCTCACTAAGACCCTGAATAAAATTTAAACTCTTGCATTGTGCATTCTTCTTTAAGTCAACACAGCCTTTTCCTAAGAGAACTCAGAAACTGACAAAACAACAGTTTTCAACCACAGTCATTTCTTTGTTACTGACCTAGGCATCCAACTTTATTTTTGATTACCTAAATTCCTACTCCAGTGGAATCATGTGCTGAAAATCAGAATTTAATATGTATATTTAGTATTATTAAGCTATACTGTTTTAATATTTTGCAGAAATAAGAATGGAACAGTGTGAATATGAAAAAAGTAAAATATTTGCCCTCAAAATAGTCTTCATTCTAAGAAGCAGGTCTAACTGCCCTCTTGTAACACTAGGTGATAGTAGAGAGAAGAAGGGACCACACACACATGCCTTCCTTTGTTAAATACTCAGTGCAGTGCTCTGATGTCACATAGGAACTAGCTCTTCTTCCATTCAACGTATTAGATTCTTTATACATCGCAAATATAGTAACTGTGAAAATGCCCCAAGAATGTTGCTATTGTTGTCTAGTCACTCAGTTGTGTCTGACTCTTTGTGATCCCATGGACTGTAACCTCTCAAACTTCTCTGTCCATGGGATTTCCCAGGCAAGAATACCAGATTGGGTTGCCATGTCCTTCTTTAGGGGATCTTTCTGAATTAGACATTGAACCTGTGTCCTCTGCCTTGGCAGGCAGATTCTTTACCCCTGAGCCACGAGGGAAGCCTGCCCCAAGAATACTAGTTGTAAAAAATACTGATTTTACTCTTCAGCAGGAAAAAATAATTTCCCCTAAAACCTGAACCCGAGGAAATTGTTTTAAAAAGTTGTTACTAATTAGATATATAGAAAATAAAATGCATCTTCTTGATTCCATTAAAAATATCCATAAGTAATTTTTTTCATTCAGAGTATAACTTCCTTGAAAATTCTCAAATTTGTCTTTGACATTTCTGGAACAACAAAGTAATGTATCATCTGCAGATAAAAACAGAGCACAAGGAAAAATAAGCCATTTGTTATACACATGGAATATTTTGATAAAATTAATAACTAGTTTACTATCTCCTGACCTATATGAAAAGCCTAAGGGCAAACAAATGCAGCAGCAATGACTATGTATCTTGATTAGCTCAACAACAATTGCCATAAGAATATAATTATATTCTATTTTTATTCTTCTATTTCCCACTCTAGGTTAAAGAATCCTTATTCATTCTTTCTAGGTTAAGTGAACAGTAGGTACTGTGTATTTATAGCTTTTATATTACAAATTCTTACCCAGGCATTGTGGGCTTACCTCTCTTTGGGGCGGGAAGAGGATGGCATGCTCAAACGTCAATGTTACTTACTTAAATAATAATATATTCAATGTAATTACTGTATTTAAAACCAAACATTAGAAAATAAAGCTTAAAATGTAAATATGCTGAAGTAAAATTAGAAAATTACAGACAATATGGATTAGTCAGTCAAATACAAACCTATGATATTGATATGAATGAGTATAGATATGATAGTTCTATGTATTAATATGTATCAAACCAAAGATGTACAGTGTATAAACAATATGTGTAATGTGCTAAAATATATAATGTACTAGAGCAAAATGAAAGTAAATAGCATGAAAGAATGTAAGATTCAGGTTAGGAATGGTTTTAATCCAGAAATTTTCTGAAAAGAGATCCTAGAGTAATAGCAGTACCACTGAGTCGTAACCAACTGAAATAGAGAATGGGAAAAAAGGATTATATTAATAATACGAAGTTTCCTAAAACAACAATTCAAAATAAGATTTCATATGACTTAGGAAAGAAATCAGAATGTGATAAGGCAGACGTCTCAAGGCAAAAAATAAAGGACATTAGAAACTGCAGCCACTACCTCTCTCCCACTCCCTCCCCATACCCACCCACTCCCCCCCCAAAAAAAACAAAAACAAAATCTATGGTCTAAACATAAAGCAAATGATTCAAATTGAAATGGTAAGACAAACAAGAAGGATGTTTACTCCTGCTTCAGTCCTAGGGGTGTGTGAGTTAGAACGTTCACTACTTCAAATCGTGGAAGATAGCTCTCATGGGAGCACAAAGTTTCAGTTAGAAGAGGTCATTGAAAAAAACATTCAGAAAACGAGTGACTTACTTCACTCTGTATGACAGTGTCTAGGTCAATCCATGTTTCCACAAATGACTCAATTTCATTTCTGTTAATGACCGAGTCATATTTCATTGTGTATATGTATCAAGTCTTCTTTATCCCTACGTCTGTCAGTGGACTTTTAGGTTGCTTTCTTGTCCTGGCTTTTGTAAATAGTGCTGCAGTGAACATTGGGGGGCATGTGTCTTTTTGAAATGTGGTTTTCTCAGCAGCAGAAATTTGTAAATTTTGTAAATTTGTAAAGCAACTATACCCCAATTAAAATAAGAAGACAATATAACTTACAAGTGCCACATAAAAAATGAGTAAGGATATATTGCTATGGATAGATCATCAGTCCTCAAATGCTCACCAGAAATGTGGGGGAGCAAGAGGTATAAGACTGGGTAAGAATTGAGAATGGAATTTGGGCAGAAGAGGAATGACTGGGGAACCTTTAGGTTCTTTTGTTGCCTGAGGCAGGAATGTAAGCCTTGATGGGATGATTACTTAGGCTGATTATGGTGCTGATGCTGTGAATGTTCACAGTAAATGATAGAGTGGTCTTGTTCCAATAGGTGCAGTTCTTCATCTTCCCATGTTATCTTCCTGATAATGATGTTGTTCTCAAGGATCCTCCTGTTCCCATCTCCTCCTTTCCTCTCCATCCTCACACTTTTCCATTCCTTCTTTCTGTCATTCTCCTCCTCCTCCTTCCCTCCTCTCTTCTTCTAAATCACTTAATAATTTAAACTTTCAATTTTCACTCTAAATTCATGAGGTTAATATCAGTATGTGGACATTCTCACAACTCCATACTCTATTATAATTCCTTATGTAATATGCATTAGTTGGTCAGGTGTGTCTGACTCTTTGCAAACCCATGGACTGCAGCCTGCCAGTTTCCTCTGTCCATGGAATCCTCCAAGCAAGAATACTGAAGTTGGTAGCCATTCCCTTCTCCAGGGGATCTTCCCAACCCAGGGATTGAACCTAGGTCTCCCACATTGCAGGCAGATCCTTTACTGTCTGAGCCACCAGGGAAGCTCTCCCAAAAAAGTGTTAATCTTTCAGCTGTTTCCAACTCTTTGCAACCCTATGTACTGCAGTCTCTGTCCATGGAATTCTCCAGGCAAGAATACTGGAGTGGGTTGCCATTCCCTACTTCAGGTGGCCTTCCTAACCCAGGGATAGAGCAGTGTTTCTGCATTGGCAGGCAGATTCTTTACCACGGAGCCACCAGGGAAGATAAGGTAACCTAAGATGACTCCTTAGGTGCATTATGATTTTTAAATTTTAATGAACATTTTAGATTTGCAAAAAAAAAAAAAAAATGCAAGATTATAACAGAAAAGTCCCCTACATATGTCCAGACTACCCAATTTTTAATGTCTCAAACCACCTTGATTACCGAAAATTCTCTAGATTCTGAAAAGTCTAGGATAGACTTAGGTGAGCTAAGAAGAGAAGAAGAGGACTTTGAAGGAGAAAGTTTTCATCTGCCTCATGTTTAAATGTAAATTTTAGGGCACCATTTCCTAGGTCAGGTATCTATGCCTGTTATAAAATTTCTGCCTCAGGAAAGTTGTCTCAGTGATATATTCTTGACATTAACAATGTTGTCTTCTGTCTTGGTGCCAGAATGCTTTCTGGCCCTGAAAAAGTCTTGATATTCTTGTTTCAGTCTTATCTGACTGGCATATGTACCCGAGCTCTGAATGTTTCTGGTTTCTGTTTGTTCATTGCTTCTGTTTCTTCTCACCCTTGACATGTTCTTTTTGTTTTCAGTTTGATAGCGGCTTTTGTTGTAGGCAAAATAATGCCCTTTTAAAGATATCCACAGGCTTCCCTGGTGGCTCAGACAATAAAGAATCTGTCTGCCAATCCAGGAGACCTGGGTTCAATCCCTGGGTCAAGCAGATCCCTTGGAGAAGGGAATGGCAGCCTACAGTATTCTTGCCTGGAGAATTCCAGGGACAGTGGAGCCTGACAGGCTACAGCCCATGGGGTCACAAAGAATGGGCCATGACAGAACAACTTTCTCTTTTTGGAGTTTCCAGGTGGCTCAGTGGATAAAGGATCTGTCTGCCAGTATGTGAGACATGGGAGACATGGGTTCAATCACAGGTCAGGAAGATCCCCTGGAGGAGGAAATGACAACTCACTCCAATATTCTTGCCTGGAAAATCCCATGGACAAAGGAGCCTGGTAGGCTACAGTCCATGAGATTGTGAAGAGTTAGATACAACTGAGCAACTGAGTACACACAAAGATGTCCATATCCTAAGCCTCAGATCCTGAACGTGTTACCTAACATGGTTTACCGGGTTGAATAGTGTTCCCCCAATTTCCTGTCTACCTAGAAGCTTAGAATGAAAACTTCTTTGGAAATTGGGTAATTTCAGATATAACTAATTAAATGAGATCATACTAGATTAACATGGGCACTGATCCAATGAATGGTATCCTTATAAGAAGAGAAAACAGAGACACAAATGCATGTAGACAGATGATGGCAATGGGAATATGTATATTAAAATGTCATATATGCATATGACATGGAGGATGTCATATGAAATGATGGCAGAGAATGAAGTGAGACATCTACAAGGCAAAGAACACCACAGATTTCTGATAACTACCAAGAGTATGAGAGAGGCATAGCATGGATACTCTCTTATAGCCTTGAAAAAGAACTGACTCTGCCAAAACCTTGAATTCAGACTTCTAATTTCCATAACTTTACAAAAATCAGTGCTTTGTTTTAAGTCACCCACTTTATGGTGATTTGTTTTCACAGCCCTAGGAAATTAATAAACATGCAAAAAGAGATTTTTCAGATGTGATTAATTTAAAGATCTTGGAATGGTAAGAAGATCCTGGATATCTGAGTAGGCTAATATAATCATAAGGTTCTTTATAAGGAAGAAGGGGAAGCAAGAGAATCAAACAAGGAGATGTGGTGATGTGAGCAGAGTTTTAGTGATGTGACCATAATGTAAGGAATGCAGGCCGCCTCCTGAAGTTGCAAAAGGCAAGGCACAGATTTTTCTCTAGAGGTTCTAGAAAGAATGCAGCTTTGCGCATACCATGATTTTGACCTAATGAGATCCATTTTGGACTTTGTATGATAACGTTTGTATTGGTTTGAGTCCCCAGTGTGTGTTAGTCACTCAGTCGTGTCTGACTCTGTGACCCTATAGACTGTAGCTCACCAGACTCCTCTGTCCATGGAATTCTCAAGGCAAGAACACTGGAGTGGGTTACCATGCCATTCTCTGGGGGATTTTCCCAACCCAGGGATCGAACCCAGGTCTCCTTCATTGCAGGCAGATTCTTTACTGTCTGAACCACCAGGGAAGCCCCTTAAATCACTGTTTGTGATGATTGTTAACACCAGCAAAAGAAAGCAAATACAGACTTTTCTGGACCTATCCCTTTATCTGTCACCACCCGTTCAAATCCTGTTACCCAAGAAATATCTAGTTAGACAACCAGACTTTTATGCTTGCTAAATTAAATGTGAAATGATAATTTAAACTCTGAGTTTTACTCATAGGCAGCAGAGAAGCTAGAAACATAGGTATCTCTCAGGATATAAATATCAGGGAAATGGTTTTGCTTATAGAACAGAACTGTGTGAAAGTGTTGGCAACTTTTTTTCCCTTATCTCTTTGTGAAGCCACTCCTTTTCTTACATATTCATTAGTCCAATAAAAATAATCAATTAATTATTTAGAATGTCTAATATACATCAGGTATTGTGTGAAGTATTGGGAAAACAAAGACACTTAATGCACATTTCTTCCCCTGGTCAAGGGTTTCTAGTATGGTATGGGAGAAGCTGGTAATTTACAGAGAGGCAAACTTCAACTATAAAATGCAGTGATGAGTAATGTCATAGAGACATCACATAAGTGCTGAGAAGCACTAGGGAGGTCCACTTAACCTAAGCGCACTAAAGCTCAGAAATTGTATAAGGATATCTAACCCTTGTTCAAAAATAATGATAGACACTAGCCAAGTGTAAACTTAAGGAAAGAGCAATACATCAAGATGTTAAGTTAGAAAAAAGCCTAGGAGGACTGAAGGCAATTTTGTATAACCCAAGTTTTGTATCTAGGTGGGGCGGAGTAAACGACGAACTTGAACACTTAAATAGGAAGCAGAATATGAAGGATTCTGCTTGTCATGTTATGAGTTAGGGAAGAAAATGAGAAACTGTTGAATGATTTTATCTGGGAAGAGGCAGCCAGATTTATGCTTTAGCAAGATTAATCTAGTTGCATTCTAATCTGTACTGCTGGCTCACTCTAGTTCCTGTCTAACTCAGCATCCTCATCTCATGTAGTTTTCCTTTTTGTTATCCCAAACTCCAGCTCACACTGTTCATTATAAAGCTCCTGAATTGCATCAAGCTCATTATTGCTTTAAGGTTTATAACCATATTGTTCCCTCTGCTTATAGCACTGTTACCTCATCTCACCCCAAAATCCTTGACATAAACATCATCATTCATGAAGAGGTCTTTTTAGGGTTCAGGATGAGCCTCCCCACGATATATCACTTTAGCATGCTAAGAATGATTATTTTTAACATTTTTTGCTTTTAATTTATTTATTTTTAATTGGAGGATAATTGCCCTACAATATTGTCTTGGTTTCTGCCATACATCAACAGAAATCAGCCATCTGTGCTATGCTTAGTCTTCCAGTCATGTCTGGCTCATTGCGACCCCATGGACTATAGCCTGCCAGGCTCCTCTGTCCATGGGGATTCTGCAGTCAAGAATATTGGAGTGGAAAAAAAAAAAAAGAATACTAGAGTGGGTTGCCTTGCCCTCCTCCAGGAGATCCTTCCAACCCAGGGATTGAACTCAGGTCTCCAGCACTGCTGGTGCATTCATTATCATCTGAGCCACCAGGGAAGCCCAAATCAGCTATATACCCCCTCCCTCTTGATCCTCCCTACCACCTCCCACTCCATCCCAACCCTCTAGGTTGTCCTAGAGCAAGGGATTTGAGTTCCCCGCATCATACAGTAAAGTCCCACTGGCTACTTAATTTTACATATGATAATGTATATGTTTCAATGCTACTCTCTCAATTCATCCCACCCTCTCCTTCCGCCACTGCACCCACAAGTCTGTAATCTATGTCTGTGTCAAATATTGTATATTAATGCATATATATGAAATCTAGAAAGAGGTAATTACGAACCTATTTGCAGGTTAGCAATGGGAATTATTTTGAGCTAAAGATAATCAAGACCCTGTAAGTTCAAGAGAAACAACTGCCCTTCCCTTAACTACCTAGAAGAATTTAAATTGAGGCTTTCTTCCCAGAAAAGAATTCTTACCAGGGATACATTTGATCTAAGTGACCTCATGGATATGGGGAAACGTATCCCCATATGTCTAGTTACCAGAACATATCATCTTATTATTATTTTGTGAATGGTCCTCCTATCCTTAGAAGTTCCAGAGGTTCATCCCATTCCTTAACTCAGGGTGGCATATGCATCTCATTCTACCTTTCTTTCTCTGTTCCTCCCTGTTTACACACCTAGTTCATATTATAACCATCTATAGGGAGAGTTCCTTTCCTGGAAAAGGTCTTCTATTACATTCCTTATGTGGTTAGGGGGAAGGTTAAAAGTTCTTCTGGAGCATTTTGGGCCTGAAAAATAATCAGCCTAAATTAATCCTCATCCCAAAGACAGTGGGATAATAAATTTTGCTCTGCAATAGACCTAACAGGCTTCCCTGGTTGTGCTAGTAGTAAAAAACCCTCCTGCCAATTCAGGAGACATGAGAGAAGCAGGTTCCATCTCTGGGTCAGAAAGATCCCCTGGAGAAGGACACGGCAACCCACTCCAGTATTCTTGCCTGGAAAATCCCATGGACAGAGGAGCCTGGCAGACAACAGTCCATGGGGTTGCAAAGAGTCAGACTCCACTGAATTGACTAGGCAAGCAAGCACATAGACCTAACACCTAGCAAAATTCTTGACACACGGTCTACATTAATTTAGATTTATTTATTGTTGTTGTTGAACAAAGAAAAGTATAGGCTAGGGGATGTTTGTGACTGGGAAGCAGGGATTTTAAAGAGGCTAATAAAGGATAATGTTGCATTATTGTTCTGGAAGGAAATGGAATGATAATGGAGTAAGCTTGCAGAAAGGATAGTGAATTTAGGAGCTATCAGGGTATAAGACCTAATGACTGATGAAACTGGTTGTAAAAGAGAAGTTGGAGTCAAGGAGAAGTTTGTCCTCAGATTTCTGTCTGAGGAACTGGCTGGCTGGCAGCAATAAAATGTAACCTTAGGAAAGCTAAAGAGAAAAGCAAGCTGACTGTGCTACTGGAAATGCAAGCTAGATTAATCAAAGTAAACAGGCTTCAAACTCAGTGGTAATTATCAGCATTTCCAATTTCAGACCTCAGGAAACAGAAGAGTTGTCTGATATTATCTCATTAGTCTATTTTTTTGCATTTAATTAACATCATGATACTGTTAATCTTTTCCTTTTAAACTGGGTCATTTCACCATTCAGCGTGTAAGTTGTAGAGAACATATGGTTGAATTTCATCTTTTCATCAATCTTAAAAGATTTCTTATTTCCTATTCATAGGTATGTTCATCCTATCTACATGTATTTAAATTAATGTATTCTTCACTAATATAGTCCACTTATTTTAAGTTCTATTTTTCAATTGCCTTGCTATTTTATTTTTCTATACCTCTTTTACTAATTATACTGTATATAATTTCAAATAAAATGCTTAAGTTTCCTTTTATTGAATGCAATAAATAAATGCAATTCACTTATTGAATGCAAATAAGAAGCAGTATGACACCCTGACTAAGGTTTCAAACTCTTGATTTTTGTTTCTGGATTCAAATCCTATCTACTCACTTTGAAGCTATTCAACTTAAGGAAGACCTGTAAGCTCAGCAACTTACTTCTCTCATTTGCAAAATTGGAGGTAGTGATAGTACCTGATACTTGTTGAGAGTTTGTTGTAAGCACCCAACTCTGTGCCTGGATTTCTCGTGGGGATATACCAGCATTATGTCACAAGATGAGTTTTACCTTTTTTTCAATTTATCACTTGAACACAGCATTTATGTGATAATATTTTCTCTATATTCTTTTGTTAATTGAATATTCACTAACCACTGCCTACTAAACATATCATATTTAACTTTAATACTACTCATACTAAATCATAATGCTAAATCATTATTCTCAATTTATAAATATGAAAATTAAGAATCAGTGGTTAAGTTCATTGTCCAAAATTACACAACCACTAATAAACAAAAGACTCAGTTTTAAGACCCAGATCTCCCGGGTCTTAGCACCAAGCTTCTGATCTTTCCTTTTTTATTATTTATTTTGAAAATTATTAGTAACTAGCAGAGTTCCTAAGGCCTGGATCCTGTCTACATAACGTATTATAAACTGTCTGAAGGTAGGATTATTTCACCCTCTTCTTTAATTATGTACTTCCTTGCCTCAACAGTGCTAATCCTATAAGAGAGAATGAATGAACCCCTGACAAATGAAGTTGCAAAATATTTATTTATGACTATTATTTATATTGAAGGTTAATGATTCTTTTTACTCCCTGAAAAGAAGAAAACCCTAATGCACATCTTCTAAAAGATATGCTATGCAGATTTTAAAATTTGCTACATATTATAAACTTGAAATTGAATATTTCCTTCAAATGGATTTTAAAAAGGTTAAATTTGGCACCTAGTAGAAGGTCATTTTGGAGGTAATTAAGTGAGGTTGTGAACTGTGTATACAGGGTAATTATTTTGCCAAAATATCAATGTTCCTTAGATCTTCATTCCTAACTCTGCAAATATTCTTTTTATTTTTGACTATCCATTTTTTTCTAGTCTTATACATAGAGTAATGCTTCTAAAGGCAAGACAGTGTGACTACATGTAATATTCAGATTAATGACTTCTTTCTTACTGATCAAATCTCTTATAAAAATGGGATTCAAGGATTATTTTCATATTTAAAGTAAACTAAGTCCATTTTATTTGCAACCATGACAATAACGCAAATCTCACTGAACATAATATGAAATCTCAAAATTTTATCTTATTAATTGAAAACCAAAATCGCTTAAAGAAGAGATTTAAGGATTAATTTTTAAATCAGTTTTTAATCTATTTCATTTTTCATTACAATGCAATGAAAATTTATAATGAAAAACATAGTTCTTAACCTTTAATAATTTTTATTTCAATGTATTTAATCCTAAGAAAGCAAAGGTACTATGTACCAGAAAACCAGACCAGAATACAAAAAATTAGTGCCTGCTAGATATTAAATCATACATTAAACAATTAAAATTTTAAAACATTAAATTCAAGACAATGGTATTTACACAATTGTGCAATGATGTATTATTTTGGAGGTAATTAAGTGAGGTTGTAAAATTTGTACTAGATATGGAATGAGATTTTAGTTTGAAACTTGACTTAGTCTAGTCCGTGTATGCATAAAATGCACAAGTCAAACTACATATTTGATAGTGATACTTCATATTCTTAAATTTCTGTTATATTAGAAAAATAGCTGACATAGAACATAAATACACTTATTTAAAAAGTCCTCATTTTATCCCCATTTGGCTAGTACTTTTGGAAACTGTTCAACTGAAGTAGGTAGTAACCAGTTTAACGTAAATTCAAACACTGTCTTAAACTTGATATGTCTAAACTAACTTAGAACCAAGATTCTAAAAACTAACTTAGAATCAAGATTGCCAGGAGAAATATCAATAACCTTAGATATGCAGATGATACCACCCTTATGGCAGAAAGTGAAGAAGAACTAAAGAGTCTCTTGAAAGTGAAAGAGGAGAGTGAAAATGTTGGCTTAAAGCTCAATATTCAGAAAACTAAATCATGGAATCTGGTCCCATCACTTCATGGCAAATAAATGGGGAAACAGTGGAAACAGTGGCTGACTTTATTTTTTTTGGCTCCAAAAGCACTGCAGATAGTGACTGCAGCCATGGAATTAAAAGACACTCCTTGGAAGGAAAGTTATGACCAACCTAGACAGCATATTGAAAAGCAGAGACATTACTTTGTCAACAAAGGTCTGTCTAGTCAAGGCTATGGTTTTTCCAGTAGTCATGTATGGATGTGAGAGTTGGACTATAAAGAAAGCTGAGTGCCAAAAAATTGATGCTTTTGAACTGTGGTGTTGGAGAAGACTCTTGAGAGTCCCTCGGACTGCAAGGAGATCCAACCATCCTAAAGGAGATCAGTCCTGGGTGTTCACTGGAAGGACTGATGTTGAAGCTGAAACTCCAGTACTTTGGCCACCTGATGAGAAGAGCTAACTCATTTGAAAAGACCCTGTTGCTGGGAAAGACTGAGGGCAGGAGGAGAAGGGGAGGATAGAGGATGAGATGGTTGGATGGCATCACCGACTCAATGGACATGGGTTTGGGCGGACTCTGGGAGTTGGTGATGGACAGGGAGGCCTGGTGTGCTGCAGTCCATGGGGGTTGCAAAGAGTTGGACACGACTGAGCTACTGAACTGAACTGAACTGAACTTAGAACCTGGTAAGTTAATAATAACAAATTGACATAACCAACTGCTTGCAACCAACTGAAACTAATGAGGTTGTTATCAAAACAGCAACATAAGAGAAGATAAGCCTGTTTCCCAAAGCTTTTCAACTATTTCCTACTAAGATTATCTGCTAGTTCATGAGAACCAGGCCACTGACAAAAATCAAATTAAGATGTTGTTTTCCCAATTCAGGATGTTGTTTCAAGTGGCTTCCTGGTACCATTATTAACATGGGGGGTGGGGGCTGGGTGGCGGGGCGGAAATGAGCAGATCACAAAGACCAGAAAAGAATATGGTATTAGGGCTTAAATATATTCCTGAATAAGAACATTTGACTGTTGGTATTTGCATGTGGATCTGAAGGGGGTGGGGGTGGTCGGGGAGTCTTCCTTCTAAAGAAATTTGAAGAAAATTACAAGGTTGGCCTTTAAAAGTGAGTTCTACACATAAATCTCCTTGACTTAAAGTGAGTTCTGGCAGACTCAGTCTAAGAGAAATATGCAGGTAAACAAAGGGTACACTCTCAAGAGCCAACTGCTGCTATGTCCATGGAGGGTGAGTGATACAGGAAAACTCTGCATAAATAAAGCCAAGGGTTACAGTGAAAAATGAATAAAGAAATTCCTTCAAAAGTGTTATACCAAGGACTGCCAGATCAGCCCACCAGAGACCTCATTCTATTCCCAGAACAGGAAATCATCTTAAGCATCATCCAAAGAATTTCATTATTATTGTTTATCAGACATTCCTATGTTTGCCAGTTTTCTTTTTTCTGACTATGAATTTTTTATTGAGTTTATCTTATTTCTGCTCCATGGTTGTATCCAGGAATGATAGGCACAGACAAAGTGCTCTTATTTTATAGTTTTCTAGGTCATGAGAATAGCATTCATACCTGGTAAAGAGAACTGTATATCACCCTGATGTGTGAGTGTGTTTGTGTGTATGTGTGTGTTCATGCTCAGTCATGTCTGACTCTTTGCAACTCTATGGACTATAGCCAGCCAGGCTTCTCTGTCCGTGGGATTCTCCAGGCAAGAATACTGGAGTGGGTTGCCATTTCCTCCTCCAGGGAATCTTCCCAAGCTGGGGATTAGAATAAGACAGTGTCTCCTGTGTCTCCTGCATTAGCAGGCAGATTCTTTACCATCAAGCCACGTAGGAAGCTCATATTACCCTAGACTGCAATGGAGGATTTTGGGTAGGTAGGCTACAGTCCATGGGGTCGCATAGAGTTGGACACAACCATGGGAGTTCACTTTCACTTTTCAATATAAATGCAGTCACTAAAGAAGCTTGAGTGGTAGTTTCCTCAGTAAGGGAAAGTGAGGTGAGGGGTCTCTGTTTGCATAAAGACACACATTTGAATACTCACATAATCCAAGGACACAGAATGACAGAGAAAGTCAGTCATGTCCCAAATTTTCTCCTATTCTCTTTCACAGGAAGAAAACGCTTGATTTTTAGCTGAACACATCATTTCCAAGAATAAAGGCTCTTTCCACTGTCCTTTGCAGCTAGGTGTCACTAATAATCTAAATTTCTGTGAATGAAATGTAAGGATAAATGCACTTATGGTAGCCAAGCAAAAAACAGGCAAAGTAACTCCCTTCCTTCTTTTTCCATTTTGTGGCAGCATGCAAATTTTGAGAAGTCCACAATTTAGGAATCTCCATCTACAGATGAATTCATGAAAGAGTTTCTGTACTATCACCAAACTGGTAGGGGCTTTCCTCATAGCTCAGTCAGTAAAGGATCTGCCTACAATGCAGGAGACCAGAGTTCAATTCCTGGGTTGACAAGATCCTCTGGAGAAGGAAATGGCAACCCACTCCTGCATTCTGTCTTGGAAAATCCCCTGGACAGAGGCGCCTGGCAAGCTACAGTCCATGGGATTGCAAAAGTTGGATATGACTTAGCCACTAAACCACCACCACCACCGAACTGGTAAGATTAGTTTTAATCTTGTTTAACTTGATCTCTCTTTTGATCTGTCCTTGTGGAAAAGTCTATACCCCATCTAATGCGTTAGGTAAAGGAAGAATGAGTCAAGCAAATAATAGTAATAATAATGTATTAAGAGGAAGTGGCAATTGTAGTATGTGAAATTTTAAAAAGACATAGTGCATTTGGGAATGTTTGGAGTAAATTGCCATGACAGTATCAAGAAAAAGAAAACAAATCTAACATGGATGAATTAGGGAGTTCAAAGCATTTTGAGGGGATGAGGTGCAGGATGAGTCATAATTGCTTCAAGCCTGAGAAAAAGCTGGGTGTTTGATTTTACTCTTAGAACCAAGAAAATTGATCAGATGCTTATAGGTAAGAGAAAAACCCATTACTAATAACAAAAGTAGATTCAATATCTGGAAACCTCAGCAAGTTTTTCTTTTCTTCTTTACGGAAACATTTTTCCAAGTATCCCCACGGTAGTCTCAGATGTTGTTACATTTTCTGCTTTAACAAAAATGTAATGTAGTTAGTTATTTGGAGGAGTGAATTCTCACATTTAACTTTCAGACTTTCCCAGGTAGACTTATCCTCCTGGAATCCCTCTTGACTTCCCAAACTTCCCAGTCTTAATAAACTCATGGATCTATGCTCATGTATCCACACGTACTCATTCTTGAAAAATTAATTTTTCTTTCTGATGAATCACAAAGGTAAGCTTCTGCAAACTGAGTGCTAAAGACAGTATGTTGTATATATTTGTCTAGGTTTCTGTCTCTGTGAGATCTTAAAGGCAAAGACAATTTTTAATTCTTCACTTATTCAACACTACTTAGAAAAATGCCACATATACTGTCATATCAATTGTGCATTTTGGTTTTAAAGGCTAATTTGTATTCTTAAAATGACCTCATTATTCTCATAAATCTTTAGACTATTGCAGAAATTCAAACATTTGCTCATCCAATAGTACATCTCCCAAACTGACTCTGATACATGTACTGACTCATAATACTACTTTTCAGAAAATAAATCTCAGTTTTGGTTTGTTAAATATAATTGCCATGCACACAATGTACATAATGGAAGCATTTCCAGATGATACTGAATGAATGGAAAATAGGCTATTGAAGCAGTTTCTGTAATCTGATTTTCCTTAAGTTACCATTCTTTCAAACTTTGGTTAATATATACACTTCTTGAAATTGTATTAATACTTTATGTATTATTGCTTCAACTTCCCCACTATTCATTTATTCTTTGAATTGTTGTAATTTGGTGGCTACCTTTAATATTCTACTGAAACCTCTCTCAAAAAGTCAGGAATAACTTGCCAAACACTGTCATTATGAAACAACTGGAAATATTTCATCTTATTGTAAAAATGTCTTCTCCTTTGGATCTCTATATCTTCAAAGACCTTTTCTATTTCTCTGACATATTCTTCTCCTTTTCTCTTACTGAATATTCTTCTTTTTCCCTTATGTAACTTTACTCCAACTGCTGAACACTGGAGTTTTTGTTTTTGTTTGTTTTTAACCTTTCTTTCTTCTTAAGTAAGTTTTGGTCGTTTATGTCTTTCAAGGAATTTTTCCATCTCATCAGAATTGTCAAATTTATTGGCAGGAAGTTGTGCATATTTTCTTATCATCCTTTTAATATATGTGAGATTATAAAATGTCTTTCCTCTCTTTCCTGACACCGATATTATTTATCTTCTCTCTTTTTTCCCCTGGTTACAAGTTCCCTCAACTATGAGGAAAGGGGTACGGTTGCTCATTCTGAGTGGGACAATACTGGGGTGTATTCTACAGTTGCTTAGAGTTTCTCTGGCAGAATTGAGTCCAGTTGCTCAGTCCTCCTAGTGCATATTTTACTGGCCTCTCTTTTCTGTTTCACCTTCTCCACTACCTCACTGGTGCTTGTACATAGTTGTCCTAAAGAATCAGAAATAAGACAGATTTGAAAACCAGTATCAAGAGAATTTAGATCTTAAGTAATATTAGACAAAACTGGAGAAAATACCATTCCCCAAATACCAAAATTAGCAAAACAATATTATTTACAGAATTTTCACCACATTATATACAAAGTCCAAGGATGTATATAGGATGTCCAAGGATGTCCAAGGATGACAAAGGCATTTCTCCCAAGAACAAACACTGTACTATAAAAATATGAAACACCAGGCAGAAATGATTATAGGATTACTGTGGTCTTACAAACTTTGATTCTGTTGTGTACTAAAGTGTGCTAAATAGTGATCTTGCTTCAAAAATATTTTATTCTTCTAGTGGTGTGCTGCAGTCAATGGGGTCGCAGAGAGTCAGACATGACTGAGCGACTGAACAACAAATTCTTCTAAGGAGACTGTCTCTGCTGCTGCTGCTAAGTCACTTCAGTCGTGTCCGACTCTGTGCAACCCCATAGACGGCAGCCCACCAGACTCCCCCGTCCCTGGGATTCTCCAGGCAAGAACACTGGAGTGGGTTGCCATTTCCTTCTCCAATGCGTGAAAGTGAAAAGTGAAAGTGAAGTCGCTCAGTCGTATCAGACTCTTAGCGACCTCATGGACTACAGCCTACCAGGCTCCTCCGTCCACAGGATTTTTCCAGGCTGTCTCTAGGTCATGTATTTTCTATGAAATTTTGTGATACATAAAATTTAATTATTATATAATTCACAGTTTTAAATGTTAGTTTGTTCATTTTACCTTTGAGGACACTGTGGCCCAGAGAAGTTTTGTAACTCATCCATATTTATCTGTAATCCATCTATAAATAACAGAGAACTAGCAATACAACTGGGAATGGGATTCATAAGTTCTAATTTTCAAGTCGAATTATTCCTACTTTATTATACAATATCTCTTTTATACTGATCAAGGTAGTTCAATATTTTATACCCTCCAAAGAATGGGTTCACATATAGTTTATTTTGAGACCATCAGAATTTATACATAATTTACAAGTATAAAGCAGGCTTCCCAGGTAGCCCAGTGGTAAAAGAATCTGGCTGCCAATGCAGGAGCCTCAGGAGACGCTGGTTCAATTCCTGGGTCAGGAAGGTCCCCTGGAAAAGGAAATGGCAAGTATTCTTGCCTGCAGAATTCCATGGGCAGAGGAGCTTAGTGGGTCCCAGTCCACAGGATTGCAAAGAGTCGGACAGGACTAAGTGACTGAGCATACACACATTAAGTATAGAGCATAGTGGTAGAAGCTAGGAAGATGTATTTGAATTTAAAAGAATAATCCCATAGTAGTAGATGAATTGGTTCATCTAAGCCTTTACTACTTTTTTTGCTAAAGGATTTTTTTTTTTTTTTTGTACTCAACAAAATGTAAATTTCAGAATTCAAAGAACACTATGATTAAATAGTTGAGGTTAGGGAAAAGTGAATATAACGATTGGATAACAAGGTGAGAAAAGCTTATTTGTGTAAAACAATAACAAGTATCATGAAATTATTGAAAAAAAATGTGTTGTGTCTCCTTGGGAAAACAGATAAAGAACTTATTTTTAAAAAATTAACCAATTAGATCCCTTCATTTTTTTTTAACTTTTTATTTTATAATGGAGTATAGCTGAACTTACATTTTTGTTTTTACCATAATGTATAATTCTCGCTTCCTGGGGATATTGGTTTCTACCAACTTCTATTTTCTTATTAAAATGTCAAGGGGGAAAAAACACTTCAGGAACAATTTTGATTATCTTATAACTTACTTAAATTTTTGCTTATAATTTGTGGAAATCTGTCTTTTGCTTCATTCTGGATTTGTTTTAATTTTAGAGAAGCAATGTTTATATTAAACTAGCTCCAAAATATTTTTGATAACTTGTAGGATTATGTTTTGAAGTGAGATGGGCTCAGTCTCTAGTGATAATCTCAAGATGAAACAAAACAGTCATAAAACAGACTAACCTATTCCAGTTTATTGGTACCCTGCCTTTTTTTTTTACAGAAGAAAGTCTTAACTTTTCTTCCCTTAGACTGTCTTCAAAACCAAAGAAGCTCAAAAGAACAAATTCATCTCCATAAATTGTGGTTTATAAGCAGGCCACAATCTATTCAGATGTTGTTTCATGCTTTAAATAAGTAAAGAAAGCAAGAAGATAATGATATGAATTTGATACTGTTGCAGATTACAATACCAGACCAAATTACATGAAGGAAAGGATAAACAGCTAATATCTGGATTTCTGCTACTTATAAAATGCCTAATGAGATCATTTAATTTCAAATTTCTAAGAAAGACCTGTCCAGCTGGTATTCACTTGTGCTTTGGAAACACTCCAAAGTGTATAATATTTTGTTATTCAAAATATTATAGATTTAAATATACATATAAAACACACACACATACACATATATATGTAAATATGTGCATTTCCCAACCCTTCCATGAGGACATCAAATCTTTGACAAATAGTAATAAACTCATTGAGCCTCTGTATCATAATCTCTAAATACAATTCTCCATTCAAATGTTTCAGAGTTCCTTGTTAAAAAAAAAAGAGTAGCATTTTGCAATAAAATAATAGGTAAAAAAAATTCTGAGGTGAAAACTGTAAGATGAGGCTGGGACATGCTTTTGAATTGTGGTGTTGGAGAAGACTCTTTTTTTTTTTTTTTGACTCAAGCAAAAAATTTATTATTCTTATGTTTTGACTTGTTCTGTAGTTTCCTTTGAATTTTTTTTTCTTTTTTCTTTTCCTCCCTCCCCGCCCCCCCCCCCCCCCCGCATTGTAGTGGTGGATTCATTTTGATATTTGGCAAAACTAATACAATTATGTAAAGTTTAAAAATAAAATAAAATTAGGGGAAAAAAAAATCGACAATGGAGAAGACTCTTGAGAGTCTCTTGGATTGCAAGGAGATCCAACCAGTCCATCCTAAAAAAAAAAAATCAATTCTGAATTTTCAATGGAAGGACTGATGCTGAAGCTGAAGCTCCAATAATTTGGCCACCTGATGAGAAGAGCTGACTCATTTGAAAAGACCCTGATGCTGGGAAAGATTGAAGGTGGCAGGAGAAGGGGATGACAGAGGATGAGATGGTTGGAAGGCTTGAGTTTGAGTAAATTCCAGGAGTTGGTGATGGGCGGGGAGGCCTGGAGTGCTGTAGTCCATGGGGTCACAAAGAGTCGGACACAACTGAGACTGAACTGAACAGAATGAACTGAAAGTAAGGAAGCTACCTAATACTAATCATAGCTAATATGCCAAAAGTACATAAAATCCATTGTGAAGGGGCTCTCATGGACCAATGATAGGGCAATTTGATCATCATAAAGAATAATGAATGCAACTGATTTTCAGACCATTAGTATATAAAACTAATGAATATAATTACAATTCTTAAGAAATGGAAAGGCAAAAAGACTCACCTCTGTTTGATTACCATTGACATTAACTAGGTCTCCAAGTCCTTTCTCAGAAAATCAGCAATTAAAAGGAAAAATTAATCATGTACTTTTGTATTTCTCTATGAATTCCATTTCAGTGTAGCAGCCAAATAGCACCAATAGACAGATACAGCTATAATTTGAGGAATCCAGTGCAAAGCAAAAATGCAGGACCCCTTGTTCAAAAATTAGCATTTCAAGATGACAACCTCAGAAGGTTAAGCCAAGCAAGGGATTCTGTGTGACCACATAGGTTGCATGCCCATAAAACTGGCTCTGCTAGTTGATTTTTAAAAAACAAACAAGCAAACAAACCAAAAAAAAACTAAAAGAAAACCGAAGAGTTTTTGCTAAAAACGTGGAAAGAATGACAGAATAAGATAAATTGCCACTTAACAATAAATATATTCTGGCAGTAATTATAAGTTTAACACAAAACTAAAAGATAAAACGTTAATGAAAGTGAAACTCAAAGTTGCTCAGTCGTGTCTGATTCTTTGCGACTCCATGGACTACACAGTCCATGGAATTATCCAGGCCAGAATAGTTGAGTGGGTAGCCATTCCCTTCTTTGGGGGATTTTCCCAACCCAGTGATCAAACCCAAGTCTCCTGCATTGCAGGTAGATTCTTTACCAGCTGAGCCACCAGGGAAGCCCAAAGTGTTGATGGTGAGTCCAATAGAGAGCTCAGGCTATCGTAACCTACTTCAACTGATTAATCTTAGTGTCTCAAAAGGAAGGGACATAGGTGCCTTGTGTCTCCTGATGTGGTGCAATAGGAAGTACGAAGCACGCACATGAGCAACCACTGACCTGATAATATCTTCAAGAAGTGCTAAAAGAAAGCTGTTTCTTTTTTAAGTGTGTGTGTGTGCACCAGGTCTGCATTTTATCTTTTGAGAGCATGAGAATATTGTGATTTAGAGACGGGTTATAATCTAAAATAAAATTAGGATTCAATATTAAACTTGGCCTTAATAAATATTTGTTCTCCCAGCTGTTAATATAGTCATCAAAATTTTATTATCATCTACTATATGCTCTCTGTGGTAGATTTTAAATCTAGAAAGATAACAAGGAAGGATAATGGATGGGCCGGTAAGCCAAGAAGAGCAACAATTTCAATAAAACATAAAATTCTTCACAAAAAGTAGAAAAATAGATTTCACAAAACATTCTTCACAAAAAGTAGAAAACTAGTTAATATGGTATTGCATACTTGAAGTTTGCTGAGAGAGGACGGCTTAAGTGTTCTCACCGCAAAAATATAAAGAATAGGTATGTGAAGTAATGGATATGTTAATCAGCATGATTCTGATGGTTTTGCAATGTTTATGTGTATCAAAACACCAAGCTGTATACTACATATACACAGCTGTATACTACATGTACACTTATTTGTCAATTTTACCTCAATTAAGCTGTGGAAAAATAGAGAAGTAGAAGGTGGTTCCTCTAGATTCAGATATACTTAAGAATAGATTAACCGAAAGTAACTTACTTGTTTGTTTCTTATTTGAAATAAAAATCATTAAAAACCAAGAAAATTTTTAATATCGATCTAGCATAATTCCAAGATATCCTTATAAATATTATAAAATAGGACAATGTTATGATGGTTATGTAAGAAAATTTCATATAGTTTATAGATCTTGGTATATGCTTTAAAATAATACCACAAAAAATTTAAGACAAGCATGCTGCTGCTGCTGCTGCTAAGTCGCTTCAGTCGTGTCCGACTCTGTGCGACTCCATAGATGGCAGCCCACCAGGCTCCCCTGTCCCTGGGATTCTCCAGGCAAGAACACTGGAGTGGGTTGCCATTTCCTTCTCCAATGCATGAAAGTGAAAAGTGAAAGTGAAGTTGCTCAGTCGTGTCTGACTCTGTGTGACCCCATGGACTGCAGCCTACCAGGCTCCTCCGTTCATGGGATTTTCCAGGCAACAGTACTGGAGTGGGGTGCCATTGCCTTCTTCAAGAGAAGTATAAGCTATGGTTAAAGCAAGTATGGCAATATCTTATTACTTGCTGAAATCAGGCAGGGTTATATGTGGTTATATGAGGATTTTTTGAACTATTCTATTTTTATGTATTAATAATTTTTATAAAATTTGTAAAGAAACATATAAGAAAGCTAGTATGCTTATAGTTACTTTAGTAGAATATATGTATGTAGATATTTTTTAAGCATCTGAAATCATCACGCCCTGGAGAAGGTAAAACGGAAAGGGCCTTTGTTTAAAACTGTTTACCTCAAATGTGTGTCATAAGAAACTAGAAATGTTCTCTGAAATGACCTGAGATTTTTGGCTACAGAGAGATGAAATAATGGGAGTCATATGGTAAAATTTAAAAACTTATGAATGTTGAATTAAGAGTGAATTTCACAATTATCTGAGAATGTGATTTGGGGACCCCTTGTTTCTTCTGTTTTGCATATTATTTATAATAGAGGCGTGATTCATATGTGAACAAACAGATTTCCTAAAGTAGATAATGTTTAAGCTCATCAATAATATAATTTCTTAGACCTACAATGTTTTCAGGATTCTAGGATTGAATCTGGCACTGGTTGCTTAAACTATGTGTCTAAATTATTTATCAGTAAAGGGCTCATGAAATGAAAAACACCATAACAGGTGGGGTTATAAGTTTAGTAAATTCTCCATTTCAGAGACAATGTGGACTTTTAGAAGTAGAGTAATGCCAAGGCAGGAAAATCCAAGTGTAATTGGCAGTGATTGGCATCCACATGAACTGTTAAATTAATTTTTACAGCCAACCATGGTACTTAAAAGGGTGAGAAATAATTCCCTTGCATTGAAACAGAGGCACATCAAATCTATCTTTTATTATTTTATTTTTAAAAAAAGTTACACTAATATCTGTATGCTACACACATATATATAGATAGATATAGATACATATGTGTGTGTGTATATATACACAGAGAAGGCAATTGCAACCCACTCCAGTACTCTTGCCTGGAAAATCCCATGGATGGAGGAGCCTGGTGGGCTGCAGTCCATGGGGTCGCTAAGAGTCGGACAGGACTGAGCGACTTCACTTTCACTTTTCACTTTCATGCATTGGAGAAGGAAATGGCAACCCACTCCAGTGTTCTTGCCTGGAGAATCCCAGGGACGGGGGAGCCTGGTGAGCTGCTGTCTATGGGGTCGCACAGAGTCGGACACGACTGAAGCGACTTAGCAGCAGCAAAAGCATACACACACGCACACACACACACACACACACACACATTATGTTTACAGTTGGGGAGATATGTGTATATATGTGTATATATATGCTTCTCAACATATATTGACTGTGTCATATTTGATGGTAATCAACTAACTCTTTAAGTGATTAATCAAAAGGCTGAATTTCCTCACTTATAAAAGTATATCATCAGAGTTTAAGAACAATGAGCTTAAGTAATCTTCTATTATAAAAATAAATATTTTATTATAGTATGGGAACATAAAGGCTAATTTTCATATTAAATATCAATACTTTATAATATATACACATACCTCTGTGTGCATATACATATACACACAAATACATACCATAAATATACATATGTATATATGTAATTGTGGAAAGAACATTTAAAATTAGAGCTATCCTCTTAACACATTTTTAAAAGTGCAGTACAGTATCATTAATAAGCATGGTGCTATACAGCAGATCTCTAAAATGTATTGATTTGTATAATTCACATTTTTCATCTGTTGAATAGCAACCTCCATTTCACCATCTCATAGTTCCTGATGACCACCATTCTCTTCTTTGTTTCTATCTTAAAACCATTATCAATTACTGCCTTGCCTGTTATGAATATTTCACATGTTTTTTGGCTTCCCTAGCATCTGAACCATCTTCATGTATTTGGGGGGATATCTCCCAACTTATAGGTTTTGAAAATGTCCAGGATTGACTTTGTCAGGTTCTATTGCAGCTAGGCTGAGGTAAACACTCCTCTCATCAGATGTACCTGACTATTGGTCATAGGGATTTTGAGGAATTCCCTGGTGCGAGTGGGAATGCAGGACTGAGTTTCTCGGGTAACTGAGGTGTGGTTCCGTTGATGAAACTGTAGTGTACCATCAGTCCATCATCGGATGGGATCTGATGTGAAAGTGACACCTCCACAGATTTATTCTGAAGCAGAATTGGGGACATCATTATTTACTATCTGTGTGCGTGCATGCTAAGTCCCTTTAATTATGTCTAACTCTTTGTGACTCTATGGACTGTAGCTCACCAGATTGCTCTGTCCGTGGAATTCTCCAGGCAAGAATACTGGAGTGGGTTGCCATGCCCTCCTCCAGGGGATCTTCCTGACCCAGGGATAGAGCCCACATCTCTTACGTCTCCTGCATTGGCAGGTGGGTTCTTTATCACTATCACCACCTGGGAAACCGTATTTATTATCTACATCGCTCTAAACCCAACCCATTGCCAGAGTAGGACCATAAAGAAAGTTGAGTGCTGAAGAATTGATGCTTTTGAACTGTGATGTTGGAGAAGACTCTTGAGAGTCCCTTGGACTTTAGGATTTAGGTCAGTCCTAAAGGAAATCAACCCTGAATATTCATTGGAAGGACTGATGCTGGATAGATAGAGGACAAGAGAAGGGTCAAAAGAGGATGAGATGGTTGGATGGCCAACTCTTGCATCCATACATGACTACTGGAAAAACCATAGCTTTGATGAGACAGATCTTTGTTGGCAAAGTAATGTCTGTGCTTTTTGATATGCTGTCTAGGTTTGTCATTGTTTTCCCTCCAAGGAGGAAGCATCTTTAATTTCATGGCTGCAATCACCATCTGCAGTGATTTTGGATCCCCGAAAAATAAAGTCAGCCAGTTTCTCCATCTATTTCCCATGAAGTGGTGGGACCGGATGCCATGATCTTCATTTTCTGAATGTTGAATTTTAAGCCAGCTTTTTCACTCTCCTCTTTATCTTTCATCAAGAGACTCTTTAAGCCCTCTTTGCTTTCTGCCAGTAGGGTCACTTCATCTGCATATCAAAGGTTATTGATATTTCTCCCAGCAATCTTGATTCCAGCTTTGTGCTTCTTCCAGCCCAGCGTTTCTCATGATGTACTCTGCATAGAAGTTAAATAAGCTGGGTGACAATTTACAGCCTTGACATACTCCTTTCCCAATTTGGAACCAGGCTGTTGTTCCATGTCTGGCTCTAACTGTTGCTTTATGACCTGCATACAGATTTCTCAGGATGCAGGTCAGGTAGTCTGGTATTCCTACCTCTTTAAGAATTTTCCACAATTTGTTGTGATCCACCCAGTCAAAAGCATTGGCATAGTCAATAAAGCAGAAGTATATGCTAAAGAAAGAAGTAGAAGTCATTAATTTCTATGTATTTATAATTGAGCTTTTCTTCTGTCTAGAAATCTCAAAATTAAGTGGCTCTTACATAAATATTTATATCAAAGCTTATATTTGTTTTTATAGGTAAAATAAAATTGGAAATTGAAGCATCACTCATTAATTCAGACTACAAATTATTTTTCTTTAGAAGTTATACTTTCTTTGGAATTTACCCAATTCTTTTCATTAGAATTTATCCACTATTCTAGAATTGTTGCAAAAAAGACATTTCATTTGGCTATGGGAGAAAAAACTCAGCATGAGAAAATTAGCTCTGTCTATGACTGGCATGAACTTATTTGAAATGATTTCCTTTTCTTTTTTAGGAGTGGTTAAATATTCATGAGAGATTGTTTAAAGTGTTTTTTTTTTCCCCACAAATGGTGATTAAAGTTCACCATGGAGCCTAAGAAAGAATCATTCATGTTAACATACTTTTTAACTGTATCTGTGAAATAGTTTTTCAAAGAACCTATTGAGATCACCTTTGGAGAAGGAAATGGCAACCCACTCCAGTATTCTTGCCTGGAGAATCCCATGGACAGAGGAACCTTGGGGGCTGCAGTCCATGTGGTCACAAGAGTCAGACACGACTGAGTGACTTTGACTTGACTATTGAGCCTATGGCTAGGCCAAATTTATACATGAGTTGAATTCCAGACTGTGTTTGTAAGTCAGATATAAAGAATTTGACAACTTTCCATAGAAAGAATGATATATAGCATTATTAATACTCTAGGTCAACCTCAATAAAGATAAAAGTGAGGGACTTTCCTGGTAGTCCAATGGTTAAGACTCTACACTTATAATGGAGAGTGCTCAGGTTTGGTCCCTGGTTGGGGGACTAAGATCCCACATGCCACATGGAATAGGCAAAAGATTAAATAAAGGTAAGAGTAGATTTGAGTCAACTGAAAGTCAATCTGTCTTTCTAGCAATATATAATCAACTAGATAGTTTGGGAAATCCTTCCACTATAAAATACATGATAACAGATAAAACAATCACCATTCATGTAAATACTTAGCTTAACCTAAGGAATGTAAAGAAAGGCAATGCCAAAGAATGTTCAAACTACTGCACAATTGCACTCATCTCACATGCTGGCAAAGTAATGCTCAAAATTCTCCAAGCCAGGCTTCAACAGTAGGTGAACTGTGAACTTCCAGATGTTCAAGCTGGATTTAGAAAAGGCACAGGAACCAGAGATCAAATTGCCAACATCTGTTGGATCATCGAAAAAAGCAAGAGAGTTCCAGAAAAACATCTACTTCTGCTTTATTGACTACACCAAAGCCTTTCTGTGAATCACAACAAACTGTGGAAAATTCTGAAAGAGATGGGAATACCAGACCACCTGATCTGCCTCCTGAGAAATCTGTATTCAAGTCAAGAAGCAACAGTTAGAACTGGACATGGAACAACAGACTGGTTCCAAATCGGGAAAGGAGTACATCAAGGCTGTATATTGTCATCCTGCTTATTTAACTTCTATGCAGAGTATATCATACAAAATGCTGGGCTAGATGAAGTACAAGCTGAAATCTAGATTTCCGGGAGAAATATCAATGACCTCAGATATGCAGATGACATCATCCTTATGGCAGAAAGCAAAAAAGAACTAAAGAGCCTCTTGATGAAAGTGAAAGAGGAAAGTGGAAAAGTTGGCTTAAAACTCAACATTCAGAAAACTAAGATCATGGCATCTGATCCCACCACTTCATAGGAAATAGATGGGGAAACAGTGGAAACAATGACAGACTTCATTTTTTTGGGGCTCCAGAATCACTGAAAATTGTGACTGCAGCCATGAAAATAAAAGACATTACTCCTTGGAAGAAAAAGTATTACTAACCTAGACAGCATATTAAAAAGCAGAGACATTATTTTTTGACAAAGGTCCCTGTAGTCGAAGTTATGGTTTTTCCAGTAGTCATGTATGGATATCAGAGTTGGACTATAAAGAAAACTGAGCACTAAAGAATTGATTCTTTTGAACTGTGGGGTTGGAGAAGACTCTTGAGAGTCCCTTGGGCTGCAAGGAGATCAAACCAGTCAATCCTAAAGCAAATAAATCCTGAATATTCATTGGAAGGACTGATGCTGAAACTTCAATACTTTGGCCACTAACTGCAAAGAACTGACTCATTGGAAAAGACCCTGATGTTGGGAAAGATTGAATTCAGGAGGAGAAGGGGACAACAAAGGATGAGATGGTTGGATGCCATCACGGGTCAATGGACATGAGTTTGAGCAAACTCCAGGAGTTGGTGATGGACAAGGAAGTCTGGTGTGCTGCAGTCCATGGGGTTGCAAAAAGTTGAACATGATTGAGTGACTGAACTGAACTGGTAGCTTAAAAAGAGGAAAAACCAGCATTACCTGTATGGCAGGAAGACTTGCTGGTAGACAGGTAATTCAAAGGAGATATTTCTGTCAACAAATTATGCTGGAACATTTGTGTTTCAGATGCAAAAAAAAAAATAAATAGTGTTCAGTTTCTCAAAATTATATGCCAAAAGTAACTCAAAATCATTCAAGCACAAATTTAAAAGCCACAAAGCTTTTGGATTTTAACATAGGAAAAAAATCTTTGTGATATTGAGTTGAAAACTTTTCAGATGTGCCACGGAATGTAGCCTTCATAGAATAAAAAGTTGATGAATTAAAATTGAGAGAAATTAACAATTTTCCTTAAAATTATTTTGTAATACAGCAAAATTATTTTATTCATAATGAACTCTAAAAACTCAATTATCTAAATAATACTATGATCAAATTATATAAATTATTTTTATAATTTTTTATGATGCTTTTAAATTATTTTTATACTTTTTTCATTTTCAACATGCTTTGAAGTCCTGATTATTATGTATATACAATAACGATCAAAATCTTTTATACTGTTTAAATGAGTCAGAAACTTATAAACCCTGTTTGTTTATTTACAGTTGACCCTTGAACAACATAAGTTTAAACAGCACGGGTCCATGTAAATATATATCTTGATTTTTTTCCAATAATAAATCTTATAGAAGTACCCAATAAGCCATTGTTCAATCTGCAAATGTGGAACTAGAAATACAGAAGAAGATACAAAGGGCAAACTGTTAGTCACACGTGAGTTTTTGACAGTGGGTTAGGGTCCCTAGCCATTGCATTGATCAGGGTCATCTGTATTTAGTTTTGGGGGTTGAATTCTTTTTAAGTTAAATTAAACTTGATTTAACTTAATTAAATTTCCCAACTTTCTTGAGGTATGGTTGACAGATAAATATTGTATATATTTAAGGTGTAAAAGGTAATGATGTTATACATACACATTGTGCAATGATTGCCACCATTACCTGTGAACTCATATTCGCTGCACAAGCAGTCTAATTTCCTGACCAGGAATCAAACCCAGGCCCCCAGCTTTGCGAGCTCAGAGTCTTAGCCACTGAAGCACCACAGAAGTTCCCACAATTAAACCAATTAACATTTTTATCTCTATACAGTTACTTGTTTATTGTGACTGTTGTGATAACACAAATCTATTCATGTAGCTAATTTCAAATATACAAAACATTATTATTATTTAATTTATTTATTTATTTATTTTTAAAATTTTATTTTATTTAACTTTACAATATTGTATTGGTTTTGCCATATATCAAAATGAATCTGCCACAGGTATAAAAGTGTTCCCCATCCTGAACCCTCTTCCCTCCTCCCTCCCCATACCATCTCTCTGAGTCATCCTAGTGCACCAGCCCCAAGCATCCAGTATCGTGCATCGAACCTGGACTGGCAACTCGTTTCATATATGATATTGTACGTATTTCAGTGCCATTCTCCCAAATCATCCCACCCTCTCCCTCTCCCACAGAGTCCAAAAGACTGTTCTATACATCAGAGTCTCTTTTGCTGTCTCGTACACAGGGTTATTGTTACCATCTTTTTAATTCCATATATACACGTTAGTATACTGTATTGGTGTCTTTCTTTCTGGCTTACTTCACTCTGTATAATAGGCTCCAGTTTCATCCACCTCGTTAGAACTGATTCAAATGTATTCTTTTTAATGGCTGAGTAATACTCTCCTGTGTATATGTACCACAGCTTTCTTATCCATTCATCTGCTGATGGACATCTAGGTTGCTTCCATGTCCTGGCTATTATAAACAGTGCTGAGATGAACATTAGGGTATACGTGTCTCTTTCCCTTCTGGTTTCCTCAGTGTGTATGCCCAGCAGTGGGATTGCTGGATCATAAGGCAGTTCTAGTTCCAGTTTTTTAAGGAATCTTCACACTGTTCTCCATAGTGGCTGTATTACTTTGCATTCCCACCAACAGTGTAAGAGGGTTCCCTTTTCTCCACACCCTCTCCAGCATTTATTGCTTGTAGACTTTTGGATTACAGCCATTCTGACTGGTGTGAAATGGTACCTCAAAGTGGTTTTGATCTGCATTTCTCTGATAACAAGTGATGTTGAACATCTTTTCATGTGTTTGTTATCCATCTGTATGTCTTCTTTGGAGAAATGTCTATTCAGTTCTTTGGCCCATTTTTTGATTGGGTCATTTATTTTTCTGGAATTGAGCTGTAGGAGTTGCTTGTATATTTTTGAGATTAGTTGCTTGTCTGTTGCTTCATTTGCTATTATTTTCTCCCATTCTGAAGGCTGTCTTTTCACCTTGCTTATAGTTTCCTTTGTTGTGCAGAAGCTTTTAAGTTTAATTAGGTCCCATTTGTTTATTTTTGCTTTTATTTCCAATATTCTGGGAGGTGGGTCATAGAGGATCCTGCTGTGATGTATGTCGGAGAGTGTTTTGCCTATGTTCTCCTCTAGGAGTTTTATAGTTTCTGGTCTTACGTTGAGATCTTTAATCCATTTTGAGTTTATTTTTGTGTATGGTGTCAGAAAGTGTTCTAGTTTCATTCTTTTACAAGTGGTTGACCAGTTTTCCCAGCACCACTTGTTAAAGAGATTGTCTTTAATCCATTGTATATTCTTGCCTCCTTTGTCAAAGATAAAGTGTCCATATGTGCCTGGATTTATCTCTGGGCTTTCTATTTTATTCCATTGATCTATATTTCTGTCTTTGTGCCAGTACCATACTGTCTTGATAACTGTGGCTTTGTAGTAGAGCCTGAAGTCAGGTAGGTTGATTCCTCCAGTTCCATTCTTCTTTCTCAAGATAGCTTTGGCTATTCGAGGTTTTTTGTATTTCCATAAAAATTGTGAAATTATTTGTTTTAGCTCTGTGAAGAATACCATTGGTAGCTTGATAGGGATTGCATTGAATGTATAAATTGCTTTGGGTAGTATACTCATTTTCTTGCTTTGGGTAGTATACTCATTTTCACTATATTGATTCTTCCAATCCATGAACATGGTATATTTCTCCATCTATTAGTGTCCTCTTTGATTTCTTTCACGAGTGTTTTATAGTTTTCTATATATAGGTCTTTAGTTTCTTTAGGTAGATATATTCCTAAGTATTTTATTCTTTTTGTTGCAATGGTGAATGGAATTGTTTCCTTAATTTTTCTTTCTATTTTCTCGTTATCAGTGTATAGGAATGCAAGGGATTTCTGTGTGTTAATTTTATATCCTGCAACTTTACTATATTCATTGATTAGTTCTAGTAATTTTCTGGTGGTCTTTAGGGTTTTCTATGTAGAGGATCATGTCATCTGCAAACAGTGAGAGTTTTACTTTTTCTTTTCCAATTTGGATTCCTTTTATTTCTTTTTCTGCTCTGATTGCTGTGGCCAAAACTTCCAAAACTATGTTGAATAGTAATGGTGAAAGTGGGCACTCTTGTCTTGTTCCTGACTTTAGAGGAAATGCTTTCAATTTTTCACAATTGAGAATAATGTTTGCTGTGTGTTTGTCATATATAGCTTTTATTATGTTGAGGTATGTTCCTTCTGTTCCCGCTTTCTGGAGAGTTTTTATCATAAATGGATGTTGAATTTTGTCAAAGGCTTTCTCTGCATCTATTTAGATAATCATATGGTTTTTATTTTTCAATTTGTTAATGCGGTGTATTACATTGATTGATTTGCAGATATGAAGAATCCTTGCATCCCTGGGATAAAGCCCACTTGGTCATGGTGTATGATCTTTTTAATGTGTTGTTGGATTCTGATTGCTAAGATTTTCTATTTCTTCCTGGTCCAGTTTTGGAAAGTTGTACTTTTCTAAAAATTTGTCCATTTCTTCAATGTTGTCCATTTTATTGGCATATAATTGCTGATAGTAGTCTCTTATGATCCTTTGTATTTCTGTGTTGTCTGTTGTGATCTCTCCATTTTCATTTCTATTTTTATTGATTTGATTTTTTCCCCTTTGTTTCTTGATGAGTCTGGCTAATGGTTTGTCAATTTTATTTATCCTTTCAAAGAACCAGCTTTTGGCTTTGTTGATTTTTGCTATGGTCTCTTTTGTTTCTTTTGCATTTATTTCTGCCCAAATTTTTAAGATTTCTTTTCTTCTACTAACCCTGGGGTTCTTCATTTCTTCCTTTTCTAGTTGCTTTAGGTGTAGAGTTAGATTATTTATTTGACTTTTTTCTTGTTTCCTGAAGTATGCCTGTATTGCTATGAACTTTCCCCTTAGGACTGCTTTTACAGTGTCCCACAGGTTTTGGGTTGTTGTGTTTTCATTTTCTTTCGTTTCTATGCAAATTTTGATTCCTTTTTTGATTTCTTCTGTGATTTGTTGGTTATTCAGCAGTGTATTGTTGAGCTTCCATATGTTGGAGTTTTTAATAGTTTTTCTCCTGTAATTGAGATCTAATCTTACTGCATTTTGGTCAGAAAAGATGCTTGGAATGATTTCAGTTTTTCTGAATTTACCAAGGCTAGATTTATGGCCCAGGATGTGATCTATCCTGGAGAAGGTTCCATGTGCGCTTGAGAAAAAGGTGAAATTCATTGTTTTGGGATGAAATGTCCTATAGATATCAATTAGGTCTAACTGGGGTCTATTGTATCGTTTAACGTTTGTGTTTCCTTGTTAATTTTCTGTTTAGTTGATCTATCCATAGGTGTGAGTGGGGTATTAAAGTCTCCCACTATTGTTGTATTATTGTTAATTTCTCCTTTCATACTTGTTAGTATTTGTCTTACATATTGCGGTGCTCCCATGTTGGGTGCATATATATTTATAATTGTTATATCTTCTTCTTGGATTGATCCTTTGATCATTATGTAGTGACCTTCTTTGTCTCTTTTCACAGCCTTTGTTTTAAAGTCTATTTTATCTGATATGAGTATTGCTACTCCTGCTTTCTTTTGGTCCCTATTTGCATGGAAAATCTTTTTCCAGCCCTTCACTTTCAGTCTGTATGTGTCCCCTGTTTTGAGGTGGGTCTCTTGTAGACAACATATGTAGGGGTCTTATTTTTGTATCCATTCAGCCAGTCTTTGTCTTTTGGTTGGGGCATTCAACCCATTTACGTTTAAGGTAATTACTGATAAGTATGATCCCGTTGCCAAGTACTTTATTGTTTTGGGTTCGAATTTATACACCCTTTTTTTGTTTCCTGTCT
Source organism: Bos indicus x Bos taurus (assembly GCF_003369695.1). NCBI lineage: Eukaryota > Metazoa > Chordata > Mammalia > Artiodactyla > Bovidae > Bos > Bos indicus x Bos taurus. The sequence goes on along the minus strand of NC_040079.1, from coordinate 102,290,556 downwards.
AGAGAATATCCTTTAGTATTTGTTGGAGAGCTGGTTTGGTGGTGCTGAATTCTCTCGGCTTTTGTTTGTCTGTAAAGCTTTTGACTTCTCCTTCATATTTGAATGAGATCCTTGCTGGGTACAATAATCTGGGATGTAGGTTATTTTCTTTCATCACTTTAAGTATGTCTTGCCATTCCCTCCTGGCTTGGAGAGTTTCTATTGAAAGATCAGCTGTTATCCTTATGGGAATTCCCTTGTGTGTTGTTTGTTGTTTTTCCCTTGCTGCTTTTAATATTTGTTCTTTGTATTTGAACTTTGTTAATTTGATTAATATGTGTCTTGGAGTGTTTCACCTTGGGTTTATCCTGTTTGGGACTCTCTGGGTTTCTTGGACTTGAGTGATTATTTCCTTCCCCATTTTAGGGAAGTTTTCCACTATTATCTCCTCAAGTATTTTCTTATGGTCTTTCTTTTTGTCTTCTTCTTCTGGGACTCCTATGATTCAAATGTTGTAGCGTTTAATATTGTCCTGGAGGTCTCTGAGATTGTCCTCATTTCTTTTAATTCGTTTTTCTTTTTTCCTCTCTGATCCATTTATTTCTACCATTCTATCTTCTAATTCACTAATCCTATCTTCTGCCTCTGTTATTCTACTATTTGTTGCCTCCAGAGTGTTTTTGATCTCATTTGTTGCATTATTCATTATATATTGACTCTTTTTTATTTCTTCTAGGTCCTTGTTAAACCTTTCTTGCATCTTCTCAATCCTTGTCTCCAGGCTATTTTTCTGTGATTCCATTTTTATTTCAAGATTTTGGATCAATTTCACTATCATTATTTGGAATTCTTTATCAGGTAGATTCCCTATCTCTTCCTCTTTTGTTTGGTTTGGTGGGCATTTATCCTGTTCCTTTACCTGCTGGGTATTCCTCTGTCTCTTCATCTTGTTTAAATTGCTGAGTTTGGGGTGTCCTTTCTGTATTCTGGCAGTTTGTGGAGTTCTCTTTATTGTGGCATTTCCCCACTGTGTGTGGGTTTGTACAGGTGGCTTGTCAAGGTTTCTTGGTTAGGGAAGCTTGTGTCGGTGTTCTGGTGGGTAGAGCTGTATTTCTTCTCTCTGGAGTGCAATGAAATGTCCAGTAATGAGTTATGAGATGTCTATGGTTTGGGGATGACTTTGGGCAGCCTGTATATTGGAGCTCAGGGCTGTGTTCCTGTGTTACTGTAGAATTTGCTTGGTATGTCTTGCCCTGGAACTTGTTGGCCCTTGTGTGGTGCTTGGTTTCAGTGTAGGTATGGAGGCATTTGATGAGCTCCTGTCAATTAATGTTCCCTGGAGTCAGGGTTTGGACTTAAGCCTCCTGCTTCCAGTTATCGGTCTTATTTTTACAGTAAACTTCTCCTTCTATACAGCACCATTGATAAAACATCTAGGTTAAAGATGAAAAGTTTCTCCACCGTGAGGGTCACCCAGAGAGGTTCACAGCGTTACATGGAGAAAAGAAGAGGGAGGAGGGAGTTAGAGGTGACCCGAATGAGATGAGGTGGAATCAGTAGTGGAGAGAGAGGGCTAACCAGTAATCACTTCCTTATGTGCACTCCACAACTGGACCGCTCAGAGATGTTCACAGAGTTATACAGAGAAGAGAAGAGGGAGGAAGGAGACAGATGTGGCCAGGAGGATAAAAGGAGAGAATGAAAAGGAGAGACACAGATCCAGCCATTAATCAGTTCCCTAAGTGTTCTCCACCGTCTGGAACACGCAGAAATTCACAGAGTTGGGTAGAGTAGAGAAGGGTTAGGGAGGAGACACAGGCGACCTGATGGAAAAAAAGGATAGTCCGAAGGGGGAGAGATCAGTCAAGCCAGTAATCTCGTTCCCTAGTAAAAAATGGGTACTGAAGATTGGGTTCTTAAAGGTACAAAATTGGTAACAAATACCTAAAAGCAAAAATTAAAAATCTAGAGTAGAGTTTGGGATTTCAAAAATACAATGTTATAGAAAAGAAGAAGGAAAAGAAAAAGAGAAAAAGAAAAAGAAAAAAAAGTCACAAAAAGTATAAAGAAGATACAGGTACAAAATTGATAACAAATACCAAAAAGCATAAATTAAAAATCTAGAGTAGAGTTTGGAATTTCAGGAATACAATGTTAAAGAAAAGATGAAGAGAAAGGAAGAGAGAAAAAAAAAAGTCACAAAAGTTAAAAAAAAAATATAGGTACACAATTGATAACAAATACCAAAAAGCTAAAATTAAAAATCTAGAGCAGAGTTTGGTATTTCAAAAATACAATGTTAAAGAAAAGAAGAAAAAAAACAACAACAAAAAATCAAGGTCTCAAAATTATAAAAAATATATATATGAAGTTTGCTTTTTTTAAAAAATAGGGTCTTTTTTTTTTTTTTTACAAAGTAATAGTAGGTTATAAAAGTGAAAATTAAAGGAGTAATAGAGGACCTAAAATTTTTTTAAAAATTAAAAAAAAAGAAAGAATGATCATAAAAATATATATAGGACTTTCTCTGATGTTGTTGTGGGTATTGTGGTTTCAATTCATTTTCGGCTAGTTCCTTGTTCCGGCTTATATTTCTCAAGATCTATAGGCCCCTTCCTATGTAGTCGGTACTAACCACGGGGTTTTAATCTATTGCCTGTTGTTTCCAAGGCGGTTCCCTCTGTTATAGCTTCTTTTGTTTGATGGTCTCTTTAGTGTCTGATTTCTGCCCTGATACAAAGGGGGCGGTGGTGGACATCGTTTTTTTTTTTAAGGCTCACTTGTTCAGTTGTGCTGTGGGGAGGGAGGGAAGCTGCAAATAAATAAGACTGGCATGTGCTCGCAGTGCCTCAGCAACACTGGGCCTGCCCCCACTCACGGCGCATGTGGCCTTCCTGCCAACACTGCTCAGGCTCTAGATTGCTCCGCTGGGAACCATCTGCGGCCAGCCCTGGGCTGCTTGCACCTCCCAGGTCTAAGCCGCTCAGGTTCAGGCACTCGGGTAGTTCTCAGAGGCACAGACTCAGTTGGGCCTGCGTTTTGTGCCCTTCCCAGGTCCGAGCAGCTCAGACAAGAAAGACAAGACATACACTTGTCTTTAAGTGATGAGGTGTTTGGCGAGCACAGTTGCTGCAACTTATTGCCTCCCTGCCGCTCGGTTATCTAGGTGTACAACCTGTGCACCTTCTCAGGTGGATATTGGCTATCCAGAACCCCAAGAAGTTTTAGTTAGCAAAGAAGCCTGCTTACAGTTTGTAGATAATGTCTCTCTGGGGCTGCGATTGCCCCCTTCCAGCTCTGGCTACCTGGCACTGGAGGGGGATGGTCTGCAGCCGGCTATCTCTGTTCAGTCCTTTTTTCCATGTGTGGGCCTGGCAGTGTCTTAGGTTAGGGCTGGCTTTTTGCATGGTAGATATCCCACAGTCTGGTTTGCTAGCCCAAATTATTTCACTCAGGTAGCGCTCGGGGTATTCAGGCCAGATCCTTACTCTAAGCAATGCAGCCTGTGCCGCGCCTCCCTGTCCAGCCCCTGCTTGCTAATGGCAGATACAGGCGTCTGCGATGCTTCTCCACTGGGGGAATTACCATAGGGCTCATAATTTGTGGGTTTTTTGTTTATTTTTCCTCCCTGTTATGTTGCCCTCTGTGTTTCCAAGGCTCAGCACAGACTCGGCAGTGAGAATGTTTCCTGGTGTTTGGAAACTTCTCTCTTTTTAAGACTCCCTTCTCCGTCCCTCCCTCTTTTGTCTCTTTTTTTGTCTTTTATATTTTTTCCTACCTCCTTTCGAAGACAATGGGTTGAATTTACTCCGTGTTCAAATGTCCTTTTGATGAATTTGTGGGGGAGAAAGTGTTCTCCCCATCCTATTCCTCCGCTATCTTAGCTCCTCCCCCCAAAACATTATTATTAACTACAGTCATCATGCTGTACTTTTGATCACCAGAATTTATTTATCTAACTGAAAATTTACCTTTGACCAACTTCTCCCTGTTTCCATGCTTCAACTCCTGGTAATTGACATTCTAGAGTCTGTTTCTATGAGTTTGACTGTTTCAGATTTCACAAATAAGTGAGATCATGCAATATTTTTTTTTCCTTTGGCTTATTTTATTTAGTGTAATACTGTGCTCCAGAATGATTTTATTTTATGGCTAAATAAAATTCCATTATGTATGTACATATACATATCTCACATTTCTTAATCCATTCATCTCTTGAAGGTTGTTTCCATATTTTGTCTTAGTGTTTGTGAATAATTGTAATGAATGTGGGAGTGCAGACATCTTTTTGAGATACTGGTTTCATTTCCTTTGGATCTATATCCTGAAGTGGGTATGGGGGATTACATGGTAGTTGTATTTTTAATTTTTTGAGGAACCCTCTATGTTTTCTATAATAACCTTACCAATTTACACTCAGATAATATGCAAAGGTTTTTGTTTTTTTTTTTCCCACATCCTCACCAGCATTTGTTATCTTTTTTCTCTTTGATAGTAGACATCCTAACAAGTGTGAGATGGCATCTCATCATGGTTTTGTTTGCATTTCCCTGGTGATTAGTGGTATTGAGCATTTCAATTCAAAGGAAAAAAGGAAAATTTGAAGAGAAGATTGAGATATTTTGAATTGTTCAAGTGTGAATATTAATATAAACTAGTTAGATTAGCACAGAAAAATATGAAAAACGAGCTAAATTGAAATAGAAAAGTCAAATTGCATGTTTTTTGGGTAAATATTTTATTTTTAAAGTATTTTAGAAATAGTAAAATGAAAATTTAGTCTGTTTATGCTTTCACTCTATCAACATTTTTAAATAATAGGGTCATCTTTTAATATATATAGGACATAAAATGCATATTGTATGTTTTTAATTTTCATTTTATGATGTTACATAAGCAATCATATACATATAAATATATTAACATTTAATGACTTTTTTTGAAACAGAATAAAATATTATAAAAACTATACATTCTCTGGAATTCTTGTATATTCCTCCAAAATTTTGGATTATGTTTATCCAATAAGAAATAATAAAAACTAAACCCATTAGATCTGGTGTATTACATTTACATTAGTCAAACCCAAGGAAACATAATTATTGAAAGTTTGAGGTGTGGGGGTAAAATAAGAACAAAATAATGTGAAGAAATAAAGGGCCCATGATGAAGCCTTTAAAAAATAAAATGACAGTTAAAAAAATTTAATTTTTTTGAAAAGTCATATTAATGATTATATTTGTCAAAATTACTATTATCATGGATTCTTTTACCTTTATTTCTCAATAAAGCTTTTCCCAAGAGAGTGTGTTACAGGGTCCCCAATAACAATTTTGCCCAGAAGTGTTCTAATTAACTGTGCCAGAGGCTCTGCTATGCTGTCTAGTTAATGCTTTCTATCTGGTTCTTTGCTGGCCATCATGTATCATTGTTCAGCAAATGACAGCAGTCAGGTTATTAAAGGTGTAGATATTAAATTAACAACAGTAGTAAACATTGTAGCTGTACTTCACATCTCAGCAGAACCAATGAAGTGGGTGACACTGAATCCATGCTGATATGCTGGAATGACAGATGGGCGTCATTTAACACAATACATCAGTGGGCAGCCCACGTACCACAGCTGTCCTCCACTAAATGAATTAGATCAGGGTAATTAATCTAAGGCAGATAGTATTACTAAAGTGGATCCTAAGCAGAATTAGAGAACAATGAAATGTCCTGCTCAAAAATTGAAAGGGATTTGCGCTTTAACAGTTCGAGTGCTGACAAAAGGGTTTCCAGAAGTTATTTCATTTCTTAAAATAAAAATTATAAAAATCTTCCCTTTTCTTTGAGAAACAAACTCACCATTTGGGGTTAAAATGAATGATGGCCATTACTTTACTCCCATCCTAAAAATATACGCTGCTGAGAGATGAAGCTCAGCCTAGTTGTATGTATGGATAAATTCTTTAAATTAAAACAAAATTCATTATCTTTCTTCATAAATGTTTGCTCCAGATATAATGATCTAAAGACTAGTAACTACACTGATAATAATTCACCTATTAAGTTCTTATTTTAGATAGATATTATACAGAGAAATGAGTGAATGGCTAGACAAATGGAAGATTATAGATTTTTTTTTCTTTCTGATCTCAATTTCCTGTCAGACTAAAGATTATTTAGATTTGCCATCAGTCTTGCAAAATATCAGGCACAGGTTCTTAACAATTTGGAGGAACTTCTTAAATATCTCATTCATTTCAAGAATCTACTTAAGCTATAATAATTTAATATTATTAATTCTTTTACTCACTTATAATAATTTGCATTTAAGGCCAAAATACTTATAGTTTAATGTAAAAATTCCTTCTTAAAATGGCTGTTTAAGTTGTTTTGATGAGCTTAAAGTACAGATCTGTGAAGTATATCTTTAAAAAAATGTTCTGGATGTTATATTTTAAAATTTATAATAGATCTAACCTCATGATTTGGACAAGAGTCAGAAACTATGTTTAAAATTATCAAATAAACAAATGCATTTTCTCTAATGTTTAGCATTAAATCAATGTATGCCTAACTGTATTTACCTTTTGTTGAAGATCTCAGAACTGAGACATTAATTTCTAACTCATGAATGCCTTATGGATTTAACTTCAAATATTTCACTGTACAAAGTTCTGAAATCTTCCTATGAAACATATTTGTGACAGTTGTGGCCATTGATCAAGCAGCTTGTCATCTGCTCAATTGTTAAAGTTTTTGCTTTCTTTCTCTTCTCTTCCCAGAGGTTCCTTTCTTGTACCTCTCATGGGAAGATGCGGAAAATCTACTGCTAATTACTGCAGTTAAATTTTTTAACACAGCAGGAGATATCCAAACACAATCCTTCTTTTTTTAAAGAATTTGCTCGCTTCTTGTTAAGTTAGTGACTCTTAGTAGGAGGCCGGCAACAATCACATCAAACTATTGTGTGTTTATTATTGTAGAAGCTTGGCAAGCTGCAGGTAGAAGATACCACATGCACAGTATCTGATTTTTAAATTTCATTCTCTTGATCATCATCTGTGATTAAATTGTGGACTAACTGCTGGTCACGTTTAAGTATTAGAATTGAAAATATGTTTGAAGGGCAGAAAAATATAAAATACCTCTTCGAAGATATTTAATCTCTCTCTAAATTCTCAAAATTAGAAAATGCCCAGGTATGTTGAGTTATATAATCTTCAAAATCTTATATATATTTTAACTAAATGTGTAAATGATTAAATATTAAAAGAAAGGGACTATAATATTTAATTCAACTCTACTGCATAAGAATCGTATTAACTTTAAATTAAGCCTGAAATATTTCTTTGTCTTGATGAAAAGATTCTATTTGTGTTATTTTTACAATATTAATAAGGCTAAATTTTAGTGGGTTTGAACTTTTTTTCTGATTGAGCAACTGTCTGGAATATTATTATGAGTTCTTCATCTTGAATGGTCACTGAGCAGGAACCATTCAAAGGCCAATTTTAGTTGTTGCAAACCTAATGATATTTTGCATTATATTCAGAAGCTCTTTATCTGCTAACATCTTCTGTGTCTCCATATAGTTTAAACCCTATACTCTGATATATGTGCAATAACAAAATACTGCTATAAACTAATTTTATTTCTATAACCCATGATATAACATTACAGAGTGATAGCCATATCATACTGTCCTTTGCATACAAAGCTGACATTACTAAGTCACCAATATTACAAAGTATATTTTTAGTCATACTCACATCCTGACTTTTCTACTTAAGAACTTCTATTTTTTACCTTGAGAATATTATTTTAAGTATCTGAACTTGAGTTTTCTTATTTTTAAAATGAGAAGAATAACCTTGCATTTTGTTGGTGCTCAACAGAGAGAAAGAGAACAGATTTCCATATTTAATACTTTAATTGTTTATGTTATATCAGTCTGGCAAATATTTTACACTACTTAATGTACAGAACTGGTGTAAAGTATTTAATAAATGGTTTTGACATAGAAAAACACACACATGCATTTATAAGACAGAATTTCTTTGTGCAAAGCTGCTTTTTTTGGTGACCAAAACTGAAGCCTTCTTAAAAGATATTCCTGGGCACTGACTAGATGAAAGCTATAAACCAAAAACTCAAATCTGCTTGGAAAAAATTCCTACCTATTGCATACTATTCCAAGGACCAATGGATGGATTTTACATTCCAAAAGTACTGACGCATGTTTTCTTTATGAATAACAGTCATTAAAATGAAGCTCAAGCATAAAGATTTATGAATGGAGTCTCATTATGATATGGTTTTCTATAGAATAGTGTTCATGACTCAGCAGTTGAACTTCAAGTTACCAAGGTATGAAAAAGACTGTTTGCAATACAGGAGACCCAGATTCAATCCCTGGGTCAGGAAGGGATTGGCAGAGAAGGGAATGGCAACCCATTCCAGTATCCTTGCCTGGAGAATCCCATGGACAGAGGAGCCTGGCGGGCTACAGTCCATGGGATCACAAGGAGCTGGACATGATTTGAAACTAACATGCAAAGTCTTGGGAGTGTTACAGAGAATGTATCTAGTTTTAATAAATTGGGAGGGTTACAGAGAAGGTATCTAGTTTTAATAAATATACAATATACAGAATTATTATATATCTTTATGAATGAAGTTGTAGGATATTAGCTCCATGTGGAAGCCTTAGAAATAGATTAAATTATTCAGAGAAATAATTACAGAACATAGAGAAATAAGGACCAAATTCTGAATCTGCAGTGTTAGATTAGTGAGAATGAAAATAATTGTGAGTGTATGTGTGCACATACATGTAGGTGTGCTTTGGTTGGCAGGATGAGTAAAAATTGGAGTCATGAAGAGGAGAAATAATTGGTCTTTTGGGATTGTAGAAGTAGAAAAGTAATATTGATAAAGCCCTAAAACATTCAATTTAGAGAAGAAAATTTCAGAATGCTACATAAGAGATTAGTACACAACTGAATCTAAGAATCTGAAGTTACGTTACTGAGATGAGAGGCTAATGGAGGAAATAATGGGATACGGAGTTCAGTGGAGGGATCAGGACACATGAAAGACTCCCTCCAGGGAGATATGAGGGTGGGATGGAGTACAGGACAGATGGTTCCAGATGTACAATGAGGCGAGAATGATTTTCTGATGTTGCAAAGCTGCAAAAGTCATATGGATTCAGTAGAAATGATACTTCATCTTTGAATTTTCATCTTTTCCCCAGGCTAGTGATAGATGATACCATACTCTGTAATGTGTGGCAATGGCAGTGAGCTGCAGCTCCCAGTAAGCCATGCAATTATGAGAATAAACAACCAAACAGCTGATACATTTACCATCATTCTATACCCACACAACCATTCTGCTTTTCACTTTTGTATGGTATTCAATAAATTACATAAAATATTTAACACTGTCCTATCAAATAGACTTTGTATTAGATGATTATGCTCAACTATAGGCTAATACAAGTGTTCTGAGCACATAGAAGATAGGATAGGCTAAGCTATGCTGTTCCCTAGGATAGGTGAATTAAATTCATTTCAACTTATGATATTGATGTTTACAATTTATGATGGGCTTATCAGGTTGTAAGTCTATCATATCTTGAAGAAGTTTTGTGTCATAAACTTAATTTATTGAGGAAAGTAAGACAATGGCCTATATATTTTCCAGCAATTTTAATGATGGAGGCTGTAGAAAAAATGGTTCATCAAAACTAGGATATGTGTTACTCCAGTAAACCCGAAATAAAGCTTAGAAGGAGATTTGTGCAATTTTAAGGCTAGAAGAGCTATTCCAGTGGTTAATAGATTTCATCCAAGCTAATTTTTTAATGTTTAAGAAATTTCAGTCACCCACTGATTCCAATGAATGTGCTTTCAGCTCTAGTTGAGCTAGTGGATATTAATTATTGCATGTCTATTATGTAATAGACATACTTGAATGCCAAAAACCTGCATTTACATTTTAGCTTTACTATTTCCAGTTTTACTATATTTACTACATGCCATTACTGTATCCATAAAATATCCATTTTATCACAATTGTTCTGTTTCCTCATTGTCAAATGTATTTGATTAATGTCATTACTTTATAAAAAATAAATATGATTATATATATAATGCCTCTAACATAAGGTTTAGCACATATTGGGTGCACTATAAAAGTTAATTATTTTTTGCTTTTGTTCTTTCTCTAAGTGGCAGTAAAAATGCAAATGCTCTTTAATCCTTAATAGCACAGTTCCAAATAAAAATTGAGCTTTGAATGTTATTGGTGCTGATATTGTGATCTTTGGTTATCAGAAATGTGGTCTTTATAAGCATTAAAGAAATTTACAGGCAATTCTAATTTCCAATATATATGACTTTTAACTGTTATAATGAAACATTGGTCCTATTGGGAACCATCCTGTTAGACTTCTGACCTACTCATTTTGATTATTTTGATTGGATCCCCTTGGAATAGATACTATCTGATTGCTCACTGCTGGATTAAGGTTCAATGACTTAGGTAAAGCTCATTAAATCTTTTTCAATAAAAAGGCATTATGTCCCTATCCAAAAATCATGGTAAAAAGTTTATCTTCTATTTCTGTTGCAGCTCTATCCAGAAAAAACAAAGTGTTTTAAATCTGTTGTTTGGCATTATTTTATATACATATCTTAATGAAAAAAATCAGTTCTGATGCTTTTATTCTTGAATGATTGTTAATGAAAATTAATTGGGAATGTACTGGTCACCCTTGTATGCTTGACAGGCAGTAGGTCCTTGACTTTGAGTGTCCCTCAATGCACATTTTAACTGTAACCATAATGTTAACGAATTTACTACCTTAAATTACATAGATTTCTATATAGTACATGCTATGTACAAAGGTTTTTTACACTCTGAAAGAGAACATTGATAGGAAATTAGTGTAACTGATGAGTCACGAACACACAAAGATCTATCATGTAAGTATTTAATTCTTTTCTTCTAAGGTAACCTAAAGGCACTATAATTTTACAGAGAGATTAACTTGTTTGAGAACAGAAGCTATTAATCTCTCCCAGAACAGGCTGCTGAATCATTCTCATCATTCTGTCAATGTCATTCTACAACTGAGTTTCAGACAATTTTTGCAAGAATAAGATGCATAGGTATTCAAAAATGCTAATATTCTTAGTTGAGTGTTCCTAATTATGTCTTCAGTTTATATTTGCTTAAGGCTTTTATGTTGCAGTAATCCTCTCTTCAGTTTCTTCCTTTTTTATTGTATCACACTTGACTAGTACTAGAAAGATGGCATTCTTTGGTTGACAGTTTCTACTTTCTTTGCATAATGGGATGCTTCAGTGAAATGTGTTAAAAAAAATTAGAGATCAAAGTAAAAGTGAAGTTCACTCAGTCATGTCCGACTCTTTGCAACCCATGGACTATACAGTCCATGGAATTCTCCAGGCCAGATTACTGGAGTGGGTAGCCTTTCCCTTCTCAGGGGATCTTCCCAACCCAGGGACCGAACTCAGGTCTCCTACATTGCAGGTGGATTTTTCACCAGCTGAGCCACAAGGGAAGCCCTAGTGATCAAAAAGTGGACAAAACCATGTTTATTTAATCATCGTTTTGAACTAAAAACAGTTACTTGAATAGATTAATATTTTTCTCTGAAACCAAATGCAAATCCAATTTCTAAATGAGGAAAGGAATGCTAATTATTTCACCAGGCCATGTGGACTAGCCATGTGAACTCCTTGAAAGAAAAGCTATGTCCAACCTAGAAGGCATATTAAAAAGCAGAGACATTACTTTGCTGACAACGGTCCTTCTAGTCAAGGCTATAGTTTTTTCAGTAGTCATGTGTGGATTTGAGAGTTGGACTGTAAAGGAAGCTGAGCGCCAAAGAATTGATGCTTTTGAACTGTGGTGTTGGAGAAGACTCTTGAGAGTCCCTTGTACTGCAAGGAGATCCAACCATTCCATCCTAAAGGAAATCAGTCCTGAGTATTCATTGGAAGGACTGATGTTGAAGCTGAAACTCCAATACTTTGGCCACCTGATGCAAAGAACTGACTCATTGGAAAAGACCCTGATGCTGGGAAGGATTGAAGGCAGGAGGAAACAGGGACAACAGTGATGAGATGGTTGGATGGCATCACTGACTCAATGACATGAGTTTGAGCAAGCTCCAGGAGTTGGACAAGGAGGCCTGGCATGCTGCAGTCCATAGGGTCACAAAGAATCAGACACGACTGATTCTGAACTGAGCGACTGAACTGACTGACTGATGTGGACTATAGATACTTCCACATGAACATGCTTCTGAGTGGCTTCTCATTTCTTTTCTCCTTTTTTTACCATTTTGATTTTATGGAGAATAATATGTTTCAAGATTTGGGGGCTTTCCAGGTGGCACTAGTGGTAAAGAACCCACCTGCCAATGCTGGAAACACAAGAGATTTGGGTTTGATCCCTGGGTTGGGAAGATCCATTGGAGGAGGGCATGGCAACTCACACCAGTATTCTTGTCTGGAGAATCTCAGAAACAGGGGACCCTGTGGGGCTACAGTCGATGGGGTCAAAAAGAGTCAGACAAAACTCAAGTGACTTAGCACACATGCAAGATTTTTAAGGGAAAAGATATCTTTCCATTCAGGATGTTACATTAACAATTATTCCAAATATATATGTCAATGCTACTCTCTGAATTCATCCTCCCCACTCCTTCCCCAACTCTGTCCACAAGTTCGTTCTCTATGTCTGTGCCTCTATTCCTGCCCTGCAAATAAGGTTCATCAGTATCATTTTTCTCAGTTCTGTATATATGTGTTAACATACAATATTTGTTTTTTGGCGAACTTATTTCAACATGTATTTTCAATACGACAGGCTCTAGATTAATTCACATCACTGCAACTGACTCAGTTTCATTCCTTTTTATGATGAATGTTCCATTATGTATCTGTATCACATCTTCTTTATTCATTCTCTGTCAATAGACATCTGGTTTGCTTACATGTATTGGTTATTGCAAATGGTGCTTCAGTGAAAGTTAGGGTACATGTGCCTTTCTAAATTATGGTTTTCTCAGGGTTTATGACCCACAGGGGGATTTCTGGGTCATATGTAGTTCTATGTTTAGTGTCTTAGTTCAATTCAGTTGCTCAGTCGTGTCTGACTCTTTGCGACCCCATAAACCTCAGCATGCCAGGCCTCCCTGTCCATCACCAACTCTTGGAGTTTACCCAAACTTATGTCCATCAAGTCGGTGATACCATCCAGCCATCTCATCCTCTGTTGTCCCCTTCTCCTCCTGCTCTCAATCTTTCCCAGCATCAGTGTCTTTTCCAATGAGTCAACTCTTCCAATCAGGTGGCCAAAGTATTGGAGTTTCAGCTTCAACATCAGTCCTTCCAATGAACACACAGGACTGATCTCCTTTCGGATGGACTGGTTGGATATCCTTGCAGTTCAAGGGACTCTCAAGAGTCTTCTCCAAAACCACAGTTCAAAAGCATCAATTCTTCAGTGCTCAGCTTCTTCACAGTCCCACTCTCACACCCATACATGACCACTGGAAAAACCATAGCCTTGACTAGACAAACCTTTGTTGGCAAAGTAATGCCTCTGCTTTTCAATATGCTATCTAGGTTGGTCATAACTTTCCTTCCAAGGAGTAAGCGCCTTTTAATTTCATGGCTGCAGTCACCATCTGCAGTGATTTTGGAGCCCAAAAAACATAAAGTTAGCCACTGTTTCCCCATCTATCTGCCATGAAGTGATGGGACCAGATGCCATGATCTTCATTTTCTGAATGTTGAGCTTTAAGCCAACTTTTTCACTCTCCTCTTTCACTTTCATCAAGAGGCTCTTCTTCACTTTCTGCCATAAGGGTGGTGTCATCTGTATATCTGAGGTTATTGAGATTTCTCCCAGCAATATTAGTGTCTTAAGGAACTCCCAGACTGTTGTCCACAGTGACTGTATCAATTTACATTCCCACCAACAGTGTAAGAGGGTTCTGTTTTCTCCACACTTTCTCCAGCATTTACTGTTTGTAAATTTTTAAAATGATGGCCATTCTGGCTGATGTGAGATGGTATCTCATTGTAGTTTTGATTTGCATTTCTCTGATAATTAATGCTTTTGAGCATCTTTTCATATGCTTCTTTGCCATCTGTATGTCTTTTTTGGAATGATGTCTATTTAGGTCTTCTGTCAGTTTTTTGATGGGTTGTTTGTTCTTTTTAAATTGAGCTCCATGAGTTTTGTTCATATATTTTGGAGATTAATCCTTTGTCAGTTGCAAACATTTTGAGGGTTATCTTTTCATCTTGTTCTTGGTTTTCTGTTTTGTAAAAGCTTTTAAGTTTAATTAGATCCAATTTTTAAATTTTTGTTTTTATTTTCATTGTTTTAGAAGGTGGGTCAAAGAAGATCATGCTGTTTATGTCAAAGAGTAGTCTTCCTATGTTTTATTGTGTCCAGCCTTACATTTAGGTCTTTAATTCATTTTGAATTTATTTTTGTATATGATGTTAGGTGGTGTTCTAATTTCATTCTTTTATATGTAACTTTCCAGATTTCCCAGCACCATTTATTTAAGAGGCTGTCTTTTGTATAGTCTTGCCTTCTTTGTCATTGATTAGGTGACCATAGCAGCAAAGGTTTATCTCTGGGCTTTATATCCTGTTAAATTGATCTGTATTTCTGTTTTCATGCCAGTGCCATACTCTTTTGATTACATACTGTTTGATTTTGCTTTTACCACTGCAATGAAAATAATAAAATAACTAGGGAAAACTTATGGAAAGGACTTGTACTCAGAAAAACTAGAAAATACTGATGAAAGAAATCAAAGAGGACATAAACAGATGGAGAAATATACCATGTTCTTGGATTGGAAGAATCAATATAATGAACATGAATATATTACCCAAAGCAGTCTACTGATTCAATGCAATTCCAATCAAATTAACAATGACATTCTTCACAGAATTAGAGCAAAATTTTTTACAATTTGAATGCAAACAAAAAAACCCAAATAGCCAAAGTAATATTGAGAAAGAAAAACAGAGCAAGAAGAATGAGGCTTTTGTTTGTTTTTTTATAGACATTTTACATTTTAGAAGAGATCTATATTTATATAAAAATGTTGTGAAGATAATACAGAGAATTCCAATATCTCCCTCACTCAGTATTTTTGTTATTAATGTCTACATGAGGTTATTCTATTTGTCACAAATAATGAATCTATTTGATCTATTATTAACTAAAAACCATACTTTATTCATATATCTTTAATTTTATTTACTGTTCTTTTTATGTTCCAAGATCCTTTTCAGAGTACAATATCACCAAGTTTCATGTCTCCTTAGGCTTCCATAGGCCTCTGCGATTTTCTCACACTTTCCTTGCTATGCCTTTGATAGCTTGAGGAGAACAAATCAGATATTTTGGAGAATGTTCTTCAGCTGAGATTTGTTTAATGTTTTTTTCATGAGTAAACAAAAATTATTGGTTTTTGAGAGAAAACACATAAAGGCAAAATGCCATTCTCAATACATTGTATGAAGGGTACAGACTCTCAACATTATTTATCCCTATTGATTTAATTTTAATCCTGTGGCTGGTAAGTGTTTGTCAGGCTTCACTACTGTAAAGTTATTCTTTCCCCTTCCTTCCATAAATGAATCTTTGGAAAAAAGGACTATGTGCATCAGATATTTAAGGGGTGGAGAGTTATGCTTCACCTTCCACAGGGTGGCATATCTACATGAATTACTTGGATTTTTTTCTGTATGGTGATGTGTCTATTCTTCCTCTACTTATTTATTGTAATCATTATTTTACTCAGTATATACTCATGGGTATTTGTTTTATAGTTTGGGTTGTAAACAGCTCTATATATTTTTTGTTCAAGTTAGTTCAGCTTTGACCTTTGGGAATTCTTTCAGTTGACTCCTGGGTTCCTTTGACATACATTCATCTTTTTTTTTTTTTAATGGTTCTTTATTTTCTGACACTAAAACATAGCGTGGATTCATAGAATTAGTCATTTCTTCAAGGAGATTTGGTTTCTGTTATTAGCGATTTTAATTATAAACTAAGGTCTAAGCACTAGGTACGCTCATTGCTCTTGGAGTGTCATTGTTTCTAGGCTCTCTAGGCTTACAAAGAAAGCAAATATATGCGTATATGCTAACTAGTATGTATATACATATCTTGAGGTATTTATGTTGTGTGTATTAGCTAGATAAAGATAATTAATATATTATAGCTATTCATATCATATATGTTTTACATATAATATGTATTATTTATTTTAAGTTAAACATGAGTTTGTACTGATATCTCCAAATTTAGTCTATCACCATGTGGATCATTCTAGCTTTCTCTCTCTGCCTGTGTGTAACCTCCCTTTCCAACAATGAAACAGGTCTCTCACCATCAATCATCTATTCTAACCATTGATCAAATCCAGTATGCATGCATATTTTTTCAGAGTTGTTAACCATATCTCCATTGGAAATGATTTGATCATCTAGTGAGTGAGTGAGTGAATTCGTTCAGTCGTGTCCGACTCTTTGTGATCCCATGGACTGCAGCCTTCCAGGCTCCTGCATCCATGGGATTTTCCAGGCAAGAATACTGGAGTGGGGTGCCCTTTCCTTCTCCAGAAGATCTTCCCAACCCAGGGATGGAACCCAGGTCTCCCGCATTGTAGGCAGACGCTTTACCGTCTGAGCCACCTCAAATTCTCCATGAGGAAAAGCTGTTTTGTTCATTGCTGTATTTTCAATGTATAACCTATAGTCTGGAACATTGACAGGACTCCAGAAATACTTGTGAGTAAATAAAAATAAGATACAATTATGACTCAGAACAGAATCATAGCTACCAGAATGTTAACTTGAGGAATTTAGAACCATTATGTAGTAAATCAGAAAGTTTTAGCTATATTATGCTAGAGATTAATAAAAAATAAATAACATAAAGATGGTTTTTAGAAGAAATTGTGCAGTAGTAGAAAGATGACAGGGCTTCCCTGGTGGCTTAGAGGGTAAAGCGTCCGCCTGCAATGCAGGAGACCCGGGTTCAATCCCTGAATCGGAAGATTCCCTGGAGAAGAAAATGCATCCCACTCCAGTACTCTTGCCTGGAAAATCCCATGGATGGAGGAGCCTGGAAGGCTGCAGTCCATGGGGTCACAAAGAGTCAGACACGACTGAGCGACTTCACTTCACTTCAGAAAGATGACAAAGTTATTTCTTATTTTATTACATTATTTCCTTTATTAACATTTCCTTTTGATTCTTTCCTATGTTTTAAATCTCCCTTTTTCCCCACAGCCCAGCCTCTGGTAACTATCATTCTAGTTTCTGTTACTATGAGTTAGACTTGAATCTTTCTTATAAGTTCAGTCTTTGTGCTTAAATTATCCATCTGATCTTAGTTGTTCTCTGCTTTTTCCATTATAGCCCTTAAAATATCAATCATAGTTATTTTTAATTACTTGTGTGATAGTTTCAACATCTGCATCATACTTGAGTCTGTCTTATGCTCAATTCTTCTCTTCAAACTGTGGAGCTTTTTTTTTTTTTTTTTTAATACACCTTGTAATTTTTTTGTTGAAAGCTTAACTTGTATAATAGAAACTGAGGTACATAGGGCTTTCCTGTGAGAATTTCTGTTAATCTGGCTGTTGACTGTGCTTTTAAAAATATTTTCTGCTACTATAGGTGCCAGAGGTTTCATATTTCTCAAGTAACCTTGATTTTTGTCCTCCCCTATTTACTTTGGCCCTCCCTGAATATTCCTCCTCTAAGAGAGTCTGCGTTTTGCAATTCTTTGGGGTGTTCCCATTGTTGAAACACTGGCTCTCTGGTGCTGTGATGATAAGGTGTATGTATATATTGGGGGTGGGTAGCATTCTATACGGAGAAGGCAATGGCAGGCAACCCACTCCAGTACTCTTGCCTGGAAAATCCCATGGATGGAGGTAGGCTGCAGTCCATGGGGTCGCACAGAGTCAGACACGACTGAGCGACTTCCCTTTCACTTTTCACTTTCATGCATTGGAGAAGGAAATGGCAACCCACTCCAGTGTTCTTGCCTGGAGAATCTCAGGGACGGGGGAGCCTGGTGGGCTGCCATCTATGGGGTCGCACAGAGTCCGACACGACTGAAGCGAATTAGCAGCAGCAGCAGCAGCAGCAGCATTCTATAATCTCCCAATTAGATCTCATGTGCTTATCTTGTGACCTTTTAATATAGTTCTCCCCTACCCCTGAGTGAAATACGGGAACTATAGGAGGATGGAGTGCAAGTATTGCCCTTATCCATACCTCTGTGACAAAATTTTGATGAGGATTTTGCACTGGAGAATATGTCTTTGTTATGCAGAATACTTTAGGTGTCTTTCACAATGATTACCTCATCTCTCCTCCTGCCAGAGACACTATGAAATCTTTCTTGAAGAATGTGCATCTCAGAAGATTCGAATAAGAGGGTGAAGCAAAATATAACCTTTTTCTGAAGATCAAAAGAACTATTGAAACTTGGATTTATTCTCTGACATTTAAGAGTGGTAAACAGAAACTTTGCTAAATTATAATGAGTGTTTTCAAGTTAAAATATACTGATGGGTTAGTATTATGATCCACTGAGGAAGCATCTTATGTGGCAAAATTCTCCATTCACCAGTATTATCTTAGATTCCTTTATCCTTTCACTTTTTCTTCCTTGAAGATTATGCTTTTATCAAAACTGGGATGTCACATTCCCTTTCAAAAAGACCTTTTTATAAACTTTTTTTTTTTAATACAGAAGGTGAAAATGAAGCTTATATATCTGTCATGTTCTTTTTTTAATTTTGGGGAGAATATTATGTAAATTATGAACTATGCCAGTATATAAAGTATTATCAAATCAATTTGAGAATTTTCAAAGGTAATGAATAAGTATGCTAGCTCACAAGTTTCTAAGAACACAGAGAATGATACCACAGCAGAAAAACTGTTTATTAAAATTGGTAGGATACAGATAAAGCAGCACTCAGAGGGAAATTTATAGCTTTAAATGCTTGTGTTAATAAGTAAATAGAATTTAAAATCAATATTCAAAGTTTCCACCTAAAGTCAGTAGAAAAAGAGGCAGAAAGTTTATATAACTAAAGAAATAATAAAAGTCAGACTGAAGATCAATGACCTAAAAAGCAAAAAAATAAACTAAAAGTTAGCTCTTTGTAAAGATAAAAAGTAATAAATTTTAGTTAAATTTATTATAAGAAAAATAAATATTGATGTCTTAATTTTGGAATTAGGAACAAAACAAGGAAAATCACGAATTGCCTGCTGCTGCTGCTGCTGCTACTAAGTCGCTTCAGTCATGTCTGACTCTGTGCGACCCCGTAATAATTTTAAATAACTAGGAGGGAACATTATAAATAATTTCATGTCAATATATTAGATAAATCAAATACACAATTCCCAAAAATATACAACTTGGCCCAGGAAGAAAAAGAAATCTTAATTTACCAATGATAGATAGAGCCATTAAATTAATACTTAAAAATATTTCTATAAAGAAAAACCCAAGCTTAAATAATTTATTGGAGAATTTATCAAGCATTTAAAAAGAAAAAAGAAAAGGAAAGAGTATACTAATTTCATCACATAGAGCAAATCAACTTAGTTCACACACTCACAATCTGTCTACACAAATATTCAACTGCAATTTTATTAAAACCATAAACTCAAGACATTTCATCAAATTAGAAAATTTCACAACTTACTAATGAGATTTCTGGGTTCTAAAATATAAAGGAATAGACACACCAAAGATCCTGCTTGCTGTGAAATTATATATCTTTACTAACAAAATTTTATTGTACTTCCATTTCTCAGGAAATAAGAAAATCATCTAAAATGTCTTTTACATCCTCAATGCCACAAAAATTTGTAAAAATGTATATAAAATTCAATGTGTAAATGTCTAATTTCATGAAGAATTGTGACACTAACATAAGTAGCAAAATAAGATAAATAGCAAAGGAAAAAGTAAAGTTACAAAACTTCCATAAATTTCCACTTATTTAGAAAATTTAAAAATCAAACTTGTGAATAACTCCTGGGTCAAAGAAGAATTTATAATAGAAATAAACAATTCACTAGACTTGAATGACAATTTATATAATACATGTAAAACTTCTGAAATGTAAGTAAAGTAAGTATAATATAATGCTTATATTATAAAATCATTTGATGCTAATTTATCAGCTGTGTTCCATTTATGATGTTATTAAAAAATAGAATAAACCCAAATAAGACAGATTTAAAGGCATAGTAAGATAAAAACAGCACTTAATAAAAGAGAAAACAAAAATAATATAGAGAAATATACAAGGAGACAAATCTTTGTTGAAACTGAAGGAAAAAATGAGAGAAAGCATGAATACATTAGGAATTTGAAAAGAGATACACATTCAGATTCTGTTTACACTAAAAATACCATCAGAATACTATCATAATTTTATGGAGATAAACTTAAAAACCTTACACAAAAACATGTCAAAATACTATGTAGTTTTCTGTTTGACTCTTGAATGTATATTCTTCATAACATTGTAATTGTGTCATATCATTTGGATATAATTTCTTTCAGATCTTTATCTTCATATGTATCTGTATATCACCAATGTCTGGAAATAGTACACAAGAACCTCAGCAGTCTGTAGTCAATGAAGAATGCCTTGTGCATGCATATAATTATAAATAATGTAGATGTGAGTAAGTGTTGGGGGCCAGAGTGAGGTACTCCGCCCATGGCAAAGGTCATGAGGAAGGAGGCTCGACATACGCAAAGGCAGGATCGAGCCTCAGGAGTCCCCCTGGAAATCCTCGAGCGTCTACCCCCATAACCAGAGCCTGCCTACTTTACTACTTTGTGCTCTTACCTACACCTCTGACTTTACGGGGGGCTGTCCCCCACCACCTCTTTCGGAGAAGGAGTTAACCTAGAGCTCCAGTCAATAAAAACTCCTGGGCGTGACAAGAGTGTTTTAACCTACAAACTCCTCTGAAGGTTCTCTAGCCTGCCTGACAGGCTCCTCCGGCCACATGTGATTGCTCACAGCCTCCCAACCGTGAGAGGCACGAGATGCTTTAAACCCTCTAAAAACAGGTTCTTTAGAGAAGTTAGAAAACTATAAGTATAGTGGGCTAATTAGAAATTGTATTGGTGAAGGGTTTTTCATTTGTTGAGCCAATGTTTGTTGCTAAGTCTCCATATCCCCTGCCCTTACACACATTAATGAATATATAGAAGGAATAAATATTAACCTTTGATATTAATCACGTTAGACCTTAGGCTAAGTAAATTCTTTCCTTAACTAAAACCCACTACACCCTCACCCTGTAGGAATGTAACTTTATTTGGGTGGCGTCTGTTTTGAGAATAATCAGCCCTGGAGAAATAAGTGTCCTGATTGACTGACCGCTGTCACAAGGAGAGGGTCGTAAATTGTCAGCAGGCCCCCCTGGCCAGAAGATGATGTAACACCCCTAAGACCTCTGTATACATTTGTGTGAAGCACCTGACTTTAATAAAAGTCAGGACTGCTGTCCCCACGTGACTTTTGTATAACATCTTAGTGTATAAAAACAGACTCTGGAAAATAAAGAATTGGGATCAGTTTCTCGAAATACTGGTCTCCCCATGTCGCTCTCTCTCTCACTCTGGCCGAGTCTCCATCTGGAGCACGGAACCCACCATGCTTACTAATTATGCCTGGGCTTCTAAGATCCGACCGGGGAGGCCTCAGTGTCTCCTCTCCTTCGGGAGAACGGAAGGACGCCTGCGGCCTACGTAAGTGGTGCAAACTTCTTGTCTTGAAGTTTTATTGGTCTCCCGCGTAAACCAAGCTACTCAGCCTCTTTTCTCCACTAAATTTTCCTACTGAGCTATCCTTATTCTATTACTCTTTATATCTCTAATTAATATCTAATTGAAGCTATCGTATCCTGATCCTCGCCTATGCCGTCTCTCCTTCGAATACCCTGGATCAGCCGGGGCTGGTCCCCGGCAAGTAAGTACTATGTGAACTATGTTCAGATATTTCATAGATGAGAACAATCACCCTTGAATTTAGGGTTAGAGTGGGGATGAGGTGAGAACTAGAAAAGAGTAAATGAAATAGCTGGCATTGGGAGAAAAAAATCCATAAAAAAACTATCTCAAATTGATAGATTCAGCAAGAGGAAGAAGATAAGTAAATGCTCCAGGATTAGCTTATCAAGAATTGTTTAATAAGGTGTTTCTAGAAAGGTAGAGACAAAGACTTTGGATCAAATTTATTTATATTCCACGATTATAAACTGGGAGATCTCCTGTTCCATGAGGTCCTTCAGGGTAGTAAAGGTGAAGATGTCTCTCTGCCCTTTCTGGGGATATCTGATTGCATTCAAAGGTATCAAATATAATGCTTCTCTCTAAGGGGAGGAAAAACAGGTTTGCCAGCATCTCCAATGTGGTATCAAGGTTTCTTAATCTCAGGGTTCCTTTTTTTCATTCACATCTATAGCATGTGCAGACAATACCTGAGCCTTATCTTGTTACTCTATGGGAATTAGGGATCAGGGAAATGATACCAATGATTACTGTTGCTGTAAGTAATAGAGCTGTCTAAATCCATTTGTACTTATTTCTTTTTGCAAGCAGATTACATGGAAGTGTGACAAGACAAGCCAACCTACAGTTGCCACCATGCTGCTCTTTAGGAACAATGCATCTGGTTGGAATTAGGTTGATTTTTACAAACTCTAGGAGTTACTTAATTGATGTGAAGGACGGGGAGAAAAAGTAAATTTCAAGAAAGGTACACCTGCAAAACACGTTGTGAATTAAAATCTTTTTCTTTGATAAAATTTTAATTTTAACATTTGTAATCACTATCCATAAATAAGAGAAAAATAAATGGGAGTCTAATTCATAATTGGAAGACAGAGATTCAAATTAATAGCTGCTAGTGTAAAATCTGGGATTCTGGATGTTCTAATCTAACATAAGCATTCATTTTAAATACCAGTTATACAATTTCAATGATGCTTACTGCTAATCAGAATCATAAAACCAAATCCTTTCACTTGCCAAACACAAACATTCACACAGAGGGGCACATCTTTAGAAACTACCGCTATGGCAATGTTTTTTCTAAATAGACATGAATGGTGAAAATCAAAATATATGAATATACTCTGAGCAGATGTTGTGGGCTTTATATTGTGCTGATGTAGAAACCTAATGTGGTACATATTTAAAATAAGGCTTCAGTTTTGAGGTGGTTGTTAGAATCGTTGATCCAATCCTTATGAATCAATAGTTTGTAATATAATAAAGGATGGAACCTGAAAGTCTTGGATGTAGGCCTAGTGTTGCTCTTCACAGTTTTTGATGTCATGTCTTATGATTTATGAAGAGACATATGAAAGAGATTGTCATGTCTTATGATTCTTTTGATTATGTCTTATCATTGGTTGAATTGTACAAACTCTATCATATGGGAGTTAAAAACTCAGTCATGTATTTATTCCTTCAACAAATTTAATGTCTACTCAGTATCAGAAACTGTTTATGTGGGTGAGATTTCAGTAGTATAGGAAATGGCAAAGTCTCTGCTTTCATAGAATATTCATTACTTTATAAAGTAGGTTGAAACTGAAAATGAGCAGATGAACAAATACTTTATGTCAGGGGATGGCAAATGCTGTGCAGAAAAACAGAGCAGAATAAATGGATGTGATAATGAAATCAATGTTAATAGGCTCAAACCCACCATGTTTTTTTCTGTCTTAAATATACAAGTACCAACTGCTATAAATTCAGTGTTATTGTCAGTGAAATACTATCACATATTCATTCATCAGGGCATTCTGGTATATTTAATATAAACTTATTATGTGTTAGATATTATAGCAGTCATTATTTTTATCTGAGTGGTGTCAATTACTCAATATGGAATAGATTTTGAATTAATGATTACCTGACTTTATAACAATATATTTGGATTATATATATCATTAAATATTTTGTTATATATCATGCACTTCATTGCAATTGTGTCATTATGTCATAAGTGGAAGAAAATTACCAGTAAAATATAAAGCATAGTGCACAGCAGAAAGTAATCTCTTTCATATGTCTATTCATGCTTATAAGGTTTCTTTTATGAGTTGTTATATAGAGGTATTAGTTACAAATTGTAAATGATGACCATAATAATACTTTTGCAATTCATGTATACTTAAAAGTTGACTGTCAGTTTGCTTTTATATCGGGCTTCCCTGGTGGCTCAGATGGTAAAGAATCTTCCTGCAATGCAGGAGACCTGGATTTCAACCTTGCATCAGGAAGATCCCCTGGAGAAGAAAATGGCTACCCACTCCAGTATTCTTGCCTGGGGCGTTCCATGGACAGAAGAACCTGGTGGGCTACAGTCCATGGGGTCACCTAGAGTTGGATACACTGAGCAACTAACACTCACTTGGTTTCTGTATCAATAGCATACACTATTCATCACTAGGCTCTTCCCTCCTAGCTCAGTCAGTAAAGAATCTGCCTGCAATGCAGGTTCTATCCCTCGGTTGGGAAGATCTCCTGGAGGAGGGTGTAGCAACCCACTCTAGTATTCTTGCCTGGCAGGCTACAGTCCACGGGGTCACAAGAATCAGACACGACTTAGTGACTAAATCACAACATTCATCACTAACTAATATATTACTTCACCTGGAGTGAGACCTAAATTTAACTGATACTTCCTTTTGCAGGAGAACAGTTTCTTTCAAAAATACTGATACGTATCTAGAATATCCCAAATCTAACTATCTTAATACTGTGGATAGCCTCCAAAGTTATATTTCCTTAATACTAAGGATAATAAGTTTTAGATGCAGATATTAATATTCAGTAGAGGCAAATCTAGACCTCTGTCTGCACAGAGGAAATGCTCAACAAATATATATCTAATAAGTGAATAATCATGGGTGAATTATTTTTATGGCACAATTCAGAAAATTTAGCCTCTGTTTGAAGCATTGTTTGTATGAATAAATTAATTCATTACTACTGATTTATCAATTTTTAGTTAAATATAATCATAGACTAAAGTCAGTCTTTCAGTAACTGTAAGTAAGAATGATATCATAATGTAAAAAAATCCCACTGAAATCGTAGACATATCAGCAATAAGAAGGAGAAGAAGGAAGCTGTCATCAGCGGATGTTTGTACCTGTGACTTGGGTTACCTGAGTAGAGCATTCAATAGTCTTTGAATAATGCAAATATATGCCATGGGTATTTTACACATCATAGACATATTTGGGGTTGGAGAATGGGGTTCTAGACTGATGAATACAAAATGGCATTCAAAAATATTAATGATCTGTCTCCTGCCTATAGGCCTCTTTCCTACTTATATTTCTGTAGTACCAAATTTATGTATTTACCCAAATGAAGCTTATGACATCATGACTTTGTGCCTTGTATGGTACATGTCTTCTATCGCTCATTGTCATGAACTCCTATTTATCCATAAAAAACTCAGCTCCTGTGTCTACTTCTTTGATAAAGCCTTTCTTGATCCTATTCTCCAAAAGAGTTAACCCTTTCCTTATCTTTGTGGCATTTATATGTTTAATATTATTTCTCATTATACTCATCAAACTATATGATAAGCATGGTCAGATGTTTTTCTCCTCAAGCCGTGTGCTTATTGGCCTTTTCATGTGGTTGAAGTATATGAAACTACCATTTTTTTCTTAAATCAGTTTCATATATTTCAATCTAATAACATAATTAGGAACAATTATAATATATACTTAATAAAGAAATACATACACTTTGTATAATGTATACATAAGTTATATACATTTGTATAATATATAAATGAATATTATGATCTATAATATGCTGTAAAATTAATTTTTAATGTAAATGTAATATTGCTTCCAGCATCAGCTCCAGAACCTAAGGAAGTCTCTGGCACATAGAGTGTGCATGTGTGCTTAGTCCCTCAGTTGTGTCTGACTCTTTGTGACCCCCTTGGATTGTAGCCCGCCACGATCTTCTGTCTTTGGGATTCTCCAGGACAGAATAACTGTAGTGGGTTGCCATTTCCACTTCCAGGGGATCTTCCCAAACCAGGGATCAAACCCACATCTCCTGCATTGCAGGCGTATTCTTTTACCTGCTGAGTCACCAGGGAAGCCCTCACACATAGTATGTGCTCATTAAATATTTCTAATTGTAATAATGGTGTTGTGATTAGTCTCAAATGATGAAACAACTGTGACTTTTCCTGAATTTGGAAATCAAAGCAGGTTTTTTATTCCAATTCTGTAAGAGATATCAGTGATTCTGATATTTATTGTTTTTAATTCCAGGTAGAACAGTAGAGCATGAAATGAAGTGACAATGGTTGCTTTCCTAAATCTACGAATATTGTAATTTTTAACCTATTGAAGGATTGTTATGAGTTGCTATAAGTTTTACCCAAAAGGCCAGTCAAGAATCTAAGTCTTAAAAATTGTTCATCTATATCTTGGGTTCACTAAATTCATTTATATTTTGGCTGATTGGGGCTTTAGAGTCTGCACATGTCCTGGGCAGCACAAGTGAGGTTTTTCTGATTATACTAGATATTGGTTGATAGAAAACATTAGAAAATACACAGTAATAGATGTGTAGTAACACCCCACGTTCGGAGAAGGCAATGGCAACCCACTCCAGTACTCTTGCCTAGAAAATGGATGGAGGAAATGAAAATGCTTCTCCTGCCATGGATGGAGGAGCCTGGTAGGCTGCAGTCCACGGGGTCGCTAAGAGTCAAACACGACTGAGCGATTTCACTTTCACTTTACACTTTCATGCATTGGAGGAGGAAATGGCAACCCACTCCAGTGTTCTTGCCTGGAGAATCCCAGGGACGGCGGGGCCTGGTGGGCTGCCATCTATGGGGTCGCACAGAGTTGGACATGACTGAAGCAACTTAGCAGTAGCAGCAGCAACACCCCACGTTGAGGAGTGGTGGAGTGCGGGCACAGGAGGGCTGAGAGAAGCTACTCCACGTTCAAGGTCAGGAGGGGCCATGGTGAGGAGATATCCCTCATCCAAGGTAAGGAGCAGTGGCTGCGCTTTGCTGGAGCAGCCGTGAAGAGATACCCCACATTCAAGGTATGAGAAACGCAAGTAAGACGGTAGGTGTTGCAAGAGGGCATCAGAGGGCAGACACACTGAAACCATAATCACAGAAAAATTAGCAGGTCTGATCACACAGACCAAAGACTTGTCTAACTTACTGAAACTAAGCCATGCCAGGTGGGGCCACCCAGGATGGGCGGGTCATGGTGGAGAGGTCTGACAGAATGCGGTCCACTGGAGAAGGGAATGGCAAACCACTTCAGTATTCTTGCCTTGAGAACCCCATGAACAATATGAAAAGGCAAAATGATAGGATACTGAAAGAGGAGCTCTCCAGGTCAGTAGGTGCCCAATATGCTACTGGAGATCAGTGGAAAAATACCTCCAGAAAGAATGAAGGGATGAAGCCAAAGCAAAAACAAAACCCAGTTGTGGATGTGACTGGTGATAGAAGCAAGGTCCGATGCTTTAAAGAGCAATACTGCATAGGAACCTGGAATGTCAGGTCCATGAATCAAGGCAAATTGGAAGTGGTCAAACAGGAAATGGCAAGAGTAAACATTGACATTTTAGGAATCAGTGAACTAAGATGGACTGGAATGGTTGAATTTAACTCCGATGACCATTATATCTACTACTGCGGGCAGGAATCCCTTTGAAGAAATGGAGTAGCCATCATGGTCAACAAAAGAGTCTAAAATGCAGTACTTGGATGCAATCTCGAAAATGACAGAATGATCTCTGTTCGTTTCCATGGCAAACCATTCAATAACACAGTAATCCAAGTCAATGTCCCAACCAGTAACGCTGAAAAGCTGAAGTTGAATGGTTCTATGAAGACCTACAAGACCTTTTAGAACTAACATCCAAAAAAGATGTCCTTTTCATTATAGGGGACTGGAATGCAAAAGTAGGAAGTCAAGAAACACCTGTAGTAACAGGCAAATTTGGCCTTGGAGTATGGAATGAAGCAGGGCAAAGGCTAATAGAGTTTTGCCAAGAGAACACACTGGTCATAGCAAACACCCTCTTCCAACAACACAAGAGAAGACATGGACATCACTAGATGGTCAACACCAAAATCAGATTGATTATATTCTCTGCAGCCAAAGATGGAGAACCTCTATACAGTCAGCAAAAAACAAGTCCGGGGTCTGACTGTGGCTCAGATCATGAACACCTTATTGCCAAATTCAGACTTAAATGGAAGAAAGTAGGGAAAACCACTAAACCATTCAAGTATGACCTAAATCAAATCCCTTATGATTATACAGTAGAAGTGAGAAATAGATTTAAGGGACTAGATCTGATAGACAGAGTGCCTGATGAACTATGGACAGAGGATTGTGACATTGTACAGGAGACAGGGATCAAGAACATCTTGGAATGTTTGTGACACTGTACAGGAGACAGGGATCAAGAACATCTTGGAATGGAAAAATGCAAAAAAGCAAAATGGCTGTCTGGGGAGGCCTTACAATAGCTGAGAAAAGAAGAGAAGTGAAAAGCAAAGGAGAAAAGGAAAGATATAAGCATCTGAATGCAGAGTTCCAAAGAATAGCAAGGAGAGATAAGAAAGCCTTCCTCAGTGATGAGTGCAAAGAAATAGAGGAAAACAAAAGAATGTGAAAGACTAGAGATTTCTTCAAGAAAATTAGAGATACCAAGGGAACATTTCATGCAAAGATAGGCTCAGTAAAGGATAGAAATGGTATGGCCTAACAGAAGCAGAAGATATTAAGAAGATGTGGCAAGAATACACAAAAGAACTGTATAAAAAAGAGCTTCAAGACCCAGATAATCACGATGATGTGATCACTCATCTAGAGCCAGACATCCTGGAATGTGAAGTCAAGTGGGCCTTAGAAAGCATCACTATGAACAAAGCTAGTAGAGGTGATGGAATTCCAGTTGAGCTATTTCAAATCCTGAAAGATGATGCTGTGAAAGTCCTGCACTCAATATGCCAGCAAATTTGGAAAACTCAGCAGTGGCCACAGAACTGGAAAAGGTCAGTTTTCATTCCAATCCCAAAGAAAGGCAATGCCAAAGAATGCTCAAACTACCACACAATTGCACTCATCTCACACGCTAGTAAAGTAATGCTCCAAATTCTCCAAGCCAGGCTTCAGCAATATGTGAACCGTGAACTTCCTGAGGTTCAAGCTGGTTTTAGAAAAGGCAGAGGAACCAGAGATCAAGTTGCCAACATCTGCTGGATCATGGAAAAAGCAATAGAGTTCCAGAAAAACATCTATTTCTGCTTTATTGACTATGCCAAAGCCTTTGACTGTGTGGATCACAATAAACTATGGAAAAGTCTAAAAGAGATGGGAATACCAGACCACCTGACCTGCCTCTTGAGAAACCCATATGCAGGTCAGGAAGCAACAGTTAGAACTGAACATGGAACAACAGACTGGTTCCAAATAGGAAAAGGAGTACGTAAAGGCTATATATTGTCACCCTGCTTATTTAACTTATACACAGAATACATCATGAGAAATGCTGGGCTGGAAGAAGCACAAGCTGGAATCAAGATTGCCAGGAGAAATATCAATAACCTCAGATATGCAGATGACACCACCCTTATGGCAGAAAGTGAGGAAGAACGAAAAAGCCTCTTGATGAAAGTGAAAGAGGAGAGTGAAGAAGTTGGCTTAAAGCTCAACATTCAGAAAACTTAGATCATGGCATCTGGTCCCATGACTTCATGGGAAATAGATGGGGAAACAGTGGAAATACTGTTAGACTTTATTTTGGGGGGCTCCAAAATCACTGCAGATGGTGACCGCAGCCATGAAATTAAAAGAGGCTTACTCCTTGGAAGGAAAGTTATGACCAACCTAGATAGCATATTCAAAAGCAGAGACATTACTTTGCCAACAAAGGTCCGTCTAGTCAAGGCTATGGTTTTTCCAGTGGTCATGTATGGATGTGAGATTTCAACTGTGAAGAAAGCTGAGTGCCAAAGAATTGATGCTTTTGAACTGTGGTGCTGGAGAAGACTCTTGAGAGTCCTTTGGACAGCAAGAAGGTCCAACCAGTCCATCCTAAAGGAGATCAGTCCTGGGTGTTCATTTGAAAGACTGATTCTAAAGCTGAAACTCCAGTACTTTGGCCACCTGATGCGAAGAGTTGACTCATTGGAAAAGACCCTGATGTTGGGAGGGATTAGGGGCAGGAGGAGAAGGGGACGTCAGAGGATGAGATGGCTGGATGGCATCACTGACTCGATGGCCATGAGTTTGAGTGAACTCCAGGAGTTGGTGATGGACAGGGAGGCCTGGGGTGCTGCAGTTCATGGGGTCACAAAGAGTCAGACACGACTGAGTGACTGAACTGACTGACTGACTAACAGTTTACAGAAAAAAAAATTCTTTAGTGACCTTTCCCTCTCTCCATCTACTTTCTAGTAGACAGGTCACAACAGGATAACAATTCTACTTTATTTTTCATAATAAATATTTGTGAACATCATATATGCCTTATGGAAAATAGCATTCTTTATAGATTAAAATTATATTGAAAAAATTATAAAATCCTGAAATTATTAAGAGAAATTTTAACTTAAAAATTTATCAAAATATTTGGGTAAGATGTATATTTTCATAACAAGCTTTTGGTACTTTTTCCTCAATATCACTTATCCTTATTTTTTCACACAAGTTGGTAGTAAATATACCATCATGTGTACAGTCAGTGATCACTGACAATCCCAGCCATAAAAGCATTATACAGTATTACAGAAGAAAGCAAAACTTAAAAAAGGATTTGTGTTTGTACCTTTCAGCTGCTTTTATTATAAGGACAGTCAGTATTGTTGATATAGAAGCTACCAAAAAATAACCGGCTGCTTCTCACTTTGTATGAGCTGTCATTTCTTAAAAAAGAACTCTAATTAACAGGTACTTAATTTCTCATTCATTCATTTTTTAAACATCATGTATTAGTGATCTTTTTCTTCCTGTGATGAATTAACAGAGGTCAGATATTCCCTCTCACCTGAAGCTATGAAAAACTGGAAACAATGTGTGAACAAATAGTTTTCAATACACATGACATCATGCATTTCTTCTAATCTGATACTTTGAATCCATAATTGAAACTCCTCAATTAAAAGTTCACTACAATAATATGTCTGAAGACCAGAAATACTTTAGCTATGAACCATAACTAGTGCTTGGCAGCAGCCTACAATTACAAACTTTAGCACTAGGAGAAAGAGTTAAAGAAGGCAAAAGAGCTGGAAAATAAGCATTAGTTTTACCAAGAGCCAACTTTAAAGCCATTACCATTTTGGCAGCTTAGCCTTAGTAGGACTCCTTTTTTAACATGAATAGTTGGAATTCTTTGGAGCATTCCTGATGGTAACTCTGAATTCTTTATCCTTTTGCCATGAGGATGTCATTTTGGCAAAATAAAAAAAAAAAAATAAAAGAAATGCTTTGACTTTAGAGACAAAAGCTATTTTAAAACACATGAGATTGTAATTGACGAGTTGATGGTAACATTGCAGCAGCTACAAACTGAGGGTGTTTTAAATGTCCTGCTGAGTGACTCATGTTGCAATCACAAGGGACAACAATCATACAGTAAAAGAAAGCTACAGTGCACTTCCTCCTCCGGCTCAGTCTTAGTATTTTGTGGAGGCTAATAAAGAATCCAGAATCAAAAGAAAGATGACTTGGAGCTTCTTTTGTAGGGAGGAATGGTTTACTAGATGCTTAGAATGGGATACAGTGGCCTGTGTTAAGCCCAGTAGCAAAGGCATCACTAATTATTTATATCCTGCTGTTAAGTGTAAAACAGGCTTGACCGCCCTTACAACAGCTGCCGTCTCACCACGTGTGCAGCACCATGAACTTTATGTGTGAGCTCTTCTGAAGAGCTTTCAGGGGCATGGGGCACTCCAAGCAGGTAGAATCCTTGTCAGAAGAGCCTTCTGAAGGGTCCTGGTGCACTGGCAGCAATTAATGCAGGTGGTATTTTAGACAAGGGAGCTAATGAGCTTTAATACGCATGCAGGTGAGGGAGTGCTGAATCAGTAGAGCCATTAATGAACCGATGACAGCCTAATTAGCTACAATTTAAAATCTATGGAATCTAATCAGAGGAGCTGAACATTGCTGAAAATCTGTTTATGAATGAGTCTTTCTAAATACTCCAATCTGTTGCTTAGTCACTGATTGATAGTAATTGCTTTTTTTCCTCTATTGTGTATAGGAAAATGCCCAATTTTGCTCTGATAGGGGAGGACACAACATTGAAGTTAAATGCCTAAGATGTTTGGCTGCTTAAGTTTAATCAGTGGATGTTTTAAAAAAAATCAAAGTAAAATTAATTTTCAACTCTGAATATAGATGATTAAAAATGTACCACCAACTTCTTATATATTGTGTTGGCAAAGGTTCTCTAGTTGTTTATCAACTCCAAATAGCATATCTGAAAACCAAGCAAAGACAGTACAACATGCAAATGCATTTATTAATCCATAATTTGTTTAAAAAGGACTTATTTATGTTAGTTATCAGATACAAGAGGGCAAAAACATTTTTACTGTATGCTTGAGATAAGGAATAGTTTTCTGAGGTTAATATAATCTATTAAACATCCTATTTTACATCAGCTGAACTAAGCATTCTTTCAGGAAATTGAGAATACTTTAAAGAAGGTGGGAGGTGATAGTATTTTGTAGTGCCCATTTGGTAATAGCTGATGTATAAAAGGTACAAGCAGTTTTTTGTACTCTGACATTTCACCCTGATACAGCACAATTCATCTGAGAACCTTAACTGTGTAGGCTTTGATTTATTGAGTCTTGTAACGCCACTGGAAGACAGGTCAGTGAGGCTGTCCTTGTTTTACAGTCAGATCAACTGAGCTCCATTTGCTGAAGGTCAGCAGTGAGCCAATGCAAGAACTATAAAAAGAGACCCAAGAAAGCCCAGGGTATTACCCCCTTACTTTTTCCATTTGACAAATGGTATACCTCATACCTCTGTCATTGCCAATAAAAATTTGTTTATCAAAATTTTGAATATCAACTTAGAAAAAATATGGAATGCAGAGCAGACTTATAATTGTGAGCTATTTTTAAATGTTGATATTAGTTACAAAAGTATGATATTATCAGTGAACAAGTTAATGAAGAGAATGGCCACATTTTCTCACTGGTGTGAATGGAAGAAATCTTCAAGGATTGTGTCCGTTAGAAAAGCCATTGGGTACTGAGGTTGAAACATAGAGACAAAAATGGAAAGTTTTCTGTAGTTAGAAACATTTAAAAATGAAAAAAAAGAGAAAGAAAGAATAGTGGGAGGAAGAAAAGTATGAAAGGATGAGAGGAAGAGAGATAAGATACACCCCACACATAAATTGTCCACAAAATAACTTCAGAGTGAGTGAGTGAAAGTCGCTCAGTCATGTCCAACTCTTTGCGACCCCGTGGACTGTACAGTCCATGGAATTTTTCAGGCCAGAATACTGGAAACGATAGCCTTTCCCTTCTCCAGGGGATCTTCCCAACCCAGGGATCAAACCCAGGTCTCTCACATTGCAGGCGGATTTTTTACCAGCTGAGCCACAAGGGAAAGAGTTGGCTTAATAAACAGATAATGCCTGCAGAGAAAAAGTGTATGTAATCCATTTCATTTGATTTTAGTGGAATCTCTGTATAAGGAGAGAGAGAGAGAGAGAGAGAGAGAGGGAAGACTGTGAAAAGACATAGGCAACTCAATACGTTAAAAGTTTAAGATTATGTCCTGGCACTTCAGCAGATCTTAACTGCAGGTTTTTAAAAAATGTATTGCAAGGCTATTTTATGAAATCTAGTATGTAAATGAAAATTACGTGATCCCTGGTCCAATGGATTTTTTTTTTTTCAAATTTGGCAATATTTTGACAGGATTTTCTTTTCTGTTGTGTTAACCATTATGCATCAAATTTGTGAGCAAAATAATCTCTAAGCAAATATTTTTTAAACTCTTGCTAATGTGACAGTGTTTACAAAACTGTCCATTTTCTTTGAAATGGCAAAAAAAAAAAAAGTCAGCACTTTGGTATTTTATCAAATAAAACTTTATTCTGTCCAACATGATACATCTTATGCTTATATCCATCATATTTGATCACTGGTTTTCTTAATTCACTTAGCAAGAATAAGCATTCTCTGTATGCGACTTTGTTTCCATATGCTGTGATGTAATAACAGTTAATCAGAAAACACTCTATTATGTCTTGGAATTGACTTTTCTTTTTTATTATATTTGTGAATATAATGTGAGAGTAAATTTTTTTACTAGTTCTCATAATAGCCTCTTTAGTGAGGTGCTATATGTATTACTGGGCTTCCCTGGTGGCTCAATTGGTAAAGAATCTGCTTGCAATGTGGGAGACCTGGGTTCGATCCCTGGGTTGGGAAGATCCCCAGGAAGAGAACATGGCAACCTACTCCAGTGTTTTTGCCTTGAGAATTCCATGGATAGAGGAGGCTGGAGGGCTGTAGTCCATGGGGTCCCTAAGAGTCGGACATGACTGAGCAACTAAGCACAACACAGCACATATATATTGTTAAGCATGATCGTATATGTGATATTATAATTAATCTAAGTTTGCTAAGTAAGAGTGCCACATATATTTCAATGGTCTTGCAAGTTGGAGTTGGAAAATTTCATTGAAAACACTATAAATGTATAATATTATTTGTATTTTGCATTTTTCCAATATAAGCAAATACAAATATTTTATACTACCATTATTTTAAAGACAGCGCATGTTTTAATTATAATATTAGACAAATTTATAATAATAAGCACTCTATAGAAATGTACATTAATTCAGTAGTATGGAAAGTTTAAAAGTCTATTAATAGCCAAGAATTCCTGATTTCACTCCTTTTTTTCCTCATTTCTTTGAATAAAATCCCATGTCATATGTTCTTTTCACAATCGTCACCTTAGCTGTCTGTTCTTGGAATTATTAATCTCTTTAGGTTCAGTATTCTTATCTGTAGAGGGGATAATATAGTATTATTTTCTTCAGTGTATGTCAAGAGAAATAATTGAAA
Source organism: Bos indicus x Bos taurus (assembly GCF_003369695.1). Taxonomy (NCBI): domain Eukaryota; kingdom Metazoa; phylum Chordata; class Mammalia; order Artiodactyla; family Bovidae; genus Bos; species Bos indicus x Bos taurus. The sequence goes on along the minus strand of NC_040079.1, from coordinate 102,255,305 downwards.
TTAAGTGCCTTAGGACTTGTACATAGTAAAAACTCAACACAGATTGTATTCTTTTGTTTGTTTGTTGTATTAAGTACTAGGATCAGTTGTCCACAATTTTTAAAATGGATGCCATTTCTGCTTCAAGATTTTACTATTTTTGACAATAAAAGAGTATTTGAATAAGATTTTTAATATATATATTTTTCTATGCTGTGTATAATCGCTGACTTCAAACCAATAACCATACAAGTACTCAGATTCAAATAATATTTGATGATGCAACCATTATATATTCAGGAACAAGTGAACAAATTAGTACTTGAAAGTAGACTATTTTCCACATATTTAAAATATTTCATTCAGTGGGCCAATTTTGCTGGCCTTTAATTTTAGAAATCCTAATGATTTAAATATAAGCAGTGACCAACTGTATAGCACAGAGAACTGTGCTTAATATTTTGTAATAACCTACAAGAGAAAACACTCTGATAAGATATATGTATATGTAACTAAATCACTTTGCTGTGCACCTACAACTAATACAATATTGTAAATCAACTGTACTTCAAAAAATTTTTTAAATAAGTGATATTAAAAATAAATAAATGTGAGCAGAATCCTTATATTCATGAATCAATAAGTTGTATTAAAATCTCGGATATAGATTAACCTTCTTGAGCTACTAGGTTCAGATATACCTGAAGTAAACTTTTGAATATATTAGAATCTTCAAAGCCTTTTATGTTTTATTGAAAACTCATTTGTAAATCAGACTTTATTCTCTACTCTAAATATTAAAGATGTCAATATTGGTTATTATGTTTTATAAATATAGACCATTTAAAATTTTTTGAAACTAGAAACTATACCTAAAACTAGAAACTGTACTTAGTATGGTTTCATTAATTTAATTAATCATTCAATACAGATCTTTAACGCATGAATATATACACCTACTGAGTAAATATTTATATCCTCTCACAATGCCAGGCATTGTGCCACAATATGGGTATTTGGAAGTCAATAAAACAAACATGATAGATCTCTTCATAGAGGTAATAAATGATACTTCATTTTTTTTTTTTTAAACACTATGACAGTTAGGTTGAAAATGCAGTTGGGAAACCTCATCTGAATTATAATGTCAGAGAAGACCCTTTCAGAAAATTAAAAAAAAAGCAATTAAGTTTACAAAAACTTGACCCAATAGAGCATTCTATAAAAAGAAAATTACATATGGAAAATAAAATCACTGCAGATGGTGATTGCAGCCATGAAACTAAAAGATGCTTACTCCTTGGAAGGAAAGTTATGACCAACTTAGATAGCATATTGAAAAGCAGAGACATTACTTTGCCAACAAAGGTCCGGCTAGTCAAGGCTATGGTTTTTCCTGTGGTCATATATGGATGTGAAAGTTGGACTGTGAAGAAAGTTGAGCGCTGAAGAATTGATGCTTTTGAACTGCGGTGTTAGAGAAGACTCTTGAGAGTCCCTTGAACTGCAAGGAGATCTAACTAGTCCATTCTGAAAGAGATCAGCCCTGGGATTTCTTTGGAAGGAATGATGCTAAAGCTGAAACTCCAGTACTTTGGCCACCTCATGTGAAGAGCTGACTCGTTGGAAAAGACTCTGATGCTGGGAGGGATTGGGGGCAGGAGGAGAAGGGGACGACAGAGGATGAGATGGCTGGATGGCATCACTGACTCGATGGACGTGAGTCAGGGTGAACTCCGGGAGTTGGTGATGGACAGGGAGGCCTGGCGTGCTGCGATTCATGGGGTCACAAAGAGTCGGACACAATTGAGTGACTGAACTGAACTGAACTGAACTGATACATAGTCAACCAATTAAACAGAGACGAAAACAACAAAGAGAAGAATATATGACCGATGAGATTGAGATACGACATATAATTCAGCAACTTCTTGATCAAGTTACGGATTTTAGATTTGTGCAAAGTGGGAAGGATTATTTGGATGGAATTTAACGATAGGAATTGTGTAACTTAGTTTACATTAAAATTGAACACATCTTACATCATTCAAAAAAAAAAAAAAACTTGGTGGATTAAAGACTTGAATATAAGATGTGAAATCATAAAATTCCTGGAAGTAAACACAGGAAATAAGTTCCTTGCTTGACATTGGTCTTGACAGTGATTTTTTTTTTTTTTTTTTTGGATTTAACACCAGAAGCAAGTGTAAAAAAAGCAAAACTAAACAAGCAAGACTATATCAAACTAAAAAGCTTTTGCACAACAAAAGAAACCATCAATAAAACGAAAAGACAATATACAAAAAATAAACACCCCCCCCAAAGAAAAACCACTAAAAGTACAATGTGATATTTAAAAGTTTGAATTTTATAAAAGCCTTAATTCATAATATTTTTATAAAAAGTTTTAAAATCTGCTCATGATGTCTGTCTTTAACACATTTCTTTGTATAAAATGGAATCTTTGATCTGTGTGGAAAGCTAAATCCAGAAAGGTGGGACAACTTCACTAAGATCAAACAGATGTTCACTGGCCAAGCCAGAGGACCGACTCCTGGCCCAGGTCCGTCACTACACTTTGCCTTGTTATCTTCTCTCGTTTCTGGATAGAGGCTAGTTAGTGATCAACATGAGACAGATGTTGTGACAAACAAGAGTATCTTAGTTCATTGGTGAAGGTCTATTGATCGTGTTAATATTTTTTTCAGTTGGCACACAGCATTATAATCTGACAGTATCAGAGTTGGTTTGTAAATCAGACCTATAAAAAGAAATTGCCAAATTGAAAAACAGTCATTTTAGTAGAATTATTGCATTCTAAAGCCATAGATATCATGGAAAATGTGATTGAAAGTATCAAACTTTTCAAAGACTCAGCACCTTTTTCTAACAAAAATGAACCCACAGACACACCAGGATGCCACTGTAGGGACTTGCATTCTTTTTTTAAATTTTTGCTTTGCTTGGATGTGAAGATATCCTGTGTGACTGTGCCATCTCATACTGAAGAGTCAGCACGGCTGGTGCTGTTGAAAGAGCTATATTGAGAACTTTATTATGCTCATCTGAAAAGCCAAATCAGTGATTATGAACAACTTATACAGGACAGCTGAAAGTAGTTAAATCATTTTCTTGTAATACTCCCAAGATCTTAAAATGCTACAATATATAAAACACATTCAGTCACTGCGGCACTTTTACACTCAGATGAACCCTCTTGAATCTATGGGAGCTTTTCATTTAATCCCTTTCTCCTTTTTCTATTGTGAGACGAAAGGATTCACAAGTAGACAGTTTCCAACTTCTTGCTTTGAATTAGAGATTTAAATTCACATACTGTATTCAACCCAGAAAAACAAACCCATTTTAATAAGAGGTCTTTGTATGAGATACTGTGTATTTAGAATCTTAAACTCCCATTTTACAGGTCTGGACAAGGTGTTCAAGTCCTATGTTGGTTACTTGGTAGCTATATGTCTAGGAAATTTACCTATCCTAAACTGAGTCAGTTTTCCTACCTGGAAAATGGGGGCTAATAGTTGAATATACTTTACCTAATTATCAGTATTAATTTGTAGTTTAAAGGTGACATCAGGAGTGAAATAGTTTGTGTGATGGTTAAAGGCAAGAGTTCAAACAATGGATTTGCCACCAATTGTTGATTTGCCATCACTTGTTGAGAACTTTGGGGCAAGATATTCTAATTTATTTTAAACCATAGTTTTTTTTTTTTTTTTCTGTAAAAAAGGAACAATTCAGCACTTACCTCATAAAGCTGTACGAATGTTTAAATGATAGCATGGATTTAAAGCTATAGGTTTGCAGAGATTCCTGTGTTCCCTGACTTTTCTACCTGATTAAGATAGACTGGACTATCTCAGATCAGTCCAGTAAGGGACTCTTGTGATTTAGTCATTGCCTTGACTTCCATTCCATACTTCAAGAGATGTCTGTCACTCCAAGACTTTTGGTTTTAATTCATTCCCAGTGTCCAGATGTGGGTTTGATCCCCTGGAGGAGGAAATGGTAACCCATTCTGATATCTTTGCCTGGAAAATCCTATGGACAAAGTAGCCTGGCAGGCTATAGTCCATGGGGTCGCAAAGAGTCAGACATGACTGAAGTGACTTAGCACTATCCCTATAATATATCCTCAAAGCTATCTGCAATGTCGTATTTCTGTTTATGATAGATACTACCAGAATTCCAGACTCCTGCATGAGTCATCACCATTACCAAGACTTGGGGCTCTGAGAAGACATTAATTAGACCCACTTTTCAGATCTTCCTCTGTGACCTTGCAAACCTTTCCAATGAGCCTTCTCGATTGCATCATTTCATTAAGGCACAAAAATGTGTTGCTACTTGTCTTCCTTGTCTACAATGCCATTTCCAAGTTGTTTTCCCTTCTTCCTCATTTATAAACTCCTCATCCCCAAATTCTTTATCCTTACCATAATTTCTCCACATCACTAAAGTGATTGCACATTTTCATTAATCATTACCACTACTCTCACTGCATATTCAGCTGTGTTTCTGTGATTTGTCGCAATAAACACTTCCATGCATCAGGCTAAATCTCCTTGGCCATCTCGTTCTTTATCATACCTCCTGGATTGATTGACCTGGTATTGCTCATCTTTCCATTTCAAATCTATCAGTCTCACAATATCTTTGTTCACTTCTTTCCCTGTTCTCCAGTTATGTTGGATAAAATATGCCTATTCTGATGAAAAACAAAAACTCTCACCTTTTTGAGATCTTCTTTCATCCTTACACTTAAACTTCAACAGTGTTACAGGTTGATAATCCTCAATTTTATCTCCACTTTGAAGTGGGTCACGCTGAATTGGGTCAGTTCAGTTCAATTCAGTCACTCAGTCATGTCCAACTCTTTGTGACCCCATGGCCTCCCTGTCCATCACCAACTCCATTGGGTAGCTTTCTCCTAATAGATCCTGCCATAACTCAAGCATTTATGTACAACTAACTGACTGATAGGAGTCTCCTCTTAACTGTCTAAAGGCAGGAATAGATCTATCTTAGATGTTCAGTTTTATGGAGGCTTGTGTTTAGGAAGGCCCCCTATTTGGTTTAAAACACCATGGTCACCATTTTGAAGTTCTTAACAATTATGAGCAAGGACCCAATATTTTCTTTTATACTGGGATTCACAAGTAGCCAGTCCTACCTTGCTATTGCTGCTGCTGCTGCTAAGTCGCTTCAGTGGTGTCCGACTCTGTGTGACCCCATAGATGGCAGCCCACCAGGCTCCCCCATCCCTGGGATTCTCCAGGCAAGAACACTGGAGTGGGTTGCCATGTCCTTCTCCAGTGCATGAAAGTGAAAAGTGAAAGTGAAGTTGCTCAGTCGTGTCCAACTCTTCGCCACCCCACAGACTGCAGCCCACCAGGCTCCTCCATCCATGGGGTTTTCCAGGCAAGAGTACTGGAGCGGGGTGCCATTGCCTTCTCTGCAATCCTACCTTAGGTTCCTCAAATTTAATATGGCCAAACAGAAGACTTGATTTTTATCTACCAAACCAATTATTTCTCTCTTTATCCTATTTCTAATATCTACACAAAATGTACATAAAATGTAAATCAGGTAAGATCACTCACCTGATTAAAATTCTACTGTTTTTCCATTGCATCTAAAGTGAAAATAAAATTACTTTGTATTACCCTGCATGATTTTTCATTACCCACCTTTCTGCCCTCTTAACTCCTAGCCTTATTTCCTTTCACTCTGCACCAACCATAAAGTCCATCTTTTTATTTAGTAATTATAGCAAACTTGTCTTCGGTTCAGGACATTCTTATTTGCTGCTATGTTGGCATGGAATGTGTACACCTGTTTGTCTCTTCCTTGTTCTTCACATCTCACTTCAAATGATACTCATTCAAAGAGATCATCCACATGACCTTCTAAGTTAGTACCTGGTCCACCACTCACTATCTCAGGATTTTTTTTTCCTTTTTGAAATATTTAGTATATTCTAATTTATCTTGTCCATGTATATACTTATTTATTTTACTACCCTTTCAACATGAGAGCAGAGACCATGTATATGCAAAGTTCGTGGGTCCAGGATGAAATACTGTTTAATGCATTGGAAGTATGGGACTTAGAACAATGCCTATGATATATTAGGTTTTCAATCATTATCATGCATTATTATATGAATTTTTATCATTTGTAGAGAGTTCAACTTGAAAGCATTATAAAAATTATTTTGAAATTTGTTTTTATATGTAAAATTATAGTAGTACTAAAGGACTCTGAAAGTGGCTTTTATTACAAGTAGGTAATGTGTGTTTCTTAATCTTTAGGCCCCTATACTCCAATTTCTACAGAGGATACAATTTTGTGGGTTTTTTTGTTTGTTTGTTTGTCTAAGACCTCATTTGTTTAATAAAGCAGAAAATCAAAAATTAAAATAGCAACCAAAATCACTGATGAAGAGAAGTACTTTCAGAATAACAAAGACTTCCAAAAATTTGTTATTCTATTAAAACAACAAGATCACCGACATATATGTCAAAATCAACTTTTTTAGAACTCAGAAACTTAGCCAAAGGCTTACAAATATCCAAAAAAGTGTTTATTCAAGGAACATACCTGACTCTTGAACAATGAGCCTTGTAATGTTTTAACTTGCCCTGTTGTTCTCATAACCCTTTTTCTAGCAACATGTATTCTTGAACACTGCAAGTTTCACAATAGTGGTTGTGAATAACAGTAACCTCCCTGGAGGCTCAGACAGTAAAGAATCTGCCTGCAGTGTGGGAGACCTGGGTTCGATCCCTGGGTTGGAATATTTCCCTGGAGAAGGAAATGGCAACCATCATTTGTATTCTCACCCAGAGAATCCCATGGAGAGAGGAGTCTGGTGGGATACAGTTCATGGGGTCTCAAAGAGTTGGGCACAATTGAGTGAATATAAATGGAATAGAATAGAACAACCAGTGGAGGGAACAAAACATGATTGACACTACTCCAAACATGCAAAATCCAGAGGTTTTCACTACTTGACTTTTTTTGTGGCAGCTCCTTGGAGCTTTATTTGACATGACTTTTAGAGTTTGATTTATAAGAATAGATGATCCAGAAAATCATTATCAAAAAATAGAAATATCAGTGGAAATCATTTGCACTTGCAACTGCATAAGGCAACGATACCGGTTGGGGCAAATAAGAGGTGACCAACATCCTGAAAAGAAAATGATGTGTAATGAGACGTCTGTAGAGTGATTTTGAAAAAGCTTTGGCATGTACCTGGGAATATAGAAGGACACATCCACTGTGCCCATGGCCAGCAAGGTTCTGTGGAAGCCCAAGTGTCTCAGCAGTGGCTGACTTTGAGGCAGTATGCAAGCAGGAAATGAAGGCTAAGCAGAATTGTAAACTGTCAGAGCACCGAAGTCATGCTATAACACAAATGCACAGAGACAATGGGCGTAGACAGAGATTTGTTACATTAAGGAATTTAAGGAAATTTGTGACCACTCAATAGTAAGATCATTAAGCTAACCAAGTCAAGACTTCAGTCAGCACCTCTGGGAAATAACATGAGCTTTATAGAACTAGACCAGAGCAGTAACTAAACAAATATTAAAAGCAATAAACATAGGAAAAGGATCTCTAATTCCTGAGTTGCCACATTATATTGTCTAAAATGTTCATTTTTTTTGAGCATAAAAATTAGACAAAAATGAAATCCCCAAAGAAACAGGAAAATAAGTATTTTTTCATACCCAGGAAAACTGGTGTAAATTATACACAAGAAAGCAAAAGCAGTCAATAGTAACTGAACTTGAGAAAGTCCAGACATTGGACTTACAAGCAAAGAATTTAAATCAACTATTATAAACATACTCAAAGAACTAAAGGAAATACTCCATAAATAATTAATAGAATAATATGAGCATAATATCTGACAAAATAGAGAATACCAGTAGGTTACAATTATATTAAAAAAAACCAGAATCCTAGAATAAAATTTACAATAAATGAAATGAAAAATCACTTGAAGGCATGATCAACAGATTTATATTTACAGAAGAAACAAGCAGCAAACTTTAAGGTAAATCAGTTGATATTATACAATCCGAAGAACAGAGAGAAAAAAGATTAACGTGAGTAGGGTTGCAGACCTATGGGACACCACTAAGCATATGAACACGTATATAATGCCATCACCAGGAGAGGGAAGAGAGAATACATGAAGAAAGAGTCTCTGAAACCTCCCCAAACATGATGCAAAATATTAATATACACATCTAAGAAGCTCAACGATTCCAAGTAGGGTAAACTAAAAAAGATTTATACCCAAACACATCACAGCTAACCTACCAAAAGTAAAAGAGAGTTGTGAAAGCAATACGATAAAATTATTTACATACAGGTGCTCCTCGGTAAAACTGATGGCTTTCTTGTTCTTGAGTTCCTAAGTCATGTCCAACTCTTTGTGACTCCCCAGATTATAATGAGAAGTTAAAGTTAACAGCTAACTTCTCATTAAAATCTACAGAGGCCAGAATGCAGTGAGGTGACATATTTTAAGTGCTGAGCAGATCTTGTGGGCCCACATGGCCCTTGCTGCCCTCACCTCCACTTGCTCCTCTCAGTCCTCTGCCCGCTCATGCTGACCATGTTCACACTTGCTGTTCCCACCATTCTGACTGCTCTTGTTCTCATGCTCACTGAAGTGCCTCCCCTTGGCCTGTGTTAGCCGCAGCTCCAGCACCTGAAAAACTATCTTTACAAAAACAAAAAAAGGAAAAAATAAATACATTCCTGGGTAAATAAAAATTGAGAGAAATTATATCTAGCAGACCTGCTCTGTGAAAATACTAAAGGATATACTTTAGCCTGAATGAGGATGATAGACAATAACTCAAGTGCACAAATGCAAAAAAGAGACTGGTAAAGGTAACTACATAAGCAAATATGAGTATAGTAAAACTATGTATTTGGTTGCAGGTCTTTTCTTTCCAATCCAATTTAAAAAATTATATAAGATAATAATCATAAGACTGTGTTGTTGAGCTTATAATATGCAATGACATAATTTGTATGATCATTGTACCACAAAGGGGGTGGAAGGGAGTGCATAGAGCTATGGTTGAGAAAATTCTATGTTATTAAAAATGAATTTGTATTAATCAGAAATAATATTTCAAGTTAAGGAATTACTTGAAATCTTCAGGAGAAACACTAAAAAAACCATAAGACAATTAAATGCCACACTAAAAGTTATTTAACAAAAAGAAGGTAGTAAAGGAAGAAATGAAGAAGAAATATATCTAAGTTTTAAAGTAAACAACTAGAAAAATGACAGATGTAAATTCTAATTCATTATGCTTCCCTGGTGGCTCAAACAGTAAAGAACCCACCTGCAATGTAGGAGATCTGGGTTCTATCCCTGGGTTGGAAAGACCCCCTGGAGGAGGGCATGGCAACCCACTCCAGTATTCTTGCTTGGAGAATCCCCATGGATCAAGTAGCCTGGTGGGCTACTGTCTGTCGGGTTTCAAAGAGTTGGACGTGACTGAAGGACTAAGCACAACACACAAAAGGTCTAAACACTCCAATCAAAAGGCAGAGATTGATAGAATGAATGAAAAGCCATGGCCTAACTATATGGTATCTACAATGGACATACATCATATTAAAAAACACGTGTAATTTGAAACATGTAAAAAAAAAAATCCTATGCAACCTTTGTCTTTTTTCTAAAGAGAAATGGAATTGCAGTATTAATGTCAGATTGAAAAAAAAAAAACAACAACAAAAAAGGAAAAACAGCTTAAGGTAAAAATAGTAACTAGAGACAAAGGAAATTTAAAAGTATAGAAGTGTCAATACATGAGAAAGCTTGAAAGAAAGAAAAAGCCACCAGTTTAGAAAGGATGAAGCAAAACTATCTCTGTTCACAGATAGCATGATATAAAAAAAATCCTCAGAAATAAACCAGTAAAGTTTTATGTCTATTAAAGGAGATCAGCAAATTACAAATTACAAGCTCAATTTACAGAAATCCACCATATATCTAGCCACTGAAAGTGAAAGTTTCTCAGTCATGTCTGACTCTTTGTGACTCCATGGATATATAGTCCATGGAATTCTCCAGGCCAGAAAACTGGAGTGGGTAGCTGTTCCCTTCTCCAAGGGATCTTCCCAACCAAGGGATCAAACCGAGGTTTCCTGCATTATAGGCAGATCCTTTACCAGATGAGCAGCTAGGGAAGCATAGGAAGACTGGAGTGGGTAGCCTATCCCTTCCTCAGGGGATCTTTCTGACCCAGGAATTAAACCAGGGTCTCCTGCATTTCAGGTGGATTCTTTACCAGCTGAGCTAATTTATTCATTAGTAATTAATAATGTGAAAAAGTAGTCTAGACAATGGCGTCAAAAATAAAATATTTAGGAATAAACTTACACAAACTTCAATATGTTTACAGTGAAAACATAAGATATTAAGAAGCTGAAGGGAAATAGAGGAGGCTCAGATAAAAGGAAGACACCTTATGTTCATCATATTCTCCAAACTGATCTACTAATTTAATCTAGTACCTATCAAATGCTGGTTAACTTTTTTTTTTTTTTTTTCAGAACAGGTAAGCTGATCTTAAAATTCACGTGGAAATTTGGGTGGACCAAGATAATCAAAATGATATTGAAAAATAACAAATTTGGAGCACTTATACATCTTAACTTCAAAACCTACTCAAAGACATAACAAAATAATGTGGTACTGAAATAAAGATAAATATCCAGATCTATGGTATAGAATTTGGAGTCCACAAATTAACCCTTACCTTTATGTTCAATCAATTTTCAAAAAAAGTAAAAAAGCAATTCCATGAAAAAAGAATAGCATTTTTAGCAAAAGGAAAACTAGCAATCCATATGGGAAAGAATGAAGTTGGACCTGTATTTCACAGCACACACATAAAAGTTGATTAAAATGGATCATATATCTAAATGTAAGATATATAATTATAAAATTTTAAGAAGAAAACAGGAATCAATCTTTGATGCCTTGGATTTAGCTGTTTGGGGATGACATCAAGTGCACAAGCAATCAAAGAAAAGAGAGATAAGCTTTACTCTATTAACATTTTTACACTTTGAAGGACTCCTTTAAGAAAAAAAGTCAACCCTCAGAATGGGAGAAATTATGTGCAAACAATTTATTTTTCCACATATATATTCTACATGCAGATAATGGGTCTACACATAGGATATATCAATATATATTCAAATTTTAAAAATTAAATAATTGAATTAAAGCATGGATAAAGGATTTAAACAAACATTGGTCTAAAGATGGTATAAAAATGGCCAAGAAGCACATTAAAAGAGGCTCAGCATCATTATTCATTAGAGAAATAGAAATTAAAACCAAAATGCCTTTGATTGTGGGCTCTTCTATGATATTAATAGCTAACATTAAAAATACAGTAATTCAAATTCATTTCTTTTTATTGTTGTTCAGTCACTAAGTCATATCCAATTCCTTGTGACCCCATGGACTGCAGCATGCCTAGCCTCCCTGTCCTTTGCCATCTCCCTGAGTTTGCTCAAACTCATGTCCATTGAGTTGGTGATGCCATCCAACCATCTCATCCTCTGTCACCCCCCTTTGCTCCTGTTCTCAATCTTTTCCAGCACCAGATTCTTTTCCAATGAGTTGTCTCTTAGCATCAGGTAACCAAAGTATTGGAGCTTCAGCTTCACCATCAGTCCTTCCAATATGAATATTCAGGACTGATTTCCTTTAGGATTAACTGGTTTGATTTCCTTGCTGTTCAAAGGACTCTCAAGAATCTTCTCCAACACCACAGTATGAAGGCATCAATTCTTCAGTGTTCTGACTTTATGGTTCAACTTGCATACTCATATATGATTACTGGAAAAAATATAGTTTTGACTCTATGGACTTTTGTTGGCAAAGTGATGTTTCTGTTTTTAATACTATGTCTAGGGTTGTCATAGCTTTTCTTCCACAGTGCAAGTGTCTTTTAATTTCATGTCTGCAGTCACCATCTGCAGTGATTTTAGAGCCCAAGAAAATCAAGTCTGTCACTGTTTTCATTTTTTCTACCTCTATTTTCCATGAAGTGATGGAACCAGATCCCACTATCTTAGTCTTTTTGAATGCTGAGTTTTAAGCCAGCTTCTTCACTGTGCCCTTTCACCTTCATAAACAGGATATTTAATTACTAATTTTCTGTCGTAAGGCTGGTATCATCTGCATATCTGATTTTGTTGATATTTCTCCCAGAAATCTTGATTCCAGCTTGTAATTCATCCAGCCTAACATTTCATATGATGTATTCTGCACATAAGTTAAACAAGCAGGGTGACAATATACAGCCTTGACATATTCTTTTCCCAATTTTGAATCAGTCCCTTGCTCCATGTCTGGTCCTCAAACAGCCATTTTGCATTCTTGCATTTGTATTTTTTGGTTTTGGTACCACCTCCTGTACAATGTTATGAACCTCTCTCTATAGTTCTTCTGGCGCTCTGTCTACCAAATCCAATCCCTTGAATCTATTTGTCACTTCCACTGTATAATCATAAGAGATTAGATTTAGGTTATACTTGCATGGCCTAGTGTTTTTCCCAACTTTCTTCAATTTATGTTTGAATTTTGCAAATAGGAAAATTTTATGGCTGAGTAGTATTCCATTTATATATGTACCACAACTTTGTTATATATTCCTCTGTCAATGGACAGCTAGGTTGCTTCCGTATCCTGGTGGTTGTAAATAGTACTGCAGTGAACATTGAGGTACATATGTCTTTTTGAATTATGGTTTCCTCAGAATATATGCCCAGTAGTGGGGTTGCTGGGTCATATAATATTCTTATTCCTAGTTTTTAAAGAATATCCATATTGTTCTGCATAGTGACTGTACAAATTTACATTTCCACCAACAGTGCAAGAGTATTCCTTTTTTCCTCATTCTCTCTAGCATTAATTTTTTATAGATATTTTGATGATGGCCATTCTGTATGGAGTGAGTAGTAACTCATTGTAGCTTTGATTTGCATTTATCCAGTAATGAGTGATGTTTACCTTGTTTTAAGGTGTTTATTTGTTATCTGTATGTCCTCTTTTGAGAAATGTCTGTTTAGGTCCTCTGCCCATTTTTTGATTAGGTTGTTTTTCTGATATTGAGTTCAGGTGAATCAACCTAGAGTATTTTATAAAAAATAAAATAAGTCATAAAAAGAAAAGTAAATATTGTATATTGACATGTGTGTGTGTGTGTGTGTGTCTATGTATGAAAGTGAGAGTCATTTAGTCATGTCTGTCTCTGTGACCCCATGGACTATACAGTCCATGGAATTCTCCAGGGCAGAATACTGGAGTGGGTAGCATTTCCCTTTTCCAGGAGATCTTCCCAACCCAGGGATTGAACCCAGGTCTCCTGCATTGCAAGCGGATTCTTTACCAGCTGAGCCACCAGGGAAGCCCAAGAATACTGGAGTGGGTAGTCTATCCCTTCTCCAACTATCAGGGAAGCCTATATATAGATAGATGATATAGATATAGATAAAGATATAGATATCAGTTCAGTTCAGTCTGACTCTTTGCAACCCCATGAATTGCAGCACACCAGGCCTCCCTGTCCATCACCAACTCCTGGAGTTCACCCAAACTCTTGTCCAACAAGTCAGTGATGCCATCCAGCCATCTCATCCTCTGTCTTCCCCTTTTCCTCCTGCCCCCAATCCCTCCCAGCATCAGCGTCTTTTCCAATGAGTCAACTCTTCGCATGAGGTGGCCAAAGTACTGGAGTTTCAGCTTTAGCATTAGTCCTTCCAAAGAACACCCAGGACTGGTCTCCTTTAGAATGGACAGGTTGGATCTCCTTGCAGCCCAAGGGACTCTCAAGAGTCTTCTCCAGCACCACAGTTCAGAAGCATCCGTTCTTTAGCACTCAGCTTTCTTCACAGTCCAAATCTCACATCCATACATGACCACTGGAAAAACCATAGCCTTGACTAGACGGACCTTTGTTGGCAAAGTAATGTCTCTGCTTTTGAATATGCTGTCTAGGTTGGTCATAACTTTCCTTCCAAGGAGTAAGCGTCTTTGAATTTCATGGCTGCAGTCACCATCTGCAGTGATTTTGGAGCCCCCCAAAAATAAAGTCTGCCACTATTTCCACTGTTTCCCCATCTATTTCCCATGAAGTGATGGGACTGGATGCCATGATCTAAGTTTTCTGAATGTTGAGCTTTAAGCCAACTTTTTCACTCTCCTCTTTCACTTTCATCAAGAGGCTCTTTATCTCCTCTTCACTTCCTGCCATAAGGGTGGTGTCATCTGCATATCTGAGGTTATTGATATTTCTCCTGGCAGTCTTGATTCCAGCTTGTGCTTCTTCCAGCCCAGCGTTTCTCATGATGTACTCTGAGTTTAAGTTAAATAAGCAGGGTGACAATATACAGCCTTGGCGTATTCCTTTTCCTATTTGAAACCAGTCTATTGTTCCATGTCCCATTCCAACTGTTGCTTCCTGACCTGCATATAGGTTTCCCAAGAGGCAGGTCAGGTGGCCCGGTATTCCCATCTCTTTCATAATTTTCCACAGTTTATTGTGATCCATACAGTCGAAGGCTTTGGCATAGTTGATAAAGCAGAAATAGATGTCTTTCTGGAACTCTCTTGCTTTTTCCATAATCCAGCAGATGTTGACAATTTGATCTCTGGTTCCTCTGCCTTTTCTAAAACCAGCTTGAACATCAGGAAGTTCACGGTTCACATATTGCTGAAGCCTGGCTTGGAGAATTTGGAACATTACTTTACTAGCGTGTGAGATGAGTGCAATTGTGCGGTAGTTTGAGCATTCTTTGGCACTGCCTTATATATATATATGGAATCTAGAAAACTGGTACTGATGAACCTATTTGCAGGGCTGGAATAGAGATACAGACATCAAGAACAGACTTCTGAGCACAGAGTGGGAAGGAAAGGGTGGGGCAAATTGAGATGGTTGCCAGATATACACTACCAAAATGTGTAAAATAAATATCTAGTAGGAAGTTGCTATGTAACAGAAGGAGCTCAACCCAATGCTCTGTGGCAACCTAGAGGGTGGGATTGGGGGTGGGTAAGAGGGAGGTTCAAGAGGGAGGAAACTTACATATAAATACTTATGGCTGATTTACATTGTTTTTTGGCAGAAACCAATAAAATATTGTAAAGCAGTTTTCCTCCAATTAAAGATAAACATTAAATAAAGACAGGAACAAGTGTCAAAAATGTAGAATAATAAAATCTTCATATATTGATAGTGGGATTGTTGAATAGTTCAGCCACTTTGGAACACTGGCAGTTCTCAAAAAGTTAATCATAGAGTTACCATATAACTAAGGAATTGTACTCCTAGGCATATATCAAAACTAATTGAAAACAAATATAAAAAATTGTATGTGAATCCTAATAATCTCCAAAAGGTGAAAACAATATATTCATCCATTAACTGATGAGTGGATAAATAAAATGTCTGTTTCCATACAATGGAATATTTTTGACCATAAAAAGGAATGGAATACTGATACATACAGCAACTTGATTAAACATTGAAAACAATATGCAAAGTGAAAGAAAGTAGTCACTAGTATATGATTCCATTTATAAGAAATGCCTAGAATAGGCAATTCCAGTGCAGCATGGTAGATAAGTTGATGGGAGGAGTTGAAATACATAATGACTGATAATGAGCTTGGGATTTATTTTGGAGTGATTATGATGTTCTAAATTTAGATTGTTGGGATGATTGCACAACTCTTAATATACTAAAATCCACTGGTGTGTGTCCTCTAGTTCATTGCTCTTAAACTGGATCACAATTTCTAAAGGTTTGGTGAAAACCAAAGTTCAAAACACTTCTGACTATATAACTGAAGGAAGATTATTCAAATAATTGAATCTGCTTTCATCTGTAAAATACGTTCTAAAATATTTAACTCCTTCTTGATTGTTTGGTTAGCATATATTTAAAATCTGAGTCAAAAGGAACAACAGTACTTTCTAAAATATTAAAATACTGGTAGGTTCAGTATTGGGCTTCCCCAGTGGTGCTAGTGGTAAAGAACTGGCCTGCCAATGCAGTAGGTGTGTAAAAGACGTAGGTTTGATCCCTGGGTTGGGAAGATCTTCTGAAGGAGGGCACAGCAATCCACTCTAGTAGTCTTGCCTGGAGAACCCCGTGGATGGAGAAGCCTGGCGGGCTACAGTCCATAGGGTCTAAAAGAGTCAGACACAACTGAGGTGACAGCACACATTGTTCAGTATCAATTACTAAATTGCAGATTTTAGGCAGCCGCGTGCTAGAGCCAGTTTATACAGGCCTGTAAGAACCATCAAATTTTCAGGAGTATTGTGAATCAATTATTATCCCAGTAGTTGGCAGTTGGCCATGGTGGCAGTATTTATTCTAGAAACAACAATATAGGCTACAAAGAATGTATTGTGCAGAGAATGAGCCATTTAAGTTTATAACATTGATTTTAGTTTCAAAGCAAGGGTTACAAAAATGCAAATATAAACCTGAAACTGGGAAAAATACTTGCAAAATATGTGTTTTATATAGACCTTTAGACACAAAGCTTATTAAAAAAGCAGGCCAATGAAATTGTCTAAAAATTGGTTCATTTTTTACCATATGTAGAATTGACAGCACTTTCATGAATACAAGTTTACATGCATTATAATAAACACTTTCAGACATATCATCACGTGAATCACAAAGAAAACAAAATGATATAAAAAGAAAGAATCTCAGAAAGGAAAAGGGAAAAGAGAGGGAGGCAGAGAGAGAGGAGGAGAAGGAGAAACTAAGGCAGAGAGAGAGAGAGTGGGCAGGGAAAGAAGGAATGAAGAAACAAAGGAAGTAAAGATTATATTTTTGGCATAGATTTTTAAAATTTGCTCCTTTATTACAGTTAAGGAAATTATGACCCAGAAGTATTAAGTAATCTGCCCAATAATCTCTGAACTTGCTGCCTCCTTGAATCCTTACTATAAAAGCCTACATTTAAAGTGATAGTGAAATAGTTTTTCTTTTGAATTTCGAAATCAGTGCTTATTATATTTGTATACCTGGATTGAAGACCAAGATATGTTGAAAATTTGTAGATAGTCTGGAATGAAATCTTGGAACTGTGTCTGAATGGTATTATTCTTAACATCCATCTCTCATATCCTCTACAGAGTGGCCCTGAAATATTTGGCTTGGTGCATTGCTTATACAGAAAGTTATAATTTTATGATTAGTAGAAATACTCAGTTGAAGAGTAGGTGATAACACATTTTTCCTTTTTTATTTCTTTAATTTTGAACATAATTTCCCAGTTTAAGTTTAAAATCTAAGTTTTGAACAAATTAAACTCAGAATGGAATTTTCATCAAAAAGCTAATAAAATACATTGTCATCTTTGAATAGAGTTTAGGTTGAAATGTTCTAACTTTGAGAAGATTTCCAAATTGGCTTTTCAGCTGAGAAGTTTTTCTAAAACAGGACAGGACTGCAAAGACATTATCAACTGCAAATTCAGTCTCGATATACCTCATCTATTTTGTTCTTCACTAGCCATAGGAAATGATGGCCAAAGCGAATTCTAGGCACTTTTCTTAGTCTTTGAAAATTCCCATACTACTCCTGATTAAAATGTATAAGAAGGGGTTCTATTTTCTCTTTCAAATTTTAATGAAAAAAATTAGTAGCAGTCAGTACATAAGAGGTACAGGTATTGAAAAGACACGTTTAATATTCTGTATGATTTTGTTTGCCCATTTTACGATTATTACTATAATAAGCCCAAAGCATAAAGTATTTGTCTATTCTGAAAAAAATGGAATAATTTAAATAATCAGCTGCCCGGAGCCGGTGAGGCATTCCACTCGTGACAAAGGTCATGAGGAAGGAGACTCGGCATACGCAAAGGCGGGATCGAGCCTCAGGAATCCCTCTGGATATTCTCGAGCATCTACCCCCAAAAAAACCAGAGTCTGCCTACTTTATTGCTTTGTGCTCTCACCTCTGACTTTACTGGGGGCTGTCCCCCACCACCATCTCGCTCTCTCTGTCAAAGAGTTAACTTACAGCTCCAATTAATAAAAGTTCCTGGGCAATTAGGAGTGTTTAAATCCAAACCCCTCAGATGGCTCTCTAACTCGCCTGACAAGTTTACCCAGACTCCTACAGCTATGCATACGATTGTTTACAGTCTCCCAGCCTCCAGAGGCATGGGAAGCTTAAGATATTCAAATAGCTTAGAGCCTCTCAGAGAGTTAGAAACTGTCAGAATAAAACTAGTAAAAGATTTCATTGATGACCCAATGTTTGTTGCCAAGTTTCCACATGCCCTGAATTGTATCCTTGAATATGTATTAATTAATAGTTGGTATGTAGAAAAAATAAGTAGTGGCCTTGGTGTTAGTAACTTTAGACCCTTAAGGTAATAAATTCTTTCCTTTGTTGTAAACCCATTACACATCCGCCCTATAGGAATGCAATTTTATCTTCGGAAGATGGCGCCAAACCTTAAAATAATTACTCTTAGGGAAAATAAGTCTTTGTTGATAAGTCCTTGTCAAGAGTCATAAAATGTTAATAGGCCTTCTGGCCAGAAGATGATGTAAATCACCTAAACCATTTGTATACGATAAATTTGCAGGAAAGAAACCCTGGTTTTTGATAAGAATCAAAGACTGCTGACTTCGCATCCCCTATTATCCTCTATGTGTAACTTAGGGTATAAAAGCCCCTGTTGAAAATAAAGCTATGGGCCTTGCTCACCAGAGCTTGGTCTCCCCGTGTCATTCTTTCTTTTCACATTCTGGCTGAAGTCTCCATCTGGAGCGCGAAGGTCCTCTGCGATCATTTATTTGTCTGGGCTTCTAAGACCCACTCGAGAAGGTGTCTAAGGTGAGGCACCTTCCGCTATTCGAGAGGGCGCCTGCGGTCTCCTTGGTCAGAGCTAACCTGGTGTTACAGGTTAGATTGATTTTCTGAGTAAACCAAGCTACTCAGCCTCTTTTCTCCACTGAATTTTCCTACTGAGCTATCCTCATTCTATTTCTCTTTATATCTCTAATTAACATTTGAATAGGTCACCTAAGCCGTCTCTCCTTCGAATACCCTGGATCAGCCGGGGCTGGTCCTCGGCAATTAGCCACTTATCTTCTAAATTTTAGTACAAACCTAATCTATTTAAACTTTTTTAGTTATCACAAAATGCATTATGAAAAAAGTTATCTTGCTTTTTAAAATCTCCTTTAAAATGTTTGACAATATATATTCCACATAATTGCTATCACTGTCTTCTTTTCACTTTCCTTGGTACTACCAAATTGGAATAATTATGATAGTATTTATCAGCAAAAATGGAAGATGATACCAGTATAAGTGGTATCTACAAAGAACGTAGGACATGATATTGGTACCCTGCAGTCGATAAGCTATTGGTTATATGTACCTCCTCATTTTAAAGATAGGATAGATAAGATGATATATCTAAAAGTGTTTGATATAGTCAAATGGGACGCTGAATGTGATACACTTAGTACATAATAAACATTCTATAGCTGCCAATTGTTATCATTGCTATTTATATTGCTGCATAAAAAAAATAAAGCAGTAAAATCAGCAATGTCCTGGATCTTTATCACAACATGAACTCATAATTACTGTCCTCAGAAACCCCATATTCCCCAGATTTGATCTTTTTGGTTAAAGGACCCATACGTCTTGATGCCAACCTATACTTTACAATGAGTAATTTTTCAGTCATTTCTGATTATGCAGATGCTTTTGGAAGAATATTAGTACCAAGTGGCTTTTACAAGGAATAATTTTGGTCAGTGTTATCAGTATGTATATATATATATACAAAATCTATATATAAAATATATAGATTTTATATAATCTTCTATATAAAATCTATAATATCTATATTCTGTGTAATTTATGAAAATTAACAATTTTATCCAAAACTTTTTAGCATTTATTTTGGCTGAACTAAAGGTACTTCTAAAATTGTGTGTATGTAACATCAATGAAGGAGTCACATAATATTTTGATAGGAAATAAATAATTCTGGAAACTAGGTACACAAATAAGTTATTGATACTTTCATCACCCAGGGTTTTTTGTTTGTTTTATTTTTCTCAAGTTTACTTTCTTATATACACAAAAAAAATCTTACCAATCTGGATTTATTTGGTACTTATTATTTTTTCAGTTTCCATATAGAAACTAAGAAAATATTACATAAGATCAAATTTTCAAAGTATTCAACTCATATAGATCCAGTTGAAATAAATAATCACAATCTTTATAATCATTTTTACAATGACCATAATGCATAATTATAATTTTGCTCTAACACATCTACTTTTCTTTGCTGCATATGTTTTTCTTACTCTGGTCTTATGCTTCAGGATGGTACTTCATTTCTGATACTTTCTCTAGTGGTCTTTCACCTTTTCATGTCTGTTTTTCTGCCCAAAGGCATGGATTAAAAACTTAGAGCAAATTATCTATGCAAAATGCATTTACATCATTAAACTTTTAAATTATGAATTTTTGACATACACAAGACTTCACTGGTTTAATTATAACATAGGTCACTTTAAGCTTACGAGAAAATCAGACTCTAAGTGACAAAATGTCAAGAGTCTGCTAGCTCTTTTAAAAAGACACATACAACTAGGTTCATCTGTGTTAAATCCTCTAGGCAAGGACTTTGTTGTTGTTGCTGAATGACACTTGCCCAGTCAGAAATGAAATTGTACCAGAAAGATCAGAATAAAGCAACAGGAGATCATTGACCTAGAACTTGGCTCATATTCCAAAGCCTGGGGTTATTCACGAGAAGGAGTTGGTCACCATGTGGTGCTATTGTAACACAGCAGGCCTGGGCCTTTTTGCAAAATGAACAATAACATTATGCTCATGGAAAACATCGGTAGAACTATGAAATCTTTTAAAAATACATCTGCGTTAGCAAAGGAACTGGAGGAGGAAATGGCAACCCACTCCAGTATTCTTGTCTGAAAAATTCCACAGAAAGAGAAGCCTGGCAGGCTATAGTCCATGGGGACTCAAAGAGTCAGACACGACTAAGTAACTGAGCAAACCATAGCAAAGGCAATAAAACAAATCAATGGAAATAATATCAATGAGCAATTTAATATTCAAATCTAAAATTTCTCAGATTTAAGATTTAACTTGATAGCATATTTTAAAATTTCAATAGGTAAAAATCTCTGATCTTGAACACACTTTTGCATCATCTTCTCTACTTTCTCTCTCTCTCTCTTTCACACACACACACACACACACACAACATATGTAGATACACCTACACAGCAAGTGAATTGCTGGAATATACTGTCTTGCTAAAATTTTGCAGGACAGATTCACGAGAGCCCCATGAACTATGTGGATGAATATAACAATAGAAATGAGAGTGCATACGTAATAAACTGCAGATGCAAGTAAAATACGAATTACCTCTATTAGGAGACTGAACACAAAGTCTACTAGTAGACAGATAAAACTGTTCTTGACAATTTAGATACTACTTTTCAGGAATGTGTAGTCTGCTTCCTGCCCCAAGTGACTTTATGGTCTAATCTAGTAATCAGTTCAGTTCAGTCTCTCAGTCATGTCCGACTCTTTGTGACCCCATGAATCACAGCAGGCCAGGCCTCCCTGTCCATCACCAACTCCCGGAGTTCACTCAGACTCACGTCCATCGAGTCAGTGATGCCATCCAGCCATCTCATCCTCTGCCGTCTCCTTCTCCTCCTGATCCCAATCCCTCCCAGCATCAGACTCTTTTCCAATGAGCCAACTCTTCTCATGAGGTGACCAAAGTACTGGAGTTTCAGCTTTAGCATCATTCCTTCCAAAGAAATCCCAGGGTTGATCTCCTTCAGAATGGACTGGTTGGATCTCCTTGCAGTCCAAAGGACTCTCAGAAGTCTTCTCCAACACCACAGTTCCAAAGCATCAATTCTTCAGCTCTCAGCCTTCTTCACAGTCCAACTCTCACATCCATACATGACCACAGGAAAAACCATAGCCTTGACTAGATGGACCTTTGTTGGCAAAGTAATGTCTCTGCTTTTGAATATGCTATCTAGATTGGTCATAACTTTCCTTCCAAGGAGTAAGCGTCTTTTAATTTCATGGCTGCAGTCACCATCTGCAGTGATTTTGGAGCCCCGAAAAATAAAGTCTGACACTGTTTCCACTGTTTCCCGATAATCAAACAATTTTTTGTATTATCAAAAGAAAGCTTGAATTGTTAGACTAAAACAACTTAGTACCAAGTAAAATCTAGTGACTATAATTTAAAATTTCTGTTATATTATTGTAAAAGCCAATTTTTAAAAGCTTTCAAAATCTTCTTTAATTTCCTAAAGACTAAGATTTTTTACATATGCTGACAGAAATTAAACATCACTGAATATGTGCCATTTTTTTTTAAGGTAAAGAAAACAAATACTTTTGTGTTCTTGGCTACTGTTTTGTAACTTGAGGGCAAAATTGCCAGAAATAACACAAAGAAACAGACACATAAAATATTTTATATTCAGGCTCATTTGAACATCCTGACCATTTTTTCTTCTTTAAGTATATCCAATTTCTTTTGATAGTAATTCTTGCTTACTTATGCAAAACAGGAAATCATTTTGTATATGCCAGTTTTCACATTTAATAAACACAGGTGTGTATCATTAGAATTCAGCATTTGATTGCACTGAAAATAAAATAGCCGCACAACTGTAGAGCAAGGCAAAGGTGTAGAGAAAAATCATGGGATGAATTTTGGAGAGAAAACATGGAATGAACATATGAAAAGAAGCCAGATGATCTTTCACAGTCGTTTCTGCATCTCTGAGTCCATGGTAGAGGATATATTGTATAACAATTTAAACAAAACTTAAATTGTTTTAAAGAAGAGAGATATTAAGATGATACTTGCAAGGGGAAAATAATGGCCCTGTAGAAGAGTACCTGACATTTATACTTTTTATATAATCCAGAGATTGAAGATGGTTTTCCTTCAAATGCAGGCAAGTCATTCAGACTGAATTAATGAAAAGTATAAAATAAGGTATGGATGTGAATCATAAAAGTAGACTTAGCTTCTCTGTCAAAACGGCCTTTCTTCTCTTTCTGTTATCGGTGCAATAGTTTCCAGTAGGAAGGGAGAGAAAAGACAGGAAAGGCTTTCCTCCTCCTGGCTGCTGGAGTGGGAAATGTGAGTGGCTCTTTAAATACAGTGAGATTATGCATCTAGGGTGTTTTAAGCTAATTAGAAAATTAAACAGAAAAATAAATACAAATGTTCTTACATTGTGTTATATTATATCATATTTGATTGTCATTTGCTTGATCTTTGTAAAAACCACCAGAAAGAGAGTTATTTTCTAGGTATAAATAAAATTTATTAATTGCAGCTCCTTCTCCACCAAATGATATTAAGCCAATGCATTTTCAGTTAAGCAAGAGAGTGGAAATGCAGATAAGTGAGTCAATGTCCTACCAAAGTTAGGGCTGAGGGTCCACAGCAGAGATGCAACAACTTCCCCAAACTACTGGGAAAACATTTCCAATGTCTTCCCAAGACTGTGCGTGTGTGTGTGTGCATGCCTTTTGAAAATGGAAATACCTCTGTCACTGAAAGGAAAACACTGAAAAATATTGATTATGTCTAAGTGTTAGTTGATCAGTTATGTCTGATCCTTTGCATCCACATGGACCATAGCCTGCCAGGCTCCTCTGCCCATGGAATCCTCCAGACAAGAATACTGGAGTGAGTAGCTGTTCCCTTCCCCAGGGAATCTTCTTGACCCAGGGACTGAACCTGCATCTCTTATATCTCCTGCATTGACAGGTTACTGTCTTAGCCACCAGGGAAGCCCAAATAAGAATGATTCATCAAGGATCGTCAGGGTTACCATGAATGGATACATACAATATGCACTGTGTATATGCAGGGTTACTCTGGATTTTTTTTTTTTAGTAAACAACATGCACACGTGATGCTGTGCTGAGTCCTTTGGGACGGGATAGCAAATGACAGAATAAGATCTAAGTGCTAGTTCATTCCCTGCTTTAATGGTTATAATATTTGATATAGATTACCATTCAAGACGTTTCTCTGCCTACCACTTGACTCTATGCAAAATCCAAGCCAATGTGCTATAATGATTTCCAGTGTTAGAGGAACCCTAGACTTTGAGATATATTTTTAAATCCTTGTTCCTCATTTACAAACTCACAGATATTGAACACACCACTTAAGCTCTGTGTCTTCTTATCTTAAATAAGACAGTAATACTTAATTAACTGGCAGAGTTTCTCTGAGAATCAGTTCATATTTTATGTGATTACTTAAGAAACCATAGTTTTCAATAAATGTTAATTCCAATGGAATCTCACTTTGAAAATCTTAAATTCTATATCATTTAGCAAATATTAAATAAATGCTAAATTTTCTCATTACTCCTATTGCTCAGTGAGACAAGAATCCAAGCAAAGTATTCCTGACCTAAGGTTAGAATTCCTTTATATAGTCAATCCAATTGGGTTAAATCAGACTGTCTTGAGATCCTCAACAAATTAAACAAAAACTAATGGAAGCTTAGATTTTTCAATTCAAAATAAGTATTCCTCTCTTAAACCATCAGATAGTTTCTAGTTATTTAACAGATTGAAAAGATTCCCTCTACTACATGGATAATGTGAATAGACAAAAATCACGCTAACTTTAATATCTATTATATGGCAATATATAATTAATCTTTTAATGAGAAAGTTTCAAAACCCAAACTCATTTTCCCAATTATCATAAATATATGAAAGACCTAAAACCATGCTTATATTTTCAAGAGAATGATTTATTGATTTTTACACATATTTTATAAACGTGTATACATATGTGTATGTGTATATATATAAAGTTTACAAAACCATTCAACATGAAGCCATTACTTTCCTAAAATCATGAGAATCTAAACTGTTTTGAAAGCTGATACCATGTAATGATAATCGTGTGAGCTTCAGTTGTATGAGTTTTATAGTAAAATAAATAAAGGCTATTGATGTCTGTTGATGTAGGATTTTATGTGTCTATCTGGAACACTAAATTCCCACTTGAAGATACACAAAATGAAACAACATATCAAAAAAGAGCATTTATGGAAATACTTTTAAGGTATTGTATCATTTTTGAGGAATAGAATTTTCTAACTGGTAAATCTATGCCCTTGCCAAATAAAGTTGCATTTGAAATACAGCACTGTCAGATGCTTTATTTGAGAAGAAACAGAAGATGAATGTTGCATAATGTTATGAAACCTTTGCTATAACATGGAAGTGGTCTTTCTCTCAGATAGATAGACAGACAGACGGACTTAGTATTTGTTTTATTGAAAGTGAAAGTGGAAGTTTCTCGTCGTGTCTGACTCTTTGTGACCCCATGGACTATATTCCATGGAGTTCTCTAGGCCAGAATACTGGAGTGGATAGCCTTTCCCTTCTCCAGGGTATCCTCTCAACCCAGGGATTGAACCCAGATCTCCTGCATTGCAGGCAGATTCTTTACCACATTCTGAACCGCAAGGGAAACCTAAGAATACTTGAGTGGATAGTCTAACCCTTCTCCAGCGGATCTTTCTGACCCAGGAATCCAACAAGGATTTGTTCAGTTCAGTTCAGTCGCTCAGTCATGTCTGACTCTTTGCAACACCATGAATTGCAGCACACCAAGCCTCCCTGTCCATCACCAACTCCCAGAATTTACCCAAACTCATGTCCATCGAGTCGGTGATGACATCCAGACATCTCATCCTTTCTCCTCACCTTCACCTCCCGCCCCCAATAGTCCCAGCATCAGGGTCTTTCCCAATGAGTCAACTCTTCACATGAGGTGGCCAAAGTATTGGAGTTTCAGTATCAGCATCAGTCCTTCCAATGAACACACAGGACTGATCTCCTTCAGGATGGACTGGTTGGAACTCCTTGCAGTCTAAGGGACTCTCAAGAGTCTTCTCCAACACCACAGTTCAAAAGCATCAATCCTTCAGAGCTCAGCCTTCTTCACAGTCCAACTCTCACATCCATACATGACCACAGGAAAAATCATATCCTAGACTAGACAGACCTTGTTGGCAAAGTAATGTCTCTGCTTTTTAACATGTTATCTAGGTTGGTCATAACTTTCCTTCCAAGGAGTAAGCGTCTTTTAATTTCATGGCTGCAATCACCATCTGCATATATTTTGGAGCCCCACAAAATAAAATCTAACACTGTTTCCACTGTTACCCCATCTATTTCCTATGAAGTGATGGGACCAGATACCATGATCTTAGTTTTCTGAATGTTGAGCTTTAGGCCAACTTTTTCACTCTCCTATTTCACTTTTATCAAGAGGTTTTTTAGTTCCTCTTCACTTTCTGCCATAAGGGTGGTGTCATCTGCATGTCTGAGGCTATTGATATTTCTCCTGGCAATCTTGATTCCAGTTTATGCTTCTTCCGCCCAGCATTTCTCATGATGTACTCTGCATATAAGTTCTGTTAGTTGATTTCAATTCTATATCTCCTCCTTCAGTTCAGTTTAGTTCAGTTGCTCTGTTGTGTCCAACTCTTTGCGACCCCATGAATTGCAGCATGCCAGGCCTCCCTGTCCATCACCAACTCCCGGAGTTCACTGAGACTCACGTCCATTGAGTCAGTGATGCCATCCAGCCATCTCATCCTCTGACGTCCCCTTCTCCTCCAGCACCCAGTCCATCCCAGCATGAGAGTCTTTTCCAATGAGTCAACTCTTCGCATGAGGTGGTCAAAGTACTGGAGTTTCAGCTTTAGCATCATTTCTTCCAAAGAAATCCCAGGGCTGATCTTCTTCAGAATGGACTGGTTGGATCTCCTTGCAGTCCAAAGGACTCTCAAGTGTCCTCCAACACCACAGTTCAAAAGCATCAATTCTTTGGCGCTCAGCTTTCTTCACAGTCCAACTCTCACATCCATACATGACCACTGGAAAAACCATAGCCTTGACTAGATGGACCTTAGTTGGAAAGTAATGTCTCTACCTTTGAATATGCTATATAGGTTGGTCATAACTTTCTTTCCAAGGAGTAAGCGTCTTTTAATTTGATGGCTGCAGTCACCATCTGCAGTGATTTTGGAGCCCCCAAAAATAAAGTCTGCCACTGTTTCCACTGTTTCCCCATCTATTTCCCATAAAGTGATGGGACCAGATGCCATGATCTTAGTTTTCTGAATGTTGAGCTTTAAGCCAACTTTTTCACTCTCCTCTTTCACTTTCATCAAGAGGCTTTTGAGTTCCTCTTCACTTTCTGCCATAAGGGTGGTGTCATCTGCATATCTGAGGTTATTGATATTTCTCCCGGCAATCTTGATTCCAGCTTGTGCTTCTTCCAGCCCAGTGTTTCTCATGATGTACTCTGCATATAAGTTAAATAAGCAGGGTGACAATATACAGCCTTGACGTACTCCTTTTCCTATTTTGAGCCAATCTGTTGTTCCATGTCCAGTTCTAACTGTTGCTTCCTGATTTGCATATAGGTTTCTCAAGAGGCAGGTCAGGTGTTCTGGTATTCCTATCTCTTTAGGAATTTTCCACAGTTTATTGTGATCCACACAGTCAAAGGCTTTGGCATATAAAGCAGAAATAGATGCTTTTCTGGAACTCCATTGCCTTTTCCATGATCCAGCAGATGTTGGCAATTTGATCTCTGGTTCTTCTGCCTTTTCTAAAACCAGCTTGAACATCTGGAAGTTCATGGTTCACATATTGCTGAAGCCTGGCTTGGAGAATTTTGAGCATTACTTTACTAGCCTGTGAGATGAGTGCAATTGTGTGGTAGTTTGAACATTCTTTGGCATTGCCTTTCTTTGGGATTGGAATAAAAACTGACCTTTTCCAGTCCTGTGGCCACTGCTGAGTTTTCCAAATTTGCTGGCATATTGAGTGCAGCACTTTCACAGCATCATCTTTCAGGATTTGAAATAGCTCCACTGGAATTCCATCACCTGCATTAGCTTTGTTCATAGTGATGCTTTCTAAGGCCCACTTGACTTCACATTCCAGGATGTCTGGCTCTAGGTCAGTGATCACACCATCGTGATTATCTGGGTCATGAAGATCTTTTTTTGTACAGTTCTTCTGTGTATTCCTGCCACCTCTTCTTAATATCTTCTGCTTCTGTTTGGTCCATACCATTTCTGTCCTTTATTGAGCTGATCTTTGCATGAAATGTTCCCTTGGTACCTCTAATTTTCTTGAAGAGATCGCTAGTCTTTCCCACTCTATTGTTTTCCTCTATTTCTTTGCATTGATCCCTGAGGAAGGCTTTCTTATCTCTCCTTGCTAGTCTTTGGAACTCTGCATTCAAATGCTTATATCTTTCCTTTTCTCCTTTGCTTTTCTCTTCTCTTCTTTTCACAGCTATTTGTAAGGCCTCCTCAGACAGCCATTTTGCTTTTTTGCATTTCTTTTCCATGGGGTTGGTCTTGATACCTGTCTCCTGTACAATGTCATGAACCTCACTTCATAGCTCATCAGGCACTCTATCTATCAGATCTAGGCCCTTAAATCTATTTCTCACTTCCATTGTATAATCATAAGGGATTTCCTGAATGGTCTAGTGGTTTTCCCTACTTTCTTCAATTTAAGTCTGAATTTGGCATTAAGGAGTTCATGGTCTGAGCCACAGTCAGCTCCTGGTCTTGTTTTTGTTGACTGTATAGAGCTTCTCCATCTTTGGCTGCAAAGAATATAATCAATCTGATTTTGGTGTTGACCATCTGGTGATGTCCATGTGTAGAGTCTTCTCTTGTGTTGTTGGAAGAGGGTGTTTGCTATGACCAGTGCATTTTCTTGGCAAAACTCTATTAGTCTTGCCCTGCTTCATTCCATATTTCAAGACCAAATTTGCCTGTTACTCCAGGTGTTTCTTGACTTCCTACTTGTGGATTCCAGTCCCCCATAATGAAAAGGATATCTTTTTTGGGTGTTAGTTCTAAAAGGTCTTGTAGGTCTTCATAGAACCGTCCAATTTCAGCTTCTTCAGTGTTACTGGTTGGCGCATAGACTTGGATTACTGTGATATTGAATGGCTTGCCTTGGAAATGAACAGAGATCATTCTGTCGTTTTTGAGATTGTATCCAAGTACTGCGTTTCGGACTCTTTTGTTGACCATAATGGCTATTCCATTTCTTCTGAGGGATTCCTGCCCGCAGTAGTAGATATAATGGTTATCTGAGTTAAATTCACCCATTGCAGTCCATTTCAGTTCACTGATTCCTAGAATGTCGACATTTTTTCTTGCCATCTCTTGTTTGACCACTTCCAATTTGCCTTGATTCATGGACCTGACATTCCAGGTTCCTATGCAATATTGCTCTTTACAGCATTGGACCTTGCTTCTATCACCAGTCACATCCACAACTGGGTATTGTTTTTGCTTTGGCTCCATCCCTTCATTCTTTCTGGAGTTATTTCTCCACTGATATCCAGTAGCATATTGGGCACCTACTGACCTGGGGAGTTCCTCTTTCAGTATCATATCATTTTTGCCTTTGGACTTCCCTGGTAGCTCAATGGTGAAAAATCTGCCTGCAGTGCACAAGTTGCAGGAAATGCAGTTTCCATCCCTGGGTGGGGAAGATTCCCTGGAGGAGGGCATGGCAAGTCACTTCAGTACTTTTGCTGGAGAATTTCCATAGACAGAGGAGCCTGAGGGGCTTAAGTGCCTTGGGTTGCAAAGAGTTGGCACAACTGAAGTGACTTAGTACACACGCACACACATGCACATGCTCTTGGAACACAAAGAGGAGAGAATGTGCCTCTGTTCCTTCCTGCCTCTACTTGAGGTAGTAAAGTCAGTGACGGCTTAATATTTTATTAAAACTAGACTTGAATATAAAATCTGTCAAAAAGGATTTATTAAATATGTCTTGAGATATATTCCTTAGCAAGTGTTTTTTTAAATATCTATCACTGGGTAGAACATGTTCTAGCCAATGGGGATATTGCACTAGGAAAAGCACAAAAGCACCATCCTTAATAGATAATACCATTGAGTGAGAACAGAAACAGAAGCATAACACTGTCTAACATTTAACTGGTGCTAAGGATTGAAAAAATAAGGCAAGAGCCAGGGATATTAAAGACTTTCAGCTTAGGAAAATCCCATGGATGGAGGAGCCTGGTAGGCTGCAGTCCATGGGGTCGCTAAGAGTCAGACACGACTGAGCGACTTCACTTTCACTTTTCACTTTAATGCACTGGAGAAGGAAATGGCAACTGGCTCCAGTGTTCTTGCCTGGAGAATCCCAGGGCTGGGGGAGCCTGGTGGGTTGCTGTTTATGAGGTCGCACAGAGTCGGACACGACTGAAGTGACTTAGCAGCAGCAGCAGCTTAGGAGAAGTGTCCATTTTTATAGAGTCTCCAGTGAAGACCTCTTTATGTGAACATTTTAGTAGAAGCCTGAAGGAAGCAGGAGACTAAGCCCTGAAGTCTTTAGCGGGGGAGCATGTTCTAAAAGGTGTTAGAACTCTTAAAGATGTCTGAAAATGGAAACATACTTGCCACTGCTAAGGACACTTTGACGCCAATATGGCTGCAACATAATAAGTGAGGAAACTCCTGGGAGAAGAAGTCAAGGAGGCAGGAGGGAGCCAGTTCATCTAGGGATGTATAACTTACGCTAAGTTCTTGAATTTTTCACTAAGCAAGTTTAAAAATACTGGAATGTTTAAGCCGTGGAGTGATATCACATAGCTTAACTCGTAAAGGAACCATTGTATTTACACAGATGGAGTTCTCTAGAGTATAAGACTATTTTAAGTTTTACCCTGGGGTTGAGTTGGACATTCATGTGATGAGAAATGATCAAATTTTGACTATAATATGGATATAGAAGGAGCAAAATGTGTTAATGGAGTGAATGTGGAGCGGGAAGAAAAATAAAATGTCATCAAGGGAAAGTGTTAGTCCCTCAGTGGTCACTGTTTGCGACCCCATGGACTATAGCCCATTAGGTTCCTCTGTCCCTGGAATTCTCCAGGCAAGAATACTGCAGTAGGTTGCCATTCCCTTCTGCAGGGGATCTTCTGCACCCAGGTTTCCAACCTGAGTCTCCTGCAGATGGAGTCTTTACCACCTGAGCCATCAGGGAAACTCAAAAGTGTAGTCAAGGATGATCTTAATCTGCGTGAATAAGTAAAAGAATGGAGATGATATTTGCAGATCTTTTCAGAAATATTTAATTGGGTATAAAATAGTAAAATTAAGGAGTAATACTAAAGCTGAAGATTTGGGGTTATCAGAATAATACAGCTATTTAAAGCCATAGGATTAGATGTGTTAACCTTGGGAAGTAGAAAGCTAAGAAAATGCCAACTCTCAAATTGATTTCCAGAGCTCACAAACGTTCAGACCTCATTATAATAAAGACCAAGCAAAGAAATTTTAGAAAAGGCAACCTATAAGGCAAGAAAAATAAATCAAAATAATGTGTTATCTTGTAAGTCAAGTTGAACAAAGTATTTTAGGAAGGAGGGAATAGTTCACCCATGTCAAATGTCCTATTGACCAAATCAGAAGAGGTCTAAGACTTGAGCATTTT
Organism: Bos indicus x Bos taurus; assembly: GCF_003369695.1. NCBI lineage: Eukaryota > Metazoa > Chordata > Mammalia > Artiodactyla > Bovidae > Bos > Bos indicus x Bos taurus. Next base: position 102,223,614 of record NC_040079.1, on the reverse strand, counting down.
ATTTGGCAAAATAGAACTATTTGCTTTGACCAGTATCTATTCCAATAGTGGAGATGAAAGCTTAATTAGAGGAGAATGAAAAAAATATAAGAATGCAGTTCTTCTGGGCCAAGATAGTGGCAGTAATATAGTATGTGAACATCATGAATCCTTCTGGAGGCAGAACCTAACAATCTTAAATAATTTCAAGGATAACATCTTCAAAAAGTAGAGAGACCAATTAGGCAAAAATTCAGATACTTCAGGTGAAAGAAATTTTGGTGGTTAGAATATTAATGGTAACAAAAATATGATTGTTGTTGTTATTCAGTTCCAGTCAAATCATATCTGACTCTTTGAAACCCTGGGGGCTGCAGCATGCCAGGCTTCTGTGTCCTTCACTATCTCCCAGAGTTGGTTCAAATTCATGTCCATTGAGTCAGTGATGCCATCTAATCACGTCATCCTCTGTCACTCTCCTTTGCCTTCAATCTTTCCCAGCATCAGGATCTTTTCCAATAAGTCAGCTCTTCACATCAGGTGATCAAAGTACTGGATATGATAAGAAATGTTTTGATCTTGGTATATATTTTAAGAGAACTTAACAATATTTCCTGAAATATTGGATGTGGGGTTTGATAGGAAGATGTGGTAAAATGGCTCTGAATTTTTGAATGGAGAATCTAGGATAAAACAATTGCCTTAATTGAAATAACTGATTTTTTTCTTAATAGCAAGTTAAGCCATGGCACTAGCTGCTTAAAATCTTTCAATTTCTCAGTACTTTCCCCAATTAAGTTAAAATCAACCTTAAGTACTTATTATGGTATATATCATCATACTGTATTATCTAACCTCCTAACCAATAATATTAATAGCTTAAAATTCTTATCTGAGAATTAATTTATGTAACCATACTGTGCTATGCTTATAATTATCATATGTTATCCTTTTCTATTTACATATGGTTTTCTGTATAAAATAATTTTAAGCCACCAAAATGAAAATAAGTCCCAGGACTTACCAGTAGTCTACGTATATACATAGAAGATGTCTACATACATCGTTTTTAATTAAACTTGCTATTTTGTATTGGAGTGTAGCTGGTTAACATTGTTGTGATGGTTTCAGGTGAACAGCAAAGGGACTTAGCCATACATATACATGTATCCACTCTCCCTCAAACTCCCCTCCCATCCAGGCTGCCACATAACATGAGCTATACAATAGGTTCTTGTACTATACTGTCGGTCCTTGTTGGTTGCACATCTTTTCCATAAGTAAAGGAAACAAGATAACAGAAATTTTGCTAACAAAAGGATAAGTGAGTGAAAGTCACTCAGTCGTGTCCAACACTTTGAGACCTCAGGAACTATACAGTCCATGAAATTATGTAGGCCAGATTACCGGAGTGGGTAGCCTTTCCCTTCTCAGGAAAAGGATACTGTGGAAATAGTTTAATTTCTGAGTGTTCTGGAAATATGAGGATGTCTCTCTGGACATCAAATGATAGATAAGAGACTGGTTAGATTCTCAGGAGTATGTTTGTGCTCAGTCGTGTCTGACTCTTTGGAGCCCCATGGACCGAAGCCTGCTAGGCTCCTCTGTCCATGGAATTTTCCAACCAAGAACACAGGAGTGGCTTGTCATGTCCTACTCCTGGTGATCTTTCCAATGTAGGAATTGAACCTGTGTCTCTTGTGTTTCCTGCACTGGCAGATGAATTCTTTACCTTATGCCACCTGGGAAGCCCTCTCAGGGGTTTGATCAGTATATATATAAGCAGTTTTATACTAATATGTATTATTGATCAGTATATAATTTTTATGACTAAAATTTTGTTTCAGAGTTTAGATTTTACTTGGCATACAAGATAAATGGTAAACTAAAATGATAATGATGTTTCTTCAGTGTTATGAGTAACTTACTGATAACAGAAACAGTAGCAATGTTGAAGACTTCGATGGCAAATGGCATGAACTAATAGAGATTTAAGAAATATTTCTATAAGGAATCTAAACCATTTGCACTTTTTGGAACAAAAGCTAACAGGAAGAGATTGTTGATATAGGGAAAAAAGCAAATTTTGATTCGGCATTCAATCCAAATCACTTCCAAATTTATATTTTTATAAAAGAGTTGGTAACAAAGGGAAGATAGATGAGATGGTTTCTGCTGGAATAGCAAAGCTTCAAAAATCTTATGTAGAATTGTCAGATGTTTTAAGCATAAAATCTTGACGGATTCAGCAAAGAGTTGTAAAAAGCAGGTGTTTGTTCTAAAACTAGACTACCAGAACAATGAAGACTTCCAAGATAAAAATTAATGAAAGGAAAACTCATAAATGTGTCACAAAAAAAGATAATTATTATCTCACATATAATCCAGATGCTCTCTTGTGAATTGCATGTTAATATTCACCGATAGAAAGTTTAGTTTAGAAGGAAAGCTTCTATTTGAGGGTTATATATGCAGGAGGTAGAGAAGCCAGTTTGTGAATGATGATAATTGAACAATAGCAGGACCACAAGTTTCAGATTTGGAGATTTATTTAAATGTTGTTCATCTTATTTGGTTGCAGAAGTTGCTTTCCATTTTTAAGCATTAATGGTCAATTACAGTTTTGTTACTTGTATAAACTATATTTCTGTAAAGTTATTCTTACTAGTAAAGCCTCTGTTTTTTACATGAATTGTGATATCAATAACATTTATGTATGCTCTATATGGCCTTGCTGTATGCTCTATGGCCTTGGGATGTCATGTGGTTAAAGAATAATATGTGATCCAAATTTTATAATTAATGGTAAACTATTAATTATTTGAAGTTAGGTAAATTCTTTAGAATTGCATTCCATTTGATTAAATAGCTCTTTAAGTTTCTTAGTATGTGGCCTGAGAAAATGTTGAATAAGAGTAGCTCAGATCAAGGTAACCGATCAGTGATCCTAGGCAAATTAACCCATCAAAAATGAGCAAGCTCCCAAATAGTGACCAACCAGATGAACATGACTCAATCAACATCAAAATCAATGAGGTGAAAAGAGTCTGCCTTCAGTGAAAATCAATGGTGGTGAAAATGGACTTCCTTGAACTTGACTTTTACAGATTTGGTGCCTGACTTGAATAACAGAAATGTATTTTAATCACAACAGACTCTTGCATCTTTCTAGTCCTTTAAAATCCTCTAGAATTTAACAATAATTCCATGGTACAGCACTTGGAACTTCTTACTTTAAACTCAGCTAAAGCCAGAAATGTCAACTATGAGGAACAGGAGAATCTTATATCTACTCTGAATGGTGATAACATCTAAAGAGGCAAATCACTGGAGAATTCTTAAATAAGTAGTTTGCTGCTGCTGCTGCTGCTAATTCATTTCAGTCGTGTCCGACTCTGTGCGACCCCAGAGATGGCAGCCCACCAGGCTCCCCCGTCCCTGGGATTCTCCAGGCAAGAACACTGGATTGGGTTGCCATCCCCAGTCATTTCCACCCTCTTGTTTAGCTCTGGAAAACACAGCAAAATATATTCTTTTCCAAGGTAGCTCAATACAGTTGTTAGAAAACAAGTTTGTATAATACTGTTTTGGTACTCTATCTTTGTCGTGAAACAAAACAGCTTTGTCTCATCTAATTATAGTCCTGATTTTTGATCTGGACTCTTGAAGAAAGTTTGAGATGGAAAGGCATTTAGAGAATCTGTGTCCATTACTCAGTCTTGCAGACTGATTGTGAATAATTCTCATACCACTCACTCAACCATCTCCCTTTCGCCCCTAAAGTCAAACAGTACTGTTCCTTAATTCTTAATACAGAAACCTTGTCTTTTGCATACTATGCAAATGACACTTCTTCCAAAGTTCCTACTTCCAGATGTGAGTTCTAATTGTTTTAATTGTGAGTCTTGAATAATGTTAGTGTCAAAATACAGTTGAACCCCAAATAATATATGTTTTTATAGAAGTTCTTAGAAAATTATGACTTGTAATTCATAGTCCTCTAAAGTAGGGGTCAAGAAACATTTGTCATGTGTGAAAGGATAGTAAATATTTTAAACTTTGTGGTCTTTGTGGTCTCTGATGAACTACTCAACTTTGCAACAGAAATACAGAGACAGCCATATACAATATATAAAAGAATAGGCATGGCTGTGTCCTAATAAATTTTAAACCTCATGTAATTTTATGTGTCACAAATTATTATTCATGCGTAATTTTTCAACCATGTAAAACTGCAAAATGTATTTGTTGTGGGAAAAGGAGTTCGTCAAGGCTTATATTGTCACCTTGCTTATTTAACCTATATGCAGAGTACATCATGAGAAACACTGGGCTAGAAGAAGCACAAGGTGGAATGAAGATTGCCGGGAGAAATATCAATAACCTCAGATACGCAGATGACACCACCCTTATGGCAGAAAGTGAAGAGGAGCTAAAGAGCCTCTTGAAGAAAGTGAAAGAGGAGAGTGAAAAAGTTGGCTTAAAGCTCAACATTCAGAAAACTAAGATCATGGCATCTGGTCCCATCACTTCATGGCAAATAAACGGGGAAACAGTGGAAACAGTGTCAGACTTTATTTTTTTTAGGCTCCAAAATCACTGCAGATGGTGACTGCAGCCATGAAATTAAAAGACGCTTACTCCTTGGAAGGAAAGTTATGACTAACCTAGACAACATATTCAAAAGAAGAGATATTACTTTGCCAACAAAGGTCCATCTAGTCAAGGCTATGGTTTTTCCAGTGGTCATATATGGATGTGAGTTGGACTGTGAAGAAAGCTGAACACTGAAGAATTGATGCTTTTGAACTGTGGTGCTGGAGAAGACTCTTGAGAGTCCCTTGGACTGCAAAGAGATCCAGCCAGTCCATCCTAAAGGAAATCAGCCCTGGGATTTCTTTGGAAGGACTGATGCTAAAGCTCAAACCCAATACTTTGGTCACCTCATGCGAAGAGTTGACTCATTGGAAAAGATCCTGATGTTGGGAGGGATTGGAGACAGGAGGAGAAGGGGACGACAGAGGATGAGATGGCTGGATGGCATTACTGACTTGATGGACATGAGTTTGGGTGAACTCCGGGAGTTGGTGATGGACAGGGAGGCCTGGCGTGCTGCGATTCATGGGGTCACAAAGAGTCAGACATGACTGAGTGACTGAACTGAACTGATACAGAAACAGGTTGTAGGCCAGATTTGGCCAGGGGCTTTAGTTTATCCACTATAGCTGAAGATATTTCTATGGATTTGTATACATTCACACTTTAATTACAGAAAGTGAAGAGGAACTAAAAAGCCTCTTGATAAGGATGAAAGAAGAGAGTAAAAACCTAACTTGAGACTCATTTACAAAACTAAGATGGAGGCATCAGTTCCATCACTCCATGGCAAAAGGAAGGGGGTAAAAGTAGAAACAATTACAGACTTCATTTTCTTGAGCTCCAAAATCACTGCAGACAGTGACTGTAGCCATGAATTAAAAGATGTTTGTTCCTTGGAAGGAAAGTTATGACAAACCTAGACAGTGTATTCAAAAGCAGAGATATTTAGGTGGCAAAGGTCTATCTACTCAAAGCCATGGTCTTTCCAGTAGTCATGTACAGATGAGAGTTCAGTTTAGTCTCTCATTTGTGTCTGACTCTGCAACTCCATGAACCGCAGCACACCAGGCCTCCCTGTCCATCACCAACTGCAGGAGTCTTCCCAAACTCATGTCCATTGAGTCGGTGATGCCATCCAACCATCTCATCCTCTGTCGTCCCTTCTCCTCCTGCCCTCAATCTTTCCCAGCATGGAGGTGTTTTCAAAAGAGTCAGCTCTTCACATCAGGTGGCCTAAGTATTGGAGTTTCAGCTTCAACATCAGTTGTGAGAGTTGAACCATAAAGAAGGCTGAGTGATTTTATGCTTTGGAATTGTGGTGCTGGCAAACTCTTGAGAGTCTTTTGGACTGCAAGGATATCAAACCAGTCAATCCTAATGGAAATCAACCCTGAATATTCATTGGAAGGACTGATGCTGAAGCTGAAGCTCCAATACTTTGTCCACCTGATGCAAAGAACAAACTCACTTGAAAAGACCCTGATGCTGGGAAAGATTGATGGTGGGAAAAGGGGATGACAGAGGATGAGATGGTTGGATGGCTTGAGTTTGAATAGACTCCAGGAATTGGTGATGGACAGGGAGTCCTGGCGTGCTGCAGTCCACGGGGTCACAAAGAGTCGGACATGACTTAGGGACTGAATAACAACAAGACATGCATTTTAAATCCTCATTACAAAGGACTGAAATCCCTTACATATTTTCTGCTTCTGGCATATTTTCCTATTAAAAAGTTTAGCTTTCAGTATGACATATTGAACATTATTATTCCATAATTAATTAGCATCACTGCCTTAAATTTTTTAAGTGGAAACATTGATTGTTTTACCATATTTTAATCACAATACATATCAAGTATCTAAGGATAAAGCAAAATAAATAGTCACAGTCCTCAAAGATTTCCCATATTAAGCTTTGATATTCACAGTATATTATTTTAGATAGATTTTTTCAATCCATTTGTTATAGTGGAACATTAATTAAATGCATTATAAACTAGTATGAATTCATTGTCAAAGCTTATCAATCTATTTTTTAATATACATTTGTGATTCTATAGTCTGTTGAATATTGAACAACTCATTCTAATTTAATATATGATGTATAACTATCAATTACTAGTATATATTTATATTTATTTAATACAAGCATCATAAATTTTATGAATCTCCCTTTTATTTACAAATAAATTATTATTATGCTTTGCTTAATTTAAAATATTTTTTTTTTTTTGGAACCAATACCTTAAAATAAAAACCTGAGCGGCAATTCTGTTCATTTCATTTAAAGTTATAAGTTCATTCATTCAACAGATGTTTTCTTAATTCCTACAAACAGCTAGGCAGTAGTCTAAGCATAGTGATTTATAAAAGCAGCTCTTTGCTCTTACTGTGGCTACCACTTCCACTCTGCCATCAAGCTAGAGGTGAATGAACATTCATCTATACAGTAGGAAGAAAGTATCATGACAGTACAGTTTTGTGCACAGTTCTAGAAAATGGGAAGAGTTCATGCAGATGATCATTATGGATATTTTTGGAGTTTTCCTAGAGTAAATGACTTTTCACTTGGGAATTGAGGAGTTCCCAGCTGGAGAAGATATAATAGTGTCTAAAACAGTGTACAGATAAGTAAGAACAGTAAACCATTAACAAGAGTAAAATTAAAGGGTAATGGCTGAGAATATACAGAGGACTATAGGGATAAGTTGGGAGTAAATTCTTGATTTTATTTAAATGTAAAAGGAGAATGAATTCAAACAAGAAATCTAGTTCCCAAAATACCTAGAAAAAAATCCTGAACCAACTATATTTCAATCAGTTTTACTCTGTGCTTTTCTGTACTTGCTTTCTTTAATATGTTATTAAAATCACTGTGCTCCTGGGGCTAAACTGAAAGGCTTATCAAGTGACTTTCTCTGAAGAAAAAGGAAAATTATTTCCTATAATTCCCCATTAAAATTCCCTTGTGTTTTACCAATGCAATCTGAAGTAGATGCATATTTCTCTAACAACCCCTACAGCCATGGGACACTATTCAGCTATTTGCTTAGGCTTCGGCTGTCCTAGCCAACCCCTGGCAAAGCTGTTACACACCACTGGATTTGGGACCTGCATCTTCCTAAGAAAAGGAACTTGGTGGTAACAGGGTAGTTACCTGAAGTCAAACCATAATACGTCTGTTAATGGGTAAATGGTGACAGGTCATAAGTGGTAGCCATGCTGCAGGACTTTGTCTTGTGAAGTGGGCAAGAATTCCATCAAAAAAAGTTAAACAGAGAGTGGTTGACATAGGTATTATATATATACATATATATATAACTTAAATTATGTATGGCATATATAAAATTATATAGATAGATAGATGCTGTTGTTTAGTCACTCAGTTGTGTTCAACACTTTAGCGACCCCATGTGCTGTAGCCTGCCAGTCTCCTCTGTCCATGGGTTGCCATTTCTTTCATATATATACATATATGTGTATAAAGTTTAACCTCTTACTTTGCTGGTAGTATGAAAATATATTTCAAATATCCTGACTTCAATATTTTAGCAACTTTATTAGGAGTTAATTAAAATGCCATACAATTCACTCATTTAAATATACAATTTGAATGAAGAACTCCAAGACATTCTAGAACAAACAACAAAAAAAGATATCCTTTTCATCGTAGGGGATTGGAATGTAAAAGAAGGAATTCAAGAGATACTTGGAGTAACAGGCAAGTTTGGCCTTGGTGTACAAAATGAAACAGGGCAAAGGCTAACAGAGCTTTGACAAGAGAACATGCCAGTCATAGCAAGCACCATCTTCCAACAACACGGGAGATGACTCTACAAATGTACATCAGCAGATAGTCAATACTGAAATCAGATTGAGAATCTCTATACAGTCAACAAAAACAAGGCCTAGAGCTGACTGTTGATCATGAGCTTCTTATTGCAAAATTCAGGCTTAAACTGAAGGAAGTAGGGAAAACCACTAGGCCATTTAGGTATGAACTAAATAAAATCCCTTATGATTATACAGTAGGAGTGGCAAATATATTTTTGTGATTAGATCTTATAGAGTGTCTGAAGAACTATGAACGGAAGTTCTTCACATTGTACAGGAGGCAGTGACCAAAACCATCCCCAAGAAAAGGAAATGCAAGAAGGCAAAATGGTTGTCTGAGGAGGCCTTAAAACAGCTAAGAAAAGAAAAGAAAAAGCCAAAGGAGAAAGAGAAAGATACACCTAACTGAAAGCAGAGTTCCAAAGAACAGCAGGGAGAAATAAGAAAACCTTAAGTGGACAATGAAAGGGAAAAAGGAAAACAATAGAATGGATAAGACTAGAGATCTCTTTAAGAAAATTAGAGATATCAAGGGAATATTTCATGCACTGCTGCTGCTGCTGCTAAGTCGCTTCAGTCGTGTCTGACTCTGTGTGACCCCATAGACGGCAGCCCACCAGGCTCCCCCGTCCCTGGGATTCTCCAGGCAAGAACACTGGAGTGGGTTGCCATTTCTTTCTCCAATGCATGAACGTGAAAAGTGAAAGTGAAATCGCTCAGTCGTGTCCGACTCTTAAAGACCCCATGGACTGCAGCCCACCAGGCTCCTCCGTCCATGGGATTTTCCAGGCAAGAGTACTGAAGTGGGGTGCCATTGCCTTCTCCGATTTCATGCACAGATGGGCTCAATAAAGGACAGAAATAGAAAAGATCTACCAGAAGCAGACAAGATTAAGAAGAGGTGGTAAGAGTATGAAGTCAAGTGGGCCTTAGTCATTACTACAAACAAAACTATTAGAGGTGATGGAATTCCAGCTGAGCTATTCCAAATCCTAAAAGATGATGCTGTTAGAGTGCTGCACTCAGTATGCCAGCAAATTTGGAAAACTCACCAGTGGCCACAGGACTGGAAAGGGTCACTTTTCATTTTAATTACAAACAAAGACAGTGCCAAAGAATGTTCAAATTATAGAATGAGTGTGCTCATTTCACCTGCTAGCAAGGTAATGCTGAAAATCCTTCAAGCTAGGCTTGAGTCGTACATGAACCAAGAACTTCCAGATGTACAAGCTGGATTTAGAAAAGGCAGAGGAACCAGAGATTAAATCACCAAAATACATTTGATCACATAGAAAGTGAGAGAATTCCAGAAATATATCTAATTATTGACTATACTAAAGCCTTTGATTGTGTGGATCTCAACAAAATGGAAAATTCTTTAAGAGATGGGAATATAAGACCACCTAACCTGCCTCCTGAGAAACTTGTATGCAGGTCAAGGAGCAGCAGTTAGAATGGGACATGGACCAAAAGACTGGTTCCAAGTTGCGAAAGGAATATGTCAAAGCTGTATGTTATCACCCTGCTTATTTAACTTCTATGGAGAGTACATCATGAGACAAGCTGGGCTGGAAGACTCACAAGCTAGAACTAAGATTTCTGGGAGAAATATCAACAACCTCAGATATACAGATGATACCACACCTATGGCACAGAGCAAAGAGGAATTAAAGAGCTTCTTGATAAGGGTGAAAGAAGAGAGTGAAAAAGCTGGCTTAAAACTTAACACTCAAAGACAAAGATCATGGCATCCGGTCCCATCACTTCAAGGCAAATAGATGGGGAAACAATGGAAATGGTGACAGACTTTATTTTCTGGGACTCCAAAATCACTGCAGTTGGTGACTGCAATCATGAATTTAAGACACTTGCTCCTTAGAAGAAAAGCTATGACAAACCTAGAGTGCCTATTAAAAATCAAAGACATCACTTTGCTGACAAATATCCAAAGCTATGGTTTTTCCAGTAATCATGTATGGATGTGAGAGTTGGACCATAAAGAAGGCTGAGTGCTGAAGAATTGATGCTTTCAAACTTTGGTGCTGGAAAAGACTCTTGAAAGTCCCTTGAACTGCCAGGAGATTCAATAAATCAACCCTAAAAGAACTCAAGCCTGAATATTCATTAGAGGGATTGATGCTGAAGCTGAAGCTCCAATACTTTGCCCACCTGATTCAAAGAGGGAATTCACTGGAAAAGATCTTGACGCTGGCAGGATAGAAGGCAGGAGGAGAAGGAAGTGACACAGAATCTTATTTTTGGATGACATCACGAAATCAATGGACATGAATTTGACAGACTCCTGGAGATAGTGAAATGACAGGGAAGCCTGTCGTGCTGCGCTCCATGGGGTCAAAAATTGTTGGCCATGTCTTAGCGACTTAACAACAAGTATACAATTCAGTAGTTTTTAGCATATTCACAGATATGTGCAGTAATTACCACAGTCAATTTTATTAGATTTTTATCAACTCTGGGAGAACCGGTACACTTTAGCTGCCCCTCTTGCCTTCACCACTTTCTTCTAAGTTCTAAGTAACCACTAATTTGCTTTATGTCTCTTGATTTCCCAATTCTCAACATTTCTTAGAAACAGGATCATATACTCTGTTCTTTTAGGAACTGTTTTCTTTAAATGTATTATTATCAAGTTTCATCTAAATTGTAGAAGTTTCCAGTACTTCATCTCTTTTTATGACTGAGTGATGCTTCCTTGTATGGAAATATTTTATTTTGCTTACCCATTTGTTCCTGGATGGGCATTTGGATTGTTTGCACCTTTTGGCAATTGCGAATAGTGACTCTAAACATTCATTCGCAAGTTTGTTAAAACTGACTGTTTTCAGTTATGTTAGGTATATACCTTGGAGAAGGCAATGGCACCCCACTCCAGTACTCTTGCCTGGAAAATACCATGGACGGAGCAGCCTGGTGGGCTGCAGTCCATGGGGTCTTTAAGAGTCGGACTCGACTGAGGGACTTCACTTTCACTTTTCACTTTCATGCATTGGAGAAGGAAATGGCAACCCACTCCAGTGTTCTTGCCTGGAGAATCCCAGGGACGGCAGAGCCTGGTGGGCTGCCGTCTATGGGGTCGCACAGAGTCGGACATGACTGAAGCTACTTAGCAGCAGCAGCAGGTATATACCTGGAGAGCAATTGCTGGATCATAAGGTACCTCAACGTCTAATCCTTCAAAGAACTGCCCAATTCTTTTCCAAAGTTGTGTCAGCCTTTTATATCCCCCTCTGCACCCCTGGTAGTGCAGATGAGAGATCTGATTTTTCTGTATCTTCTCCAACATTTGCTATCATGTGACTTTTTTTCTAGCTTTCTTAGTGAGTATGAAGTGGTATCTCAATGTGATTTTGAATTTTATTGCCCTGATGGCTAAGGATTCTGAGCATTTTTTCATGTCCCTATTATCAACTTGTATATTTTGCATGGAGAAATGCCTATTCAGATAATTTTGGTCATTTTATATTGAGGTTATTCTTTGAAAAGTTCATAGTCTGTTTAGATCATTTCCTTACAAAGTTTGGCTTAATTTTTAAAGTTATATTCTATTTAAGCTCTCAAACCCCAGTTGGCCTTCTTTTTAAAAACCTGATCAAAATGAATACGTTAATTCTATGTCTTTGATAAGATAATATTTTTCAAATACTTTACCTCACATAAACCTCTTAATATCCTCATGAGTTGGGTATTACAAGTATCTACACATAACTTCAGAAGAACTGTACAAAAAAGATCTTCACAACCCAGATAATCACAATGGTGTGATCACTTATCTAGAGCCAGACATCCTGGAATGTGAAGTCAAGCAGGCCTTAGAAAGCACCATTATGAACAAAGCTACTGGAGGTGATGGAATTCCAGTTGAGCTATTTCAAATCCTGAAAGATGATGCTGTGAGAGTGCTGCACTCAAAAGGCCAGCAAATTTGGAAAACTCAGCAGTGGCCACAGGACTGGAAAAAGTCAGTTTTCATTCCAATCCCAAAGAAAGGCAATGCCAAAGAATGCTCAAACTACCGCACAATTGCACTCATCTCACACGCTAGTAAAGTGATGCTCAAAATTCTCCAAGCCAGGCTTCAGCAATACGCAAACTGTGAATGTCCAGATGTTCAAGCTGGTTTTAGAAAAGGCAGAGGAACTAGAGATCAAATTGCCAACATCCGCTGGATCATGGAAAAAGCAAGACAGTTCCAGAAAAACATCTTTCTGCTTTATTGAGTATGCCAAGGCCTTTGACTGTGTGGATCACAATGAACTGTGGAAAATTCTGAAAGAGATGGAAATAGCAGACCACCTGACCTGCCTCTTGAGAAACCTGTATGCAGGTGAGGAAGCAACAGTTAGAATGGGACATGGAACAACAGACTGGTTCCAAATAGGAAAAGGAGTACGTCAACGCTGTATATTTTCACCCTGCTTATTTAACTTATATGCAGAGTACATCATGAGAAATGCTGGGCTGGGAGAAGCACAAGCTGGAATCAAGATTGCCGGGAGAAATATCAATAACCTTAGATATGCAGATGACACCACCCTTATGGTAGAAAGTGAAGAAGAAATAAAAAGCCTCTTGATGAAAGTGAAAGAGGAGAGTGAAAATGTTGGCTTAAAGCTCACCATTCAGAAAATGAAGATCATGGCATTTGGTCTTATCACTTCATGGAAATCGATGGAGAAACAGTGGAAGCAGTGTCGGATTTTATTTTTTTGGCTCCAAAATCACTGCTGATGGTGACTGCAGCCATGAAAGTAAAAGATGCGTACTCCTCAGAAGGAAAGTTATGACCAACCGAGATAGCATATTAAAAGTAGAGACACTACTTTGCCAACAAAGGTCCGTTTAGTCAAGGCTATGGTTTTTCCAGTGGTCACGTATGGATGTGAGAGTTGGACTGTGAAGAAAGCTGAGCACCGAAGAATTAATGCTTTTGAACTGTGGTGCTGGAGAAGACTCTTGAGAGTCCCTTGGACTGCAAGGGACTGTGATTTATGGGGTCACAGTGTCAGACATGACTGAAGGACTGAACTGAACTGAATGGATCAAGCAAACATCTCTTGGTATGATTTATATTTAAGGCTCTCAAAGATGTGGTGTATATCTGAACATAGGCTTCTCTTTAGCCTAACAAACACTAACAGGCTATGCTTCAGTTTTGGTGATATCTTTCTCATTTCCATTTATTTGGCTTCTTCATCCTCTAACTCCAATCTGATAGCTGTCTGCAGCACCAGCTACATAATTTGTGGGGCCTCTTGTTCAAAAAGCAAGTAAAAAGAGCTGTTAATAGAACTAAAATAAAAAACTACTTTTTTTCCTCTAATGGTCTTTCTCTAGACTTTTCAGATTGCTTTTATTTCCATTTGATGCCATTCTAAGTGAAGAAAAATTTAAATGAAAAGTTTTTGGCAAGAATTCTGCCATTCATTGTTATATTGTGCTATGTCGGTTTTAAAGGCAAATAATATGTAGAATCCCTAAAATTAGACATTTCATATTTTGTAGCTCTTATATGCATATGTATTTTGTTCTTACTGGAACAGTTAAAATAATGCACTAATTAGCTCAAAATTAGCTGTCTTTATTTCAATTCTTGATGTATGCATATTGTACCAATGCTACCTTCAGCCCACCAATGGATAAAGAAGAACTGAAATGAGGAAGAAGTATGGGATGGGCCGTCTTTCCCTTTCTTTTTTTGTCATTATTTTCAGCATAAGTAGCTGGCTAATACAGAAAAATAACACATGTAATAACAGGTGTAGGGCTCTTTAACTTATTGTGTTTCTAGGAAAACCACCTCTTTCTGCATTTGAATCAACATTTGATTCACAGGGAAAGTGGGGCTATAAATGTGACACTCTTCCCTTGTACTCACGGAGTCTTAATGAATTCTCACACATTGCAGGTCCACAGGTATCCTGTGTTCATGGGGCATGGTCAACACTATCTGGTCCAATTTGAATGGCACTTCTTTTCTGTACTGTTTTGCATTTACAGGCTAAGTGTAAACATGCAATCTCATAACAGATTGGATATATTTTTCATCTAGAATATTTCTTTTAGCAGAAAATGCTATTCAGAGTAAAGGAAAGATCTCACCATATTGTGTGAACACATTTTAAAATATTGTGTCACACAAATATTTTCAAAACACATCAGGCTGCTAACTTAAAATTAGGCCTGGTATGTGAAACTGTAAGTAAACACAGCTCTCATCATTAAGGTCTGTTCAAGTCTAGTCATGCCTTGAGCTGCAGTTAGGCAAGCCACCTTGCCACTCCAGCCAAAGCCTTACCACCTTCCATTTCTGCTCAAATGGAACTCATGTCTGGGTCCTTCTAAAACCAAGTTAAAACTCTTACCAAAATCAAGTGAACACTCCTTAAACCAGGTTGATCTGTCATTGAAATCTTTTTCTCAAGGACTTGTTACCAAGTTACTACAGAAGTAGATACTAAATTGTGTTTTGATGACTTTCCTCAAATCTTGACTAATAACTAACTCTGATCGAGAAAGAAAGTTGGAGATAGATTTGCTTCTTTTTCATAAGATAGGGAAATAAGTTCTGATGGGGAGGGAAGAATTATATATATATATATATATATATATATATATATATATATTCCTATTATGGATATGTAGAAGTTTTATTGGTGTTTTTCTAGTAACATAATGAAATAAAGTGAGGGATTTACATTCAAGTATTTGAAAAAAATAAAGTAACTGGGTACAGCAAGTTTAGGTGGACTGTAGGCAGACAAAACAAGTATCCTATGACACAAGCAGTAGGTGTCAGGAGCTATAAATCAGGGGCCGTGACACCCCTGATGCCCTTTCCAGTCTACTTTTGGTGATGATTCAGCAGTGGAAGACCTTCCCTAAGGCAACATTTTGCCTTAGGTGTTCAGATTCCAGCAGTGATTTTAGTATGTTGTCAATTGTCTCTGGCAGTGTCGATCAACATTGCTAAATGGCTGCACATGCAGAATTGTAATGAAAGCCTGTTGTATAAATCCTTTTAGATTTGTTAAGACGAGTAACCTTCAGTTATATCTTAATACTAGTTGAAAGGCCCACCAATCTATATTCAAACACAATAATATTTTAATATTATCTTTTAAATAAACAATGTGAAAAACCATGAATCAGTTAAAAATCCTAAATAAAAATTTTGGCTATTCCTCAAAGTATGGTTAAATTTCATTCACTGCAGTTTTAGGGCTATGATCATTCTTCCTAATTTCTTAGATTATTAATACAGAAATTTATCAAAAACATTATTGTATTAAAGTGGATGTTTTCTTATTATTTCCTACATTAAAAGGTGTGTGTATGATGTATACAATAACAATAATATTCTAAACATTAAAACTTGTCCAGATTCATTGAAACATAAAATAATACTAAATATGAAGGCTGCCAAGTACATTGAAACATAATGTTAACATATATGGGAAAAATTATGTTGGTATGGTGATGAAGATATATGTTATTAGGATGAAATGCTAGATCCTTCTGTAGTTGTTATTCACAGCCTTTGGAAAATTATAGATCTCCAAAGATATTTTTAGTTCAGATTCAGTAGAACTATATCTTCACACTCACACATCATCTTTCTTAATTATGTGGTGCAATGAAATTATTATGTTAAAATCTCAGGTTTATGTTTTAATGGAAATAAGACCACAATATAAACTGCATTTCAAAAAGTGTTAATTTTACATAAAATGCTAAAAATTATGAGTCTGAACTCAAGAAAGTCTATGCATTTAAAGTATTGTATATGTATCATACATATATCAAAATCAGATTTAAACTGATTTGAAAATTAGTATTCACTAAACTGCCATAGGAGCTGCGGCTGTGCAGGCGCAGGAGGGCCGAGAGGAGTTACTCCACGTTCATGGTCAGGAGGGGTGGCTGTGAGGAGATACCCCTTGTCCAAGGTAAGGAGCAGCAGCTGCGCTTTGCTGGAGCAGCCGTGAAGAGATACCCCACATCCAAGGTAAGAAAAACCCAAGTAAGACGGTAGGTGTTGCAAGAGAGCATCAGAGGGCAGACACACTGAAACCATAATCACAGAAAACTAACCAATCTGATCACACAGACCACAGACTTGTCTAACTCAATGAAACTAGGCCATGCCATGTGGGGCCACCCAGGACAGGCAGGACATGGTGGAGAAATCTGGCAGAATGTGGTCCACTGGAAAGAGAATGGCAAACAACAGCAGTATTCTTGCCTTGAGAACCCCATGAACAGTATGAAAAGGTAAAATGATAGGATACTGAAACAGAAACTCCCCAGGTTGGTAGGTGTCGAATATGCTACTGAAGATCAGTGGAGAAATAACTCCAGAGAGAATGAAGGGATGGAACCAAAGCAAAAACAATACCCAGTTGTGGATGTGACTGGAAATAGAAGCAAGGTCCAATGCTGCAAAAAGCAATATTGCATAGGAACCTGGAATATTAGGTCCATGAATTAAGGAAAATTGAAAGTGGTCAAACAGGAGATGGCAAGAGTGAACTTTGACATTCTAGGAATCAGCAAACTAAAATGGACTGGAATGGGTGAATTTAACTCAGATGACCATTATATCTACTAGTGTGGGCGGGAATCCCTTAGAAGAAATGGAGTGGCCATCATGGTCAACAAAAGAGTCTGAAATGCAGTACTTGGATGCAATCTCAAAAATGACAGAATGATCTCTGTTCATTTCCAAGGCAAACCATTCAATATCATGGTAATCCAAGCCTATGCACCAACCAGTAATGCTGAAGAAGCTGAAGTTGAACGGTTCTATGAAGACCTACAAGACCTTTTAGACTAACATCCCAAAAGATGTCCTTTTCATTATAGGGGACTGGAATGCAAAAGTAGGAAGTCAAGAAACACCTGGAGTAACAGGCAAATTTGGCCTTGGAATACGGAATGAAGCAGGGCAAAGGCTAATAGAGTTTTGCCAAGCAAACACACTGGTCATGGCAAACACCCTCTTCCAACAACACAAGAGAAGACTCTACACATGAACGTCACCATATGGTCAACACTGAAATCAGATTGATTATATTCTTTGCAGGCAAAGATGGAGAAGCTCTATACAGCAAAAACAAGACTGGGAGCTGACTGTGGCTCAGATCATGAACTCGTTATTGCCAAAGTCAGACTTAAATTAAAGAAAGTAGGGAAAACCACTAGACCATTCAAAAGAAATTGAAGTCGCTCAGTCGTGTCCAACGCTTTGCGAACCCATGGACTGTAGCCCACCAGGCTCCTCCATCCATGGGATTCTCCAGGCAAGAGTACTGGAGTGGGTTGCCATTTCCTTCCCCAGCCCAGGGATTGAACCTGGGTCTCCAATATTGTAGGCAGAAGCTTTACCATCTGAGCCACCAGGGAAATCCAGACCATTCAGGTATGACCTAATTCAAATCCCTTATGATTATACAGTGGAAGTGAGAAATAGATTTAAGGGGCTAGATTTGATATACAGAGTGCCTGATGAACTATGGACGGAGGTTCATGACATTGTACAGGAGACAGGGAGCAAGACCATCCCTAAGGAAATGGAAATGGCTGTCTGGGGAGGCCTTACAAACAGTTGTGAAAGGAAGAGAAGTGAAAATCAAAGGAGAAAAGGAAAGATATAAGTATCTGAATGCAGAGTTTTAAAGAATAGCAAGAAGAGATAAGAAAGCCTTCCTCGGAGATCAATGCAAAGAAATAGAGGAAAACAACAGAATGTGAAAGACTAGAGATCTCTTCAATAAAATTAGAGACACCAAGGGAACATTTCATGCAAAGATGGGCTCGATAAAGGACAGAAATGGTATGGACCTAACAGAAGCAGAAGATATTAAGAAGACGTGGCAAGAATACACAAAAGAACTGTACAAAAAAGATCTTCATGACACAGATAATCACGATGGTGTAATCACTTGACTAGAGCCAGACATCCTGGAATGTGAAGTCAAGCAGGCCTTAGAAAACATGACTACAAACAAAGCTAGTGGAAGTGATGGAATTCCAGTGGAGCTATTTTAAATTCTGAAAGATGATGCTGTGAGAGTGCTGCACTCAATATGCCAGCAAATTTGGAAAACTCAGCAGTGGCCACAGGACTGGAAAAGATCCGTTTCATTCCAATCCCAAAGAAAGGCAATGTCAAAGAATGCTCAAACTACCACACAATTGCACTCATCTCACACACTAGTAAAGTAATGCTCAAAATTCTCCAAGCAAGGCCTCAGCAATACGTGAACCGTGAACTTCCAGATGTTCAAGCTGGTTTTAGAAAAGGCAGAGGAACCAGTGATCAAATTGCCAACATCTGCTGGATCATCGAAAAAGCAAGAGAGTTCCAGAAAAGCATCTATTTCTGCTTTATTGACTATGCCAAAGCCTTTGACTGTGTGCATCACAATAAACTGTGGAAAATTATGAAACAGATGGGAATACCAGTCTACCTGACCTGCCTCTTGAGAAACCTATATGCAGGTCAGGAAGCAACAGTTAGAACTGGACATGGAACAACAGACTGGTTCCAAACAGAAAAAGGAGTACTTCAAGACTATTTATTGTCACCCTGCTTATTTAACTTCTATACAGGGTACATCATGAGAAACGCTGGGCTGGAAAAAGCACAAGCTGGAATCAAGATTGCCGGGAGAAATATCAATAACCTCAGATATGCAGATGACACCACCCTTATGGCAGAAAGTGAAGAGGAACTTAAAAGCTTCTTGATGAAAGTGAAAGAGGAGAGTGAAAAAGTTGACTTAAAGCTCAACATTCAGAAAACAAAGATCATGGCATCTGGTCCCATCACTTCATGGGAAATAGATGGGGAAACAGTGGAAATAGTGTCAGACTTTATTTTTTGGGGGCTCCAAAATCACTGCAGATGGTGATTGCAGCCATGAAATTAAAAGACGCTTACTCCTTGGAAGGAAAGTTATGGCCAACCTAGATGGCATATTCAAAAGCAGAGACATTACTTTGCCAACAAAGATCCATCTAGTAGTCAAGGCTATGATTTTTCCAATGGTCATGTATGGATGTGAGAGTTGGACTGTGAAGAAAGCTGAGCACCGAAGAATTGATGCTTTTGAACCGTGGTGTTGGAGAAGACTCTTAAGAGTCCCTTGGACTACAAGGAGATCCTACATTCCATTCTAAAGGAGAATAGTCCTGGGTGTTCATTGGAAGAATTGATGATAAAGCTGAAACTCCAATACTTTGGCCACCTCATGCTAAGAGTTGACTCATTGGAAAAGACTTTGATGCTAGGAGGGATTAGAGGCAGGAGGAGAAGGGGACAAGAGAGGATGAATTGGCTGGATGGCATCACCGACTTGATGGACATGAGTTTGAGTGAACTCCGGGAGTTAATGATGGACAGGGAGGCCTGGTGTGGTGCGATTCATGAGGTTGCAAAGAGTTGGGCAGGACTGAGCGACTGAACTGAACTGAACTGAACTGAAACTGCCATAAGATTTTTTTCTCCAAAAATACAGATTAATAGCTTTCAGTACAACAATTACCTAATAAGTAGTATAGAATGTTCTTAATGTACTATATAAATATTTACATTTCAAAGAATAGCATGTTGTGAAATTTCAGAATTTTATGTACTATTTATGTTTTACTATGGGTTTTTTAAAAAAGTGAACAAGTGACAGCATCTTTAAAAAATTCCCTAGGATAACATACATGAAAAATATTATTTGTCCACATTTAAGCCACCTGATTTACATGCTGGTTTTCTTCTTTTAGGAATGAAGCCATTCTGTATTTGGTTTAAATTATTCTGAGGGCAAGTGGTCTTTTCATGAAAACCAGCTGCGCTAAGTAAATGCAAATATGTTTCATAGCACAATTTACTGTAGGGACAGAGCCAAAAGCACAGCCTTTGGCTGTGCTAATTAACTGTGAATCCGAGCTTCATCAGAGACTATTGTCTATTACTGCATGAAAATCTTCTAGGTATATAGAGTAGTTTAACAACATGCCAGTTATATGAATCTAGAGATATGCAAGAGTTAATAAAGCACCAATAAACTACATCAACTTAAAATGTGGTCATTTTTAACTACCTGAAAATACTTCAGATTAAGAGCTTGCATGATATGAATTATAAATTAATCAAACATCAGATCTTATGGTTGGGTGGTGACATCATTAGTAGGACTCATTCATATAAGTCACTGGTAAATACACTTCTTTGTTTTCAGTAAGTCATTTCAACAAAATTGGCTTCTGTATAGTTTATAAGTAAGTTTTTACAAATGGATAAGACACAATTTCTTTCCATGGTGATTTTGCATTTTGTGGGAAAATACAGTATCAAGGTTACCATGTTGCAAAGATTCTTCATTCACACAGGTTATGATTATCACTCTTTTAATCATGACATAGCCTCTTCTGTGAAGGGGGTTCCCTGAGACTCTGCAGGACACAGATCTATATGTGTGTAGCTATATGTGGTGTAGCTATTTGATGGCCTTTTGCAACAGGAAAAAAGCGAAAAACGAAAAACTGTTAGATCACAGTGAATATGCAGGGGTAGGAAATGGAGGACCTAGTTTTTCTCTGGGATAAGTCAGAGAAAGCTTTACAGAGAAGGTCATCTTGTTTGAACTATAAGGTGGGTGTTTTCCAGTGTGAGATGGGAAAGGCAGAAAGTACATTATATGAAAAGGCAAGAGAGCTGGATTTATCATATGTTCTAAAATTGACAAGATATGTGGCATGACTCTAGTAGCAGAGAGTTAGGATAGATACTGGAATAAACCAGGCAGGGGCTAGTTTTGAGGGACTTTGGAGGAAAATATAATTGGGAGAATGGGATCATCATTTTTGCAGTTTTGGAAAAAATAATCAGTCTGGCCAGTGTTAAAATGGAATGAAGACACTAGATACAGGGAAACATATCAGAAGGTTGTCATAGTTGAAGCAAGAAATGATAAGGGCAGGAATCTTTCCTATCTTTTTCATCATTATATTTCTAGTGACAAGACTAGTACTTGGGACATAAAGTTGAACTAATGAACAGACAGGAGAAGTATCCAAATGCATTTAGAAAATAGAGCTGACAGCATTTGAAGTTTCTAAGGATAGGATCAGAACATTTCCCAAAGCACATTTTATATAAAGCAATATTAAATGTAACTGATATGTTGCCCAGAGTCCAATTACAGTATTTTTGGTCAAATTACAATGCCTTGAACACCCAAACTGCTCAAATTGTGTTCATTGTACACAAACGTTTGCAATGATATGTCTGAGAGTAAACAAAAAGTGTGGGTACTTTAAAGCTTCCTATTTGTCAGCAGTGAGAACCCATCTGCCAATGTAGGAGACGTAAAAGACACCGGTTCGATCCCCGGGTCAAGAAGATCCCCTAGAGAGGGGCATGGAGACCCACTCCAGTATTCTTGCCTGGAGAATCCCACTGACAGAGAAGCCTGGCAGGCTACAGTCCATAGGGTTACACAGAGTCAGACACGACTGAAGCAACTTAGCACGGCACAGCAATCTGGAATTATTGCATGCATCTCTGTGCTTGAGCCAGCTTCTATGGCTCATCCAAACTCTATGTTAAATTACTTCATGTTGATTCCCACCGATCACCCCTGGTGGGAATATTTACGCCATACTGCTGTTGCTACTGCTAAGTCACTTCAGTCGTATCCGACTGTGTGTGACCCCATAGACAGCAGCCTACCAGGCTCCCCCGTCCCTGGGATTCTCCAGGCAAGAACACTGGAGTGGGTTGCCATTTCCTTCTTCAAGGCATGAAAGTGAAAAGTGAAAGTGAACTTGCTCAGTCGTGTCCGACCCTCAGCGACCCCATGGACTGCAGCCTTCCAGGCTCCTCCATCCATGGGATTTTCCAGGCAAGAGTATTGGAGTGGGGTGCCATTGCCTTCTCTGATTTATGCCATGGGAATTGGAAAATGCTACAAACCATCTTTTACTCTGAAAATCAGTTGTTAAACATTAATCAGCATACCACCAACTACACAGAATCTTCTGTGCATCTTTTTTTTTTTTTTTGCCACTCTTTCTGTTTTAGTTTTTTTTTTTTTTTCTTCCAGCAATTTTCACAGACTAGATAGTCTCAGCAACTATGCATCTAAAGATGTTGTATCATATGGTACTGTAAAGCTGCCAACTTTACCATTATTACAACTGTGCTGGAATCTGTGTCAAGAAAATACATTTTTGTTGATTCTGTACTGCACCTCACATTCCCAAGTTCTGCTTCTCCCAAGATCTTTTGGAAGAAAATTTCATGAGTCTTTGTCTGTCAAGTCATAAAGACTACAGCCTTTCTTACTTGCCCAAATGTGGGCAGGCATCATTGTGACCCCTGTTCTTCTTTCTCACAACTCTGACTGAACAACAGCAAATCATATCACTCCAGTATACAAAAAAATGCCCTAAGCATATTTTATGAATACAGATGATGTAGCAGGAGTGTAGTAGCTCCACTTCAAGCACCTAAGTGACTTGTTATGTTGTTACTATGAAGCTGTGTGGATAATGAGAAATGTGTTTCAGACTAGAAAGAAAGCCAGAGTAGGGACTCAGCAATATCCAAGATTTAACATGGTATCATGTACTGTAAACCTTGAGAAGTATTACTTCAGTGAACAGGAAAGCTTTTTTCCTGTGCCTAATATAAATGCTACTCCTCTCAGGTGGCTGAAATACAAAATAAAATTTTAGAAAACAATGATAATGCAAACTTTGCAAAATTAAGCCTTGGTGCAAGGTAGATCATGTGCTTGAAAGAAGAGCAAAACCTTGAAATAAAAATGTCAGTTTTATTTCTGAATGCCTTTCAATACGTCAACATCTCTTCTTGCTTAACTATGAAAAGGTGGAAAGAATTTGCCCTTCTTACACTGATTTGGTGATCTTTATGAATAGGTATAGGTTAGAAATTCCATAAACCATAGGTAGCATGCATATAATAGCTTTATTCATTATAAAGTTTGTCTGGGAAAAATATTATTTTAGAGAACACGATATATAGCTTTAGCATATCATCTTAGGTATTCCAAATATATTTGACATTAAAAAATTATACTATGTGCAAATATGTTTGTTTTGCATCAAATGGAAAAAGTGCCTTTTTTATATAAATGGATATTCATGACAGCATGCAGACGACATCCAAAATTTACCAATTGTCTCTTAATCTTATCACTGCAAAAAGATATAAGAAGAACCCAATATGTATAAACTGTATATTCATTGTTTTAATAGTATAAATAACTGGAAATGCAAAATTCCCAAAATATTCAGACATTTCAAAATGTTCCTTGGTGGCTCAGATGGTAAAGAATCCACCTGCAATGCGGGAGACATGGGCTCAATCCCTGGGTTGGGAAGATCTCCTGGAGAAGGAAATGGCAACCCACTCCAGTATTCTTGCCTGGAGAATCCCACAGACAAAGGATCCTGAGGGTGGTGGGGGGTGGGGTACAGTCCATGGGGCCACAGAGAGGTGGACATGACTGAGTGACTAAGCATAGAAAACTTGAAACAAGGATGTGTAACCAGAACAGACCCCAAAGTTGAATAAGTTTCTCATTTGCTAGTTTTGTGGTCCTGGGAAAGGTCCCAAGTAAGCTGAAGATCCCTATTCTTGAAGTAAAGATAGTATTACCCTCCTCAAATATTTATTTGATGATAGGAGGCAAAAAACTTTTTAAACTTATCATAGTATTCCACATGTACCAGTTGCTGCATATATTTAAATAACTTTTCACAGAGAATCAAATAAAGACCAAGTCTATGTGCATATCTCACAAACACTTAAAATCTTTATTCTGTTACAACAGGTCTGCAGTGTGATTTTCTGAATTACTAAATAAAGATCTTTACAAACTTTATTTATTTATTTATTTTTGGCTTGTTCTTTTTACTACTGTAGTTCATCAGAAGAAATATGATCATTTTGTGAATGGGTGAGACACTGAATGAATATAAAGTTTAGTTTAAGCACATTCATAAAAGCATTAATTTTGGTTGGTTGAATAATCTTATGCTAATTAGATTTATGCCAATACTATCTGAACATTTGTATTGAATGTTTTCATATTTTACATGAGAAATAAAATATAGCTGAGAGACATAAAAACATCTTCAGAACATGCTCTGAATATTTGTATGTACATAGAATTTTTGC
The DNA here is from genome assembly GCF_003369695.1 of Bos indicus x Bos taurus. Lineage (NCBI taxonomy): Eukaryota > Metazoa > Chordata > Mammalia > Artiodactyla > Bovidae > Bos > Bos indicus x Bos taurus. The sequence goes on along the minus strand of NC_040079.1, from coordinate 102,198,978 downwards.
TAGTGTGTTTTCTTCAGAAATAAAGTGCAATTCTTAAATTGAGGTTTTAAAAAATTAAAATATAAAAGTGATACAATTCAATGATTACTTAAGTAGCATCTTTCATCATTGGACTTTGCATTCTGAGAACCACACACTATTTAATTTTGGAATGATATAGTTTAACAAAGCAACAAAAATAGTTTTCTTTTTTTTTCTTTATCCCTGGCATGTTGTCTGAGATGGTGGTAAATCCAGATTGTCAAAATCCAATGTCAAGGCCAGAAAAAAAATACAGTTAAGGATTTTGTGGATTTTATAATTCATTCAATGTATTTCTCTTAATACATTGAATGAATTTTAAAATCCATAAGCTTGTATTCATCTCTAGGGCTTCCCTGGTAGCTTAGTTGGTAAAGAATCCACCTGCAATGCAGGAGATCCCAGTTTGATTCCTGGGTGGGGAAGATTTACTTGAGAAGGGATAGGCTACCCACTCCAGTGTTCTTGGGCTTCCCTGGTGGCTCAGTTAGTAAAGAACCCTACTGCAATATGGGAGACCTGTGTTTGATCCCTGGATAGGGAAGATCCCCTGGAGAAGGGAAAGGCTACCCACTCCAGTACTCTGGCCTGGAAAATTCCATGGACTGTATAGTTCATGGGCTTGCAAAGAGTTGGACATGACTGAGCAACTTTCAGTTTCTTTCACTTTTGGCTAAACATTATTTTTCAGAGTTTCATCCAGTTCAATATAAGTATCAACAAAGTTTCATTGCACTCTTCCATTATAGGAATGTACCTCATTCTTGTTTTTATGGACGTTTGAGTTGTTTTCCAAATCTCACTGTTATAAATAACACTGAATGAAATTTTGTCTTTTGGGACACTTGAGCGTTTCTGTAAATGTAGATCTAGAGTAGAATCCTTGGGCCGTTAATTTACTTTGGAAAAAAACTGGCAGTTTCCAAGGCTTCTAAATTAACTTAAATTCCCACCATTCACAGTATGTGAAAATTTCAGTAAATCCCAATCTTTGTCAATCACTTTATCTAGACATTTTGCTCTAATAGTACCTGATTGTAGTCTTTATTATAATTTCTGTTATGACTAATGGGAATGAACATCTATTTATATTCTTTTTGGCCAATTATGCTTAATATATAAGTAGATTTTTATGTATTGATCTAATTTTTAGTAAACTTGTTATAGGCAATGATTCTAATAGTTGACCTATAGAATTATTTTAATTTTCTATATAGATGCTCAAGTTCTCTGCTTATTATTATGAGAGTTAAATCTCTTCCTTTTCTGTCTATATACAATTTATTTATTTTGACTGATTACTCTGTGTATACTCTCAAGAAAAATATAAATGTCAAAGTTAATAGCAGATAATTGTTTCCATTTTTATTAACCAGGAAAAGACTTTTGTATTTTACCTTTATATATGAAATTTAGTATAGTTTGATTTTGTTGTGCTTTGTCAGATTAAGATATTCCTTGTACTCCCTGCTTGGCAATAACTTTTATGATACATAGGAGTTTGTCAAATGCTTTCCCAAATCTCTTGAGATAGTTTCATATATTTATGTTTTGTTCTGTTAATATTGATTTTTATAATTAAAGCAACTATATTTATCTAAAAATAATAGTCAAAACTGACATGACTTTTAAAAAATATTGATGCCTTTAAAATACTTATTTAATGTAAAGTATCAGTTCTTAGCTATACTAATACAATTACATAATACTAACATTAATGCAATTAACAAATAAGTCTGTAGTCCAAGGCAAGAGATAAAAATATAGTTCAGAATGAAAATTATATCCAAAAGATGACTCTGCTCTTTACTTTTCTTCATCAAAAGCAATGAAAATAAACAGTTGTATTTCATTTTTAGACAGTGAGAGCTATTAAATAAAAAAGATACTGAGATGCAAATGTCTATAGATATTAGTGATTAACTATGTGCTAAGGATGAGTACAAATGAGAAATTCAATGTATGTCCTATGTTTCTTCTTTAAGTAGTTATAAGGAGAGTGAAGACATGGTTATTTTAATCCCATGATGTTTTCCTTTTTTTTTTTAATTCTATTTTATTTTTAAACTTTACATAATTGTATTAGTTTTGCCAAATATCAAAATGAATCCGCCACAGGTATACATGTGTTCCCCACCTGAATCCTCCTCCCTCCTCCCTCCCCATACCATCCCTGTTTTCTGAGCCCCAAGATTTACAATACTAGTTGCAAGATTTCAGCTAGTATTGTATACTATCTTTATAATATTTTGTTGAAATAAAATATTTCTATGCTTCTTAAGCTACAGAGACATATACCACTATAAAACATATTCAAGGAATGTTTATTCCAGTTAGAAAAAATATATAAATAAAGGAAAATTATTTGACATTAAATGTGGATTAATAATTTTTCAGAGAAATTGAATATTAAAACATTTAACCCCACAATTGCACTGAATACATTAAAATTTCTTGCCTACTAAGAAGAGCTTCTAGACTTTGGGATTATCAAAAACAATTATAATTAGCATGCTATAACTGAAAAGACATACTAGATAAGAACACTTTAATAGATGTTATATAACATAGATAGACAAAGTGCCTGAAGAATCATGGGTGGAGGTTTGTGTATTGTACAGGGGCAGTGATCAAGACCATCCCCAAGAAAAAGAAATGCAAAAAGGCAAAATGGTTGTCTGAGGAGGCCTTACAAATAGGTGAGAAAAGAAGAGAAGTGAAAGGCAAAGGGGAAAAGGAAAGATATACCTATTTGAGTGCAGAGTTCCAAAAAATAGCAAGGAGAGATAAGAAAGCATTCCTCAGTGATCAGTGCAAAGAAATAGAGGAAAACAATAGAATGGGAAAGACTAGAGCTCTCTTCAAGAAACTTAGAGATACCAAGGGAACGTGTAATGCAAAATGGACACAATAAAGGACAGAAATGACAAGGACCTAAAAAAAGCAGAAGATATTAAGAAGAAGTGGCAAGAATACACAGAAGAACTATATAAAAAAAGATCTTCATGACCCAGATAAACACGATGGCCTGAACACTCACCTAGAGCCAGACATCCTGGAATGTGAAGTCAAGTGGGCCTTAGGAAGCCTCACCACCAACAAAGGTAGTGGAGGTGATGGAATTCCAGTTGAGCTATTTCAAATCTTCAAAGATGATGCTGTGAAAGTGCTGTACTCAATATGCCAGCAAATCTGGAAAACTCAGCAGTGGCCACAGGACTAGAAAAAGTCAGTTTTCATTCCAATCCCAAAGAAAAGCAATGCCAAAGAATGTTCAAACTACTGCACGATTGGACACATCTCACACATTAGCAAAGTAATTCTCAAAATTCTCCAAGCGAGGCTTCAACAGTATGTGAACCCTGAATTTCCAGATCTTCAAGCTGGATTTAGAAAAGGCAGAGGAACCTGAGATCAAATTGCCAACATCCATTAGATCATCAAAAAAGCAAGAAAGTTCCAGAACAACAACTACTTCAGCTTTATTGACTATACCAAAGCCTTGGACTGTGTGGACCACAACAAAATGTGGAAAATACTTCAAGAGATGGGAATACCAGACCACCTGACCTGCCTCCTGAGAAATCTGTATGCAGGTCAGGAAGCAACAGTTAGAACTGGTAATGGAACAACAGATATGTTCCAAATTGGAAAAGGAGTATGTCAAGGCTGTATATTGTCACCTGCTTATTTAACTTACATTCAGAGTTCAGTTCAGTTCAGTCTCTCAGTCGTGTCCGACTCTTTGTGACCCCATGAACTGCAGCACGCCAGGTCTCCCTGTCCATCACCAACCCCCAGAGTCCAACCAAACCCATGTCCATTGAATCAGTGATGCCATCCAACAATCTTATCCTCTGTCATCCCCTTCTCCTCCTGCCCTCTATCTTTCCCAGCGTCAGGGTCTTTTCCAGTGAGTCAGCTCTTCGTATCAGGTGGCCAAATTATTGGAGTTTCAGCTTCAACATCCATCCTTCCAATGAACACCCAGGACTGATCTCCTTTAGGATGGACTGGTTGGATCTCCTTGCAGTCCAAGGGACTCTCAAGAGTCTTCTCCAACACCACAGTTCAAAAGCATCAATTCTTCTGCACTCAGCTTCCTTTATAGTCCACATCATGAGAAACGTTGGGCTGGATGAAGCACAAGCTGGCATCAAAATTGCTAGGAGAAATATCAAAAATCTCAGATATGCAGATGACACCACCTTTATGGCAGAAAGTGATGAAGAACTAACAAGCCTCTTGATGAAATTGAAAGAGAAGAGTGAAAAATTTGGCTTAAAACTAGCATTCAGAAAACTAATATGATATCCAGTCCCATCACTTCTTGGCAAATAGATGGGGAAACAATGGAAACTGTGACAGACTTTATTTTTGGGGGCTCCAAAATCACTGCAGATAGTGACTTCAGCCATGAAATTAAAAGATGCTTGCTCCTTGAAAGAAAAGCTATGACCAACCTAGACAGCATATTAAATGCAGAGACATTACTTTGCTGGCAAAGGTTCATCTTGTCAAAGCTAAGTTTTTTCCAGTAGTCATATATGGATGTGAGAGTTGGACTATAAAAAAGCTGAGCCCTGAAGAAATGATGCTTTTGGACTATGGTTTTGGAGAAGACTCTTGAGAGTCCATTGAACTGCAAGGATATCAAACCAGTCAATCCTAAAGGAAATCAGTCTTGAATACTCATTGCAAGGATGATGAATATGAAACTTCAATACTTTTGCTACCTGATGAGATTAACTGACTTATTGGAAAAGATCCTGATGCTGGGAAAGATTGAAGACAGGAGGAGATAGGGACAACTGAGGATGAGCTGGTTGGATGGCATCACCTACCCAATGGACATGAGTTTGAATAAGCTTCGGGAGCTGGTGATGGACAGGGAAGCCTGGCATGCTGCATCCATGGGGTTGCAAAGAGTTGGATACCATTGAGCAACTGAAGTGAATTGAACCATATTTTGTTATTTGAGAATATATTTTCATCTGAATTTTGGAATCTTACAAAAAGTAAGTGTATTAATGGTACTGAGTTTGGGGAAAAATAGTAGTTGAAATGGTAGACTTTGGAGTTATAGTGTCTGTGCTTCAATTATAGCTACTTTGCTTACCATCTTCATGTTAAAGATACTTTATGTGTCTCCTAAATAGTTTCATTTGTAAAATATTAATTAGTTCAAGAAATGTGCTTAATACATTTCATGGCACAGAATTAAATAGATGTTTGTTGAACAGAGAAATGAAATATATTCTAACCTCTCATTTTCTCCTTAATCTTACCTAAAATGAATAAAATATGATAAGAGCTCTCAAAAGCAGTTTTCCTTAATTGTTCTTATGATATACCAAAAATGAAAGTGTTTTTATTAAAATTTCAACATGCATCAATTTTCCAAGAATGGCTCTATATACAGAAATATTTTATGTTTACTTTACTCTTTAAAATATCCCTAACATAAAGCATCGTTAGGTTGAAGCGGTTATGTACATCTTATTTATGATTACAATAGTAGGATGTTGGGAGCCAAATTAGCTCTGAAGTTAAAAGAGATCTCTAACACTTATAGCAATATTGAAATTCAGAAGTGGAAAAATCAATGATCTGTTCATGCATCCCATGAAACTATAATGCATTCATTAATAGAATCCATGTCAATATTAATATTTGTTTACACTACATTTATTGACTGAACCTCATGCCAGTGTTATAAAGTTGGTATTTTGAGCAGTATATGCTTTAGAAGTGGTTGATGCCTGGAAATGATTGGAAGAAGACAAAAATATATGAGCATAAAAATCTATATTGTATTGTGAAATCACAGCCATAACAGACCATTTTGATATATAATGTCATTTACATGGATATGTGAAAATTAGCAGTAATTTGATAATTTTGCCATATACAGTTAGTGGCATCAATTAGACAGTATATTTTGAATTTTAACACTGTGCTTTTTGCTGTTGTTATTTTGTTAGATATAATTTTCACAGAAATTTTGAGTTTTGGTCTTCACTACAAGTGACATTAAAACTTGCAATGTATGATGTGGATTAAATTTGCATATACCTACCATTATATGTTGTTTGAAAACAATTTCATATGTCTTGTGTTTGAAATAGAATTAAAAATCAATTCAAATTTTATAGTGCCATTAATAGTATCACTTTCCCTTACATATATACACATGCATTTATTTTTTATTCTTAACTGCTAAGATAATTTGGCGAAGAAAAGTAAAACTAATACCAGATACTACCTACGTTATACCTGTCATGTCCCAAGTGCACTTTTCTTCTCACAACATCTTTACAGGTAAATATTATTAGACATCATGACAGATGAAGAAGGCTAGATGATATCAAGCAATTTAACCAGATCACATAAATTCTAAATGGTAATGTCTGTGTCATTTCCAGGTAGCCTCTTCTCTCTCCAAGAAGCTGCATGAATTGAGGGCACAGCAAGAAACTTATGACACATTCAAATTGGTAATTTGAGGACAGTTTAATGAAGGTATTACTTTCAAAGAGGTGGATGGGTTTAGGACAATGGCAAGAGATGGGATAATAATCTTGGGTTCATGACACAAGAGAGAACTGTGTGATAAAGCCATCTGACAGGAGCTATAGTCACTAAAAGAGTAATACTTTAAACCTATGGTCAGACTAAGAGAAAGCTGAGAAAATAAATGCCCTGAACTCCCACTTCTGCCAGCCTTGGTACCTCCTTCTTGGTTCTTATACTTGTCACACTGGAGTACAGATCAGACCATTGATGTGATGAAGAGTGGATCTGATGAAACAAATGACAGCTCTTCAGAATATAGAATGTAACTAATGATGTCTAGAAAATAAAAATAGCCTAATGAGAAGGAATCATATTCTTATGTGCAAAGTATGAATCGTGTGTATTTTGACTCCTCAGATTATGAAAAAAAAATGATTGATTGAATTTAAATGTCATACAAAGCAGTGGGTTTCAGTTATAGTTCAATTTAGTTGCTCAGTCGTGTCCAACTCTCTGTGACCCAGTGGAGTGCAGCACGCCAGGCCTCCCTGTGCATCACCAACTCCCAGAGTCTACCCAAACTCATGTCCATTGTGTTGGTGATGCCATCCAACCATCTCATCCTCTGTCGTCCCCCTCTCCGTTTGCCCTCAATCTTTCCCAGCATCAGGGTCTTTTCAAATGAGTCAGCGTTTTGCATCAGGTGGCCAAAGTATTGGAGTTTCAGCTTCAAAATCATTCCCTCCAATGAACACCCAGGGCTGATTTCCTTTAGGATGGGCTGGTTGGATCTCTTTGCAGTCCAAGGGACTCTCATGAGTCTTCTCCAACCTTAAAATCATCAATCCTTCAGTGCTCAGCTTTCTTTACAGTCCAACTCTCACATCCATACATGACTACTGTTAAAACCATACCTTGACTAGACAGATCTTTCTTGAAAAAGTACTGTCTCTGCTTTTTAATATGCTGTCTAGGATGGTCATAACTTTCTTTCCAAGGAGTAAGAGTCTTTTAATTTCATGGCTGCGTCACAATCTGCAGTGATTGTGGAGCCTAAAAAAGTAAAGTCACCCACTGTTTCCACTGTTTCCCCATCTATTTGCCATGACGTGATGGTACCAGATGCCATGATCTTAGTTTTCTGAATGTTGAGCTTTAAGCAACATTTTTCACTTTCCTCTTTGACTTTCATCAGGAGGCTCTTTACTTCTTCTTCACTTTCTGCCATAAGGGTGGTGTCATCTGCATATTTGAGGTTATTGATATTTCTCCAAGCAGTCTTGATTCCACCTTGTGCTTCAACCAGACCAGAGTTTCTCATGATGTACTCTGCATATAAGTTAAATAAGCAAGGTGACATATACAGCCTTGACATACTCCTTTTCCTATTTGGAACCAGTCTGTTGTTCCATGTCCAGATCTAATTGTTGCTTCATGATCTGCATATAGATAGTTTCTCAAGAGGCAGGTCAGGTGGTCTGGTATTCCCATCTCTTTCAGAATTTTCCACAGTTTATTGTGATTCACACAGTCAAAGGCTTTGGCATAGTCAATAAAGCAGAATTAGATGTTTTTCTGGAACTCTCTTGCTTTTTCTATGATCCAGCGGATGTTGGCAATTTGATCTCTGGTTTCTCTGCCTTTTCTAAAACCAGCTTGAACATCTGGAAGTTCATGGTTCATGTATTGCTAAAGCCTGGCTTGGAGAATTTTGAGCATTGCTTTGCTACTGTGTGAGATAAGTGCAGTTGTAAGTTAGTTTGAGCACTCTTTGGCATTGACTTTCTTTGGGATTGGAATGAAAACTGACCTTTTCCAGTCCTGTGGCCACTGCTGAGTTTTCCAAATTTGCTGGCATATTGAGTTCAGCACTTTCACAGCATCATCTTTCAGGATTTGGAATAGCTCAACTGGAATTCCATCACCTCCACTAATTTTGTTTATAGCGATGCTTCCTAAGGCCCACTGGACTTCACATTTTGGGATGTCTGGCTCTAGGTGAGTGATCACACCATCATGATTATTGGGTCATGAAGAGCTTTTTTATACAGTTCTTCTGTGTATTCTTGCCACCTCTTCTTAATATCTTATGCTCCTGTTAGGCCCATTCCATTTCTGTCCTTTATTGAGCCCATCTTTGCATGAAATGTTCCCTTGGTATCTCTAGTTTTCTTGAAGAAATCTCTAGTCTTTACCATTTTATTATTTTCCCTTATTTCTTTGCACTGATCACTGAGGAATGCTTTCTTATCTCTCCTTGCTATTCTTTGGAACTCTGCATTCAAATGGGTATATCTTTCCTTTTCTCCTTTCCTTTTTGCTTCTCTTCTTTTCAAAGCTATTTGTAAGGCCTCCTCAGAGCCATTTTTCTTTTTTGCATTTCTTTTTCTTGGGGATGGTCTTGCTCCCTGTCTCCTGTACAATGTCATGAACCTCTGTCCATAGTTCTTCAGGCACTCTATCAATTTAGACATTTAAATCTATTTCTCAGTTCCACTGTATAATCATAAGGGATTTGATTTAGGTCATACATGAATGGTCTATTGTGTTTCCCCACTTTCTTCGATTTAAGTCTGAATTTGGCAATAAGTTCATAATCTGAGCCACAGTCAGCTCCCAGTCTTGTTTTTGCTGACTGTATAGAGCTTCTCCGTCTTTGGCTGCAAAGAATATAATCAATCTGATTTCAGTATTAACCATCTGGTGATGTCCATGTGTAGAGTTTTCTCTTGTGTTGTTGGAAGAGGTGTTTGCTATGACTAGTGTGTTCTCTTGGCAAAACTCTATTAGCCTTTGCCCTGCTTCATTCTGTACTGCAAGGCCAAATTTGCCTGTTACTGCAGGTGTTTCTTGACTTCCTATTTTTGCATTCCAGTTGCCTATAATGAAAAGCACATATTTTCTGGGGTGTTAGCTCTAGAATGTCTTGTGTGTCTTCATAGAACCATTCAACTGCAGCTTCTTCAGTGTTACTGGTTGGGCATAGGCTTGGATTACTGTGATATTGAATGGTTTGCCTTGGAAATGAACAGAGATCATTTTGTCGTTTTTGAGATTGCATCCAGGTACTGCATTTCGGACTCTTGTTGACTCTGATGGCTACTCCATTTCTTCTAAGGGATTCCTGCCCACAGTAGTAGATGTAATGGTCATCTGAGTTAAGTTCACCCATTCCAGTCCATTTTAGTTAGCTGATTCCTAGAATGTCGATGTTCACTCTTGACATCTCCTGTTTGACCACTTCCAGTTTGCCTTGATTCATGGACATAACATTCCATGTTCCTATGCAATATTGCTCTTTACCACATTGGATCTTGCTTCTATCACCAGTCACATCCACAGCTGGGTGTTGTTTTTCCTTTGGTTCCATCCTTTCATTCTTTCTGGAGTTATTTCTCCACTGATCTCCAGTAGCATATTGGGCATGTACCGACCCCGGGAGTTCATCTTTCAATGTCCTATCTTTTTGCCTTTTCATACTGTTCATGGGTTTCCCAAGGCAAGAATACTGATGTGGTTTGCCATTTCCTTCTCCAGTGGACCACATTTTGTCAGAACTCTCCACCATGACCCATCCATCTTGGGTGGCCCTACACGACATGGCTTAGTTTCATTGAGTTAGACAAGGCTGTGGTCCATGTGATCAGATTGGCTAATTTTCTGTGATTGTGATTTCAGTCTGTCTGTCCTCCAATGCCTTCTCTCTGAGCCTACCATCTCAGTTGGGTGTCTCTTACCTTGGACATGGGATATCTCTTCACGGCTGCTCCAGCAAAGCACAGCTAATGTTCCTTACCTTGGACATGGGGTATCTCCTCTCAGCCACCGCTCCTGACCTTGGATCTCGTCTCTGCTGCTGCTCCTGACTTTGGACATGGGGTAGCTCCTCTTGGCCGCTTGCTGCTCATTTCACAGTATCTTATTCTAGGGCTTTCAGTTCAATTTCCCTGCTGGAGGCAAAGCCCCGCAGTTGCAGCGGGTTGGCTTACCAGTCAATAAATAACAACTGCTAGTGATTGGGGAAAAAAAAGGTCAACAAAAATCAATTGATTTCAAACAGTACACTGAAGGAATAAAAAAATGTAACTTCTCTCCAATGTTTGCTTTTTCCATTCATTTTTACTTTTTTATTTATTCAGAATGTATGACTTCCAGAATGCATCATTATGTTGAGATGACATTGTGAAGTTGTGTCTTTTTATTTCAGGAAAATTTATAAACCTGTTTAGAAGGGGATGGAGTGAATCGTGCCAGAATGTGCTTTCTTTCTTTTTTTTAATTAGTTAATTTATTTTAATCAGAGGCTAATTATTTTATCATGCTGTGGTGGTTTCTGCCATACATTGACATGAATCAGTCATGGGTGTACATGTGTCCCACTGTCCTGAACTCCCCTCCCATCTCCCTTCCCACTCCATCCCTCTGGGTTGTCCCAGAGCACCAGCTTTGGGTGTCCTGCTTCATGCATTGAATTTGCACTGGTCATCTATTTTACATATGGTAATATACATGTTTCAATGCTACTCTCTCATATAGTCCCTCCCTCACCTTCTCCCAAAGAGTCCAAAAGTCTTTTCTTTACATCTGTGTCTCTTTTGCTGTCTTGCATGTAGGGTCATCATTACCTTCTTTATAAATTTCATATATATGCATTAATACACTGTATTGGTGTTTGTCTTTCTGGCTTAACTCACTCTGTATAATAGGCTCCAGTTTCATCCAACTCATTAGAACGGACTCAAATGTGTTCTTTGTAACAGCTAAGTATTATTCCATTGTGTATATATGTATCACAACTTCCTTATTCATTCGTCTGCTGATGGACATCTAGGTTGCTTCCCTTCTAGCGATTGTAAACAGTGCTGCAATGAACACAGAGGAACGTGTCTTTTTCAATTCTGGTTTACTTGGTGTGTATGCCCAGCAGTGGGATTGCTGGGTCATATGGCAGTTCTATTTCCAGTTTTTAAAGGAATCTCCACACTGTTCTCCATAGTGGCTACATTAGTTTGTATTCCCACCAACAATGTAAGAGGGTTCCCTTTCTCCACACCATCTCCAGCATTTATTGTTTGTAGACTTTTTGATGGCAGCCGTTCTGACTGGCATGAGATGGTACCTCATTGTGGTTTTGATTTGCATTTCTCTGATAGTGAGTGATGTTGAGCATCTTTTCCTGTGTTTGTTACACATCTTTATGCTTTCTTTGGAGAAATGTCTGTTTAGTTTTTTGGCCCATTTTTTTGATTGGGTCACTTATTTTTCTGATATTGAGCTGCATGAGCTGCTTATATATTTTGGAGATTAATTATTTGTCAGTTGTTTCAGTTTCAGTTATCTTCTCCCATTCTGAAGGCTGCTTTTTCACCTTGCTTATAGTTTCCTTCATTGTGCAAAAGCTTTTAGGTTTAATTAGGTTCCATTTGTTTATTTTTGCTTCTGTTTCCATTACTCTGGGTGGTGAATCATAGAGGATCTTTCTGTGATTTACGTCAGACAGTGTTCTGCCTATTTTTTTATCTAAGAGTTTTACAGTGTCCGGTCTTACATTTAGATCTTTAAACCATTTTGAGTTTATTTTTGTGTATGGTGTTAGAAAATGTTCTAGTTTCATTCTTTAACAGGTCGTTGACCAGTTTTCCCAGCACTACTTGTTAAAGAGATTGTCTTTTCACCATTGTATATTTTTGCCTCCTTTGTTAAAGATAAGGTGTCCATAGGTGCATGTATTTATCTCTGGGTTTTCTATTTTGTTCCATTGATCTATGTTTCTATCTTTATGCCAGTACCATACTGTCTTGATGACTGTAGCTTTGTAGTATAGTCTGAAGACAGGCAGGTTGATTCCTCCAGTTCCATTCTTCTTTCTCAAGATTGCTTTGGCTATTCGAGGTTTTTTGTGTTTCCATACAAATTGTGAAATTATTTGTTCTAATTCTGTGAAAAATACCCTAGTAGGAGAAGGAAATGGCAACCAACTCCAGTGTTCTTGCCTGGAGAATCCCAGGGACCAGGGAACCTGGTGGGCTGTCATCTATGGGGTTGCACAGAGTCAGACACAACTGACGCAACTTAGCAGCAGCAGGAGCAGCAGCTTGAAAGGGATTGTGCTGAATCTGTAGATTGCCTTGGGTAGTATACTCATTTTCACTATATTGATTTTTCCAATCCATGAACATAGTATATTTCTCCATCTATTTGTGTCCTTTTTGATTTCTTTTATCAATGTTTTATAGTTTTCTATATATAGATCTTTTGTTTTTTTAGGTAAATTTATTCTTAAGTATTTTATTCTTTATGTTGCAATGGTGAATGAAATTGTTTCCTTAATTACTCTTTCTGTTTCCTCATCATTAGTGTGTGGGAATGCAAGGGCTTTCTGTGTATTAATTTTTTATTCTGCAACTTTATTATATCCATGGATTAGCTCTAGTAATTTTCTGGTGGTGTCTTTAGGGTTTTCTATGTAGAAGATCATGTCATCTGCAAACAGTGAGAGTTTTATTTCTTTTCTAATCTGGATTCCTTTTATTTCTTTTTCTTCTCTGATTTCTGTGGCTAGTACTTTCAGCACTATTCACATGGCAGAAATCAGAAGCAGTATAAAAATCTAACATTAGAAGAAAGAATTATGGTATATAGTCACAATATACTATTATTCGCTAAAAGTATGCATAGAAACAAAAATGTTTAATGTCCTGATACCACATTAAAATAATATAAAGTAGAAAATCAGGAAGTAACAGCATAATACATTTATATTTATTATATAATAAAGATATGCTCTGAAGACCTTATATTGGCATGTTAAGATGATATTATCTAGATGTTGTGCTTTTAGCTTTGCATTCTCTTGAGATATATTTTAATTTTCTATAATGTATGGATCTTTCTTTGATAATCACAAATAGACATTTTATGAAATGAAATAATTTTTGTGTCCATATAGGCATATACATATTTATAGGTTTTTCCTACAAATGAATACACATATTTATAGGTATTTCCTACAAATGAAGTTTTTTTATTTTGAGTATAACATATTTCTTAAAACTACACTAAAGAAAATATAAAGTATGTAGTTTATTGGGAAGTGATCAAATTTTACATGTATATATATGTACATATGTCTTATAATGTACATATATAGAGTTGTTATTCCCAAGTGTTATCATTAGCTTGATAACTTTTTAAAATCATATTTGAAATTAAATACAAATGTAAATGTTTGGCCAATCACTTTTAAGAGCCAAAAATACTATGACTTTTTTCTTTTTTTTTGAGATTGAGGACAATCTTATTTTTTTAATTAATTCTTTTTTTTTTTTTTTTTTACAGTAGGTCCATATTGGTTATCTATTTTAAATATAGCAGTGTGTACATGTCATTCCCAAACTGTCAGTCTATCCCTCCTCCTCTCCCTCTCTTTCCCATTGGTATTCATAAATTCACTCCCTGAGTTTGATCCTGTTTTGTAAATAAGTTCATTTGTATCACTTTTTTGATTCTATTTAAAAGTGATATCATACAGTATTTGCCTTTGTTTGATTACTTCACCTAGCATGATAATCTCCAGGTTCATTCATTTTGCTGCAAATGGTATTATTGCATTCTTTATAATGAGTGAGTAATATTCCATTGTATATATGTACCACCTTTTTTTAATCCATTCATCTGTCAATGGACACTTAGGTTGCTTGCCAGTCTTGTGTATTGTAAACAGTGTTGCAGTGAACATTGGGGTGTATGTATCCTTTCAAACCATATTTTTCTCTACATAAATACTGAGTATTGGGATTACTGGATCATGTGGTAGCTTTATTCTCAGTTTTTTATAAAATCTCCGTACTGTGCTCTATAGTGGTTGTATAAATTTACATTCCCACCCACAGTGTAGGAAGATTTTATTCTCTCTACACCCCCTGCAGCATTTATTGTTTGTAGATTTTTTTAATGATGGCCATTCTGAGTGAAATGAGGTGATACTGCATTGTAGTTTTGATTTGCATTTCTTTAGTAATGGCACCCCACTCCAGTACTCTTGCCTGGAAAGTCCCATGGACGGAGGAGCCTGGTAGGCTGCAGATCATGGGGTCGCAAAGAGTCGGACACGACTGAGCGACTTCACTTTCACTTTTCCCTTTCATGCATTGGAGAAGGAAATGGCAACCCACTCCAGTGTTCTTGCCTGGAGAATCCCAGGGATGGGGGAGCCTGGTGGACCGCCATCTATGGGGTCACACAGAGTCGGACACGATTGAAGTGACTTAGCAGCAGCAGTAATTATCAGTGTTAAGCATAATTTTTTGCATGTACCTCTTGGACATCTCTATGTCTTAGAGAAGTGTCTATTTAGGTCTTCTGTCCACTTTTTTAAAAAATTATTATAAAATATTGGCTATATTCTCCATGTTGTACAAAATGTACTTATCACTTATTTTAGACCTTACAACTTGTACCTCTTCATCTCCTGCCTCTTTATTACCCCTCTGCCCCGACTGGAACCCGGTTTGTTCTCTGTATTGTGAGCCTGCTTCCTTTTTATTATATTCACTAGTTTGTTGTAATTTTTAGGTTCCACATTTAAGTGATTCACACATTATTTGTCTTTGATTTATTTCCCTTAGCATATAGATTTTTCATGTCTATTAATTCAAAATATATGTGAACACTATCTTTGCTGAGAACCCTATGTAGTTGGGAAATCTAATTTCTAACTGTAATCATTCTAATAACTTTGAAAGAATAATCATAATGACAAGGAATATTGCACTCTAAGGAGTTCTTCCTTCCTCTGTCAAGCATTCAAAGAAAATACTTCAAGAAAATATTGATAGCTGGTAAATTTAGTTACAAATCAGTGAAGAAACAGTTTGTAGTCTTGTGAAGATGTCTATGTGCCAATTTGGAAAAGTGTCCACTTTTTATTTATTTTTTTAAATATTGAGCCACATGAGCTGTTTGTGGCTAATTCCTTGATGGTTGCTTTGTTTGTGAATATTTTCTCTCATTCTGTGGATTGTCTTTTCATTTTATTATTTCTTTTTCTGTGCAAAAGGTTTTAAATTGAATTAGTTCCCATTTTTTTATGTTTGTTTTTATTTCCATTACTCTTTGAGACAGATCAAAAAAGATATTGGTGCAATTTATGTCAAAGAGTGTTCTGCCTATGTCTTCCTCTAACAGTTTTGTAGTATCCAGCCTTACATATATGTCTTTAGTCCATTTTAGTTTATTTTTGTTATGGTGTTAAAGAATGTTCTAACTTCATTTTTTTACATGCAGCTGTCCAGTTTTTCCAGAACAATTTATTGAAGAGACTGTCTTTTCTCCACTGTATAGCCTTGCCTCCTTTGTAGAATAATTGATTATAGGTACATGGCTTTTTATCCTGTTCCATTGATCTATATTTTTGTTTTGGTGTCAGTACCATAATGTTTTAATAACAGTGGCTTTGTAGCATGGTCTGAAATCAGGGAGCCTGATTCCTCTAGCTCCATTTTTCTTTCTCAAGATTGTTTTTTCTATTCAGGGTCTTTTGTGTCTCCATCAATCCTCACAGCAACTGTCAGTTTCACAGTTATAATTCAATGATATTTTATGAATACATGATTTAGTAAATGCAATATACATCAGTGTTATCTGTTATTTAGCAATAGTTATGAATATTTAAACATTTAAAAACATTATATATAATTGTTAATTGAAATAAGATCATGTGTGTGGTAGTGGCACAGTGTATAAATGTATCTTTTTATTGTATGTTTCCCTGAGTAGGTCTGAATCATAAAATAAATTAACTGCCTATTAGTTTCTTTTTCTAATCATAAAATGCCACCTATATTTTAAAATTTCAACAGAGGATTTCAGATTACATATAACTATTCTCATAATTTATCTTTCTGATTTCTTCCTGTTGTCTCTATAACTAAGGGTATGAACTGTGTTTACAATTGAAAAGTCTATTTGAATCTCATTTTTCCTAACCAAAGCTATAAAAGAAGCATCGTATGTTACATTATATTCAAGACACTTTGATTGTATATCCTCTTCAAATTCCATATGCCTATGCACTTTCTATTGCCACTAATGACAGCTTTGCATGTGTTTTGAAGGGAACTAGCATTCAATACTTTTCTGAAAATGCACATATTGTCAAGTTCTTCTTTTCTTGTCTTTTTTGGTCCCTTGTTGGTTGTTGAGGAAACAAATTCCTGGGGTATTACAATCTACAACCTTCCAAAGGAATTCTCATGGTGCTTTCAAGATCTAGTTATATGACACATGATGGTAATGTAACCCATTACAAAACAGTTGGTTTAGTAGCTTATTTTTACTGTGTATGATGAGCAATAGTGTCTCATTATCTGTTTCAAATTTAAAATCTCATTAAAGCCATCAGCAGCACTCTTACTGAAAACTTAAAATCACTTTTAATATCCCTTTTTTACCAACACTGATTTTTTTTTTAATAAGGAAAGAAAAAGTTTTCAAGTGTAGCAGCAAAGAAAACAAAATTTTACAAAAGTCTTTATCCAGTTCTCAGTACTAGCGGCTCATCAGAATCAAGTGATTGGCTTATGTAAAATATTAATGCTGGGCACATGTACCTGACTAATTAAATGCATGCCTAAGATGGCTTTGCATGGGCAAACTCTGTTTATGAGTGCTCAGCAGGCTAGCTTGCAAAATATGCAGTGTGAAATTATATATTGATTTACTCGCATATGAAAAGTGTTTACGTGATAAACATCTCTGTACCTGATTGTTGCATTCTTACAATTCACAGATTACATGTGGGGACTGAAAGCAAGTAACGGTCCCTTATATTTCCACATTAGGATTTGAGCTAATACCCATATAAATATCTCACAAAAGAAAAACACACTTTATGTAGATTGAAACATGGCCTGATTCTATCAGGCAAGAAATTAAAATAAAGTTAAATAAAATTTTTTTGTAAATAGCACTATTTTCTTTCCACTATTCTAACATATATTGAATGGAAAGGTGTTTATTCAAAAACCTTGTGTTTCTCACCATTCGATCCAAATCTTTAATGAGTCATTTTTTTTTTCAAAGAAGTTTTGCAAATTTCACTTTGTCCTTTTCATTCATAAGGAAAGAACTGCTAATTAACAATCCCATTTTAAAGTTAAAATCACATATATTAGTTAGAATCAGTTAAATTTATTATGAGTATCCAAAATGTTTCCTTTTTCCTTTCTACTATGTTTTCGTTTTACATGTCAGGCATTAAACTCAAGTTTTCCTGCTTACAAAACACATAAGGATTAGAAATGTTAGTATTGATGGAAGTTGTCAGTCTGTGCTCGTAAAGTACTTCACTGACCTTTAATTTTGATATGAATAAAGTTTGTTGTCATGTTCATGAAGATTAAGAGGCTTATACTGTTGGAAGTTGAAGCTTTGTATTGATCTATAACATTTGGCTTCCTTGTACTGTTAAATTAACCCTTTTCTACTTTAGAATTTACTCAATCTATATTCCTATAATCAAAGATGATTGATACTTGCTCCTAGCAACTCAACATCTGTATCAAATTTGTTTAAGACTTGCATACCTTGACTGTTTCTCAGTTTTCTGGTAAAAAAAAAAATATTTCAAGCAAATATTAAGTTTCAAGACACGAATAAAACTAGGGGAATATTAAAACAACAAGCTATTAATATTTTTTTTTCTGGAAAAAATTGAGGACTATTAGGAGGCTTGCTCAAGAAACAGACTCACATGAAGGAAGCCTCATCCATGGTACAACAGGAAATTTGCTTTCTCTTCATGCTCTATTCTATTCTGACTCTGACTATGATACAGAACAGTGTTTCTTCTACAAACTGCTCTTGATTGGCACCATGACTGTAAATCTCCCCTTCATTTTTTCATTTCTGACTCTCATTCCCGTTCCTGATTCCACTCCAGGCTCCAACCATACATCCATTCCTGAGCATTGTCTTTGTTGGTTGACATTTCTTTTCCATTTGAAACTTGAAGACAACTTCTGTTCTTCAATTTTAATTATTTTGCATAAACATTGGAAAATTTTGCTATAATATTGAGCATTGGCAACAAACATTTGCCAAAACTGTTGGGGTTAGGATGAAACCTAGATAGTATTTTGATTTTGTTAATATTTATAATACAAATTTTGACTATAATACATTTTAATTAAATGCAATTATATTTCAGTACAATATTTATACTACATTTAATACCCATACTTATCATATGACATAAGTACACAATGTAAAGCTGCATATTGTTAGTAGATTAAAATACTCCTGTTTTATCCCCCAGAAGTCCCAAGGGAAAGAAATATCATGACACATGTATGTTGAAAAACTTTCAGTTTTACTTTTAATTATCAAGATCTAGGTTGGAGCAAACAAGCAAAATGGAAATATTGCAGCCCTATCCTATGCTACAATATGTAAAAATTAATTTAATTAATATCTGAATCACAATAACAACTACAAAGACAGATTATTTTCTGAAAGAGAAGTAAAGAGATAACTAAGAGTGAAACAAATACTTAAGCAGAATAGGGAAGGGGAACCAAAATATAGTCTGTGATTTATAGCTCTAGATCTAAATACAAAAAGTAGACGCTTAGACTGAATAATAATACTGTCTAGAATCTTTAAGCAGCTATTTGTGGACTTCAATGAGAATAAATGAGAATGAATAGAAAGGCCTTACTACCTTCTTGTAACAAGTATTTGTTTTTTAATGAATGAGGTTACTGTTATTATATAAGCATATAACTTCTGGGAATTTACTTTTATAACTGCTACTAATACTATGTACAGTAATAATCACTCATACTTTATAAAGAGGGTGCTATCACCATTTGTTTTCACCTTTTAATTTGATTGTGCCAATCATATAAAATTAGAGAATAAATCTTTTAATGATAACAGGTGTGCTTGTTAGCATGCTTAATGGGTATTTTGATTAGTTCATATCCAAAGTATGCAAACATTTTTGATTACCTGTATACAGTGCTGCTTTATAGCATAACTCTAAGATGAAGTTATAAAGAATTTCTGAATTGCAATCTGAAAAATATCCTTTAGGTTAAAGCAATGCCTCTAAGGAAATGGGGAAAATAAGATCTACAGTCTATGTCATATAGAGTTTAAATTAGAAGTCTGATTACCTATTTACAAAACTTGTCAATGAGCTCAGTCAGCAGCCATAGATGGAAGTTTGGAATTCCTGTTTTGTAAGAAAAGTATTCACAGTGTTCTATATGCTTAACTTCAAATTGCATGGTGAATTCAACAATATTTTCCAAGTCACATAATTAGGTAATACCATTAATCTTTTTTGACAGTCAAAATTCTACAGTGATCAGCTTTTCACTATGTTGTGTGAATAAATACTCCAGGATAATAAATACTCTATTCTTGAATTTATTTCTATATTACTTAAATAATACACTTCAGACATTAAGGTTTCTAAGCAATTTTCAGTCTTTAGAAACATTTGTTGTTATGGCTTATGTGATTATGAAAGAGTCTCCAGAGAGATGTGACAGGCTCACTGTTATTATACAGCTCTGCATTTATTGCTATATTAAGCAACAATACCATTGCTTATTTTAAAACATCAATCCATCACACTCAGAGGCAGATTTTTGATGAAAAGTTTCTTTTTCCTTTTCTCTCAAAAGTAACATATTCATTTGAAGAAGGATATAAAAATATACTACAAAGGCTAACACTTCTTTATGGGTTTTCAATTTTGCGATCTTGTTACTGGGGTGCTACATTTCATTCATTCATTCTTCATATAAAAATATAGTGTGTTCAATGAGGAATATATGTCATCAAACAGTTTGCATCCTGGTAAGCACATAGTGTGGCCTAAACAGCTCATGGTTGAATATACCATGCCATACTAGTGCTAGAGACAGTGTACTCTGTCCAGTTTTAGAAATTTGTAATAGAAACGTGTGGGCTGGCTTTTTAAATTAATCTCTATTGATAGTATTTTCTATAAAAAAAGGTAGTTCGATTATAAACAGAGGACTAGAAAATTAACTTTTTTAAAACATACCATTTCTATGTTAGAAATTGCAAGTGCTGATTTCTGCTCAACTATTATTCTTATAAAATGCATTAAGTAAAATTAAGAACTTATGCAAATGTATTTTATTATTGCTTTTAATTATCC
Source organism: Bos indicus x Bos taurus (assembly GCF_003369695.1). NCBI lineage: Eukaryota > Metazoa > Chordata > Mammalia > Artiodactyla > Bovidae > Bos > Bos indicus x Bos taurus. The sequence continues at coordinate 102,178,244 of NC_040079.1, read as the reverse complement.
AAACTTTTGTTTCTTTATTAGTTAATTTAAAAAAAACCTAGCTATAATGAGACAGAAAAAAATGAGAACAATGGAAATATTAGGGTCTACCCTTTTTCCAATTCAGAGAAAAAGAGTAAAAACATGTGAAATAAAATTTTCAAATGATTAATGCATATCCCAGAGTAGCTTTAAATTTTATTTAGTAAATGCCAATCTCAGTTGTTGAACGTCACTTAAAAGGGGAGATGGAGTAATAAGACACCAAAATTGTTACTTACACTGTTTCCTTTTCATGTCCACATCTGCATCAATTAATCCTACACATATTTTACAATACCAATATTATGATTATTCATTAATGTATAGTGCAATTTAAAAACTTATCTGAAATTATTACCATTTGAAAAAAAAACTATATTGGATATACAGAAATGCATGTTTTGCTTTCCTCTATATGTGAAAAAAATAATAATCTAGACATGAAAATGAAGTGAAGTGACATGAAGTAAAGTAAAACTAAGTGAGCTGAAAGCAATCCCTATGTAACAGTGACCTAATTCTGGCCATTTTTGTTATTCCTTGAAATAATCTTGTTCAAATAAGGCCTTTAATGAGTTAATATAAAATATAATCTTTAAATATTAATGCGTGGTATTTATTTATGTGCATGCGTCCTCAGTCACTCCGAATCTGTGACCCTATGCACTGTAGACTGTCAGTCTCCTCTGTCCATTGAATTTTCCAGGCAAGAATACTGGAGCACATTGCCATTTCCTCCTCCAGGGAGTCCTCCTCCAGGGAGCCCTCCTGATCCAGGGATTGAACCTGCATCTCTTGTATCTCCTGCATTGGCAGACAGATTCTTTATCACTGTGCCACATGGGAAGCCCATTTACTTATGTATAAGTATATAATTATTTAATATCTTATACTTCAAGATTATGTTAATATAATGCAATATAACTTGTGAATAACATTATTTAATAGTATAGTCCACAAATTAACATAATATAAAATTAATATCCATTTTATTATGAAAACAGGTGATACTTATTTTGCTGAGTGCATTTCCATACTTTTTAATGAAACATATTGTGATTAGATCAATCAAAGAGCATTCAGATCTAGGTGTTTAGTCTGTTGAGTCAGCACTTTTCTCTGTCTCAGTTGTCTTCTTAGGAGGACTTTGCCACCTTTGCTTGTTCACACAGGAATAGTTTTCAAGTGAGCCCTGGATGTTTGCACATTTACACGCTGACTGGCTAAAGTAGTTACTTGAAAACTAAACTAAGCCCTTAGTGTTCTATCAACATATTAATAAAGTTATACCTAAATGACCAAACTAATAACTGTACCTCATTAATCTTGTTAAGACAGGCTTCTCCCTCTAAAGTCTGAAGTCCTTAGAACATGTGCAATGTATTTTGTGACCTTAAAACAGTAATTGTCCCTATACCCATACATTTTACCTTAAAATATTCATTTTATTATTCCTGGTTACAAAACAATTAGGTACACTCATATCACTTCTTAAACTCCGAGTTTCATGGTGTTCTCAAATTTGGTTTAAATGTCATTACTGCTACTGCTGCTAAGTCACTTCAGTCGTGTCCGACTCTGTACGACCCCAGAGACCGCAGCCCACCAGGATCCCCCGTTAAACGTCATTAACATCTGTCAAATGGTTGATGAAACTATATATTAGGAAGAGACCAGAGATACTGTTCTTTTCAATTGAAATGATATATAAATTAATGAGAAAAATGACTAGCATTATGAGTGATTATTATATGCCAAACCCTTAAGTTCTTTAGATGTATTCACAAGTTCTCACAATGATCCTTTTGGTTAATATTATTAGAACTCTCCTTTATAAATGAGGATACTGAGGTATAGGAAGGTGGGGTACCTAGGTGGTAACATTTAGGTGGTGGCAGAGTGGCGATTCAACTTCCAGAAGTTGAGTTCTAAAGACAGTAATCATCAATTTTTGCCACCTTGACATGAGCATCTATAACATTCCTAATTACATTATCATTTACAGCACATTTTCACTGCTTGTCTGAAAGGATATTATGAGAAGTTTGTCAGATTGTGTGCTGAAATGTAGAATATATATATATATATATATGTGTGTGTGTATATATATATTTTTTGAGACATGGCAAGTGTAACTTTTAGACATTAGCTTGTATATGTACTAATTTACAACATGCTCAGTAATCACTTTTGAAAAAAAATAGTAAATTGATCCATAAATGAATCATTAAATCCAAAGCATCATGGTTCAATGAATGATTCTGAAATCAGATGACTTGGTTGAGAAGTCAATTTTGATACTTTTCATTTTTCAGGAATTTATGATGCCTTTTCCTCCATCCCTATGTTTAAACCATGCTTTTATTATCCTGGCCATAAATATTCACTGACATTTGTACCTAGTGCTTAAATCTGTAGTTCCTTTGATGTTTTTCTTAAAACCAGAACAGTTATCTATCTCCAGTTTTGCAGCAATTCTTCATTCTATATGGTTCTTCAAATATCATGAAGAACAATTTAATACACTTGACTTTTCTCAGAACTCTGGGAAATAACTCATTTGAGCCAGGAGACAAACTCATTTAGAGTTACTTACATATCTCCTTACTTACCATGGACTTCAATCCCTTCTTCCCAAAGTTAGATCTTTGCTTTCAGTCTGATGCTCATTCCCCTTGACAGAAAGACAGAGGTGAAATAGAAGTTCAGTAATTTGACTTTGTACTAACCTTATAGCATGAACTCTGAATAGCAGACCCGGTATTTCCATTATCTTTTTACTTTGTATGTTCCAAATACCACTTTTAGGAAACTCTTCCATCTTTCCACTAATCATTCAACAATATATAGTATATATTAGGCACTGACGGAGAAGGCAATGCCACCCTACTCCAGTACTCTTGCCTGGAAAATCCCATGGATGGAGGAGCCCAATAGGCTGCAGTCCATGGGGTCGCTGAGAGTCAGACGTGACTGAGTGACTTCACTTTCGCTTTTCACTTTCATGCATTGAAGAAGGAAATGGCAACCCACTCCAGTGTTCTTGCCTGGAGAATCCCAGGGACGGGGGAGCCTGGTGGGCTGCCGTCTCTGGGGTCGCACAGAGTCGGACACGACTGAAGCAACTTAGCAGCAGCAGCAGGAACTGAATGTTATAGGGCAGAAAATCTCCATGCCTAATTGTGACATCACAGAGCATACCTGAAGTAATTATATTACAAATTGAAAAGTTCAATTTATTCAGGATGGGGAACACATGTAAACCCATGGCTGATTCATATCAATGTATGGCAAAAACCACTACAAAGCCTCCAACTAAAATAAATTAAAAATAAATAAATAAAAAAGGCAAACTAATGCAAAGAAATCTTTTAAAAATCAAAAATTTAAATAAAGACAGAATTGGTATTAAAAAATGAGTGAAATTTGGGTACATATATAGGAGGGAATGACTAACTCTGTTAAGAGCAATAGGAAGGTTTGAAAGGTAAGGTAGCTTTTGAATTAGATTTGAAGAGTTTTTCTGTGTTTTCTTTATATTTGCTTTGACCTTTCAGACATTATTTTTTTGCTTCGATTTTTATATTCATTCCTGGTTATGAATTATAACCTCTGCCTGTACAATGGCTCTTTTGACCTCATTAGAACTTACTGTCTCCATATATTTCAGGACTCTTCACTCTACTTTTATTTCTTTTAATTCCCTAATTCACAACACTGAACTTTCACTCTTAACAGTACTCTTGCTATTCTTGTCATTTTGTCATTTTGATGCAACCTGTTAGTAAAATCCAAGCTCTGCAGGAATCAAGCCCAGGTGACTCAGTGGTAAAGAATCCACCTGTCAATGTAGGAGATGTGGGTTCAACCTCTGGGTCAGGAAGAGCCCCTGCAGGAGGAAATGGCAATCCACTCTAGTATTCTTGCCTGGAGAATCCCATGGACAGAGGAGCCTGGCAGGCTACAGTCCATGGGGTTGCAGAGAGCTGGACGTGACGGAGCACCAGAAGTAAGAACGGCAAAAGTGTGTCTCCTAGCGTGTTGTGAAAATAAGTCTCACCTTCGGGCAGACTAGTGATAATAAATTTATTCAAAACAGCTCTACTAGTTTGTTAGGGCTTCCTTAACAAAGTACCACAAAATTTTGTGTCTTAAATCACAGAAATTGATTGGCTCACAGTTCTAGACTACATAAGTCCAAAATGAAGCTGTCAACAGGATTGGTTTCTCAGGGCTGTGAAGTGAGGGTAAGTTCCAGGCCTCTCTATTTGGCTTGTGGATGGTTATTATCTCCGGTGTCTCTTCACGTCATTTTCCCTCTACGTGTGTCTGTCTCTTCCTCCAAATTTCCCCTTTTTACAGAAAGACACTGCTCATATTAGACAGAAGCCGACTTTAATGACCTCATTTCAACCATTCAACCATTTACCATTTTAGAGGTAAAATAAGGTCACATTTTTAGGTACTGACAATAAGGACAACAGCATGTCTCTTTAGAGGAGAATTCAATACAATACCATTCAACACATAACTACCTTAATTTTTTCCCTTTTTACTATGTTTATCTATTTACAAATTGTTCCCCCACTATCAAAAGTATTTTAAATATTTCTACTTTTTTAAAACTCAAGACCTTATCTAAAGCACCACTGCAACATTTTCACAGATCGTCTTTATTCATTCTTCAATAAAAAATAAATAAAATAATTAAAATATTAGAAAAAAGGTCACACCTATCTGTATCAACAATATTTTTCACTTATATTTTATATTAAAACTAAAGGTTGGATTTATTTCTTCTCCATATAAGCAATCTGCCTATAGCTCTAAATGATATTTCTTTGCACTTTCCAAAAACTCCTTGCTATTGATTACAATCATCTTATTTTCAGCTTCCCTTTCAGTTGGCTTCTTCCTATTTACTATGATATCTCTCATTAAAATAGACAAATTCCATTAACTAACTAGTTGTCTTTGTTCCAACTTTCTACCAAATTTCTGTTCAGTTCTAGTTCCAAGTTATTTTTTCTAACTGACCATATGTATTGGATTTTGTTCAGTGTGTCTTCCTTGATCTTGTGACTTCTTATTTCAAATTTTGTTATTGAGGGTGGAGGTGGGTGTTGCATCCTGATCACTCCCATGGCTTTGATTACCAACAATCAGATCAGATCAGATCAGTTGCTCAGTCATGTCTGACTCTTTGCGACACCATGTATCATAGCACGCCAGGCTTCCCTGTCCATCACCAACTCCCAGAGTTCACTGAGACTCACATCCATCGAGTCAGTGACGCCATCCAGCCATCTCATGCTCTGTCGTTCCCTTCTCCTCTTGCCCCCAACCCCTCCCAGCATCAGAGTCTTCCAATGAGTCAACTCTTCGCATGAGGTGGCCAAAGTACTGGAGTTTCAGCTTTAGCATCATTCCTTCCAAAGAAATCCCAGAGCTGATCTCCTTCAAAATGGGCTGGTTGGATCTTCTTGCAGTCCAAGGGACTCTCAAGAATCTTCTCCAATACCACAGTTCAAAAGCATCAATTCTTTGGCGCTAAGCCTTCTTCACAGTCCAACTCTCACATCCATACATGACCACTGGAAAAACCATAGCCTTGACTAGACAGACCTTTGTTGGCAAAATAATGTCTCTGCTATTGAATATGCTATCTAGGTTGGTCATAACTTTCCTTCCAAGGAGTAAGCGTCTTTTAATTTCATGGCTGCAGTCACCATCTGCAGTGATTTTGGAGCCCCCCAAAATAAAGTCTGACACTGTTTCCACTGTTTCCCCATCTACTTCCCATGAAGTGATGGAACTGGATGCCATGATCTTCATTTTCTGAATGTTGAGCTTTAAGCCAATTTTTTCACTCTCCACTTTCACTTTCATCAAGAAGCTTTTTAGTTCCTCTTTACTTTCTGCCATAAGGGTGGTGTCATCTGCGTATCTGAGGTGATTGATATTTCTCCTGGCAATCTTGATTCCAGCTTTTGTTTCTTCCAGTCCAGTGTTTCTCATGATGTACTCTGCATATAAGTTAAATAAACAAGGTGACAATATACAGCCTTGACGAACTCCTTTTCCTATTTGGAACCAGTCTATTGTTCCATGTCCAGTTCTAACTGTTGCTTCCTGACCTGCATACAGATTTCTCAAGAGACAAATCAGGTGGTCTGGTATTCAGAATTTTCCACAGTTGATTGTGATCCACACAGTCAAAGGCTTTGGCATAGTCAATAAAGCAGAAATAGATGTTTTTTTTGAAATTTTCTTGCTTTTTCCATGATCTAAAGGAGGTTGGCAATTTGATCTCTGGTTCCTCTGCCTTTTCGAAAACCAGCTTGAACATCAGGAAGTTCACGGTTCACATATTGCTGAAGCCTGGCTTGGAGAATTTTGAGCATCACTTTACTAGCATGTGAGATGAGTGCAATTGTGCAGTAGTTTGAGCATTCTTTGGTATTGCCTTTTTTTGGGATTGGAATGAAAACTGACGTTTTCCAGTCCTGTGGCCACTGCTGAGTTTTCCAAATGTGCTGGCATATTGAGTGCAACACTTTCACAGCATCATCTCTCAGGATTTGGAATAGCTCAACTGGAATTCTATCCCTCCACTAGCTTTGTTCGTAGTGATGCTTTCTAAGGTCCACTTGATTTCACATTCCAGGATGTCTGGCTCTAGGTCAGTGATCACACCATTTTGATTATCTCGGTCGTGAAGATCTTTTTGTACAGTTCTTCTGTGTATTCTTGCCATCTCTTCTTAATATCTTCTGCTTCTGTTAGGTCCATACCATTTCTGTCCTTTATCGAGCCCATCTTTGCATGAAATGTTCCTTTGGTATCTGATTTTATTGAAAAGATCTCTAGTCTTTCCCATTCTGTTGTTTTCCTCTATTTCTTTGCATTGATGGCTGAAGAAGGCTTTCTTATCTCTTCTTGCTATTCTTTGGAACTCTGCATTCAGATGTTTATATCTTTCCTTTTCTCCTCTGCTTTTCGCTTCTCTTCTTTTCACAGCTATCTGTAAGGCCTCCCCAGACAGCCATTTTGCTTTTTTCCATTTCTTTTCCATGGGAATGGTCTTGATCCCTGTCTGCTGTACAATGTCATGAACCTCATTCCATAGTTCATCAGACACTCTGTCTATCAGATCTAGGCCCTTAAATCTATTTCTCACTTCCACTGTATAATCCTAAGGGATTTGATTTAGGTCATACCTGAATGGTCTAGTGGTTTTCCCTACTTTCTTCAATTTAAGTCTGAATTTGGCAATAAGGAGTTCATGGTCTGAGCCACAGTCAGTTCCTGGTCTTGTTTTTGCTGACTGTATAGAGCTTCTCCATCTTTGGCTGCAAAGAATAGAATCAATCTGATTTTGGTGTTGACCATCTGGTGATGTCCATGTGTAGAGTCTTCTCTTGTGTTGTTGGAAGAGGGTGTTTGCTATGACCAGTGCATTTTCTTGGCAAAACTCTATTAGTCTTTGCCTTGCTTAATTCCGTATTCCAAGGCCAAATTTGCCTGTTACTCCAGGTGTTTCTTGACTTCATACTTTTGCATTCCAGTCCCCTATAATGAAAAGGACATCTTTTGGGGGGTGTTAGTTCTAAATACGTCTACTCAGTTCTGAACTCAAATTTGAACCTTTTTAATTCCTCCCCTTGGTGCCCACTGGAGTGTAATCCACCTGATTCATGCCTTTGTCAGCCTTCACATGTATTAACTCCCCAAACCTCAAACCCCCTACCCTCTGCCCTGTTCCTCATCACATGAAATGGTATCATCATTTACTCCACTGATCAAGTAGAATTTATTGATTGAGACTGTAGTACTCATAACCATTTGGCATTTCCTTATATTCCCATTGGCTTTGCAAGGGGAAACAATTTTGAGCACTGTAAAACAACAACAACAACAAAATGGGATGGAATTAGAAAGATGAATTCCCTTTCATCCTCACTCTTAAGGAATAACTTGAGAGTGTTTACTTTTGTAACCTGATTTAGAGAAGGCTTACTAGACAGGTAGACACATTTACAGAACAAATCCTTTTGTCTTTTCAAAGTGATTTATACCTTTCCTCACATCATTCACTTTTTTGTTATCTTCATTGTACTGCAGTTGTACCTCTGAAATAACACAGAATTTGATCTTTCTCAGACTGTTAGAAAAACATGGGATAAGACATCTTCCCATCTCTTAATATTAAGTTTGGTTTTTGGCTTCCAAAATACCCACACCTTTCCACTCGTCTCTCGTCCTACTAATGTTACTCTAGTTAAAACCATTCCCTTTGCTTATAAGGAATATTATCATAGCTATCTTAACTGTTCTCATATCAACATGTTTTCCACATTCTCCTTTTTCAACTTTCCCCCTGAATCTAGTAAGACTTATCTTAGTAAATTTCATATTTGATTTTTGATTCTTTTGCCTAAAATTTGTTGAAGACTTGACACTGAACTTAGAATAAAGTCCAAACATCTTTGGAATAGCCTATACCAAGGCTTTGCTAAGTCTTACCTCTGCTAGCTTTCCTTCCCTCATTTTGTACAATTCTTTTTCTTAACTATGCTCCAGCCATCCTGCTCCCCTCTAGGTTCCCTCCCAAACAGTATATTCTTGTGCTTTTTTTCTCTGTTTCAAGACTTTTTCTCTGGTCCAGCTCTCTTCCCTCCTCTTCTTCATCAAACCACACCTAACTTTTATTTATCATTCATATTTTAGTTCAGATATAACTTCCACCAAATTTTCTTAACATCCTGTTATAATTTCTTGTGGTATTCTCAAAAGAGTGTTACATCTCAAGATTTTCCAAGCTCATAGGAGAGTTTTTGGGGTGCATGTGTGTGTATCAAATCCCCTTAACATTGGAACATTTTTTTTCTAATAAATTTGAATATAATATTGTTTTCAGTATTTGGGTAAACACATATTGCCAATGCTCCAAGTTTTATTCTCTGATTTTCACAAGCTTTAAGATGATACAGGCAAGTTCTGAATTGTTCTCATACCTAATCAAGAATTTCTCTCTTGCTGTTAATAATTTGTCAACAGATTATCTTGGCTTAATGCTTTTTCTGCCTTCTGAAAAATGAAATGCCCAATTGTTAAATACCTTTGATTCATTTATATATGTTTTAAATCTTCTTTCATTGATTAGAATGCAGTATCTATAAAAATCTATTTTATACTTATTTTTAAAACCCTGCTACATCTCAATGTGATGGCATCAGGAAACAATTAAACAGTTATTAAGATGTCCTACTCTTTATAATTCTTAAAAAATCAGATAAAGAGAGTGCTTACAAAATAAGTTAATATGTTATGAAACTGACAAAGCAGTACAGAAGAAAGCAAGTGAAAGATTTAAAACAGCTTTGGTTTGGAACTGCAGTCCCTAGGTGGTCTAATTCGAGCAGAACTTTGCTGCAAGGCACAGGACCCCGGCATTGTTAGAAACCACTCAAGTCATCTGCCATTTTGTCAAATGGAGGAGCTTCCCTACCTCGTAGATGAAGCTCATCACTGCCTTGACAACGTTGGGTTCCACATCATTAGTTGCCATTTGATTCTATAGCAACAAAATAAGAGAAAATTAATTATAGGAGATGCTGGAAACCAAATAGTGGAATTAAAATCCCAGCATTCTCATTTAATGGCCAAAAAACAAATTGCACTATTACAGCAGAACAGCTTTCTTAACCTCCTGTTCTGGTTTCAGCATTTTGCATGAATGTGGAGCTTATACTCTGAAAAAAGCAATTTTATTAAAAATGAATCCTGAAACATTGCTGTGGAGATTTCAGTCAGGGATTCTCTCCAATGTGTGGGCTCCTAGAAAGAAACCACGTCTACATTTCTGGGGAAAAAACTACTTGCCTTTCTCTGTTTGCTTGGTAAGCAAAGTAACCTTTTTACTTCAAAATCATCTCTTAGATAGACTCAAGCTGGTGAGACAGACTGGCAAACACTGGCACCATCAAATAATTATGCAACCCATTCCAGCTCCAGTCTAAGGCTGATTAAAACACGAAAGTATAAACAGATCCCATTTTAAGTGGAATTGATCCAAATTGCTGGCTCAGGCTAAGGTCAAAATCAGAAAGGGCTTAAAAGGGAAAGGCTGTAGGTATATAATATTCCCAGAGAATCTCCTTCAACAGAGATGAGTCCTAAAGCTTCCAGCATAACTATGGACAAATCTTTCAAGAAAGTACTTCATATTAATGACTTCTTGTTTTCTTTTCCCATCCTTTATTCTCTAATAGTACTCTTCATTATGAGAATGTAAGCTTTATTATCAATTTGAACACAAGAGTATGCTAAATGGTGAATAATGTATTCAAAAGTGCTTCCATGCCTTACACTTTCTTTCCAGTTGTATGTTTAATAGAAAATATAACACTCTCCAAATGACTGAAATCAACAATATTTTCATTGTTCTTATTATGCATTATATATGTATCCATTGTTTGGCACATGGGCAGGAAGATAAATAGAAAGGTCCAACTTTCAAATGCTATCATGTAAAGTACTACATGGTAACCTGGAAAAAATATATTCAATTACTACATAGTCTTATTTTGTCATTTCCTATCATCTTTGTGGTTTTCTTTTTATTTCTTTCCTTCTTTCTTGTTTCTCTTATAACGCTTTATCTCAGAGATGTGTATTGATTTGTGTACAACTTACTTAGCTACATTATATGGCGGCGCGGGGGCGGGGGGGGGGTGTGTGGTAATGAATCTGCTGCTCTGAGACTTTCTAAAGAGTTATTTCTGTTGAAGATCAGTTGTCAAATATTTCCTTCTCTCTCTCTCTCTCTTTTTTTTTTTTAATTTTCAACCATGTGATACACATGCTTATTTTCTTTGCTTGATGTTGTGCAGAGAAGGAAAAGCATGAACATCATTTCATGTATTCCTTGTGATTACTGAATTAATTGCTTATTTATTTCATGAATGACCCTAAGGTATACACTTTAACTGAGCCCACAATAGGCATGATCTGACAACCTACACAAACATATATTCAAAGACAAGCATTTTCAAGTTAGCTATAAATGTATTCATACTATTTTTGAGAGAATTTAAATTATCGTAACCAATTCTTCATTATAATTAATATCAAATGGATCCTAACAATAACATGGCATTTCAAAGATTGTAAAGTACTATCCCACACATTAATAAATCTGATTTTCATGAAATTCTGGAAATTGTGTGTACATGTATATATGCATTATAGGTGAGGCAACTGGGGCCTCATGAGAGAAAAGGGTATATTCAAGTTCAAAAATGCAGAGTAATATACAGCACAGCTGAAAAACAAATTCACCTCTCCAGATTTCCAGTTCACAGTAATTTATGTTTAAATACTTTGAGTTTAATTTTTAATCACTGATTTTGCAATTCAGTTCAGTCACTCAGTCGTGTCCGACTCTTTGCGACCCCATGAATCACAGAACACCAGGCCGCCCTGTCCATCACCAACTCCCGGAGTTCACTCAGACTCACGTCCATCGAGTCAGTGATGCCATCCAGCCATCTCATCCTCTGTCATCCCCTTCTCTTCCTGCCCCCAATCCCTCCCAGCATCAGAGTCTTTTCCAATGAGTCAACTCTTCGCATGAGGTGGCGAAAGTATTGGAGTTTCAGTTTTAGCATCATTCCTTCCAAAGAAATCCCAGGGCTGATCTCCTTCAGAATGGACTGCTTGGATCTCCTTGCACTCCAAGGGACTCTCAAGAGTCTTCTCCAACACCACAGTTCAAAAGCATCAATTCTTCGGTGCTCAGATTTCTTCACAGTCCAACTCTCACATCCATACATGACCACAGGAAAAACCATAGCCTTGACTAGACGAAACTTTGTTGGCAAAGTAATGTCTCTGCTTTTCAATATGCTATCTAGGTTGGTCATAACTTTCCTTCCAAGGAGTAAGTGTCTTTTAATTTCATGGAACTGGATGCCATGATCTTCGTTTTCTGAATGTTGAGCTTTAAGCCAACTTTTTCACTCTCCTCTTTCACTTTCATCAAGAGGCTTTTGAGTTCCTCTTCACTTTCCGCCATAAGGGTGGTGTCATCTGCATATCTGAGGTTATTGATATTTCTCCCGGCAATCTTCATTCCACCTTGTGCTTCTTCTAGCCCAGCGTTTCTCATGATGTACTCTGCATATAGGTTAAATAAGCAGGGTGATGATATACAGCCTTGATGTACTCCTTTTCCTATTTGGAACCAGTCTGTTGTTCCATGTCCAGTTCTAACTGTTGCTTCCTGACCTGCATACAGATTTCTCAAGAGGCAGGTCAAGTGGTCTGGTATTCCCATCTCTTTCATAATTTTCCACAGTTGATTGTGATCCACACAGTCAAAAGCTTTGGCATAGTCAATAAAGCAGAAATAGATGTTTTTCTGGAACTCTTTTGCTTTTTTGATGATCCAGCGGATGTTGGCAATTTGATCTCTGGTTCCTCTGACCTTTCTAAAACCAGCTTGAACATCAGGAAGTTCACAGTTCACATATTGCTGAAACCTGGCTTGGAGAATTTTGAGCATTACTTTACTAGCCTGTGAGATGAGTGCAATTGTGCAGTAGTTTGAGCATTCTTTGGCATTGCCTTTCTTTGGGATTGGAATGTAAACTGACCTTTTCCAGTCCTGTGGCCACTGCTGAGTTTTCCAAATTTGCTGGCATATTGAGTGCAGCACTTTCACAGCATCATCTTTCAGGATTTGAAATAGCTCAACTGGAATTCCATCACCTCCACTAGCTTTGTTCATAGTGATGCTTTCTAAGGCCCACCTGACTTCACATTCCAGATGTCTGGCTCTAGGTCAGAGACTACAAAATAGTAGAAACAACAAAATTGAAATCTCTGGAAATCTCACTTGTACCTACCTCTAAAAAAAAAGTGCATTTTAAGTTTTCTACACATAATTCTAAGGGAATAAAAAGAGCTTCAAATAACATTTAAATGTACAGCTTTTAATTGGAAATAATCTAAGTATCTAATATATAGCAGACATGTATCAACTTTTGGCTACCCAAATTCTATTTTTGTTGTCTTGTAGCACTCTGATTTCCTGTGTGAAACCTTAGATGTGTTGATAAATCAGGGACCCAGTCTCTCAGTGAAAATTGAGAAATCTTAGGAGACTTTTCATGACCCATGTAGATCAAACATGAGCACATGAACAGAGTTCAAAAATCAGTCTTTTCAGGATGGGGAGCACGTGTATACCTGTGGCGGATTCATTTTGATATTTGGCAAAACTAATACAATTATGTAAAGTTTAAAAATAAAATAAAATTTTTAAAAAATCAGTCCTTTCTCAAAGCATTTTAAACTCATTCTGGTTGTTTATAGTCATTTTTTTAAATGATAAGGAGTATTAATTTACTGAAAATATGAATTGAGTCTTGCACTTCTAGGAGAATGGCACTGCAATACAATTAGTAAGTACAACACTGGTTTTAGGATTGTAAGAAAGCAAAGGAGGGACTTCCCTGGTGGTACAGTGGATAAGAATCCTCCTGCCACTGCAGGGGACATGGGTGTGATCTCTGGTTCAGGAAGATTCCGCCTGTCTGCCAAACTACGGAGTTTGCAGTCTAGAGTCTGAGAGCTGCAGCTACTGAGCCCACACACCGCAACTACTGAAGCTCTTGTGCCTACAACTTGTGCTCTGCAAGAGAAGTCTCCACAATGAGAAGCCCATGCACCACAACAAAAAGTAGGCCCCACTTGCTGCAACTAGAGAAAGCCCATGCACAGCAACAAAGACCCAGGGCAATCAAAAAGAAATTAATTAATTAATTAGAAAAAAATGGATATGGCGACCCTGCTTAAAAAAAAAAAAAAAAGCAAGCAAGCAAAGGAAAGATTCTCTGAAAGTCAAAAAGTTTTTTTATTTTTTTTTAAATGAGAAAGGACAATTAACTGGAAACCAGGGCAATGTTTTGTGAGCAATAAGTGAACCTAAAAGTAACGATTAGGAGCTATGTAGGAAGAAAAGTTATGACCAACCTAGATAGCATATTGAAAAGCAGAGACATTACTTTGCCAACAAAGATCTGTCTAGTCAAGGCCATGGTTTTTCCAGTGGTCATGTATGGATGTGAGAGTTGGACTGTGAAGAAAGCTGAGCACAGAATTGATGCTTTTGAACTGTGGTGTTGGAGAAGACTCTTGAGAGTCTTCAACGATTAGGAGCTATGTAGGAAGAAAAGTTATGACCAACCTAGATAGCATATTGAAAAGCAGAGACATTACTTTGCCAACAAAGATCTGTCTAGTCAAGGCCATGGTTTTTCCAGTGGTCATGTATGGATGTGAGAGTTGGACTGTGAAGAAAGCTGAGCACAGAAGAATTGATGCTTTTGAACTGTGGTGTTGGAGAAGACTCTTGAGAGTCCCTTGGACTGCAAGGAGATCCAATCAGTCCATCCTAAAGGAGATTAGTCCTGAGTGTTCATTGGTAGGACTGATGCTGAAGCTGAAACTCCAATACTTTGGCCACCTCATGCGGGGAGTTCACTCATTGGAAAAGCCCCTGATGCTGGGAGGGATGGGGGGCAGGAGGAGAAGGGGACGACAGAAGATCAGATGGCTGGATGGCATCACTGACTCGATCCACATGAGTTTGGGTGAACTTCAGGAGTTGGTGATAGACAGGGAGGCCTGGCGTGCTGCGATTCCTGGTGTGCTGCAATTCATGGGGTCGCAAAGAGTCAGACACGACTGAGCAACTGAACTGAACTGAACTGACTCAAACATAGTGACTGTGTCACTATAGTCCCACTACATGATAGGACTTTCATATTAGACACATATTCCTAGAGTATTCAATAATAAACCCAGCATCCAAGCAGAAACAAATATAAATATTCCTTGAAGAAAAGCATTCACAATGTAGGCCCTTGATATTTCTACAAGTTCAGGGAAATTTGAACTATCATTAAAAAAAAAAAAAAAAAGCAAACACAGAGGATAAAGAGTTACCACAAAGGGGTATCAGATTAATAGCAAAAAATATTTCAGATTTTGGTAATACTCAGATATAGTCCTTATAATGGGCTTCCCTGATAGCTCAATTGGCAAAGAATCCGCCTGCAATGCAGGAGACCCTAGTTTCATTCCTGGTCAAGAAGAGGCACTGGAGAAGGGATAGGCTACCAACTCCAGTATTTCTGGCCTTCCCTTGTGGTTCAGCTGGTAAAGAATCCTCCTGGAATGCAAGAGATCTGGGTTTGATCCCTGGGTTGGGAAGATTGGAGAAGGGAAAGGCTACCCAATCCAGTATTTTGCCAAGAGAATTCCATGGACTGTATAGTCCATGGGGTTGCAAAGAGTCGACACGATTGAGTGACTTTCACTTCACTTCAGTCCTTATAATGATGATGTAGGGAATATTTTAAGAAATAAATAGAAAAAAATCTTCAGTAATGAGAAACTGTCAAAAATGATCAAGTATATTTTAAAAAAGTAGGACTTAAACAAATGTCAACTAAATCATGGATATAGAATTCTCAAAAGTATAAACAGTAGATCCAACATAGCTGAAAAGAATATTAGCAAATTGGAAGATAGAGTTGAACATATGATATAGGTATACCAGAAGACCATAGTTGGACAAATTTTCTGTCAAGCCATGCTGGGCTTGCAGTCTTATTGCTGGTATTGTTTTTCAGTCACTAAGTCATGTATGACTATTTGCGACCCTGTGAACTACAGCACAGCAGGCTTCTCTGTCTGTCACTATCTTCCAGAGTGTGCTCAAACTCAGTTCCATTGAGTCAGTGATACCAACCAACCATGTCATTCTGTTGCCTCCTCCTCTTGACCTCAATCTTTCCCAGCATCAGGTCTTTTTCAGTCAGTTCTTCTCATCAGGTGGCCAAAGTATTGGAGCTTCAGCTATAGCATCAGTCCTTCCAATGAACATTCAGGTTATTTAAATCCATGTAGTCCATGGATTTATGTTTATGTTATCACATAAAGAAATTCCTTTTAATCCAATGTTGTTGTTCAGTCACTAACTTGTGTCTGACTTTGTGATGCTATGGACTGCAACATGCCAGTCTTCACTGTCCTTCACTATCTCACAGAGTTTGCTCAAATTCATGTTCATTGACTCGATGGTGCCATCTAACCATCTCATCCTGTCACCTCATTCATCTGTCCTCAATCTTTCCCAGCATCAAAATATTTTCCAGTAACTCGGCTCTTCATATCAGGTATTCAAAGTATTGGAGCTTCAGCTTTAGCATCAGTCCTTACAATGAGTATTCAGGGCTGATTTCCTTTAGGATTGATGGGTTCAATTTCCTTGCCATCCAAGGGACTCTCAGGAGTCTTCTCTAGCACCAGAGTTCGAAAGCATCAATTCTTTGGTGCTCAGCCTCTTGATGGTCCAATTCTCACATCGCATATATGACTACTGGAAAAACCATAGTTTTGACTATATAGACCTTTGTCAGCAAAGTGATGTCTTTGCTTTCTAATATGCTGCCTAAGTTGGTAATAGCTTTCCTTCCAAAGAGCAAGCATCTTATGGTTTCATGGCTGCAGTCACTGTTCAAGTGATTTTGGAGCCAAAGAAAATTCACTGTTTCCATTTTTTCCGCATCTATTTGCCATTTAGTGATGGGACCAGATGCTATGATCTTAGTTTTTGAAAGTTGAGTTTTTTAAGCCAGATTTTTTCACTCTCCTCTTTCACCTTCAAGAGATTCCTCAGTTCCTCTTCATTTTCTGCCATAAAAGTGGTATAATATGCATACCAAGGCTGTTGATGTTTCTCCTGGTAATCTTGATTTCAATTTGTGATTCATCCAGCCTGGCATTTTGCGTGATCTACTCTGCATAGAAGTTAAATAAGCTGGGTAAAAATGTACAGCCTTGACATACTCCTTTTCCAATTTTAAACCAGTCTGTTGTTCCATGTCTGGTTCTGACGGATGCTTCTTGACCTGCATACAGTTTTCTCAGGAGGCTTCTCAGGAGGCAGCTAAAGTGGTTTGGTACTCCTGTTTCTTTAAGAATTTTCCACAAGTTTGTTGTAATCCACACAAAGACTTTAGCATAGTCAATGAAGCAGAAGTAAATGTTTTTTTTTTTTTTTTTTTTCCTGGAATTCTCTTGCTTTCTCTGTGATCCAGCAGATACTGGCAATTTTCTCTCTGGTTCCTCTGCCTTTTCTAAATCCAGCTTATACATCTGGAAATCCTTAGTTCACAGTCTTCTGAAGCCTTGCTTACAGGATTTTGAGCATTACCTTGCTAGGATGTGAAATGAGAACAATTACTGGATAGTTTGAATGTTCTTTGGCATTGCTTTTCTTTGGAATTGGAATTAAAACTGACCTTTTCCAGCCCTGTAGCCACTGTTGAGTTTTCCAAATTTGCTAACATATCGAGTGCAGCACTTTAACAGCATCATCTTTAATTCAAATGCCAGCTCCAGTTTTCATGTTAAGTTGATTTTAGACTGATTTTTCATCCAATAGCAACTAAAATTGTGTTCAATATTTTTAGTTGTGTGGTTGGCTTTTGCAATATGCTCCATTTTTTTCATCTTATGCTCAATATTTTTATCACACATTGAAAACCAATATATCAATGTATCACCAAAGAAGTGAAAAAAAAAAAAAGAACATTGACAGAACCCCAAAGACTCTTCATGTAACACCCTGATCACTCATACTCCTACCTTCTCCAAAATGTAGTCACTATCTTGACAGTCAGGATAATCATTTCCATACCCTTTTGAAAAAAAATTTTATGTAATAAAACCATACATCATGTGCTCCTGATTTACGTTTTATTCACTCATCATTGTATTTGTAAGATTTATCAATCCTTGGGTTTGAAACCAGATATACGTGATCCCCTGTTTCCTGTCATTACACTAATTCCGATGCTAGTAAACTTTATCCTTGGTTTTGTGTATACTTACATGTTGAAGTGCAATTTATATGTAAAATGCACAAAACTCATGTGTTCAGTTTGATAAATCATAACCTTTTACATGTCTAAGTAGCTACCACCCTACAACAAAGTAAATGCCACTCCTATACCAGAAAATATGCTTGTGTTCTTTGCCAGTAGTATCCTACCTTCAGGAAGTGACCACATTTGCACTTCTGTGTTCTTACCTTAATTTTGTCTTATATTTAATTTATATAGAAAGAAATAATATTATTCTGTTATGTTTTTTTCTGCTCAACATAATGTTCTTGACTTCATCAATATTATTTCTAATTAATTTTTATTGGAGTATAGTTGATTTAAGATGTGTTTGTTTCTTCTGTACAGCAGAATCAATCAGTTATACATATATGTGCTGCCGCTGCTTAACTGCTTGAGTCATGTCCCACTCTGTGTGACCCTATGGACTGTAGCCCCACAGGCTCCTCTGTCCATGGGATTCTCCAGGCATGAATACTTGAGTGGGTTGCCATGCCTTCCTCCAGGGGATCTTCCCAGCCCAAGGATTGAACCTGGGTCTCCTGTATTGCAGACAGATTATTTACCACTGAGCGACCAGGGAAACCCATACATATACATATATCCACTCTTTTTTAGATTCCCTTCTCATATAGGTCATTACAGAGTATTGAGCAGAGTTCCACATTCCATTAAGTAGGTCCTTATTAGTTATATTTTTATATATAACAGTATATATGTGTCGAGCCCAATTTTCCAATTTATCCATCCCCCCTCCTTTCCCTTTGTAACCATAAATTTGTTTTCTACCTCTGTGACTCTGTCTTGTAAACAGATTTATGTGTACCATTTTTTTTAGATTCCACTTACAAATGATAATATATAATATTTGTCTTTCTCTATCTGACTTACTTAACTTAGTATGACAATCTCTAGCTTCATCAATGTCACTGCAAGTGACATTATTTTGTACTTTTATGGCTGACTGTGAAGAAGACTGAGAGCTGAAGAACTGATGCTTTTGAACTGTGGTATTGGAGAAGACTCTTGAGAGTCCCTTGGACTGCAAGGAGATCCAACCAGTCCATTCTGAAGGAGATCAGCCCTGGGATTTCTTTGGAAGGAATGATGCTAAAACTGAAACTCCAGTACTTTGGCCACCTCATGCGAAGGGTTGACTCATTGGAAAAGACTCTGATGCTGGGAGGGATTGGGGGCAGGAGGAGAAGGGACGACAGAGGATGAGATGGCTGGATGGCATCACAGACTGGATGGACGTGAGTCTGAGTGAACTCTGGGAGTTGGTGATGGACAGGGAGGCCTGGCGTGCTGTGATTCATGGGGTTGCAAAGAGTCGGACACAACTGAGCAACTGAACTGAACTGAATATTCCACTGTGTATATATGTCATATCTTCTTTATCCATTCCTCTGCTGATGGACATTTAGATTCCTCCTATGTCCTGGCTATTGTAAATAGTGCTTCAATGGATATTGGGGTACATGTGTCTATTTGAACCATGTTTATCTCCAGATATATGCCCAGAAGTAGAATTGCTGGATCATATGGTAGCTTTATTTGAGTTTCTTAAGGAACCTATTAATAATTACTGTTCTCCATAATGGCTGTACCAATTTACATTCCCACCAACTGTGTAGGAGGATTTCCTTTCCTCCACATTTTCTCCAGCATTTATTGATGATAGATTTTTTGATGATAGTCATTTTGAATGGTGTGAAATGATACCTCATTGTAGTTTTGGTTTGAATTTCTCTGATAGTGATGTTGAACTTCTCTTTATATGTCTCTTGGCCATCTGTCTATATTCTTTGGAGAGATATCTATTTAGATCTATGGAGAAGTGCTCTTGTGTGTGTGTTTTTTTTTTTTTTTTTTAATTTCACATCCTGAACATCCAGGATGTGAAAAACCCTGGATCCTGGTCCCAAGATAGCTGAGATTCATATTAAAGGAATGGTTTCAGTGAGAACAGACTTTTGCATCTTCCCATACCTAGAAAAGTGCTAAATTCCTTAACTTGGGATATCTGGTTTTAATTAATAATCATATTTTGATGTTTAGATTACCCATCCTTTGTTGCAAAACTTCTCTATAACCTGGCTCCTCTCCTCACTTCCTTGGAGCAGTTTGCAGAGTTACTTATGATTCTGTCCCCTGAGCATAAAGCTCTAAAAATTCCTAACAAATAAAACATGACTCTCAACTATTAGGCTGTGACTATTTTTTAATTTGACATATGTCTGACATTATATATGACATAATTTTCTTATTGATATCTTTTGATGAAGTTCAAAATTATTATGTCAATTTTATTGTTAATGAGTAATTTTTATCTTAGATCAAATATTATTTGCCTATTACACAATGATTTTTATGATTTATATTGAACTTTTTTTATAAATTCAGCTCTTAAATTTTAGTACTTTGATTTATCACAAATTAATTTTTGCAAATAAAATGAAAAAGGGGTTAAGATTACTTTTATTCTATGTGGATATCCAGTTTTTCAGCATATATTGTTAAAAATGTTTTCGTTTACTTATAAAATTGTTTTGATACATATATCAAAATTATTAATTTATATATGCCTGGTCTATTTCAGAGAAATACTTAGTTGCATGATGTTCATCTATCTTTATGATAATGGCAATCTCTTTGTATTGTTGTAGCTTTGTAGCAATTTTGAAATCAGGTAAATCCCACTTTATCCTTTTCTAAAACTTTTTTGACTAATCTAAATCCATCACACTTCTGCATAAATTTTAATCAGCTTGAAGTTGGTCAATTTTCAAACATATTTTCCAACAAACACATGCAATAGCCTGTTGATATTTTGCTTCTTGGTTTTCTTTTTTTTTTGTTTGTTTTTTCCATGTGTTCTTTCTGTTAAACTGTTATTGGAGCACAGCTAATTTACATTGCTATGTTAATTTCAGGTTTACAGCAAAGTGAATCAGTTATACACATATGTGTATCCACTCTTTTATTTTTTTTTTTTATTCTTTTCCCACATAGGCCATTACAGAGTACTGAGTAGAGTTTCCTGTGCTATGCAACAATAGGTTCTTATTAGTTATCTGTTTCATATATAGTACTGTGTATATGTCATTCCCAGTATCCCAAATTATCTGCCCCTCACTTATCCCCTGGTAACCTTAAGTTTGTTTTCTATATCTTTGACTCCATTTCTGTTTTGTAAATAAATTGATTTATATCCTTTATTTTAGATTCCATATATAAGCGATATCATATTACATTTGTCTTTCTGTGTCTGACTTCACCCAGGATGACAGTCTCTAGTTTTATCCTTGTTGCTGTGAATGGCATTTTTTTTTTCATGGCCGAACAGTATTTTATTGTATATAGATACCGTATCTTCTTTACCCTTTCCTCAGTTGATGGGCATTTAGATTGCTTCCACATACTGGCTATTGGAAATAGTGCTGCAGTGAACACTGGGGTGCATGTATATTTTCAAATTATAGTTTTCTGAGATATGCATTGAAGAGTGGGTTTGCTGGATCATATGTCCACTGTCAGAACTATTATTCAACATAGATTTGGAGGTCCTAGACAGTGCAATCATAGAAGAAAAAGAGGTAAAAGGAATCCAAATTATAAAAGAAAAAGTAAAACCCTGCCAGATTGCATGATGCTATACATAGAAAATCTTAAAGACGCTACCAGAAAACTATTAGAGCTCATCAGTGAATTTGTTTAAGTTGTGGGATACAAAATTAATACACTGAAATCTCTTGCATTCCTGTGTGCTATCAACAAAAGATCAGAAAGAGAAATTAGTGAAACTATTCCACTTACCATTGCAACAAAAAGTATAAAGTGCCTAGTAACAAACCTATGTAAAGAGGAAAAAGACCTGTACTGAGAAAACTATAAGATATTGATGAAAGAAATCAACGATGACACAAATGGATGAAGAGATTACTGCGTTCTTGGATTGGAAGAATCTATTAATATATTATGAAAATGACTGTTCAGTTCAGTTCAGTCGCTCAGTCGTGTCCAACTCTTTGTGACCCCATGAATAGCAGCACACCAGGCCTCCCTGTCCATCACCAACTCCCAGAGTCCATCCAAACCCATGTCCATTGAGTCAGTGATGCCACCCAGGCATCTCATCCTCTGTCGTCCCCTTCTCCTCCTGCCCCCAATCCCTCCCAGTATCAGGGTCTTTTCAAATGAGTCAGCTCTTCGCATCAGGTAGCCAAAGTATTGGAGTTTCAGCTTCAACATCAGTCCTTCCAATGAACACCCAGGACTGATCTCCTTTGGAATGGACTGGTTGGATCTCCTTGCAGTCCAAGGGACTCTCAAGAGTCTTCTCCAATACAGTTCAAAAGCATCAATTCTTTGGCTCTCAGCCTCCTTCACAGTCCAACTCTCACATCCATACATGACCACAGGAAAAACCATAGCCTTGACTAACTATTAGGGAAATGCAAAGCAAAATACAATGAGTATCGCCTCACATGGCCAGTCAGAATGGCCATCATCAATAAATCTACAAACAATAAATGCTACAAGAAGTGCGGAGAAAAGGGAACACTCCTACATAGTTGGTGCGTGTATAAATTGGTACAGTCACTATGGAGAACAGTATGGAAGTTCCTTAAATAGCTAAAATAGAACTGCTTCTTCATATTTTAATTGGATTTCACAATATCAGAATGAAATCCTAAAAAATTTGAGTCAGTGTACTCAGTATATCTTTTAATTTCAATTAAAAGTTTTTTAAAAAATTTGAGTTGTGATTGACATGTAGCATTATATTAGTTTCAGGTAGGCACCATGATGATTTAACATCTATATGATTACAAAACAATTCCCACAGCAAATCAGGTTAACATCTGTCACTATTCATAGCACATATTTTATGATGAAGAATTTTAAGATCTATTCTCTTAGCAACTTACAAAATACATTTTAATATATTTTAAATGCTCTATTATTTTTTATATTAGTCACCTTAACATAAATATTCTATCAGTGCATTTTCCTGCTCTTTGAAATTTACTCATGTCATGGCTTTAACATAATTATGAAAATAGCATGATACGTGTATATGTTTATAAATAGGTATATAGAAAATAAGTGTTAGTCACTCAGTCATGTCCAACTCTTTGTGACCCCATGGACTGCAACCCTCTAAGCTTCTCTGTCCATGGAATTCTCCAAGCAAGAATACTGGACTGTATTGCCATTTCCTTCTCCAGATATAGAAAATAAAGAATAAACAAAATAGAATACATTCTTACTTCCTACAAGTTGAATTAGTGAATTTGTCTGTGCAAAAACTAAAATTGAAATGATGTATTCTGGTAAAATAAATATATTAATGTAGTCATTCTAATATTTTATTTGTAATATTTATTAAATATATAATTTAACATTCTGATATATTTATGTTGAGGAAATAGGAAAAGGGAATTGTCATAGATTGAAAAATACAAAGAACTTTTAGGAAGTTTTAAAGAGCACATCATGTATACTTTATATAACTGTTATTCGAGATAGCCTTCTTTATATATATATACACACACACACACATATGGATTGTTATCACATTTTAATAGCATTTGGTCACATTTTTTTTTAAATGGGATAATGTTCTGCTACATTCATTTTTATAATCTATTTTTGTTTCAAAATATAAAATAATAATCATTCAAAAACAATGAAAGACTTTCAAACTAAGTAATATGAATGATGTGGATAATGTTTATTCCACTTTCCTCCATTAGATGTGAATAATTCATTGTCAGCCTTAAATATGAGCACAGGGAGAGTTTCTTAAATAAATGAAATCAAAATTAGTAACTGGTGTCATCACCCTCATAGCTTTTGAAGCTCTCATAATTAGTTGACGGCTGCTGCCTGATTTCATAATTCCAAAGGCAATGGCGCTGATAACAATTACAAATTTTTCACAACTTAAATTAATTAATTACTGAATGTGATTGACAGAATGAGGAAAGAGTATTGTCTATACTCGCTTTTGTTGCCAGGCAAAAAGCCAGGGATCCTAGGCCTCAACAGAAGGGGAGGAAGTAAAGACAAATGAAGTAAAATGGTTTTAATTAGGCTGTAGATATATTCTGCTTCTACTAAATTCTGTCAAATAAAAAAAGCACTCTTTAATTAGAGAAAGTACAAGCACAGTGAGGAACATTTAGTGATTCTCAAAGATTTCAGAAAATTGTTCAGGAGTGTTGGACCATAAAGAAGGCAGAGCATGGAAAAATCAATGCTTTTGAACTGTGGTGTTAGAGAAGAATCTTGAGTCCCTTGGACAGCAAGGAGATCAAACCCGTCCGTCCTAAAGGAAATCAACCCTGAATACTCATTAGAAGGACTGATGCTGAAGCTGAAGCTCCAATACTCTGGCCACTTGACTGAAAAAGACCCTGATGCTGGGAAAGATTGAGGGCAGAAGGAGAAGTGGGCAACAGAGAATGAGATGGTTGGATGGCATCATCGATTCAATGGACATGAACTTGGGAAAACTTCAGGCGATTGTGAGGACAGGGAGGCCTGGTGTACTGCAGTCCATAGGGTTGCAAACAGTCAGACCTGACTTAGCGACTGAACAACAACAAGCACAAAGAAAAGCATACAACGATTCTCAGAAATTTCAGAAAACTCTTCAGGATAGTTGGAGAAGGAAATGGAAACCCACTCCAGTGTTCTTGACCAGAGAATCCCATGGACAGAGGAGCTGGGCTGGTTACAGTCCATGGGGTCACAAGGAGTCAGATATGACTGAAGTGACTGAGCATGAGCATTCAGGATAGTATTTCTGTCTCTACTCCTCATAAATTCATGTCTATATTGATATAATATATACACTATGATCTGATATTTAGGCCTTTTGATAAAACGGGCTGCTTGAAGCAGATTTGGGAGGTAAGAAGTGGTGGAAGTGAGATCAGAAAGAAAAACAAAATACCCATTTGTACATTTTGTAAATTGTACATTTTGAGTAATAATGGAGTATTTTATTCAAATTAATCCTGAAGTATGGTGGTGGTGGTTTAGTCACTAAGTCGTGTCCGACTCTTGCGGCCCCATGGACTGTATCCTGCCAGCCTCCTCTGTCCATGGGATTCTCCAGGCAAGAATACTGGAGTGGGCTGCCATTTCCTTCTCCAGGGGTCTTCCCATCCCAGGGATTGAACCCAGGTCTCCTGCATTTCAGGCAGATTCTTTACCAACTGAGCTATGAGGGAAGCCCTAATCCTGAAGTATAGATTATTATTTAAATTTTTATAGAGGCTATATATTTAATGTTGTCTTGCTATCTTATGGGTAGGACACTTTTTAAGGGCTTTGATTCTCTTAATATTTGATTCCTTTGCAACAAAGAAAACCTTAAGTAAGGAAATATACAGATTCTCTGAGGCAGTGCAGTGGTAAAGAATCTGTCTGCTAATGTAGGAGACCCTAGAGATGTGGGTTTAATCCCTGGATTTCCTCTGGAGTAGGAAATGGCAACCCACTCCAGTATTCTTGCCTGAAAAATCCCATGGACAGAGGATCCCGGTGGGCTCTAGCCCATGAGTTTGCAAAGAACTGGACATGATGGAGCAACTGAGCACACAGATTCTCTGAAAGCCAGTATAGGTAATTCTCTTTCTGATTTTTTCTTTCCTGACATTTTTCCTCAAACTCTCAGTAAGTCTTAGGTCCAGGATGACATGGCCTTTCCTCAGTGGATGTACACAAAGAGAGAGACATCAAGCTTTCTAGCATCTCTTCTCATAAGAACACTAAATCCATCAAGAGGAACCCAACTTTGTGACCTCAGCTAAATCTAATTATCTCCCAAAGCTCCATCTCCAAATACCATCACATTGTGATTTGAGGTTTCAATTTAAGAATTCTGAGAGATACAATTCACTACATAGCTCTATGATTCTTTCATGAGTGTGTATTTATTTCGGAATTGAATCACCAATAGTACCTATTGAAAATTTTAGATTTACTAAAATTACTTTGAGGCAATGAAGAATACAACTATAGTGTGGCAGTGTTAAGAGAACAACCTCTTCCAGTTCTGGCAAAATTCAAAAGAATATTTTAGTTTTATAGCAGATATGTTATCTCAGCATTAGTGGGTATAAACAAGAATTATACACATTCTTAAATGGATTCTTCATGACAGCCACAAAATTACTCTGATTAGTACTCTGATTCATACTTTAATTTTATGGTTTAGTTGCTAAGTTGTGTCCAACTCTTGAGACCAGTGGACTGTAGCCCTCCAGGCTCTTCTGTCTTTGGGATTTCTCAGGCATGAATACTGGAGTGAGTTGCTATTTCCTTCTCCAATGCATGAAAGTGAAAAGTGAAAGTGAAGTCGCTCAGTCATGTCTGACCCTCAGCGACCCCATGGACTGTAGCCTTCCAGGCTCCTCCATCCATGGGATTTTCCAGGCAAGAGTACTGGAGTGGGGTCACCATCTCTTAGAGCTTAAGAATTCATGCTCAAATTCATGTCCATTTAGTCAGTGATGCCATCCAACCATCTCATCCTCTGTTGTTCCCTTCTACTCCTGCCTTCTATCTTTCCCAAAATCAGGGTCTTTCCCAATGAGTCAGCTCTTCATATATGTGGCCAAAGTATTGGAACTTCAGCATCAGTCCTTCCAATGAATACTCAGGGTCAATTTTCTTTAGGACTGACTGATTTGATCTCCTTGCAGTCCAAGGATTCTCAAGAGTCTTCTCCAACACCACATTTCAAAAACATCAGTTCTTCAGTGCTCAGCCTTCTTTGTGGTCCAATTCTCACATCCATACATGATTATTGGAAAAATCATAGCTTTAACTATATGGACCTTTCTTCACTAACATTCCCTCTCAGAGTACCACCTAAGTTTGCTAGTGATGCTGCAATATTGAACCTTATTTTTATTTTCTGATAAGACTCGCTTTTCCTTCAAGAGAAATTGGCTTTTGCTTATTTTGTTTTTGGCCATGTGGCATGGAGAATCTTAATTCCTTGACCAGGGACTGAACCCATGTCTTCTGCAGTGGAAGTGTGGCATCCTAACCACTGGACCACCAGGGAATTCCTGACTTTGGCTTGGATTGAAAACTCTTTTAATAGAGGAAAATTATCTTACACCAACTTATTTTTTTAGAGACAGAATTTCACTCCAGTATTTGGAACCAGAGAGCTAGTCTAAGTTCTGTTGCTAATTTTTTTTACAAGGGTCTTAATCTGCAGTTACGATGGTTGTTATTTGCCAATACTATTTAAGGAGAAGGAAACACATTTTTTAAAAAATGCAGGCTTAATAAGATAAAAGTATAAGACAGCTGACCCTAAGGTCTGTCAACCAAGTAAAGAAAAAATGAAATGCAAATTCAGCAATTCTCCAGTAGAACAAAAGTAACAAATCCTAGAACAAATGAACAGGAAGGATCTATTCACAATAGAAGAATATCTATTGTGTATATTGAATTATATATAATATAATCTACAATAGTACAATATCTAGGGAAACCTAGTAAGAAATATGTAACACATATGAGGATAACAATAAAACTTTACTGAAAGATACTAAAAAAGCATGAATAAATGGAGAGGCATCTCATGTTTCTGAAAAGAGTGTGCTGTAAAGATGCTGGAACTTTGTGAAGCTATGTAAATAAACTGAACTTCTTATCTCTGTCTTTCCCTACATGGCAAAAAATCAGACTTTAATCAAATATGGGTATTAAATTGGGGATCATCTTATAGCTTGCATGAAAAGAGGAAGAATTGGAGAGCTATTTAAGAGTCATCTGAAACAAAGGTGTAAGGTACTCCTCCAAAGCAAATTCAGTGGGAAATGCCATACATGTAATTTGAAAAAGTGGATACAGAAGATACACAGTGGTTTCAAATCTGTACTCTGAAGAAAACATTGTCAGGACAGAAAATTATGAACTTTAGGCTTGATTTCCAATTAAACTGTTTCTCATATAAGCAATTGTATGTGATCTACTTCAGCGTCAATAGTTGCAAGGATTTATTTATTTATGTAATCTGGATTAATAATTTTGGGGGCTGATAAGGAGTTAATTTATATTCTTTCTCTACAGTCTCAATGAAAACCTTATCAAAAATTTTAGAGAAATCAACTAGACAGTTTGTTAATTAACAATGTCTTTTTTTTTGTTTGTTTTGGTTTGCCAGATAATGAGTTAATAGGGCTATACCTTTCTTTTCTCCCAATCAAAAGGGTTTCTCATTGTCTTTCTCTGGGTGTATCTTGCATGCTGCTTGTCTGCAGTTCTCCTATTTGTCTTACATTCAATTTCAGAGAATTTTTAGCATTTGCCCAAGACCACTCATAAGGCATTACAGAATAAGGAGAAGAAGTGCCCCTTTCTGGAACACAGACACAGAGCGCATGCAAGTACATTGCAGTCCACATGACCCTCTTTAGGATGATAGATGCATACATGTCTTTGACTTATGATGGTTTACTTATAGATTTTCTTAATAATACCTCCCTTTTCTTTAATAGATTCTACTTATAGAATGGCAAATCCTTGAATCTCTACAGTCTGCTGTTATGAACACTAAAAAAGAGCTTGATTTCCAACCTAGATGTCCATCAGCAGATGAATGGATAAGAAAGCTGTGGTACATATACACAATGGAGTATTACTCAGCCATTAAAAAGAATACATTTGAATCAGTTCTAATGAGGTGGATGAAACTGGAGCCTATTATACAGAGTGAAGTAAGCCAGAAGGAAAAACATAAATACAGTATACTAACGCATATATATGGAATTTAGAAAGATGGTAACAGTAACCCGGTGTACGAGACAGCAAAAGAGACACTGATGTATAGAACAGTCTTATGGACTCTGTGGGAGAGGGAGAGGGTGGGAAGATTTGGGAGAATGGCATTGAAACATGTAAAATATCATGTATGAAACGAGATGCCAGACCAGGTTCGATGCACGATACTGGATGCTTGGGGCTAGTGCACTGGGACGACCCAGAGTGACGGTATGGGGAGGGAGGAGGGAGGAGGGTTCAGGATGGGGAACACATGTATACCTGTGGTGGATTCAATTTGATATTTGGCAAAACTAATACAATTATTATAAAGTTTAAAAATAAAATAAAATTTAAAAAAAAGAAAAAAAGAAAAAGAAAATAAAAAGCATAATTACCTCTTAAAGACCTGTTACATCAAAAAAAAAAAAAAAAGAGCTTGATTTCTTCTTGAGGGGTATAACAAATCATATTTCTAGGAAATGAACAAATCCAGTCTTATAAACAAATAGAGGGATGAACAATCCCTTTTATTCTCCAGTCTAGATAGGCACAGGCCAGTTAATTTACGGCCCTAAAGGAAGGCTTTTGAGGATTATCCTGTACTAGGGGAAGGCAAGAGGACTGTTGTCTAAGTAACTCATGTAGTTTCCTCCTGACTTTTGGCAACAGTGATTCTTCTCCTGTACATCCCAGTGAGAGCAACTCAAAGATACGAGTGTTCGCTAAAGTCTGCGAATGCTGTTACCACTGTTGCCCAGCTCCACGGTGTGTGTTCATGACTCCCCTAAATAACTGACACTCAACATGTGGATAACCACATCACAAAAGAAGGGAGTGAAAATGAAGAGCGAAAGGCAAGGCATCTTGCTGGAGCACAGAATCATAGTATTTCCATCTGCCTGAATCTTTAAGCATACCTTTCCACAAAGGCCTAAAGACTAGGGGACTCAAACTTCATCTTGCTGACCTTCTGCTTAAAAATTGTCCCTAAAAAGTGGATTTTTCTTGAACATACATGTCATTGTATTGTTTGCCTTCCCTCATAACAATGCAACACTTTATTATGCTAAAATTTATTTTGGAGAATATATTAGTTCTCTACTGCTCTGTAACGAATTACAACAAATAATGGCTTGTTGTTGTTCTTCAGTCACAAAGTCCTGTCTGATTTTTTGAGACCCCATGGACTGCAAAATGCCAGGCTTCCCTGTCCCTCACCGTTTCCTGGAGTTCACTTAAGTTTCATGTCCATTGAATTGGTAATGCCATCCAGCCATCTAATCCTCTACCACCCTCTTCTCCTACTGCCTTCAATTTTTCCCAACATCAAGGTCTTTTCCAGTGAGTTCACATCAGGTGGCTAAAGTGCTGAAGCTTCAGCCTCAGCATCAGTCTTTCCAATGAGTACTCAGAATGTGATTTCCTTAGGACTCACGGGTTTTGTCTCTTTGCTGTCCAACAGACTTTCAAGAATCTTCTCCAGCAGCACAACTTGAAAGTATCAATTTTTCAGAACTCAACAAAACAAATTTACTATCTTACCATTTCTTTCAGGGATTCCCTGGTGGCTCAGAGTTAAAGCATCTGCCTGGAATTCAGGAGACCCGGGTTCAATCCCTGGGTCGGGAAGATCCCCTAGAGAAGGAAATGGCAACCCACTGCAGTACTCTTGCCTGGAGAATCCCATGGAGGGAGGAGCCTGGTAGGCTACAGTCCATGGGGTCGCAAAGAGTGGTACACGACTGAGCGACTTCACTTTCACTTTCACTTTCACCATTTCTTTAGGTCAGAAATGTTGGCATAGGTTAGTTTTAGTTTAGCCAGGTCCTCTGCTCAGAGTCTCACAAGGCTAAATCAGAATGTTGGCTGGGATGCATTATTATCTAGAGGCTTGCATGGGGAAGAATTAGCTTCCAAGACCACTCGGGTTGTTGGCAGAATGCGTCTCCCATGTCTGTTTCCTTGCTGACTGCAGGCCAGGTGCCACTCGTAGTTTCTGGACACAGTAAGCAAAGGACAGAGTTCCTTACCACCTGGCCCTTTCCCAGGTCCCTTCATAATACATGACTTTTGCCATATTCTTTTTAGGTAAAAACAGGTCATTGCTTCCACTGTCTCTCCAATGGAGAGAGTTATACAGGGTCATGAGTTATCAGGGTTCTATTTAAAGTGTGCCTGCCATAGAGAAGAAAAATGAACAAATAATCAATACATTTTTAAGAAAAAAAAGGAGTCATAAAGATATTGTCCTACCAGATATCAAAATATACAATAGGATTTTATCAATTAATCTACTGTGGTAATAGCAGGGCGGGGGAGATAATGGAATAGAATTGAGAGCTTATAAACAGATTTACATTTATCTTGATATAAGGAATTTCATTTATGATAATATTGAAAAATACATGTTCAATAAGTGATATTGGGGCAATAGAATGTTGCATTGGGGAAACAATAAGTTAAAACTTATCTTACAAGTAAATATCTTACTAATGTAATAAATACAAATAAATGAAATATAAAATAAGTAAGTAAAATTACATAAATAATGCTGATTCAAATTAAGAGAGAGATTAATTTGAGAATAAGCTTTAGGAAACATATATGGAATAGTAGCTTAATATGACCTGCTGTCAATTGTGTGAATATTTCCATGTGGACCTATGACTCATTTCCCATCTTTATTTTCCATACTGAGGCTCTACTTCTATTCCATTCAGAGAACTTTATACAGCATTAACCAAAGAATTTACTTCACTTCATTAGTTTACTAAAGAGATTCTTGTTAATCTAGATGTCTATTTGTAGACTACTTTATTTCTATCCTTTTTATATCATGCCTTATCTAAGTCTGATGTCACTGAATTACATTAATTAAATATATTTTTTAACACTTGTTTGACTGTTTTTGTTACATTATAGAGTTAGTCCTAGAAGACTATTAGTCAATTGACTGATAGTCTCAAGACCTTTTATTCTCTGCTCTTATCACAGATTTTTTATGAGTGCAATTTATAATCAAATAATTATTAAACTACAGTGGAACTATAATGTGACCAAATACAAAGCCTGATGGAATAGTTATTCTTTCTTTGAACACAATGAATTCTATTATTCAGTGGGAGATATTGCCTGCATAAAATAAAAAATGAATCTCATTGAGCATCTTTGGAAAAAAATATATCCTATACATAAAATTTATCATTAGTTCTATGAGTTTGTTGTGCCTTTACATTAGCTCCATGATCACTATATCCCAGTTAATCTAATATGAACATATACTCTCCTCTCCCAAATCATGCACATTCATATCTATTCATATCTTATTGGGTTTCTTATGTGGCTCAATGATAAAGAATCTGCCTGCCAAGCAGGAGACTCAGGTTCAATGCCTGGGTCAGGGAGATCTCCTGCAGAATGAATTGGCAATTCACTCCAGTATTTTTGCCTGAGAAATCCGTGGACAGAGAAGCCTGGTGGGCTACAGTCCATGGGGTTGCAAAACAGTTAGACGTGACTTAATGACTAAACAGGGACAAATAATGCTCTTATATATACCCCTTCACTTACACACAAAATCACTTACATACAAGCATACTTATTCAAAGACTCATTTTTTAATGTAGTTGAAAGGAAACAGATATACACAACTCTGAGGTAAGGACATTCTTTGTAACTAAAAGCCCAGTTGTAAACGACTCTGTTGGCAACAGAAGAAATCAAGTTTTTGTACAGTGCACATAAGCAATGAGGTTGCTACCTTTTATGAAACATACTGACTTCATCTCTGTACATTCAATTATCTGCTTGTCTTTCAAAGGTCTCAAACTGAAAATAAAGAAAAACAAAGCCACCAAAGGTAAAACCTTGCTTATCATCCATGGACTATACAAATTAGACACAAAAGATCATTTCAAAAATACCAGAGCTCTCAAAAGCATTCCATCACAAAAATATTTAAAAATCAGCAATGAATTAAATCAATCGTGCTCCCCTGTCACACTGATGAAGGAATTGTATGCTCTATTTTCATGACAAACGCATCATTAGTGTACATACATTTAAACTGATTATTTCATTCAGCACAAGGGACATTAGGGTTAGAGTTATATAAAAACTCAAATCACACTTGATGTTTCCCAAATATCATGCTTTGTGTGGCCTAATCAAGATTTCATCAAATGTTTTATTAAGCTCTGTCAGAGGAACCCAGCTGAAGCCAGATGATCCCTTATTATTAAGCAAAAGTAAATTGCATTCATTTTTGGTTTGAATTTCAATGAAGTGGTTCCTAAAATACTTGGGAAATATAAGAAGGTCACTTATAATACCACCAAAGCACTGCTGTGCATTCACGTAGCTAGTGAGCTGAAAGAAATGATGAAGTGCAAAAATGGGACGTTAGCAAAAATTATCAGACCTATTATGCATATACAAACATCTGCATGTCACAAACATGAGAGTTATTAGGCAAAGATGTATGAACATTTACATTTATAATAATTTTGTATTTATCGCATTTCTGATGCAACCACAAGATAAAGGAAATAGCAAGCCAGCCAATTACCATTAAAAATTAGTTTATGATTTTTAAGGTAAATTGAACTGTTGTTTATAATATGAAACAGCATGAAATTAAACATGCCTTCGAATACCAAAATATACCATAGTGATGTCAAACGGACTGTATTTTAACAAGAATCACTGGCACTGTAGAGAAGGATCAGAATCAAAGAGAAGTTCTGGACCAAGGTCTGGAAGACAGGCTGATGTGTAACCATGCAACCCAGTTTCCTTGGACAGTTCCATTTTACACCTGGTATTTTGTTGTTATTGCTCCTAATGCTTCTTTTACCTTTCTAAGTGTTTTTGTTTCTTATAACAAATTGTATAATCATTTTTTTCTTGATTCTGATTAATACAGGTACACCAGAGCACATTTTTTCCACTGATCATGAGAGTAATAGGTCTTTGTTTTCTCAAGACTGTTTCCTTCCTTCTTTCCTTCACAGCCAAGGGAAAGCAAAAATGTTTTGACATCCCCATAACATGATGCTAGTCCATATAGACATGTTACGCATATTTTATGTCAGATATTTTGCCTTCTTGTTGCTTATATAAAGATGTTATAATTAGAGTTTGATTTAGGAGTATTACTAAATTGATATCACACCTGTTGAAAGATAGTTGACCTGAGTTGTCTGTATTGGAAAAGAAGAATATTGTCTTCTGAACAAAAGACAGGAATAAAGAGAGAGTGGCAAATAAATAAATAAATAAATGAACTTTTTTGGATATTCTAGGTTGTTGTAGGTTATCTATTTTTTAAATTAATAATTTATTTTAATTGGAGGGTAGTTACTTTACAATACTGTATATGTTTATCCCAGCTTGCTAATTTATTCCTCCCTACGTATTCCTTTCCCCACTGGTATCTATAAGTTTATTTTCTGTGTTGGAGTGTCCCTTTCAGTTTTGGAAATAAATTCATGACTTTTTCTTTTAGACCCATTTATAAATGATACCATATGATATTTTTCTTCCTCTACCCTTGTATAACTGAATTTATGTGCTGTATGCTTGAAACTTAAATGATATCATAAATCAATTACACTTCAATTTAAAAATTAAATAAAAATGAAAACAAGGCAATTGCCATATAAAGATATTTATAGGTAAATGAAAAAAAATGTATACAGAATCCTTATTTAGGTATAACAGAAGAATGGAAAAGATAAATTGGATGTAAATTGAGCATAAAGTGATGGTTAGAATATCAGTCAGGCCAGGCACATATCTTTGAATTACTGTCAATACTACAACTTTATTCTATGGTATTCTGAAATACCTAGGGTACGTAGCATGTTTGATTGTTTAATTACGAGCATCTCAGGATGAAGTCATATTACTCCATTTTATAAGTGCCAGAGAAAGGTTATAGATGGTTTATAATGAAATGTTTTAGGATATATTATAATAGACATGTTAATAAAGAGTATGTTAGTGCTTTCTACAAAAAAGGAATCAACCAAATCCATTATTTTTAAAATAATGAAGAAACTTTGGACTTCTGACTCATCATAGCTGGTCACTGTCACTGGTCTGTCATCTGGTATCATTAAAGTTATAGTTATATAACATAACCATAATAACATGCTATATATATCATAATTGTATCAGCAAGTTAGCATTTTAGTAATTATTCATATATACATTTAGGAAACAATTTTCTAAATAGTAGTGACTAATTTAAAGTAACACAATACATTTCATTGTGATTAAGTTTCTTTTCTAAATTTCATGATTATCTCCATTCTGATATCATTAAAGTGATGGAAATTATTCAGTCTCATGAAACTGTGTGTCTGAGACACTGTTAAGCATACTGCTTTGGTTGCTATGTTTTAAATATTTAGCCCATTATATTCAGCTATGGATATAATTCATTATATTTATATGGCAGTTACACACTCATTCATATAGTAAGCTTCATCAAAAATAGAAAATAAGAATACAGTATCAGATTAATTTCTAGTACCACTCTGCTAGAATTGGCATTATGCAAAGGATGTGTGCCCAAAATTTTTCAAAAAAGGAAGTAGATTGTGTATTCTAAATTATATTTAGAACTACATATATTGATTCATTAAAAATATATTTTTAATCCCATTATAATTATTTACCCTATATTTAAAAGTTTCACTTAAAATGGAAAATATTAGCAGTCATATAGCAATCAAAGGTAGATACATTTTAGTGTTAATAGAAGTAAATGCCAATATACCACTTTAACTTCATATATTAAAATAAAACTCCAATACTTTGATGTGAAGAGCTGACCCATTGGAAAAGACTCTGATGCTGGGAAAGATTGAAGGTGAGAGGAGAAGAGGACGACAGAGGATGAGATGGTTGGATGGCATCACCGACTCAATGGACATGAGTTTGAGTAAACTCTGGGAGTTGGTGATGGACAGGGAAGCCTGGCATGCTGCAGTCCATGGGGTCGCAAAAAGTTGGACACAACTGAGTGACTGAACTAACTGACTGATTTAAATAAAAAGTTCCCAAATGAATTCTTTGTTCATATTTTCAAGAATAATTCAGCAGTGAAAGGATGCCCACCAAAAATGGTAGGATATCATTGTTGCAATTTCCATGGCTGTTTTATACCTTCCACATTTAACACTAAAACAAAGATTTTCATTTCTTAAAGTGGTATTATTCATAAAGAACGAGTCAATATGTAGGCAGATTTTCAAATTTTGTTATAGTCATTGTATTTACTTTTGTTTATTGAAAACACCACAGCAAACATATAGAAGTATATTTTAGATGTGATTTGATTATAGATTTCTTTCTCTCTAAAATTTATATATCTTATAGTATAATTGTCTGAGTAGAGCATCCTGAATCAAGAATCTGTATTCATTATGTGAAGTTTATTAGATAAAATCCCCCAAAATCTTTATTTTGTTCTCTGATTCCTTCTTATCTTTCATTATTATCCGAGATAGGTTCTTTCTCCAATTAGGTGATTCTTTTAAAAAGAAAGATTATTCTAGTCTCAGTGACTTTTCTTTTTATTCTTTTCTCTTACCTAAAATGGCTTGCAATCTTACCTTCTACACTGCAGACTTCACCAGTGAACCTTTCTTGAAGAATCACCTGTTCAGTGAAATCCTACAGCCTAGGTCTCCTGCATTGCAGATGGATTCTTTACCATCTGAGTCACCAGGGAAGCCCCAGCAGCTGTATTAATTGCCTCCATATATAGTATTCACATTCTTAACACTACAACTGACTGCCCACCCCTTCTGGAAAAGGAAGAAAGCTATGGCAGTTACCCACCAACTATTGATAGACTGAGTCCAGGTATATTAACACCCTGACATGTTTCATCTTCCTCAGTCTGAGCAAGTTCCTCTAATATAGCAAAGCCTTCAGGGAAAAAGCTGAAGGTGGTTGGGGTAGGATGCTATCAAGCAAATGTGCAGACATGACATGAAGTGGCTCTTCACATGGTCTACTCAGGCGTGTATACAGGCTGCTGGAGTTCCCAAAGGAGACTGAATCAAATTGTTCAAAAACAATTTTTGAGATCAACTAAACAAGGTTTTCATATTATCAAAAGTATTATTGTTTTAGAGGAAAATTATTGGGATGAAATACAGGGGTAAGCCTTGATTTATAATACTTGATTCATATTTTTGCCAGTATGTTAACTGTTAAAGAATATTCAAACTGGTCCCTGACACTGTTCTTTCCCTTCTCCAATTGATTTCTCTGGACAGGAGATTAGTAAACTAAAAGCACAACTTGCACTTTAAGCTGAAGTGTGAGCATGATCTGAGCCTTTACAGGAGGAGTATGTGTCGAAAACTGAATCTCAAGCAAGGGGGAAAGACAGGTCTCTTCCTAGCTTAACTGCTACTAAAATGACCTTCAATGAATTAGTCAACCTTTTTATTCATTAGCTTCTCCCTTGTCAAAGTAAGCAGTTAAGAATATATGACTACCAGTCATGTATGGCCACAGTGAAGAGATATAGAAAAATCTGAACCCTAGGATATGGAGATTTGCTGTGGAAATATTTCATGAATGTAGAAATTTTAATTGTCTGGAGTGTTTTCTCTGAGTGAGCATCAGTGGGTGATATTTAGTATTTTGTCAGTTTTGAATTGTTGTTTAGTCTCATGCAAGACTGTTTCATAAAACTGATTAGATTTTATATCTTTCCTCTTAAAGGAAGCAGATAGTTACATGGCTGGTTTCACCTAATGGAGAGATTTATTGTCATGCTGAAGTGAAAATGTGATAAATATATTTCCTAATTCAACCTTTTCCCAATCTGCATACTTCATATTTCAATCACATCCAAATGATTGCCAGGCAATGATTATACTCACTTGAATTACATCAAAAAATGGTAGAAATATAAATATTAAGAAGATCAAACATTAATAAAATAAAACATTAATTCTGGGAACCAACTACTTGACTTTTGCACTATTAAATTGAAACTAAAATAAAAAACAATACAGAAAACTGCCACTTCTTTCAGAGATGAAATGTAGCATGTATCATCACTAAATGAGTAAGGAAACGTTAACACAAATTTAGAAAGTAAGAAGAGCAATTACTTAGGTTCAAGTATCATGAAATAACTCTATTGCATCTTTACTATTTTTTGTCTTTCTTACCTTCATCTATGGTTCATGGAGTCAATGATTAAAATTGTTCAAAACTTGGGTTATCAATTCTATGTACAATTTCATTCTTCTGGTATGGAGTCTGGATAAAAATTAAGATAATATCTATTAGATATACGAGGAAGGATGAACGTAGTACAGCTCCTGGAGAAAAGAAGAAGAGTCTATGTATGAAATTATTAATTACCATGTACTTAAAATCAATAATACTACAGAATAATGTTAAATAAATATGAACTAGGAAAACTAGGAAGTTGGGTAATTGTCTAAGTCCTTTTAATAGCTGGTTCCTGGTTTCACTTATCCTAAGGCAATGTTTGGAATTAGATGGTCTGTAAGATTTTTTTAACTCTAAGATTCCATGATTTTTCTATGTTGCTATTCATTTGCTGTAGCAAATTCATGAACATATTCCTGGTAGTTTAAATTTGAGAAGAGGCCACCAATTTGTCTGGATTTATGGAGAGGACAGAACTAGTGAACACTGGTTCCTTTTGTGGGTCTCTCAAAATTTGACTATTTAAATTTTATATATACAGGGAAGGTAGATATTCACAAAGACATTGTCTCCTGAGATTTTACTGTGTTACTACTCACTGTTTCATATTCTCAAAAAGCATAGAAAAAGCATTCAACCTGGAACTTTGTGGCCAAAGGGGATCACATTCAATCATATCTAACAATGTGAAGCTCCTGTTCTGGAAAGATCTGTTCCTTCTAGTCAACTGCTTATTATTAAGTTCCCAGTGGATTGAGTTCAGTGCTGTTTTAGAAAAAAGTCTAGACTATACTATGCTACTTGCGTACTAACTTGCTTTAGCCCTGTCTAGCTCTTTGCAACCCAGTGGACTATAGCCCACCTGGCTCCTCTGTCCTTGGGGTTCTCCAGGCCAGAATACTGAAGTGGGTTGCCAAACCCTTCTCTGGGGGATCTTCCTGACCCAGGGATGGAACCCAGGTTTCTTATGTCTCTGGCATTGGCAGGTGGGTTCTTTACCAGCAGTGCCACCTAGGAAACCCTCTAGACTATATTATGTATAAAGCTAATTGTCAATATAAATCTTTGAAAAATTTTAAATAAGAATATTTTTCTAATTTGCTTCCTGTTATATTAATAAATTCATCAAGTAATTGTGAAATTCTTAACTTCAACTGTGTACCCATTGAAACAAGTGAAATTTGATTTAGTAACAACCTGGCTACTAAATTTTAAGTCTCTTAACAATCACGATTCAAAAATAATCCAAATGAGATTAACAAAAGCTTAGCATTTTATAATGCTCCATATAAAATCTACAGTGAAATCACCTGCATGAAAAATTGGAAAACTGCAAAGTGCTACATAATTTAAATTTTTTTCATTCATTAAGAAAAGAAAAGAAAACAAATACATAGTTCTAAAATAAACTTGAGGCTTCCCTGGTGGCTCAACAGTAAAGAATCCACCTGCAATGTAGGAGATGTGAGTTCTATTTCTAGGTCAGGAATATCCCCTGGAGAAGGAAATGGCAACCCACTCCAGTATTTTTGCTTGGGAAATCCCACGGACAGAGGAGCCTGGCAGGCTGCAGTCCATGGGTTCGCAAGAGTCCTGATATGACTTGTATGACTTAATGATAAAACTACCATCACCACCAAACTAAAGTAAAAAAAAAAAAAACTGCAGTTTCGAAATCCTGTGATTTTCATTTGTTTTGTTTGGGTACGTTTAAAAAAGGATGACCATACTTATTTACAGAGTAAGGAAAAATGCATCAAAAAGTATTAGATAAAATATATAGTACTTTAAAATTTGCTACAAAATTAGCATAATTGCTTTTGAAACCTAAAATGAGTAAGGACAAAGTAAAATAAGAATCAGCTGGTTGGAACGAAGTATGTAAACAAAGTATATAGTATCTATTCTTCTATCAACCTTTTGTTAATTTCAGTATAAATTCTAAAGAGTTCTGAGTTAAATGCATACTGAAAAAAATGCCAATATGGCAGAGTTTCTGAGGAGTTTTCAGCCACTTTATAAGCAAGTTCCTAGGTCCCTCCTCAATTTAATATTTATTTATCTTCTATGCAACTGAAAACTTAGGTCTGCTAACACACAAGCACAATCAACCAAAAAAATATCAAATCAAATCAAAACAAACCAATAAAACTAAGAAACAAAAAGCAAAGTCTTCCTAATATAGTTTAAAATTTTTTGAATAATGCAGACTATTAAGTGTACACATGTAAGGGTGTAGATATCCAGAAATTTTTAAATTAGAAGATAGAAGTATACAATCTTCCTTTTTACTTCAGGACTAATAAAACAAATCAAGGAACATTTTTTAAGAAAAACTAAATTTAATTACTCCATTTGGAATCCAAAATTGCACAGAAAGAGATGTCAAGAATAATTTTATAACTTAATATTTTATTTATATAATTGTTCCTTATGTATAAGGAGTCCCAATACAAAGGTCTCATTCTAAACCTAATAAATAAAGCAAAGAATTTTTTTTCAAACTATCCTTTGTTATTGAAAGATTGTATGCTGCTGCTGCTAAGTCACTTCAGTCGTGTCCGACTCTGTGCGACCCCATAGACGGCAGCCCACCAGGCTCCCCTGTCCCTGGGATTCTCCAGGCAAGAACACCGGAGTGGGTTGCCATTTCCTTCTCCAATGCATGAAAGTGAAAAGTGAAAGTGAAGTCGCTTAGTCGTGTCTGACTCTGCCACCCCATGGACTGCAGCCCACCAGGCTCCTCTGTCCATGGGATTTTCCAGGCAAGAGTACTGGAGTGGGGTGCCATTGCCTTCTCCGGAAAGATTGTATAGAGTTTGTTAAATTATTTACATGTTCCTTGATAAAGGCACACCTTGGTTACGTGGGGAAAGGAAAAAATGTCTAGAGCAGAGAAGAGAAAAAGGAAAAAGAAGTGAAAAGATTAATATTTCTCCTCAACTTCTAGGCAACACTGGAGAATGGAGCAAAAGGAAATGAATACTGTTTTCCTAGATTGCTGGATTAAGTGATGGTTTTGCAAATTATAATCTGAGCTCTATGCTTTACAACTAAGAAGAACAACGAAAGGAAAGACTCCTAAAAGGCTTCCTCAGGCTTTAGTGTCCCCAGGAGTCAACAAGATTGCTCAAGTAACAGAAATAAATGGAATAGAAAAGTTTTTTGCAAGGGTCAGTCCTGTTTTTGACTATACGCAATCTCAGCATTATGATAAATTATTTTGTTAACTAGCATTTTCACTTATTTATACTTACTATTAAATAAAGCAACCCCATCAGCATTGTAGTGATATAAATCTCGCTATTCCCCAATGCGTGCAGAAAGTTCACTGCTTGCAATAGCATGACTCTCCAAGTCCAATTATCCAGGCTGTTTGATGCAACATTCATCTGACTAGTATTAAAGACAATGATTATAAAAATAGTGGTAACCTACAGTTACTGAAAGCTTTGGTGAATGCCCAGCATTGTGAATTTTTCATTCATTGTTGAAAAGGATGCATTATAACCAGAACACCTGGGACTTTTTGACAATGCTGCTAGAAATATAAAATGGTGCAAACCATTCGGAAAACAGTTTGGCAGTTTCTTAAAAGGTTAAACATATACTTATGACATGGCCTAGCAATTCAACACTTGTTATTTACCTGGAGAA
Organism: Bos indicus x Bos taurus; assembly: GCF_003369695.1. Lineage (NCBI taxonomy): Eukaryota > Metazoa > Chordata > Mammalia > Artiodactyla > Bovidae > Bos > Bos indicus x Bos taurus. The sequence continues at coordinate 102,136,572 of NC_040079.1, read as the reverse complement.
ATGAAAACATACGTTCACAGAAATACTTGAAAATGAATTTTCATAGTAGTTTTATTTGTAATATCCCCAAACTTGAAACAACTTAGATGGACATCAAGAGGTGAATGCACACAAAGGGACAGGACTGAACAGTACAAGAAGGAACAGAATGGATATACAAGCAACAAAATGGATGAGTCTCCAAAACGTCATGCTGAGCAAAAGCTGCCAAGCACAAAAAACTAGATATTTTATGATTACATTAATTTCAAACTGTAGAATAGGAAAAAAATAATCAATAGTGAAAGAAGCTGATTCGTGGTTCTCTGGGCCCAGTGATCTTGGGAAGAATTTACTGCAAAAGCCCAGCTATGAACTCTTTGAGACTGATGACCATATTCTGTATCTCTACTTCCTCGAAGTTGCACATGTGTATATCTGCTGAAGCTTATGGAATACGTCTCCACTAAAATGTTTTTATTATATGTAAAAATATCCCTCAATGTTTTTTAATGGACTTAAATATTGTAATGGAATTTTCTCTTCTAAAGAGGAAAAATATGACTTTTAATGCAAAATGATCATTAAAACTATTACTCAGAGACTTGTAGCTTATACTAACTGTGATCACATATTATTAATCGTCTGAACCACAGAAGGTAAAACCATAAACAGTATATTCTTCACCCTTTTAATGTTCCAAAAAATTGACAGATCTACAAAGTAAACATAGAGAATATTTTACCATCTTTGATAGAGTATTTAATTTACTTAGAATTAATATAGAAATTATTATAGATAATAGAGGGGAAAAACCCACAAAAATCCATAAAATAGTGTTGCAAACCTCTTTGATCAATTAACAGTTTTTACTATGTTCATGTAATTCTGTAATCATAAAGCCATATACGTTCTTCTGCTTCATTTAAGATATTTTGAAACCTGAAATTAGCATTGTAAATCAACTATACTCAAATAAATCTTTTAAAAAGTTATTTTGATTCAAAAATGTCACTGGTATACATAATATCAGCCATGAAATTAAAAGATGCTTGCTCCTTAGAACAAAAGCTATGACAAACCTAGACAGCATACTAAAAAGCAGAGACATTACTTGGCTGACAAAAGTCTGTATAATCAGGGCTATGGTTTTCCCAGTAGTCATGTATGGATGTGAAAGTTGGACAATAAAGAAAGCTGAAGCTGAAGAACTGATGCTTTTGGACTATGGTGTTGCAGAAGACTCTTGAGAGTCCCTTGGACTGCAAGAAGATCAAATCAGTCAATCCAAAAGGAAATCAGTCCTGAATATTCATTGGAAGGACTGATGCTGAAGCTGAAGCTCCAATACTTTGGCCACCTGATGCGAAGAACTGGCACTTTGGAAAAATCCCTGTTGCTGGGAAAGATTGAAGGCAGGAAGAAAAGGGGACGACAGAGGATGAGATGGTTGGATGGCATCACCAATTCAATGGACATGAGTTTGAGCAAGCTCCAGGACGTGGTGATAGACAGGGAAGCATAGCATGCTGCAATTCACGGGGTTGCAAAGAGTTGGACACAATTTAGTTACTGAACTGATACATAATGCCATAGAATTTCTGTTTCATAATGCAAAAACTTAGTCAACAATAATTTTTAGAGTAAATATCATGTTCTCAAACTATACACAGATCAGATCAGATCAGTTGCTCAGTCGTGTCTGACTCTTTGCGACCCTATGAATCGCAGCATGCCAGGCCTCCCTGTCCATCACCAACTCCCAGAGTTCACTCAGACTCACGTCCATCGAGTCAGTGATGCCATCCAGCCATCTCATCCTCTGTCGTCCCCTTCTGCTCCTGCCCCAATCCCTCCCAGCATCAGAGTCTTTTCCAATGAGTCAATTCTTCACATGAGGTGGCCAAAGTACTGGAGTTTCAGCTTTAGCATCATTCCTTCTAAAGAAATCCCAGGGCTGATCTCCTTCAGAATGGACTGGTTGGATCTCCTTGCAGTCCAAGGGACTCTCAAGAGTCTTCTCCAACACCACAGTTCAAAAGCATCAATTCTTCGGCGCTCAGCCTTCTTCACAGTCCAACACTCACATCCATACATGACCACAGGAAAAACCATAGCCTTGACTAGACGAACCTTTGTTGGCAAAGTAATGTCTCTGCTTTTGAATATGCTATCTAGGTTGGTCATAACTTTCCTTCCAAGGAGTAAGTGTCTTTTAATTTCATGGCTGCAGTCACCATCTGTAGTGATTTTGGAGCCCAGAAAAATAACTATACACAGGCTCCCCTTAATTCACAATGTGAATTTAGAAAGTTCATTGTTTTCCTAATGCCAATCCTTTTCTATACCATATTTCTGACTTTTCAAGCAAAAAAAATATCAGAAACAGGACAGAATTTCAGAATCAGCAAAACTCTTCTCCCAAGGAACGTACTCTTAAACCCAACTATGCTGAGTTCCAGTAGTAAACGCCCTCTATTTCACAAGTTCAAATTGCAAGACTGCTAAACAAGCTCACTGTAAAAGAACATTGTCATTAGTCAACAAGTGTATTAAAACACACACACAACAACTGCTGAAAACCACACATAACTGGACTACAACATTTGTCACATGTTAACAGCTGAAGTTAGGGTGTGTCTTATAAGTGATGTTACCTTACAGTACTAGTAGATGGCAGTAATGACAAGGAAGCAAAGAGAAAACAAAGTGAACATAAAACACAGTATAAGTGACTATCGATGTCTCTATATACTCTATACTCTCTATATATGTATACTCTATATATTCATATATGTGTAATGCAGTGTAAGATAGATTTTAAAGTGTAAAAAATACAAAGGATAAATAAGTAATGTTTAAAAGTTCAATCTCTTCAAGAATTTATAATAATTCTAAATAGAATTGGTATTATATACTCCATATTTTCTTTTATTTTGGAAAAAGATAAAAGATACCAAGAAACATCCCAATGAAGTTGAAACTTTAAACAGTAAACAGCTAAATAACTCATAAATAAAAGAATACAAGGAAAAATTATAGTAGATATTTTAAAGACTGAAAGTAAATAAAAATAATACCTATCAAATTATTGGAAATTTAGTTAAATTAGAACTTTCAGAAATATAGCCTTAAATGCCAATATTTGGAAAGAAAATAATAATAACAATTATTAAGCTATATGTATAACATCAATAATTAGAGAGAGAAAGTTAAGATAAATATTGGGAACCAGGAAAAAGAAGGATGACTTAAGAGTAGAAATTAATTAATTGAAAAATCTAGTACTTGACATAGTCTGTGTTTTCATTTTGATCATCCTGCCATTCTGTTAGTATATATTTGTATCATATCATGGGTTTAATATGTTTATTACTGATGTTAATTAATTATGCTGACACCTTTTAATATATTTATTGACCGTGATTTCTTTAGTAAAATTCCTGTTTAAGTCATACCCACACTACCCCACATATCTTTTATAAAGAGAATTGTCTTTTTCTTATTGATTTGTAGGTATTCTTTATGTATTATGAATAAGTGCCTTATATATGTTGGTATACATATCACACATAGTTTTCATTCTCTTAATTTTACTGGACATAAAATTTTAATTTATTGCCATCTCATGTATCAATATTTTGCTTTTATGGTTAGCAAATCTTGAGACTGATTTAATCAGTGCTCCTTGGAAGAAAAGCTATGACACACCTGCATACCATATTAAAAAGCAGAGACATTAATTTGTGACAAAGATCTGTATAGTCAAAGAAATGGTTTTCCATCTCTTCGATTCATATATGGATGTGAGAGTTGGACCATAAAGAAGGCTGAGCGCTGAAGAATTAATGCTTTTGAACTGCGGTGTTGGAGAAAACTCTTGAGAGTCCCTTGGAATGCAAGGAGATCAAACTAGTCAATTCTAAAGGAAATCAACCCTGAATATTCATTGGAAGGACTGATGCTGAAGCTGAAGCTCCAATACTTCGGCCATCTTATGTGAAGAGCTGACTCACTGGAAAAGACCCTGATGCTGATAAAGATTGAAGGCAGGAGGAGAAGGGGATGACAGAGGATGAGATGGTTGGATGGCATCACTGACTCAATGGACATGAGTTTGAGCAAGCTCCAGGAGATGGTGAAGGACAGGGAAGCCTGGCGTGCCTGCAGTCCATGGGTCACAAAGAGTTGGACATGACTGAGTGACTGAACAGCAGAAACCATGTTTTGCCTACTGTAAGGTCATAAAGATGTTCTCCTTGTTATCTTCTGTAAGCTTTATTGCTTTACCATTCACACTCAAATTTACAGTCTATCTGAGATTGGTTTCTATGTATTATGTGATCATTAGATGGGAATAACTTTTTTTTCTATTTGAATATTGAGTTTTTGTATTACCATTTATTAAAATAATCATACTTTTCCATTTTAATGTGTAATAGCAATTTTCTTAAGAATCAGGTGATCATAGAAGTAATGATCTCTTTACAGTCTCTATCCTGTGCCTTTTGTATTTGCTTCTTCTCATGCCAATAACATATTGTCCAAAAACACTTTGATAATAGACCTTAGTATCTGAGAGTGTATGTGAGTTTTTCTTATGCAGGATTATTCAGGTGATTTTTGGTTCTTTGCCTTCTATATATATTTTTAAATAAATTTATCAACTTGCACAAATAGTGCTATGATATTGACAAGAATCCAATTTATTCTCTATATCAACCTTGGCATACTGGCATCTTTATGCTATTTAGTCTCCTAACTCATTAATAAAGTATACCAGTAATTTAATTAGGCCTTTAAAATTTTTTTCTCGATAATATCTATAAAGAGTTTTATTTACAAGTCATATATTTTCATTTGTTTTATTGACAGCTTTTGTTATCATAAAACACATCTAACATGTGGAATGCATTGGAATATATTTGACTTTTATATGTTGTGTATCCAGGGACCTAATTATCTGCCTTATTATGTATGAAGGCTGTTCATTCCTTCTTTTCACATTTCTTTGTACACAATCATGCTTTTTGGGTGCTCAGTCACTCAGTTGTATCCAACTCTTTGCACAAAATTAAGCTTTATATTTTGTGTAGATATTTGTAGATAGCTTTTATCAGAATGTTTTCCAGTATCAGGTAACAGATTCAGATTCTGGTGATTTAGGCATGGATATCTTGGGAGATATTATTCTGTATTACTTTGTTGCATAGTTGCTAAGTCCTGTCTGACTTGTTTGCAACTCCATAGACTGTAGCCCTTCAGGTTCCTCTGGCTATGGAATTTCCCAGGCAAGAATATTGGAGTGAGTTGCTATTTCCTTCTCCAGGGGATCTTCCCAACCCAGGGATCATACCCATGTCTCTGGTGTCTCTTGAATTGCAGGCACCTTCTTTACCACTGTGCCACCTGGAGAGTTCCATTATTTTGTCTACCACAAGCAATTGTGGATCTCGGAAGCTAAATCAGCATCTAGCTATGCTTTTCAAGCACTGCATCTTTGCTGAATTTTTGTCTCTTTTTCTATTATTTACTTAGAAAGCTAGGCTAAATATTTAATTATGATTTTAAATTTATCTCTCAGTTCTGTCAATTTTAGCTTTGTATAACTTGAGGTTGTGTAATTGATTGATACAATTCTATTTTATGATTGGATTCACTCTTTCATTTTATGAAATGCCCTGCCTTTATTCTCATAGGACTTCCCTGTGGCTCAAATGGTAAAGAATCTGCCTGCAATGCTGGAGACCAGGGTTCAATCCCCGGACTGAGAAGATCTTCTGGAGGAGGGTATGGCAATGCACTCCAGAATTCTTGCCTGGAGAATCCCATGGACAAAGGAGACTGGCAGGCTACAGTCTGTGGGGTCGCAGAGTCAGACAGGACTGAGGGACTGACTGCCTTTACTACTGCTGAGACAATCTATACACCTTACAATATTTAACTCCTCCACCTGACTACACATGAGGTTTATGTTATTGTTCTCATGCATTTTAATATGAAATGATATCTCTTCCTGAGATATCACGCTTCCTTGTGGAATAATTTTCTTTCTGCTTTGATATTTTTTCAGAATATTTTGGAAATTTTGTTCTAATGAGTATAAACTCCCAAGTCCCATGAGTCTAAAGTTGTCTTCACTTTGACTTCAGTTTTGAAGTGTATTTTCTACAATTTAGAGTTTTACATAGATGTTTCTTTCAATATCTTCAAAGCTTTTAATTGTTGGATTTAATGTTCCCTCATTCCTGTTGGCAAATAGCTCTCTTAATAATACTGTATATTAGAAGATGATTTTTAAAATTCGTGTTTTTATGTTTTTCCCTTTGGTTTTCAGGTATTTTTAAAATGATATTTCCATGTGTAATCTTTTTAAAAAATAATTCTGATAGGTTTTCTTGCCCCTTTCATTAATTTTTCAGTGTCTTTAGCTTACATGTCTTCTATTACTCCCCTTGTATTGCCTGTTTTCCTTTTTCTAGCACTAAAATTACTTGAACTCTGATGGTTATCTTCTGGATCTCATATATCTTTTATATTTATATTTATTAAATATATATTATATTTATATTTATATCCTTTTTTCTTCTGTATGCTTCACTCTGGGTATTTTCTAATTGCATATTTTCTATTGCAAAAATATTTCTTCCCATTTAAATATCTTCTTTGCTGCTGTGACTGACCTGCTTTTCAAACCATCTCTGGAATTCTTCATTTTTTGTAATATTATTTTTAAGTTGTACTTGGTTATTTTATAGACTGTGGAATTGTTGTTTACACTCTCATCCTGTCAGCCTTTTACTTACATAGTTAAAACAAGTTTATTTTACTTTTTCAGCTCCATTGAAATCCAACTGATGCATAACAGTGTGTAAATTTAAGGAGACAATGTGATAATTTGAGACATTATATATATATATGTATATATAGCAAATGTGTATATATATACACTATGTATATAAATACATTGCAAAATGATTACCACAATAAGATTAGTTAACACATTCAGCACCTCACATAATTAATTTTTGTGTTTAGGTTAAGAACATCTAAGACCCACTCTCAATATATCAATAATTCATCATTATTTTTATTTATTTTTAATTTATTTTTTACTGTGGTAAAAGTTACATAATATAAAACATACTATTTTAACCACATTTAACAGTACAGTTAGGGGTAGTAAGTACATTCTCATTGTTGGGCAACTCTTCTGAATTGCTATCATCCATCCCCCAAATCGTTCACCTTCCTAAACTGAAACTTTGTTCCCATTAAACACTAACTCCCCAAACCCCCTCCCCAACACTAATCCTCTACCCTGGCATCTACAAGTGTATTTTCTGACTTCTATGAATTTGACTAGGTTATTATAAGTGAAATCCACCAGCATTTGTCTGTATCTACTGTATATTGGAATGCATTTTTAAGGTTAACTTAAAAACAAGCAAACTGTTCACTTTAAGTCCATGTTCTATGCAGTAGGCCCTCACCAGCCCTGGTACCTCAGCTGTGAAGAATCTGCCTGCAATGAAAGAGAACTTGGTTCAATTTCTGGGTTGGGAAGATACTCTGGAGAGGGCTAGGATAACCACTCCAGTATTCATGGGCTTACCTGGTGGTTCTGACAGTAAGGAATCTGCCTGCAATGTAGGAGACCTGGATTTGATCCCTGGATTGGGATGATCCCCTGGAGGAGGGCATGGCAACCCACTCCAGTATTCTTGCCTACCCACGGACAGAGGAGCCTGATGGGCTATAGCTCATGGGGTCACAAAGAGTCAGACACTACTGAGCAAATAAGCACAGTGCAGCACAGCACCAGCCATCTGCTCCACATATAGTAGTGTACATACATCAATTCCAATCTCCCAATCCATCCCACCATCATCCTCACCCCTCAGTGTCCATATATTTGTCCTCTACTTCTGTGTTTCTATTTCTGTTTTGCAAATAGGTTCATCTGCACCATCTTTCTAGATTCCACATCTATACTTATTTTTCTATTTCTGACTTACTTCACTCTGTGTGATAGTCTCTAAGTCTATTGATATCTCTGAAAATGGCATATGCCCGTTCTTTTTATGGTTGAGAGATATTCCATCCCACTCCTCTGTTGATGGACATTTAGGTTGCTTTCCTGTCCTGTTATTGTAAATGGTGCTGCAATAAATGTTGGGGTGCAAGTGTCTTTTGGAATTATGGTTTTCTCCAGATGTATGCCCAGGAGTGGAATTGCTGGGTTGGACTGTGAAGAAAGCTGAGTGCCAAATAATTGATGCTTTTGAACTGTGGTGTTGGAGAGGACTCTTGAGAGTCCTTTGGACTGCAAGGAGGTCCAACCAGTCCATTCTAAAGGAGATCAGCCCTGGGTGTTCTTTGGAAGGAATGATGCTAAAGCTGAAACTCCAGTATCACCTCATGTGAAGAATTGACTCATTGGAAAAGACTCTGATGCTGGGAGGGATTGGGGGCAGGAGGAGAAGGGGACGACAGAGGATGAGATGGCTGGGTGGCTGGATGACTCGATGGATGTGAGTCTGAGTGAACTCCGGGTGTTGGTGATGGACAGGGAGGCCTGGTGTGCTGCGATTCATGGGGTCACAAAGAGTCGGACATGACTGAGCGACTGAACTGAACTGAACTGATGGTCATTCTACTTTTAGTTTTTTAAGAAACCTCCATACCATTTACATTCCACCAACAAGATAAGAAGGCTCCCTTTTCTCCATACCCTCTGCAGCATTTATTATTTACAGATTTTATAATGATGTCTATTCTGATTAATGTGAGATGGTACCTCATTGTAGTTTTGATTTGCATTTCTCTAATAATTAGTGATGCTGAACATCTTTAATGTACCTCATGGCATTCTGTATGTCTTTTTTGAAGGAAACTCTATTTAGGTCTTCTGCTCATTTTTTGATTGTATTGTTGTGTTTTTTGATATTGAGCTATATGCAGTGTTTGTATATTTTGGAAATAAATCATTTGTTAGTTGCTTCACTTGCAAATATTTTATCCCATCCTGTGGATTGTCTTTTCATCTTGTTTATTGTTTTCTTTGCTGTGCAAAGGTTTTAAGTTTAATTAAGGTCCTATTTGCTTATTTTTATCTTCATTACTCTAGGAGCTAGGTCAAAAAAGGTCAGCTGTGATTTACATTAAAGAGTGTTCTGCCTATGTTCTCCTCTAAATTTTATAGTGTCTGGCCTTACATTTAGGTCTTTAATATGTTTGGAGTTTCTTTTTGTGTATGATGTTAAGGAGTGTCCTAGTTTCATTCTTTTACATGTAACTGTCCAGTTTTTCCAGCAGCACTTACTGAATAGACTGTCTTTTCTCTATTGTATATTCTTGCCTCCTTTGTCATGGATTAGGGAACCATAGATACATGGGTTTATCTCTGGGCTATCTATCCTATTCCAATGATCAACATTTCTGTTTTTGTGCCAGTGCCACACTGTCTTAATTACTGTAGCTTTGTAGTATAATCTGAAGTCAGGGAGCCTGATCCTCCAGCTCTGTTTTGTTTTCTCAAGATTGCTTTGGTTATTTGGGATCTTTTGTGTTTCCATACAAATTGCAAAATTTTTTCTTCTAATTCTGTGAGAAATGCCAGTGGTAATTTGATAGGGTTTGCATTGAATCTGTATATTGCTTTGGGTAGTATAGTAATTTGAACAATATTGATTCTTCCAATCCAAGAACATGGTATATCTCTCCATCTGTTTGTGTAATCTTTGATTTATTTCATCAGTACCGTATAGTTTTCTGTGTACAGGTATTTCGCCTCCTTAGGTAGGTTTTTTCCCGGGTATTTCATTCATTTTTGTTGCAATGGCAAATAAGATTATTTTATTAATTTCTCATTCTGATCTTTCTCTACTAGAGTATAAGAATTTGTCATTATTTTTAAATAGAAATAATTTTGTTCTATAAAGAAGAGAAATGCAAATCAAGACCACTATGAGGTACCATTTCACACTAGTCAGAATGGCTGCGATCCAAAAGTCTACAAATAATAAATGTTGGAGAGGGTGTGGAGAAAAGGGAACCCTCTTACACTGTTGGTGGGAATGCAAACTAGTACAGCCACTATGGAGAACAGTGTGGAGATTCCTTAAAAAACTGGAAATAGAACTGCCTTATGATCCAGCAATCCCACTGCTGGGCATACACACTGAGGAAACCAGAAGGGAAAGAGACACGTGTACCCCAATGTTCATCGCAGCACTGTTTATAATAGCCAGGACATGGAAGCAACCTAGATGTCCATCGGCAGATGAATGGATAAGAAAGCTGTGGTACATATACACAATGGAGTATTACTCAGCCATTAAAAAGAATTCATTTGAATCAGTTCTAATGAGGTGGATGAAATTGGAGCCTATTATACAGAGTGAAGTAAGCCAGAAGGAAAAACACCAATACAGTATACTAATGCATATATATGGAATTTAGAAAGATGATAACAATAACCCTGTATACGAGACAGCAAAAGTGACGCTGATGTATGGAACAGTCTTATGGACTCTGTGGGAGAGGGAGAGGGTGGGAAGATTTGGGAGAATGGCATTGAAACATGTAAAGTATCATGTATGAAACGAGATGCCAGTCCAGGTTCAATGCACGATACTGGATGCTTGGGGCTAGTGCACTGGGACGACCCAGAGGGATGGTATGGGGAGGGAGGAGGGAGGAGGGTTCAAGATGCCGAGCACATGTATACCTGTGATGGATTCATTTTGATATTTGGCAAAACTAATACAATTATGTAAAGTTTAAAAATAAAATAAAATTAAAAAAAAAAAAGAAGATAAAGTAATCTGCTACTGCTGCTGCTGCTAAGTCGCATCAGTCGTGTCCGACTCTGTGCGACCCCATAGACGGCAGCCCACCAGGCTCCCCTGTCCCTGGGATTCTCCAGGCAAGAACACTGGAGTGGGTTGCCATTCCCTAATGCATGAAAGTGAAAAGTGAAAGTGAAGTCACTCAGTCGTGTCCTAATGGTAGCGACCCCATGGACTGCAGCCTACCAGGCTCCTCCGTCCATGACATTTTCTAGGCAAGAGTACTGGAATGTCTTGCCATTGCCTTCTCCGGTATAAAGTAATCTACAACTATACAAAGAAAGTTGTGTCCTTACCATAGAGTGTATGATAAAAAAAAATGATATAGAAAAAACACCACAACAAATATTATCAATAGATGTGGAAAATACCTTTAAATACCACAAATTCTAAGCACTTAAAATTAAGGTTGATGGTATTATTCTTAATGAAAGACTTCTAAATCTCCTATAAATAAGTCAAACTTAGACATCAAAACATGAAGAGTGGTTCAGCAAAATTATTATAGGTCATTAAAATTTGATGTGAAACTTTAATATCTAAAAAGAAATTTTAGCAACATCAGTGAAATATGGAAGAAAATGCAATATCATCTTTGCATAAAATAATGTATAAACCATCTATAAGGAATTAAATATTAAATTTACATAATTGAAAATTTCATATAACATAATACTTGTATACACTCTAAAATTTTTTCACTTTAGAAAATTTCCTCCAATGTAATTTTAAGGTAAGCCGCTTTAGATATACTTTGTTTAGTATGTATACTGAATAATTGTCAGTGAAAAAATAATCAAGAATTTCACACTAATAAATATTCTTAAAGGGGATTATGTTTCAAAAGTATTGTGACTTTCTTCCTTTTTTTTATTTTCATAATTCATTTTTACTGATTTGTTGCTATTTCCTAGAGAACTACACCCAAAATATCATTCCTAGTTTGAATAGTACAAGATAAGCATCTTTATAAGTGAAGACAGTCTCCTTTTAACACTTTGAAAGTACTTTACCAAGTGCAACTACATTGAAGACAATAACTACATACTATAATATTTATGGGAGAAGGCAATGGCACCCCACTCCAGTACTCTTGCCTGGAAAATCCCATGGGTGGAGGAGCCTGGTAGGCTGCAGTCCATGGGGTCGCTAAGAGTCAGACATGACTGAGCGACTTCCCTTTCACTTTTCATTTTCACACATTGGAGAAGGCAATGGCAACCCACTCCAGTGTTCTTGCCTGGAGAATCCCAGGGACGGGGGAGCCTGGTGGGCTGCCGTCTATGGGGTCATACAGAGTCGGACACGACTGAAGTGACTTAGCAGCAGCAGCATCCACAATAGACCTGCAAAAATACTGCAGCTTGAACATGTAATTTGTTCAATATCATTAATTAGTACTTGGGTAAGTTGGGGCTTCACGTAGCTTGTCAGAATTTAGAAATGGCCTCCTAAAACATTTCACAGTTTGACTCTGACAGTGTAATATTTGACACTAGCATATACATGAACTTAATTCTCCATCAGGAAATCTTAAAAATTAAGCCCAGAGATATTTTGAAAAAAAAAAATGTTTTTGGTTTTTGAGTAACTCAAGAGAACAAAATAAAGTACATTTCTAAACATGTAATGTTATCAAATGTGTTATACTAGATATTAAAAGAAGAGTAATACTAGTTATATAAATTCAATGTCTGTTAAATAAGCATTTTGCTAAACTGATTTTGTTCTATTTCCATCAGTTAGGTCCCTCAATGGGTCAATTTATAACTACCTAATAGTTAATTTGCCAAGATTTTTTTAGTCTTGAGTTGTCCATAGAATATTTTAATTAGCCTCGTGAACTTCAATTAATATCTAAACATGATTCTAACCTCATTTATATTTTAATTTAATAAAATCACCATAAACACCATCAGGTCATAGAATTATATGAATGAAATTGCTTCTGGCTAGTGCTATCCCCCAAAATCCTTAATTAACTTCCCTTGAGAATCCCTTGGAGTGCAAGGAGATCCAACCAGTCCATCCTAAAGGAGATCAGTCCTGGGTGTTCTTTGGAAGGACTGATGCTGAGGCTGAAACTCCAATACTTTGGCCACCTATGTGAAGAGTTGACTCATTGGAAAAGACCCTAATGCTGGGAGGGATTGGGGGCAGGAGGAGAAGGGGCCAACAGAGGATGAGATGGCTGGATGGCATCACCGACTCGATGCACATGGATTTGGGTAGACTCCGGGAGTTGGTGATGGGCGGGGAGGCCTGTCATGCTGCTATTCATGGGGTTGCAAAGAGTCGGACATGACTGAGTGACTGAACTGAACTGAACTGAGCGTCCAGATGTGGAATCTCAGTATGAAATGAACAGCAAAAACTGATTCTTTGAGAACTGTCCTTAACTTTTTGTATAGATTTTGTGTGTGTGTTCATACACTGAATAAACTAGAATCAAAATATGTATGCCTCCTTATTATCATTAACCCAAGTTTGTTATTCCATAAAATGCCTATAATGTCATTCTTTGACTAAAGGCCTTATCTTCATGGGTTCTTGACTTTACCCAAGTTATCTGAAACACAAAAGGGGATATACATAAAATGTTTTGATTATATGTGGGATTCTGATGTGAAGCTGTAGTATATAAAAGAATGTTCAAGAAAAAAATTGATAGGTAGGGAGATAATACATTTGCACAACAAAGTGTAAATCAGTGTTTTCAAAAGAATTAAATGTTAAAAGAGAATAGTGATTAGCAATCATTTCCTTACAAAATGAAAATACAGAGTGTATATACATTTGGTTTAAATTCCATAAGAGCATCCCTATTGATGGCTATTTTCCCAAAATTTCTGAGAAAAAGATGTTGAATTTCCTTGACATAATTGTCAAAATGTCAAAGAATGTACAGTCTTCTAGGTATATATAATACTTTACATAAACTATTTTTTAAAGATACTATTTTCAGAGATACTTCAGGTCACAGCTTTCTGTAACTTAAGTACACTTTCTTCCTTATTTATCTGTTTAATGTTGTTCCTTCTTTTCTACACATGTACAATTAGATACAAATTTATTTTTCTCTATTTAAAGTTAGTTGAAATATAGATATTTGAATTTTAAAACTGGACTAATAGAGTCAGAAAAGTCAGCAGATTGTTTTTGATCAAATTTTATGGATCAAAGTGGCAAATGCTTGGCGAACACCGGTATGCCTTAGATTGCTGTGCATTGTCATTCACCTATTCCACTTGTAATCAGCTCTTTAGAAATGGTACTACACCTGGAAGTCTTTGCTCTCTCTGCTCCTGCTGCTGCTAAGTCGCTTCAGTCGTGTCCGACTCTGTGAGACCCCATAGACGGCAGTCCACCAGGCTCCTCTGTCCCTGGGATTCTCCAGGCAAGAATATTGGAGTGGGTAGCCATTAAGAGAAATATCCCTTAGGTTAAAGACATGAAGTGAATGGTTCTCAGTTATAAAGAAATAAATGCTCTATTGACATATCAATGACATTTATTTTTAAATGTAAAATATACCCAGAAGCAAACACATCTATTTTACATATGGGGACAAAATCAGTGTTCAGAGGAAGCTACTTGCAGTTTATTTCAAAGATTATGAATTATAACAAAAATATAAGTGAAAAGAAAAATAACATGATAAAACCACTGTAACATTACAGTGAATTTTAATAATAGAGCAAGTTTTTTTTTTTTTAAGAATACCTTATATTTAATGTAGGACAATCATATTTACTGTATAAAATACTTTTTTATTTCTCTCATAATAGGAAATTCCCTCTTTCTCCATGCCAGATGCACTATGTTTCATCCCTAAAATGATTCTATCCCAGCTGAATATACATTTAAAATTGAAGCTTTAAAATATAGTATGCTGCTGCTGCTGCTAAGTCGCTTCAGTCGTGTCCCACTCTGTGGGAACCCATGGACTGCAGCCTACCAGGCTTCTCCATCCATGGGATTCTCCAGGCAAGAACACTGGAGTGGGTTGCCATTTCCTTCTCCAATGCACGAAAGTGAAAAGTGAAAGTGAAGTCGCTCAGTCGTGTCTGACTCTTAGCGACCCCATGGACTGCAGCCCACCAGGCTCCTCCATCCATGGGATTTTCTGGGCAATAGTACTGGAGTGGGGTGCCATTGCCTTCTCCCAAAATATAGTATATGTCAGCCTATTACAAGTGTTTTCTTCAGAGGAGAATGGTTGGTTTTTGTAGACACAATGTAAAATCTTTGTGTTCTTTACTAACATTCTTAAGTGACTTTTAAAAAGTGTGTACACTAGATATAGACTTAACTGGTGCCTCAGAGGTAAAGAATCCACCTGCCAATGCAGGAAATGTGGGTTCAATCACACTGGGAAGATCCCCTGGAGAAGGGAATGGCAACCTACTACAGTATTCTTGCCTGGGAAATTCCATGGACCAACGAGCCTGGTGGGCTACCATCTATGAGGTTACAAAAGAGTCAGACAGGATTGAGCGACTAAACAACAACAGCAATACTAGAGACAGAGAAATGGTGGAAAGAATGACTACAATAAGGAAGCAACAAGGCATATCATTTTCCAGACAATCTGTAATTGGTAACATACTCCGAAAGGTGATATGATACTTTTACCTACAATCTTTAAATATTTTATTAAAGTTGGAACGAAAAGCTAACCTATCTATCCTTTATTCATTTAACCAGATATTTATGTTTTGTTTTGATTTTGATGTAATTTGGTGTGTAGAAACCTCTGGAACTAGGATTTTAACGTGACTATGTCAGAAAGCAGTCTCCTTATGTAGGAGCCATGTAGGAAAGTAGAACCAAGCTCATCCCCTGTCCCTTCTCTGGCTCCATCCTAGAGCAGATATCCAGTGTCTACAACCTATTTACAGTACCTGATGTTGCCCCTCCTGTCAGTGTTCCATGATCTGAGCCATCACTTCTCTTAGTGACACATTTCCTCATTACCTCTGGTCTTTCATTGCACTGCTACCAACAACAATATTAAACTTTTTATCATGACTTATTGAAAGACATATTTCCATATGTTCCAAAAAAAAAGTATATCCTAGAATCTCTATACAGAGAAGGCAATGACACCCCACTCCAGTACTCTTGCCTGGAAAATCCCATGGACGGAGGAGCCCAGTAGGCTGCAGTCCATGGGGTCGCTAAGAGTCGGACACGACTGAGCGACTTCACTTTCACTTTTCACTTTCATGCATTGGAGAAGTAAATGGCAACCCACTCCAGTGTTCTTGCCTGGAGAATCCCAGGGATGGTGGAGCCTGATGGGCTGCCGTCTATGGGGTCGCACAGAGTCGGACACGACTGAAGCGACTTAGCAGCAGCAGCAGCAGCAGCAGTAGAATCTCTATAAAGGAGACTCAGCAAATGTGCTTCTAGTACTATGGAGGAGACGTGGCCTCAGGAAGAGATTTAGGCCCACGTAGAACCTGTAACGGAGAAGGCAATGGCACCCCACTCCAGTATTCTTGCCTGGAAAATCCCATGGACGGAGGAGCCTGGTAGGCTGCAGTCCATGGGGTTGCTAAGAGTCGGACACGACTGAGCGACTTCACTTTCACTTTTCACTTTCGTGCATTGGAGAAGGCAATGGCAACCCACTCCAGTGTTCTTGCCTGGAGAATCCCAGGGATGGGGGAGCCTGGTGGGCTGCCGTCTATGGGGTCGCACAGAGTCAGACACGACTGAAGCGACTTAGCAGCATCATGCTTGGATGTGGTATCAACTGATAGCTTCTTCTCCCATGATGAGAGTTAGTCTTTCCTGGCTGATGAAATTTCCAGGGAGATTTTGGACAGTTGAGTTTCATTTGAAAGAGGTACCTTTAGGCAGATAATAGGCATTCTTCAGAGAAAGCTTCTGCTTCCATTTGCTAATTTTTAAGTACTTTGTTGATTAGTGGTTCAGTGGTATCTGACTCTTTTGAAATCCCATGGACCATAGCCTGCCAGGCTCCTCTGTCTATGGGATTCCCAGGCAAGAATACTGGAGTGGGTTGCCATTTTCTTTTCTGGGGGATCTTTCCACCTCAGGGATCAAAGCTGCATCTCCTGCATTGGCAGACAAGTTCTTTATCAATGAGCCACCCAGAAAGCCCTTTTAAATGCTTACAGATGAAAATAATATATCAAACCAGCATATTCCAGGGTGACATATTCTGCTACTGATTGCTGTACAAAAGGGGACAGCAATAATATAGCTTCAATATGTACAGTGATTATAAGGAGTAATAACTTTATATCTGTTTAATTATGTGATTGTTTTTAACACTGAGTAGAAATATCTAGAGAAAATGTAACAAAATATATAAAGCTAATATAAATGTTTTATAGCTGTTATCAAGTATAAATATAGCATGGAAATACTAAGCTACTAGAAAAAATATAACTTCTTATTTTAATTTGTTTAGTAAAAGAACAGTGGAAAACAGTCATACAAAACATAGAAAATGGATATAGTGAATAGTTTTCCTAATAGCAAAATTGTAAAAGAAATCGTTCAACTCACAAAAGCGGTCATTGACTTTTTAAAAACAATGATTCATACTTGAATGCCCATTTGAGCTGGCATGAAGGATTTTATAAAGAGATGATGTGCATAAATAGCCTCTGATGAGAAGAAAGCATGTGAGTGTGTGTGTATGTGTTCAGAATTTGGCAGTTGTTTAAAAATTATGTTTATGTAGAATACTTTTATTTAGCAAAAATGCACTTGAAATGCGTCTAGCATGATAAACTAAAATTTTAATTAATTTTAATGACAATATAAAAGTGAAGCTGTGTGTTATGAGCTGTATTATGTCCTTCTAAAACGCATATACTAAAATTCCAACCCCTAGCACCAACATACGTGAACTGTATTTGGTGACAGGATCTTGAAGGAGGCAATTAAGTTACAGTAAGATCATATGCTGCTGCTGCTGCTGCTGCTAAGTCACTTCAGTCGTGTCCGACTCTGTGCGACCCCATAGACTGCAGCCCACCAGGCTCCGCTGTCCCTGGGATTCTCCAGGCAAGAACACTGGAGTGGGTTGCCATTTCCTTCTCCAATACACGAAAGTGAAAAGTGAGAGGGAAGTCGCTGAGTCGTGTCGACTCTTCGAAACCCCATGGACTGCTCCTCTGCCCATGTGATTTTCCAGGCAAGAGTACTGGAGTGGGTTGCATTGCCTTCTCTGACGATCATATGTGTGAGCCCTAATCCAAGATGACTGGTGTCCTTATAAGAAGAGGAGAATAGAACACAGACACATTATGGAGGGGGGAATCAAGTGAAGACATAAGGAGAGGACAGGTATCTACAGAGCAACAAGAGAACTCAGACTCAAAGCAATTCTCCTAACACTTTGATCTTAAATGTCTAGCTCCCAGATCTATAAGAAAACAAATTTTCATATTGTTTAGGCCACCCAGTCTCTGATACTTTTATATAGTATAGCACTAGAAAATTAACTCACAGGGTAAAACATAGCTTTATCCTTTTATGGGACAATTGAAAATCCAAATTGAGATATACTGTAAGTTTTAAATATACCCTAGATTTCAAAGCCTTCCTTTGCAGAAAATAATATGAAATGTATATAGCTGTAGTGTATGCAGCTGTATGTATGTGTATGTAATGTGTGTGTATGTAGTGTATGTGATATATGTAGCTATAGTGACTACATGTAGAAATCACAATATTTTCCATATGTTGTTTTATATACTTATTAGATTGGTTTAAATATGCTATTAAAATTAAGGTCACTTTGTTTTTCTTTTTTAATGTGATATTTCTGCCCTTTTTAGCATAGCTAACAGTAAATTTAAAGTAATTTATATTGCTCATATTATGTTTCTATTAGAAAGCTATGTTCTAGACATTCCTCTGGCTGTAATATAAGGAAATAGGAAAACTAGTTAGATGGGAGGTAAAGATGAGCTTAGATCACATATTTTTAGACTTAGTATGGATCTTAAAGTAATAACTTGCCACTGATTTTAAGCATTCTGGTTAGACATAGATGCTACTATAGATACTTCATTTTCTATAAAACTTTTCCCTGATTCTGAATGATGGTCACTATATGTATTTTTCTAGCATTTCTTTTCTGATGTATATCATAAAGAGATTTTAAATGTTATGTTTCTGACTTTTTAATCAAATAATTAAGTTTGAATTTTTTTATTTTTATTTTTATTCTAAGCCTGTTATTGGTTTCTGAATCTTAAAAGATGTATTAACATAAGAATGGAATTTTACATGTCTTTTTGCCAAAAGCACATACAAAAAGTATGCTTTTCTAAATTATTTACAACATCAAGTGTCTCTATGGAATCGTTCCCTTATTACAATTACATTCCTCAAAAAGTGGACTGAAATAGAGTGAAAGTAAACTTTTCAGCTAACATGTAAGATTGGTAGGACATGACTATAATGAAAGAAAATGGTCTCTTGATTTTACAGAGTAAACTTTACTACTTAAAAATAAAAGATCTAAGAATGAGGTTTAAAAAACTATTATTTAAAAACAACACATTGCTCATCGTATGCCATAATTCAAGACTTCTGAATAAAAGGCAAATCCTCAAAATAATTTGTATATAAATTAATGTTTTTTAACAAAGGTAATGTCTCAAAGTTAGAGGAAAATTTAACTGTTAGTTCTTTCTGCAAGGTAATCCAGTAAAATATCATGAAAATTGACTTATCCAGTCATCGTTAGAGAGTAGACCAAGGTAAGGTACACAGAGCAATTATGTACCATCGTTTTATGACCTTCTGTTCTATTAATTTAGGAAAATTGCCTTCACTCTTTTTGATAAACTCCACATAGTGGCCTGTTCTGGGCCTACTGAACCTTTTACATTGATAAATCAGGTGTAATGAATTTTGGTTCACAGATACAGCCTTGGGATCTTTCGGCACATTTCTTGAAAAGATCATCAGTTATTATACAGATAAAGAGGCAATAAGTCATTACTTGAGGTCTTCCTCTTGGAAACTCAGGAACTACACCTGTCTGTCTAAAGATTCAGAAAATTTCCAAATAAATACTTCATGTTTCAGAACATTTAATGATATAGAAAACATATTTAAGGTTTAGCTGTATTGCCATGAAATACATAAGAGGAAAGCAAGTCATTAAAACCCATTAGTCTGGAAATTCCTTAAGTCTGTTTCTATGAGTTACCTTACAAAATCTCAAGTCCTACCTACTGTTATAGACTCAGTGGTAGTAATGAAGCTCTGTGAACAAAATAACAATACAAAAGCTATCTGGCAAATAGTACATTTAAAATTATGAGACTTAAAAAATAATATTTTCGTAAGAAAAGTCCTTGAGGGTAGTGATGTTGGCACTTACTGATCTAGGTGAACTACCTTAGAGTTGGCTGTGAATAGCACTGAATTCATGTTGCTGTTGCTCTGTCACTAAGTTCTATCTGACTCTTTGCAACCCCATGGACTGTAGCATGCCAGGCTCATTTTCTGAATGATCATTTTAGTCACAATATTTTATATGAATACAAATGCTTTACAGAGAAGTTGTCATTCTTGTTCTGTACTTCACTGACAAAGGCAAATTTGTACCTTAGGAATAGAGATAAAGTTAATAAAACAAGTATCTGTAAGCAGTGATAATTATTGATAAATCTGTAGATTAAGGAGACTAGCTTTAAGTACAGAAGATATGTGTTCAGTCCCTGGGTTTGGAAGGTCCCCTGGAAAAAGAAATGGCAACCCACTCCAGTTTTCTTGCCTTGGAAATCCCATGGACAGAGGAACCTAGCATGCTGCCATCCGTGGGGTCACAAAGAGTTGGATGTGACTTAGCGACTAAATAGCAACAGCAAATAGCCCAAAGTGAAGGGGATACAAAAAGGCATTCCACACATCACTAATCACCATGGAAGTGAAAATCAAGTCCACAATGATATGTAATCTCACATCTATTAGAACAGTTGTGCATCATCAAAAAGACAAGGAACAACAAATGTGGGCAAAGATGTATAGAACAAGGAACAACTGTGTACTCTTGGTGGGAATGTAAATTGGTATTGTTGTTCAGTCACTCAGTCATGTCTCACTCTTTGCGACCCCATGGACTACAGCATGACAGGCTTCCCTGTCCTTCACCATATCCCAGAATTTGCTCAAACTCATATCCACTGAGTTGGTGATGCCATCCTTCCATCTCATCCTCTGTCACCACCTTCGTCTCGTGCTCTCAGTCTTCCTGCTCTCAATCTTTCCCAGCAGCAGGGTCTTTTCCAATGAGTCATCTCTTCACATCAGATGTACTGTTGGTGGGAATGTAAATTGGTATAGTCACTATGGAAAATAGTATGGCAGTTCATCAGAAAATGAGCCAGGAATCCTTGTTCTCAGTATTTAGTTATCCAAGGGAAATAAAAACAGAAGCTCAGAGAAATATCTGTAACTCCATGTCCATTGCAGCCTTATTCACTACAGCCAAACTATGAAAGCAACTTAAGTGTTTGTTTGGGAATGGATAAAGATGTGATATATACATAGAAAGATGTGATATCCAGATAGATAGACAGATATTATATTCATTGATGAGAAAGAAGAAAACCCTGCTGCTTGTGACAACATAGATGGCATGGCTTGAGGGTATTATATGTAGGGAAATAAGTTAGACAAAGATAGGATATGATATCACTTATATGTAGAATCTTAAGAAGCTGAACTTTGAGAAACTGAGAAGAGAGGAGTGGTTGCAAAGAGCTAGGGGCAGGGTGCAAATGGGTAAATGTTGATCAAAGAATACAAACGTTCATTTAGGAGAACTACATTCTGGGAAGCTAAAACACAGCATTGTCAATATAGCTAACAGTACAGTATTATACACATGAAAGTTGAGGGGCGGGGGTGGGGAATCAGAGTTTTGAAGCATTTGCTTCTTATTTTCATTTCTAGCATATTCTATGTGAAAAACAGAAGTAAATTATATATTTTCTAGCATCTTTTTCAGAATACAAATATTCTCAAAGTTAAGAAAAACTAATCTTACTGGTAAATTGAATTATAATGTAAAATCATTAAAGGTGCTCACTAAAAACAGCATACCATAAATATAATGAAGCTGACCATCTATTCTGAACATTTGAATGTGATATATTCTGTGTTTCTCAAAGCAGAATACATCTGTATTTCTATTAATCATTCATTAGGTATAAAATGATTCCCAAGCTGGTGAAAACAGGAATACCTAAGGGGTAATTGTTGGAAGTTTCAGACTTTCCTGACTTTACTACTGTACTCTCATGTCCTCTAGGAAAGGAAAAGAGTCATAATTATTGAAATGATGATGCATTCTGTCAACTTCACATTCACCAAGGAACTGATAAATTGTAATATAAGGTTTTTAGCCATAAGATTAAAACAGAGAAATTACACTATTGATACTGTGTCAGAAATAAATAGAGATTTCTTTAATCCAATGTCTAAGACAATAAAGGTGAAATGAAGGATCCTTGAAGGTCAGAAATATACTTATTGGTTAGTGTTATGCATTATTAACCTGGGCAGATCATTGCTGGGGTCAGATGAGTGGCCAAGGGTTCTAAGACAACATTTTATCTAGGTGGTGGCAGATTGGCAGGAATTCCTTCTTCTGTGGAGCAAATATTGTAGAAATTCCTGGGAAATTTGTGGGTGTAAGTTCTAAGCTGCTGTTTCAAAAGATATACTTTTACTGGAGAGAACAGAGACATAATAGGAATTAATTCCTGCACTGAGCCTTCCTTCTCTCTCTGTATTTGCTATTGTGACAGTAAATGACACAAAGTTGTATCACACAATGCACAGCTTTTCCCTCTAGCAGAATGGACCATTAGGGCCTATTACAACAATGCAGTCTTTACTTTGCTCCTGCTCTCTTATTTCTTCCTCTGTCCCTCTACATTTCTCTCATTAATCCCTGCCAGTGGTTTCTGTTGATATATAAAGGTGCCATGTGTGGAGATGGCCCCTGCTCTGTGTAATGCACTTGATTCAGTTCCAGGGGTGTTAGTTTGCCCTCAACATCAAGTTATGAAATGCCCCATGACTTGCTCGTGTTTACATCTCCTTCTTTGAACCTAGGGTTAATTTCAAAGCTTCCTCCACATACTCCATGGGGTTTTATGATCTCTCAGCTCAGAGTTGAAACCTTGGCCAGTCATCCTTGCTCCTTCTTACAATACAATATGATCTACTATATGTGTTGTGTGGATCCACAACTGTGGAAAGTTCTTAAAGAGATGGGAATACCAGACCATTGTATGTACCTCCTGAGAAACCTGTATGCAGGTCAAGAAGCAACAGTTAGAACTGGACATGGAACAATGGACTGGTTCCAACTTTGGAAAGGAGTTCAACAAGGCTGTATATTGTCACCCTGCTTATTTAACTTATATGCAGAGTACATCATGCGAAATGCTGGGCTGGATGAAGCACAAGCCAGAATCAAGATTGCTGGGAGAAATATCAGTAAACTAAGATATGGAGATTACACCACCCTTATGGCAGAAAGCGAAGAGAAACTAAAGAGTCTCTTGATGAAGATGAAAGAGGAGAGTGAAAATGCTGGCTTAAAACTCAACATTCAAAAGACAAAGATCATGGCATCTTGCCCCATCACTTCATGGCAAATAGATGAAGAAACAATGGACAGTGACAGACTTTATTTTCTGAGACTCCAAAACCATTGCAGATGGTGACTGCAGTCATGAAATTAAAAGGCACTTGCTCCTTGAAAGAAAAGCTATGACAAACCTGGACAGCATATTAATAACCAAAGACATCACTTTGCCAACAAATGTCCATATAGCCAAAGCTATGGTTTTTCCAGTAGTCATGTATGGACGTGAGAGTTGGACAGTAAAGAAGGCTGAGTACCATAGAATTGATGCTTTTGAACTGTGGTGTTGGAGAAGACACTTGAGAGTCCCTTGGACTGCAAGGCCATCAAACCAGTCAATCCTAAAGGAAATCAGTCTTGAATATTCACTGGTGGGATTGATCCTGAGGCTGAAGCTCCAATACTTTGGCCACATGATGCAGAGAGCTGGCTCATTGGAAAAGACCCTGATGCTGGGAAAGGTTGAAGGTAGGAGGAGAAGGGGATGATAGAGGATGAGATAGTTGGATGGTATCACTGACTCAATGGACATGAGTTTGATCATGCTCTGGGAGTTGATGAAGGACAGGGAGCCTGGCATGCTGCAGTCCATGGGGTCACAAAGAGTCGAATAGAATTGAGCAACTGAACAAACAATAACAACAACAAATATGTGTAGCAGCTCCTTAAAGCTTTGGCATTATTTTCCCATTTTTAAGTCATTTCAAAGAAATTTTGAAGGGATGAAGTAAATATATGAGCTAAAATCCCTCTCATTGCTTCTAGGATATGATTCAAATCAAAGTGAGGCTTAAAATTTTCTTCCTGCCTGACATCGTTATTTCATTTACTCTTACACTCCTCTTTCAGGCTTGGCTTACTTTAGTCAACCATGCCAAGATCTTTTAGCTCTTTATGTTTTTGAACCTGCAGCTCTCCCTGCCAAAACCCACATGAATCTTATTCATCGCTGATTAACTAAAACAGGACAATGTCTAGTAGAATGAAACTACTCAATAAATATCTGTTGACTGGATCATCTTTGAATAATATTAACATTTTTTATAGACTTTAAAAAATACAACAGCAAAAGCTTCCTCAGTGTAGTGTTCTACTAGCATAAATATAGCCAATACTCTCGTGACTTTTTTTTTTCATTTTAACCAAAATATGAGCTATAGGACAAAATATTTTATGAAGTAGAACTTGAATCAAATATATTGTCAAAACCATACATGAAAATCAGTTATATTACCATTTCTCCCAGAGACAAGTCTACCTTGGGGTCTTTCCATGAGAAATTACTTATCATATTTTAAGATATTGTACATTTTATACAGTACGTTCATCAGTATGACAGTCCTATAGTATGTGCAGCCATAAGCTGTGCATTCCTTTGAACATTAATTGATTTTGGCTTAATGGTGTATTGTTAATTTATTCCCCAGGTTGCTGTTTCTCACCTCTGCCAGGTCATAAACATGGACTGGTTGCTTTTCTATGTATTTTGATCCTATTCTCAATTCAATTCCCCATATCGACAATCCCAGGAAGGGAATGCATTTACTATACATGTATTTCATGACAGTCACCTCTGCAAGTTGGTGAGTTGAACTCTTGAGACTTTCAGTATACTTATCTTTGGATGGGAAATATCCAATTATAACTGATACATATGTTCAGACTTCCATTATATTTTCATAAGCTGTACTAGAGGGAAAGAAGAGACTGAAAATGTACAAGGGGTTTAGCCTTTGAAGAATTTTTGTTTTCTTTTTTTCTATGTTAAAGAATGTGCATTTTTTTTCGTATAATAAGTAAATATTTTTAGGAACTGAGACAAAAGTTTTATTAGCTGTATAAGCTTTCACAAAGGATCAACCATAGAGAAATACAGTCTAAGACCTTTTTACTGACTAGCCCTTACATAGCACTGATTAAGTTCTGTTTGTACTTTTAAGTGGTTTGACTATATTAAATAATATAATCCTCACAATTGTTCCAAAAGTTGGTTTCTGTATTTATCTCCATTTTACTATCCATTTTATTAATGAGAAAGTAGGCCCCAAAACTAATAGGTATTTGGTGCCATAGCAGGATTTGAACCCAGGTCATGTTTCCAAAGTCCATATTCTTTGCTACCAAGTTACAAAGACTTGATTGTTAGTTGATAATGTTTTAAATATAGAAGTTTTTAAAAATAAAGAGATATCATACATAAAGTTACTGGGAGCTTGTATTTGATGCATCTGTGTATTAATATTTGTTGACCTCAAATGATTATATAATAATCACTTCTACATAAGCAACCCGACTCCCAGTCCTGGCTCTTCTCCACCTCCAAACTTTACCTTTCAGCTTTCAGCTTGCTTCTGTCCGCATCTTTGCTTCAGTCATACCTAAAATGGCACGCTACTCCTATCCTTACCTTTAGCCCCTGCTATGACCTTCCATCACTGACTCAATGGATGTGAGTCTGAGTGAACTCCAGGAGTTGGTGATGGACAGGGAGGCCTGACGTGATGTGATTCATGGGGTCGCAAAGAGTCGACACGACTGAGCAACTGAACTGAACTGATGACCCTCCTAGTGAGCACCAAACTTTAACATTCATTCACAAATGCTTTTATAAAGTACTTAGTGACCTTCAAGATTGAGTTGATGCCTTTCTCTTTTGGATCTCATATATAGAATATTACCATAGTGCCTATTACATTTTATTGCACTCATCTTTTTTCATACATCTGTCTCTATCAATTTTACTGTGAACAAATGAGGACTGGAACGCTGTCTCATTATATTTTGTATTTCTAGCGCAGTTCCTAACACAGAGTGGTAGGCAATAAATTCTAGGCCAATGCATGAACAAATGAGTGAATATATGTATAATACATATGTCCAGGATACTGTCATTGGGACATAAGAGAGTACCCCGTGTGCAAATACAAAACATGGATTATTGATGGCACCTGCTCTACTTTAGCTTCAGTGGTTGGCCCCAGTGATATTATTTATGCTAGCAGGGCTGAAGCAGCCCTATAGACCCTTTTTGTTAGAAAGCTTCTTTTAACAGGGGCAAATAACTGTCAAGATCACAATTGTTACCTGCATGCAGCATCATAAGCTCACAGAACATGGACAGTCACTTCTATCACTGCCTCAATAATCACCTAACCTCCCTACTGGAAACTGATACTACCAGTAGAAAGGCAGAAGCTGTTTTTGTAATCTGTGCCATTCTCACTTTTATAATCCCAGGCAAGAGCAGAATAGTAAAGGAATGTTCCTTAGAGTCAAGAAACTTAACTCAGATCTGCTAAAAGAGTGCATTAGTCTTGCTCCAGCTAAATTCAATTAGAACCCCTGTGTGAAGTTCTAACTATTATAGAATTTTCTTCCTACCAAATTAACTTCTGGTAGATTGTTTCTTCTAACAAGGTGAAAATAAGTACATTGTTGTTTACTTAGGTAGTGTTTAATAAAAGCAATAGATATTCAACAGATTCTAATATAAAATTTATATCTAACAGATTTCTTATCTGTAAAACTTTTATGGAATTTCAATCTAATGCATTTAATGTAATATTTAGGGTGCACCAGTGTCCATATTTCTTGATCAAAACAAAACATAAAACTGAGGGCTTAGACTACATAATAAAAAAATTCTGAAGCTGCTTTCATACAAATAAAAGTGTATTGGAAAAACACCAACTTAGTTAATTGCATTCTGCCTTCCTAAATTTTGGTGATTATTAAAAGTAAGGTACTTTAGAAAAAAATTGTTTTCATTAAATAGTGATTCATGAGATTTAGAACTGAAATTAAATCAGCAGTAATAACTTCTAAATGCCAGAATTTCCATATCCATATCAAAGTAATTGGTTATTACCTTTATTTTGTTAGTGAAATACCTCTTACTTTTCAATGTGAAATTTAAGAGTATACATTCTTATCATCACAGAGTAAATATGAGTAAAGCAGTGACTATTAAGATGACATTTGCAATAACATGGCTATCAGAGTATTCTGAAAATCTCTACAACCCCATTATGCTTAACAAAAAGTTGAATGTAATTTGCTTATTTTGCCACAACTTCAATCCGTGTTTTTTCTCAACTTATCATCAAACAGTTGAAAGAACAACTTATGATTACTTGTTTCTCTCCTTTTCTTCTATTATACAACTGACAACTATCTGGCTTCAGCATCTGAAAGTCCCAGGAAAAATTAACACTAACATCACCGATTACAACATGAGTGCTAACTACATTAGCCTCATATTGAATTTTATTTTGCTTGGTTTATATATGATAATTCCCTTTTAATTTTTTAAAATTTATTTTATTTTATTTTTTAACTGTTTCATTTGTATACTTTTATTGATATTCAGTAAACATAATTGAATTTGAGTATCACCCATGTTTAAATGATTTGTAGTCCTTTTTCATGAATTGCCTATTAATGAATTTTCTGTGTGTATTTGATTGCCAATACTTTTCCATACTGATTTTAATGATTGAAGTATACACTAGTTATCCCATTTACCCTGTTTTTGGTTATTATTTTTCCTGCTTGTGATTTCTTTTTTTAATTTTTTTTAATACTCTTCAGAATATTTCTGGGGCTGTATAAATATTTTTACATTTACATAATTGATTCTATTATTTTTTTTTGCCTCTATGTCTTTTTTTTTAAATTTTATTTTATTTTTAAACTTTACATAATTGTATTAGTTTTGCCAAATGTCAAAATGAATCCGCCACAGGTATACATGTGTTCCCCATCCTGAACCCTCCTCCCTCCTCCCTCCCCATACCATCCCTCTGGGTCGTCCCAGTGCACTAGCCCCAAGCATCCAGTATCGTGTATCGAACCTGGACTGGCAACTCGTTTCTTACATGATATTTTACATGTTTCAATGTCATTCTCCCAATTAATTTGGCTGTGCTGGGTCTTCCTTGCTGAGGTTTTTCTCTCATGGTAGCAAGTGAGGGCTACTCTCCAGTTGCCCTGCGTGGGCTTCTTTTGTTGTAGAGAAGGGGCTCTAGGGTGTGCGGGCTTCCGCAGTTGCAGCTCCCAGGCTCTGGAGCTCAGGCTCAGTAATTGTAGTGCAAGGGCTTAGTTGCTCCATGAAATGTGGGATACTCCCAGACCAGGGATCAAACTCATGTGCCAAGAATTGGCAGGCAGATTCTTCACCACTGAGCAACCAGGGAATCCCCAATAATTTCTTTTCTTTTGCAATTCATGTTTCCCTTGTCTGACATTACTAGTTCCTATCATTTTAGGCAGGATAAGATAGACCGTGTTTCAGTAACAAATGAACCCTAAAATCTGAGTGGATTAACATGGTCAGGTTTATTTTTACTTATACCAAATTCAATGTGAGTTTTGGGGGAGTTTTCTCCATCTTGGCTCTACATCATCTGGAGTATTTGGTCTCCCAGTTTATGCTGACGAGAAAAAGAACAAAGGATGAAATGTATTGGCTCCTGACTTTCTTAGGTCACTGTTACTTCGAGTCTATTGGCCAGAATTATTCATGTGGTCCCATCTAATGGCAAGGGATTGTTTGGTGTCATATTTGGGGGAACTAACTGTCTCTGCTACCCCTGATTTTTAACCTAACACATTAAAAACTCCCTTTCCATCTCCTAGTCCTCCATTCAAATCAAGATCTCTTGTCAGTTGTTTTCTTTCAAGCTGAAAATGTTTTCTGACTGATTCACTTTCTTTATCTGGCTTAATACATGTCTTCTAATGAATTCCATTATATATCCTTTACTTTTGCCATTTTTCTAATGTTTTGACATATATCCCCATGGTTCGCCAATGACAGAATTTGAAAATACCACACACCGGTCAACAAATACAAGATGTTTAAGATAAATGCTTCCTGTATCCCAAACTCCCTCCTCCTCTTAGTGCACCTCCAGTGAAGAACTGATGCTTTCAAACTGTGGTGTTGGAGAAGACTCTTGAGAATCCCTTGGACAGCAAGGAGATCAAAGCTGTCTGTCCTAAAAGAAATCATCCCTGAATATTCATTGGAAGGATTCATGCTGAAGCTGAGGCTCCAATATTTTGGCTACCTGATGTGAAGAGCCGAGTCATTAGGAAAGACCCTGATGCTGGGGAAGATTGAGGGCAAGAGGAGAATGGGGAGACATATAATGAGATGGTTGGATGGCATCATTGGCTTAGTGGACATGAATTTGAGCAAACTGAGGAAGATAGTGAAGGACAGGGAAGCCTGGCATGCTGCAGTTCATGGGGTCACAAAGAGTTAGTGACTGAACAACAGTCATCTAGATAATTCTTGAATTCAAAATAAATTCTTTCTGTCCCACTCCCCACAAATTGAGTCAAATATAACTCCTAAATTGGGAGTTCCTGGGTGGCTCAGTGGTAAAGAATCTGCCTGCCAATGCATGAGACACAGGTTCAATCTCTGGGTTGGGAGAATCTCCTGGAGGAGGAAATGGCAACCCAATCCAGCATTTTGCCTGGAAAATTCCATGGACAGAGGAGCCTGGTGAACTGCACTTTGTGGGGTTTCACAGGATGTAAAATCAGACACAGATGAGCAACTGAGCATGCATGCACCCATTGTCGTATCTTAAGTCACCATTTCTCACCTAGATGCTTGAAAAGCCTCTTCATCTGATTTTCTCTCTGCTTGTCTTCCCATTCTTCTTGAGTTATTCTGATTTATATGTCATGCTTGAATATTAATTTCCTTAAATTTTATCAAAGTAAACAATAAGTTTTAAAGGTATAACTGGCTTATACTTCATAGGACTTTTTCATATGCTAAAGAACATGCGTTTTACTTGTTGGACTGAATATTTTTGAGGACATAAACATTAGCAGATTTTGCTTGTAAAATGATGGTATTAACAGAAATTTAAAAAAGCTGTCTTAAGAGAAAAACCAAAAGAAAGAGAAAAGTTAGGAAGTTATTTCAAAAGAGTGGGTGATACAGGGAGGCTATAATTTATCTTTCAATAAACATGTTTTTGAAGTTTCAGTATATAAGGTCAGTGTTCCACAAGTCGAAGACTGTCATTATTACTAAATGATTTTCCATTACTTATATTCATATATTTTAAAAATATGCTTTTCAGAATATAAAGACTTTCAGAAAAAACTCAACAGCAGTTAACATCTATGGTAGAAGATAATGCTATCCTTTAAATGTAGCATTATGCTGAAGTTCCTTTGAAATAATTCCTTATTAAAACAACCTCTTAAAAAAATAATAATAAAACAACCTCTTTTTTCTAATCAAACTAAATAAGTCAGCTGACCTTGGTTAGTCTTATGATATCCTTCTTATGAAAAACATAGAACATGTTTCATAAAGAAAAGGTCACAAATCTTAATGGATTATTTCTACTTTAAATTTTAAGAGAGACTCAAAATCTGTAGTTTTTCCTTGCTGTATATACTTTATTACTGCAAGTAGATTCTCTTTTTGAAATTAATTATTTTTAAAAGTTTCAAGGTGATTTTTTATAAAACTGATACAAAGATTTAAATTTGTTCAGTTGGCATTTTTATAGAAGAATAAATTAAGGAATATATTAAAAGGAATCTAAAATCATCTGCTCTACTATGAGCCTAGAAAGATCACTGTGTTCTACTCAAAAGAATGCTAAAGATTAGAATATCTCCATAACAGAAGAATATAAAAATTATATGGTCTGATATAATCAGAAATTTTATAAAAGCAGCTAACAGTTTATAGTTTGAGATGGAAAATGACAACACATATAGGATTAATTTGAAAATAAATGCCAATGCAATTAAAAAATTATGTTAAAAGGAGGTTGGGTAAAAGGTAAAATGTTATAGATGATACTTGTCTAGGGCATTTTGTCACACATCAGTTCAGTTCAGTCATGTAGGACTACTTGTGTCCCCATGGACTGCAGCTCACCAGGCATCCATGTCCATAACCAACTCTCAGAGCTTGCTCAAACTCATGTCCATCGAGTTGGTGATGCCATCTAACCATCTCATCCTCTGTTATCCCCTTCTCCTTCTGCCTTCAATCTTTCCCATCATCAGGGTCTTTTCCAGTGAGTGAGTTCTTCGCATCAGGTGGCCAAAGTATTGGAGTTTTAGCTTCAGCATCATTCATGACTGATTTCATTTAGGATTGACTGGTTTGATCTCCTTGCAGTCCAAGGCACTTTCAAAAGTCTTCTGCAACACATTTCAAAAGCATAAATTCTTTGGTGCTCAGCTTTCTTTATACTCCAATTCTCACATCCACGACTGAGCAACTTTTCACTTTCACTTTCTTTTCTTTCTCACATCCATATATGACTATCGGAAAAATCATAGCTTTGACTAGAGGGACCTTTGTCAGAAAGTAGTGTTTCTGCTTTCTAATATGTTGTCTAGGTTGGCCATGGGCTTCCCGGTGGCACCAGTGGTAAAGAACCTGTCTGCCAACGCAGGAAACACAGGTTCAATCCCTCGGTCAGGAAGATCCCCTGGAGAGGGAAATGGAAACACACTCCAGTATTCTTCTCTGGAGACTACCATGGACAGAGGAGCCTGACAGCCTGACAGTCCATAAGGTCGCGAAGAGTCAGACATGACTGAAGTGACTTAGCATGCATCCAGGTTGGTAATAGCTTTTCTTCCAAGGAGCAAGTGTTTTAATTTCATGGCTGCAGTCACCATCTGCAATGATTTTGGAGTCCCAGAAAATAAAGTCTGTCACTGTTTCCATTGTTTCTCCATCTGTTTGCCATGAAGTGATAGGATCGGATGCCATGATCTTAGCTTTCTGAATGTTGAGTTTTAAGCCAACTTTTTCACTCTCCTCTTTCATTATCATCAAGAGGCTCTTTAATTCTTATTTACTTTCTGCCATAAAGGTGGTATCATCTGCATATCTTAGGTTTTTAATGTTTCACCCAGCAAAGTTGATTCCAGCTTCTGTTTTATCCAGCTGAGCATTTTGCACGATGTACTCTGCATATAAGTTAAATAAGCAGGGTGACAATATACAGCCTTGACATACTCCTTTACCAATTTGGATCCAGTATATTGTCCCATGTCCAGTTCTAACTGTTGCTTCTTGACCTGCATACAGATTTTTTTCAAGAGGCAGGTAAAGTGGTCTGGTATTCTCATCTCTAAAAATTTCCCACAGTTTGTTGTGATCAACACAGTCAGAATAAAGCAGAAGTAGATGTTTTTCTGGAACTCCCTTGCTTTTTTGATGATCCAGTGGATGTTGGCAATTTGATCTTTGGTTCCTCTGCCTTTTCAAAATCCAGCTTGAACATCTGGCAGTTCATGGTTCATGTACTGCTGAAAGCTGGCTTGGAGAATTTTGAGCATTACTTTGCCAGCATGTGAGATGAGTGCAATTGTGTGGTAGTTTGAGGATTCTTTGTCATTGCCTTTCCTCCGAATTGGAATGAAAACTGAAATTTTCCAGTCTTGTGGCCACTGCTGCGTTTTCCAAATTTGCTGGCATATTGAGTGTAGCACCTTCACAGCATATTATTTTAGGATTTGAAATAGCTCAACTGGAATTCCATCACCTCCACTAGCTTTGTTCTTAAGATTTGTTCCTAAGGCCCACTTTACTTCTCATTCCAGGATGTGTGGTTATCTTGGTAGGAAGATCTTTTTTGTATAGTTCTTCTGTGTATTCTTGTCACTTCTTCTTAATATCTTCTGGTTTTATTAGGTTCATACCATTTCCGTCCTTTATTGTGCCAATTGCATGAAATGTTCCCTTGGTATCTCTAATTTTCTTGAAGAGATCTCTAGTCTTTCCCATTCTATTGTTTTCCTCTATTTCTTTGCATTGATCACTGAGGAAGGCTTTCTTATCTCTCCTTGCTATTTTTTGGAACTTTGCATTCAGATGGTATATCTTTCCTTTTCTCCTTTGCCTTTAGCTTCTCTTCTCTTCTTAGCTATTTGTAAGGCCTCCTCAGATAATCATTTTGCCTTTTTGCATTTCTTTTTCTAAGGGATGATCTTGATCACTGCCTCCTGTTTCCATCCATTGTTCTTCAGGCTCTCTGTGTATCAGATCTAATCCCTTGATTTATTTGTGACATCCACTGTATAATCATAAAGGATTTGATTTAGGTCATACCTGAATTGTCTAGTGGTTTTCCCTACTTTCTTCAACTTAAGCCTGAATTTTGCAATAAAATGTTCATGATCTCAAGCCACAGTCTTATTTTTGCTGACTGTATAGAGTTTCTCCATCTTTGACTGCAAAGAATATAATCAGTCTGATTTTGGTATTGACCACCTGGTGATGTCCATGTGTAGAGTCATCTCGTTGTTATTGTTGGAAGAAGGTGTTTGCTATTACCAGTGCGTTCTCTTGGCAAAACTCTGTTGGCCTTTGCGGTGCTTCATTTGGTATTTCAAGGCTAAATTTGCTTGTTACATCAGGTATCTCTTGACTTTTGCATTCCAGTCCCCTATAATGAAAGGAGATCTATTTTGATTGTTAGTTCTCGAAGGTGTTGTAGGTCTTCATAGAACCATTCAAATTCAGCTTCTTCAGTATTACTAGTTGGGACATAGAGTGGATTGCTGTGATATTGAATGGTTTGCCTTGGAAACAAACAAACCTCAATCTGTCATTTTTGAGACTGCATCGAAGTACTGCATTTCAGACTCTTGTTGACTGTGAAGGCTACTCCATTTCTTGAAAGGGTTTCTTGCCTAAGGTAGTAGATATAATGGTCATCTGAATTAAATTCTCCCATTTCAGTCCATTTTAGCTCACTGATTCCTAAAATGTCAGTGTTCACTTCTGCCATCTTATCTTTGATCGCTTCCAATTTACCTTGCTTCATGGACCTAACATTCCAGGTTCCTCTGCAATTTTCTTTACGGCATTGTACTTTATTTCCATCACCAGTCATGTCCACAACTGGGTGTTGTTTTTGCTTTGGCTCCATTTCTTCATTTTTTCTGGACTTATTTCTCCCCTCTTCTCCAGTAAATATTGGGTACCTACAGACCTGGGGAGTTCATCTTTCAGTGTCATATCTTTTTGCCTTTTCATACTATTCTTGGGGTTCTCAAGGCAAGAATACTGAAGTGGTTTGCCATTCCAATCCCGAGTGGACCACATTTTGTGAGAATTCTCTACCATGACCTGCCTGTCTTGGGTGGCCCTACTCTGCATAGCTCATAGTTTCACTGAGCTAGACAAGGCTGTGGTCCATGTGATCCATTTGGTTAGTTTTCTGTGATTGTGGTTTTCATTCTGTCTGCCCTCTGAATGATAAGGCTAAGAGGCTTATGGAAGCTTTCAGATTGGAGAGACTGACTGTGGGGAAAACGGGATCTTGTCTTATGGGTGGGGCCACACTCAGTAAATCTTTAATCCAATTGTCTGTTGATGGGTAGGGTTGTGTTTCCTCCCTGTTGTTTGACCTGAGACCAAACTATGGTGGAGGTAATGAAGATAATGGCGACCTCCTTCAAAAGGTCCTGTGCACTCACTGCCGCACACATTGCCCCTTGACCCAGCAGCAGGCTACCACCAACCCACACCTCTGCCAGAGATTCCTGGACACTCACAGGCAACTTTGGGTCAGTCTCTTTTGGGGTCACTGCTCCTTTCTCTTGGGTTCTGGTTCTCACAATGTTTTGTTTGTGCCCTCCAAGAGTCTGTTTCCCCAGTCCTATGTAAGTTCTGTAATCGAATCCCTCTGGCCTCCAAAGTCAAATTCCCTGGGGATTCTCAGTCCCTTTGACAGATCTCCAGGTTGAGAAATCTGTTGTGCATCCTAGAACTCTCTTTACAGTGTGAGAGTTTATTTGGTATGATTTGTTCTGCAGTTTGTGGGTTGACTGCTCAGGGGTTCTATAGTGGGGTTAATGGTGACCTCCTCGAAGAGGGCTTATGCCACATGCTGTGTAAGGTCTGCTTACACCCAGAGGTGTGAGGTCTGCTGCACCCAGAGCCCCTGCTCCTGCAGCAAGCCACGGTGACCCATATCTCCACAGGAGACACTCAGACACACAAAGGCAGGTCTGGCTCAGTCTCTGTGGGGTCTCTGGGTCCTGCTGTAAACAAGGTTTTGTTTGAGCCTTCCAAACATCACTAGTGGGCATGGAGTTTGATTCTAAATGCTATTTCACCCCTCCTACCATCATATTGGGGCTTCTCCTTTGCCTTTGGAAGTGGAATACCTTTTTGGTGGGAGCCAACATTCTCCTGTCGATGTGTTCAGCAAAGAGTTGTAATTTTGGAGTTCTTGCAGGAGAAGATGAGCACACGTCTTTTTACTCTGCCATCTTGTATTTGCATTTTTCACACATATGTACTGTTTTCTGCCAGTTATATCTAACTATGAGACTCTCCAGACGGAACTGAAAAGTTTTTTAACATATTGTTTTGTGTATCATACATTAATTTCTTATTTGTTTTATTTTGCTTTATATTTAGAAATTAAATTTAGTAGAATAAATATACATTTGGCTTCTCGAGTGGCTCATCTTTAAAGAAGCTTCCTGCCGTGCAAGACCAGGCTTGATCCCATGGTCAGAACGATCCCCTGGAGAAGGGTGTGACAACTCCCTCCAGTATTCTTGCCTGGAGAATCCCATGGACAGAAGAGCCTGGATGGCTATAGTCCATAGGGTCACACAGAGTCAGAAACTATCACAAGCAACTGAATATGCAATATATAGTAAGCTGTCCTTATTTAAAATATGTAACTTGATAACATTGGATAATGTACACACACTTTAAAACATTGTCACAATCAAGATAGTGATCATAGACATCCCTCCAAAAGTTCCCTTGCCATCCTTTGTGGTCCTCAGATTCCACACTTCCCTGCTTGAGTTTATATCAATTCAGTCAATCAGTGATGTATGACTCTTTGTGACCCCATGGACTCTTGCATGCCAGGCTTCCCCGTCCATCACCATCTCCTGGAACTTGCTCAAACTCATGTCTGTCGAGTCAGTGATGCCATCCAAACATCTCATCCTCTGTTGTCCCGTTTTCCTCCTGTCTTCAAACTTTCCCATCATAAGATCTTTTCCAGTGAGTCATCTCTTTGCATCAGGTGGCCAAAGTATTGGAGTTTCAGCTTCAGCATCAGTCCTTCCAATGAATATTGAGGGTTGATTTCTTTAGTATTGACTGGTTTGATCTCCTAAGGGACTCTTAGGAGTCTTCTACAACACTACAGCTCAAAAGCATCAATTCTTCGGTGCTTAGCTTTCGTTCTAGTCCAAATCTTACATCCATACAGGACTACTGGAAAAACCATAGCTTTGACTATATGTACCTTTGTTGGCAAAGTAATGTCTATGCTTTTTAATATGCTGTCTAGATTGGCCATAGCTTTCTTTCAAGGAGCAAATGTCTTTTAATTTCATGGCTGCAGTCATCATTTGCAATGATTTGAGAGCCCCAGAAAATAAAGTCTGTCACTGTTTCCACTGTTTCCCCATCTACTTGCCATGAAGTGATGGGACCAGATGCCACAATCTTCATTTTCTGAATGCTGAGCTTTAAGACAGCTTTTTCACTCTTCTCTTTCACTTTCATCAAGAGGCTCTTTAGTTCTTCACTTTCTGCCATAAGAGTGGTGTCATCTGCATATCTAAAGTTACTGATATTTTTCCTAGCAATCTTGATTCCAGCTTGTGCTTCATCCAGCCTGGTATTTTGCATGATATACTCTACATATAAGCTATATAAGCAGGGTGACAATATACAGCCTTGACTTTCTCCTTTCCTGGTTTGGAACCAGTCTATTGTTCCATGTCTGGTTCTGTTTTTTCTTGACCTGCATACAGATTTCTTATGAGGCAGGTCAGGTGGTCTGGTATTCCCATCTCTTGAATTTCCCACAGTTTGTTGTGATCCATACAGTCAAACGCTTTGGCATATTCAATAAAGCATAAGCAGATGTTTTTCTGGAACTCTCTTGCTTTTTTTTGATGAATCAGTGGATGGTGGAAATTTGAGCTCTGGTTCCTCTGCCTTTTCTAAGTCCATCTTGAACATCTGGAATTTCATGGGTCACGTATTGTTAAAGCCTGGCTGAGAGAATTTTGAGTTTATATACATAGAATTTAAAAGCATATATTCTTTTTTTTGTTGTCTATTTTTTTTTCCCCTTAACAAATTCTAAGATGCATCCATGTTGAGGCAAGGCTCCTCTGTCTAAGGGATTCTTCAGGCAAGAATACAGACTTATTTTTGTATTCTATTGATCTGTTTACCTGTCTTGACATACTACCACAGTTTCTGTAAAATGCGGCATTGAAAATGCCATTTGAATGCGGCATTGAAAATGCATATGCAATGTATTCTATTGATCTGTTTACCTGTCTTGACATACTACCACAGTTTCTGTAAAATGCGGCATTGAAAATATGCCTTGAAAATACATAATATTATTCCCATAATTTTGTTCTTCAAAGTTACTTTGGCTGTTTGGATTCCCATTTGCCTTTTAGAGTTAGCTTTATAATTTGAATAGGAAAGTAGACTAAGAATATTGATTTGCATTGCAGTGAATCTATGATCAAATTCTAAGAACTGGGATCATAACAATATTGAGTCTTCCTGTCCAGGTATTTGAGGTGGTTCCCCAATTATGTAGTTTTTTTTGTTTGTTTGTTTTGTTTTGTGTTTGTTTTTCATAAACTAATTTTAAGCATTCTTTTTTGGTTGTATTTTTTGTGTATAGGTATTGAACATCTTTTGTGGATTTTATTCTTAAATACTTAATACATTATATGTGATAGTATAAAATTTTTATTTTTATTTTGGTCCTTTGTTGCTGATATATAGAACAACAATTAGTTTTGTATGGTACTGAAAACTTGATAAACTCATGTATTCATTTAGGTGGCTTTTAAAAATATAGTCTCATAGGTTTTCTATCTAGACAACCATGTCATGCCATGTTTGAAAAAAAAAGTGTTTATTTATTCTCTTATATTTCTCTTCAATTGTTTTTCTGATTTGTATTTCATTGATTTACAACATGATCTTGTTTTTCCTTTCATCTGCAAATTGGTGTTTAACTTACCCTTAAATGGCTGTTTCTTAGGGTGGAAGTTGAACTTACTATGTTGAGAACTTTCTTATTTTCTAATAGAAAAATTATATTTTCTTATAGATTTGCCCACATCCATTATGTTGTTGGCATTCTACAGGAGGTTATGTGGTGTATTTTCATTTTTGTATAATTCAAAATAATTCCTACTTTCAAATTTGATTTATTTTTTGACCTATGATTTTTTCTTTGAGAATCTTAGTTAATTTCTACATAATTGCAGATTTCTCAGAGATTTTCAATTATTTATTTCTAATTTAGTTCATCTGTGATCAGAAAACATGCTGTTATAGATATGAATTCTTAAGTTTACTGCAGTTAGTTTTATTAATCAGAATGCCATATAGTGTATTAAATGTCCTATTGCACTTGCAGAGAGTGTGTACTCTGCTGGTTTTGGTGTGGAGTGTATTGATCAAGTGGATCAAGTTGCCAAATAATTTCTTCAAAGTCTTACTTGCTTTTTTTTTTTTTCTGATTCTTCAATCAACATTTGAGAGGAGATTACACTTGCTGAATTATGGATTTGTCTAGATCACCTTTCTATTTTCTCAACTTTTGGTTCCCTTATCTTGAAACTCTGTTATTAAATGTATTAATGTTAAAGATCATTACGTCATCTTGATGAATTAACCTTCTTAACATATACAATAACTTTTATTATTTTTAAAATTATTTTTTCTTAAATTTGCTTTGTCTGATACTACTATAATCATTCCAAATTGCTCTTGATTTGTGCTAGCATCATATTTTTTGCCTTTTCTTACTATTAAACTTTTTTTAAAATTTAATGTGTGTTTTTTATAATTAACATGTACTTCTTTCTTTTATATCCACTCTGGCAATTTCTGCCTTTTGATTATGGTGTTTTAAAACAATTACATTTAAAGTTAATATATAGTTAGGTTAAGGTTATATAGTTAGGTTTTATTTAATTTTCTCATTTTTTAAGATATATTTTCTCTTGTCTTTGTCCCCCTTCTCCTGCTTTTTGGTCTTCTTTTTTACTGGCTGCTGCTGCTACTGCTAAGTCACTTCAGTCGTGTCTGACTCTGTGTGACCCCATAGACAGCAGCCCACCAGGCTCCCCCGTCCCTGGGATTCTCCAAGCAAGAACACTGGAGTGGGTTGCCATTTCCTTCTCCAATGCATGAAAGTGAAAAGTGAAAGGGAAGTCGCTCAGTCGTGTCTGACTCTTAGCGACCCCATGGACTATGGCCTACCAGGCTCCTCCATCCATGGGATTTTCCAGGCAAGAGTACTGGAGTGGGGGTGTCATTGCCTTTTATTGCCTACTTTTATGATTATATTTATGGATCTTTATTGTCTTAATTAAAACTCTTTGTTTTGTTATTTTGGGGGCTACATTCTTTTAGGGTTCATCTTATGCATCTTCAAATGATCATAGTCTTCCTTCAAGCTGTAGTAAACAATATTTAGTATTCTCCATTGCTCATAGCTAAGAATGTTAAATAGTATGCTTCAATTTCTACTCTCCCAGATTGTTTATTGTTATTAATATTCTAATCATGTGTATAATAGTCCCCATATCACATTTTTATCTAAAGTCTAATATTTTTCTCTAAAAGTCTAATATTTTAAAAATAATTTAAATTTTAAGAAAATATTATATTTTCCCTTATATGGTTACTATTTCCAGTGCTCTTATTCATTCTTTTGTGGTGATCTGTATTAATATCCAAATATCATTAGCATTTCCTTTGCATTTCTTATAGTGGTGCAAATATGCTTGTGGGGAATTACTTGAACTTTTTTATGCCTGAATAAAACCATGAATTAAGCCTTTGTATTTTGAACCTATGTTTCCTAAGTATAGAATTCTAGGTTGATTGTTTTTCCCAATGTCAATACTTTAAGCACATTGCAACATTACTGTTAGGTTGTTAGAATAGGATGTGAGAGTTCAACAGTGAAGAAAGCTGAGCGCAGAAGAATTGATGCTTTTGAACTGTGGTGTTGGAGAAGACTCTTGAGAGTCCGTTGGACTGAAGGAGACCCAACCAGTCCATTCTGAAGGAGATCAGTCCTGGGTGTTCTTTGGAAGGAATGATGCTAAAGCTGAAACTCCAGTACTTTGGCCACGTCATGCGAAGAGTTGACTCATTGGAAAAGACTCTGATGATGGGAGGGATTGGGGGCAGGAGGAGAAGGAGATGACAAAGGATGAGATGGCTGGATGGCATCACTGACTCAATGGACTTGAGTCTGAGTGAACTCTGGGAGTTGGTGATGGACAGGGAGGCCTGGCGTGCTGCGATTCATGGGGTCGCAAAGAGTCAGACACGACGGAGAGACTGAACTGAACTGAACTAGAATAGGAAAAAGTCCAGAATGGCAGTGGCTAAAAGACAAGGAAGGGAAAAGCCCATGAAAATAGAATAAAGGAAGGTCTGAGGACTGGAGTCAGGACCTCAGGTAAAACAAACAGCACTCCTGGCTAGCCCAGTTTACATAGGGCAGGCCCAGGGGGAGGAGAAAAAAACATATAAAAAGAGGAGCCAAAGGGCCAGGGGTCTCTCTCTCTTCTCTTCGCGTCTTTTTGGTCGGCATGCCCTCATGCCTCGAGGATGCACTTTCCTTTATTTTCTAAATAAAACTGAGGTGTAACATGGAGCTGTAACACTGGTCCATCCTAGGGGTGTAATGCTGGTCCATTGCTTCAGATTTTTGTTATGACAAGACAGAACCTAGGAAATTACACAACCGCCGGACATTATGATCTAATTTTCAACTTTTATTGTTTCTGAAGAGACATTTACTGTTACCTTTGTCATTATTTCTTTGTATATAATGCATGTTCTCTCCCTGTATGCTGTACAGATTTTTCCTTTACCACTTGATTTGAGTGACATTCAGTTCAGTTCAGTCACTCAGTTGTGTCTGACTCTTTGTGACCCCATGAACCTCGACATGCCAGGCCTCCCTGTCCATCACCAACTCCTGGAGTTTATCTAAACTCATTTCCATTGAGTTGGTGATGCCATCCAACCATCTCATCCTCTGTCATCCCCTTCACCTCCTGCCTTCAATCTTTCCCAGCATCAGGGCCTTTTCAAGTGAGTCAGCTCTTTGCTCAGGTGGCCAAAGTATTGGAGTTTCAGCTTCAACATCAGTCCTTCCAATGAACACTCAAGACTGATTTCCTTTAGAAAGACTGGTTGGATGTCCTTGCAGTCCAAGGACTCTCAAGAGTCTTTGCCAACCCACAGTTCAAAAACAATTCTTCGGTGCTCAGCTTTCTTTATAGGCCAACTCTCACATCTATACATGACTATTGGGAAAACCATAGCCTTGATGAGATGGACCTTTGTTAGCAAAGTAATATCTCTGCTTTTTAATATGCTATCTAAGTTGGTGATAACTTTTCTTCCAAGGAGCAAGCATCTTTTAATTTCATGGTTGCAGTTACCATCTGCAGTGATTTTGGAGCCCCCCAAAAATAAAGTCTGCCACTGTTTCCCCATCTATTTGCCATGAAGTGATGGGACTGGATGCTATGATCTGTTTTCTGAATGTTGAGTTTTTTTTTTTTTTAATTTTATTTTTAAACTTTACATAATTGTATTAGTTTTGCCAAATATCAAAATGAATCCACCACAGGTATACATGTGTTGAATGTTGAGTTTTAAGTTAACTTTTTCACTCTCCTCTTTCACTTTCATCAAGAGGCTCTTTAGTTCTTCTCTTTCTGCCATAAGGGTGGTGTCAAGATTTCACTGGATTACTGGACTTTATCTGTATTTCTTTGTGTGACATTCTTTTATCCTAGACTTTGGCCAGGATACTCTATCTGGGACATGTGCAGGATCCACATTATACTCCCTTCCACCAGTGATCATCATTCTTCACTGCTTAGTGTTTCATGTCTTGAAATCATTGCTTCATATCTTTTTGTCCATCTTTTGTTTGTTTTTGTTGCAAGTTTGAAGCTAAATTTAGTCTTCTGTTACTACATTTTAGACAGAAGAGTAAATCTTTTATAAGATATTTAGTTTCTATTTAACTAATAAAAATATTAGATAACAATTTTGTACACTGTCCCAAACAATTAACTACAATACATATAACCAACAAGTCACTGGTGAAGTCTCAGTTTCAATGAAAATCATGTATCTTTACTTTCTAAGTACTCTGCTCAACAAAAATAAACTACCTTGATTAAACACAGAGTCAGAAAACTCTACACTAAGATCATACATTATGCTAAATGCCACATATAGTT
Source organism: Bos indicus x Bos taurus (assembly GCF_003369695.1). Taxonomy (NCBI): domain Eukaryota; kingdom Metazoa; phylum Chordata; class Mammalia; order Artiodactyla; family Bovidae; genus Bos; species Bos indicus x Bos taurus. The sequence goes on along the minus strand of NC_040079.1, from coordinate 102,093,759 downwards.
TATTATTAAAAGGTCAAATGTAGAACTTTTGTGCTTATTTTATTAAGTAGAACAAATCAGATTTTGTTTCATGTAAATAAAGTTCTCCCTAGCAAACCTTTTCACAATCATGAATGTATTCTCTAATTTCTTGATAAGCAAGCTAAAAAATCTAATTGGGTGATTCAGACATTTTGTTAAAATTTTCTCTCTTTACAGTGTACAGGTTGCATAGATCACAAAGAAAATAAAGCCAAGCTGTTTGTCTTTATGACAAGCAGAATTCTGGAAGAGTTTGGATTAAAATCATCTGCCTTTATCAGTTCACTCTCATACCAAAGAGAGGAACCTCCAAATTGCAACAACTCACAGCTTTCAAGTTGTCCTGCCACTAATGCAGAACCAAAGAACAAAACATCTGACAATTACTTACCATCTCTTATTCCTAGGTCTTCAGAGAGCCTTATCCAGAACTGCTGATTCTCCTTCTTTCTCATAGTGAATATTGAGGTTATTAATACTGGCCCATATAATGACAGTCTTAAAGTTATTGTGATAGCTCCAAAGGAGCAAATATTGTTTAAAAATAAACAGGTTTGAAGTCCTTTGTAACTTGAAATATAAGTGACAGTGAAATTTTCCTCTGTCTGAATCCATCTCACTTATTTTATTGTTTCTATCATTTAAAAAAATTTTATTTTCTTTGTATAAAATCTCCCTATCATTTAAATCTAGTTCCTATCATATCTTTCACAGATTTTTGGAAGTTTATTAACTGTATATTATCACATGTATTTGTCAGGTAAATGTCTTTTTTACCTATTCTGATTTTAGGCACTTGCAGTGTCATAGTGTTTTGATAGAACTGAGTCACAAGTCTGATAGTTAAAGCTAAGGTTGTAACACCTCTTACTTTTCCCAAGATAATTTTAGTTAATATGCCAATGTAAACTGCACTGCTTTCAACTTTCAAATTACCTTGTTTTGGCTGATATATGTCAACCTAGTTTCATTAAATAGTGAATCAAAAGTAATGCAGAAACATTGAAAGAAAGACGTGAAGTCACTAAATCATGTCTGAGTCTTTGTGACCCCATCAACTGTAGCCTATCAGGCTCCTCTGTCCATGTGATTTTCCAGGTAAGAATACTGGAGTGGGTTGCCTTTCCTTCTCCAGGGGATCTTCCCAACCCAGGGATTGAACCCAAGTCTCCCACATTGCAGGCAGAAACACTGAAGACTCATATAAGACAGGAAATCCAACATTTAGCAACTAGCCAAACTTGGAGGGGACATGGATGAGCACAAATAACCTTGTTTAGAGTTAAAATAAAACCTCTGTTTCCCACAATCAAATCTCCTCCTCATTACCCCCATCAGCATGCTTCCCCTCCCCTTCCTCTTCTTTGTCTTCCCCATGTATTTTAAAATTAATTTTTTAAGTGTTGGGATATATTAATATTCTAGTTCTAAGAAAGATAAATTATTTTTCTTAAACACATTCATTCTTTTTTAATTAAAATTTATAACATCACAAAAATGACCTTTCAGTTATATTCTGATTTAATTTTTTGGTCTTAACACTTATTTAAAGTAAAACATTTATGCAGAAATTTAAGATGTGTTTGGAAAAGAAAAATAACAAAGTTCAAAGAATACTTGATCACTACCATGCTAGCTTAATGATGATATAATCTTTTTAAATTATCTCATTGAGCACATGTATTCAAAGGAAGCTAAATGGAATCTAATTGCATAGATTTAGGAATTCTAGAATTCCTATCATAGAGACATCTGAATGTTAAATATATAATATAGGTGTAATATTAAATCATAATATACACATATATATATGCATAAAATGATTCATAAGAAAATAAAATATGGTAACATTTTTAAAAATACACTTATTTTAGAAATATGGGTTATTTCTGTTTACCTTAAGTTGCCTGTTGTCAGGCTTAAAGAAAATGTAAGTGCATTTTCCAGCTTTGGGAGTTGAAAGAAAAGAATGGCTTGAAAACAAATCCCTTGAATTGTATATTTGTTTGCACCTGTTTAAAAGTGATATTCTTCCCAATGCCTTGGAATAACAAGTTAGTAGGAATGTAATTTAAATAAATGAATACAAAATGTAAATATTTAATTTTACAAACTGAAATTGCAGCTTTTAGTGTTTCTTTTTCTCTTCTCTTCGTGCCTATACCTGCGAAGACCCCTGTGGTTTAAATAACCAGTGTGTGTACACTAATAAAAATCCCATTAAATTAAATGGCCAATAGACATGTAGAATGTCCTGCCGCAATTTCAGAAGACAGTTTGTTACCAGACACCCTGCTGTGAACATTTTATTTTATCAGGGTTAAGAAAAACATTTATGAAATCTATTTATTTATATTTTAAAAGTTAAGAGAATCCTGGAAATGGTGGCTTTATTATTATTTTTTTTTTTTCTCTTCATCGAATGAAATGGTTGGGTGGATTCCCCATCAGGCAGTATGTAGAATGCCCTACAGCAAATGTATATAATCAACACAATCGGTCAGTAATTTTCATTCCTGCACTATTATTTCTTTCTTCCATTTGTGAGCAATAAAAGTGGCAATTCAGTGCATATTGTATTATGGGAAAGTGTTTACAGCACACAGTGTACCTGTGTTCTAACAAAAATAATTTCATAAATATAGAAGTATTTTTTCTTGCAAATGTTCTTTGCCTTACTTTAGCTCTCTTACTTTTTAAATATGAGCATGAGTTCACGTTTTTTGAAGGTGGGACATCTTATAACAGTTTAAGGTAGCACTGTCAATAATGGTTGAAACCAGGGTAATAATTAATAGGGAAAAGTTTAGAGCCTGGGAGAAGGAAAGAGAGTGAGTGGCATGATGGTGGGAAAACCAATCAAAGAGAAAAGAAGATAATGAGAAAATGGCAGAAATTTTCTGGTAAAAGAGAGGAAAACCACAAAAAGTGAGAAATGAAAGACACCTGTAAAATCAAAGAATCGAATTCTCTATCTGGAAAAGATATGGTGAAAATTTTTGCATCATTTAGGAAGTGCAAGTAGCAGATACGCACTGGCCTCTGTGTTCTCAGAAGCCCAGTAACAAAGTAGAATATGGATTAAGCAATTTAAAAAGTATAAAGCAGGTGTTAGCATGGCAGTTTAGCTGCACTGAATGAGCAGGTACTCTTGCTAACTCACAGACTCCATGCAGGTTACATCTTGCGGTTGGTTCAGTTCAGTCTCTCAGTTGTATCCGACTCTTTGCGACCCCATGAATCGCAGCACTCCAGGCCTCCCTGTCCATCACCAACTCCCGGAGTTCACTCAGACTCACGTCCATCAAGTCAGTGATGCCCTCCAGCCATCTCATCCTCTGTCATCCCCTTCTCCTCCTGCCCCCAATCCCTCCCAGCATCAGAATCTTTTCCAATGAGTCAACTCTTCACATGAGGTGGCCAAAGTACTGGAGTTTCAGCTTTAGCATCATTCTAGGTAATACATATTATTCAGTTTAGGACAATAAAGTTGGGACTGAATTGGGACTGGAGTCTACGGACAACTGAGAAACTCAGAAGACTGAGGAGAAAAACTATTGCTCTTATAAGATTCAACTGCCAGGCTTCGGAATAGAAAATGTTTAACACTTACAGGCAAAGTGATGGATTTCCAGACTAAATCCAAGAATTCTTAACATTCAGGTTAAATCTTCACAGAATTATTAATGTATAATACTTAAAAATAAAACCTCTTACAGAAATTCTGTGTACAAAGCTATTTGACTATATTTCTAGTATTTTCACCAATACTAGTAAAGGAGAAGGAGGATATTTCAACTGACTAGAAATCAGTGAAATATTACCTCCCGGGGATTTATGTGAACACTACATAAATGAAGTATTACTGGTAGAAAGAAAATAAAGCTCTGTTGAATGAATCATCTGGGTTATTCGGTAAGCCATATCACCAGCATTTAGATTTTGGTTTTAAAGTCGGTTTCATTTCTACTGAGATAAAGTTTAGAAGGGTTACTTAAAAGTCTCACACATCATCTAGATACACTGCTCTTTTTCCTTGGGGTGAGCCATTTTATTTTACTTTATTGAAGTTATATTTGAGAAATAACATTGTGTAAATTTAAAGTGTACAGCATGTGGATACATTTGTATATTGCGATATGTTGCCTTTGTAGCAAGAGTTAGCACCTCTGTCTTGTCAGGTAATTGTCATTTCAGTGTTTGGAATAATTAAGATCTAGTCTCTTAGCACATTTGATGATTGTAATACAATGTTGTTCTTTATTTTCTCTATAGTGTACATTAGATATTGAGGACCTAATTACTACTAAAGTTTGTGCTGTTAAGAAACATTTGTCTTACACCCCTACCTTCATTTCCTGGTAACCATTATTTACTCTTTATGAGTTTAGCTTTTTTAGAGTCTACATACATGTGATATTATAAGTATTTGTCTTTCTTTGTCTGACATATATTTTGCCCAGTATAATGACCTTAAGATCCCTCCATGTTATTGCAAATGGTAGGATGTCCTTCCCCATGGCTAAAGTATGTGTGTGTGTACTATATATATATATATTTATTTATTTATTCTATACCATTCATCTGTTCATAGACACTTAAGTTATTTAAATATCTAAGATTACTATGAATAAAGATGCAATGAATTTAGGCATAAAGTTATCACCTTGTACTAATTTCATTTCCTTTCCTCCTTATACTGAGAAGTATGGTTGCTGTAGTTTTATTTTTAATTTTTTTCAGGAAACTACACTGTTTTCCACCAGTGTCTGTATCAATTTGCATTCCCACAAGGGTTCCATTTTCTTCACATCTTCAACACTTATTATCTTTTATTGTTTTTATTTTTATAATAACCATTGTAACAGTTGTGAGGCAACACTTTTCAAATTTATTGAAAATATATTGAATTCTTAATATGTACCATCTTGTGTTAGGTTTAGATGCCAATTACAATGTAAATAAAACAGATGTGTCTCCTCAATACTACTTACAATCTGAAGATATTGACAGAATAAGTATGCAATAAATATTAAGTGATGGATGGTACAGGGCATGTTTTATTCTAGATTCTAGGGACCATATATTATAATTATAACTGAATTTTTCCCTTAAAAATAAAAGGAAAAAAATCTGAAATCCCATGTGTTCTAGTTAGAACACTGATCTAATAAGTTGAATGTAGGCAACCCCAAAATTTACATATGGACTTTTAGATACTTTCCAGTTACATAATCTATGCATAGTGAGACCCAAGTCTAGCGTCTATTCTACCACTAATCCACCGCAGGACCTCCGTCAAGAAACTTAGTGTCTACGTGCCTCTCTTTTGTTATTCTGAAAATGAACTTTAAAATTTCTAAAAATAACTTTGCAACTTACTGAGAGAGAATGAAATTCCATTGCTGAATGGCCAGATCCAGTGAGGAGTATATAACTGGGGCATGAAGAAATGAACCTGTGAACTTGCGTTAGGCTAGAGTGGATGACACTGTCAGATAAAGATGGATATCTGTATGTGATGGAAGGTTGCCTTTCCAGCCTTATCTAATGCTGGCTGAGCTGGAGTCCATTTTTTCCCAATGGTTGCTTTACCATGGAAACCTCACCCACATCTCTGCTTCACTCTGCCAGGATTACAGTTTCCTCATTTGCTTCACCCCACAGAATACCTTAGGTGTCTGACCCTTCTGCTCTTTTGTCATAGACTCCTGGTTAACTTTGTCCTGGAGACTCAGAAGTCAAGATTAAGCCATTTCCCCAATATACTTTATGTATTGCAATAGCTGTCATGTAACCAGAAATATGGACTTCTCTAGTGGCTCATGTGAAGAGTTGACTCATTGGAAAAGACTCTGATGCTGGGAGGGATTGGGGGCAGGAGGAGAAGGGGATGACAGAGGATGAGACGGCTGGATGGCATCACTGACTTGATGGATGTGAGTCTGAGTGAACTCCGGGAGTTGGTGATGGACAGGGAGGCCTGGCATGCTGCGATTCATGGGGTCTCAAAGAGTCAGACACGACTGAGCGACTGAACTGAACTGAACTGAGTGGCTCAGGCTGTAAAGAATCTGCCTGCAATGCAGGAGATCCAGAATGAAAAGTGGTAAGAGTGGTGGGTGTGATTCTCATAGAACAGTGAATCCAGAAATCTGGGATGTCATTAGTTTTACCATTAACCAGCAGTGGAAACTCACGTAGGTCACTTATATTCTTCGGCTGCCATTTCCTTAATGGAAGCAGTGCTGATGTTGAGTTGGATTAGGACCAAAATCTCTTTGGTTTTGCAGTTGTCACCATACCTATGCTATTGTGTACATTTTTTTTTCTTTTTGTCTTTAAAGGATTTTGTTTATCAAAGCCAGATAGAGAGCTAGCAAGAGAAATTTGTTTGTACTGTGATTCAAGGCACATCAGGAACTGCCAAGGAAGCTAATTTGCTCTCTAGAGACCTATTAATAAATCAAATGGATGCTTCTCACTGATGAGGCATATAAATTAATTAAGGATGAATGACCCTTAGGTAGTTGGGATATATGAGCTATTCTAAGCAGAGATTCATGCCAGAAAATATAGTGCTGATTTCATGCCATGATAACAGAGTCACTCTACCAACTCAGATTTTTTTAATAGAGTTGATAACGATTGCTTCTATAGAAGGCTGCCAATAGGTACCTTGTTCTTTTCATTTAATTATAGATACTGATATAATTTCTGAAATGTCTCTTTTGAAGAACTGTTTTTTCAACTCTTATTTTTAAATTAGGGCTTCCCTCATAGCTCAGTTGGTAAAGAATCGTCCTGCAATGCAGGAGACCCAGGTTTGATTCCTGGGTCTGGAAGGTCCCCTGGAGAAGAAAATAGCAACCCACTGCAGTATTCTTGCCTGGAGAATCTCATGGATAGAGGATCCTGACAGGCTACAGTCTCTGGGGTTGCAAGAGTCCAAAATGACTGAGCAACTAATTTCACATACACACATTTTTAAATCAAGACAGCAATTTTTGCTTTTTAAAAATAGCTCATAAGGACAGGTGAGTTGGGTACTGTTTCTTCTGCAGCCCTGCATTATAGAGTTGATTTGGTGATCTGTGTACTGTAATTGATTGAATGTGTACACTATTACTATCCAGTGTGTAAAGTCCAAATCACAGGTGTTAAATCTCTGGAGGAAAAAATAGTGAAACATGTACATAGCTTGGGGTTTGTGAAATTACTCTAGTGTTCTCCCACAAGTATTTTAATTTTTGTCCTAAGAAATACTATTGTTGTTCAGTCGCTCAGTCATGTCTGACTCTTCACAACACCATGGGATGCTGCTGGCCAGGCTTCCCTATCCTTCACTATTTACCAGAGTTTGCTTAAACTCATGTCCATTGAATTGGGGATGCCATCCAGCCATCTCATCCTCTGTCGTGCCCTTCTCCTCCTGCCTTTGATCTTTCCCAGAATCAGAGTCTTTTCCACTTCACATCAAATGGCCAAAGTATTGGAGCTTCAGCATCAGTTCTTCCAATGAATATTCAGGGTTGATTTCCTTAGGACTGACTGGTTGGATCTCCTTGCTGTCCAAGGGACTCTCAAGAGTCTTCTCCAACACCACAGTTCGAAGGTATCAATTCTTCAGCGCTCAACCCTTTCTATTGTCCAGTTCTCACATATGTACTTGACTACTAGAACAACCATACTATAAATATTGTTTTATAAACCCTTTCAACTCAAAATATGACTTTGGACCTGCAGCCTCAGCATAATATGGGACTTTGTTGGAAATATAAATCTCAAGAGTATTGAATCCTAATCTGTATTTTAAGATCTTCGGGTGATTTGTGTGCACATCAAATTTGAAAAGTACCAGTAAATACAATATTCTATCTGTACCATATTATTTTTGTTTTTTAAAAACTGTAAAGCTGTAATTGCTAAACTTCCAATAAAATAACACTCTAAGAAATTACACTATCATTCGCATGCAATTTTTGAATCCCTACACCACTCCAGTTCCCCAATTTCTGTCACACATGCAGACTGAAAAGCCATGGAGTATATATGAAAAATCATAGCTAAAAGATGTAGTAGTGGGACTTTGGTAAGTTGCTTTAATTCTTTAACCTGACGATGGAGTCTAATCCTAACTCTTTCCATCTCCCCACAAAGCTTCCTTGCTCTATCCCAGATTCTCAAAACCTCCTTCCTTTAGGGTTCCTGCTTTAGAGCCTTTGCACCTGTTGTTCCTCTGTCTGGATATTCTTCCAGATACACATATGGTAAACCTGCTTCCTCATTTCCATTAACTTCCTTTTCAAGCATATTTAATCACAGAAGGTCTCTGGATCCTACATGTCTATCTACCATTCACTCGGTTGTTAAGTTTCTGGAGACCAAGAAGTGAAACTAGCCATCTTTGATTATCAGTGCTTAGTGTCAATTAGATCTCACAATTATTCTTTGCCATGAGAAAAGTAATCACTATGAGGATGAGTCAGTTAACCTGAGATATGAAATGTTATTGAAGGAACCTGAGTTGTACATTCTAAAAGAGAATAATTGTAAATAGTCACATACAAATGGTGATACTCATGTGGTACATAATCTAGTGTGGAAATGTGCACATGGTTAAAATTGAATAAGGTCATTCACTTAAATTCAAGTTCAGGGCCAAGAGCACATTAAATTATTTTCATTATGCATCCCTCCATATTGTTATGGGCTTTGCAGATGACTCAGTGGTAAAGACTCTGCTTGCCAATATAGAAGATGCAAGAGATGAGGGTTCAATTCCTGGCCTGGAAAGATCACCTGGAGAAATAAATGGCAACCCGCTCTGATATTCTTCCCTGAAACATCCCACAGAGAGAGGAGTCCGATGGTCTACAGTCCATGGGGTTGCAAAAGAGTCAGACAGGACCTAGTAACTAAGCAACAACAATATTATTATATTTCACATAAAATAAAAAATGTTTTAGGTCTGGTGGCATAAAATACATCTTCACATTTTCAAGATGATGTCTCACAGAAAGTAGCAGTTCTCCACAGCAGTAGAAAATAAAGACATGTTGGAAAAGAAAGAGATTTAGTTTAAGGTAATAGCAGATGTTTTGTGACCAATATCTTTTATGCCAAAACACAGTTAAAAATCTAGCTATGCCTATTGGACTATTACAGATACGTATTTCATCTGTTTAGAATGTCAGCAAAGTAAAAGAAAGTAAAGGGCTGCAGATCTAGAAGACAAATGCTACTCATGGAGTGAAGTTTTAGACCACAGAATAAGTGTCAGAATATTAAAGTTAGAGGTAAGTATATATTATTCATTTAAAAAGAAAAAAAATATTTCTAGCTCAGCAATAACTGAGTAACTTCTCTAAGAAGTAGGAACGAATTGTCTGGGTTGATTTAAAGATTTGCGTGTGCAGTATGTATTTTCCAACATGGCATTCAAGACACACACTAAATTCGAGAGTCTAGACGTCCATGCTTCCATTTAAGTAGTTCATGTGATTTTTGTTTATTTTTGTTCCTCTTGGTGAAATTTTAATAACTGAGATTACTAAACCCTGGCCTTTGATTTAATTGGGATTGAATTATACTTTTGCATGTTTCTTCACTCTATGCTGTACCCAAAGGCATTCAATAGTTTCTGTTGACTGAACAACTTGCATAGTAGTGATATGGTGAGGCATGTGACAGCAGTAATTTAACATACTCCAAGTCCTGAGCTCGAATTTAACTGAATAACCTTATTCAGTTATAACCATATGCAAGTTTCCATACTACCTCATGCACCAACTGGAGCTTTGCCATTTGCAAGTCACCTCCAAGCATAGGCATTGGGGGCTTTATCCTTCACTTCTTCCTTCTTTTCAAGGATTTCAATCTCTGTTTAGGAGCTGGAAAGTGTCCTGAGCTATTGTGGAGAGTGCTGTTGAAAATAGATATTTTCCCTGGGCTCAGCAAAGTCTGTGTATATAGATAGGTGTCACATTTTCTTTTTTCTTTTAAGCTTTTTATTTTGTATTTCATGTAGTTGATTAACAATGTTATGATAGTTTCAGGTATAGCAAATTGATACAGTTGATATATATATGGGCTTTGCTGGTGGCTCAGAAGGTAAAGACTCTGCCTGTAATATGGGAGACCTGGGTTCAACTCCTGGGTTGGGAAGATACCCTGGAGAAGGGCATGGCAACCCACTCCAGTATTCTTGCCTTGGAGAATTCTCATGGACAGAGGAGCCTGGGTAGGTTACAGCTCATGGGGTGGCAGAGTCAGACACGAGAGCAATTAAGCAGAGCAGAGCACAGCATATGTATACCTACACACACACACACACACACACACATACCTATCCTTTTTCAAACTGTTTTCCCACTTAGGTTATTATATAATATTAAGCAAAGTTCTCTGTACTATATGGTAGGTCCTTGCTATTTATCCATTTTAAATATAATAGTTTGTACATGTCAATCACCAAATCCCTGACTATCCCTTCCTCCCCCATGCTTCCTGTCTGATAACCATAAATTTATTTTCTAAGTCTGAGGGTCTGTTTCATACATGTTAATTTATATTATTTCTTTTTAGATCTCACAATACTTTTCTTTCTCTTCTGACTTACTTCACTTAATATGACAATCTCTAGATCTATCCATGTTACTGCAATGGCATTATGTCACTTTTTAATGGCTGAGTAATATTCTATTGAATATATGTATTACATCTGCTTTATCCAGTCCTTTATTGGTAGATGTTTAAGGTGCTTCCATGTCTTGGTCTTGTAAATAGTGCTTAACTGAACATTGGGGTGTATCTATCCTTTCAGACCATGTTTTCCCTGGATATATGCCCAGGAGTGGGATTGCAGGATCATGTGGTAGCTCTGTTTTTAACTTGTTAAGGAGCCTACATTCTTTTCTCCATGATAGTGCTACCAATTTACTATCTACCAACAGTGAGGAGGGTTCCCTTCTTTCCATAGCATCTCCAGCATTTATTGTTTGTGGTTTTTTTGATGACAGTCATTTTGATGGGTCTGAGTTGATATCTCATTGTAGTTTTGATTTGCATTTCTCTAATAATTAGCAATGTTGAGCATCTTTTTGTGTGCCGTGTGGTCATCTCTATGTGTTCTTTGGAGAAATGTCTATTTACATCTTCTTGCAGTTTCTTTATGGTTGCTATTAGCATGATGATATTCTTAAGTCTTTTACCAAGGTGTTATCAGAAAAAGAAAGTTAATATGGTTCCTCATCACAACTCACCTTTGCAGCTCTCTTGTATGGGCACTATTGTGGGAAAATGAAGTCTCCATACAACTTATGATATTATTCCACTTCTTGCCTTCTCTCTTCCATCACCTTAAAACCTCCTTTATAGTAGCTTCCATTATATTCTCTTACTCGAATTTGGTTCAACTGAGACAAGGGACACTATTTGCAAGCCCCAACTTTGCTGTTTAATTTGTTTGGCATATTTTTTGTTTCCTTTCTTAACAAAACAAATTAAAGACTACCAATAAGCAAACTATAACATCTGACTGGGCTCCAAGAACCTATTTTGGAAGTCAAATTAAACATAATCCAACTTATCTAAATACTTACATTTAAAGTTTTACATTCCTATTAAAACAATACTAATTTCTCAAGTCCTGTGGACACTTCTGAATGAGAGAAAAATATCACGTATAAGGAATCATTGAAAAGAAAAACTCAAAGACCAACTATTTTAATGTAACTATAGATCTTAAAAACATCAAAAGCATGAGAAATTTATTTTTCTCATTGCATTCTTAGCAGATTGCTTCTCGGCCAAGTGTAGTATTCTTCAGTTCAGTTCAGTTCAGTCACTCAGTTGTGTCTGACTCTTTATGACCCCATGAATCGCAGCACACCAGGCCTCCCTGTCCATCACCAACTCCCGGAGTTCACTCAGACTCACGTCCATCGAGTCGGTGATGCCATCCAGCCATCTCATCCTCTGTCATCCCCTTTTCCTCCTGCCCCCAATCCCTCCCAGCATCAGAGTCTTTTCCAATGAGTCAACCCTTCGCATGAGGTGGCCAAAGTACTGGAGTTTCAGTTTTAGCATCATTCCTTCCAAAGAACATCCAGGGCTGATCTCCTTTAGAATGGACTGCTTGGATCTCCTTGTAGTCCAAGGGACTCTCAAGAGTCTTCTCCAACACCACAGTTCAAAAGCATCAATTCTTCAGTGCTCAGCTTTCTTTACAGTCCAACTCTCGCATCCATACATGACCACTGGAAAAACCATAGCCTTGACTAGACGGACCTTTGTTGGCAAAAACATATTTTGTAGTGACAGAAGACAGAGATTTTCTCAGTAGTGTCTGATTCTTTGTGACCCCACAGACTGTAGGAGATTGTCTGCCAGGCTCCTCTGTCCATGGAATTCTCCAGGCAAAAATACTGGAGTGGGTTGCCATTCCCTTCTCCAGGGGATCTTCTTGATCGAGGGATTGAACCTGTGTTCCAGGACTGCAGGCAGATTCTTTACTGTCTGAGCCACCAGGAAAGCCTTATTTTGTACTGAAGGCTTCATAATTATATATTGCCAGTATAAACTATTTAGCTAAGTATGAAAGGTTAGTAGTTGTTAGGAAAAAAGCATAAGTTAAGCCAAAAAATAAAATAATAAAAATTAATACTCTTTTTAAATAACATAGGAATCTCTGAAATGTTTACTCATGAAATTTGAGTGTGAGAGATCACAAAAAATGTAAATCTAATTGATACAGTGTATAAAATTATAACTTAAATTTAGTAGATAAGACATTTCAAAGTATATTCAGAAATCATGTTACCATATTCAGGAAAAAAGATGTCACATATATTTTTCTCTTTATCAGTTATGATTATAAAAGTAGAATAATAAAAGACAATACAGGAAAATAAAAGTTTATAATTGAATTGGTTTATGAATATAATTAGGTTTAAATTTCATTAAACATGTTCCCATGATGAGTCTGCACATAGTCTCAACTGTTTTCTAGTTATAGCTTACTGCTAGGGAGGAAGGGATCTTAGACCACATGCATGTTCCACACAGACTTTTAATTCTTTCCTGGATGGTGAGTAGATAAATGTACAACTTATATACTAGTGTATTGTTAAAAGCATTTTACGATACTTGCTATTTGAGGTGTGGCTTGATATTTAAACTACAACCTCCTCCATATCCAGAGGCAATTTTTTCATTAAATATGAAGCTTCAGTTTCAGATCTTGTCACTCTTAAAAAACCACGGGACAATGAATATGTTCTATAGGTCTGGTACCTGGAATATGAGGGTGATGATAACTGAAGTTTGAAATATGTGAGACAAGAGATGTCTGAAAAAAACTTATAATCATTCAATGTATAAACCTATGAATGCAGGCCTCAGTTATCATTAAAATCCATTAGAATATCAGTGATCAACACTTTTTGATCAACCTAAGAAAAAAGACTAAATTTTTTTCCTTAAGCGAAATATTTTTTTTACTTTTTATCATAATTTTCTGATTTTTGTGACTTTGCTGATACTTGTCAGTATTTTTAAATGTAAATTTTTAAAAATTTCTTTTTGTATTCTAATTAAATATTCAACTTTATGCCTAACTTTATATTCATAGTTTTTTTTTTTATTATTTTCCTGAAGGACAAATCCTCAAATTGTTTAAACTTTAAGCTTCACAAAAGCTGAATCCATCTCTCTGTAATAAATGGATGCTGACAAAAATAGGCTCTTGAGAGATAAATGACAAGCTTACTAAAAATTGTTTTCATAGAGAATATATATATTAAGCACACACAATTACTACATACACATAGTAACTCATCCTCCCATTAGAGGCAATATAAATAAATATGTGTGTGTATATATATATATATGTGTGAATAAGTGTGATTTCTAATACACCAGATTATAAACCTTGTCCTACACTCTGTTCCATATGTAGCAGTGAACAGGTATGTTCATTTAATTGTTTTTGTTCACTGCTATGTCTCTACATTTTCCCTTATTCCTTATTTCTTACATGGAACCAAGTGATCTATGTTTGGTATAATACGAATTGCAAATGCCCTTCAGAGGAAAAGTCATTTTTATTTAGTAAATAGAAAGCAAGAATAATGAACAATACAAGAAAATTGTAAAATAATTAGGAAGTGGTTCAGAGGTGCTCATTTACAACTGAGGAAATTAAAAATGCAAATGCATTATTATCATAAAGGTACTTAACAGACAAGTGAGTAAGAAGGCCTTCCTTCTAATTCATCATTGTTTAAAAGACACCTGTGAGTTCTAACTGGAAAAGACAAGACAGAGAAATGCAGATGGTCACATTTTGCATTATATCTATCACATTTTTTTGTACTCTAATTAGAGGAGGAACTCATTCTCCACAGGAAAAAGATACTGCTTATTTGAATATTTGAATAAAAGCCAGTAGATACAGTATTCAAAACACTGGCTGTGATTTTGTGTCTTTGTAATAGTAGTGATGCAATATTTATTTTCTTTGACCTAAGGAAACTGCTGGCAGTCTGCCCAAAGAGATCTATATTTGGACTGAGAAAATTAAATGAATTTGAATTTCCTCTTTGTTCCAAGGCTGAGTTTATTGCTACTGAGTTACAATGTGGAATCATAAGATATTAACCTGAAAGCCAATTGTTTGCAGTATCAGATTGTTTGGTCTAAAATTAGATGCTTACTTTAAATAGATTTTGTGATATTTATTTTTAATTGTTTTCTTAAACACATGATTATTTCAATACAGCCATCCTAAGAGTAAATCTGGTTTAAACTTTATGTTCAGTAAATATATAATGTCATGTTTATAATGACTGGAATCACAAGCATGCAGGAACATACACATACTTTTTTTGTTTTTAAGTCTGAATATGCAAAGAGAAATATAAATATCATGTCGAACACAATAAGGAACATCCAAATGTAAAGAGGGGAAGAAAATACACATATTTATAAACAATATAGAGAGATTTAAAAGTGCATATTCAGGCAGTTAGAGATGAATAAGGACAATTATACCTGTTTAACTACAATAACTCAGCCATTTAAAACATTTTCCCTTTTCTCTACTCCAATCTCATTTTAGAATCAAACAGAATGTGGTATAAATTATGCAATGATTTCATATAGTCTGATAAATATAATTGCACATATTGTTTTTCTCCTTGTTTCTTCACAGGGGCTGTTTATTTGATCTGCTCCATTTCTCTATTCAGGCCACAGGAAATGGAAATCTGATCAATTATGTTTAGTACATCAAGATTGTGCAGATTGTTTTGTACCTCAATGCCTAGTTCAATTCCTGGCACACTTAATAAATTGCTGTTCAATTGAATTTTAGTGTAATCTATATAACTGGCAGGCCTTTAAGATTCCTGTTTGGCTATTTGGAGTATTAGAATAAAGTAATAGACTGTGCACTCCCCTAAACTATTAATATATAGAGGAAGATATGTTTATGACTAACTAATATGCTTTAATATCTTTCTTATTATAGACTCAACCATGGTATTATCAGTGTACCTCTTTGCCTAGAATTAATAGAACATTCACGATTAAGATAGATTATTAGTAACAGAAAGCAATATGTGTTAATTAAATAAAAAATAATTGGACAGGATTATTAGCAACAAAAATTATTTATTTAGAAGATCTCTCCACAATCTGCTAACACAAGACAAATTGAGGACTACATTTCATTATTTCAATAAAGATATAAAATCCCCCAGTTTCTTGCTATCTGATAAAGTCTGTTCTAAGTCATACACAGCTAAAGTTATCAAATGTAACTTATTTTTAAAAAACCAAGCCACTAGACCATTCAGGTATGACCTAAGTCAAATCCCTTAAGATTATACAGCGGAACTGAAAAATAGATTCAAAGGATTAGATCTGATAGACAGAGTGCCTGAAGAACTATGGACGGAGTTTATTGAGATGGTACAGGAGGCAGTGATCAAGACCATCCCCAAGAAAAAGAAATGCAAAAGGCAAATGTCTGTCTGAGGAGTCCTTACAAATAGCTGAAAAAAGAAGAGAAGCTAAAGGCAAAGGAGAAAAGGAAAGATATACCCATTTGAATGCAGAGATTTAAAGAATAGCAAGGAGAGATAAGAAAGCCTCCCTCATGATCAATACAAAGAAATAGAGGAAAACAAAAGAATGGGAAAAATTGAGATCTCTTCAAGAAAATTAGAGATACCAAGGGAACATTTCATGCAAAGATGGGCTCAATAAAGGACAGAAAATGGTAGGGACCTAACAGAAACAAAACATATTAAGAAGAGGTGGCAAGAATACACAGAAGAACTATACAAAAAAGATCTTCATGACCCAGATAACCATGATGGTGTGATCACTCACCTAGAGCCAGACATTCTGGAATATGAAGTCAAGTGGGCCTTAGGAAGCATCACTAAGAGCAAAGCTAGTGGAGGTGATGGAATTCCAGTTGAGCTATTTCAAATCCTTAGATGAAATGCTTAGATTGCAAATCCAAGATGATGCTGTGAAAGTGGTGCACTCAATATGCCATCAAATTTGGAAAACTTAGCATTGGCCACAGGACTGAAAAACATCGGTTTTCATTGCAATCCCAAAGAAAGGCGATGCTAAAGAATGCTCAAGTGAAGTGAAAGGCACTTAGTCATGTCTGATTCTTTGCGACCCCATGGACTATACAGTCGATGGAATTCTTCAGGCCAGTATACTGGAGTCGGTAGCCTTTCCCTTCTCCAGGTGATCTTCCCTACCCAGGGATCGAACCGAGGTCTCCCACATTGCAGGCGGATTCTTTACCAGCTGAGCTATGAAGGAAGACAAAGTGTTCAAACTACCGCACAGTTGCACTCATTTCACATGCTAACAAAGTAATGCTCAAAATTCTCCAAGCCAGGCTTCAACAGTATGTGAACTGAGAACTTCCAGATGTTCAAGCTGGATTTAGAAAATTTAGAGTAACCAGAGATCAAATTGCCAACATCCGGTGAAAAAGCAAGAGAGTTCCAGAAAAACATCTACTTCTACTTTATTGACTACATCAAAGCCTTTGACTGTGTGGATCACAACAAACTGTGGGAAATTCTTCAAGAGATGGGAATACCAGACCACCTTATCTGCCTCCAGAGAAATCTGTATACAGGTCAAGAAGAAACAAAATGAGACATAGACCAACAGACTGGTTCCAAATCAGGAAAGTATTTCAAGTCTGTATATTGTCACTCTGCTTATTTAACTTCTATGCAGAGTACATCATGCAAAATGCTGGGCTGGATGAAGCACAAGCTGGAATTAAGATTGCCAGGTGAAATATCAATAACCTCAGATATGCAGATGACACCACCCTTATGAGAGAAAGCAGAGAACTAAAGAGCCTCTTGAGGATAGTGAAAGAGGATAGTGAAAAATTGGCTTAAAACTCAACATTCAGAAAACTGAGATCATGGCATCCAGTCCCATCACTTCAAGGCAAATAGATGGGGAAACAATGGCAACAGTGAGAGATTTTGGCCTCCAAAATCACTGAAAATGGTGACTACAGGCATGAAATAGAAAGATGCTTGCTCCTTGGAAGAAAAGCTATGACCAACCTAGACAGCATATTAAAAAGCAAAGACATTACTTTGCCAACAAAGTCCATCTAGTCAAAGCTAGTTTGTTTTTTTTTTTTTTTTCAGTAGTCATGTATGGATGTGAGAATTGGACTATAAAGAAAGCTGAACGTCAAGGAATTGATGCTTTTGAATTGTGGTGTTGGAGAAGACTCCTGAGAGTCCCTTGGACTGCAAGGTGATTCAACCAGTCCATTCTGAAGGAGATCAGTCCTGAATATTCATTGGAAGGACTGATGTTGAAGCTGAAACTCCAATACTTTGGCCACCTGAAGCCAAGAACTGACTCATTTGAAAAACACCCTGATGCTGGAAAAGATTGAAGGCAGGAGGAGAAGGGGACAAGAGAGGATAAGATGGTTGGATGGCATCATAGACTTGATGGACATGAGTTTGAATAAGCTCCAGGAGTTGGTGATGGACAGGGAAGCCTGGCATGCTGCTGTCCATGGGGTTGCAGAGAGTCAGACATGACTCAGTGGCTGAACAAAGCTGAAATAAAATATCACTTTGTGCATAGCTCAGGAACTAAGTATAAAGTAGCTCCTTAGAAGACTAATTTAGTTATATGGGCTGGACTCCAAGATTCTCCTCAGATTATTCCAAGGGGCCCTTCAGTGATAACTGGTGCTTCTGTTTTCCTTCCTGTAGTCCCAAGGTGTCTTATAATAACTACTTAGGGCAGTGAGGCCCATCTCTTAAAGCTTTCTCCAGCTTTCCCCAAGAACTTCCCTTAAATTTCCACTCTCCTCTCAGGGGTAGCCATCAGCCCTCCCATACCACAGATCACAACTGCCTTATTTTTCCACAGGGTTTACTTCACCTCTTTGAACTCCTTTGTGCCTGTGGAATTTCACCATTAAACTGAGGAGACAAAGAGAGAGAGAGTGCTTTGTAGCCAATACATTTCAAATTCCTTTTCAACATGTATCTTCTTGATCGTCCCTCATATTTCAGTTGCTTGTCTCATATAAGCACACTCTACTAAGTGTGCCTCCCTTATTAGCAACAAATTCTATACCTTAGTTGCTTTTCAGTGTTTATTGTCAGACATAATGTCCCAATACCCTCTTAAATTTCACAATTATTTTCCAGTTCTAAAATGCTCGGACAACTTGGGCCTTCTTGACATCATAAAAAATATTTCCTACTTACTTAAAGCCTTCAGTTTTCCTGTAGTCAGTGGAAAGTACAAGAATAATAAATCTCAAATGCCTGTTTTATCAAATTAATTCACTAATAATAATTTTAAGTGTACCTTACTGTCTGCCTGTTACAAAACCCACACCAAAAAATACAGAAGAATAAAATTCTGAAGTGAAAAAATAATTTTATTAAAATAAATGATACTCATTAATGACATAGCCATAAATGAAAAATGTATGTGATATGAAAAATTCTTAGAAAATACAATTTACAAAGTCAAGAAAAAATAGTTGAACTTGAAAAACCTTGTATATTTTAAATAAATAATTCAGTAGCTAAAAAAAGAAAAAAAAAAGCACTCAAATCAACATGACTTTTTTCAATGATTTCTCAATTTGAGAGAACAAATAATCCCAATCTTATGTAAACAATTTCAGATAAGAGGGTAAAAAATGATCAGGCTCCTCATCTTTCATTGCCTTGATCCCAAACTCTGAAAAGAACAATATTAAAGGTTTATCCTCACTCAGAACATAAAGAGCAACCTTCTTCCCTTCTTCAAGAAATGAGGCAAAATGAATTGCATAACAAAAACATAATGAATATGATGCATCATGACCTATCTACTGAACATAAATTCTATTTCTTATATTTTATGACAATCACAAAATAAAGAACAAAAATCACATGAGCATCTTAATAGATGCAGAAAACATCCTTGATAATATGCAACAGGTGTTAAAGATTTAAACAAATGCAAACTCTTAGAAAAATAGTAAGAAAGATATTTGTTAATACCATATTAAAGGGGAGGCAGGACTAGATAGCAAATATCATAATTAATGTGAAACACAGAAAACTTTTTCTTTGAGAGCAGAAATAAGCAAATAATGGTTGCTATCACCATTCGTATCTAGCATTAGTACTAAAAATAATTCTAGTCAGCATGTAAACCAACATAACCATGTGAAGAGAATAAGGAATAATAAAAATCTCATTATTCAAGGAGAGCATCATTTTGTATATATATATATAAATTGAAAGAGTTTACAAATGAATTAGTAAAATCTTTCTGTCAGATACTCAATTAATATTTTGCAGAACCAGTTGACATTTTGTTAGCCTATAATAAATAGAAAAAAAAGCTTAAAAATACAAATACTATTTATATTGGTATCAAATATATGTCTTAGTTGGACATACGGTATATAGCCAAGGTGGCATTGCAGATGAGTGGGAAAAGATGGAATTCTCAATACATGTTACTGAAACAACTAGCCATCCATCTGATGATACAGTTTAAAAGAATGTTTAAGAAGGAAGGGAAGGAGGAAGAAAGGAAGGAAAACAGCAAAGGGAAAGGGAAGGAAAAGAAAAGAAAGAGAAAAAAAATAATCTCAATTCAATTGGTTCCAAATGTTACATAAAAAAATTCAAAAAGCAGTATCAAGTAGATTAAATCTGAATTGTGAAAGGCAAATCATAAAGTTTTTTGTTATTCTCCCAGTTATTTTCTTCATACCTCACCATGTTGTTGTATTTTTGCCAACTTCCAACTGCCAGTTGGAAAGACCTTTTTCACAATTGTGTAAGGGAGTCTTTCTTGCACTTGTTACCAGCTGAAAGTGCTTGAAAGTTGACAACCCCCAGAATTAGACTATAACCAAGGATTCTCAGGGGTTGGTACATAAACACTCAGGCT
Organism: Bos indicus x Bos taurus; assembly: GCF_003369695.1. Lineage (NCBI taxonomy): Eukaryota > Metazoa > Chordata > Mammalia > Artiodactyla > Bovidae > Bos > Bos indicus x Bos taurus. Next base: position 102,073,245 of record NC_040079.1, on the reverse strand, counting down.
TTCTCTCTCCTTGGGTACAATAATTCAAGGGTGTGTATTTTGCACCGTATCCTGTTAGGATTAAGCTACTGTTTCACCATGAAGCTGGCTTAATAACATGCACGTTATTGACAGATTTCTCTCTCTGTCTCCTTTCTCTAGTTTCCTACTGACTTACCTTGTTTTGTTGTTTAGTCGCTAAGTCCTATTTGACTCTTTTGTGACTCCATAGTCTGTAGCCTGAAGGGTCCTCTGTCCTTGGGATTTCCCAGGCAAGAATACTGGAATGGGTTGCCATTTCCTTCTGCAGAGAATCTTCCCCATCCAGGGATCGAACCCCAGTCCCCTGTATTGCAGGCTAATTCTTCACTGCTGAGTCACCAGGGAAGCTCAGTGTACTCTGTACCTCCCAAATAAACTGCTTGTACTCAAATTCTCCCCATATGGTCTCCTGGGGAAACCAGAATACCAGAAAAGTCCATAAGAAGCAGATATCAGGATGAGATTCTGGAACGGGATAATTCCCCAGCAGGTGGCAACCAAGATCTGATTTCTTTAGATAAGTGACATGGTGGATTACTCCTTGAATGCAGTGGCATCATAAAGACTATGACTTTACCACATGTGGTAAATTGGAAAGACAAGTGGAGGGTACCAATTGGCTTATGCAGTCTCTCTAGACTTTGAGAGACATGATGACAATGATAATTACAAGAACTATGAAGTTGCATAGTAAAGTGCCCTCATTGTGTTCAGGAAAGAAAATGGCACACTTAAATCAGCTGACCACCAACTCAGAGCATGATGTGAAAATCAGTATTCCTCTGTAACAATGTATTAAGGGACTCTGTTCTTCTGCAGTTGGATGTAAGGAGCTAACTGTGAAAATAATTGAACTGGAGACTTTTTTCACTGCTTCAGCAAGTTTTCTGTGGCAGATTCAGGGTCCTGACAAGGAGGTATATTGACACCTGGCTGTAGGACAGCTGAGTGAGTAGGATAAGAAATCTGGAGCATCCAGTGTTCCCTGGAGCCTTTGAATATTCCTATTTCACTTTGTTATCTCCATGAAAGAAGCTAATAGCTTCCTTAGCTTAAAGAATCTTTCAGAGGTTATTTCATGTGAATTCCATTCAAAATAATACTTGAAAGTCTTTAGGATTTGTTTCCACTTTTTCCCTTTATTGACTTTTAAACTGATAAGATTTCAACCTGACCAAACCAGACAAGTATGATTTGTGTTTTATAAGGAAAAGAAGTGATGTTCAGAAGAGCTGTTAGATCCGAAAAAATTGTATCAATACTTTAGTGAGTTTGCCTAGCAATAGATTTCGAGAGTGGTAGTTGGAAAGGAGGTGTTGCGAAATATAAGACTGGTAAAAGTTTAGTGATTTGAAAACATTCTCTGGTTTCTTGTGGTTTAATATCCTTGTGAGGAAAACTGCAGTCATTCTTACCATGATTCTGTGATATCTCACTGAAGCTAGAAAATACAATGGCTCATAGCAAATGAGATGTTTTTGCTCTCAATAAGACTCAGTGAGCTTAAAGATACAGGTGTACTAAAACAGATTCTTTTTTTGCACTTCTTTGGTGACTTAGTGGTAGAAATTCCACCTGCCAATGCAGGAGACATGGGTTTGGTCTCTGGGCCAGGGAGATGCCCTGGAGGAGAAAATGGCAGCTCACTGCAATATTCTTGCCTGGGAAATCCCAAGGACAGAGGAGCCTGGCAGGAGTCCATGGGGTTGCAAAAGAGTCAAACATGACTTAGCATCTAAACAAGAACAAAGTAGGTTTTTAAATTAAGACCAGAGAATCTACTGACTGACCACATTCCCAAGACAATAGATCAGCATTATACATTAATAATCTTACCCCTGGATTAAGTTAATTTTCTTAGTCTCTCACACAATACAGTCACAGGGAGCTTGATTGGACATTCTCAAGAACATCAAGTGAGGACTTTAAATTAAAATCATCATGTTACTTATACCCTGGTAAGAGGGAAGTCCACTTTTTCTGATTGTTCTAGTAAGATTTATGAGTGTCATATAGTGGAAAACAAGTCTGAAAAAAGATTAGTGGCTTCCCATAATGGGGATAATTGAGATGTCCAGTGATCTAGGGTGTTCCAGAACAAACCCTCCAAGTAAAATAACAAGTTAGTAGCACCTTGCATCTCCTACTGTTAGTAAGGAGTGGTGGTGATTGTTTTGTTGCTAAGTTGTGTCTCACTCTTGCAATCCCATGGACTATAGCCCACCAGGCTTCTCTGTCCATAAATTTCTCTAGGCAAGAATACTGGAGTGGGTTCCTATTTTCTTATCCAGGGTATCTTCTTGACCCAGGGACCGAACCCAGGTCTACTGTATGGCAGTTGGATTCTTTACCAATTGAGCCACCAGGGAAACCCACAAGTAAGGAGGGAAAATGGGTCTCTTGGATTTTAGATAAAATATGTAACACATTTGGAGATATCATTTCAACTAAGTTTCTAATTTTGAGTGGGTCCCAAAGCAAAAGAGAGCTTTGTGGCAGGTTCAGGCCATTGTGCAGTTGGCTGAATCCATTGAAACTGGCCAATCTCACTTGCTAAAGGTATTCATTGTTGATAAAAATAAAATGTAGAAACTCTGAAAAGCCATCCTACCAGAATCTTAGTGAATATCCTTGGAGTTCTGGAACATGACCATGTTATTTAAAAAAAAAAAAAAAAAAACACTTACTGGAGTATAGTTGCTGTATAACGTTGTATTAGTTTCTCCTGTACAGCAAGATGAATCGGCCATATGCACACATATATGCCCTCCCTTTTGGATTACCTTCCCATTCAAATCACCACAATGCATTGAGTTCCTTGTGCTATACAGTATGTTCTCATTAGTTATCTATTTCATACATAGTATCAATGGCATATACATGCCAGCCCAATCTCCTAATTCCCCCTACCCTGCACTTCCCCTGTGACTTCCATATATTTGTTCTCTACATCTGTGTCTCTATTTCTGCTTTGAAAATAAGGCCATACCATCTTTTGAAGAAAATTATCCACTGAGCATAAAGTGGGCATTCAGTTCAGTTCAGTTCATGAAGACCAAGTAAAATACAATATCAGTTAAGTTCAGTTCAGTCGCTCAGTCATGTCCAACTCTTTGCAACCCCATGAATTGCAGCATGACAGGGCTCCCTGTCCATCATCAACTCCCGGAGTTCACTGAGACTCACGTCCATCGAGTCGGTGATGCCATCCAGCCATCTCATCCTCTGTCATCCCCTTCTCCTCCTGCCCCCAATCCCTCCCAGCATCAGAGTCTTTTCCAATAAGTCAACACTTCGCATGAGGTGGCCAAAGTACTGGAGTTTCAGCTTTAGCATCAGTCCTTCCAAAGTACACCCAGGACTGATCTCTTTTAGGATGGACTTGTTGGATCTCCTTGCAGTTCAAGGGACTCTCAAGAGTCTCTCCGAAACCACAATTCAAAAGCATCAATTTTTCGGTGCTCAGCTTTCTTCACAGTCCAACTTCACATCCATACATGACCACTGGAAAAACCATACCTTGACTAGATGGACCTTTGTTGGCAAAGCAATGTCTCTGCTTTTGAATATGCTATCTAGGTTGGTCATAACTTTCCTTCCACGGAGTAAGCATCTTTTAATTTCATGGCTGTAATCACCATCTGCAGTGATTTTGGAGCCCCCATAAATAAAGTCTGACACTGTTTCCCCATTTATTTCCCATGAAGTGATGGGACCGGATGCCATGATCTTTGTTTTCTGAATGTTGAGCTTTAAGCCAACTTTTTCACTCTCCATTTTCACTTTCATCAAGAGGCTTTTTATTTCCTCTTCACTTTCTGCCATAAGGGTGGTGTCATCTGCATATCTGAGGTTACTGAGATTTCTCCCGGCAATCATGATTCCAGCTTGTGCTTCTTCCAGTCCAGTATTTCTCATGATGTACTCTACATATAAGTTAAATAAGCAGGGTGACAATAGACAGCCTTGACGTACTCCTTTTCCTACTTGGAACCAGTCTGTCATTCCATGTCCAGTTCTAACTGTTGCTTCCTGACTTGCATATAGGTTTCTCAAGAGGCAGGTCAGGTGGTCTGGTATTCCCATCTCTTTCAGAATTTTCCACAGTTTATTTTGATCGATACAGTCAAAGGCTTTGGCATAGTCAATAAAGAAGAAATAGATGTTTTTCTGGAAATCTCTTGCTTTTTCCATGATCCAGTGGATGTTGGCAATCTGATATCTGGTTCCTCTTCCTTTCCTAAAGCCAGCTTGGATATCTGGAAGTTCACGGTTCATGTATTGCTGAAGCCTGTCTTGGAGAATTTTGAGCATTACTTTACTAGCATGTGAGATGAGTGCAATTGTGCAGTAGTTTGAGCATTCTTTGGCATTGCCTTTCTTTGGGAAGGCATGGAATGGAAACTGACCTTTTCCAGTCCTGTGGCCACTGCTGAGTTTTCATATTTGCTGGCATATTGAGTGCAGCACTTTCACAGCATCATCTTTCAGGATTTAAAATAGCTCAACTGGAATTCCATCACCTCCACTAGCTTTGTTCATAGTGATGCTTTCTAAGGCCCACTTGACCTCACATTCCAGGATGTTTGGCTCTAGGTGAGTGATCATACCATCATGATTATCTTGGTAATGAAGATCTTTTTTGTACAGTTCTTCTGTGTATTCTTGCCACCTCCTCTTAATATCTTCTGCTTCTGTTAGGTCCATACAATTTCTGTCCTTTATCAAGCCCATCTTTGCATGAAATGTTCCCTTGGTATCTCTAATTCTCTTGAAGAGATCTCTAATCTTTCCCATTCTGTTGTTTTCCTCTATTTCTTTGCATTGAACGTTGAGGAACGCTTTCTTATCTCTTCTTTCTATTCTTTGAAACTCTGCATTCAGATGCTTATATCTTTTTTTTTCTCCTTTGCTTTTTGCTTCTCTTCCTTTCACAGCTATTTGTAAGGCCTCCCCAGACAGCCATTTTGCTTTTTTGCATTTCTTTTCCATGGGGATGGTCTTTATCACTGTCTCCTGTACAATGTCATGAACATCCATCCATAGTTCATCAGGCACTCTATCTATCAGATCTAGTCCCTTTAATCTATTTCTCACTTGCACTGTATAATCATAAGGGATTTGATTTAGGTCATACCTGAATGGTCTAGTGGTTTTTCCCTACTTTCTTCAATTTAAGTCTGAGTTTGTCAATAAGGAGTTCATGATCTGAGCCACAGTCAGCTCCTGGTCTTATTTTTGCTGACTGTATAGAGCTTCTCCATCTTTGGCTGCAAAGAATATAATCAATCTGATTTCAGTGTTGACCATCTGGTGATGCACATGTGTAGAGTCTTCTCTTGTGTTGTTGGAAGAGGGTGTTTGCTATGACCAGGGCATTCTCTTGGCAGAACTCTATTAGCCTTTGCCCTGCTTCATTCTGTATTCCAAGGCCAAATATGGCTGTTACTCCAGGTGTTTCTTGACTTCCTACTTTTGCATTCCAGTCCCCTATAATGAAAAGGGCAACTTTTGGGGGTGTTAGTTCTAAAAGGTCTTGTACATCTTCATAGAACCATTCAGCTTGAGCTTCTTCAGTGTTACTGGTTGGGGCATAGACTTGGATTACTGTGATATTGAATGCTTTGCCTTGGAAACGAACAGAGATCATTCTGTCGTTTTTGAGGTTGCATCCAAGTACTGCATTTCCGACTCTTTTGTTGACTATGATGGCTACTCCATTTTTTCCTAGGGATTACTGCCCGCAGTAATAGATACAGTGGTTAAATTCACCCATTCCAGTCCATTTGAGTTCACTGATACCTAGAATGCTGACATTCACTCTTGCCTTTGCCTGTTTGACCACTTCCAATTTGCCTTGATTCATGGACCTGACATTCCAGGTTCCTATGCAATACTGCTCTTTACAGCATCAGACCTTGCTTCTATCACCAGTCACATCCTCAACTGGGTATTGTTTTTGCTTTGTCTCCATCCCTTCATTCTTTCTGGAGTTATTTCTCTACTGATCTCCAGTAGCATATTGGGCACCTACTGACCTAGGGAGTTCCTCTTTCAGTAACCTATCATTTTGCCTTTTCATACTGTTCATGGGGTTCTCAAGGCAAGAATACTGAAGTGGTTTGCCATTCCCTTCTCCAGTGGACCACATTCTGTCAGACCTCCCCACCATGACCCACCCATCTTGGATGGCCCCACACTGCATGGTTTAGTTTCATTTAGTTAGACAAGGCTGTGGTCCGTGTGATCAGATTGGCTAGTTTTCTGTGATTATGGTTTCAGTGTGTCTGCCCTCTGATGCCCTCTTGCAACACCTACCGTCTTACTTGGGTTTATCTTACCTTGAATGTGGGGTATCTCTTCAAGGCTGCTCCAGCAAAGCACAGCCTCTGCTCTGTACCTTGGACCAGGGGTATCTCCTCACAGCCACCGCTCCTGACTTTAAACGTGGAGTAGCTCCTCTTGACCCTCCTGCGCCCGCACAGCCACAGCTCCTTTGACGTGGGGTTGCTCCTCTCGGCCGCTGCCCCTGACCTCGGGGGTGGGGTAGCTCCTCCCAGCTGCTGCCCCTGGCCTCCCACATGGGGTAGCTCCTCTTTGCTGCTCCTGCACCATCGCAGCCTGGCACTCCCAGCCACCGCCCCTGACCTCGGACGTGGGGTAACTCCTCTCAGCCATGCTTCTGCGAGGTCCATCGCAGCCAGAGCTCTACATACAATATATTTAGTAATTTTGAGACTGGATATGCTCATCAAATAGCTGGTTATCATCAGACCAACTGAGTCATAAGATCAGCTGAAAGCAGAAATCCAGTGTGTATTGGAATGGCAACTTTGAGGTTGAGTCTGAGCAGTCCAGGAATTGCAATTGTTTCACAAACACATGGCCCAAATCCCCATGTTACTTGCCTCTAATGCACTGTTACCCTTCATTGAGAATCTCCATAGCTAGCTGGTGAAAAAGGAATCATACTTGGCCTGGTTCATGGATGGATAGTTTCATGTGTTTGTGTGATGCAAAAATAGACTGTAGATGTCTCTCCCCACTCAGGGTGACAATGAAAGAGTGGTGAGGGAAAATCCTTTCTGTGCAAAACTTCAAGCACTACATCTGGTAGTTGATTTCAGTTGGTGGGAAATATGGCCTGAGATGAGATCATGTGTGCATGTATGCTAAGTTGCTTCAGTCCTACTTGACTCTGTGGCCTATGGACTGTAGCCTGCCAGTTTCCCCTGTCCATGGGATTCTCCAGGCAAGAGTGTTTGCCATACCCTCCTGGCAGAGATGAGGATATACATTGATTTTGGGGGCTGCATGTAAATGGACCTATGGGAGTGAAAAAAGAAGTGAGAATCTTTTCCACCAGAGATTATCACTACATATGAGGCATTTACATTTGGTTGGTTTCCCATCCATTTGTTGGGCGTTAATCTCTTCCCTTGGATGGATTGTGTATGGGGGCGCAGTGGTAGAGGTTATGTGTGGGTCCTATGGCCCAAACCTAAGTCTGATCCAGTCATTCCACTGATATACCTATAGCAAAGAAAAACATTTAGATCTCAATATTACACCATTTTTGATGAAACAACCTACTGGAGAAGAGCACAGTAGTGATGTAGGATCATTTTCATATTGAGAGAATGGGCATTCTGTTTGTTACTGGGATCTATATATATATATATATATAAACTGGGATTTACTTATATATGTAAATATAAATATATATATACATATATTATATATACATACATACATATATATATATATAAGCTAGCTAAGCTATATATATATATATATAGCTTAGGTATATAGCTGCATCATCTCACCTTAAAACAGAATATTCTATACATTTTAGCTCTCTTTTTTAAAACAAATTAGCAGAGTTACTTTTAAGTCATTGCTGAAAACATTTTCCTTCCAACTACACTAAATTTTAATAATAATAAATAGGACACTCTTTCTGGTATGATAAGTGAAACAGAAAATGCATACATGTTTCTGTAGCCCCAGTGTAAGCATGAGGCAAACACATAAACAGATTAAATTGTCCTGGTTTTATTACAGATCTTGTCTAAGAAGACCACCTGAAGGGATAATGTTGCTCTAGTAAAACAAAACAAAAGAAAAAATAGATGTAAGCCCCAGGTATCTAGAAGCTGTGGTGAAGTCACAAATAAATTAAGGAGATGCATTGCCTGCTTCAAGTAAAGTGTAGTCCAATGATTTGCCTAGTATAGCTGACACTTGGAACAGATCATATTTTAAAATCCCAATCTCCTTTGTAAAGTTTTAAAAATAAAATAAAATTTAAAACCTGAAAAAAAAATCCCAATATCCATAAGAAAAAAATTGTTTTCAATAAAAATCACAAAATTATAGAAATTATATAATGTTCAGAAAAGAAATATAGCCAGAGAAAATTTATCTTTTATTGAATTGTGTGTGTATTCATGTCTATAAAAATATTAAAACATAATAATATATAGAGTAAAAGTTACATGAAGGAAAGGGAAAATGTAATGACAGTACATTTTAATAACTGTTTAGATCAATACATCTAATTACATCAATGTATTTTTAAAATATTGAATTAGTCATAATAATAAATATAAACATGGTAGTTTTTTAATCTTTAACTTCTGTGAATGTGTCAATGATTTCAAGAAAATGTATCTTCCTATGTTAAATAGAATATATATATCCAGGTCTGTCAATTTACCTTCACTCACACTTAATTTAAGGGCTTCCCTGGTGGCCTAGATGGTAAAGAGTTTGCCTGCGATGTGGAAGACCTGGATTTGATCCTAGGTTAGGAAGATCCCCTGGAGGAAGAAATGGCAACCCACTCAAGTGTTCTTGCCTGAAGAATTCCATGGACAGAGGAGCCTGGCGGGCTAGAGTCCATGGGGTCACAAAAGAAGCAGACACGACTAAGTGACTAACATGTACCTAATTTAAGACCCCTCTTATTAATCTTATTCTCAAATGGTTTGTCTTTCACATGAGGAAATGATATGCCAATAATTAGGGAAAGTCTAAAAAAATAATAATGAGCTTGACAGATCCTAAATTTCAGAGTTAGCAAGAACATCACACACACACACAAAAAGCAGCAATTGCAATAATGTTCCAATCTAACAGCTTTCAAATGTCTCTGCAGACAAAAGGTTGATAAAAATAAAAATTCCAAGTCGGCACATAGAATGCCAAAATTATAAAAGCTCATGTTTGCAATCACTGCAGTATCGTTTTAATTTTGAATGTACTGTCAAAACGTAGTACCACAGGAATTGAAGACAAAAACTTGCATCCAAAGAGAACTAGAATAATTTCTAAATTGTATAAACTTTTTCTCCATGCATGGTGCTGGGCCTGTGGGTTAGGGATGACTGTATAAATGGGACTACTCCAAATGAAACTTCCATGTTAAGTATAATTTCAGGAACAATTTTCTGTTTATTAAAACAAAATTAACAAAAATATGCTAATCTGAAGATTTCCTACCTATTACCACAATTTAGCAATAACGGCAGCAACTGTTTGGAACTCAGATGGAGAAAAAAAGATATACTCTACCAAACACATTGTTTAGAATGGCTGATGCAGGAGGATGATAATGAAAAGCAGATTGTCTTTCAGTTCAGTTCAGTCACTCAGTCGTGTCCAACTCTTTGCGACCCCATGAATCGCAGCAGGCCAGGCCTCTCTGTCCATCACCAACTCCCGGAGTTTACCCAAACTCCTGTCCATTGAGTCAGTGATGCCATCCAGCCATCTCATCCTCTGTCGTCCCCTTCTCCTCCTGACCCCAATCCCTCCCAGCATCAGAGTCTTTTCCAATGAGTCAACCCTTCGCATGACGTGGCCAAAGTATTGGAGTTTCAGCTTCAGAATGAGTCCTTCCAATGAATACCAAGGACTGATCTCCTTTAGGATGGACTGGTTGGATCTCCTTGAAGTCCAAGGGACTCTCAAGAGTCTTCTCCAACACCACAGTTCAAAAGCATCAATTCTTTGGCACTCAGCTTTCTTCACAGTCCAACTCTCACATCCATACATGACCACTGGAAAAAACATAGCCTTGACTAGATGGACTTTTTTTGGTAAAGTAATGTCTCTGCTTTTGAATATGCTATCTAGGTTGGTCATAACTTTCCTTCCAAGAAGTAAGCACGTTTTAATTTCATGGCTGTAATCACCATCTGCAGTGATTTTGGAGCCCAAAAAAGTCTGACACTGTTTCCACTGTTTCCTCTTCAATTTCCCATGAAGTGATGGGACCGGATGCCATGATCTTAGTTTTCTGAATATTGAGCTTTAAGCCAACTTTTTCACTCTCCTCTTTCACTTTCATCAAGAGGCTTTTTAGTTCCTCTTCATTTTCTGCCATAAGGGTGGTGTCATCTGCATATCTGAGGTTATTGATATTTCTCCTGGCAATCTTGACTCCAGGTTGTGCTTCTTCCAGCACAGCATTTCTCATGATGTACTCTGCATATAAGTTAAATAAGCAGGGTGAAAATATACAGTCTTGACGTACTCCTTTTCCTACTTGGAACCAGTCTGCTGTTCCATGTCCAGTTCTAACTGTTGCTTCCTGACCTGCATATAGATTTCTCAAGAGGCAGGTCAGGTGGTCTGATATTCCCACATCTTTCAGAATTTTCCACAGTTTACTGTGATCCACAAAGTCAAAGGCTTTGCATAGTCAATCTTGTCTTTAGTTGGCTTTAATATCACTTGACTTCCTGTATAGGGGGTCATGTGTCACTTGACTGTTTCTATATATCATTCACTCTTAGTATAAGCTGTTATTGTGGTACAATGGGGGATGGGGAGGGAATGGTGAATCTCCAAGAGTTCCTTTGAAGCATTCAATTAAAGAATTCATCTTTTTAAAATACCAGTCAAATCTAAGGATGCAGCTGCCAACTCTGGACAAGAATGTGTGTGTGTTCAGTTGCTCAGTTGTGTCCAACTCTTTATGAACAGTCTAGCCCACCAGACTCCTCTGTCCATGGGATTTCCCAAGCAAGGATACCAGAGCAGGTTGCCATTTTCTTCTCCAGGGGATTTTCCTGACCAAGGGATTGAACCCACGTCTCTTAAGTCTCCTGTATTGACAGGTGGGCTCTTTATCACTGCACAAAATGGGAAGCCCATGGACAAGAATAGTTACATAGAAACATTCTTGCCTCTTGCTCCCTCTTTCTCCTCTGCCACCTTCAATCCTGGATATACAGCTTAATGGGTGGCAGAGAAGAGAGTGTAAGTAAAAGAGCAAAGTGGATAACTAGAAGGCAAGATGTTAAACCCTTCTCCACAGCAGAAGGCTAGCCTGAAGCAGAGCACAGCATGGGGTGAGTGGGGAGTGATGTGTGGGGGCGGCTGGATAAGGAAGTACTACAGGTTAAATTGTGTCACCCCATATTAATATTGTGACATCTTACCAAGCAGGGTTTTCTTTTTTAATTAATTAACTTATTTTAATTGGAGGCTAATAAATTTACAATATTGTAGTGGTTTTGGCCATACATTGACATGAATCAGCCATGGGTGTACATGTGTCCCCCATCCTGGACCCCCCCTCCCACCTCCCTCCCCACCCCATCCCTCAGGGTCATCCCAGTGCACTGGTCCTGAGGGCCCTGTCTCATGCATCAAACCTGGACTGGCGATGTATTTCACACATGGTAATATCCATGTTTCAATGCTGTTCTCTCAAATCATCCCATCCTCGCCTTCTCCCACAGAGTCCAAAAGTCTGTTGTTTATCTCTGTTTCTGTTTTGCTGTCTCACATATAGGGTCATCGTTACCATCTTTCTAAATTCCATATATATGCATTAATATACTGTATTGGTGTTTTTATTTCTGACTTACTTCACTCAGCAGTTTTTTAAACTTTGATTTAAAAAAAAAAGTTCACAGCCTTTGACCTAGTGATCATTCTCTAAAACATGTATCCTATAGAGACAGCAAAAACTAAAGATACTGATATTCTGTACTAGTTAAAGCTTAAATTCTTAAGGGCAACAATATACAAACTAGTAAATATGACATGTCATTAGGATAATGTATTTTTCGTCCATTAAAATATTTATAAATTTACCAGTGTTCACAAATCAATCACTAGCTAGAGGTGGGAGATAGGTGGGGAGGTGGGGTTATATGTGATTAGTAATTTATATATATATTTTTTTTCCCCTTACTTTTTAAGTCAACTCATAATTTCAATAACTCAAAGATTTTGTAAAAAGAAAAACAACTAAGCAAACTTTAAGAGGTTAAAATTATGTGACAGTTAAAGAGGGGTAAAATGGGGCAAGAAAGAGAACATTTATTCAGTTAGAATAAAGCCTTTTATTGAATGCTTTATTTTTAAATTTTCATATTTTTTAATATTTTCAAAGCCTTTTATTTGAACTAGATTCTCTCAGATACTTAAAAATTATTTTGGCAATTTAGACTCACTTAAGGGAGTCTTGTTGTGGTGAAAGAGATTGCATAGCTCAATGAAGCTATGAGACATCCCACATAGGGCCGCCCAAGATGGATGGCTTATAGTGAAGAATTATGGCAAAACATGGTCCACTGGAGGAGGAAATGGCAAACCACTCCAGTATTCTTGCTGCAAGAACCCCATGAACAGTCTGAAAAGGCAAAAAGATATGACGTGGAAGATGAGACATCAAAGTCAGAAGGTATCCAATATGCTACTGGGGAAGAGTAAAGGGCAATACTAATAGCTCCACAAAGAATGAAGCAGCTGGGCCAAAGCAGAAATGACACGTAGTTGTGATGGGTCTGGTGCTGTAAAGAACAATATTACGTAGGAACATGGAATGTTAGATCCATGAATCAAGGTAAATTGGGCATGGTCAAGCAGAAGATGGCAAGAGTGAACATGGAAGTTTAGGAATCGGTGAACTAAATGGATGAGAACAGGGAAATTTAATTCAGGTGACCTTTATATCTACTACTGTGGGCAAGAATCCCTAAGAAGAAATGGAATAGCCCTCACAGTCAACGAAAGAGCCTGAAATACAATAATTGCATACAATCTCAAAAATGACAGAATGATCTCAGTCCACTTCCAAGGCAAACCATTCAACATTGTATTAATCCAAGTCTATAACTCAACTATTGACACTGAGAAGCTGAAGTTGACTGGTTCAATGAATACCTAAACACCTTCTAGAACTAAAACCAAAAAAGATATCCTTTTCATTATAGGGGATTGGAATGCAAAAGTAGGTAGTCAAGAGATACCCAGAGTAACAGGGAAGTTTGCCTTTGGAGTACAAAATGAAGCAGTTCAAAGACTAACAGAGTTTTCTCAAGACCACATACCAGTCATAGCAAACACCTTTTCCCAATAACCCAAGAGATGATCTACACTTGGACATCATCATATGGTCAATACTGAAATCAGATTGATTACATTCTTTGCAGCTGAACATGGACAAATTCTATAGAATCAGCAGAAATAAGACATGGAGTTGACTATGGCTCAGATCATGAGCTCCTTATTGCAAAATTTAGTTTCAATTGAAGAAAGTAGGTAAAACCACTGGGTCATTTAGATATGACCTAAATCAAATCCTTTATGAGTACACAGTGGAGGTGATGAATAAATTCAAGGGATTGATCTGGTAGACAGAGTACTTGAAGTTCTTAACATTGTATGGAAGCTGGAGCATTGTATGGAAGAAAGAACAGGATATGGAAGATGGAAGTTCAGAACATTGTACAGGAGGCAATGACCAAAACCATCCCAAAGAAGAACAAATGAAAGAAGGTAAAGTGTCTGAGCAACTCTTACAATAGCTGGGAAAAAAGAGAAGCAAAAGTGAAAGGAAAAGATACATCCAATTGAATGCAGAGTTCCAGAGCACAGTAAGGAGAGACAAGAAGACCTTCTCAAGTGAATAATGCAAAGAAATAGAATGGGAAATACTGGAGATCTGTTTAAGAAAATTAGAGTTGCCAAGGGAACATTTCACTCAAGGATGGGCACAATAAGGACAGAAACAATATGGACCTAACAGAAACAGAAGAGATTAAGAGGAGTAGCAAAAATACTCAGAAGAATTAAACAAAAAAGGTCATAATGACTCTGATAACCATGATGGTATAATCACTCACCTAGAACCAGACATCCTGGAGTATGAAGTCAAGTGGAAAGTGGACCTTAGGAAGCATTTCTATGAACAAACCTAGTGGTGGTGATGGAATTCCAGCCAAGCTATTTCAAATCCTAAAAGATGATTCTGTAAAAGTGCTGCACTCAATACCTCAACAAATTTGTAAAACTCAGCAATGGCCATGGGACTATAAAACAGTTTTCATTCTAATTCTAAAGAAGGGAAATGGCAAAGAATGTTCAAACTACAGCACAATTGCACTCATTTCACATACTAGCAAGATTATACTGAAAATCCTTCAAGCTAGTCTTCATCAATATGTGAATTTAGAATTTCCAGATGTATAATCAAGGATTAGAAAATGCAGAGAAACCAGAGGTCAAATTACCAACATTCTCTGGACCATAGAGAAATCAAGAGAATTCCAGAAAAAAAAATCTACTTCTGCTTAATTGAATATGCTAAATCCTTTGACTGCATGGATCACAAAAAATTGTGGAAAATTCTTAGAGAGGTGTAAATACCAGACCATCCTACCTGTCTCCTGAGAACCCTGTATGTGCTCAAGAAGCAACCATTAGAACTGGACATGGAACAACGTACTGGTGTAAAATTGGGAAAGTAATACCACAAGGCTGTATACTGTCACTCTACTTATTTAACTTCTATGCAGAGTATATCATATGAAATGCTGGACTGGATGAATCATAAGCTGCAATCAAGATTGCCAGAAGAAATATCAAAACCTCAGATATACAGATGATACCACTTTAATGGCAGAAAATGAAGAGGAACTAGAGAGCCTCTTGAAGAGAGTGAAAAAGCTGGCTGGAAACTCAACATTCAAAAAACTGAGATCATAGCATCATACCATCACTTCATGGAAAATAGAAGGGGAAAAAATGGAAACCATCCCAAATTTTATTTTCTTGGGCTCTAAGATCACTGAAGACAGTGACTGCAGCCATGAAATTAAAACACATTTGCTCCTTGAAAGAAAAACTATGACAAACATAGACAGTGTATTAAAAAGCAGATATATCACTTTACCAACAAAGGTCCAAATAGTCAAATTTTGGTTTTCCAGTAGTCATGTATGGGTGTGACAGTTATACCATAAAGAAGGCTGAGCCCTGAAGAACTGATGCTTTCTAACTATGGTGCTGGAGAAGTGTCTTGAGAGTCCCTTGGAATGCAAGGAGATCAAACCAGTAAATCCTAAAGGAAATCAACACTGACTATCCATTGGAAAAACTGATGCTGAACCTGAAACTCCAATACTTTGGCCACCTGCTACAAAGAGCCAACTCATTGGAAAAGACCCTGATGATGCAAAAGATTGAAGACAAAAGGAGAAGGGGGCAGCGGAGTGTTTGATAATTATGTAGCATCCCTGACTTGAGCTTGGATTTGAGCAAACTCCTGGACATAGTGAAGGACAGAGGAGACTGGCATGCTGTTATCTATGGAGTCTCAAAGACTCAAGCACAACTTAGTGACTGAACAGCAAATATAGAATGGTTTCTGAGCTTCGACTTACTTAAAAACTATTTTATCAATTTTCAATTAATATGTGGGAATTGGATTGTAAAGTTAAAAGGAAGGTCAAAAAGGAAGAAGCATCCTTTTTTACATAAATAGTTTAATTTTAATGAATAAAAGCCAGGCTAATGAAAGATGGTCAGTTTGCTTCCCAGATCTTGATTTTTTAAAGCCTCCTGCTTAACCCTCAGTCCAGAGACAGAAATAAAAATCAAGCACCTGTTCTCCCATTGTGCTTCTCTTCTTCTTCCTCCTCAGAAAGAGACAGCACTAGCTTAAAAGAATCATGCAATTTATACAGACTGGAAATAGGTTATGCATAGAAACACACAACTCAGCTATTGAAATTTTTCTGGCACGCCATAAAAGGAGTGCCTTCAGATCCCCAATTTGTATTTATTTAACCACTTTCTTTTGAGTCATTCAATAATGTTTGACTCTTTGCCACTCCATGGACTGCAGCATGCCGGGCTCCTCTGTGATGGAATTTTCTTCTCCAGGGGATCTTCCTGACACTGGGTTTGAATCCACATCTCCTGCAAGTCTCATGCATTGCAGGTGGATTCTTTATGTCGAGACACCAGGGATCCCGTTTAGCCAGTACTGTAATTCAAAATATCAACCAAAGTTACCTGCTACACCCCGTTTCTTTCTGAGACTGTATGTGTGCTTTGAGATTGCCGTCATGTATCAGTTTTAAAATTTGAATCAAAGTTCACATTATTTGCTTAGTACAGCATGGTATGCTATGGGCAGGGTTATAAAACGGAGTCTGCATAGCACAGTCTCTCTGTTTTGGATTCAATACTGTTTTGACTCCTCTGCCTGGAGCAGCATCAGCTACATCAGACACCAACAGTGAAGGCTGCTGAATGAAGTGTAATGGTGCTGACGATGTGTAGGCTTGTGAGGATTTAACATCTAATAAATGTAAAGTCTATCAAGGTGATCAACCAGGAAACCTTTGCAAAAGTAGAGATTGCTTCTTTGATCTGAAGAGAGAAAACCCAAACTGAGAATATGAGAAATCCAGATTCCTCAGGTAAATTGCTTCTCAGATAAAAGAACCATAAGTAGACTTGAAAGAAAATCAAGGCATACATCCTAAAGAAAACGTTCTCTCCTTGAATATATGTGTACATTTCTAGGATGGTAAATTAGATGCCTACTAGAAAGAAAAGTTCCATTCTTTACCCTCAGAAATGTATTCAGAGGTGTCTTTGTGTAAACCATCTTACCATTAATATATTACATTATGAATTGTATAGGGCTAAAATGAGTCTCTCTCTTTTTTTTAAATTTTATTTTATTTTTAAACTTTACAATATTGTATTAGTTTTGCCAAATATTGAAATGAATCCACCACAGGTATACCTGTGTTCCCCACCCTGAACCCTCCTCCTTCCTCCCTCCCCATACCCTCCCTCTGGGTCGTCCCAGTGCACCAGCCCCAAGCATCCAGTATCGTGCATCGAACCTGGACTGATGACTCATTGCAGCACTGTTTATAATAGCCAGGACATGGAAGCAACCTAGATGCCCATCAGCAGATGAACGGATAAGAAAGCTGTGGTACATATACACAATGGAGTATTACTCAGCCATTAAAAAGAATACATTTGAATCCGTTCTAATGAGATGGATGAAACTGGAACCTATTATACAGAGTGAAGTAAGCCAGAAAGAAAAACACCAATACAGTATACTAACGCATATTTGTGGAATTTAGAAAGATGGTAACAATAACCCTGTGTATGAGACAGCAAAAGAGACACTGATGTATAGATCAGTCTTATGGACTCTGTGGGAGAGGGAGAGGGTGGGGAGATTTGGGAGAATGGCATTGAAACATGTATAATACTGTGTATGAAAATTAGTCTCTTTTGAAATTAGCCTTTCTTCTTTGATTATTGTCTAGTCTTGCCTATTTATCCTTCTTTTCTATGTCTTTTTTTCCTTTTTCTTTAATTGAAGCCATCTTTTCTTGCATTCACTATACCCATTTGCATCAAAAAGGTATCACAATACCATAAAAACCTACTAATTTAGTAATCATAAAAAACCTATAATTTAGCAATCATACTTCAATCTATTTCCCAAGTATCTAAAAATTAAAAAATATGCATAAAAACAGAATTAAAAAAAAAAAAACAGGACTGAGAGATTCAAAGGTCTCTGCACTGTCTCTTGGGCTTCTCACCTAATTATGATGAATTCTGGTTCTATTAACTGTGTCTCACACTTATTTCCTCTTGTCCAAATCTCCTCCCTGGAAACATTATGCTCAGACCATGAGTGAGGCCCTAACTCATACCTGCTGGGACCTCTTTGGAAACCGAGTTCTGTGTCCACATCTACTTCCTGAATACACTGCCCTCATCATTAACTACCACGTGTTCATTGTTGCTCTATACTTCCTTTACTTATGTTTTGCCTGTCTACTTTAAAAATATTTTCCCCAGAAGTCTATAGAATCATTTGGAGAGAGCTGGCTCTATGTTCTAGCATGTCCTTCCCACTCAGTCTTACTACAATAAATTTCACCTCTCTCAAAATATAACTCTTTTAATTTCCTTGAGTACTTTTCTTTCTTACAGGAAGATCATGGCCTGCTATCAATCACTATGTTTTCTGAAAGTTACATGGAAGAACTATTAAAACATCATTTCATTTTGCCCAGTTAATAAAGACCAATCTTGAAGAGATTACTAAAATCACTCATTGATTTAGGGCATGTCTTCAACTGTGTAGCTTCAATTTGCTGAGATTTCCTCTCACACAACAGAGTAAAATCAATCTAAGAGCATCATAAGTGTACCAATTTGGTAATTTTCTGTTCCTAAATCTGCAACGTGTGATTCAATGGCAAACAGCTGTTTATTTTAGTATAAAGGCATCTGACTGACATTTAGAACTTCATGAAAGAAAGGTTTGAATAAAATAAAGCTTCTAATGTTTTTTTAATAGTTAATCAAGAAAAAGGCATTCATCAGGGAAAGATATTCAAAATGTTACTGAGGTCTAAGGGTTTCTATTTCAGGCTTCATTCTTAGCTTTTCTTTGGAAAACCAGCAGGTAGATGTCCTTTATCTTAGACAACATGTGGTTGAGGATGTAGAAAATATAATCTCCAAATCTCCAAGAGAAGCGGTTCCTTCTTCCAGGGTGACCACAATTTGCTTGCATGGCATGCTTCTTTCTCATGAAAAGAGTAATATTACCCTTATTGCGAATGCTTAGCAAATTAAATTATTTCACTCTTCAGTGAATAAATACAGTGATTCCAAAGATCTTTAAGTAAATGTGTCTGAGATGAATTATTAATTGGATCTCATAAATACTGATTTGATGATGTATAATTGCTTAATTTAGAACATTGGCCTGATTGATAAAATTAATCTCTTTACATTTTTATTTTTATTTTTTTTTCTAATTTTATTTTATTTTTAAACTTTACATAATTGTATTAGTTTTGTCAAACATCAAAATGAATCCGCCACAGGTATACATGTGTTCCCCATCCTGAACCCTCCTCCCTCCTCCCTCCCCATACCATCCCTCTGGGTCGTCCCAGTGCTCTAGCCCCAAGCATCCAGCATCGTGCATCGAACCTGTACTGGCAACTCATCTCTTACATGACATTTTACATGTTTCAATGCCATTCTCCCAAATCTTCCCACCCTCTCCCTCTCCCACAGAGTCCATAAGACTGTTCTATACCACTTGATTGCCTTTTATTTGACAAGAAAGGTGTCATGAAACTTGTGCCTAATTCAATTTTCCATATGAAGTCTATACCACATGTGATAAATGCCTTTAAATAATATTATAGTAATGTAACTATTCAGATCAGTACAGTTCAGTCACTCAGTCATGTCTGAAACTTTGTAACCCCATGGACTGCAGCAAGCCAGGCTTCTCTGTCCATCACCAACTTCCGGAGATTACTCAAACTCCTGTCCATCATGTCAGTGATGCCATCCAAGCATCTCATTGTCTATTGTCCCTTCTCCTCCCACCTCCAATCTTTCTCAGCATCAGGGTCTTTCCCAATGAGTTGGTTCTTCACATCAGGTGATCAAAGTATTGGAGTTTCAGCTTCAACATCAGTTCTTCCAATGAATATTCAGGACTGATTTCCTTTAGGATGGACTGCTTGGAACTCCTTGCAGTCCAAGAGGCTCTCAAGACTCTTTTCCAACACCCACAGTTCAAAAGCATCAACTCTTTGCTGCTCAGATTTCTTTATAGTCCAACTCTCACATCCTTACATGATTACTGGAAAAACCACCACTTTGACCAGACGGACCTTTGTTGGTAATGTCTCTGCTTTTTAATATGCTATCTAGGTTGGTCATAACTCTTCTTCCAAGGAGCAAGCGTCTTTCAATTTCATGGATGCAGTCACCAACATCTGCAGTGATTTTGAAGCCCAGAAAAATAAAGTCGTATCTCGCTTTTCCACAGTTTCCCATCTATTTGCCATGAAGTGATGGGACAAGATGCCATGATCTTAGTTTTCTGAATGGTGAGTTCTAAGCCAACTTTTTCACTCTCCTCTTTCACCTTCATCAAGAGGCTTTTTAGTTCTTCACTTTCTGCCATAAGGGTGGTGTCATCTGCATATCTGAGGTTATTGATATTTCACCTGCCAATCTTGATTCCAGCTTGTTCTTCATCCAGCCCAGTGTTTTGCATGATATACTCTGCATGTAAGTTAAATAAATAGGAAGACAATATATAGCCTTGATGTACTCTTTTCCTGATTTGGAGCCAGTCTGTTGGTCCATGTCCAGTTTTAACTGTTGCTTCTTGACCTGCATAGAGATTTCTCTGGAAGCAGGTCAGGTGGACTAGTATTCCCATATCTTTCAGAATTTTCTACCGTTTGTTGTGATCCACATAGTCAAAGGCCTTGCTGTAGTCAATAAAGCAAAAGTAGATGTTTTCTTCTGGAACTCTCTTACTTTTTCAATGATCCAGTGCTTGTTTGCAATTTGATCTCTGGTTCCTCTGCCTTTTCTAAATCTAGCTTGAACATCTGGAAGTTCACAGTTCACGTACTGTTGAAGCCTGGCTTGGAGAATTTTGAGCATTACTTTGCCTGCGTATGAAGTGAATGTAATTGTGGGGTAGCTTGAACATTCTTTGCTGTTGCCTTTCTTTGGGATTGGAATGAAAACTGACCTTTTCCAGTTCTGTGGCCACTGCTGAGTTTTTCAAATTTGCTGGCATATTGAGTGCAGCACTTTCACAGCATCATCTTTAAGGATTTGAAATAGCTCAACTGGAGTTCTATCACCTCTACTAGCTTTGTTCGTAGTGATGCTTTCTAAGGCCCACTTGACTTCACATTCCAGGATGTCTGGCTCTAGGTGAGTGACCACACCATCATGGTTATCTGAGTCATGAAGATCTTTTTTGTATAGTTCTTCTGTGTATTCTTGCCACCTCTTCTTAATATCTTCTGCTTCTGTTAGGTCCATACAATTTCTGTCCTTTATTGAGCCCATCTTTGCATGAAATGCTCCCTTGGTATCTCTAATTCTCTTAGAGATCTCTAATCTTTCCCATTGTATTATTTTCCTCTATTTCTTTGCATTGGTAACTGAGGAAGGCTTTCTTATCTCTCCTTGCTATTCTTTGGAACTCTGTGTTCAAATGGGTATATCTTTCCTTTTCTCCTTTGCCTTTAGCTTCTCTTTTCTCAGCTATTTGTAAGGCCTCATCAGACAACTATTATTATAATATTAATAAGAATTAATACAATTTTATTGAACATTTTGTGACAGATATTGTAGTAAATGAAAAATACATTGGGTTTTCTATTGTTATCTAACAAAATTATATGAATTCGCTTTTTTGATATGCCCATTTCACAGATGCAAGAAGTAGGTTTAAGGAGACCCAGAATCACAAGGTCACTTGGATACTTTTTGGCTATATGGGAACTTGAATCACTATGTCTCATGGCAGTACTTTTTAATTAAACATGTTTCTTTTCTATTCTTTTATGATTTAATTAAAGATATCCCTCTGATCCATCTTTAAGGAGTTATAAGTCATTAATTGTTTTCAAATAGCAAGCTAATCATCTCATCACTATTAAAATGTCTCAATTTTTTCCCACTGTTTTGAAATATCAACTTTATTTTCTCATATATTTCCTTTCATTTTATTGTATCTACTTTTGAAATCTCCAATCCAGCCTACTTACTTTTCTGCTTATCTGACATTGCATTAGGCTGTTTTATTTACTAGCTATTACTGGAAATTAATAATATATTCAAATGGGTAGTAAGAGCAATTCACTCTTTTAAATTTTTTTGTTTTGAATTGTCCTCAGTATTCTTTACAAGTGATTGGATTGAATCTCATTGAAGAAGAAATAACATTTTTATTTTATTGAGGATTCTTAACACTGTGTGTGTGTGTGTGTGTGTGTGTGTGTGTGTGTGCATGAGCACTCATATGTGTGTTTCCTAACCATAATTCTGAACCCACTTGTATTAGGGCACATTCATATGGTTTCTTCTGGGACTTCAGTTGTGGGTAGAAGTGATACTCAGATTGGCACTTTTAACTTATAAGACTTTTTTCCCTCCTTGCTGTGGTCATTGGGAAATTTTGAGTTGGTTGCTTCAGGGACTTGAATCTGAACAAGGAGATGGATAACCATTCACCAAATGAATGGTGATGAATTTATCACCATTTCACCATGTGAAATATACATCCCATGACAAGTTACTAAGTGTCCATGTGGATTTTTTTTAAAACACCAGGTTTTTTGCCATTCCTTAGTAAAAACAATAGTTCTATGGAGTTTCCCTTTAAACTACATATGCCTTGTTTTGTTAAATTTATACTAATATTGGAATACAATTGTAGAAGTTTCCCTTTTAACCTGTTTCTCTGTAAGATTATTTTAAACATAGAATCTAACATTACTAGAAGTTTGAATAAAATCTGCTGTAACCTAATTAGGTAAATTTTTGAGTGCTGATTAAATTTATTTAAAGTTTTAGATTTTTTTCCAATTTAGTCATATCTATACTTTTATTTTCAATCAGCACTTTTATATAAATTTTAAAATTTATTAGCAATTTTGAAGTGTTATGTAACTATTATTTAATATCTCTATTTTTAA
Organism: Bos indicus x Bos taurus; assembly: GCF_003369695.1. NCBI lineage: Eukaryota > Metazoa > Chordata > Mammalia > Artiodactyla > Bovidae > Bos > Bos indicus x Bos taurus. The sequence continues at coordinate 102,050,389 of NC_040079.1, read as the reverse complement.
AATTAGGTAATGTTCATTCTCCTAATCTTCATTAGCTGCTTCTCTTTTTAGTTCTTTCCTTTGATAGCATCCACATTATTAACCTTTTTTACTTGTGATATTTGTTTCAAGTATGTTTTTTATATTCAACCGTTTTCTTTATCATGTTTGTTTCTTCTTTCCTATATCTAAGCATAAGGTAAAGGAATTACCTATCTGGTCAAGTCTTTAAAGATATACTTAGTAACTTGTTTTTAGAATAAATTTTTCCTATGTTTTCTTTATCTTCGTGGGGGGGATCATATTAATTTTCTTCTGAGAAACATATACTGAATACAATGAATTTTATTAATGATTTTTAATATTGAATATTTGGGGAATTTTTATTCATTGTCTTAAAAGACACAATTCTTTTAATGAAAATCTGTACTCAGCTTGGTGGTTTCTTTTAATTGAATTCATTTTTTTCCCTGATAATCAGGATTATTTTTATCTATAGTCTTTCCTAAGGGCTTATCAGATGGCTCAGTGGGTAAAGAATTTTCCTCCAATGCAGGAGACCTGGGTTTGAGTCCTGGGTAGGTAAGATCCCCTGAAGGAGGAAATGGCTGCCCACTCCAGTATTCTTGCCCAGAGAATCCCATGAACAGAGGAGCCTGGCAGGCTACAGTCCATGGGCTCACAAAGAGCTGAAGTAACTAAGCACATACACAGCTTTTTCCTTACGTATTCTTTGACACCAGTGTTATGCATCCTCTTAGCGGACTTCAAAAAACCAGCTTCTATTTACCATTTTGGATGAAAGGGGCAAAATCACTACTAGAGAAAAGTGATAGCTCTGTTTTCATTTAGTATATTTATCAACAGAATTCTGAGAAAAAAAAAAAAGACAAGTGATACTGCAGCTATCAATAGTTATTCTTTCAACTGTGGCCTAGAGCACCATAGAATTTCATCCTGTTACTCATTTTAATAATTAGGTTTGGAGTGTGCTATGTTCCACATGCACATTTATTATAGTCATTACAATACCAAATGGTGTTCTATTCTTTTCTGTCCCAATATTGCTGTTTACTGTGTATTGACATAACATTTGCAAAAGTCCTTGTGCATTCTCAATTTCAAAGACAAAACAGAATTACAGTCAATAAAATGTGAAGAACAGAGTCTAAGCCAGATGATAAAACAAAAGGGTGAATGAGACATAAACCCAGAGAGGTTATTGGAAAAAAACTGTTTAATTTTTTTCTTTAAAAGGAAGTCCTCTGAGTAGAAAAATTCAGATTAGCATACTGGAGAAACAAAAAAAAAAAGTTTATGTTTCTATGTTAAGGTTAATGTTTTATTTCAGAACAGATTTTAGTTCTACATTAAAATGAGAATTTTAAGCTCAAATGGCTTCACATATTCAAAACTATGACTGCTATTACTATAAGAAACTGATTTTTAAATATTTTTAATTGAAGTATAATGACCTGTGATACTATGTTAGCTTTAAATTCACAATACAGAGATTAGATATTTCTGTATGTTGAGAAACAACCTGATAAGTCTAGTCATCATTGAAAATGACTCTTTTAAAAGTGTTAATACCATTTGATGGCAAAGTTGTTATTTTGTAAGTTTGCTAATGCTTATCCACTATCCTGTTCAATGATGTTATTTTGATTGGTCTGTTTTCTTCTAAGGTGGTATAGCCATATCTTTGTTATTACCAAGACAGAGAAATTTCTATAGTTGGCTGTCTGTAAGAAAGTTCTCTGTGAGAAAGAGATTCGTAAGATGTGAAATCAAGTAGCACAGATACGTATCTTCTGGTGGCATAAGTAAGTAAAGTCGCTCAGTCGTGTCTGACTCTTTGAGACTCTTTGGACTGTAGCCTACCAGGTTCCTCTGTCCATGGGATTTTCCAGGCGAAATACTGGAGTGGGTTGCCATTTCCTTCTCCAGAGGATCTTCCCAACCCAGGGATCGAACCCAGATCTCCAGCATTGCAGGCAGATGCTTTACTGTCTGAGCCACCAGGGAAGGCCCTGGTGGTACAACATTCCTTCAAACAATATTGGAAATTAAAGATGAGTTGAAGAATCCAGATCTTTGTTGAATGTATTCACTTAGATTGCAAATTGCATCATATTGTTTGCAACCTATGTTACTATTATACTAATGCTTTATTATCTACTGATTTTAAAGGGTCTGTTTATCTGTATGGAAGCTAAGATTTGTTCCTTAAATGCTAAGAAAAAATTGTTATACATATAGTTTAAATGGTTAGAAAAATCTACATACTATCTTCACATCAAACAGGAGAACAGTCTATCAGTAATCCTAATGTATAGAAACAATACAAAACTATAGATGCATTCTGATCAATAGAAAATACTTAGGAATGTTTGCATTTGTTATAAGGTAAGAACCAAGAGGTCTTAAAGATAAAAGCATATCTTAATGATATTTTCCTAATTATAAATTAATATTTATAAAAAAATATAAAAAAAATTTAAATTAAAAAATAAATTTATAAAAAAGAAATTAATTAATATTTATTATAAAACATGCAAATACAAAAATATTTTAAATAGGAAATAAAATGTTCCTATAGAGAAATCTGCCATGGCTATTACATTTAGATTATCATTAATATTATGTGCACCATTTTTGGCTATAGGTCAGATGTTTACAGACCTTCTATAAAAACTATACGTTAAAAATAAATATCCTTCTAAAAGAGAATTTTTATGGGATTTCATAGAATTTTCATAGAATTCCATCAATGAATGTTCTCTAATTTAACTACGCCTTTGTTGAGGATATTTCCCATTTTTCATTAATATCTTTCTACCAAATCTTATTGAAAATGTTTGACTAATTCATTTTAATGAATTTCAAGAATTAGAATTATTTATGTTGCTCAATATACTTAACCAAATTTTACTATAGAATTTTTTTTTACCTGCCTATAATTCTACTAGATATAAAATAGGGTATATTTACTCATATATTCACCATGTTTAAGTATTATAGTTTTAATAGCTGTCACTTTTATAAGGAGAAAATGTTTTGTTTTCATTTTAATTTTATTTTTTAGGAGGGACACCAGAGCATATTAAAATTTGTAAAAACTTTTATGACTAAGCATCATAGTTTCAAATCAATTTTTCTTAATTATTATTTTTCAATAGGGCTTTTAAATAAATCTTACTTTTACTATAATCACGGCTGAATGACTTCACTTTCACTTTTCACTTTCATGCATTGGAGAAGGAAATGGCAACCCACTCCAGTGTTCTTGCCTGGAGAATCTCAGGGACGGAGGAGCCTGGTAGGCTGCCATTAATGGGGTCACACAGAGTCGGACACGACTGAAGCGACTTAGCAGCAGCAGCAGCATAAAGTCTATCTTACTGAAATTCTTTCTCTGTCATTTAAATTCATCCTAGACTTATATAAATCAAATCTGAAAATAAGTGCTAGTTTAGATTACCATACTATAGTCTCACAACTTTTTAAAGGAAGAGATTGTATCCTACTACTTTCTGTTATTATTCAGTAAGAATGGTGGCCCTAGTGGTAAAGAATCCAGCTGCCAATATAGGAGATAATATAAGACTCTGGTTTGATCCCTGGGTTGGAAAGATCCCCTGGAGAAGAAAATATCAATACACTCCAGAATTCTTGCCTTGAGAATCACATGAACAGAGGAGCCTGGGAGTCTACAGTTCATGGGGTGGCAAAAAGTTGGACACGACAGCCTGTCTGAGCAATAATAATAGCAAAAAGAATGCCATTTAAATTTCTAAAAACTATAATCTTTCAGAGCCTTCTGGCTCCATGTGTTATGAAGGAAAAGAGAAATGTGCAGAAAATATTGTTATATTAATGCAACTTGAAAAAATATAATTAATATATTAAGTAGGTATTGCTGGCTGAAATTTTGAGGATTCATACAAATTTGGGGCTTTTCAAATGTGTAAGATGTCTGTTTTAGAAGAATCTCTGAGTATTTTTACAGCAATGGCAAATCTTTGTAGTTAGACATTGATATATTATATACAGGCACTTTCTGATTAATCTACCACATCATTTTAATCATCCTCTTCATTAAAATTATTTCCCCATTATGATTTGTCTTTCACCAAAAGATAATGGCAGAAAAGGGAATATGAGACTTACTTCTAATATTCAGAGATGAAGTTCAGACAGAGTATGTATTACTATCTAGAAATATTAGGTATTGATAATACCACCTTTAAGATGGCTTATTGAATATGAACAGAATTATTGGTCAAAGAGATAATACAAAGATAGAAGTGAGAAGAAACTACTTTCTTGATGCTTCTGTGAGGCTATGGAGAGCAATAAGTTAGAGATGATAGAAAGCAATCATTCTTCAAGTAAAACTGGAGGTGGGGAAGTTGAGACACATAGTTCACCTATGAAATCTTTTTCATGAGGTACATCTTGAAGAAGCACTAAGTTCTGATGTCTGATCACTCCTCTAGGACACTCACATCCCCTGTGGTTTGCTTAGGTCTTTATGACTACATCATGACTACCAAGCTAAATAATAGTCTTCAAGCTAAATCATAATACTCAAGCTGAATAATAGTACTCTATAAATAGTATATAAAGGTACTCTCGGAAAGTGGACAGATCTCAGACCAATCCTGGTGTACATATTCTTTCCTATCATGTCTTACAACATGTTATTATCTTTTTAAACAGGTTTTAATTACATTAATTACTTACTAGCTAAGTATCTTAAATTTTTTATTTATTCTGTCAATATCTAAAACACATCAGTTTTTTACAATTATTGTAAATTATATGTTTTCCTTTCACTCTGTGAAATATGTGTATATATATATATATATATACATATATATACATACATATATATATATACACAGATGTATATTTATTTACATATGAGATACACAGTTTCATGACTATTAAATTGCCATAAAGAGTCTTAATTTACCATATACTTTAGTCTTTTATTTGGATTATAACTTACATTTGTCCTTAAATTTCCCTTTTTAACATTGGCTACATTTTCTGTTTTATATATATATATATATATATATGAGCATTGATTTATCTCATAATATTTTTCATATAATATAAAACAAAATCAGCTTATGATATTCTTTTCCACACAAATTGTAGATTACTTTCCATCTCATTGGAGTAAATTTCAGTTTTCTTACTTTGTTTTATGGCCCCAGTGATTGTACTTCCACAGACTCGCCTTTCTGGGTCCATAACTGTAAACTCTCCCTTTGTTCACTCATGCCAGCCACACTGACCTCCTTACTAACTATTCTTTGGATACACTGAACACTCTCTTACCTTCTTCCTCTTGCCCAGTATATTCTTCTGTTAACAACTATATGACTTACCACCTTACTTTCTCTTGTTCATTATTCAAACGTCACATTATCAGAGAGGTCTTCTGTGATAAATAGGGTGCGTGCATGAATGCTAAGTCTCTTCAGTCGTGTCTGACTCTTTGCGAACCCATAGACTGTAGCCCGCCAGGATCCTTTGTCCATGGGATTCTCCAGGCAAGAACACTGGAGCAGGTAGCCATGCCCTCCTCCAGGACATCTTCCTGACCCAGAGATCGAACCCACGTCTCTTACATCTCCTGCATTGGCAGGCAGGTTCTTTATCACTAGCGCCACCTGAGAAGCCAGATCTAGATGTATACATACCAAATTATTTTCAGATTATCTCTGAGTCTTAGTAATAAAAGAAAGGGGCAGCTTTCATTTCCACTACTTTTTATAAAGCATGTGCTATTTTGCGATAAAATTAAAATACAGAAATTAAAGATAAATAGAAATCATACCATAGTGTGTCTTTGCCTCTGTCAATCATTTATTTTAGTTTTCTCCTTATAATAGTCCTCTTCCATAAAATATAGGAGAGTACAGTGTGAAATATTTATGTCTAAGATCCATGCAATCTGTTATTTAAAAACTGCAATTTTCTAGGTGTATACAAATGTATCTTTAGTATATAGAGAAAGAATATACAATTAAGGTCTCTGGTATTTCCACATATGTTAAAAAGGCACATTAAGATACTTAAAATAGCGTCATTGGCTATTTAGAGTCCGGATGATTATATGTTGGAAAACATGCACAAGTTCCGCTTCCTGACTAATGGACGTTATCATCCAGATGGATTGGGCTATAGATAGAACTGTTCTCCTAAGGATAATCAGTGCCTTTTGATAAAACATAAAATTACTTCTTGGTTGAAATAGTTACCTCAATTCTGGGTAGCTTCAGTCTCTTTCCAAAATATCTTGGCAAAAGAGTAGAGTAAGAAATATGTAAGAAAAGAATGCATTTCTTTTAAGTAGACCATCTTTGGCATGTAGAATTTAATGGCAATAGAATTGACTAAACTGATAGGAAAGCCAGCTGTCAGGGGCACCTTTGGGATGCTGCTTTCTATGATTTACAGGATGTCGGTTTTTCTTCAGAAATACATAAACATGTATATATGTATAGGTGTATGTATATATATATATATATGTATATGTATGTGTGTATATAGTATATATATATATATATATATATATATATGCATAGGCTTCCCCAGTAGCCCAGCAGTAAAGAATCTGCCTGAAATGCAGGAGACTCAGGTTCAATCCCTGGGTTGGAAAGATCCCCTTAAGGAGGGCATGGCAACCCACTCCAGTATTCTTGCCTGGAGAATTCCATGGACAGAGAAGCCTGTTGGGCTATATAGTCCACGGGGTCCCAAGAGTCAGGCATGACTTATTGACTAAACCATAACCACCAACATATAGATATGGTATTTTAATTCCATGATAATGTAGTGGTTTTAATCTTTCTTCCTGCATTGTACTAGAGACTTGCAAATGTTCTATAAATTCATATTTTCTGGAAAATTTTATATTATTATTAGTTCTAATTTTTATTATATTATTTCTTTGTTATATCCTATTTTTTTAAAATTTTGTATGTGTATGTATGTGTGTGTGTGAAGTGATCTATTAATCTGATAATAAATTTGTCAGAATGTTTCTCTACTTTTATTCTTCTTACTCTATATTTATTTCCTGTGAGATTTCCTCAAATTTGAACAGCAAACTATTAGCTGTTAACTTAGAATTCCATATTTTTGATTTCTAGGAAGATTCTCTTGACCTGCTTTAATTTTTTCTCAATAGTACTTTATTTTGTCACAATGCAGTATCTTCTCTTATCTATAACAGTATATAAAGGACTTTTCTCTAAGTTTTTCTGTTCTTTCCTCTGACTTCTTTCATTCTATTTATTACTTTTATTTTTACTGTTCATATTAAAGGTGATCCTTGGCTGTCATTTATATTTGATGTGTTATGTTACCAACATGTGCTTCCCTGGTGACTCTGACTATAAAGACTTTGCTTGCAATGCAGGAGACCCAGGTTCAATACCTGGGTTGGACAGATACCCTGGAGGAGGGGATGGCAACCCAGTCTAGTATTCTTGTATGGAGAATCGCGTGGACAGAAGAGCCTGGTGGGCTACAATCCATAGGTCACTAAGAGTCAGACACAACTGAGCAACTAACACTTTCCCTTTCATTATCAACATACAAATATTACAGTCATGGCAGACTGACTTCACTTTCACTTTCCACTTTCATGCATTGGAGAAGGAAATGGCAACCCACTCCAGTGTTCTTGCCTGGAGAATCCCATGGACGGAGAAGCCTGGTAGGCTGCAGTCCATGGGGTCACAGAGAGTCAGACACGACTGAAGCGACTTAGCGGCAGCAGCAGCAGCAGCAGGGTGGAGAGGTCTGGATGACTGGTGTATTGTTTTGTTTTCCCTGCTTCAACAGTCCATTTTCCACAAACTGGGTCAAATTTCTTGCCTTATGAGTTTAAGTTTAGCTACCAACATATTTTGATTGGAGAATGGTCCTTTGGTTGCAGAAAAGTGTTTTCTCTCTCCCTAACCTGTTCCTTGTTTTATTGAGTACAAAGACTCCAGGGTAAGCTTCTCCAGCATGAAAGCCTCTTGCCTTCTGCAAGAATTAGAGACGAATAGAAACCTGGCTACGTGGGTGGATGAAGGAGATCTTGGGGTCTAACAATCCCATAGACATCCAAACATGCTCTTGGTCTTAGTCCTACCATGTGCCTTTGTCCTCAAAAATCCCTGACGAGTTGAATTTGTGAGCTCTTATTGGAGAACCAGACTGCTTTTTGTTTTTTGCACTGGTCTCTAATAAAGTTCCCTCCCACACTCAGGCATACTCTGTGGACCAGTAAAACTTTGACTTTCCCTTTCCATATTCCACAGCATCATTTTTGTCAGCTCTTCCTCTCTTTGTCTTTGAGGCTCCATATGTGCTTTATCCCATTGTTCTAGTAGGATTTGGGGATGGTTGGAGAAGGCAATGGCACCCCACTCCAGTACTCTTGCCTGGAAAATCCCATGGATGGAGGAGCCTGGAAGGCTGCAGTCCATGGGGTCGCTGAGAGTTGGACATGACTGAGCGACTTCATTTTCACTTTTCACTTTTATGGCATTGGAGAAGGAAATGGCAACCCACTCCAGTGTTCTTGCCTGGAGAGTCCCAGGGATGGGGGAGCCTGGTTGGCTGCTGTCTATGGGGTCGCACAGAGTTGGACACAACTGAAGTGACTTAGCAGCAGAGATAGACATATGTGCTTGATTTTTCAGGTTTAAATCTAAGCCTATAATTTTGATTTTTTTTTAATTCAGGAACATGTTATATGTTTCCATTTATTCAGAATCCCTGCTGTACCCCTCAATAGTGTCTAAAAATATTCTTTGTATCATTTCTACACATTTTTGTTATTTTCCTACTTTTTTTTTTTAACATTTTGGAAGTTCAAAACACAAATTTTTAAAATGTTCATAGTCTTTCATTTGAAATTTTCATTTCCACAGATCTGTCCTTAGAGAATAATCTAAAACTCACATGAGGAATTCTAAAAACAATGGCGCAGTTTTGTTTTACAATAGTATATTTATACAACTTAAATAGCCAAGGAGAAGAGTATTTCATAAGTATGTTACATGCATCAATAACATTAAAGTGATTTCTATAAGCCTTCTATAGGCTTTCAATGTCTTAAGAACATGTCTCGAATATAATTTAAGTTGATAAATTCACATGGAAGATTAGAGGAATAGTAATAAAATCTTAAACATCTTTATCTTTGGGTATAAAGATAATGGTTGTTTTATCCATTTTGTCTGTCTTTTTCCAAACTTTACACAATGTAAAAACAGGTGTCTTTTATTTTCTAAGCAGAAAAAAAAGTGTTCATACTATGCAACTGATACAATGAGAAAATAAACTATGAAAAAAAAATTTTTTCCAGATGGCTGATTTTTAACCATTAAAGCACTGAACATATATAAACAAAGGAAAGTTTCCAAAATGACACCTTTCTTGTGTTCTAAAACTGATCTAAGATATTCATTATAAAGATTAAAGTGTGTAATAACAAATGTATAGGATATTTATAGTTTATATATAATGTATATATTTTTATATTTATTTATAGGTACAATTAGACAGAACCTGGTGATTTTATAAATGTAATGGTGAATGTAGCTCACTCGGTAAAGAATCTGCCTGAGTGCAGGTGACCTGGGTTTGATCCCTGGGTTGGGAAGATCCCCTAGAGAAGGAAATGGCAACCCATTCCAGTATGCTTGCCTGGAAAATCTCATGGACAGAGGAGCCTGGTGGGCTGCAGTCCATGGGGCTGCAAAGAGTCAGGCACGACTGAACGACTACCACTAACACTAAGGGTGAATCTCAGAGAAGTCTTATGGCCTTTGCAGGTGGAGTCTCTCATACTTTCTGAGATTTAGGACATTCCTCTTTGTTCGTACAGAAAAAGTCATATTCTGAGAGGTTTCCAAAGATGGGATCAAAAATTTATAATACATATTGAGAATGCCTGATTGTTCCAAATGGTTGTTTTGAAACATAAAATTAAAATTATAAAAATGAGTTATTTAACTGTTATCTGTCATATTTTGGTAGTAATTACAAACATAACTTTTAATTGTATTAATTTTTAGGGAGTAATTTTTCTGCTAAAACTAAATGATAGTACTATATTTGGAATTAACAATCTGAAGATTAGGAGGATCATTTTTGCAAGAATTTTCAAGGACTCCTTCATTAAAATTTCAAAAAACTCCCCATTTTTGATATTCAAATCATTCTCTCTTAAAAGATCTATTTTCTTCTTATCTTTTACATTTCTCATCTTCTGTAATTAACTGGGGTAGCTCTGCTAGAGTCTTCAATTCTTAATAGCTTTGTGTTGATTGTATTAATTCTCAAAAAATCACTTTACTAGATTTCATGAAATCCTGGAATTTTTACAAGAATCAGAAATTTCCTACCTTTTTTGCTTAGTATTTGTGTGAATAGACTTTCACAGTATCTGAAAAGCAGAAAAAGTATGACACGACAGAGATAAAGCAATGGATTTAGTCCAAATGGACTATTTTAATGATCAGTTCATAATGAATATATTCATTAATGAACATCTGTCTTATTAACTATTAGCATTGGAATGAATGGCTTCCCTGTGTGCATGTTTACTTGTCCCTCTTCTAAATTGCCATGAGCTTTGCTTCTGTTTGATGTTTACAGTAGTTATTGGTCTCCAGTGTTAGCATTAGCTCTTCCTGGCTTGTCAGGTCTCGCTGGTACCAGTGAATCTGACTATGGCCACTTCTCCCTCACTCTTACACCCATCTCTCAGTACAGACACATTGCCTCCACTTACTCATTTCCTACAATAGCAGAAGGTAAGTTCCAGACACCTGGGCTTCCCAGCTGCACTATTGGTAAAGAACTTGACTGCGAATGTAGGAGATATAAGAGACACAGCTTCAGTCCCTGGGTTGGAAAGATCCCCTGGAGGAGGGCGTGGCGACCCACTCCAGTATTCTTTCCTGGAGTCCCAGGGACAGAGCAGCCTGGTGGGCTACAGTCCATAGGGTCACACAGAGTAAAATATGGCTTAGCAAGATACGCAAGCTATAGACAAAGGTTTAATGGGCTATCTTGTAAATGGTATGAGCTGTGGGATGCAGATTTTGTGACTTCATTTTAACTGCTTAAAATGAACTTAGAGAACTCTATCATAGTTCTATGAGAAGTTATATATTACACACACACACACACACACATATATTCCAATGGTATATATTTTCATTTTCTTTCTTTCTTTTCTTTTTTTTTAAACTGCAAAACATCTTAGAGCCTTTAATATGCTTTTGGGAAAAATGACTCTTTAATGTGAAGATGTAATATGTAGCATGTCTCAGAATCCAGTTAGCTTCAGATTTATTTGTTTTTAATATATTGATGGACTACTATCGAGAGAATATTTTGAGACACCCAGCTTACATCTGCTTTGTTCCCACTTTTGAATCTTATTTCATTCCCAACAATTGGGAACACCACATAGCTCATACTTATGGAAGCCAAGTGTTATATTTGGCATTTTAATCTTATCATGGCACTCTGTGTACTGGTATTTTCCTTAAAGCCAGGTTCAGTTAAAAATACCAACTCTTGGTTGAAACTTTCAAGACATTTTCACTTTCTTTTCTTTTTTATCACCAGAGGTAATGAGCCACAGGTTCTCTTGGCTTTCCTATAGACCAATGGTTCTCAGTGAAGAACGGGAGATGTCTGGGTACATTCTTGGTTGCTGCTGCTGGCATCTAGTGGGCCAGGCCAGAGATGCTGTTATATGTTCTGCGCTGCAAAAGAAAGCCCTTAAACTAATTACAAGGAGAGCCCAGACTGAGGGAAAAAAACTAAAACAAAAACAAAAACTGCTATAGATGGCTCTGCTTTCCACACACCCTTTTCACAAATCTCTGAAGTGACATTGTGGTAAAAAATCTGGGAGTGCCCAGGTTAAACTAAAAACAAGAAAATATATTAATATGGATTTCTTCTCTTTCAGGTAAAATAAACATTAACTAAGAAAAGGCAACTTTCTCAAATCCCAAAAGTGCAAGGCTAATTATAAACTCTTAAATAGTCTAAAACAAACACTAACTGAACTTGATAGGTAAATTAATGCCGGGGGCCAATCTCTTGCAACACTCATGCTTTGATACTTCTCTTAATATTTTCCCTCCTTTCTAATACTTGGACTGAAAGTGCATTTCTAATTCTTATTCCAGTCATTACTTAACGGGAACACCGAGGTCACCGCAAATAAAGCAGTGTGAGTTAATGAGAACAGCTTTAGCCAAAGAGGAGGTAGTTCTCCAAGTACATCAAGTGCTTCACATATATTAAGAAACCCCAGCTGAATCGATTTAATAATGTTGGGATTTACACAATTATTACAGAACCTTCATTATTCACCCAGTCTGCACATACCACAGCACAAATGAACATCTCAGTCTGGTGGTATTAACATTGCCATTTTCTCACCCATTCCCAGACCATCTGCTCCAAGCTGATCATTCACTGCTTTAACATTTAACAGTTACCCAACTGCAACTTAGCAGATTTGTGTACTTTTGAAAACAGCTGGTTTAATAACTGCTTCAGAGCTTCTGGATAAAGAAATTATTTTGTAGTGCTTTATAATAGTCTTTTTTTATCGGTGCCTCTGAGGAAACAGTATTATACTTGCTCCATTTATGCATCTGCAATCGCTCGTAATATTTCTTGTCACATTTGGAAACATATTTTCAGTATTTATAGCACAATAATGTAAGAAGTCTTTATTACTCTCCTTGTTTCTGCTGTTTGTTTTTTTAAAATGTCTCTGAGGGCTAGAGTGAACCTTTTGCATAGAATAATTTAGCCTGGCACAAAGGTATAAATTTAAGTTGTCTCTGTCTCCACTCCTTTGCTGTGACTTGTGAATTTGTTTCTACTTCAGTGATGTTCCTTTTTTCCCTCTTTGTTAAAGACAAGGCAAGAAAGAAAATAACTACTTGTTTCAATCTTCTGGGCCTTCAAGTAGATATATTACCTCTGGGGAGTTTATTAGGTAACTTTTTGAATTGGCTGCCCTGTTAATGGCTGGAAGTGGCCTAAGGGCTGCTTCCAGGGTCTGGCACTACTGTTGACTTCTTGATCTGGGTAGGGATTACATGTGCATGTTGACTTTGTGAAAGCTTATTGAGGTGTACATTTTGCATATTCTTTTGTAGGTATATTATATTTCAAGTAAATGTTCAATTAGTAAATATACCAAAGGAAGAAATTGTTTCATTGAGTTCTCTTTCTTGTCTGGACTAGAATCCTAAACTCTTCATTATGGCATAGAAGGTCTTTGGTCCTGACATGACTGCGACCTTGTCTAATATCCTACTGTTCCTTACTTTACACGTTGTATTCAGCAAAACAGAGCTGTTTGCATTTGAAATACAACTTGCTGTTTTACACCCTAAGGATTTGCCACTGATTCTATTCACTGGTAGTGGTAAAGGAGGAGAGTAAATTTTTGTTTGTTTTGTATGTTTTTTAATTTATTTTTTATTGAAAGATAATTGCTTTGCAGTATTGTGTTGGTGTATTTTTTTCAGTTAATGTATTTATTTTAATTGAGGATAATTGCAATATTGTGATGGCTTTGGCCATATATCAACATAAATCGGGTACAGGTACACATGTGTCCCCCCCATCTTGAACTCCACTCCCACTTCTCTCCCCACCCTATCCCTCTGGGTTGTTGTCCCAGAGCACGTGCTTCATGCATCAAACTTGCCCTGGTCATCTATTTTACATATGGTAATTTATATGTTTCAGTGCTATTCTTTCAAATCATCCCACCCTCTCCTTCTCCCACAGAGTCCAAAAGTCTGTTCTTTACATCTGTGTCTCCTCGGCTGCCCTGCATGTAGGATCATCAGTACTGTCTGTCTGAAGTTCATGTATATGCGTTAATATATAGCATTTGTCCCAGGTTCATCTACCTCATTAGAACTGACTCAGATGTGCTCCTTTTTATAACTGCGTAATATTCAATTACTCAGTGTATGTGTGTGTATCACAGTGTCTTTATCCATTCATCTGCCAGTGGACATCTAGGTTACTTCCACGTGCTAGCAATTATAAATAGTGCTGCAATGAACATTGGGGTACACGTGTCTCTTTCAGTTCTGGTTTCCTCAGTGTGTATGCCCCACAGTGGGATTGCTGGGTCATATGGCAGTTCTACTCTCAGTTTTTTAAGGAATCTCCACTCTGTTCTCCATACTGGCTGTACCAGTTTGCATTCCCATCAACAGTATAAGAGGGTTCCCTTTTCTACACACCCTCTCCGGAATTTACTGTTGTGTTAGTTTCTGCCAAACATCAACATGAATCAGCCATAGATATATATATATGTCTGTACCCTCTTGAACTTCCCTCCCACCTCCCTTCCCATCCCAACTCTCTAGGTTGTTGAAGAGCCCCGGCTTGAATTTCCCAAGTCATACAGCAAGTTCCCATTGACTATCTAGTTTACATACAGTGATGCATGTTACTCTCTCCATACATCCCAACCCCCAGCAGACGGTTTTTGCTTTAATGTATCCTCTTGTTTACTATAAATTCACTGTCAAAAAACAAACACTAATATTTGTATACTGACATATCAATATGATCTAATCAAATTTTTTAAAAATCATATTTTCCTGGGTATTTGTTTTGTCTTCCTTCCCTAGTCTAAGGCATTGTGTACAAATATATTTTCTAATATAGTATTTTTGCTTAATTTTTTTGCTTGTTTCCTAACTTACATACTACTGTTTTTAAGAGCTTAGAGATTTTGTTATATGATTCTTTTTTTCTCAAACGGAAGTTAAGTCAAAACCTACATTTTATGGGAGTTCCCTTGTGGCTTAATGGTCAAGATTCTGGGCGTTCATTGCCAAGGCCTGGTTCAGTCCTTGGTAGGGGAATTGAGATCCCATAAGTCACATGGCACAGCCAAAATAACACCTACATTTTTAGATACATTAAAACACAAGAGAAGAGACCTCTGTTTTCAATCAAGAGGAAATAAGAGTAACTGGATTTATCTTCTCATCTGAAACAAACACACAACAATAAATAGATAAAATATAAAATGATAGTATTCAAGGCACTAGACGTCAGACAGTAAAAGAAAGGAACCCCTGAGAGACAGAAAATGAAGAATCAAGGTGGCTACAATTTCCAATACATAATAGCTGCAAAAAGAACTACACAGAAAGAGAATCCCAGAGACATACAGAGTCCAAATGTAACATTCAGCATAGTAGTGATCAAAGCATGCAAGCAAGGAAACTGTCTGAATCTGTAGAAAGAATCATATGAAAGGATAATGAGAAAGAACTCAGCACTCACATAGAGACTGGAATAATAGCTATTTTAACCAGCCAGACTAGAACATGTCAAAACTCACAGAGAATTGGCTAGAGTGCTAAGAAGGTAAGAGGTAATTACATCTAGATTAAATGATGCTCTGGTCCTGACTAATAGATCAATTTACTTTTTTTTAAACAAGTAAATTAAGTGCATCCTTGAGTAAAGGTAATATGCATATAGCTAATCTAAGCATACTAAACAGTAAGTGCATATATGTATTGTTGTTATTGTTTAGTCACTAAATCATGTCTGACTCTTTTGTGACTCCATGGACTAGTCTGCCAGGCTTCTCAGTCCATGGAATTTCCCAGGCAAGAATATTGGAGTGGGTTGCCATTTCCTTCTCCAGAGGAACTTCTTGACCCAGGGATCAAAATCAAACCTGTGTCTCCAGCATTGCGGGTGGATTCCTTATCACTTAGCCACGTGTGTGTGTGTGTGTGTGTATACACCAGGAATACAAAAATATCAAGCCCCCAACAAGATTCAGTTTACAATACCTGATAACCATAGAAGAGCAGCATCTAAAGAAACGGAAATATAATGGGAAGAAATGATTCATTGAAACCCAACTAGAAATAACACACGTTAGAATTATCAGAAAAGAACATTAAATAGTTAATAATATCACTGTACTCCATATTGTCAAATATATGATTAGAGACATTGAAGATTGAAATGAAAAGGATTAAACAAACTTTTAGAAAGGATAACTAAAATCTTTGAGTTGAAAGAAATTGGATAGGATTATTCACAGAGGGCTTTCCTGGTGACTCAGATGGCAAAGAATTTACTTGCAATGTGGGAGACCTGGGTTCAACTCCTGAGTTGGAAAGATCCCTTGGAGAAGGGAATGGCTACCCACTCCAGTATCCTTGACTGGAGAATTCCATGGACAGAAAAGCCTGGCAGGCTACAGTCCATTGGGTCACAAAGAGTAGGACACAACTGAGTGACTTTAACACTGTTCACAGATTTGATACTACAAGAGTATTAGTGGAATTGACAACATAGCAATGCAAACTGTCTATCTATCTATACACACATATATATATGTACGTATGTATAATTAAATCACTTTGCTGTCCATTTGAAATGAATACAGCATTGTAAATCAACTGTACTCCAAAATAAAATGAAAACAAAATAAAAAATAAAATAAATATGTAGAAAAGAAAATGATGAACAGGTAAATTAATGTGTGTCCAGTTGGTAGCTTGAAGAATATTGGGAAAGGAGACAGAAAAAAAAAAAAGGAAACATTTGAAGAAATACTGGCAAAAAAAATTCTAAATTTTTTATTTATAAAATAAGCCCACATGATGAAGTAGTTCAGTAAAAATCAAGATAAGATACATAAATAAAATTTCATTGAGACACATCATAATCTAAGTGCCAGAAAACAGGAATGAAGAGAAAAATCTTAGAGACAAAATAAAATTTGTAAATAGAAACAATGCAAGTTAAAACGTGGATGAACACAAAGTTTAAAGTAATACAATAAATAATACTGTGGCATAATATCACTTGAAAATAGATTCTGGTAAAGATATCTGCAATAAACTCTAAAACTATACTAGCAGCACAACAAGTTCTAGCTAATGAGTCAATAAACAAGGTAAAGGAACAACAGACTGGTTCCGAATAGGAAAAGGAGTACGTCAAGGCTATATATTGTCACCCTGCTTATTTAACTTATATGCAGAGTACATCAGAGAAACGCTGTGCTAGAGGAAGCACAAGCTGGAATCAAGATTGCCGGGAGAAATACCAATAAACTCAGATATGCAGATGACACCACCCTTATGGCAGAAAGTAAAGAACTAAAAAGCCTCTTGATGAAAGTGAAAGAGAAGAGTGAGAAAGTTGGCTTAAAGCCCAACATTCAGAAAACGAAGATCATGGCATCCGGTCCAATCACCTCATGGCAAATAGATGGGGAAACAGTGGAAACAGTGGCTGACTTTATTTTTCTGGGCTCCAAAATCACTGAAGATGGTGATTGCAGCCATGAAATTAGAAGACACTTACTCCTTGGAAGGAAAGTTATGACCAACCTAGACAGCATATTGAAAAGCAGAGACATTACTTTGCCAACAAAGGTCCATCTAGTCAAGGCTATGTTTTTTCCAGTGGTCATGTATGGATGTGAGAGTTGGACTATAAAGAAAGCTGAGTGCTGAAGAACTGATGTTTTTAAACTGTGGTGTTGGAGATCCAACCAGTCCATCCTAAAGATCAGTCCTGGGTGTTCTTGGAAGGATTCATGTTGAAGCTGAAACTCCAGTACTTTGGTCACCTGATGTGAAGAGCTGACTCATTTGAAAAGACCCTGATGCCGGGAAAGATTGAGGGCAGGAGGAGAAGGGGATGACAGAGGACGAGAAGTTTTGGATGGCATCACCCACTCAATGGACATGGGTTTGGGTGGACTCCGGGAGTTGGTGATGGACAGGGAGGCCTGGTGTGCTGTGCTGTAGTTCATGGGGTCTCAAAGAGTCAGACATGACTGAGCAACTGAACTGAATTGAATTGAAAGGGAAATTATAAAAAATAATGTATCCAAAGAAAGCAAAAAGAGGGAACAAAGAACAGATGGGGAAAATAGAAAACAAATAGCTAATAAATGATAATAGCCATAGACTGGAAGAACATATTTGCAAATGAAATACTTGAAAAAGCAGTTCTATATAGTTTAGTAAAAGATTTCTAAAATTCAATTGTTTAGGGGGAGGAGCCAAGATGGCGGAGGAGTAGGACGGGGAGAACACTTTCTCCCCCACAAATTCATCAAAAGAGCATTTAAACGTCGAGTAAATTCCACAAAACAGCTTCTGAATGCCGGCAGAGGACATCAGGCACCCAGAAAAGCAACCCAACTCTTCGAAAGGAGGTAGGAAAAAATATTAAAAACAACAAAAAAAAGAGACAAAAGAGGGAGGGACGGAGTTCCGTCCCGGGAAGGGAATCTTAAAAAGAGAGAAGTTTCCAAACATCAGGAAACCTTCTCACTGCCGAATCTGTGCCGAGCTTTGGAAGCACAGAGGGCAACATAACAGGGAGAAAAAATAAATAAACAATTTAAAACTCGCAGATTGCGAGCCCTACGATAACTCCCCCAGCAGAGAAGCAGCGCAGACGCCTGCATCCGCCATTAGCAAACCGGGGCTGGGCAGGGAGGCGCGGCGCGGGCTGCATCGCTGAGAGTAAGAATCTGGCCTGAATACCCTGAGCGCTATCTGAGCGAAATAATTTGGGCTAGCAAACCAGACTGTGGGATACCTACCACGCGAAAAGCCAGCCCTAACCTAAGACCGCCAGGCCCGCGCACGGAACAAAGGACTGAACAGAGATAGCCGGCTGCAGACCTTCCCCCTCCGGTGACAGGCAGCCAGAGCCGGAAGGGGGCAATCGCAGCCCCAGAGAGACATTATCTATAAAATTGTAAGCAGGCTTCTTTGCTAACTAAAACTTCTTGGGGGTCTGGACGGTCAACATCTGCCTGGGAAGGTGCGCCGGTTTTACATCCAGATAACCGAGCGGCGGGGAGGCAATAAGTCGCAGCATTGGCGCTCGCCTGGGAAGAGCAAATTGGCGCTCGGACCTGGGAAGAGCACAAAACGCAGGCCCAACTGAGTCTGCGCCTCTGAGGACTACCCGAGTGCCTGAACCTGAGCGGCTTGGACCTGGGAGGTGCATGCAGCCCAGGGCCAGCCTCGGATTGTTCCCGGCGGAACAACCTAGAGTCCGAGCAGTGTGGACAGGGAGGCTACATGTGCCGTGAGCGGGAGCAGACCCAGGGTGGCTGAGGCACTGCGAGCCCACGCCAGTGTTATTTGTTTGCAGCATCCCTCCCTCTCTCCTCACAGCGCGACTGAACAAGTAAGCCTAAAAAAAAAAAAAAAGTGTCCTCCACCGTGCCCTTTGAGTCAGGGCGGAAACCAGATACTGAAGAGACTAGCAAACAGAAGAAGATATAACAGAGGGAAACGCCTTGGAAGCTACAGGCAATAGATCAAAACCCTGTGGTTACTACGGACTACATAGGAAGGGGCCTATAGATCTTGAGAAATATAAATCTGACCAAGGAACTAGCCAAAAATGAACTGAAACCACAACACCCACAAAAAAAAAAAAAAAAAAAAAGTCCTAGATATATTTTTATTATTTTTACGATCATTCTTTCTTTTTTTTTTTTAATTAAAAAAAAATAAATTTTAAGTCCTCTATTGTTCCTTTAATTTTCACCTTTATATCCTAGTACTTTGCAAAAAAAAAAAAAAGACCCTATTTTTTTCTTCTTCAGCAAACTTCATGTATATATATTTTATACTTTTTTGACCTTGTTTTTTTTTGTTTGTTTTTGTTTTTTTCTTCTTTTCTTTAACATTGTATTTTTGAAATTCTAAACTCTACTCTAGATTTTTAATTTTCGCTTTTTGGTATATGTTATCAATTTTGTACCTATAGTTTTTTTTTTATATAATTTCTGTGACTTTTTTTTTTTTCTTCTTCTCTGTTTCTTTCTCTTCTTCTTTTATATAACATTGTATATCTGAAATTCCAAACTCTACTCTAGATTTTTAATTTATGCTTTTTGGTATTTGATATCAATTTTGTACCTGTATTTTCCTTACAATTTTTGTGACATTGTTCGTATTTGTTTGTTTGTTTTCTCTCTTTATTTTTCTTCTTCTTTTTTTTTTTTTTTTTTAACATTGTATTTTTGAAATTCCAAACTCTACTCTAGATTTTTAATTTTTGCTTTCTGGTATTAGTTATCAATTTTGTACTCGTACTTTCTTTATAATTTTCGCGACCTTGTTTGTTTTTGTTTGTTCGTTTTTTCTCTCTTTCTTTTCCTTCTTCTTTTCTTTAACATCGTATTTTTGAAATTCCAAACTCTACTCTAGATTTTTAATTTTCGCTTTCTGGTATTAGTTATCAATTTTGTACCTGTACTTTCTCTATAATTTTCGCGACCTTGTTTGTTTTTGTTTGTTCGTTCTTTCTCTCTTTCTTTTCCTTCTTCTTTTCTTTAACATCGTATTTTTGAAATTCCAAACTCTACTCTAGATTTTTAATTTTTGCTTTTATGTATTTGTTACCAATTTTGTACCTATAAGGACCCAATCTTCAGGACCCATTTTTCACTAGGGAGTGAGATTACTGGCTTGACTGCTCTCTCTCCCTTTGGACCCTCCTTTTTCTCCACCAGGTCGCCTGTGTCTCCTCCCTAACCCCTCTCTACTCTACCCAACTCTGTGAATTTCTGTGTGTTCCAGACGGTGGAGAACACTTAGGGAACTGATTACTGGCTGGAACTGTCTCCCTCCTTTTCATTCCCCCCTTTTATCCTTCTGGCCACCTCTGTTACCTTCCTCCTTCTTCTCTTCTCTGTATAACCCCGTGAACATCTCTGAGAGGTCCAGTTGTGGAGTGCACATAAGGAAGTGACTACTGGCTAGCCCACTCTCTCCACTATTGATTTACCTCATCTCATTTGGGTCACCTCTAACTCCCTCCTCCCTCTTCTCTTCTCCATGTAAACCTGTGAACCTCTCTGAGTGACCCTCACTGTAGAGAAACTTATCATCTTTAATGTAGATGTTTTATCAATGGTGCTGTATAGAAGGAGAAAGTTTTGAAACTACTGTAAAAATAAGACCGATAATCGGAAGCAGGAGACTTAAGTCCAAACCCTGACTCCAGGGAACTCCTGACTCCAAGGAACATTCATTGACAGGAGCTCATCAAATGCCTCCATACCGACACTGAATCCAAGCACCATACAAGGGCCAATAAGTTCCAGGGCAAGACATACCAAGCAAATTCTCCAGCAACAAAGGAACACAGCCCTGAGCTTCAAGATACAGGCTGCCCAAAGTCACCCCAAAACTATAGACATCTCATAACTCATTACTGGACATTTCATTGCACTCCAGAGAGAAGAAATACAGCTCCACCCACCAGAACACCGACACAAGCTTCCCTAACCAGGAAACCTTGACAAGCCACCTGTACAAACCCACACACAGTGAGGAAACGCCACAATAAAGAGAACTCCACAAACTGCCAGAATACAGAAAGGACACCCCAAACTCAGCAATTTAAACAAGATGAAGAGACAGAGGAATACTCAGCAGATAAAGGAACAGGATAAATGTCCACCAAACCAAACAAAAGAGGAAGAGATAGGGAATCTACCTGATAAAGAATTCCGAATAATGATAGTGAAATTGATCCAAAATCTTGAAACTAAAATGGAATCACAGATAAATAGCCTGGAGACAAGGATTGAGAAGATGCAAGAAAGGTTTAACAAGGACCTAGAAGAAATAAAAAAGAGTCAATATATAATGAATAATGCAATAAGTGAAATTAAAAACACTCTGGAGGCAACAAATAGTAGAATAACAGAGGCAGAAGACAGGATTAGTGAATTAGAAGATAGAATGGTAGAAATAAATGAATCCGAGAGGATAAAAGAAAAACGAATTAAAAGAAATGAGGACAATCTCAGAGACCTCCAGGACAATATTAAACGCTACAACATTCGAATCATAGGGGTTCCAGAAGAAGAAGACAAAAAGAAAGACCATGAGAAAATACTTGAGGAGATAATAGTGGAAAACTTCCCTAAAATGGGGAAGGAAATAATCACCCAAGTCCAAGAAACCCAGAGAGTACCAAACAGGATAAACCCAAGGAGAAACACTCCAAGACACATATTAATCAAATTAACAAAGATCAAACACAAAGAACAAATATTAAAAGCAGCAAGGGAAAAACAACAAATAACACACAAGGGAATTCCCATAAGGATAACAGCTGATCTTTCAATAGAAACTCTTCAAGCCAGGAGGGAATGGCAAGACATACTTAAAATGATGAAAGAAAATAACCTACAGCCCAGATTATTGTACCCAGCAAGGATCTCATTCAAGTATGAAGGAGAAATCAAAAGCTTTTCAGACAAGCAAAAGCTGAGAGAATTCTGCACCACCAAACCAGCTCTCCAACAAATACTAAAGGATATTCTCTAGACAGGAAACACAAAAATGGTGTATAAACTCGAACCCAAAACAATAAAGTAAATGGCAACGGGAACATACTTATCAGTAATTACCTTAAATGTAAATGGGTTGAATGCCCCAACCAAAAGACAAAGACTGGCTGAATGGATACAAAAACAAGACCCCTACATATGTTGTCTACAAGAGACCCACCTCAAAACAGGGGACACATACAGACTGAAAGTGAAGGGCTGGAAAAAGATTTTCCATGCAAATAGGGACCAAAAGAAAGCAGGAGTAGCAATACTCATATCAGATAAAATAGACTTTAAAACAAAGGCTGTGAAAAGAGACAAAGAAGGTCACTACATAATGATCAAAGGATCAATCCAAGAAGAAGAGATAACAATTATAAATATATATGCACCCAACACGGGAGCACCACAGTACGTAAGACAAATGCTAACAAGTATGAAAGGAGAAATTAACAATAACACAATAATAGTGGGAGACTTTAATACCCCACTTACACCTATGGATAGATCATCTAAACAGAAAATTAACAAGGAAACACAAACTTTAAACGATACAATAGACCAGTTAGACCTAATTGATATCTATAGGTCATTTCATCCCAAAACAATGAATTTCACCTTTTTCTCAAGCGCACATGGAACCTTCTCCAGGATAGATCACATCCTGGGCCATAAAGCTAGCCTTGGTAAATTCAAAAAAATAGAAATCATTCCAAGCATTTTTTCTGACCACAATGCAGTAAGATTAGATCTCAATTACAGGAGAAAAACTATTAAAAATTCCAACATATGGAGGCTGAACAACACGCTGCTGAATAACCAACAAATCACAGAAGAAATCAAAAAAGAAATCAAAATTTGCATAGAAACGAATGAAAATGAAAACACAACAACCCAAAACCTGTGGGACACGGTAAAAGCAGTCCTAAGGGGAAAGTTCATAGCAATACAGGCACACCTCAAGAAACAAGAAAAAAGTCAAATAAATAACCTAACTCTACACCTAAAGCAACTAGAAAAGGAAGAAATGAAGAACCCCAGGGTTAGTAGAAGGAAAGAAATCTTAAAAATTAGAGCAGAAATAAATGCAAAAGAAACAAAAGAGACCATAGCAAAAATCAACAAAACCAAAAGCTGGTTCTTTGAAAGGATAAATAAAATTGACAAACCATTAGCCAGACTCATCAAGAAACAAAGGGAGAAAAATCAAATCAACAAAATTAGAAACGAAAATGGAGAGATCACAACAGACAACACAGAAATACAAAGGATCATAAGAGACTACTATCAACAATTATATGCCAATAAAATGGACAACGTGGAAGAAATGGACAAATTCTTAGAAAAGTACAACTTTCCAAAACTGGACCAGGAAGAAATAGAAAATCTTAACAGACCCATCACAACCATGGAAATTGAAACTGTAATCAAAAATCTTTCAGCAAACAAAAGCCCCGGTCCAGACGGCTTCACAGCTGAATTCTACCAAAAATTTAGAGAAGAGCTAACACCTATCCTGCTCAAACTCTTCCAGAAAATTGCAGAGGAAGGTAAACTTCCAAACTCATTCTATGAGGCCACCATCACCCTAATACCAAAACCTGACAAAGATCCCACAAAAAAAGAAAACTACAGGCCAATATCACTGATGAACATAGATGCAAAAATCCTTAACAAAATTCTAGCAATCAGAATCCAACAACACATTAAAAAGATCATACACCATGATCAAGTGGGCTTTATCCCAGGGATGCAAGGATTCTTCAATATCCGCAAATCAATCAATGTAATACACCACATTAACAAATTGAAAAATAAAAACCATATGATTATCTCAATAGATGCAGAGAAAGCCTTTGACAAAATTCAACATCCATTTATGATAAAAACTCTCCAGAAAGCAGGAATAGAAGGAACATACCTCAACATAATAAAAGCTATATATGACAAACCCACAGCGAACATTATCCTCAATGGTGAAAAATTGAAAGCATTTCCTCTAAAGTCAGGAACAAGACAAGGGTGCCCACTTTCACCATTACTATTCAACATAGTATTGGAAGTTTTGGCCACAGCAATCAGAGCAGAAAAAGAAATAAAAGGAATCCAAATTGGAAAAGAAGAAGTAAAACTCTCACTATTTGCAGATGACATGATCCTCTACATAGAAAACCCTAAAGAGTCCACCAGAAAATTACTAGAAATAATCAATGACTACAGTAAAGTTGCAGGATATAAAATCAACACACAGAAATCCCTTGCATTCCTATACACTAATAATGAGAAAACAGAAAGAGAAATTAAGGAAACAATTCCATTCACCATTGCAACGGAAAGAATAAAATACTTAGGAATATATCTACCTAAAGAAACTAAAGACCTATATCTAGAAAACTATAAAACACTGGTGAAAGAAATCAAAGAGGACACTAATAGATGGAGAAATATACCATGTTCATGGATTGGAAGAATCAATATAGTGAAAATGAGTATACTACCCAAAGCAATTTATAGATTCAACGCAATCCCTATCAAGCTACCAACAGTATTCTTCACAGAGCTAGAACAAATAATTTCACAATTTATATGGAAATACAAAAAACCTCGAATAGCCAAAGCGATCTTGAGAAAGAAGAATGGAGCTGGAGGAATCAACCTACCTGACTTCAGGCTCTACTACAAAGCCACAGTTATCAAGACAGTATGGTACTGGCACAAAGACAGAAATATGGATCAATGGAATAAAATAGAAAGCCCAGAGATAAATCCACGCACATATGGACACCTTATCTTCGACAAAGGAGGCAAGAATATACAATGGATTAAAGACAATCTCTTCAACAAGTGGTGCTGGGAAATCTGGTCAACCACTTGTAAAAGAATGAAACTGGACCACTTTCTAACACCATACACAAAAATAAACTCAAAATGGATTAAAGATCTAAACATAAGACCAGATACTATAAAACTCCTAGAGGAGAACATAGGCAAAACACTCTCCGACATATATCACAGCAGGATCCTCTATGACCCACCTCCCAGAATAATGGAAATAAAAGCAAAAATAAACAAATGGGACCTAATTAACCTTAAAAGCTTCTGCACATCAAAGGAAACTATTAGCAAGGTGAAAAGACAGCCTTCAGAATGGGAGAAAATAATAGCAAATGAAGCAACCGACAAACAACTAATCTCAAAAATATACAAGCAACTCCTACAGCTCAACTCCAGAAAAATAAACGACCCAATCAAAAAATGGGCCAAAGAACTAAATAGACATTTCTCCAAAAAAGACATACAGATGGCTAACAAACACATGAAAAGATGCTCAACATCACTCATTATCAGAGAAATGCAAATCAAAACCACTATGAGGTACCATTTCACACCAGTCAGAATGGCTGCGATCCAAAAGTCTACAAATAATAAATGCTGGAGAGGGTGTGGAGAAAAGGGAACCCTCTTACACTGTTGGTGGGAATGCAAACTAGTACAGCCACTATGGAGAACAGTGTGGAGATTCCTTAAAAAACTGGAAATAGAACTGCCTTATGATCCAGCAATCCCACTGCTGGGCATACACACTGAGAAAACCAGAAGGGAAAGAGACACGTGTACCCCAATGTTCATCGCAGCACTGTTTATAATAGCCAAGACATGGAAGCAACCTAGATGTCCATCAGCAGATGAATGGATAAGAAAGCAGTGGTACATATACACAATGGAGTATTACTCAGCCATTAAAAAGAATACATTTGAATCAGTTCTAATGAGGTGGATGAAACTGGAGCCTATTATACAGAGTGAAGTAAGCCAGAAGGAAAAACATAAATACAGTATACTAACGCATATATATGGAATTTAGAAAGATGGTAACAATAACCCGGTGTACGAGACAGCAAAAGAGACACTGATGTATAGAACAGTCTTATGGACTCTGTGGGAGAGGGAGAGGGTGGGAAGATTTGGGAGAATGGCAATGAAACATGTAAAATATCATGTAGGAAACGAGTTGCCAGTCCAGATTCGATGCATGATGCTGGATGCTTGGGGCTGGTGCACTGGGACGGCCCAGAGGGATGGTATGGGGAGGGAGGAGGGAGGAGGGTTCGGGATGGGGAACACATGTATACCTGTGGTGGATTCATTTTGATATTTGGCAAAACTAATACAATTATGTAAAGTTTAAAAATAAAATAAAATTAGAGGAAAAAAAAAAGAAAAAAAAAAAAAAAGAAAAAAAAAATAAATAAAATTCAATTGTTTAAAAAAAAAGAGAAATATTTGAACAGATACTTTCCATTAGATAAAATAAATAAATGGCAAATAAACATATGGAAAGATGCATAACATCAAAATCATTAAGGAAATGCATACTACAGATACAACTCTACTTACCCTAAGTACTGCTACCGCTAAGTCATGTTGGTCGTGTCTGACTCTGTGCGACCCCTAGACGGTAGCCCACCAGGCTCCTCCGTCCCTGGGATTCTCCAGGCAAGAACACTGGAGTGGGTTGCCAGTTCCTTCTCCAATGCATGAAAGTGGAAAGTGAAAGGAAAGTCGCTCAGTCATGTCCAACTCCTAGCGACCCCATGGACTGCAGCCTACCAAGTTTCTCCGTCCATGGGATTTTCTAGGCAAGAGTACTGGAGTGGGGTGCCATTGCCTTCTCTGACTTACCCTAAGTAGAAAAGCTAAAATTTAAATTGACCATGCCAAGTGTTGGTGAGGAGATAGAAGAATAGGAATTATCTGTCATTGATGATAGGAATGTAAAATGGATTTTAGAAATCCTTTACTGTTCTATATGCTGCAGCTTCAGTCATGTCCGACTCTGTGCGACCCCATGGACTGCAGCCTACCAGGCTTCTCCGTCCATGGGATTCTCCAGGCAAGAACACTGGAGTGGGTTGCCATTTCCTTCTCCAATGCTTGAAAGTGGAAAGTGAAAGTGAAGTTGCTCAGTCATGTCCAACTCTTAGCGACCCCATGGATGCAGCCTACCAGGCTCCTCCATCCATGGGATTTTCCAGGCAACAGTACTGGAGTAGGATGCCATACAACTACTTTTTTTCCAGATATTTGATTTGCAAATATGTTCTTTGCAAAAAAAGAAAGAAAGATTGGCAGTTTTTTTTTTTTTTTTTTTAACTTATACTTGTCATGTATTCCAACAATTCTACCTACCCAAAAGAAATAAAAGCGTAAGCCCATGTAAAGACTTGCACTCAGATGTTAACAGAAGTTTTATTTGAAATGTGTCCAAACTAGAAATAATTTCAAAGCCCAAGAACTTGGCTGCAATGCAGGCAACTCAGATTGGATTCCTGGGTCAGGAAGATCCTTTCGAAGAGAGACTGGCTACTTGGTCCAGCATTCTTGCCTGGAGAATTCCATGGACAGAGGATTTTGGTGGGCTGTAGTCCCTGGGGTCACAAAGTGTCGGACATGACTGAGAGATTAACACACACTTCTTTTCAAAACCCTTCAGCATGTGAATAAACAAATTAAGTCATACCAATACAATGCAGTGCTATTCAATACTAAAACTTAATGAACTATTGTTATATGCAAAAACATTTGTACATTTCAAAGTAATTATACTGAGTGAAAGAAGCCAGACAAAAAGGTATATATACTCTACAATTACATTTATATAAAATTCTAGAGAATCCCATAAATCACATCAGTGTTTGCCTGAGATCTAATGGGAGCGAGAGTAGGAAAACAGAGGGATTAAAATGGGATATGAGGAAATTTTCTTGAGGCAATCAACATGTTCTTATCTTGATGTTTACAATAACTGCTCAGGTATATACAAATGTCAAAACTCTTTGTACACTTTAAATATATTCAACTTATTGTATGCCAATTATAAAGAGTTCTTAATATAAATTAATGTTAGCTGTTCTGTTTCTTTGCTTTTCTAAAGATACTACAAGTATAAAAATCTTTTTCTGGCTTTAAGAAAAAAATGCTATCTTAACAATTATAGATTTATACTTAGTATATACTACAAATTTGTAAAATAAACAACTGCGTAGATTATATGTTAGTAAAGTGGATATTCTTATTTCTTGGACATGATAAGATTCAAGTCTCATTTGTCTGTTTTTATTAATGTTATTTGTCCATTCTTCTCTGTTCTGTGTAGTCCAGCTTTAAAACGTGTGGCGATTGTAATGCACAGAAACATTAGTATTCAGTATAGTTCAGTGGAATTCAATCAGTTAAATAGACAAAACCTTGTATTTATGTGCCCACAGAGTGAGGATTCGTGGTGGTTTTTAAAGACTTCTTCTCTCACACAGCCATCAATCAAAGTGACAGCATTCTTTAGATTAACTTTGGATTCCCCAGCACAAATTAATTAATCTGTCCACTACTTCCTATCTCAGTGTTTCAATCAGCCAACAAATAAAGCCAATCAAGATTTCAATTCTTTGCTGATTAGCCAATAAACTGCGACAGTGGACTTGTGGCAGGACCTCTGGGACTCTCACAGAAATTTATTTATAGATGTAGCAGTGCTGTGATCAGTCTCTAAACCACAAATAAGAAGAATATTGTGTTTTCTTCCCCGTTACTTTCATCAAGGCAAAAAATCCTGTTTCAGGTAGAAATAAAACTGTTATAACAACCCGTTGCAAAGATATTCTCCTTGAGGTTATATTAAGGACATGTTTGGTGATACTGCTGCTTTTTTAGCATCAGATTGTATAAATGCCATGGAATTTAAAGAATTGCTTTTGTTCAAATGAAAGGACGCATGCTAAATCTGTTACCATTTCCTCATTGTCAAGTCCTTATAGATAAGAATCCTAAGTGCTTCTTATGCCAAAAGAGAATCACTTTCTGCTTTTTAAATATTTATGAAGGAAAAAAATACTGTGTGTCCTAAAATTAATCAGGTACATACACTGTACCTGAAAAATTGTTCTTAGAGGAGAATAAGCCTGCCTAGAGCAAAGGATATAAACTGGGAGTTAGAAACCTAGGATTAGTCGAGGCTTGGCTAGTAACAAGCGTGTGAGTTGAGAAAGTCACTTAGTTTAAAAAAAGCTTTGGTTTTCTCTCATGTGAAAGGAATGGTATAGACTAAACCTCTAAAATTTGATGGCTCAACAAAACATGCTGGTAACTTTTTTCTTATAAAAACTAAATCGAGAAAGTTTTTTTTCTTTCTTTTCTTTTCATCACCACCACTCTTTGAAGTTTATCCAAATATCCGTGACCTCATGAACTTGACACTGAGCAGTAAGCACACATGAGTTGGTGACCTTCTGCTCCCACATGTGACACTGTATTCAAGTTCTTCACCTCTTTCGTGAGCAGCCAGAGGGGAAGGAAATAAATGCAGTTAATCCTGTGTTCCTCAAAATAGATGGGTGCCACCTATCCCTCTTGACAGTCCATGACCTTTACCACTCTAATCTAACCATTCTACTTCTTAAAGAATTTGGCTCCTGTATAGCTCTCTTTATTTTTATGCCTACCTCTATCATCTTGGAAGGAGACCCCTCAGTTCCTTAACTTCTTTACTCCTTGATGTGCTTATTTCTAATGATATTTTGACCATACCACCTCAGTTGGTCATTTCCAATTTTACACCTGAATGTGAATTCTTTCTAAACATCTCCATTTCAAATATTTCACCCTTTATACCAATCATGTGTCCTTTCACATGACTTGTTCCAGGATATGTACAACTGAAATTCTCTGACTTCTTAACAATATTAATTGTCATCTATTGGTCATCATTTTAGTCACACCCTTGAAGATTTCTTACCTCTCTCGCCTCATTTTCTTGTGCGTGCCAAGTTGCTTGAGTCGTGTCTGACTTTGCGACTCAATGGACTGTTGCCTGCCAGTCTCCTCTGTCCGTGGGATTCTCCAGTAAGAATATTGGAGTGGGTTGCCGTTTCCTTCTCCAGGGGATCTTTGCAACCTAGGGAGCGAACCCATATCTCTTGTATCTCCTGCCTTGGCAGGCAGGTTCTTTTACCACTAGTAATACCTAGGAAACCCGTAAAAACTCTGACTTCATAATGACATGAACATGTGTTATTTGTGTTCAGAGTTATGTGGTTCACAAAACACTGCCTGAAAAGCCAGCCATTCTCTAAAATCACGAATTTGATTTCTCACTTTCTATGATGGTACTTGAGAAAATGTAAGCTGGAAGTCTGAAACTCCCTTATCTTTCCACTAACAAATTTACTTTTTTACTTTTGAAAGTACCAAACTTCTATTTCCTCCATTTCAATAAAAAAAAATATTTATACTCTTATTCCTAAAGAAATTATGTTTCTTTCCATTTCAGTCCTGAGCCTAATTTTCTGTCTTCTCTGAATGGTTTTTATATTTTTGACAATTTCTCTTACTTCCTGCATCTTCACTCACTTGTTCTCTACTTAGTTCAATAAAATCCATAAATTCTTTCTCTCTTACAAAATCAAACCAATTGTTAAATTTGGAAACAGTCTCTTCAACAAACCCACCAGTGAAACACCTACATGATATCTTTGTTCTCTTTCATAACATGCTGTTTCCAAACTTTTTCAATTTTCATACATGCTTCAAGATATTCTAGTTCATTTTTTAAAAATTCTTACAAACTACTCTCTTTAAAACCTCTCTTAAATCATCAAGTAACTCTCTTTTGCCAAATCCAAGGATGCTTCTGTCCCCATCTTACTCAAAATCTAAGCAGCTCTAAGACTTTCATATTCAACTTTCAGTTTAATAGCAGTCATGGAAATATGCCATTCAGATCTCTATTTGAGAAAGAAATTGTCATTTGACTGCAAGTCTTCAGCTTCACTGTCTTTAAGATCTGCTTCTGATTTCAATTGCAGACAACCTCTTCCCTGGCAGCCCCCAGACAGAAAAGTACCAGAGTCTGTCTATTTGTGCCAAAAGTAGATCTCTTCAAATAGGTAGCTCATTATACTTTATTAAAGGGTTATATTTTTGCCTTTGCACAATATTTTATACAATGGCACAATTATTTTATTTATATGGGTCTTCCAAATAGATAGCAAGTATCATTAAAGACAAACCTCTTATAAAATCCCAGGGAATGCTCAATTTCTAACACAGAATTCATAATATATTCTAGATAAATGTTTATTAACTTGATGAATGATAAGCAAGCTAGTTCCCTTTAAAAAATTAATATTCAATTTCTCCAAAATTCTAGTATCTGCTGATGGCATGATAAAATAATCCAAACTGAGATACAAATTGTAGTCATCCTGACATTACCATCTTCAGGTTTTACTCTTTTGGTTTTAGTTATTTTCAGTTCAGTTCAGTCGCTCAGTCGTGTCCGACTCTTTGCAACCCCATGAATCACAGCATGCCAGACCTCCCTGTACATCACAAACTCCCGGAGTTCACTCAGACTCAAGTTCATCGAGTCAGTGATGCCATCCAGCCATCTCATCCTCTGGCGTCCCCTTCTCCTCCTACCCTCAATCCCTCCCAGCATCAGAGTCTTTTCCAATGAGTCAGCTCTTCACATGAGGTGGCCAAGTACTGGAGTTTCAGCTTCAGCATCATTCCCTCCAAAGAAATCCCAGGGCTGATCTCCTTCAGAATGGATTGGTTGGATCTCCTTACAGTCCAAGGGACTCTCAAGAGTCTTCTCCAACACCACAGTTCAAAAGCATCAATTCTTTGGTGCTCAGCTTTCTTCACAGTCCAACTCTCACACACATACCTGATCACAGGAAAAACCATAGCCTTGACTAGACAGACCTTTGTTGGCAAAGTAATGTTTCTGCTTTTGAATATGCTATCTAGGCTGGTCATAACTTTCCTTCCAAGGAGTAAGCATCTTTTAATTTCATGGCTGCAATCACTATCTGCAGTGAATTTGGAGCCCCCCAAAATAAAGTCTGACACTGTTTCCACTGTTTCCCCATCTATTTCCCATGAAATGATGGGACCGGATGCCATGATCTTCGTTTTCTGAATGTTGAGTTTAAGCCAACTTTTTCACTCTCCACTTTCACTTTCATCGAGAGGCTTTTTAGTTCCTCTTCACTTTCTGCCATAAGGGTGGTGTCATCTGCATATCTGAGGTCATTGATATTTCTCCCAGAAATCTTGATTCCAGCTTGTGTTTCTTCCAGTCCAGTGTTTCTCATGATGTACTCTGCATATAAGTTAAATAAACAGGGTGACAATATACAGTCTTGACGTATTCCTTTTCCTATTTGGAACCAGTCTATTGTTCCATGTCCAGTTCTAACTCTTGCTTCCTGACCTGCATACAAATTTTTCAAGAGGCAGATCAGGTGGTCTGGTATTCCCATCTCTTTCAGAATTTTCCACAGTTGATTGTGATCCACACAGCCAAAGGCTTTGGCATAGTCCATAAAGCAGAAATAGATGTTTTTCTGGAACTCTCTTGCTTTTTTCATGATCCAGCGTATGTTGGCAATTTGATCTCTGGTTCCTCTGCCTTTTCTAAAACCAGCTTGAACATCAGGAAATTCACAGTTCACGTATTGCTGAAGCCTGGCTTGGAGAATTTTGAGCATTATTTTACTAGCATGTGAGATGAGTGCAATTGTGCGGTAGTTTGAGCATTCTTTGGCATTGCCTTTCTTTGGGATTGGAATGTAAACTGACCTTTTCCAGTCCTGTGGCGACTGCTGAGTTTTCCAAATTTGCTGGCATTTTTAGCACTTTCACAGCATCGTCTTTCAGGATTTGAAATAGCTCAACTGGAATTCCATCACCTCCACTAGCTTTGTTCGTAGTGATGCTTTCTAAGGCCCAGTGGACTTCACATTCCAGGATGTCTGGCTCTAGTTATTTTATTGATTTTTAAAATTTACTTCTGTTTTATTAATAAGCATAGTAGAATTTTAAATGTTTTCCAGATCTGTGGCTCACTTAGATGAAAGATAATGAAAAACAACAAACATATAAAAATTAATCACATGGTTAACTTAGCTTAGTAACTTAATATGGTCTCCTTTCATCACACACACTCATACACATGCACACAGAGAATTAGTTTTGTCTCAATGACACAGCTGTATAAACTTAGAAAACTCAATTTTGAAAATATCATGACTCCTTAATTGTGAGACA
Source organism: Bos indicus x Bos taurus (assembly GCF_003369695.1). Classification (NCBI taxonomy): domain Eukaryota; kingdom Metazoa; phylum Chordata; class Mammalia; order Artiodactyla; family Bovidae; genus Bos; species Bos indicus x Bos taurus. The sequence continues at coordinate 102,016,842 of NC_040079.1, read as the reverse complement.
GTTTCCGTTGTTTAAGCCATTCATTCTGTGGCACTTTGTTATAGCTGCCCTATCAAACTATTATAATATACCCACTTAGTTAAGAAATACATTGAATATTAATGAGATGAATAGATCAGAGTACTAGCTACCATGGCAGGGGTTGCCGAACTTTTTATGCAAAATCCAAATAGTAATTATATTAGGTTTTGCTGGTGTCCATAATGGTTTCTGTGGACCTACTCCATTCATGTCATTGTAACATGAACACAGTCTTAGATGATGCATTAAAAAAAAAATGCGTGGTTATTTCCCAAAGCACAGGGTTTACAAATATAGGCAGTGGGCTGAACTTAGCTCCTGAGTTAGAGTTTGCTGACTCCTTCATGAGGGAATCAAATAGGGTTTAAGTTTGAAAGAGACCAGAGGTGGCACTCTTGATAAAGCAGTGCTCCTGGGGAAGAGATAAGTCATTTGGAAGGCATTCTGTGATTCTTGATAATGAAGAAAAAGAAAGAAAGAAGAATTGAATGGCATAACCCCCATGCTCTCAGTAAAATAGCACATCTCTTGAAGAAACTGAATATATTAAATCAATACAATAGATACAATCAATAGAAGAGGGTGTTATGATTTAAGAACTTACAAGCTACCTAAGTTTTTCACCTCTCTCTGCATACAACTGTTATTTCTAGCCTGGAAGGGGGGGGGTGTATTTTAAACAAAACAAAAATGGAAGAAAACACCCAAATATAACTTCTCTAAAAGGAATTTGTAATATAAGAAGTAAAGTGCTGTAATTTGGGGCTTGGCAAATTTAGAAAATGCAGTCTTAAGAAGTAAGACTTGTGCTTCATTGTACAAAGTGATGAACCTGTTAAAGATGGAATTAAATATTTCTTTCCCATCAAAGCCTATTACTTCAGAAGACTTTGTGGCATGGGCCAATAAATTATGAGGGGTGGAGAGAAAAAGCCTTGAAGCTAGTAAGTAAAGATCTGAGACATTAAGCTAAAAAATTACTTCCTGATTAAGCGTGTACTTATTCAAACACATAATGAAGAAAAAATATAGACCCCGAGTTTCCTAGTTTTTTCAGGAAAGTTTATTATAAAGGAAACACCAATCCTACCTGTAGAAGCATGTCTTGGCTCCTTTTACCAAGACGAGATGAGCTGCTAAAGTTAAAATCCACACTCCAGTTTTGATATGGCACTGAAAGATAATGCACCAGGAATAGCATTCTGGGGCCCAAAGCTGAGGTCTAACTAGATAACTTATGCTTAGTGCAGCCTAACTATTGTTGGCCAGAAATCAGGGACTGCTACATATTACCTACTTACCCCTTATATGGAGAGGAGTTTTAATGAGCTGTGTTGTTCCTTGTTCATCAATGTGAAGTGAGTAAGTTTCAAGCGGATGAGTTACCATTCAGTTTATAGGTTATCGGACCAGGAGGAGACACATATGAACCTGATCTGGGGAGCTGAACTAGTCCAGATGTAGATCTAATAGTAAATTAAAGAGAATTTGGGGGTATGAGAAGTAAAGTGTGTCTACATATAGAAACAAGGATGTACGTGAATGAGGTCAGGAAAAGGGACAGACTGTGGCTAATTCATCATTTTATAGCACACCCATATAGATTTTCCTTGCTTTTCCTTTGCCTGGAAGAACAGAACATGATGGCTGTGCTGTCTGTATATATTAGTCTATGCTCTGACCTTGAGTTCAGAAGTCAGCCTAGCAGAGAGAAATTAGATGACTTTACAGAGCTTGCATATTGTCTAGGAAGTCTTGTTTTTTGTTATTGTTGCCGGGGGGGGGGTTGTTTTGTTTTTGTGATGTTTCCTTTCTTTGATGATATTTCTTTTGTTTTCATTTTAATATGAGAGAATAAATCTAGTGTGTTTAATTCAACTTATTATTATATGTACTTGAACCTAATCTTCATTTACATAAATGTCCATATATATTTTGAACATTTTTAAAATTTATTTTTAATTGGAAGATAATTGCTTAACAATGTTGCATTGGTTCTACTATACAACAAAGTAAATCATATAAATGCTAAGAATTCTTTTCTTGATGGGGCTTCAGCACAAGTGGAATTAGAAATGTTACCAAAATGTTTCTTGATTTTTACAAGTACCATTAGTTATGATAGGAAGTAATTGTAAGTTACTAATTGTAAGTTAGGAAGTAATTGTAACTAAAACATTTTTCTGAAAGGATTGCACATGTTTCACAGGAACAAGCCATCTTTTCTTCATCATTTTGCTAAATATCTAAAGTGAAAGTGTTAGTTGCTCAGTCATTCAGCTGTTTGCAGTCCCATGGACTGAAGCCCTCCAGACTCCTCTGTCCAAGGGATTCTCCAGGCAAGAATACTAGAGTGGGTTGCCATTTCCTTCTCCAGGGACCTTCCCAGTCCAGAGATAGAACCCTGTTCTCCCACATTGCAGGCAGATTCTTTACCATCAGAGCCACCAGGGAAGTCCTAAATTGTATAGTAATAAAAGAACTGTCCATTTAGATATGCACCTAATTCAGATTTAAGACATCAGTATCCACCAGCAGGTGGATTCTTATATGGGTCCTGTAATCTTGAAATGCCCCAATTTAAAAATAAAACCATTCTTAATAGGTGAAAAAAAGCAATCTCAGATACTTTATGTTTTATCAAATTATTTGCCTTATTAGTTTCTCAGCTTAATATCACAATGAACTTAAACAATTGTACACTGCTAGTGTTCACCGTTATTAAAAATTACTCATTACTGAACTGCTATAAACCTTTGATTTACTAAAATGAACTAGATTTAGACATATAGGAGGGTGGTGGAGATACAAAATACCAACACTAGGGTCAAAATATAATAAGAAACTATTTCCCTTTTCTATTATAGAGATCATGAAGAATTATGAAATATCTCTCACTGTGATCCAAATGGGCAATTTATTGAATCTATAAAAAATAACTCTAGAATTTTGTTTGAATCTCCAAATGTTTGGTTCTGTAGTTTATCAGACATCTGGGTGACACCTATTGATATATATGCTGGTATATCTGTATTTTGTTAAACACATAATTTTTTTTTGTTAAACACATGCTTTTCTCAATTTTCATCAGAACTTCACTTCATATATTTTATAGGAAAAATAACAAATTTTAACCACAGTTTGGACTTTTGATAGATCCATCTTTGTTTGAAAGATCAAAGACTATTTTAATTGCAGTTGTCCAGGATATTTTTTATTCTCTTTCTAATATCTCAGTAGGTGGTCTCAGATATCAAAAATAGCTATTTAACTACAAAATAAAAATATTAATAAATAACATTTCATTCAGAAAGCTTCCCATTTAATTTTACATATAATGGAATGCTGCTAAGTCACTTCAGTCGTGTCCGACTCTGTGTGACCCCATAGACAGCAGTCCACCAGGCTCCGCCGTCCCTGGGATTCTCCAAGCAAGAACACTGGTGTGTTGCCATTTATAGTTGATCGAGAAAAAAAAAAAAATTCTGCTTATGAAGAGGAGATAGTAATGATAACAATTCAATGTTCCTGATGAGAAAAACTAAAATTCTATACAATCATAAAAATGATAGATTAAAAATATCAGAAACCTGACAATCTTAATGACTTTGTTCCAAACAGTTATTTTAAGTAGGGTTAAGTAGAACTGATTATAAAAGAGAACACTGAGAAAATATGCTTCAGGGAATCCATTTCAGAATAATAATCAAGACATATAATAAAGAATTACATCCAATGATCATAAAGTGCTGCCAAAACTCAGTTATAAGAACAGAAAACAGTCTCATAAAAAGATGAATCAAGGATTTAAATGGACGTATCTGCAAAAAGTATACACAAATGACAAAAAAGTATGAAAAGATGCTCAATATCCTTATTTATTAAACCCAATTAAAACCACACTAAGATTCTGCTGCATATCCACAAGAATCTCAAAGTAAATAGGTAAGACATATATTGTGACATTTATGTGGAGATTTGGAGCAAATGGAACTCGCATTTGTTTCTATCAGAAACACAGATGTCTGATCACTGTGGAAAACAGTTTGGCAGATTTTTTTTTTTAATTTTTTGGTAAAAATTTATATATTTTAAATTAAATATATTTAAATATTTACCTAGTAATTCCACTTCTAGGTATTTAATCAGCAGAAATTAAAAAAAAAAAAAAAGATAGAAGTTGACCGAAGCAAAAGCAGAAAATCTTAAGCAAAATATTAGCAAAGCAAATCCAGTGTGTGTAAAATGACAAATTAATAACAGAAATTTCACAACCAAATGTGAATGGTAAAACAATAGAACCTTGGAAGCAAACAGATCTTCATAGCCTGGAAGTAGAAAAATATTTTTACATGATACAAACAGAACTAAGGAAAAACATTTTAAATTGGAAATCTTTCAAAATTGATTATTTCAAGGTTATGACTCCACTGGGGCTTTCCAGGTGGCACAGTGTTAAAGAAACTGCCTACAATGCAGGACACACAAGAGATGAGGGTTCGATCCCTGAGTTGGGAAGATCCCCTGCATCAGGAAGAGGAAATGGCAGCTCACTCCAGTATTTTTACCTAGAGAACCCCATGGACAGAGGAGCCTGGTGGGCTACAGTCCATGGGGTCTCAAAAGAGTTGGACATAGCCACTCAACAACAATGAAACCATTAATAGTATAAAGAAAAGACTGTCTGTCAGGGATGGATAATCTTCATGTGAATGTCTTACTAAGAACTCTTATTCAGAGTAATTCCTACAAATACTCTATAAGTCAATAAGAAAGGTAGACAATCTAACAAGAGTTTGGGCAAAGTAACAAACAAGTATTATACCAAAAAAGATATATGCAAAATACCAGTGACTATATTTTCCAAATGTTTTATTTTTACTGAGTCATCAGGGAACTAAAAATTAAAATGTAATGTGATACCACTGTCACTGATAAGAATGGCTGAAGTAAAAAAGTATGACAATATCAAGTTGGCAGAGATATAGAATTGAGACCCTTTTATATTATCGATGGTAGTGTTGGAATATATATGTATTATCTTTTGATCCATGTGGGACCACATATCTATCAAAAGATATTACAATAATGTGCATAGTTATAGTATTTGCAATATTCCAAGCCTGAAAATATGCACATTCTCAACAAGGATAGAATGGATAGATAAATAGTTTCATATTCAGAAATGAAATAGGACACTATATCAATGAGAATGAACATAACTATAAGCAACACCATAGATAAATCTCATAAATACAATTGGGTGAAAGGACCCAGATACAAAATAAAGCATAGTGTAAGATTTCATATTTGTAAAGTTCAAAAACAAGCAGTGGTAATCTATGGTTTTAGAAGTAAGGGTAGTAGATATTTTCAGGGTGACAAGAGAAGGGCAAGAGGGAAGTATTTTGAGGTGCTTCTAAGATGCTTTTTTCTTTTTTAAAAATTTTTAATTGGAAGATCATTACTTTACAACATTGTGATACCATACATAAACATGAATTAGCCATAGGCATACATGTGTCCCCTCCTCCTGAATCCCCCCATCACCTCCCTCCCTACCCCATCCCTCCATGTTGTCAGAGCACTGGCTTTGGGTGTGTGCTTCATACATCAAACTCCCACTGGCTATCTATTTTGCATATAGTAATGTATATGTTTCAGTGCTATTTTTTCCAAATCATCCCACCCTCCCCTTCTCTCACTGAGTCCAAAATCTGTTCATTATGTCTGTGCCTCCTGTGCAGCCCTGCACTCATGTGCTGTGCTGTGCTAAGTCGCTTCAGTCATGTTTGATTCTTTGCGACCTACTGGACTATAGCCTCCCGGGCTCCTCTGTCCATGGGATTCTCCAGGCAAGAATACTTGGAGTGGGTTGCATACCCTCCTACAGGGAATCTTCCTGACCCAAGAACTGAGCCCAGGTGAATGCTAATGCTAAGTCACTTCAGTCGTGTCCAACTCTGTGCGACCCCATAGACGGCAGCCCACCAGGCTCCCCCGTCCCTGGGATTCTCCAGGCAAGAACACTGGAGTGGGTTGCCATTGCCTTCTCCAATGCATGAAAGTGAAAAGTGAAAGTGAAGTCGCTCAGTTGTGTCCAACTCTAAGCGACCCCATGGACTGCAGCCTACCAGACTCTTCCATCCATGGGATTTTCCAGGCAAGAGTACTGGAGTGGGGTGCCATTGCCTTCTCTGGAACCCAGGTGAAGTCTTTATCATTTGAGCCACTGGGAACCCCTCTAGATTCAATATATACACATTAATATACTATTGTCTTTCACTTTCTGACTTATTTCACTCTGTATAATAAGTTTCAGTTTCATCCACCTCATTAGAACTGACTCAAATGTGTTCCTTTTTATAGCTGAGTAATATTCCATTGTGTATATGTACCACTATTTATTTATCCATTCATCTGCTGATGGACATCTAGGTTGCTTCCATGTCCTCAATATTGTGAATGAACGTTGGGGTACATATATCTTTTTCACTTCTGGTTTCTTCAGAATATATGCCCAGTAGAGTGATTGCTGGGTCATACGGTAGTTTTATTCCAAGTTTTTTAAAGGAATTTCCATACTGTTCTCCATAGTGGTTATATCAGTTGGCATTTCCCAAAAACAGTTTAAGAGGGCTCCGTTTTCTTCAAACTCTCGCCAGCATTTACTGTTTGTAGACTTCTTGATGATGGCCATTCTGACTGGTGTGATATGATACAAGGTATGCTTTTTGATCTGAGTATTAATACAGGTGTGCTACACTTTTTGAAAATTTATGTACTTATGTTTTTCTCAAACTCTCTTGCTTTTTCAATGATCCAATGGATGTTGGCAATTTGATCTCTGGTTCCTCTGCCTTTTCCAAATGCAGCTTAAACATCTGCAAATTCACGGTTCATGTACTATTGAAGCCTGGCTTGGAGAATTTTGATCATTACTTTGCTAGTGTGTGAGATGAATGCAACTGTGCAGTAGTTGAAACGTTCTTTGGCATTGCGTTTCTTTGAGACTGAAATGAAAACTGACCTTTTCCAACCCTGTGGCCATGGCTAAGTTTTCCAAATATACTGGCATATTGAGTGTAGCACTACCACAGCATCATCTTTGAGGATTTGAAATAGCTCTACTGGAATTCCATTACCTCCACTAGCTTTGTTCATAGTGATGATGCCTAAGGTCCACTTGACTTCACATTCCAGGATGTCTGGCTCTTGGTGAGTGATCACACCATCATGGTTATCTGGGTCATGGAGGTCTTTTTTGTATAATTCTTCTGTGTATTCTTGCCACCTCTTCTTAATATCTTCTGCTTCTGTTAGGTGAATACTGTTGCTGTCCTTTATTGAGCCCATCTTTGCATGAAGTGTTTCCTTGGTATCTCTAATTTTCTTGAAGAGTTATCTTCTGCTGCTGCTGCTGCTGCTGCTAAGTTGCTTCAGTCCTGTCTGACTCTGTGCGACCCCGTAGATGGCAGCCCACCAGGCTCCACTGTCCCTGGGAATCTCCAGGCAAGAACACTGGAGTGGGATGCCATTTCCTTCTCCAATGCATGAAAGTGAAAAGTGAAAGGGAAGTCGCTTATTTGTGTCCTTCCCATTCTATGGTTTTCTATTATTTCTTTGCACTGATCACTGAAGAAGGCTTTCTTACCTCTCGTTGCTATTCTTTGGAACTCTGCATTCAAATATATATATCTTTCATTTTCTCCTTTGCCTTTCACTTCTTTTCTCAGCTATTTGTGAGGCTTCCTCAAACAATCTTTTTGCCTTTTTGCATTTCTTTTTCTTGGGAATGGTCTTGATCAGTGCCTCCTATACAATGTCATGAACCTCTGTTCATAGTTCTTCAGGCACTCTGTCTATCAGATCTAATCCCTTGACTCTATTTGTCACTTTCAATGTATAATTATAAGGGATTCAATTTAGGTCATACCTGAATGGTCTAGTAGTTTTCCCTAATTTCTTCAATTTAAGTCTGAATTTGGCAATAAAGAGGATCAGAAGAAACTGTGATTGCAACAAACTGCACTGTTGTGGATCACAACAAACTGTGGACAATTCTTAAAGATATGGGAATACCAGACCACCTCTTGAGAAATCTGTATGCAGGTCAAGAAGCAACAGTTAGAATCGGACATGGAACAACAGACTGGTTCCAAATCAGGAAAGGAGTACATCAAAGCTGCATATTGTCACCCTGCTTATTTAACTTATATGCAGAGTACATCATGCAAAATACTGGGCTGGATGAAGCACAGGCTGGAATCAAGATTGGTGAGAGAAATATCTATAACCTCAGATATGCAGATGACACCACACTTATGGCAGAAAGTGAAGAAGAACTAAAGAGCCTCTTGAGGAAAGTGAAAGAGGAGAGTGAAACAGTTGGCTTAAAGCTCAACATTCAAAAAAATTAAGATCATAGCATCCAGTCCCATCACTTCATGGCAAATAGATGGGGAAACAAAGAAAACAGTGACAGACTATTTTCTTGGAGTCCAAAATCACTGCAGATGGTGACTGCAGCCATGAAATAAAAAGATGCTTGCTCCTTGGAAGGAAAGTTATGACCAACCTAGACAGCATATTAAAAATCAGAGATATTATTTTGTCAACAAAGGTCCGTCTAGTCAAAGCTATGGTTTTTCCAGTAGTCATGTATGAATGTGAGAGTTCGACTATAAAGAAAGCTGAGCGCCGAAGAATTGATGCTTTTGAACTGTGGTGTTGGAGAAGATTCTTGAGAGTCCCTTGGACTTCAAGGAGATCCAACCAGTCCATCCCAAAGGAAATCAGTCCTGGATATTCATTAGGAGAACCGATGCTGAAGCTGAACCTCCAATACTTTGGCCACCTGATGCAAAGAACTGACTCATTGGAAAAGACCCTGATGCTGGGAAAGATTGAAGGTGGCAGGAGAAGGGGATGACAGAGGATGAGATGATTGGATGGCATCGTTGACTCAGTGGACATGAGTTTGAGTAAGCCCCGGGAGTTGGTGATTGACAGGGAAGGCTGGCATGCTGCAGTCCATGGGGTTACAAAGAGTCAGACATGACTGAGTGACTGAACTGAACTGAACTGATACTTAAGTTTTGTGTATTTTTCTGTATGTATGTTGTAATTCAATTATTTTGTTCAAAATTAAATAACTACTAAAATTCTACAAAGTTAAATATATAAAAATCTAGAAACCATAATAATAAAAGAATTGAAAACTTCTTGCAATCAAAGAAAAGCTTATCGTTGCTATCTAAGGCATATATCTTACCATATTTTACCCACAAAAATGTTAATTAAAATAAATAATATATTTATTATCTCTTTCTAAAAATACATATTAACAAAATAGCTTTACTTTTTTGGAAAAGCTCTTTACAAAAGAGTGCCATCCAATAAATGTGAAAGTAAGAAAGCTTTAGGAAATCACCGTTTTTAGAGCTACTGGGTGAAAAGTTTATTGTCAAATTTTTCTCAGGATTTAAAAATTTTACACCATCCAATATTTCTAGTCTTGGGGAAGAAAAAAAAATGTTTGCAAAGGATAAAGCTATCCTCACCCTCACTTGGTGATTAACTTTAACATCATTGTGAATAAAAAGATAAAATATTGTGCACCTACCCATATGCTGTAAGTAGAAGCTCCATACCACCTATGAAATGTTCTTGCCAAAAAGGTTTCACCTGAGTTAAACAGAGACTAGAAATCAAATTTTCAGCTTATAGGAAATACAAATGTTGAGACTGGATGTGTGTTTCAGCCCTGAATTCATATGTTGAAGCTCTAACACTCATATGATGGTATTAGGTTGGTGGGGTCTTTGGGAGTTGTTGGGGTTTTTTTTTTGGTACATTATTAGGGCAGAATTCTCATGAATGAGATTAGTGCCCTGATAAGGAAATCCCAGGGATGGGGGAGCCTGGTGGGCTGCCGTTTATGGGGTCGCACAGAGTAGGACATGACTGAAGCAACTTAGCAGCAGCAGCAGCAAGGAAATCCCAGACACTTCTCTCACCCCAGACTCCTTTTTCATCCCAGACACTTTTCTCACCCCAGACACCTCTCTCATTCCTTCTGGCATGAGAGGATATAATAAGAAGACAGCTGGCCATTTATGTACCATGAAATGGTTCCTGACCCTCAGCAGACACCAAATCTGCGAGTGCCTTGATCTTGGACTTTCTCACCTCCAGAGCTATGAGAAGTAAATTTCTTCTTTTGTTAAAATAAGCCACTCACTATAGTATACTTTGTTGTAGCAGCCTGATCTAAGACAACAGGGGTAAAGAAACAATAATGTGGCAATCTGGGAATTTGAATGCAAGATGTATTAATATATTAGGTTTTAAATAAAGTTATTTCAATGTTGTAATAATTGTTAATTTTTAGATGGAATATGATATTACTTTTAAGTGATACAATGCACAAATTTTATTTAGAAAAACATAATAAACTAATTCATAGTGAAGAGTCTTAATCATTTACTTGAATATTTTAGCAAAACTAGAAGATATAAATATGAAAAAAATTGATTATCTAATAAAGATAATGGGTATATGGATGTATATTATATGATTTTCCTATATTTATGCATAATATTCTGCTATGTGTGTAGAATATGTGACTAAAGATTTAAGCAAATTTCTAATATACAGTTAAGTATATTATCATATATAAATCTAGAAAATTATAGATTTTCATATTATTTCTCCCTAGAGTAGGAAATGCTTTGGAGCCCCTGTAGAGTTCATCTTGACTTTCTATGGTGAGATGTGCATGCCAGGTTGCTTTCAACATTTCATTATTTATATTTTGGATGTACAGATCTGAGGTGCTTTTGATATAGATGGTGTTATTGATTACAATTCAGATACATTGTCCACAGTGAAAAGAGTCTCATCTCCATGAATTATATGCTATTTTTTGCTTATATAACTACTCAATTTTAGCCTATGTTTCCTTGATATTTCACAAAGCAACTAAACTTGTGGGAATCAGTACTATATTCTGGTGGGTTTCTCATTTGTTTCCATAGTTGTATGACAAGGCAATTCTATCATCAATGAGTGACTTGAGTAATTTATTGATGAAATCAGTGTATTTGTAAAAATATAATGAAAGATTGCCTAATTGCTGACTACTCTGCTGCTTTAATTTTAATATATTGGTGGGAAAGTGAAACTGCCTATAGTTCTTTTCATTTATTATCAGCAAGACTGATGGATAATACCATAATCCATTGTGGAGTAATATCAAAATGAATTTTGCAAGATAATAGTACACTTATTTTAAGCCAAACATTAGGTGAATAATTCTGTGTTTTAGTATTACTGTTAAGGATTAATTTCATTGGAAAATATCTTCCTCTCTAGATCACTGGTGATCCATTGTCTGTGTCTTCTCAGGAGTCTCTAGTGTGTTTAACTCAGGGAGTTGGATACCATGACTGGCTAAAAGAAGAAGGTAGCATGCTTCTGAGGCAGTCTGAAATAAATACTCAGGGAAAAAAATAAAGCAATTTATGGTTATATTTGCTAAGGCTGTAAATTTTCCCAGACTCAGGTTTCTAATTTTCACATTAAAATCACGCTAAATTCATAGTCCTAGTCATATCTTGGATTTATTTTTGGTATCTGGAAGAAATCCTGTGCAAAATGTATTTTGTGTTTTGCATCATTTACTGCACATTTAGTGTGAGAACATAAAAGTATTTTCCTTTATATATGTGTGTATGTATGTTTGTGTTTTCATCTTCTGTTACTCATTAGCTTTCACTGTTTTAGAAGAAAACTAACTAAAAGAAAAAAAATCTTGATCTGCTACATTAACTTACATTGATTCAGTGGTAGCTACAGCCAAGGCTGTTAAAGTGAATAGGGAATTACCCCATTATAGGTCTTTTCAAAACAAATGTCTGCACACCCAGAATAGGCTGACCGGCCCACAAGGCTGATGCTCTGGTTTTCAAAGATCTTAGAAGTGCTGAGTTCTCTTATATGTTGCTCAGAAGATTATTAGTGTTTAACTTGAATAAAAATGATTATTTGGCTTTCTATGCTATGTTATCCAATCCCTGCTGTATAAATGAGTTACAATATTACAAAGAAAAACTAGTGGCTGATCAAAGAGGCAAAATACAAGGTAAGATAGTCATGCTGCTGCTGCTGCTGTTAAGTCATTTCAGTTGTGTCCGACTCTGTGCGACCCCATAGACAGAAGCCCACCAGACTCCTCTGTCCCTGGGATTCTCCAGGCAAGAACACTGGAGTGAGTTGCCATTTCCTTCTCCAATGCATGAAAGTGAAAAGTGAAAGGGAAGTCGCTCAGTCGTGTCCGACTCTTAGCGACCCCATGGACTGCAGCCTACCAGGCTCCTCCATCCATGGGATTTTCCAAGCAAGAGTACTGGAGTGGGATGCCATTGCCTTCTCCAAAGATAGCCATAGCTAACATCTAAGTATACAGCACCTACTGTATAGGCAATGTGATACATTAACGAAGTTGACAATGAAAGAATACTCTGAAGTGAAAAAGCAGCATCTGCATATATGAGGTGCCAGAGACCAAAGCATTTAAATAAATAACCTAACCTTATATTACTCAACCAGTATACTCATGTCATGTCATTTTTACTCTAACCCTTTTGCACTCAAAATTGTAAATATTAGTGAGTATTCAAATAATTAGACATTATAAATAGTCATACAGTATCTTTTAGTTTAGATAGGCATACATTAAATATCATAATTTTGTGACTCATTTTGTATCCTAGGTACACAAGAGGAAACACATTCCTTGCCTAGAGGTGACTCATTCTACAGTACAGAGACAAATCAGTTAACAAATGATTATACCAGTCTTCACACCATACTAGCAGTTAGGTGAATGGTGGCTAGCAAGAAAGAAGCATTTAAATGAATTGGCCTGGAGAGTCAAAAACAGATGCAGTGATCTCTAGTTGAGACCGTTAGTGATGAAAATGTGTCTGTTGTTTAGAAGAAGAAGATCTGAAGGGGGTTTCCAGACACTTTCAAGCCATAGCACAGAGCATGAAATCACCTGATTCCTCTGTAACCCAACTGATGGGGGCATATGGTGAGATGTTTTATTGAAGTCAGGCAGGGTCCTGAGAAATGGGGCTTATCCATAGACTTCAATCTTCAAGTTAAGAGAACTATTGAAAAATATCATCATGGTATTGGTGTATGAAAATTTTCATTTCAGAAGCTTAACTCCAACAATGATATGGATGAAGGGAGGAGTTCACTAATGGCAGTGAGATCACTGGGGAGGCTATAAAAGGTCATTTTTTATTTTCTTTATGCGTCAACATCATTTGTTGTCCTTTCCATAGTATTTAACACTGTTGTCAAACAGCATTTATCTTTAAAACAATTCGTCTCCTTTTTGTTCCTATGACCTTAGCTAAGGCTCTTTTAAGATGCTAATTGGAGAGGGAAAGTTGGGAGGTGAGTAAAAGAAGCCAACACATATAGAATATTTTCAAGAGGCTTGAATAAAGGAGAAGAAAAAGTTCAGGGAGTGTTGACAAAGGTTAGAAAAGGGAATGAAGAGTGGTCATACTCTGAGAAATCTTAAGGAAAGGAAATTGTGGAGAGAGAAGGTGAGCACCTCAAATAAATTAGGGAATGAGGATAGAAAGTGCAAAAAAGGTTAAAAATATTTTTTAAGTGATCCAATTTTAAAAGTGAACAACTTAAACAGTGCTTATGTAAAAGGAGAAATGGCTGATTCAGTACTCACTGTTTGTGAAAAAGTGTTTGTAATCTCTGGTGTACAAGTCCTATGTGCACAAATAGTATGTCAGAGAAATTAATAGCATACATATCACATACTTACTTGTAGAATTTATGAAGTTAATACAGCATAATTTAAGCTAACTATGTTAGTTCAAATATTTTGAATATTTTTTCTGTTTTTGATTGTTTATTGGGAGAGATAACCTAACAAAGTTTGGTGTAATTGTAAAAGTTGTTGTACTCACAGTCATTTATAAATATTTTGTGACCCCATAGACTGTAGATCACCAAGCTCTTCTGTCCATGGTATTTTCCAGGCAAAAATACTGGAGTGCTTGCTATTTCCTTCTTCAGGGGATCTTCTAGACCCAAGGATTAAACCCACGTCTCCTGCATCTCATGTGTTGGCAGGTAGATTCTTTACCACTGAGCCACCTGGGAAGCTAGTGTGTATGAGCTAAATGTATGAGCTAGTATTTCTTGTGAAGATTTTGAGAGGGTTTTCCTTACAAATATTATCTTTTCAAGGTTTTAGAATAAAAAATATAGGAAAATATTTCTTAGCTTCCTTTTCCAATAGAATTTCTAAAGTTGATGCTTTTTTGTTTTTGGCTGATGTTGTCTACTTTTTTAAATTGTGTATTGAATTGTTCTAGTGTGTTGGGTAGAACCTAGGTGATTAGGACGAGTCTTTTAGTTAATCCTCATATAACCTTTATATGAGGTACTAGGTAAGTAGTTCAAGTTACTGTTTAGGATTATGCAGTTTAAAAGGGGTATATCTTATAAGATTATTTTGTTTTCATAATTCATGTTTTATGAGTGACTTATATTTTTCCATATAGTGAAATTATACTCAATAATTTCATTGTTTTACTTATTCAGTCAACATATTTTTATTAAAAGTGAAAGTGAAATCGCTCAGTCGTGTCTGACTCTTTGCGACCCCATGGACCTTAGCCTACCAGGCTCCTCAGTCTATGGAATTTTCCAGGCAAGAGTACTGAAGTGGGTTGCCATTTCCTTCTCCAGGGGATCTTCCCAACCCAGGGATAGAAACCCGGTCTCCCACACTGCAGGCAGACACTTTACTGTCCAAACCACCAGGGAAGCCCATATTTTTATTGAGTGCCTGCTGCTGCTGCTGCTGCTAAGTCACTTCAGTCGTGTCCGACTCTGTGCGACCCCAGAGACGACAGCCCACCAGGCTCCCCTGTCCCTGGGATTCTCCAGGCAAGAACACTGGAGTGGGTTGCCATTTCCTTCTCCAACTGAGTGCCTACTGTGTGCCAAACAGCATGCTAAGTTCTGGTATTTAGTGGTGAGATACGCACACATGGTCACTCTGTGAAAGAGCAATACTTATGCAACACTTTACACAGAGTCATGTGTGACAGAAGCCAAAGACACTGACATCCAGGACTGATGTAGCAATTGTCATCACAGACATAGGCGTGTTCATAAAAGTGAGAGAGTAAAGCTGCAGTGGACAATTTCATCCTTAGGAATGAGAATGTCCTTTATATTTGTAGAATGAAATTCCCTGGGATATTCATGAAAACAAATCTAATCATTATAACTTTTCCCCCAACACACTTTTAGCAATGTTTGACACTCAGGAGCTGAGCATGTTGGCAAATTTGGGGCAGGGCTCAAATATATGTATACATTACTGAGCTCTCTGAGAATAGTAAATTCCAGACAGACAGCCGCTGGTTTTGTTTCTGACTACCTGCTTTGAGTCTGTTGTAGACAATACCATGTAAAAGGAAGAGTGGGCAAAAACTACAGGATAACCATAAACCCACTGGAAGTTTCCTAAGAATTTTTTTGTGTGTCTAGGAAGAGAAAATGTCATAAAGGAGTTTGTGATATTTTAACTTTGGGAGTGAAAAGTCATTAAGTGCTACTGTGAAGTGTATGAAAAGGCATTGTGACTAAAAATCAGAGGGCAGGGATCCATGTGTGAATTTTACAACTTAATGGCAGTAGACTTTCAACTTCACTTTAATCACTTCAATATTCCTTAGGATATATAACAGTGCCTCCCCTTCTAATTAAGAATATGAGGGAAAACTAAGTGACACAAAATGTGAAATTTGAGTATTAAGAGGATGAGATGGTTGGATGGCATCACTGATTCAATGGACATGAGTTTGAGGAAATTCAGGGAGATAGTGAAGGACAGGGAAGCCTGGAATCCTGCAGTTCATGGTGTTGCAAAGATTTGGACACAATTTAGAGATTGAACAACAAATGTAAACCATGAGAAAATTTTACTAGAGAACGTGGTGGTTCCCAAATAGTCCATCTACTCTTCCAATTTGCCAACATTTTTCAGGTAAAGATGATTAGCTCTACTCAAATGGCTTGAATAGAAGCAATATGTGTCATTCAGAGGCAGGAACATGAAGAGACTGCATATAACCATCTAGTTATCCATCTCCCTTTCATAATTCCTTATTATCCTTATTTTGAGTATGAGATATGACTGAAGGGTTGATGACAAGATACATGCCATAAGAATTTAGAATAAATCTGTTAACAATTAAGATGAGAAAGGTCTTCCCCTTTAGCTCAGCTGGTAAAGAATTTGCCTGCAATTCAGGAGAACCCAGTTCAATTCTTGGGTCAGGAAGAGCCGCTGGAGAAGGCATAGGCTACCCACTCCAGTATTCTGGCCTGGAGAATGCCATGGACTGTATAGTCCATGGGGTCACAAAGAGTAGGACACGACTGAGTGACTTTCATTTTTCAAGATGAGAAAGGCTCTGCACAGTACAGATTTAGAGGGAGTTTTCCTGGAATGTGAAGTCAAGTGAGCCTTAGAAAGCATCACTATGAACAAAGTTAGTGGAAGTGATGGAATTCCAGTTGAGCTATTTCAAATCCTGAAAGATGATGCTGTGAAAGTGCTGCACTCAATATGCCAGCAAATTTGGAAAACTCAGCAGTGGCCACAGGACTGGAAAAGGTCAGTTTTCATTCCAGTCCCAAAGAAAGGCAATGCCAAAGAATGCTCAAACTACCGCACAATTGCACTCATCTCACACACTAGTAAAGTAATGCTCAAAATTCTCCAAGCTAGGCTTCAGCAATACATGAACCGTGAACTTCCTGATGTTCAAGCTGGTTTTAGAAAAGGTAGAGGAACCAGAGATCAAATTGCCAACATCTGCTGGATCATGGAAAAAGTAAGAGAGTTCCAGAGAAACATCTTTTTTTGCTTTATTGAGTATGCCAAAGCCTTTGACTGTGTGGATCACAATCAACTGTGGAAAATTCTGAAAGAGATGGGAATACCAGACCACCTGACCTGTCTCTTGAAAAATTTGTATGCAGGTCAGGAAGCAACTGTTAGAATTGGACATGGAACAACATACTGGTTCCAAATAGGAAAAGGAGTACGTCAAGGCTGTATGTTGTTACCCTGCTTATTTAACTTCTATGCAGAGTACATCATGAGAAACGCTGGGCTGGAAGAAGCACAAGCTGGAATCAAGATTATCGGGAGAAATATCAATGACCTCAGATATGCAGATGACACCATCCTTATGGCAGAAAGCAAAAAAGAACTAAAGAGCCTCTTGATGAAAGTGAAAGAGGAGAGTGAAAAAGTTGGCTTGAAACTCAACATTCAGAAAACGAAAATCATGGCATCTGGTCCCATCACTTCATGGGAAATAGATGGGGAAACAGTGGAAAGAGTGTCAGACTTTATTTTTGGGGGGCTCCAAAATCACTGCAGATGGTGACTGCAGCCATGAAATTAAAAGACTCTTACTCCTTGGAAGAAAAGTTATGACAAACCTAGATAGCATATTGAAAAGCAGAGACATTACTTTGCCAACAAAGGTCCGTCTAGTCAAGGCTATGGTTTTTCCTGTGGTCATGTATGGATGTGAGAGTTGGACTGTGAAGAAGGCTGAGCGCCGAAGAATTGATGCTTTTGAACTGTGGTGGTGGAGAAGACTCTTGAGAATCCCTTGGACTGCAAGGAGATCCAAGCAGTCCATTCTGAAGGAGATCAGCCCTGGGATTTCTTTGGAAGGAATGATGCTAAAGCTGAAACTCCAGTATTTTGGCCATCTCATGTGAAGAGTTGACTCATTGGAAAATATTCTGATGCTGGGAGGGATTGGGGGCAGGAAGAGAAGGGGATGCCAGAGGATGAGATGGCTGGATGGCATCACTGACCCAATGGACACGAGTCTGAGTGAACTCTGGTAGTTGGTGATGGACAGGGAGGCTTGGCGTGCTGTGATTCATGGGGTTGCAAAGAGTCAAACACGAATGAGTGACTGAACTGAACTGAACTTGGAGAATTAAAGTTTGAGATGGCAATTCATATCCAAGTGGAGATGTCATGAAGTTCACTGTCTTGCAGAGAATTCTGGACAGGAGCTATAAACACAGAAGTTAACATATGGTTAGCATTTAAGTCTGTGAGACTAAGATTACCTAAGGATGGAATGTAAATACAGAAAAGCAATAGGGACAGAGCAGTAGGTCACTCCAATATTACGAGGTTAGATACAAGAGGAAGAATTAGCAAAGGGGACTCAGAAAATAACCAGAAAGATAAAAAAAATCTCAGAAGTGTGTGATGTGTTAGAAGTCAAGGAAATAAAATATACCATAAAAATAGGGAGTTATCAACTCTATCAAATGATGCTGACTGATAGCATGATGAAAATAAGGAGTAGGAAATTTGACCACTGAATTAGATGATGAGGTTCCTTTATGTGTTGTGATAGCAATCCATCCTAAAATTTGGGGCTAAAATTGTGAATCCGTTATATCTTCTGGTTCTATGTGTTGACTCATCTCAGTTGAGTGATTCCCATGTGGGGTCCCTCAGGCAGTGGCAATTAGGTATCAGTTCAGCTGTAGTCATCTGAAAACCCAAACATCTGTAGTATGAACATCCCTGGTGGATCACTCATATGGCTAGCAGTTGAGGCTGACTGTCAGTTTGAAGCTTAGGCTGAGGCTGTATGATAGGTAGGAAAGTGACCTCTCGAAGATGTCTGTGTTTTAATCCCCATAAGCTGAGGATTAACTATGATTATGGTAAAGAAAATCAGCTGATGGAATTAAGGTTGCTAATCACCCAATCTTAAAATGGCGAAAATGTCCTGCATTATCCCATTTAAATCAGGATAATCACAAGGGTTCTTAAATGCAGAAGAGGAAGACAGAAGACTCAATGTGAAGCAAAACAATATGAGGAAGGCTCAGTGCTCATTAATGACTTTGCAGGTTGAAGATAGGGTTTACCAGTCAAGGGCTGCAAGTGATCTCTAGAAACTGGCAAAGACAGAAAAGCGGATTCTCTCCTTGAGTCTCCAGAAGAAAAATATATCCCTGCCAACACTTTGATTTTATCTCAAGCAGCTATTAATAAGTTTCATGCAGACCTGAAAGACAACTATTTTGTTTTATGATTCTAAGTTTGTGGCAATTTATTATGACAGTAGGAAGCTAATACAGGCTGCCAGAAACAACAGCATAAAACCAAAACATTCATTTGTCACATCTTCATCTGGATTAAGTGCCTTTGATCATGAAGGCTGGTTTCAGAGGCAGCACCTTAAGAAAACATTATCCAAGAGATTCAGATAGAAGCTTCCAGCCTTCTTAAAATACAATCTCAGATGTCTCAAAATGTCACTTCTGCTACATACTGTTGATAGAATAACTAAGGTGAGCCCAGATTCAGGGTTGGTTGAGGTAAACTATACCTCTTAATGTGAGGGAAGGCATGCTTGTATAGAAAATGAGGAATTGATGACAAGCTTATTGAAAAATAACTATCGCAGTGGATGAAAAGGAAAACAAAATCAGCACATGGGGAATTTGGAAGCCTGTGGGGAGTGAGTTTAAGAAAGAATCAGAGGAGATAAAAGGGACATGTTTAGTTATTACTTTGAAAAAACTTATGTGAAGAAGAACAAAAAGTAAGTAGCAATGGGAAGAGAAGCAACATCAAAGGAAAAAAGATGTATAAGAAAAAAATCTTGTTTCTATACTAAATAGCAACAATTTGTTACAGTCAAATTTTATTATAATTTTTGTTTATACGTATATGCATGTCATAGTTTTACAAAATTATCACCAGTACGCACCATACAAAAGTGTTTAAATATATTTTGAAGGGATCCAGTCATAGTTTTGGTTCCAAGGAAGCAGATTTTGAGGCAAACATTTTTGTGTTATTATATATGGATATAGGCTAGGGACTGACTTGTGTCCATCCAGAATTCATATGATGAAAATTTAACCCCCGTGTAACTGTATTGGAGATAGAGTCTCTAAGGAGGTGACTAAAGTTAAATGATATCATAGGGTATCTGATGGATACTAGTTCCATACTGATGGAACTAGTCCCTTATCAGAAGAGGAAGAGAGACCCTAGAACTCTCTCTCCATAATGTAAGGACAGAATGAGATGGCAGCTGTTTGCAAAGCAGCAAGAGACCTCTGGCCAGAATCTGACCATGCTGCCCTGATCTTTGATTTCCGGGCTCCAAAACCGAGAGAAAATACATTTCTATGCTAGGGTGACTCAGTCTATGTTATTAATATCTTATTATGGCAGCCCATGGCACCCCACTCCAGTACTCTTGACTGGAAAATCCCATGGACGGAGGAGCCTGGTGGGCTGCAGTCCATGAGGTCGCTAAGCGTCGGACACGACTGAGCGACTTCACTTTCACTATGGCAGCCCAAGCTGATTAATAGGGCTTTCTAGGTGGTGCTAGTGGTAAAGAACCTGCCTACCAATGCAGGCAACATAAGAGACGGGGTTTGAACTCTGAGTCAGGAAGATTCCCCTGGAAGAAAGCATGATAGCCCACTCCAGTATTCTTGCTTGGAGAATTCCATGAACAGACAGGCCTGGTGGGCTATAGTCCACAGGGTCACAAAGAGTCGGACACAACTGAAGCGACTTAGCACAGTACAGCACAAGCTGATTAATAAGGCATTGTAAACCCAGAGATGCAGGAGTAAAGGAAAGGCAAAATGAGTTAGGGAGAGAGAAAAAAAAATAGGAAGTTGACCATTAAGCATAACTTCAGTTCAGTTCAGTTCACTTCAGTCACTCAGTAGTGTCCAACTCTTTGCGATCCCATGAATTGCAGCACGCCAGGCCTCCCTGTCCATAACCAACTCCTGAAGTTTTCCCAAACTCATGTCCATCGAGTCAGTGATGCCATCCAGCCATCTCATCCTCTGTCATCCTCTTCACCTCCTGCCCCCAATCCCTCCCAGCATCAGAGTCTTTTCCAATGAGTCAACTCTTCTCATGAGGTGGCCAAAGTACTGGAGTTTCAGCTTTAGCATCATTCCTTCCAAAGAACACCCAGGACTGATCTCCTTTAGAATGGGCCGGTTGGATGTCCTTGCAGATCAAGGGACTCTCAAGAGTCTTTTCCAACACCACAGTTCAAAAGCATCAATTCTTCGGCGCTCAGCTTTCTTCACAATCCAACTCTCATATCCATACATGACTACTGGAAAAATCATAGCCTTGACTATATGGACATTTGTTGACAAAGCAATGTCTCTGCTTTTGAATATGCTATCTAGGTTGGTCATAACTTTCCTTCCAAAGAGTAAGCATCTTTTAATTTCATGGCTGCAATCACCATCTGCAGTGATTCTGGAGCCCCAAAATATAAAGTCTGACACTGTTTCCCCATCTATTCCCTATGAAGTAATGGGACCAGATGCCATGATCTTAGTTTTCTGAATGTTGAGCTTTAAGACAATTTTTTCACTCTCCACCTTCACTTTCATCAAGAGGCTTTTTAGTTCCTCTTCACTTTCTGCCATAAGGGTGGTGCCATCTGCATATCTGAGGTTATTGATATTTCTCCCAGCAATCTTGATTCCAGCTTGTGCTTCTTCCAGCCTGGCATTTCTCATGATGTACTCTGCATATAAGTTAAATAAGCAGGGTGACAATATACAGCCTTGACATACTCCTTTTCCTATTTGGAACCAGTCTGTTGTTCTATGTCCAGTTCTAACTTATTGACTGCTATATTTTAAAAACATGATTTTTTTTTTAAATTTCTACAAGTGTCAGCCACTCAGTTGGGTCTGACTCTGTGACCCCATGAACTATAACCACCAGGCTCCTCTGTCCATAGGATTCTCCAGGCAAGAATACTGCAGTGGGTTGCCATTCCCTTCTCTAGGAAATTTTCCCCACGCAAGGATCAGACCCAGGGACTGAATCAGTATCTCCTGCACTACAGAAGATTTTTAACCATCTGAACCACCAGGGATGCCCTGGTACACAGCAAAATAGAAATTTCAGAACGTACTATAATTCAGTTAGACAATCTGAGAAACTAAGACAAATGTATAATTACATTCTCTTTTTAATGTGTGTAATGCTCCAATCTACCTAATTTGGGGGATATGTGAAATTGGACTGTAATACTGAACTAGTGGAGGCGATGGAATTCCAGTTGAGCTATTTCAAATTCTGAAAGTTGATGCTGTGAAAGTGCTGTACTCCATATGCCAGCAAATTGGGAAAACTCAGCAGTGGCCACAGGACTGGAAGGGTCAGCTTTCATTCCAATCCCAAAGAAATACAAGGCCAAATAATGTTCAAACTACCACACAACTGCTTTCATCTCTTAAAATTCTCCAAGCCAGGCTTCAGCAATACATGAACCATGAACTTCCAAATGTTCAAGCTGCTTTTAGAAAAGGCAGAGGAACCAGAGTTCAAATTGCCAACATCCGCTGGATCATCAAAAAAGCAAGAGACTTCCGGATAAACATCTATTTCTGCTTTATTGACTATGCCAAAGCCTTTGACTGTGTGGATCACAATAAACTGTGGAAAATTCTGAAAAAGATGGGAATACCAGACTGCCTGACCTGCTTCTTGAGAAACCTGTATGTAGGTCAAGAAGCAACAGTTATAACTGGACATGGAACAACAGACTGGTTCCAAGTAGGAAAAGAAGTATGTCAAGGCTGTATATTGTCACCCTGCTTATTTAACTTATATGCAGTGTTACATCATGAGAAAACTCTGGGCTGGATAAAGCACAGCTGGAATCAAGATTGCTGGGAGAAATATCAATAACCTCAGATATGCAGATGACACCACCCTTATGGCAGAAAGTGAAGAAGAACTAAAGAGCCTCTTGATGAAAGTGAAAGAGAAGAATGAAAAAGGTGGCTTAAAGCTCAACATTCAGAAAACTAAGTTCATGGCATCAGGCCACATCACTTCATGATAAATAGATGGGGAAACAGTGGCTGACTTTATTTTTCTGCGCTCCAAAATCACTGCAGATGGTGATTGCAGCCATGAAATTAAAAGATGCTTACTCCTTGGAAGGAAAGTTATGACCAACCTAGACAGCATATTGAAAAGCAGAGACATTACTTTGTCAACAAAGGTCTGTCTAGTCAAGGCTATGGTTTTTCCAGTGGTCATGTATGGATGTGACAGTTGGACTATAAAGAAAACTGAGCGCCAAAGAATCAATGCTTTTGAACTGTGGTGTTGGAGAAGACTCTTGAGAGTCCCTTGGACTGCAAGGAGATCCAACCAATCCATCCTAAAGGAGATCAGTCCTGGGTGTTCATTGGTAGGACTGATGTTGAAGCTGAAACTCCAATACTTTGGCCACCTGATGAGAAGAACTGACTCATTTGAAATGACCCTGATGCTGGGAGGGATTGGGGGCAGGAGGAGAAGGGTATGTCAGAGGATGAGATGGTTGGATGGCATCACTGAATCAATGGACATGGGTTCGGGTGAACTCCAGGAGTTGGTGATGGACAGGCAGGCCTGGAGTGCTGTGGGTCATGGGATCGCAAAGAGTCAGACACAACTCAGCGACTGAACTGAACTGAACTGACTTTCTCCCAATATATAAACTCTAATAAAAATAAATTAGATTTCTTTAATGTATTATATTTTTCAGAATAACAAAATATGCTCTTCTTCCAGCCACTTCAGACCTTTTCTGCCTCCACACCTGCATTTTTGGGTGTTTTCAAGATATTCCTTGAATGATGGCCTTCACATAAATTTGAGTATGTAAAAAGATTTAATCAGCATCTTTAACAACGACAAAAGTAACTTTTATGAACACATTTTGTCTTCAAACCCCAAATTTAATAAGCATAAAACATAACCTGTTCTGTTGAACACTGTTGCTACTCAGGTAATGTCATTACTTATAATGCTAAACATACTTGTAGCTGTCCTGTTTTCACATCTCTAGGGAAAAAAATAAGAATGGATTATTCAAATGATTTAAATCCCTTTGAGACATAGGGGTTACAGTAATACTATAAATTGTGTTTTCCCTCCAAGGTTAGTTGTGATGTTGGCCTTGATTTAAAACCCAAGATCCTGTGGGAAATGGCAATGATATTGAGTTCTGACAAATTGAATTGGTCTCAAGGTGTTGGAGGATGACTAATAAATCTGCAAGCTGATCCAGAAAATATTCTATACAAAACATTTTTTTCTTTTTGAAACATATGTGACACCTTTAAGTGTTAATACCACTAGCTGTTTGGTTTACTTAAATTGTGTGTTTGGGAGTGATTTCCTTCTTCCTAAGATCAACACCCACCTGCATATGACAATTGCTTTGGATAAAGATACAAAGGAGTATTATTTTGTTTTGTTTTCTATGCTATGTAGCATTTTATGTCTAATATCATTTATTTTAATTCTTGCATCTCCTAGCATGACTTGGCAAGGTACGGTTACTATATTCTCTGTAGTTTGTCATACCATGAAACGGAATACCAGGTTTGCATAAGAGTGTCCCAGTAATGTGAATTAAAACTTGCCATTTTACTACTGTACATCAAAATATGTAAACACCTTTACCAATACTGGAAAAAACAAGACACCCTGTCTAAAACAAAATTGGAATTTTTAGAAATTTGATCAAGAGAGTCAAAGATGGAATTAGAGTTTGAATATAAATCTCTTAACCCAGCATTTGACAACAAAGCTTTTTAGAGGTCTATTTTAAAATATTACTTTAAAAAAATAAAATAAATAAAATATTATTATCTGTCAGGATATTTGCATGGATTATTTCTTCTTAAAAGTGTTCTAAACACATCTCAGAAACTTTATCACTTTGGTTTATTAATTTTTTGTTATATTTGTAGATATTGGAGATGTAAATATCTTATTCAACAGCTCTGAAAAGAACTCTGAGACCCAGCTCAGATGCCTTCTCTCTCACAAATGCTCCCTTATTGCTTCATTCCACATGAATCTCTCCTTTATAGACTTCAGCCTTTAACTGCACAAGTATACTTTTATTTTATTGAGTCCTAATTTTTGTTTTGCATCATATAAATGGTTTTAAGAATAGATAGTAACTCCCATATATCATGTATGTTTCCTAAACAACATATTCTATCTTCTCAGTGAAGTTTTGCTTAACCACACTAAATTGAATTATCTGTTTACACCCTCAAAATTGGGTAGCATTTGATATTAGTATCATACTTTATATGTCCCATATTATTAATATTGTAAATTTATTTTTCATATGTACCTATTTTATTCATATACTTCTTTTGAAAGTCAAATGAGGGTAGGTACTAAGACTTATGTATTGAATAGAAAGTCCATGTGGCTCAAAGGCTATTGAAATTATTCTATTGAATAGATTGTTATGTACATACTTTGATTAAAAATCATATTGTAATAAGTTATAACTATGCTATTGCTTCAAAACAGATTAAGTCATTGAATTCACAAAATAAATTAGCCTCCAGAGTTTTAAAATTTTAAGTCATGATTATGATAACATAAAAAAACTATCTCACAACTGAGTCAAAGATTTTTAAATAAGTGCTTTTAAACTTATAAGAAAAAATGAGAAAGATAATAGATATCTAAGGCTAAATGATTGGTTAAATTGGGTGTGTAGTGTGTGCATGTGATGAGCATACTATGAAAATACTGCAAAATAAAAAGAACATGCAGTGAATTTAGAAGATTTTTATCCAAGAGCTATTAAAGTAGAAAAGCAGATATTTTTTAAGTGAAGAAAGGAAGAAGTAAGGGGTAACAGTCCTCTTTTGCCTAAACGAAAAGTATCCCAGGATAGAGGACTACTAGGAGGGAAGTTACAGGCAAACTAGAATGGGTTTATCACCTTATAAGAGACCTAATTTATTTTTTTAATTAATTTATTTTTGGCTGTGCTGGATCTTCATTGCTCCTTGCAGCCTTTCTCTAATTTCAGTGCATGGGTTTCTCATTGTGTGCGCTTCTCTTGTTGTGGAACACAGGCTCCAGGGAACATGGTCTGTAGTAGTTGCAGCTCACATGCTTAGTTGCTTGCACAAGTGGGATCTTCCTGAACCAGGGATTGAATGCATGTCACTATATTGGCAGGCAGAGTCTTAACCATTGGACCTCCAGGAAAGTCCCAGAGACCTGTTTTAAATCTATATGTAATTGCTCAATACACACACACACACATACAAACATGCACAGTATTTTTGCATAACCTATACATATCCTTAATATACACATAGTGTATACATACTCATACTGAGAGAGATTTTTTTAAAAATGGATACCTAGAAGAAAATATGCCAAGATAGTGGAGGAATAGGAAGGGGAGACCACTTTCTCCCCCAAAAATTCATCAAAAGAACATTTAAACTCTGAGTAAATTCCACAAAACAACTTATGAATGCTGGCAGAGGACATCAGGCACCCAGAAAAGCAGCCCATTGTCTTTGAAAGGAGGTAGGAAAAATATAAAAGACAAAAAAAGAGACAAAAGAGGGAGGGATGGAGCTCCATCCCAGGAAGGGAGTCTTAAAAAGAGAGAAGTTTCCAAACACCAGGAAACGCTCTCACTGCTGAGTCTGTGGCGAGCCTTGGAAGCACAGAGAGCAACATAATAGGGAGGAAAAATAAGTAAATAATGAAAACCCACAGATTACGAGCCCAACGGTAGCTCCTGCAGTGGAGAAGCAGCGCAGACGCCTGCACCCGCCACTAGCAAGCAGGGACTGGGCAGGGAGGCGTGGGCGGCATTGCTTAGAGTAAGGATCGGGCCTGAATGCCCTAACGGTAATCAGAGAGAACTAATTTGGGCTAGCAAAACAGACTGTGGGATAGCTACCACGAGAAAAGCCCTAAGACACCGCCAGGCCCACACACAGAACAAAGGGCTGAACAAAACTAGCCGGCTGCAGACCATCCCCCTCCGGTGACAGGCAGCCAGAGCTGGAAGTGGGCAATCGCAGCCCCAGAGAGACATTATCTACCTAACTGCAAGCAGGCTTCTTTGCTAACTAAGACTTCTTGGGGTTCTGGACAGTCATCATCCACCTGAGAAGGTGTGCCAGTTGTACACCCAGAAAACCGAGTGGCAGGGATGGGAGAGGTGATAAGTCGCAGTGACTGCGCTCACCAAACACCTCATCACCTGAGCTGTTCGGAGCTGGGAAGGGCACAGAACACAGGCCCAATGGAGTCTGCGCCTCTGAGGGATACCCAAGTGCCTGAACCTGAGTGGCTTAGACCTGGGAGGTGCATGCAGCCCAGGGCCAGCCTTGGATGGTTCCCAGCAGAGCAAACTAGAGCCTGAGCTGTGTGGGTAGGGGGGGTGCACATGCCGTGAGCGGGGGCAGGCCCAGTGTGGCTGAGACAGTATGAGCACAGGCCAGTGTTACTTGTCTGCAGTGTCCCTCCCTCCCCACAGCACGACTGAATGAGTAAGCACCCCTACCAAAAAAAAAAAAGTGTCCACCACCGCTCCCCTTGTGTCAGGGCGGAAATCAGACACTGAAGAGACCAGCAAACAGAAGAAGCTAAAACTGAGGGAACAGCCTTGGAAGTGACAGGTGCAATAGATTAAAATTCCATAGTTAGTACCGACTACATAGGAAGGGGCCTATAGATCTTGAGAAATATAAGCCGGACCAAGGAACTATCCAAAAACGAACTGACCCCACACTGCCCACAACACCAGAGAAAGTCCTAGATATATTTTTACTATTTTTATGATCACTCTTTTTTTTCTTTCTTTTAACTTTTTAAAAATGTTAAGTCCTCTATTACTCCTTTAATTTTCATTTTTATAACCTACTATTACTTAAAATATATATATATATATTAATAACTTTTGTGACTTTGTTTTTTGTTTCTTCTTCTTTTCTTTAATATTGTATTTTTGAAAATCCAACCTCTACTCTAGAATTTTAATCTTTGCTTTTTGGTATTTGTTATCAAATTTGTACCTTTAAGAACCCAATATTCAGTACCCATTTTTACTTGGGAGTGAGATTACTGGTTTGACTGCTCTCTCCCCCTTTGGACTCTCCTTTTTCTCCACCAGGTCCCCTCTGTCTTCTCCCTCCCCCTTCTCTTCTCTACCTAACTCTCTGAATCTCTGTGTGTTCCAGACGGTGGAGGACACTTAGGGAACTGATTACCGGCTGGATCTGTCTCTCTCCTTTTCATTCCCCCCTTTTATCCTCCTGGCCACCTCTGTCTCCTTCCTCCCTCTTCTCTTCTCTGTATAACTCCATGAACATCTCTGAGCAGTCCAGGCTGTGGAGCGCACATAAGGAAGTGATTACTGGCTAGCTTGCTCTCTCCTCTTTTGATTCCACCTCATCTCATTTGGGTCACCTCTAACTCCCTCCTCCTTCTTCTCTTCTCCATGTAACTCTGTGAACCTCTTTGGGTGTCCCTCACTGTGGAGAAACTTTTCATCTTTAACCTAGATGTTTTATCAATGGTGCTGTATGGAAGGAGAAGTCTTGAGACTACTGTAAAAATAAGACTGAAAACCAGAAGCAGGAGGCTTAAGTCCAAATCCTGAGAACATCAGAGAACACCTGACTCCAGGGAACATTAATCAATAGGAGCTCATCAAACACCTCCGTACTTACACTGAAACCAAGCACCACCCAAGGGCCAACAAGTTCCAGAGCAAGACATACCACACAAATTCTCCAGCAACACAGGAACACAGCCCTGAGCTTCAATATACAGGCTGCCCAAAGTTACTCCAATACCATTGACATCTCAGAACTTGTTACTAGACACTTCATTGCACTCCAGAGAGAAGAAATCCAGCTCCACCCACCAGAACACCGCCACAAGCTTCCCTAACCTAGAAACCCTGACAAACCACCGATATAACCCCACCCACAGCAAGGAAACTCCATAACAAAGAGAAATCCACAAACTGCCAGAATACAGAAAGGCCACCCAAAACTCAGCAATATAAACAAGATGAAGAGACAGAGGAATACCCAGCAGGTAAAGGAACAGGATAAATGCCCACAAAACCAAACAAAAGAGGAAGAGATAGGGAATCTACCTGATAAAGAATTCCAAATAATGATAGTGAAATTGATCCAAAATCTTGAAATAAAAATGGAATCACAGAAAAATAGCCTGGAGACAAGGATTGAGAAGATGCAAGAAAGGTTTAACAAGGACCTAGAAGAAATAAAAAAAAGAGTCAATATATAATGAATAATGCAATAAATGAGATCAAAAACACTCTGGAGGCAACAAATAGTAGAATAACAGAGGCAGAAGATAGGATTAGTGAATTAGAAGATAGAATGGTAGAAATAAATGAATCAGAGAGGAAAAAAGAAAAACGAATTAAAAGAAATGAGGACAATCTCAGAGACATCCAGGACAATATTAAACGCTACAACATTCGAATCATAGGGGTCCCAGAAGAAGAAGACAAAAAGAAAGACCATGAGAAAATACTTGAGGAGATAATAGTTGAAAACTTCCCTAAAATGGGGAAGGAAATAATCACTCAAGTCCAAGAAACCCAGAGAGTCCCAAACAGGATAAACCCAAGGCGAAACACTCCAAGACACATATTAATCAAATTAACAAAGATCAAACACAAAGAACAAATATTAAAAGCAGCAAGGGAAAAACAACAAACAACACACAAGGGAATTCCCATAAGGATAACAGCTGATCTTTCAATAGAAACTCTTCAGGCCAGGAGGGAATGGCAAGACATACTTAAAGTGATGAAAGAAAATAAACTACAGCCCAGATTACTGTATCCAGCAAGGATCTCATTCAAATATGAAGGAGAAATCAAAAGCTTTACAGACAAGCAAAAGCTGAGAGAATTCAGCACCAGCAAACCAGCTCTCCAAGAAATGGACAAATTCTTAGAAAAGTACAGCTTTCCAAAACTGGACCAGAAAGAAATAAAAAATCTTAACAGACCCATCACAAGCATGGAAATTGAAACTGTAATCAGAAATCTTCCAGTAAACAAAAGCCCGGGACCAGATGGCTTCACAGCTGAATTCTACCAAAAATTTAGAGAAGAGATAACACCTATCCTGCTCAAACTCTTCCAGAAAATTGCAGAGGAATGTAAACTTCCAAACTCATTCTATGAGGCCACCATCACCCTAATACCAAAACCAGACAAAGATGCTACAAATAAAGAAAACTACAGGCCAATATCACTGATGAACATAAATGCAAAAATCCTTAACAAAATTCTAGCAGTCAGAATCCAACAACACATTAAAAAGATCATACACCATGACCAAGTGGGCTTTATCCCAGGGATGCAAGTGTTCTTCAATATCTGCAAATCAATCAATGTAATACACCACATTAACAAATTGAAAAATAGAAGCCATATGATTATCTCAATAGCTGCAGAGAAAGCCTTTGACAAAATTCAACATCCATTTATGATGAAAACTCTCCAGAAAGCAGGAATAGAAGGAACATACTTCAACATAATAAAAGCTATATATGACAAACCCACAGCAAACATTATCCTCAATGGTGAAAAATTGAAAGCATTTCCCCTAAAGTCAGGAACAAGACAACGGTGCCCACTTTCATCACTACTATTCAACATAGTTTTGGAAGTTTTGGCCACAGCAATCAGAGCAGAAAAAGAACTAAAAGGAATCCAAATGGAAAAGAAGAAGTAAAACTCTCGCTGTTTGCAGATGACATGACATGATCCTCTACATAGAAAACCCTAAAGACTCCACCAGAAAATTACTAGAGCTAATCAATGAATATAGTAAAGTTGCAGGATATAAAGTCAACACACAGAAACCCCTTGCATAGAAAGAGAAATTAAGGAAACAATTCCATTCACCATTGCAACGAAAAGAATAAAATACTTAGGAATATATCTACCTAAAGAAACTAAAGACCTATATATAGAAAACTATAAAACACTGGTGAAAGAAATCAAAGAGGACACTAATAGATGGAGAAATATACCATGTTCATAGATCAGAAGAATCAATATAGTGAAAATGAGTATACTACCCAAAGCAATCTATAGATTCAATGCAATCCCTATCAAGCTACCAATGGTATTTTTCACAGAGCTAGAACAAATAATTTCACAATTTGCATGGATATAAAAAAAACCTCGAATAGCCAAAGCAATCTTGAGAAAGAAGAATGGAACTGGAGGAATCAACCTGCCTGACTTCAGGCTCTACTAAAAAGCCACAGTCATCAAGATAGTAGGGTACTGGCACAAAGACAGAAATATAGATCAATGGAACAAAATAGAAAGCCCAGAGATAAACCCATGCACCTGTGGACACCTTATCTTTGACAAAGGAGGCAAGAATATACAATGGAGAAAAGACAATCTCTTTAACAAGTGGTGCTGAAAAAACTGGTCAACCACTTGTAAAAGAATGAAACTAGAACACTTTATAACACCATACAAAAAAACAAACTCAAAATGGATTAAAGATCTAAACATAAGACCAGAAACTATAAAACTCTTAGAGGAGAACATAGGCAAAACACTCTCTGACATAAATCACAGCAGGATCCTCTATGACCCATCTCCCATAATATTGGAAATAAAAGCAAAAATAAACAAATGGGATCTAATTAATATTAAAAGCTACTGCACAACAAAAGAAACTATAAGCAAGGTGAAAAGATAGCCTTCAGAATGGGAGAAAATAATAGCAAATGAAGCAACTGACAAACAACTAATCTCAAAAGTATACAAGCAACTCCTGCAGCTCAATTCCAGAAAAATAAATGACCCAATCAAAAAATGGGCCAAAGAACAAAACAGACATTTCTCCAAAGAAGACATACAGATGGCTAACAAACACATGAAAGGATGCTCAACATCACTCATTATCAGAGAAATGCAAATCAAAACCACAATGAGGTGTCATTTCATGCCAGTCAGAATGGCTGCAATCCAAAAGTCTACAAGCAATAAATGCTGCAGAGAATGTGGAGAAAAGGGAACCCTCTTACATTGCTGGTGGGAATGCAAACTAGTACAGCCACTATGGAGAACAGTGTGGAGATTCCTTAAAAAACTGGAAATAGAACTGTCTTATGACTCAGCAATCCCACTACTGGGCATACACACCAAGGAAACCAGAATTGAAAGAGACACGTGTACCCCAGTGTTCATCACAGCACTGTTTATAATAGCCAGGACATGGAAGCAACCTAGATGTCCATCAGCAGAGGAATGGATAAGAAAGCTGTGGTACATATACACAATGGTGTATTACTCAGCCATTAAAAAGGATACATTTGAATCAGTTCTAATTAGGTGGATGAAACTGGAGCCAATTATACAGAGTGAAGTAAGCCAGAAAGAAAAAACACCAATACAGTATACTAATGCATATATATGGAATTTAGAAAGATGGTAATGATAATCCTGTAT
This sequence comes from Bos indicus x Bos taurus, assembly GCF_003369695.1. Taxonomy (NCBI): domain Eukaryota; kingdom Metazoa; phylum Chordata; class Mammalia; order Artiodactyla; family Bovidae; genus Bos; species Bos indicus x Bos taurus. The sequence goes on along the minus strand of NC_040079.1, from coordinate 101,984,320 downwards.
GTGAGACACCAAAAGAGACACAGATGTATAGAACAGTCTTTTGGACTCTGTGGGAGAGGGAGGGGGGGATGATTTGGGAGAATGGCATTGAAACATGTATAATATCATATGAGAAATGAATCGCCAGTCCAGATTCGATGCAGGATACGGGAAGCGTGGAGCTGGTGCACTGGGATGACGCAGAGGGATGGTATGGGGAGAGAGGTGGGAGGGGGGTTCAGGATTGGGAACACGTGTACACCGTGGCAGATTCATGTTGATGTATGGCAAAACCAATACAATATTGTAAAGTAATTAGCCTCTAATTAAAATAAATAATTTTAAATTAAAAAAAAGAAAATATGCCAGAATGTATGTGTGTATATATGTGTGTGTATAGGTCTGTACATACATACATGCATACATACAAATACCCAAACATAAAATCTCCATTGAAAGGTAGGTACCTAGGTCAACTTTGTTGTGTATCAGCATTCTCAGAATCTCAAAGGTTTATTGATGTTGTTCAGTTGCTAAGACATGTCTGACTCTTTGTGGCCCCAGGGACTGCAACACACCAAACCTCAACCATCTCCCAGAGTCTGCCCAAGTTCGTGTTCGTTGAATCAGTGGTGCTATCCAACCATCTCACCTTCTGTTGCACCTTCCTCCTCCTGCCTTCAATCTTTCCCAGCATCGGTCTTTTCCAGTGAGTCAGCTCTTTGTGTCAGGTGACCAAAATATTGGATTTTCAGGTTCAGTATCAGTTCTTTGAATGAGCAGTCAGGGTTGATTTCCCTTGGGATTAACTGGTTTGATCTCCTTGCTGTCCAGGGGACTTTCAAGAATCTTCTCTAGCACCACCATTTGAAAGCATCAATTTGTCTATATTAAGAGATGTACTTCAGGCTCAAAAAATGGCCAGCTGGAACTTGGCTAGATCTTGGCTGGAACTTGGTTTGGATTGGATGAGCATTTGTGCAGGTGTGCTTTGCATGTCTCTCAGTCTGGATCCCAGGCTGAAGGAGCAGGGTCTGCATGAGATAAGGCTATGGGAAAATAAGAGAATAAGCTTCTGAAAGCATTTGCTCTGAACTGACACTTCTGTCCACATTCCAGAGGCAAAGTGAAATCCATCACCAAGCTCAAACTCAGTGGGCCAGGAGATACATACTACTCTAAGAAGGAATATGCTTCCCTGGTGGCTCAGACAATAAAGCGTCTGCCTACAATGCAGGAGACTGGGGTTCCATCTCTGGGTCAGGAAGATCCCCTGGAGGAGGAATTTCAACCCATTGCAGTACTCTGGCCTGGAAAATCCCATGGACCGAGGAGCCTGGTAGGCTACAGTCCATGGGGTCTCAAAGAGTCAGACACGACTAAGAGACTTCACTTTCACTTTCAAGGAGGAATATATACTACTCTAAGGAGCGGTGGCTGTGTGGCGCAGGAGCCAGAGTGACTGTGAAGACATGCCCCACGTCCAAGGGCAGAGAAGCCCCAGCAAGATGGCAGGTGCTGGAGTGATTTGGAGGAGATACCCCAGATTCAAGAGCAAGGGAGAAGCCCCAACAAGATGGTAGGAGGGGCAAAATCGTATTTAGAATCAAACCCCATCCTGCCAGAAAAGCTCAGAGGGCTCAAACAAACCTTGTGCACACCAGGACCCAGAGACCACACAGAGACTGAGACAGAACTGTGTTTGAGTGTCTCCTGTGGAGGTACTGGTCAACAGTGGACTGCCTCAGGGGCAGGGGCTCTGGGTGCAGCAGACTTGGGTATGGCATAAGCCCTCTTGGAGGAGGTCACCACTAACCCCATCATAGAGCTGCCAGAACTTACACAGGACTGGGAAATAGATTCTTGGCAGGCAAAAACAGAACCTTGTGTGCACCAAGACCCAGGAGAAAGGAGCAGTGATCCCACAAGTGATTGACCCAGACTTGCCCATAAGTGTCCAGGAATCTCCAGTGGAGGCCTGGGTCAGTGGTGGCCTGATGCAGGGCTGGGGGCACTGAGTGTAGCAGTGCATGCATGGGACCTTTTGAAGGAGGTTGCCATTATCTTCATTACCTCCACCATAGTTTGGCCCCAGGTAAATAATAGGGAGGGAACACAGGCCCATCCATCAACAGGAAATTGGATTAAAGATTTACTGAACATGGCCCCACCTATCAGAACAAGACCCAATTTCCCTCTCAAGCAGTCTCTCCCATCAGGAAGCTTCCATAAGTCTCTTATCCTCCCTTAAGCCTCTTTCATAGCCCTCTTATCCTTCTCCATCAGAGGGTGACAGAATTAAAACTACAGCCACAGGAAACTAACCAATCTGATCACATGGACCACAGCCTTGTCTAAATCAATGAAACTATGACCCATGCGGTGTAGAGCCACCCAAGATGGATAGGTCATGGTGGAGAGTTCTGACAAAGTGCAGTCCACTGGAGAAAGGAATGGCAAACCACTCTGGCATTCTTGCCTTGAGAATCCCATGAACAGTATGAAAAGGCAAGATAGGGCATTGAAAGATAAACTACCCAGATCGGTAGGTGTCCAATATGCTACTGGAGATCAGTGGAAAAATAACTCCAGAAAGAATGAAGAGATGGAGCCAAAGCAAAACAACACCCAGTTGTGGATGCAACTGGTGATGGAAGTAGTCTGATGCTGTAAAGAGCAATATTGCATAGGAACCTGGAATGTTAGGTCCATGAATCAAGGCAAATTGAAAGTGGTCAAACAGGAGATGGCAAGAGTTAACATCAACATTTTAGGAGTGAGTGAACTAAATGGACTGGAATGGGTGAATTTAACTCAGATGACCATTATATCTACTACTGTGGGCAAGAATCCCGTAGAAGAAATGGAGAAGCCATCATAGTCAACAAAAGAGCCCAAAATGCAGGACTTGGTGGATGCAAACTCAAAAAACAATAAAATAATCTCTGTTCATTTCCAAGGCAAACCATTCAATATCACAGTAATCCAAGTCTATGCCCCAACCAGTAATGCTGAAGAAGCTGAAGATGAATGGTTCTATGAAGACCTTCAAGACTTTCTAGAACTAACACCCCAAAAAGCTGTCCTTTTCTTATAGGGGACTGGAATGCAAAAGTAGGAAGTCAAGAAATACCTGGAGTAATAATTGAAGTACAGAAGGAAGCAGAGCAAAGGCTAATAGAGTTTTACCAAGAGAACTCACTGGTCATAGAAAACACCTTCTTCTAACAACACAAGAGAAGACTCTACACATGGACATCACCAGATAGTCAATACTGAAATCAGACGATTATATTCATTGCAAACAAAAATGGAGAAGTTCTACACAGTCAGCAAAAATAAGACTAGGGGGTGACTGTGGCACAGACCATGAACTCCTTATGGTCAAATTCATACTTAAATTGAGGAAAGTAGGGAAAACCACTAGACCATTCAGGTATGACCTAAATCAAATCCCTTATGATTATACAATGGAAGTGACAAATAGATTTAAGGGATATCTGTTAGACAGAGATCCTGAAGAACTATGGACAGAGGTTCTTGACATTGTACAGGAGGCTGGGATCAAGACCATCCCCAAACAAAATAAATGGAAAAAGGCAAAATGGTTGTCTGAGGAGCCCTTACAAATAGGTGTGAATAGAAGAGACGCAAAAGGAATAGAAGAAAAGGAAAGATATACCCATTTGAATGCAGAGTTCCAAAAAATAGCAAGGAGAGATAAGAAAGCATTCCTCAGTGATCAATGCAAAGAAATAGAGGAAAACAATAGAATGGGAAAGACTTGTGATCTCTTCAAGAAAATTAGAGATACCAAGGAAACATTTAATGCGAAGATGGGCTCGATAAAGGACAGAAATGGTATGGACCTAACAGAAGCAGAAGATATTAAGAAGAGGTGGCAAGAATACACAGAAGAACTATACAAAAAAGATCTTCATGACCCAGATAATCACGATGGTGAGATCACTCACCTAGAGCCAGACATCCTGGAATGTGAAGTCAAGTGAGCCTTAGGCAGCATCACTATGAACAAAGCTAGTAGAGGTGATGGAATTCCAGTTGAGCTATTTCAAATCTTAAAAGATAATGCTGTGAAAGTGCTACACTCAATATGCCAGCAAATTTGGAAAACTCAGCAGTGGCCACAGGACTGGAAAAGGTCAGTTTTCATTCCAGTCCCAAAGAAAGGGAATGCTAAAGAATGTTCAAGCTACCGCACAATTGCACTCATCTCACACACTATTACGGAGAAGGCAATGGCACCCCACTCCAGCACTCTTGCCTGGAAAATCCCATGGACAGAGGAGCCTGGTGGGCGGCAGTCCATGGGGTCGCTAAGAGTCAGACAGGACTGAGAGACTTCACTTTCACTTTTCACTTTCATGCATTGGAGAAGGAAATGGCAACCCACTCCAGTGTTCTTGCCTGGAGAATCCCAGGGACGGGGAAGCCTGATGGGCTGCCGTCTATGGGGTCGCACAGAGTCAGACACGACTGAAGCGACTTAGTAGCAGCAGCAGCAGCACACACTAGTAGAAGAATGCTCAAAATTCTCCAAGCCAGGCTTCCACTGTACATGAACAGCGAAATTTCAGATATTCAAGCTGGATTTCGAAAAGGCAGAGGAACCAGAGATCAAATTGCCAACATTCACTGGGTCATCAAAAAAGCAAAGGAGTTCCAGAAAAACATCTACTTTTGCTTTATTGACTATGCCAAAGCCTTTCACTGTGTGGACCACAACAGACCGGAAAATTCTTAAAGAGATGGGAATACCAGACCACCTGATCTGACTCTTGAGAAATATGTCAGGATTTCTGATGGATTTCTGACAGATTTCTCATCTGAGAAAGCAGGTTAGGAAGCAACAGTTAGAACTGGACATGGAACAACAGACTTTCCAAATCAGGAAAGGAGTACATCAGGCTGTATATTGTCACCTGGCTTATTTAACTTATATGCAGAGTACATCATGCAAAATGCCTGTCTGGATGAAGCACAAGCTGGAATCAAGATTGCTGGGAGAAATATCAATAACCTCAGATATGCAAATAACACCACCCTTATGGCAGAAAGTAAAGAAGAACTAGAGCTTCTTAATGAGAGTGAAAAAGTTGGCTTAAAACTCAACATTCAAAAAACCAATATCATGGCATCCAGTCCTATCACTTCATGGCAAATAGATGGGGAAATAGTGGAAACTGTGACAGACTTTAGTTTTGGGGGCTCCAAAAATCACTGCAGATGGTGACTACCATGAAATTAAAAGATGCTTGCTCCTTAGAAGAAAAGCTATGACCAACCTAGACAGCATATTAAAAAACAGAGACATTACTTTGCCAACAAAGGTCCATTTAGTGAAAGCTATGGTTTTTCCAGTAATCATGTATGGATGTGAGAGTTGGATATAAAGAAAGCTGAGCGCCAAAGAATTGAAAACTGAAGAATTCAAAACTGTGGTATTGGAGAAGACTCTTGAAAGTCCCCTGGACTGCAAAAAGATCCAACCATTCCATCCTAAAGGAAATCAGTCCTGAATATTTATTGGAAGGACTGATGCTGAAGCTGAAACTCTGATACTTTGGCCACCTGATTGGAAGAACTGACTCATTTGAAAACACCCTGATACTGGGAAATATTGAAGGTGGGATAAAGGGACAACAGAGAATGAGATGGTTGGATGGCATCACTAGCTTAATGGACATGAGTTTGAGTAAACTCTGGAGTTGGTGATGGACAGGGAGGCCTGGCATGCTGTACTCCATGGGGTAGCAAAGAGTCGGACATGACTGAGTGACTGAACTGAACTGAACTGAAGGAGGAATGGAGTATTTGCTGAGATAAGTCTAATAAGCCAGTGTGGGATTTTGAATAATGTTTATTTTTTCAATTATGTATTTTTCCAATTTTCTAGACTAAAGATGTATTACTTTAATACTCCAAAAATATATATAATTTAATACAAAAAAAAAAAAAAAACAAACCCTGAAGTCTCATTAAACATTTCCTACACAGCATAGTAAAGAGACAAATGATACTTGTTGTCCATACAGAAAAATATCTTTCTTCCATATCTTATGCAAATAAAAGAGATGACTATACGACTTTAAGGTATGGAACTGAGAATGAAAATTAAATGGTCCTGGAAACAGCATCTGCATTTGGAAGGAAACTGGAATAATTTGTACTGTGATAGTCAAATGAGTGTCTCAAGGATGCGGCTGTTTGTTAGTTTTAAGACCCTTTTTTAAGATAATAGGAAGAGAATTGCATAGGAACATTTTCATCCATAGCAAAGGGAGAAATCTCAAAGAAGAGGCCCCATTCTTCACAGACACAACAAAAAATAAACTGCAACCTTTATTTGTCTGATATTTCTCTGGAGAAAGTACTCAGACCAACTCTGATGATTTAAACCTCTTTAGTAGTAGCAAGTATCACTGGTTTAAAGATATATCCCTGGTCAAAAAGATGGATTACCCTAATCCATTCCCAAGCAACTCAGTCGCTATAAAGAATCATATATTTTGGGGGGAATAGGTCATAAAAGAATTCTTAGAGCACCCAAAGTGCCACTTCTACCCACCCACTTATTTGTACTTGTTAGGCAAACAATAATAAAGAATTTGGCACTGACAGTACATTTTGTGATTAAACTTATAACGTGTCAGGCTGCCAGCGGTAGAAATGGGTTTCTTGGCTTCCATTTTTTTAGTTACTTATAACAATTTCTTTAATTGCTGAACCATAAAACAGACAAAACTAATTAAGAGATTGGATTCGAGGTCGGTAGTGCAGGTTCATATTTGTCATGACCACTACCTGTGGTGGTCTCCCCAGATCACTTTAGCAAAGACTTGGGATCGTCACAGCCAGAGTCTAAAAAGGCTGCCTACATGCAATACAGATGCCTCTGCATCCATCCAGCAGACCCTTTCTGCTTATTTTGTGAGGTAATGCATGGAATACACACTCGGTTTATCCTGCAGGAAATCCCCAAAAATGTTGTGCATATTTTTCTTCCCAAGAATATAGAAAGAGAAATTAAAAGAATGAATATAATATACTTGGGTCCACTTTGCCATAGTTTTACCTATAAAAACAAAAGCATTCAAATTTGTTTTCTGGTATATGCGTTTACTGATTTGTCAAATAAAGTACCAACTACAGTCACATATTAATTTCCATGCAATGAATGCAATTTCAAAAACTTCTAAAAAGTAACACAAAAGAAATTTACATACAGCAGTGTGCAGAATAAATTGTATGTGCATTGACCTATTTGAGTCTGACTGAATCACTGTGTGTAGGTCAAAAAAATAAAAAGCAGGTATTAGTATTATTGCACCAGTGAGGACAAAGAAGCAGTTTTTAAATGAAAGACAAGAGAAAATAAATTCAAGAGCTGGTTTTTTGAAATGATCTACAAAATTGTTAAACTCTAGCATACACACTGAGGAAACCAGAAAGGAAAGAGACACGTGTACCCCAATGTTCATCGCAGCACTGTTTATAATAGCCAGGACATGGAAGCAACCTAGATGTCCATCAGCAGATGAATGGATAAGAAAGCTGTGGTACATATACACAATGGAGTATTACTCAGCCATTAAAAAGAATACATTTGAATCAGTTCTAATGAGGTGGATGAAACTGGAGCCTATTATACAGAGTGAAGTAAGCCAGAAAGAAAAATACCAATACAGTATACTAATGCATAAAAATGGAATTTAGAAAGATGCTAACAATAACCCTGTGTACGAGACAGCAAAAGAGACACTGATGTATAGAACAGTCTTATGGACTCTGTTGCAGAGGGAGAGGGTGGGAAGATTTGGGAGAATGGCATTGAAACATGTATAATATCATGTATGAAACGAGTTGCCAGTCCAGGTTCGATGCATGATACTGGATGCTTGGGGCTAGTGCACTGGGACGACCCAGAGGGATGGTATGGGGAGGGAGGAGGGAGGAGGGTTCAGGATGGGGAACACATGTATACCTGTGGCAGATTCATTTTGATATTTGGCAAAACTAATACAATTTGTAAAGTTTAAAAATAAAATAAAATTAAAAAAAAAAACAAACTCTAGCAAGACTGATAAGGAAACATAACAGAGAAAAACCAAAATATTCATATCAATTATAAGAAATATAACTGATTTACAGATATTAAAGTTGTGATAATACTTGGATTTACTTCATGGCATAAGCATAGCAATTTTAATGAAATAGAAAAAAAATCCTTAAATGATGCTATGCTATGCTATGCTATGCTAAGTCACTTCAGTCGTGTCCAACTCTGTGTGACCCCATAGACGGCAGCCCACCAGGCTCCCCCGTCCCTGGGATTCTCCAGACAAGAACACTGGAGTGGGTTGCCATTTCCTTCTCCAATGCATGAAAGTGAAAATTGAAAGTGAAGCCGCTCAGTCATGTCCGACTCTTAGCGATCCCATGGACTGTAGCCTACCAGGCTCCTCCGTCCATGGGATTTTCTAGGCAAGAGTACTGGAGTGGGGGTGCCATTGCCTTCTCCTCCTTAAATGATACAAAGTAGTAAATTTTACTCAAGAATAATTAGGATACTAAAATTGCTGATATTCATTTTGGAAGTTGAATCTGTATTTAAAACCTTTCACAAACAAACAAAAAAGCACCTTATGTTCAAATGGCTTTGTAGGTAACTTCTTCCAAACATTTAAAGAAGAAAAAATACCAACAATCTATTAATCCTTCCAGAAAATGGAAGGGAAAAAAAGAGTTCCAAACTCATTGTATGAGATTAGTAAAAATCTATGATCAAAGCCATCACATGTAAAGACCATATTGTTCATGAATGTAGATGCAAAGATTCTAAACAAAGTTAACTAAGTTGAATCTCACAATACATAAATATTGATAAATTTGTAACCAAGTAGAATTTATTTTAGTAGTTCACTTTTTTCTTAACATTTGAAAACCAGTAAAATTAATTGTATTAAATTAAAACAAAAGCCATACGATCATCTCATTAGACACACCAAAAATTCATTCAACAAAATTCAAATCCATTTATGATAAAAAAAAAAACAAACTCAGCAAACTCGAAAACATTTTTTCTTTCATTGTGTCTAATATATGTATTTAATTAAATGTATCATGTGAACAGTAGATACTGAGATAATTTGTATTTATTCCTGGAAATAAGACTGGCTCTTCCTTTGTCTAACTTCTAGCTTAAGGCACTGAGTCATCTGGTCAGGAGTTGAGCTGAGTGTGGGTTTCATGGATGCTATTGTTACTCCTAGTACACAGCAGAATTCAAGTTCTTCTAGTGGTTTCTTATGTTTAGGGTGGGAGTTAAACTACCAGAGGTTTTTTTTTTTTTTTCCCATGATCCTGCTCCATCCTCAGTTTTCAGCCATCCTTGTCTAACTGCAACATAGATGGTCTCTCTTTAACAAGGATGCTTGCTCCTTCCCCAGGAAAGAACATTATTGCATGTTACTGCTTGCTGGGCTACAAGACAGAAGCTAGTCTCTTTTGGCCTGGTCCCATATAATAAGTCTTAGTTAGATTCTGTATGCCTGGGCTTTATAACTTTCTCACTATTGCTACACCTCCTGCCCATGACAGCAAGTCTCTAATTTTACCTGTATGTAGTAGGTCTCTTGAAGGATTTTTGTAGATCTTGTAGATTTTCCTTCTACGTTGTGTGCATGGATGAGTGTACTAAGTCACTCCAGCCGTGTCCAACTCTGTGTGACCCCATGGACTGTAGCCCACTAGGCTTTTCTGTCCATGGGATTCTCCAGGAAAGAATACTGGAGTAGGTTGCCATAGCCTTCTCCAGGGGATCTTCCCAACCCAGATGAATCTCTCACATCTCCTGCATGGCAGGCGGATTCTTTACCACTAGCACCACCTTCTACAATTGTTGTTCAGTCACTCAGTCATGTTTGACTCTGTGACCCCATCAACTGTAGCACACCAGGTTTCCATGTCCTTCACCATCTCCCAGAGCTTGCTCAAATGCATGTCCATTGAGTCAGTGGTGCCATCCAACCATCTCATCCTCTGTTGTCCCTCTCTCCTCCTGCCTTATATCTTTCCCAGGATCAGGGTCTTTTTAATGAGTCTGTTCTTTAGATCAGGTGGCCAAAGTATCAGAGCTTCAGCTTTAGCATCAGTCCTTCCAATAATATTCAGGATTGATCTCCTCTAGAATTGACTGGTTTGATGTCCTTGCAGTCCAAGGGATTCTCAAGTGTCTTCTTCAACACCACAGTTCAAAGCATCAGTTCTTCAGTGCTCAGCCTGGTGGGCTATAGGTCACAAGGGTCACAAGAGTTGGACACAACTGAGCGACTAAAACAACAAAACAATCTTTATAGTCCAACTCTCACATCCATACATGACTACTGAAAAAACCATAGGTTTGACTAGACAGCCCTTTGTCAGCAAAGTAGTGTCTCTGCTTTTTAACCTTCTACACTGCTGAAACTCTCTTTTTTCTTTTTTTTTGTAGTGTTGAAACTCTTGATGCTTTTGACATAAGACACTGTACAGAATTCTTCCTCCCATTTCCCTAGGGGTATAGGTTTGTCTCTATTTCCCTTCCCAAAGCAATAACAGGATCAACCTGTGTTTTGAGGGCTTCCCTGGTGGCTTAGAGGGGCTGAGCCTAGAGAGCTACAACCATAGGCTCACAAAAGAGTTGGACACAACGTAGCAACTAAGCAACAAAGACAACCTATGCTCTGAGAGTGATGATTTTGTTGTTTTTCCACAAAAGTCTTAAGGTTTTAATTTTATATGAGAGAGAGTACAAACAAGACCCTTCATGCCTTTCCTATAGTAATAAATAATTCCTTCCTTTGTGCCCCACCACCCATGGGAGGCTTTCTTCAGTCTCCTGGACTTACACAAGCTTTCTTGTGAGTCTCTTATTCTTCAGCGGAGGTGCATGGAGAAGAGCCACCAAGTGAGTAAAAATTCCCTTGCATCTGAGGCACCCAAGGATTCTGTGCTTTTGGCCTAGCCCACGTTCATCTTGTAACAATGTGATGGAATTCTAATTTCCTCTTACTTACTGGAGCTGCACTTTCTTCTTTTGTATTCTGTCTCTCCTGCTTGGACTTCTCTGGCCTGAAAATGTAAACTCAGCTCTTCAGTGGAATAAAAACATGCTAATTTTGTAGCTTATATAGTTTATCCTTATGTTGTTAGAGCAGGAGTGATGCTCTTGTCTAGCTTTATAAATCTGAAGAGTAGAAACTCATCATATAAGTAATACATCCTTTACTTCTCCAAATATATGCTGCTACTGCTGCTAAGTTGCTTCAGTCGTGTCCGACTCTGTGCGACCCCATAGACAGCAGCCCACCAGGCTCCCCTATCCCTGGGATTCTCCAGGCAAGAATACTGGAGTGGGTTGCCATTTCCTTCTCCAATGCGTGAAAGTGAAAAGTGAAAGTGAAGTTGCTCAGTTGTGTCCGACATTTAGTGACCTCATGGACTGCAGCCTACCAGGCTCCTCTGTCCATGGGATTTTCCAGGAAAGAGTACTGGAGTGGGGTGCCATTGCCTTCTCCCCAAACATATGAAACACACATTTTTAATTTTAACACATGCCATCTTCATGGGTCTTTTTCTACAGGTAGTTCCCATCACCAGGGTAGTATCCCACCTTGGGATAATTTTTATTCACAGTGGTTTTATTTCTTTAGGACTTTTTAAAAAATTGCAAACAGGTTTTTTGGAACTTAGTCTGTGGGATTATTTAAATGTTTATGTTTTGTGTTTCAGTTGCATTCCTTCTAATGTAATTTGCATTACTTTTAACTGGTAAACCTTTTTATTAATAAATTATTGATGAGGGAAATATGAACTAACTTTTTCTTCTTAATGAATCATAACCTAAAATTCAGCCAGGATTAACATTGGAACTGTGACTTAAATTTTTTTAACATGAGAAAAAAACAAAAGCAAAAACAAAAACAACCTATCCAAACCTGAACCAAACTGTCGTCTTGAGTTTTAGCTTATATCTTCAAATATCAAGCTTGAGGACAAAAAAAAAAAAAAAAAAAATCATAGGAATACTGTGTTTAGTGAGTGAGTCTCCTTAAGCAAAATGTAAAAATACCATATAAACTTACGTTGTTCTATAATAAGAATGACTGACAATTAACTTATATACTCAGACCTTAAAATAAGACATTTAAGAAACTTTGATGAGATTAGTGAATATAGCCAAAGGGGAAACCATTTTACAACAGAACGTTCAGTTCAGTCACTCAGTCCTATCTGACTCTGTGACCCGGTGGACTGCAGCACACCAGGCTTCCCTGTCCATTACCAACTCCCAGAGCTTGCTCAAACTCATGTCCACTGAGTCAGTGATGCCATTCAACCATTTCATCCTCTGTCATCTCCTTCTCCTCCTTCCTTCAATCTTTGCTAACATCAGGGTCTCTTCCAATGAATCCATTCTTCACATCAGGTGGCTTAAGTATTGGAGCTTCAGCTTCAGCATCAGTCCTTCCAATGAATATTCAGGAATGATTTCCTTTAGGATTGACTGGTTTGAACTCCTTGCAGTCCAAGGGGCTCTCGAAAGTCTTCTCCAACACCACAGTTCAAATTCTCTCTTTATGGTTCAACTCTCACATCCATACACGACAGAACTATGCCTTTGGAAAATTCATTTGTTCGTATGGTGGTGGATCTCTGACAAATAAGATTGTCCATTATTCCTCAGAGTGTTTCTTTTTCTGTTTTCAAACTCTCAGTTTATAACTAATGAAGAACCCTGTATTCCACTTACTCAGTCATGCATTCTTTGCTGAAGTTAGGTTTGACTACTTTTTAATACACAGATGTATTACAGATACATTTGGTTCTCAGTCTCAGACATTTGCAATTTTATTGGCTCAGAGGGTAAAGCATCTACCTGCAATGTGGGAGACCCGGGTTCTATCCCTGGGTCGGAAAGATCCCCTGGAGAAGGAAATGGCAACCCACTCCAGTATTCTTGCTTGGAAAATCCCATGGACTGAGGAGCCTGGTAGGCTACGGACCATGGGGTCATAAAGAGTCGGAGGCGACTGAGCGACTTCACTTTCACTTTCTCTGACATTTGCAATTTTATTTAGATTCTGGACTATTCCAGTAATTATTTTAAACTGGAAAAAAAAAAAAACAACCCTGCTGCTTTCTTGTTAATGACATTCTTAGTAAACTGAGAAATGAACTAATATTAGGAGTGTTTATGTGGCTATTTCACACCTCTTTGGCTGTAATGCTTGGTTTATTCTTAGATGAATACTACCATTTGGAATAACTTCAAAACATAATTAAGGACTGTGAGAATGCTTGATCTGGTGTTCTAAACTATTCCTAACTGTCTTCTTTTCTGAGTTAGAATATAATAGTGGAAGAATAGAAGGCATATGTACCTAATGGCAACAGTCGAAAATAAGCCAAAAACAAACCAAGAAAAAACCTAATCTCTCTCCAGTGAAAATAACTGGAATTAGAATGCCAAATAATTGTGCAATAAAACAACTTAGAAATATGGTTATACAGATGGCCTACATCCTTAATATTGCAGAGTTTGAAAGAGCAATATGGTGGACAGACTCTGTATCCAACAGCATGGCAGAGGTTGTAAAGTCATGATTGGTCAAACAGACAAACTGGTTCATGTAATATCTAGTGGAGGAGGTTTTCCTTAAAAATGACTCAGATTTTACAAAGGCCCTGAAAGGCAGAAGCAAGAAAGGCAAGTTAAGGTTCTGATATTAATGGAAAGCATAGTATCATCTGCTTACCCTACATAATTCAAATATATTCCCTGTTCACTTCATATGTTTAATATTCTATTTGTCAGCTCTTGAGACCAAAGTGATTAAATCAGAAACACTAAACCACTAGCAATGTTTGGGCAGTATATGGTCTCTCTCTATAGGTAGGCTTTTGGGTCTACCTGGATGTAGCCCCAGAGCTACATTTCAGATCACATTTCTTGATTTGAGATTTGGCAAATAAAATAATCATAACCACACAAATTATGTGCATTTTCTACTTTTAAATAATACAATAAGAAACACTTAGCACCAAAATAATCTTGACATCATTTTCATAATACAAAAAATCTTTTGAGGTCACAATATCAAACTGAGGGAAAAAAAACTATTACAATGTACATGTGCAATAAGACTGGCCAGTTGATCAAATTGTAATTGACAGAATAGAAAGTAAACAAGATGAAGCTTTTTTTTTTTTTTTAGTGTTTTTTAGTGTTTTTTAGCTATTATCTGACAGACTTAATGGTTGGAGAATTAAGCAGAGCACCTCAAAAACTAATTCATGTTTATTCAGGAAATCAAAATTTGTTTTTTTCAGCACAAACCAATGAAAGAGGATTAGCAGTTTTAGAAGAGAGAAAAAGGAACTTATGGAAATTATAACAGTGAGTTCAATATATTCACTGAACTTAGTGAAGTGAGAACAAAAAGTAATTTTGTTTGTTCTCACATTTGTTCTCTTTGAACACATTCTGAGGGCTTGTTCTTTCCTACTCTTGGATAAAATCTTGATAGATTCCATAGCATTCTCTATGATTTACAGGTATTAAAGAACACTCTCATTTTCTAAGGTATTAAAAAGTCCAGTCTGATCTAAGATATCCTTATCCATGTCATTCAAAACTTCTTCACTCTCTTCACCTCTCTTTCCTCCCAACTCCATAACATCCACCATCAGAAACCACCTGGAACCTGAAGCTCACTGTGGGGAAGGGAAGGATGAGGTCACTTCATTTCCTTTTCCCAGCTGCACGCATCCTTTACTGGCTGCTACTTCAATTCTCCACTTGAAGACTGTGTCTGAAGAGAAGGGCAGGGGAGAGTCTGATGAGAAAAATTAAGCCTTACATGGCTTGCATTATCACATCTGACTCTTTGTGACCATATGGACTGTAGCCCACCAGGTTCCTCTGTCCATGGGCTGTCCCAAGCAAGACTACTGCAGTGAGTGGCCATTTTCTCCTCCAGGGGAATCTCCCCTATCAGGGATGGAAGCCTTGTCCTTTGTGTCTCCTGCATGGGCAGAAGAATTTTTTACCACTGTAAAGCTTATGCAGCTATAAACCAGTATTGGTATCCTTTTCAGCAGATTATCAAACACTGTTTCTTTCATTCACTAGGTATGCCCCCCACCACCTGTTTTTTCCTCCTTCTTTCATTTTTCTCTCTCTCTTTTTTTTTTTTTAAAGAAACACTTCTATAATGGACTATTTCATCCCAGATCCCTAGTTTCAGGCACAACCTCACCCAAGTGATGGTTTAGCACTACCCTGTCAGCTCCTTGCTCCCAGGGATATATTTTTACTTCAGGCTATTTTATTTAGCTGATGTTCCACTATCCTTCAACATATTATTTTGCAAATTAGAAAGGAGAGTCATAATCCTTACCACAGTTAGTTGTGGGATGTGAATGAAGTCCTGGCCAACTGGCAGATATGTGATTGGAGGAATGAGGTGCTTCATGTTTTCTGCTTTGAATTTTACCATGGCCAGTGTCCAGCTCTCAGGATGATCAAAGCAGAACACTTCTGTGGGGGTTAGGTAGGTGTTTTTAACTGATCGAAGCCCAGGGCATTGAGGGGAGAGTGGAAGCTTCGCCCGCATAAGGTCCAGACATCCAGGTTCAGGCAAGAACCTGGGCCAGACTCTTGGCAAGTTAAATAAACACTAGGATGGGGAAAAGCAGAAAACAAGTGGCATAAAGTGGAGGGGAGCAAAGCTGAGGTATCATCTACAGCTGAAGACCCAGCTTTCAGTTTCTTTACCGTGTCAAGATCGGTACCACCAGACACCATTGGGGTTGCTGTTCTCTCTGCTGTGGAATGTTCTCTCTTCCCTAGATGGCTTGTGTTCATCCTCTCAATTACAGATGTCACCTCCTGTAAAACAACTTATCTAAAGTAGCCCCCCGCCCCCAACTCCTTCCACTTCTGTCATATCATCCTGTTTATTTCTTCTATAGCAGTTGTAAGTCCAGGGCTTGTCTTATCTGTTTGGTGTTCTCTCCCTCTATTAGAATACAGAGGCATGAAGACAGAGACTTTGTTTCAGGCACTGCTGTGTGAATGGTGCCTGACATATAGTCAGTACTTCTTAAGTACTGGCAGTCCCAGGTGGCTTAGTGGCAAAAGAATCCACGTGCCAATGCAGGAGATGCAGTAGACTTTCGGAGTCAGGACAATCCCATGGAGAAGGCAATGGCAACCCATCCCAGAGCTCTTGCCTGGAAATCCCAAGGACAGAATGGCTTGGCAGGCTGCAGTCCAGGCAGTCTCAAAGAGTTGGACGCAACTAAGCATGCATGTAGCCACAATAAGTATTTACTGATTGATTAAAATGCTTGGTGGCAATTCAACAAAATAAATAATTTTAAAAATCACTATCATGATTTTTCGGTGAGAAACTTCCTCATCTAATTTTTTGTTCTCAGGCAGGTCCCTCAAGCCAGCCTCTCTGAGGCCTCAAGATTTTTAAAACAAGTCAGATAACATTTCTTTTACTCTACCAACTTGAGAAGATGAAAAGTCTCTTCAAAGGGGGCTTTTGGATGTCTGTCTCCCTAAATACTAATGAGAGGGCTTAAGGTAAGTGAGAAATCCACTGTCCACCTAATGTCTAATAATCAATCAGGAAGGAGAAGAAAATGTTGACTACTGCCTTCTAAGAAATTCTTACTCCTAGCCATTTCAACCTCCTTTTATATTCAGACCAGAAGAGCTGAGATTGGTGAAGTAGGACTGTTGGTTTCATAGTGTCATAACAAGTCCTGCTTAACACAGTCTCCCACTCTTTGTGGTTTTGGCTAAGGCTGCTATAAAATGAAAAATTACCTAAATTTCACTTTAAGTTGAATCCCATCCTTTTTTAAGGTGTTTGTGAGATACAGAGATTTGCTGCTGTTGTTGTTCAGTTGCAAGTCACATCTGACTCTTTACAACACCATGGATGTAGCCAGGCTCCTTTTTCCAAGGGGTTCTCAGAGCAAGAATACTGCAGTGGGTTGTCATTTTCTTTTCCATGTATGGAGAGTTTGCCAGGAAAAAGATAGCCTAATAAAAGTTAGTTGGACAATAGGCCATAGATACAGAGATCAGCCAGTGCACATAGAAGCAAGTAAAAAGGATTATGGTCTGGAAGGTAGATGGAATGATTTGTACTAGTAAACAGCACATTGGGGTATCAGAATGATGTCCAATGAGTTAAGGATGTAGTGTTTGCTATAAGTTTTATAATGCACTGTTTACTGCATGTACAAAAGGGTATTGTTCATAATCAAAACTGAAATGAAATCCAAAGTATGGTTAAAGAGTTTCACATTAAAATCATCTCAAGTAATAAATTTAAAATTGAATATGTTTTAGAAACTATTAAAGTCACAAAAATTTTCACTGCTCTTGGTATGGAAGAATTTTAAAGGCATAAGGTACCATTTCCAGCCAATCATGAGCCATTTATTGAGTTCCAACTGTAAGCATCATTCAAAATTAGGCACAGAAGGAAAACTGTTAGTTTAGCCAAGGTCGCACGGCAGAGAGGGAAAGCTTCACTGAAACACACATTGTGTGCTGAAATCACAAACAGAACAATATTTGAAACCTTTCTTAGCATCAGTGAATTTAATATGCTTGCATGAGGAAATCATCTCAAAAGTCAAAGGTAACGTGTATTTTCCTGTTTTCCTAATAATTTTACATAATGTTAACATGCAGTGTTTCTACCAAGTGTGTTAAGTAGCACACTTCAAGTATTTCAGTATGCATTCACAAAAGCATATGTTTGGAGATGCCAGTACATATGAAAGCTCATTCAGTAGAAACTAATGGTGTCGAGCAGAGAATAAAGTAACTAACTGAATTTTGTAATGCAGTTGGTAACATGATTTTCAGAGTATGGGATATTTGCAGGCAAAGTGTGTTATTATCTATAATGTCAAGAGAGATCACCTCAAAGAGGACTTAGATCTCCTTTCATAAGTTTCTTTCTTCATGACTGCTAATGGAGAATAGATAGGCTTTAATGCTTTTGATGTAAACATTTTGAGTGACATTTCCCTCAGCTTTCTCTTTGTACCCAGCATAAGTTATTGCTGATACACAATGATGACAGTGAGATAGGAGAATATCTTGCATTATTGGAAAATATGTGGATACTTCATGATATTGGAGGAATTCAGAGACTAAGACTATCCTGATCTGTATTCCTCACTGTGATATTAGGCAAGTCTTTTATCTTACCCATAACAATTTTACTTTCTATGTAATGGAAGTATCTATATCTACACTATATTACCCCTTCAAAAAAAAATAAGCAAGCAAAAACAAAACTAAATAAAATTTAAAAATAAGTTAGTACCTACTGCCTTAAATAATAGGTCTTTGTGAGGAAACATGAATGGATCTTTGTGAGGATAAATTATTTTCTATAGCCATTTATATGTCTATACATGTATTTATATCTATTTATATGTCTATTTATATTATTTATATGTCTATATGTAAATGGTTGTAGAAATTTATATATAAATAGCTATAAAATTAATATATAAATATATGTAAAAATTAATCTTCTCTATGTCAAGAGTCTAAGATTTTTACCCTACTTGCAAATTTGCCTGCCTCAGTTCATATATGCTGACAGAAGAAACAGGACTCATGCACTGCAAACAAAGGATAGTTTAGAGCTCCAGAAATAGCATGATCCAGGGTAGAAGCAATTTTTATTTATTTACTTTTTATTGAAGAATAATTTTTTATTGAAGACTTTTGCTGTTTTCTGTCAAACATCAACATGAATCAGCCATATGATTCATATTCATATGAACGCTCCCTTTTGAAACTCCCTCCCATCTCCCTTCCCATCCCACCCCTCTTGGTTGATACAGAGCCCCTGTTTCAGTTTCCTGAGCAATAGAGCAAATTCCCATTGGCCATCTATTTTACATATGGTAATGTAAGTTTCCATGTTACTCTTTCCATACATCTCTCCCACTTGTCCCCTCTCCCCATGTCCATATATTTATTCTCTTTATCTGTTTCTCCACTGTTGCCCTGTAAATAAATTCTTCAGTATCATTTTTTTTTAGATTCTGTATATATGCTTTAGAATACAGTATTTATCTTTCTCTTTCTGACTCACTTCACTCTGTATAATAGGTTCTATGTTCATCCACCTCATTAGAATGGACTCAGATGCATTCCTTTTTATGGCTGAGTAATATTCCATTGTGTATATGTACCACAACTTCTTTATCCATTCATTTGTCGATGGACATCTGGGTTGCTTCCATGTTCTAGCTATTGTAAATAGTTCTGTAATGAACAATGGGATACATGTGTCTCTTTCAATTTTGATTCCTCAGGAAATATGCCTAGGAGTGGGGTTGCTGGGTCTATGGTGGTTTTATTCCTAGTCTTTTAAGGAGTCTCTGTACCTTCTTCCATAGTGGTTGTATCAATTTACATCCCCACCAACAGTGCAAGAATGTTCCCTTTTCTTGACACCCTCTCCAGCATTTATAGTTTGTAGACTTTTTGATGATGGCCATTCTGACCGGTGTGAGGTGACATCTCATTGTAGTTTTGATTTGCATTTCTCTAATAATGAGTGATGTTGAGCATGTTTTTATGTGTTTATTAGCCATCTGTATTTCTTCTTTGGAGAAATGTCTGTTTGGGTCTTTTTCCCACATTTTGCTTGGGTTGTTTGTTTTTCTGGTATTGAGTTGTATGAGCTGCTTGTATATTTTGGAAATTAATCCTTTGTCAGTTGGTTCATTTGTTATTATTTTCTCCCATTATGGGAGTTGTCTTTTCACCTTGCTTATAGTTTCCTTTGCTGTGCAAAAGCTTTTATGTTTAATCAAGTTCCATTTGTTTACTTTTGTTTGTATTTCCAATTACTCTAGGAGGTGGGTCATAGAAGATCTCGCTTTATGTCATCAAGTGTTCTGCCTATGTTTTCCTTTAAGAGTTTTATACTTTCTGGTCTTACATTTAGGTCTTTAATCCATTTTGAGATTACCTTTGTGTATGGTATTAGGAAGTGTTCTAATTTCTTCTTATACAGGTAGCTGTCCAGCTTTCCCAGCACCATTTATTGAAGAGGCTTTCTTCACTCCATTGTATATTCTTGCCTCCTTTGTCAAAAATAAGGTCTCTGTAGGTGCATGGATTTATTTCTGGGCTTTCTATCTTCTTTCATTGGTCTATATTTCTGTTTTTGTGCCGGAACCAAAATGTCTTGATGACTGTAGCTTTGTAGTATAATCTGAAATCAGGAAGGATGATTCCTTCAGCTCCTTTCTGCTTTCTCAAGGCTTCTTTGGCTATTTGGGGTCTTTTGTGTTTCCATATGAGTTGTGAATTTTTTTATAATAGTTCTGTGAACAATGCCATTGGTAATTTGATAGGGATTGCATTAAATTTGTTGATTGCTTTTGGTAGTATAGTCATTTTCACAATATTGATTCTTCCTACCCAGGAACATGGAATATCTCTCCATCTGTTTATGTAGTCTTTGCTTTTTAATTAGTATCTTGTAATTTTCTCTGTACAGTTCTTTGTCTCCTTAGGTAAATTTATTCCTAGATATTTAATTCTTTTTGTTGCAATGGTGAATGGGATTGATTCCTTAATTTCTCTTTCTTATTTTTCATTGTTAGTATATAGAAATGCAATTCATTTCTGTGTATTGATTTTGTATCCTGAAACTTTGCTAAATTCACTGATTAGCTCTAGTAATTTTCTGCTACTATCTTTAGGGTTTTCTATGTGTATATCATGTCATCTGCAAACAGTCAGAGCATTATTTTTCTTTCCAGATATGGATTCCTTTTATTTGTTTTTCTTCTCTGATTGCTATAGGTAGGACTTCCAGAACTATGTTGAAAAGAAGTGGTAAAAGTGAACACCATGTCTTGTTCCTGATCTTAGGGGGGATATTTTCAGTTTTTCACCATTGAAAATTATGTTTGCTGTAGACTTACCATATATGGTCTTTAGTATGCTGAGCTAAGTTCATTCTGTGCCCATTTTTTGAAGAGTTTTAATCATAATGGGTGCTGAATATTGTCAAAGGCTTTTTCTGTATCTATTGAGATTATCATATGGATTTTATCTTTCAATTTGTTAATATGGTGTATCACATTGATTGATTTGCATATATTAAAGAATCCTTGCATTCTTGAAATAAACACAAATTGATCATGCTGTAGAAGCTTTTTGCTGTGTTGCTGAACTCTGTTAGCTAAAATTTTGTTGAGGATTTTTGCATCTATGTTCATCAGTGATATTGGCCTATAGTTTTCTTTTCTCTGTGTTGTCTTTGTCTGGTTTGGGTATCAGGGTGATGATGGCCTCAGAATGAGTTTGGAAGTGTTGCTTCCTCTGCAAATTTTTGAATGAGTTTTAGAAGGATAAGCATTAGTTCACCTCTAAATGTTTGATAGAATTCTGCTGTTAAGCCATCTGACCCTGGGCTTTTGCTTTTTGGGAGATTTTTTATCACAGCTTCAATTTCAGTGCTTGTAATTGGGTTGTTCATAATTTCTATTTCTTCCTGGTTCAATCTTGGAAGATTAAACTTTTCTAGGAATCTGTACATTTCTTCCAGGTTATCTAATTTGTCATACAGTTTTTCATAACAGGCTCTTATAATCCTTTGTATATGTGTATTGTCTGTTGTCACCTCTCCTTTTTCATTCCTAATTTTGTTGATTTGATTCTTCTCTCTTTTGTTCTTGATGAGTCTGGCTGAAAGTTTGTCAATTTTTTTATCTTCTCAAAGAACCAGCTTTTAGTTTTATTAATCTTTACTATTTTTTTCATTTAATTCTGCTCAGATTTTTATGATTTCTGTCCTTCTACTAATTTTGCCTTTTTTTTTGTTGTTGTTGTTGTTCTTTTTCCAGTTTTTTAGGAGTAAAATTAGGCTGTCTATTCGTTGTTTTTCTTGTTTCTTGAGGTAGGATTGTATTGCTATAAACTTTCCTCTTAGAACTGCTTTTGCTGCATTCCATAGGTTTTCAGTTGCCAAGTTTTTATTGTCATTTCTTTCTAGAAATTTTTTGATTTCTCTTTTGATTTCTTCAATAACCTGTTGGTTATTTATAAATGTGTTGTTTAATCTCCATGTTTTTATGTTTCTTACAGTATTTTTCTTATAATTGATATCTAGTCTCATATCATTGTGGTTGGAGAAGATGCATGATACAATTTCAATTTTCTTAAATATACCGAGATTTGATTTGTGACCCAAGATGTGGTCTATTCTGGAACACATCCCATATACACTTGAGAAGAAGGTGTGTTCTTCTGGATTTGAATGGAATGTCCTGAAGATATCAGTGAGATTGATTTCAAGGCAATGGCACCCCACTCCAGTACTCTTGCCTGGAAAATCCCACGGATGGAAGAGCCTGGTAGGCTATAGTCCGTGGGGTCGCTAAGAGTCAGACACGACTGAGCGACTTCCCTTTCACTTTTCACTTTCATGCATTGGAGAAGGAAATGGCAACCCACTCCACTGTTCTTGCCTGGAGAATCCCAGGGACACAGGAGCCTGGTGGGCTGCCGTCTATGGGGTCGCACAGAGTCGGACACAACTGAAGCGACTTAACAACAGCAATGCATCATTTAAGACTTGTGTTTCCTTATTAATTTTCTGTTTTGATGATCTGTCCATTGGTGTGAGTGGGGTGTTAAAATCTCTTACTATTATTGTGTTACTGTCAATTTCTCCTTTTATGTCTGTTAGTGTTTGCCTTATGTATTTAGGTGGTCCTATGTTAGGTGCATAGATATTTACAATTGTTATGTCTTCCTCTTGGATTGATCCATTGATCATTATGTAGTATCCTTCCTTATCTCTTGAAATCTTCTTTATTTTAAAGTCTCTTTGGTCTGATATGAGGATTGCTACTCCAGATTTCTTTTGCTTCCATTTGCATGGAATATATTTTTCAATCCTCTCACGTTCAGTCTATATGTGTCTTTAAGTCTGAAGTCAGTTTCCTGTAGACAGCATATATATGGGTCTCGTTTTTGTATCCATTCAGCCAGTCTGTGTCTTCTGGTTGAAGCTTTTAATCCATTTACATTTAAAGTAATTATTATATTTTAAAGTACATTTAAAGTAATTATAAAGTAACTATTGCCATTTTCTTAATTGTTTGGATTTCACTTTGTAGATCTTTTTTCTTCTGTTGTATTTCTTGACTACATAAGTCCCCTTAACATTTGTTGTAAAGCTGGTTTGGTGGTAATTAATTCTCTTAATTTTGCTTGTCTGAAAAGCTTTTGATTTCTCCATCAGTTTTGAATGAGATCCTTGCCAGGTGCAGTAATCTTAGCTGCAGATTTTTCCCTTTCAGTACTTTAAATATATCCTGCCATTCCCTTCTGACCTGCAGAGTTTCTACTGAAATATCAGCTGTTAAGCATATGGGGTTTCCCTTGTATGTTACTTGCTGCTTCTCCCTTGCTGCTTTTAATATTCTTTCTTTGTGTCTGGTCTTTGTTAGTTTGACTAATATGTGTCTTGGCATGTTTCTCCTCTGGTGTCCTCTGTATGAGACTCTTTGTACCTCTTGGACTTCATTGACTATTCCCTTTTCCATATTGGGGAAATTTTCAATAATAATCTCTTCAAAAATTGTCTTGGGGGTGGCCCTATGATGGCCGAGGAATAGGACGGGGAGACCATTTTCTCCCCAACTAATTCATCAGAAGATTATTTGAATGCTGAACAACTTCCACAAAACAACTTCTGAATGCTGGTGGAGGACACCAGACACCCAGAAAGGCAGCCCCTTCTCTTCAAAAGGAGGTAGGATAAAATATAAAAGACAAAAAGAGAGACAAAAGAGTTAGGGACAGAGACCTGGCCCAGGAAGGGAGTCGTGAAGGAGGAGATGTTTCCAAACACCAGGAAACCCTCACTGGTGGATCTGTGGGGAGCTTTGGAATCTCAGAGGGCAACATAACCAGGAGGGGAAAAAAAAATACAACCCACAGAATACACACCTAACAGCAACTCCTAGCAGAGAAGTAGCCCAGACACTCGCCTCCGCCACCAGCAAGCAGGGGATGAAAAGAGCGAGCTAGCAGGCTGCAGACCAGCCCATCCCTCTGCCAGAGGCAGAGAGGCAGGCAGGTGACAGCCAGAGCCAGAAGGCAAGGGGCAATCTCAGCCCCAGAAATGCCATCCTCCACCAAACTGTGAGCATCTCCAAGTTGCTAACCAAGTCTTCCTGGGATCCTGGATGGTTGACATCTGCCAGGAGGGTCGCTGCAGAGATCAGCTCCCCAGAGGAGACACACGGCATACCTGAGACGGCATTCTTGCGGTGCACCCAGGACCATGAGTAGCAGTGACTGGGGAGGTGTGCATGCCAAGCACCTGGTCACCTGAACTCTTTGGACCTGGGAAGGGCACAAAACTCATACCCAACCAAGTCTGTGCCTTTGTGGAATACCTGAGGGCATGAGATTGAGCAGCTTAGACCTGAGAAGTGCATGAAATCCAGGGCCATCATTGGACAGTTCCCCTGCAGAGCAACCTGAAGCCTGAGCAGTGTGAACCAGGACCATGAGCTGGGGCAAACCCACTGTGATTCATACACTGTGAGCACTTCCCATACATGCCAGTGATATTTGTTTGTAGTGTTCCTCCCTCCCCACAGCACAACTGAACAAGTTTGTTCAGTTCGTTCACTAAATAAGTGACCACCTTTGCCCCCTTGTGTCAGGGCAGAAATTAGACACTGAAGAGACTTGCAAACAGAGGAAGCCAAAATAAAAAAGAGGGAACTGCTCTGGAAGTGACAGGTGCAACAGTTTAAAATCCTGTAGTTAGCACTGACTAAGCATTGGAAAGGGCCTATAGACCTTGAGAAGACGTATAAGCTGGAACAAGGAAATATCTGAAACTGAACTGACCCCACACTGCCCTTAACAGCTCCAGATAAGACATTTTTACTATTATCATTTTTAAATTTTTAAAAATTTTAAGTTCTTTATTACTCCTTTAATTTTCATTTTAATAACCCAATATTATCTTGCCAAAAAGATGCTATTTTTAAAGCAAATTTCATACATGTATATATTTTATAATTTTTGTGATTGATTTTGTTTTGTATTTTTAATATTGTATTTTTGAGTCTAACCTCTACTCTAGATTTTCAATATTTGCTTCTTGGTATTTGTTATCAATTTTGTACCTTTAAGAATCTAATCTTCAGCACCTATTTTTACATAGAGGTGTGATTATTGGCTTGATTGTGCTCTCCCCTTTTGACTCTCCCTTTTCTCCCCCAGTCACCTCTATCTGCTCTCTCCCACTTTTCTTCTCTATGTAAGTCTGTGAATTTCTCTGAGGGGTCTGGGTTGTGGAGAACACTTAGGGAACTGATTACTGGCTAGATTGGTCTCTCCCTTTTTGACTCTCCTCTTCTCCTCCTGGTCACCTCTATCTCCCTACTTCCTCTTCTCTTCTCCATGTAACACTGTGAACCTCTCTGGGTGTCCCTCATTGTGGACAATTTTTTCACCATTAACCTGTATGGATGGAGAAGTCTTGAGGCTACTGTAAGTATAAGACTGAAAGCCAGAGGCAGGAGGCTTAAATCCAAAACTTGAGAACGTCAGTGAACTCCTGACTCCAGGGAACATTAGTTGAAAAGAACTCATCCAAAAGCCTCCATACTTAAACTGAAACCAAGCTCCACTCAGGAACCAACAAGTTCCAGAGCAAGACATAACATGCCAATTCGCCAGGAATGCAGCCCTAAGCATTAAAATACAGGCTGCCCAAAGTCACAACAAACCCATAGACACTTCAAAACTCACTACTGGACACGTCTTTGC
This sequence comes from Bos indicus x Bos taurus, assembly GCF_003369695.1. Classification (NCBI taxonomy): domain Eukaryota; kingdom Metazoa; phylum Chordata; class Mammalia; order Artiodactyla; family Bovidae; genus Bos; species Bos indicus x Bos taurus. Next base: position 101,958,402 of record NC_040079.1, on the reverse strand, counting down.
ACTCCAGAGAGAGGAGATCCAGCCCCACACACCAGAACACAGACGAGAGCTTCCCTAACCAGGAAAACTTGACAAGCCACTAGTCCAACCCCACCCACAGGGAGCAACCTCCACAATAAAAGAGAACCACAAACTTCCAGCATACAGAAAGGCCACCCCAAACACATCAATCTAAACAAACTGAAAAGGCAGAGCAGCAGTTAAAGGAACATGATAAATGCCCATCAAACCAAACAAAAGAGGAGAGGATAGGGAGTCTACCTGAAAAAGAATTCAGAATAACGATAGTGAAGATGATCCAAAATCTTGAAAACAAAATGGAGTTACAGATAAATAGACTAGAGACAAGAATTGTGAATATGCAAGAAATGTTTAACAAGGACCTAGGAAGAAATAAAAAAGAGTCAATCAATAATGGATAATGCAGTAACTGAGATCAAAAGCACTCTGGAGGGAACCAACAGTAGAATAACTGAGGCAGAAGATAGGATAAGTGAGGTGGCAGATAGAATGGTGAAAATAAATGAAGCAGAGAGGAAAAAAGAAAAAATAATTAAAAGAAATGAGGACAAACTCTGGGATCTCTGGGACAATGTTAAATGCCCCAACATTTGAATCATAGGAGTCCCAGAAGAAGAAGACCAAAAGAAAGGCCACGAGAAAATACCTGAGGGGATATTAGTTGAAAACTTCCCTAAAATGGGGAAGGAAATAGCCACCCAAGTCCAAGAACCCAGAGAGTCCCAAACAGGATAAACCCAGGTGAAACACCCCAAGACACATATTAATCAAATTAATGAGTATCAAACACACACACACACACACACACACACACACACACACACACACAAAACAAATATTAAAAACAGCAAGGGGAAAGCAACATATAGCACACAGGGGGATTTCCATAAGGATAACAGCTGATCTTTCAATAGAAACTTTTAAGGCCAGAAGGGAATGGCAGGACATACTTAAAGTGGTGAAAGAGAAAAAGCTACAATCCAGATTACTATACCCAGCAAGGATCTCATTCAAATATGAAAGAGAAATCAAAAGCTTTTGCTTTTGATTTCAGCAAAAGCTGAAAGAATTCAGCACCACCAAATCAGCTCTTCAACAAATGCTAAAGGCTCTTCTCTAGACAGGAAACACAGAAAAGGTTTATAAACTCAAAACCAAAACAAAAAAGCAAATAGCAATGTGATCATACTTATCAATAATTATCTTAAATGTAAATGGGTTGAATGCCCCAACCAAAGACAGATTGGCTGAATGGATACAAAGATAAGATCCCTATGTATGTTGTCTACAAGAGACCCACCTCAAAACAAGAGACACATATAGACTGAAAATGAAGGGCTGGAAAAAGATATTTCATGCAAATAGAGACCAAAAGAAAGCAGGAGTAGCAATACTCATATCAGGAAAAATAGACTTTGAAATAAAGGCCTTGAAAAGAGACAAAAAAGGACACTACATAATGATCAAAGGATCAATCCAAAAAAAAAGATATAACAATTATAAATATATATGCACACAACATAGGAGCACTGCAATATGTATGGCAAATGTTAACAAGTGTGAAAGGGGAAATTAACAGTAGCACAATAATAGTGGGAGACTTTAATACCCCACTCACATCTATGTATAGATCAACTAAACAGAAATTAGCAAGGAAACACAAAATTTAAATGATATAATGGAACAGTTAGAATTAATATCTATAGGACATTTCACCCCCAAACAATGAATTTCACCTTTTTCTCAAGGTAAGATGGAACATTCCCCAAGATAGATCACATCCTGGGCCATATATCTAGCCTTGGTAAATTCAAAAATCATTCCAAGCATCTTTTCTGATCACAATGAAGTAAGATTAGATGTCAACTACAGGAAAAAAGCTATTAAACATGCAAACATAATGGAGGTTAAACAACACACTTCTGAATAACTGACAAATCACAGAAATCAGAAAAGAAATCAAAATAGGCATAGAACTGAATGAAAATGAAAACACAACAACCCAAAACCTATGGCATTCCATAAAAGCAGTGCTAAGGGGAAAGTTCATAGCAATACAAGCTTACCTCAAGAAACAAGAAAAAAAAATCAAATAAATAACCTAACTTTACATCAAAAGCAACTAGAAAAAGAATAAATGAAGAACACCAGGGTTAGTAGAAGGAAAGAAATCAAAAATTAGGGCAGAAATAAATGAAAAGGAAACAAAGGAGACTATAGCAAAAATCAGCAAAACTAAAAGCTGGTTCTTTGAAAACATAAATAAAATAGACAAACTATTACCCAGACTCATGAAGAAAAAAAGGGAGAAAAATCAAATCAACAAAATTAGAAATGAAAATGGAAAAATCACAACAGACAACACAGAAATACAAAGGATTATAAGAGACTACTGTCACCAACTATATGCCAATAAAATGGACAATTTGAAAGAAATGGACGAATTATTAGAAAAGTATAGCCTTCCAAAACTGAACCAGGAAGAAATAGAAAATCTTAACAGACCAATCACAAGCATGGGAGTCAAAACTGTAATCAAAAATCTTCCAGCAAACAAAAGCCTAGGTCCAGATGGCTTCAAAAGTGAGTTCTACCAAAAATTTAGAGAAGAGCTAACACCTATCCTACTCAAACTCTTCCAGAAAATTGCAGAGGAAGGTAAACTTCCAAACTTATTCTATAAGGCCACCATCACCCTAATATCAAAACCAGAAAAAGATGCCACAAAAAAAGAAAACTACAGGCCAATATAACTGATGAACATAGATGCAAAAATCCTTAACAAAATTCTAGCAAACAGAATCCAACAACATATTTAAAAGATCATACATCATGACCAAGTGGGCTTTAAACACAGGGATGCAAGGATTCTTCAAAATTCACAAATCAATCAATTTGATACACTACATTAACAAATTGTAAAATAAAAACAATATGATTATCTCAATAGATGCAGAGAAAGCTTTTGACAAAATTCAACATCCATTTATGATGAAAAACCCTCCAGAAAGCAGGCAAAGAAGGAACATACCTCAACATAATAAAAGCCATATATGATAAACCCACAGAAAACATTATCCTCAATGGTGAAAAATTGAAAGCATTTCCCCTAAAGTCAGGAACAAGACAAGGGTGCCCACTCTCACCACTACTATTCAACATAGTTTTGGAAGTTTTAGCCACAGCAATCAGAGAAGAAATGGAATAAAAGGAATACAGTTTGGAAAAGAAGTAAAACTCTCACTGTTTGCAGATGGCATGATCTTCTACATAATAGAAAACCCTGAAGACCACCAGAAAATTACTATAGCTAAGCAATGAATATAGTAAAATTGCAGAATATAAAATTAACACAGAAATCCCTTGCATTCTTATACACTAATAATGAGAAAACAGAAAGAGAAATTAAAGAAAAAATTCCATTCACCATTGCAATAAAGAGAATAAAATACTTAGGAATAAATCTACTTAAAGAAACAGATCTTATGGACTCTGTGGGAGAGGGAGAGGGTGGGAAGATTTGGGAGAATGGCATTGAAACATGTAAAATATCATGTATGAAACGAGATGCTAGTCCAGGTTCAATGCACGATACTGGATGCTTGGGGCTAGTGCACTGGGACGACCCAGAGGGATGGTATGGGGAGGGAGGAGGGAGGAGGGTTCAGGATGGGGAGCACATGTATACCTGTGATGGATTCATTTTGATATTTGGCAAAACTAATACAATTATGTAAAGTTTAAAAATAAAAAAAATAAAAAAAGAAACAGAAGACCTATAAATAGAAAGCTACAAAACACTGGTGAAATAAATAAAAAATGACACAAATAGATGGAGAAATATACCATGTTCATGGATTGGAAGAATCAATATAATTAAAATGAATATACTACCTAAAGCAATCTATAGATTCAATGAAATCCCTATCAAGCTACCAACAGTATTTTTCACAGAACTAGAACAAATAATTTCACAGTTTGTATGGAAATACATAAAACCTTGATTAGCCAAAGCAATTTTGAGAAAGAAGAATGGAACTGGAGGAATCAACCTGCCTGACTTCAAACTATACCACATAGCTACAGCCAACAAGACAGTATGGTACTGGCACAAAGACAGAAATATATAGATCAATGGAACAAAATAGAAAGCCCATAGATAAATCCATGTACCTACGGACACCTTATCTTTGACAAAGCAGGGAAGAATATACAAGGGAGAAAAGACAATGTCTTTAACAAGTGGTGCTGGGAAAACTGGTCAACCACCTGCGAAAGAATGAAATTAGATCACTTCCTAACACCATACAAAAAAATAAACTCAAAATGGATTAAAGATCTAAATGTAAGACCAGAAACTACAAAATTCCTACAGGAAAATATAGGCAAAACACTCTCTGACATAAATCATAGCAGGACCCTCTATGACCTATCTCCCAGAGTAATGGAAATAAAAGCAAAAATAAACAAATGGGGCCTAATTAAACTTAAAAGCTTTTGCACAACAAAGGAAACTATAAGCAAGGTCAAAAGACCACCTCCAGCATAGGAGAAAATAATAGCACACAAAGTAACTGACAAAGAATTAACCTCAAAAATATACAAGCAGCTCCTGCAGCTCAATTCCAGAAAAAACAAACGACCCAATCAAAAAATGGACCAAGGAACTAAACAGACATTTCTCCAAAGAAGACATACAGATGGCTAACAAACACATGAAAAGATGCTCAACATCACTCATTATCAGAGAAATGCAAATCAAAACCATAATGTGGTACCATCTCACGCTGGCCAGAATGGCTGCTATCAAAAAGTCTACAAACAATAAATGTTGGAGAGGGTGCAGAGAAAAGGGAACCCTCTTACACTGTTGGTGGGAATGCAAATTAGTACAACCACTATGGAGAACAGGGTGGAGATACCTTAAAAAAAAAAAAAAAAAAAAACTGAAATTGAACTGCCATAAAACCCAGCAATGCAACTGCTGGGCATACCCACCAAGGACACCAGAACTGAAAGAGACGTGTACCCCAATGTTCATTGCAACACTGTTTACAATAGCTAGGACATGGAAGTAACCTAAATGTCCACTGACAGATGAATCGTTAAGAAAGTAGTGGTACATATGCACCATGGAATATTACTCAGCTATTAAAAAGAATGCATTTGAATCAGTTATAATGAGATGGATGAAACTGGAGCCTGTTATAGAGAGTGAAGTAAGTCAGAAAGAAAAACACCAGTATGGTATATTAACACATATATATGGAATTTAGAAAGATGATAATGGTGACCCTACGTGTGAGACAGCAGAACAGACACAAATGTAAAGAACTGACTTTTGGACTCTGTGGGAGAATGAGAAGGTGGGATGATTTGAGAGAATGGCATTGAAACATGTATATTACCATATGTGAAATAGATCCTCAGTCCAGGTTTGATGTATGAGACATGGCACTCAGGGCCAGTGCACTGGGATGACCCTGAGGGATGGGATGGGGAGGGAGGTAGGAGAGGGGTTCAGGATGGGGGACACATGTACAACAATGGCTGATTTGTGTCAATATATGGCAATATATATATATATATTTATGTCAATATATGGCAAAAAAAATTGTTGTAAAGTAATTAGCCTCCAATTAAAATAAATAAATTAATTAAAAATCTTACTCATACTCTTTCTTTTTCTCTTCTCCTGGTGGGACCCCTAAAATTTTAATGTTGGTGTGTTTGATATGCTCCCAGAGGTCTCTGAGACTGTCCTCACCTCTTTTGATTCTTTTTATTTTATTCTACTCTTCAGAAGTTATTTCCACCACTTCATCTTCCACCTCATTGATTCGTTCTGCTTCAGCTAGTTTGCTATTGATTCCTTCTAGAGTATTTTTAATTTCAGTAATTGTGTTATTTGTCTCTGTATGTTTATTCTTTAATTCTTCTAGGCCTTTGTTAATTGATTATTGCATTTTCTCAACTTTGTTTTCAAGGTTTTTGATCATCTTTACTATCATTATTCTGAATTCTTTTTCAGGTAGATTGCTTATTTCCTCTTCATTTATTTGGACTTCTGTGTTTCTAGTTTGTTTCTTCATTTGTGCAGTATTTCTCTGCCTTTTCATTATTTTTTAAAAGTTATTGTGTTTGAGTTCTCCTTACAAGGCTTCAAGGAAAGTTGAATTCTTTCTTTGAAAAAGGTTGAATTCTTTCTTCCTTTTGGTTTCTTCACTCCTAAGATTGGTCTAGTGGTTTGTGTGAGCTTCATATAGGGTGAAATTTGTTCTGCGTTTTTGTTTGTTTGCTTGTTTTCCTATGAAAGGCAATGCTGTGTGAGGTGGTAATCCTGTCTGCTGACGATTGGGTTTGTATTATTGTTTTGTTTGTTGTTTAGATGAGGTGTCCTGCACAGGGTGCTACTGGTGGTTGAGTGATGCAGGGTCTTGTATTCAAGCAGTTTCCTTTGTGTGAGTTTTCACTATTTGGTACTCCCTAGGGTTAGTTCACCAACTCCAGCGTTCTTGCCTGGAGAGTCCCAGGGACGGTGGAGCCTAGTGGGCTGCTGTCTATGGGGTCGCACAGAGTCGGACACAACTGAAGCGACTTAGCAGCAGCAGGGTTAGTTCTAGGTCTAGGGTCTTGGAGTCAGTGCTCCTACTCCAAAGGCTCGGGGCTTGATCTTTGGTCAGAAAGGAAGATTCCACAAGTGGTTTGTTATGGCTTTAAGTGAGATTAAAATAAATATCCAAATAAGAGAAATCAAAGATGAACCCCAGACAAATGGCAGTTACAAAATCAGGCAAATAATAAGTAAAATAATGGAATATACACATAAACATATACATCCTTGAGTAAAGTGAAAACAGTCCAGCAAAAATAAAGTACAGTAGATTGACCTGGTGAACAAAGAAAACAAAAAATTATATTTACCAGTCAAGAACAAAACTAACTTAAGCAGAAACTGAAAAACAAAACTAAATCAAGGTGCCAAGTGGGAATAAAGCAATGAAAACAAAACTAACAAATAGAAGAAAGAAAAGAAAGAAAGAATAGATATGCAAAGTTAAATAGAGGTAGATAGAGAAGATTTATATACATTAAAGATTAACTGCAAGGTGAAAAGAACAGTAGGAAAGGCAAACAAAGGAGTAAATGTAGAAAAATATAATAGGCTTAAGTAATCAAAAATTAAAATTATAAAAAGTATGAGGTAGAAGCATTAAAAAAAATTCCAATTTTCTATGCTCCAATTCCCACTGGGAATCCTATAATGTTTACTTAATATTTGACCTTTCAAATCATTATGAAGTTCCAGTTATCTACTTATGAGGCTAGATCAAGGTCTATTTAATAGAAAGTTAGCTTGATTTTTGTAACTTTTTAATATTTAGTAATACAAGTATAGGTGCCTTTATTTGTACTTTTGCACTGGGTGCTTTAAATCTTAGGGGAGGTTCCACCCAAAGAATTTCAGATCTATAGCTGAATATATCTATAAGCAACCAACAATAATATAAGAAAGAAAGAAAGAAGTCCCATAGCAGGTCAATGAATCAATCATTAGCTGAAATGCTATGGAAGCAACAGGATTATATTCAATTATAGTACACACACACACACACACACACACACACACACACACACACACACACAACCTTTGGGCCTCCCTGGTGGCTCAGATCGTAAAGAATCTTCCTGAAATGCAAGAGACCTGAGTTGGATCCCTGGGTTAGGAAGATGCCCTGGAGAAGAGAATGGAACCCCACTCCAGTAATTTTTCCTGGAGAATTCCATGGACAGAGGAGACTGGTAAGCTATGTAGGTCTTTATAGATGATATATTTATAATCTCTCTCTATATATAAATATAGAGAGAATACATTTATACTCACTATAGATCAATCTATAATATATATTAAATTAAACATAAGGTTACCAAAAGCTTTCCACTTTGAAGCTAACACCCAAGAGGCAAGGTTGGTGGAAAGAAAAAATTTCTTTATTCTGGAGGCTGGCAACCTATGTGTGTTGAGGGGAACTCGTGCCCAAAGGCCTACTCTCCTATCCCACTGCCAACAGTCAGTGGACAAGAACTTTTAAAGGGGAGTTTGGGGTGTAGAGTGAAAAAGTTGGCTTAAAGCTCAACATTCAGAAAACTAAGATCATGGCATCTGGTCCCATCACTTCATGGGAAATAGATGGGGAAACAGTGGAAACAGTGGCAGACTTTATTTTTCTGGGCTCCAAAATCACTGCAGATGGTGATTGCAGCCTTGAAATTAAAAGATGCTTACTCCTTGGAAGGAAAGTTATGACCAACCTAGACAGCATATTCAAAAGCAGAGACATTACTTTGCCAACAAAGGTCCGTCTAGTCAAGGCTATGGTTTTTCCTGTGGTCATGTATGGATGTGAGAGTTGGACTGTGAAGAAGGTTGAGCACTGAAGAATTGATGCTTTTGAACTGTGGTGTTGGAGAAGACTCTTGAGAGTCCCTTGGACTGCAAGGAGATCCAACCCGTCCATTCTGAAGGAGATCAGCCCTGGGATTTCTTTGGAAGGAATGATGCTGAAGCTGAAACTCCAGTACTTTGGCCACCTCATGCAAAGAGTTGACTCATTGGAAAAGACTCTGATGATGGGAGGGATTGGGGGCAAGAGGAGAAGGGGACGACAGAGGATGAGATGGCTGGATGGCATCACTGACTCAATGGACATGAGTCTCAGTGAACTCTGGGAGTTGGTGATGGTTAGGGAGGCCTGGCGTGCTTGGATTCACGGGGTCACAAAGAGTTGGACACGACTGAGAGAATGATCTGATCTGATCTGATCTTGGGGTGTATAAGTAGAAAAGCAGAAGGAGGGGGCTACATGAAGAAACAGCATGGTCCACGTTTGAAATTTTCCATGAGGTAGTCTGATCAGGTCATCTTGATGGTTTTAAGGACACTTAATCTTCAGTTCCAGAGTTGAATTGTTTCCATTTCTGTGAGGTCACTTCTCAGAATTGTGGCAGCTTGCATCGTGGCTACTGTCTGGACACCATGTAGTTAACTTCTTCCACCTGGCAAGGGTTTAATTATTTACAAAACAGCTGAGAGGACATGCCTCAGTATACTATGTATAGGCCTTGTGAAGTGAGTGAAAGTTGTTCAGTCATGTCCAACCCTTTGTGACTCCATGGACTCTACATCCATGGAATTCTCCAGGCCAGAATACTGGAGTGGGTAGCCTTTCCCTTCTCCAGGGGATCTTTCCAACCCAGGGATGGAACCCAGGTCTCCTGCATTGCAGGTGGATTCTTTACAAGCTGAGACACAGGGGAAGCACATTGAGGAGAAACTAAAGGTTGATGACTTTGTTTAAATGACTAAATTATGGGCTTCCCTGGAATTCTTACAGAGATGGGAATACCAGATCACCTCACCTGCCTCCTGAAAAATCTGTATGCAGGTCAAGAAGAAACAGTTGGAACCAGACATGGAACAACAGACTGGTTCCAAATCGGGAAAAAAGTACATCGAGGCTGTATATTGTCACCCTGCTTATTTAACTTATATGCAGAGTACATCATGATAAATGCTGGGCTGGATGAAGCACAAGCTGGAATCAAGATTGCTGGGAGAAATATCTATAACCTCAGATATGCAGATGACACCACCCTTATGGCAGAAAGCAAAGAAGAACTAAAGAGTCTCCTGATGAAAGTGAAAGAGGAGAGTGAAAAAGTTGGCTTAAAGCTCAACATTCAGAAAACTAAGATCATGGCATCTGGTCCTATCACATCGTGGGAAATAGATGGGGAAACAGTGGAAACAGTGTCAGACTTTATTTTTGGGGGCTCCAAAATCACTGCAGATGGTGACTGCAGCCATGAAATTAAAAGACGATTACTCCTTGGAAGAAAAGTTATGACCAACCTAGACAGCATATTAAAAAGCAGAGACAGTACTTTGCCAACAAAGTTCCATCTAGTCAAAGCTATGGTTTTTCTAGTAGTCATGTATGGATGTGAGAGTTGGACTATAAAGAAAGCTTAATGCCAAAGAATTGATACTTTTGAACTGTGGTGTTGGAGAAGACTTGAGAGTCCTTTGGACTGCAAAGAAATCCAATCAGTCCATCCTAAAGGAAATCAGTCCTGAATATTCATTGGAAGGACAGATGCTGAAGCTGAAACTGCAATACTTTGGCCACCTGAAGCAAACAAATGACTCATTGGATAAGACCCCAATCCTTGGAAAGATTGAAGGTGGGAGGAGAAGGGAACGAAAGAGGATGAGATGGTTGGATGGCATCACTGACTCGATGGACATAAGTTTGAATATGCTCCAGGAGTTGGTGGTGGACAGGGATGCCCTGTGTGCTGCAGTCCATGCATCTCAAAGAATTGGACATGACTGAGCAACTGAACTGAACTGAACTGTTGGCTCAGACAGTAAAGAATCTGACTACAGTGTGGGAGACCTGGGTTTGATCTCTGGTATGAGAAGATCCCCTGGAGAAGCAAATGGCAACCTACTCCAGTATTTTTGCCTGGAGAATCCCCATGGACAGAGGGGCCTGGCGGGTTACAATCCATAGGGTTGTAAAGAGTCATACATGATTGAGGAACTAACATATCATATTGATTAAATTATTATTATTTTGTCCTGTTTGTTTTCCTTTGCTCTACATTTTTTTTTACCTCTTTCATTAAGTTTCTTCTTTTACTAAAATTTTTCTACAGACAAAAGGCAAAGGAAGAAATAGAGATGGGGGAGGACCATAGAGTCCTGCTCCATTTCAACAACACATAGGCTTCAAAACTGACTGTATTAAAAGTTTACCTATCAGTCATATTACATAAAATAATGGAATGTGCCTGAAAGTTTCCTACAGAATATTTATATTTATCACTTATCTTCATATTGTATATGACAGAGCACATAGAAGCACTTGTGGGGAACTGGAAAATTCAAGTTTAACTTTTTTGTCAGAAACAAGACTACTTAGTTATTGCCCACATTTTATAATTTTCCTGTGACAATGGAACAAAATTAGAGAGTTCTTAATTGAAATGAAACCAATTGCAAAATAAACATGAAAGTTGTAAAGCTTGGAATAATTCCCCTAAAGGGGAACAACTTTTTAGCATCCACTCATAAATTAAGAACTGTAGAGTTGGCTATATTAAATTTATAGTCTAGTTTTAAAAAATGTGTTTGGAATGCATTTCATAATAATATAGCTTCTAACCTGAAATGACATTCAAAGAGAGAATTTTTAATATTGGATCTTAGACCATGTCCAACTGTTGCAGAGCTTACTTAGTCTGATTGAATTTGTTTTACAGTCAGCTTATCTACCCTAATTTTTACTAAAAATGTTGTCAATTTTTAAATATTCCTTACTTATTATATCTCACAAAACCATAAAACATGAGCTGTCACATCAAATCTCATTTTATGAATGGAAAAATAGACTGTGAGCAACTACTTTTTCTATGCTACACATTTAGGAGATCAGTTAATCTTACCTTTCCAAATCAGAATTGTATTTGAAATAAAATCTCAATAAGCCATTGCTATCAACTTCTTCAGCCTTCAAATTTTCTCTGAAAGAATAACTGGTATCTTCCCTCTTTTTTTCTTTTTTTTTATTTAATGCATAATGAAAGTTTCTTTAACCAGTTTTACTTTTGAAGATTAATATATATTTATCCAATTGAAAAATATAAATATGCATTTTGAATGGAGATTTAACAGTGCAATAATCTCTTATAGTCACTACCATCAAGTTGCTTTCATTGAATAATCTATAGTCTGGACTTAAGTTCTTCTTGCTTTTCTTGTTTTTGTTGTTCTTGATGATGATGGTTTAAAAAATGAATCTTTCAGCAAATTGTGGATATTTGAGTAATGCAATGGTTTCTTCCTTATATGTGACAAAGCATCAATTAAAAAACCTGCTATTTAAAGGGAGTGCAATACTTGCTTGAGTTCTTATTAGTACTTTGGAAAACTATTTCATATAGGTAGCTACAAGTAAATGCTATGTATTTATATCATCAGAATTTATAGTACCTTAATTTCACAGACTGCATTTGGAAGCTAATTTCAATTATTATTTTTCATTTCTTAAATTATATCCTAAAATATGAATGTATAAAAACTACATATTTGCATAAAAAGGAGTTCCCTTGCTTTATCTGTTATAACATAGATAGAAACATTTTCTGATTTATGGATGGTGTTGAGAATGGATAAAACATTTGTTTCTAACTTATTAAGAAAAATTGCAAAAAGATTTAATTGTGTTAAACTTAATATGTAATATATAGGCTCTTAATATAATATATTAAAGGAAACATATAATGATTTAATAAGTATATATTTAAATGTAAGAATAGCAGGTGTGTTAATTTTTGGAAAAAAAAAGGGGGGAATTCAAATTTCTATCCTAGTACCTTCTTATATGTTATCTCATAGCAAACTTGTACATTAACTAAAATATTATTTCAATGTTACCAGTTTAGACAATACAGGAACTTTGCTTCCCACTTGTTTGAAATCTGGATTTGAACTGCCATCTTTTCAATTGTAAAATATACTTTTTCTTCACCACTGTTTTCATTTTACTGTCACCTGAAAAGGGGTAAGAGTGAGGAAACTTAAAATTCATGGTGTTCAAATAATGTATATGTTGACTTATTAGAAATGTAAAACTAATAATAGTTCATAAAAGTTAGCATAATTATTTGCTAATCAAATTATAGGGCATTTACCTCTTTCTCTCATTTTTTTCTTTCACCTACAGAGGTATTGTAAATAAGAATACTCCATGTAGGCTTTATAATTCATTTGAAATACAAAGGAAAAACAAAGAAAAATCAGGCAGGCATCTACTTATTAAGCAAGTTGCTGAGTTTTTTTTTTCCTTATAGTTATCTTCCAGACTTTCTTTTACATTTCTATCAACAGTATACGAAGCATGTTTTACTGTAGAGAATAAGTTTTTTTGACACTTCCTCCTCTATGGAACAAAAGTATTTTTCATTATAATCATACAGTGCAATAAACAATAATGAGTGGGCAGAAAAGAATCAGTCAAACTTCTTATGTTTTACTTTATATATGATCAGGTAAATAAAAATATATATTACTGTACAAAAAAAGGGGAAATTAATAGATTAATATTTTAATACCATAAATCTTTTTAAAATAAAATTATACTTAAATATTACTCTCCTACAGTAATGAGTAGCAACATTCAAGTTCATGTTTAAGAGCTTTAGTTTCTGTCATTTTATCAAGGACTTTGTGAAAATGGATTGGTTTGCATATCCCTTTCAATAAATATTTTAACCACATTCGTTAGTGCTAGTTTGCACTTTATTGAATAATATTTTTTATAAAGCTTAACTTCAAAAGTTTCTTACACATGATGCAACAGATGTATAAATAGTTTAAAATGTCATAAATAAAAGTATACTCTTAAACTTTTAAAAAATAATTTAACAAATTCTAAGAAATGTAACTGAAATAATCATTTCAAATGGTCCTTATAATAATATAATTAAATTAATTCCAGTTCTATTTACACAACCATTGGGCTATTGTTTATTACAAATCTAAGGTCTAAATGTAAGAATATATGATATGACCAAGCTTGAAAACACAAAATATGCCCCCCAAAAGTTCAAATATTTTTGAAATATTATAAACTTTCAAAATAATGTATGTGTAAGGGGAAGCACACTGACTGAAACTGCCCACCCTGGCCAGGCACCATAGTAACCATTTGCATGAGTTGTTTTACAACAGGAGGTCTTGGTAAGGAATAGGGAACTAATAAGCCACCACCAACCGGAAGAGTTCAGAAAAGGACAAAAGGAGACACCACATGTCCGACCACCTCCCAGAATCCTCTCTGGCATCCATCTTGGCTGAACAAGGTGTGCACCACCAGAAAGGACTTTGAGTCAGAATGATTGGCTAAAGACAACCTGGAAACTAATCCCATCACCATAAAACTAGAGACTGCAAGCCATGTGGCAGAGCTGTTCTCCTGGGTTCCCTTACCCTACTGCTCTCCACCCGAGTGCCTGTTCCCCAAAAATCTCTTGCTTTGTCAGCACATGTGTCTCCTCAGACAATTCATTTCTGTGTGTTAGACAAGAGCCCAGTTTCGGGCCCTGGAGGGGGTCCCCCTTCCTGCAACATATGTAGCCAAGTCCCTAGGTGTGACAGTCAACTATATCACTAGGATTTCTTCAGATTAGTTTCCTCATAGCATATAATATTTATTAAATACATTTAATAAAATAAGCTAAAGCTTAAAATACGAAACTTAAAAATGTATTATTAAAACTCACCTGTAATTCAGCAAACATTTAGAGGTTATACAAACTAAGGATTATTTCAAGCAGGAATAGTGTATTTTTGATTATTTAGAACCATGACGATAATAAAAAGCAAATTGACATTTAGTCAGTTTTATTGGTTTATGATCTCAAGAGACCAATAATCGCAGCCGAGCCTTGTTTCAGGGGCAGGACTGGATCTTAGTGAATTCATAGTGTGATAGTGTTTGATGTCATTCTAACACTCAAGAAGGAACTTAAAACAATTAAGAAAATCAGAATTCTGTAAGAATTTCAAGAAGTATGAGTAAAAAAAAAATTAAATAAATGATTTTTGTCTTTTTAACTGTATTAGGGATAGCAATAATTTTTTAAGTTATATAAGGAATTTTTAAATATATAAAAATAAATTTTGGCATAAAAATAAACAGTAAAATTTTTGAAAGACTATATATTTTCTCAATCTCAAGATGATTTGGATGCTGAGTGAAAAATTGAATCTATTTTTAAAATCTAAGTTTACATTGAGTAACTGTCATTTTTTTTTTAACGGACATTAATAGCTACCAATTTTTTTTTCTTGTCAAAAACTTACTCCTTGGAAGGCAAGTTATGACCAACCTAGATAGCATATTAAAATGCAGAGACATTACTTTGCCAACAAAAGTCTGTCTAGTCAAGGCCATGGTTTTTCCAGTGGTCATGTATGGATGTGAGAGTTGGACTGTGAAGAAAGCTGCATGCCAAAGAATTGATGCTTTTGAACTGTGGTGTTGGAGAAGACTCTTGGAGAGTCCCTTGGACTGCAAGGAGATCCAACCAGTCTATTCTGAAGGAGATCAGCCCTGGGATTTCTTTGGAAGGAATGATGCTGAAGCTGAAACTCCAATACTTTGGCCACCTCATGTGAAGAGTTGACTCATTGGGAAAGACTCTGATGCTGGGAGGTATTGGGGTCAAGAGGAGAAGGGGACGACAGAGGATGAGCTGGCTGGATGGCATCACCGACTCAATGCATATGAGTTTGGGTGAACTCCGGGAGTTGGTGATGGACAGGAAGGCCTGGCGTGCTGCGGTTCATGGGATCGGAAAGAGTCGGATACGACTGAGCAACTGAACTGAACTGAACTGAAGATTCAAGACAACTAATGTAAATGGAATCCTTTGACACAATACAATCTGGCCTTTTTAAACTTGGTTTTGAAAATGTAAGTGATTGCAAAGGTTAGTGCTAAATTAACTCCAAATACTTTCCATAAATTAAATGCATTAAAGAAACCTTGTTCCTGAGAAGCAGATGATACAGTCTCTTAGTTTATTTCATTCTAAGAGAACATGGCCTTTATAAGGACTATTATCAATGAATTTGAAATGACTCCAAAGTTCAAACATCAGTGAAGCATCACATTGTATGTTTAAATCAGATGACCGTTTGACTAGGCAAATGCCATTTGTATTTCAGGAGACATCCATGTTATAATAAAAAATGAATTAGCAGACCTGGAAACTTCAAGCACCATTTGTCATCTGGAACTCATGTGCATTAATATGCCTCATATCTGTGAATCTGAGAAAAGCTAAGTCAACTCCAAAATTACCATAACATTGAAATCTAAACAGTAATGTATTTTAAAGTGAATGTATTGAAAATTGAATGCCAACTGAAAATAAATGATGGTACTACTTAAAATTAAATTACGAAAGGCTTTCTCCTTGTCCTTTACCCTGTTGTCATCCTCACTTAGCATAGCTGTCACATTTCTACCACTTATATTCTATAGCAAAAATGGTTTAGAATACAAAAGGAGACAAAATAAACACCTAATTCTACTGAAGTGAACACCTGATAAATATACTTGGTTTCTTATGAAAGAAAGATCTAGTATTATTCTATTATAATTGACTTGAATCTTCTACACAGGACCCCTTTACTAACCTATCTGGATTTTATTTTGATTATTTTTACTTCCAGTGTACAATGTTCCCTAAATGCATTTGCATTTGTGTAAGAGGCAAAAGAAAACTAATCACTAATATGTTAAAATACTTAAGATATCAAGAGGTAATATACACTTTATTGTAAAAATGAAGTTATGTATTACTTATTTTTTGTCCTTAACATGCCTTAAAAATGAACACATAAAATTGAATTATGTTTTAAGTCTAAAAGCAAATACAAATCAGAGACAGCTGAAGATGTATTTTGCCAATAGATTATTCTCACTTTGTGTACAGATGTGCATATGTGTACTATTAAACAAAAAACACTGCTAGAATACATTAATCATTCTAATTATGCTAGAAGGAAAATTGTAAAGATAAAACATTAAACCCTAAAAATCAAGTACTATTAACTAAAACTAATTTACAGAATTTCACATTTTTTGAACTAAAGGGATAATGTTCAAGATTGCAACAGCAGCAACTTTATTTCTATCTCAAAATACTATTATAGCACCTCAGTGATAGTATAGTATTATAGTTACTTATATATATAAAAAAGCAGAGACATTACTTTGCCAACTAAGGTCCATCTAGTCAAGGCTATGGTTTTTCCTGTGGTCATGTATGGTTGTGAGAGTTGGACTGTGAAGAAAGCTGAATGCGAAGAATTGATGCTTTTGAACTGTGGTGTTGGAGAAGACTCTTGAGAGTCCCTTGGACTGCAAGGAGATCCAACCAGTCCATTCTGAAGGAGATCAGCCCTGGGATTTCTTTGAAAGGAATGATGCTAAAGCTGAAACTCCAGTACTTTGGCCACCTCATGCGAAGAGCTGACTCATTGGAAAAAACTCTGATGCTGGGAGGGATTGGGGGCAGGAGGAAAAGGGGATGACAGAGGATGAGATGGCTGGATGGCATCACTGACTCAATCCACATGAGTTTGGGTGAACTCTGGGAGTTGGTGATGGACAGGGAGGCCTGGCGTGCTGATTCATGGGGTTCCAAAGGGTCGGACATGACTGAGCGACTGAACCGATATATATATTTCTATATATATAGTAACATATATAATATATTGGGTTTCCCAGGTGGATCAGTGGTAAAGAATCTTCCTACCAATGCAGGAGATATAGGAGACATGGTTTTGACTCCTGGGTCAGGGATATCCCCTGGAGGAGGAAATGGCAACCCACTCCTGTATTCTTGCCTGAGAAATCCCATGGACAAAGGAGCTGGCGGTCTACAGTCCATGGGGTAAAAGGGTTGGACCTGACTGAGTGTCCGTCTATAAACAGACAGTATATATAGTGTCTATCTATAAATGAATACATGTATAATGTATGTAAATCAGTTCCAGCACTACAGTTCAAACGCATCAATTTTTTGGTGCTTAGCTTTCTTCACAGGCCAACTCTCACATCCATACATGACCACTGGAAAAACCATAACCTTAACTAGACAGACCTTGGTTGGCAAAGTAATGTCTCTGTTTTTTAATATGCCATCTAGGTTGGTCATAACTTTCCTTCCAAGGAGTAAGCGTCTTTTAATTTCATGGCTGCAGTCACCATCTGCAGTGATTTTGGAGCCCAAAAAAATAAAGTCTGACACTGTTTCCACTGTTTCCCCATCATTTTCCATCAAGTGATGGGACCAGATGCCATGATCTTAGTTTTCTGAAAGTTGAGCTTTAAGCCAACTTTTTCACTCTCCTCTTTCACTTCCATCAAGATCTTTTTAGTTCCTCGTCACTTTCTGCCATAAGGGTGGTGTCATCTGCATTTCTGAGGTTATTGATATTTCTGCTGGCAATCTTGATTCCAGCTTGTGTTTCTTCCAGCCCAGCGTTTCTCATGATGGACTCTGCATATAAGTTAAATAAGCAGGGTGACAATATACAGCCTTGATGTACTCCTTTTCCTATTTGGAACCAGTCTCTTGTTCCATGTCCAGTTATAACTGTTGATTCCTGACCTGTATATAGGTTTCTCTAGAGGTAGGTCAGATGGTCTGGTATTCCCATCTCTTTCAGAATTTTCCACAGGTTATTGTGATCCACACAGTCAAAGGCTTTGGCATAGTCAATAAAGCAGAAATAGATGTTTTCTGGAACTCTCCTGCTTTTTTGATGATCCGGCAGATTCTGGCAATTTGATTTCTGGTTCCTCTGTCTTTTCTAAAACCAGCTTAAACATCTGCAAGTTCATGGTTCACGTATTGCTGAAGCCTGGCTTGGAGTATATATATGCAATTATTATATATATATATATATCCATCATGTATATAAGAGATATATAATGTAACTGTATTGTGTTCTTTGCAGGCAATAATTTTACCTTACATCATTCATTTCCCCTGTAAGGCTAAGAATACTGCTTGAAATAGTAAACATACTCAAAATCTCCTTATAGCATTACTGAAATTTTTAAAGTGAATTAATACCATGCTGTAAGACAGGGCTCTTGAATCATAATAGCTACCATTTAGAAAACACTTTCTCTTTTTCAGGCACTGTACTAGGAATGGTATATACAGGGTTTTACATTCTCAAACAACTTGTCAGCAAAGTATTGTGTTATATGCCCTGTTTATATAACAAGAACTATAGGTTTATGGTGAAGATTGTGCTGGAATTTTATAAATCTACTTTAATCCTCATAACTATGAGTTTAATAGGGTCATGCACACATTAGGGATGATAAAACAACACTCAGAGTTGTTAGTAGCTCTGTCAGAATAAGACAGGTGTTTCTGAGTTATAACAAAATGCCAGTTTAGTATGAAATAGTGATTAAAATGTACATTCTTTTTATTATATGCTGCAGCATCTCCTGTGTTTATATAATTAGTATGCAAAGCAGAGGAACATGCCCGTGTATTCTAAACTGAGATTTGTGCTAAATGTACATTTGTACTATGTATGTACATTCATACATATATATAATAAATATGCACATACATACATGATAAATGTACATACATATGTGTGTATGTACATACATACATATAATAAATACCTCTTAAAGAAAGAGATTATCAGTTAATGAGCAACTAAGGATTTTGGCAATATGCTGCTGCTGCTGCTAAGTCACTTCAGTTGTGTCCGACTCTGTTTGACCCCATAGACGGCAGCCCACTAGGCACCCCCGTCCCTGGGATTCTCCAGGCAAGAACACTGGACTGTGTTCCCATTTTATTCTCCAATGCAGGAAAGTGAAAAGTGAAAGTGAAGTCACTCAGTCGTGTCTGACTCTTAGCAACCCCATGGACTGCAGCCTATCAGGCTCCTCCGACCATGGGATTTTCCAGGCAAGAGTACTGGAGTGGGGTGCCATTGCTTTCTCCAAATAGGGACTCACTGCTTTTGGTGAACTGGTTCTGAAAGGAGCATTTAAGGGCACATTCCCAGCAGCTACCCAAACCATTTGTTTGGGGGATCCTCCCTATTTCTCCCCTGCTTGGTGACCTTGGTGGAACAGAAACACGCATCTGGAAAAGCTGAGCTCCAGGGGATCTTCCCAACCCAGGGATGGAACCTGCATCTCTTACATCTTCTGCATTGGGAGGAGAGTTCTTTTCCTCTAGCACCACCTGTGAAGCAGGGAAGCCTAGGGGAAAGCTTAAAGTTCATTCTTATCATATCCTTGGAATACAAACGCAGCCCATTTTGCATGGGACTTCAGCCTTGGGTAAATTAGTAGAAATTCAAAAGATGTTTGGGTTCATTAAACATGCATCTTGTACATTAAAGAGAAATTTTTCTATGAGAAAAATGTACATTTTTAGAGGTTATGGAGTATGTTCTTTAGTTTGCCAATAAGAAATTGCTGGTATAATAGTCCTATCATTTGCTTCTTGGTTTTAAGGTCTTTAATGGGCTAAAAGTTGTAGTATGCAATTAAAGCTACTGCATTGACGAAGGAAACATTTCAGTGTGAAGCAAGTAGCATATGTGTTCTCAGAGAGAGCAGGTATAAAGACTAGAGGTGTTTTATTGAGGAAAAAATAGAGAATAATGTTGTCCTATAGCTGGCTGCTTGTGTATGGGGAAAATAAGAGACATTAATATGGATCCAATAAGTGATAAAAGGCTTGTGAGAAATGAGCTTTGAGAAAATATTTTTGTACATTGTCAGGATAAAGATTAGACTGGTTTTAATTAGATAAGTGAATTTTGTTATTAATAGTAATCTTGTGCTAGACTAGAACTTGTTTTTCTGTCTCTGTTAAGGGAACAAAGCTTTCCTGGAATAATGAATTGGTTATTATAACAGACTGTAAGTTCTTCTCTAAGTAACTTTGAGTACTCCAGAAGGCCCCTGAGGCATCTCAGAAGGAATATTTAAATAAGTAGGATTATTCAGCACATTAAATTATACAGAAAACACTGTCAAATAATAATTATGAATTTTCTTATGTTATACTGTATGGGTAGCCTCCTCTAGTGTTCTGGAAGTTATATAAAGTTTCTAAAACCTGAATATGTTCTGGTATTATGTTGTCACTCATACTTCTAGTTATAAATTGTCTAGTGAAGTTGTCAACAGAGCATAGCTACTTATGATGTGGATCACTGCTGGGTTTAAGTCCACTGCTTGAAGTACACACACAATGTTTGTGTGACAGCTGGGTGTAATTTATAAAATGCATAGCCTTTAAAATGTTTCCCCACCAGCATACCTCTGTACTTGTTTGTTATGTCTGATTAGTTTGCCCCCAACATGGGTGACTAGGCAAATATATAAACAAAAAAGTAGGAACACGAACAGATCCAGAGCAGGCAAGTGAGCCATTCTGGCAACGCTGGGAAAATGTGTGTCTCGAACTTGCTGTCATTAGCGTGCAGGAAATAATACATGCCTAGAATGACTATCCTGAAGATTAAATGTGATTTGTTCAAAACACATACACTTTACATTATTCTGGATAGGGGAATAATTGAAACTTGCTTTTCTTCAACTTCCCACTGGAAAGAAAATTCTCAACTCTGCAAGAAAATTATTATTGTG
The DNA here is from genome assembly GCF_003369695.1 of Bos indicus x Bos taurus. Taxonomy (NCBI): domain Eukaryota; kingdom Metazoa; phylum Chordata; class Mammalia; order Artiodactyla; family Bovidae; genus Bos; species Bos indicus x Bos taurus. The sequence continues at coordinate 101,937,091 of NC_040079.1, read as the reverse complement.
AAATTATTTTGTTAAAGCATTAAAATAGCAAAACATTTCATTAAGATAAAAAACAAAATAATTTTCTCAAATGTCCTGTGGTAGAGAATATTTTTTTAAATCTCACTGAGCCTCTGTGGTTGTAAAATTTTGGAGATGTTAGCTAGTACTATGGTGGTACTCATTTTGCAATATATAGGTTTATCAAATTCAACACACAACTCTTAAAAAATATTGAAGGTCAATCAGATACCAATAAATTGGTAGAAAATGTTTTTTAAAATTTATTGAAGCTGTAATGTGATAGATGCAGATGTTCTAGAATATCTATTGATTATTATTAATATATTATTTGTGAGTATAATGGCATCATAAATTTGTCAAAGAACTAATTTTGAAGGTTATATTATGTGGATAAGAATAAACATTTAAAGAATGTGTTTTTTTTATTAAGCCCATGTTTACTTGACAAAAATGTGGGTAAGATGTTACATAAAATATTTTTATTGATTCTAGCAATTCAAAAAAAATTACCAATTTTAAAACAGACCCATCTGTTATAAACATTAATCATTTATTGATTTAGTCAATACATATGACACACGTACTGTAAAATACTTATATATGTAGTCCTTATGCTTATAATGAATATCAAGTCTCATAATAACATATATTCATATCATACTTATATTAATTTCAAGTATATTTTTTTAACTTAATAATAGTTCAGTCAATTTGATTTTTCAGTAAGTTACTGTGATCCTTGTCTCAGAGGATAAGGATGTTTGAAATCTAAAACAAGTTTTGGATAAAGCAACAGATACCGTCTTATTATCATGTCCCTCCACTTGTATTTTACTATTTTAGAAGTAAAATTATATGCTTAGAACCACAGTCAGAAAATCTGAGATGAGTTAATATTTTTTTAGTCAATGGTGCCACTTACACATAGCAACAGCACTTGTTTTCAGGGTTTTTTTTTTTTTTTAACACAATTAGTGACATTATTATTTATGATCAGACATTTTACACTTCAGAGTGCATGACATATCTAAGAGTAATAGGGTTCCTGCTTTGAGGGGATTCTAATTCATCATCCCTTAATTGCCTGCTTGGAGCAAAGTCAAACTGATTCCCATCTTGCCTGACCAAAGCAGCATTCCTTTTAGCCTTGAACACCTGACTCTCACTTCTCTTTGTAACAAAACTCATGTCAATTTGAAAAATATTCACTGCAAAGAGAGGGTAAGGAAATAAAATACGCTAAGATTATTCTTAGTAATGTCATTGTTACCTCCATTTTTAGGGTTGTAAGGCATTACAAAATAAGAGCTTGTTGGATCCCTCAGACACCTTTAAAACCTTACTGGCAAAACAGATTAGGATTGATTCAGGCCGAGAATCACACTAAGTAATGAGAAGTAGAATGTAGTACTTAGAAAAAGAATTTTTCCATGGCGGAATTCCACAAGTCCTAACATCGTCACCATTTTTGGGGGGCATAGATCCAGTATTATTGATTTTTATGCATCAAAAGAAGACTAAGCAACAACATGAAACGGTGTTTTTACTGCTTCCTGCAAACACACAAACGTGTACCAATACAAGGAGGGTGGCGTTTCAGAGAGGGTAACTGCTAAATACAGTGAAATTTAAAAAATCAAATAAAAATAAAGAGGATCACTCATTGGGATCATTTCATTTTATATTGTCAAATGCCTTTTTAAAGTAAATTGCAAATATTTGCTGGAAAACAAAATAAAGTCGGTTGGCTAAGAGTGTGTCCTTATGATATAACTTAACGCCTTTAAAAAAAGAAAAACGTAAGGAGTGACAGTCTTTAATTGCATTGCTGCTTTCTTTCATAAATACTGTCAGGAAGTCACAGGAGAGAGCATATAACTTGCAGTTTTCAATATTCATTTCAGGGTTTAGGCTAAGTTTGTGTTTGAGTTCTTGCTGCCTATGGAGAGAGAGTATTATCTGCCTTCAATATCAGAACGACTGCCAAAAAAAAAAGAACAGTCAGAAGGCCAGGCAGTCTGTACTGATACACCATGCTGACTGCTTCTGGGGTGTTGCTGAATCCACTGACTCCACCCCCACGCACTCTAAATGTTTCACTAAAACAAAGATGTCATCTCAGAAGAGAGGTCAGCAAACCAGACTATAACCCATGGGCCAGAACTCTCATTATCTGGGCTTTTATAGCAGCATCCTCTGTCCCATGCCTCTTGATATCAATATTACTAATTACTGGGTGTCATCTGTGTTCTGAGAGAACACTTTTTCACATATCTCAATGTTTGTTCATCATCAGAACAACCCTATAATGAAAACATTCTTGAAAGAGATTGTGTAGATTAGGAATCAAAATAGTTTTTTGTTTTTTTTTCCTGTAAAGTTCATAGTATTTTCTGCTTTTCAGATCACACAACCTCAATGGCTACCACTCAGCTCCGCTATATGTAGACTAATGGGTGTTGCTGGGTCCCACTAAGGCTTTATTTGTCAAGTAGCAGGCTGGATGTGGCCCCAGGGTAAAAGAAACAAACTCCAGTATGGATCATAGAACTAGGTTTGATTAATTACAAAGTTTCCATAAGTACAGCTACACAGAAAGCACTTAAGTTTGACACATGATTTTCTTCGTTATCAAATGAAGGTTAATTACTTCCACAAATCCCCTGCGTACACATGTAATTTTTATTTCATGAGATTAAATTCACTCCATCTATTTCTCATTTCATCACAATGATCTGGTATCATTGTATCATTGTGGAATCTGGTATCAGTGGTTTGGGAAACTGAGAGAAAAGAAAATATATAAACCTTCTGTGCAGCAGTTAGAACCAAAGAATGCTACACTTTTTCAAAAGTTTTCTTTTCTTTTTTTTTCTTTTTAGGAAAAAGGTTATGCTACATTCATTGTTGATACAGAAAGGGAAATGCCCAGGGAGATTTATGGAAATAAAAGATGACATAAAATCAGGTTCTGTGTGGAGGAAAAGTCAATCCAGTGATACTGTTGATAATGGTTAACCACAAAAGAAACCTCATATCAGTGTTCAATATAAGGGCAATTAAAAGAGAAACCAGTGTCTCTTACTCTAAGGATAGGATCAGATTTAAATGATAGCATGTGCATTAAATAGGAAAACTCTAATCATAATGACTTTGTTTGTAATAACATGTCTTATTATATGGACTAATACTCTCTCTCAATAGGCAGCGAGAACTCAAACACAAACTTAGCCTAAACCCTGAAATGAATATTGAAAACTGCAAATTTTATGCTCTATCTCTCTTATGACTTCCTGACAGTATTTACGAAAGAAAGCAGCAATGCAATTAGAGACTGTCATTCCTTAGGTTTTTGTTTTTTTATTTTTTTTAAATTTTATTTTATTTTTAAACTTTACATAATTGTATTAGTTTTGCCAAATATCAAAATGAATCCGCCACAGGTATACATGTGTTCCCCATCCTGAACCCTCCTCCCTCCTCCCTCCCCATACCATCCCTCTGGGTCGTCCCAGTGCACTAGCCCCAAGCATCCAGTATCGTGCGTCGAACCTGGACTGGCATCTTGTTTCATACATGACATCCCACATGTTTCAATGCCATTCTCTCAAATCTTCCCACCCTTTCCCTCTCCCATAGAGTCCATAAGACTATTATACAGAGTGAAGTAAGCCAGAAGGAAAAACACCAATACAGTATAATAACGCATATATATGGAATTTAGAAAGATGGTAACAATAACCCTGTGTACGAGACAGCAAAAGAGACACAGGTTTTTGTTTTTAAAGTCATTAAGTTATATGATAAGGACACATTCTTAGCCAACTGACTTTATTTTGTTTTCCCAGCAAATATTTGCAATTTACTTTAAAAAGGCATTTGACAATTATAAAATGAAATGATCCCAATGAATGATCCTCTTTATTTTGATTTTTTATTTCATTGTACTTAGCAATTACCCTCTCTGAAACGCCACCCTTCTTGTATTGGTACTCGTTTGTGTGTTTACAGAAAGCAGTATAACAAGGTGACTAAAAACACCATTTCATGTTATTGTTGCTTAGTCACTAAGTTGTGTCCGACTCAGCAACCTCATGGACTAGAGCCTGCTAGATTCCTCAGTTCACGGGGTTTTTCAGGCAAGAATACTGGAGTGGGTTGCCATTTCTTTCTCCAGTTGATACCAACTCCATAACTTTTTAGTCCTGTGACTCGCCTGACCCTTAATTCCTCATATGAGAAGTGGGAATAATTGGCTACTCCCTGAGAGAGAAAATGGTGGTGATTATTGAATTAAATATATAAATGCTGAAGAACTTTTTTATTCTGTCCCTATCATCTCATGCCTGGTGACAGAGATTGTCTCTAACTGATCTTGATTCCTCTTTTACTTCCTATTTAGTCTACTCCCTGAGCAGTAAAGAAACTGATCTTTTACATGTGCACTAAATTATGGCATTCCCTTGCTCAACACCTTCAAATGGCTTGAGATCATGTTTAGAATAAAAGTCAAAGTTCTCACTGTTACCACAAGTCTCTTTTTCAAATATCCCACCACTGAAACACGCTCATTCTAGTAAGGCCACAATGGTTTTCTTGTTTTCCTAAAATACAGCAAACTCTGCTTGTATTATGACCCTTGTTCTTCCATTGGCATTCGCCTGACTCGACTCTTTCCAGTTCTCTGATCAAATGTCACTTTATCACAGAAGCTTAGTCTAAGTATCTTGTCCCAAATTGCTCAAGCTCAGTGCATATTTTAGTTCCTCTTCTTTCCAGGCTCTTCTTATTTCTCCTCCCTTGGTCTTCCCTCCTACCCCTTCTAGCCACGTTGATATTCTTTCAATTATCTTTATACTTGCTTCCGATTACAGGTAACAGGAGGTAAACCTCAATTTTAGTTAGTGATGTGAGGTAGGGAGCTAGGTTAAAACATGGAAAACATTGAGGGATTATTTCTGGAGAGAAATTATTGTCCTCACTAAATTATATCAAAGCCTTTGTTGAAGGTAATTTGACTATGTGTGTGTGGCTTAATTTTTAGACTTCTACTCTGTTCCTTGATGTATTTGCCTATCCTTTGCCAGTACCATGCTATCCTGAATACTGTTGCTTTATGTCAAGAGTTGGCAATTTTTGTTTCGTAAAGGACCAGATGATACATATTGTATGCTTTAGTGGCCACATTATATATCATTTGTTTATTTTTATAACTCTTTCAAATGTAAAAACTATTCTTAGCTCTTAGGCAATACAAAAACAAGTCACAGTAGGGGTTGGCCCACAATTTAGTAAAAATTAAATTATTATACTAATAATTAAAATTAAGTAACATAAGTTTGAGACCCCAGTTCAATACCTGGGTGGGGAAGTTCCATTGGCGAAGGGATAGGCTACACATTCCAGTATTCTTGGGCTTCCCTGGTGGCTCAGATGACAAAAGAATCTGCCTGCAATGCAGGAGACCTGTGTTCGATCCCTGGGTTGGGAAGATCCGCTGGAGGAGGGCATGGCAACACACTCCAGTATTCTTGCCTGGAGAATCCCCATGGACAGAGGAGACTGGTGGGCTAGAGTCCATGGGGTTGCAAAGAGTTGGACATGACTGAGCAACTAAGCACAGCATAAGTTCTCTAGTTTTGTTCTCTTAAAATTTTGTTTAGCAATTCTAAATACTTTAGTATGATATACACAGTTTAGTATTAGGTTATCAAAATCTGCAGTAAAACTTCTTGGGGTTATTATTGTCATTAGATTGGGTTACATTGATTTTATAGACTAATTGGGGAATAATTTATATTTTTATGATTTCAAAATAGTATACTCGAATGCCTATACCAGTTAACTTTATGACTGAAAATGACAAAATAAAATAATTTAGCATTCAGACTAAGACAAATTCAGCTGAGATAGCTCCCTGAGATAATTTGCTCACTTGATAATGATACAGTCCTAGTGTGTGGGTAGGTAGGTGAGTGGGTGTGGTGTGGCATGGTGTGGTGTGGTGTGGAGATTAATGTATGGTTCCATACCACTGTGAGGTGAAGCTCTGAACTCCTTCCAATCCCCATCACCAATCAGAAGTGACAAAGAGTCTTACTCAGATTAATTTTGCCTAGAAGTTGAAAAAAAGCATGGGGAAACTATGGTTACGATCCATAGCTTTTCAGACTAGATACCACCAATCTTCTGTAACAACCAATGCAGGAAATTGGTGTCTAATGGTAAACCACAATAATAATTGGCAGGTCTTAGTGGTAAAATAAGAATGGCTATAAACTCAGTCTGGACGCCCATATTTATATCAGTCATGGAGACCACACTTTGATGGCAGGGGTGGGGGGGGCGGGCAGCTCCTGAATGAATAGATCCCTATGTCCATGAATGAAAAACTGCTTTAAAAAAAGTTACTCAAGAATTTTTTGTGATTCTGTGGCTCACCTTTCTGTAGGTGTCTTGCTATGCTTTCACACTTTTATTTTGTGCTCTGTACATTTCTGCATCTTGTCTTCTTTCCAAAGTATATATTTGAGCCGGTTTAGCATAATTCTGAACCATTAAAAGAGGAGTTCTTTGAAATTTTTTAACAGCTCATTAGTCTTAGCATTAAACTTCCCAGTACTACATTTGTCATCTGTTAGCCTTATTATTGACCACATTGTTCCTCATTATTTACTGATCCTCTTAATTTAGAACCACAAAGAATCATAGTTTGGGGAACATTTTCTTATTCAGTATGGCAAAAATTTGAGAATAACACAGCAGCTAATTGGAAGCTCTCTTTCACTTTGATGCCAAACCTTTCCACTATTTTATTTTTATCCTTAAGAAAATACCTAATGATGATCTTTTTTTTTGTTTCAAAAGTTGTAAGATAGCTATCACAAAGCAATTCATGACTTCAATTAGATTCTAAGGTCAATTCAATTATTAAACAAGGGAAAAGTCTCCAACTTCTTTTTTGAAAGAACCTTGGCTGAATGGGAATTCAAGTATCAAATATAGAATGCATTTTATGCACTAAAATTCTGGCAGCAGGGTTTGAAAAGTAATTTGTTTAGCTACCACAGTGATAAGTTTTATCAGATAATGAGACACATAATGATCACATCGTGCCATGCTGTGCTTAGTTGTTCAGTCGTGTCTGACGCTTTGCGACCCCGTGGACTGTAACCCCCAGGCTCCTCTGTCCATGGGATTCTCCAGGCATGAATACTGCAGTGGGTTGCCATGCCCTTTTCTAGGGGATCTTCCCAACCCAGGGATCGAACCCAGGGATTGAACCCAGGTCTCCCGCAAGGTAGGCAGATTCTTTACCATCTGAAACACCAAGGAAGCCCCTTATCACATTGGTTGTTGGTAATCAAAGGTGATAACAGGGCAGTTATTCTTAGGATCAAGAAGTATCAGATATTGGACGCAACACCTGTATCTAGTCTTCACTCAGTAGAGACTGCCTCTTGGTTTGTAGATGCTATTTCCCTTTGGCTCTGCTATTTACATTGCATATATATCTGTAAGTGCTTAGGGCTATCTTCTATAAAGATGGACATGGACCTTAAAAAAAAAAAAAAAAAGATTGACCTTATATTTATCATCCAGTCTGAGACGTATATGAATGCTGATAACATTTTAAGAATATCATTATAATTTTAAAAAATATTTACTTAGTGACCTAAATGTTAGTTTTATCATGTGTGTGTGCTAAATCACTTCAATTGTGTTCAACTCTTGGCAATCCTTGGACTGTAGCCCCCTAGGCTTCTCTGTCCACAGGATTCTCCAGGCAAGAATACTGGAGTGGGTTCCCATGCCTTCGAGGGTATCTTCCTGACCTAGTGATAAAACTCACAGTTCTTATGTCTCTTGCATTGGCAGGCCACCTGGGAAGCCCTAGTTTCATCATATTGGTTTTCAAATAAAAATGGTTATTCAAAAGTATTTTTAAATAAAATCATGTACTCTTTTAAAATATCATCTATCTGTGTAAATTGAAGCATGTTCAAAAGTGCTTGAATATCTGATCATTTACAAGAGCTTAAACAGAAAATACTTATTTGTGAATTTTAATCACTTTGATACAACCATATAGTTTTCAATTGAATGTTTCTTTCAACCTAAGCTTTACAGAAAAGCTTACAAATATTTTCTTTGGTAGCGTTTTTGTTAATGTATTTTAAAAGGTTTACCCTTTCAACTCCCTCTTCTGTATACCCTAATAGTTTTAATTGAGAAAATAAACACACAGCAAGTGCTAAGTGACTTGGCAAATTCAGAACAAATCCATCAAATGGATAATATTCACAGTAGTATTTTTAAAATATTGAAATACATAAATATTTTCCACAAATAGTCCATAAATATCCTATTAGTCTATTTTATGAGACAGAACTAAAAGTGTAAGTTGTCTCTTCCCAATCTGTCATTCTGGCTCTCTGGTTCACTGGTTCAATTTTGGTGATGCTAGTATTTATCATTAGTGAGTGAAGCCACTCAGTCATGTCCAACTTTTTGCGACCCCATGGACTGTAGCCTACCAGGTTCCTCTGTCCATGGGATTTTCCAGGCAGGATACTGGAGTGGGTTGCCATTTCCTTCTCCAGGAGATCTTCCCGACCCAGGAATTGAACCCAGGTCTCCCATATTGTGGGTGGACACTTTACTGTCTGAGACACCATTAGTCACCAGCCAAAGTGATATCATATGCCTTCTGATAAATGGTTCTAATCTTGAGGAAATATCAGAGAAAATCCAAAGAGAGAGATATGATATAAAACAAACAAGCAAAAAAACTGGCCTGTACTCTTCAAAAATATATCAAGGTCAAGAAACACAAAGAAGGGCAGACAAACTATTCTGGGATAAAGCATAAAGAGAAATGACAACTAGAGGCAATGCATATTGTGGACTGGAGATTAAAAACCAAAAGAGAACATTATTGGGACAATCAACAGCATTTGAGTATATATTGTACTATGGATTTTTATCCAGAAAATTTTTACTTTTGAAAATTCTCCTGTGATCATTTAAGATAATGTCCATATTCCTAAGAAATACACATGAACCATATAGGGTAAACGTCTCCACTTATTCTAAAGTAAGTTTGGGAAAATACGTGTGTTAATAGATCAATAGATCAATAGGGTTGAGGACAGATGAAGAAGCCAATGAGGCAAAACACCAAACAAATTCTCAATCTGAGAAAAGAGGATATGGAAGCTCTTTGTACTATTCTTGAAACTTTTCTATCAATTTGAAAATATGTAAAAATTTAAAATTCTCAAAATAAAACTTTTGGCTTTTTCCTTATTCCTGTAATATTTCCTGGTTTAGTCCTCTTTCCATAATACCTCCCAAGGGGAAAAATAAAAAGAGGTCATTGTTCTTTTCTCACCTAAGAAGGCTAATACTTCTTTTGAATTTAGTTTTTTTTTTAAGACTTTTTCATCTATAGCTCTGAATAATTTAAAAGTATTTTCTAGGTGGTTTCTCATAGTTTGAGTAATAGTGATTGTCTTGTGTAATGTCCTTTCCCTTAACTTGAAATGATTAGGTTTCCATACACCATCTTCTTAAAGTAAGTATTAACTTAGAATAGATGCTAATGGTTTTCCAGCTGATTTGTGTCTTTGGGACTTTAATGGAAAATTCAGATACATGGTCAGTCTAATTATGAAAAATGATAACTTTCTATTTGGCTGACTTTTAAAATTTGTTCTTTTTCATTATGAGTGTGAACTTTTTACTATTTCACAATGAGCTCGAGACTGATAGCAATATTTTATTCATCACACAGTAATGATATACTAATTTATAGTTCCTAAAACACTAAGAAAAAGATTTATAATGATTTTCATCCAGGAGTGAAATTATAAGTCCTAAATAACTTTTATACAAATCACACAAACAACCCTGAAGCAACCCTGTGATATACTCTTCAGATGTTATTTGGTATATCTTGGCTTCCTAGGTAACTAAGTTTTACTAAATTTCCCAGAGATACAACATTCCTATGAGTTCCAATCAAACAAACAAACAAAATATTTCAAAAGGCAAAAACTTTACTTTTCTTTTAGAAAATTAGTATGCTATAGGAGACTATTTACAAAATACAAATAAACTTGCTACTATATACTAGGGACCGTGAGGCAAGGAAAAGAACATCAGGGTGAACCAAATACATCTCTTCCCTATCTTTACATGCTCTCAGTATGGGAAAAATAAATAAAAAAGTAAACCATATGGTAAAATGAAATTTAAATGTAAATAAGGGAAAATAATAAAGTAGAACAGATTAAAGGAGATCAGAAATATTGACTGTATGTGCAGTTTAAAATAGGCCTTTGGGAAGGCCTGCCTAAGAAGGTGAAAGAAAAAATTGAATATAAATATTTACAGAAGAAAAAATACATTTCTGCATTTAATCTTTCTTTCTATAGATATTTGTGTTTTTCTATCTTTTGTAACTTGTGTTTTGTTACTTAGCCACATCTTAAATTTAAGACTATTTTCCATAACAGCAATTCTCCATAAGGAGTTCCAGGGTTCCCCTAGATTCCACAGAAGTATTTCATAGGATAATATTTATGGTAAAGAAAAACTAAGTAACATCCTTAGAATTCGTCTACAATGCAGCAGATCCTGGTTCAATTCCCTGGGTCAGGAAGATCCCCTGGAGAAGGGATAGGCTACCCACTCCAGTATTCTTGGGCTTCCCTTGTAGCTCAGCTGGTGAAGAATCCGCCAGCAATGCGGGAAACCTGGATTTGATTCCTGGGTTAGGAAGATCCCCTGGAGAAAGGAAAGGCTACCCACTCCAGTATTCTGGCCTAGAGAATTCCGTGGACTATATAGTCCATGGAGTTGCAAAGACTTGGACACGACTGAACAACTTTCACTTTCACTTACTCTTCCATGAGAGAATTGAGCATGTACAATTTGATTTGGGGGAAAATAAAAATGCCAAAGAAGTTCAGAAAAACTTCTGTTCTCCATATATTGAAGCTAGTTTATTGTGTGATTTTGTGAATTTTCAAATCAGTCCGGTATGTTTGGTCCTAGTTTTAGATTGTTTGCAATTTTGCTTCACTATATATATATATATAAAATAACCTCTATGGACATCTCTGTCACTGTATTGCTGTATATATTGATGCTTGTTTAACTACAATATAGTCCTATAACTGGAATCATGTATATTAATAGCACATAAAAATCTAACATATTTTATTTAATAAATTACCCTACAGCATTACTGCTATTTATAGTTCCACAATCACTCCTAAAATGTAGCCATTTATCTGAATGTTTCTTTATATAGTATTTTACTTTTATTTGTGAATCTAGTTAGGAGGCAATGGTATCTTACTGATATTTTCTATATTTTAAATGTCTAGGTTATTTTTTCAAGGGTGTTAGCCCTATTGTGTAACTGGATGCACACACACACACACACAAACACACACACACACACAAATAAACAAACCCTACTGAGTGTTTTGAAAAAGTATCTTTTCATTACATTTCCAGAGATATGTAGAAGATATTGTTGCATGTTAGCTGGTTAGGGGAATCCTGGACTTAAACTTGTTTCCTGTGGTTTAGCTACTCCTTCTTTTGTGCATCTTTGTCAACTAGTTAATGTTATCTGTCAGAGATTTGAGTATCCTAGATTTTAGGATGGGTGGTGAGGTGGATGCTGAGGTTTGCCTTTGTGAATATTCCAGTAGGCCATTATTAGATAAAGCTTTTCCTATGAGAACTTCAATGCTTATGTATATGCTGTGTATGCAGGAGTAAGAAGTAGGAGGGAAAAATGTGTAGCAAAAAAATAATATACTACACTTGGAAAATGCTTGTTCTGCCTTATTAGCAAAGATAAATCTTTGGGGAAAAAAATCATTTGGCTGATTTAGTTGGTTGGGGAATTCATTTGTTCCCAGAGAAGTTACATTAGGATTCCATCCAGTTTCTCATAATGTATCCAGATGCAAGAAATTTAATTTATGTTTTAAATATAGTAAATGTTCTAGATTAAGGATTGTGTGCCTGCCAGATTTTAAGCTCAGCTGTTTTATTTTTTGCCTGACATACAAAAAAGAATGCCTTGAACTATACAAAACCAAGTTATTTGCTTCCTAATTTTTTTATTTGCTGATTTGTTTAAAATGTGGAGAGACCTTGCCAAGCTAAGTGCCTATACACTAGGGATGGAGCCTGAGGGATTTGTTTTTAAAAATCAATTTTTACGGGATTGAAACTAAATATACTGCCATTTACATCTAACTTTGCTTTGCAAAATGTCTTAGAAAAGTGCTTTTTCTTTAATTTGTGAATTGGTTTGAATGCCAATGGTAAGTTCAATATTGGAAAAATCAAGATGTTTGACAAACTTTTGAGAAATTTTAAGTGATATTATTTTCTGTTCGCTTACACAGTGATTAATCTTTTTTAAACAAAACAAATCCAATAGGGATGTTTCTCATAAAATAAACTTTGTGTCATCTCTATTACCTACCATGCCCTTTTTCTTGATTTCTAATTGTTCCTTTAAACAATTATTTATTTATAAAAATACAAGTTTCAAGGCCTTAAGTTTTCATGATAGTTTGATTACCCTTTCCCAGGTAGATGGGATGAAGTTAGACAAGAATGAAATTTTTCACCATTTCCTAACTGATTAGGATAAGATGTAAAATCTTTTTGTTGACATTTAGGAAATGCATGCTGCTGCTAAGTCACTTCAGTCGTGTCTGACTCTGTGCGACCCCAGAGACGGCAGCCCACCAGGCTCCCCCGTCCCTGAGATTCTCCAGGCAAGAACACTGGAGTGGGTTGCCCTTTCCTTCTCCAATGCATGAAAGTGAAAAGTGAAAGTGAAGTCGCTCAGTCGTGTCTGACTCTTAGCGACCCCATGGACTGCAGCCCACCAGGCTCCTCGGTCCATGGGATTTTCCAGGCAAGAGTACTGGAGTGGGGTGCCACTGCCTTCTCCTAGGAAATGCATAGTGCTTCCATACACAAAACTGATGAGAAACAAATGAAGACAAAGAAATAAAAATAGTCACAAAGAGAACTGTTCCACTGAGTCAGGGAGAGTGTCTTTTCACCTGCAAGTTGAAAAGGAAAATTGGAGACGATTATTAGATTAACTCCAGAAAATTTAAAACAAACGAACAAACAAACAAAAAAATACACATTGATCAAAATGACCTGACAAACAGAGCTGGTTAAAATAACCAGATAATGATAATGTGAAGTCCTACTGAAACACATAAAATTATGTTTTGACTTTTCTGTTCTCAATTTTAATAACAGACTGAAAACAATCAATAGATTTAAGTTTTCATAGGTGATAATAAAAATATAAATTCATATCTAGGCAGAGGAGCCTGGCAGGCTACAGTCCATAGGGCTGCAAAGAGTTGGACATGACTGAAGTGACTCAGTTGGAGTAATCAAATGTATTATTTAATGTATCGGAGCTGATAGTATCTCTAGAGTCTCTACCAAGAAAAGCAAACCTTGAGTATTAATTATCACTTTATAGTTCTTCCCTTTCATTCAGTGGAGTTGCCTTTGATACTTTAGCTTGTAGGTAATATTCTGATTTCTTCTTTTGCAGAAATTCATGTAAGTATACTCTGGCTACGATGTGTCAAGGGGGCAGGGCTATTCTATGGATGCAAACCATTCCATCTGAATGATGGTTCTTTGTTTAAGGTCTCAGACAAACTACCACAGAAAATTTTGACTTCTTGCATATTCCACATTCCTCTATTTTTCAGAATTATGTATCCTTCCTAGTAGAAAGGGATTGGAAAGCTTAGCTAAGTATCTCCTACTATAAAATATTTACCCTGCTTGTTTATTCTTCTTGTTTAATATGTGCAGATTTAGAGTTATGGTGAGAGTGTGTGCGAGATAACATTATAGCAGAACAAAACACTTATGAACTCAATAAATCGTATGCATCTCTCCTTTCTCGTTATAACTGTTTTAGCTGTATAAAATGAAAAAAAAATCTGCTCATACTTTTCTGTTACTAGTTTTACTTTCTACAAGTTTTAAAAATCTCCAAAGTTCTAGGAAAACAGGGAAAATAAGCATTTATCATATTGAAATAAAATGCTAAAACTGTCAAGTAAATTTGGGGGGTCATTTAGATTCTAACTACATTGGTTAGCTATTGCTGAAAATAGCAGCATCACAAGCCGTGTTCAAACTAAGTAGTCGAAAACACTTGTTTACACATCTGCAGAATAGCTGTGATTCACTTCACCTAGACTGGGTGTGGTCATTTAGCTGTTTCAGGTCTTAGTGGCTGAGATGTCTCTGTCCTCTTCTTTCTCCTTTCATTCTCTTTCTGTGAGCAATAACCTACATGCTTTTCATGGCAATAACAGATATGTAGGAAGACATTATAAGTAGATGGGGCCTTTTTACATGGTTAGCCTTGCAACTGGCATACCGGTGCTTCCACTCACATGCCATTGCTCAAAGAAGCCACATGGTATTATAGGTTGAATTGAGTCCCCTACATGTCAGTGTTGTAACTCCCAGTGTCTATAAATGTGAACTTAATTGGAAATAGTGTTTTGCATATGATCAAGCTAAGATGAGGCCACTGAGATGAGCCCTAATCCAATGGAAATCATTCAATTCTTATATATATTGATAAGCCCTGAAGCTACCAGAAGCTAGGAGAGAGGCATGTAACTAGTTGTCCCTCACAGCCCTCAGGATGAACCAACCCTCCCAGCTCCTTGGTTTCAAGAGACAATCATGTTTTGGAAATCATAAGACAGTCATGTTTCTTTTGGACATAGTAGAACATTTGCATATACACTTTCACAAACAAGCAAGTTATTGCCATATTCCCGCCATTCACTTTCATTCATAGTCTTGTATTCTGAATGAGAAACCTCTGGTAAAATTCTTTACTCCTAAGAAAGACCAGCATCATAACCTCTACCTTCTTATATGTTATTATTTAACTTCATAAATGGAAACATTTGAAACATAGTAAAACCTTTCTCTAAAGAATAGAGACCATTTTCTTCAACTGTACTTACCTTTAGATGAAGTGAGTAAAGAGCTTGAATTCCCCCAGATAAATAAGAGCCTTTCCAATTTATTAAAAAAAATGGAGCTAGAATTATTCAGAAATTTGCAAAAACAATTCTGAATATAGTACTCTGAATGAATAACATATACATTGGACAAATTGAACTCAATGAATTCAATAACAGCAGAAAATCTGTTAAAAACTTGTTACAAACCACAGCCTGTTATGGGTGTTACAGAACTTTCTTTAAAAATTTCCTTCCAGTTCCCCTTTCCATTTAGTTACTCTGTCAACATCTATTGCATGCTCATTGGATACAAACTGCATCATGCTGCTGTGCTTAGTTCTCAGTCCTGTCTAACTCTTTGCAGCCCCAAGGACTGCAACCCACCAGGCTCCCCTGTCCATGCAGATTCTCCAGGCAAGAACACCAGTGGATTGCCATGCCCTCCTCCAGGGGATCTTCCCAACCCAGGGATTGAACCCGGGTCTCCCACACTCTAGGTCTTTACTGTCTGAGCCACCAGGGAAGCCCAAGAATACTGGAGTGGGTAGCTTAATCCCTTCTCCAGGGGATCTTCCTTACCCAGGAATCAAACCAGGGTCTCCTGCATTCCAGACAGATTCTTTACCAGTTGAGCTAGCAGAGAAGCCCTAACTGAATTATACCTAGCATGCAAATGTAAGAGAAAGAAAATGCAGACTTCATACTCAACACACATAGGAAGTTACACTCTTGAGTATACATACAATAAATTCCTATAGCTAAATAATTATTTTTCTTGTGTGTTCTATGTATAATAAAGGTATTTAAGCAAATTAGCAGTGAAGTTTTATCACAGACTACAAAAAGCAAACCTAATAGTTAAAGAACATTATCAACACTCTTTATTCAAGCAATAGATAGATTTAATGTGAAAATATAAACCTTAAATGTCAGGACTTCTCATTTACATGAACCCTCCTGAAGATTACAGGAGGCCCCTGTCAAGGTGATTACATGATTACATATGTTTATAAGATTTCAAAGGTCTAAAAAAAAGACAAAAAATAGGCAAAATCTTATAAACTATTCTCCCTTTGCACTTTGAATTGCTGATGTCACTGTGTCCCTCTTGAAGCACAGCACTGGAGTGGTCATGCATGTCTTTAGAATATGCTAAAGGAACATCCATTGGGCCATGTTTCTTTTGTGTTTAGTAAACATTTTGGGGCTTCCCTGGTGGCTCAGATGGTAAAAAATCTGCAGTGCAGGAGACGAGGGTTTGATCCCTGGGTCGGGAAGATCCTGGAGAAAGGAACAGCAACCCAATCCAGTATTCTTGCCTGGAGAATTCCACGGACTGAGAAGCCTGGCAGGCTACAGTTCTTGGGGTCACAAAGAGTCGTGACACTTTCACATACAACTAAGTTCTTGCTATTTTCTTGGCATTCGCTTCCATTCATAACTTTGTAGCGTAAACCATTTACTGTATACGTTTCAATATCAAGAGTTCAGAATTTCCAACATTTTTTTCCTAATTTGCTTATGAAGAACATAGTTTCTCTGACAAACTATTGTTGCTAATCATGAGGGCAGAGCAGTATTTTATTTCTTCTTTTCCTCTTACTGAAATTGATGACACAATCCTTTGACCTCCTGGAGAATGTTTGCTCATTTTCCTGTCACACTGCTTGGGCAATTATATAGCAGCCAACTGAAAGCTGAGTTTGGAATGGAATAATTTCCCTTCCAGGAACCTGTTAGACCATCCATATGATCACTATTTTAACATATGCCATTATAAGCATGACATCTGTGAGTGGAAGGAAACTTCAATCCATACCTTAGGGGTACTCAGCATCTGGAAAAACTTTGGAATCCACAATGCAAACATTGGTTACAGAAACATTTGACATACTGTTCTTGAAATGTGTACCAGAGATTTTGCAGGGTGAGGTGTTTGCTCTTGCTTCTAGGTAGTATACAGATGTTAAAAATGTTTTTCTTTAGCAAAATGAGTGGCACTCAAGAGCTGTGTTTACTCAGAGAATTGCTACCCAGGTGCCACCAGTTTTGCTTTATCTTATGACCTGGAACAACAGAGCAGGACTTAAATTCTGTTTGGTTCTGTGCTTCCCTACTTGACCCCCTCCACTTTCATTGTGTGGAGGTCTGTTTTGTGATCCATGTTGGCTGATCCTGCCCTCAGAAGTTCACAGCATTTATCTTGGGGTACACCTCCCTCATTGTCTGTGGAAGGAGACTGGGTGAATCCCTGAGATTAGGAAAATTAGTTTATGACTTGATTTTGTTGTTGTTCAGTCGCTAAATTGCATCTGACTCTGAGTAGGTTCATGTTGCTAATAAATGTGTGTATGTCTATTACTTTGTGAAGTACTGCCCAGTAGTTAAGTGATTGCAAGGAGATGCAAATCCTCCATTCACCTTCAGCCATTTGAGGCTGAGGGTGCTGATACTTAATATAAAAAAAAAAAAAAATCCTTGATTCAGTTTACACATGACTCACTCAACAGTTGTTGGGGAAACAGTTAAGATGTGTGTATGCATGCCTCTGTGTGTGTGTGTGTGTGTGTGTGTGTGTGAATGAGAGAGACAGACAGACAGACAGGCAGGCTAATAAGCAGACACAGAGAGGTATACTTGGTTTGTTTGAAATTTTACAAAGCAATGGAAAAAAGGAGCAACTGTATTATTAGAATCCTGCCTTTTCAATTGCAATTCCTATTCTCAACAATCCTAGTAAATTGAAGAGGCAGTTTCTCCTTTACATGCTTTCTGTGTAATGGGGACACTTTCATATTCATTTTGTATCTTTAGGGCCTAAAACAATGTCTGGCACATGATAAGCACTCAGTAAATGTCCAGGACATTAAAAGTGAATGAATGAATCATACTTCCAGTTTTCCAAAAATTATAAGAGCATATCTTCTTTTTCCAGTTACCTCTGATCTAAGTAATTCTTTATTTTAGCAAAAACAATAAGTAATATGATTGTTGCATTACTATAATATTTATAGACAATTGTGGTTAATCTCTGTGCTTCATGTTTTTCATTTTTAAAACAGAACTCATAATAATACTTAGCTCACAGGTGTGGTGTGCACAGATTAAATGTGTGTGAATCATATTGACCCTTGCTTGCAAGATACTAAGCACTAATAAATCTCAGTGATTATTATAATCCCATTTTGTCAATATGGAGTAGTATTGTTCAAATTTAAAGGTGACAGTACAGTTATTAAAGCTGATTTGTTTCGTGTTGCTTTCAATCTTTCATCTCTTTAAATGCACTGCCACATTTTCTGGCATGCAAAATTCCCCCCCAACAAAAATCCTTAAGCCTAATTTAGAAGATTAGAATAACATAGTTAGTATTTTTGACTTAATAATCATACACTCAAATTTGTAGTCTGTAAACTGAGGATATTCTTTATTCCTCAGCATCTGTGGAACATTTTCAAACTTGTATTATTTTTCAAGACACAAACAAACAAAAAAAATGCTCAACAAATTTTACTAGAATAAATTGTAGAGGTCATTCTCTAACTACCAAACTATAAAACTAGAATTTAATAACATTTTAAAATTTAAAAACTTGGAAAATCAAGAACATTTCCTTAAATTTTGGATTAAAAAGGAAATTAAAAGCATTATTATAGTCAATTTAGAAAATAATTACTGCACAAACACTGTATTTTGTTTTATGGTGTTCAACCATTATTGGACTTGGCAAAAAAATGTGGTGTGCCTTAAGTATTCCCATGGTTTTGGAAATGAAAAAATAAATAAATAAATAACCTGAGTAGTTAGCTCAAGAAATTAGAAACATAATACCAAATAAAATGAAAGAGCAAGTGGTAGAAATTAAGACTCTAAATAGCAGGAAAAAAATCAACTGACTGGTGAAAATATTTTAAGATTTTGTTTGAAGGGACTAACATCATCCACATATATACTGGCTGTAATTGTTGTGCAAGGGGAACACCGTTCACGTCCCGAGAGTGGGCACTTGTCTAGCACTGTCTGTGTTAGAAACAAACTGTCTGTGCTGACAAGGTGAGAGACTGTACTGGGAAAGGGGTGCCTGGGCAGAGAGCAGGAGGGTCAGGGAAGCCAGGAGAATTGTTCTGCCTTGTGGTCAACAGTCTCAGGTTTGGGAGTGATGGGATTCGTTTCAGGGTTGTCTTGGCCAGTCATCCTGACTCAGGGTCCTTCCTGGTGGCGCAAGCATTGTTCAGCCAAGATGGATGCTATCTGGGAGATGGTAGGACTTGTGGCGTCTCCTTTTGATCTTTCCTGAACTCTTCCTGTTGGTGGTGGCTTATTAGTTCTGTGTTTCTTACCAGAACCCTCTGTTGTAAAATAACTCACACAACTGGTTACTATCGTGCTTGGTCAGGGTGGGCCGTTTCAGTCAGTGTGTTTCACCTAACAACATTAGCTATAAATATTCAATGAATAAAGTGAGTAAAAATATCAGTTTAATATATTAATAAGCAGAAAATTGATAAGCTACATGAAGAAAGCGTATAGCCATCTCCTTCAAATATATGTTTAAGAGCGTAGGTGCTAAATGAAAACGTTTTGAATGAATGACTGATTAAAGTTGGGATCTGAGATGACAGTAGCTCTGGCTGGCACCTTGATTGCAGCTGTATGAGAGACTCAGAGCCAAGGAATCAAGCTAAACTATGCCTCAATTCCTCATCTGCAGACACTGATAAGTGTTTGCTGCTTTAAGTTGCTAAATTTTGTTGTAAATAATATTCAGGAAAATATTCAAGCATGTAATAGAAGGAAATATATGTGTACATTTGTCTTAACTTCCCCTATGGGAGGATTTTCTAAGTATAATGCTAAAGAAAGAAAATACAGAGACCATAGATTTGACTACTAAAACTCTTCCAAAATGAAGTTTGTTTTAAAAAAAAGCAAATATATAGCAACAACTTGAAAAATAATTTATGATGTGTATAAAAGAAAAAGAGTCAATATTCTTACTTTATAAGGAGCTTTTAAATTAATAATATATAATGAAATCCCACAATTAAAAATGGGCCAGAGACATGAAAAATAACTTTACAAAGGAAAAATGAAAAGCCAGTTAAAAGATAGATTAAACCTCACTAGTAATTAAGTATCTGTACATCTTAAAAAATCAGCAGAAACAACAGAAAAACACCTATCTATCACCTCTTTTCTTGTTGCTGAAAGACTTGACTTACTCTGGCACTGAAATTCTTCCTCATTTATGGAATTTCGTCAGGCTTCTGTAAACTTCTGTAAGTTTGTTCTCTTTTGTCTTGACTTTATATTGTGCTGTACTCTTCGTGTGTACCTTTGCATTTGTGAATACTTTTAGTATTCACCTCTGTTTTCTTTCCCAGTTTTTAACTGTTGAGCCAAAACATAATCTTTTAACTTGTTTTAAAGGTTGATAATGATAATTATACACTAAAGTGCTATCACATACACATGATATTGGTGTGTATATATACTTTGCCTTGAAGCAAACCAGTATTATGCTCTGCTAGTGGGATGGAGATAGATACAACCAATTTTCAGAGCAACATGGTAATATATGAAAACGTTTACATATATGGCAAGATGAAGTAATAGGAACGCATATTTTTGCATTCTTAAATATCAAAAGCAAATGTACAAAATTGATGTCTACCTACAAGAGAATGAAAAAATTAATTATAGTATACTTATTTTTAAATAAATCCTGTATTTATTTTGCCTGTGCTGGGTCTTTCCTGTGGTGACAGCTTTTCTCTAGTTGATAGAGGGGTCTGCTCCCTAGTTGGGGTGCACAAGCTTCCCACTGTGGTGTCTTCTCCTGTGAAATACAGGCTGTAGGGCACATGGGCTTCAGTAATTGTGGCATGTGGACTCAGTAATTGTGGCTCCCAAGCTCTAGAGCACAGGCTCAATTGTTGTGGCACATGGACTTCGCCACCAGTGGAATCCTCCTTTATCAGGGATCAAATCCACAACTCCTGCCTTGGCAGGTAGATTCTTTACTGCTGAGCCACCAGGGAAGCCCCCTATAGAACACTTATATAATAGAGTATTATAAAGCAGATAAAATTCAGTGACGAAACTATAGGTAACACCATAAATAAGTATTCAAGTTATATTTTAAGTAAAAAATGTGTAAGTTGCCAAAAGGTATGTAGGTTTAAATATAATTTACATAAAACTTTAAAACGTGGATAATACTATCATATGTAATGGATACATAAATACATATCCAATAATTTAAAAGAGTGTATTGAAATGGTTTTTACTCAGTTAAGAACGAAGGGAAATGGAATAAAGAAAGAATTTACTATTGGATATTCATAATTATAATTTTCTAGTTACTTAATATAAAATCTGATGAAATATATATTTTCCTTTTAAAGAAGTGAATGATGAGTATGCAAAGCCTACTTTCATCATTCTGTGTTCTTGTTTTTTATATTTTTTAATATGATACTTTGAAGAAAAAAGAAAAGGTCTGTTGTCTTAGGAATAGATTCTGAAGCAGGAAACCAAAGGCTAATATAGTGAGTAGTCCACGTGTGAGATTATAATGACTTAGACTCCGTTAGTAGTCACCAAGTGACAAGTGATTTGATTGAGGATATTCTTTAACATTATGATTGACAGAATTTTCTGATAAGAACTGAAGACATTTAAAAATGACCTGTTTTTGGCTTGGGCAACACAATCGATCTGGAAATGTTGAGGAAGAAACATTTGGGTAGGAGTTAAACCAAGAGTTAACATTTTGGATATTTAAATTAAAGTATCTATTAGGTCTCCAAGAAAATATTTCCAGAAGGCCATTGGGTATACAAGTTAGAGGTTAAGAGAATGGTCAGGTCTGGAAATATCAATCAGGAAGTTAACATAAAATGATATTTAAAGTTATGAGACTCAAACATGTCATTTAAGGAGAGAATGAAGATGGAGAAAAAAACTTTTCCCTATAACATAGTTACAGTGCCTGAAAGAGATCTGAAAAGAAGAGACAGCTGAGTGTATAAGAAAGTGTGGCCATTACATCAAGAAAAATGCTAGGAGACTGTGAAGTTTAAACAATAAATTGAGAGAAACTTTCACCAAGTGAAACAGATGGTACAAATGCTGTAGATAAGTGATTAATATGAGAACTGTGGGCTGAATTAAAAAAAATGATTAAGAAAATAGGCGAAATGAGATGAGAATTATTTTTAAGTTGGAAATGATTATATCCTATTTATATTGTAATGGGAATTACTCAGTAGAGAATATATTTTTGATGGAGATAAAGAATAGCATATATATCAGAGCAAAAGCCTTGTATGAAGGGAATGTCAGTGGATCCAGTACACAGTGGAGGAACTTCCCTTGGCATAGTCTCTTCCAGGGCAACAGGGAGGAAGGAAGAATATGTAGATTTTTCATATGCAGATTATAGTTAGATTTGAGCATAGAAAGATGATTCCCGTCCCATCTGATTGCTCTTGCATTCTTGATGAAATAGGAAGCAAGATTACCAACTGAGAATGGGAAAGCAGAAGCAAGTAGTGAAAGGTCTGAAAAGAGATTGAGTTTTTGATCGCAGAGAGGGAAATTTACTTCTGAGCCATACTGACTCAATAACTAATGGTGGGGCAAATGGATTCCAGGAAGGCAAAATGTTCAGAGAAGGGCCTGAGAATCGAGTGAGAGTGAAGGGTGAAGGCAAACAGAGCGGTAGAGTGAAATAGCCTAGACATTCAGGGATTCAGTGTCTGAGTTGGGGCAGCTGACTTCAGAGGTTTGGAATTCTGCTCAAAGCTGAGGAAATGAGCATGCAAATCATGAACATGTAAATAGTGAACATGTATATAAGTACTATATAAGTACTGGTCGCTTAGTGGAAGGTGGGTATTAGTTTGAATTATGAATTGTTATTGTGAGTGGGCTCTTTGGCAGGAAGTTATATACAACAGTGGGCATGTGGGAGAGGAATTGCAGGTTTATCCAGTAGACATGGAGTTTTAGGCCTCTCCTAAATCTTGTTATGGGATTAGGGTTCTATATTCAAATTGATAATGATACAGCTCTTGCTTTCTCAATGCTTATAGTCTAAATCTGGAGAAGGAAATGGCAACCCACTCTAGTATTCTTGCCTGGAGAATTCCATGGACAGATGAGCCTGGTGGGCTACAGTCCATGGGGTCACAGAGAGTCGGATATGACTGAGTGACTAACACACACACACACACATAGTCTAAATCATAGTTCAGAACAAGGTGACTGTTTAACTTAGACATAAACATTAAAAAAAAAGTAACTTTGACAACTACAATTTGTAATTTATACAATTACAATGTCAAAATTTGTACAAAATCATCAATGTACAATTTGATTTGCTCCAAGTTAGGGATGGATGATTTTCACATCTGGTGGACTGCTTCGTCCTTTATAGCCCCCTTTTTTTTTCTTAATGTTTCACTGTAGACAGGCATTTTCTCTTGGAGACTTATCGCCCCTTAAGGCAATTCACTTATGATTTAAGATAGAAATTAGGATAGAAAAAAGTATAAATTCTTTTCTGCTACCTAACAATGGTCCTGTATCAAATCAAACACAAATAGAAATGTGTTTAAGTGGATTATTCTAGCTCCTAGTAGAAATTTTTCCAGAAATAGAATCACATACTGTGAACTTTGCTATTATCAAAGATCACATAGAGGAAAGAAGCAAAATAGCTTCTGATTATTTATCACTCTAGAAACATACCACTCTACTTTTCAGTGCCTCCTTATGTTTCTACACGGAGAAGGCAATGGCACCCCACTCCAGTACTCTTGCCTGGAAAATCCCATGGATGGAGGAGCCTTGTAGGCTGCAGACCATGGGGCGCTAAGAGTTGGAAACGACTGAGTGACTTCACTTCACTTATGTTTCTACAAGATACAGAAATACAAAATTTAAGTTCTACTTTATATTTCTAGGAGCAACTTGGCATTCAATACCATCTTTGTACTCTCTTTACTGAAGAGCAAAGTCATCTTTCCGTGGTTAGCTTGGGTACAAGGAAATGCAAGTTAATTTGAATGTCCCAATGCAATAATCTCTTGCAAACTACACTAGTCTTTGTTTTTGACTGTAACCATGATTTAACCAGCCTCAGTCCTTGCTCTGGAGTAGGAAATGGCAACCCACTCCAGTATTTTTGCCTGGAAAATTACATGGATGGAGAAGCCTTGCAGGGTACAGTCCATGGGGTCCCAAAGAGTCAGACACAACTGCCTGTGACTGTGTAGGCAGGCAATCCTTGCTTTTATTCTTTTGGCTTTATTTCATTGGGTTGTTTGTACTGATACAATATATTATAAGCTTCCTCTGGGTCTTTTTTGATTTAGTCATGAGAAAACATTATGTATTTACTTTTATTTTCACACAGCTTAGAGACCATCTTGCCAACTATAATGGTTCAACTTTATCTTTTGCTTTGTCTAGAAAATACCAACCTTAGAAATATCCACTTACATAAGCCTGGTTCCAGTTCACTTCCCCAGGCTTATCTCTCCTAACTTGAGCTCTCATTCACTAAAATCTGAACTCACTTCCCTTTTGTCAGGTCCTTGAATTCACCAGCATTTCTAGGACCTTTTTAGTTTTCTCCTCTTCCTCTAGTATTTAACACCCATTCTTCAGATATCCTTTCAGAGGTCAATTCTTTCATGACCTTTTGGCCAGTTTCTTCTCCATACTCTTATTCTCATGCTAGGCCCAGTTAAGTGCTCCTTTCTACGCTCCTGAAGTCCTCCTCTATCACAGTGTTTGTGAAGCTATATTTTAATTGTTAAATAACTCTACTCTTCATTATACCATCAGCTCCATGAGAAAAAATTTTATGCAATCTGCTTATTATCACCATCCTCCTGAACTATATATGCTTAATTAAAATACCTTAAGTCAGTATATATATACTTTTTCTGACCCAAAATTTTAGAAATATTTTAATTCACAATCTTAAAACAAATACTTTCACATTTTTATTTGAATCCTAATCTCAGATAGTAAACACATATACCATCCAAAAATGGCATGGACAGTTATGAAATTATTTATTGAACATTTCCTTTTTCTGTGTTATGCAGATAAACTTTCTGCTGTGTTTTAATTGCATGAATTTGAAGGCCAGCAATATATGGGAAGTGTTATTGGTCAGATTGCTATGCTGGATTTAGTCAATTTTGTTTTATTTAACTGTAGTATAAAGAGTTTCAATTAGCACACTAGCAGCAATAAAATCCTTTGTCAATACATTATAGCAATATTCTAAGCATGAATGCATTTTAGTAGGGACACAAATCATTAGTAATGAAGTGGTCCTTTGACAGATTAAAAAAAAAAATACTAAGCAGAATGAGCTAACATGTATTTTGCTTATCAAGGGGAGGCTGGAAATCAGTTGTACCATGAAGTAACCTATAGATTATAAAATGTCAGTAGTTTCCCCAAACTTTTCTGAATATAAAAATTGGAACTTATGTGATGAAATTCTCCTTAAAACATCAACATTTTCAGTTCTAAGAAGTGGCAAATTAACAACATTATATAAATTTAATATTAGTTATTAATATTAGTTTGATGCTCTTGGTTATTAGGCGAGGTTAAAAAGCAGAAAATTCAATCGATAAAGTGGTTTACCCAAGGTGCCATAGCATGTGAATGACAGAAATGCACCTAGTAGCCAAATGTCCTGATTGATAATGATTTATATTTAAGTAGAGTCCATGTCTGAATTATTGAATTTAGAAATAAATGTTTCAGATAACCAAATGAAAGTTTACAAAATTAGCCTCCTCCCTTTTACCTGCTTCATCCCTTCCTGCACCAACACGTGAACCCAGACCTCTGTTTTTGATATAAACAACAATTGGGACCTTCTAGATATCAATGGCACCCCACTCCAGTACTCTTGCCTGGAAAATCCCATGGACAGAGGAGCCTGGTAGGCTGCAGTCCATGGGGTCGCTAAGAGTAGGACACGACTGAGCTTCTTCACTTTCACTTTTCACTTTCATGCATTGGAGGAGGAAATGGCAACCCACTCCAGTGTTCTTGCCTGGAGAATCCCAGGGACGGCGGGGCCTGGTGGGCTGCCATCTCTGGGGTTGCACAGAGTCAGACATGACTGAAGCGACTTAGCAGCAGACATCAATAACAGACTATGCTATATTGTATGGAAACAGAATAGACCATTAAGTAAAATTGTCATAACATGAAAACTGTTCTCTTGCAGAGAGATAAGATTTACTGCATGTTAATCTCATGGTAGAATATAAAACACTTATAATTAAAATTTTTTGAGTCAATAAAAACCTTGGATTACATATTTCCAAGGAGACAGTGCTTCTTGTTTCACTATTAATGATACACATGGAGGGATTTAAACAAATGGAGAGTAAAGCACAAAGAAGGCGAGGTGCTTACACAACAGTTATCATGACTGGAAAATCAGCCAGTATTTTATTATTTCAATTTAAAACATGATATTGGAGTACTTGAAAATAGCCTCCTCTAATAATAAGTTGGGCATCATGAGATGTTACAAGCTTATTTAAAAAGTTAATTTTCTTAGCAATTCTTATAATTTAAAAACTAAAGGTAAGCTTTAGAGAGCCTGCATGCAAATCATTATAAAATCTGGATTATTTTGAATTAATAAGATTTTACTGTGCTAAGAAAGAATTTAAAGTCCTTGTCTTTTATTGTTGTATTTACTTAGCTTAATCCTTTCTTAATTTTCTATTCACTCACCTAAGAATCAAATTTATACTATAATTTTTCCAACCATGTAAACATCAGATTTGTGTTAGAGATTTCCTCTCTAAACTCTAGAGGGTTGAAATATAAATGAGGATTCACTTATTTCTGACTGTTAGCTATTCTCATTAACAATGAGTTGTAAAAAGGAAGCAGGGATTTAACTACAGGAGGGACACAGGGTGTAGGGGAATTAGTTTCATTTTGCTATATTTATCAGTCCTCCAAAAGTCTTTTTTGCCTTGTCACTTTAATAAAATTAAACAATTTTTAAAAAGTCATTTTAATTTTTTTTCGAGATTTGAGAATGTTGATCTAAGAAGGCAATTTTAGATTCTTTGAATCTTTAAAAAAAAAAAAAAAAAAAGTAAAGGATATATGCCTTAATACTATAAAGGACCAAGTCACAGTTTGGCAATCTGCTGGCAGGGAGCTTTCCACTCAGTCATTACATCACTTTACATTTCTTTGAAGATATAATTGGTATTATAATGCTTTTAGAATTTTTAAGGATTAAATGAGATGATGCAGATAAAAAATTAATACAATGACTGGCACACAGTAAGTACCGAACAAACTTAGCTATTAATAATTTTTTCTACCATTACTTAATTTTTGAGAATTGCTGGCTGAAATATTAATTTTTGAAAATTTATTAGAGTTTCAAAAATGTATCAAATGAAAAAAGCCTTCTTTGAG
Organism: Bos indicus x Bos taurus; assembly: GCF_003369695.1. Lineage (NCBI taxonomy): Eukaryota > Metazoa > Chordata > Mammalia > Artiodactyla > Bovidae > Bos > Bos indicus x Bos taurus. The sequence continues at coordinate 101,909,519 of NC_040079.1, read as the reverse complement.
TGAAGATGATATTTTTAGCAAACCCCCATCCCTCTGAGTCTCATTAAATAGAATGAAATAAGAACAAAGCAAAAAAGAATCAAACTTTATGTTCAAAGAGAAAAGACATGATCAAAATTTAAACTCCTGGTTATGAAGAATATCTACCCAACAGGGAAACTGGTATAAAGCATGAAAATTATGTGAAGTTCCTCAAAACCAGGAAGGATATACTGACTCAGTTTAAAAAAAAATAAAATGTTAAGCCTTGAAATGCTAATAAAAATGACAGGTAGAGTGATAAGATCTAGGTTGGGTAAGTCATTCTCTGATTGGGAAGTGCCCTGGGGTCTTCCCCATTCAAACTTGCAGAACAGCCAGAGAGGTGGATCTAGGAAAGAGGAAAGCTACTCACCAACAATGCCTTTAGTTTCTACCATAAAGTCTACAAAGTGAAGGAGCTAGGGGAGAATGAAACAGGAAGAGGAAGAGGGAGCATAGCACCAGGATCCTAAGATTAAAATGTGCTGTCAGTCTATGATGGTTTTTTACTAAGGGAGTTTATGAGATGAATAGCTGAAAGGAACACTTGAATAAACCATTCACATTGCCTTCTGGCATAATGCAGCAACAATACTTCAACAAATAGCTGACTCAACTTAACTGTAGGGTATAACTAGAAAGGACAAGGCTTGGAACTTGTGTATACATATGGATATAGCCATCTGAATGCAGAGTTCCAAAGAATAGAAAAGAGGATAAGAAAGCCTGCCTAAGTGATCAATGCAAAGAAATAGAGGAAAACAATAGAATGGGAAAGACTAGTGATCTCGTCAAGAAAATTAGAGATAGCAAGGGAACATTTTGTTAGGTAATTAGAATAGGAAAAAGAAGTCCAAAATGGCGGTGACTAAAAGACAAAGAAGGGAAAAGCTTGCAAAAACATGACAAAAGAGGGTCCCAGGACAGGAGTGAGGACATCAGGTAAAACAAACACCCTCCTGGCTATCCCACTTTACATAGGGCAGGCTCAGGGAGACAACAAAAGGCGTATAAAAAGAGAAGCCAAAATTGACCAGGCGCTTCTCTTCTCTTTGCATCTTTTGGGTTGACCTCCCCTCATGCCTTGAGGATGTATTTTGCTTTGCTTCCTAAATAAAACTGAGCTGTAACACTGGTCCATTCTTCCCTTCAAATTTTAGCTGCAGTGAGACAGAAGTGAGGAAATTATGCACTCCCCTGACAATTTATGCAAAGATGGGCACAATTAAGAACAGAAACGTATGGATCTAACGGAAGCAGAAGATATTAAGAAGAGGGGGCAAGAATAAACCGAAGAACTATACAAAAAAGACCTCAGTGACCCAGATAACCATAATGGTGTGATTACTCACTTAGAGCCAGACATCCCTGAGTGCTAAGTCAAGTGGCCCTTAGGAAGCATCACTATGAACAAAGCTAATGGAGGTGATGGAATTCAAAATGAGCTATTTCAAATCCTAAAAGATGATTCTGTTTAAGTGCTGCACTCAATATGCCAGCAAATTTGAAAGACTCAGCATTGGCCAACATGACTGGAAAAGTTCAGTTTTCATTACAATCCCAAAGAAAGACAATGCCAAAGAAAGTTCAAACTACTGCACAATTGCACTCATCTCACACACTAGCAAAGTAACGTTCAAAATTCTCCAAGTCAGGCTTCAAAAATATATGAACCAAGAACTTCCAGATGTTCAAGCCGAATTTATAAAAGGGAGAGGAATCAGAGATCAAATTTCCAACACTCACTGGATCATAGAAAAAGTAAGAGAATTCCAGAAAAACATCTACTTCTGCTTCATTGACTACATTAAATCCATTGACTGTGTGGATCACAATAAACTGTGAAAAATTCTTAAAGAGGTTGGAATACCAGAACACCTCATCTGCCTCCTGAGAAATCTGTATGAAGGTCAAGAAGCAACAGTTAGAATCAGACATGAAACAACAGACTGGTTCCAAATTGGGAAAGGAGTATATCAAGGCTGTATATTGTCACCCTGCTTATTAAACTTATATGCAGAGTACATCATGCAAAATGTTGGGCTGGATGAAACACAAGCTGGAATCAAGATTGCCAGGAGGAGGAATGTCAGTAACCTCAGATATGCAGATGACACCACCCTAATGGCAGAAAATGAAGAGAAACTAAAGAGCCTCTTGATGAAAGTTAAAGAGGAGAGTAAAAAAGGTGGCTTAAAACCCAACATAGAAAAATTATCATGGCACTTGTTCCCTTTACTTCTTGGCAAATAGATGAGGAAACAATGGAAACAATGATGGACTTTACTTTCTTGGGCTCCAAAATCTCTGCAGATAATTACTGCAGCCATGAAATTAAAAGATTCTTATTCCTGGAAGAAAAGCTATCACCAACCAAGACAGCATATTAAAAAGCAGAGACATTAATTTGCCAACAAATGTCCGTCTAGTCAAAGCTATGGTTTTTCTAGTAGTCATATAAGGGTGTGAGAATGGGACCATAAAGAAGGCTGAGCACTGAAGAATTGATGCTTCTGAGCTGTGGTGTTGGAGAAGACTCTTGAGAGTCCCTTGGCCTGCAAGGAGATCCAACCAGTCCATCCTAAAGGAAATCAGTCCTGAATATTCACTGGAAGGAATGATGCTGAATTTGAATCTCCAATACTTTGGTCACCTATCAAGAATAACTTAAATATTGGAAAAGACCCTTGTGCTAGGAAAGATTGAAGGCATGAGGAGAAGGGGATGACAGTGGATGAGATGGTTGGATCACATCACCGACTCAATGGACATGAGTTTGAGCAAGCTCCAGGAGTTGGTGACGGACAAGGAAGCCTGGCATGCTACAGTCCATGGGGTCGCAAAGAGTTAGACACAACTGAGTGACTGAATTGAATTGATACATATGAATAGATAAGGGGAAAAGCACAGTAAGCAAAAAGCAAATGAATATCTGATGTAATGTGGCAAAGCACAGAGAAAAATTCTTAATACTTTCAAGTAAATAAATAATACACATTTCCAATGGCAAAGACATTTTGTATGTCAGCATATATATTGTAGCCTCATTTTTAAATGATAGTTTAGCTGTGTATAGAATTATGCATTGAGAAGATTTGCAGTAGATTTTTAGTTTACTTATTGCTTCCCTGGGATAGTGGATGTTGTATTTTCTAGCTCAATCAACAAGATAGGAGGCCCTTTGTGATGCCAGTTTTAGGCAGAAAGTTAAGCTCCAGCTTGTGATATGCAAAAGTCAAAAGTCAGACATACCAGCTGCCCCATGTGGACATTTCAATACTCACATCCAGGTTTTTCCTTGTTTGTTTATTGAAGTATAGTTGATTTACAGTGTTGTACCAATCTCTGCTGAACAGAAAAGTGACTCAGTTTTGCACATATATCCATTCTTTCTTTAAATATCCCTTTCCATTATGCTTTATGCCAGGAGATTGTATATGGTTCCCTGTGCTATACAGTAGGACAGTGGTGTTAATCCATTTTAAATGTCATAATTTGCATCCACCAACCCCAAATTCCTACTCCATCCCTCTCCCTTGGAAACTAAAAGTCTGATCTCTGTGAGTCTGTTTGTATTTTGTAGATAGGTTCATTTGTGCTGTATTTTAAATTCCACATATAAGTGATATCATATGGTATTTGCCTTTCCTTATCTGACTAACTTCAGTTATTTGATGGCCTCTAGTTACATTAGCACCCAGTTTTAAGAATATTGGACTGGGTATCATGTGAAGCATATTTTAGTGAATACTACTCACAGCTTTGTCTTTGTGTTGCTTCTGGCACTTGGGAATTTCAGTTTCTTACTAATTTTTGTCTATTTATTATGTTTCTAGTATTTCTGTTCATTTTGAAAATGACTAGTCCACCACATTCCATATAAGTCTGTCACTCTATCTTTTGAATTTTCTCCCTTTGCCTTCACAAAGAGCAACATTTCAAAGTTTTTCCTATACCTTACTAGTTTCTTTTTCTCAGTCTCTTTCTAATTAATGATTAAATGTTGACATTGTTTTAAATTGGTCCTAATTTTTTCCTCTGGGTTATCCTGCTGTTATGGCTGTATCTTTTTTCTACACAGACAAATGGGAATGCTATTATATTTGTTTTTCAGATTGTATTCTCTTAAAGGCTATGACTATTCTTGGAGCTTCCTTGTTACCTGGAGAGAGGTTGTGTCTCCAAGAGAGAAGGAATAGAGCCTTGATGGTGCATGTTTGGTGATCATCCAAGCTCTCTCTTTGCTCAATTATATCTCCTTGTAGATATTACAGCTTCAACCTAAAGTATGTTTCAGAAATTTTACTCTTTTCTTCATATTTTAGTGTATATCATGCTAGTGTAAAAACAGATATGTTCTCATTGCAAAAAGAAAAAAATGAAAAAAAAAAAGAAAAATATTTTAAAATAATATACATAAAATGAATAAATACACAAATCAGTTCAGTTCAGTTGCTCAGTCATATCTGACTGTCTGTGAGCCCATGAACTACAGCATGCTAGGTTTCCCTGTACATTACAAACTCCTAGAGTATGCTCAAACTCATGTCCATTGAGTCAGTGATGCCTTCCAACCATCTGTCATCTATCATCCCATTTTCCCCTTGCCTTCAATCTTTTATAGCATCAGGGTCTTCTCTAATGGGTCACCTCTTCACATCAGATGCAAAAGTATTGGAGCTTCAGCTTCATCAGTTCTTCCAATGAATATTCAGGACTAATTTCCTTCAGGATTGGCTGGTTTAATCTACTTGCAGTCCAAGAGACTCTCAAGAGTCTTCTCCAATAACACAGTTCAAAAGCACCAATTGTTAAATGCTGAGCTCCCTTTCTGGCCCAAGTCTCACATCCATGCATGACTACTGGGAAAACCACAGCTTTCACTAGACAGATTTTATGGCCAAAGTAATGTCTCTGCTTTTTAATATGCTGTCTAGGTTTATCATAGCTTTTCTTCCAAGCAGCAAGCTTCATTTACTTTCATGGCTTCAATCACCATCTGCAGTGATTTTGGAGCCTAAGAAAATAGTCTGTCATTGTCTCCATTATTTCTCCATCTATTTGCCATGAAGTGATGGGACAAGATGCCATGATCTTCATTTTTTGAGTGCAGAGTTTTAAGCCAGCTTTTTTACTCTTCTCTTTCACTTTCATCAAGAGGCTCTTTAGTTCCTCTTTGCTTTCTACCATAAGGGTAGTGTCATCTGCATATCTGAGGCTACTGATATTTCTCCTGCAGTCTTGGTTCTAGCTTGTGCTTCATCTAGCTCAGTATTTCGCATGATGTACTCTGCATAAAAGTTAAATAAGCAAGGTGACAATATACAGCCTTGATGTACTCCTTTCCCAATTTGGAACCAGTCCATTGTTCCATGTTCGGTTCTAACTGCTGCTTCTAGACCTGCATGCAGGTTTCTCATGAGGCAGGTAAGGTGGTCAGGTATCCACATCTTTTTAAGAATTTTCCACAGTTTTTTGTGGTCCACACTGTCAAAGGTTTTAGCATAGTCAGTGAAGCAGAAGAGGATGTTTTTCTAGAATTCGCTTTCTTTTTCAATGATCCAAAGTATGTTGGCAATTCGATCTCTGGTTTCTCTGCCTTTTCTAAATCCAGCTTCAACACTAGGAAGTTTTGTGTTCACATACTGTTGAAGCTTGGCTTGGAAAATTTTGAGAATTACTTTGCTAGCATGTGAAACGAGTGCAATTGTGTGGTAGTTTGAATGTTCTTTGACATTGCCCTTCTTTGGTATTGGAATAAAAACTGACCTTTTCCAGTCCTGTGGCCAATGTTGAGTTTTCCATATTTGCTGGCATATTGAGTGCAGCGCTTAAACAGCATCATGTTTTAGGATTTGAAACAACTCAGCTGGAATTCCATCAGTTGCACTAGCTTTGCTTGTAGTGATGCTTCCTAAGGCACAATTGACTTCGCACTCCAAGATTTCTGGCTCTAGGTGAGTGATCACACCATTATGGTTATCTGGTTCATTAAGATCTTTTTTGTAGCTCTTCTGTGCCACCTATTCTTAATATCTTCTACTTCTGTTAGGTCCAAAGTATTTCTGTCCTTTTTTGTGCCCATCTTTGCATAAAACATTCCCTTGATATCTCTAATTTCCTTGAAGAGATCTCTAGTCTTTCCCATTCTGTTGTTTTCCTCTACTTCTTTGCATTGATCATGAGACTTTTTTTTTATCTCTCCTTGCTATTCTTTGGAACTCTCGATTCAGATAGGTATATCTTTCTTTTTTTGCTTTGTGTTTCACTTCTCTTCTTCTCTCAGCTGTTTATAAGGCCTCCTCAGACAGCCATTTTGCCTTTTTGCATTTCTTTTTCTTGGGGATCATCTTGGTCACTGCCTCCTGTACATTGTCATGAACCTCTGTCCATAGTTCTTCATGCACTCTCGCAGATCTCATCCCTTGAATCTACTTGTCACTTCCACTGTATAATGTAAGGGATTAGATTTAGCTCATAACTGAATAGCCTAGTGGTTTCCCTACTTTCTTCAATTTAAATCTTAATTTTGTAATAAGGAGTTCATGATCTGTGCTACATCTGCTCCCAGTTTTGTTTTTGCTGACTGTATAGATAACTACATTTAATTCATGGTATTATTATATGATTTTTACATGCTTTTTAATTTTAAATTTACTAATTTCTAGAGTCTCCATTAATAAAATAAATCAGTACCAAGATTCAGTAATATCTGATTTTATTTTATTCACTCTGCTTTGAGAATAGTTGAATTTTCTCTCTTGTGCACTTTTATGGAGTCATGACTTTGGGCTCCCCTTTTGACTCAGTTGATAAAGAATCCACCTGCAGTGTGGGAGATGTGTTCAATTCCTGGGTTGAGAAGACCCCCTGGAGGAGGGAATGGCTACCCACTCTAGTATTCTGGCCTCGGAAATTCCATAGACATATAGTCCATGGAGCCACAGAGTCAGACTTGACTGAGCAATTTTCACTTTTGCTTTCATGGATTCATGACACCTTATAGGATTTATATATTTAATCAGGCTGAACAACAACAACCATCCCAATTATGAAGTGTGGTAGAAAGTTATAATAATGGTTCCCAAAGAATCATGTCTCCCTGTGTCCACACTGCAATTGATAAATGAGAAGCCAACATTGGGAAGAAGCCAGGACCACAGTCCCAGACACATGAGGAAGACTAGTTTGGACTTCCTCTCCCAGCTGACCATAGCTACATGAATGAGACCAGATAAGATAATTAGAAAAACCACCCAGTCAGCTATCAGAATTATGAGATATAAAGTCGTATTTAGAACCACTATATTGAGGATTATTTGTAATCTGACAATGCACAGGTGATGCAAAATGCTTGGTTTTAATTCTAAGAGTAATGAAGGGCCACTGAGGCAAAAGAAATATGGAATGATCAGATTTTATGGAAGATCAGATGGAAAAAAGCATCAGCTGTAGAATAAATTTTGGAGTTGGGAGTTGTATTTTAAGCCAAGGGAATATAGATAGAGTACACAAAATAGATCATTCATAATGAAGGTCATAAAAATTTAGAATTTAATGTGTGGGCAGGGTAGAGTACCCGTCAAATTAGACAAACAAATCCAAAAGGAAGATGTTATGGTATCAAGGAAACCAAGGGAGAATGGTAATTTTTTTAGGAATAAACCATTTTCAGTAATATTAAATTATACTGAGAAGTTGGGACTGTATGCCATCAACTGAAATAGAAATTGGTGTTTAAATTTTGTCATTTAGTAATATTTGGGTAGCATCATATGGAAAGAATCTTTCAATAACTTCCTCTAATACTATAGATCTTACTGCCTGAACAAAAAGCAGTGTTCAATCAGCTTTGATGTTTGCAAAATGTATGTCTAAAACTAAAAGATTACCAGATTTTGAAAACAATAAAAATTCATGTTACATGCATTTAGAATAGTACAATTATAAAAAAATGGCCTTCACTGACTTATTGGTTCATCATAAATACAATGGAAATCACACAGATAACAGATTAAAGTTGTTACACTTAACTTGCATAGCTTCCTCACTACTTAAACTCTTTGATTCTCAAGATGAGAATTCAACCATTTAAAACTGTTTTTCATTGGTTCTTGACATTGGTCATTTTAATTATTAATTCCTTAATGCTTTCTAAAGGAAAAACTCTAATATTGTGCACAAAGTTATCTGAAAGAATGATATTCTAAGATTGCATCCACAAACACAAATAATGAATACTCCAAAGTTCTGTTATCCTTAATCTACAGTAGAACAACAGGTTCACTTGTAAGACCCTTGACACCAAGAGATATTTGGAAAAGATTTTTAATCTCTTTCAAAGACAGTTCCTCAAGGCTTTCCTTGAGTTTATATTCCAGAGAAACTCCCAATTGACTTATCAAAGTAAACACTTAGTAAATGAACACACTAGCATTTAAAATTAATTAAGCCTCTGTGCAACATCCATATACTTGTCTCTGATTTTCATCTGTGCAAAGTGGCTTAAGGCAGTGTTCTCCAAACCATTATTCTTAAAGTAGTAATAAACAAGCCCTTGCATCCTCACAGCAGCCTTTTACAGGCAAGACATTGTCTGTCTTTTCAGCCTCCATGAGGAATAAAGGATGGGAATTGTGAGCATTGGGCAGGCACTCACCCAGCTACCTACTCATCAACAACCTGCCTGTTCAGAAAAAAAAAAAAAATAATAATAATAATAATTCCCAACGTTCTTTCCAAGACACAGGAAATAACAAGGAGAAAAAAAACAGTTTCAAAACTGCCAAAAGAAAGAAACAAGGATCAGATACACCTTCCTACTGAAAACCACTAAGAAACTGGATAAAATACATAAAATAATTATTTCAAGACATTGGGTATCAGGCAATAAAGGACAGATTCTTGAGAAATAGAAATAAACAAGTCCTGATGATATATTCATATGTCAAGATATATCAAATGTTATAAATGTGCAGTTTATTGTATATCAATTATATCCTAGTAAAACAATCTAAAAAACTACTATTCTGAAAAATATCTGTTAATTGGTGGCTTCTCCAAATTAAGTCCAGATATTCATCTTCTTAAATTACCAGGACTCTAGGAAACACCAGAAAGAATAGAGAGAAGGAACTAAGGAATGCAAACTTAAGTTGTAGTAGTAATTAAATTTTATCTTGGAAAATGGAAAACAACAGACGGTAAATAGTCTATGCTCACATATGAAAATTGTTTATGAATACCATGGTAGAGATTTAGAAAAGCACTATGGCTCTCCTAAGAGTTTTGAATTTCTGTCAAAGGCCCTTATGAAAATTCTAGAGGAAATTTGAGTAAAATAAATCTAGTGAGGGGAATAAATGAAATGGTGTTTCATTCTTTTCAGCTTTATGATTTTTACTGTCCACTTACATTGAATCATTGCAAAAGGCTACACATTGAAGAGAGATGAAGTTACATTCATCTGATTAAAATCCAAAGCAGAAAATGATAACAGAATGATAAAGATATACACATGGTCCTTAATTTTTTTTTCTGAACAAATCTTTTAAAAAAATAAAATAAAATAGATGGATATCTTTGTTTCTATATTTTTATAGCTATTTCCATCTCTAATCTCTGATTTGAGGCTAAGAGATCCTTTTAGTCTCAGAAATTGAACAAGTAATTTTTTTTTTTTTAATTTTCATTTGAGCTCATGGAAAGTTATGACATCAAAAAAAAAAAAATTCCCTAGCAATGATGAACAAGGATTTTTGTCAGTCTTTTATTATTCCTGTTTGCAGTTGTGGTGAGGCAATTAATTTGTCTCAAAATACTCCAATAGTGCATAAAGTTTTGGAGAAAGAGACACATTAGGAAAGATTAAAAATATGGAACTAGAAGGCTAATGGGAGCCTCAAGAAGTTTTCAAATATCTGATTAGTTTTCATTTGTCTTAACCAAGGATAAAATAGAAAACAGGGCCAAGTAAAACTACATAAAGAAGACTATACAAAGGGCAATTTTCTGGCTCTCAGAATTATTATCTTATGAATTGTATACCTGAGGCAAGGATGTTTGGGATAGAATTATATTTGCCTGAGCTATTTTCAGTGTGTGTATTCAGAAGGCTTTTGGAGAGGATAATTCCTCCTCCATTGTTATGTGAAAGTCAGTTAAAATCCATTTATACTCATAGCTCACTGTGTGACAATTTCTGCTTTTCTCTAAGAAGAGGGTTGAGAGGATTGTATAGATGAGGTTAAGAACAAGAGTACCAAGGAGGAAAAAGTAGCTCCCTTGGTTCCTAGGGATTTCCAGCTCTTGCTTCCTCACAAGCCTTGGGATAATGTCCTGCCATGTATACCACTAGTTAATCACATGTTTACTTAACCTGATTTCAATAGCTTCATGCTGTTTACAACCAACAATCTTGAGTCACTGGAGAAATTCACCAGAATTGCTCCTTTTTACAAAGCACCGTCCAGGCAAAATCTCTCAGCTGCTCACATCCCTGAAACCCCAAAATTCCAAATGAAAAAAAATCTTTAACTCTCTGAAGCTGATTTATTCATAGACCAGCTTTATAAAAATGGAGCATTTGAATGAACCTATATTGATGGTTCAAAAACAGGGGTGGGGCGGGGGGGAGGGGAGAGAGTTCTAAAATTTTTCTATATGTATTTGTTTTTATTAAATCACTCTAGAATGTAAAGGGCCTTTTATGCCTATACATTTAGAATTGTCTTTACCTAAAGAAAATTCTCTCATGTCCTATCTTTGATTAGTTTGCATTTTATTCAGTTGTGTCCTTTCCTTGTAACTTAAATGGGGCATGTTTTTATTCTCTTTTTCAAGCTAAACAGTAGTACATGCTTAGTGCAACAAATACAACAGTGCTCTACAGTTATCTATGTCCATCTATCTACATACCTTCTTACTTACCTACCTATATTTCACCTCTAGATGTAAACAGTATTAAAGCTCTTATATAAACATAAACAGGATATATACAAAAATATATGTCTTATTTGTAAATAGCAATTTAACTTTTTTTCTAACTGTGATAGGTATTGTACTGCTGATCCTGTTTGTGATGCCAATTGTCTTGCTTTTCACACTGTTTGCTGAACTCAGGGTAGGCAAGGCTCAAGCTTAGAGGCTGGAAGAAGACATTAGAAGCCATGGGAGCTGCAGACATGTTAATTCTCTCCTAGCTGGCATGGCGGCCATAATGCAGCCTCTCTCCTGGCTGAAGCAGCTGCCAAAGCAGCAGCCATATGCTGTGCTTAGTCACTCACTCATGTCTGACTCTTTGTGACCCCATAGACTGTAGCACACCAGCGGCCGTAACATAACCATTGCGTAGCCATAACGTAATCTCACAAAGCATAACCATGATGCTGCTTCAATGTAGTCCCAATGCAGTAGCAGCCAGGGAGTTTTAGCTGTAGCTTACATACACTTAAATATTTACAGAACAAAAGTAGCCTATAGTCAGGTGAGGACCTCATGACACATACGTGCGGTTCTGCAAGTGATCTCAGCTGTTACATAACACTGCAAAGTCTCTGTTTACAGAACGTGGGGCAAGAGGGCATGAGAACGTGGGGCAAGAGAGCCTGACTGGTGCCATCTTAGCTAATTTGCTCCTTCCCTACAGATATAATGAACTTACATATTCATACGAGAGCAGACATACACTTTCTTTACTCATTTTTAAAAATGCTATCCACAAAACTCTCTTAAGAATATACATTGAAGAGCTATATACCCTTCATATAAACTACAGATTGCTAATATTATTATTTTGTGAATCAGCTGAAGTAACTCGCAGGTATCATTGCCCTTCATCTCTGAAACTTCGGACAAGGAGGGAAATTAAAAGAGCATGTGGAAGAAAAATATTACTTTGTTTTTTTAACCTTGTGTTAGGTCCAAATTTACTGAACCAAATAGTGTGATTAAGTCAAACAAATTTAACGTTGACAAATAATATTATCTAATATAATTCATATTCAAATTTCTACAAGTATCCTCATAGAAAAGCTATAGATTTTCTTTCTCTTTCTGCCCCAGAATCCAAACCAGGGCCACAAATTGCATTTATTTTTTATGTCTTTTGACTTCCCTGATGGCTCAGATGGTAGACCGTCTGCCTACAATGCGGAAGACCTGGGTTCAATCCCTGAGTCAGGAAGATCTCCTGGAGAAGAAAATGGCAACCCACTTCAGTATTCTTGACTGGAAAATCCCATGAATGGAGGAACCTGGTAGGCTGTGGGTAGGACACGACTGAGTGACTTCACTTTAACTTTCAATTTCACTTTCATGTTACATCTTTTAAGTCTTCCTCTGTCTGGAACACTTTCTTTACTTTTCTTGAGCCTTTGTTTTTTGAGAAAACAGGACAAATATTAAGGAAAGTGTCTCTTCTCAGTTTTTATTTGTCTGATTATTTTATCAGGATCAGATTCATGTCAAGAATATTTGATAGGAATACCACAAAAATGGCATTGTGTCTTCCTTTCAGCATCAGATCACCTTCATTTTGTCTCATTATTGGTCATGAAATCATTGATCACTTGGTTAACATACACCAGATTTTGACACTGTAAAGACACGTTTCCCTTTTTCATTTAGTACTTAAGCTATGGGGAAATACTTTGAGACTGTGTAACCATCCTTTTAACCTAGTGGATTTAACATCTATTGTCTAAACCAATTAATTATCATAGAGATAGTTTTCTTTTAATCTTGATGTACTTTTACCCTCCATGAACTTTTCCAGAAGCAAATCCTTCCTAAGACTGAAAGCTCTGGTCTCTTACAAAACCTTTTTCACCTTCCTTTTGATTTCTCCAGGGCTCAGATGTGGTCTCAATATTTCCCCTACATTTTTGCATCCCTACTGCTCAATGCTAACCTTCTTTTTCCTCCTCACTGGGTTTCTGCAGGATATTGAGTTCTGACAGGGTCTCCATAGTTGACTCTAAGGATATGAGTTGTGCATTTCACTGCTGCTGCTGCTAAGTCGCTTCAGTCGTGTCTGACTCTGTGCGACCCCATGGACTGCAGCCTACCAGGCTTCTCCGTCCATGGGATTCTCTAGGCAAGAACACTGGAGTGGGTTGCCATTTCCATTTCACTACTTACACGTAAACTCAGTTTTGTCATATTTTGTTTCCAAATAGGTCTGAGGCTTGCATGGTTTACTTTACTATCTAAAGGAGGATGTATGGAAATATTCCTGTTTAGGTAACTGCTATTTTCCTACTGGGCTCAGAAAGTAAAGTCATCCTTGGAGGCTCAGACAGTAAAGAATCTGCCTGCAAGGCAGGAGACCAGGGTTCAATTCCTGGGTCAGGAAGATCCACTAGAGAAGGGAATGACTATCAACTCTTGTATTCCTTCCTGGAGAATTCCAAGGACAGAGGAGCCTGTCAGGCTACTAGAATTGGGAAATTCCTTTTATTTACAATGTGAAATGTAAAATGTCCTAAATGTCTTAGCTGAGGGCATGGATTACTGCCTGAGGGTGTGAACAGATTTGAGAACATTTTCCTGATGGAAGAGATGGCATGGGGTGGGGTGGGGATGACACAGAGAGACACAAATTAGGAACAAATAAGGATAAAAAATGTGAAAGGGAATAAGAGACTGAGAGATAAAGTAACAGAAAAAAAATGAGAAAAAGAAAGGGAAGTACAGAGAGAAAGAGTGATTAAGAGAGATGGACAACAGATCTGGGGGAAATGAAAGGAGCATATGAAGAAATATATTATTGTATTATTATCTTTACTTTGTGCTAGATCAGAATTTAGGGTGTTAAAAGTTTAAAAGTCAGCAAAGTAATACCAATTGGTCATTGAAGTAGTAAAAGTTCATAAAAGTTTATTGTTCATACATGAAAATGACTAGAAGCATGAAAACTAGGAACATGAAAACCAAAACACGGGATGAGGTTCAAGGGTACATTGTTACAAAGTAGCTTACTTAGTGGGAAGACAGTGACTGTTTATTCTTCATTTTGACTGGTTAGAATATTAGGATTTTCTTAATGATAGGGAACTGGTTAGTGGTTACCTCATATGAACTTTGGGAAACAATTGAAGTTTTACTTATGGTTTCCAGAAACATTAACAAATGACCAAGGCCAAGGTAATCTTACAAAATAAAATTCAGCTTGTTTGTTTGACCAAACTGGTTTTTTCTGCTCAAGGAATGTTAAAGGCAGGCCTGCACACATTTTCTACTTTAACAACTGAATGCCTAACTACTTTGACCAGTCAATTTGGCAAAAATATTATCAAGAGCCACAACAGTTGTTTTTACAGGTCCCAGATAAATTTCCTATTTTTAGAAGTCATCTTAACACCACAGATCTTTATTTGATAGATTGTACAAAGATCTAGAATTCATAATTCCTGATTAATATGAGTATAAAAAGGGAAAAATATTAAACTAAATATTTTACATTAACACATTGCCAGAAATTTGGAATGGACAGGGGATATGAACAGATCTTTAATTTGATGTTTAGCTATTTCCCAATTTCTGTACAAAACTAAAAATGCTTATATGTGTTTATAGCTATTATATGTAGCATTTTAGGGACTTCTTGAGGGGGGCACTCAGGCTTCACTGATCTTTACTCACCCTTACACTCCTACACTTAGATAATTTTTCTGTATATATTAAAGTTAATGTTTTATCCAATGCATAGAGTCTGACTTATTTAAATGGTTCAGTGACATAAAAATTACTAAAACTGGGGGAGTTGATGCTTTTGTCTTAAAATTTTCTGCAGTAAATGAATTGTGGCAATCAAGTTTCAAAATTCTGTTAAGCACAAAATGTAAAGTTTGACTACTTTAACTTAGGCAATATATTTAGGCTTTTTTATTTTACTACTGTGAGATAGTATCAAAATGGCCCAGTATAACAGTTCACTTAATTTGCAATGTGAAAAATACATTTAATATCTCTGATGAAAAGCAGCTCTATTAAACTGAATGGTCTTTCTCCTGTTTTTAAATGTCTTAGGTCCTTACAATGAACTTCTAAAAATATCCTCATGCTAGTGCATTAAGTGAACATTTCATTTACCATTCTACAGATAAATATACACATAAACCATGTTTTATTTAAGACACTTAGCTGGAGTGTGAAACATGGTTAAATGAGAAATATTTAATAACCCAATTTCAAAAGGTCAGCTTTCTATTTTAATTCCTCAGAATCCATAAATTCTTGACATTGCCAGTATTTAATGAAAACTTTATTGAATCCTGTGAATAAATTAATGAATGATCTTGTTACTACATCACATTAAAACATCAATTGTCTCTCAGGCAAACCCTAAAATTAGAGTCTTTGTAATGTTAAATAGCTCTATGTCTCCTGCTCTCAAAGAGGTTCTAATCCATCTTACTCTTCATTTCTTGCCTGGTCTATCTTGGTCCAAACCAAGAGACTGCTGTTCTTTAACCAATGACAGCTTTGTTCTTGCTCTAGTCTGGCTTCCTTATGACAAGGTTTATTGAGATACCCAATCATACAACTTTCTGACAGCACACAATCTAAATATACTTCTATTTCCATTAACCCCCCAAATTTCCTATTCAAATCCCAACCGTATTACAGGCTTTTCCTAACACCTTCTGCTGAGATGACCATTGTTCCTATGATGAGTGTTCCTCTACCTCCTGTCACAAAAATAAACCCAGCTATACATATATTCCTGGTGGACATTGATAGTCCTTTTGTGATTTTCTTCTGCCTGAGTTTATCCAGTCCTCTGAGCATGACTTGTAAAATCCTGTATAAATTAGTCTCCTCCTACTTACAAATTCGCTTACAGCTACTTTGCTCCACAGCAGCCTGCTCTCCCAATCAAATTTCTGTTTTCTAAATGCTCCATACTCAATATTGATAACAACTAAATAATGGGAAGTGATGAGAAATTTGGAAGTGAAGTGGGAAGTGAGAGGACAAATAAGGGTCAACATTTTGCAGGCAATCTCGTTTGAAAGAGGAGGAGGGTGGGTCTGACTGCAATACTGAAATGAATCAGGACCCTGTGGTCTTTCGCTCCCATGTCCTCAGCCTACCTTTTCTCAGTGGAAAAACTTTAGCCAAAGAATAAGTTTAACCAGAGATATGAGAAAATTCAAAAACAAAGGAACAGTTCAATAAGATTAAATTACAATAGTTTAGCTACTAAGTAATACAATGAGAAAGACTAGAAATCTCTTCAAGAAAATTAGAGATACCAAGGGAATATTTCATGCAAAGATGGGCACTATTAAGGACAGAAATGGTATGGACCTAACAGAAGCAGAAGATATTAAGAAGAGATGGCAAGAATACGCACAACTATACAAAAAAGATCTTCACGACCCAGGTAATCACAATGGTGTGATCACTCACCTAGAGCCAGACATCTTGGAGTGCAAAGTCAAGCGGGCCTTAGGAAGAAGCTTCACCATGAAAAAAGCTAGTGGAGGTGATGGAATTCCAGTTGAGCTATTTCAAATTCTAAAAGACGATGCTGTCAAAGTGCTGCACTCAATATGCCAGCAAATATGGAAAAGTCAGCACTGGCCACAGGACTGGAAAAGGTCAGTTTTTATTCCAATCCCAAAGAAAGGCAATGCCAAAGAATGTTCAAACTACCACACAATTGCACTCATGTCATACACTAGCAAAGTAATGCTCAAAATTCTCCATGCCAGGCTTTAAGAGTAAGTGAATTGTGAACTTCCAGATGTTCAAGCTGGATTTCAAAAAGGCAGAGGAATCAGAGATCAAATTGCCAACATCATTTAGATCATAGAAAAAGCAAGATAATTTCAGAAAAAAAAAAAATCCTCTCCTGCTTCATTGACTACGCTAAAACCTTTGACTGTGTGGACCACAACAAACTGTGGAAAATTCTTAAAATGACAGCAATACCAGAACACCTTACCTGCCTCCTGAGAAACCTGTATACAGGTCAAGAAGCAACAGTTAGAACCATACATGGAACAATGGACTGGTTCCAAATTGGGAAAGGAGTATTTTAAGGCTATATATTGTCACCTTGCTTATTTAACTGATATGCAGAGTACATCATGCAAAATGCCAGGGTGGATAAAGAACAAACTGGAATCAAGATTTCTAGGAGAAATATCAATAACCTCAGATATGCCAATGACACCACCCTTATAGCAGAATGTGAAGAGGAACTAAAGAGCCTCTTGATTAAGGTGAAAGATGAGAGTGAAAAGCTAGCTTAAAACTCAACATTCAAAAAATGAAGATCGTTGTATCTGGTCCCTTCACTTCATGGCAAATAAATGGGGAAACAATGGAAACAGTGACAAACTTTATTTTCTTGGGTTCTCAAATCACTGCAGATTGTGACTATAGCCATGAAATTAAAAGATGCTTGCTTCCTGGAAGAAAAGCAATAACAAACTTAGACAACATATTAAAAAACAGACATTACTTTGCCAACAAAGGTCCATTTAATCAAAGCTGTGGTTTTTTCAGTTGTCATATATGGTTGTGAGTGTTGAACCAAAAAGAAGGCAGAGCACCGATGAATTGATGCTTTTGAACTGTGGTGTCAGAGAAGATTCGTGAGAGTCCCCTGGACTGTGAGGAGATCCAACCAGTCCATCCTAAAGGAAATCAGTCCTGAATTTTTATTGGAAGGACTGATGCTGAAGCTGAAACTCCAATACTTTGGCCACCTAATGTGAAGAGCCATCATTTGAAAAGACTCTGATGTTGGGAAAGATTGAGGGTAGGAGGAGAAGGGGATGACAGAGGATTAGATGGTTGGATGGTATCACCAACTCAATGGATACAAGTTTGAGCAGGCTCCAGGAGATGGTTATAGACAGGGAAGCTCGGCATGCTGTAATCCATGGGGTTGCAAAGAGTTGGATATGACTGAGCAACTGAGCAACTATAACAAAATCAAGATCCTTTAGTTCCTCCTCAAGGGCTATCCTTAATATCCTGAGTCTTATACTTTGAGCCATCTTATAGATACTAAAATCCCCACCAAGCAGAGGAAGTTAACTACATGAATATCAGACTTGACCCACAGTATAAGCTGTCATGTTGATGTATGGCAAAACCAATACAATATTGTAAAGTAATTAACCTCCAATTAAAATAAATAAATTTATATAAAAAAATAAAAGAAAAGAGAAAAACTGACCCTGGAGCTAGAGACTAACTTTATATAAAACAATCAAGATGATCAGATCTTCTCATGACCAGTTTCAAGATGACTGTCAGAGAAGGCTGCTATGTTTCTGAAGGTAGCCCTGTTCTTCTATCTATGAAAGCTCTTGTCCACTAATTATCAGTTGGGAGAGTTGGCCTTTGGACAGGAGTCCAGCCTTCTAAATAAAACAAACTTACCCTTCCACCAACCTTGCCTCTTTATTGGCTTTAGAGTGATGAACAGCTGGACCCCTACTTTGGTAACAGTTTTAAGTACCCAATGTTGGGCTTCTGTGCTCTCCTTATATCTGGCTCCCCAGGGTTTTCCCAAGTAGCGCCTCTGGCCATAACAACGTAATGGGATGGCCTTGAAGAGCCCTGCTGCTAGAGGCTAGCTGACCCAAGATGGGCACTGAGGGCATGTTCCTAGCAGCTGCCAGAACTATTTGTTTTGGTGATCCTCCTTGCTTGTCCCAAGCACAGCACTGGCTGCCAACTTACACTTGTCATTGGTGGAATGGAAACATGCATCTGGATGAGCTGCTGAGTTTCAAAACTGAGTAAGTTCACTGGTGTGCACCTGGGCAAACTTCTCCTTAGAGAAGACGTTTAACAGGGCATTTTGTCAATTGGTTCTGATGCTTGCCTGCCTTTGAGGAACATCTGTGGGCATGAAGTGCTATTTGGGTATTCTGTCAATTGATTCTGATGTGTGTTTGACATCACAGAATATTTGTGTTTGCGAGGTGTTTGGGACTTAGTATTAAAAGGTGTGTGACCATTCTGTCTTCTGTTGTATGAGTATATATTCCATGTGTATGATTGTGTCTTTGTTGTGTTTTGTAAAATGGGAAATTCAAGTTCAACTCATTAGAAAAAATTTACCTATGAGATTATGACTAAAGCAAAAGAAAGACAACCTTTTTAAGGATATTTGAAACAGTATTCTTTAGCCTCTGGAAAATTGGTTAAAATTAAACTCTTTTGAAATTCCAAAACTCTTTCTTTCTGCGCAAGCAGTTAGAGAAAACCAGCTTGAAAAATACTATTCTTAGAATTCTGACCCTGAGAGAACAAAAATATGCCTAGGAGAAATCTTGAAGCTGATACTTAACATGTCCTTGAAATACAAAACAGCCCATTTTGCCTGAGACTTTTGTCTTGGGTTTACTAGTAGAACTTGAAAAGATGTTTGGGTTCATTAAATATACATCTTTTACCATATTAAAAAGAAATTGTGCTATGAGAAAAAAACACATGTTTTTAGAGGTTATGGAATATGTTCTTAAGCTTGCCAATAGAAAATGCTGGTATAACAGTCCAATTGCTTGTTTCTTGATTTTGTTAAGGTCTTTTAATCTCTAAAAATTGTAATATGTAGGTAAAGCTACTAAAAATGACAAGGAAAGCATTTCAGTGTGCAAAACAAGTAGGATATGTGTTGTTGATGAGACAAGGTATAAAGAATGGAAATATATTTTGTTGAGGAAAAATGATAACTTTGTTCCATAGCTGGTTGTTTCTGGATGGGAAAAAATATGGGACAAATCATATGGCTACAAAAAGTGATAAAAGGTTTTTAAGAAAATGAAATTTTGAGAAAAGAATTTTGTACATTGTCAGGAATGATTAAGCTTTGATTGGATTTAATTTGGTAATTGAACTTTGTAATTAATATTAAGCTGGTACTAGACTGGAATTTGATTTTCTTTCTCTATGTTAAAAGAACAAAATTTTTCTTGAATATTGAACTGCTTTTGATAATAGATTGTAAGTTTCATTCTCTAGATAACATTGAGTATCCTGAAAGGCCCCTAGGCATCTCAGAATAAATTAAATAACTAGGATTATTTGGTATGTTAAATTATATGGAAAACATTTGATAACTTTTAGATCATACTGCTGAACTGGGTAAGAAATTTAAAGAATTCTAATGGATGAGAAGAATTGACTCATTTGAAAAGACCCTGATGCTGGGAAAGACTGAAAGTGGCAGGAGAAGGGGATGACAGAGCATGAGATGGTTGGATGGCATCACCGACCATGATGGTGATGACATGATGGACATGAGTTTGAGTAAACTCTGGAGGTTGGCAATGGACAAGGAAGCCGGGTGTGCTGCAATCCAGGGGGTCACAAAGAGTTGGACATGACTGAGCAACTGAACTGAACTGACGGGAAAGCTATTGCTTTACTTCAAGCCATATTTTTGACCTTCAGGTTCAGGAGGTCAAAAAGACTAAACACACTTAAAACAATCAAGATGATGCTGATCAGACCAGTGCATGACTAATTTCAAGATGGCTGTCTGAGCAGGCTGTGCTTATTTTGCATGTAGCCACCTCTCTTCACCTATAAAGCTCCTGCCTGCTGCTTGTTGGGAGGGACAGGAGTTGACCTTTGGACAAGTGCTACCCTCCCCCCAACCCCCACCACCACACGTTGCTGGTCCCCTAAATAAAGCAAATTTTGCTTTCCACCACCCTAGCCTCTTTATTCAGAGAAGGCAATGGCACCCCACTCCAGTACTCTTGCCTGGAAAATCCCATGGATGGAGGAGCCTGGTGGGCTGCAGTCCATGGGGTCACGAAGAGTCAGACACTTACTGAGCGACTTCACTTTCACGTTTCACTTTCATGCATTGGAGAAGGAAATGGCAACCCACTCCAGTGTTCTTGCCTGAAGAATCCCAGGGACAGGGGAGCCTCGGGGCTGCCGTCTCTGGGGTCACACAGAGTCGGACACGACTGAAGCGACTTAGCAGCAGCAGCAGCTGCCTCTTTACTGGCTTTAGAATGGCAAGCAACTGGATCCCCACTTTCAGTAACATGGCCTCAGCATTTTTTTTTTTTCCCATAATGGAATCTGAGAAAAGTCAAGTAAGAGAATCTTAAAATGCTGTCCATGCCTTACCTACAGTTTTCATGAACTAAGGCTTTATGTGGAAAATTACATTATCCTCTCAGCTGGCCACAGAATATGAAGGCTACACCTATAAAATCAGAGGCTCTGAGGGTGAATCCCAGGCATTAGTACTTTTCAAATCTCCCCAGGTAATTTCAATGTGCAGCCAAGATTGAGAACCACTACTATGAAGAAAAGCAAGACAGTGATAAAGAAAATCTTCAGTTTAGTGGTTGCTCTGGCAGGGGGTAGAGAGAGATGTCTTCAGAAAGGAATAATCAGAAAGTTTTAACTACCTTGGCAATAGTCTGTTACAAAAGCGGACAATGGTATGAGGTGTTTTTCTAATCTTACTATTATAATTATCATGATCATGCTTTATATACATTCATTTTTGAATGAGATGTTTAATTTGAAATAATTTATAAAATTAAAAAAAAAAAAACTTAAGAGCATTTGTCTCAGTTGTCACTGGTAACATAATCACTTAGATGCCACTAACCTAGTATATGCCCTGAATATAAATAGTGAAATTCTCAAAAAACTACTTGGAATAACACAAAAATGTGGTTTTTAAAGATAATTTATTCAATGGAGAGAAATTCCCATAATGAATATCATGGTCTTTAAAACTTTTTTCTTTATACAGTAAGCACCATCTCTTCCCTCCTGTAAATGAAAAGAAACTTAGCATTTTTGAAATTTAGAAATTCTGCCACTGCTGAGCATCTCTGATTCCATCAGGCAAAAGGCTCATTCTTTGAACTGCTGGAAACCCCAGTACAGAAGAAATGGCCTTTTGTTCTTCTTCTACCACAGGAAATCCAAATAAACACAGTGAAGACTGATTCCATGGCTCTTCCTCTATTGCTTGCAAAGTCCAATTTAAATTTTGCATCTAAATCTTATGTTCTGCCATCATGTTCTGTACTATGCTTAGTCACTCAGTCCTGTCTGACTCTTTGAGACCCATTGGACCGTAGCCTGCCAGGCTCCTCTGTCCATGGGATTTTTCAGGCAAGAATACTGGAGTAGGTAACCATTTCCTTCTCCATGACATCTTCCCGACCTAGGGATAGAAAGTGCAGTGACTCCTGCATCTGCTGAGTTGCAGGCAGAGGGTGCTCCTAAATCTTATGTTCTCCCATCATGTTCAGGAGAAGTAGAGGGAAGTGAAAGTCGCTCAGTCGTGTCCAGCTCTTTGCAACCCCACGCAATAGTCCATGGAATTTTCTAGGCCAGAATACTAGAGTGGGTAGCCTTTCCCTTCTTCAGGGAGTCTTCCCAATCCAGGGGTCAAACCCAGTTCTTCCACATTGTAGGCGTATTTTTTACCAGCTGAGCCACCAGGGAAGCACAGTGGCAGACTTTACTTTTTTTTCCCTTTTCTCTTCTAATCCTGTTTTGTCATAGTGATATCTGGTTCCACCTGAACTTAGTAAAGTGAAAGTCACTCAGTCGTGTCCCACTGTTTGCTGCCCCATGGACTATGCAGTCCATGAAATTCTCCAGGCCCAAATACTGGAGCGGGTAGCCTTTCCCTTCTCTAGGGGATCTTCCCAACCCAGGGATTGAACCCAGGTCTTATTCATTGTAGGTGGATTCTTTACCAGCTGAGCTACAAGGGGAGCCCAAGAATACTAGAGTGGGTACCCTATTCCTTCTCCAGCAGATCTTCGTGACCCAGCAATTGAACAGGGGTCTCCTGCATTGCAGGTAGATTCTTTACCAACTGAGCTATCAGGGAAGCATGATATATCATGTTATATCATCATGTTCAGAGGAATACTAAATCACTGTTTATATCTCACAAAAAATCATCAAAATGGCAGGTTATATCAGGGAAATTTTTGAGGGATTTGCTATGATTATGTCAAGGTTTTATAAGTCATTGAGATAAATCTAGTGACACTGAAGTGATTATACTTGTTTTGACAATGATGGCTGTTAAATCGCTCCTAAAGTAGATATTATCACTTAATTATTTATTTAAATTGCCATAGTTTTCCAGATTGAAGTAAGACACTTGAAAGATAATTACCACAAAGATAGTATTGCTGGTCTGTTCTTTTTAAAGGGAAATAATGAGAAAGAAATAGTAACAAGAAGTCTGAGGTTAATACACTTCTAATAATAAACACTTAAAAATATTTTCTGATGAGAATGATAACAGTGATGTTGTCTGAATCAGAGACTGAGGAAGTATCACTAAGTGGACAGGGGTCCCCAAACAGCAGTCCATCTGGCTTATCCCTATGTTTGTAAATAAATTTTTATTGGAACACAGTCATGACCATTTGTTTACACAATGTCTATGTCAGGTTTCATGCTGTAAAGACTGGCAGAGTTAAGTAACGACAGCAGTGCACTTTGTAGCTGAGTTGGTAAAGAATCTGCCTGCAGTGCAGGAGTCCTGGGTTCATTCCCTGGGTCAGGATGATTCCCTGCAGAAGGAAATGGCAAACCACTCCAGTATCCCTGTCTGGAAAATCTCATGGGCAGAGGAGCCTGGTGGGCTGCAGTCCATGAGGTCACAAAGAGTTAGACACAACTGAGCAACTAACACTTTCATTTTCACTATGGAAACTTTCACTGATCTCTGAATTAGTAGATGGGGGTAGATATTTGATTTGAATTCTCCTAGCATTATTTTAACATGGTAACTTTGAACAAATTGCTTCTGTCTCTCTTTCTTAGTTTCCTCTCCTCAAATATTTCCAAGTTATATAGCATAATAACTGCTATATAGTAAACTATGTAAGTCTTTGATCTTGTTATGATTATAAAAATTTAGGTAATGTACCATATCCTGAAAAATGTACCAAGATTATTTTAAGAACTTAAAATGCAAAGGGACATTTTAATGCAATTTTATTGGCAATCATTTTTACAGAATTTCTGGAAATGTCTTTTTTTTTTTTTTGCAGAAAACAGCAGTTCTCCATTTCACTACAGAACTCCTAAATTATATGTCCAGCATATCTAACTTCCCAGAAAGTTACATTTTTTAGATCAATCTTTGTTAATTTTATCCTTCACTTACAAATACATTCTTGTGCTTTTCAGCTAGTAAGATTTTTCCTCTTGTAGAATTAAGTAATTAGAAAAATTTTGCTTCCTATGATAGTCTACAAAAGCCTAACTGAATCTTCCTTGGCATTTCCATTTTATTTTTTCTTTTACTTTATTTGTTAAAAAACAAAAAAAGAAGAAGAAAACTGATGTACCAAGAATTTTGGGTGTTTGCTCCTTAAGTCATTGTTTCACTTTGTTCCACTCTAGATAGAGAAGAAATACATTATGTTATGAATTTTACTGTTTAGATAGGGCCACATTTATATGATGAACCGATGCTGGCAGCTGAAGTTAATGACGCAGGACTGTCCACACACTCCTTTCCACTGGGCCCATTCTCTATGGCACTCCTTGCCAATAAGGGAAACACTTGGCAATGACATAGTAAATGGCAAGATTTTAACACTGCCAAGGGACTATGTGAGTGCTTAATGAGCCATTTCACTTTGTGAATGTCTTACTCTTTGCTCTGTGGTGTTAGGTCAGTGGGCAAATTGGAACTATAAAGTCCAAGGCTGCCAAAAACATCTCTGGTAATAGAGTGAGAATTTTTTTATCTCTGTGTCTTTATTTGTGTGTTTATTTGTGCATGTGTGCTCAGTCGTGCCCGACTCTATGCAACCATATGGACTCTAGCCCTCCAGGCTCCTCTGCCCATGGGGTTTCCCAGGAAAGAATACTGGAGCAATTGACATTTCCTCCTCCAGGAGACCTTCCTGAACCAGGAATCAAACTTGCATCTCTTGAGTTTCCTGAATTGGCAGGCGGATTCTTTACCACTATGTCACCATATTGTAAAGTATTTCTCATGTCATGTTTCAAAAGACAATGCACTGTTCTATCAGAATGGCCAATATTCTCTTTTGTTAATGGGTTCAGTTCAGTCAGTTGCTCAGTCATGTCCAACTCTTTGCAACCCCATGAATCGCAGCACACCAGACCTCCCTGTCCATCACCATCTCCTGGAGTTCATTCAAACTCACGTCCATCGAGTCGGTGATGCCATCCAGCCATCTCATCCTCTGTCATCCCCTTTTCCTCCTGCCCCCAATCCCTCCCAGCATCAGAGTTTTTTCCAATGAGTCAGCTCTTCGCATGAGGTGGCCAAGTACTGGAGTTTCAGCTTTAGCATCATTCCTTCCAAAGAAATCCCAGGGCTGATCTCCTTCAGAATGGACTGGATCTCCTTGCAGTCCAAGGGACTCTCAAGAGTCTTCTTCAACACCACAGTTCAAAAGCATCAATTCTTCAGCACTCAACTTTCTTCACAGTCCAACTCTCACATCCATACATGACTACTGGAAAAACCATAGCCTTGACTAGACAGACCTTCATAGGTAAAGTAATGTCTCTGCTTTTCAATATGCTATCTAGGTTGGTCATAACTTTCCTTCCAAGGAGTAAGTGTCTTTTAATTTCATGGCTGCAGTCACCATCTGCACTGATTTTGGAGCCCAAAAAAATAAAGTCTGACACTGTTTCCACTGTTTCCCCATCTATCTCCCATGAAGTGATGGGACCAGATGCCATGATCTTCGTTTTCTGAATGTTGAGATTTAAGCCAACTTTTTCACCCTCCTCTTTCACTTTAATCAAGAGGTTTTTTAGTTCCTCTTCACTTTCTTCCACAAGGGTGGTGTCATCTGCATATCTGAGGTTATTGATATTTCTCCCGACAATCTTGATTCCAGCGTGTGCTTCTTCCAGCCCAGCGTTCCTCATGATGTACTCTGCATATAAGTTAAATAAGCAAGGTGACAGAATACAGCCTTGACATACTTCTTTTCCTATGTGGAACCAGTCTGTTGTTCCATGTCCAGTTCTAGCTGTTGCTTCCTAACCTGCATATAGGTTTCTCAAGAGGCAGGTCAGGTGGTCTGGTATTCCCATCCCTTTAAGAATTTTCCACAGTTTATTATGATCCAGATAGTCAAAAGCTTTGGCATAGTCAATAAAGCAGAAATAGATGTTTTTCTGGAACTCTCTTGTTTTTTCAATATCCAGCGGATGTTGGCAATTTGATCTCTGGTTCCTCTGCCTTTTCTAAAACCAGCTTGAACATCTGGAAGTTCACGGTTCACATATTGCTGAAGCCTGGCTTGGAGCATTTTGAGCTGTACTTTACTAGCATGTGAGATGAGTGCAACTGGGGGGTAGTTTGAGAATTCTTTGGCATTGCCTTTCTTTGGGATTGGAATGAAAATGGACTTTTTCCGGTCCTTTTGCCACTGATGAGTTTTCCAAATTTTCTGGCATATTGAGTGTAGCACTTTCACAGCATCATCTTTCAGGATTTGAAATAGCTCAACTGGAATTCCATCACTTCCACTAGCTTTGTTCGTAGTGATGCTTTCTAAGGCCCACTTGACTTCACATTCCAGGATGTCTGGCTCTAGCTGAGTGATCACACCATCGTGATTATCTTGTCGTGAAGATCTTTTTTGTACAGTTCTTTTGTGTATTCTTGCCACCTCTTCTTAATATCTTCTGCTTCTGTTGGATCCATACCATTTCTGTCCTTTATTGAGCCCATCTTTGCCTGAATTATTCCCTTGGTATCTCTAATTCTCTTGAAGAGATCTCTAATCTTTCCCATTCTGTTGTTTTCCTCTATTTCTTTGCATTGATCGCTGAGGAAGGCTTTCTTATTTCTTTCTTCTTGCTATTCTTTGAAACTCTGCATTCAGATGCTTGTATCATTCCTTTTCTCCTTTGTTTTTTGCTTATCTTCTTTTCACAGCTATTTGTAAGGCCTTCCCAGACAGCCATTTTGCTTTTTTGCATTTCTTTTAGTTGACCCATTACTGGAATTTTGGGACTGAATTACGAAAATAATTTTGCAACTTTCCCTTGGAATCAATTCCCTGTTTACTCCCATATCCCTCAGCTGTGATGTGAGTCGTTTATGGTTTATGCCTATCAACTAGGTAACAGCATTGGCAAAGATGAGCTTCATCACTCTCTATCCTCCGATCAGCAATAGGAATAATATGAGTAGATAACAATAAAAAGGAAATATCCCAGTATTTGAAATCTGATGAAATTGTAACAAAAATAAGGGTTAAGTTAACTTAAATACTATCAGTTTAATCATAATGGTTGTATTTTCTCTCTCCCTCTCTCTCTCTCTCTCACACACACAAGCAATAGTCTAGTTTCTCCTTGTCTCTTACCTGTTTTATTACCCTTATAAGGGAATCCTGTGGACAGAAGAGCCTGGGGGACTAAAGTCCATGGGGTCACAGAAGAGTTGGAAATGACTTAGTAACTAAAGAACACCACCAGAGGTATAATATATTTCGGGCTGAGACACTACGTTATGTTTGGTAAGAACAACGGATTTTAGAGTCAGACTTCCTAGTTTTGAATATTATGTAGACTGCTTAGTAGAAGTGTAACATAAGACATATACTTTTAATTTCTCTAAAGGAAAGTTTTCTCACTTATAAAACAAAGATAACAGTATGTGTCCTTCATAGAATGATTGAATATTAAAAGTTATAAAGCATACACATTGCTTATGACAGCCCCTTGAATACAAAAAGCAACATCATAACTTACTTAAATAATAAAAGAAGGATTTCAACTAAAGTGAGTCAACATATTGACTTTCAACCTACTTCTGATGCTCCTGCACTTGTTCAGTCCTCTGAAAATGAACAGAAGTCTAGTTGGTTGAAAGAATGGTTGGCTAACTTAAGAGATCTCCTCATAAACAATTTTCCTTAAGAGCCAAACTCTTCACAAAATATGTTTCCCCAATACCTATGATTAACATCCAGATTGTCAAATTAGATGAGATTAAAAATTTTTAATAATCCCATAGAGTTCTGTGGGATTTACTTCATCCTGGTCTCCAGAAGCCATGATGTGACATGGTTAGGTATTATACTGTCGTATTCAGGTCATGTTAGCTCACTAGGATATTTCCTTTATTTTCACTCATAAAAGCAATAGTATAGAAAATGTATATAGTAAAAAATTAACATTTTCAAATCAACACCCAGCTTTGTCAAACCGCAGCATGTTACTACATTTGCTTTGAACCATTTTTAAAGAAACAACATGTTAAGGTTGGTGATTCCAGCTTACCTTTTCAATTCATCTTCTGTTCATAGTACCATAATTCCTTGCTGAACTGAATCACCATTTTTTACGTTTATACATTGTTTATATAATTTCTGTGTTTATTACTTTTGCTTCATGAATCCTTAAATTATAGATAGATGATAGATAGATAGATGAATAGAATGATTTATAAGTAGATAGCCATGCATCCAGTATTACTGAATGTCTTACAAGCCTTGGTAATTTATACATTCTCCTCTAGTTCTCAATTTTCATTCAATAGTTTTGAGTCCAGCTATACACTATAACAAAATTTATTCGTTCTGTTCTTGATAGACATTGGGTGGTATCCAGTTTGGAACCATTACCATAAGGAACTGGAATTATATACTTGAATAAATGTCTAAGGGTCTGCATTTTTATTGGATAGAATTCATACTCTCTATAAGGTATAGCCTTTCAATATTATTGGATATTTTACTAGTGACTGGCAGGGTAAGAAAGTTCCGACTGCCATAAACTGTTTCTAATATTGATAATATCAGACATTTTATAATATTTGCCAACTTGATAAGTGTAACACAGAATTCTCATGTTAATTTTTATTTCTATAATTGTTTGTAAGATTGAGCAGCCTTTTTTTAATGATTTTTAAAATTTTTATACTCTTGAATGAATTGTGCATATCATTTCACTATTTTTATTTAAAGATTTTTTCATACTAGTTTTTTCTTTTACAAGTTATTTAAATATTCTCTATTGGAGAAGGCAATGGCAACCCACTCCAGTGTTCTTGGCTGGAGAATCCCAGGGACAGGGGAGCCTGGTGGGCTGCCATCTGTGGGGTCGCACAGAGTTGGACACGGCTGAAGCAACTTAGCAGCAGCAGCAGCAAATATTCTTTATACTATTCTCTTGTCAACTTATTCATTGAAAGTATTTTCCCCAGACTGCCTTCCTTTATCCTTTGTATCTTTAATTTTCTCACAACAGTTATTTGAAGAAGTTATTATTATACTACCTTTATTAGCAGGTGATCAAAAATATATATCACATCTATTTTCTCTATTCTGTGGCTTCATATAATAGTAAGATTTGCAAGATATTTACATTGATTTTCCTTAGGTTAAAAAAAAAATCTATTGTGGAGAATTTGAAAGCTAAAAAGCAGAATATAAAAATCCGATATAAAGACATAGTTATTCTTGATATTTTGGACCTTACTTTGCTTTGATATTGTGACTATGATAAACAAAACAAGATGTGTAGGTATAGACTTAATAGGTGGAAACAAGTCTTTTGGCAGATATTGCTGGATTGTTGTCCAGAAACGTGTTATATTGTGTAACACATTATAAATGTGTTATATATACTCCCTACAGGAGATCGGTCCTGGGTGTTCTTTGGAAGGAATGATGCTAAAGCTGAAACTCCAGTACTTTGGCCACCTCATGCGAAGAGTTGACTCATTGGAAAAGACTCTGATGCTGGGAGGGATTGGGGCAGGAAGAGAAGGGGACAATAGAGGATGAGATGGCTGGATGGCATCCCTGACTCAATGGACGTGAGTTTGAGTAAACTCCAGGAGTTGGTGATGGACAGGGAGGCCTGGCGTGCTCCAATTCATGGGGTCGCAGAGTCGGACACGACTGAGTGACTGAACTGAACTGAACAGGAGTATATGCAATTTTTAATTCTTAAAAACTTCATTAAAATTGGTTATCAGCCTGGTGGCTCAATTGGTTAAGAATCTGCCTGGAATGAGGTAGACTTGGCTTTGATCCCTGGGTCAGGAAGATCCACTGGAGAAGGAAATGGCAACCCACTCCAGTATTCTTGCCTGGAGAATCCCATGGTCAGTGTAGCCTAGTGGGCTAAAGTTCATGGTGTCACAAGGAGTCAGAAATGACAGAGCAACTAACACATACATTTTTTAAAACAGTTTCACAGACTGGCTGGTGAAGAAGAAAACTTTGTTCTTTTAAATCATAACATTCTCGGTTCAGTTCAGTTGCTCAGTTGTGTCTGACTCTTTGCAACCCCATGGACTGCAGCATGTCAGGCTTCCCTGTCCATCACCAACTCCCAGAGTTTATTCAAGCTCATGTCCACTGAGTCGGTGATACCATCCAACCATCTCAGCCTCTGTCATTTTCTTCTCCTCTTGCCTTCAATCATTCCCAGCATCAGGGTCTTTTCCAATGAGTCAGTTATTTGAATCAGGTGGCCTAAGTATTAAAATTTCATCTTCAACATCAGTCCTTCCAATGAACACTCAGGACTGATCTCCTTTAGGATGGGCTTGTTGGATCTCCTTGCTGCCCAAAGGACTCTCAAGAGTCTTGTCCAACATCACAGTTCAAAAGCATAAATTCTTTGGCTCTCAGCCTTCTTTATAGTTCAACTATCACATGCATACATTACTGCTGGAAAAACCAAACCTTTGACTAGATGGACCTTTGTAGGCAAAGTAATGTCTCTGTTTTTAATATGTTGGTCATAACTTTTCTTCCAAGGAGCAAGTGTCTTTTAATTTCATGGCTGCAGTCACCATCTGCAGTGATTTTGGAGCCCCCAAAATAAAGTCTGTCACTGTTTACACTGTTTCCCCATCTATTTACCATGAAGTGATGGGACTGGATGCCAAGATCTTAGTTTTCTGAATGTTGACTTTTACACCAACCTTTCACTCTTTTCTTTCACTTTCATCAAGAGGCTCTTTAGTTCTTCTTCACTTTCTGCCATAAGGGTGGTGTCATCTGTATATCTGAGGTTATTGATACTTCTCCCAGCAATCTTGATTCCAGCTCATCCAGCCTAGCCTTTCTCATGATGTACTGTCCATATATGTTAAATAGGCAGGGTGACAATATATACCCTTGATGAACTCCTTTCCCTATTTGGAACCAGTCTGTTGTTCAATGTCCAGTTCTAACTTTTGCTTCTTGACCTGCATACAGAATTCTCAGGAGGCAGGTCAGTTCAGTTCACTTCAGTCACTCAGTCATGTCCGACTCTTTGTGACCCCATGAACCGCAGCACGCCAGGCCTCCCTGTCCATCACCAACTCCCAGAGTTCACCCAAATTCATGTCCATCGAGTCGGTAATGCCATCCAGCCATCTCATCCTCTGTTGTCCCCTTTTTGTCCTGACCCCAATCCCTCCCAGCATCAGAGTCTTTTCCAATGAGTCAACTGTTTGCATGAGGTGGCCAAAGTATTGGAGTTTCAGCTTTAGCATCAGTCCTTCCAGTGAACACCCAGGACTGATCTCCTTTAGAATGGACTGGTTGGATCTCCTTGCAGTCCAAGGGACTCTCAAGAGTCTTCTCCAACACCATAGTTCAAAAGCATCAATTTTTCAGCGCTCAGCTTTCTTCACAGTCCAACTCTCACATCCATACATGACCACAGGAAAAACCATAGCCTTGACTAGACGGACCTTTGTTGGCAAAGTAATGTCTCTGCTTTTGAATATGCTATCTAGGTTGGTCATAACTTTCCTTCCAAGGAGTAAGCATCTTTTAATTTCATGGCTGCAGTCACCATCTGCAGTGATATTGGAGACCCAAAAATAAAGGTTGACACTGTTTCCACTGTTTCCCCATCTATTTCCAATGAATTGATGGGACCAGATGCCATGATCTTCGTTTTCTGAATGTTGAACTTTAAGCCAACTTTTCACTCTCCTCTTTCACTTTCATCAAGAAGCCTTTCAGTTCTTCTTCACTTTCTGCCATAAGGGTGGTGTCATCTGCATATCTGAGGTTATTGATATTTCTCCCGACAATCTTGATTCCAGCTTGTGCTTCTTCCAGCCCAGCGTTTCTCATGATGTACTCTGCATAGAAGTTAAATAAGCAGGGTGACAATATACAGCCTTGACATACTCCTTTTCCTATGTGGAACCAGTCTGTTGTTCCATGTCCAGTTCTAACTGTTGCTTCCTGACCTGCATATAGGTTTCTCAAGAGGCAGGTCAGGTGGTCTGGTAATCCCATCTCTTGAAGAATTTTCCACAGTTTGTTGTGATCCACACAGTCAAAGGCTTTGGCATAGTCAATAAAGCAGAAATAGATGTTTTTCTGGAACTCTTATATTTTCGATTATCCAGTGGATGTTGGATAAATTTGATCTCTGGTTCCTCCGCCTTTTCTAAGACTAGCTTGGACACCTGGAAGTTCGTGGTTCACGTATTGCTGAAGCCTGGCTTGGAGAATTTTGAGCATGACTTTACTAGCATGTGAGATGAGTGCAATTGTGCGGTAGTTTGAGCATTCTTTGGCATTACCTTTCTTTGGGATTGGAATAAAAACTGACCTTTTCCAGTCCTGTGGCCACTGCTGAGTTTTGCAAATTTGTTGGCATATTGAGTGCGGCACTTTCACAGCATCATCTTTTAGAATTTAGAATAGCTAAACTGGAATTCCATCACCTCCATTAGCTTTGTTCATAGTGAGCTTCCTAAGGTCCACTTGGCTTCACATTCCTGAATGTCTGGCTTTAGGTGAGTCATCACACCATTGTGGTGACCTGAGACATGATGATCTTTTTGGTATAGTTCTTGCCACCTCTTCTTAATATCCTCTGCTTCTATTAGGTCCTTACTGTTTCTGTCTTTTATTTTGCTCATCCTTGCATGAAATGTTCCCTTGGTATCTCTAATTTTCTTGAAGAGATCTCTAAGGTTTCCCATTCTATTGTTTTCCTCTATTTCTTTGCCTTGATCACTGAGGAAGCCTTTCTTATCTCTCCTTGCTATTCTTAGTCTTCTAATCATAATGAAAACAGTGCATTTTTCTTATAATTATTAATCTCTCATATCTTTGATAAATCATTTTATGATTAACTGCCCATTTAAAATGATCCTAGTGATTTTTCTACTTACTTCCTTGACTCTGTATATTAAGGTTAATAGGCATAAATCTTTAATATTACATGTTTTCTTTTTTGCTGTACATGTTTAACATAAAGTTCTTACTATTTTATATGATACTTTAAAAGTATTATGTAGTTGAGTATATTGATCCTTTTTATTTATGCTACATTTTACTTCATTTGTTAGTGTTCTTCATATTGAAATCAATGAATTGTTCTTAGATATCGTCTATTTAACATCTTTTGATACATTTTATTTTTAAGTTAATAACCAAATTTCTCAATTTCAAGCGTTGTAAATTCCTTTATAATATATATTTTGTATGTATATTAAAATTTACTTCCCATCTGCTTATTCTTTGAAGCTTACTTCATGCCCATATGGTTTAAAGAACTACTGGAATTTATCCTATTTTATTCCTGATACTGAGAAAGATTGAAGGTGGGAGGAGAAGGGGCAGACAGAGGATGAGGTGGTTGGATGGCATCACTGACTTGATGGACATGAGTTTGAATAAGCTTAGGGAGTTGGTGATGTACAGGGAAGCCTGGCATACTGCAGTCCATGTTCTCGCAGAGTCGGACCCGACTGAGTGACTGAACTGAACTGAAGTGTTTCCATTCTTTCTTTAAATAGATTTTTACATTCCTCACTTTAAAATTATTTTAATTGAGACCAAGCCTCCTGTCTGAAATACACAAAATGTATCTGATAGCAATCTCTAAAATTAAATGAAAGTGGGGAAAACCACATTTAATCTGTTCATTCAGAACAAGTTATTCATTCATTACAATCTTCTTTTCAGTTTTCAGTAAATCTTCTCATTCTCAGCATAAAGCTACTTTTTATTGGTTCTCATTTGTTCTGTTAGTACTGTGAATAGAAATCTTAAAGACTTTCAAGCATATGGTAAAGCTATTTATTTTTGCTCTTTTATTTGTTCCAAGAACATTATCCTTCTCACATTAATTTTAAGCATATTTCATAGGGTTGCTTATATTATCTAGACACATAAGCATAATAGCAGATGTAATGATCTTTTTTCTCTTTATTTCTAGTAGATTGTTTCTTAATTTTGTTTTATGTGTTATAGATACTGGTATGAAAATTCAGAGAAATGTTAAATAAAAATGAAGATTGCATTTATCTACCTCACATTTATAACTGTGTCTGTTCTTTAACATTTTAATATTGTGTACCTTTTTGAATTAAGAAGTCTTTTATTATGCAAAAGAAAAATTCTTTTGTGAAGTGTCTTAGATTTTCATCAACTATGGTTGCTAAATTTAATTAACTAATTTAATTAACTTACACATTTTTAAAAATAGTTTCAAAGACTTGCTGGTGAAGAAGAAAACTTTGTTACTTTAATATATAGTTGTCTAATCATAACTAGAACAATGCATTTTTCTTATAATTATTGATCTTTCATATCTTTGATAAATCATTTTATGATTAACTGCCCATTTATAATGATCTTTGTAATTTTTCTATTTATTTACATGACTTTGTTCTATGAAGGATTGCAGGTGTATATTTGTAATATTATACATTTTCTTTTTTGTTATATGTGTTTAACATAAATTTGTTAGTATTTTATATTTTGGTTTTCAAACATTTTTAATTTGGTGTATAGTTGATTAACAATATTATGTTAATTTCATGCATACAACTAAATGATTCAGTTATACATATACATATATCTATACTTTTTCAATTTTTTTCTCATTTATTACAGAATATTAAGCATAGTTCCCTGTGCTATATATTAAGTATTTGTTGGTTATCTATGGTTTGGTTTTTATGTTGTTTCAACTTGTGCTGGATGCTGATCAGCAAATGTAATCTGTCTACTGAATAATTTAATTAGATTTTCTTTTTGGTTTATTATATAATTTTATTCTTATTCTAAATGTATTTATTTATGTATGTATAGTTGAATTACAATGTTGTGTTAATTATTCCTATACAGCAAAGTGACTCAGTTTTACATATATACACATTCTTTTCCATTATGGTTTATCACAGGACATTGAATGTAGCTCCTTGTGCTATACAATAGGACCTTGTTGTCTATCCATTCTGTAAGCACCAGTTTGCAACAAAAAAAGCCCAAACTCCCAACCCAACCCTCTTCCACCCACTGCTGCCTTGGCAAATACCAGTCTATTCTTTATGTCCCTGATTCTCTTTATTCATTTTTGTAATACTTTAGATTCTACATATACGTATTATCATATGATATTTGTCTTTCTCTGTATGACTTACTTCACTTAGTATGATAATCTCTATATCCAGCCATGTTGCAAATGGCATTGCTTCATTCTTTTTTATGGCTGAATAATATTACACTGTATACATGTACCACATATTCCTTATCCAGCCATCTGTTAATGGACATTTAGGTTGCTTCTGTGTCTTGGCTATTGTGAATATTCTTGGAGGGAACATTGGGGTGCAAGTATCTTTTGGAATTAGGTTTTTCTTTTCTGGACATGTGCCTAGGAATGGGATTGCTGGATTATATGCTATTTTTAATTTAGTATCTAAAGAAACCTCCATACTCTTCTCCCTAATGGTTGTACCAAATTGTATTCCCACCAACAGCGTAGGAGGGTTACCTTTTCTTCATACCTCTCCAGCATTTACTGTTTGTAGACTTTTCGATGATGGTCATTCTGACCAATGTGATATGATACCTCACTGTAGTTTTAATTTGCATTTCTTTAATGATCAGTGAGGTTGAGTATCTTTTCATGTGCCTTTTGGCCATCTGTATATCTTCTTTGGAGAAATATCTATAAAGATCTTCTGCCCATTTCTTCATTGTGTCATTTTTTTTTTTTTGACATGGAGCTAAGTGGGGTGTTCGTATATTTTGGAGATTAATCCTTTTCAGTTCCTTTGTTTGCAAATATTTTCTTCCATTCCATGGGTTATCTTTTCATTTTGTTTTGGTTTTCATTTTGTTTCTGATTACTAAATCTGGAGTATTTAAGTGAAAATAAATACAACTTTGCATACAAAAATACATGATAGAAAAATTATAAATCATGCAACATTATAGGTATATAAGTAGGGGAATAAAATAATTCAGATCCTTCAATGAAGGTTAAGCAACAAAAGAACAAGACAGATAATAATCAAGAGAAGGCCAGAGTAGAAAACTCACTGTAACTTAAAATAGTAGAATCCCAATTTAAAATTAGATTTAGAGATAGCAAGCCATCAGAGATTGCAGAGAACAGTTTTGATTTGATCCAGTTTCTTGCAAAGAGATAGCTGACTAATGGCCACAGCAATCTGAATTAATTAACATCAATTTGTTTTTAATAACAAGCTTCTGAAGCCCATTTTGATAATGAATGCTGTCTAGAGGAAAATCAAATAGCACTTTCTGATATATGTGGAGCCACAGCTGTACATATTTGACCCCTATTTTACACAGTTGCGCCTCATTGATTTCTTCTGTTAAACTCATGGACTGAGCGCTGAACAATAGCGGGAGCACTCATATATCATCCACAGAGACCCAGTCTATGAACTGTAACCCTGCAGCAGGGCCAAAGTGTTTCTGAGCCCCAACACTGGCTGCCTGTCCTGGTGATATATATAACACAGATGCTGTCCTTAAGAACAAACAATCCCAAAAGTCTGGCCATGGAATCAGCCTTTAGGGTACAAACAAAAATAAAAGACTTGAGACAAACTTAATGTGTAGCCGAGCTTCAACTTAGTTGACTTCAAACTTAAATCCACATAAAGTGGGCTTATTACAAAAGGAATTTCTGTATTTCCATCGAATTCAAGAGAGGATGGGAAACAAAGACATTTGAATATATGTTATTATGAGTAAGGTGTAAGAAAGGCTAATTCTGGTAAAGGAAAAGCTTGTTAGTATCTCCATGGATCTTTTCTCAAAGCTTGAGGAATAGCAGTTCATCTATTTATGTTAACTTACTGTTTTAAATGATCATAGTGATACAAAGGAGTGATTTAAATTAATTCTATTCCATCTTATACAACAGTTTTCATGTCTATTCGGTAGTAATTGCTTCAAAAATATTTCACATGACTTTCCTGCTTTCAATACAGAGTGGAGGGGTAAAACCAAAACACACAAATAAATGAACAAAAAGACACTAGCGTGTAGGAGGCCAGAGGACTTGGCTTAGAAATTTTAATACTAAAAGTGTGAATTAGTGTGGTCATTGTTAGTGGAGTGTTGCGTCTAAACACCAAGGGAGAATGACAATCTGGAATTGTGACAAGCCACCTCAGTACTTGACCATTTTAAAACAATTCTACCTCAGTTGTATAGGATCCAGCAGCCAGAGTTCCCAGGCTCTGGTCTAATTTTTTAAGTGGCATGATGACTACTTTATAAAGGTTTGCACCGTCTATGGTTTTCCTTTTGTTTCTGCAGTTTTTGTTCTCTCTTCAGAAAAGTCCTGATATTTTAATATGATCCCCACTTCCAATGTATTGATGTTGGATCTATTATTTTAATCCAAAAGTATACTTAATAGAAAAGATAGTATCTATTTCTCTCTGTATTGACTTACATGAGTAAGAAAGATATTCCAAATATTACCACATAAAGTAAATTTCTGTGTGCTTTCCTATTCCTTTTCCTTTTCTCTGTGTCTTTCCTTGGTAACTTGTTCCTGGTTTGATCTCAGTAAACATTTGTTAAATATATTAACGATGTTGATACTTAACAATTACAAAATTTAAAAATTGACATCACATTTACCCTTGAAGCTAAGTGTAATAGAATGCGAAACAGTCTCCTTAATCCTTACACTGTTAGTCACTCAGTCATGTCTATCTCTTTGCAAACGCAGGAACTATAGCCCGCTAGGCTCCTCTGTCCATGGGATTCTCCAGGCAAGAATACTGGAATGGGTTGCCCTTCCTTTCTCCAGGTGATCTTCCAGACCCAGGGATCTAACTTAGGTCTCCTGCATTACAGGCAGATTCCTTACCTTCAGAGCCACCAGGGAAGCCCTCCTTAATCCTGGTTACTGTCAAATTCCTTAAACTATTATTTTTTTTTTTTTCAAATTTTGGTTTCATGTTAGAACGTTGGAGTCATTAGCAAATAAAAAGGCATTAATGTGTAATTTACTTGAGATATTAAATAACTATTTACTACCTAATGCTTTGAGAGATAATTACTATTTATAAGCATTAAGGAAATATGTTTTATAAAGTATTGCCCCACAGAAAGGACTTTTTTAGACCTACATTCTTCTCCTACTTCTCTCATTAGCTGTGTGAACTTGAGAAAAGTAATGTGTCCCAAATTCTTTAGCAATCATATGAAGAAACTATTATTTGTGCTTGAATATTCACACAGTCAAGGAACATATAATAAAACAGTTTAAAATGCATTAAGAAGCACTCAATGTAAGTATGGAAATAAGCACTCACAGTTGATGGGAATCTAAAATAATTTGTGGAGAGGCTACATTAGCAAAACAACAACCTTAAAAATATATTATTCTGCAATTTCACTTCTAGAAATTTACCCTTAAAAAGAAATTTTAAAATGTTATATATCTATGTATATAAATATAACTAATGCTAAAATATATATTTTAAATTTTAATTAAAATATAAATTGATTTATCATTATAAAATGATAAAATATAAATATTAGAAGCATTTCTAAAAGTCTAACAACAAAGAATTGGCTGAATATAAATAGCTGCTTGAAAACATTCTAGAAAACAAACAAAAAAAGGATAGAAAATATTGAGCAGGCAATGGCACCCCACTCCAGTACTCTTGCCTGGAAAATCCCATGGATGGAGGAGCCTGGTGGGCTGGAGTCCATGGGATCGCTAAGAGTCAGGCAGGACTGAGTGACTTCACTTTCACTTTTCACTTTCATGCACTGGAGAAGGAAATGGCAACCCACTCCAGTATTCTTACCTGGAGAATCCCAGGGACAGAGGAGCCTAGTGGGCTGCCGTCTGTGGGGTCACACAGAGTCAGACATGACTGAAGCGACTTAGCATGGTACCACTTTATAAAATGTTGCTAACATTGAGTGACCTCTTAATACATCCCTCCTAGTGTGTTAATCGGAGAAGGCAGTGGCAACCCACTCCAGTACTCTTGCCTGGAAAATCCCATGGGTGGAGGAGCCTGGTGGGCTGGAGTCCATGGGGTCGCTAAGAGTCAGGCAGGACTGAGCGACTTCACTTTCACTTTTCACTTGCATGCATTGGAGAAGGAAATGGCAACCCACTCCAGTGTTCTTGCCTGGAGAATCCCAGGGACAGGGGAGCCTGGTGGGCTGCCGTCTATGGGGTCACATGGAGTCGGACACGACTGAAGCGACTTAGCAGCAGCACCAGCAGTGTGTTAATACCACATTTATTATCACATTTAACACTTATGACTCAATAAGGCAAAGATTTTACCCCTGAACTACAGAAGAGTGAACTGAGGCTTACAGAGATGATAGAACATATTCAAATTCACATAATAAGTAACACAGCAGGAACTCAAACTTGGTGGCTCTGACTCCAGAGCCTGAGGTTTTTAAGTTTTACTGGTAATACTATGTAATTTCTGTTTAATGGCTGGTTTTGATTTGGGGCCTTGTGGTGTTCATCCAAATATTTTCAAAAATGGAATAAAGACATGAAAGCCCAATTCTCTGTTCCTCTTAAAAATTGGAAGATCTATGAACTTTTGATCTTTAATGTGGCCACTCTGCCAAGGTATTAGTAGCAATTTCTTCAATTTCTTTTCTTTTTTTTTTTCTTTTAAATGTTGCTTGCACGTCACAATTTACCACAATTAGTCTCACATACACTTTGAGGCTCTATACTTGGAAATTTTAGGCATTTAGTTTGAGATTTCTCTCTCTGTGTAAATACTGATAGAAAAACAGAATGATATACATATCAAAAATGAGTGGCAACACTACAGGGTAATTTATATTTTCTTAGCTTTTTTTGGTGTATGTGCATGTTTTAAAAATACTCTGAAGTGAATAGGAAGCATTTGATAAAATAAAGGGCACATTGCTTAAAGTTGTCAGTAGATGGAAGAATTTATTTTATGTGTAAAGAAGCTTTGGGTCAGTCATGATTCCAGTTACTTCCTAAGTATAACTGTTTCATCTCCTGGATTAATCTTTCTAAATTATAGCTTTCAAAAAGTAATTTCCCTGCTAAAAATATTTCAGTGGTTTCTAAGTTACCTTTGCAACCTTCTCTCCTGTTGCTCACAAATATACCAAATATTCATGCTTTCTTGTTTCTATACCACGTAAGTTGACCTTGACAGTACCTCTGAGCTCATCTCTGAATATGTGTTACATTTTCTATCTAACTATGCAGATCCTGCTGCTGAGTCATATCCAACTAACTAAGGTAAGTATCCACCTTTGAAATAAATTTTTTTCCTGTCTTAATCTGTGTGTGTGTGCACATGTGTGTGCATGCATGCGTGTGTGTGTGTGTGGAGAGAGAGAGAGATTGGAGAAGACTCTTAAAAGTCCCATGGACTTCAAGGAGGTCAAACCAGTCAGTCCTAAAGCAAATCAACCCTGAATATGAAGGGTTAAATCTGAAACTGAAGACTGAATCTGAAATTTCAATATTTTGGCAACCTGAAAAGAAGAGCCAATTCATTGGAAAAGACCCTGATGATGAGAAATATTGAAGGCAGGAGGAGAAGGGAATGATAGAGGACGAGATGGTTGGATGGCTTCACCAACTCAATACATATGAGTTTGAGCAAGCACCAGGAGATGGTGAAGGACAGAAAAGCCTGGTGTGTTGCAGTCCATGGGGTCACAAAGAGTCAGACATGACTAAGTGACTGAACTCAACTGATGCATGTATATATACACACACACACACATATATATACACATATATATGTGTATATATATATATATATATATATAGAGAGAGAGAGAGAGAGAGAGAACTTTTCCTCCTATAAATACTTAATGTCACTCATTATCTATAATAAGCATTTAACACAATATATGTGTAATACTTTACTTTGTATATGAAATTTTTCATGAACATACAGTTTACTAAATCTAATTGTAAATGTTTTAAGAGCAAGGGTTGACACTGCATTTTAGTTACAGAAAACAAGGGAAGAGATTGTATCCAGAAGGAAAAAAAAAAAGTAGTCAAAATCACATGTTACACTTAAGTTAGGTTATAAAGAATACTGAAAAATATCTAATGCTTTGTACAGTTAAGACATTACTTTAGCATGGACCATACCAGATGGACTCCAAGGCCAATATAAGATTTTACCATAAGTATTACAATTGATAACAAAAAAAGCCAGATTGTGATGTCCAAATGAGTGCATTCTACTCAGTAAAGTCACTTTAGGTTTGCAAATATTGATTTCAAAGACATCTCCATTTCAGAACTTTTCTTTTCTAAACACTCCTTTCAAATTGCTCTAAAAAATTAAAGCTTTACTCTAAGAACACACAAATAGAAAACTGTGTTTTAAGGTTAACTGATATACCTATCAGTCAGGAACCCAGTAGGAAACCAAACTCAAAGTGATTGATTAAAGAATGCAATTAAGAGATGACTAAATGTTTTGAAAAGGGCTTCAAGAAAACTGACGAGGGATATAACAGAACACCATCCCTTGTCTGTGGTAGCTATCGTAGTGAGCAATCAGCAACACTAATTGTAAGGCAGTTTTAGTTAATGAAAGGGTAGTTACATGGAGAGGGCTAATGAGAAGGTGGTTTTGCTTCATCGTCCAATCTCTAACTGGTGCCTCCTATCACACAGCATAGCTGGAAGCAAGAGCACATAGGAGCCTGTTGATGCTGTCCGTCTCCATCAGCTTCCTGGGATGCAGCACAGGGTGCAGAGTGGAAGGTAGATCTAGAGGCAAATGAAAAATCTGCATAATTCAAAACATTGAGTCTGATTTCTAGAAATCTAATTACTTTCAGAGCCAAGCCTGTGAGTAAAGGAAGTAATAAATCAGAAATCATATTATTTTTCCTTCCCTACACATCCAGTTCTCTAAATTTAAAAATTTAAGAGGCATTGTGTCTATGAAAGATTAAACTTGCTAAACAAAAGCCCAAACCACCAGCCTCCAGAGTATCAGCAAATGTTTCAGACTTGTTTGTCTGATACTTATAGATGACTTTTTTGAAGCCAATAATTAACTAGTTCACTAGGGCCTAGCCTGCCTAAATGTCCGACCCTTGCTGTAGACAACAAAAGGAGAGCCTGGATGTTCTAATCATATACCAAGACTCGACCTGCTGATGGCATGAGGATGGAGAGAAGCTCTAGTACTACTGCTCTCTCTTAGGCAGGTGCAGGTAGGCAAGGCATCTGATGTCCTAGCTGTTTGGTAAATGGTGAGAACATACAATGTATTTGTTAGCAGAGCCTACGCAGCAGAAGGTAATCCTTGTTAAACTGATAACAAAAATTATGAAAGGGAATTTTATCGATTGTTATTCCACCACTTGTGGGTTAAGAAATGTGGAAGTTGAGGGCATTGAGCCTATCTGGAGAGATGTTCTTTTCCATTAGTACATTTCTTTTTTTTTTAAATTTTTTGCATGCTCAGAATTACTCTCAAAAACAGGTGAAAAAATAAAGTAGGATAGGTGGCTCAGTTGGTAAAGAATCTGCCTGCAATGCAGGAGACCCAGGTTCAATCCCTGGATGGGGAAGATCCCCTGGCAGAGGGCATGGCAACCCATTCCAGTATTCTTGCCTGGAAAATTCCACGGACAGAGGAGCCTGGTGGGCTACAGTTTGTGGGATCTCAAAGAGTGGGACATGACATAGTGTTCAATCACCACCTTTATGTTATCTAGGTTTAAATGGGAAAGTACACCAACTTAGTGTCTGAACCACCACCAACCACCATTTTTGTTATCTAGGTTTAAATGGGAAAGCGCTGGAAATTTGTAGCTAATCAATATATTAAAGGATAGGTTGGGCCGGATTAGAAAAATTAAAATTGTATCTTGTCACTTTTGTGAGTCTAATGTTATCTTTCTTACTTTTTAACTGTGAACTTAATCAAAAAAAAAAAAAAAAAAAAAAACAGATGAAAGTCATATAGCCAACACTATAGAAAAAAAAAAATTCAATTTAAAACCATTTCCTATAAATTCTGTAGTAATGGTTTGGGTTTTAAAAGCTGCCTTCTGGGATATAAACTAAAAATGAGTTGTAGCCATTTATGTTCCCAATGCTTCCTTCATTTCAGCGGTTCCCACTTTCCATCCCCTTGTTTGTCATTCAAGTCTTTATATTTCAAGGGGATTTGTGTAGAACTAATGGGGCTCAGCTCTCACGTTATTAAAACTCTGCTTGGTTTCACTTTTCACAATGCCGGCTCTTCTAGCTGTTGCTGCCAGTCATTAGAGCCCAGTGTGCTTCAGGAGGCAACACTGCAAACAAGGTAGATGTCAAGGGTCAAACCAGCGAGGAAGGCAGAGAAACCATAGGAAACCAAAGATACGTACTGTGGGGAACAATATCTACGTCTTAAAGTTTGGGTTTGCCCAGTGCTTAAATGGAGCTGTGTGAAATCAAACCCCCCAAATTTTCACTTGCTGTATTTGCCAGCGAGAGAGCCAGTCTCCTTCGCACAGACTACCTTTTCTACACGGTCCCCTTGCTCTCCAAGCACTTAAGAGTGCAGGCCCAGTGCTGTGCAGCCAACAAATCACAAAGCGTGCCTGCACTCCGCTATGTATCAAAGTCTCTTAATATGCCAACAAAGTTCTCCAAGGTCAGGAAAGCAGTTTATCAACCTTTTATAATATCTTATAGCAGCAATAAATTTATTCTAGTGTGGGACCTATGAATATTTCAGACGCTCTGTGAGAAAAGCTCTTTGGCTTAAGACAGTCATGTACCTGAGTTTGGGCTCAAGAAAGAACCATTGTTCTCGTCATCTCACTTTTATTGCTGTTTAGCTCCAATTAATGCAGTTTTTCAAGGTGCTTTCTGCTGTACCTTACTGTTAAATTTAATTTCAAAGAGCTTTTCACTTAAAAAACACTTTAATTATTTTGTACACTTATAAAAAATTTCTGATTATGTACTGTATTAAACCTTCAAAGAAACACAGGATTCTTTTTTCTTTTTTTTCTCAAACATCCCATGGAAAATTAGTTTTATGCTTTGAGTTTTTGTTATTTTTTTCCCTTTCTCCCTTAATATTTTTCTTTTTTCTTACCTATTTCACTT
This sequence comes from Bos indicus x Bos taurus, assembly GCF_003369695.1. Classification (NCBI taxonomy): domain Eukaryota; kingdom Metazoa; phylum Chordata; class Mammalia; order Artiodactyla; family Bovidae; genus Bos; species Bos indicus x Bos taurus. Next base: position 101,865,122 of record NC_040079.1, on the reverse strand, counting down.
TAATTGAAATAGGTCATGTAACAATTTAGTAGAACATTGTAATATAGTCAAGCAGAGACTTTTATCTATTTTCAGAGTAGATATTGGGCTGGCCAAAAAGTTCATTTCAGTTCTTCTGTAAGCTCTTATGGAAAAACCCAAACAAACTTTCTGAGCAACACAATAATATTAATATTTCATCCATTATCCAGATTCAGTTCAGTTCAGTCACTCAGTTGTGTTCAACTCTTTGCAATCTCATGGACTGCAGCATGCCAGGCTTCCCGTCCATCATCAACTCCTAGAGCTTACTCAAACTCATGTCCATTGAGTCAGTAATGCCATCCAACCATCTCACTCTCTGTCGTCCCCTTCTCCTTCTGCCTTTAATCTTTCCCAGCATCAATGTCTTTACCAATGAGTTAGTTCTTTGCAGCAGTTCTTTGCAGCAGGTGGTCAAAGTATTGGAGTTTCAGCTTCAGCATCAGCCCTCTCAATGAATATTCAGGACTGATTTCCTTTAGGAGGGACTGGTTGGATCTCCTTGCAGTCCAAGGGACTTTCAAGAGTCTTCTGCAACACCACAGTTCAGAAGCATCAATTCTTCGGCGCTCAGATTTCTTTATGGTCCAACTCTCACATCCATACATGACTACTGGCAAAACCATAGCTTTGACTAGACATACATTTGTCCACAAAGTAATGTCTCTGCTTTTTAATATGCTATCTAGGTTTGTCATAGTTTTTCTTCCAAGGAACAATTGTCTTTTAATTTCATGGCTGCAGTCACCTTTTGAAGTGATTTTGGAGCCCAAGAAGATCAAGTCTGTTGCTGTTTCCATCGTTTCCCCATCTATTTGCCATGAAATGATGGGACCGGAAGCCATGATCTTAGTTTTTTGAATGTTGAGTATTAAGCCAGCTTTTTCATTCTCCCCTTTCACTTTCATCAAGAGGCTCTTTAGTTCCTCTTCTCTATCTGCCATGAGGGTGGTGTCACTGGCATATCTGAGATTATTGACATTTCTCTAGGTAATCTTGATTCCATCTTGTGCTTCACCCAGCCCAGTATTTTGCATGATATATTCTGCATATAAGTTAAATAAACAGGGTGACAATATACAGCCTTGTAGTATTTTTCTCCCAATTTGGAATCGGTCCATTGTTTCATGTCCGTCCTAATTGTTGCTTATTGACTTGCATACAGATTTCTTAGGAGGCAGCTAAGTTATTCCTATCTCTTGAAGAATTTTTCACAATTTTGTTATCCACACAGTCAAAAGTTTTATTGTAGACAATGAAGCAGAAGAAGATGTTTTTCTGAAATTCTCTTGCTTTTTCTATGGTCCAATGGATATTGGCAATTTGTTCTCTGATTCCTCTGCCTTTTCTAAATCCAGCTGGAATATCTGGAAGTTCTCAGTTCATGTCCTTTTGAAGCCTGGCTTGGAGAATTTTGAGCACTACTTTGCTAGCGTATGAGATGACGGCAATTGTGCAGTAGTTTGAACATTCTTTGGCATTTCATTTATTTGGGATTAGAATGAAAACTAACCTTTTCTAGTCCTGTGGCCACTGTTGAGTTTTCCAAATTTTCTGGCATATTGAGTGCAGCACTACAACAGCATCATCTTTTAGGATTTGAGATTATTTATTGTTAATTCTCAGGTACCCTCAAAAATTCTTGAACAGTGTCCTCATATTAGAAAATAATTATTTACAGACTTATGTTTGAGGCAACTTTAAAGTGCTAGTAATGAGGAGGGAATGGAAGTAGAAACTTTTTTCTTATTAGCCAACTTCAAAAATTATGCACTATCATGCCAGAGTCATTATTCAAAGATTTTTTTAGATTAATGGGGCAGAAATTATTTTTTCCATATTTTTTCATATATACATGAGCACACATACATGCATATATATACCCTTTCCTCAGCAAATGACTCCCTAATACTTATTATTATAGTTTAGATCCACAAAGTGATATTTATATGTTGCTCATTTAGAAAGATTCTCAATGAATTTGGGTTTAGTTTGAACCTGACTCATTCTAAGATTAATTTTGTTTTGCTTTGTTTTCTCTTTTATATATAACCAGCACCTCCTGATTATATATTTTGCTCATATTTATAAACTTGCTCTTGTATGGTACTTCCTTGTAATGAACCTGCTGTGAAGTTACTTACCTGCTTTCCTGACAGCTTTTTAGGTCAAATTTATTTTTCATATTTGTGACTTTTGTTCACAGGTGTCATCATTGAATATGGTATGTAATATCTGCTCTGAACGTTTACCTCTGCCTGATCAGTTCTATATTCTGACTTTATTATTACTATCCACTTCTTGGAAATGAGATTTCTGATACTAAGATTAGCCCCTCTCCATATAACTTTCTTATTATGTGTACCTCCAGCCCACATATCATCTCAGCTCCAACAAGGCTGACTGGATTTGGTCCTGGGATATTATTTCTGTATGAGCTCTCTGAAATACCTTCTCTTTGCCTTTCTTCATAATTTAAATGCTCTGACAAAATTACATGTGAATGAGGAGGAAAAACACATAATTGTTTTCAGTCATATTATCTCTCCCAATCTATAATAGATTATGATTTTTTAAGTTGTAGAAACTCTTCTGTACTCATGCTGTCTAATATGAGACATTAAAAGTGAGAAAAAATTTATATGGATTTATAGTACAGTTCACAATGGATCTATAATACAGTCAAAACATAAACATATTCAATAAACTAGTACAAAATAAATTCACATGTATAACCACTACTCTGCTCTTCAAACAGAACATCACAGGCACTCCAGAAACTCCTTTTATGCCTTTCTTCCAATTGTTACTCTTGTCTTCACCAAAATTAGCCTGCCTTTAAAATCACTGTTTAATTTTTGCCTGAGCTTGGACTTCAAATAAATGGGATAATAGAGTATGCATTGTTATCCATCTATATTCTAGAGTCAATATTTTTTGTGACAGTTATCCGTATTGTGCAGCTGTACTTTATTCAGTTTCATTGTTTCATCACATTCCACTGAATTAACATTTACAATTGATTGCAATGTTGATAAATATTTGGGTTTACAGTTTCTTATGGCTAGAGATCATGCTGCTAGGAACATTTTTTGTATACGTCTCTTCCTGTATGTCTGCACAAATTTCTGTTAGGTAGATGCCTTAACATGAGTATGAATAATGAAATTGCTAAATCTTAAGGAATATATATGTTTAAGTGGAAAGTCAAATAGTTTTCTAAACATAACAACTTGCATTGCTGCTGCTTCATATCTTCACAGGCATTTGATTTAACTTCAGCTGTCTGCTGGATCTATAATGATATCCAATGTGCTTTAAATCCCTAATGATAGTAAGTGGAAAAAAGTGTTAGTCACTCAGTCATGTCCGACTCTGTGACCCAATGGACTATATAGCCCACCAGGCTCCTTTGTTCATGGGATTCTCCAGGCAAGAATACTGGAGTGGGTTGCCATTCCCTTCTCCAGGGGATCTTCCTGACCCAGAGATGGAACCCTGGTCTCCTATATTGCAGGTAGATTTGTTACTGTCTGAGGGATGTAAAGTGAGCACCTATTCATATGTGTATTTGCCATTTGTGTATAAAATACAGTTTAATGCAAATTCAAGTCTATTGTCAAATTTTCTTTTTCCTTTCTGTAAAAGTTGATATATAGGGTTTTTAAATATCTTATGAACATGAGCAAATGTTTGAAATATCTCTCCTACTCTGTGAATTACCAGAATCTCTGTGATATTGTGGACTAGAATATATTGATTTTAATGCAGTCCAATTTGAGAATCTTTTCTTTCATGAACAGTGTTGTTTTTCTCATCTTTAAACAATCAATTTTTGTGCTGTGGAACTGAGGGTAATCTTGGTAATTTTCTGTGATATCTATTATGTATTAACTCTTGGTTGTCTCTCAAACCTTTGTGTTTTCCAATCTGCCCTCTGTTCTAGCAGCTTTCAGAGTTGATGATGTACCGATAAGATAGGAGAAAATGGAGTTAGACACAGACACTAGATAATGAAGAAGGGGCTCAGCTGCTGGGATGTGATAATGTCTGGCTGGAACCAGCTGGACCTATTTTGTAAAAAGGAAGGTAAATGGAAAGGAAAGTCTTATATGTCCAAATGTTTATGACCTTATTCCAAGATCCAGATCTAAGAAACTCCCGCTGGGTATGCCTTCTTTAGAAGGCACAGAAGCTTGGTTTTTTAGATGATCCCCTTATGAGTCCACCTCCTCCAGGTCCACACTGGGGAACTACTGCCTGCAATTCTTGGAGTTGACAGTCTTCCAGATGGCCTACCACTAGCACTGCAGCTGGGCTGCTGGAAGCCACACCATCTTATCCCTCCAGCCCTGTCCTGTATCCTCCTTTACTGGAGGTGAGTCCTGCCAGTACTACACAAACCAGGGCTACTTACCAGCCTCCCAGTACCAAACTGCCCTTTAAGGAAAGTGCTGGCAGGTGATGGAGGATCAGAGTCCACATCCCTTTTCCTATGGCTGACCTAGATACTTGAAAAAAGAAATTTGGGTGTTTTTCTGAGGATGCCAGTCAGTTCCTAAAGGAATTTACCAACCTGAAAATACCCTATGAACCTACTTAGGGGGACCTACAAGCCTCCTTTCTACCTGCTGCATCGTTGAAAAAAAGCTGGATCCTTGGTACAGCTCAGGCATACGCCAGTGAATTGGCAGACTGAAATCAGGGACATACAATCTACTTTACTGGAGGAGATGCAACTTCTGGCCAAGACCCCCATTGGGAACACCAACAGGGAGGTAGAAGGTTTGAACACAAGAACCACATAATAACTTGCCTTACGATTATACAGTGGAGGTGACAAATAAATTCAAGAAATTAGATCTGGTAGATAGAGTTCCTGAAAAACTGTGGATGGAGGTTTATAACATTGCACAGGAGACAGTGACCAAATCCATCTCCAAGAAAAATAAATGCAAGAAGGCAAAGTACATGTCTGAGGAAGCCTTACAAATAGGTGAGAAAAGAAGGGAAGTGAAAGGCAAAGGAGGAAGGAAACAATAATCCCAACAGAGTACAGCATTTCAGAGAATAGCAAGGCTTCTTAAGTGAACAACACAAAAAATAGAGAAAAAAACATAGAATGGAAAAGATGAGAGATTTCTTCAAGAAAATGGAGATACCAAGGGAACATTTCATAAAAGGATGGGCACAATAAAGGACAGAAATTGCATTGACCTAACAGAAGCAGAAGCGATTAAGATAACCATGATGAAATGGTCACTCACTTAGAGCAAACATCCTGGAATGTGAAGTCAAGTAGGCCTTAGGACGCGTTATAAGGAACAAAGCTAGTTGAGGTGATGGAATTCCAGCTGAGCTATTTAAAATCCTAAAAGAAGATGCTGTTAAAGTGTTGCACTCAATATGGCAGTACATTTGAAAAATTCAACAGTGGCCAGAAGACTGGAAAAGATCAGTTTTCATTCCAATGAGTGTCAATGTCATTGACAATGTCAATGAATGAAAGGCAATGTTAAAGAATGTTCAAACTACCATACGATTACACTCATTTCACATGCTAAGCAAGATTATGTTCAAAATCCTTCAAGCTAGGCTTCAATAGTATGTGAACCAAGAACTTTTATATGTGTAAGCTGGATTTAGAAAAAGCAGAGAAACCAGAGATCAAATGCCAGTATCTGCTGGATCATAGAAAATGCAAGGGAATTCCAAAAAGACATCTACTTCTGCTTCGCTGACTATGCTAAAGCCTTTGACTATTTGGATCACAACAAACTGTGGAAAATTATTAGACAGGAATACCAGGCCTTACCTGCCTCCTGAGAAAACTGTATGCAGGTCAAGAAGCAACAGTTAGAACTGAACATGGAACAATGAACTGGTTCAAAATCGGGAAAGGATTACACCAAGGCTGTATATTGTCACCCTGTTTATTTAACATGTAGGCAGAGTGCATCATGTTTAATGCCAGGCTGGATGAAGCTTATGCTGGAATCAAGATGGCTGGAAGAAATATCAATAACCACAGATAAGCAGATGATACCACTCTAATGGCAGAAAGAGAAGAGGAACTAAAAAGCCTCTTGATGAAGGTGAAAGAGAGTGAAAAATCTGGCTTAAAACTCACCATTCAAAATATGAAGATCATGGCATCTGGTCCCATCATCTCATAGTAAATAGATGCAGGAAAAGTAGAAAGAGTGACAGATCTTATTTTCTTGGACTCCAAATCACTGTGGATGGTGAATGCAGTCATGATATTAAAAGAAACTTTCTCCTTGGAAGAAGAGGTATGAGCAACCCAAACAGTGTATTAAAAAGCAGAGACATCACTTTACTGACAAAAGTCCATATAGTCAAAGTCCAATAGCCATGTATGGATGTGAGTGTTGAACCATAAATAAGGTTGAGTGGTGAAGAGTTGATGCTTTTGAACTGTGGTATTGTAGAAAATTCTTGAGATCCCCTTGGACAACAAGTAGGCCAAACCAATCAATGCTAAAGGAAATCATGGCAGAGAGCAAAGAACTAAAGAGCCTCTTGATGAATGTGAAAGAGGAGAGAGAAAAAGTTGGCTTTAAACTCAACATTCAGAAAACTAAGATCACGACATCCGGTCCCATCATTTCATTGCAAACAGATGGGGAAACAACGGAAACAGTGACAGACTTTTTGTTTTTTGGGCTCCAAAATCACTGCAGATGGTGACTGCAGTCATGAAATTAAAAGAGACTTGCTCCTCAGAAGAAAAGCTATGATCAAACTAGACAGCATGTTAAAAAGCAGAGACATCACTTTGCTGACAAAAGTCCATCTAGTCAAAGCTATGGCTTTTCCAGTATTCATATATGATGTGAATGTAGGACTATAAAGAAAGCTGAATGCCACAGAATTGATGCTTTTGAACTGTGGTGTAGCAGAAGACTCTTGAGAGTCCCTTGGATTGCAAGGAGATCAAACTAGTTAATCCTAAAGAGATCAGTCCTGAATTTTCATTGGAAGGACTGATGCTGAAGCTGAAACTCCAATATTTAGGCCACCTTATGTGAAGAACTAACTCATTGGAAAAGACCCTGATGCTGGGAAAGACTAAAGGCAGGAGGAGAAGATGATGACAGAGGACAAGATGGTTGGAGCATCACCGACTCAATGGACATGAGTTTGGGAAAGATTTGGGAGTTGATGATGGACAGGGAAGCCTGGTGTGCTGCAGTCCATGGGGTTGCAAAGAATCAGACATGACTGAGAGCTGAACTGAACTAAAAGGAAATCAACCCTGAATATTCATAGGAAGGACTGACTTTGAAGATGAAGCTCCAATACTTTGGCCACCTGATTTGAAGAGCTGACTTCCCCTGACACTGGGAAAGACTGAGGGCAAGAGAAGGAAGTGACAGGAGATGAGATGGCTGCGTGGCATCACCAACTCAATGCACATGACTTTGAGCAAACTCCAGAAATAGTGAAGGTCAGGGAAGCCTGACATGCTGCAATCCATGGGCTCACAAAGAGTCTGACATGACTGAGCAACTGAACAACAACAACATTCTTAGAACCAGACAATGGAAAATAATTAAGCATTTCCACAAATCCTCCCACTTAGGGTGGGACTCCCTATTCAAAGTGGTTATTCAAGTGTTCCTGCGTAAGCCTGTCCCAAACTGTTAAAAATGTTTGAGAACTCTGTGCCTGAAATGACCCAAGAAGCCACCCAACACCTCCATCCCTAACTCAGCCCATATTATCCAAGATAATTCCAAGGTTAAATTTGCACAGAAGCTTATAGAATGATATTACTAACAAACCTTCCTTCACTGTCAAGGTGATGGAACAGGTTTCCTCAACTTAGAGTGTTAATTACCACCTCCATTCTTCCTGGAGACCCCAATCATCAGGTATGATAGAAAAAGCAAATAATATTCTAAAAAAAACTCTTGTCATGAGACTTCAGAACCTTGGGTCTCCCTCCTGTCTGTAGCCTTTCAATGGGCCAAAATGGCCCAAAAAGGAATTTAAAACTCAGCCCATTAGAAATGACTTATGGGAGAATCCTTTTTGACTTCAGATCTTGTTTGATGAGTAAACCCACAAATTAGTCTCCCACAGTATTAGCTTGAGCCAAGTTCAAAGAGCCCTCCAAGAATACAGGAACAGATTATTACTCACCCATACAAAAGTAAAGTTGAAGTCTCCATCCAATCAAGGTACTTTGTCCTACTAAAAACTTGGAAGGAAGCATCCCCTGATGACCAGCTACAATCAAAATGTAAGGGACCATATCAGTGTTACTAAGCATCTCAACTGCCCTCAAGCTATAGGGAGATAGTAGTTGGTTATATATGTCTAAAATAAAACCGTGTCTTATAAATTCCAATAGAAGCCAGAGAGACCTACTCTCACAAGCCAGTGGAAGACCTCAGATACTGGTTCAAGAGAACAAATAAGTGACTTCAGGTGGCTGTGGTGGGTTGGCCTGGTATTCCTTGTGATTTTATCATTAATTTATCATTTTATCATAGTGGCTGTTATTCTGCCACTTTTCGGAACCTTCTACCTGATAAACATCTTCTTTGCCCCTGCCGGGTCTGAAAAAATATATAGTAATATGATATCAAAAACCATCCTCCTAGTAGGACTTCTCACAATGATTGTATTTAGGGGGAGTAGAAAAAGGATGGTTTTGTAAATGTACCTAAAATAGTCACCTGGGGAGAAAAACTAATTAATTGTTGGAGTGGCCATAAAAACCCTGGCTTACAACAAACATTAGGATTCCTAGATGGCTCAGTGGGTATACAATCTGCCTGCAATGAAGGAGATACAGTTTCAATCCCTGATTCAGGAAGATTCCCCTGGAGGAGGGCATGGCAACCCACTCCAGTATTCTTGACTGGAGAATCCCCTGGATAGAGGAGCCTGGCAGGCTATGCACAACAAACTTTACAGGTACAAATAGGCATATACAACAAGAGTATTATCAACTCAAACAGATGGGGGAAATATCCTCCACTGATCTGAACATGATAGACAATTCCTATCAGGTTCAACACCTTACCTATGTGATTCTTTTCAAAGGGTGCCTTAGAACTTTTTCATTAAACATGGCTCCTATTGTTATTCAGAAAACTCATCATGCTTTTGATGCCACCACACATTTCATAGTCCTCTTGGCTATGGAAATCCTCTTTGGAGCAATCCTTGGCCACAGGATGGTAATATCACTATAGCGTTTTGGAACCCAGACCCAAACTGCATTCCTAGCAATGCCTCTATTCTGTGTGTTTATAATAAAGACCAGATCCAAGGATCCTACAGGATAAGGATGGTTATTGTTTTTAGGTCACTAGTCTTGTTCAACTCTTTTGTGACCCATGGACTCCTCTGTCCATGGGATTTCCTAGGTAAGAATACTGGAATGGATTGCCATTTCCTACTTCAGGGATCTTCCTAACCCAGGGATCGAACCCACATCGCCTGCACTGAAGGTGGCCTCTTCACTGAGCCATCTGGAATGCCTCCACAGGGATAGAATGGAGAGAATGGACTAAAAGTTGGGCTAGAAATTGTCAGACTTTGTGGAAGTAATGAATAAAACTCTCTTACTACACCATCTCATCAAGCCAAGGGCAGGGAATACTCTTGGACTTAATTATTCTCAGTATGCTAAAGGGCCCTTATCTCTGCACCATGTTCATAATTTGTCCCTTCCTAGGATCCGGACAGCTTCTTCCCTTTTAAATTCTTCTATTCCCAGATCTCTTATTGAATCTTCAGGGTATGTCTGCATATGTGGCACACCCCTAAATGAGGACCCAAAGACAAGGCCACTTCAGGGAAAATTTGGCCCCTCTGCAGATGCTTATCCTTATATCGATAATGTGTGGCACAAAGAAGAGCGCACATTAGGACAATTGGCCCCAGTTACAGTCACTCTACATAAAACTAGTCAGTGCCATCCCAGGTGGGCCATTGATTAATATTGGCAGGAGTAGGGCTGACAGGGAGATTAACAGCTCCATAGGGAGGCTTTGCCTACCATGAGGTAACCTTAGAAAATCCATCCAACAGTTTAAGGCACCTAGCCCTGAGCACTGGAAACACCCTAAACAGATTTTCAACTTGTTTAAACTCACTAGCCAATGTGGTCATGGACAATAGATTGGCCTTAGATTACTTGCTGGCCAAGCAGGGTGGTGTTGGTGCAATCATAAACAAAATCTATCATACCTATGTTAATAAATCAGTCCAGATCAAGAAGAACATTAAAAAGATTTATGAATAAGCATCCTGTTTGTATCACTACAACCAGGAGTCAAACCCTAATGCCATCTGGTCCACCATTAAGAGTGCCCTCCCTAATCTTACTTGGTTGTTGCCTGTCCTGGGATCAGTAATGGTCATTCCCTTATTCTTTCTCTTTAACCTCTTGGCAAAGGTCCTGTCTTCCAGATAACAACAGTTCCATGTCAAAATGACAATGCCTCTGTGTGGATTCTAGTCCATATCACCCTCTGACTTAAACAAGAAGTTGTCCTGCCCTGAGAAACTTAGACCAGGCATTTTGCTCCCTGACAGGCAAAGTCAATGTCCCTGACCAGTTCTGAAGCACCTATAGAAGACTGACCATTGCCCTTCTTTGCCCATAAGAATATGGAAGTAAAATTTCTGAGGTGGGAATAAGACACAAGGAAAAGGAATTAAACACAATGCTAGACTGAAGAAGGGGCTCAGCTGTTGGGATGTAATAGAGACCTACTGGAACCAGCTGAAACCAAGGTGGCTTTGGGAATAGTCTGGTCATTGACCTTTAGCTCATTGTAATACTAAAAAACATCCCCTCTTAACCATGGCAGTTCCCAGGGGAATGATAAAAGTCCACAAAGTAAGCAGTAGCCCAATTCCTGGGAAATCCCCACCCTACCTCCCAATAGCAAGAATATCCATCCCACTCATTAGCCTATGAAATTACTTAGCCCATAAAAACCAAAGACCCCACATCCTTCTGCCACTCTCACTTTCCCAGGTGACATCAGGCCCTGGGGCCATTCCTCTCACTTTCTGAAATGGTCCAAATTCTGCCTAGGGAATGAGTATCTCTCTAAATAAACTTGCTTTCCCTTTACCCTGACTGACTTTTGGATGATTTCTTGCAGGAAGCCAAGGACCCTCACTTGGCAGTCTTAACACTCCTCCAGGCCCCGGGACATGACACTTCCCTCTCCTACAACACCAAGACTCATCAGTGTCCCAAAGGGGAGAATCAGAGCCAACATCTAGATAAAAACTGTTTAGAAGCTGGACCTTCAGTCATCAGCTAGGGAAGTATGTAGTTAAAACCCCCTCCAGGGAGAAACTTGAAGATGAGCATTTTTACCTGTTCTCTCTGCACCCAGTCCTGGTATACAGGCATGGCATAGGGATGGGGTGGATTCCTGTTCCTGTTTAAAAAATTGCCTGTAATTGATCCTTGGCTTAAATGCCACATATTTATCTCTATATATTAATATTATTGTTTAACAGAATATTCTGTTATTGTTGTGGTTTAGTTCCTAAATCTTGTCCAACTCTTTGTAACTGCATGGACTGTAGCCCACCAAGCTCCTCTGTCCGTGGAATTTTCCAGTCAAGAATACTGTAATGGATAGCCATTTCCTTCTCCAAGGGATCTTCCTGACCCAGTGATCAAACCCATGTCTCCTGCATTGGCAAGCAGATTCTTTACCACTAAGCCACTTAGAACATTTGCTGAATGGATATATTAGAAGGAATACATTTTTTTTCATTTGAATTTCCTTTTGCAGGGTTATTTAAAGAGAAAGAAAACCAGTGCTTTTTTTTTTTTTTCCCCAAGAGCTCAGTTTTTTATGAGCAAATTAGTTAATGGCTTTCCAAAGATACCTTGGAAATATAGGATGATATTTCATGTAATGTTAATATTTAAGCTCTTTAGAAATAAAAAGTATAGACCGACATGGATACTAAAAAGAAAAAGTAAAAAAAAAAAATCTGACCTGCAATAACTCTATACTTTTAGGTTTGTCTGACACAGTAACATTATTCTATTCATTCTTAACTGGCTCAGCCCTCTCTGATCCTCTAGGTTGCTAGAGCAAACGCATCCTTGGCCCAAAATGAGATGTTTCATCTACTAGTTTGAAGGCTGTTAAAAAAAAACAAAAACTTTGCTTCTAGTAGTCAATGCTTTCCTCTGAAATACTCTGTTGATTCACAAAGCTGTCTGAGAAATCCTTGATGTAGCTGCAGTGTCAGCCTGAATGAGGATAAAGTACCCATTTGGAGATCAGATAATTTACTGTACTGCCTAAAGGGTTACTCACATTTGATATAAAGACAGGCGTTAAAAAATCTATTAAGGCTGAGTTATATTCTGTAGCCACCATCTTGTTACAATTAGTATTTCATTTTAATTGTGCTGCTCTACGACTTCTTATGAAAAGATACTCAATGTGAACTCAAAACAAGTTTTTTTTTTTTTTACTTTAATAGACTATTAGTCCATAGAACACTTTCTTACCATTCTCTGGATTATATATGGTATGGAGACTTTCACTTTACATGGTCATGGAAGTGACATGAAGTTTGCATTTAGTTTGTTTTTCAGTTCAGTTCAGTTCAGCTCAGTCGCTCAGTTGTGTCTGACTCTTTGCGACCCCATGAATCGCAGCACGCCAGGCCTCCCTGTCCATCACCAACTCCCGGAGTTCACTCAGACTCACGTCCATCGAGTCGGTGATGCCATCCAGCCATCTCATCCTCTGTCATCCCCTTCTCCTCTTGCCCCCAATCCCTCCCAGCATCAGAGTCTTTTCCAGTGAGTCAACTCTTCGCATGAGGTGGCCAAAGTACTGGAGTTTCAGCTTTAGCATCATTCCTTCCAAAGAAATCCCAGGGCTGATCTCCTTCAGAATGGACTGGTTGGATCTCCTTGCAGTCCAAGGGACTCTCAAGAGTCTTCTCCAACACCACAGTTCAAAAGCATCAATTCTTTGGTGCTCAGCTTTCTTCACAGTCCAATTCTCACATCCATACATGACAACTGGAAAAACCAAAGCCTTGACTAGACGAACCTCTGTTGGCAAAGTAATGTCTCTGCTTTTGAATATGCTATCTAGGTTGGTCATAACTTTCCTTCCAAGGAGTAAGCGTCTTTTAATTTCATGGCTGCAGTCACCATCTGCAGTGATTTTGGAGCCCAGAAAAATAAAGTCTGACACTGTTTCCCCATCTATTTCCCATGAGGTGATGGGACCGGATGCCATAATCTTTGTTTTCTCAATGTTGAGCTTTAAGCCAACTTTTCACTCTCCACTTTCACTTTCATCAAGAGGCTTTTGAGTTTCTCTTCACTTCTGCCATAAGGGTGGTGTCATCTGCATATCTGAGGTTATTGATATTTCTCCCAGCAATCTTCATTTCAGCTTGTGTTTCTTCCAGTCCAGCGTTTCTCATGATATACTCTGCATATAAGTTAAATAAACAGGGTGACAATATACAGCCTTGATGAACTCCTTTTCCTATTTGGAACCAGTCTGTTGTTCCATGTCCAGTTCTAACTGTTGCTTCCTGACCTGCATACAAATTTCTCAAGACACAGATCAGGTGGTCTGGTATTCCCATCTCTTTCAGAATTTTCCACAGATGATTGTGATTCACACAGTCAAAGGCTTTGGCATAGTCAATAAAGCAGAAATAGATGTTTTTGTGAAACTCTCTTGCTTTTTCCATGATCCAGCGGATGTTGGCAATTTGATATCTGGTTCCTCTGCCTTTTCTAAAACCAGCTTGAACATCAGGAAGTTCACGGTTCACATATTGCTGAAGCCTGGCTTGGAGAATTTTGAGCATGACTTTACTAGCATGTGAGATGAGTGCAATTGTGCGGTAGTTTGAGCATTCTTTGGCATTGCCTTTCTTTGGGATTTGAATGAAAATGGACCTTTTCCAGTCCTGTGGCCACTGCTGAGTTTTCCAAATTTGCTGGCATATTGAGTGTAGCACTTTCACAGCATCATCTTTCAGGATTTGGAATAGCTCAACTGGAATTCCATCACCTCCACTAGCTTTGTTCATAGTGATGCTTTCTAAGGCCCACTTGACTTCACAATCCAGGATGTCTGGCTCTAGGTCAGTGATCACACCATCATGATTATCTGGGTTGTGAAGATCTTTTTTGTACAGTTCTTCTGTCTATTCTTGCCATCTCTTCTTAATATCTTCTGCTTCTTTTCATTGTTAGTATATAGAAATGCAAGTGATTTCTGTGTATTGATTTTGTATCCTGAAACCTTGCTAAATTCACTGATTATCTCTAATAATTTTCTGTTACTATCTATATGGAATTCTATGTACAGAATGGCTTTCCTAGTGGCTCAAATGATAAAACATCTGCCTGCAATATGGAAGACCTGGGTTCGATCCCTGGGTTGGGAAGATCCCCTGGAGAAGGAAATGGCAATCCAATACACTACCCTTGCCTGGAGAAGCCCATAGACAGAGGAGCCTGGGAGGCTACAAAGCCTGGGGTCCCAAAGAGTCAGACACAACTAAGCGAATTCACTTTCTTTCTTTCTTTCTATGTAAAGTATCATGTCATCTGCAACAGTGAAAACTTTACTTCTGTTCTGATCTGGATTTCTTTTCTTTTTTTCTTTTCTCTGATTGCTGTAGCTAGGACTTCCAAAACTATGTTGAATAATAGTGGTGAAAATGGACACCTTTGTTTTGTTCCTGATCTGAGGGGGAATGCTTTCAGGTTTTCTCTGTTGAGAATAATGCTTGCTGTAGGCTTATCATACGTGGCCTTTACTACGTTGAGCTAAGTTTCTCCTATGCCCATTTTTTGAAGAGTTTTAATCAAAAATGGGTGCTGAATATTGTCAAATGCTTTTTATGCATCTAATGAGATTATCATATGGTTTTTATCTTTGAATTTGTTAATATGGTGTATCACATTGATTGCTTTGTGTATACTAAAGAATCCTTGCTTTCCCTGGAGTAAACCCAACTTTGATCATGGTGTAGAAGCTTTTTTTTTTTTAATCTAATTTAAATTTATTTATTTTAATTGGAGGCTAATTACTTTACAATATTGTATTGGTTTTGCCATACCTCAACATGAATCCACCACGAGTGTACACGTGTTCCCCATCCTGAACCCCCCTCCCTCCTCCCTCCCCGCACCATCCCTCTGGGTCATCCCAGTGCACCAGCCCTAAGCATCTTATATCCTGCATTGAACCTGGACTGGCAATTCGTTTCTTATATGATATTATACATGTTTCAATGCCATTCTCCCAAATCATCCCACCCTCTCCCTCTCCCACAGAGTCCAAAAGACTGTTCTATACATCTGTGTCTCTTTTGCTGTCTCACATACAGGGTTATTGTTACCATCTTTCTAAATTCCATATATATGTGTTAGTATACTGTATTGGTGTTTTTCTTTCTGGCTTACTTCACTCTGTATAATAGGCTTCAGTTTCATCCACCTCATTACAACTCATTGAAATGTATCCTTTTTAATGGCTGAGTAGTACTCCATTGTGTATATGTACCACAGCTTTCTTATCCATTCATCTGCTGATGGACATCTAGGTTGCTTCCATGTCCTGGCTATTATAAACAGTGCTGCGATGAATATTGGCGTACACGTGTCTCTTTCAATTCTGGTTTCCTCGGTGTGTATGCCCAGCAGTGGGATTGCTGGGTCATCAGATCAGATCAGTCGCTCAGTCATGTCCAACTCTTTGCGACCCCATGAATCACAGCACGCCAGGCCTCCCTGTCCCTCACCAACTCCCGAAGTTCACTGAGACGTCCATTGAGTCAGTGATGCCATCCAGCCATCTCATCCTCTGTCGTCCCTTTCTCGTCTTGCCCCCAATCCCTCCCAGCATCAGAGTCTTTTCCAATGAGTCAACTCTTCGCATGAGGTGGCCAAAGTATGGGAGTAAGGCAGTTCTATTTCCAGTTTTTTAGGAATCTCCACACTGTTCTCCATAGTGGCTGTACTAGTTTGCATTCCCACCAACAGTTAAGAGGGTTCCCTTTTTTCCACACCCTCTCCAGCTTTTATTGCTTGTAGACTTTTTGATTGCAGCCATTCTGACTGGCGTGAAATGGTACCTCATTGTGGTTTTGACTTGCATTTCTCTGATAATGAGTGATGTTGAACATCTTTTCATGTGTTGTTAGCCATCTGTATGTCTTCTTTGGAGAAATGTCTGTTTAGTTCTTTGGCCCATTTTTTGATTGGGTCATTTATTTTTCTGGAATTGAGATGCAGGAGTTGCTTGTATATTTTTGAGATTGGTTGTTTGTCAGTTGCTTCATTTGCTATTATTTTCTCCCATTCTGAAGGCTGTCTTTTCACCTTGCTTATAGTTTCCTTTGTTGTGCAGAAGCTTTTAATTTTAATTAGGTCCCATTTGTTTATTTTTGCTTTTATTTCCAATATTCTGGGAGGTGGGTCATAGAGGATCCTGCTGTGATTTATGTCGGAAAGTGTTTTGCCTATGTTTTCCTCTTGGAGTTTTATAGTTTCTGGTCTTATGTTTAGATCTTTAATCTATTTTGAGTTTATTTTGGTGTATGGTGTTAGAAAGTGTTCTAGTTTCATTCTTTTACAAGTGGTTGACAAATTTTTTGAGGTGTTGCTGATTTCTGTTTGCTAAAATTTTGTTGAGGATTTTTGCATCTATGTTCATCAGTGATATTGGCCTGTAGTTTTCTTTCTTTTTTTTATGTTGTCTTTGTCTGGTTTTGGTATCAAGGCTCATAGAATGAGTTTAGAAATGTTCCTTCCTCTGCAATTTTTGTAAGAGTTTTGGAAGAATAGGCATTCAGTTCAGTTCAGTTCACTTTAGTCGCTCAGTCATGTCCGACTCTTTGCGACCCCATGAATCGCAACACGCCAGGCCTCCCTGTCCATCATCATCTCCCAGAGTTCACTCAGACTCACGTCCATCGAGTCAGGGATGCCATCCAGCCATCTCATGCTCTGTCGTCCCCTTTTCTTCCTGCCCCCAATCCCTCCCAGCATCAGAGTCTTTTCCAGTGAGTCAACTCTTCGCATGAGGTGGCCAAAGTACTGGAGTTTCAGCTTTAGCATCATTCCTTCCAAAGAACAACCAGGGCTGATCTCCTTTAGAATGGACTGGTTGGATCTCCTTGCAGTCCAAGGGACTCTCAAGAGTCTTCTCCAACACCACAGTTCAAAAGCATCAATTAGCTCTTCTCTAAATGTTTGACAAGATTTCCCTTGTGAAGCCATGTGGTCCTGGGCTTTTGTTTTTTGGGAGATTTTTGATCACAGCTTCAATTTCAGTGCTTGAAATTGGATTGTTCATAATTTATATTTCTTTCTGGTTCAGTCTTGGAAGATTGAACTTACTTCCAAGAATCTCTCCATTTCTTTCAGGTTATCCATTTTATTGCCATATAGTTGCTCATAATAGTCTCTCATCATCGTTTATATTTCTGCATTGTCTGCTGTAACCTCTCCTTTTTCATTTCTAATTTTATTGATTTCATTCTTCTCCCTTATGTTCTTGATGAGTCTGGCTAAAGTTTAGTCAATTTTGTTTATCTTCTCAAAGAACCATCTTTTAGTTTTATTAATCTTTACTATTGTTTCTTTCATTTCTTTTTCATTTATTTCTGCTCAGATCTTTATAATTTATTTCCTTCTACTAATTTTGGGGTCTTTTGTTCTTTTTTTCCAGTTATTTTAGGTGTAAAGTTGGGTTGTCTATTCTATGTCTTTCTTGTTTCTTGAGGTCGGCTTGTATTGCTATAAACTTCCCTCTTAGGACGGCTTTTGCTGCATCCCATAGGTTTTGAATTGTCATGTTTTCATTGTCATTTGTTTCTAGAAATTTTGTGATTTCCCTTTTGATTTCTTCAGTAACCTCTTAGTTATTTAGAAATGTGTTGTTTAATCTCCATGTGTTTGTGTTTCTTACAGTTTTTTTCTTGTAATTGATATCTAGTCCCATAGCATTGTGGTCAGAGAAGATGCTTGATATGATTTCAATTTTCTTAAATCTACTGAGGTTTGATTTGTAACTCAAGATATGGTCTATCCTGGAGAATGTTCCATGTGCACTTGAGAAGAAGGTATATTCTTCTGCATTTGGATGGAATGTCCTGAAGATATCAGTGAGGCCCATCTCATCTAATATATCATTTAAGACATGTTTCCTTTTTAATTTTCTGTTTTGATGATCTGTCCATTGGTGCAAGTGAGGAGTAACATCTCCTACTATTATTGTGTTACTGTCAATTTCTCCTTTTATGTCTGTTAGTGTTTGTCTTATGTATTGATGTGGTCCTGTGTTGGGTGCATAGATATTTACAATCATTATGTCTTCCTCTTGGATTGATCCCTTGATCATTATTCAGTGTCCTTCCTTATCTCTTGTAATATTATTTAAGGTCTATTTTGTCTGATATGAGGATTGCTACTCCAGCTTTCTTTTGCTTCCCATTTGCATGGAATATATTTTTCCATCCTCTCATTTTCAGTCTTTATGTTTCTTTAGGTCTGAAGTGGATTTCTTGTAGACAGTGTATATATAGGTCTTGTTTTTGTATCCATTCAGCCAGGCTATATCTTTTGGTTGGAGTAGTTAATCTGTTTAAATTTAAAGTAATTATTAATATATATGTTCCTATTGTCATTTTCTTAATTGTTTGGGGTTGACTTTGTAGATCTTCTTTTGTCTCTTGTATTTCGCGACTATATAAGTCCCTTTAACATTTGTTGTAAAGCTGGTTTTGTGGTAATGAATTCCCTTTGGCTTGTCTGAAAAGCTTTTGATTTCTTAATCAGTTTTGAATGAGATCCTTGCCAGGTACAATAATCTTGGTTGTAGATTTTTCCCTTTCAGTGCTTTAAATATATCCTGCTATTCCCTTCTGGCCTGCAGAGTTTCTGCTGAAAGATCAGCTGTTAAGCATATGGGGTTTCCCTTGTATGTTACTTGTTGCTTTTCCCTTGCTGCTTTTAATATTCTTTCTCTGTGTTTAGTCTTTGTTGGTTTGATTAGTATGTGTCTTGGTGCATTTCTCCTTGGGTTTATCCTGTATGGAACTCTTTATGCCTCTTGGACTGGGTCGACTATTTACTCTTCCATGTTGGGGAAATTTTCAACTATAATCTCTTCAAAAATGTTTTCATACCCTTTCTTTTTCTCGTCTTCTTCTGGGACCCCTATAATTCGAATATTGGTGTGTTTGATATTGTCCCAGAGGTCTCTGAGACTATCCTCAGTTCTTTTGATTCTTATCACTTTATTGTGCTCTTCAGAAGTTATTTCCACCATTTTATCTTTCAGCTCACTGGTTTGTTCTTCTGCTTCAGACTAGAGTATTTTTAATTTCAGTAATTGTTTGTCTCTGTGTGTTAATTCTTTAATTCTTATAGGTCTTTGTTGATTGATTCTTACATTTTCTCCATTCTGTTTTCAAGGTTTTTGATCATCTTTACTGTCATTATTCTGAATTCTTTTTCAGGTAGTTTGCCTATTTCCTCTTCATTTATTTGGACTTCTGTGTTTCTAGTTTGTTCCTTCATTTGTGTAGTATCTCTCTGCCTTTTCTTTTTCTTTTTTTTTTAACTTGCTGTGTTTGAGGTTTTTTCCCAGGTTTCAATGTTGAATTCTTTCTTCCTTTTGGCTTGTGCCCTCCTAAGTTTGGTCCAATGGCTTGTGTAAGCTTTGTAAGGGTGAGATTTGTGCTGAGTTAATGTTGTTGTTGTTATTGTTGTTTTTCCTCTAATGGGCAATGCTCAGTGAGGTGGTAATCCTGTCTGCTGATGATTGGGTTTGTACTTTTGTTTGTTGGTTAGATGAGGCATCCTGCATGGGGTGTTACTGATGGTTGGATGATGCAGGTCTTGTATTACAGTGGTTTCTTTTGTGTGAGTCCTCACTATTTGATACACCCTAGGGTTAGTTCTCTGGTAGTCTAGGGTCTTGGAGTCAGTGTTCCCACTCCAAAGGCCAGAGCTTGATCTCTGGTTAGGAAGGAAGATTCCACAAGTGGTGTGTTATGGCATTGCTGTTGCTGCTGCGGCTAAGTCGCTTCAGTTGTGTCCGACTCTGTGTGACCCCATAGATGGCAGCCCACCAGGCCCCCCCATCCCTGGGATTCTCCTGGCAAGAACACTGGAGTAGAATGTGATTTCCTTATCCAATGCGTGGAAGTGAAAAGTGAAAGCGAAGTCGCTCAGTCCTGTCTGACTCTTAGTGACCCCATGGACTGCAGCCCACCAGGCTCCTCCTTCCATGGGATTTTCCAGGCAAGAGTACTGGATTGGGGTGCCATTGCCTTCTCCAGTTATGGCATTAAGTGAGATTAAAACAAATACCCAAAAATGAGAAACCAAAGATGAATCCCAGACAAGTGGCAGTTACAAAAGCAGGCAAATGATACTTAAAATAATGGAATATTCACCCAAAAGCAAAATTGAAACAGTCCAAAAAAAGTAAAGTACAGTAGATTGACCCAGCGAGCAAAGGAAATCAAAAATTATATTTACCAGTTAAGAACTAAACTAAATAAAGCACAAACTGGAAAACAAAACTAAAACAAACTGCCAAGTGGGGAATAAAGCAAAGAAAACAAAACTAACAAATATATTGAGAGGAAAGGAAAGAAAGAAAAGAAAGAAAGAGTATATATGCAAAGTTAAACAGAGGTAGATAAAGAAGATTTATATACATTAAAGATTAACTGCAAGGGGAAAAGAACAGTAGGAAAAGTAAACAGGAATAAATGTAAAAAAATAATAGGTTCAAAAAAATTAACAATTAAATTTTAAAAAAAAGAGAGAGAGAGAGAAAAAAAAGGAGAACTCCACAGAACTGCAAAAGCCCAAAATCAAAGCAGAGGTTTATAACAACAATAAAAACTGTGACTTAATATACTCATATACATATATATACACCCAGAGGTTCAGTTCAGTCACTCAGTCATGTCCAACTCTTTGTGACCATGGACTGCAGCACACCAGGCCTCCCTGCCCATCATCAACTCCCAGAGCTTACTCAAACTTATGTCCATTGAGTTGGTGCAAAATCAAAACAGTCCAACAAAAATAAAGTACAATAAATTGACCTGGTGAATAAAGGAAACCAAAAATTATATCTACCATTTAAGAACAACACTAATTAAAGCGCAAACTGAAAAACAAAAATAAAGCTAGATGCCAAGCAATGAAAATAAAAAATAACAAATATGTTGAGAGAAAAGGAAAGAAAGAAAGAATAGATATGAAAATTTAAATAGAGGTAGATAAAGAAGGTTTATATGCATTAAAGATTAACTGCAAGGGGAAAAGGACAGTAGGAAAATAAAGCAAAGGAATAGGTGTAGAAAAAAAATAATAGGATTTTAAAAATTAAAAATTAAAATTAAAAAAAGGAAGAAAAAAAAAAAAGGAAAATGCCACAGAACTGCAAAAGCCCAGTGTAGAGGCAAAAGTTTATAAAAACAATAAAAGATGTTACTGAGGGAAAAAAAAAAAAAAGCTCAAAGGCTTAATTAGATTTCATAGTGCCAATATAATTGACAAGTAGAATGGGAGTGGGAGGAGAAAAAGAAGTTAAAAAAAAATCCAAGAGAATCTACAGAACAAGTCAAAACATAAAAATAATAAGTTTTTCTTGAGTCACTGCTGTCAGATTCTTTTCCTAGCTGAGAGTCACAGTCCACTTCACCCCCCTAGGATGCCCTCCAACTCTGTGGTCACTTCTGGATCTGCTGTGGGTGGGTGCAGCTCAGATTCTAATCTGGTCCTACTCCTGTTGTGTTCTTGCCTCCAATGTCCACAGCTATCACAACTAGTGCATTTTCTTTTGTGGGAGTTCTCAATGTCCTTTTATATATTCCATAGACAGTCTGCCTAGCTGATCATGTGGATTTAATCTGCAGCTTGTACAGATCGGGGGAAGGTTTTGGGTCTTCTTCCTTAGCCACACTGCCCCTGGGTTTCAATTGTGGTTTTATTTCCACCTCTTCATGTGGGTTGTCCACTGGGGTTTGCTCCTGAGGCTGCCCTGGAGGACTTGGGTCTGCCCCTGTGAGGGTCAGGTGTGGAGGTGGTGCGGCTGCTTGGGTCACAGGGGTTCTGGCAGCACTAGGTACTCAGGGGAGTTGGCAGCTAGGGCAGCAGGAAATATAGTGCTCTAGAAGGGCATGGCAACCAGTATTGGCCAATACACTCGAGCATTCTTGCCTGGAGAATCCCCCTGACTGAGAAACCTGGCAGGCCACAGTCCACAGGCCACAAACAGTTAGCCATGACCAAAGTGACCCGGTGTGCATAGACACAAGACGTTTTTTTTTTTTTTGCCTGTGGCAGCTCCACCCCAGTGAGAGTTGAGCGTGAAGGTAGTGTGGCTGTTTGACTTGCAGGGACCTGGCAGCGCCAAGTGTGCAGGGATACAGACTGCTTCCACCACAGGAGTTATGGTCCTTTCAGTCTTTTTTTGAGCTTCTTATAGCTGACGATCAGAAGGCCTCTTTAGCCAGTCTTTCTCTGTAGCTCCACCCATTCAGGCACTTAGAGGGCTCTCTTGTCTGGGGTCATTCTCTGTTGTTCCATGCATCAGGCATAAAGAGGGGCCCGCCTGGCTGGGGTCCTATTCTTTAGTTTGGAGCATCAGTCACTTAAAGGAGCACCTTGGGTGGGGTCCTACTCTGTAGTTCAGTGCATCAGGTGTTTGATGGGCCAGGCTTTCTGTTGTTCAGCTGCCAATGCTGGCCTGTGGGAAGAGAGAGGTTATGGTGATGTTTCCACTGGCTATGCATGACTCAGCAGTATTGCCTTGCTTCTGCGGCTGCCTAGCTTTCCTCCATAGGCATTTCCCACCACAACCTCCTCCCCCACATCCCCTTGATCTGTCTCTCCAGTCAACAACAGCCCTTGCCCTGGGATTGCTCCACAATCCCTAAACTCCAGCTCCTAGCTGCTGTGCCTTCTAGAGGACCTGCATCCCTGTCCAGGGTATGTATGGGTGTGGCAAGGACCCTTTGATTCTCATTCCATTTAGCCTACCACAGATCAGCTGTTTCCCTCTCAGCCTTAAATGTTTCTCCTCTGACTCAGACAATTGCCCCGATGTGGGGATGGGACCCCAGCTTCAGTTCCCCCACCTGCTGAGAGCAGGTCCAGTCCTACTAACACTCCTGTTTTTCCCCCAGTTCTTTCGTCCTACTGAGTTTTGTGTGGTTCTGTATATTTTTCCACTGGTCAGGTACTCCTGTCCTCTCGCAGCTGGTGTTTTGCATGCACTTCTGTGTCTGAAGGTGTATTCCTGATGTATCTGTGGAGAAAGATGTACTCCACGTCCACCTACTCCTCTGCCATCTTGTTCTCACCACTTTTTTTTTTTTTGGTATTCTTTTCCATTATAGTTTATTCTAAGAGACTTGTTAGAGTTCCCTGTGCTATACAAGTAGGACCTTGTTGTTTATTCATTATAAACGCAATAGTTTGCATTTATTAATCCCCAAGTCCCCAGTCCAGGCCTTTCCCTCCCCCACCTCCCCTTAGCAATCATGTCTGATCTCTATATGTGCTATATGCGGGATCTGTTTCTGTTTCATAGATAGGTTCATTTGTGGCATATTTTAGGTTCCACATATATGTGATATCATATGACATTTGTCTTTCTCTGAATTACGTCACATAGTATGATCGTCTCCATGTTGCTTCAATGGCATTATTTCATCCTTTTTTATGACTGAGTAGTTCCCACCTCATGCAAAGAGTTGACTCATTGGAAAAGACTCTGATGCTGGGAGGGATTGGGGGAAAGAGGAGAAGGGGACGACAGAGGATGAGATGGCTGGATGGCATCACTGATTCGATGGACATGAGTTTGAGTGAACTCCAGGAGTTGGTGATGGACAGGGAGGCCTGGCGTGCTGCAATTCATGGAGTCGCAAAGAGTCAGACACGACTGAGCAACTGAACTGAACCGAACTGAGTATTCCATTGTACATATATACCACATCTCTTTTTAAATTATTTTTTTAAAAATTAACAAGTTTATTTATAACATTGTGTTAGTTTCAGGTGTAGAGCAAAGTAAATCAGTCACACATACACATATATCCACTCTTTTTTAGATTATTTTCCCATTTGTGTCATTACTGAGGATTGGGTAGAGTTCCCTGTACTGTACAGTAGGTCCTTATTAATTGTCTGTTTTATATGTAGTAGTGTGTATACAGCAATCCAAATCTCCCAATGTGTCCCTGCCTCCATCCCCACCTTGATAATCATAGGTTTATTTTGTACATCTGTGATTTTGTGTTTGGTATGAACACATCTTCTTTATCCATTTATCTGTCAATAGACATTAGGTCATGTCCATGTTTTGGCTATTTTGAATAATGCTACTGGTACGTGCATCTTTTTGAAATATAGTTTTGTTCAGGTATATGCCCAGGAGTGATCATATGGTAATTGCTGGATCACATGGTAATTCTACTTTTAGTTTTCTGAGGAACTGCCATACTATACTCCATAGTGGCTGCACCAACTTACATTCCCAGCAACAGTATAGAAGAGTTCCCTTTCTCCACACCCTCTCCAGCATTTGTTTGTAGACTTGCTAATGATGGCCATTCTGACTGGTGAGATGTGGTACCTCACTGTAGTTTTGAATTGCATTTCCTTCATTAGTGATGTTGTGCATTTTTCCATGTGCCTGTTGGCCATCTGAATGTCTTATTTGAAGAAATGTCTATAAAAGTCTTCTGCCTGTTTTTCAGTTGGAGTGTTTGTTTTTGGTGTTGCCGATTTGTATGACCTGTTTGTATCTTTTGGAGATTAAGCCCTTTTCAGTCACATCATTTGCCAATACTTTCCCATTCCACAGGCTGTCTTTTCTTTTATTTTTTTTTTCCTCTGGTGTGTGTGTGGTTTCCTTGGTTGTGCAAAAGCTTGAGTTTCAGTAGGTTCTATTTGTTTATTTTTGTTTTGATTTCCATTGCTTTGTCAATATTACATAAGAAAACATCAGTACAATTTATGTCAGAGAATGTTTTGCCTGTGATCTCTTCTAGGAATTTCATAGTATCATGTCTTATGTTTGGGCTTTCCTGGTGGCTGAGACAGTAAAGAATCCACCTTTATAGCAGGAGAACTGGGTTAAGTCTTTAAGCCATTTTCAGTTTCTTTTTGTAAGCAATTAACTTATGCTTAAAGAATTTGGGCAGTGATTTCTTCTCACTGAGATCAAGGAAGGCTTCACTGAAGCCCTGGAATTTGAAAGTGGGCTTTGAGGGAGAGGACATTCCAGGCTGAAGAAACAGTGTTCATATAGGTGTAATGTCACCAAAAAGTCCAAGTATCAAGGAGCAGTCCTCTGTGGCTGAAGTATAGAGTGACTGATGACACAAAGTACATGTTGGGGCCAGGTTATTGTCCACTAAATGAACAACTATTATATTAAATTTTATGCTTTAAGCAGTGAGGAGTCACTGAAAATTTTTGAAGAGTGGAATGGAAAGGTCAGACTTAAAAGATTGTGAAGGTAATCATATCTACATAGAGGACAGGTTGGAAAGTCACAGACAGAAAACATGGGAGAAATGCAAGTGAGAGAAAAAGTATTTATCTTGTTTAAATTGCTTCCTTCAAAGAGAAAGTATTGCTAATTCAATATTTTATAACCAACATTCTAAATGTTGGATGAGACCAAGTTTCATTAATCAACGGTCACCTATACCCTTGATATACTCAGGTCTTATTATTGACTGAATTGCATCCCCTGTAAAATTCATTCGTTGAACCCCTACATGCCCATGTGTCCTTAAGACAGGTATTTAGGGTTTAAAAAAGGCTTTAAGTGTGGGGCCCTAATCAAATATGATTGGTGTCCTTAAAAGTAGAGAAGGAGATACCAGAGGTCTTTCTATTTCTGAGGAAATGAGAAGAAGGTGGCTGTCTCCAAGGGAGGAAGATGGGTCTTACCAGGAACCAACACTGATGGCACCTTGATCTTGGGCTCTACCCTGCAGAACTGTTAGAAAATACACTTCTGTTAAGATACCCAACCTGTAGTATTTTTCATGGCAACCAGAGCAGACTAATACAGACCTAGAAGTATTTTCTTACCTTCAAGGTCCATATTGCCTCTTTCTCTTTTTCTAGGGATGTGATTCTGAGGCCTCAGAAACCAGGAAACATCCATAAAAGTATTGCTGCTCTCAAGTGTTCATGGCAACTGAGAGGAAGAGAGTAGATTAAAGAGGTAATTGTTCAGATAGAAACAAGTTGATTGAATTTGTAGATAAAGAAGAGCCAATTTTAAAAAACAACATGCCTTATTCCATCTTAAGTTCTTAATCTTTCTTCGTGATTATTCTGCTGAAAAACCACCTGTTGAACATAAAGAAGCACCTTCAGACCTGTCAAGAAGGCGTGTGGTTTTCCATCATGAACCTGTCCTCAGTTAGGTTTGATGTCTCTGGTTTCTACTACTGCACTGTTATGGTTTTCTTTTACATATTAGATGCTCCTCATTTGTCATCTGATTTCTCTTTCTACTACCATGTAATTGTTGTTCATATACTCCAAGATTCTGCCTTTTGCTTCTGCCCTTTCCCCCCCACTTTTTAGCTAGGATAGGTCAATAAATCCTATTATTTCTATAGAAATTCTTCTGTTTAAAACTGAAATTAATAAATCTATAGACCTGTAGGTCTTTAAGTTCTATGTCCATGAATGGTCTCTGGATATTTCCAGTTAAGTGTCTTAACAGCAATGTATTTAATTTGTGTCACTCTGCGTAGTTGACAAAGCATTTTCATATGTATTATGTATATACTTGTTTTCAATCATATCAATACTCTAAGCCATGTGGTATTAATTCTATTTTAAGTTTATGATGCTTACTCTCAAAGTGGTAATTTTATAAGTTGTCAGATAAGCCAAATAAGCAAATCTCATTCATATGTCAAGCATAAAGATATGTAAATATGTCTAACACTTCTCCAAGTCTAAAACTTGTCAAAAACTCTTCTTAAATGGAACTTTAAGTGCTATCAGCATAGTTGCAAATGGTCTGTCCATCTCAAATTTCTTAGTTATCATTTTCTTAGTCAGTCAAGTCCAATACCTGAAATTCAATAACTTTTTGTTGAAAATATAGTGAAAAGACTAAAAAGAAAAAAAAAATAGTTCTTAAAGTTGATTCTCAATTTAATGCACTTTGAAGTCATTTACAAAGTCATTAATTATTCTACATTCTTCCTTCCTACCTCAGTCACCCAGGATGTTGGAAAGAACAAACCAAAGGATAAGCATAAAGTAACACAGACTTTTGGATCCATATTCAGTAAGGAATTTCTTATTTCTGTTAAAGCCAGTGTAAAATTACCAGGAATATTTAAGGATAAATGTATCTTCAAAGTTATATTGTAAAAATAAATCCTTGATTTTTACAATGTTTTCTATTTACAAACATTCTGCAGAATAGCAATAATACTGGAAATGTGGTCTCTCAATATTACTATTGGTCTTTATACCAATTAAGTTAGGTTTAAAAAAACAATGGGATAAAATATTATAAGTCATGTCCAACTCTTAGCGACCCCATGGACTGCGGCCCACCAGGCTCCTCTGTCCATTGCCTAAGGTAGTTTTAGAAATTTAGAAAGTAATATTGGTGACTATTGACAATATAAGGAAGATTAAGCATTTCTTAATCAAAATAAATGTTTGTTCTGGTCTGGAGACCATTTCTTATTTGATAATCCTTGGAAAATATAAAATGTCAGGGTCATTATTTTTTACTAACTGGATCTGGCATGGGCACAAATGGTAAATTGAACTATCTTTATTTTGGTGGTGGACATTGAGAGAAAATTGGGCTGAAAAAGTATTCAGACAAAACATACCACTTATAGGTACTTATAGATGGGTAAAATAAAATTTTAATAGAAGTTTCATAAATGAATATCTCATATAATTTTGGTAAAATACAAATAACCTGTTTTGTCACACAAGGGGTAGTTTCTACATCTGGCTTGTGCATGCATGCTTAGTCACTTCAGTCATGTCTGACTTTTTGTGACCCCATGACTGTAGCCCACCAGGCTTCTCTGTCCTTGGGATTTTCCAGTCAAGAATACTGGAGTGGGTTGCCATGTCCTTCTCTAATGTCTGGTTCATCACAATTTTAATTGTAAACCACAGGAAATGTAGAACATGATAATTAAGTTAGGAAGAGCTCAAAAGATTGCAGAGTAGTAAATTTCTTCATAAAAATAACATTGACAATCTACTAAAAAACTGTTTGTGTATTATCAGGTATTGCTAAAGGAACAAACAAACAGCTCCAAATTCACTCAGAAGATGAGTTCTACTCATCTCAGTAATTTACCGGCTAGTCTATGATATAATTTTAAACGTCATTTGGTTCCCTCTCTGAGCATATAGCACTTCAAAATAAAGAACATATCTAATATAGAAAATACTATTTTAGTACATTGTGAGAAATCAAATCTAAATCTGCATTTAGAGACCATTAGCTTAATAGCTTAATATGAATTATAAAAGAAATTTGGATGCAATAATGTGGGAATAATTTGACACAAGACACAAACTAGAAGGTTTGAGGGAAAAGTAAGTACGTTTTTTGGGATTTACCTTTTTTCTTTAGCTGGGGTGATTTTTGATGGTGTCAAAAGGCCTGAATTATCTGTTTTGTATGACTTGCTAGATAATAATGATGGCACATGTAGCTTTCTTCTTATAATAGTCAACAAAATTCCAGGTGAGCAATGTCCAACCCCCATCCTCACTAATATCAAGTGTAGTATGGTATGTTCCATTCAATAATTTAGGCTCAATTTTGGGTTTTATGCCATGTACTTCTACACATGTCATTTACCATTGTCTAAAAAGTGAGCTAGACCAAAAATGGTTTTGAACACTCTCTTCAAAACCACCTCTTATTAGATACCCATAAAGTCGAAAAAATCGCTTTGGCATGGTACTCTAATACTAT
This sequence comes from Bos indicus x Bos taurus, assembly GCF_003369695.1. Taxonomy (NCBI): domain Eukaryota; kingdom Metazoa; phylum Chordata; class Mammalia; order Artiodactyla; family Bovidae; genus Bos; species Bos indicus x Bos taurus. Next base: position 101,836,047 of record NC_040079.1, on the reverse strand, counting down.
TGATACTATAGTAATAGTGCATTGATATTTTATAGGACTCACATGTGTAAAACTCTGGATTATGTATCACAGTTTTTAAAATGCTGTGGCGCTTACTTTTTATACCAGCCTAGAAGCTGGAAAGGGAAGTGCAAGTCCGGAATGCAGCTGCATATCTGCCATTCACACCAGACTCAATGGTTTTCTTATTATTTACATGAGCACAGACATGATGGTATGCATTATCACAGGAAATATATAAGCTACAACTCAAAAATGTGGATCACCACCCCAATGATTCCAAACTAAAAATACATTGAAATCTTATCATTTTACTTGAATTCACCTTAAAAATGTAAACATTTAAGTGTCAGGAGAATTGAAAGTAATATTGCCTCTTCAGGATTTCTGTAGTAGTTCCGGACTCCAGAAGTCACTTGAGGGGCTTAACATAACCACTGTTTGTAGATTTATGTTTCCATGTGTTATTTATCGTCTCAAATAGAAAATAAGAATTTTCATGGACTGAACGTTTGATTCTTTCCAAAATTCATGTTTTGAAGCTAACCCCCAATCTGATGATATTTAGATCTGGAGCTCAAGGGCAGCAGAACATTATACCCAATATATGTCTTGTTTGCATATTGGTGATTTCCAGTTGTAGGCACTTGAAAAACAGCAAATGCAAGGAGAGGCTTTGAACTTCCCTGAACTGCCTAAAGACAGATCTTCTGAAAGGAATTAAATTATAAGAAATCCTCTCCCTGGCCATCAACCAGAAGGCTGAAGGTCAGCACCACACCCTGCCAGATTTTGCCACAAATTATAATACCTCCCAGCCATTCTTGCAAGGGCCTAGTCATCTTTCCTAAAAACCATTTACACTCTCCTCTCTCCCCTTTCCCTGTTATTGATGATATTTAATTCTGAATTCTAGGACACCTTGGGGATTAACTCATTTCTGTCCCATGTTTACATGGGGCATACGTGTTAATAAACGTCTGGTTCGCTCTTGTTAACCGGTCTTTTCTTACAAGGGCTTCATCCAAGAACTCAGAAGCGTAGAGGAAACATTGTTTCCCTCCTTTTGGTAAATGGAGCTGGGCCTTTGGTAGGTGATGAGGTTTACAGAAGGTCACAAGGATGGCGCTTGTATGCCCTGAGGGATCAGTGCCCTAAAGGAAGAGACCTGAGAAGAATTGTTTGCTCTCTCTCCACCCTGTGAGGTCACAGTAAGAAAGTGGCTGGCTGCAATCTGGAAGAGAGCTTCATCTGGGAACAGAATTGCCTAGCCTCTGACCTAGGACTTCTCAGACTCCAGAACTGTGAGAAGGTCCTGTGCTCAGTATATTCTTTTGGCCGTCCCGGGCTGATTAAGACAAGCATGACATTTACCAATAAGCTTAACCATGGGTTTTGTTCTCCACTTTCACCTGAGCCAACGGTGAAAGTGGACAGACCCTCCTACTAGCAGCATAACAGACCTTCCTATTAGCAGCAGGGCCATTCCCCAGGGTGTGCCACATTGTTTAAGACTTCCAACACGGATACAAGGAGTAATCATTTTAGAAGAAATCTCAGTCACCCAGACAAACTGACTTAAACTAATCTCTCTGAGTATATAAAATAACATTTCCTGTTACTGTATCATGCATTAAAAGCAAGAAATGATGAGCTGAAGAGATGGAGGAGGAGAATGAGGAGAGAAGGATGGCAGTGACATCAGAATTGGATCTTAATGTCTTAAGTACATTATACACTTAGTTTAAATTTTTTATTTAAGTCTATTGTTTAAAATTTGGACACTTTTACCCATAGAAGTAATGATAAGAGTCTGGGACAGAAGGTAGCAAACCTATTCAGGTTAGGGTGCAGCCTACCTTGGCAGTGATTAAATCAGATTTGCAGGTGCGAGGGCTCAGAAATGAGTTTTCTGAATTCTGGAGAAGGGATCCAGGGAGGTGGGAGGGTTGTGTTCTGACTGGGTTGCAGGCAGGATCTCTGTTATCTATCTATATATGGATAGATATAATCTATCTTATATATATTATATCTATCTATTATATATATTATATCTATATCTATCTATCTATATCTCTGTAGAAATAAGCCACATTTGAGATGAGTAGAGTGGTCTTCAGTTCTGTGGGCTTCCTAAGAGCAGATCATTGTTGAGTCAAGTACAGGCTTTGTTAACTGGAGATTAGTCTCTATTTATTGGAAAACTAGCATTTTTTAGTGTAAAAACAAAAGACTTTGGAGACTGACAGCTTAGGGTTTGGAATCTAGAATTGTCTTTTACTAACTTTCTGGTCATTAGCAAGCAAGTCACTGAAACTCTTCAAGTTTCAATTGCCTTATCACTCACTGTGGGTAAATACTACGTTTGCCAAACCACTGCTATAGGTGGATCGTGTTTGTAAAGCACCTGACATCTGTCTGGTATCTATTAGGTAATCTTTACATTACTATATTATGCTTACATATTATGCATTTATATTTGTATTTCTGCTCTAAAACGATTTTTTGAAAAATACATATCTTATGTACACTGAATAAAATTGTTTGCTAGTTTCTCTAAAGAGATAGTAGTTTTCACACTAAAAAAAAAAAAAAAATCCAGTAGTCACCCCATTCATGCCACAGCAGCCAGATGAGCCAGTGATGGCCGCTGCTCCTGCTGCTACTCCAGAAAGATACAGAATGAGCCACAGAAGCTCCATGCTTCCTAGGGAAGCCCAGTCCACCTTGATGAAGTTTAGGAAAACACAAGGCACTTTGGTAAGTGACTACAGAAATGGCTTGTGAATGGAATTTCAGTGAATACCTTTGAGGAAAGCAGGCATTGAATTCCATTTTAAATGAATGAGGGTACCATATCTTTGAAGTAATTCTCTGGACTTTCCTGGCCCAGAGTGCTGTACTGACAGCCAGAGAGCTTCCACAACCCAGAGGGAGAAAACCTGAGGGAGACTCACAAACATTTTACTTTCTTAATGAGGCCGCACGGCTCAGAAGAAAACGTGGTATACCCTTGCATTTCTGCTTGATGACCAGTGGTAATCACGAACATGCCTACACCAGGCTGGGTGACTTAAGTTGTTGCTGAAGCAGTGTGGAAAAGTCTTTCCTCAGACTAAGCTCAGGGCAGAGTGAGGTCAGAACTGAGTCTAATCATTCCCCACAGGAGCATTCCCTCTGGTGGATACTCCCATTGACAAATTGCTTTTGATCAGCTGGCTAGAACAAGACAACCATCAGAAGCCATGGGGTCAACACCATTGTGATCATATTATTGTCATATAGTACCATTGTGATCATATTATTGTCATATAGTTACAGGCTGTAACCTAGTCCTGGCCAACTATTTTAAAAACAAGTTCTATGAGCATAGATTCAATATGTAGAAATCTACAACAAAACAGAAAAGAAGAAAACCACCTTCTTTATAGTCAATCAGAAGTGCCCATTTTATATAGGAAAGTGCTATGCAGTGTATTTACCCAATAGTCAAAGATAGCTATCTTCTTTTCTTCAGTTCTAGACAAGTAGGGTTCTTACCTAAATCTTATTCTAACGGTAAATTTTTCTGGGGGTGGTGCCATGTGGCATGTGGGATCTTAGTTCCCTGACAGGGTTTGAACCTGCAACCCATGCAGTGGGAGTACAGAGTTTTAGCTACTGGACCTCCAGGGAAGTCCCTCTAGTGGTAGATTGAGGGAGGCAACAGCAGAAATCTAGGGCAGAGACCATAAAGGAACTAAGGCAGAGATGGCAGGATGAGCTAGAAGGGATACATCAGGGAGATACTTAGGGCATGAACTGCCAGACACTGGCATTCAGGAGTTTTAGTGGCGTCACAAGTTGCATGGACATGAGTTTGGACTTACTATACCATAGCTGTCCACTAGAACACAGGCACCCTGATAATCAAAAGTCCTGATTTGTAGTGCCAGATGACTTCCCTGGTATAACTCTTGCCATCAATTTCAAGCTATAAAGGGCTTAACAATAAGCTGGCAAAATTTCTGATGTTTTGAAAGTTGCTCATATGGTCCAGACCAAGAAAACTCTGGCACATCACTAACTTGAATCAAGGTCAAGCAATCCAACTTTCAGTTCACTTAAATTTTGTTTCTTTTATCCTTCCTTCTTTGAACCTGTGGACTATTTGCTCCTTGTCATTTCTAGTAAGAATGCCTAGGAGCCAGTCATAGGAGTTTATGAACATGGAGAAAACAGGCACAGAAACACTGGACATACACTGGAGTGTATACTGCAGTATATACTGGACTGTACACTGGCCTGTATACTAGACATACACCAATGTATGCTACACTATACACTGAACTGCATGTCGGAATGTGCACTGGATTGTACACAGGATGCACATTGGACAGTACTGTGGACTGTACACTGCACTGTACACTGGGATGTGCACTTGTACTACACACCAGACTGTATGCTGGAATGTGCACTGGGCTGCACACTGGATAGTACCCTGGACTGCACACTGCACTGTACACCAGGGTGTACACTTGTACTGTACACAGGATGTGCACCAGATGTGGCCCAGATGTGTCCAGATGTGTTCCAGATGTACATCTGAGTATTCCAGATGTGTTCCATATGTGTTACAGATGTGTCTAGATGTATTCCAGATCTGGTCCAGATATATCCCAGATATGCACCTAACTTTCAGATGTGTTCCAGATGTATTTCAAATGTGTTCCAGATGTGACTAGGTTTGTTCCAGATGTGCACTTGGGCTATACACTATACACTGGACTGTACATGATGTATACTTGGATGTGTAGTATACACTGGGATGTACACTGGTCCATACACAGTGTACATTGCAATGTACGCTGGACTGTACACAATGTACACTGGGATGTACTCTATGTACTGGACTGTACACTGAACTGTACACATGAATGTACACTGGAATGTGAAGAAACTAAAGTACCAGGATGATGCTTTCTGGTACATCATAGACACACATCCTTTGAACATATATGTACAAAATGTTAAGCTCTAATGATCTCAGGATTTGCTTCTGATTTTCCCTCGAGGTCCGGGTAGACACAATCAGTCCAGTTTCAATTTTAAGATGCCATAAATGTTTAAAGGTCAACTTGCTTATATTTTATTACAACCAATAAGTGATTGACTCTAGATAGCTCAAAAACCAAAAACAAAAATCCCACAACTGAACTTGGTATAAATGTATATTTTTCTACCTATAACTAATGTTTTTCCTAAGGAGAAAATCTGAAGATAAACATTTGTAAAGCAGTTCTTATAAAAGAATTCATGTATGCATGTTCAGTTGCTCAGTCATGTTCAACTCTGTGAGACCCTAAAGACGGTGGCTGGCCAAGCTTCCCTGTCCGTGGAATTCTCCAGGCAAGAATACTGGAGTGAGTTGCCATTTTCTCATCCAGGGGAATCCTCCCTTCCCAGGGACTGAACACATGCCTCCTGTAAATCCTGCCATGCAGGCAGATTCTTCACCATAGAGCCACCAGTGAAGCCCAATAATAGAGTTCAGGGAATATTAAACAACAACAACAAAATACTAAACTTCTTTCTATTCTTTTTACTCATTTGTGATTTATTTTTAAAAAATCTTTCTTGGGATCTAATTGAAGGAGTAAATTCCATTAAAAAATCATTCCACTTACTTTTTTAGGGGGGTGGAAGGAGGTCATCTAGATTTCAAAGTATGATCTTCAGGTACAAAGTTTTGTTAATTTTATTTTAAGAGGAAAAAAAGCCCTAAATTCAGACTGTAGGACTTATCAGATCATTTTCCTAACTGCCAGTTCTTAACTCTCCCCAACTCAGTTTCCCGAGCTCTAAAAGGGTATTTTCCATCTTTTTAAGCAGGACATAAAGACTGAGATTGCAAAGTGTTTCAAGCATGAAATGTTGTGTGAGTTAATAGGATAAATAATAATAATAGCCTGTTAGAAGTACACAGGCAGCCATGGTAAGGTAACTAGGAAAATAAGTTGCAGTGCTTGATATGAGATTGGAAATCACTACTAGAACAAAAGTTTGTTCATACTGGGAGCAGCATTGCATCATGTGTAGTTCAATGCCAGGTCATTTTCAATTGTTTTAATTGCCATGAGCCACTGATCTTTAGAGCTGTTCCTGACAAGCTCCTGCATGGTCTTAATGATCATGAAATGGTGCCAAAGATCAGCATTATCCCATACTGAACATTAAATGGTATCAACTCCCTTCACTGGGTCCATAACTCAAAAGACTCAAAGTAATTAAGTTACCATTGTTGCCTCTGGGATTCAGGCTTCCACTGACTTGTGATGATACTATATTAGCAGATGACTTACAAGTCCCTGTATAGGGGAAAAAAGTTCATGGAGGAATTGTATCTAGTCTTAAGTAACAGGGATCAGAAATTACACATTTCACTTCTGATCATAGTCCATTGGCCAAAATTAGATTTATGGAGAATGGAAAGTATAGGAGAGCACAGGAAATAGTTAATAATTCCACTGTCTCTGCCATAGTAGTCCTTCTTAAGAAATGCTTCAACTTTGTGTAAAGTAGGGTTTGGTTACTAATATACATGAGGTTACTAAAAATCCAAATGTACAAAAAGCTATCAACTATTAAAGTAACTATATAAAATTCATCCCTGGGTCAGGAAGATCCCCTGGAGTAGGAAATGGCAACCCGATCCAGTATTCTTGCCTGGAAAATTCCATGGACAGAGGAGCCTGGCAGGCTATAGTCCATGGGCCACAGAGAGTCAGACACAACTGAACAACTGAGCACACAGAACGCATGTAATTAAAGAAAAACATTTTTATGTCAGGATAAATTCTTAGGTGTAACATAAACTTTGGAAATTGTCAAGTGAAGTATAAATTTGTGTTTCATGAAAATGTTTATATAAAAGACAATCACAGATGAAAAGTTATGCCATGTTCATAGATTGGAATAATTAAGATTGTTAAAATATCCATACTATCTAAAAGCAGAGACATTACTTTGCCAACAAAGGTCTGTCTAGCCAAAGCTATGGTTTTTCCAGTGGTTATGTATGGATTTGAGAGTTGGACTATAAAGAAAGCTGAGCACCGAAGAACTGATGCTTTTGAACTGTGGTGTTGGAGAAGACTCTTGAGAGTCCCTTGGACTGCAAGGAGACCCAACCAGTTCATCCTAAAGGAAATTAGTCCTGAATATTCATTGGAAGGACTGATGCTGAAGCTGCAACTCCAATACTTAGGCTACCTAATGTGAAGATCTGATTCATTTGAAAAGACCCAGATGCTGGGAAAGATTAAAGGCGGGAGGAGAAGGGGATGACAGAGGATGAGATGGTTGGATGGCATCACTGACTCAATGGACATGAGTTCGAGTAAACTCTGGGATTTGGTGATGGGCAGGGAGGCCTGGCGTGCTTCAGTCCATGGGATTGCAAAGAGTTGGACATGACTGAGTAACTGAATTGAACTGAAAGCCATTTACAGAATCAATGCAATCCTTATCAAGATTCCAATAGCATTTTTAACAAAAATATGACAAAACAATCCTGAAATTTATATATAATCTCAAGAGAACCAGAATAGTTAAATCAATCTTGAGAAAGAAAAGAAAGCTAGAGGAATCACACTTCCTGATTCGAAGCTGTAGTGTAAGCCTATGGGAATGAATTAATATGGCATTTTTTTCTCATATTAGAGGAAAGGCTTTTAGCTTTTCACTGTTGAGAATAATGCTAGCTTTGGGTTTGTCATGTATATGACCACCATTATGTTGAAATAAATTCCCTCTATTCCCACTTTATGGAGATTTTCTTTTCATCATAAATGGTAGTTGAATTATATTGAAAGCTTTTTCTGCTCTTGAGATGATACATTTCCTAATGTGGTGTATCTCATTGATTTATTTGAAGATGTTGAACATTACTTGCATCTTTGGGATAAATCCAGCTGATTGTAGTGTATAATCCTTTTATATATTATTGAATTTTGTTAATATTTTGTTGAGGATTTTTACATCTACATCCATCAGTGATGTTGGAGTATAACTTCTTTTTTTGGTGGTATTTTTGTCTGGTTTTGGTATCAATCTCACCATTCTTTTTATCAATATGGTATTGGAAGCCTAATCATAGCAATCAGAGAAGAAAAAGAAATAAAGGCAATCCAAGTTGGAAAGGAAGAAGTAAAACTTTTACTGTTTGCAGATGCTGTTACAATATACACACAAAATCCTAAAGGTACCACCAAAAACTTACTAGAGCTCATCAATGAACTCAGCAAAGTTGTAGGATATAATGTTAATATACAGAAATCTGTTGTACTTTTATACACTAACATGAAATATCAGAAAGAGAAATTAATATGAAAAGATATATCTTGCTCTTGAATCAGAAGACAGTATAGCTAAAATGGTCACATTACCCAAAACAATCTACAAATTTAATGTAATCCTTATCAAATTACCCATTTTTTCATAGAACTAGAACAAATAATCCTAAAATTTATATCAAATGACAAAAAACCTAGAATTGCCAAAGCAATCCTGAGGAAAAAGAAGGCTTGAGGCATAACAGACACTGCTGCTACTGCTGCTGCTAAGTCACTTCAGTCGTGTCCGACTCTGTGTGACCCCATAGACAGCAGCCCACCAGGCTCCCCTGTCCCTGGGATTCTCCAGGCAAGATCACTGGAGTGGGTTGCCATTTCCTTCTCCAATGCATGAAAGTGAAACGTGAAAGTGAAGTCTCTCAGTCGTGTTCGACTCTTAGCGACCCCATGGACTGCAGTCCACCAGGCTCCTCCGTCCATGGGATTTTCCAGGCAAGAGCACTGGAGTGGGGTGCCATCGCCTTCTCCAATAACAGACACTACTACAAACTAAAGTAATCAAAACAGTGTGGTACTGGCATAAAGATAGACATATATACATCTATGGACATGATAGACCGCCTAGAATAATAAACCCACACATCTATGGTCACTTAATCTTCACTTGAGGCAAGAATATACAAATCAGAAATGACAGTCTTTTCAGCAAGTGGTGTTGGGGAAAGCTGAACAGCCACATGTAAATCAATAAAGTTCGAACACTCAGCTGAACAGTCCCATGTGAATCAATGAAGTTAGAACACTCCTTCACAACAAACACAAAAATAAACTCAAAATGACTTGAAGACTCAAATATAAGATATGACACCATAAAAATTCTAGATGAGAACATAGGCAAAACACTTTCTAACATAAATCATAGCAATTTGATTTAATCTGCCAAGCCAAAGATGTAAAAGTAAAAATAAACAAATGGGGAACAATTTGCACTTAAAAGCTTTTGTGCAGCAAAGGGAGTCATGGAAAAAATAAAGAAAATCCTCAGAATGAGAGAAAATATTTACAAAGAAAGCAACAGAAAAGGGATTAATCTCCAACATGTATAAACAGCTCAAGTTCAAAAAATCAACTCAATCAAAAAAAGGGCAGAAGATCTAAATAGACATTTCTTCAGATAAGTCTTACAGATGGCTAAAAAGCACCTGAAAAGGTGCTCACCCTCACTACTCATTGGAGAAATGCAAATCAAAACTACAATGTGGTAGCACCTCATACCTGGTCAAAATGGTCATCATCAAAAAATCTACTAACAATAAGTGCTGGAGATGCTGAGAGAAAAGGGAATCTTCCTACGCTACTGGTGGGACTGTAAACTGGTGCAGTCACTATAAAGGACAATACAGAAACTCCTTTAAAAATTAAAAGTAGAGCTGTCACATGATCCAGCAGTCCCACTCCTGGGCACATACCTGGAGAAAACCATAATTTGAAACTAGACGTGCACCAAAGTGTTCACTGAAGCACTATTTACAACAGCCAGGACATGAAATCACCTAAATATCTGTGAACAGAGGAATCAATGAAGATGTGGTGTATGTATGTGTGTGTGTGTGTGTATATATATATATATATATATATAAAATATTACTTGGCCATAAAAAGTAGAAAATAATGCCCTTTGCAGCAATATGAATGGCCCTAAAGACTCTCATACTGTGTGAAGTAAGGGAGATAAAGAATTACCACATGATACTGCTTATATGTGGAACCTAAAAACATTGGTGCCAGTGAGCTTATCTACAAAAAAGAAATGCAGTCACAAGTGTAGAACACAAATATATGGATGCCAGAGAGTAAGAGACAAGGGGTAAGGATAATTTGTGAGATTGAGATCTATATATACACACTACTATATATAAAATAGATAACTAATAAGACCTACTGTATAGAACAGGGAACTCTACTCAATGCTCTGTAAAGGCCTATATGGGAAAGGAATCTAAAAATAGTGGATCTGTATATGTATAACTGATTCACTTTGCTGTACCCCTGAAACTAACACAATACTGTAAATCAACTATACTCTAATAAATTTTTATTGAAAATCAGAGACATTACTTTGCCAACAAAGGTACGTATTGTCAAAACTATGGCTTTTCCAGTAGTCATGTATGGATGTGAGAGTTGGACTACAAAGAAAGCTGAGTACCAAAGAAATTGATGCTTTTGAACTGTGGTGTTGGAGTAGACTCTTGAGAGTCCCTTGGACTGCAAGGAGATCAAACCAGTCAATCCTAAAGGTAATCAGTCCTGAATATTCACTGGAAGGACTTATGTTGAAGCTAAAGCTTCAAACCTTTGGCCACCTGATGCGAAGAAGTGACTCATTAGAAAGGACTGTGATGCTGGGAAAGATTGAAGGCAGGAGGAAAAGGGGACAGCACAGCATGAGATGGCTGGATGGCATCACTGACTCAATGGACATGAGTTTGAAAAGCTTCGGGAGTTGGTGATAGACAGGGAAGCCTGGCGTGCTGTGGTCTATAGGGTCGCAAAGAATTGGACATAATTGAGAGACTGAACTGAACTGAACTGAAAAAAACAAAAAGAAACAAAAAGTCTTTCAAAGATCTTTTTTTTTTTTTCCTTTACTGTGGCTAGTCCAAATATGAACCAGTTCAATTGTCCTTTTCTAATTGTCTTAGGAATGTATCTCTGTAACTGATCAGCAAATTAACTGCAGAAAATTATCAAATATATTTGCTTCTTTTTTTCTTACCTCTTTTTAGACTGATGAAAGTAAAAAGCCAGAAATAACAGGCAGAATGTCTATAAATAGTATATGAGGAAAAAAAAGGAACAGTAAACATAAACATGCAAGTGTACTGGTGGTTTTGGAGTTAAAAGTTGCATATGAAATGCAACAGAAAAAGAGATTATTGAAAAGAGAGAGCATGGCAAGAGAAGTTTCAATAAGGAAAAAAATAGAGATGAGCTAGAATTTTTAGACAATGCCACTCTTACACCCCAGGAGAAGAGCTCCCATTCTTTTTGATGGTCCTTATTCTTTGAAATGCCTGCTTCAAAACTTTCTACCTCCTGCTCTAGAGTCTGAAAAGCTGGGCTGATGGCACCCCATGCACACCATGCCTAGTCTGGGTAGAATATCTCAAGTCTAGACTGGGACCTGCAAGGACCTTCCTCTATTTTTTCCATCTCATGGGGTTTCTTTGACCCATCCAACCTTGGGTCATTTAGATGACCCAAGGAACTCTAGAATTACAACTAAGGAGTCATCCAAGGGTCCTCTGACCAGGTCGCCATGCCCTGGTTCCAGGAAGGCAGTCTAGCAAGTGAAATGCTTTCTCTGGGTAGAGAGTAATTCTCTAGTGGGATCACATGAGGCCATGACACTGGTGCTGACATTCTGACTTGGAGTGACTATCACTCATCAAAGGAGTTCATGACTCTGAACCACCACCATAGAACCTTGGGCTTAAATCTCATGTGAGTCCATGCACTGGGTTTGCCCACGCAGTTCAAGAACAATATACCTTGGGTCTATAGTATCGACTGGTTTTAGAGGTGGTAATAGGCACACTTCACCCTGTGTCCCCCTCCAACCCAACACTAGCACCCATCCTTCATCAGGCTTTACATAATGTGCTGTTAACTCTTCCAAGAGCTGTCTCTATTTTGATGATTTTCCAGACCATTGTTTCATAAATTCAGTGGAGCTCTGGATTATCAATATCTTCTCCAATTTGTGTGGTGACTTTGTGCTCTCCTGGGTTATTCTAAAGGCATGCCAGATAAGGGAAGGACATTCCTTGTGTGACTGGGAGTACTCTTCTCACTCTGTTCAAACACCCTTTACCATAATACCCAGCTGGTGGTGGTATATGAAAACAGATCACATTTTAAGGATGAAGTGATCACAGGCTCAAGATTCTATGATTGAAAGATATTATTCTACTTGATATTTGGTCATCTTCAAAATGGCACCGTGACATCCGTGGGCCAGTATAATGGGTGATGCAGTATTATAAGTAATGATACAGCCAGACTAAACACATTGTATTACGGAACTATGGTAGCAAGATCTATGTTGTTTCAATACAAACAGGTTCTGAAAAGTATGACATCGTGAGTAATAACAGTGTTGCTGCCTTTTCCTCATGGTGGTAGACATGAAATTAGCCAGCAGTGACACATTGAAAAGAAAAGAACATGAAGAGATGGCTCCTGTATCTGAGCATAGAGGAACTACATTTGGACACTACAGAGAATATTCATCTGCACTGATTGAATGACAGATACATAATACCTCTTCTCTACTAGTACCCTAAATCTTCACCAATATATCACTAAGCCTCACATTGGCCCATAATTTGGGGCACAGGGTATTCTTTCTTTTAACAATAGTATACATTTTTCATTAAAATCATTTGATAAGCTTTTGCTCTTCTTTGTTTTCATAATCATGATTTTTAATGTCTCTACAATAAACTAAACAGCAGCTGCATCAAGTTTAACGATGCAGTTGTTGCACACTGAGACTGTGTCTTTTTTTTTTTTCAAACACTAATATTAAACAACGCTGTGATGTACATCTGAGATATAAACTTTTTTCCATATTTTACATTTTTTTTAGGATATAAACTCTGTAGTAGTTCAACGTAACAAGTGTTTTTAATTGGTGTATTTTGAGGGGGTGTTTCTCAAATTTCCTGACTCTTGGACAAAGTATTACACAGTGTATTATACACAGTATGTACTATACATAGTATGTGTGTGTATATATATATGTCAGTAAATTAATTCTGAACCCCATTTCCACATCCCATGGCAGAGCAAGCTTCTCTGTAAAGTTGACGTGAATTGCTGAAGGCTGACTGTTTAAAGAGGCCCTTGGCCTTGGTCCCTTGGCCTTGCTTCCGTGCATGCTGTATCACTTACGTACCATTCCAAGGAAGATGTGAAAGTAAACCCCTTTCCCAGGGCCTTAAGAATCCAATCTTATGTCACGGCACTCTTAGGATCTCACCTTCCTAATTATTCATGTGGAATTACTGAGGGGAAAAAAAAAAAACAGAAGGAAGGAAAGGAGGGATGGAGGGAGGGGGAAAATTGTTATTCTGAAGCCAGCACAGTAGTTTTCTCATTTCCTCACTGAAGACAAATGGATGCTTTGGATTCTGTAAACTGTGGAACTTTTGTGTTGCTCTTTTTTATTTTAAAATAGGCTACATCTTACTGAAGTACCTGCATGTGTATGTGTGCGTGTGGTGTGTTTTCTCTGTAAGACTCCCATAATGAGATCAAAACCCATGTGCCCAACCATTTAAGTGATTTCTTTAATAATACAGGAAAAATAATTCCTGAATTAGGATATTCTTAGTGCATTGTTCCACTGTGTACATTATAAATGTAAAGCAGGCACCAGTCCTGTCTCTCCACAGGAGGATTTATGACATGGTACTATTATAAACCCAAGGATTTTTTATAGTGTTTCATTTTATGGTCTGTTCTGCCTAAAATGACCTAAGGTATAATTTTCTTCCCACTGATAGATGCCATCTACAAAGTGCCACTGCTATTGAAGGGCTGGGCTGAATCAGTGAGGAAATAATTCTCACCTTTATGTCTTTTGCTTCTAAGCCCAGGTGGTAATGAAAGGGTGGTACATCAGTAAAACGTTATTCATTAAGTGCCCTTAAGCGTGCTTGTAAGTACAGGGAACCAGAAAGACTCATTCTAAGAACACTTCTGACCGCAACTTTTGGTCCTTTGAAGCAATTACCAGAGGTGGTCTCCGTGAATACTCCCAGAAAAAGTGAATTGTCTAAGGGAAAAAAAAAAAAAGTGAATTTCAAAGTAGCTTTTATAGCATGTATGGGCTCTGAAACCATTAAGCACATCCTCACACATGAGGCCGAGTGCCTGCTTCTCTCTTCCAAATACACTGCATCTATATTTCACCTTGGCAATACATATTAAAAAAAGCTCCAGGGAAAATACACATGAATTTGGAAGAATTGACTTATATCTGCTTACAAACAAAATAAACCACTCATGATACAGTGTGTTTCAATTCAGCCAGTGTACGTGAGTTTCAATTCAACAGTATAATGCTAACTCAAGTCTTTAGTTGGGCCAGTCATTATCAGATGAATCAGAGCAATACCTTTCATGTACAAAACCACAGGCAAACATGATATTAATTGCAAGTTAGTCCATCCCACCAGTAAACTGAAGCCAACTCAATTCTTCCCACTTCCCTGGTGTTCAATTACACCTTCACCTGTTTGACTTTATATGAAAGGAATATACTTCCTATCTCACAAGATAATACAAATATTGAGATACATGTCTGAAAGGTAGAAGGCACCCAGCAAATGTTCATTCTCCTACCTGTATTCCTTAATAAAAAAAAATAATAATAAAAAGAAAATTATTGTAGGTACTGTGCTTTTACGGCAGAGACGGTGATATATTTTTTTGGTGTGCAACAATGTCCTACTTTTCTTTCTTCTCATTATCCCTTTCTGTCTTGGAAATAAGAAACCTGATTAAAAAACCTGGGCATATTTCAAACTAAAGTATCCAGCCTTGTGTGTTTTTAAGTATTGTCTTTGAATTGTATATGGAAGTGTCATGTGACACTATTGGAAATTATCTTTGAAAGAAAAGGGCAGAAACCTTCATTCTCTTTCCCCATCCTCTTGCTTGAAGCTTTGATATAATGGCTGGTGCTCTAGCCACTATTTTGGATCATGAGAATGAGTTGCAGATCAGTGAACCACAAGAGTCAATGACAACTTTGTGGAGATGCCATACAAGCCCTGCAGTGCTTAATTAAAAACCTATTTTATATAATAAAAAAATAAAAATTCATCTTACCTATTAGGTGATAAAGAAATATCTGTCTTTCCTAAGTCACTCTTATTTTATTATTTTTGTTATTCCAATATATGCAAATTTAATCCTAATGATTACCCTACATATTTCCAAATTATCCTTCCTGGGTGTGACTAATACATAATAGAACCTAAGAAACACCCAATAATAAATTTTAGAGGAAAAAGAGTCCTTAACTGTTAGTGAATTTTGATACTGTTGTCAAAATCAAAATAATTAAATCTGTTAAATGTAAAAAGATACATTTTTAATGAAAATGGCCTTTTCATCCTTTTGAAATTATAGTACATGTATTTTTATAAAATATAGTACATGGATTTTTTAAAAACTGGACAAGACATAAAAGAAAAAAAGAATCAACCATAAGCCCTTCATATTTTATATATATTTATTGATTTTCTCTGTCTGCCCATCTTTAGAGAAAAATATGTATCTCTGGCCAGAATTAGAACAAAGTTATCAGTTTTTTCAAGCCCAGATGTAAGGACAAGAAACTGTATTATGTTTACTTTAGTTATTTTGGTTTTTGGTTTTGGGGGGCTTCTTTTGTCAATTTAGACACTCAGTAGTATTTAGAGAATAGAAAGAGAATGTTAAACAGATACATTCTTCATGTTAAGTTTGCCTCATATTTCTGAGAATTAGTTCTCCTTGTTTGCTATGAGAGCCTGAAGTTGGCTAGAAGGGTTACCCTTTCTTGAACTGGCCTTTTAATGAGCTATTTTTGCCAAGGCTATTGCTTATTTAAAATGCTGTCCATAACAAGTGCAAGTCAAAAGTCCTTATTTGGAAGCTCAGTACCAGTTGAAGAGATTGAAATATCCACTCACTAATCACACTGAATTCAACCTTCACCTCAATTCCAAGCATTATACTGGTTCCTTTCCTCTGTTCACCAGAAAAGCTTTCACTTCACTAATAGAAAATCATAAGGTCCATATTATATTTAGTAGAAATGTTTTAAAATTTCTGACACACAGTTTAATACTTTCCCAACTTATCAATGGTGATAAATCTTTCCCTACAATTATACCATTTTGATGTCAGTCACATAACACCTTTAAAACATTGTAGAAAAACTCTTCCCTCATACTTCATCTTGTAGACTCTTATTCATATTTTGAGTCTAATTTAAATGTAAAATTCTCAGGGAAGCCTTTCCCAATCTAATAAATTGAATTTTCCTCCATTACACACTTCCATTGTACCTCATGGTTTCCCTTGGTATAACTCATCATAAGGTTAATGAAATCATTGCTTATTAATTTACCTAGTGTGTATCTTCCCAGTAGAATGTGCTTTGCATTAGTCATGGACCAAGTAAACTCTGTTTAATATAGTATCCTGAATATAGTAATTTACTGAGTGGAGTATCTGGCATTTTAGAAAGTCTACCATAAATATTTACTCAATAGCTAATTTACTTAATATCTGTATATAAGTTTAAAATAGTAAGTAGATTTAAAAATGGACTCAAGCTATCTTTCATGAAACAACAAAATTCAAACAAGTAAATTTTAAATTGGCTTATTTGAGTGATTCATTCAATGATTTCCCTGCTTATTAATAACAAAATCTATTTATATAATTAAATTCAATCAGTTCTTAGCCTGATAGCATACATAATTCTTTTCTCAAGGTTTTTTTTCATAAACCTTTTATCACTTTCTGGAACTATATTATTTTTTACTTTATTTTCTCATACACAAGCAACTAGCAGTAAGACAAAATTCTTCTCCCTTTTTTCCTCAACAAAAATATCATGTCTTTATACCTTTTCTTGCCAGCAACACAAATCCTACTTGCTTTATATACTGTAATGCTTCCTTTATAAGTTTTACATATTACAAATTTTATCCTTTGAAAATCTTAACAAAACCAAGAAACAAGTACTTGAACTATGTTATATGAGCATTTTCTGATTGACAAACATAAGGATAAATTTCATAACCTCTAAAATCATACATTTTTCTCAGCCTAATTTCTCTTTAATGTATTACAAGATACAGGTTTAATCAAATAAATCTCTTATTCTTCTTTTCTCCCCACCTTGACTTGAAGTTTTACTAATTAACCTGAGGCTGAAGTCTCAAGCAAAGTTGCCAATGTCTGTATTTCAAGGACATGGTAAGAGTTAACTTCAAGCTCTCTCCCAGGTATATTTTTGTTTTCTGAGCAGAATTCTGAAACCAATATTTTATTAACCTAGCTTTCTCTAACTATGTATGCAAAAAGAATCAGTTTTGGAGTTTAAAAAAAAAATTCATCTTAACCAATTTTCTCTGGTGTTTGAAGAATACTGTTTCCATACATTGTTTTAAAAATTATTTTTCTTTTCCTTTATTCATAATCTCATAGGTAAAGTTTTTCTAATGAATTGGACATGACTGAGCGACTGAACTGAACATGACTGAGCGACTGAACTGAACTGAACTGAAACCTGAGTTTCCCATTTTACAAAAGGCAACAAAGATACCAATCACACAAATGAAATATACACTCACACACCAGAAGACAAAACTGTCACAAGTCCTACGAGAGGATTCCAGACATGGAATCCCAAACATTTACTCAACGCAGATGATCTGTGATGGCAGACACACTCCAGAACCAGTTGACAAAATGAAATGACACTCAGTGCTCACAAATGGTCTTCGATATCAGACACACATCAGAACCAACTGGAAAGGTGCCCAAATAGCACTTTGTGCTCACAATCAAGCCTCAACCTTAGACACACGTGTCAGAAACAGTTGGCAAAATGCCCAGATAGCACTTTGTGCTCAAAAGAAAAGTGTGTCTGGGGGCACACTGTAGACTTACTCTGTCTCAGAGCTGTCAGCATGCCCAGATGTGTGTTTCCATTCCAAAAAGGAAGAGCATTAGTTGACAGCCAGTGATGAGCAGGGGAGAAATAGGGAGGAACCCCAAAACAAATGGTTTTGGAACTGCAGGGATGTAGCGAAGTGTGTCAGTTTGCCGCACAGAGGGCTCCCTGCAGCTGTCTTGGTGTGTAGTCATGGCTGGCAGTTCTACTTAGGAAAACTCATGAAACAGCATGAGAGTGCAGCCTCCCATTGGGTGTCAAAGAAACATGATGCAACTGCTGCCACTCAAAAGCCAATAAAGAGGCATGGTGATCGGAAAGGAAAGTTTGCTTTATTTCAGGAGCCAGCAAATGAGGGGCAGGGTATGTAGAGGAGAGTGAGCTCCTGTCCAAAGGTAGACTATCCCCATTGACAATCATTGGTCAAGAGATTTTATAGACAGAGAGAGAGGGCTACATTCAGAAACGGCATAGTCAGCTCTGCCAGTCATCTTGAAATTAGTCATGCTGAGAGCTGATTAGTGTCATCTTGATTGCTTCTACCTACAGTTAGTCTCTAGTCCCAGGATCATTGTTTTTCCATTTCTTTGTGGCCAGTTGTCAGAATTGTGCCAACTTATGTATAGCTACAGGTTGGTCATCATATAATTAATGTATCCAGCCTGGTAGAAAACTAACCAAACTGATCACATGGATCACAGTCTTGTCTAATTCAATGAAACTATGAGCCATGTCAAGTAGGGTAACCCAAGATGGATGGGTTATGGTGGAGAGTTCTGACAAAATGTGGTCCACTAGAGAAGAAAATGGCAAACCACTTCAGCATTCTTGCCTTGAGAACCCCATGAACAGTATGAAAAGGCAAAAAGATATGACACTGAAAGATGAAGTCCCCAGGTTGGTAGGTGCCCAATATGCTACTGGAGAAGAACAGAGAAATAGCTCCAGAAGGAATGAAGAGGCTGAGACAAAGTGGAAACTGTGACCAGTTGTAGATTGGTCTGGTAGTGAAAGTAAAGTGGGATGCTATAAAGAAAAATATTGCATAGGAACCTGGAATGTTAGGTCCATGAATCAAGGAAAATTGAAAGTTGTCAAAAAGGAGACGGCAAGACTGATCATCAACATATTAGGAATCAGTAAACTAAAATGGACTAGAATGGATGAATTTAATTCAGAGGACCATTATATCTACTACTATGGCAAGAATCCCTTAGAAGAAATGGAGTAGCCCTCACAGTCAAAAGAAGAATCTAAATGCAGTACTTGGGTGCTATCTCAAAAACAACAGAATGATTTCTGTTCATTACCAAGGAAAACCATTCAATATCACAGTAATCCAAGTCTATGTCCCAACCACTAAAGCCGAAGAAGTTGAAGTTGAATGGTTCTTGGAAGACCTACAAGACATTCTAGAACTAACACCAAAGAAAGATGTCCTTTTCATCATAGGGGACTGGAATGCAAAAGTAGGAAGTTAAGTGATACCTGGATAACAGGTAAGTTTGGCCTTGGCGTGCAAAATGAAGCAGGGCAAAGGCTTTCAGAGTTTTATCAAGAGAACACACTGGTCACAGCAAACACCTTCTTCCAACAACACAAGAGATAACTCTACACATGGACATCACCAGATGACCAATACTGAAATCAGATTGATTATATTCTTTTCAGCCAAAGATGGAGAAGCTCTATACTGTCAGCAAAAACAAGACTGGGAGCTGACTCTGGCTCAGATAATTAATTCCTTATTGCAAAATTCAGACTTAAAGAAAGAAGGGAAAACCACTAGGTCATTCAGGTATGACCTAAATCAAATTCCTTATGACTATACAGTGGAAGCGACAGACAGATTCAAGGGATTAGATCTGATAGAGTGCCTGAAGAAATATGGATGGAGGTTCATGACAGTGTACAAGAAGTACAGATCAAAGCCATTCCCAAGAAAATGAAATGCAAAAAGCAAAATGAATGTCTGAGGAGGCTTTACAAATAGCTGGGAAAAGGAGAAGCAAAAGGCAAGGGAGAAAAGGAAAGATATATCCATGTAAATGCAGAGTTCCAAAGAATAGCAAGGAGAGATAAGAAAGCCTTCCTCAGTGATCAGTGCAAAGAAATAGAGAAAAACAATAGAATGGGAAAGACTAGAGATCTCTTCAAGAAAACTAGAGATACCAAGGAAACATTTCATGCAAAGATGGGCTCAATAAAGGACAGAAATGGTAAGGACCTAACAGAAGCAGAAGATATTAAGAAGAGGTGGTGACAAGAATACACAGAACAACTATACAAAAAGGATCTTCATGAACCAGATAATTAGGATGGTGTGATCACTCACCGAGAACAAGACATCCTGGAATCCAAAGTCAAGTGGGCCTTAGGAAGCATCACTATAAACGAAGCTAGTGGAGGAGATGAAACTCCATCTAAGCTATTTCAAATCCTAAAAGATAAAGCTATTAAAGTGCTACACTCAATATGCCAGCAAATATGGAAAACTCAGCACTGACCACAGGACTGGAAAAGGTCAGTTTTCACTCCAGTCCTAAAGAAGGAAAATGCCAAAGAATGTTCAAACTACTGCACAATTTGCACTTATTTCTCATGCCAGCAAAATAATGCTCAAAATTCTCCAAGTCAGGCTTCAACAATATGTGAACTGAGAATTCGAGACATACAAGCTGGATTTAGAAAAGGCAGAGGAACCAGAGATCAAATTGCCAACATCCGTTGGACCATAGAAAAAGCAAGAGAATTCCTTCAGCTTCATTTACTATGCTAAAGCCTTTTTTCTGTGTGGATCACAACAAACTGGAAAATTCTTACAGAGATGGTAATACCAGACCACCATAGCTGCCTCCTGAGAAACCTGTATGCAGGTCAAGAAGCAATAGTTAGAACCAGACATGGAACGATGGACTGGTTCCAAATTGGAAAAGGAGTACATCAAGACTGTATATTGTCGCCCTGCTTATTAACTCACATGCAGAGTATATCATGTGAATTGCTGCCTGGAGGAAAGACAAGCTAGAATCAAGATTAATGGGAGAACTTTAAATAACCTCAGATATTCAGATGACACCACCCTCATGGCAGAAAATGAAGAGAAACTAAAGAGTCTCTTGATGAAGGTGAAAGAGGAGAGTAAAAAAGCTGGCTTACAACTCAACATTTAAAAATGTAGATCATTGCATCTGGCCCCATCACTTCATGGCAAGTAGATGGGGGAACAATGGAAACAGTGTCAGACTTGATTTTCTTGGACTCCAAAAATCACTGCAGATTGTGGCTGACGCCATGAAATTAAAAGACTCTTGCTTCTTGGAAGAAAAGCTATGACAAACCTAGATAGCATATTAAAAATCAGAGACATGACTTTGCCAACAAAGATCCATGTAGTCAAAGATATGTTTTTTCCAGTACTCATGTTTGGATGTGTAGTTTGGGCCGTAAAGAAGTCTGAGTACCAAAGAATTGATGCTTTTGAACTGTGGTGTTAGAGAAGACTCTTGAGGGTCCCTCAGACTGCAAGGAGATCAAACCAGTCAATTCTAAAGGAAATCAACTCTGAATGTTCATTGGAAGGACTGATGCTGAAGCTAAAGCTCCAGTACTTTGGCCACCTAATGCAAAGAGTCAAACCATTAGAAAAGACCCTGAGCCTGGGAAAGATTGAAGGCAGGAGGAGAAGGGGACAACAGAGGATGAGGTGGTTGGATGACATCCCTGAATCAATTGACATGAGTTTGAGCAAACTCCAGGAAATGGTGAGGGACAGGGAAGCCTGGCGTGCTGCAGTCCATGACTTAGCTTAAACTATTGTTTTCAATCTCATTTGACAGTTTTTCTTTGTTTCTGCATTTTCTCACTTCTCTGATTAAATTTATTCTTTGACTAAAGCTTTTCCACAGACAAAAGTCAGAGGAGGACTTGGGAGAAGGATCATAGTCCCTGCCTCACCTCACTGTGATATATAATTTCAATTCCCATGGTAACTTTATTTTAGCAATAACAATAAGAAAAACAGGTATAAAATATGTACAGATTCTGTTGCCAAAGGCTGCACCAGCTTCAGCCAATTTTTACCAAAATTTATTTCTCCTGTTCCTAGATGAACCAAACAGCCTTTTTAATGTACAGCCAAAGTCACTTCCAGTAAATATCCTTTCAATGTTTTGTCATTGTATAATAATAGCCAAAATACAGTAGATAACACACTACATAGTATAAATTATAATATAAGCATTATAATTATAATATAAGCATTACATATATATATGTTAGACATATATAAATTTTTCTCTAGTCAATAACAGCCTCATTAATTCAACCAACAGAGTCTAATTCTTACAATATGTTTTAATTTCTCACTTATCTCATACTTTGTTGTAACTCACCAATTTTACTACAAAGTATCAGTACTGCTTATTCTTTTCATTGCTGCCAGGACCCAACTTGTCTAAACTTGTAACAATGCATGCATGGATACCTGCAATAAACCCAAATAACTGCATGCTCAAAACTCAGGTTAAATTGCCTTATCTCCAATCCTAAATGATATTTGCACATCAAATGCATGATTTTTGCACTTACAAATAAAACTAATGGTCTCCCCCAATACTGAAATTACTTATAATTTTAAAAATCTTTGAAAGCTTATTTATTTAAAAACGTTGTCAAGAGTTTCATTTTTAAAAATATGCATCAATTATTTTGAATTTATCCACTGTTTTAGATGCAAGAAGATCAAGCCAGCTTTGGAGAATAGACATTTTTCTGTCCTATTCCCCTCTCTCACCCACAGGTCTCCCTGTAGAATTCCCTTAAAGATATCTGTTTACCAGATGGGCAAATGCTCTCATCAATTCCTCTGCAGTACAGGCCATGTCTCTCCGGGTGATCTCTAAGCATTACTATGGAAACACTTGACTTGGTTCTCTACTGACCATCGCCATGGGATGAGCAAAGTGGAAGTACCATTTAAAGAAGATAACATTTGAGAAATTAACTGACAATATTTTTTGACTGACCTCCAGGTCCCTTGTTATACTGGGTAACACTTCAAAGTATAATTAGTTATTTTCTCCCATTTTGTTGCTTATTTCATGCCACTAAAACCATTATATCAGGATGAAAGTGACATTGCATATCAAATATCAGTATTTAGGTGTGTTTTTTCCTTTCTTTTTTTTTTTTCTTATTATCCTTGAAAGGCAGTTTTCTAAAGATGATAGCTTCCTGAGCTAGAAGTTAAGGAAAGTTTATTGAAGACCACATTTTCATTCTAACTGGTGCTTAAAATGTATAAAAGTTGGTATTTATGCCTCAGTTATTTCCAGATACTATTAAATGGTTTAGTTTATTTTTATATTTCCAGTGTTGATGCCTCTGCTTTCAAAACTCACTTATTTAGTTTGACAGTTTAGTTTCAAAGATTTAACAGGCAATGTAGAGGACAGACGCAACAGACCCCTGCTTGATCCCCATGTCATAGTGTAAAAGTCTCTTTGCTATGCCTTCCCCTTGAGTGTAGACAGGACCGGTGACTTGCTTCTAACCAAAAGAATATGAAAAGGTGATTGGATGTGTTGCTTCAGTCTTCTTAAACGAGTTATTCTAGAGGCTTTTCTTGCTACTTACTGAAGTTAGCAGCCACGTTGGGAAATCCTACTTGGCTGGAAATTGTGAATGATTCTAGCAACCACAAGCAGTCTCTAGGAAGTAGGAGACTTCTAAGAGTTCAGAAGCCCTGGAAGTCAGCTGGCTCCCAGCCAAAGGCAAGAAGCTGGGGCCTTCAGAGCCACAAGGAAATGAAGTCTGTCAAATACTTGAGTAAGCTTGGAAGTAGAATCTTCTTCAGCTAAGCCTACAGAGGAGAATGCTGTTCAGATGAAATTTTGATTGCAACTGTACTGTGCTAAGGACCCAGAGAAACTGTACTCAAAACTTTTGATGCACAGCATCTGTGAGATCATAAGTTTATAATGTTTTGAGCTGCTAAATTAGTGATAAATTTTATACAGTAATAGAAAAATAATCAGACAAACAGCTCTTGATTTTTTTTTCTTAGTCTTCTATATGCTAGCATTTGGCATCCACTAGCCATCCAGTTTGAGAAGGCAATGGCACCCCACTCCAGTACTCTTGCCTGGAGAATCCCATGGATAGAGAAGCCTGGTAGGCTGTGGTCCATGGGGTCTCGAAGAGTCTGACACGACTGAGCGACTTCGCTTTCACTTTTCACTTTCAGGCATTTGAGAAGGAAATGGCAACCCACTCCAGTGTTCTTGCCTGGAGAATCCCAAGGATGGTGGAGCCTGGTGGGCCGTCTATGGGGTCGCACAGAGTCGGACACGACTGAAGCGACTTAGCAGCAGCAGCAGCCATCCGGTTGCTCAAGTCATCATTTGCCTTATCCTGGACTCCTATTCTATGAGAAAGCTTTCACCTGTGCCTGCAATGTATACACCATAGCTGTCCCTTTCTCATTGTCTCTACTCCTATTGGCATACTTCTAGCCCAAGCTACTATCATCTCTCATTATCATACTGTTTTTACTGGTTTCCTTTGTTGCATCCTTGCCTATTTTTAATCCACTTTCCACATACAAGACAAAATGATGCATTTTGAAAAATGAGTCAGACTGTGTCATTTCACAATACAATCCACTTCTTCCCATTGAATTTTTAAGAAAATCTTAAAATTAGCACTGTCTATGTATTTTGAATACTGCCTTCAATTGTTATGGCATCTTGTATTGCTAACCTGCTCATTCATTAAGGTCTGGTCAGTGGCTATCTTTCTGTTCCTCTGGAAAATCAAGCTGCTATCTTAATGCTTTTTCACTTGATTATCTCTCTTTCTAGACTGTTTCAATGATTGGCATTTGCTTTTCATCCTAGTCTCGGTTCATTTGTTACCTGTTCAGTGTGCCCTTCCCTGACCATGTAATCTAATTACCTCAGCAATTCCTATAGCAGTACCTTATTTTATATTCTCATGCCACATATTGCTTTTTGAAATTATGTTATTATTTTGTTTGTAAGTTTATTGCCTGCCTCTCCTACCAGAATATAACCTGCCTGTGCTCAGGAATCTTCTCACTCTTATGCATCACTTATTCTTTACACCCACTGCTTTACCTGATACATATTAGGTATGTAAATAGTATTTAAGTGTGTGAAGGAATCAGTAATTTTATAAACCTTATTTTTTCATATTCTTCAAGAGACAATAATGAAATACAGTAGCTTATGGATAGTTTGTATTTGGAGTTAAGGAATGACCTAATTTCATTTTTAAATGTGCCTGTCTAGCTTCCCCAGCACTATTAGTTTAAGAGACTGTCTTTCCAACATTGTGTAGTCTTTGCCTCCTTTGTCATTGGTGAATTGACCATAGGTGCATGGGTTTTCCATCCAATTCCATTGATCAAAATGAATTAAAGACTGAATGTGACACTGGACAGTATAAAACTCCTAGAGGAAAACATAAGACATAATCACAGCAATGTCTTTTTTGATCCATCTCCCAGAATAATGGAAATAAAATCATAAACAAGTGGGATCTACTTAAACTCAAAAGCTTTTGAAAAACAAAGGAAACAATAAACAAAATTAAAAGACAACCCACAGATCAGGAGAAAACATTTGCAAATGACGTGACCAATAAGGGATTAGTCTCCAAAATTTATAAACAGTTTGCTGCTACTGCTAAGTTGCTTCAGTCGTGCCAACTCTGTGCGACCCCATAGGTGGCAGCCCACGAGGCTCCCCTGTCCCTGGGATTCTCCAGGCAAGAATGCTGGAGTGGGTTGCCATTTCCTTCTCCAATGCATGAAAGTGAACAGTGAAAGTGAAGTCGCTCAGTTGCGTCCAACTCTCAGTGATCCCATGGACTGCAGCCTACCAGGCTCCTCTGTCCATGGAATTTTCCAGGCAAGAGTACTGGAGTGGGGTGCCATTGCCTTCTCCATAACAAACAAACAGTTTATGGTGCTTAATATCATCAAAACAAACAGCCTGCCCCCAGATGGGCAGAAGACCTGAATAGACATCTTTCCAAAGAGATGGCCAATAGGCACATGAAAAGATTTTTAGCATCACTAGTTATTAGAGATATTCAAATCAAATCACACTGGTCAGAATAACTAGCATCCAAAAATCCACAAGCAACAAATGTGGATAAAGTGTGGAGAGAAGGGAACCCTTCTGCACTGTTGGTGGGAATGTAAATTGGTTTAGCTACCATGGAGAATAGTATGAGGTTCCTTAAAAACAAAAAATTGAGCTATCATATGACCCTGCAAATCCCACTCCTGGTGAATCCAGAGAAAAATATGTCCCCAAAAGATGCATGTACCCCAATGTTCATTGCAGCACTGTTTAAAATAGCCAAGACATGGAAGCAACCTAAATGTCCATCAACATAGGAATTGGTGAATAAGATGTGGTACCTATATTCAATGGAAAATTACTTGACCATAAAAAATAATGAAATAACGCCATCTACAGTAACATGGATGGACCTAGAGAGTGTCACACTGAGTGAAATAAGTCAGACAGAGTAGGAGAAATATCATATGATATCCCTTATATGGGGAATATAAAAAGAAATGATACAAATGAACTAAATTACAACACAGAAAGAAATACAGACTTGGAAAGCAAACCTATGGTTGCCTAGGGGAAGGGATAGTTAGGGACTTTGGGAAGGTCATGTATGCACTGCTATATTTAAAATGGATAACCAACAAAGACCCACTGTATAGCATGAGGAACTCTGCTCATAACTCTTTTATGTACTAGCTTGGATGGGAGGGAGGTATGGGGGAGAATGGGTACATGTATATGTAAGGCTGAGTCCCTTCTCTATTCATCTGAATCTACCATGACATTGTTAACTGGCTATACTCCAATAAAAATGGTTTTGGTGTTAAAGAAAATAAAATAACTTTTTTAATACATTAAAAAATAAAGATGGAAGGGATCCCCAAACTCCAACTACCCAGAAGAAAATTTGCAGACTATTGGATTTTACTGTATTTAAAATAAATCTTAATATGCATCTCCTAGAAAGTGGTTCCTGAGGCAAAGATTTAAGCAGTTGATGGTTTATTTAGGAAATACAAACCTAGGACAGCAAGAATAAGGATTAAAGGAAATGAGGGAAGAAATATTGTGAAGTGATGCAGTGATGCATTACTACACTGGCTGTGTGTGTGTGCTGAGTGGCTTCAGTCATGTCTGACTCTTTGTGACCCTATGGACTGTAGACAACCAGGCTCCTCTGTCCATGGGACTCTCCAGGCAAGAATACTGAAGTGGGTTGCCATGATCTCCTCCAGGGTATATTCCCAACCCAGGGATTGAACCCTCATCTCTTCTGTCTCCTGGATTGGCAAGCAGGTTCTTCACCATTAGCACCGTCTTAGAAGCCACCTACACTGGCTACTGGTTCACAAATAATCAGGAAGAAACACAGTGGATCCCTCATCATTTGCATCCACTTAACACAAGGGAATTCTCAAAAGGCTACAGAAAAAAATCATGACTTGGGGGCAGTCTATGGGGAAAAAAAATGAAGAAAGACTTCATCTTCCCAATTTCCTACTTTTTCCTCTTTCCTAGTGGTCAAAGTCCACCCCATAGATATTTAACTCCTTTATCCCCCTGGATGGTGCCATCAAGTTCCTTTCTGCCTCCTAGCCATGGCTGGATACCCTACCCTGGACTGTGGCATTTTATTTGAGCCTGGGAGTAATAAAGGGAACCATAAACTCTGTGCTTGCCCTGCTCAGCCTGGCTGAATGGCAGTGGTCAAGGATGAGGGCTGGACACTCCCACGATGGACTGACCCCAGTGGTTGAAGATCAGCCTGTCCAGGAGGTAGGGAAAGCAGTGGGAATCTGGGAAGGCATCAAGAGATTTATAAGTGATGTGGAATCTCATGTCTTTCTTCTTAACACATCATAATATATTCAATTCCTGAGCAGAGAGAATTTTGCAATTCAATTTGTTTTGAGTATATCTTCATTAATCATCTCTTTCCAATTTCAAACCATTCTTTCTTCCTGCAATGCCATTCCTTGTTAATCACATCACTGTCTTCTCAAAACTCTGATAGAAAATGGATTTTATCCCCTCATCCATTGTGCTACTAATTCCTCAAAATTCTGTCAGGTATATATCTCTCATATTTGTCCCTGACAATATCCTCAGTCACTTTCACAGAGAGCTCACCTTCTCTGACTTTGATTTAAACAATGATTTCTTATGAGTTGAAGTATATCCCAAAAAGATATGTTAAAGTCCTAAACCCTGGTACCTATGACTGTGACATTATTTGGAAATAAGCTATTTATAGAAGCAATCAAGTAAAGACTAAGTCATATTAGATTAAGATGTGCCCCTATCTAATATTATTGATGCCCTTATAAAAAGACGAAAAGAGATACGCAGCTGCATAGGGAGAATGCCATGATGAAGGAAGCAGAGATCACAAGCCAAGGAGTGCCCAGGATTAACAGTCATCTGCAGAAACTAGCAAGAAACAAATAGAAATATTTCACTAGAGCCTCTGAGAGAACACAGTCCTGCTGACACCTTGATCCTGGACTTCCAGCCTCTAGAATTATAAGAGAGTACATTTCTGTGGTTTTAAGCCACAAAGTTTGTGATACATTGTTTACCTACCCCTAGGAAAGTAATACGTGAACTAAACTCTGGACATTCAGTATTTCAGCTTGCATAACAATTTACCACTCTGTAAAGCCTAGTACTTTGGCAACCTAATGGCAAGAGCTGACTCATTAGAAAAGACCCTGATGCTGGGAAAGATTGAAGACATGAGGAGAAGGGGACGACAGAGGATGGGATGGTTGGATGGCATCATGGACTCAATGGACATGAGTTTAAGCAAGCTCCAGGAGATGGTGAAGGACAGGGAAGCCTGCATGCTGCAGTCCACGGGGTTGCAAAGAGTTGGACATGACAGAGCGACTGAGCAACAGCAACAACAAAGGCTAGTATGTCTCAAAGGCTCTTTCTGATCTGGTTCCTTGCCTGCACCTGAAGTCCGACATACTGAAATGATGCTGTGTGTGGGTGAAACATGTGAAATGAAGACGAGCTTTGACTGAAACGGTTTGTATTCACTGGAAAAATAATCACGTAAAACAAACACAGTCACAAGCCATGTTTATTCCTCTCTTTTTTCTTGGTTAAAATTTTTAAAATGAGTTAAAAATCAAACTACCACCAGCCACAATCTTGAAAATCAAGAACAGACCCTGCTTCATAATAATCAATGAACTATTATTCAGCCATTAAAAAGAATGAAATAATGTCTTTTGGCAACGAGTGCACCTGAAGATCATCATAAGTGAAGTAAGTCAGACAGAGAATAACAAATATCAAATGCTATTGCTTATATGCAGAATCTAAAACAACTGATACAAATGAACTTATCTACAAAACAGAAACACTTACAGATGAACTTATCTACAAAACAGAAACACAGACTTAAAGAATGAATTTATGATTACTAGGAACAGGACGGAAAGATAAGATTGGTAGTGTAGGATTGACATGTACACACTACTATATTTAAAATAGATAACCAACAGCAATCTACTCTATGGTAGAGAACTCTTTAAGTATTCTATAATAACCTAAATGGTAGAAGAATTTGTAAAAGAAGAGATACTGGTAAGTATATATATATATATATATATATATATATATATATATATATATATATATATATATATAACTGAATCAATTTGCTGTACACTTGAATCTAACACAACATTGTTGCTATTTTACATATTATAATCAGCAATAAATTACAAATGTTGTTTTTAAATGAATAATAAGTAGTAACTAGGAAATTATGAAATTTATTATATATTTGTACATGATGATATTGTATGATGCTGTCAGTAACTTTAGCTTCCTTTCTGGGGCATCAATCAGCCACCATCCTTTGAATAACTTACTAAGTGTAAACTTCAGATATTTAGTGACATTTAAGAATATTTTCTACTTTAAACAGGTTTCAAAAGCTTTTGGCAGAAGCACTGTAGGAAAAGACCATGGACAGTGGATTTAGTAAGATTCCACCTCAAAGTGTTTGGAGTTGGGATAGTGGAGGACTGGGGCCCTTGTAAATGATTAAGCATAACAAAGAGTGTTATCAAGAACTAGTACAAAGCAACATTGATTACTACAATATGGGGCTCAAAGATGGTGAAGTGGAATGATTGAATACAAAGATGAGAAGGAAAAACAGCCAGGTGAGAAGATGTAGGCTCAAAAAAGAGGACGTGTTCATCCTAGGCATAGGAATCTCTGCCTTACAAACATTCCGGGGCATCCAGTTTGTACAGCAAAGCACATAACAGCATATACACATGATGAAAGCAGTCAATGGGTATAGACTTCCAGTTATAAGATAAATAAATACTAGAGATGTAATGTACTGCTGCTGCTAAGTCACTTCAGTCGTGTCCGACTCTGTGTAACCCCATAGACAGCAGCCCACCAGGCTCTGCCATCCCTGGGATTCTCCAGGCAAGAACACTGGAGTGGGTTGCCATTTCCTTCTCCAATGCATGAAAGTGAAAAGTGAAGGTGAAGTCACTCAGTCGTGTCCGACTCTTAGCGACCCCATGGACTACAGCCTACCAGGCTCCTCCGTTCATGGGATTTTCCAGGCAAGAGTACTGGAGTGGGGTGCCATTGCCTTCTCCGGATGTAATGTACAACATGGTTAATATAATTAACACTGCTATATGTTATATACAGAAGTTAAAAGAATAAGTCCTGAGTCCATTACAAGGAAAATAAGTTTTTCTATTTCTTTAATTTTCTATCTATATGAGATGTTGGATGACTAAACTTACTATGGTAACCATTTCATGGTATGTAGGTCATATCATTGCCCTGTACACTTTAAACTTAAAGAGTGCTGAATATTGATTACACTTCCATAAAATTAGGGGGAAAAAAAGTGACTTTAATGCTATGGCAAACAAGGAAAAATTCATGGCTACCAAATTAGTGAATTTCTTAACTAAGGAATGAGAGGAAATTCATCTTTTTTTATAAAAGGGTATCCATGGTTTATTGAATAGGAGATCTTACCTGTCTGAAGCAGAAGGACACTTGAGTGACACCCCATCAAGGACAGCAGATAGCAAGCAGGACATGGCAGCAGTCTTTGCTGGATGGCGGTTGGGGCAGAAGAAATTTATTTTCAGTTTATTGCTCTCAATATTGACACTACCAAATTTTTGTCCAAATGTCCACATTTTCTTGCTACATACAATTTTTTAAACATGTTTATGAAAAATGCCAAAAGTATAGCTTTGAAGAAAGTGTTTACAAAACATTAATCAGGTGCCCCTCTCTTCCCTACTCCAATTTCCACTACCTAGAGGCAGTCCGTTTTAACAATTTAAATTGTTAGAACTTTCTAGAGGTTGTTCCCCCATCTATTACTCTTCCGAAAACTTTTTTTTTTTAATTGTAAAAAATATCAACTTGTAGAACCTTTACAAAACAGAGAAAAATTTCAGTGAGGAACTAAAATAAGTCTCCCCCTATCATGGGGAGATCATTATTATAAACACAGTAATTTATTATTTTTCACTCAAAATGTATATTTATAAATATATATTTTATGCCCAAATAAAATATTCTTTCTATATAAATAAATAGAAATATAAGATATACAGTTTATATGTTTAAATTATTTTAATATTTGCATAATATTCAACCAATTACATATGCTAAATTAACTTAACTATATTTTCTGCCTCCCATGAGTTGCTCACGCATTTCATGTGATTATCCTTTTGTACTATGTTGAGATAAACTATCAAATCACTTTTTCCTGTCAATGATTCTATTTTCCTTGGTGCTAAACCTATTCTTTCCTGTCTCTCTTATAAATTTTAAACTTGGATTGAATTTTTATTTACTTTACAGTTCTACAATACCTTTCCTGTCCTCTCTTCTTTTTGAAATAATTTCTTTGAACATCATTTTTATATCCTTTGATTTCAGACTCTTATTTTCTTATATGTCTGGTGTATTTCCTAGAAGTTAAGTCTTCTTAAGGCCTATGAAGGGCATCATATAATTTTATAAATTTTACTATGCTTCTTCTAATAAGTTCTTTCAAAGCAGAACTTTTCCCTT
Organism: Bos indicus x Bos taurus; assembly: GCF_003369695.1. NCBI lineage: Eukaryota > Metazoa > Chordata > Mammalia > Artiodactyla > Bovidae > Bos > Bos indicus x Bos taurus. The sequence goes on along the minus strand of NC_040079.1, from coordinate 101,803,765 downwards.
TGGTATTTTGCTTTTCCCAAATCCATAGGACCCATGCTGCTGATTTTACTTTCCCCTTCTTTTAAGTTTAAATGAGGACACATACCCATACTCCATGTTGCCTTTGGATCATCACATTCATTTCCTACTTGTCTCTATCCCCTACCTCTGGATAGCTGGCAAATGACCCTGTCACATTATAGTTCACAAGTTGGTTACTGTGTATACTTTTCAGCCATTTGCTCATGGTCATCAGGGATTGATCTAGCATGATTCCACCGGATTAAGGTAGGACTATATCCTCCTTCGATTGCTCGGTTTTAAGACACTGAGACAATTGAATGCCTGGAACACATTGTTGTAGCATCTGTAAAAACTCTTTAATTTGTTATTTTTGTTAGTTTATTAATTTAACTTTTTTTATTCTTTAAAAATAACTTCATGCCCGCCTGGAGCCTCCATAGTCCTGGAAGTGGTGACACCAAGGGAAGAGGAAGCTTGGTGGCTCAGCACAGTGCTCCTGAGGCCCCCACCAGCCTCTAAATCACTTACTTTCAGTTCAGTTCAGTTCAGTCGCTCAGTCATGTCCGACTCTTTGCAACCCCATGAATTGCAGCACGCCATGCCTCCCTGTCCATCACCAACTCCCGGAGTTCACTCAAACTCACGTCCATCGAGTTAGTGATGCCATCCAGCCATCTCATCCTCTGTCGTCCCCTTCTCCTCCTGCCCCCAATCCCTCCCAGCATCAGGGTCTTTTCCAATGAGTCAACTCTTCGCATGAGGTGGCCAAAGTATTGGAGTTTCAGCCTCAGCATCAGTCCTACCCACAAAAATGATCCTCACATAGGGCTTGGGGCTCACAGTGTAAGAATTTTCATTGATCTTCCAATCCTACTTCTTAGTCTACTAGCTGATTGTAATTTCATTCCTTGAATGAATGTGGACAATAGGTAGAAGGGAGCAAGCATTTCTCAAGCCATCATATAACATGTCCATAGGAGTCATTCCAATTTATTGAATTAATTTATATAAGTAGCTATAGTATTTTGATGTAATTTATATCTAGAGTATTGTCATTTGCATTAAATATTTTTTGATCAATCACTATGTGTAGGCTGCTGTCCCATGTAAGTTGGACTCAGTTTTAAAGTCAAAATCAGTCGTGTAATAGTATGTGTTAGATCACATATTTATTTCTTGCATGCATAAGTGCTCAGTTGCTAAGAAAAGCCCAACATTTTGTGACCCCATGGACTGCTAGGCCCCTCTGTCCATGGGAATTTCCAGGCAAGAATACTGGAGTGGGTTGCTATTCCCTCCTCCAGGGCATCTTCCCCACCCAAGGATCAAACCCACCTTTCTTGTGTCTCTTGCATTGGCAGGTGGATTCTTCACCATTGAGCCACTTGGGAAGCCCACTGCTTCCTTTTTCTCCTCTTCATTGACCTAAAGGAGATTCAGAGGCTTGTTTTTCAATACAAACTGCTGTTTGCCTATCGACTAAGGAAGGATGTAGCACTTATGTCAAATGAAAAAAATACATGATAGTACCATTACGCTGCTAATTATTACATGCATGTGAGGAAGTACAGAGCTCTCATTTCAAATATTGGTGGGAAAGAAAAATAAGTGGTAATACACACTTTTTATTGAAAACCTTTGGTGTAACTAGAAAGTAGATTTAATTGGCAGGTTTTTTTTTTTTTTTTTTTTTCTCTCTCTCTCTCTCTTAAATATAGCTAATGCCAACAAATTTATAATACTGGGAACCATTTTATGTTTAATATAACCTCATTATTACTTTTATATCCTACTCCTACAAAACATTCAAATTCTTCTTAAAATAGTTTGTAGTTCTTGGCAAATCTCCTCTATTGGACCTAATCTAAATCTATTATTAATTAAAACAAAATTATAAAAACATTTTATTGTGATGTAAATTTAAATAAAATTTAAATTTATCAAAAAAGAAGTCTAAAATTAATTGTTTAAAATAGTGTCAAATTAGTTTCACATTGGCCAAACACTGCTCTGAAGAATCTGTCCTTAAATATTCCACTATAACTATACTTAACATTAGCAGAAATTTAATAAATGCTTTTAATAACACCATTGGCAAAAGTGATCAAATTCAAAACAATGAAATGCAGACCACAATTTCCACAAATATTCAGTAATATGTTTTTAAATGATTGCATTAACCTATAACCTACAACCAATTCATTTGAGCTTATTTAGGAACAAAGATATTGCTCAGTATCAGTTCAATCAATTAATACCATAAATTTCCCAGTTTTTAAAATATACTAGTGGCTTTTATGAACTCAAGAAGGCTTTCAGTTCAGTTCAGTTCAGTTCTGTCGCTCTTGTGTCCTACTCTTTGTGACTCCATAAACTGGAGCACACCAGGCCTTCCTGTCCATCACCAGCTCCCGGAGTCCACCCAAACCCATGTCCATCGAGTTGGTGATGCCATCCAACCATCTCATCCTCTGTCATCTCTTCTCCTCCTGCCCTCAATCCTTCCCAGAATCAGGGTCTTTTCAAATGAGTCGGCACTTCACATCAGGTGGCCAAAGTATTGGAGTTTCAGCTTCAGCATCAGTCCTTCCAATGGACACCCAGGACTGATCTCCTTTAGGATGGACTGGTTGGATCTCCTTGCAGTCCAAGGGACTCTCAAGAGTCTTCTCCAACACCACAGTTTAAAAGCATCAACTCTTTGGTGCTCAGCTTTCTTTATAGTCCAACTCTCACATCCATACACGACTATTGGAAAAACCATAGCCTTGACTAGATTGACCTTTGTTGGCAAAGTAATGTCACTGCTTTTGAATATACTGTCTAGGTTGGTCATAACTTTCCTTCCAAGGAGTAACCATCTTTTAATTTCATGGCTGCAAGCACCATCAGCAGTGATTTTGGAGCCCAGAAAAATAAAGTCAGTCACTGTTAACCCATCTATTTGCTATGAAGTGATGGGACCAGATGCCATGATCTTAGTTTCCTGAATATTGAGCTTTAAGCCAACATTTTCACTCTCCTCTTTCACTTTCATCAAGAGGCTCTTTAGTTCTTCTTCATTTTCTGCCATAAGGGTGGCGTCATCTGCATATCTGAGGTTATTGTATTTCTCCCAGCAATCTTGATTCCAGCTTGTGCTTCTTCCAGCCCAGCACTTCTCATGATGTACTCTGCATCATGAGCAGAGTGACAATATACAAGCAGGGTGACAATATACAGCCTTGACGTACTCCTTTTCCTCTTTGGAACCAGTCTGTTGTTCCATGTCCAGTTCTAGCTGTTGCTTCCTGATCTGCATACAGGTTTCTCTAGAAGCAGGTCAGATGATCTGGTATTCCCATCTCTTTCAGAATTTTCCACAATTTATTGTGATCCACACAGTCAAAGGCTGTGGCATAGTCAGTAAAGCAGAAATAGATGTTTTTCTGGAACTCTCTTGCTTTTTCCATGATCCAGTGGATGTTGACAATTTGATCTCTGATTCCTCTGCCTTTTCTAAAAGCAGCTTGAACATCTGGAAGTTCATGGTTCATGTATTGCTGAAGCCTGGCTTGGAGAATTTTAAGCATTACTTTACTAGAGTGTGAGATGAGTGCAATTGTGAGGTAGTTTGATCATTATTTGGCATTGCCTTTCTTTGAGATTGAAATGAAAACTGACCTTTTCCAGTCCTGTGGCCACTGCTGAGTTTTCCAATTTTGCTGGCATATTGAGTACAGCACTTTCACAGCATCATCTTTCAGGATTTGAAATAGCTCAACTGGTATTCCATCACCTCCACTAGCTTTGTTCACAGTATGCTTCCTAAGGTCCACTTGACTTCACATTCCAGGATGTCTGACTCTAGGTGAGTATCACACCATCATGATTATATGGGTCATGAAGATCTTTTTTGTACAGTTCTTCTGTGTATTCTTGCCACCTCTTCTTAATATCTTCTGCCTCTGTTAGGTCCCTACCATTTCTATCCCTTATTGAGCCCATCTTGGCATGAAATGTTCCCTTGGTATCTCTAATTTTCTTGAAGTCTTTCTCTAGTCTTTCCCATTCTGTTGTTTTCCTCTATTTCTTTGCATTGATCGCTGAGGAAGGCTTTCTTATCTCTCCTTGCTATTCTTTGAAACTTTGCATTCAAATGGGTATATCTTTCCTTTTCTCCTTTTCTTTTTGCTTCCTTTCTTTTCCTTACTAGGACACTATTATGTGCCAGACACTGAAAGAACATTACATTCAGAGAACAAAAGAATGAACATTACCTCCTGGCTATGTTAATATTGAATTTCCCAATATCAAAAGATGAGAGACCTGAGATTCTTTAGAAAAGTCAGTTTTGAATAGGAGATAATGTGTTAACTTCTCTTTGCTTCTTTTTTATATAATTCCTAATAAATAAGAAGATGTCAAGGAATAGTGCAAAGGAGATGTAGGGTTCTTTTGTTGTAAGCGAGTTTGTCTCTGGGAAACCTAAGAAAGGTTATAATGAGTATGACATAGGATAGGGTGCTTACAGGCCTGAACCAGAGGTTAATAAGTTAAATGTAGAGAGTGTAGAAAATCAACACTAAGATCTCAATAATGGGAACTGAGTGAGAATCTGGGATGATGCAGTTAGAATGAATTAATTACATCTATTTAATTCATCTTTGCATGACCCCATTCAAGATCCAAAATTGAGGGTGACAGAATCCCATTGCCTAAGCTGAGGTTGCAGAGGCTTGAATATTGAGCTGTTAAATGTGGAAAGATGTAATAGAGGAAAACTTCAGATCTCTTCAGAACAGATCAGTCGCTCAGTCGTGTCCAACTCTTTGCGACCCCATGAATTGCAGCACACCAGGCCTCCCTGTCCATCACCAACTCCTGGAGTTCACTCAGACTCACATCCATCGAGTCAGTGATGCCATCCAGCCATCTCATCCTCTGTCGTCCCCTTCTCCTCCTGCCCCCAATCCCTCCCAGCATCAGAGTCTTTTCCAATGAGTCAACTCTTCACATGAGGTGGCCAAAGTACTGGAGTTTCAGCTTTAGCATCATTCTTTCCAAAGAACACCCAGGGCTGATCTCCTTCAGAATGGACTGGTTGGATCTTCTTGAAGTCCAAGGGACTCTCAAGAGTCTTCTCCAACACCACAGTTCAAAAGCATCAATTCTTTGGTGCTCAGCCTTCTTCACAGTCCAACTCTCACATCCATACATGACCACAGGAAAAACCATAGCCTTGACTAGATGAAACTTTGTTGACAAAGTAATGTCTCTGCTTTTGAATATGCTATCTAGGTTGGTCATAACTTTCCTTCCAAGGAGTAAGCATCTTTTAATTTCATGGCTGCAGTCACCACCATCCGCAGTGATTTTGGAGCCCAGAAAAATAAAGTCTGATGCTGTTTCCACTGTTTCCCCATCTATTTCCCATGAAGTGGTGGGACCAGATGCCATCATCTTAGTTTTCTGAATGTTGAGCTTTAAGCCAACTTTTTCACTCTCCACTTTCACTTTCATCAAGAGGCTTTTGAGTTCCTCTTCACTTTCTGCCATAAGGGTGGTGTCATCTGCATTATCTGAGGTTATTGATATTTCTCCCGGCAATCTTGATTCCAGTTTGTGTTCCTTCCAGTCCAGCGTTTCTCATGATGTTCTCTGCATATAAGTTAAATAAACAGGGTGACAATATACAGCCTTGACGAACTCCTTTTCCTATTTGGAACCAGTCTGTTGTTCCATGTCCAGTTCTAACTGTTGCTTCCTGACCTGCATACAAATTTCTCAAGAGGCAGATCAGGTGGTCTGGTATTCCCATCTCTTGAAGAATTTTCCACAGTTTATTGTGATCCACACAGTCAAAGGCTTTGGCATAGTCAATAAAGCAGAAATAGATGTTTTTCTGGAACTCTCTTGCTTTTTCCATGATCCAGCGGATTTTGGCAATTTGATCTCTGGTTCCTCTGCCTTTTCTAAAACCAGCTTGAACACCTGGAAGTTCACAGTTCACATATTGCTGAAGCCTGGCTTGGAGAATTTTGAGCATGACTTTACTAGCGTGTGAGATGAGTGCAATTGTGAGGTAGTTTGAGCATTCTTTGGCATTGCCTTTCTTTGGGATTGAAATGAAAATGGACCTTTTCCAGTCCTGTGGCCACTGCTGAGTTTTCAGAATTTGCTGGCATATTGAGTACAGCACTTTCACAGCATCATCTTTCAGGATTTGGAATAGCTCAACTGGAATTCCATCACCTCCATTAGCTTTGTTCAGTGATGCTTTCTAAGGCCCACTTGACTTTACATTCCAGGATGTCTGGCTCTAGGTCAGTGATCACACCATTGTGATTATCTGGGTCATGAAGATCTTTTTTGTACAGTTCTTCTGTGTATTCTTGCCATCTCTTCTTCTGCTTCTGTTAGGTCCATACCATTTCTGTCCTTTATCAAGCTCATCTTTGCATGAAATGTTCCTTTGGTATCTCTGATTTTCTTGAAGAGATCCCTAGTCTTTCCCATTCTGGTATTTTCCTCTGTTTCTTTGCATTGATCGCTGAAGAAGGCTTTCTTATCTCTTCTTGCTATTCTATGGAACTCTGCATTCAGATGTTTATATCTTTCCTTTTCTCCTCTGCTTTTCACTTCTCTTCTTTTCACAACTATTTGTAAGGCCTCCCCAGACAGCCATTTTGCTCTTTTGCATTTCTTTTCTATGAGAATGGTCTTGATCCCTGTCTCCTGTACAATGTCATGAACCTCATTAGGGGATGGGAAATATAAGAATTTATAATCAAACTTTTGTGCTCCTGTTCAGTTTTGTCTGACTCTGCAACCCCATGGACTGTAGCCCACCAGGTTTCTCTGTCCATGGGATTTTCCAGGCAAGAATACTGAAGTACATTTGAATCAGTTCTAATGAGGTGGATGAAACTGGAGCCTATTATACAGAGTGAAGTAAGCCAGAAAGAAAAACACTGATACAGTATACTAACGCATATATATGGAATTTAGAAAGATGGTAACAATAACCCTGTATATGAGACAGCAAAAGAGACACTGATGTATAGAACAGTCTTTTGGACTCTGTGGGAGAGGCAGAGGTTGGGATGATTTGGGAGAATGGCATTGAAACATGTATAATATCATATATGAAATGAGTCGCCAGTCCAGGTTCGATGCACGATACTGGATGCTTGGGGCTGGTGCACTGGGATGACCCAGAGGGATGGTATGGGGAGGGAGGAGGGAGGAGGGTTCAGGATGGGGAACACATGTACACCTGTGGCGGATTCATTTTGATATATGGCAAAACCAATACAATATTGTAAAGTTAAAAAAAATAATAAAAAAATAAAATGATTTGGGCCAAAATAAAGAAAGAAAGAAAGAATACTGGAGTAGGTTGCCATTTCCTCCTCCAGGGGATCTTGCCAACCTAGGGATCGAATCCACATCTCCTGCATTGGCAGGTGAATTCTTTACCACTTAGACACCTGGGAAGCCCCATAATCCAAATTTAACCACACAATTCATCCGAAGGAAGCTAGTATGCTGTTTATGGTAAATAGAAGCTGGATTGTTAAAACTAATTAAAAACATATATCATGGTTTCTTAACTTTTCTATCATGAACCACCTTGTATCCAACCAATTCCAAACAGATATATGAATGACATTTCCAAATATCTAACAGGTTTTTTAACTAGTTTTCAGGAGAAGTGAACCTCTATTTTAATATAAAAAGTTCCTGAATATATAAGTGGTAATGTCTATATATGATTGTCAAATAACTATTCAAGGAGAGGTGATAAGGTGAAACAAACATTAACTTCATAATAGCTGAAAGTTAGACTACTGACCGCCTGAAACAATAAAGTTGCTCCGTTTTCGATACAGCAGTGTTAATATATCATGGTTGCCACTAGATAATTGTTTGGCTGTAAATATATACTTGTAAAAACACTTAAAGTGCCTTTTGGACATTGTATCCAGGGAACAAGATTATACCACCAAATAAAAGAACTGTTTCTGTGGCTAATGAGATATGGTAGCTACTTGGTGGAAATCCTTTGATAATGTTCTTGTAAATGCTGAACCAGTTAATTCAGACAGAAATATTGGGAAGAAATTGGGCTAAAGAGGGAAATAAAGTTGAGATAAAAAATAAATGTTAGTTTCTTCTTTGATTTCCTCATTAAAGAAAATCTGGTAACTTTAAGAAATTAATCAAAGAATAAACTGATACTTAGGAGGGCAGAACTAAAGAAGTGATAAAATGTTCTAAAGAAATGTATATAAGCAACACCCACAGCACCCTTTGTCTCTAAAATCAGCTATGATCAGTTCTAGAGATCAGCTCTCCAATATGGCAAAGCATCTAATGAATGACAAAGTAGGCACTTGAATAAGGCTAAGTGCCTTTGTCCAAGGCAATGAAAATGCAGTAATCACCAAAGGACAGGTCAGCAAATTATTGCATCTTTGCATATTTATAAGGGGTCACAAGGCTACCAGAACTTTCAAATCCTTAAAGAGATTTAAGCTTACTATTTTAAAAAATCAAAAACATATGCACCAACTATTGAAAATGAATTGATAATGACATGTTAAAATGGAACACGAAGTTGGAAAAATAGTTGCTAATACTATTCTCATTTTTTGTATTTTCTCAAATCACCTAATGATAACTAATTATGAGATACTCATCATAATGTAAATATCTATGATGACTGAACGTTCTTATTTATGAAGCATACGGCATGTTATTGACATTTTAACATAAGCTATGATCAATAGGCATGAATATTTTTCTTCAAATAAAATATAAATGACTATTTAAAGTAAATAACCTTCCATAGACTAGTAAAAAGCAGACATTAATATCATGGAGTTTTTTTTTTTTTCTTTTTAATTGTAAAGATAATATCTATCAATGGCTATACTTTTGATTAGAAATCTATGATGAAAAATACTAGGATAGACTATCAACTAGAAGGAGAAAATTAATCAAGAAAATTGGTTTCAAAAAGGCTTGGACACTTGACTTTCCAGTACATTCTCTTTCTGTAAACACTTCTTTCTTCATGCAGTGATTCCATGATTTAGAAATCCAAGGTGGTTCAATACAGGTAAGACCTATTAAAACCTAAGAATCTCTGATTCTGCATTTCTTCTTAGAAAAAAAGAAAAAACATACAAGGCAATAAATGCCAAAGGTTTAAAACTAGGAAAAGAGAATTGAAATATCTCAAGTGGTTAGCTCTGTATCATTAGTTTTAGTCTATTTTTCACTAATTCACCAATAAAATAAAGTATTTGTAATTAATAAAAGGATATCTGATAAAAGCCTACTGATAATTGATTTCTTTGGGATTTCATAGAAGTACAAATATTAAGGAAATAATGAATCCCTGCTTAAAGGATATCAGTAGCCTATTACAAAGTTGGAAACAAGAAGCTTTAGTTTCTAATTCAGAAACACTTAGGAATTCCAACACAACAGATGCCTAGAATGTTAGACAAATTGTCGTCATACAGCATATCCTTAATTTCTTTATATACTAATGTATTACAAAACAATAAACTGATCAGAATTACATAAAGAAAAAAATCTGTAAAAACTAAGTTTTTGTTAGGTTAAATGTATACCACACTGAAAGGATCTTAACAATTTTTCTTTAAAACTCAATTTTAATTGCCTTGACCCAAGGGCAGCTGCAAGCTTGAGAATTGACAATTTATGGATTTTTTGAACCTGTTTACTCTGTCATTCATGAAAGAATTTACTTTAGCAATTGCCCTACATCATGTCATGTTACATATGCTACCTATGAATGAACTAGCATATTCTTTTTTTTTTTTTAGCTTTTTATTTTTTAATTTTATTTTACTTTTAAACTTTACATAATTGTATTCGTTTTGCCAAATATCAAAATGAATCTGCCACAGGTATACATGTGTTTCCCATCCTGAGCCCTCCTCCCTCCTCCCTCCCCATACCATCCCTCTGGGTCGTCCCAGTGCACTAGCCCCAAGCATCCAGTATCGTGTATCGAACCTGGACTGGCAACTCATTTCTTACATGATATTTTACATGTTTCAATGTCATTCTCCCAAATCTTCCCACCCTCTCCCTCTCCCACAGAGTCCATAAGACTGTTCTATACATCAGTGTCTCTTTTGCTGTCTTGTACACCGGGTTATTGTTACCATCTTTCTAAATTCCATATATATGTGTTAGTATACTGTATTTATGATTTTCCTTCTGGCTTACTTCACTCTGTATAATAGGCTCCAGTTTCATCCACCTCATTAGAACTGATTCAAATGTATTCTTTTTAATGGCTGAGTAATACTCCATTGTGTATATGTACCACAGCTGTCTTATCCATTCATCTGCTGATGGACATCTAGGTTGCTTCCATGTCCTGGCTATTATAAACAGTGCTGCGATGAACATTGGGGTACACGTGTCTCTTTCCCTTCTGGTTTCCTCAGTGTGTATGCCCAGCAGTGGGATTGCTGGATCATAAGGCATATTCTTAAAGAAACAATAGTAACATATTAAGAAAGTAGCATTATTGGTAATATATGCTTGAAATTAATATGATTGAGAAATTATTTTAAGAGTTAAGTTAGATAAATATTTTCTACCAAAGGACATTAGTAAAAAGGCTGCAGTCAATGGGAAGCTCAGGGGCAATAATTTGATTTGCTCCCTTAGTCAATCTTTGTAGAACATTCAACACAGAATAGAATAGGTGCTGGCTTACAAAAGATTAAAGGTAGCTCTGCCTGCCTCTGAGACCCTTACATTCCAAAGGAAACATTTAAAATCATTCTCCAGCTGAGAATGATAGTGATTTTTTTAATTCCAGGAAATCTACAACTTCCTATTGAATACTGAAAGTTAAAAATCTAATTTATACTCTGTATTAAAAACAAGGGTAAACTGAAGCTACAGAGTAAAACTTTCCATGAACATAATCATCTGTGCAATATATATATATAATAGTTTGAAGATTTATGTCACAAGCTTGTGATAATTTTTTTTGACCCCTAATCCCTTTGATCCTAGTAATATTTGCTGGGCATTTTAAAAACTGCAAAAGGGCTTTTTTTTTTTTTTTTTTTTTGCTTTTGAGATGAATAAGTTTAAGTAAATATAAAATGTGGCAGAGAATAAAGCAACGTCCATGAAGAAAAACTAGGCTTTAACCTTGGCTCCACTGCCTCCAGTTGATTGAGGTAGGGAGACACTGCATGGACTTCAGTGTTTCTTCCTGGATATAGTGCTAACAGTGAATCCCTCTCTTATAGTGTTGTGGTCATTGTGAGGATTGAATAAAAGTAATATTTGTAATATACTGAAGCAATAATTATAATTTTGTTATTAATGTTTAAAAATCTGCCAGAATATAAGCACTTGGAGAGCAGATTTGGTGGTTTAGTGTTACTGAGAGTATTGTAAAGAGACCAACAACATCACCTGGGCACCGCTGAGAACTAGAGCAGAATTTCCATGTGAGACTCAGGATTCTGTATTTGAACAAAGTTGCCATATAATTTTAGGCACACTAAATTCTGAGAAGCCTTGTCTAGTCTGCTCTCAGCTGTATTTCTAGAGTCCAGAAATAAGAGTGGGTAATAAATAATAGATTAACTAATATTGGTCTAACCATTCAATAAACTACTGTCTTTGTCTTTTCCTTTATTTTAAACTCTCTTTTCTGACTCTTACTATTGAGAAACATCTTATAAAGTTTGGTTTATTTGCACATAACTAAAGTAAGGAACCAAAACTATATTTGCGGTTATTTTACATTGTTAGAAATTCCCTTTGGTATCACAATAATAGTGGTGTCTACATTATGGGCAGCTGTAAACATGTTGGGTAATGCATGTAAAACATTTAGCAAAAACCCCAGCACTTCACTGTGAGCACTCAAAAATAGCATCTCCTATCATATTTTGGCAGTCATTTTTCTCTAACTGAGCTAACAAATGAATTTTATTAGAAACCTGTATGTCTAGAACCTTAACAAAAGGTTTTCATGTTGCAAGGAAGAAATGAAACATTGCTTTCCTTTTTGGTCTGATTTCTCCTTTTCAAGTTAACATACAGTATTGATTGCAACTCCAAAAAACCTTTCATCATATTAAGTGATAGGACAGTTTAAGCTGCATTCATGCACTTTTCCTGTAATATATGGGAGAGTTCAAAATAAAGCATAGTAATTATCTAAGTAAACTACCACAGCTAAGCAGTTCCCCTCATCTCAGAGATTTCTGCACAATATATGTAGGGAAGTGGAATTTTTGAAAAGGAAAGTCTTAGGAAAGTTTAGATGTAGTAATAATCCAGTTTGCAAACATTTGACTCTCTCAGCTAATTACTATGTTTATAATGAAATGTATGTTCATTAGGAAAGCATGAGACTTTGTCTGTTTTCTATTGGTCATCAGTAATATGCAGACATACATTTGATGATTTCCCACTGAGATAAGAAACAGTGTACTCTCCATTTATACATGAACCTATAAAAATGGTGAGAAGCTTCTTGTAACTTAAAAAAAAAAAAAAAGTTTTCTCCTGGGAAATACACTTTAAAAAGCTTCACAGAATGTTAAAGATTTTCAAATAAGCCATAAATGGACATCTGCAGTCTATGCTGCACTTCAATAAGATGAGAATGGTTGTCATGTCAAATCTCTACAGGCTGTCTTTGCTCGTGTTTTCCTGGTTAGGAAATTCCACTCAAGCAGAATGAAACCTAACCTTTAATATTACATTCTGTAGAACAGGGCCCAGTGACACATAAGAGGATCTTATCCACTGGATCTCAATGGATTTGGTTTAAAACAGCTTCTTTTCGGCAAGACAGATATCAGATGGGAGTTCTCTTCACAAAAAGGAGCCCATTTTCTCTTCAGAGTACAACCAGAGAATTGAAAAGTTGTTCAAAATAATCACAAAAAGCAGATGAAGATATTATCACCACAAAAATGCTTCATTTAGTATGCAAGGCCCTAAAACCTGTATTGCTCTGTTAACAGAATATATATCTGAAAGATGTCCTACTCTTTTTCAGATTGTAACTACCAAGCTGTAAAACTCACAATGCAATTTATACAAATATATACATATATCTATATATAACTCCTTATAGAGTTCAATGATTTGATTAATCAAAATCAAGTATTATAAAATAATTCCAAAATTGACCATAAATATAATAAACTATATTTGAATTAATAACTAAGTTTGATTAATTCATGATATGATTTTTATTTTTCATTTGATTTCTGCTTTATTTCCCCTGGAAACCAAAGTAGTAGTTATTAAATCCTGAGAGAAAATATAATTACTTCCTTGACCAGAAGAAAATAGATGCAAGCTTAATATTAAATTTAGCTTAATTTCAAAATTATGGACTATTATATATAGCAGCAATGTCTCATCAAAAGATTTAAATTTGAGCATACATTATTCTGCCTTTTATTAAAATTATTTAAAAACTATCTCTTCTAAAATGCAGATGGGAGTTCTCTTCAAGAGAAGGAACCCATTTTCTCTTCAGAGTATCTTCAGATATCATGTGACAAAGGTTAATTAAAATAGATCTTTTAGTATAAATATCTCTCTTTTGAGGAATACTGTATCTCCATAGAAGAATAACATGAGGATTTTATAATTAAACTGTTTTTAAAATGCCTATAGATTTGAAAATCAAGGAATTTAAATTATTTAATTTGATTCTTGAATGTGCTCCCAATATTGATTATATAAATGAGGTATTTCAAAACTTTCTTAAAAGTTTAACAAATATTTACTTAAATAGTACTTACCCTGTACTAGGTACAAAGAATTCTGAAGACTTTGAAAATATTAGCTTGTTTAATATTCAAGATAACTCTATAAGGTAGGTGTGACTATAATCTGCATTTTTGATTAAAGAAACAAAAGCACCAAGTGACTAAACGAACTGCCCAAGGTCACGAATTTCAGGAGCTGGTGTGAACCCAGAGAGTTTGCTGTTAGGGTATATGCCCTTACCTACCATATTAGCTGATATGGCTCTTGGAAGTAATTCCTTTGCTAAAATCAAATTTTCTGGAAGAATAGACTATAATTGAGTGAGAGGAATTTAGGGATTTTTCAGGTACATTTGTCCAGTTGACACTTTTTTTTTCCCTAATAAAGGCATCATATTATCTGTCTGAAGCCAAATGCATGAGAAACCTCAAGGGGAAAATTGAGCCTTTGTAACAATTCAAATCCAAGTTTATAGAAAGAGGAAGTAGCAGTGCGATCAATACAAAAGCAAAGGAATACTTCCCACAAAAAGAACACAGTCCCCAGTTCTCGTGGGTTCCAATTTGAGATCTGTGGTTTAAGTAATATGAATTTTGAAGTAAAAATCTATGTGGAGTTCAAGCTAGACTGTAAAATAAAACACTAGAGACAATGGATATACCTTTAAAATGTTCCTTTTAAGGGCTAGTAACTGATCATAATGGACACTGGTAGAGGCCCCAGTGATTGAAGTAAAAGAATGAGGCTCATTATACAGACCAAGACACCTGAGAAAAGTTTTAATTAAACACTGTCAATTTGGAATGGGGAGTTTTGTATTTATTATTTTGTTTTTGTGAATTTTCTAAAATAGAAATGAATAGCTGAAATCACATATCGGGGAGAATGTAAAAGAGAGGATTCTTCGACTCAGATGTTCACTGGGCAGTGAGAGGAGTGGTGTGGGTGAGTGGAGGACTGTGATGAAATCTCTTCACGGTCTGGCCACTACTCAGCTCTGCGTGATTTCTGCCATTCATCAACAGGAACCCAATGGGATCATTAGATCTTCCAAATTCAAGAGAAGTTGAAAAGCCAACTTGTACTGAATATGTTCCGCATTTTAATGGTGATTATAGAGCAGTTGGTGAATTAATGTAAAGTAAGATTTAGAAATCTCTTGGATATTAGATATCACATAAAACTAAGTATTAGTTAGATGTGTGCATAAAACTAAGGGTAAGTGCAGGAAGAAAAGCTGGGAGAAGAAAGATCAATGATGATGAAGCTAAAAGGTTAACAAAGAAGAGTACAGTCTTGAGGGCAAGATGAAGGAATATTTCCAAGGAGAACCACTTTGTTCTGTAGGTCCCTGTCAAAAATAGCACATGACTGGATTTGAAGATTAGAGTTCCCAGCAAGAGTGCATATTCAGTAGAGAAACTAGACAACAGCCAGATAGTGAACTCAAACTCTTAAATACACAGTATACAACCTGAAACTATGCACAAAGTAGATAATTTATTGAGTGATTGAAGAAAGAATGATTTAAGGATACTCCCAAGAAAGAGATAGGTGATAGTTTGAAGACACATTTCCTGTGCTTGTAAGTAACTTGGAAGGAGTCAAAGAAAAGAAAGGGGCTGACAATAAAAGAAAGGAATAAATTTATGGAGAAATTATCTCAGAAGCCACAAAGAGATGAGATCTCTGTCATAGAGAGTACATTAGTTTTACAAAGGCACCATAGGAAGTAGTAAACTCGACTAACTACAAATAATATTTTTTCCTGTTCTATTGCCAGCTCCCTGAGGGCAGGGGCCATGTCTGTCTTACTCACTTCACCCCGTATTCTGAAGTGGGAGGCACAAAAATGAATCCAGGCATAAATGTTGGTGATATAATGTTTACTTGGACTTATTTAAGTTCACTTAAAAGTTTGTAACTGAAATACCAAACAAGCAATGCAAAGATAAGGCTATAAGTGGATATTAATAGATGCTTCTTTCTAATGCCTCTGTTACCTAGATTCATACAATCAGTTCATTCCCAAAGTTTGTTATCAATTTACCTTTTGTAGAATAAGAAATTTGCCAGGCCATAGCAGCTTCAAATTATAAAATCATTACATTTTATGGTAACAGGCTATGGGAAGGGTTAAGGGTAGGTACATAGATGGCATAATATGTTAGCAAACAAGGGACAATGCAATTATTATATTTAAAAATGCTCACAGAATCACAGTTATGTATTTTTGAGTTTTCTTTTTGTTTCTGTTACTGGGCTTCTTTCTACGTTTCTAATGCACTTTTGAAGAAAGAAGATACTAGAGTTTTAAACACTGTTGGTGGGAATGCAAACTAGTACAGCCACTATGGAGAACAGTGTGGAGATTCCTTAAAAAACTGGAAATAGAACTGCCTTATGATCCAGCAATCCCACTGCTGGGCATACACACTGAGGAAACCAGAAGGGAAAGAGACACATGTACCCCAATGTTCATCGAAGCACTGTTTATAATAGCCAGGACATGGAAGCAACCTAGATGTCCATCAGCAGATGAATGGATAAGAAAGCTGTGGTACATATACACAATGGAGTATTACTCAGCCATTAAAAAGAATACTTTTGAATCAGTTCTAATGAGGTGGATGAAACTGGAGCCTATTATACAGAGTGAAGTAAGCCAGAAGGAAAATCATAAATACAGTATACTAATGCATATATATGGAATTTAGAAAGATGGTAACAATAACCCGGTGTATGAGACAGCAAAAGAGACCCTGATGTACAGAACAGTCTTATGGACTCTGTGGGAGAGGGAGAGGGTGGGAAGATTTGGGAGAATGGCATTGAAACATGTAAAATATCATGTAAGAAACGAGTTGCCAGTCCAGGTTCGATACACGATACTGGATGCTTGGGGCTAGTGCACTGGGACGACCCAGAGGGATGGTATGGGGAGGGAGGAGGGAGGAGGGTTCAGGATGGGGAACACATGTATACCTGTGGCAGATTCATTTTGATACTTGGCAAAACTAATACAATTATGTAAAGTTTAAAAATAAAATAAAATTAGAAAAAAAAATAAAGGTTCAGCTGGTATAAGAGGTTACATCTATTTAGAAATTAAAATCAAGATGGCTTTATTATTTTCTCTGCTGATTCTAAGAGGGGTTATATCAGGTTTACTTCTGCTGCTGCTGCTGCTAAGTCGCTTCAGTCATATCCAACTCTGTGCAACCCCATAGACAGCAGCCCACCAGGCTCCCCCGTCCCTGGGATTCTCCAGGCAAGAGTCCTGGAGTGGGTTGCCATTGCCTTCTCTGATATCAGGTTTAGAATTTAGTAATGCAAATGACAGCATTAAAAATATCAGTGAGAATACAGTTATTATAGCTGAGAAATTATTTGGGAAGAAAACAAAATTCAGAGCAGGCTGATGGATTTGAAAGCTAGGAAGCAAAGAACTTTATGTTAAAAGAAATGGAAGGACAAGTTTAATAGATGACATTGACAGAGACAGTCGTCCCACTAGACATCAAACTTAGGAAGTAACATTGCTAAAGTATTAATACTAACATTGCTAAAGTATTAATACTCAGGCAGTGTACTAAGACCACAAATGCACTGAATTTTCCTGTAATCCATAAATAATCTAATCAGATAGTTACTATTTTCATGTTATGTTTGGGTTTATAGATGCTTAGAGAATTGAAATAATTTGCAAATAGCACATTGTAAGAAAAATGTCAGAGTGCGGGCTAAATATAAGCCTCATTTGACTATAGATTTTTAATCTTAAGCATTTTAATACTTCTGAATTATCATGCTTCCAGTTGACAAGAGGTGTCCATGTAGAGTAGACTAGGATGCTAGACTATGATTTACCATAATCTTGGAAGATGAGAGAACCAAATGAGATTAAACTATCCACATTGAACATGGCCAGAATGATGGAAAATAATATGAAAAAGAGGACAATGGTGAGTTACAAGCTTGTATCTGGAGAACATGAGCACTGCTGATGCAGAAATGTATAATGACAGATATAAAGAAAGTAGAATAATTGGAAAGCAAAAATGTCAAATGTCAAAATAGAATGTTACATAAAGTAGCTAAAATAATGGTTTTGGAAAGATAAATAGTAAACCAAGACTCAATTTTAATACTTCATTTTACTTAATGTGACTGTATTATTATGAAAACTTATAGTATTTTGCATTAGCTATCTATTGCTATATAATCACCACCTACTTGGCAGCTTAAAACAAAGACACATTTATTATCTCACACTTTCAGTATGTCATTTATCTGGGCTCAGTTTTACTAAGTTTTCTATCAGGGTCTCCTACAAGGCTGCAATCAAGATCTCATCAGAAATGCCTGCTAGGGAAGGATCTATTTCCAAGGTCATATGGTTATTGGTAGGGTTCAGTTCTTTGGTGATTGTCAGACTGAAGACTTCATTTCCTTGGTGGGTGTCAGCTGGAAGCTGCTCTCAGTCTTTCCATATGTTCCTCTCCATAGAGCACCTCACAACACGGCAGCTTGCTTCATCAAAGCCAGCAAGGTGAGGAATTTGCAGTCCATTCATGGACATAATACCTCACCATCTTTGCCATACTCTGTCGATTAGAAGCAAGTCACACTCAAGGGGAGTAGATATACAAGGGTATGAATATCAAGAGTTGGGATTTGTTGAGAATCATCTGCCGCACCTTTCTAATAGCAATCCTCTACTTTGAATGACCTACCTTATCATAGAAGGATGACAGCAGGAGTAGGGAGGAGAAAGACTATATAGCAAAAAAAGGCAGATCACAAAATATGACTTCATGACTCTTGATCAATGATTGCCACCTTCCCTCTAAATCCACACACTTGTAGAAATGAAGATTATTCTTTCAGAGCAATCTTTTTTCTTGCTAACTTGACTTTTGTTTAGCCTTGTATTTTGTTTCCTACTTTATTATTGACAAACTGTTTCATTCTCCCCTTTATTATGAGAAATTTTATTCACATATCAGAAACCTACCAGTTCCTTGGGAAATCACTTTTGATTCACAGTTTACATTGCTGATTTCACTGATAATTACAGCCCTAGCTATAAGAATAAGCCTCAAAAAGAAATTATCTAGCAAATGTTCATTATGTCAAAATGTCTCAGATAAAGACCATATTTTGTGTTCTATTGGAATAGCCACTGGATAGTGAGAGGTATGATTGCCAGTATTACAATTTTTAATATGCTATGGGTTAAAAAATACAGGTCTTAATACTTGACAGTGTCTAAGATCTCACACTGTTAATGATAATTTTACTAGAGAATTGGCTGTGAGCTTAAGGAAGCTTAAACTTCAGAGGCTTCAGTTTGAGAGGCCTCTTCCAAGACTAGCATGCTCTACTCCAGGGATGAGCGGGTGCAGGGAGAGAATGCAGATCATCAAAAGTCCCACTCTGTGCCAGAGATATAAACACTGACTAGTACTTCCGTATCTACCTGATTCCTAACAGTTTCCTGTCTTTGTGGGTCCTCTGGGGCAAAGTTGGGATTGAGCATCTTTGAGCCCAGAATAAGGACATGAGCAGGAAGGACATCTGTGCTAAGGTTCGGTCAGGGGAGTGTATAATTTCCTCGGTTCTGTCTCATCACAACAAAAATTTGAAGTAACAGACGTTAAAGCCCTTGGATTTTCACAGCTCTTGGACAGACCGTGTCTCAGCTCCATGTTACAGCTCAGTTTTACTTAGAAAATAAAGGAAAATACACTCTCTAGGCATGAGGGCATGCCGACCCAAAAGACATGAAGAGAAGAGGGGTTGAGGGGAGAGAAGGAGAGCCCCTTGGCCCTTTGGCTTCTCTTTTTATATGTCTTTTTCTCCTCACCCCTGGGCTTGCCAGGAGTGCTGTTTGTTCTACCTGAGGTCCTCACTCTGGTCCTCGGACCTTCCTTTGTTCTATTTTCATGGGCTTTTCCCTTCCTTGTCTTTTAGCCACTGCCATTCTGGATTTCTTTTTCCTATTCTAACTACCTAACAGTTCCATGTGAAGTAGCTGGTGGGGCCAACACAATGGAAGTGGGAATGGAGTTCATGTGTGGAATGGGGCAGTAGCGTGTAGCCAAGATACTCTTCTGTAAGGGTTTGTGTATGGGGAGAGAAGAAAAATTTAAACACAGGAAACTTTTTCAGCTGTCGGTCCCCTCTCTCTCCTCTACTATGCATTGTTTATATACACTATGCATTGATCAAACCTCCCCATGGGCACAAACACCTGCTCAACCACAAAAAGCAACATTTTCCTAGTACCAACCAGATAACTCCTTAAAAGTTAACATTCCTTCTTAATCATATTGGTGTCACAATGACCCATGACCACTACTCACTTTGTACTTTCAGATCTGGACTGTACAAACTATGGTGGTGATGATTTAGTTACTAAGTTGTGTCAGACTCTTGTGACACCATGGACTGTAACCAGCCACCCTCCTCTGTCCATGAAATTCTCCAGGCAAGAATACTGGAGTGGGTTGCCATTTCCTTCTCCAGGGGATCTTTCTGACTCAGGAATCAACCCCACGTCTCCTGCATTGCAGGCAGATTCTTTACCTTAACTAAGCCACCAAAACTATATACGTCATTTCATGTATAGCCTATAGCCATCTGCCTCAAAAACCTATATAACTGTGCTTTGACCTCGAACAAGTAGGAACAGTCCTTGGAGCTTTCTGAGAGGTTGTTCCTGGGTTACAATCCTCTATTTGGCTCAAATAAAATTTTCTATCTTTTACAGATTGACTATTAGTTTTTCATCTACAGGTTATTGGCAATCATGTCCATGAAATCAAAGATATGGAGGTCTCTTACTATAAAGCACAAGGAGCTATACTCAATATTTTGTAATAATGTATAAGAGAAATGAATTTGGAAAAAAAATATATATATACACACACACACATATATAAAACAATCAGTGCTATATACCTGAAACTAACACAATATTATAAATCAAATATTAAAAAAATCAAGGGAAAAAAAAGAAGAAAGAGGGTAAGAAAAATGACCACCTAGTGACAAATATGGCCTCTGGTGTGAATTGATGGGGTTCAAATTCCAACACTGCTTCATTTTTTTTTTTTCAAGCATAAAAAAAAAAAAAAAGAAGTATGGGGTCTCAAAGATATTTCCTCAGGGCAAGACTCATTGTATAAACAAGTATTTCCAGAGCACTTACAGATGTGGCATCACCAATAAAAAGTGGTGAAGCTGGAAGAAACTGTTCTAAACCATCAGTCACGTTTTCAGTCAATTCCACTGGACTGAATTAACTTTCTATTCTTTCTATAGAAAATATTTAATAATTGCTGCATATGCAGAGACAAAGGATGTGCAGCCAAAGAGTGTAGATGCATTAGGCAACTAATTAATATTGATAACAACACATTATTTTTTGAATGTTGCAATGTTTGTAATATTGCCAATTTATATTTTAGATTGTTGGGATTAATTGAAACAAAATATT
The DNA here is from genome assembly GCF_003369695.1 of Bos indicus x Bos taurus. Lineage (NCBI taxonomy): Eukaryota > Metazoa > Chordata > Mammalia > Artiodactyla > Bovidae > Bos > Bos indicus x Bos taurus. Next base: position 101,782,464 of record NC_040079.1, on the reverse strand, counting down.
TATGTTCATATATTTTCTATTTGTAAATTTGCACTTTTTTGGTCTTAAGCAGAGTCTCCTAAATGGTGTAAGCTTATGCCCACACAAAACCTGGATCTACCCTGAAAATTAGGAATTTTCCATGACTATGTTTCTGTGTCTCTATGTGTGTTGAAAATGTATATATGTTGTGTGAAATCTCAGAGACACTTATTCCTAGTAAAAATCATTTGAAGATTTTTTTTTCTTTTTTCTCTCCTTTAACAGAACTATCCTTCTTCCTCTAGTTTCTGAATGAATATGCCCCCCTGAAGCGTCGATTCCTTATTTGGTGAAGTAGATCTCTGATGCCTAGATTAGGTTAGTAATTCACAGAGATTTTCAAGATAATACTTAGTCTTGAGGCTCATTTATAAAACCTGTAAATGAGAAAGGAAAAATTGGCTTGTCATGCGACTTCAGGAAAAAGTAAAAGGTTCTTTTTTTCCCGCCAGGGATTTAGAGAAAGTCTCCACAATCCCACTGGCACGAATTGCAAATATAATCACCAACAAGAAAAAGGTTAAAAAGCTCTGAGGTATAGGGCCACTCTGCTTTGGCAAACAAAGGCCTCATTGTTCAGGGTAAAACTTGGCTTCTGGGTTTCCTTATAAGGGTGGCTAGCAGAGGAACATCCTTAAACCCTGGTCCAGTTAGCATTGGTTAGTAAACTCTGTTACAGCCAATAAAATACAAAATATGATAGACACTACCTTCAAAGAAGAGAAAAGAGTAAAATCTCCAATCACATTGCTACTTCACACCTTATGTTTATTGACTCTGGAAACCACTTCCAGTAAGGCTCACAAAGGCTTAATTGCTGTCTAGGGTGTGGATAGAACATATAAGGCCTCCTTAGTAAAATATGTTGTTTATTGTGCTCAAGAGAAACACCTTCATAATTCACTAAGCACTTCTGGGAATGGAAACCATTAAGTTACTCACAAGAGGACTCAGACAATCAAATGAATTTTACATTTTTTTTTTTTCTTCCAAGATTGGGGACTGAAATTTCTGGACTATCTGAACATAAATATAACCTTGGTATGTATGTATGTGTATACATATATATATGGCTTCCCATATGGCTTCCCTGGTGGCTCAGGCGGTCAAGTTCTGCCTGCAATGTAGGGGACTCGGGTTTGATCCCTGAGTTGGGAAAAGCCCCTGGAGAAGGGAATAGCGATCCACTCCAGTATTCTTGCCTAGAGAATTCCATGGATAGAGGAACCTGGCAAGCTATAGTCCATGAGGTCACAAAGAGTCAGATGCAACTGAACAACTAACACACACACACAGAGGATAAGGATAAATAAATAAATACTGCTATTTTCAGCTTAATTCTGAATTGACTCTGATTTGAAATAATAGGTGGCATTTGAGAAACAAAATCCAATTTCCTCTGTCTGAAGAATCGTACAGATTGAACCTTAGCTATACTGAATCTAGAGTAAAAGATGCATTTCTCAGTCCTTAATAATCTACTTATAAGGCCCATGTAAATTTCTTTAGAGAATAGTAAGTATTTCAAATTTTCACTCAACCAAAGTTTCCAGGAGAACACTGGGCATATCTTCCTTAAGAAACAAAAGAAGAAAACAATTGTAAAGATTCATACGACAAATATTATAGTTTATTCTGTGTTTTAAATTACATCTGGACGGTTTCTAAGGCTATTACCCCTTCCAGGGATGATGAGATAAAGACTGGGCTAAAAGATTAGCTCACTCATTCAACAGACTGAACCTGCATGCCAGGGGTTAAAATCCAGGAAAAGGCGCTTCACTTGCCTGCTTGAGGACTGCTATCCCATCTGTAAAGCAAGATCAATTTTGCTGAAAACTGGGAGGTAAATTGATTAAATTGATTGTAAGTCTTCTTGGAAACAAAAAGTAGTATGTAAATGCTGAGAGGTTAGGCACCACATTGCTGAATGCATATAATTTATGAATAGAAGAGAGAGAATTCAGCCAAAACAGGGACTGAATGGACTGTGCTCAAGGCAATAGAGTCTCAGCCACTAAATAAACAGAGCTTGACAGAGAAGAGAACCAGGAGTGACAAGGAGCGATAGAAAGAAGGTGGAGAGAGGGAGAGTTGCAGGGGACATTCGGGGATTATAAAACATGTTCAATATATTAATGAGTCTATTTTCTCCTTACACTACTTTCATTTTTAAATACATTTTTTATTGGAGTATAGTTGATTTACAATAACAAAGTACTTCACTTTCATACTAGTTTTACTTTTGTTGTCCACACAGAAACTATAAAGTTTTCTCACTTCCAGAATTTTTTCTTTTTCTAGATAGACTTCTATTAATTCACCCTGTGGAAACAAACTCACTTCGAAGGACAATGCAGATAGTGGAGTGCAGTTTATAACACCGGTGAGCCCAAGGCAGAGTCTCCTCTTAGCCAAGGACCCCGACCAGTTTTTGTGAAAACCTTATATACCCTAAGCATACGTGTCCAAACCCACCTCCCCAAATTCCCTGAAACTAGTCTGAACAAAGGAAAAAGAAAGATACAATCAAAGTCAACCCGTAACTCATATGCCTTAAACCTAGGTAGCTAACAGTGGACAGTTATCAATAGGCTTGTGGTCATTCCCCAATAAGCATAATAGAATGTATGATTCTATTCGGTCACACAGATAATTAGGGTATTCTTTTAGGTGATGGAGAGCCCTGTTTTCCAGTTGGTATGTCATTTCCATAGATACTGGGTATATAGCTCAAAGTCCACAGTCTGGCCCAAGATGGAGTCCTGCTTTTAAGACAGAGCCTGTTCTGTTTCCTCCTTCAACCCCACTGTGATTAATTCATTTTAAAGTCTCTTATATGATATTTATTTCAATTTTAGTGATGCTTTGACATTATGCTTAAGTTGAAAGATCCATATTATATTTTGCATAAGAAATAAGGGAATATAAGAATGTGCATGTGTGTTTGCCTAGTTTGTTTAGAAAAACAGGATAAACTAGGATCTCCTTATACTGGATGCTTGGGGCTAGTGCACTGGGATGACCCAGAGGGATGCTATGGGGAGGGAGGAGGGAGGAAGGTTCAGGATGGGGAACACATGTATACCTGTGGTGGATTCATTTTGATATTTGGCAAAACTAATACAATTATGTAAAGTTTAAAAATAAAATAAAATTAAAAAAAAATGCTGGTTTGTAATGGGTTAGTGAGAGCTACATGAAGGAACAGGAATAGAAATGAGGCTTTTCTGAGAATAACTTTTTGCATAATTTGATCTTTTTGAGCAATATCATTAACTAACAAATGAATTCAAAAGCAGAGACATTACTTTGCCAACAAAGGTCCGTCTAGTCAAGGCTATGGTTTTTCCTGTGGTCATGTATGGATGTGAGAGTTGGACTGTGAAGAAGGCTGAGCGCCGAAGAATTGATGCTTTTGAACTGCGGTGTTGGAGAAGACTCTTGAGAGTCCCTTGGACTGCAGGAGATCCAACCAGTCCATTTTGAAGGAGATCAGCCCTGGGATTTCTTTGGAGGGAATGATGCTGAAGCTGAAACTCCAGTACTTTGGCCACCTCATGCGAAGAGTTGACTCATTGGAAAAGGCTCTGATGCTGGGAGGGATTGGGGGCAGGAGGAGAAGGGGACGACAGAGGATGAGATGGCTGGATGGCATCACTGACTTGATGGACGTGAGTCTGAGTGAACTCCGGGAGTTGGTGATGGACAGGGAGGCCTGGAGTGCTGTGATTCATGGGGTCACGGAGAGTTGGACACGACTGAGTGACTGAACTGAACTGAATTAAAATTTATGAGAAAACAAAAGTTACATTTAATACAAATAGAAACAAATTTCCCATCAAACTGAAATCATCCAATGATAAGAATTAATTTAAGAAACCTTTAATTTCATTATTCTTATTCTCCACCATTAATAGTCATAAACATATGTATCATATATACACACGTAGAGGGAAATCTTACTCTTATTTATTATAGTTTTGTTGTTAATAATGACATGGGTGTCAATTTTTTGTACATATTTTTGGAGAGATAAAGAAGTAGTGATGCTGAAGCATACCAGTCTTTTCTTTTGGGGAGAAGGGAGATATGCGTATAGATTGAGGGAGGTAGGAAAGGTCCCTCTGTTATCTACTTTGAATTGGAAGTATCACTAATGAATCATTACATATCTCTGTGTATATATACTTAGCTAGCTAGCCTTTTCTTTTAGCTGCTAATAAAGAGTATCAGGAGCAATAGTACTTAATTAGTAACAAATATACCTATCATGTGAATACTTTTTTCTAGTGGTAATCTCTAATGAAAGGAATTTGGGCATCTTAAGAAATAAGTGATTCAAATTCTGAGTCCTGGAAAGTTCAGGATAAGCCTAGAACACGCTATTTCTTAAAATAAGAAATAATAAAAAAGTAATGAAATTGCCAAATGATACCAGCACTAGTTGAAAGGGCTTACAGTGGACAAATTTAGGACAATGTAAGTATTTTAAAAAATAATCACTTAAAAAAGTTCTTGGGCATATTGAGTTTTACATGTGTAAGTATGTGTATGTATCAATATTTTAGGAGAGTAAGTCTGTAAAGGACAATTATGCATAAGACTTCCAGTTTCTGACTATTCTCTCTTTCTTCTCTCTGTTCTATCTTTCACACCCTTCTCAGTCTTAAGGACACTATACCTCTTATCCTTTATCCAAAATAGTGTCTCCTAAAATGTTAATGACATTAACATCTCTCCCAAAATTATTTTTATTTTATTTTTTTATTTAAATTTATTTATTTTAATTGGATGCTAATTACAATATTGTATCGGTTTTGCCATACATCAACAAAAGACCTAGGGAGGATATAACTTTTCAACAACAACAAAAAAAAATTTAATGGTGAACAATCAAAAATTGTGTTCCTTAGTTTTTAACTGTATCTTTAAAATGATACTAATTAGTGAAACCCAGAAGAATATGACTGTCTTATATAAACTATGTTTTAAATTTAGCCATGTGCCAACATTCCCCAAAAAATATTTAAATCTCTAATTTCTGCTTAGATCATAAGCTGGTTAAGTCCATGGAATATATATGTGATTGTAGATTTAGTCTGACTTTCTATCTGCTTTTTAATAAACTTTTCCAGAGACTAAAGTTTTTAAGACCAATATTTTGACCAAACTCTATTTTTCAAATATGGGCTCTAGCTTAGCTAAGTACATTCTCAGAAATTGCTTTTCTACTGAGTACAGACAAGAAAAGAACTTTATTTCAAGGACACTCATAAAGGGATCTGTTTTAGACTGTAGATGAGTAAGATTCAAACTGGGTTGAAAGATCAGCAGTTAGCAATAGTTTAAGACCATGGCACTGCTGAAAGGATTTGTTTTTTAGAAAGGTTTCTCACAAAAATTACCCAAGGAAAAAAGGGAAAAGATGTCTGGCTTAGGTAGGTAATAGTGAATAACAAGTGCCTATAACCCATGGTCTGTAGAGCTTGTAATTCAAAATACATTGACGTGAGGGCATTGGAAAGTTTAGGTACTTAGTAAACAGTACTGATTTATTTATACCATGACAGACAATAATTTTTAGTGATTGTCAAGTCAAAATGGCATTTATCCAGTAAAAGGCCTTGTTGCAAATGAAAAGGTCATTTGAAGCAACAGGCCTGTGTACTTTTTTTTTTAAACCTTGGCAACTTTAAGTGAAATATTAATAAGTGAATCCCCTTTGAAAGTTTTAAACTTTCAAAAAGTTCCTCACTTTGATTATGTTAATACATTTGAAATGCTTAGCATAGCCTATGTGTGTATGTATGTGTATATATACACATATATATATATAGTGTGTGTGTGTGTGTGGCACATTTATTGTGCTATCATTGAATATCTGTCTTATGTTTGTCTCCTCCACTGTGATTTTAATTAAAGTGAAAGTTCCTGATGACTTTCTCCTGATGATTTTATCCTAAATGCTTATTATGGTGCCTGGAATACCACAAGGATTCAAAAAATATATATATTTTTTGATTAATCAATAAAAAAAAACTGGAATTCATACTCTTTAAATGCCTGTTTTATAAAAATGCTGTGAAACAGTTCTTGATATTTTGAAGCTGAGTTTAAAACATAATTTAGATCACATTGCCTGTACTATTAGGAATAATAACTATGACAACACCATATATTAAACACTGACTTTTATGCCAGGTGCTAAGCTGTGGTTTAGGTGCATTATCTCATCCAACTGTACTTAGACAATGCAAATATTAAAGCAGATTTTCCCTGATGTCTAAAAATAGACCATTTCAACAAAACCCTTCATAAGCCAAAATGGTATAATGTGGAGAAGGAATTACCTTAGGACACATCTTCATAACAGAGGCACAAAATGAGATAAAGAACAGATGCTCACAGACACATTTCAAAGCTATGCTGGTTTGGTGCTGACATGCTTATTGTAGTTCATGAGGAAGGAATTTGATGGTGCCATCTCAGTTCTGCGGTGTGCACTGTCTACAAGGGCTCACTGCAAAACAAACCTGAACAGTATTTTCTCTTTTCAGATTTGTTCATAGAAGCAAAAAATTCTCTTTGGATGTTTTACAGTTAGCAAAAACAGGTGATAATGTGTCTTTCAAAAAAGGAAAGGAATGTAAAGGAACTTTCAAAAAGCAGGGGAGATCAGTACTCCCATTTTATAGATGAGAAAACAGGTGTTGAGAAGACAGGTAAGTGGTAGAGTCCTGTCATGGTTTCTGAACCTCAAACTAAACATATCTGCTGCTCCTATATTAGAAGTGTCTGTGAGGCACTTTCACAATTATTTAAATAAAAGAAAATTCTAGTTCCCAAACTGATGAGTGTGCCCCTTGCTTTAAAAAGCTTCTTATAGGAAAAAACTGCATTTTGAAAATAGAGCTTCCTTGTGTGAACAACTTGGAAAGGGATGTGAAGATGCTATTTGAAAGGGAAAAATCTTCAGAAATAGGGCTACTATGTTTGACAAGCTATTTCCATTGGTTAAGTAGGAAATGAAATCTATAACAGGTAAATGCCACATAGGCGAAATGCTTTAGAATTATTTTAATCACTGACTTCTAAGGGATTTATGATGCAGACTTAGAATATGTGGTCACTGAATTTTGTGCCAAAATGGCTGTGGAAAACTAATTATGTCTAGATGAAATGGGAAAGCAAAATAGATACCTGAAGAATTTTCAAGATTAAGCAGAACTGAGCATGACAACAAACAAAGACTTTAATATTACTTTTGAGTTGTAAATGTCATTTCTGTTCACTTCAGTGGAGGGAAGACATTGACAAATCAAACACATCAACATATGACTCTTCACAATTTGACAATGGGCTTAAGAACTGGTGTATAGTATCTTCATCTATTTTCCAGATATTCTCTAAATCTCATGTCTTCTTTCAGTGAAGGAAAGTACCCTGGGGAATATAACTCATGGTCTGCTTCAATTAGATAATAAACAAATTCTATCTGTATTGGAATCGTGATGTTGTAATCTTGCTAGGATATTGAAATTTTGTTCTAGATCTGTTGTTAATACTACCTATGTTTTTTATGAGAAAAAAAATTTCAGATGATCTGCTTCATTAATAAAGTTTGTTTTGAATAGAGTTGAAAAGACAACTGCAAAGACAACTGGTAGACTAACTTTTACAACATAATTTACATTTTTAGAACATATATATATATATGATATATATATATATGATATATATATAAGATATAAAGATATATATAAGATATAAGATATAAAAAATATTTTATATGACTTTGAAGTTTTTATTATATTTATCAGTCTTCAGTGTGATGTTGTGCATTTTGAACTTATTCAATAACTTTTGCATAGGATTTACATAAATATCCCATGTCTATAGAATTGTTTTTACTTAGAAAGCAGATGGAAAAAACTTTATATGATGATGAGAACTCATTACCACAGTGAATGAGTAAATTATCTCACAAATATAATGAGATAATTGTCAGGAGAAAAACAATAATAATATTCAATGATCAGTTGACTAGGAGAATACTGGGAATTTTAGTATATTAAGAGGAATTTTGCTTTTCAGAATCTTTAAAAGGCCAAAATATACAGCTGTACCATTAGATTTGATTGAAGGAGACTTCATTCTATAGGACAGCAAAATGTGCCATCCCAAAATATATCTCAAATACTTTCTTAAAACAAAGATTTGATTTACATAGAAATTCATATATTACACTTTCTTTCAGTTATTGAAGTTTTAATATCCATACTGAACTATGAGAAATGTACAAAATACTACACATATTTCATACATTCCAGGTCATTAACCTATAACTCAGATGCAAACAAATTAATAAAATGACTATGAGATTCTGTATATGAAGTGTTTGCAGTATTTAGGAAAAAGAATGATGTAACTATACGTTAGGAAAGACAGTTTAAGGAAGAATAAATTAGGTGAGAATTTAAAGATATGTAGAACTGTTGATGAGAGAAGAGCCCAGACAGATGAAATAGCATATGCAAGATAATAATTCACTGCAAAGAAGGTGAATTAAAATAGTCAAAGAAAGGCAGGACTTTACATTTTAGATGGTAAAATTTTGTAAACCAGCTTTTGCAAAAGTGCCACTTAAATATCATTACTTCTTTGAGATACAGTAGGTACTTCTGAATTTCCTCCTACTTTTTTTAGGTTCTTCTGGCTGGTCCAGAAATGAAGTTGAATGTATCTAGAAAATCAAATAAAAGCTTAGTAGTATTTATGGAAGAAGGAGAAGGCAATGGCACCCCGCTCTGGTACTCTTGCCTGGAAAATCCCATGGATGGAGGAGCCTGGAAGGCTGCAGTCCATGGGGTCGCTGAGGCTCAGACAGGACTGAGCAACTTCACTTTCACTTTTCACTTTCATATATTGGAGAAAGAAATGACAACCCACTCCAGTGTTCTTGCCTGGAGAATCCCAGGGATGGGGGACCCTGGTGGGCTGCCTTCTATGGGGTCGCACAGAGCCGGACACGACTGAGGTGACTTAGCAGCAGCATGGAAGAGACCCAGGAAAACTGAGCAAGTTGTCAAAATGGCTGAAGATATCACCTTAACTATCATCTTCAGCCAAAGACAAAAGAGGATGTTGGGAGTAGTGGTCTGGGACTTCAAGGGAGAGGAAAGTAATTCACATGGGGATGGAAAAGCAAATGTTTGATAAACAGGCAGAGATCACGGGACAAAGAGTGGACTCTTATTTCTATACCCTGCTCAGTTTCCCCACCATTCTAACTCTTATTCGTTGCAGGCATCTCCAGTGATGGCTCTATTCAGAGAATAGGCTCTATTCAGAGAATAGGTTCTAGATTCTTAAGGCAGCTGAGAGAGGGGTAAAAAGAAAGACTTCTGGTGTATTCTCCTTCTTAAAAATAATCAGCCTAAATTAATCTTCATGCCAAAGAGGTACATTTTAGGGTGGCAAATTTTGCTCCCATGTTGGATAGACTCTCCTTCAGACAAACCTAATGATAAAACTGCATATTTTGGCCTTTTAATGATTCTGAAGAGTAAAATCCCTCTTCATATAGTAAAATTCCCAGTATTCTCCTAATCATCTAACCATTGAATGCCATCATTTTTTTTTCTTTTTTTCTCATCACCTAATGCCTTGCAATATAGCTGTTAGCAGTGAGAAACCATAGGGCATTGGTTTTACAACAGTCAAATGACTTGATAAAATCAGTGAATGCAGAGGAATTATTTAATGACAGTGCTAGGTGGAAAAAAAAATGGAAGAAAAGCTGGAAATGGAGAGAGACCAAAGTCAGAAAGAAGAAAGGGATAACTGGCAAACTTAGCAATGCATTAGACCAAGTGTGATGGCAGTAAGAATGGATAAGGACATTAAGAATACAGAATAAAAATCTCAGATAGTAAATGAAATGTAAAAGTACAAGCACAAGACAAAGTTAAAGATAATTCAGTGAAGCAAATGTCAAAAATCATTTCTCACATACTGATGTATGTTAAAAAGCCTCCAGAACAGACGTTCTACAACCATCCTGGAACTCCACTAGAGTGGCATTTAATAGCATTCCTGCCAGAGAATTGTTGCTGAGCATTCATCTTAATCATTCCAGTGATATTCCACCCCTTCTGTGATAGCTTTTCAGATTTTTTTCAAGTAGATTTGTGCTCCTCAGAATTTCTTGTTAACTAATTTCTCCTGACTTGTAGAACACAGGATAATTTAATCCTTATTGAAAATGATTTGAACAAAAATCTTAATTAATATTAAGGAAGTGGAATATATATTGGAAGTGGCTTGCCTGTATTTTGTACACATGGCTTTTAAGTGATTCTATACTTACTAAATCAGAAGCAAAGATACTATATTGAGAGGCATATGTATTAGATATAACTTAAATACTTTGAATAGCTTTGAAAACATTTTATTTGCTATCAGTATGTTACTATAGAGCTTTCCAGATGGCTTAATGGAAAAGAATCCACCTGCCAATGCAGGAGATACAGGTTTGATCCTTGGATTGGGAAGATCTCCTAGAGAAGGAAATGACAGCCCACCCCAACATTCTTGCCAGGAAAATCCCATGGACAGAGGAGCCTAGTGGGCTACCATCCACAGGGTTGCAAAAGATTCAGACATGACTTAGTGACCAAACAACAACAGCATGTTACTATAACCCAGAGAAGTGGTACCATATTTCATATTAATGAGACAATGTGATATAAATGTTAGTTGCTCGGTTGTGTCTGACTCTTTGCGACCCTCTGGACTGTAGCCCACTAGGCTACTCTGTCCATGGTATTCTAAAGGCAAGAATACTGGAGTGGGTTGCCATTCCCTTCTCCAGGGGATCTTCCTGACCTAGGAATTGAACATAGGTCTCCAATGTGGTATAAAGGATGTGGATTTAGGAATCATTTAACTATCTTATTTAAATCCTGTCAATGTCACTTTTTTGGCCAAGTGGCTTTAGACAAGTTATATCAAGAATCTTTACCATACTTTTTTCTAAATCACTATATTGTAGAGGTGATTATATATAACTCAGTCACTAAGCATTGTGTTTATTTGCAGATGTTAAGTGGCTAGCATAGAGTCAGGCATAGAGTCAGTCAAAAGTATACTTATATTCTGTGTGTCCTCACTTAAACTTTGAACCTCTGTGTTAACTGAATTTTTAAATTGCCTCTAAAATCTTTTTCATTAATTTTTTACTTAAATCATCTTGCAAACTTTCATCTTTGTCCATTTTATGACAGTGATTCTTTCTCTGTAACACTTTTTTTTTTTTTTCTGCACATAAAGACCAGGGTTTTTATAGATTTATCATTCCTCTTCTCTTTATCACTGTCACCGTTGCCAAGGTAAAGAAGCATGGCTATTTCCAAAAGAGCTGATTCAGTCTATAAGAAAACTTAGGGCAGACTTTTTAAAAAAGGCTATTTGAAGTGGAATGTGTGCTTTGGGGATGTAAATTCAGCTCCCTGGTCCTACAAGATAATTGTGTTCATTTTGTCATATTTTTCTGAGAACATTAGTTGAAGTGTACAGCTAGGGGACCAGATAACAATAGCTCTTCATAACGAGCTTCTTTACAAGATTTCATACCTCTCATGCAAAAATCCTTTCTTTTAACACAAAAAAGAGTAGAGACAGATAGCTAGAATTCCTGATATATCCTATACTGCTGCTGCTAAGTCACTTCAGTCATGTCCGACTCTGTGTGACCCCATAGACGGCAGCCCACCAGGCTCCCCCGTCCCTGGGATTCTCCAGGCAAGAACACTGGAGTGGGTTGCCATTTCCTTCTCCAATGCATGAAAGTGAAAAGTGAAAGTGAAGTCGCATTTATTATTTGTAGACTTTTGGATCGCAGCCATTCTGACTGGTGTGAAATGGTACCTCATAGTGGTTTTGATTTGCCTTTCTCTGATAATGAGTGATGTTGAGCATCTTTTCATGTGTTTGTTAGCCATCTGTATGTCTTCTTTGGAGAAATGTCTATTTAGTTCTTTGGCCCATTTTTTTGATTGGGTCATTTATTTTTCTGGAGTTGAGCTGTAGGAGTTGCTTGTATATTTTTGAGATTAGTTGTTTGTCGGTTGCTTCATTTGCTATTATTTTCTCCCATTCTGAAGGCTGTCTTTTCACCTTGCTAATAGTTTCCTTTGATGTGCAGAAGCTTTTAAGGTTAATTAGGTCCCAATTGTTTATTTTTGCTTTTATTTCCAATATTCTGGGAGGTGGGTCATAGAGGATCCTGCTGTGATGAATGTCAGAGAGTGTTTTGCCTATGTTCTCCTCTAGGAGTTTTATAGTTTCTGGTCTTACGTTGAGATCTTTAATCCATTTTGAGTTTATTTTTGTGTATGGTGTTAGAAAGTGCTGGAGAGGGTATGGAGAAAAGGGAACCCTCTTACACTGTTGGTGGGAATGCAAACTAGTACAGCCACTATGGAGAACAGTGTGGAGATTCCTTAAAAAACTGGAAATAGAACTGCCATATGATCCAGCAATCCCACTGCTGGGCATACACACTGAGGAAACCAGAAGGGAAAGAGACACGTGTTCCCCAATGTTCATCGCAGCATTGTTTATAATAGCCAGGACATGGACGCAATCTACATGTCCATCAGCAGATGAATGGATAAGAAAGCTATGGTACATATACACAATGGAGTATTACTCAGCCATTAAAAAGAATACATTTGAATCAGTTCTAATGAGGTGGATGAAACTGGAGCCTATTATACAGAGTGAAGTAAGCCAGAAGGAAAAACACCAATACAGTATACTAACGCATATATATGGAATTTAAAAAGATGGTAACAATAACCCTGTATGTGAGACAGCAAAAGAGACACTGATGTATAGAACAGTCTTATGGACTCTGTGGGAGAGGGAGAGGGTGGGAAGATTTGGGAGAATGGCACTGAAACATGTACAATATCATGTATGAAACGAGATGCCAGTCCAGGTTTGATGCACGATACTGGATGCTTGGGGCTGGTGCACTGGGACGACCCAGAGGGATGGTATGGGGAGGGAGGAGGGAGGAGGGTTCAGGATGGGGAACACATGTATACCTGTGGCAGATTCATTTTGATATTTGGCAAAACTAATACAATTATGTAAAGTTTAAAAATAAAATAAAATTAATTTAAAAAATTAAAAAAAAAAAAAGAAAGTGAAGTCGCTCAGTCGTATCCAACTCATAGCAACCCATGGACTGCAGCCTACCAGGCTCCTCGGTCCATGGGATTTTCCAGGCAGGAGTACTGAAGTGGGGTGCCATTGCCTTCTCCAGATATATCCTATAGGCTACAGCTATATTTTATATTATACACACTATGGCTATCCTATTGTGCAGAACATTCATTTTCTATATTCTATAGCCATATATGTAATATGTTCTATATACTATGGTTTTCATGTTTGCTGTATCAGTGATAACTAACTGCTCTCAGTGAACCTAAGGACCCAGCACTACTGGATACAAATACTGCTCCACTAGATATGCCACTGGTGGCTTTTGCTTCCGTTTCTCTTGTGCAAAGAGATTAAGGGAGTAGCCCCAAGATTGATTCAATAGAAAAGGTCCTCATTTCTTACCTTTCTTACTGTAATAGTAGTCTTAGTCTTTTTTATGCTTCTACTCATACCACACAAGGCTTAGCTCTCAAAAGAGAAAACTTCTTAGCCCTGGCCTGCCACATCCACAATCTACTGCATCTTGTAGTAGGTTTGAGCTACTTTCATTTATTTATTCACTCAACAAAATTACTGAGGATTTGCTGTGTATTGATTAGCCTACAACACAATACTTCTGAAAAATAACCAAAAATAAAAAATAAAAAATGAAGAGACAGAGCCAAAGCCAAAAAATAACACCCAACTGTGGATGTGACTGGCCATAGAAGAAAGGTCCAATGCTGTAAAGAGCAATATTGCATAGGACCCTGGAATATTAAATCCATGAATCAAGGCAAATTGGCAGAGGTCAAACAGGAGATGGCAAGAGTGAACATCAACATGTTAGGAATCAGTGAACTAAAATGCACTAGAATGGGTGAATTTAACTCAGATGACCATTTTATCTACTACTGTGGGCAAGAATCCCTTAGAAGAAATGGAGTAGCCATCATAGTCAACAAAAGAGTCTGAAATGCAGTAAAAGTGAAAAATGAAAGTGAAGTCGCTCAGTCGTGTCCGACTTTTTGGACCCCATGGACTGTAGTCTACCAGGCTTCTCCATCCATGGGATTCTCCAGGCAAGAATACTACTGTGGGTTACCATTTCCTTCTCCAGGGGATCTTCCTGACCCAGGGATCGAACCTGGGTCTCCCACATTGGAGGCAAGCGCTTTAATCTCTGAGCCACTGAAATGCAGTAATTGGATGCAATTTCAAAAACGACAGAATGATCTCTGTTCATTTCCAAGGCAAACGATTCAATATCATGGTAATCCAAGTCTATGCCCTGACCAGTAATGCTGAAGAAGCTGAAGTTGAACAGTTCTATGAAGACCTAGAAGACTTTCTAGAACTAAGACCTAAAAAAAGATATCCTTTTCATCATAGGGGACTGGAATGCAAAAGTAGGAAGTCAAGAAACACCTGGAGTAACAGGCAGATTTTGTCTTGGAGTACAGAATGAAGCAGGGCAAATGCTAATAGAGTTTTGCCAAGAGAATGCACTAGTGATAGCCAACACCCTCTTCCAACAACAGAAGAGAAGACTCTACACATGGGCATCACCAGATGGCCAACACCAAAATCAGATTGATTATATTCTTTGTGGCCAAAGATGGGAGAAGCTGTATACAGTCAGCAAAAAAGAGACAAGGAATGGACTGTGGCTCAGATCATGAACTCCTTATTGCCAAATTCAGACTTAAATTGAAGTAGGGAAAACCACTAGACCATTCAGGTATGACCTAAATCAAATCCCTTATGATTACACAGTGGAAGTGAGAAATAGATTTAAGGAACTAGATCTGATAGAGTGCCTGATGAATTGGACGGAGGTTAGTGAAATTGTATAGGAGACAGGGATCAAGACCATCCCCAAGGAAAAGAAATGCAAAAAAGCAAATTGGCTGTCCGAGGAGGGCTTACAAATAGCTGTGAAAAGAAGAGAAGCAAAAAGCAAAGGAGAAAAGGAAAGATACACCCAATGAATGCAGAGTTTCAAAGAATAACAAGGAGAGATAAGAAAGCCTTCCTCAGTGATCAGTGCAAAAAATAGAGGAAAACAATAGAATGGGAACGACTAAAGACCTCTTAAAGAAAATTAGAGATATCAAGGGAACATTTCATGCAAAGATGAGCTCAATAAAGGATAGAAATGGTATGGACATAATAGAAACAGAAGATATTAAGAAGAGGTGGCAAGAATACACAGAAAAACTGAACAAAAAAGATCTTCATGACCCAGATAATCATGATGCTGTGATCACTCATCTAGAGCCAGACATCCTGGAATGTGAAGTCAAGTGGGCCTTAGAAAACATCACTATGAACAAAGCTAGTGGAGGTAATGGAATTCCAGTTGAGCTATTTCAAATCCTAAAAGATGATGCTGTGAAAGTGCTACACTTAATATGCCAGCAAATTTGGAAAACTCAGCAGTGGCCACAGGACTGGAAAAGGTCAGTTTTCATGCCAATCTCAAAGAAAAGATGCCAAAGAATGCTCAAACTACCGCACAATTGCACTCATCTCACATGCTAGTAAAGTAATGCTCAAAATTCTCCAAGCCAGGCTTCAACAATACATGAATGGTGAACTATGAGATGTTCAAGCTGGTTTTAGAAAAGACAGAGGAACCAGAAATCAAATTGCCAACATCCACTGGATCATGGAAAAAGCAAGAGTTCCAGAAAAACATCTATTTCTGCTTTATTGACTATGCCAAAGCCTTTGACTGTGTGGATCACAAGAAACTGTGGAAAATTCTTCAAGAGATGGGAATACCAGACCACCTGACCTGCCTCTCGAGAAATCTGTATGCACGTCAGGAAGCAACAGTTAGAACTGGACATGGAACAACAGACTGGTTCCAAATAGGAAAAGGAGTTCGTCAAGGCTGTATATTGTCACCCTGCTTATTTAACTTATATGCAGAGTACACCATGAGAAACACTGGGCTGGAAGAAGCACAAGCTGGAATCAAGATTGCTGGGAGAAATCTCAATAACCTCAGATATGCAGATGACACCACCCTTATGGCAGAAAATGAAGAGGAACTAAAAAGCCTCTTGATGAAAGTGAAAGAGGAGAGTGAAAAATTTGGTTTAAAGCTCAATATTCAGAAAACTAAGATCATGGCATTCGGTCCCATCACTTCATGGCAAATAAATGGGGAAACAGTGGAAACAGTGTCAGACTTTATTTTTTTGGGGCTCCAAAATCACTGCAGATGGTAAGTGTAGCCATGAAAATAAAAGACACTTACTCCTTGGAAGGAAGGTTATGACCAGCCCATGTAGCATATTAAAAAGCAGAGACATTACTTTGCCAACAAGGTCTGTCTAGTCAAGGCTATGGTTTTTCCTGTGGTCATGTATGGATGTGAGAGTTGGACTGTGAAGAAAGCTGAGTGTCAAAGATTAATGTCTTTTTTTTGTTTGTTTTGTTTTTATTTTTTTATTAAATTTATTTATTTTAATTGGAGGATAATTTCTTTACAATATTGTATTGGTTTTGCCATACATCAACATGAATCTGCCACGGGTGTACATGTGCTCCCCATCCTGAACCCCCTCCCACCTCTGGGTCATCCAGAGGTTGAGGTCATCCAGTGTCATACCATCCCTCTGGGTCAGCCCAGTGTACCAGCCCCAAGCATCCTGTATCCTGCATCGAAACTAGACTGGTGATTCATTTCTTATATGATACTATACATGTTTCAATGCCATTCTCCCAAATCATCCCACCCTCTCCCTCTCCCACAGAGTCCAAAATACTGTTCTATACATCTGTGTCTCTTTTGCTGTCTTGCATACAGGGTTATCATTACCATCTTTCTAAATTCCATATAATTGTGTTAGTATACTGTATTGGTGTTTTTCTTTCTGGCTTACTTCACTCTGTATAATAGGCTCCAGTTTCATCCACCTCATTAGAACTGATTAAAATGCATTCTTTTTAATGGCTGAGTAATATTCCATTGTGTATATGTACCACAGCTTTCTTATCCATTCATCTGCTGATGGACATCTAGGTTGCTTCCATGTCCTGACTATTATAAACAGCGCTGTGATGATCATTGGGGTACACGTGTCTCTTTCAATTCTGGTTTCCTCAGTGTGTATGCCCAGCAGTGGGATTGCTGGGTCTTAAGGCAGTTCTATTTCCAGTTTTTTAAGGAATATCCACAGTGTTCTCCATAGTGGCTGTACTAGTTTGCATTCCCACCAACAGTGTAAGAGGGTTCCCTTTTCTCCACATCCTCTCCAGCATTTATTGCTTGTTAACTTTTGGATCGCAGCAATTCTGACTGGCATGAAATGGTACCTCATTGTGGTTTTGATTTGCATTTCTCTGATAATGAGTGATGTTGAGCATCTTTTCATGTGTTTGTTAGCCATCTGTATGTCTTCTTTGGAGAAATGTCTATTTAGTTCTTTGGCCCATTTTTTGATTGGGTCATTTATTTTTCTGGAATTGAGCTGTAGGTGTTGCTTGTATATTTTTGAGATTAGTTGTTTGTCAATTGTTTCATTTGCTGTTATTTTCCCCCACTCTGAAGACTGTCTTTTCACCTTGCTTATAGTTTCCTTTGTTGTGCAAAAGCTTTTAATTTTAATTAGGTCCCATTTGTTTATTTTTGCTTTTATTTCCAATATTCTGGGAGGTGGGTCATAGAGGATCCTGCTGTGGTTTATGTCGGAGAGTGTTTTGCCTGTGTGTTCTCCTCTAGCAATTTTATAGTTTCTGGTCTTACATTTAGATCTTTAATCCATTTTGAGTTTATTTTTGTGTATGGTGCTAGAAAGCGTTCAAATTTCATTCTTTTGCAAGTGGTTGACCAGTTTTCCCAGCACCACTATTAAAGAGATTGTCTTTTCTCCATTGTATATTCTTGCCTCCTTTGTCAAAGGTGTCCATAGGTGTGTGGATTTATCTTTTGGCTTTCTATTTTGTTCCATTGATCTATATTTCTGTCTTTGTTCCAGTACCATACTGCCTTGATGACTGTGGCTTTGTAGTAGAGCCTGAAGTCAGGCAGGTTGATTCCTCCAGTTTCATCCTTCTTTCTCAAGATTGCTTTGGCTATTCGAGGTTTTTTGTATTTCCATACAAACTGTGAAATTATTTGTTCTAGCTCTGTGAAAAATAATTGATGCTTTTGAACTGTGGTGTTGGAGAAGACTCTTGAGAATCCCTTGGACTGCAAGGAGATCCAACCAGTCTGTTCTGAAGGAGATCAGCCCTGGGATTTCTTTGGAAGGAATGAGGCTAAAGCTGAAACTCCAGTACTTTGGCCACCTGATGCGAAGAGTTGACTCATTGGAAAAGTCTCTGATGCTGGGAGGGATTGGGGGCAGGAGGAGAAGGGGATGACAGAGGATGAGATGGCTGGATGACATCACCGACTCAATGGACATAAGTTTGGGTAAACCCCGGGAGTTGGTGATGGACAGGGAGGCCTGGTGTGCTGCGATTAATGGGGTTGCAAAGAGTTAGACACGACTGAGTTACTGAACTGAACTGAGGATAGAGATAAAGTGAATGAGAGACAGACAGAGAGGAAGTAACTGTGATATCAATTTCTATCTGCTTCTCAATACAGTAAATTTTTGAAATTACTGTCTTTGAGGTTAGTCAAAGACATGAAGTGATGGGACTGGATACCATATTTGTTATCCAAAAACCAGCTATACTTGTTTATTAGCCTCTTTAGCACAATAAATTTGAGAAATAGGATAAAGAACCTAAAGATGCAAACAAAGCTGAAAAGGCACACAGGCACTAGTGTGTGCAAAATTAAGATGGGGAAAAAATATCACCCTAACTTAAAAGCATCCCAAATGGTTCAGAATGCAACTAAGATAATGATATGCTATTTCATATAAATATCTAATGGCTTCAATACAAGAAGTTAAGTATAATGAACAGTTTTATTAAAATATAAAAATCATTGAAAGAGCATTCAGAAGCAATCCAATCTCCTGAGCACCACTTTATGGGAAGCTCTTGGTTTGAAGATCTGAGAAGGTGCTGTTGGTTCTTAATTTATGTTAAAGTCTGATAATTTGCAGTTCTCTGCAACTTTTCCCCCTAACAAAGCAGAATTCATATATTGAAATGAAATCAAAGTGGCACAATATTATTTTAAGGAGTTTGTACTGAAATTTATTAAAACACTAAATCTAAAATAACACTAAAGATTAGTTACAAATAAAGCTTCCAGCACACATAAATTTACATAGTAGATAGTAGCTGAAACTTCATACTTTGGCTTGTAGCAGTGGTTGTTTGTTTGAAGGTAACTGAGGGAAAATATATGATATTTACACTTTCCATAATTCATATTGATATCACTGAACAGACCTTACAATAATAATAATAACTGAAATATTCAGGCCAGCATTAATAAATTTAGCAAATAATACTATAGGATATGCAGTAAAATTTGAATTTCAGAAAACAATGATTATCTTTTTCACATAAATCTGCCCCCATGAAATTTGGGGGAATTTTTGGTAAAATTTATTTGTTTTTCATTGAAATTCAAATTTACCTGGGCATCCTGTATTTTATCTGGCCAATCTAAGTTCAGACCTATGCCAATAAAGATTGCATACATGGTTGTTTTAATGATTATATTAAAGAAAAATAGACTGACATATATATTATTTTATCCTTGGTTACAATGATAATTTGAGATAGAGAATAATTGAAAAAGAATTAAGAGGGCAAAATTTGCCACCCCAGAATGTCTCTTTGGCATGAGGATTATTTAAAGTTGAAACATTAGGGCCAAAAAAATTTATGAAAAAACTTGGATCTTTTCTCTAACTTCCTGAAAGAATTTAGTTTGGTAGAGGGTTTGCTCCCAAAATAGAGCTGTAAAAGAATATGGGTTAGATATGATGAGAAAGACAGCTGAGCAAGAGATCAGAGATAGAGATCAGAGTCCACACTGTGTCCTATAGTCTCTACCAGGTCCAGTGAGCATTGGTTTACCAAACATTTGCTTCTCCAACTGTATGTGAATTGCCTTTCTCCCCTTTGAAGTCCCAAACCACTCCCTTCAATATCCTCTCTTGTCTTTAGCTGAAGATAGAATTTAAGGAGAGGGCTTCAGGTATTTTGCAAGTTACAGTTTTCCTAGGTCTTTCCCATGTATACCTGTTACTTAACTTTTGCTGGATTTTTCCTTTTAATTTGTCTCATCTCAGTTTAATTCCTAAGGCAAAGGAGAAATGAAAAGATACACTCATCTGAACACAGTGTTCCAAAGAATGGCAAAGAGAGATAAGAGAGCCTTCTTACTTTAGGCTATGGTTTTTCCAGTAGTCATGTATGGATGTGAGAGTTGGACTGTGAAGAAAGCCGAGCATTGAAGAACTGATGCTCTTGAACTGTGTTGTTGGAGAAGACTCTTGAGAGTCCCTTGGACTGCAAGGAGAGCCAACCAGTCCATTCTGAAGGAGATCAGTTCTGGGCGTTCATTGGAAGGACTGATGCTGAGGCTGAAACTCCAGTACTTTGGCCACCTCATGCAAAGAGTTGACTCATTGGAAAAGACTCTGATGCGGGAGAGATTGGGGGCAGGAGGAGAAGGGAACGACAGAGGATCAGATGGCTGGATGGCATCACCAACTCGATGGACATGAGTTTGAGTAAACTCTGGGAGTTGGTGATGGACAGGGAGGTCTGGTGTGCTGCGATTCATAGGGTCGCAAAGAGTCGGACACGACTGAGAGACCGAACTGAATTGAATACTGTAGGAAATTTTATTGCCTTTGTTCAGTCCTAGTAAAAACTTTGGAAATTTAAGCTTGCTTCTATAAGAAGCAGACAGAAAAAATCAAGCAAAATGATATCCACACTAAAGACCATGAGCAAGGATTTAAGGATACAAAGATACTTCAGGGCTAAGCCAAGAATTGAGGAAAACAATGGACAGTATGTTATATTGTCTGAAGTTCTTAGACTTTGATACTGTATATATGTATGACTTTGTACTGACTTCCTTGGAGAAAGGTTTTGAGGATTTTGTGGATAGAAATAAAAGGATGTTTGATGAAGATAACAGAAATCATGCTTTTTTCTCTCTCCCTCTTAATTTTTTCAACAACAGTGGCTTTACAGCAAAGTGAGATAATATGGCCAAGTTCTGACCAATAGAAAGTAGTCAGAAGAGCCTATGACACTTCTGGAAATGGCAGCATTTAATACTTATCCATCAACCTCTAAATAGCCTCTAAACAGAGGATATTTTTATTTTTTTTATCTCACAGCTGGAAGCAGAGGATCCAGGGAGGACAGGAAATCCCTGATAGATGAAGAAACCATGGGATGGAAAGAACTGAGTCTGAAACACAGCACAGAGAAACACAGACATTACCTCTGCCACATTACTCCATGTCCTCAAAATCCCCATAAATAAACTATATCTTGGTAAGTCAGTAAGATTTTAGATTAGCAATTGCCCTGTGCTGATGAAAACAATAATGCAATAAACACAATCATTGTATGGTGGTGTTCATATAAAATTTAAAGATCAATTTCAATACACTTGATAAGAAAATCTCAGATTTGTTACTTTAGGACACGCCAGCCAATATGGTGTCTCATTTTTAAGATGGAGCACATGAACTTTGGGCTTCCCAAGTGGCACTGGTGATAAAGAACCCATCTGCCAAGGCAGGAGACATATGTGGGTTCGATCTCCTGGAGGTGAACCTGGCAGTCCACTCCAGTGTTCTTACCTGGAGCATCCCATGGACAGAGGAGCCTGGCTGTACATAGTCCATAGCGTCGCAAATAGTTGGACACGCCAGGACTGACTTAGCATGCAGGCATGCACACAAACTTTAAGTTCTACTGTTGACTTTGTGCTATACCTTTTACTAATACTTTTCCTATATCCAGTTAGATCACTTTATGGGTAATAATTTTGAAGTGCAATGTCTGAAAACTTAGGTCATTTTACAGTCTTACCTCCTGAAACACGGTGAATGAATCTGGTTATTTTTAAATTCTTCTCCCAGTTTTATAACTTGTCAAAACCTAGGATTCTATTTACTATATTCTTAAAGAGAAGTTTATGTAACAAGACAAATCACAACAGAATAAGCAAGTTTAATGTGCTTTTGCTGACCAAATTTTTATATAAAAGGAAAAGTATTTGGAGGAGAATCTGGATAGAGTTTTGCATAGTCAATATGCAATAGTCTCTAAGAGCTGTTTGTAAACCTAAAAACTGACAAAATTCAATGGCTTATCAAGAACTCAGAGTTAAAGTGAACTTTAACTCCATCCCAGTTATTTCATTAAAACCTTTAGTAGCATCCTGTCCATTAGTCACTCAGCTTATAATTTCATACTAAAAAAATGTGCTGTGAAATGATATTGGAGTGGGTTGCCATTTCCTTCTCCAGGGGAAATTCCTGACGCAGGGATCGAACCTGGGTCTCCAGCATAGCAAGCAGATTCCTTGCTGTCTGAGCCACCAGGGAAGCCCCACAAATTATGCTACGATTAAATGTTTGGGAATATGGTTATTTTCCTGATGCCAGGCTAAATACCTTTCAACTCAATGGTTTTCATACTTTACATAAAGTTTCCCTACATACTTTACATGTTTAATCCACCTGAGGATCTTTAAAAAGTACAATGTTTCATGCCTACCCTCAGACTTTCTAATTTAATTAGTATTGTGTACAAACTGGGAACTGAAAATTATGAACATTCCTCTAATGATTCTAACTCATCATAGTTGGGAAATTACTGTTTTAACTATACTTCCTCTCTAGACTATTAGATTTACTTTGGAGAAAATAGTTTCATGAATATTTTTTTAAATGTTTTCCATAAAGATGCTTGAGAAAGGCATGCTTGAAGAAGAAATACAACTTTGGTCTCTATCTTAGGTATTTTAGATAAGGTAAAATTCCTGAATTGTGCTGATAATTACAGTGAATTTGAAAAACAATTGTAACTCTTTTAGTTAATACAAAGAGAAAAAATGAGGTCAATTATGATTAATAAATGTTAGGTAATTTCAGTTTGTTGTTGATCATCTCCTATGTATGTGTGTGTGTGTATGTGTGTGTGTGTTTGCTTCACAATGTTTTGTTGGCTTCTACCATACATCAGAATGAATATTCTTTATGTGTTTTTACATGTACAAGTTTTCCTTGAAAAGACCGTCTAAAGCATTGATTATAATGCTTTTCTTAAATGGTACAAGAGGATGATTAACCATAGTATAATCAATAAACATGACTGTTACTAAAAGTGGCTAGTGAAAGTGAAAGTTGCCCAGTCGTATCCGACTCTTGCAATCCCCTGGATTGTAGCCTGCTGGGCTCCTCTGTCCATAGAATCCTCTAGGCAAGAATATTGGAGTGGCTTACCATTTCCTTCTCCAAAAGTGGCTAAAGGGCCAGCTTAAAAAGAAACTTCCTTAAAATAAAAATCTTATAATATGAAGGCCAAGATAATTTGGTTCCCTTTGAGCAATGTAAGAGCTGACTCATTGGAAAAGACACTGATGCTGGGAAAGATTTAAGGCAGGAGGAAAAGGGGATGACAGAGGACAAGATGGTTGAATGGCATCACTGACTCAATGGACATGAGATTGAGCAAACTCTGGGACATAGTGAAAGACAAGGAAGGCTGGTGTGCTGCAGTCCATAGGGTTTTAAAGAGTCAGACATGACTGAGCAGCTTTCTTTTTGATCTTTGATTTTCAAAATACTGAAAAATTTCCTTATATAAATCTAAATATCCTAACATCATTATAATTTTAACAAATAACTTTGGCAACAAAATTAATATTAAACATTAGAAATTTGCTAAGTATCAGTTTGGTCTGGCAACCTTGTGATTTTTGCATGAAACTTCTAATGAAATTTTGTTAACATGTATTTTTTCTTTTGTTATAGTTTTTCTCTTTCTCTAACAACTTCGTACTTATTTCTCATTCTGACCTTTGCTCGCAAGAAGCATTATAGGATATCAATCATGTTTTCTTGCTGTGCTTGAGTGGAGATCATGTTGTTTCATTTCAGGAATAATTTCCTGATGCTGTGTTTAAATAGCACATTTTATGTCAATAGACAAAGCAGTATGAAAAAATGAGAAGTGGCTTGACTTAAGAGAAAACAAAAATGATCAGGTGTGTGATTTTCAAGCATAATTGTCTTGTAACTATCCACCTATAAAAAGCTCACATTGCTTATGTTTATTTTGAATATTTTCTTTATGATGATATCTAAAAATATTAATGATATTGTCATTGAATTCAAGACCTCTATTTATATAAATTATTGATATGATAGACAAGGTTACTCATACCTTCACCACAAATACTACATCACAACTGAACCATTGAACAGAGAAATGAGAGAAGCACTGAATATATTAGAGGTAGAAAACCAATCTTGAGAGTTTAATTTTCAACTGAAAATTTTCTTGCTCTCTGTGCTTTACCTCTATTAATAGAAAAACAATTATGGCAATTAAGATCCATTTACTATTTCATACTGTTTTATGTCTGAAAATGCAACTATTATTTTTATCAATAATGTATACTAATCTCAGGAAAAACAAAGGAAACAAATAAAAAAAAACTTCTCTATTATAGTATTCATACATTTTCTGGTTACATTTGGTTGAATTGTTCATTTGGAAATAGTAATTTATTAGACTAATGACTTTCATTTCCAAAAAATGACACATATGTGATTGTCAAAAATTGAGTCTATGTTTAAAGTTTGTAAATTACCTGAAAGACTGCTGATTCACTATCATAAGAAATTTACTGTCTGCTCCAGATATAAAGAAGCTCAAACATTATTTAAATTAGAAGAATGTTATGACTATTCAGAGTTGACAAAGGTAGGCTTACAGTTCTCCAGCTTGACTAATCTTTAATGCTCTGCAGCTAACTCTACATCCCTGACATCCTTTTTCTTGGGTTATTTACTTAGAAATACTTGCAATTAAAAACTATTTCTCTGCTCCTTTGAGATGTAAATCCTCTCCCAACCTCTTGCTAATTTTACAACCTAGAATGTTCTTCTCAAAAACCTGGGCACCAGTAAACCACCCCCTCAAGTCTTCCTGTGCTTTTCTACAAGTTCACTTTGTGATTAAAACTCTCATTTTTTGTTTCAACAAGGATGAGTTTAACCTCTTGTCTCTATTTAAACAGTCATGAATAAAGTCTTCCTTATTTTTCAACTATTATTCCTTCCTTATTATTCAATTTAATGCAATTTTTCTTTAATGGAGTCCATGTGTCTCTTTGTTAGTTTCATAGGGCATGTGTATTAGATCTGTCTTATTACTACTAAATAATTGTTTCATTTATTTTTTTAATTATAACTTTTGAAAGAACTTTACCCATATTATATAGAAATTATGTGGCCCTGAGGACTGCTGAGAGGAAGTACAGATAAATAAAATGTAAATGAAAGAATGGGTTTCTTAATTAAGCAAACATACATATTAATTTAAATGACTCAAACTGGCAAATAAAAATTTGCATTTATAGATCGAAAATAAGAACTAAATAGAATGTGTATCAATGTGTATCTATATTGATAACTGTTCTAAATACCTGAATATTTCAGAGAAGGTTTAATAACAAGGGCTCTGAATTATTTAGACACTGGCTTCTTTTCTCCATTTACTTTTCATTAAATACAACCATAGTATCTTTCCACAAGATGATTTTTAATCCTTTTAGATTGGTAATGGAAAGTATAGTGTACTAATTTATGTAAAATGCTCAACTGCTGAGATAACTGACTCCTTTTAACGTTTTGTCATTAATTATAATAGATTTTTAATTACCATTGGAAGGTTTTGTAATTAGTAACATCTAGCTATATAATCAGTGACCCTAAGCTTTCTAATTGACATAACACCTAAAAATTACTCCAAGGATGTTGTAATGTTGCTTCATGTCAAGAAATTAAACCTGAATTACACTTGTTTAAGAGAGGATGGACTTGTGAAATTCATCGAGGATGTGCTGTGGCTCAGTGCTTTTTGGCACACCTACAATTGCCCTTGAAGCTGCTAGAAAAGGAAATTCACAAAGAGTTTGGGGAAAATAGACTTATGCATCCTAGGGATCCCTTATTAGCTAGGATGAACCAAATATTTTTGTTTATCAAGGATGTCTTTATAGAACATTTTATGCCATTAAATTAAGATAATATTCTTTTCAGTGGTACAAATAGTAACCTCGAAGGAAGACTGATTTTAATACTTTAAAATTTAAGGGCAATTTATTAACAAGATTGATTTCTTCAAATTCCTTGTATATTTCAAAACAATAAGTGACAAATTATACTGTAAGAAACATCAATTAGTGAAAATCTAGAAAAATTTTGATGAACAGTTGCCATATGCAATGATTTATAACCCATCTACTTTTAAACGTTAGAATAGTAAGAGTTATATTTGAACTCAAATAATGTATTTTAAGTATATCACAGAAAGGGGCTACTTTCTTTTTTAATTTTAATTGGAGGCTAATTACTTGACAATACTGTACTGGTTTTTGCCATACATTCACATGAATCAGCCATGGGTATACATGTGTTCCCCATCCGGAAACCCTTCTCGCCTCTCTCCCCATTCCATCCCTCAGGGTCATCCCAGTGCACCAGCCTTGAGCACCTGTCTCAGGCACCAAACCTGGGCTGGTGATCTATTTCACATATGATAATATACATGTTTCATTGCTATTATCTCAGATCATCCCACCATCGCCTTCTACCACAGAGTCCAAAAGTCTATTTTTACATCTGTGTCTCTTTTGCTGTCTCACATATAGGGTCATCACTACCATCTTTCTACATTCCATATGTATGGGTTAATATATTGTATTGGTGTTTTTCTTCCTGACTTACATCAGTCTATATAATAGGCTCCAGTTTCATCCATCTCATCAGAACTGATTCAAACGCATTCTTTTCAATAGCTGAGTAATATTCCATTGTGTATATGTACCACAGCTTTCTTATCCATTCATCTGCCAATGGACATCTAGGTTGCTTCCATGTCCTGGCTATTGTAAACAATGCTGTGATGAACAATGGGGTACATGTGTCTTTTTCAATTCTGGTTTCCTCAGTGTGTATGCCCAGCAGTGGGATTTCTGGGTCATATGGCAGTTCTATTTCCAGTTTTTTAAGGAATCTCCACACTGTTCTCCATAGTGGCTATACTAGTTTGCATTCCCACCAACAGTGTAAGTGGGTTCCCTTTTTTCCACACCCTCTCCAGAATTTATTATTTGTAGGCTTTTGGATAGCAGCCATTCTGACTGGTGTGAGATGATACCTCATTGTGGTTTTGATTTGCATTTCTCTGATAATGAGTGATGTTGAGCATTTTTTCATGTGTTTGTTAGCCATCTGCATTTCTTCTTTGGAAAATGTCTGTTTAGTTCTTTGGCCCATTTTTTGAATGGGTCATTTATTTTTCTAGAATTGAGTTGCAGGAACTGCTTGTATATTTTTGAGATTAGTTGTTTGTCGGTTGCTTCATTTGCTATTATTTTCTCCCATTCTGAAGGCTGTCTTTTCACCTTGCTTATAGTTTCCTTTGTTGTGCAAAAGCTTTTAAGTTTAATTAGGCCCCATTTGTTTATTTTTGCTTTTATTTCCATTACTCTGGGAGGTGGGTCACAGAGGATCCTGCTGTAATTTATGTCAGAGAGTGTTTTGCTTATGTTTTCCTCTAGAAGTTTTATAGTTTCTGGTCTACATTTAGATCTTTAATCCATTTTGAGTTTATTTTTGTGTATGGTGTTAGAAAGTGTTCTAGTTTCATTCTTTTACATGGAGTTGAACAGTTTTCCCACCACCACTTTTTAAAGAGATTGTCTTTAATCCATTGTATATTCTTGCCTCCTTTGTCAAAGATAAGGTGTCCATGGGTGCATGGATTTAACTCTGGGCTTTCTATTTTGTTCCATTGATCTATATTTCTGTCTTTGTGCCAGTACCATACTGTCTTGATGACTGTAGCTCTATAGTATAGTCTGAAGTCACGCAGGTTGATTCCTCCAGTTCCATTCTTCTTTCTCAAGATTGCTTTGGCTATTCGAGGTTTTTTTGTATTTCCATACAAATTGTGAAATTATTTGTTCTAGTTTTCTGAAAAATACCATTTGTAGCTTTCTAGGGATTGAATTGAACTACAGTTTGTTTTGTGTAGTATACTCATTTTCACTATATTGATTCTTCTGATTCATGAACATGGTATATTTCTCCATCTATTCTGTCATCCTTGATCTTTCACCAGTGTTTTATAATTTTCTATATATAGGTCTTTTGTTTCTTTAGGTAGATTTATTCCTAAGTATTTTATTCTTTTCATTGCAATGGTGAATGGAATTGTTTCCTTAATTTCTCTTTCTATTTTCTCATTGTTAGTGTATAGGAATGCAAGGGATTTCTGTGTGTTAATTTTATATTCTGCAACTTTACTATATTCATTGATTAGCTCTAGTATTTTCTGGTGGAGTCTTTAGGGTTTTCTATGTAGAGGATCATGTCATCTGCAAACAGTGAGAGTTTTACATCTTTTTTTCCAATCTAGATTCTTTTATTTATTTTTCTTCTCTGATTGCTGTGGCCAAAACTTCCAAAACTATGTTGAATAGTAGTGGTGAGAGTGGAAACCCTTGTCTTGTTCCTGACTTTAGGGGAAATACTTTCAATTTTTCACCATTGAGAATAATGTTTGCTGTGGGTTTATCATATATGGCTTTTATTATGTAGAGGTATGTTCCTTCCATGCCTGCTTTCTGGAGGGTTTTTAATCATAAATGGATGTTGAATTTGTCAATTTTGGAATTTGGAATTTTGAATTCCAGTTTTGGAAAGTTTTGAATTTGTCAGTTTTGGAATTTTGAATTCCAGTTTTGGAAAGTTATACTTTTCTAAGAATTTATCCATTTCTTTCAAATTGTCTATTTTATTGGCATATAGTTGCTGATAGTAGTCTCTTATGATCCTCTGTATTTCTGTGTTGTCTCCTGTGATTTCTCCATTTCCATTTCTAATTTTGTTGATTTAATTCTTCTCCCTTTTTTTCTTGATGAGTCTGGCTAATGGTTTGTCTATTTTATTTATCTTCTCAAAGAACCAGCTTTTAGCTTTGTTGATTTTTGCTATGGTCTCCTTTATTTCTTTTTCATTTATTTCTGCCCTAATTTTTATGATTTATTTCCTTTTATTACCCTGGTGTTATTCATTTCTTCTTTTTCTAGTTGCTTTAAGTGTAGAGTTAGGTTACTTATTTGATTTATCTCTTGTTTCTTTAGGTAAGCTTGTATTGCTATGAACCTCCCCCTTAGCACTGCTTTTTTATTGAATCCCATAGGTTTTGGGTTGTTGTGTTTTCATTTTCATTCATTTCTATGCATATTTTGATTTATTTTTTATTTCATCTATGATTGGTTTTTCAGAAGCATGATGTTTAGCCTTCATATGTTTGTATTTTTAATAGTTTGTTCCCTATAGTTGACATCTAATCTTACTACATTGTGATCAGAAAATATGCTTGGAATGATTTTAATTTTTTTTTAATTTACCAAGGCTAGATTTATGGCCCAGGATGTGATCTATCCTGGAGAAAGTTCCGTGTGCACTTGAGAAAAGGAAAGGGGCTACTTGAATATGCTCAAATAATCTTCAGGTGATTATTTCTCAATACATCACACTGAATTCATTTAAAGAAATGGTTTTATACATTAGGCAGTACACGGTTCTTACATTTTACAAGGCAATTTCTACAACAGTGTTTAAATAACACTAATGTGTGGTTTTAACAAAATGTAATTTTCTCCAAACAGAAGGCTTTTATAAGTATCTTTGTAACAAAATTTTATCAGTATCTACACAGAATATGTTCTTAATTGTAAGCAGATGATTTGGTACTTGAAGTACCAAATGTTTTGGTACTGAAATATTGTCTTTTTCAAAGTATGCAAAATTCAACTGAGAAAATGTTGCCTTTGGAGGGAAAGATAAATGACATTTTTCCAAAAAATTCTCATCATGAATAACACTGTCAAGTATCTTGCAAAAATTATTTATATGATGACTTTTGTGTATAGGTTTATAAACTATAAACTGCATATCCCTAGTCCTGACATACAATATATGTAAAAATAATGTCTTTAGTATTCTTAGCTTTAATATTTTTTGTTGCTTAGTCACTAACTCTTGTCCAACTCTGCAAACCCATCGACTGTGGCCCACCAGGCTCCTCTGTCCATGGGATTTCCCTCAGCCTTTTGTAATTTTTTCATTACCTTATTACCACTCTCTCTGCTCCTGCTTTGGGTTGCTTAATAAGAGCATAGCTTTAAAATATTAAAAATTGAAAATTCTCATTCCCTGAAAATTTCAGAGCATTATAAGCATTACTGAACAAAATCTAAACATCATCATGAACAAATTCTCATATGAAGTGTGCTATGTGCTCTTTCTCAGTAAAATCAAAAGAGTGCACAGATGCTGTTTGAATATAAATATATTTTGTGTGCTGTGTAAAAACAGTGATTATTCACTAACAGTGCTTACAGGTTTCCCTGGTTCCTCAGCAGGTAAAGAATCACCTGCAGTGCAGAAGAAGCGGAGATGTAAGTTCGACCCCCGGGTTGGGAAGATCCCCTGGAGGAGGAAATGGTAACCCACTCCAGTATTCTTGCAGGGAAAATCCCATGGACAGAGGATTCTAGTGGGCTAGAGTCCAAGGGGTAGCAAATAGTCAGACACGACTGAGAAACCGAGCACACACAATCATTTCATTGATGGGGAAGATCACAAAATGTTTCTTTCATGCAACTAAATTTTCCTTAAACTACTTCTAACAATTATTTTTCCTCTTCTCACTACACCTATGTATCTGTGTTGTGTAGTAAGTCACTTCAGTTGTGTCTGACCCTTTGTAACTCCATGGATGGGAGCCCACCAGGCTCCTCTGTCCATGGGATTCTCCAGACAAGAATACTGGAGTGGATCCAGGGGATACTCCCAACTCAAGGACTGGACCTGCATCTCTTATATCTCCTGCACTGAGAGGCTGGTTCTTTACCACTAGTGTCACCTGGGAAGCCTGCCCTACACCTGAAGTATAATTAAAACTTAAGTATGCTATTCCTAAGTGTATGCTGCTTTTTTGGATATGAAGAGAGACAATGTACACATATTTTTCTTAAAGTTTACAAATGGTTTATTGACTGACAGTCTGCTTGAACTTTTCCTTTTGGGATTCCTCCTCTTTGAAATTGCAAACATCACAGTTCATAAACCCTAAATGTGTTTCAAATATTAAAGAAATAGCTAATAAGTCAATATTTTTAGTTCAAATATATTAAATTGCAATTACTTAAAATTTAATTGATTACATCTAATATTTGATACCAATATTAAAATTTTTAAAACTTCTTCCTAAGGTCATACAGAAAATGCTTTTTATATTAATAAGACATCTTAAAAATGTCTGATGGTGGTGACCATATAAATGTCATCTATCTAGAAAAATATTAGCCTCATCATGGATTACATACACCCCATAGATGGCAGCCCATCAGGCTCCCCCATCCCTGGGATTCTCCAGGCAAGAACACTGGAGTGGGTTGCCATTTCTTTCTCCAATGCATGAAAGTGAAAAGTGAAAGTGAAGTTGCTCTGTCGTGTTTGACTCTTAGTGACCCCATGGACTGCAGCCTTTCCTGCTCCTCCGTCCATGGGATTTTCCAGGCAAGAGTACTGGAGCGGGTTGCCATTGCCTTCTCCAATGGGTATTCATAGGACCATTCTAAGTTGTATATAATTTTGTCTACAGAGAAATAAATGTAAGGACTGCTGCCAACAAAAGTACAAAACACTAAGGTCTCTCATAACAATGAAAGTTTATTGCTTTTCCTTGGTTAATTTTCTAAGCATCGGGTGAAATAGAAATAGTAGTAGTCTCCTGTTGAATGTAAAAATTGCATTTTTAAAATTAACACCATGTTTTTGTGCTATCAAACTATGTGGGGGTAGCATTGGGGATAGAAGAAATATCACATAATTACATCAGGACCATCACCAAGACAAGCACAAAAATGAATCTGACTTCCTCACTTTAAAATTTTAGCATTAGATTCAGGTGGTAAAACGTTGTGAAGAATAATTATAACACATTTTAATGTTTATCTAGGAGTTGTTTACTGCACACCAGGTTCTAGGATATGTTTTCAAAAGCAGTTTTTTTCTAATATATTTTCTACCATTTCTACAATATGGGTTATAAAATAACTAGAGAAGTCTGAATCAAGGTCACACAGCAGGTAGTGACAGACTCCAAATTCAAACCCCTGCTACGTTCCTACTCTCAGCTTTCCTGGTCCCGTTAGCATTAGCACCTTAAAAGCAACAAGTGACCTGGTCCAGCAACACAGCTAGACAACAGTTTTTAAGATTCAGAAGTTAAAGTACACATTTCTTAAAGGTCCCTAGCTACGTAAGCACAGATTTCTGGCAAGGAATCTATTCTCCCAATTCCATTCCTCCTTTTCTTCTGTTTTGGGTAAAGGTTAGATTTCTGCTCTTTCTTTTCAAATTTTGTTTTCATTTTGAAAATTTTTATTTTAAAATCCTAAAAGTTCTAAAATTAATAAAATAATCACCTGTATGCTGCTGCTGCTGCTAAGTTGCTTCAGTCGTGTCCGACTCTGTGCGATCCCATAGACGGCAGCCCACCAGGCTCCTCTGTCCATGGGATTCTCCAGGCAAGAGTACTGGAGTGGGTTGCCATTTCCTTCTCCAATTCATGAAAGTGAAAAGTGAAAGTGAAGTAGCTCAGTCGTGCCCAACTCTTAGCGACCCCATGGACTGGAGCCTACCAGGCTCCTCTGTCCATGGGATTTTCCAGGCAAGAGTACTGGAGTGGGGCACCATTGCCTTCTCTGAATCACCTGTATAGCCACATTAAAAAATAAAAATATAAACATTGTTATATTGTATTTGTTGTTGTTGTTGTTCAGTTGCTAAGTTGTGTCCGTCTCTTTGTGACCCCATAGACTGCAGCATGCCAGGCTTCCCTGTCCTTCACTAGCTCCTGGAGTATGCTCAGATTTATGTCCATTCAGTCGGTGATGCTATTTAATGATCTCATTCTCTGCTGCCCCTTCTCCTTTTGTCTTCAATCTTTCCCAACTTCAGGGTCTTTTCCAGTAAATCAGGTCTTTGCATCAGGTGGCCAAGGACTGGAGCTACAGCTTTAGCATCAGTCCCTTCAATGAATATTCAGGGTTAGTTTCCTTTAGGATTGACTGGTTTGATCTCCTGCTGTCCAAGTGACTCTCAAAAGTCTTCTCCAGAATTACAATTTGAAAGCATCCATTCTTTGGTGCTCAGCCTTCTTTATGGCCCAACTCTCACATCAGAACATGATTACTGGAAAAACCATAACTTTGACAATACTGACCTTTGTTGGCAAAGTGTTGTCTCTGCTTTTCAACACACTGTTTAGGTTTGTATTTACTTTTTATTATTTTTTAAGGAAAGAATTACCAAAAAAAAAAAAAATCAAAGTATATTTTGTACCTGAATTCCAGTTTTACAACTTATCACCAACCACATACACAGGAGTAGATACTAAGAGGAATATAGTTCTCCCACGTGGCTTATACTTATTTCAATAATCTTCCCTGTCACTTTTCCTTTCTTTTACATGTCCAGGGACTGAAGCATATGTTTAAATTATAGAATTGCGGGTTGGGCAGCTTTGGCATAAACTTAGATTGATAGGGTATGGCAATTTTGTATAGGATAAAGACAGCATCTCACATCAATGGCGTAAAGATGGGCTTTCTAATAAATGAGAAGAAAACAATGGGTGAAAATATGTTAAAAG
Organism: Bos indicus x Bos taurus; assembly: GCF_003369695.1. Lineage (NCBI taxonomy): Eukaryota > Metazoa > Chordata > Mammalia > Artiodactyla > Bovidae > Bos > Bos indicus x Bos taurus. The sequence goes on along the minus strand of NC_040079.1, from coordinate 101,748,297 downwards.
AACAACTGAGGGATTCATTTACTGTTTTGCCATTGTAAAAGGCAATTGTAAAAGGCAATATGGTACTAAAATACGTCAGTCTTAAAAGAGTGTATATCTTATGTCAAGCCCTTACAGAAATATGCACTTAATAAGACTTTCATCAAGCAAATATGAACATCTCAATTAGTAGTGTTTTCAATACATTTATAAATAACATAGGCTAATTTTATATGAAAACTTTATTTGTATAACTAGCACCTTTTCATGAGCTTGTGACTTTCTTTTTACAGCAATCTTCTTTAAATGATTAGCACATTTTGTTTTGAGAGAAAACACACTAAACATGCATTTGGATACCTGAAAAGCCTTATGATGGTTCAAATTAATGCACATGTAAGAATTGCTTAACCAGGGGTTTTAATGTAAAAGGTGAAGAATGCCCTAGTTTTGGAAATTCTAGTTTTAAGGCACATGAGAGAAACTGTAACAAACTGGCTTCCTGGTGGGAGAAGTGTGATTTCAGTGTTTACCAACCTCAGCCTTCTAACCTCTGAAATTTAAAGGACCGCTGTACTATGTAATGCGTTTTTATTTTCCTCAGTGGGAAAATGCATTTTCCTATGATCAAGTCCAAGATTTCTAGCAAAATTCCTCTTTTTGCCCTCCAAGAACCTGATATGTGTACACACTTTATAAAAGACTATGAGAGGCAAGACACCAATCTTTGCACAGAAAGAATTGTGCCTTGTGCAGAGAAAAGTTGTTCCCTCTCAGAGAAAAATGTACCCACAGTGCTATGCTGCATTGTTCTCTGATCATAGAAGTCTGCCCCACTGTTGCTTAATACGAATGACAGGCATTAATAACCATCAAGTGCCAATATGTCAGGAAATATCCCAGGCATTATATTCATTTAATCTTCAGAAGAGCTGTCAAATATTTGTTGCTATCTTCATATTTAATTAAAGAGGGGGAGGGATAACCAAACTTCCATCTGAACCTCTTTGGCTCTGAAGTAAACTTTCTACCATAGTACTGTTGATGTGTATACGGCAGATAACACCAACAGTTGGCCAACTTTGTAGGAGAATCCATTTCTCATATTTAATAAAAACTAAAGTGGGAAAAGTGGTTAATATTTGCTTTAGAAAGAAAATTTTAAATGAAAAAATAAAGTGAGGTTTAGAATGAGGACCGGAGAAGGCAATGGCACCCCACTCCAGTACTCTTGCCTGGAAAATCCCATGGACGGAGGAGCCTGGTGGGCTGCAGTCCATGGGGTCACGAAGAGTCAGACACTTACTGAGCGACTTCACTTCCACTTTTCACTTTCATGCATTGGAGAAGGAAATGGCAACCCACTCCAGTGTTCTTGCCTGGAGAATCCCAGGGACAGCAGAGCCTGGTGGGCTGCCGTCTGTGGGATCGCAAAGAGTCAGACACGACTGAAGCGACTTAGCAGCAGCAGCAACAGAAGCAGAATGAGGACTCCCACACCAAAAACCAGAGTCTATGAGCAAAAAGAGAGAGGTTGGACCATTTGATTAGCACCCACACAGACAAAAATTTACATTTTGACATGTATCATTCAGCCCCAGAAGAAGGAAGATACTATGAAAGACATTGTATAAAATGTAGCAAACACTAGAAAAGAATAAAGCTACAAGACAAAGTGGAGCTGCTGGAAGATATTTCTGGGAGGATTTGATAGAAATGCATCATTCTTTCTGGAGAATCCCATGGACAGAGGAGCCTGGCAGGCTACAGTCCACGTGGTCACAAAGAGTCAGACACCACTGAGCGACTCTCTCTCTCTCACACACACATACACACATCCATCAAAACTTGAGTTGCCTGTGTTGACTAGAAGGGTAGATTTATTACTGATGAGCACAGATTTAGCTGTTTTTCTTTCCCAAATACTTTTCTCTAGGTTTGTTACAGGAGACGGTGTTAATAGTGGGTCTAGAATTAATTTCAGTTCAATTCAGTCGCTCAGTCGTGTCCGACTCTTTGACACCCCATGAATCGCAGCACGCCAGGCCTCCCTGTCCATCACCAACTGCCAGAGTTCACTCAGACTCACGTCCATCGAGTCACTGATGCCATCCAGCATCTCATCCTCTGTCGTCCCCTTCTCCTCCTGCCCCCAATCCCTCCCAGCATCAGAGTCTTTTCCAGTGAGTCTTCGCATGAGGTGGCCAAAGTACTGGAGTTTCAGCTTCAGCATCAGTCCTTCCAAAGAAATCCCAGGGCTCATCTCCTTAAGAATGGACGGGCTGGATCTCCTTGCAGTCCAAGGGACTCTCAAGAGTCTTCTCCAACACCACAGTTCAAAAGCATCAGTTCTTTGGCGCTCAGCCTTCTTCACAGTCCAACTCTCACATCCATACATGACCACAGGAAAAACCATAGTCTTGACGAGACGGACCTTTGTCGGCAAAGTAATTCCTCTGCTTTTCAATATGCTATCTAGGTGGCATTTATTCAAAGATGAGAGAAATTGGAAAACTTGTTCAAGGTCACGTCACAAGTAAGTGTTGGAGAATTAGAGCCTACATTCTTGTTTCCTCCTCCCTTCTCCTCTCCTCTGTCTTCTTGCATCTCTCTTCTCTTCTTAGTCTTTCCTCCCCTGTATTCTCTCCTCTATCAATTTTCTATTTCTGAATATTTTTGATGGTAAGGAGAATAATACCCTTTTTGAAGGCATGGTTATTTTTCCAAAGTATTCTGACTTCTCAGACAATTGCTCCCACAAATACATTGTCTCCCTTTGAAAGTTCTCTTTACTGAATTGGCATCAACACTATTTCTCTATTTTGCTCAGTGTCCTGCTTTTTAAGTATTTTACCAAATAGAAGGACTGGAGATGATTATCAGACTAATAAAAAAGGAAGACATTTTTAAAAATAAATTAAGCAGTTTAACTGCTTATAAGATCATAAAACTTAGGACTAAAACCACCTGTAATTATTAATTTAGAAGAATAAAAAAGTAGAAGATAGAGTGACATAGGTAAAATTAAAATGTAATAATGATAGCACATTTGGTCAGAAGTGAAAATAAACTTTATTAAGAAATTTATCAAAATTTTATTAAATTTTTTACAATTTGTTTTATTAAACAAAACTATAGGCTAATGAAAGTAAGATAATTTACAGTGATATTTTCAAATTTTTGGTGAATTTAAAATCCAATTGACTAGAGGAATGATAACCTTGATTAAGACATCAAAAATTACTCAATGTTATATGGCACCTTTGCTGGGGAGTTTGAGGGATAATGGATATATGTATATATTATGACTGAGTCGTTTTGCTGTCCACCTGAAAATATCACAACACTGTTAATCAGCTATACTCCAATATGAAGTTAAGTTTTATTAAGAAAAAAGGGAAAGCAACTACTATCATGACAAGATGAAACAAATTATTTTCTTGGTGTGATGAGTTAATTTTTGCTATTGATTTAGGCATAAATAAATTAATATATTTATGTGTAGGAAATTAGCAAATATGCTAAGCATTTATCTTCCTTTATTTCAGTTTCTTTTGTCCAAGAAGAGACATGATGAAAAGGATATGGTTTAATAAATTATAAATGCTATTTGAAAACTTAACAGCTGAGCACACGAGAGTGTTTGCAACTAAACAAAAGTCATCAGAAATTAGAAAGAGTATATTATGTTGGAAATACTAAAGGAAAAGAAAGCCAGCATTTTCTTTATGAGATATTTCATAAATTAATGCAAAGAAGGAAATATATGCTAATAACAACATATATTTTAATTAAAATACTTTCTCAATAATTTATTAATACAGACAATTCTAGAAGGCACTGGTTATGAATTTGTTTCCTTTGAACCAGCTCTCCATTCCACAAAATATATGAAGTTCATTTTTGGCAAAATATGAAGAGACTATACTTCATATCCTTATCTGTGAACCACTCCTGTTTCTATCTATTTACTACCACTATTTCCAGAATTTATAGTTTCACATTCATCACTGTCTACACAATGTCCCTGCTGTTTTGTAAAGATCTATATATTGCTGTGGCTGTAATTGAACAAGTCTCCACTGTTACTTCTAGTTGTCTCCCTTGCTAAAAGACTCTGGCTATTCATCTGTGTTCACACATAGAAACTGAACTATATTAAAGTGGAGGTTATTAGAGACACACAGAATACCTGCTCTACTTGAATGAAGACCTTTCCAGGAAATCTATCCAGCTGCAAAATCTCCAAATTCATATAGTGGTGAAACCGAAATTACCACATAACAGATGAAGGGCTTAGGAGCTCTGTTCTGGTGGGGTGGGAAATGGTGACTCTTATCCCTAGAGACCAGGAGCTGACTGTGGCTCAGATCATGAACTCCTTATTACCAAATTCAGACTTAAATTGAAGAAAGTAGGGAAAACCACTAGACCATTCAGGTATGATCTAAATCAAATCCCTTATGATTATACAGTGGAAGAGAGAAATAGATTTAAGGGCCTAGATCTTATAGATAGAGTGCATGATGAACTATGGACTGAGGTTGGTGACATTGTACAGGAGACAGGGATCAACACCATCCCCATAGAAAAGAAATGCAAAAAAGCAAAATGGCTGTCTGGGGAGGCCTTACAAATAGCTGTGAAAAGAAGAGAAGCAAAAAGCAAAGGAGAAAAGGAAAGATATAAGTATCTGAATGCAGAGTTCCAAAGAATAGGAAGAAGAGATAAGAAAGCCTTCTTCAGCAATCAATGTAAAGAAATAGAGGAAAATGACAGAATGGGAAAGACTAGAGATCTCTTCAAGAAAATTATAGATACCCAGGGAGCATTTCATGCAAAGATGGGCTCAATAAAGGACAGAAACGGTATGGACCTAACAGAAGCAGAAGATATTAAGAAGAGATGGCAAGAATTCACAGAAGAACTGTACAAAAAAGATCTTCAAGACCCAGATAATCATGATGGTGTGATCACTGACCTAGAGCCAGACATCCTGGAATGTGAAGTCAAGTGGGCCTTATACAGCATCACTACGAACAAAGCTAATGGAGGTGGTGGAATTCCAGTGGGGCTATTTCAAATCCTGAAAGATGATGCTGTGAAAGTGCTGCACTCAATATGCCAGCAAATCTGGAAAACTCAGCAGTGGCCACAGGACTGGAAAAGGTCAGTTTTCATTCCAATTCCAAAGAAAGGCAATGCCAAAGAATGCTCAAACTACCACACAATTGCACTCATCTCACATGCTACTAAAGTAACGCTCAAAATTCTCCAACCAGGCTTCAGCAATACGTGAACCGTGAACTTCCAGATGTTCAAGCTGGTTTTAGAAAAGGCAGAGGAACCAGAGATCAAATTGCCAACATCCACTGAATCATGGAAAAAGCAAGAGTTCCAGAAAAACATCTATTTCTGCTTTATTGACTATGCCAAAGCCTTTGACTGTGTGGATCACAAGAAACTGTGGAAAATTCTGAAAGAGATGGGAATACCAGACCACCTGATCTGCCTCTCGAGAAATCTGTATGCATGTCAGGAAGCAACAGTTAGAACTGGACATGGAACAACAGACTGGTTCCAAATAGGAAAAGGAGTTTGTCAAGGCTGTATATTGTCACCCTGCTTTTTTAACTTATATGTAGAGTACATCATGAGAAACGCTGGGCTGGAAGAAACGCAAGCTGGAATCAAGATTGCGGAGAGAAATATCAACAACCTCAGATATGCAGATGACACCACCCTTATGGCAGAAAGTGAAGAAGAACTAAAAAGCCTCTTGATGAAAGTGAAAGTGAAGAGTGAAAAAGTTGGCTTAAAGCTTAACATTCAGAAAACGAAGATCATAGCATCCAGACCCATCACTTCATTGGAAATAGATGGGGAAACAGTAGAAACAGTGTCAGACTTTATTTTTGGGGGCTCCAAAATCACTGCAGATGGTGACTGCAGCCATGAAATTAAAAGATGCTTACTCTTGGAAGGAAAGTTATGACCAACCTAAATAGCATATTCAAAAGCAGAGATGTTACTTTGCCAACAAAGGTCCATCTAGTCAAGGCTATGGTTTTTCCTGTGGTCATGTATGGATGTGAGAATTGGACTGTGAAGAAGGCTTAGTGCTGAAGAATTGATGCTTTTGAATTGTGGCATTGGAGAAGACTCTTAGAGTCCCTTGGACTGCAAGGAGATGCAACCAGTCCATTCTGAAGGAGATCAGCCCTGATATTTCTTTGGAAGGACTAATGCTAAATCTGAAACTCCAGTACTTTGGCCACCTGATGAGAAGAGTTGACTCATTGGAAAAGACTCTGATGCTGGAGGGATTTGGGGCAGGAGGAAAAGGGGACTACAGAGGATGAGATGGCTGGATGGCATCACTCACTCGATGGAAGTGATGACTCGATGGACGTCTGGGTGAACTCCGGGAGTTGGTGATGGACAGGGAGGCCTGGTGTGCTGCAATTCATGGGGTCACAAAGAGTTGGACATGACTGAGTGACTGAACTTAACTGAACTGATCCCCAGGGATGTGGGTTAGAAAACAAATCCTTAATCTGTATGTCTGGAGTGAAACCTGGGATTCTGCAGTTCTAAAAAGTCCAAAGAACTACAAACACTCATGGAACAAAAGGAGAGGAGTGTGGGTCTAGTGAACTGGTGTTTTCTTAGGTTGTTGTTTTATTTTGTGTGGCTGTGAGGGTCAGTGAAGAATATGATGCTAAATTACAGTATCCTGAACCCCCTGCCTTTCCAACTCTCTCTATTCTTACAACCAAATTCATAAACTCAGAACTCAAGCTCAACTTTGACTGAATTAGAAGCTATTTAGACTAAATTTTCACAGTACTCTATGGATGAAAAGGTTCCTTTTTGACACACAGCAAAAGAGATAATAGAATCACAAATGATAGGTAGTTCATGAAGCAATTACAGATACAAAACAAAGTACAGATTTATATAATAGTTTGCTGAAAGGATTTTAAGCCATAAATTATTTTATATTTCTGTAACTGTACAGCAATTGCATTCAAAGTTTAAATATATGGTCACTGATAATGAATTTCAACTTTTTTTTTTTTTTTTAAAGCAAGACTTTGGACAAACACAAGAATGAGCAGGAGCAAGAGCATAGGATTAACAACATGAATGAATTACTTTTATCTCTGGGTTTGTAGGATATGAAGAAGTTCTACTACCACCACTACTACTACTAAGTCGCTTCAGTCGTGTCCGACTTTGTGCGACCCCATGGACTGCAGCCTACCAGGCTTCTCCATCCATGGGATTTTCCAGGCAACAGTACTGGAGTGGGGTGCCATTGCCTTCTCCCATGAAGAAGTTCACAATCCTTCAAATTAAATAAGGAAGCTGTCCTATGAATCTGTACAATTTGATTCTGTTTCATGCCCTGCCACTTTCTTCATCCATGGAATAGACACTGATACTCACTGAAACATTACAAAATACCCACATGATAAAAATTAATTAAACTTTCTCTCTATTAGATTATTATCTTTCTTACATTCATGCAGAAGCATAAGTAGCAATGGATGCTTTTAAAATAAATAATTTTAACCTCTGTCACATCTACAGCTTTCTGCTCTATAGATAGTAACTTAAAACAAAAGAAATATTAATGATATCTATGAAGAATTTAAGGAAGCAGAAGAAAGAAGTCCAAGAAAGTCTTTGCATCATAGAAAATCAGGAAATATCTCTACAGAAAAAGTGGTTAAGAACTCAAGGACTGGTATCAAAATGCAGTGATTCAAGTCCTTATACATCAGTCTCTTTTTTGCTACGTATGCCACCTGGGACAAGCAAGTTGACCTCACTGGCTTATAACAACAGGAATTTGTTTCTCAGTATTATGAAGGTGACAATGATATACCAATCTCACAGAGCTGGTCTTGGAGTTAAAAAAAAGAACCATATGAAAAATGTTAGTAAAATACCTCCTCTATGGAAATGACTCAATGCATTTTGGGGGATATCTCTTTTCTATGACATTTCATTTTTTGTTAAAAAAAATTAAGTGTAAGTATAAGTTGGGGATGCTACTGAACATCCTATAATGTACAGAAAAGCACTCACTCACTCAAGCCACAACAATCTTCTGATATAAAATGTCAATAGTGCCATTTTGAGAAATTCTGGTTTAACCTCAGGTTGTTATCCTAGACCTTTTAGCAAAATATAATTTTGTTTGTTCAGGGAAATGTTTATGGCTTCATTATTCAATTCAGAAACTACCAAAAGAAATACATTCTTCTTTGACTATTTCTAAGAACATTTTTGAAAATTAATAATTGATGTAGATTGAATGTTTGTTACTCCATATTCATGTGTTGAAACCTAATGCCCAATGTGATGGATTTTGTACATGGGGACTTTAGGAAGTGACATGATCATAAGGGTGGAGTTCTCAGGAATGAGGTTAGTACTCTTATAAAATAGACTCCAGAGATCTCCCTCATCCCTCTGTCTTATGAAGATATGGCAAGAAGACAGTCATCTGTGAACCAGGAATGAGCTCCTGCTAGACATTGAATCTTCTGGCACTGTGATCTTGGGCTTTTCAATCTCCTTAACTGTGAGAAATTTACTCCTGTTTTTATAAGCCACCAAATCTATGATATTCTGTTATAGCAAATCAAACAGACTAAGACAATAATATGTATAATAATAAAAGGTATCTCTGTTCCATTCTTGAGTGATCAACAGAAACTTAAATGTAAACAAAACCATTTATTAGCCCCTTAAGTAAACCATAAGGCTTTTTAATACAATAGAAATATAAATGGCACACCTCTTACCTTTCTTCTTAGTTGCTTCAGTTCAGTTCAGTTCGTTTGCTCAGTTGTGTTTGACTCTTTGCAACCCCATGAACCACAGCACGTCAGGCCTCCTTGTCCATCACCAAATCACAGAGTCCACCCAAACCCATGTCCAATGAGTCGATGATGCCATCCAACCATCTCATCCTCTGTCATCCCCTTCTCCTCCTGCCTTCAATCTTTCCCAGCATCAGGGTCTTTTCAAATGAGTCAGCTCTTCACATCAGGTGGCCAAAGGATTGGAGTTTCAGCTTCACTGAACTGATTGGAGTTCAATCCTTCCAATGAACACCCGGAACTGATCTCCTTTAGGATGGACTGGTTGGATCTCCTTGCAGTCCAAGGGACTCTCAAGAGTCTTCTCCAACACCACAATTCAAAAGCATCAGTTCTTCTGCACTTAGCTTTCTTTATAGTCCAACTTTCACATCCATACATGAACATTAGAAAAACCGTAGCCTTGACTAGATGGACCTTTGTTGGCAAAGTAATGTCTCTGCTTTTCAACATGCTATCTAGTTTGGTCATAACTTTCCTTCCAAGGAGTAAGCATCTTTTAATTTCATGGTTGCAGTCAACATCAGCAGTGATTTTGGAGCCCACAAAAATAAAATCTCTCACTGTTTCTACTGTTTCCCCATCTATTTCCCATGAAGTGATGGGACTGGATGTTATGATCTTCGTTTTCTGAATGTTGAGCTTTAAGCCAACTTTTTCACTCTCCTCTTTCACTTTCATCAAGAGGCTTTTTAGTTCCTCTTCACTTTCTGCCATAAGAGTGATGTCATCTGCATATCTGAGGTTATTGATATTTCTTCCAGCAATCTTGATTCCAGCTTGTGCTTCTTCCAGCCCAGTGTTTCTAATGATATACTCTGCATATAAGTTAAATAAGGAGGGTGACAATACACATCCTTGACATACTCCTTTTCCTATTTGGAATCAGTCTGTTTTTCCATGTCCAGTTCTAACTGTTGCTTCCTGAAACCTGCATATAGGTTTCTCAAGAGGCAGATCAGGTGGTCTGGTATTCCCATCTCTTTTAGAATTTTCCACAGTTTATTGTGACCCACACAGTCAAAGGCTTTGACATAGTCAATAAAGCAGAAATAGATGTTTTTCTGGAACTCTCTTGCTTTTTCGATGATCCAGTAGATGTTGGTAATTTGATCTCTGGTTCTTCTGCCTTTTCTAAAACCAGCTTGAACATCTGGAAGTTCACGGTTTGCCTTTCTTTGGCATTGGCATGAAAACTGACCTTTTCCAGTCCTGTGGCCACTGGTGAGTTTTCCAAATTTGCTGGCATATTGAGTGCAGTACTTTCACAGCATCATCTTTCAGGATTTGAAATAGCTCAACTGGTATTCCATCACCTCCACTAGCTTTGTTTGTAGTGATGCTTCTTAAGGCCCACTAGACTTCACATTCCGGGCTCTAGGTGAGTCTGGCTCTAGGTGAGTGATCACACCATCATGATTATCTGGGTCATGAAGATCTTTTTTGTACAGTTTTACTGTGTATTCTTGCCACCTTTTCTTAATATCTTCTGCTTCTGTTAGGTCCCCACCCTTTCTGTCCTTTATTGTGCCCATCTTTGCATGAAATGTTCCCTTTGTATCTCTAATTTTCTTGAAGAGATGTCTAGTCTTTAACATTCTATTATTTTCCTCTATTTTTTTGCATTGATCACTGAGGAAGTCCTTCTTATCTCTCCTTGCTATTCTTTGGAACTCTGCATTCAAATGGGTATATCTCCCCTTTTCTCCTTTTCTTTTTGCTTCCCTTCTTTTCACAGCTATTTAGATTGCTATTAACATCAGAAGAAAGTCTGGCCTCTAAAACTAGAGCTTCTGTGTGACCCAGCAATCTCACTACTGGGCATGTACCCAAAGAAAACCATAACTCAAAAAGACAGATGGTCCCACATGTTCATTGCAGTACTATTTACAATAGCCAGGATATGGAAACACCCTAACTGTCCATCAACAGAGGAATGCATAAAGAGCACATGGTACATATATACAATGGAATATTACTCAGCCACAAAAAAGAATGAAATTGGGTCGTTTGTAAAGATGTGAATGGACCTAGAGACAGTCAAATAAGTCAGAAAGGAAATAAGTCAGAAAGGAAAAATCAAATATCAAAGCATATATGTAGAATCTGAAAAAATTGGTATAGATGAACTTATTTACAAAGCAGAAATAGAGACATGGTCATAGAGAACAAACATGGATACCAAGGGGGAAAGGGAGGGATGGGAAAAGTTGGGAGGTTGAGATTGACATATATACACTAGTGATACTAGGCATAAAATAGATAACTAATGAGAAGGTACTGCATAGCACAAGGAACTGTACTCAGTGCTCTGTGATCTAAATGGGAAGGCAATTTTTTAAATCAGGGAGTGTAGTATATTTATAGATAATTAATTTTGCCATAAGTAGAAACTAACACAACATTGAAAAACAAATATATTCATATATATATATATATATATATTTTTTTTTTTTTTTAATCTGGCTTTGCTACCATGACACTAATATCTGCAGGTTAAACATACCACACAATCATAATACTAATTCATGGAAACAAACACAACCCCAATAGTAACAGAATTACCCCAAAGAATAGTCAATAGATTTCCAGGTCTACATATCAAAATATTTGACCTGTTTTTCTCTTTCTTTTCTGTGAGAGTCTTACTAATCAACATTGTACAAAGCCTAATGATTATTTTATTAAGTGTTTTTCAACTCACAGTGAACACTGAAATCATTTGGGAAGATGTTAAAAAAAAAAAAAAAAGACCCCATCCATTAACAAGTGAAATATGAATTTTTTATATGGACAAGGCCCAATCATCATAATTGTTTTAATGTTTAACCACATGCACTGTGGCTGAAAATCTATTGTACAATTAGCTCCTGCTTTCTATACAAAGGACAAATTAATGAGTAAGGAAACAAGAAATCTGTTGGTAAGCATTTTTACTGTTATCAAAGCAAAAACTTTGTACCTGACAAAGTTAAGCAGGTCAAGAAAACATGATTTAATAGAAGAGAAAGACAAGAAACCAGTCTGAACTCATCTTCAATGAAATGAAGGGCAGGACAGTTTTTAAGATCTGGGAGTGCTGAGATTTCATACCACCTATATTTGCTAATTGAGCTTACCTAAAGGAAAAGTAACCTTTCTCTTTTCTCAAAAAGTAAACTTTATGACAGGAGATAATTTTACAACTTGAAGCAGGCATCCACCAAAGTTAAGAGTACTACTCTCCCATAGAGACTGGCATATAAGTGTAGCAATACCCTTCAAGGTACACTTTTCAAGGATTCAAAGAGAAGGTCCCTAGGACCATAGGAAAGACACTCCTGGGTTGTGAAACTGTCAAGACTTAAGGGGCATAGAAAGAATCTCTTTTTGTTTGTTTGTTTTTAAAGCAAAGGCTTTAAGTAAAAGGAGGTCAGAACTTAGAGTCAGGAAGAAGTCTGTCTAAAGATTAATCAAGACTAAGGGAACATTATGAATATCTTGGACACAGGAAATTACATTTTCTTCCCCTCTAACCATGTTTTTCAAACTTGACTACACATAATATTCTTCTCAGAGTTTTATAAAATGCTGATGCATGGGTCAACCCCCAAAGATAACTGATTTAAATATTGACTTGGGCATCCCAATTATATTTTAATGATTATAATATATAGCCAAAATTGAAAACTACTATCCCATGGGAACTGAATTTCCTTGAGAGGTTATAAGGTATGAAATAACTTCATCTCAGAATTTCGTCTTCAACATAGCCCTGCTTATTTGTATACCAAACATCAAACATAAAAATAGCAAATAGATGAAAGAAAGAAAGAGAGAAGGAGGGAGGAAGGAGAGAAGAAAGGAAGGAAGGAAGAAAGGAAAATTATTTTTACTTTATCCCAAATGAAAAGAAAAAAAGGATTGATTTTGCCATGCCAAGGACTGAAAGTTAAAACATCAGGATTAATGAGTCATCAATACAATTTTTAAATTATGACAAGCCAACTGAGGCAAAATTTATTTAAAATTTTTGCCTCAGTTGGCTTGTCAAAAAATAATTTAAAAATTGTATTGATGACTCATTAATCCTGATGTTTTAACTTTCAGTCCTTGGCATGGCAATGCAACAGACAATACAGAAATACAAAGGATTATAAGAGACTATTATGAACAACTATATGGCAATAAAATTGATAACCTCAAAGAAATGGACAGACTCTTAGAAAAGTACAATCTTCCAAGACCGAACCAGGAAGAAATAGAAATTATGAATCACCCAATTGCAAGCACTAAAATTGAAGCTGTGATCAAAAATCTCCCATAAAACGAAAGCCCAGGACCAGATGGCTTCACAGGAGAATTCTATCAAACAATTAGAGAAGAACTAATGCCTATCCTTCTAAAATGCTTTCAAAAAATTCCAGAGGAAGGAACACTTCCAAACTCATTCTATGAGGCCACCATCACCCTGATACCAAAACCAGACAAAGACAACACAAAAAAATAAAACTATAGACCAATATTATTGATGAACATAGATGCAAAAATCCTCAACAAAATTTTAGCAAACAGAATTCAGCAACTTATCAAAAAGCTCACACACCATGATCCCAAGTTGGGTTTATTCCAGGGATGCAAGGATTCTTCAATATATGCAAATCAATCAATGTGATACACCATATGAGCAAATTGAAAGATAAAAACCATATGATAGTCTCAATAGATGCAGAAAACGCCTTTGACAAAATTCAGCACCCAAAATTCAGTTTTTATGATTAAAACTCTTAAAAAAAATGGGCATAGAAGGAACCTACCTCAACATAGTAAAGGCCATATATGATAAGCTTAGAGCAAACATTATTCTCAATGGTGAAAAACTGAAAGCATTCCCCCTAAGATCAGGAACAAGGCAAGGGTGTCCACTTTCGCCACTATTATTCAACATAGTTCTGGAAGTCCTAGCTACAGCAGTCAGAGAAGAAAAAGAAAGAAAAAGAATCCAGATCACAAAAGAAGTAAAGCTCTCACTGTTTGCAGATGAAATGATACTGTACATAGAAAACCCTAAAAATAGTATCAGAAATTACTAGAGCTAATCAGTGAATTTAGCAAAGTTGCAGGATACAAAATCAATACACAAAAATCACTTGCATTTCTATATACTAACAATGAAAAATCAGGAAGAGAAATTAAGGAATCAATCCCGTTCACCGTTGCAACAAAAAGAATTAAATATCTAGGAATAAACTTACCTAAGCAGACAAAAGAACTGTACACAGAAAAGTATAAGACCCTAATGAAAGAAATCAAATATGACATAAACAGATGGAGAGATATTCCATGTTCCTGGGTAGGAAGAATCCATAAAAAAAATAATAATAAATAAATAAATAAATAAATTTAACTTTTCTATGGACTATTGTCCTCTGATTTATACCTGTCCCATTTTTGGGTGTTTTTGCCTTATTCCTGATCTCATAGGCTGTTTCTTAACACTCTGTTTTTTCTCATTCAAGCTAAAATTGTCCTCTCTTTACCCCATATTTTCTTATTTTGGTGTCAGAAATATTAATTACCTCAACTGGGAACCTCGTGTGTGATAATGTGCTAATGGAATCTGTATTACATAAGTATATACCTTTTATATAGGTACTGTTCATGCAACTTTACTTTGGTTTTCCTAAAAGCAACCCCCCAGGCTTTGTTGTCCAGATCAGTGAATGAGTCTTGTGGTTGTACTATCAGCACAGGGAAAAGGGAAAGCATTATCAGGTAAGGTTGGTGAGTGATATTTAATTTGGTACACATGTTTGTGTGTGTATGTGGCCATTTATTCTATTAATTCCATTATTGTACTATACAAACTCCTGTATTGGTCGCTAACTTCTGCAGGTCGTGATCTCCTTTGAGAAACTAATGCAAGCTAAGAGGTATCTCAGACAAGTGCAGAGATACCCAAATACCACACAAAACTTTGCACATAACAATATTCAATGATTCGCTGAAATCCATTCACATACGCTAGGGCCACAGGACTTCATTAATAATCTTTTATAAAATGAAAGGGAAATCTATATTAAAGTCACTTAATGACATCAATTTTAAACAAAGAAGATTCTGTGAATGATCTTAATAGTAAATTTAAAATAATCATCCAAATTACAATTTTATATTTACTTATCTCACATAGGTACAGATTAAATTCTTGCTATACTAATGTATTTTTTGAAATTGTGAAATATAAGGAATAAAATAACCTCAAAACTCTTTAGCATTTTCAATCATTGTAAATAAAAGAAGAAATATATGAAGAAAAGAACAACTTTACGGATATTTATGCATTTGTTTTTGCATCCTTCAATTCATTTTGGTATCCCTATTCCCGTACAAGGATATTACTTTCGTTTTTCTTTTTTCAGGTTTTCTCTTTATTTTGATATTTAGCTTCAGTAACTGTGTTTGAGAGGTTAGAAATCTCAGAGACTAGGTTGCACTGACACTCTGGATCATGAGAGAGCAGGTGCAGTGTAGTGTATCATGACAGACTGAAATGAAATTCCAGCCCTGTGAAGGTAAATTTTCCAGCCTCGCTAGCACAGATGGAAATAACTCACCATTGACTGCTGCTGCAGAAAGTGTCAGTCTATATCTCAGGCTATAGCTATCAACCACTTTGTACTGGTGCCTGCAGCAGATGCACAGAGATTCCAGAGAAACAAGAGGGAACTAATGCGTTTCCCCAGTGTAATTCAGAAAACTTAAACAGCTTTTGAGTCTCCACTTTGTCTGCTCAAAGTTCTTGTCTCAAGGCCAGAGACATTTCTATTTGCTAGATTGGGTAGTATATGCCTTTTGGGATGGACTAGCTTTTTGCTTTTTTCTTCCTATTAAAATCAAGTATGTATTTATGAACTTACTTTAATATAGAGAAACAACCTGGACAAAATGGAAATGCTTGTCAAGTGAGAATTTAAACAGTTAGAATTTTGTATGTGTGTCTTCCTTTCTGTATTTCTGATAAATTATAGTGTAACTTTTACTGATTTCTTTCAAATAAACAAGAATTAGTCATCCCTAAGAATGAAAATTTCAATTCTTTATAATTGGCTTCTAAGAAAAATTAAAGCATTAAACTAGTGTGTGGGAGCCAGTTCTTACTGGAGACAGCTCTTACTGGCCCTTGAGAGCCAATTATACACGTATCATCCCAACTCTCTGATCAGCAGTGTCACTTTAGTAGTTTGAAATGCACCCTAATAGGAGTACTTAAGGCATAGAAATTGTCAAGATTCCAAATTTCTCTACCCCTCCCAAGTTGTGGATTAACCATTTACCAGCATACCATCATACTACACTATCATACTATAGTATAGTATGGCATATTCTATACTATGTGTAGTATCATACATACAGTAGCCAGCATAGCCATATGACATTTATCAAGTCCTTTAGATAAATGTCAGGGGATGCAGGTGATTAGAGGTAGAAGGCTGCTCTGCTTTCTTCTACCACTTTGCAATCCGATGATATGTTACAATGAAAGTAAGTCTTAGACCTAACTTTGGCAACTGCTTATGAGATAATAAGGAAGAAGTAGTGATATGACCAGTTCTTTGGCTTAGTAGAGACCTGTATCCTCAGACACTCTTCCAGAACTTTCTATGAAAGACTTGCTCCTAGGGGAGTACATCAAGATGGCAGACATCTTCAAACTTCTAATGAGTCAAATGAGGCTACAAAGTCCTCTTCATTAAAGTGGTGAAAAGACAGTAAAAAATTATACACTTATAGTACTGCTCTGAAGTTGTTAGTATCTTTCAAGCCAATCACATATCTTAAACATTATTCATTCAGGTCTCAGGAGAAAATTATTCTAAGCCTTCTTATGCTCATTAACAATTTCTTAATGTAGATTTTATAATGATTTTTGAAATACTTAGGTAGCATCTGCTAGAACACAAATTATGGTGGGGAGATATACACATATATCAAGTTTTTCCTAATAAAATGGTATTAATTATTAGTTGGACAAACATGGTATGGTGTCAAAAAGTCTAGATTAAAAAACAAAAAATTCTTCATGTTAGGAAATTATTCTCCATGGTGTTCAAGCATGCCATGTTACCTTTCTCTGTGGAATATCTTTTCAAAGATGTTTGTATCATAAATAGCTTTGGGTGACATAATTAGTTTCAGCCTCCAGGGCAGAGGGCAGACTTGTTTCCTGAATACGATAGTGAAGATAATGTTTCCCTTAGGGGCAAAGGTTGGACAGGTTTTCCAGGAGTCTCCTTGAAAAACTGACAATTTCCTTAACTCAAAGTTCATCGGCTACAATATAAAGCCACTTCATGTGAAATATCTGACAACCTGATTCCGCATCACTCCCCATGGGACTTGAATGGCAAAAAAAAGGAATGAGAACATGAAGCTCATGCTTGCTACCCTGTGTGTGTTGGTTGCTCAGTCGTGCCTGGCGCTTTGTGACTCCTTGGACTATGGCCTGCCAGGCTCCTTTGTCCATGGGATTCTCCAGCCAAGAATACTGCTACACTATGAATGATAAATTCTTTTTATTCTGGCTCTACACACTTTGTGTCTTCTGCTAGCACCAGTGAATCTATATTAAGTAAACTCATTAATTTACATGGAACATGAAATCTCAGATCCTTCACAGGTTGTAGATAGATAGGAATCTATGATTTTATCACAATCCATGAAAACCAATCAAAATTTGAAGACCTCACATTTATAAATTAATTGTAAGTTACTAATTATATTTATCTTGTGATATGAATACTATATGGAGAAGGAAATGGCAACCCATTCCAGTATTCATGCCTGGAAAACCCCATGGACAGAGGAGCCTGGAAGGCTAGAGGCCATGGAGTCACAAAGATTTGGCCACGACTGAGCAACTAACACATAAATTAATACTATATAGAAGCTAAATAATGTATAATAATAATTATAAATCAACTCATTACATTTGTCTATAGCCTTAAGGACCATATATAATAATGTTAATTACTCATTTATCTCTATTTTAAACATTGAAACATAAAAAAATTTTGGAAAAATGTAATATATATAATATTGACACCACCTTATTAAACTCTGCATTGGCAAGTTTAAAATGCATCCAAATGCTTTGGTAGACTCTGAAATATAAATTTGAAAATATTCAGATATTTAAAGAAATATGTGCATTACTGTATACATTTAACAATATTTTCCACTAGATTTTATATACATATAAATAATATACAGATTAAATATTTTATATAAATTAGATATAGATTATATATGTGGAGTAAAGTGGAACAATATTTCCTCTAACCATTCAGGTATCAGTTGAGTTCAGTTCAGTCTCTCAGTTGTGTCTGACTCTATGCGACCCCATAAATCGCAGCACACAAGGCCTCCCTGTCCATCACCAACTCTCAGAGTTCATCCAGACTCACGTCCATCGAGTCAGTGATGCCATCCAGCCATCTCATCCTCTGTCATCCCCTTCGCCTCCTGCCCCTCAATCCTGCCCAGCATCAGAGTCTTTTCCAATGAGTCAACTCTTCGCATGAGGTGGCCAAAGTACTGGAATTTCAGCTTTAGCATCATTCCTTCCAAGGAAATCCCAGGGCTGATCTCCTTTAGAATGGACTGGTTGGATCTCCTTGCAGGCGAAGGGACTCTCAAGAGTCTTCTCCAACACCACAGTTCAAAAGCATCAATTCTTCAGCACTCAGCCTTCTTCACAGTCCAACTCTCACATCCATACATGACCACAGGAAAAACCATAGCCTTGACTAGACGGACCTTTGTTGGCAAAGTAATGTCTCTGCTTTTCAATATTCCATCTAGGTTGGTCATAATTTTCCTTCCAAGGAGTAAGCCTCCTTTAATATCATGGATGCAGTCACCACCTGCAGTGATTTTGGAGCCCAAAAAAACAAAGTCTGACACTGTTTCTACTGTTTCCCCATCTATTTCCCTTGAAGAGATGGGACCGGATGCCATGATCTTCATTTTCTGAATGTTGAGCTTTAAGCCAACTTTTTCACTGTCCACCTTCATCAAGAGGCTTTTTAGTTCCTCTTCACTTTCTGCCATAAGGGTGGTGTCATCTGCATATCTGAGGTTATTGATATTTCTCCCAGCAATCTTGATTCCAGATTGTGTTTCTTCCAGTCCAACATTTCTCATGATGTACACTGCATATAAGTAAAATAAGCAGGGTGACAATATACAGCCTTGACGTACTCCTTTTCCTACTTGGAACCAGTCAGTTGTTCCATGTTCATTTCTAACTGTTGCTTTCTGACGTGCATACAAATTTCTCAAGAGGCAGGTCAGGCGGTCTGGTATTCCCATCTCTTGAAGAATTTTCCAGTTTCTTGTGATCCACACAGTCAAAGGCTTTGGCATAATCAATAAAGCATAAATAGATGCTTTTCTGGAACTCTCTTGCTTTTTCCATGATCCAGTGGATGTTGGCAATTTGGTCTCTTGTCCCTCTGCCTTTTCTAAAGCCAGCTTGAACATCTGGAAGTTCATGGTTCACATATTGCTGAAGCCTGGCTTGGAGAATTTTGAGCATTACTTTACTAGTGTGTGAGATGAGTGTAATTGTGCGGTAGTTTGAGCATTCTTTGCATTGCCTTTCTTTAGGATTGGAATGAAAACTGACCTTTTCCAGTCCTGTGGCCACTGCTGAGTTTTCCAAATTTGCTGGCATATTGAGTGCAGCACTTTCACAGCATCATCTTTCAGGATTTGAAATAGCCCCACTGGAAATCCATCACCTCCACTAGCTTTGTTCATAGTGATGCTTTCTAAGGCCCACTTGACTTCACATTCCAGGATGTCTGGCTCTAGATGAGTGATCACAGCATCATGATTATATGGGTCATGAAGATCTTTTTTGTACAGTTCTTCTGTGTATTCTTGCCACCTCTTCTTAAGATCTTCTGCTTCTGTTAGGTCCATACCATTTCTGTCCTTTATCGAGCCCATCTTTGCATGAAATGTTCCCTTGGTATCTCTAATTTTCTTGAAGAGATCTCTAGTCTTTCCCATTCTGTTGTTTTACTCTATTTCTTTTCATTGATTGCTGAGGAAGGCTTTCTTATCTCTTCTTGCTGTTCTTTGGAACTCTGCATTCAGATGCTTATATCTTTCCTTTTCTTTGCTTTTCACTTCTCTTCTTTTCACAGCTATTTGTAAGGCCTCCCCAGACAGCCATTTTGCTTTTTTACATTTCTTTTCCATGGGGATGGTCTTGATCCCTGTCTCCTGTACAACGTCACAAACCTCAGTCCATAGTTCATCATGCACTCTATCTATCAGATCTAGGCCCTTAAATCTATTTCTCACTTCCACTGTATAATCATAAGGGATTTGATTTAGTTCATACCTGAATGGTCTAGTGGTTTTCCCTACTTTCTTCAATTTAAGTCTGAATTTGGTAATAAGGAGTTCATGATCTGAGCCACAGTCAGCTCCTGGTCTTGATTTTTTTGATTGTATAGAGCTTCTCCATCTTTGGCTGCAAAGAGCATAATCAATCTGATTTCGGTGTTGACCATCTGGTGATGTCCATGTGTAGAGTCTTCTCTTATGTTGTTGGAAGAGTTTGTTTGCTATGACCAGTGCATTTTCTAGGCAAAACTCTATAAGTCTTTGTCCTGCTTCATTCTGTATTCCAAGGCCAAATTTGCCTGTTACTGACCTAAATCAAATCCTTTACAATTATACAGTGAAAGTGACAAATACATTCAAGGGATTAGATCTGATAGAGTTCCTGAAGAACTATGGATGGAGCTTCATAACATTGTACAGGAGGCAGTGATCAAAAAAATCTATCATCTGGAAGAAAAAGAAATGCAAAAGGCAAAATTGTTGTCTGAGGAGGCCTTACAAACAGTTGAGAAAAAAAAGAGAAACTAAAGGCAAAGGAGAAAAGGAAAAATATATCCATTTGAATGGAGAATTCCAAAGAATAACAAGGAGACATAAGAAAGCCTTCCTCAGTGATCAGTGCAAAGAAATAGAGGAAAACAACAGAATGGGAAAGACTAGAGATCTCTTCAAGAAAACTAGAGATACCAAGGGAACATTTTATGCAAAGATGGGCACAGTAAAGGACAAAAACTGTAAGGACCTAACAGAAGCAGAAGATATTAAGAGGAGGTGGCAAGAACAAATAGAAGAACTATACAAAAAAGATCTTCACAACCCAGATAACTAGGATAGTGTGATCACTCACCTAGAGCCAGACATCCTAGAATATGAAGTCAAGTGGACCTGAGGAAGCATCACTATGGACAAAGCTAGTGGAGGTGATAGAATTCCAGTTGAGCTATTTCATTTACTGAAAGATGATACTGTAAGTGCTACCTACATTCAATATGCCTGCAATTGGAAAACTCAGCAGTGGCCACAGGACTCGAAAAGGTCAGTTTTCATTCTAATCCTAAAGAAGGGCAATGATGAAAAACCCACCTGATGCAACATCCCAAAGAATGTTCAAACTACTGCACAATTGCACTCAGCTCACACACTATCAAAGTAATGTTAAAAATTCTCCAAGCCAGGCTTCAACAGTACATGAACCGTGAACTTCCAAATATTCAAACTGGATTTAGAAAATGCAGAGGAACCAGAGATCAAATTTCAAACATCTTTGGATCATAGAAGCAGCAAAAGAATTTCAGAAAAACATCTACTTCTGCTCTATTGACTACGATAAAGTCTTTGTATGTGTAGATAGATTACAACAAACTGTGAAAAATTCTTCAAGAGGTAGGAATACCAGACCGCCTTCTAGGCAACAGTGAGAACCAGACATGGAACAACAGGACTGGTTTCAAACTGTGAAAGAAGTACATCAAGCCTATATATTGTCACCCTGCTTATTTAACTTCTATGCAGAGTACATCATGAGAAATGCTGGGCTGGATGAAGCACAAGCTGGAATCAAGATTGCTGGGAAAAATTTCAATAATTTCAGATATGCAGATGACACCACCCTTATGGCAGAAAGTGAAGAGGAACTAAAGAGCCTCTTGATGAAAGTGAAAGAGAAGAGTGAAAAAGCTGCCTTAAAACTCAACATTCAAAAAACTAACATCATGGCATCTGGTTCCATCACTTCATGCCGATAGATGGGGAAACAATGAAAACAGTGACAGACTTTATTTTCTTGGCCTCCAAAATCATCGCAGATGATGACTGTAGCCATGAAATTAAAAGACTCTTACTTCTTGGAAGTCAGGCTATGACCAGCCTAGACAGCATATTAAAAAGCAGAGACATTACTTTGTCAACAAAGGTCTGTCTAGTCAAAGCTATGGTTTTTCCAGTAATCATGTATGGATGTGAGAGTTGGACTATAAAGAAAGCTGAGCACGGATGTATTGATGCTTTTGAATTGTTTTGGAGAAGACTCTTGAGTGTCCCTTGGACTGCAAGGAGATCCAACCAGTCCATTCTAAAGGAGATCAGTCCTGGGTATTCTTCGGAAGGACTGATGCTGAAGCTGAAACTCCAATACTTTGGCCACCTCATGCAAAGAACTGGCTCATTGGAAAAGACCTTGATGCTGGGAAAGATTGAAGGCGGGAGGAGAAGGGGATGATGGAGGATGAGGTGGTTGGATGGCATCACCAACTCAATGGACATGAATTTGAGCAAGCTCCAGGAGTCAGTGATGGACAGGGAACCGTGGTGTGCTGTGGTCCATGGAGTTGCAAAGTGATTGAGTGACTGAACTGAACTGAACAATATTTTCATTAATAACTTTTGGAACTGACTATGATGGCCTAAAATTCCCCTCAGCTTGACTAAAGTTTAAACAGACATCTTCCTGACTATTGTTGTGCTGTCGTGTCCAATTCTTTGTGGCCCCGTGGACTGTAGGCTCCTAGGCTCCTCTGTCCATGGGAATTTCCAGGCAAGGATACTTTAGTGGGCTGTCATTTCCTTCTTCAAGGGATCTTCCTGACCCAGGGATTGAACCTGTGTCTCTTGCATCTTCTGCTTTGGCAGGCAGATTCTTTACCACCATGCCACCTGGGAAGCCCTTCTTCCTCACCATAAGTCCCTAATCTCCCTTTTCTTAGAGTATTTTCTTCAGAAAATTTGCAATAGTAAATTATTTCTCTGCCTCTTTGAGAGGTGAATCCTCTTTCAAACTCTTTTTAGTTTTATAACCCAGGAATACCTTTTTCAAGAACTTCGGAGCCATCCCTTTGAAATGTATTCACGAAAGATATGGTCTTTCCATGAAAAGATGCTCAACATCACTGATCATCAGGAAAATGGAAATTCATAATCTCAATGGGGTGTCACTTCACACCTGTTTGAATGGTTATTATCAAAAAGACAAGAGATAACAAGTGTTGTTGAGAACATGAGAAAAAGAGAACACTTGTGCCCTGTTGGTAGACGTGTAAATTGGTACAGTCACTATAGGAAACAGTAAGAGGTTACTAAAAAAATTAAAAATAGAACTATCATATGATCTAGCACTTCCACTTCTGGGCATTTATCTGAAGAAATTGAAAGCATTAACTTGTAAAATATGCATGCACCCCCATGTTCGTTGCAGCAATGTTTACAGTAGCCAAATATGGAAGGAACTTAAGTGTTCATCAATGGATAAATGGATTAAGAAAATGTTATATATTGTAAAATATTATTCGGCCATAAAAATAATGAAATCTTGCCATTTGCAACACTATGGATGGACCTTGAGGGCATCATGCTAAGTGAAACAAAACCAAGCTCATAAACATAGAAGCTATATTGGTAATTGCCAGAGGCAGAGGTTAGGAGGAAGGGGGTCATAAGGTACAAATATCCAGTTTTTAAATAAATAATCCATGGGATGTAATATACAGCATGGTGACTACAGTCAATAACACCATATCACATATTTGAAAGTTGCTGAGCATAATTCTTAAAGGTTTTCATCAGAAGAAAAAATGTAACTGTGTATGATACTAGATGTTAACTAGATTTATTGTGGTGATCATTTTTGCAATACACACAAATATGGAATCATGTTGTACACCTGAAATTAATTTAATATTATATGCTCACTATACTTAAAAAAATATTTTTTAGAAAACTTAGGGCCCTTATCTCATCTCTGTGGGAAGGTAGAAACCTTACTTCTGTAAGTGCCAATTAACAAACAAAAATGGCCTAATAACATTGACCCCACAGAAGTCCTCCAGTACTTTCCCACTAGCTCATTGTAGAACCTAAAATGTCTGCCACCATTTGTTTCAAGAGATTTGAGTTCAGTCTCTCTCAATCGTAATACTGTAGTCATGAATAAAATTTTCTTTGACTGCTTAATTTATCTAACATAATTCTCTTTTTATCAGAGTCCAATAAAACAATATTTTTCTTTTTAATCACTCAGTTGTGTTCGAATCTTTGAAACCCCATGGAATGTAGCCCACCAGCCCCTTTGTCCATGGAATTCTCTAGGCAAGAATAATGGAGTGGATAGCTATGCCCTTCTCCAGGGGATCTTCTCAACCCGGGGATTGAACCTGGGTCTCCTGAATTGCAGGCAGATTGTTTACCATCTGAGCCACCAGAGAAACTAGCTTATTCTAAAGTCATAATAAATTATAAATATAATTATGATAGGTTATCTTATAAAAATTAAAATATTCTAAATGACTAAAAAGTAATGTTAATAAATAAATAAATAATAAAAAAATAAAATTTTAGGCCCATAATCTACTTTAAGTCCCTAAAAGTGTAATATGAATTAGTTTTTTGACAAGATCATCATTAAAGAAAAAAAAAAAAACATGAGAGACAAATTACATATGGAGGAAAAACAGGTTTAATTTGTTTAAACTTGCAAAGGAGCATTCTGATTAAGTTTTTATGCCATTCCATTAATAAGACCAAAGAAATATCATAGGAAGAGAAGTTAAAGTCTGATTAAAAGATAGGGTACAAAGAAAAAGAATAATTAGGTAATTCTCAAGGCACAAAGAATTTGCCAACGGGGTGCCCAAGGGATCAACACAGCACACTATAATTCAACATATCTCTAAAACAGCTGTAACTAACAGGGAAATTTATGCTTTAGGTAGTTGGGACTTTGTGAGATCACTTTCTCTGGAAAGCCTTTAAAAAGTTAAATAATTAGTTTTGGGGCAGTAAATGAAATTCAACCCCAGAGTAAAGTATGTCATAGCAAAATGATCAGCTTAAGCTATTTATACTCACTTGTAAGTTCTAAATTAGTTGTAACCTCTCAGAAAATTGACCTGAGTCGTCTCAAGAATTCTCAATCAAGACATCTCAAAGTGAAATAGAGCTCATTTATATTAACAGTCCAAGTACAAGAGAGTTCATCTTTCACCGTGACAGCCATGGCCAAGTAACGAGGGACAGGCTGAGTCTGATAGATTAATCCTAAAGCTGTTGGCAGCTTCTATTCTACTAGTAGATGTGTGTGTGTGTGCGCGCGCGCGCGCACGCACATGTGCTCAGTTGTGTCCACTCTTTGCAGCCCCATGGACTGCAGCTTACCAGTCTCCTCTATCCATGGAATTTCTAAGGCAAGTATATTAGAGTGGGTTACTATTTCCTACCCTAGGGGATTTTCCCAACCCAGGGATTGAACCAGTGTCTCTTGTGTCTTCTGCATTGGCAGGCAGATTCTTTACCACTAGCACGACCTGGGAATCCCCATTCTACTTCCAACCTATGTTCTAAATTTGCGAAACCCTCTGACATTTTTAACACTCTGAGAACTAGACCTGACTACCAAAAAGATTTCCTAATTAGTAAAATAATAATGGAACTAGTGATTGGAATTACAATCCCCAAGACAATTTTTTAACATTAATTAAAACTGAGTGATTTAGCCTCAACAGACACGAAGCAATCAGCCTCTAATTTTGCTTCCTGTTTTGTCATTTGGTTATCTGTTGATCGGGACAAATTAATTTGTATTACAATTCAAATGAAATGATATAAAAGAGATGAAAATATTGTAAATTTCAAGGAGGGATGAAGGGAAAGATTCTGATAAAAATGAAAAGTCATTTTTATTTTGGCATAAGAAAAGTGCTAAAATGTTGCATCTATTAGAAACAAAACTAGCATGCTTCCCTACTCTGGTAATAAATAATTGAACAAAGCAAATATTACTGTAAATTTTTTAAAAACTTTTCATACTAGAGAAAGTGGTATAACATAAGTTGTAGGACTTCAATTTTTGATCAACAAGGAACCTGTACTTTTGTATGAGAAATGGGATGTTGCATTTAAAATATATAACATATACACAAGAAAATTGTTTCCATGTTCTTACTAGAGAGAGGTTTAAGAAAGGGAAATAATCCTCAGCTGCCTTAAAGCACCAGATTTGGGCATACTCTCCTCCCAACACCAAATGGAAGATTACCTTGGGCTATGGGGCCAGTAAGATCATCAAAGGTAGTCACTCAGGCGGCAAAAGTATATGATTTGGCCTAACAGCTGCTAATAAAGAATATGGTATAGATAAGCACAATAGCACAGGAAATAGTAACAGAAGAAACATGTGTGTCATCCAGAAACTTGCCAGGAAAAGGGAACTGACTTGAAATTCCAAAGGTAGTGCAGGGTGGGATTTCAAACTAAATACAAAAAATCCTTTGTGAATTTCAAATTCTAAACAGTGGATGGTACTACATAAGTGTTTCAGGATGAAAAAAACACATCACAAGTAATTAATTGGTCTCTAAAATATGTTTTTCATCACAGAAAAATATGGTCAGTAGGTATGTTTTTGATCAAAATCTTTGAGTTGGATTTTCCACTCTGCATATTATGCTTTCAATGATTCAAATTTTGGTTGTTTAGTACTCAGTTTATGTCAACAGAAACAAATGCTTTTTCAGAGTTTGATATGCTGACAGTGAAGAATAATTTTTCTCTGCCCTTCTAGGTTCTTCTGGCTGAACTAAGAATTAAATCCATATGAGACAGATTAACAGGAAAAATCAAACAGAACTATAATAGCATGTTTACATGGGAGAAACCAAGGAAAACTGACTAACTCAACAAACTGTCCAAAATTCTCACTCCATACACTATCTTCAGTTAAAGACAAATAAACATGTTGGGAGTAGTGGTTTGAAACCTCAAAGGGAAGGAACACAGCTCATATGGAGATGGAAAAGCAAATTTTGGTAAATAGATACATTTGGCCAAATTTCTAGGCCATGCAGAGACAGAGACACAAAGTGGACCCATCTCTAGGCACAGCTGAGTTTCCACCCAACACCTAGCCCTTATTCTTTGCAGATATCTTGGGATAATTTTATTCCAGGACCGGATCCTCCATTTTAAACTCTTTTAGGCCATTAAAGGGGAAGGTCAAAGTTTCTTCTTGAGTCTTTTGGGCCTTGACTGTTTTCAGCATGAAATAATTCTCATACCAAAGAGATTTTTTTTTTTTTTTTTTTTGGAGGGGGGAGGTAAATTTTGCTCCATTACAGTGGCCTGATGCTATTATGGTAATAACTCATTCTATGTTTTCAGACATCTTGATTAGCTATCAAAAAATAAAATAAAATAAAAAATCAAGTTCATGTCATATGTCTGCCATCTCACATCCATGTTTTCTCTAGCTCTTAAAAAAATAGCTGGCATTAAATATAATTCTATGTCTGCAAAAATTTGCTATTGAGACAAATGAGAGGAGATGGTACATTTTGCTACTGAAGTTTGAATAAGAAGCCAACATGAGCTGATTCATCTTTATTTCCTAACTATAAAAGGAAAGCACTAGTGCTAGGTAATTAGTCTCATATTAATAATTTGGATCAAAAATATTATGCTCCTAAAATTTTCATAAACTTGAAGTTTACTTTCTTAAAAAAGTTCGGCAATTTTGTTTGTACAAAGTTTATATTGTGTAAATGAAAGTGTCACATCTGAGATAATTAGGCCAATCACTGAAATAAAAATATTTTCTCCAGGAATAGTTACTAAATTGAGGTTTATTTCAATTTGCTTGAAATATTTAGGCAATTTGTTACCTATGTAGTTTATTTTGTTAGTTTAAATTAGACGTGTTGTAAATGAAAATCACATCAAGCTAATTACTTTCATTGGAAATTAGCTTTCAAAGGTTAGAAAGAAATGCAAAAAATATCTTTTATAATGAATTCTTCTAACATGTCCTTTGCTCCTTCCTTCATAACATGGCCTTTTGCTGACATTTCCAGAAGAGGAAATATTCCAAATACTCCAGTTTTAGTTAGCTAAGTTTCTTATTTCAAATAGCCAAGCATTTTGACATAAATATGTCCATCACTGTGTTCACTGAGGTTAGAAGAAAGCCAGAGCTCAGAGAAGAAAGTAGTTTGAAGATAAGCAAAACTGGGACCTTGATGCAGAGAAAGAAGAATGAAAAAGTGGAGTAAAATTGAGAAAGGTCAGTTCTTGAATCCATGTTGCCCTACTTTCTTAAATAATATGGATTTTATGTAATTTAATCTGTGTACAACTACTTAGAGTCAACAATGGAAAACAAAAGCTGAAATGTAGTGCAGTTATATGTCATAAGTATTGCAGTAATATAAAATCCTAATTAATTCTAAGTATCCTTTTTAATATTTTTTTCAGTTTTGCAGTCTGTTTTTTTTTTTTTTTATGGATTTCTATCTTCTCCCTCATCAGCAAGTTATCAGTAGTCAGTTCTTTCTGCTAACGTGTCCCTGCCTCTAACATTCCTATTATTTTCTAATATTCTGTTTTAACTGTACTCATAGCTCAAACATTAGATAATAAATTATCATGACCTTGGATTATGTATTTCCTTGTAATATACAAAATTTCACACATATTGTATATTCTTTCTTTTTCTGATAATGCTGAGTAGATTAGGGTTGGCTTGCTGATTACTAAATACTCAGAAATATTATTATAGTACTATAAATAATAATATAACATAAATAATGTTATAAAATAATAGTTTTAGACTTAAATTATTCCTAAATTATCGTTAAAATAGAGAATTAAGATGCTCTGAGTTACCTGTGTAGATTTTAGTTCATGAGCTTTGCAGCATCTTCTAGCTAATCTATGTCATTTTTTTCTGCTTATTATTAGGTTCTCAATCATATTTGGTAGTTACAGTAATTTCACTATTTATTAATAGAGCTATAGGATTTAAACGATGCACAAAGTAAAAGGACTCAGATGATTTGAGTTCTACTTAAATACTCATAGAAGTAATAAGTGGGAGAAGATTGAAATCCAGCAGAACTTGTTTTGACATGTTGTATTTTTCAATATGAAAAATTTTGAACTCTCAAAGAACTGCACTGTGGATGGTATTTCTCAGAGGCAAAGGTTTTGGAGGGCAATACAGTTTTCAGTTAACTAGAAAAACAAATACGTATCTACGTATCATATCAGAGAGTAGCTTCGGAGAAGACGAAGAAGAGCAGTGTACACCAGCATTAGGCAGGAAGCACTTACCAACTGGCACTTCCCTCACACCATCTCAGTGATTTATTTTCTTGGAATTTTGCAGTAAATGTGCATGTGTCACTGTCCATTTCATCTTTCTATCATCCTTGTAACGTCTTCACATATGTAAGTTTGTCAGCTGACACAACTTGGCTCTAACGAAGCCAATGACAATTAGTGTGACATGTGGTTATCCTACTTTTCTAAAGGATAATTTTTGCATGTTTTTCCTCTTTTTATTTTTTTTTCCCAAACTATATTCTAAAATGAGCTATCAGCTAACACTCTTGTAGTCAGGATTAGAGCTCCATTTCAAATTTTCATTTACTTTTCCAAACACAGGGAACTCCCCCAGTGGGACATTACTGAGCCTGATTCTCATGGGCACTGTACAAGACAGAAAACCACATACATCAGATAACTGCATTCATTTAACTTCAATATGTTATAGAGGCGGAGCATTTTTCCTTCTTCTCTTCCAGGTTTTTTGGCTAGTCTAATAGTTAAATTGACATAAAACAGAATAACAGGAGAAAAAACATTAATTATATATATATATATATACACATATATACATATATGTAATTAATTTGTGAACCTATGGACTATAGCTCACCAGGCTTTTCTGTCCATGGGATTCTCCAGGCAAGAATACTAGAGTGGGTTGCCATTTCCTTCTCTAGGGGATCTTCCAGTATAGGCATAACTATAAGATCTATAGGGATCTTCCAGTATAGGTCAGCTTAAGTTATAGATATAGATATCTGTATCTATCTATCTAGATCTATCTATCTATATATCTATATCTATCTATATCTATCTATCTATATCTATATCTATCTATCTATCTATCTATATATATATATATATATATACTATACTGAATTATACTGG
Organism: Bos indicus x Bos taurus; assembly: GCF_003369695.1. Classification (NCBI taxonomy): domain Eukaryota; kingdom Metazoa; phylum Chordata; class Mammalia; order Artiodactyla; family Bovidae; genus Bos; species Bos indicus x Bos taurus. The sequence goes on along the minus strand of NC_040079.1, from coordinate 101,718,043 downwards.
TGGTTTAGTCACTAAGACTCTTGTGACCCCATGGACTATAACCTGCCAGGCTTGTCTATCTATGGAATTAAGAATACTGGAGTAGGTTGCAATTCATTCTCTAGGGGATCTTCCAGACTCAAGGTGAACTCCGGTCTCCTGCATTGCAGGTGGTCTCCTGCATTGCAGGCAGATTCTTTACCGACTGAGCCATCGAAGATTCTCAGCTGGCACTAGTGGTAAAGAACTTGCCCACCCATGCAGGAGGCATACGAGACTCGGGTTCAGTCCCTGGATCAGGGAAAGCCTCTGGAGAAAGAAATGGCAATCCACTCCAGTGTTCTTACCTGGAAAATCCCACGGACAGAGGAGCCTGGAAGGCTACAATTCTTAGAGTCGCAAAGAGTTGGACACACTAAATCGACTTAGCACCACCAACATCATGTCCAATAAAAATATAAGACTCAAAGGAGTAACCAGAGCAGGAAGACTTTATACCTTTTAGACAAAGAAATGGAGAAGGCAATGGCAACCCACTCCAGTACTCTTGCCTGGAAAACCCCATGGATGGAGGAGCCTGGTGGACTGCAGTTCATGGGGTTGCTAGGAGTTGGACACGACTGAGTGACTGCACTTTCAGTTTTCACTGTCATGCATTGGAGAAGGAAATGGCAACCCACTCCACTGTGCTTGCCTGGAGAATCCCAGGGACAGGGGAGCCTGGTGGGCTGCCATCTATGGGGTCGCACGGAGTCGGACATGACTAAAGCAACTTAGCATACCATAGCACAGCATAGGCTCTTATATCCATGGAGTTCACCAGGCAAGAACACTGGAGTGGGTTGCCATTTCCTACTCCAGGGGATCTTCTTGAACCAGAGATCAAACCCGGGTCTCTTGCATTGCAGGTGGTTTCTTTACTGTCTTAGCCACCAGTATATATTGAATGACTATTTTTTGAACAAGACTTTTTTTGTTTGCTTTTTACTATCCATATTAAAGGTATTCATCACAGACAATTTGAATATAATAAAATGTAACTAAAATGTGCTATTGTTTTTACTAAAAATAGCATTTTAATTTTTAAAATTACATTAATAGTAATGGTATCATCTATTTCTCAAAAAATTAATTAAGATAAGTAAATCATACAGGAACTAATGGAACTAATAATAGCAAAGCTGTGTTGAGTCCTTGTGGAGGCACTGTTTTAAAGCTTCCCTTATAATTAAAAAAATACAAACCTTTTTCATCCTCAAAACAATCCTATGAATTAGGATTTCATGAATGAAGATTTCAAGCCACAAGAATGTAAGTCCTCTGCTCAAATTTAAGTAGAACTTTGTATCCATCTTTTTAAAATCATTTTGTTTGCTTGCCACAGTCAAGAACCTTAACTGGATTAGGAAGACAAACTAGAGTTGATTGGCTTGTATGTAGAGGACATGGATGTGATTTCTCTTTGTTACTTGAAATTGGGCCTCTCATCTCGATTGCACACCATGTTTGCCAATTCTGTGATGTTGTGGCAAGGCACACCTGTGGGAATTGGCTTAGCACTAGTGTACATGTGCTTAGAAGTATGTGTTATTTTTCCACACCCTTGATTCCTCAGCTGTCTAGCTTTACTTTCTTAAATAAATCATCTGCATGTATGTCTTATATCAAATTCTACTTTCAAGAGGAACCAATATTATAACACTCATAAAGGACATAATAAGGAAGTAAAACTATTGACATTTGCAAACATTTTTACTAAAATTCTATATCCACAAAGTAAATGTTATTTTGAGTTCAGACACAATTGAACTAAATGAAGCAAATACATACCTTTAGTAAACATCAATATGCTTAATGAAATGCATAATTCAAATAAAACATAACATTAAACATGTTATGTGAGTTGCTAATAACGACTTTGAAAGTTTAGGAAAAGAATAATAATCTATTGATTTAAAAAAATATATATGTGCTGGTGTATGTATGTATTTTATCAACTTTAAAACAATTTCACAGAACTAGCAATACTTAAAAGAGGTAAATGTTTTTCATTAAAACTAAGACATATTCAGTTTTTAAAAAGGAAGAAGAGCAGAACATGAATAGGTTGTTTTTGCAAGAAGATGCTAATTATTAATCAGCATATGAAAACTGCATAATTTCAAATAAATGAATGCAAATTAAGGAAAAGGCTTATCTTTTCTTATAGATAAGAAAAATTTTATCTATAAAACTAACAAAAATTTAGAAGTATACTGGATAATACTGAGTGGTGGTTAGGATATAATAAAACTGTCCTCTATTAACTGTTTATGAAACAACATTCATATACTGTCTTTGTTATTTCTTAATTATATGCCAATAAAATAATACAAACTACTGCAGAAAAGTTACCTTGCCTTGCAAAATCATTTCCCTAACAATATATTTAACAGTGGAAAAAAGGCAAGTCATCTAAGCATTCACCAGTAGGGTGATCTATTAGTTTACTTTTTATGTTTAACAAGTTTTTTAAAAATGTAATGGTTTAAAACAACAAAACTTTTTATAGTTTTGTAAATTACTCACTCTTATTAGTTGGCCAATCATGATACTGGGATTCCATGTAATCAGACGAGCCTCTCATTTCTTGGAGAGAAGCAGGGAGGAAGAAACTAGAAAATAAAAAAGATAAAATCCTTTATTATTTATACATTTATGGTATAAGCTTAGAAAGCTGGAGACCAATATGATCATTAACATAGCAAAAATTCTCAACACAGTTTGATTTAAAAAGTGAATTCAAAAATATGTACAAATATACACTATTGCCAAGGGGGATTTATCCCAGGTGTACAAGGCTAGATCAACTTTTAAAAACCATTTACTCTATCACATCAACAGGCTGAAAAATAAAAATCACAAGATTATATTAATAGTTACAGAAAAGACATTTGACAAAATCAAACATCCATTAATGATTTAAAAAATCCTAATAAACTTGGAATAGAGGGGAACTTCCTCAACTTGTTGAAGAACATCTACAAAATCTATAGCTATCATTTACTTAATGATGAGAGAATCAAAAAAAAGAAAGAAAAAAAAAATCAAAGCTTTCCCACTGGTAACAGGAATAAGGCAAGGATTCCACCGTTCACCCTTCCTTTTCAACATCATATTGACATCTCTAACTAATGCATATGAGAGAAAGGGAAAACAAAATACATACAGATTGGAAAGGAAAAATAAAATTGTCTTTATTGTCTTTATTCACAGATGACATGATTAACCCCCAAACTCCTGGCATTAGTAAGTGGTTGTAGGATACAAGGTTAATATACTAAAATAAATCACTCCCATATATCAGCAATGGACCAAGTGGCATCTGACATTAAACTGCAATGCTATTAGCATTAGCACCCACCAAAATAAAATACTTAGGTATAAATGTAACAAAATATGTGTAAGATCTACATGAGGAAAACTACATCATTCTGATGAACAAAATCAAAGAACTGAAAAAGGTGGAGAGATATTCCATGAGCATACGTAGGAAGCATCAATGCTTTCAGGTTGTCAGTTCTCAACTTGCAATCAACAGAATCAATGCAATCCCAATTGTAGGGGAGCAAAATTCATCACCCAAAATATGTCTTTTCAGCATGAGGATTATTATGGGCAGATTGTTGTTAAGCCACAGAAGTCTCAGGATGTTTTTGTTTTTACCTCCTAACTGCCAAAAGAATTTAGATAGGAGATATATTTCAGAAAGGCAGCTCTCACCACAGATTATTACTTACCAAGTCTTTGTTAAAACTCCTTTCTGTATCCTATTTTTCTTTGGTATGGCCCTTTAAACACATTTACCAAACATGCTCTTTTCATCTTCCTGTGAATTGTCTTCCTTCCCTTTGAAGATGTCCTGGACCTCTACGTTCTTCTTCTTGGTTGCATATACCTCATTTTGCCTGTCTTTGAAATCTCTCATGTTCATATGCCTTGCATGTACATATCTTTCTTATGTCACTTTAATTGTTCAGCCAGCCAAAATATCCATGATCAGAAGGAGGAATATTTCCCCTCCAGAACATAATGTAAATCTCAACAAGTTACTTTGTGGATGGTGGCAAACTGATTCTGAAATCTATATCAAGAGGCAAAATACCCACAACAGCCAATGCAATATTTAAGAAAAAGAATGGAGTCGAAGGACTGATGTTATTTGACTGACATTACTTAAAGGCTTGCTGTAAAGCTATGGTAATCAAGAGAGCATGGTAGTGGTGAAAAAGCAGGTCAATGGGACAGAATAGAAAACTGAAAAACAGACCATTGTAAATATAGTCAATTGATCTTTGACAAAGGACAATGCGATGGAGCAAAGATAGTGTCCTTAACAAACGGTGTTGAAACAATGGACCATCCATCCTCACACAAAAGTATGAATTCAGATACAGATTTTGCACTCTTCACAAAAATTAGCTCAAAATGAATCATAGACCTATATGTAAAATACAAAACTATCAAACTCTTAGAAGATAACACAGGAAAAAATCTAGATAACCTTGGATGTTGCAGTGACTTTTTAGAAGAAACTCCAAAGGTATGATTCATGAAAGAAATAATGGGCAAACTAAAGTTCATTTAAAAGTAACAAATTGTGCATATGAGAGACAATGCCAAGAGAATGAGAAGATATGCCACAAATGGGAAGAACATATTTTCAAACACATATTTGATAAAAGACTGTTATCCAAATATACAAAGAACTTTTAAAATTTAGCAATAAGAAAACAAACAACTTGATTAAAAAATGAACCAAAGATCTCAACAAACACTTCACCAAAATTAGCTCAAAATGGACTGAAGACTTAATCATAAAATCTAAAATCATAGTACTCCTATAAGAAAACATAAGGAAAATATCCCTTGACTTCAGTGTGGGCAATGATTATTTTTTTTGTTTTTGGATATGACTTGAAAAGCATAACTAGCCAAAGCAAAATCAATAAGGAAGACTAACTCAAAATATAAAACATATAAAGAATCAATCAACAAAATGAAAATGCAGCTATGGAATGGGAGAAGATATTTGCAAGCTTTGTATCTAATAACTAGGGTGATCTCTTTGTTAAACATGTTTGGTAGAATTCACCAGTGAACTCATTTGGGCCTGGTGCTCTCTTTTTTGTAACATTATTGGTTATTCATTCAACATATTTAATATATAAAAGCCATTCAGGATTTTTATTTTTCCTTGGCTGTGTTTTAGTAATTTATGCCTTCCAGAGAATTTGTCCACTTCATCTAAATTTTCAAAATATTTGACATAGAAGTATACATAACATTTCTTTTATTATTCACTGCTTTAATCTTTCATTTCCGACATTGATAATTTGTGACTTGTCTTTGTTTATTCTTGCTTAGTCTGGCTAGAGATTTATTGATTATATTGATTTTTAAATGAATTATCTTTTGGATTCATTGGTATATCTTTGTTTCCTGTGTTGAAATTTTATTGATTTCTGCTCTAATTTTCATTATTTCTCTTGCTCAATTTTTCTTCCTCCTAAGAACTTCCTTTTAAAGAAAGAAGACACTGAGATAAACATATTAGTTATTTAACACAATAAATTGTGACAAAGACAATTAAAAAATAAAAAAGAAAGAGAGAGAAACCACACAAGCAATATCTTTAGTGAGATTGAGAGGCAAACACATCCTCAAGCTTCTCACCTTTCATCCATTAATGTTAATTATACTATTAAGGGTGCCAATAATAAACCTTTAAATTCTTGTCATAAACTTTAATTACTCACTGGAAATTATTCTTTTAATGGATTTCTTGATTGCATTTGCCAATCAAGGAGTTCATTAAAAGAATAATAGTCTTTGTTAAGTTTTGTTTTCAAAGTTATATCACATTTATGTGGAGAATTAGAAAATATTTATTCTTTTTCAGTGTTCAGGAGAAGTTTATGTATTATTGAAATTATCCTTTTTGTAAAACTAGTGGAAATGATCACTCAACACAAGCCAGCTGGTCTTTCAAGGAGCAGATATTTGAAATGTTCTTTACTTATCCTATGATATTGGTCTGTTTTTATTTTCAATTTTTCTCACATTGGTATTGATAAATTGTAATTTTAAATATATGCCTACAAGGACACTAAAGTTGGCTGCTTATTACTAACATATGTATAACCTTTACAGAGGGATCATGGGAAAATGAAGCTTAACACATATCTGAAGGTTAAACATTTTAACAGAGGGATTGTTTAGTAGCTTATGAAGTGATTCCTATCTCCTTTAGCAAAAGAGGAGAACACAGTTTAGGAGAAGGCTCGTGAATGCTAAGTCGCTTCAGTCGTATTCAACTGTGTGACTCCATGGACTGTAGCCTGCCAGGCTCATCTGTCCATGGTATTCTCCAGGCAAGAAAACTGGAATGGTTGCCATGCCTTCCTCCGGGGGATCTTCCCCCAACCAGGGATCGAACCGGTGCTTCCTGCATCTCCTGCACTGCAGGTGGATTCTTTCCTTCTGAGCCAAGGAAAACCCCATAGGAGAAGGCTCAGGGTTTGCCAATTTGAATTGCAGAAGTCCAGAGGTTTTGGTAATAAAGAACCTACCTGCTAATACAGGAGATGTAAAAGACCCAGCTGATCCCTGAGTTGGGAAGATCCCCTGGAGGAGGGCATGGCAGCCCACTCCAAGATTCTTGCCTGGAGAATCCCGTGGACAGAGGAGCCTGGTGGGCTACAGTTCATGGGGTCACAAAGAGTCAGACACAACTGCAGCAACTTAGCATGCACATGCAGAGATTTTAATACATATGAATACTTAGGCAATGATGATAATTACATAAAAATGTCTCATATAGTTATTAGATTTTCACACAAAGATAAGTGTTTTGCATATACTAAACAGATAAGTTATTAACTGTTATGACATGAGGAATATTTATTATTCATTAAGTGGGAGTGGATCATCATAAAAGTCTTTATCCTTGTCATTTCCACACTGAATAAGATGAGGAGATGCAGGAAGAGAAAGGATTGATCTTTTGGTCTCAGGGATGGCGGAGGAGGAAGAGGGGGAAGAGGTGGAAAGGGGTATAGGAGTTAGGCGCAAACTCAGTGCAACTTTATGGGAATACATTTTAACTTCTGACTTTCTTGCTTTCTCCTTTCTCTAAAAATGTTTCTATACAATGCCAATCTTCCCACCATTTGTTCTAATTTCAGTGCCATATCATAGAATAGAGTCCATGTGTTAAAAAAAAAAAAAGTCAAAAACAATCCTAAGTAATTGGGACCCTTCTGCCAGATTATGTAATGATCATTTGTTTTCTGACACTTCTAAGGTGTCTTCCTCATCAGTTGGCATTTGTTCAGAAACACTCATCTCCATCAAGTTGTCTTCTGTTAATGTCTCTGGTGTAGTATTTCTTAGCTCTTGAATTTCTCCAAGATCCATATCTTGATACTCACTCTCACCTTTTTGCCACATTCATCATATTTTTCATGATTTTCTTGACTGAATCTATTGTAAATTTTGTGAAGGCATGAACAATATCTGGGCACAGTTTTATCCAGCAGGAACTTACTGTTTCAGGCTTGATGACTTTCACTGCCTTTTCTATAACAATGATGGCATCCTTGATGGCATAGTCCTTCCAGACTTTGATGATGTTGTCTGTCAGAGTTCTCTTCCATGGTGTTGATAATTCTTCCTATCAAGTAACAATTATCATGAGCCTTAAATGTCCTTATAATTTCCTGATCTAGGGGCAAACTTAGAGGCATGTGTGTGGGCAAGTAGACCACTTTGACACTTTTGGTGTTGAAATCATAGAGTTCTGTGCGGTCAGGGACATCATCCAATATTAAAAGAATTTTTAAAGTCAGCTTCTTGCTGTCATATGCTTCCTGACTTTAAGGACAAAGAACTGATGGAACTAATTCAGAAAAAGAGTTCTTATTGTCCAGGTCTTCTTGTGGTACATCCAAAAGACTGGCAGTTGGTATTTATCTTTTTCCTTCCAGGCTCAGGAGTTAGCAGTCTTATAAGTAAGGGCAGTCCTGATCATACTCTACTGCATTTATACAGAACAGTAGAATTAGCTTATCCCTTCCTGGCTTAAATCCTTGTGCTTGCTTCTCCTCCTTACTAATAAATGTCCTTTGTGGACTTTTTTCCCCCCAGAATAGGGTATTTTGTTTGCATCTAAAAGCTGTTCAGGCAGATATCCTTTTTCCTCAGTTATTTTCTTAATGGCATTGGGGAACTCATCAGCTGCTTCTTGGTCTGCAGAAGAAGCTTCTTCTGTTATCTCGACATCTTTTTAAGTCAAACCTCTTTTGAAATTTATCAAACAATCCTTTGCTGGCATTAAATTCTACAGCTTTAGATCTTTCACCTTCCTTTTGCTTTAAGATGTCATATGATGACTTTCAGTTCAGTTCAGTTCAGTCGCTCTTCTCAAATCATATTAAAGCCTATAGGTATGATTTCCTTACAACAATCCTGTACCCACATAAAAGATGCATTTTCAACATGAGACAAAAAATGTACTTCACAAAAAGTGCAAAGTTCTCACCCCTGTTGACGTAACTGCAGCAACAGCTTCACAATTTTTTTTTTTTTTCTCTTAACAGTTGGTCCTTATGTTGGATTCGTTTATCTTGGAATGGTGGACAAGAGCAGCTGCAGATCTCAACAAATGGGATACAACAAGCAAGTCAACTTTTCTTTGCCTTAACTTCTTCTCTGCTTCTTGGGAGCACTTCCAGTATCACTAGCGTCATGTCCTATGAGTTCCACAGGAGTGTTGCTCAAGGTTGACAGTATTGCACTAAATGAGATGAAAATATACACGAGAAATGAGAGAGATTGCTTTTGACTGTTGATACACAATTTACTGGGGAGACAAACTGCTCACGAGATGATGATTAGTGTAGTCACAGTCATTTTAAGCACACTTGCAACACTTGGTCTCACCAGGTTAGAAACAGGAGGCGGCTATGAAATTACTGCAGTAGTACAGTATGTGGAGAAGGGCATGGCAACCCACTATTATTCTCCATAGCTGCCTGGAGAATCGCAAGGATGGAGGAGTCTGATGGACTATGGTCCATATGGCTGCACAGAGTCAGACATGACTGAATTGACTTAGCATACCATGCACACACAGTATGTACTACAGATAAGTTCATGCGATTACAATCTAATACTGCATTTTTACATTTGCTTACATCACTCTTGACTATGTATGAAACATGTTTGGTCTATAGGTATTTAGATGCCCAAGTTTTGATAAATTCTAACTTTTTATAATCAATTTATATCTGTGTGATGGTAGCAAATTACAAAACAGACTACAATCAATATATATTGTATTTATTCATGACATACCTAAATTTTCTTAATTATTTTGATATTTCGAGTCTGTGTGGTTCATCTCCAGGTTTTTTCAAATTGTCATAAATCTCCAAATTCAATATATTTACCGAGAAATTCCACATATAGGTGGATTCACACAGTTCAAACCCATGTTGTTTGAGGGTCAAATATATTTAGAAAGGTCTTGGACATGAGGTCTGAACTGATATTCTTATGTATTGAACCAAAGCATTTTGTCATGCTCTCTTGTCCTTCCATAGATACAGTGGAGGTTTGCAGAGGTCAGGTGATGAACAGAAATCTGGATAAACTCTATAGTAGGAGTAGGAGGTCTACTGACCAATCAGGAGGTCATTTTCCTGGTGCCCAAGTCTATAATTTGGATCAACAACCTGGCAGTTGGTATAAGTTTGGCATGTGTGATGAGACGTATCATAGCAAAGGAGTATTAGAAGAAGCCTCTGCAGTTACTCCCCTCACTCCTCAACTGCACTATGGAAAAGACAGTGAATCAAAAATAAAATCATATCTGAGAGACAATGACAGCAATTGGTGCCACATACAGAAATTTAAAGGATGCAAACATGGAGGCCACATCATGTCTCCTTTTTAATTTGCCAATATGGTTGCTGCAAGAACTGGACAAAAGCTGGAGAATGAATGTAGATGACAGCAAGCTTAACCAAATATCAGTGCTGACTTTAACTGTGTTGTCAGATGTGGTTATTTTGCTAGAACAGTTTCATAAAGTCTGTGATAACATGATATGTTGCCACCGATTTGATGAATGAATTTTTTTCTCTTTTGGTCAGAAAAGAGGATCAGAAATAGTTTGTATTCACATGAAAATGGTCATGTTTATTTGCATCTTTACCCATGGCTCTGTCAGCTTGTTGGGCTTCCCTGGTGGCTCAGTGGTAAAGAATCTGCCTGCCACTGCAGGCGACACAGGTTCAATCCCTGAGTCAGGAAGATCTGCTGGAGCAGGAAATGGCAACCCACTCCAGTATTCTTGCCTGGGAAATTCCATGGACAGGGGAGTCTGAAAGGCTACAGTTCATGGGGTCACAAAAGAGTAAGCATGACTTACTGACAACAAACAACAACAGCTATTAGCTTGTTACTCTTGTAATCCAAAGCTTCTGGACCATCTGGACATCCACAGACATTGATCCACTGCAATGATGACATCATGCTCTTTGGATAGAATAAGCAAAACCTGGCTAGTATATTAGAGGTCTCAATAAGATATACGTGTTCCACAGGATTAGAGAGATTTCCTACAAAGATTTAGGAACTTGACACTTGATTAAACTGAAGAGTCCAGGGATCAGGGATGTGATAGGATATCTGTCCCAAAGTAAAACACAAATAATCATAAGGGATTTGATTTAGCTCATATCTGAATGGTCTAGTGGTTTTTCATACTTTCTTCAATTTAAGTCTGAATTTGGCAATAAGGAGTTCATGATCTGAGCCACAGTCAGCTCCTGGTCTTGTTTTGGCCGACTGTATACAGCTTCTCCATTTTTGGCTGCAAAGAATATAGTCAATTTGATTTCAATGTTGGCCATCTGGTGACATCCACGTGTAGAGTCCTCTCTTGTGTTGTTGGAAGAGGGTGTTTGCTATTAACAGTGCATTCTCTTGGCAAAACTCTATTAGTCTTTGCCCTGCTTCATTCCGTATTCCAAGGCCAAATTTGCCTGTTACTCCACATGTTTCTTGACTTCCTACTTTTGCATTCCAGTCCCCTATAATGAAAAGGACAGCTTTTTGGGGTGTTAGTTCTAGAAGGTTTTGTAGGTCTTCATAGAATCATTCAACTTCAGCTTCTTCAGCATTACTGGTTGGGGCATGGACTTGGATTACTGTGATATTGAATGGTTTGCCTTGGAAATGAACACGGATCATTCTGTCATTTTTGAGATTGCACCCAAGTACTGCATTTAAGATTCTCTTGTTGACCATGATGGCTACTCCATTTCTTCTAAGGGATTCCTGCCCACAGTAGTAGATATAACGGTCATTTGAGTTAAATTCACCCATTCCAGTACATTTTAGTTCACTGATTCCTAAAATGCTGACATTCACTCTTGGCATCTCCTGTTTGACCACTTCCAATTTGCCTTGACTGATGGACCTAACATTCCAGGTTCCTATGCAATATTGCTCTTTACAGCATCATACCTTGCTTCTATCATCAGTCACATCCACAGCTGGGTGTTGTTTTTGCTTTGGCTCTGGCTCTTCATTCTTTCTGGAGTTATTTCTCCATTGATCCTCAGCAGCATATTGGGCATCTACCGATCTGGGGAGTTCATCTTTCAGTGTCCTATCTTTTTGCCTGTTCATAAGGTTCATGAGGTTCTGAAGGTAAGAATACTGAAGTGGTTTGCAATTCCATTCTACAGTGGACCACATATTGTCAGAACTCTCCACCATGAGCCGTCCATCTTGGGTGGCCTTACACGGCATGGCTTAGTTTCATTGAATTAGACAAGGCTGTGGTCCATGTGATTAGATTGGTTAGTTTTCTGTGATTGTGGTCTCAGTCTGTCTGCCCTCTGATGCCTTCTCTCAGCGCCTACCTTCTTGCTGGGGTTTCTCTTAGCTTGGACGTGGCGTATCTCCCTCAGCATCACACTCATGGCTCCAGTGCCAGTAAAATTAGAATTGATAGACAGAGTGCCTGAGGAACTATGGGAGGAGGTTTGTGACATTGTATAGGAGACAGGGATTAAAACCATCCCCAAGAGAAAGAAATGCAAAAAAACAAAATGGCTACCTGAAGAGGCCTTACAAATAGCTGTAACAGAGAGGCAAAAAGCAAAGGAGAAAAGGGAAGACATATCCATTTGAATGCGAAGTCCAAAGAATAGCAAGGAGAGATAGGAAAGCCTTCCTCAGTGATCAGTGCAAAGAAATAGAGAAAAACAATGGAATGGGAAAGACTAGCGATCTCTTCAAGAATATTAGAGATACCAAGGGAACATTTCATGCAAAGATGGACAGAAATGGTATGGACTTAACAGAAGCAGAAGATATTAAGAAGAGGTGGCAAGAATACACAGAAGAACTATACAAAAAAGATCTCATGACCCAGATAATCACGATGGTGTGATCACTCACCTAGAGCTAGACATCCTGGAATGTGAAGTCAAGTGGGCCTTAGGAAGCATGGCTATGAACAAAGCTAGTGGAGGTGATGGAATTCCAGTGGAGCTATTTCAACTCCTAAAAGATGATGCTGTGAAAGTGCTACACTCAATATGCCAGCAAATTTGGAAGACTCAGCAGTGGCCACAGGACTGGAAAAGGTCAGTTTTCATTCCAATCCCAAAGAAAGGCAATGCCAAAGAATGCTTAAACTACTGCCCAGTTGCACTCATCTCATATGCTAGAAAAGTAATGTTGAAAATTATCCAAGCCAGGCTTCAACAATACATGAACCCTAAAGTTCCAGATGTTCAAGCTGGTTTTAGAAAAGGCAGAGGAACTAGAGATCAAATTGCCAACATTCACTGGATCATCAAAAAAAGCAAGAGAGTTCCAGAAAATCTATTTCAGCTTTATTGACTATGCCAAAGCCTTTTCGTGTGTGGATTACAATAAACAGTGGAAAATTCTGAAAAGATGGGAATATCAGACCACTTGACCGCCTCTTGAGAAATCTGTATGCAGGTCAAGAAGCAACAGTTAGAACTGGATATGGAACAATAGACTGGTTCCAAATAGGAAAAAGAGTACGTCAAGGCTATATATTTTCACCCTGCTTATTTAACTTATATGCATAGTACATCATGAGAAACGCTGGGCTGGAAGAAGCACAAGATGGAATCAAGATTTCTGGGAGAAATATCAGTAACCTCAGATATGCAGATGACATCAGCCTCATGGCAGAAAGTGAAGAAGAACTAAAGGGCCTCTTGATGAATGTGAAAGAGGAGAGTGAAAAAGTTGGCTTAAAGCTCAACATTCAGAAAATGAAGATCATGGCATCTGGTTCCATCACTGCATGGCAAATAAATTGGGAAACAGTGGAAACCGTGGCTGACTTTATTTTGGGGGGCTCCCAAATCACGGCAGATGGTGACTGCAGCCATGAAATTAAAAGACACTTACTCCTTGCAAGGAAAGTTATGACCAACCTAGATAGCATATTCAAAAGCAGAGACATAACTTGGCCAACAAAGGTCCATCTAGTCAAGGCTATGGCTTTTCCAGTGGTCATGTATGGATGTGAGAGTTGGACTGTAAAGTAATCTGAGTGCCGAAGAAGTGATGCTTTTGCACTGTGGTGTTGGAGAATTCTTGAGAGTCCCTTGGACTACAAGGAGATCTAACCAGTCCATCTTAGAGGAGATCAGTCCTGAGTGTTCATTGGAAGGACTGATGTTGAAGCTGAAACTCCAATATTTTGGCCATGTGATATGAAGAACCGACTCATTTGAAAAGACCCTGATTCTGGGAAAGGTTGAAGGTGGGAGGAGAAGGGGACAGCAGAGGATGAGATGGTTGGATGGCCTCACAAACTCAATGGACATGAGTTTGGGTTAACTCCAGGAGTTGGTGAATGACAGGGAGGCCTGATGTGCTGCGTCACATGGGGTCGCAAACAGTCAGACACAACTGAGCAACTGAACTGCAGTGAAAAACACAAATTGTTGCATTTGGCATTCCTGGTCATAAAGACAGAATTATAGTGCTTGGTAGGCTTTTTATGTGTTCTAAAAGGAACACATTCCATACTTATAAGATACCTATGCTGCTGCTAAGTCGCTTCAGTCGTGTCCGACTCTGTGCGACCCCATAGACGGCAGCCCACCAGGCTCCCCTGTCCCTGGGATTCTCCAGGCAAGAACACTGGAGTGGGTTGCCATTTCCTTCTCCAATGCATGAAAGTGAAAAGTGAAAGTGAAGTCACTCAGTCGTGTCTGACTCTTTGCGACTCCATGGACTGCAGCCTACCAGCCTCCTCCGTCCATTGGATTTTCCAGGCAAGAGTACTGGAGTGGGGTGCCATCGCCTTCTCCAATAAGATACCTATAAGATAGGTCTAGTCATATATTAAGTGGTATATCACACTGCCAGTGTCATGCCCACGGGAAAGAAACCTCCATTCAATGGGCACTGAAAAACCAAGACGATAAAATGACTCTTTCCATTGGCATTAGTCAGCTCTCCTCATTGATTATTCCAGAATTTTCACAATGGGCTCATGAATATAGTGATGCCTATCTAACCACTGTTGCTGCTGAATGTTTACCCTGCCAGCAACAGAAACCAGTACTAAGGCAATAAAATAGTAATAATTAATAATAATCTTTGAGGATACAGAAACAAGACAGTGAGATACAAGCCAAATACCTCATACCCCTTCCTCATCTATAAAGGCAACCTGTTGGTACCATTCTCCAGGGCCTCACAGAATTGCCTGGTTCACAGGCATGGACCCCACAGAAAACATAGCAACTAAGAAGAGGACTCCCTTGACAGTGTAAGACTTGTGGGGATGAGTCCAGCTGGTCATATCAAGTGTTATCTTTCCACAAGTTTCCAGCTCCATAGAGCACTACAACTATCTGTGAATAGCTCGGTAGAAGTTCCCTTGTGAAGGCAAGTCACTGCTAGGATCAGGAGCCATACTTCAGGATGTTGTATGTGTATTAAATCAGAAAATCCTATGTTCCTGGTAAGAATATTATATGGTATTGGTGGGGGGGAAGGGGTAGGTGCAAGTAGGAGTGACTTAGGCATAGCCTTGGCTCAGCTGTAAAGCATGTGCTTACAATACAGGAGACACAGGTTTGATCCCTGAGTCAGGAAGATCACCTGGAGGAGGGCAAGGCAAGTCACTCCAGTATTGCCTGGAGAATCCCTGGACAGAGAACCATGGTGGGCAATAGTCCATAGGGTCACAAAGATTCAGACTCAACTGAAGCAACTTAGCATGTATGCAAAGGAGTGACTCATTTTACCATTTTCTCAATAATCTCCTGAGGAACTTGGTATTTTCCATCCTTGCAAATCTGGGTTCTGCAGATTTGGATGTCCCAATCCCCAAGGAGGACATGCTTTTATCAGGATACAGAAAGGGCACCACTGAGAATTAAGAGAACAGAGGTTTATGGTCTTCATAGCCTTAACAACCATAGTCAGTAGGAGATTTCGAGAAATCTTTTATATATCATTGTTGTTGTTCAGTAGCTCAGTCATGTCCGACTCTTTGTGACCCCATGAACTGCAACAGGCTAGGCTTCTCTGTCCTTACTATAACCCAGAGTTTGTTCAGGCTCATGTCCATTGAATTGGTGATGTCATCCAACCTTCTCATCTTCAGTTGTCCCCTTCTCCTCCTGCCTTCAGTGTTTCCCAGTGTCAGGGTCTTTTCCAGTGAGTTGGCTCTTCACATAAGGTGGCCAAAGTATTGGAGCTTCAGCTTGAGGATCAGTCCTTTCAATGAGTGTTCAGGACTGATTTATTTAGGATTCACTGGATTGACCTCCTAGCTATCAAAGGTATTCTTAAGAGTCTTCTCCAGTACCACAGTTGAAAAGAATCAATTCTTCAGTGCTCAGACTTCTTTATGGTCCATCTCTCACTTCGGTACATGACTGCTGGAAAAACCACAGCTTTGACTATACAGATCTTTACTGGCAAAATGATGTCTTTTTAATAGGCTGTCTAGGTTTGTCGTAGCTTTTCTTCCAAGGAGCAACCATATTTTAATTTCATGGCTGCAGTCACCATCTTCAGTGTTTTTGGAGCCCAAGAAAATGAAGTCTGCCACTGTTTCCATTTCCCCCCCATTTGCTGTGAAGTGATGGGACCAGATGCCAGGATCTTCATTTTCTGAACGTTAAGTTTTAAGCCAGGTTTTTCACTCTCCTCTTTCACTTTCATAAAGAGGCTCTTTAGTTCCTCTTTACTTTCTGCCAAAAGGGCACTGTCATCTGCATATCTGAGGTTATTGATATTTCTCCCAGCAATCTTGATTCCAGCTTGAGCCTCATTCAGCCTGGCATTTTTCATGATGTACACTGCATGTAAGTTAAATAAGCAGGGTGATAATATACAGCCTTGACATACTTCTTTCCCAATTTTGAACCAGTCCATTTTTCCATGTCCAGTTCTAACTGTTACTTCTTGACCTGAATACAGATTTCTCAGGAAGCAGGTAAAGTGGTCTGATATCCCCATCTCTTTAAGAATTTTCCACAGCATGTTGATATACACAGAGTCAAAGCCTTTACACAGTGAAGAAGACGCAGATGTTTTTTTCTGGAATTCTCTGGCTTTTTCTATGATCCAACAGATGTTGGCAATCTGTCTCTGGTTCCTCTGCCTTTTCTAAATTCAGTTTGTACATCTGGAAGTTCTCTGTTCACATATTGTTGAAATCTATCTTGAAGGATTTTGAGCCTTACCTTGCTAGTACGTGCAATGAGTGCTATTGTGCAGTAGTTTGAACATCCTTTGGCATTGCCTTTCTTTATGATTGGAATGAAAACTGACCTTTCCAGTCCTGTGGCCACTGTTGAGTTTTCCAAATTTGCTGGCATATTAAGTGGAGCACCTTAACAGCATCATCTTTTAGGATTTGGAATAACTCAGCTAGAATTTCATCACACCTGCTACATTTGTTCACAGTAATTCTTCCTATGGTCCACTTTACTTCACATTCCTGGATGTCTGGCTCTAGTTGAGTGATCACACCATCGTGATTATCTGGGTTGTGAAGATCTTTTCTGTACAGTTCTTCTGTGTATTCTTGCCACTTATTCTTAATATCTTCTGCTTCTGTTAGGTCCATACCATTTCTGTCCTTTATTGAGCCCATCTTTGCATGAAATGTTCCCTCGGTATCTCTAATATTCTTGAAGAGATTGCAGTCTTTCCCATTCTATTGTTTTCCTCTATTTCTTTGCACTGATCACTGAGGAAGGCTTTCTTATCTCTCCTTGCTATTCTGTGGAACTCTGCATTCATATGGGTATATCTTTCCTTTTCTTCTTCCCTTTAGCTTCTTTTCTTTTCTGAGCTATTTGTAAGGTCTCCTCAGACGACCATGCTGCCTTTTTGCATTTCCTTTTCTTCCAGATGATCTTGATCCCTGCCTCCTGTACAATGTTCCACACCTCTGTCCATCATTCTTCTGGCACTGTATAAGATCTAAACCCCTGAATCTATTTGTCACTTCCACTATATAATCATAACGGATTTGATGTGGGTCATACCTAAATGGTCTAATGGTTTTCCCTACTTTGTTCAATTTAAGTTCGAATTTTGCAACAAGTAATTCATGATATGAGCCACAGTCAGCATCAGGTCTTGTTTTGCTGACTGTATAGAGCTTCTCCATTTTTGGCAGCAAAGAATATAATCAATCTGGTTTTGGTATTGACCATCTGGTGATGCCCATGTATGAAGTCATCTTTTGTGTTGTTGGAAGAAGGTATTTACTACAACCATTGTGCTCTCTTGGCAAAACTCTGCTAGCCTTTCCTCTGCTTCATTTTGTCCTCCAAGGTGAAACTTGCCTGTTACTCTGGGTAACCCTTGACTTCCAATTTTTACATTCCAGTTCCTTATGATGAAAAGGACATTTTTTTTTTTTTTTTTTGGTGTTGGTTCTAGAAAGTCTTGGAGGTCTTAATAGAACCATTCTACTTCAGGTTCTTCAGCATTAGTGTTGGGGCATAGACTTGGATTACTGTGAAATTGAATGGTTTGCCTTGGAAATGGACTGAGATCATTTTGTTGTTTTTGAGATTGCATCCAAGTACTGCATTTCAGACTCTTGTTGACTATGAACTATTCCATGTCTTCTAAGGGATTCTTGCCCACAGTAGTAGATATAAGGGTCATCTGAATTAAATTCTCTCATTCTGGTCCATTTTAGTTTAGTTCAATTCAGTTCAGTTGCTCAGTCATGTCTGACTCTTTGTGACCACATAGACTGCAGCAGGCCAGACTTCCCTGTCCTTCACCAACTCCCTGAGCTTTCTCAAACTCATGTCCTTTGAATCAGTGATGCAATCCAACCATCTCATCCTTTGTCATCCCCTTCTCCTTCTAAAAGGTCAATGTTCACTCTTGCCATCTCCTGTTTGACCACTTCCAGTCACCTTGATTCATGGACTTAACATTTCAGGTTCCTATGCAATATTGTTCGTTACAACATCGGACTTTACTTTCACCACCAGACACATCCACTACTAGGCATCATTTCTGCTTTGGCTCAGCCTCTTTTTTTTCTGAAGCTATTTCTCTGTTCTTCTCCAGTAATATACTGGGTATTACTGACTTTGGGGGTTCATCTTTCAGTGTCATATCTTTTTCCTTTTCATAACATAATTACATAATAGATAAACCTGAAACTCATGTGATCTGCTTGAGTGACTCATGGCATTGGCCTGACCAGTTGTAACTCTTAATGGACATGTGCTGCAACTTGGCCTGAAAAGCCATAATTACCTTGTGTTCACATTCTTGATGAATGAAGATTTGGGTTACACCACCAGGCAAACCTCCATTACCTGCCAAAGTGATAGTAGAGGTTGAGGAGTAGATTGAAGAAGAGGAAAAATTGGAATACCAGTTGCAAACATGAGACCAGTTGCAGCGATGAAGGCTGCAGTTCAGTCCATTTATTTCCTTCTTTAAGATTCTCCTCAGAAAGAAATGTACTTGAAAACCGTCAAGGAATTGTTCCCCAAATGTAGAGAGCAATGGACCTGTGTGAAGCAAGAGATGGACCAGACTGGCCATGGAGATACACTGCTTAGAGCTCATTCAAGAGAGGTGTATAGTTTTATGACAGCCCTGTATACAACAGGGTGTATAGTTTTATGACAGCTTTTAGCTCCATCTTCTGCAACAGTGTTCATAATAAAGCTACACTGCCATCACCCCACCAGCTGCCTATAACCAATGGCTAATCATAGTAGTCCCTGGAGAAGGAAATGACAACCCACTCCAGTATTTTTTCCTGGTAAATCCCATGGACAGAGGAGCCTGGTGGGCTACAGTTCATGGGATTACAAAGAGTCAGACATGACTGAGCAACTGAGTCAGCATAGTAGGGGGTTTTAGAGCTGATACATTCCTATCTGACATGGAACTCCTCCAGTGACTAATTTCCACTTGGATATTCCTCACCAGTCCAGTTGACATTTTCAGAACTGTACTGTTCATCCAAGACTTCATAACTCATCTTTCCTGTGTTTTCTTCTTTCACATGTTCTGTACCTACATCATGCTATGAAGGCTATAAAGTCCCTGCCTCTTGTTCCTCCTTTATCTTTCACAGGTGCTCTCCCAATCTCTTATCCCTTGTCTTGGAATCTTACCTAATGTCTTGGTGTCTGCTTCCCGCAGAGCTTGAATTGATAGAACTACAAGATATTCTTATGAGGAAACACATAAAAGCGTGCAAAGTAAAGGGAAAATTGATGTTTTTAAGAGCTAAAGTACGGAGCAAAATAAAACAAAATAGCCATCTTGCTTACTATTCATTTCCCAGAAAAGTGACTGGCATTCTTAGAGAATAAAAAGATGAGTGTTACATCAGGCAGAACATTATTTATAAGTATCACTGTGTAATTGTACACAATACAGATATTATATAATCAAAATAAACTCTTCAAATAAATATAAATGGATACTTACTAAATATATTCAAGTTAAATACAAACATTAAGAGAATGTAATTGAAAAATATACCACTGATCACAAAATTTTTTAAATGGTGAATTCCTGAAATGACAGGTAAATATTAAAGAAATTTAAAATGTACACCACCTCTGTGAAGGATAATGAAAAATTTATACACTGATGTATGGGGTTAAATAGTAGTCCCCCAAAATACATGTCTACCTTGAGCCCTAGAATGTGACCTTACTTTAATATAGGAAATTTAGTTAGTTACTATTTGTTAGATGTAGTTAGCTAAGATGAGATCATAGTGAATTAAGATGCTATGTGAATTCAAACACTGGTGTCCTTATAAGGTCATATGAGGACATACAAAGGAGAAAAAGTCCCTATGATGGCAGAGGTAAAGATAGAAATAATGTGGCTATAAGACAAGGAATGTCAAGGTCAACCTGGAGCCAACAGAATTTGAAAGCAGAAAGGAAGATTTCTTCTCTAGAGCCTTTAGAGGGAACATAATCCTACTGACACATTAGTTTTGAACTTCAAGCATCCAGAAGTGTAAAAGAATAAATCCTTATTGCTCTAAGCCTCCCTAGTCTGTAACTATTTGTTCTGGCAACCCTTGGAAACTAACACAATTGAAAATATAGACAACATTTTACAATATCCAACAGTTCATATTTCTTAAAATAGATATGGATATGTCAGTGTTACATGAATAGGTAGACATTTTAGGTCACGTGAATTTGATTAAGAAATGTTTGGTAAAAGGACATCCAAGTCTAGAGTTTAAAACAATTACTATCAATGTATTCTTGTCTTACCATGTCATTAATACTTGGCTTTGAATATACTTCATTAGTCATGGTCATAGAACAAATGCTCACTGGCTGACAGATGTTGGTTCTGAGTCTCCCCAAATATTATAGACTCTAAATCTGATCACAAAATATTTTGACTGATAGAATTACTTTAATTCTCAAAGCTTTAGGGAAGGAAAAAAGAATAATAACTGCTCCAGAGGGAGCAATGATTATTACTACTATTAAAGACTTTAAGTATTTTTCCTTAACTCAATCAGTATAATGTCAAACCTTATCAAAAATTGAAACTTGTGTGCTATTCATTGATTGTCATAGAGAAAAGTGAAGCTAAGACAGAGGGGAGTCAATGAAAGGTTCTTAATCATGCTTATATTCACATCAAGCTATAAGCATTGTGTCTCTTCAGTAGAATTCTAGCTTTTTAGCTGCTTCCAATTAAAAAAAAAAAAAACTATGCATGATATTGGCTTATTTACATACATTCCAAATGTAGAAGACCTTCAACTTTAATATGTATCCCTACATATAATTCTTTCCTCAGCTCTGAACATATACACAGCTGTCATCATGACCAGAAATAACATATTGAGCTTTGTTCTTAGCTCATTGCTAAAATGGAGTAAAATAAGTAAATACATTTGTATAGTGCTTCATGCTAAATAATTTGATCCTTTCTTTAAAATCTGTTCATAATTCTGCTCTCATTCCTTGGGTCATCATTGTTATCATCATCATCATCATCATCATCACCCTCATTCAGCATCTCTTACTTGATCTAATTGAGCTACATAAGGATATAACAGTGATCCCAGATTTTCTATTTGCTTGGGCAAAGCAAAATGGACAGTTGCAATCTCATGATATGTAATAGATATTCATGGTCTTACAGTGTGCTAAAAGAATACAGAACAATGGCACTTGACTTATATTTGGAGGTTCATCATTTTATCACGATAATTCCTAGTCAACGTTCTAATCTCCGTTTAGTTCAAGTTCAGTTCAGTCACTCAGTCGTGTCCGACTCTTTGCAACCCCATGCACTGCAGCACGCCAGGCCTCCTTGTCCATCACCAACTCCCAGACTTTACTCAAACTCATGTCCATTGAGTTGGTGATGTCATCTAACCATCTCATCTTCTGTCATCCCCTTCTCCTCCTGCTTTCAATCTTTCCCAATATCAGGGTCTTTTCAAATGAGTCAGTTCTTTGCATCAGGTGGCCAAAGTATTGGAATTTCAGCTTCAGCATCAGTCCTTCCAATGAACACTCAGGACTGATCTCCTTTAGAATAGTCCGGTTGGATCTCCTTGCAGTCCAAGGGACTCTCAAGAGTCTTCTCCAATACCTCAGTTCAAAAGCATCAATTCTTTGGGGCTCAGCTTTCTTTATAGTCCAACTCTCACATCCATACATGACTACTGGATAAAACATAGCCTTGACTAAACAGACCTTTGTTGGCAAAGTAATATCTATGCTTTTTAATACGCTGTCTAGGTTGGTCATAATTTTCCTTCCAAGGAGTAAGTGTCTTTTAATTTCATGGCTGCAATCACCATCTGCAGTGATTTGTGAGCCCCCCAAAATAAAGTCTGTCACTGTTTCCCATCTATTTGCCATGAAGTGATGGGACTGGAAACCATGATCTTAGTTTTCTGAATGTTAAACTTTAAGCCAACATTTTCTCTCTCCTTTTTCACTTGCATCAAGAGGCTCTTTAGTTATTCTTCACTTTCTGCCATAAGGGTGGTATCATCTGCATATCTGAGGTTATTGATATTTCTCCCAGCAATCTTGATTCCAGCTTGTGCTTCATCCAGCCCAGTGTTTCTCATGATGTACTATGCATATAAGTTAAATAAGCAGGGTGACAATATACAGCCTTGATATACTCCTTTTCCTATTTGGAACCAGTCTGTTGTTTCATGACCAGTTCTAACTGTTGTTTCTTAACCTGAATACAGATTTCTCAAGAGGCAGGTCAAGTGGTCTGGTATTGCCATATCTTTCAGAATTTTCTACACTTTATTGTGATCTACACAGTCAAAGGCTTTGGCATGGTCAATAAAGCAGAAATAGATGTTTTTCTGGAACTCTCTTGCTTTTCCCATGATCCAGAGGATGTTGGCAATTTGATCTCTGGTTCCTCTGCCTTTTCTCTTACCAGCTTGAACATCTGGAAGTTCACGGTTCACGTATTGTTGAAGCCTGGCTTGGAGACTTTTCAGCATTGCTTTTTTAGTGTGAGATAAGTGCAATTTTGTGGTAGTTTGAGCATTCTTTGGCATTGCCTTTCTTGGGATTGGAATGAAAACTGACCTTTTCCAGTCCCGTGGCCACTGCTGAGTTTTCCAAATTTGCTGGCATATTGAGTGCAGCACTTTCACAGCATCATCTTTCAGGAGTTGCAATAGCTCCACTGGAATTCCATCCCCTCCACCAGCTTTGTTCGTAGTGATGCTTCCTAAGGCCCACTTGTCTTCACATTCCAGGATGTCTGGCTCTAGGTGAGTGATCACACCATCGTGATTATGTGGATCATGAAGATCTTTTTTGTATAGTTCTTCTGTGTATTCTTGCCACCTCTTCTTAGGATCTTCTGCTTCTATTAGGTCCATACCATTTCTGTCCTTTATTGAACCCATCTTTGCATGAAATTTTCCTTTGGTATCTCTAATATTCTTGAGTAGATATCTAGTCTTTCCTATTCTATTATTTTTCTCTATTTCTTTGCACTGATCACTGAGGAAGGCTTTCTTATCTCTCCTTTTGATTCTTTGGAACTCTGCATTCATATCCATTTAGTTAGTCTTCTGTTAAGAAGTCATACTAGGACTAGGGTAAGGGAGGGCCCAGTGCTTTGAATAACTAAACAAAGTTGGCTATAAGTGCATAAAAGAAAAGATAAAATCTAGTGTAACTCAGGTATAGAGTTCAAAGCTGGAAGTTGTGATAAATGAGATAGGAAATACATTATGGTACTACATCATGCATGCTTTTGTTAACTTTCTTATAATGTGTAGATTTCCTTCCCAAAGCTAAGCTGAGCTTCTTCAAGTTTCTTAGATTCTCTTTGGTCTTTCCTACATCCAGGCTGTAAACCTATTCCCATTTTTGCCTTCATAAATCTAAGGCTTCTTAGGTCTCAGGTTTCATATTACTTCCTCAGGGAAGCTGTTGTGATTTGCAAAATTCAAAAACGATCCACAATGACCTGCCTTCTAAATATCATTCTTTGAGTGTGATTAAGAACTATAGATATGATGAGATAAAATTCATACAAAGGGAAATTATCCTGGGTGGTCTTGACTTAGCCAGATAAACCCTTAAAAGAATATGAAGTATCAGAAAAGTTCCTCTGATTGTCCTGAAAAGGCCATAGTATTGGGAATTGCCTTTGCAAAGAGCCACAGGCGACCTCAGTCCTACAACCACAGGAACTGAATTCTGTCAGTAATTTGACTGAGCTTGGAAAAGGACTCCAGGGTTTAAATGAGACTGAAGAGGCAGTCAACATGTTGATTTCAATCTTATAAGATCCTCAGCAGAGAAACCAATTAACCTGTGTCTGAACTTCTGATAAATGGAAACTGAGAAAATAAACTCATGTTGCTTCCAGCTGCTAAGTTTGTGGTAATTCTTATGAAGCAATCTGAAAGTAAAGACTTCTAAAATTCTTACCCTAGGAATTTCCCTGATATAATACCACAGAACTCAGTTCTTTCTATTTTGTTCACCC
Organism: Bos indicus x Bos taurus; assembly: GCF_003369695.1. Lineage (NCBI taxonomy): Eukaryota > Metazoa > Chordata > Mammalia > Artiodactyla > Bovidae > Bos > Bos indicus x Bos taurus. The sequence continues at coordinate 101,693,458 of NC_040079.1, read as the reverse complement.
TTGCACCAACTACTTTACCTGGCATGTAGTGTACCTTCAAAAAATATTTATTAACTCAGTGAGACATGGGGTGGGGGTGTGTGATTGAAAGGTTTGAAGTATTGGAATGAAATGGTAAATACCCCAAACGTTAACTATAATTACAAGCAATTTTGTACATGATCTGTTTCCAAGTAATTTGTGGGCTATATTTTTCACCAAAGGCAGACCACCTAAGCTTTCTCTACACATTTGCCTTACACTTGTGTTTCTGTCTACATGTTATTTCTCTGATGATACACCATTTTCTCTTGTTCTATTCTCACTTGTCTAGTTTCCCGCATTTTCTTGTGTTAACCAGAAAAGCACACACTTCTGAACCCTCCTCATGCTCCATTGTCCCAATATGTCATATAATCAGTGAAGCCTTCCTCGTTAGCTGTGCTTTCCATAAAAGTCATCTTTGGTTTTCAGATGACAGATTCGTGAGATACGTGCTTAGTTTTCTTGAATTATGGAATGATTCACATCAATACCTAGTTCTGCATTTTGGCTGAGGGAGCTATCACTGGCTTGTGGTTTTCAGGCTTAGAATTGTCCTCTCAGTAGCCAGAGGCATCAATTTTGGAAGTCATTTGATAACTAATAAAGAAAAAAGCAAATAACTGCAATGTGTTCATCAGGTTAGATTCTGATACACTGCCACTTTCTTATGTGGCTTTCTCAGACTAAACACAAACGTCTGTTGTTTTCATAAGAATGCATTTTTTTGGTTGATTTTTAACATAGTCAGTGTACATTTAAACTTTGAATACTTGTATATTAGCATAAATGACATTATAAAAATTGCCTCCCCTCTCAAAATGTCTTTTTAAGTTGTCACTCTCTTCTCACCCTCTCAATGGTTGACATACAATGAAAAACATGATTTAATTCATTTTGCTGTACTTGATTCCATTTTACTCTCTTTTACACACTTCATTTCCCATTTTCTTCCTCTTCTGATGTCCCACATATGACTGCAAAAATCATGACATTGCAAGAAACCTCATGGATAAGGACTATTGCTGCTGCTGCTAAGTCGCTTCAGTCGTGTCCGACTCTATGCGACCCCATAGATGGCAGCCCACCAGGCTCCCCCGTCCATGGGATTCTCCAAGCAAGAACACTGGAGTGGGTTGCCATTGCCTTCTCCAATGCAGGAAGGTGAAAAGTGAAAGTGAAGTGCTCAGTCGTGTCTGACTCCTAGCGACCCCATTGACTGCAGCCCACCAGGCCCCTCTGGTCCATGGGATTTTCCAGGCAAGAGTACTGGAGGGGGTTGCCATTGCCTTCTCTGGATAAGGACTATTACTGGTCTATAATTTCCCAAGAAGTGGTGGTCATGAGACCTTTTAAACATACTACTTGTACACATGCAAAGGAGCATGTGTCATTAGTGAATAGATCTCTCAGAAAGCCACTGAAGTGGCTAAACTTATATTTCTTTCTCTGTGTTTCCAGAGGAGTTATTGGATCCAGGAATCTCTAAATGAAAAATCTTTCTTCTTTCCAATCCATGTGTCTCACGCTGTCTCTCTTACTATCTCACTCATCAATACATATGTAAACATAGAAGCTTCAAGGTATGAGGAACAAATATAGAGCTGTTTATGAATTCTAGGCACTGAAATTTCTGTTGTTCGTCCTTTCTAAGAAGGAAGGAAGTTTGGGACAGAAGAAATTGAGACAATATGCTGACTCTGGGGAGAAAAATACCCTCCATTGTAAGGGGTCACACTTGACAAGGTTCAGGTTAAGTATGCAAATGGTCAAAGAGTTTAGAATTCTGCACAGAGTAATTGTTACATTAAAAGAACACAGTTCAACAAAAGTATAATAAAACATCTCTTCTATGTCCTAGCTTGATAAATTCCTCAGGATCTTTGTTCCTAATAAAACAATTGTTACAGAAAATAATTCACTGAGCTAAAAAAATACATTGATCTTAATACAAATACTTGTAGAACACTTACATATATACATAAAAAATACAGAAGATAAGTGATATATCACAACAATAAGTTTGAATATGAGGTATGCACATTACCCAAGCTTTTTTTTTTTCTATTTAAAATATTGGATAGCTAAAATTGGATATGATTGCATAAATAAATAATATGTGCAACTACAAATGAGATAAATTAAAGGAATGATTTCAGACTTTCAGAAAGAAACAGCTAATCTCTCTAGGATTGTAAACGTTTTCTAGTTCACAGCAGTTACAGTCAAAGTTAATAAAACAATTTTGATTTGCACTAAAGATCAGTTACCTAATTTCTAAGCACAGCAGAAATCTACATCTGCATTTTGCATCAGCCATGAGAAGCCAGGATCAAAACGTTGGGTAAATGTTCTTCATGTGCTGTGTGACCAAAGGGGAGCTAGTGAACAAAATGGGTGTTGTGTTCCTTGTGTAACTTTAACACGTCACTGATAAATGTGTAGTTAAAACTTTGTAATGCTTTCTTCTGAAAATAAATTTACATCTTTTGGTTTCTAAGAAGAAATAGGCAAATTGGCTAGAATTCATAAAGTCCATTTTGTCCAGAGAATGCCGGTTCAAGTCTGGTGACTACATTTTCATTTTTGTTCATACCTTTACTGGTTGATGTAAAGTTGAAATAACTTTGAAGTTCATGGGATTAGATAGGCTCAAAGGTTCCAAGGAAACAAAGTAAAAGGAAATTCCTTGTATTCAACAACACAGGTTAAAAAAAAAAAAAAATGTTTTCGAGAAACTTTACTTGTCTCTAAATCAAATATGTCATTAGGTCCATGAAAATGACATTTTCAATTTCTAAGAAAGAAGTTAATATGGAGAAAAACTTTATGATTGTTGACTTTTTCAGAGTATTTTGAGACTCAGAGAAAATTATTTTCTCCTTCCTAATCTATGGCTGGACTATTTTAAGAGGAAATGTATTTTTTAAATTGCAAGAAAATCATGGTATTTATTGAACTTAAACATGAAACAAGAACTTACTAAATTACTTACTCATTATAAGCTAATACTGTATCTATGGCTTTAAAAATACAAGGAAAATAGGAACAAGTGCAGCCCTCAAAAAGGCTTTAGTGTGGTGTGACAAATAACACATACGCAGATTTTTAAAACACACATGGTTACATGAAAAAGCTATGTGTGAAGTGTTGAGAAGTGTTCAGGTAACTTGTTTTAAAGGATGAGCGCAAAAAAAATAGATACTCTATGCAAAGCAACAATAATGCTATAGAAGTGGGAAATGCAATGCTATGAATAAAAAAGTGTGTCACTCAGTTTGTCCAGAACATGGGATCTATTTGGGCAAGTAAACTGGAAATTGTGGCCAGGTAAGTATTCAAGTATTCAAGAGTTAGATCACGAAAGACTTTGAAAGCTGTGGTAATATGTTTGCTTATTTCCTAAGTTCGTTAGTGAAGTTTTCACATTTTGCTTTATATCTAGGATCATATTAAGGACAGATATGAGGTAATCACAATTCACAGTTGTTAAAAGGCTACTGTCATAGTCAATTAAAAATATTACAAATATTTAAATCAAATGATAGTGAGAGTAGAGAAAGGCAACATCTATTTAGGAAATAAAATTAATCACCAATAAAAATCTTAACAATAAATTGTATCTATTATAACCGGCAAGAGACTATCAGAATGTAATAGATATGCAACTTCTCACACAGAAGAGATTTAATAATAAAACTGGACAATTAAGAAATAAGGGTTTAAGGGTTATAAAAAAGCTATCAAATATCTAAACCAAATGTCCTTGCCTGTTACATAGGGATTATAGATGGGGACTTGAATGAAAGAACAACATTTTAAAACTGAAATTTAGATACGGGGCTGAAAAAGAAAACCTCTGCATATCAGAATATTTAATACCTAATAAATGTAAGCTGAGAAGAAATGTCTCCAATTAAGATGTTACCATGCTGAAAACATAGGGGGAAAAATCCTCATTTTCATTTTCCCTGCTACTAATATGAATGAGCCATTAGTTTGGCTGTATTCATTACCATAAATGTTAAAGATGGCTACCATGAACAGATAGGGCATGCAAAATGCAAGACAGTCAAGCATAGTCAAATCTGAAAACTATGTAATTGGATTTATTTCAAGCTCTGTTCCTTAGAAAAAAAATTATTATCCATTCATTCCTCAATGTGACAGTCTATCTACAAAGTCCCGCAACTAACATCATACTTAATGGCGAAAAGCTGAATGCTTTCCTCTATGTTAGGAAAAATGCAAGGAAGCCCAGTCTCACCATTTCTATTTAACATCATGCTAGAAGCCCTAGCTAGTGCAACAAGACAAGAAAAGGAAATAAAAAGGATACAGAGCGAGGAAAAAAAAAGGAAAAACTGTAGACAACATGATTCTTTGCATAGAAATTCTCACATAATATACAAAAAAGATGCTGAAATTGATAAATGAGCTTAATAACATTTCAAGATATAACATCTATATATGTAAAGTCTACATATGTTTCTATAGTAAAATATATTTGGTAATTTAAGTAAAAAATGTCTTTACATAGTGATAAAATCATTAAACATCGTTTGTTTTGTTTTGTTTACAGAATATGAATACTGTTTAGATGTTAACACAACAAAACACTGATGGAAGTAAAAAAAAAAAAAAACCTTAATAAATAGATCCATAAATATGCATTATTCCTGGATTGGAAAAGTCAATATTGTTAAGATACCAGTTCTTCCCTAAACTGATTTATAGATTTAACATAATACCTACCACGATATCAGCAGGACTTTTTTAATAAAAATCTATAGACTTTTTGTAAAATGTATACAGAAAAGTCAAAGAACAAGAATAACCAAGACAGTTTTGAGAGAAAAAAAAAGACAGGAGGACTTATTCTACCTAATATCAAGGTTTACTACAAAGCTACAGTTATCACAACAAAGTGGTATCAGTGAAAATATAGATAAAAGGAGAAGAGAATAATAGAAGGAATGGAAAAAATAAATGGAACAGGACTCAACATACACGGTCAGTTAATGTTCAGTAAAAGATATGTAGACAATTCAAAATCGAATATATAATTTTTTTGACAAGTGATACTGGGACAATTGGACAAATATATGAAAAAACAAAACCAAACAAACAAAACCTCAACCCATACATTACAATCTCTGCAAAAATTAAGTCAAAATAGATCATAGACCTAAATGTAAAATAAAATACTACTAGAATAAAACATGATCTTTGTAACCTTGAATCAGACCAAGATTTCTTAGGTATGATTAAAAGCATAACTTATAAAATTAAAAAAAAATAAAATTGGATTTCATCAAAGTTAACAATCACATTTAGAAGACACTTTCAGAAAATGGAAGGAAAAGCCAGATATTCAGAGAAAATATGTACACATTGTATACCTGTTAAAGAACTCACATTCAAAATATGAAAATCACAAAATTCAATGAAAAGAATGTAACCAAAAAATTGGCAAAATTTTTGAACAAATACTCCACATGAGAAGATGTTACTCATTAGGGAAACACAAAATTATAATGACATTCCAGTACATATTTACTACAATGCTTTAGAGAAGAAAAAGATAGGAAAAGACAAGACTTGATTAAGTTTTTGCATATTGCTATTAGGAATATAAAACAGTGTAGCCACTTTGGAAAACAGTTTGGCAACTTCTTATAAAGGCTAACAGACATGTAGCATATGACCTAGCAATCACAGTCCTAGATATTGGGAAAGAAATTGAAACGAAAACTTGTGTTCACACAAATACCTGTAAATGAATTCTTATAACAGTTTTATCATAATTGCCCATTTCTGGAAGTAACAAGAATGTCCTTTAACCAGGAAATGCTTTAACAAACTCAGTACTTCCATACAAAAGAATACTACTCATCAATAAAAATAAAATGACCTATTGATACATGCAACAACAGGAATAGATTTTAAATGCATTTTACTATATGAAAGAAATTAACCTCAAAATACATTGTTTCATTTGTATAACATTCTTAGAAGGGAAAAACTACAGAGATTAAAAACAAAACAAAAATAGACCAGTGATTGCCAGGGTAGGGATGGAGAAAAGTATTGAATTGAAAAGGACGTAGGGGAGGAATTTTTTTTTGCTAATAAAGACATTGTTATTATAATGATTATAGTAGTGGATACACAAATATTAGCTGTAGCTCACCAGACTACACACTAAATGAGTTGTACTCTACTGTTAGAAATTACATTTTAATTAAAGGATAGGAGAAACCTAAATTTCAAGATGAAGAAGATTGATAATAAAAAGAAAATTATGAAAACACTAATCAATAAAACTGCTGAATTGACTTCAAATCCAGCTTAAAGGAAAATAAAAGAAAATGCTTATTTGAGAATAATTTGGTGAAAGGAGAAAGGTCAGAGCTGGGACCACTGAGTGCAAGTTCAGAGAACAATATGTTGGGTATATGAGACAGTTTAACAGATGGCTTGTAGGGATAGTCCAGACTCATACACCATAATCACACAATATATTGGGGCATATCAGCTCCAATGGGGAGCTTCTATTTTTCAATTTGCCATTACAGAGGGACAACTTTTTTCTCACTTACTCCTTTTTGTAGATGCTCCTTGTGATTTCAACCACAACAACTTTAGAAAGACTAAATATAAAAGTTCATACTGAATTTTGTGGAACCCTAATAGAGGCCATGTCTTAAGTCCTTGGTATGCCTTGTTAGTGTGTGTGTGTGTGTGTGCATGCTCAGTCTTGTCCGACTCTTTGCTAACCTGTGGATTGTAGGCTCTTCTGTTTACGGGTTTCTCCAGGCAAGAATATTGGAATTGGTTGCAATTTCTTCCTCCAGGGGATCGTACCAACTCAGGGATTGAACCTGAGTCTCCTGTTTCTCCTGCATTGGCAGGTGGGTTCTTTACCACTGAGGCACCTGGGAATCCCCTTGCTATGTCTTGAAAGAAATTGAAGTCACTCAGTCATGTCTGACTCTTTGTGACCCCATGGACTGTAGCCTACCAGTCTCGTCTGTCCATGGGATTTTCCAGGCAAGAATACTGGAGTGGGTTGCCATTTCCTTCTCCAGGAGATCTTCCTAACCCAGGGATTGAAGCCGGGTCTCCCACATTGTAGGCAGATGCTTTACCATCTGAGCCACTCGGGAAGTCCTGATATGTTTTAACCATGCTGCTGCTGCTGCTAAGTCGCTTCAGTCATGTCCGACTCTGTGTGACCCCATAGATGGCAGCCCACCAGGCTCCCCAGTCCCTGGGATTCTCCAGGCAAGAAAACTGGAGTGGGTTGCCATTTCCTTCTCCAATGCATGAAAGTGAAAAAATAAAGTGAAGTCGCTCAGTAGTGTCTGACTCCTAGCGACCCCATGGACTGCAGCCTACCAGGCTTCTCCATCCATGGGATTTTCCAGGCAAAAGTACTGGAGTGGGGTGCCATTGCCTTGATAATTCAAAATTATTTACTTCAATCCCAGGTAATATGAGCTGATGGGCTGGAAATATTTGGTAACTTTGTATATAATTCCCTTTACCTTTTAAGTTGCCATTAATAACTCACCATAAAACACAAATTTGCAATTAATTTAAATGTATGTTGGCAACATCAATACTGTTCATTTAATTAGTACCTACATAGTAGGCATTTATTTATAGCCTCATGTAGTGTCAATAATAGAAGAAACCTCACTCTAAACCACTTATTTTGTCAATGAGTCAATGTGAGTTCAAGAAGGCTCTGAGAGGTAAAGTGGGTTTTCTAAGGCCAAACAGCTAATTAGAGATCAAATTGAGTCTAAAACCAAATCTCCTAGGCATTAAAAGTAACTTTATTTCCCACTATTTATATTAACATCTTAGTTTTTTTTTTTTAAACATTCACTTTTTATCAGCAAATAAATACATTAGATTATGCCAGTTATCAGTAAGGAAAAATACTACTATGAAGTCAATAATTCACTGTAACCATTATTAGTGTTTATGGCATATTCATTTATGCGCATAATTTTGTTTGACAACACATACACTTTTGTGTTCAGCTTGTCCTCCCTTAATATGAAGTCAACATATCAGATATATTTTTGCAGGCTCCAGTACTTTGGCCACCTCATGTGAAGAGTTGACTCATTGGAAAAGACTCTGATGCTGGGAAGGATTGAGGGCAGGAGGGGAAGGTGACGACAGAGGATGAGATAGCTGGATGGCATCACTGACTCGATGGACGTGAGTCTGAGTCAATCCAGGAGTTGGTGATGGACAGGGAGGCCTGGCGTGCTGCGATTCATGGGGTCGCAAAGAGTCGGACACGACTGAGCGACTGAACTGAACTGAACTGCCTACTCAGTCACTGTTACTCCAAATGACTGTGTAGAATTTCTTCCAGTGGGTGCATTCCAATTTATTCAGCTCTTTCCCTATTGTTAGAAATTTAGGATATTTAGTGCTGCAGTTGAAAACTATCGTGATATTATTCAAAATTCAACACAACCATAGTGAATCACTGTGCTTTCTTTTGGAAAGGAAAAATAGTGTACTAGAAAAATAGAAACATAGAAGTCAGGTGAGGTAATTTATGACCTAAATAATAAAAATAAGTTGTAGAAAACAACTCGAAGTGCTTGAAGGATGACTCAAGAATGTTATGGACTCATCGATGAGTCCATAAATAAATAAATCAATGACCTTCTGATTTCTATGCATTTTTAAAACTGATACTTATATCATTATTCTGTATTTGTTTCTCTTTGTTTCTACCTGGGCTTCCACAGTGGCTCAGCAGTAAAGAGTCTGCCTGCAATGCAGAAGCGATAGGAGACATGAATTCAATCCCTGGGTTGGGAAGATTCCCTGGAGGAGAGCATGGCAGCCAACTCCATTATTCTTGTGGAGAATCCCATGAAGAGAGGAGCCAGGTGGGCTACAGTCATGAGGTCGCAAAGAGTTGGATGTAACTGAAGCAACTTAACATACATATATGCTTTCCACATAAGTAACTGAAATTCAAATTTTAGCAACAAATATTTTCCTTGTATTATAATTTACTTATGCCAATATGCTCTCTTGCCCAATCATTAACATAATAACATTTTCTCATAGGTGTTTGTATACCTTTAGAGCTGAAAAAAAAACTATATGTCATCTAGTTCATCCAGGAGGCTAATAATGGTTGGACCCACTTGAAGTCATACATTTATTAATAGTTAGGGCGGTGCTGGTTCTCATGGTCCTGCCTCCAGTGTTCATTTCCTGGCACTAGGCTACTGAGCAGCAGCAGCAGCAGCAGTGTTGGTAGTGATGGTACGGGAAAGCAATTAATTCTTGTTGATATCTTTTTAGGTTACATGCACAATTTTAAGATCTTAGCATACTTTACTTCATTCAGTCCTTACATAACACTCACAGGATAAGAATCCATTTTAAACTTCAGACAATAAAACTGAGAGTCAGAAGTCATATAACTAATAAGTAGTGAATCTGGGACTCCAATTCAGAACTTAAATATTTTATTATGATAGTCATAATAAAACACTGAATAATAATGAATTAGTGAAATATTTAACATAATATATTGATAGTGTTTAATGTTAATGTTTGATATTTAATAATAAAAAATTAGTCATCTATAAAATGACTTTTCACAAAAACTGTTTCCAACTTACTTGAATATTATTTTAAGCAAACTTTGATATGCAACAATATACATGTGGCAATGATCAGCTTTCATAATGTAGACATCTGGTAAAATAAATATTTTATATCATAAAATTTAGATTTCAAAAGTTATAAGATTATATTTCCTATATACCAAGAATGAACAAGCAGAATTTGAAGTTAAAAAAGTTATAATTTACATTAGCTCTTCCTAAAATGAAGTATTAATTTAACAAAATATGTACAAGATCTGTATAAGAAACACTATAAAACTCTGATGAAAGAGATCAAGAAAGAGCTAAATAAATGGACAGATAACTGCATTCACGGATAGAAAGATTCACTATTGTTAAGAAGTTAGTTCTTCTCAAAACTGATGTGTAGATTCCATGCAAGTCCAATCAAAATCCTAGTGAGTTATTTTATGAATATTGATGAACTCATTTGGAGATTTATATACAGAAGTGCAAAACCCAGAATAGCCAACTTATTGTTGAAGAAGAACAAAGTCTGAGGAAACAAGGTCTGCCTGTGAGACATACTAAAAATCACAGACAAGATAGTATGGTGTGGCAAAAGAATGGACAAATAGACCAATGCTGCTACTGCTGCTAAGTCACTTCAGTCGTGTCCGACTCTGTGTGGCCCCATAGACGGCAGCCCACCAGGTGCATCTGTCCCTGGGATTCTCCAGGCAAGAACACTGGAGTGGGTTGCCATTTCCTTCTCCAATGCATGAAAGTGAAAAGGGAAAGTGAAGTCACTCAGTCATGGCCAATTCTTTGTGACCCCATGGACTGCAGCCTACCTGGTTCCTCCGTCCATGGGATTTTCCAGGCAAGAGTACTGGAGTCGGTTGCCATTGCCTTCTCCAAATAGACCAATAGAAATCTTTTAGTGTTTCATGTAAATATAATCAACTCATCATTGACAAGGGAGCAAACACAACACATTGGAGCAAAGACTGTCTTTTCAACAAATTGTCTTGGTACAACTGGACATCCACATGCAAAAAAGACAAAGAATTTACCCAGAGACCTTATACCCTTCACAAAAATTAACTCAAAATGAACCAGAGACCTAAATGTAAGACACAAAACTATAAAACTCCTAGAAGATAACACAGGAGAGACCTAGATGACCTAGCGTATGATGAGAACATTTTAGATACAACACCAAAGTCACGATAAAACAAAGAAATGACAAAACTGGACTTCATTAAAATGAATACTTTCTCTTCTACAGGAGCCAATATCAAAAGAATGAAAAGGTAAGCCACAGACTGGCAGAAATGTTTGTAAAGCACATATTTGAGGAAAGACTATGATTTAAAATATACAAAGAACTCTCAATCTGAACAATAAGAAAATAATCCCATTAAAAAATTAACGAAGACTTGAAAAGACTCTTCACAAAAGAAGATATATGGGTAATTATATGGAAAGTAATTATATAAAAAGATGCTCTAAGTCATATATAGTTCAGATCAGATCAGTCGCTCAGTCATGTCTGACTCTTTGTGACCCTGTGAATCGCAGCATGCCAGGCCTCCTAGGGAACTGCAAATTAAACAAAAATCAGATGCCACTACATATGTATCAGAATGACCAAAATTAGAAACAGTGACAACACCAAATGCTGATGAGGATGTACACTGCATTAGAGCAATAGGAGCTCCTCTTTTCCAGTGGGAATGCAGCCAGATTGGAAGACAGTTCAGCAGTTTCTTACAAAACTAAACATACTTTTAGCATATAATTCAGCAATCACACTTCTCGATATTTACCCAAGTTAACTGAAAAGTTAAAAGTGCACAAAAATCTACACATGGAATTTATAGCAGCTTTATTCACAATTGCTCAAACGTAGAAGCATCCCAAATATCTTTCAGTAGGTGAATGGATAAATAAACTGTGGTGCATCCAGGCAATGGAATATTATTCATCACTGGAGAGAAAGAGCTCTCAAGCATGAAAAGCCATGAAGGAACCTTCAGTTCAGTCACTCAGTCATGTTATGGGTAGACTCTGCTACCCATGGACTGCAGCACGCCAGGCTTCCCTGTCCACCGCCAACACCTGAAGCTCACTCAAACTCAGGTCCATCGAGTCGGTGATGCCATCCAACCATCTCATCCTCTGTCGTCCCCTTCTCCTCCTGCCTTCACTCTTTTCCAGCATCAGGGTCTTTTCAAATGAGTCAGTTCTTCACATCAGGTAGCCAAAATATTGGCGTTTCAGCTTCAGCATCATTCTTTCCAAAGAACACCCAGGACTGATCTCCTTTAGAATGGACTGGTTGGATCTCCTTGCAGGCGAAGGGACTCTCAAGAGTCTTCTCCAACATCACAGTTCAAAAGCATCAATTCTTCGGCGCTCAGCTTTCTTCACAGTCCAACTCTCACATCTATACATGACCACTGGAAAAACCACAGCTTTGACTAGACAGACCTTTTTCAGCAAAATAGTGTCTCTGCTTTTTAATGTACTATCTAGGTTTGTTATAATTTTTCTTCCAAGGAACAAGTGTCTTTTAAGTTCATGGCTATAGTACCATTTGCATGTTAAAAAATGAAAGAAAGCAGCTTAAAATGGCTATATACTATACGATTCCAACTTAGTGACATTCTGGAAAAAATGAACCTATGGACACATTTAAAAGATCTGTGAGGACTTCCATGGTGGTCCATGGAAGAATCAGCCTTGCAATGCAGGGGACATGAGTTCACTCCCCAGTTGAGGAACTAAAATCCCACATGCCACAGTGTCACTAAGCCTATGAGCCACAACTAGAGAACCCACATGCCACAGCTAGGGAGTCTGTGTGCCACAAAAAAAGATCTGAGCACTGCAACTGAGACCTGATGTAGCCAAATACATAATTAATTTCAAAACAGAAGAGACACTGATGTATAGAACAGTCTTATGGACTCTGTGGGAGAAGGAGAGGGTGGGAAGATTTGGGAGAATGGCATTGAAACATGTAAAATACCATGTATGAAACGAGTTGCCAGTCCAGGTTCAATGCACGATACTGGATGCTTGGGGCTAGTGCACTGGGACGACCCAGAGGGATGGTATGGGGAGGGAGGAGGGAGGAGGGTTCAGGATGGGGAACACATATATACCTGTGGCGGATTCATTTTGATATTTGGCAAAACTAATACAATTTTGTAAAGTTTAAAAATAAAATAAAATTGTAGTTGGAAAAAAAAAACAAAACAGATCTGTGATTGGTGGGGGTAGGGTGAAGAGAGGGATAAGTAACAGAGAACAGGGGATTTTTAGGGCAGTTCAGCTATTCTGTGCAATACTACAGTGGTGAATTACTGTACATCTGTCACATCCATAGGATGTACAACATCAAGAGTGAGCTGTAATGTAAACTACAGACTTTGGGTGACAATAATGTGTCATTGTAAGTTCACTTATTATAAACAATGTATTATCACTTAGGAGTGGGGGGTTAATAGGGAGGGAGGTCACAAGTCTATCAGGATGGGGGTATATGGGAAATCACTGTATTTTCTACTCAATTTTGCTGAACTTAAGATCATTTTTAAAGTAAAGTCTACTAGTTAAAATAATTAACATTAGAATAATATTTGTGCAGATCATTTCCATAGAAAAGATATTCCCTTAAAGTCCACAGGAAAATACTGTAACTATAGCAGTGCAACCAGTGACCACAGTACATATAATATATGTACGAAGACTGCCTACTAAATCACTGCCAAGAATTTTTGCACTTCCAGAAACACTGAAAAGGCAGCTCTGTGACTGTTCTTATCAATAAGGAGTGCCAAGACTTGCCCACTAAATTCCTGATTGGCTCTTTTCCTATACCTTAACTATCAGTAAGTTATTCGATTTCACATGAAGTAGAGACCTAAAAATACCACATTTATTTTTACTTCTCATCCTGCAGTCTTCTCTGCCCTCTCAAATATTAGCTCTTGCCAGACTTGCAGAACTACCTGCGACTCTCAGAAGAGGTTCTTAATTCTTGGCTAATCTTGCCTCTGTGTCTCACAGGTGTTGTAGCCTCATTTATCTTCTTACTCTCTGGAGTTGTACAACCAAGAACTGTCACGCCCACCAATAAATCTAACCATAATTGCGTTAAGAGCTGGAACTCAGCTTTAGCTTCCCACTAAGTCCATTTTATTCTCACTGTCCCTCGGGGGTAAGTTGGAGAGGAATGTAGTCAGGAATTCACCCAACCAGAAGCATTATCAATTCTCCCTGCAAAGCCATAAAATGTGAAATGCAGTTTCCAAATCCCTTATGCCTATGATTAGAAATTAGAGATTAATAAGGATTGACATTGAAATTTTGCACAGAATCTGTAATTATACCTGAACAAATGAACAGGGGGAAAAATTAAAAAGGGGCCAACTGACTCTGATGCCAATCAGACCGTTCTTAAAATTACACAGAAATGCTTCCCATTTTATTTCCCCAAGCTAATACAAAAAGACGTGTGCTCTGCTGGAAAGAAATGGAATGACAGTCCATAAGAAGGTTTCCAATGTACTAGTTGCATTGTGACACCCCCACACACTCCACTCTGACCATGTTTTTATATTTTTGATTGGAACGAGCTGTTATTAAATGTGAAAGGGCTGAAATGCATGAATAATAGCTATTAATTATAACAATTTATTAAATGAATAAAGGCAGCTGGGATCTCAGTTTGTCCCTGACACTGTACTGATGAAGCTATAGATAAAGAGAACACACAAAAAGGTTATTTCTAGTTGTTCTGCAGTGCCTCGCTTAAATCTCTTTGTTTATAGTTATGTTGTGATTGCTTTTATCAGAACTCTTCATTCCCAGGCATCTTATCAGTGTCACATGTACAACCAAATACACAAAGCTCAACCAATCTTCCGTTGCCTCTCTTTCCCAGTAGACATTCTATTCAGGAGGATTCTGAGCTCAGTATTAACAATATGAGGAAAATTGAACAGAGACACAAAAAGTTATGCAAGTGCCTCATCATTTTGACTTTTTAAAAAAAAGTTTGTAATGAGTAAATGCTTGAGGTCATGTATGGATGTGAGAGTTGGACTCTAAAGAAAGCTGAGTGCCAAATAATTGATGCTTTTGAACTGTGGTGTTGGAGAAGACTCTTGAGAGTCCCTTGGACTGCAAGGAGATCCAACCAGTCCATCCTAAAGGAGATCAGTCTTGGGTGTTCATTGGAAGGACTGATGCTAAAGCCGAAACTCCAATACTTTGGCCACATGATGTGAAGAGCTGACTCATTTGAAAAGACCCTGATGCTGGGAAAGATTGAGGGCAGGAGGAGAAGGGGACAACAGAGGATGACATGGTTGGGTGGCATCACCGATTCAATGGACATGGGTTTGGGTGAACTCCAGGAGTTGGTGATGGACAGGGAGACTTGGCATGCTGCGATTCATGGGGTAGCAAAGAGTTGGACACGACTAAGCAACTGAACTGAACTGAACATTAATTCTAAAATAAGGAGGATTTGGACTTCCTTGGTCGTCCGGTGAGTAAGATTCTGTGATCTCAATACAGAGGGCCCAGTACCCAGCCCTGGTCAAGGAATTGGATCTGATATGCCTCAACTAAAGATCTTACATGATGCAACTAACAAATCCCTCATCCCGCATACTGAAATGGAGATTGAAGATCCCAAATCTTCAACCAAGACCCAGTGCAACCAAATAAATATTTTTAAAAATGAATAAAAGAAATAGAATTTGTTTTTAGCTGGTTCATATCAAGCCAATTTTAGGTTAGTCACAACTTTTCTTCCAAGGAGCAAGCATCTTTTAATTTCATGGCTGCAGTCAGCATCTGCAGTGATTTTGGAGCCCCCAAAATAAAGTCTGTCACTGTTTCCCCATCTATTTGCCATGAAGTGATGGGACCAGATGCCATGATCTTAGTTTTCTGAATGCTGAGTTTTAAGCCAACTTTTTCACTCTCCTCTTTCACTTGCACCAAGAGGCTGTTTAGTTCTTCTTCACTTTCTGCCATAAGGGTAGTGTCATCTGCATATCTGAGGTTATTGATATTTCTCCCGGCAATCTTGATTCCAGCTTGTGCTTCATCCAGTCCAACATTTCTCATGATGTACTCTGCATATAAGTTAAATAAGCAGGGTGACAATATATGGCCTTGACATACTCCTTTTCCTATTTGGATTCAGTCTGTTGTTCCATGTCCAGTTCTAACAGTTCTAACTGATTTTTTTTTTCTTATTAAGCTGATTGTTGGAGATCAAAAAAGGTTCATCATATACTATGTGGCTGAATAAGCAGGGCATTTTTATATGTTTATAAATTGATAAAAGACTAAAACATTAAATAGAGTAGCAGACCCTTTAATTTCACTTTTGGATTCTGTTTCACTGTTACACTCACATATGAAAGCAATTATATATGTATAACTCAAATCATTACAGTTTTTTGTGTAACAAAAATTTAGAATAAACAAAAATGTCTATTAATAGGAAACATTCTATGGAATATTTACATAAAGTAATACAGTGCCTAAAGAAATGTCACTTTATATACTGCTATATAAAAATCTCAAATAATATTTTAAGTGAACAAAGCAAGTTGCTGAAGAGCATGTAGAGTATGCTACTAGTTTGATGAAATGAAGAAAACCTATACTTCTTACAGATATACGTGTTTGTGTATATATTTTGCTTTGCTCAGATGCTCAGTTGTGCCCGACTCTGAGATCCCATGGACTTGTAGCCCACCAGGATCCTCTGTAGACCAGACTATAACCCACTATTGGATTCTCCTGGCAGGGTGCCATTTTCTCTTCCAGGAGATGTTCCTGATCCAGGGATCAAACCCAAGTCTCTCACATCTCCTGCCCTGGCAAGTGAGTTCTTTACCAGTTACTTCCACCTAGGAGGCCCTTGTGTGTTTATATGTACATGTAAATTTTATGTATACACATAATGAAGACATAAGAAACCATTAATAGTAGTTACCTTTTGGTGTGGGGAACTAAACAGTCAGGAAACATGAGAAGGAGAAATACTTAATTTTATCCTTTTAAAATTGTGTACAATGCACTAGGGCTACTTATTACAAATAATTTTTAAAATAAAAATAAATCACCTATTAATTGCTATTGTATAAAGCTGTGAGCTAGAAATGACAAAATACAATTTCATATACTGTACTTTCTGGCTTCTTCCTCGTCTTAGATATTACTATTCCCAAATCAACAGAAAGTGGGGACTTCAGTCAAGCATTTAATATGTGCAAGGATCTCCTAGGCTCTAAATGTAAAAAATTTGATTTAGGGCCTCAAAATGCTAAACTTAACAATGAAGTCTATGCTTTCCTTACACAATTCTTGTGAGCATTACACTAAAATCTAAGGTGAAGCTTGAATAATCAGTACTTCTGAGGATTCTATGTCCTGTTCTTATTCTTCTGAAGAACTTTGCCAACAGCTTTCAAACAGAGAGATTGCTGTTTGTTAATATATTTTTGTGTATTAGTGTTTCATAAGTCTTACAAAGATAGTCTAGAATTTACTTTTAAATATATTGGGTTTAATTTCCCTTTTGACCAATATCTGTTGCAGTACTATCCATTCCTTTCTTCTTTGAATTACAAAGGTGTTTAAAATAAGTGTAATTGGAAGAATGAAACTTATATTTATCTCCTTTGCCAAGCTAAGGGAAGAGACTAGGTAAAAAAATGATGTCTTTGCTAAGAGCTTATTAAAATCAGTTAATGTGTCTAAAATTTATTACATTTTCTAGCATCTGTCTTCTGTTTCACTGTTTGTTTTCACTGTCAGTTAAAGGAGGAGGTATTAAAGGTACACATTGCCCAGTCACTTTCCACTATGACGTAATCTTCCAGAAATAGTTTTGCTAAATAGGTACATGAAGGCTTAAGTGTGGGTGTGCATGTCATGATATAGCATTCCTGGGCACCAATCATTTTCTTTTCTAAACTGAATGAATTCTACATGGCAAATGCACCAAATCATAAAAAGAGATGGATGTGAATCAAAATGAGTTTTGTGGGTAAGAATGGAATTGTTGAAGAGTCTTCTCACAGTGAAGGTTTGAAGAAAGTAAACTGATAGGAATTGGAGTGAGTGAAAGGAGTTACTTGGTAGGAGATCATTTGCAAATAAGCTGTAAAAAGTAATATTACCAGCCAATATTGAATATGTTTATAAATATTGAAATTTTCTTTATTTTTCAACCATTTGGAATATTCAAATATAACCAAGGTAATAAAGGCAGATCCAGGTGATAAAATAGGCTTTGTACTTTGATATTAGATACAGATTTGGCATTTCATTATTCATTTATTTTGAAGTAAACAGAAGACTTACCAGGAGAAAGCCATTACTAGAGATAGGGATGGGATAAGTATTGCATAAAGCAGATAAATATGGGTTTCCCTGGTGACTTAGATGGTTAAGAATCTGCTGGCAATTCAGGAGACCAGGGTTCAATCCCCAGGTCAGGAAGATCCCTTAGAGAAGGAAATGGTTACCCACTTCAGTATTCTTGCCCAGAGAATTCTATGGACAGAGGAGCCTAGTGTACTACAGTCATGAAGTCACAAAGAGTCAGAAATGACTGAGTAACAAACACACACTATAAATTCATATAATTTAACTAAACATACTTTGTGACTGAACTATCTAGATATTCTGGGAAAAATACTATTTGCTTTCTTTTAGTAGGGAATTTTCATTTGTAGTCCTTCAACTACTTTATTTTGAAATACTTCTTTCTAACAGTCTACACCTATCGTATATTACTGCTAAATAGATGCATACATTTCCCCTTAAATACTTCTTAATTACAACAAATCAATGACCACAAGGGCACTTACGAAGGAACACATTTGTATACTTGGTAGGTTGAACCTAAGACTAGAGACAAAGATATGATTATTTTGACTGCTTTGTTAATTATATCTCTTCACAGAAAAAAAAGTGGAGAATTAAAGAAACCATGTAGACATATACTATACCAAATGACACTTTCATCCCAAATTGCTTTGTTTTTTTTTTTTTTTTAAGATAAAAATCTTTTCATTTGATTCAGTTGGATTCATCAAAATAATTGATTAAATTATTTAGCTTGATGTGGGGAGACAAAATAATTAGAAGGACACTAATACAGTGCAATCACAATGGTGTGATCACTCTCACCTAGAGTCACACATCCTGGAATGTGAAGTCAATTGGGCCTTAGGAAGCATCACTATGAACAAAGCTAGTGGAAGTGGTGGAATTCCAGTGGAGCTATTTCAAATCCTGGAAGATGATGCTGTGAAAGTGCTGCACTCAATATGTCAGAAATTTAGAAGACTCAGCAGTGGTCACAGGACTGGAAAAGGTCAGTTTTCATTCCAATTGCAAAGAAAGGCAATGTCAAAGAATGCTCAAACTATTGCACAATTGCACTCATCTCACACGTTAGTAAAGTTTTGCTCAAATTTCTCCAAGCCAGGCTTCAACAATACATAAACCATGAACTCTGAGCTGTTCAAGCTGGTTTTAGAAAAGGCAAAGGAACCAGAGATCAAATTGCCAACATCTGTTGGATCA
Organism: Bos indicus x Bos taurus; assembly: GCF_003369695.1. Taxonomy (NCBI): domain Eukaryota; kingdom Metazoa; phylum Chordata; class Mammalia; order Artiodactyla; family Bovidae; genus Bos; species Bos indicus x Bos taurus. The sequence continues at coordinate 101,674,181 of NC_040079.1, read as the reverse complement.
TCAAAAAAGCAAGAGACTTCCAGAAAAAAACATCTACTTCTGCTTTATCAACTATGCCAAAGCCTTTGACTGTGTGGATCACAAGAAATTGTGGAAAATACTTCAAGAGATGGGAATACCAGACCACTTGACCTGCCTCCTGAGAAATCTGTATGCAGGTCAGGAAGCAACAGTTAGAACTGGACATGGAAAACAGACTGGTTCCAAATAGGAAAAGGAGTATGTCAAGGTTGTATATTCTCCCCCTGCTTATTTAACTTATATGCAGAGTACATCATGAGAAATGCTGGGCTGGAAGAAGCACAAACTGGAATCAAGATTGCCGGGAGAAATATCAATAACCTCAGATACGCAGATGACACCACCCTTATAGCAGAAAGTGAAGAAGAACTAAAGAGCCTCTTGATGAAAGTGAAAGAGGAGAGTGAAAAAGTTGGCTTAAAATTCAACATTCAGAAAACTAAGATCATGGCATCTGGTCCTATCACTTCATGGCAAACAGATGGGGAAACAATAGAACCAGTGACAGAATTTATTTTGGTGGGAGGGGTTCCAAAATCATTACAGATGGTGACTGCAGCCATGAAATTAAAAGATACTTGCTCTTTGGAAGGAAAGTTATGACCAACATAGACAGCATATTAAAAAGCAGAGACATTACTTTGTCAACAACCATCTGTCTAGTCAAAGCTTTGGTTTTTCCAGTGGTCATGTATGAATGTAAGAGTTGGACTATAAAGCAAGCTGAGGGCTGAAGAATTGATGGTTTTGAACTGTGGTGTTGGAGAAGACTCTTGAGTGCCTTGGACTGCAAGGAGATCCAACCAGTCCATCCTTAAGGAAATCAGTCCTGAATGTTCATTGGAAGGACTGATGTTAAAGCTGAAATTCTGATACTTTGGCTATCTGATGTAAAGTTCGGACTCATTAGAAGAGATGCTGATGTTGGGAAAGATTGAGGGCAGAAGGAGATGGGGACAACAGAGGATGAGATGGTTCGGTGGCATCTCCAACTCAATGGACATGAGTTTCAGCAAGCTCCAGGAGTTGGTGATGGACAGGGAAGCCTGGCATGGTGCAGTCCATGGGGTTGCAAAGAGTCAGACATGACTGAGCAACTGAACTGAAATGAATTGAATCTGTCCTTTTTGCAATAAAATTGCCATTTGATGAGCAGAGAAAAGGCAGTTGTTTGTAATAAATTCATTTATGAAAATCACATTTTTAATATTTTTAATATTGGAACTATTTCCATTTTTGGATAAAGGAAGCCTGGTTTTTTAAAACAATTGTGTCTGCACATATAAACTTGAAGAGGAAATTTTCTAACTTCTTTTCCAGTCTTCCAAATGAATTTTTGGGGTTTTGGATCCATTTGTTTTTTAAAGGCTGACTTTCAAAAAGGGGTCAAGTTATAATTCTTATACCATAACAAAATGAATCTCTGTTTAAGATTTTAGCACATTAGTAAGGAAACAGGTGAGATGTTACAGCCAGATGAAAGAAAAATCCAAAAAGCAAATACATTAATAGATCAGGAATACTGAAATGAAAGTGCAAATGGATGCAAAGCTGTTCTTTCCATGGCAAGAGTGGAAATGAGAGGGTTGCCCAACACTAGACAGATTACATCTGCACATCTAGAGACCAGAATTCTTTTCCATTGCTATCAGAAATGATACCAATAGAAATTAGTACATTAAGAAATTACAAAATAACTCCCATAAATCAGAATCAAATAACTTGAAAGAGTGTGTTATGGACAGTGCCTAGCTTTCCAATGAAGGAGAAACTTTTCCCCACATTTTAAAGTGACAATTAAGAAATAACTTTTGAAATAGTTTGCAGTTGGATATCAGGGTAGATAGAAATACATCACATAGATTCATCAATCACCTTCAAATGAATGATGATGGGATTAGAAAATATGTACTATGATTTAGTAAGCTCAATTGACATTGAAGTTCTTTTATTGTGTGTACATTTTTTCCATGGAGGAGAGCATGGCAAACCACTCCAGTATTCTTGCCTAGAAAATTCCATGGACAAAGGAGCCTGGTGGGCTACAGTTCATGGGTTGCAGAGTTGGACATGAATGAAACTTAGCAAGAAAACTGTGATGACACCTGTTAAAGCAATGCAATGCAATAAACTTAGTTCTTAGACTTCAAATCTCTGTATTACAAAATCTCAAACCAAATTAAAAAAAAAAATACTCATATACATTTTTGTAAGAACAAATTGCTTGTATTATTAAATCATGTATAACACAATATTTATTTCATTTTTACTTTCATTATAAAATGTAAAATAAATAAATAAATAAAACTTCAGCTAAACTGATCCAGTCACTCCAAACTTAAAACAAAACAAAAAAAATCTGTAGAGTTCCCTGCTTTCTGCCACTATCCTGCTTCCATCTTAGCCCATCCTCTCTTCTTTGGTTCCCACTTCTGTTAAGTTTGCCTTCTCTCAAATCTTCCACAACTGCCCCCAAGGTCTCTGAGGAACACTCTTTTCTATAAACAAGAGACTCTCTTGTTCAGCAATGAGCATGTACCATGTTGCATCATCCATGCATCAATCAACTGTATGCTGCTGCTGCTAAGTTGCTTCAGTCGTGTCCGACTCTGTTGGACCCCATAGACGGCAGCCCACCAGGCTCCACCGTCCCTGGGATTCTCCAGGCAAGAACACTGGAGTGGGTTGCCATTTCCTTCTCCAATGCATGAAAGTGAAAAGAGAAAGTGAAGTCGCTCAGTCATGTCCAACTCAGCGACCCCATGGGCTGCAGTATACCAGGCTCCTTCGTCCATGGGATTTTCCAGGTAAGAGTACTGGAGTGGGGTGCCATTGCCTTCTCCGAATCAACTGTATACATCCCTTCAATTAAATTGCTGTTTGCTAGGAAGCCATGTATGGATTATGTAACTCATTGTATTATTGAAATTCAGCTTAGTTCCTCGACTAAGGGGAAGGTTTTAAATGTTGGTGATAAGGTTTCATGCAAAGTCTAGTTTTATTTATTTATTTAATTAGGGAAACATGTAGCCCTTTTACTAGGCCTGATGAAACTGGTTATAGGAAAGAAGATTTCTTTCAAATTCATATTTTCTTTAAAAATGTCAGGCAATATTTTTCAGACCGGAGCTAATGTTCTGTATTATCTTATTAGTGTTCACCACTAATTCGTAGTCTGTTTTATCAACTTGATAGATTCAAAACTCAATTATTAACTGTCTGAAAGTAGATTAATTTCTATAAATAAACTGATAATTCAATTCTGAACTGAGTTAAATAAAAATGATAATGATAGTTAATAATTTACACATGAGAACAATTACTGACTTCAGGGCTAAGATACGGGAGAACCTATAAGAAAAGTTCCTAGACAAATGAGTTTTGTATGATTGTTGTAAGGACTACATTGTTGTAAGACATTATAGTAAGACAACAATTGTTGTAAGACAACATTGCTGTCTTACAATCATTGTTGTAAGACAAATGATTGTTGTAAGGTAGGTGATATTCATTTTTCTTTATGCCCTGATGAGTTATCTTTCTTGTCATTTCTGTGTATATTCAACTTCTCTTCTGTGCATAAAACTGAGGCCAGACTCTGTGGGAGAGGGAGAGGTTGGGATGATTTGGGAGAATGGCATTGAAACATGTATAATATCATATATGAAATGAGTCTCCAGTCCATGTTCAATGCACGATACTGGATGCTTGGGGCTGGTGCACTGGGACAACCCAGAGGGATGGTAAGGGGAAGGAGGAAGGAGGAGGGTTCAGGATGGGAAACACATGTATACCTGTGGTGGATTCATTTTGATATATGGCAAAACTAATACAATATTGTAAAGTTAAAACATAAAATAATAAAAAAAAACCTGAGGCCAGTGATTTAAAGATCACTTTCCCTCCTGAAAAATACTTACAAAACTAACATATTTTCCATGCCCCGTCTATATTAATTCTACTCAATTCCATTCTTTGCATTTTCCTACAACACTAGACAAAATATCTGTCATCTCTTGGTAATTAAATACAAATCACCTCTCTTCTGAGTTTTTATAAGAGTAAGATCATTCTTTCCTGCTTTACTTACTGATAGAGTCACATTTCCAAAAACAAAATTCCTGAATCCCTTAATTGACTTGATCACGTTTTATAAATCAAAGAAACATTTGCTGCCAAAAGGTAGAGTCTCATTTTTAAAATCACAGCAAAAGGAAAAAGGCTCTCAGAATTTTAGAGGTTCTCTTATGTCACCTGTGGACATAAGATTGGTATCTTTAGAGTTGAGGATTCCTCTAGCTCCTACCACTATGGTCTAACAAAAAGAAAGAAATGGTGGAGACGATGCTCAGTTCAGTTCAGTTCAGTTCAGTTTCTCAGTCGCATCTGACTCTTTGCAACCCCATGGACTGCAGCAGGCAGGCTTCCCTGTACATCACCAACTCTTAAAGTTTGCTCAAACTCATGTCTATCAAGTCAATGATGCCATCAACCAACTCATCCCCTGTTGTCCCCTTCTCCTGCCTTCAATCTTGTGCAGAATCAGGATCTTTTCCAATAAGTCAGTTCTTCCTATAGGTGGCCAAAGTATTGGAGTTTCAGCTTCAGCATCAGTCCTTCCAATGAATATTCAGGACTGATTTCCTTTAGGAGATGATGCTAGAAAACTAAAACATAATTGGATAAAATCTGGAAAATCTATAGTTACTTGGGAAAGAAGAGGAAGACTGAAATTCAAGATAAGCTTTATAAATCACTTAACTTAAAATTTTGATTTTAGGATCATAATAATCTAATTCATAGTAACAAAGACCTGATCCAGTGAGCTAAGAAACTGGGCAGCATAAACAAGGTTTGGGTATTTTTACAGTGGATTGGAACCTAGCTTTCATTAGTTTGTTGAGGATAAATGAGTTAAGCTTTACTTTGTTTAACATGAAATTAATGCCCTTCCTTATAATTTGCAAGGGATGATGAAGTAGATTTACAAATTTGGATTCCTTAAAAATACACGAAGTCCCACAAAAGAGGTTTTTAAAATGAAAGAGTGAATTTGGTAAGATAGAAACACATGTAACCTCTTGAAGTTAAATCATTAATGAACTTTTTAAAAATGTCTAACTTGATCACAGTAGCTTAGCCTCTGAAATTATCTGGTTCATTAAAAAAATTAAGCCTTTTTAATGAAAGCCTAATACTAACCAGATACTCTTTTCTGTGTGTAGTCATTCATCTGACATAATTAAGAACAAAAAGAACTTCTTTGATTAATGACCTCTGCTAATCATTTCAGTAGAACACATGAAGACATTTTGAAAATTTTTATTTCACTAACAAATTAAGCTTATGTTAATCATAAGTGTCACTCACATACAAATTATGTGTAAATATTCAGGGTGATCTATATTTTATCAATTGTAGCAGAAAACTTGTCAGTCAGTGTGGGTTTAAACAAGCAATTAGGGCATGAGTTACTAAACATTTTAAACAAACAGACTGCATCAAACCCAAATTAGGACTGCTCAAAGAAATTTCATAGCATCTTAATTGCACAGATGCCTGAACTGCCAAGAATTTCTGCATTCATAAAAGATAAATACATTAGTTTTACATATGTTATCATCATATATATAGCTTTTCAACCCTAGCCTCTTCGTAATCACTTTTGAAAGCTCTTATCATAACCTGAGTCTTTGTTGTCATCCCTTTTCTGATGGTTATAACTTCTAGGGAATTCAGGTAAATAAGAAAAGCCCAAGGGGGATCAACTTCTGAACTAAAAGGTATAAAACAGGATTCTTCAGACCTTCCAATTAAACCAAAGTTGTTTCTTTCAGCTGAACCTGTAGGACTCAAGGGAGACTGGGTTTGTTGAATGGTAGCATTGTATCAGAATCTCACAATCTGAGGTTTTATTGCTTCACAGTGTCCTTTAAAAAAAAGGTTAATTCAAGACACAAACTTCTTGCAATTCCTTGATAACTCTTATTAAAAAAAAAAACTCATCTTCTAAGAAAATACAGCCAAGGATGATGACTCAGTTTGAGAAATAGCTAATTGTGGCCATTCCTTTAATAGCTGGAATTATCTTATAATTTGTTACTCAAAATGGAACAGTTTTGAGAAACTGCAAACAAAAATGTAAGAACTCACTGCAGTGTAAACATTTGCATTACTGGTAGGATGAAATCACAAAAACATGGGGAACCAAACAAAAAAATCACAATAAAAAATAAGAATGACGGGAGGGAAGAGAATCTAGGACTAGCACTGGGAAGCTGAAATACTGGCTTATTGCTTTAATAACATCATGATGATAAAAAACTAACAAAAAAAAGCAAGTAGTAGTCATGACCATGTATTGTGTGCAATTTGCTCCATTGCATAGTCACTATAATTTATCATGCATATACTTTCAGCTCATAGTTTTCTGACTTCATCTTCAAAACCACACTATAGGATATGTAGTAATATCCTTATTTCAGAGCCTATAGAGTTAAGTAACTTTTCCAGTACACAGGCATCACTTGGAGATGTGGAGGGTTCAGTTCCAGCCCATAGTAGAGCAAATATTGCAATGAAGCAAGTTACACAGAATATTAGGTTTCTCAGTGCACGTAAGTTCAGTTCAGTTCAGTCACTCAGTTGTGTCTGACTCTTTGCGACACCATGGACTGCAGCATGCCAGGCCTCCCTGTTCACCAACAACGCCTGGAGTTTACTCAAACTCATGTCCATGGAGTTGGTGATGCCATCCAACCATCTCATCCTCTGTCATCCCCTTCTCTTCCTGCCTTCAATCTTTCCCAGCATCAGGGTCTTTTCAAATGAGTCAGTTCTTTGCATCAGGTGGCCAAAGTATTGGAACTTCAGCTTTAACATCAGTCCTTCCAATGAATAATCAGGACTGATTTCCTTTAGGATGGACTGGTTGGATCTCCTTGCAGTCTAAGGGACTCTCAAGAATCTTCTCCAACACCACAGTTCAAAACCATGAATTCTTTGGCACTCAGTTTTCTTTATAGTCCAACTCTCACATCCATACACGATTACTGAAAAAACCATAGCCTTGACTATGCTAAGTCACTTCAGTCATGTCCGACTCTGTGTGACCCCACAGACGGCAGGCCACCAGGCTCCCCCATCCCTGGGATTCTCCAGGCAAGAACATTGGAGTGGGTTGCCATTTCCTTCTCCAATGCATGAAAGTGAAAAGAGAAAGTGAAGTCGCTCAGTCGTGTCCGACTCTTAGCGACCCCATGGACTGCAGCCTACCAGGCTCCTCCATCCATGGGATTTTCCAGGCAAGAGTACTGGAGTGAGGTGCCATCGCCTTCTCCTATAGCCTTGACTAGACGCATCTAAAGTTATGTTTAAACTCTACTGCAGTCATATTGTACTATGGTTAATAGCATTTGTATTTAAAAACAGTGTATATACTTTAGTTCTGAGAAGGCAATGGCACCCCACTCCAGTACTTTTGCATGGAAAATCTCATGGATGGAGGAGCCTGGTAGCCTGTAGTCCATGGGGTCGTTAAGAGTTGGACATGACTGAGTGACTTTACTTTCACTTTTCACTGTCATGCATTGGAGAAGGAAATGGCAACCCACTCCAGTGTTCTTCCCTGGAGAATCCCAGGGACGGGGGGAGCCTGGTGGGCTGCTATCTATGGGGTCGCACAGAGTCGGACACGACTGAAGTGACTTAGCAGCAGCATATTTTAGTTAAAAATATTTTATTCTGAAAAATGATAACAATAATCTGAGACTTCAGTAACTTGTAATATTTTGCCGGTGAAGTATTTTGCTGTGATATCAATGGCTGCTGACTGGTCAGGATGGTGGTTGCTGAAAGCTGAGGTGACTGTGGCTATTTCTTAAAACAAGACAACAAAGAACTTTGCCACATTAATTGATTTTTTTTCTTTCATGAATAATTTCTTTGTAGCATTCAATGCTGTTTGATACCATAAAATATCTTTGAAAATTAAAGTCTATCCTCTCAAATCTCACTTCATTTTATCAACCAAATTTATGTAATATTCTAAATACTTTGCTGTCATTTCAATAATGTCCATAGAAAGATTATAGGAATAGATAGGAATAAATTATATCTCAAGAAACCATTTTCTTTCATCATTGATAAAAAGCAACTCCTCATTCACTAAAGTTCCCTCATGAGATTTTAGTGATTCAATCACATCTTTGGGCTCCACTTCTAATTCTAGCTTTATTGCTATTTCTACCACAACTTCAATTACTTCCTCTACTAACATCTTGAACTCCTCAAAGTCATTAAAGAAAGTTGGAATCAACTTCTTCTAAACACTTGTTAATGTCAATATTTTTACCTCTTCCTATAAATCACAAGTGTTCTTAATGGCATCTAGAATGATGAATCCCTTCCAGAAGGTTTTCAATCTGCTCTGCCCAAATACATCAAAGGCATTGATATCTATGGCAGCTATGTCCTTATGAAATACATTTCTGAAATAGTAAGACTTGAAAGTCAAAATTACTCATGATCCAAAGGTTGCAGATAAATGTTGTGTTGGTAGACATGAAAACATTCATCCTGCACATCTCCTTGAGATCTATTGGGTAGCCAGTTGCATTGTCAATGATCAGTAATACTTTGAAGTGAATCTTTTATTCTAAGCAATAGGTCTCAACAGTGGACTGAAAATATTTGGTTAACCATGTTGTAAGTAGATGTGCTGTCATTCAGACTTTGTTATTTCATTTAGACAGCATATGCTAAGTAGATTTACCATAATTCTTAAGGGCTCTAGTTTTTTTTTGGAATGGTGAATGAACATTGGCTTTAACTTAAAGTCACCAGCTGTATTAGCCTCTACCAAGGGAGTCAGTCTGTCCTTTGAAACTTTCAAGCCACACACTGACTTCTCCTGTCTAGCTATGAAAGTATTAGTTGGCATCTTCTTCCGATAAAATGCTGATTTGTGTACACTGAAAATCTGTCTTTTAGTGTAGCCACTTACTATTTTAGGGAGCTCTTTTGGATAATTTGCTGCACCTTCTACAGCAGCACTTGCTGCTTCATATTGGACTTTTAGTTATAAAAGAGCTTCTTTCCTTAAATCTCATGAATCAACCTCTGCTAGCTTCAAAATTTTCTTCTGCAGCTTCCTCACCTCTCTCAGCCTTCAAAGAAATGAGAGGGAGGGTTTTGTTCTGGATTCAACTTTAGTTTCAGAGAATATTGTGCCTGGGTTCATCTTATATCCAGACCACTTAAACTTTCTCCATATAAGCATTAAGGCTCATTTGCTTAGTTTTCATGTGTTCACTGAAGTATCACTCTTAATTTCCTTCACGAACTTTTCTTTTTTTATTCACAACTTGGGTAACTGTTTAACATGAGAACTCTAGTTTTGCCCTATCTTAGCTATTGGCATGCCTTCCTCATTAAGATAACTCATTTCTATCTTTTGATTTAAAGTGAGAGGCATAGGACTCTTTCTCTCAAACAATTAGAGGCCATTGTAAGGTTATTAATTTGCTTAATTTAAATATTGTTATGCCTCAGGGAATAGAGAGGCTTGAGAAGATGGAAAAAGACACAGGAATGGCTTGTCAGTGAAGCTGTCAGAAAACACACAAAACAACTTTCAATTAAGTTCACAGTCCTATATGATTCATGGACCACACCCCCACCCAAATTACAACAGTAACATCAAAGATCACTAATAGCAAATCACCTAAAATATAATAATAATGAAAAATTTGAAATATTCTGAGAATTAACAGAATGTGAAAAAGATACAAAATGAAAAAATGCTGCTAAATGGCACAAATAGAATTGTTTGATGTAAGGTTGCCATAAACCTTCAATTTATTAAAAAAAAAATACAGTATCTGTGAAATACAATGAAGTGAGGCACAGTAAAATCAGATGTGGCTGTAATATGTAGATGCTCATCCAACCTCGAAGTCTATGTCATTATTCTTTGTCTATTTTCTAATCCTGTTGGTATCTTTATTAAATCCCAATTAAAAGATTTCCTCTAGATATTGACAAGGGGAGGCACGGGAGCAAGGTAGATGCACCCTCCATTGCCACCACTTGACCAGTTAATGATGTACTCAAGCCAATGTTATACAACCACAGAAAATGTACACACAAGCATACACTTGGAAACTATTCAATAAGCCAGAAGTATGCCACCCAGCAAACTAAGGAAGAAAGACCCAACATGTCAGAAAACATTAAATGAATAATTTACAGAAGTCTGAAAAAAGGAGAAAGACTTAAGAACGCTGAAAAAATACTAAAGAAGAAGATCATTGATGTCTTTTGAAATGGCATATAACCAGAATTAAAGAAAAGAGAAAAAAACACTAAGGCAACATTTTTTAGAATTTGTCCCCCCCCCCCACCAAAAAAAAAAATCAAAATCAAGATATTGATAACTCAGGCTAATTTTTTCACTCCCTACTATGCCCCCTCCATTGCTGGTTATGATCAGATCCTCAAAGAATTCTTTTAAAATCACTGTCTCATTTTTTAAAAAAAATTAATAGGTAGGGGTAATTTAATTATCACAGGGTTGTTTTAAAAATCATGTTAAATAAGTACAATAAAGGTTAAAATATAGCAGACACTTTCCTTCTCTGGTGGCTTAGTGGTAAAGAATCGGCCTGCACTGCAGGAGACATAGTTTCGATCCCTGCGTCGGGAAGATCCTCTGAAGAAAGGAATGACTATCCACTCCAGTATTCTTGCCTGGAAAATCCCATGGTCAGAGAAGCCTGACAGGCTACATACAGTTCATGGGGTCTCAAAGAGTGTGACACAATTTAGCGCCTAAATCACTACCACCACCAATAATAATTCATCAAATCTGAATTCAAAACTGAAAGGGATACATATTGGAAATGTAATTGATTGCCCACAAATCAGTTCTTGCGAAGAGGATCTCACTTGTCAAAGTTCTAGAAGAGGTGCCCTCAACAGTAACCCTACTGCATGCTCAGCCAAAGTTAACCAGATGACCCTAGTCGAGTTTATTAAATTACCTTTTCAAAATTTGAAAAGGGTCTGAAAATAAATCAGTTAGCTGTGAGAATTTGACCTGAAACATGGCTTAATGTTGAGGCCACAGCCTATCACTTCGGGCTGGCTGTGATGAAGTTTCTACAGTTAAGAGAGAAGAAGCTTAAAGGTGTAAGGAAAAAGAAAAGAGTAGAGAGAATAGAGTAGCAGTGAGGTTAGATGGAAGGAAATGAGGGAGACAGAGAAAGGGAGTGGGAGAGGGAGAAAGACAAATTGAGGGGGAGAGAACCATTTGCTATGAAGGCTAGTTACATTTCCTTTATTTGGATTTCTTTAAGACTCCCCTAAATTTACATAATAATCCCCTTCCTCTTTTTACTGAGTTTCTCTCAGTGGGTTTCAGCACTTTGCAACCAAATTATCCTTGACTAAGACAGGTTAGGACCTTAAAATTAAATAAAACTATTTAGACTAACAATAAGGTTCCAGCTGCTACTCTTCTTATTCTTTACTAAGAATTGAGCAGTTTTGTTACCTCTGCTAGATAAATGGTTTGTGAGGGTGTCCAAGCCTTGATATATAGGATAAGGAACAGAGTTACGCAGTCAGCAGTGAATAGAATCATTTCAACTTGGAAAAGAAAAGGGCTAGTAAATGAGAAATCGATCCTAAGCTGCTGTGCATGTAACTCAAATGCCTGAACGGTCTTTAATTACAAAGGAGGACACCAGTGACCACATTTTAAATCCTGACTCTCAAGATTTAAAGCAGGAGGGAGGAGGTAGTCTGATCAGTCAGACATGGGACCTGGGTGAGGACCTTGTGTTTAAGCTGTAACTTAGAAAATTAAAGTTTGTCTTGTTTGCTTTGGTTTTAGATGGGTGAAAATGCACACAACATGATCACTAATTATTTTACTATGTAATGCAGTAGAAGAGAGATACCAGTTATATAACCATATTGATTTATGACAAATCTTACCATAGCTGAAAGGTTACATGTGAAAATATCCAAATATCAGTTCTTTTCCAGCTGTTGCCACTATGCTTTGAATTACCACCATAGATTCACTGACATTTTGTACCCCTTTTAGGCTATTTTGTAATTCTATTATACTATTTTTTACTTGCACACCCTATGAAACTATTTCTTCTCTCAAAGACTCTGACTTGATAATCTTAGAAATTTATGTCAAATTCAGCTGGTGTATCAATTGTTTAAAACATTACACTTCATGAGCAAGATTATTTTAGTTACCATGCAAATTAAATCATTGCATAATTCAGAGCATGCAATTTAGACAGTTTAGAACAAAATGGTTGCAGTTTCTGAGTCTAGTGAACGCATGACTGCTGTCCATTATGGCACTTTAACAGAGTTTTCACCACCATTGCCAGGAAAGGAAAGCCGTGGATGACCTGACTCTGTTCCCAGTCATGACTAATACATGGCTAACCAAGAACTGTTTCCTGATCTAAGCAGTGTCATTGGATTTTTCCCTCTTGAAATCTGGATTTAGAAGGCAGATGCCAGTTTATCAGTATTGATCTAGAAGTTCACAGAGAAGGATAGCTTTTAGAAAAAAAGAGAATAAAAATTTAAAGTAGTTTTTTTTGGGGCGGGGGGGGGGGAATAAAACAAAAACAATAAATCTTAAAGTCCCAGAAGATAAGAGATAGTAGCATTAATTTTCATTTATTCAGTTCCTGATTCCAGTCTCTACCAGGGACAAGTATAATTTCTGAATTTCTAGACTGTGAGATTCCTGGAACATTTTCTTATTTAAAGCTAATGTGAATAGGATTCTATTTTTTTTCCCATCAAATTAGTTCACATTATGTTACCCAGGAACTGTGAATCTGACATTTTTGCTTTTCCAGTTATGTCAACAGGACTAAATTATGGTAGTAACCACATACATATTAATTAATTGATATCTGCCTTTCCAATGTGCATCTTTTCAAAATTTAACTTAAAATCACTTTTCCAGAAAAAGAAAAGAAAAACTGAGAGACTGTATTATCAAATGAAGTAGAATTACTCCTCTCCTTTAGTTTTTTGTACCTTCATAAGGCACTGATATCAACAATTGCACTCACTTTTACACTCCTCAAAGGCAAAGCAGAGTGCCCTGTTGTATGCTCTCTCATAGAAAAGATACTGTGTGAATATTTGTTTAATTTAAAAGCCAAAGGAGAAGAGTAATGGGATCTATCTAGGATAATGATACAACACAAAAATACTTTAATTCCCATGAATTATATTAAAAACTTGTCCCACCTTTTAGTGCCATGCCAAACCACTCTCAACATAATTCTACAGTAAATGCAAAAATAACAATGAATTTACCAATCAGAAAAGAGAATTAATTTCTTTCTCTTCAAGAAATATAGTTTTTAATAGCACTTAAACAATTTGCATCAGAGATACAAAGTCTCTCTGAAATTAAATTAAAAAAGAATAGAATTAATTTCATTTATCAGCAAAAATGGCACAGTTTGAGACTAATACTATTCTACAATATCTATATGTGCAATGATGCATAGCTTAACTTTTCTTAATACATATAAAACTTACCACATACAACCCTTCTAAGCGGTTACTTAGAACACTACCTGCCTAACAGATATCATAACTATAAAATAAATATCTAGTGCTTTTTTTTCATATAAAATTATACTTAATAATTTTAAACAGAGTATGATTTGTTAATATCTTTCCCTCCCAATAGAAAACAATAATGTGTAACTTGATTTTAGTATTTTCTCCTATTTAATATATTATTCAGAGGACAGACTTCAAAGGTCACTTGAGAATTTATTGCTCTCATAATTACTCTTAACTATGGGCCAATAAAACGTGTCTCCTATATACCTACTACATCACCCACTTATGATACCACATTCTCAGAAAATTTCAGTAAAAACAGTCATTGAAGTGTATTCATACTGAGTATTGCTTGCAGGAGAGGCCCTATGTATATTTTGAGAAAGATGCATTCAGTAATGCTGAGTGCATCCATTTCAAAGTTTCTACTGTCTATTCAAGAGAAGACTCTATACATGGACATCACCAAATGGTCAATATGGAAATCAGACTGATAATATTCTTTGCAGCCAAAAAAGGAGAAGCTCTATACAGTTGGCAAAATAAGGCCTGAAGCTGACTGAGGCTCAGATCATGAAATCCTTATTGCAAAATTCAGATTTAAAAGGAAGAAAGTAGGGAAAACCACTAGATCATTCAGGTGTGAGCTAAATAAAGTCCCTTATGATTATACAGTGGAAGTGACAAATAGATTCAAGGGATTAGATCTGATAGAGTGCTTGAAGAACTATGGATGGAGGTTCATAACATTGTATAGGAGGCAGTGATCAAGACCATTCCCAAGAAAAAGAAATGCAAAAAGGCAAAATGGTTGTCTGAGGAGGCCTTACAAATACTTGAGAAAAGAAGAGAAGTTAAAGGCAAAGGAGAAAAGGAAAGATATACCTATCTGAATGCAGAGTTCCAAAGAATAGCAAGGAGAGATAAGAAAGCCTTTCTAAGTGATCAACACAAAGAAAGAGAGGAAAACAATAGAATGGGAAAGACTAGAGATCTTTTCAAGAAAATTAGAGATACAAAGGGAAATTTTATGCAAAGATGGACACAATAAAGGACAGAATGGTACGGACCTAATGGAAGCAAAAGGTATTAAGAAGAGGTGTCAAGAATACACAGAAGAACTGTACAAAAAGATCTTCATGACCAGATAACCATGATGATGTGATCACTCACCTAGAACCAGACATCCGAAATGTGAAGTCAAGTGGGCCTTAGGAAGGAAGCATCACTACAAACAAAGCTAGTGGAGGTGATGGAATTCCAGTTGAGCTATTTCAAATCCTAAAAGATGATGCTGTGTAAGTGCTACACTCAATATGCCAGGAAATTTGAAAAACTCAGCAGTGGCCACAGGACTGGAAAAGGTCAGGTTTCAGTTGAATTCCAAAGAAAGGTGATGTCAAAGAATGCTCAAACTACTGCACAATTGCACTTATCTCACAGTTAGCAAAGTAATGCTCAAAAATTCTCCAAGCCAGGCTTCAACAGTATGTAAACTGTGAACTTCCAGATGTTCAAACTGGATTTAGAAAAGGCAGAGGAACCAGAGAGCAAATTGTCAACATACTTTGGATCATCAAAAAGCAAGAAGTTCCAGAAAAACATCTGTTTCTGCTTTATTGACTATTCCAAAGCCTTTGACTGTGTGGATCACAACAAACTATGGAAAATTCTTTAAGAGATGGAAATATGAGACCACCTGACCTTCCTCCTGAAAAATCTGTATACAGGTTAGAAGCAACAGTTAGAACTGGACATGGAACAGCAGACTGGCTCCAAATTGGGAAAGAAATAAGTCAAGGCTGTATATTGTCACCCTGCTTATTTAACTTGTATGCAGACTACATCATGAGAAATGCTGGACTGGCTGAAGCACAAATGATTTAAGATTGCCAGGAGAAATATCAATAACCTCAGATATGCAGATGACACCACCCTTATAGCAGAAAGTGAAGAACTAAAGAGCTTCTTGATGAAGGTGAAAGAGGAGAGTGAAAAAGTTGGCTTAAAATTCAGTATTTAGAAAACTAAGATCAGGGCATCTGGTCTCATCACTTCATGGCAAATAGATTAGGAAACAATGAAAGAGCAAGAGACTATTTATTTGGCTCCAAAATCACTGCAGATGGTGACTGTAGCCATGAAATTAAAAGCCTCTTGCTTCTTGGAAGAAAAGCTATAACAAACCTAGACAGCATATTAAAAAGCAGAGACATTACTTTGGCAACAAAGGTCTGTCTAGTCAAAGCTATGTTTTTTCCAGTACTCGTGTATGGATGTGAGAGTTGAACTATTAAGAAAGCTGAGTGTTGAAGAACTGATGCTTTTGATCTGTGGTGTTGGAGACGACTCTTGAGTCCCTTGAACTGCAAGGAGATTCAACTAGTCAATCATAAAGGAAATCAGTCCTGAATATTCATTGGAAGAACTGATGATGAAGCTTAAATTCCAATACTTTGGCCACCTGAAGCAAAGAACTGATTCATTGGAAAAGACCCTGATGCTAGAAAAGATTGAAGGTGGGAGGAGAAGGGAATTACAAAGGATGAGATGGTTGAATGGCATCACTGATTTGATGGACATGAGTTTGAGTAAGCCCCAGGAGTTGGTGATGGACTGGGAAGCTTGGTGTGTTGCAGTCCATTGGGTCACAAAGAGTTGGATACAAGTGAGAGACTGAACTGAACTGTCTATTCATAGTTATTCTAAGTGAGAAATTGGGCTTAATGTTTTCTTCAAGGTCAACATGATAGTGTTTGACGAAATGAATATCTATTTTTGAATATCTGCATTAGTGAATTTTTGGATAATTGGATAACTTACTCAGTAAATGAATCACTGCATATATGAAGAGATGAATTAAATACCCGCCTTATGCTAATACTTGCATTCATCAAGAGTACTTGTATCATTCTCAAGATTGTTTTTGCTATTCAGAGTCTTTTGTGTTTCCATACAAATTTTAAGTATTTTTTTTTTTTTTTTTTGTTCTAATTCTGTGAGGAAATGCCATTGATTATTTGACAGGGGTAGCACTGAATCTGTAGATTGCTTGGGTAGTATAATCATTTTCATAATATTGATTCTTCCTATCCAGGAACGTGGTATATTTTCCACCTGTTTGTGTCATCTTTGATTTCTTTCATCAATATCTTATAGTTTTTTAAGTAACAGGTCTTTTGCCTCCTTAGTTAGGTTTATTCCTATGTATTTTGTTCTTTTTGATGTGATAGTAAATGAGATTGTTTTCTTGATTTCTCTTTCTGATTTTTTGTTGTTAGTGTATAGAATGCAGGAGGCTTTGGTGTGGTAATTTTCCATCCTGTAACTTTACCAAATTCATTGATGAGCTCTAATAGTTTTCTGGAAACATCTTTAGGATTTTCAGTGCATAGTATCATATCATCAGCAGATAGTGAAAATTTTATTTCTTCATTTCCAATTTGGAATTCTTTTCTTTCTTTCTTTTCTCTGATACTTGTGACTAGAATTTTCAAAACTATGTTGAATAAAATTGGTGAGAGCTGATATCCTTGTTGTGTTTGCAAATTTAGAGGAAATGCTTTCAGCTTTTCACCATTGACAAATCTGTAGGTTGTCACATATGGCCTTTATTATGTTGAGGAAGTTTCCTCTAAGTCCACTTTCTGGAGAGTTTTTATCATGAATTTTGTCAAAAGCATTCTCTGCATCTATTGAGATGATCATGTGGATTTATTCTTCAATTTATTTATATAGTGTATCCCATTGTTTGAATTGTATATGTTGAAGAATCTTACCACCCCTTGAATAAATTCCACTTGATCTTGGTGTATGTTTCTTTTAACAAATTATTAAATTCAGTTTGCTAGTATTTTGCTGGGAATTTTGGGGTTTATGTTCAATAACGGTATTGGCTTGTAATTTTCTTTTTTTGTGGTATCTTTGCCTGGCATTTGTATCAGGGTGATGGCGGCCCCATAGAATAAGTTTAGGAGTTTTCCTTCCTCTTCAGTTTTTTGGAATAGTTTCAGAAGGATAGGTTTTAACTCTTCTCTCAATGTTTGATAGAATTTTTAAATTTATACAGAGGCACAAAAGACCCTGAATAGCCAAAGAAATCTTAAGAAAGAAGAATGGAGCTGGAGGAATCAGGCTCTCTGACTTCAGACAATACGGCAAAGCTACAGTCATCAAAACAGTGTGACACTGTTTTATGACAAAACAGAAATATAGACCAATGGAACAGGATAGAAAGTCTAGAGATAAACCCAAGAATCCATGACCACCTAATAATCTATGACAAAAGAAGCAGGAATATACAGTGGAAAAGGAAACTCTCTTCAATAAGTGGTGCTGGAGAAACAGGACAGCTACATGTAAAAAAATGAAATTAGAACACTTCTTAACACCATACACAAAGATAAACGCAAAATGGATTAAAGACCTAAATGTAAGACCAGAAACTTTAAAACTCTTAGAGGAAAACATAGGCAGAACACTCAATGACATAAATTAAAGCAAGATCCTCTATGACCCACCTTCTAGAGTAATAGAAATAAAAACAAAAGTAAACAAGTGGGACCTGATTAAACTTGAAAGATTTTGCACAACAAAGGAAACTATAAGCAAGGTGAAAAGACAACCCTCAGAATGGGAAAACATAATAGCAAATGAAACAACCAACAAAAGATTAATTTCCAAAATATACAAGCAGCTCATACAACTCAATACCAAAAACAAACACACACAAAAAAAACACAACCCAATCAAAAAGTGGGGAAAAGACCTAAACAGACATTTCTCCAAAGAAGACATACAGATGGCTAACAAACACATGAAAAGATACTCAATATTGCTCATTATAAGAGAAATGCAAATCAAAACTACAATGAGATATCACCTCACACTGGACAGAATGGCCCTCATTAAAAAGTCTACAAACAATAAATGCTGGAGAGGGTGTGGAGAAAAGGGAACACTCTTGCACTACTGGTGGGAATGTAAATTGATATAGCCACTATGGAAGATGGTATGGAGATTCCTTAAAAAACTTGTAGTAAAACCACCATATGACTCAGCAATCCCATTCCTAGGCATATACCCTGAGGAAACCAAAATTGAAAGAGACACGTGTATCCTATTGTTCATTGCAGCACTATTTACAATAGTTAGAACATGGAAGTAACCTAGATGTCCATGGACAGATGAATGGATAAAGAAGTTGTGGTACATATACACAATGGAATATTACTCAGCTATAAAAAGGAACACATTTGAGTCAGTTCTAATGAGGTGGATGCAACTAGAGCTTATTATACAGAATGAAGTGAGTCAGAAAGAGAAAGATAAATATTGTATACTAACACATATATACAGAATCTAGAAAAATGGTACTGAAGAATTTATTTGCAGGGCAGCAATGGAGAAACAGACATAGAGAATAGACTTATGGACACGGAGAGAGGGGAGGAGAGGGTGCGATGTATGGAGAGAGTAACATGGAAACTTACATAACCATTTGTAAAATAGATAGCCAACAGGAATTTGCTGCATGGCTCAGGAAACTCAAACAGGGTCTCTGTATCAGCCGAGAGGGGTGGGATGGGGAGGGAGATGAGAGGGAGGTTCAAAAGGGAGGGGATATAAAGCATCACTATGAACAAAGCTAGTGGAGGTGATGGAATTCCAGTGGAGCTATTCCAAATCCTGAAAGATGATGCTGTGAAAGTGCTGCACTCAGTATGCCAGCAAATTTGGAAAACTCAGCAGTGGCCACAGGACTGGAAAAGGTCAGTTTCCATTCCAATCCCAAAGAAAGGCAATGCCAAAGAATGCTCAAACTACTGCACAGTTGCACTCATCTCACACGCTAGTAAAGTAATGCTCAAAATTCTCCAAGCCAGGCTTCAGCAATATGTGAACTGTGAACTTCCTGGTGTTCAAGCTGGTTTTAGAAAAGGCAGAGGAATCAGAGACCAAATTGCCAACATCTGCTGGATCATAGAAAAAGCAAGAGAGTTCCAGAAAAATATCTATTTCTGCTTTATTGACTATGCCAAAGCCTTTGACTGTGTGGATCACAATAAAGTGTGGAAAATTCTTCAAGAGATGGGAATACCAGACCACCTGATCTGCCTCTTGAGAACTTTGTATGCAGGTCAGGAGGCAACAGTTAGAACTGGACATGGAACAACAGACTGGTTCCAAATAGGAAAAGGAGTACATCAAGGCTGTCTATTGTCACCCTGTTTATTTAACTTATATGCAGAGTACATCATGAGAAATGCTGGCCTGGAAGAAACACAAGCTGGAATCAAGATTGCCGGGAGAAGTATCAATAACCTCAGATATGCAGATGACACCACCATTATGGCAGAAAGTGAAGAGGAACTCAAAAGCCTCTTGATGAAAGTGAAAGTGGAGAGTGAGAAAGTTGGCTTAAGGCTCAGCATTCAGAAAACGAAGATCATGGCATCCGGTCCCACCACTTCATGGGAAATACATGGGGAAACAGTGGAAACAGCGTCAGACTTTATTTTGGGGGGCTCCAAAATCACTACAGATGGTGACTGAAGCCATGAAATTAAAAGAGGCTTACTCCTTGGAAGGAAAGTTATGACCAACCTAGATAGCATATTCAAAAGCAGAGCCATTACTTTGCCAACAAAGTTTCGTCTAGTCAAGACTATGGTTTTTCCTGTGGTCATGTATGGATGTGAGTTGGACTGTGAAGAAGGCTGAGCGCCGAAGAATTGATGCTTTTGAACTGTGTTGTTGGAGAAGACTCTTGAGAGTCCCTTGGACTGCAGGAGATCCAACCAGTCCATTCTGAAGGAGATCAGCCCTGGGATTTCTTTGGAAGGAACGATGCTAAAGCTGAAACTCCAGTGCTTTGGCCACCTCGTGCGAAGAGTTGACTCATTGGAAAAGACTCTGATGCTGGGAGGGACTGGGGGCAGGAGGAGAAGGGGATGACAGAGGATGAGATGGCTGGATGGCATCACTGACTCGATGGACGTGAGTCTGAGTGAACTCCAGGAGTTGGTGATGGACAGGGAGGCCTGGAGTGCTGCGATTCATGGGGTCACAAAGATTCGGACATGACTGAGTGACTGATCTGATCTGATCTGATGGCTGATTCATGCTGAGGTTTGACAGAAAACAACAGAATTTTTTAAAGCAATTATCCTTCATTTAAAAAAATAAATTAATTAAAAAAATCTACAAACAATAAATGATGGAGAGAATGTGGAGAGAAGGGAATGCTTCTACACTGTTGGTGGGAATGTAAATTGGTATGGCCACTGGGGAGAAAAGAAAAAGACTAATGTTATACATTGCTTGGGAGAAGGCAATGGCACCCCACTCCAGTACTCTTGCCTGGAAAATCCCATGGACGGAGGAGCCTGGTAGGCTGCAGTCCATGGGGTCGCTAGGAGTCGGACACGACTGAGCGACTTCCCTTTCACTCTTCACTTTCATGCATTGGAGAAGTAAATGGCAACCCACTCTGGTGTTCTTGCCTGGAGAATCCCAGGGACAGGGGAGCCTGGTGGGCTGCTGTCTATGGGGTCGCACAGAGTCGGACACGACTGAAGTGACTTAGTAGCAGCAGCAGCAGCATACATTGCTTACATGAGGAATCTAGAAAAACTGTACAGATAAACTTAATTTCTTAATTAAGATAAACTTAATTGCAAAGCAGAAATGAGAGTCACATATAAAGAAAACAAACATGGTTACCAAGGGTGCAAGAGGAGGGGGGATAAACTGGGAGATTGGGATTGACAAATATACCCTATGTATAAAACTGATAACTGAGAACCTGCTGTATAGCACAGGCTTTCCAGGTAGCTCCGTGGCAAAGAGTCTTCCTGAAAAGCAGGAGACTCAGGTTTGATTCCTGGGTTGGAGAAGGAAATGGTAACCAACTTCAGTATTCTTGCCTGAGAAAGCCCATGAACAGAACAGCATGGAGGGTCAGTGCCTTGTGGTGACCTAAATAGGTAGGGGACCTAAAAAAGAGTGGAAACATAAATATGTGTAAAAATATGTATATATATACATGTATATGTATGTGTATATACCTATACATATGTATACATGTATGTATACATATACATATGGTCTGGGAATGACTACTTTTTAAAGAATATATATTATATAAGAATATATATTACATTATAAATTATATATATAATGTGTATTATAGTATAATTATATTATTATAGTATAGTATATATTATATAATTATAATACATAAGAATATATATGTTTTTTTAAGAATTTATACATATGATTCAATTTGTCATACAGCAAACACTAATACAACATGATAAAGCAATTATATGCCAAGAAAAATTTTTTTAAAAAAGAGTGTTTGTATAAGTACATATAGGTTATGTTTAGTAGTGTACATGAATGGTCATTAGCAAGAAAGTATAATGAGAGCCAATTTAGTATTTTGATTTGTGCAAAGTAAGTGAAACATTATAAAAAGAAATGTGTGAGAAACTAAACTAATATTTTAATTGGAAAGTCAAAATGAATATATACTAAATGAGAATTCAGACTTCACAAAAAGGATTCTATGGAAGCGTTTATCATGGATGCTGTTAAGAAAATGTAGTTTACTGAACTTGTTTTCCCTATATTAAAAATGTAGCATTTTCATATTTTCAGACATTTAAGAATATTGGCAGGCTTATTTCAAGCTGTTAAGTGTCAGAAAAGTGTCCATGACCAACATGAGAAAACAGGCTCTTCATGCTTTCAATACTCAAAACATATTCAAATGTAAAAATCCAATAATTTAATTGCAATAACAAACTCAGTGATGTGTGTTTATCTTGCTTTTACACACAGGGATTTACTAGAAATCACCTTATGGAAAAGTAGTTCTATGTGCTGAAGTCCAAATTCAATGGAGCACTACACATAAAAGTTATTAAAATCAAATGGTTCCTTTAAACTTTAAATTTAAACCCAGAGAGCTAGATAATCCAAAAGGAAATTAAAGGAAATGTCCTTCTGGGAAATAGTCAAACTGCCTTTGGGGAAAAAGTGCTAAGTGATAGGACACCTCTTCCAAACAAAAGAAAATCCCACATTTCTGTGGGAAAAAATTATATTTATTCATGTATATTGAAACTGCACAAATAAATTTATTTAAAAATTAATTTAATGTATATAACTTATATAATGTATATAATAACTAATAGGACCAATTCATTTCCCTTATATTCAATGTTTGTACCATTACTAATGTCAGCTTTTAGCAGAAAACAATTCTCAGTACTAATAACTCTTCCATGTGATTCCAATTTCTTACAATAATGAACAGGATATTATAAAATGTTCTTTTCACATGGAATAAGTTTTCAAAAAGTTTGTAGCCTTTAATATATAGTTTCCATGATTTATTTTCTACAAGCTTATCATTTTAGCAACTAAAAATGTATAGAGCACAAAAATGTAACTTAATGCTATTCCTTCATATACTAAATTGTATTTGCCTATCTATATATATGCATATATACAGCATTTGATATTTGAAGAATTCTTGGAATATTTTTTTAAATATGATAATATACTATGCCAATAGGAAAATCACTACCAATTCTTAAAAAGTAGTCATTCCCAGACCATAAAGTATTATTACTAGAAATTAATAAGAGAAATAAACAACAACACTGGCTGTGTTAAAAGAAATCTCAAGGAAGTGCCATGTCAAAAAGAAAGTCATGTACTCCAAAAATACATTAAAATCCTTGGATATGTACCAAAGTCATAGCATCAAAAATTAAAACACTTATCCAAATTACACTCAAATGTTAGTCCCTTGAGTGTAATTGGTCTTTATTCAACTTAATAAATTAATCATTGAGTATTAAAATTAAAAACTGTTTAATTTATACATATATAAATAGAATTAATTTATATATTTAGTATAAATAGTATCAGTTCAATTCAGTCGCTCAGTCGTGTCCGACTCCTTGCGACCCCATGAATCACAGCACCCCAGGCCTCCCTGTCCATCACCAACTCTCGGAGTTTACTCAGACTCACGTCCATCGAGTCAGTGATGCCATCCAGCCATCTCAGCCTGTCGTCCCCTTCTCCTCCTGCCCCCAATCCCTCCCAGCATCAGAGTCTTTTCCAATGAGTCAACTCTTCGCATGAGGTAGCCAAAGTACTGGAGTTTCAGCTTTAGCATCATTCCTTCCAAAGAAATCCCAGGGCTGATCTCCTTCAGAATGGACTGGTTGTATCTCCTTGAAGTCCAAGGGACTCTCAAGAGTCTTCTCCAACAACACAGTTCAAAAGCATCAATTCTTCGGCGCTCAGCCTTCTTCACAGTCCAACTCTCACATCCATACATGACCACAGGAAAAACCATAGCCTTGACTAGATGAAACTTTGTTGGCAAAGTAATGTCTCTGCTTTTGAATATGCTATCTAGGTTGGTCATAACTTTCCTTCCAAGGAGTAAGCGTCTTTTAATGTCATGGCTGCAGTCACCATTTGCAGTGATTTTGGAGCCCCCAAAAATAAAGTCTGACACTGTTTCTACTGTTTCCCCATCTATTTCCCATGAAGTGGTGGAACCGGATGCCATGATCTTCATTTTCTGAATGTTGAGCCTTAAGCCAACTTTCTCACTCTCCACTTTCACTTTCATCAAGAGGCTTTTGAGTTCCTCTTCACTTTCTGCCATAATGGTGGTGTCATCTGCATATCTGAGGTTATTGATACTTCTCCCGGCAATCTGGATTCCAGCTTGTGTTTCTTCCAGTCCAGCGTTTCTCATGATGTACTCTGCATATAAGTTAAATAAGCAAGGTACTCCTTTTCCTATTTGAAACCAGTCTGTTGTTCCATGTCCAGTTCTAACTGTTGCTTCCTGACCTGCATACAAAGTTCTCAAGAGGCAGATCAGGTGGTCTGGTGTTCCATCTCTTGAAGAATTTTCCACACTTTATTGTGATCCACACAGTCAAAGGCTTTGGCATACTCAATAAAGCAGAAATAGATGCTTTTCTGGAACTCTCTTGCTTTTTCATGATCTAGCGGATGTTGGCAATTTGGTCTCTGATTCCTCTGCCTTTTCTAAAACCAGCTTGAACACCAGGATGTTCATGGTTCACATATTCCTGAAGCCTGGCTTGGAGAATTTTGAGCATTATTTTACCAGCATGTGAAATGAGTGCAATTGTGCGGTAGCTTGAGCATTCTTTGGCATTGCCTTTCTTTGGGAGTGGAATGAAAACTGACCTTTTCCAGTCCTGTGGCCACTGCTGAGTTTTCCAAATTTGCTGGCATATTGAGTGCAGCATTTTCACAGCATCATCTTTCGGGATTTGAAATAGCTCAACTGGAATTCCATCACCTCCACTAGCTTTGTTCGTAATGATGCTTTCTAAGGTCCACTTGACTTCACATTCCAGGATGTCTGGCTCTAGGTTAGTGATCACACCATCGTGATTATCTGGGTCATGAAGATCTCTTTTGTGCAGTTCTTCTGTGTATTCTTGCCACCGCTTCCTAATATCTTCTGCTTATGTTAGGTCCATACCACTTCTGTCCTTTATTGAGCCCATCTTGGCATGAAATGTTCCCTTGGTATTTCTAATTTTCTTGAAGAGATCTCTAGTCTTTCCCATTCTGTTGTTTTCCTCTATTTCTTTGCATTGATCACTGAGGAAGGCTTTCTTATCTCTTCTTGCTATTCTTTGGAACTCTGCATTCAGAGGCTTATATCTGTCCTTTTCTCCTTTGCTTTTCATTTCTCTTCTTTTCACAGCTATTTATAAGGCCTCCTCAGACAGCCATTTTGCTTTTTTGCATTTCTTTTCCATGGGGATGGTCTTGATCCTGGTCTCCTGTACAATGTCAGGAACCTCAGTCCATAGTTCATCAGGCACTCTATCAGATCTAGGCCTTTTAATCTATTTCTCACTTCCACTGTTTAATCATAAGGGATTTGATTTAGGTCATTCCTCAATGGTCTAGTGGTTTTCCCTACTTTCTTCAATTTAAGTCTGAATTTGGTAATAAGGAGTTCATGATCTGAGCCACAGTCAGCTCCTGGTCTTGTTTTTGTTGACTGTATAGAGCTTCTCCATCTTTGGCTGCAAAGAACATAATCAATCTGATTTCGGTGTTGACCATCTGGTGATGTCCATGTGTAGAGTTTTCTTTTGTGTTGTTGGAAGAGGGTGTTTGTTATGACAAGTGCATTTTCTTGGCAAAACTCTATTAGTCATTGCCCTGCTTCATTCTGTATTCCAAGGACAAATTTTCCTGTTACTCCAGGTGTTTCTTGACTTCCTACTTTTGCATTCCAGTCCCCTATAATGAAAAGGACATCTTTTTGGGGTGTTACCTAAAAGATCTTGTAGGTCTTCATAAAACCATTCAACTTCAGCTTCTTCAGCATTACTGGTTGGGGCATAGACTTGGATTACTGTGATGTTGAATGGTTTGCCTTGGAAACGAACAGAGATCATTCCATCATTTTTGAGATTGCATCCAAGTACTGCATTATGGACTCTTTTGTTGACTGTGATGGCTACTCCATTTCTTCTGAGGGATTCCTGTCTATAGTAGTAGATATAATGGTCATCTGAGTTAAATTCCCCCATTCCAGTCCATTTGAGTTCACTGATTCCTAGAATGTCGACATTCACTCTTGCCATCTCTTGTTTGACCACTTCCAATTTGCCTTGATTCATGGACCTGATATTCCAGGTTTCTATACAATATTGCTCTTTACAGCATCGGACCTTGCTTCTATCACCAGTCACATCCACAACTGGGTATTGTTTTTGCTTTGGCTCCATCCCTTCATTCTTTCTGGAGTTATTTCTCCAGTGATCTCCAGTAGTATATTGGGCCTCTACTGACCTGGGGAGTTCCTGTTTCAGCATCCTATCATTTTGCCTTTTCATACTGTTCATGGGGTTCTCAAGGCAAGAATAGTGAAGTGGTTTGCCATTCCCTTCTCCAGTGGACCACATTCTGTCAAATCTCTCCACCATGACCGTCCCATCTTGGGTTGCCCCACGGGCATGGCTTAGTTTCATTGAATTAGACAAGGCTGTGGTCCTAGTGTGTTTAGATTGACTAGTTTCCTGTGAGTATGGTTTCAGTGTGTCTGCCCTCTGATGCCCTCTTGCAGCACCTACTATCTTACTTGGGTTTCTCTTACCTTGGGCATGCGGTATCTCTTCACGGCTACTCCAGCAAAGTGCAGCCGCTGCTCCTTACCTTGGACGAGGGTTATCTCCTCACTGCCACACTTCCTGACCTTCAACGTGGGATAGCTCCTCTAGGCCCTCCTGCGCCCCCTCAGCCACCGCTCCTTGGAAGTGGGGTTGCTCCTCCTGGCCGCCGCCCCTGGCCTTGGGTGTGGGGGCATGGGGTAGCTCCTCCTGGCCACTGCCCCGACCTCGGACATGGGATAGCTCCTCTCAGCTGCCGCCCTTGACCTGGGGTGTGGGGTAGCTCCTCCCGGCTGCCGCCTCTGACCTCGGACTTGGGTAGCTCTTCTCGGCCCTTCCTGCGCCGTCACAGCCTGGCACTCTCGGCTGCTGCCCCTGACCTCAGACGTGGGGGAATTCCTCTTGGCAGCCGCCCTTCGGGCATGGGGTGCTCCCGGCTTCTGCCCCTGACCTCAGACGTGGGGTAGCTCCTCTCGGCTGCACTTAATGTGCCCGTCGCAGCCGCCTGCGCCTAAGTGCACCAGTTGCAGCCTATTTAGTATTTAGCCATAGTATTACTAAGTACCCAACTTAATAAATTAGAAATAGTTATATATAATTATAAAGCTTACATATTGATATTGCATATCCATTACATATAAACATTCATAAACTGATTATGAATAAAATGTTAAATGTGAAAATTACTTATGAAACAAATGCATTAAAGTAACTCCTGGGAATTAGATTTTATAAGTGGAAGTATAAACTAACTCTCTTGAAAAATTCAAGGACTTAATCAAAGCCTTAATAAATATAACCAATTTTAAAAAGAGAAAATACATTTTAAAAGTTTGAAATAAAACTGAGAAAAAAGTGTTCATGAATAATTTTTAAAGTACCATATAAAACTTTACCAAAATAAACTTAAAAATCAATAAAAGGATCATTTTTCTGCATCAGATATAAATTGTCAGAATAACCTAAGTGAATATTCTAAATATGTAGAAGTACTTCAAAATTTTATCAGGGAATATCTTCCCTTGACCTGTGTGATGAGGATTCATGGGGCTTTAAGAAATTATTTTTCTTAAGTAGACAATTCTCATGATTATGTATGCTATATAAAGTTTTTCATATATAAAATTTAAATTTAAATTAATATTATGATGTTCATCAAGCCTTCTTAAAACACTTAGTGAGCAAACAAAAATGGTAAAGTAAATTTGAAAAACAAAACTTGTTTTAGAGAGAAGACAGGAAGACAAATATAATCAGGTATCTAAACATAATATATAGAAGAATTTAGAAATTATGATACAAAACTATGATACTACAATTTAGGTACCTACAATAGAGTAAAAAATGCTGAAATAGACCACACTGTTTTCACAATTTAGAAAAGGATATATGACCTTATAAATTGTTCAGGAAGCCAACAACTTTTTGTCTCAGTTCAGTTCAGTCGCTCAGTCCTGTCCGACTCTTTGCGACCCCATGAATCGCAGTACTCCAGGCCTCCCTGTCCATCACCAACTCCCAGAGTTTACCCAAACTGATGTCCATCGAGCTCGGTGATGCCATCCAGCCATCTCATCCTCTGTCGTCCCCTTCTCCTCCTGCCCCCAATCCCTCCCAGTATCAAGGTCTTTTCCAATGAGTCAACTCTTTGCATCAGGTGGCTGAAGTATTGGAGTTTCAGCTTCAGCATCAGTCCTTTCAATGAACACCCAGAACTGATCTCCTTTAGGATGGACTGGTTGGATCTCCTTGCAGTCCAAGGGACTCTCAAGAGTCTTCTCCAACACCACAGTTCAAAAGCATCAATTCTTTGGCGCTCAGCTTTCTTCACAGTCCAACTCTCACATCCATACATGACCACAGGAAAAACCATAGCCTTGAATAGACAGATCTTTGTTGGCAAAGTAGTCTCTGCTTTTGAATATGCTATCTAGGTTGGTCATAACTTTCCTTCCAAGGAGTAAGCATCTTTTAAATTCATGGCTGCAGTCACCATCTGCAGTGATTTTGGAGCCCCCAAAAATAAAGTCTGACACTGTTTCCACTGTTTCCCCATCTATTTCCCATGAAGTAATGGGACCAGATGCCATGATCTTAGTTTTCTGAATGTTGAGCTTTAAGCCAACTTTTTCACTCTCCACTTTCACTTTCATCAAAAGGCTTTTGAGTTCCTCTTCACTTTCTGCCCTAAGGGTGGTGTCATCTGCATATCTGAGGTTATTGATATTTCTCCCTGCAATCTTGATTCCAGCTTGTGCTTCTTCCAGCCAGGCGTTTCTCATGATGTACTCTGCCTATAAATTAAATAAGCAGGGTGACAATATACAGCCTTGACATACTCCTTTTCCTATTTGGAACCAGTCTGTTGTTCCATGTCCAGTTCTAACTGTTGCTTCCTGACCTGCATATAGTTCTTATGAAAAAAGTATCATTTGATATCTCCACCTTCTATCTAAAGGAATTTTAGAGGGATAAAAACATCAGAGTTTTCAAAAACCTGTAAAACCTTTAAATAAAATATAATCAAATATTTGTCATATTGTAGCATAGGGAGGATCTTCTTTTTGTCCAACAGATGAAAGAAATCACAGAGGAAATAATAAATTGTTTTGAACACAGTTCTTTTAAATCTCTCTGTATCAAAAATGCCTAGTTTAAAAAATGAATGGAGTAATAAGACAAGCACAGGACTAAATAGTTGTAAAATTATTGTCAAGAAATAAAAACCCTTAAAAAAATATAGCTCATATGACTTGATAACTACCACAATAAAACTCCAAACAGATTTATAGGGCTTACATATTTAATTTACTTAAAAATATATGAAAATGTAAATAAAATATGGGTTGCATATAAATAAAATATAAATATAATAAATATATCACATTAATCTAAAATTAAAATCTAATTAACAATGAAACTCCATTTTTATCTATTGTATGTGTGCATACACATGACTATGATAAAACTTGTTGCAGTGCATCATCCAGGGTTGGTTGAGCATAGCTCCTTCTGGCTATTATATGAGGTCTACTGTTGCCATAGACTGATTTTGTTTCCTCAAAATTTATGTGCTGAAACCTAATCCACAGTGTGATAGTATTTAGAGATGAGATCTTTGGGAGGCTATCAGAGTGGAGCCCTCATAAATGAGAATAAAGGGAGGTGATCAGGGTGGAGCCCTCTTAGATGGGAATACTGCCCTACAAAAAAGAGACCTCAGAGAATTCCCTCACCCCTTTTAACCATGTGAGGATAGAGCAAAAAGATTGTCATCTATTAATCAGGAAGCAAACTCTCATGAGGCATAAAACCTGTTTTTTTCTTTTTGGATTCTCCCAGCTTCTAAAACACTGAGATAGAAATTTCTTTTTATAAATCACTCAGTCTAAGATATTCTGTTATATTTCAGCCTGAACAGACTAAGACAACTGTTAAGAACATGTCCATGAACGATATTCTCCATGGCAGCATGGTTGGTAACAGCAAAAATTACTCACCAAGGGAAGCAGCTGCCTTTGCTACTCTGATGATTATCCTGAACCATTCAGGATAAGTTAATGGTGGCTACACAACTGTGCTGGATTGTCACAATTATTGGCAAGTTTGCTGAGCTGAAGGAGATTATTCTGGAAAGTGACCCCAAGCTGGTGAAATCTGTTGATATTTCCATCATTCATATGGTTCCAAGATTCTTTGGTTCACTTTACTGTTTGTGGTATTAGACAGGTGCTTGCTGTGGCTATCATCAAGGTAGTGGACAAGAAGGTTGCTGGTACTGGCAAGGTCACCAGGTTGGCCCAGAAAGTTCATGAAAGTGAAATGAACGACACCTACCTTCCTGTCCCCACCAGTTTTCATCAACTAGTGGAAGATTGGTTCCAGATTAGTTTCAATTGGCCATTTAAATTTCTTGGTGATAAAAATGCAAAATAAAACACTGGAAAGAAAGGGATTCTGTGTGGGCCATTTGTTTTGTCTCCCTTCCTATGTGTACATGTGAGTTTTAAATGATTAGCTTTTAAAATCCGTACTTTTGTTTACTTTTAATTGGAGGATAATTGCTTTACAAAGTTGTGTTGGTTTCTGCAATACAGATCATGAAATGGCCATGAGTATACACATATCCCAGAGAAGGCAATGGCACCCCACTCCAGTACTCTTGCCTGGCCATGAGTATACACATATCCCAGAGAAGGCAATGGCACCCCACTCCAGTACTCTTGCCTGGAAAATCCATGGATGGAGGAGCCTGGTGGGCTGCAGTCCATGGGGTCACTAAGAGTCGGACACACGACTGAGCAACTTCGCTTTCACTTTTCACTTTCATGCATTGGAGAAGGAAATGGCAACCCACTCCAGTATTCTTGCCTGGAGAATCCCAGGGACAGGGGAGCCTGGGGGGCTGCCATCTATGGGATCGCACAGAGTCAGACATGACTGAAGCGACTTAGCAGCAGTAGCAGCAGCAGCATACACATATCCCCTCCCTCTTGTACCTCGCTCCCACCCACCCACCCCCAACCTCACCCCTCTAGATCATCACAGAGCACTGGGATGAACTCCCTGTGCTATTATATTTATAACAACTTCCCACTAGCTATCTATTTTACACATGGTAATGTATATTTCAATGCTACTCTTCATCCACACTTTTAAATCAAATTAACTTCACAAAAATCTGTCCCACTACCTTAAGATTTATTAAAGTGAAGTTTAATGAGAAAAAATATGGGGAAAATAATAATTATTAATGCCGGTTAGAATGTGTTGACTACATTTATAAAATAATTCATCAGCATATTTCAAAATGTCTAAAATTATAGATAGAATCTCACCAAGCAATCACATCTTAAGACAATAATCTGTTATGCAAAAAATATACCATAGATCCATGAATTTTTTATTAAATATTTTATTTTGAAATAATTGCAGCTTTTCATGTAATTGTAAGAAATAGCACAGAGCAAGAGATTCTATACAGCCTTTACAGAAAGAGTACACAGTCTCCCCCAAAGAAAATGAGAACTGTAGTATATTATACCAACAAGGGTATCAGTATTAACAGAGTCTAAATACAGAATACCCAGCACCAGAAAGATCCCTTAATTTTGTCCTTTTAAAATCACATCTACTTCTCTCCCATCTTAACCTCTGTGTTCCTGTGTTCATGCTCAGTGGCTTCAGGTGTGTCCAGCTCTTTGCTACTCCAAGGACAGTAGCCCACCAGGTTCCTTTGTCCATAGGATTCTCCAGGCAAGAATACTGGAATAGGTTGCCATTTTCTCCTCCAGGGAAACTTCCCAATCCAGGGATCAAATCCACATCTCCTGCTTCTCTTGCATTGCCGGAGGATTCTTAACCTACTGAGCCAACTAGGAAACCTCTTAACCTCTGGGAACCACTTATATGTTTTCCATTTCTATAATTAAAAGAAAAAAATAAATAATACTCTATAAATATTGGATTTTTGTTTTCTGTCTCTGTTTTTATTCACCATAACTTTCTGGAGTTTCATTCAGGTTGTTGCATTGACTGGTCTTTTGTTATAGTTGTTTAGGTCCATGAAGCTCATTTATTTTGTTCATTTTTTTTTTTTTTTTAGTCCATTTTCTCTCTTTTGCTCCCATTAAGCAATTTTTATTGTTCTGTCTTCCAGTTCATTGATTTTTTCATCTGTCCTCTTCTTCTCCTATGAGATCTATTGAGTTTTAATTTTTATTATTGTATTCTCAGGTCTAAATTTTTTAATTTGGTTCCTCTTTATCTCTTTCTTTCTTTGCCCAGACTTTTTTTTTTTTTTTTTGCTTTAAGAATGTTCCTAATTGTCCATTAAAGTATTTTTTTTTTATGATGGCAGTTTTAAAATTATTGTCAAATAATGCTAACATTTCTGTCACTCCAGTGTTGACATCTATTGACCGCATTTTTCCATTCTGTTTGAGTGCTTCCTGGTTCTTTATTTCACAAGTGATTTTTCACCAAAACAGCTTTTTTAGAATATGTTGTGACACTCTCGATCTTATTTACCATTGTTTTGGCTGCCTTCCTGTGACACCTCTCTGGCAGAAAGGGGATGGGGTGCTGTCTTGTTATTGTAGCTGGGGATCGAAGTCCAGGTTCCCACTCAGACTCCAGTCACATCCAAGAGAGAGGCCCCTTATTACTGCTGGGCAGGGTAGAGTTCTGATTCCCCATTAACCTCCTAAAATACCTTCGTGGTTGAAAGTAGTTGTTCTTCACTACTGTTCCCCAAGTGGCCTTTATGGACACGATACAGGGCTAATATCATTGCTTCTGGGCACTAGTGTTAGTCCTGAGTCTTCACTAAGAATCTTCTGACACCACCCTAGGGGTGAAGGAGAACAGTGTCCTGTTGACTCCTGCATGAAGGTGCTGTTTTTTTTGTTTTTAAATTTATTTTTAATTGAAGGATGACTGTCATACAATGTTGTGTTGGCTTCTACCATACATCAACATGAATCAATCATAGGTGTAGATATGTCCCTTCCCTCTTGAACCTCCTTCCCACCTCCCACCCCTTCCCAGTCCTCTAGGTGGTCACAGAGTACAGGGTTTGATCTGTCTGCATCATACAACAAATCCCCACTGTTTACCTATTTGACATAATAAAATACCATATTACTCAGTGATTCTGTTACTGGAAATTTTCTGGGGAAAACCATAATTGGAAAAGACACATGTATCCCAGTGTTCACTGAAGATGTTATTCTCACTGGGTTTGAGTTCCTTGTGTCATATAGGAAATTCCCACTGGTTATCTATTGTACATAAAAAATTAAGATATTATCCAACAATCCCATTACTGGACATATACCCTGAGGAAACCATAATTGGAAAAGACACATGTAGCCCAACATTCATTGGAAGTGTTATTTAGGTGGTTTATGTGGTCTCCACTGGTTCCACAGGGTGAGGGCTCATTATCAGCCAGAGGAATAAAATGGAAGGAAAGTCCTTGGCTCCCTAGTTGGCTTTCTCTTACACCACACCAGCAAGAAGATGGAAGTGAATCACTACAGCCTAGCAGAGACAGGGTTTATAATCACTAATCTGAAACAGTGATTATTGTCTAGAAGTTTCTATCTTGCTAGACTGCTTTTCTTCTGGTACCTTTCACACACATTAGATTAAAATAAGTTCAAACTACTGATAACGAAACAAGCTGCCAGGCTGTGGGGAAATAGGATATTGTAAATTACTAGTAGAAGAATTCTATTAGTACAAGCACATTTGGAAAGCCATGTGTCAATAACTAGTCAAGTTAATGTGTCATTTTCTAAAACCCAGCAACTCTACATATGAGTATCTATCACAGAAAGAGGAAGGTGTACAAAGATGTTTATTGTGATATTAAATATTTTAAAATATTGAAAAAATGGAAAAAGAATCATTCTATATAGTGGAATGGTGTATTCTCCCATAGTTAAAATGAATGAAGTAGGCTTATGCATCAACAACAGGGAGATATTGCAGAAACTTAATAATTGAGTGAAAATAACCATTTATAAAAGATAAATATAATATAATATTTTGAACTTTTAAGATATACAAAGACTACATGATAATGTGTGAATAAAATATATACATATAAGAATGATATATACTAACTTCATATATTCATTACATCTGGAAAAGAAATCAGGAGGAAGGTATGAGGGAGAGGTAGTGTTAGTCCAACACTAAGTTGTGTCCAACCTTTGTGACCCCATAGACTGTCACCCGCCCAGCTCCTTTGTCCATGGGCTTCTCCATGCAAGATTACTGGGGTGGGTTGCCATTCCCTTCCCCAGAGGATCTTCCCGATCCAGGGATCGAACCCAGGTCTCCTGCATTGCAGGCAGATTCTTTACCTTCTGAGCCACCAGGGAAGCCCATTCAGGGAAGTATGAGAGGGAGGTAGAGCCTTGGCAATAGCTGTAACAATTTTTTTCTTAAAAATAAAAACTTTTGAAGAAAACATCAACATGCAAATTATAGTCATAAGCCTCTTTGTCCAGAGATAAAGAAATATCAGGCCATTTGTGAAGGAAAAATTCATTAAGGTGGCACAGTAGATGCAGCCTAGTAATGCCTCTCTGTGACCTGCCACATCCTAGAGACATCTGCCCTTGTTGCATTCAGCACCCTTTTCAGAATAAGTAACCATGACATTGCAGCTAGTGACTAATCATGAAATTACAAGACACTTGCTCCTTGGTAGAAAAGCTGTTAACAAACCTAGACAGAATGCTAAAAGGCAGAGACATCACTTTGCTGACAAAGGTTCATCTAGTCAAAGCTATAGTTTTTCCAGTATTCACATATACAGAAGTGAGAGTTTGATCATAAAGAAGGATGAGTGCTGAAGGATGTATGATTTTGAACAGTGGTGTTGGAGAAGATTCTTGAGAGTCTCTGGGACTGCAAGGAGATCCAACCAGTCAACCCTAAGGGAAATCAACTGAATATTCAGTGGAAGGACTGATGCTGAAGCTAAAGCTCCAATAGTTTGGCCACCTGATTCAAAGAACTAATTCATTGGAAAAGACACTGATGCTGGGCAGGAGGGCAGGAGGACAAGTAGTAGTCAGAGTAATGAGATGGTTGGATGACATAATTGACTCAATGGACATAAGTTTGAGCAAATTCCAGGAGACAGTGATGGACAGGGAAACCTGGTGTGCTGAAATCCATGGGGTCGCCAAGAATCATAGATGACTGAGGGACTGAAAAACAATGATACTGATGAATCTGAAGTATAGCAACATTGATCCCAAACACGATTTTGTTAAAAATATTGTTTTGCAGATACAAATTTTAGAATTTTCCACATAAACAATAACTGAAACTCATTATAATGAAATAAAGCATATGAAATTTTGATATTGAAAATCAGGAAACATTCTGCTAGGAAAACCTTAGCGAGAAAGATGTTTTGTGGGGTACACTTTTAGTCCCCTAAGCTTGGACACTTAGATTGCTTCTATTGTTTCATTAATGCCAGTAATACATTAGGGTATATTTGCAGGTAGCCTTTCCTGTATTTTGGGTTATTTGTTTAGTATTCTTCAAAGACAAATTATTGTGCTTGTGAGTAAAAAGCATTCTTTCTTAGACTTAAAAAAAAAAAAATCTAAATTTCTTTCCTGAAGCTAGTATAATGAGACATCCTGTGGAGCCTGGCAGGAAAAACTGCAGTTTCAAAGACATAAGCATTTTCTACCATCTAAAAAGAAGATTGGAATTTACCTTTTCAAGCTAACAGCTTCTTTTATATGGGGAGAATCATTTTATCAGGTCATTTAATCAATCCGATTTAAGTAAATACCCTCTATTGTCCTTGGAAAGGATTTGAGTTGTTTGAAAGAAATCAAACAAAGAATTTGTAAATGAATACTTTAAAAGTTTTGCTTAGTAATGAAAATAGGTGAACCTTTATCACATAATTGTTAATAGCTAAGTCTTATCCCATTTTTCCACCCCATGGACTGCAGCGCTCCAGGCTTCCCTGTTCTTCACTATCTCCCTGAGTTTCATCAAACTCATGTCCATTGAGTCAATGATGCCATCCAAACATCCCATTCTCTGATTCCCACTTGTCCTCCTGCCATTGATCTTTCCTAGCATCAGTGTCT
Organism: Bos indicus x Bos taurus; assembly: GCF_003369695.1. Taxonomy (NCBI): domain Eukaryota; kingdom Metazoa; phylum Chordata; class Mammalia; order Artiodactyla; family Bovidae; genus Bos; species Bos indicus x Bos taurus. The sequence goes on along the minus strand of NC_040079.1, from coordinate 101,637,691 downwards.
TTTCCAATGGATTAGCTCTTTGGAGTATTGGAGCTTAAGCTTCAGTCCTTCCACTGAATATTCAGGGTTGATTTCCTTTTGGATTGACTGGTTTGATTTCCTTGCAGTCCAAGGAACTCTCAAGAGTCTTTTCCAGTACCACAGTTTGAAAGCATCAAATCTTTGGTGCTCAGCTTTCTTTATGGTCCAACTGAAATATCTGTATATGACTATATACAGATGGAAAAACTATAGCTTTGACGACAGACCTTTGTCAGCAAAGTGATGTCTCTGCTTTTTAATATGCTGTCTTGGTTTGTCATAGCTTTCCTTCCAACTAGCAAACATCTTTTAATTTCATGGCTGTGGTCACAGTCTGCAGTGACTTTGGAGCCCAAGTAAAGAAAATCTGTCACTGTTTCCAGTTTTTCTCCTTCTATTTGCCATGAAGTGATGGGACCAGATGCCATATCTTAGTTTTTTAATGTTGAGTTTTAAGCCAGCTTTTCTACTCTGTTCTTTCACCCTTATCAAGAGGCTCTTTAGTTCCACATAATTAAGACCCTTCAGATAATACAAAACAAATATTCACTGTTATTGTTGATAATCTGGATTTGAGCTGTCCTATTCCTGAACATTTTTGCTTATTCTTAAGGAATGAGATAATGCTGACAGGAGATTGCAGGGGAACTATCACAGGTAGGGTGGGTCACATTGATCAAGAAATTATGGCCAAGGACAAGGGACTATGATTCTATATGAACACAAGATGTGATTTTACACTGCATCCTTGTACCCTTGGAAACTGTACTCTCTGGCTATTGTAATTGGCCATGACAAATCAATAGGTAAAGACATTTCCTTTTGAGTAGAAGGCAACATTTGCCCTGGGGCGGGGGTGGGGGTGGGGTGGGGTGGGGATAGGATATACTTTCTGCCCATGAGCTTAGGGCAGAAATTGGATGGGTCTTAGACTGGGCAAAGTGAGAGTGGAGTTTGTTGGGGGAGAAATAAAATTTTTCTTTCTTTAGAATCAGAGGGTGAATATTTTTCTGAAATCCAAGGCTTTGGAAGAATGATTAAAGAACCTAAATGTATATCAGAATCATCAGAGAGGAAAAATTTGCAAAACACTTGAGAAATTTATTTTCATATCACAGAGTAAGGCTTTTAGTTAAGATTATATTTGTATCATTTTACATTATAGTTAAAGTGTATTAGGGTGCTTATTTTACTTGTCAGATTGCTTGTTTTTGTTCAAAATAGAACAAGACTGTCTATCCAATTTTAGAGTCCAGGGCTATTTCCCATTAATTAGTATGAGAAAAATCACACACTATTTCTCACAAATAAAAATCAATAGTGGAGTATAATACTTGATTAAATATTAGAGGGTTGATAAACTATGGATTTCAAATTATATAGGACTCAAATTTAATCCATAGATCCCTGAGAACTTATTTTGAAATTATGCCATTTTAAACAGTCTACAGTTTGTGCAGGAGTCATATGGCTCTAGGTTAATAGTGATTGTAGATGTGTCTCTAGAGTCCCATTGTTCTAGTATTGCTGTTTTAGAATATGCAAAATGATGATGAATATTGATGATGGAAATTATCTCTGAATTGCATGGTCTTACACATTATCACTAAGAAATGTAGAAAATTTATATTCAATAAAGTTCCAAAGTATCATGCTGATGAATTTCTTGATGAAAATAGCAATTTTCCCCTGAAAACATGATATATTTCTTGTGAATGTCTGCTTTTTGGTTTTTCAGCCTAAAGAAAGCCAATGATTTTTTTAAACAAAGCCATCTCCAAAGCCAGTACTCCATGCCGCGACCAGGTGTGTTCTTTGATTCCACTCTACATAGCGCCATCTTTGGGGTAATATATCATGTAAGCACCTTTTTCTGATGATGTATTACTCAGATGCATCATCAGCCAGATCAGTGTTTCTAATGATTTATAAGTCTACTAAATCATTAGAGTGAGGCGCAGCAATGATATAGTATTCAAAGCTGGTTCCAGATGGACAAGAAGGATTCATGAGCAAATGCTAGTGATCTGCAATGCAAAATCAGACAAAATAGGAAAAGAACAGTATGCTGAATAGCAGTTCCCTTATTTTTAAGGAAACATATCATTTTCAGCTATTTAATCAATGGTAATAACTGGCTAATGTATTCTTTGGTTTCATCATTTTTTTGTCTGAGTCAGTACATAGGAGAGATACTTTTAAAGCCTGATGATCTGAAGTGATTAACAACAAATCTGAATGATTATATTACCTAAAAACTACAATAAAAAGTAAGAGAAATAGAGCCCACAATTTCCAGTGCCTGAAGACTTGGAAAATGTCCTTCACAAGCAACCTTAGGTTTTAGATTATGTCGTTTTAGTGCAACATTGCTTATATATTACAGAGAAGACTGGTTTTAGGAGCTTTTAGGACGGTTAACTTTTGAAAACATATTTTTTTTTTACTCAAAAACATACAATAAATGTACATTAACAGTAAAACAAAATTCACTGAATATAAGAAATACATAAGTAAAATTTCCCTTTCAACTCTTAATCTCATTCTTTGTTTGAAAAAAATAAAGGAAATGGTTGTGACCCACTCCACTATTCTTGCCTGGGAAATCCCATGGACCAAGGAGCCTAGTAGGCTATAGTCCACAGGGTTACAAAAGAGTTGGACAGGACATAATGACTAAATAACAAAATATTAATAACTAGTTTTGTATCTTCACAGATCGATGCATATTATGTATATTTTTACACATACATAAGATGTATAGCATTATGCTATACATATATTTAGACAACATGATTTAAACATGAAATATGCTTTGTGAGAGGAGCTAATATATCTATAAAATGTAAGATACCATGAATTATCTATATGAGACCAAATACACTACATATTTTTAGAACTGTTATTCTGATAAAAAATAGAAAAATATTTCATGTGAAATAGATACTTGTTAAATCTCAGAGAAATTAAGTTGAAATAAGTTCTTTTTTTTCTTTCTCCCATTCTGTTTTTCTTTCCCTCCCTTAATAAAAATATCAGGGCCTCAACTATAAATAATGTGTTTAAGAGAGTTAGGAAATTTCTCTCTCAATTAATGATAAATGCTAAAGTAAATTCCTCAAGTAAAAATATTATTATTATTATATCATGAAAATATTACTCAAAAGACACTAATGATAAATATATATTGTAAACCCTAGGGCATAACCACTAAAAATTGGAAACAGCCCACATTTTTTTCAAGAGTTGAATGGATAAACTGCAGGCTTTCTCGCAGCTCAGTTGGTAAAGAATCTGCCTGCAAGGCAGGAGACCCAAGTTTGATTCCTGGGTTGGGAAGATCCCCTGGAGAAGGAAATGGCAACCCACTCCAGTATTCTTGTCTGGAGAATACCATGAACAGAGGAGCCTGGCAGGCTGCAGTTCACAGGGTCACAGGAGTCGGACACAACTTAGTGACCAAACCACCACTATATATATATACACACATATATATATATATCTGTTCAGTTCAGTTCAGTTGCTCAGTCGTGTCCAACTCTTTGCGACCCCATTAATTGCAGCATGCCAGGCCTCCTTGTCCATCACCAACTCCCAGACTCCACCCAAACCCATGTCCATCTAGTTGGTGATGCCAGCCAGCCATTTCATCCTCTGTCGTCCCCTTTTCCCCCAATCCCTCCCAGCATCAGAGTCTTTTCCAATGAGTCAACTCTTTGCATGAGGTGGCCAAAGTATTGAAGTTTCAGCTTTAGCATCATTCCTTCCAAAGAAATCCCAGGGCTGATCTCCTTCAGAATGGACTGGTTGGATCTCCTTGCAGTTCAAGGGACTCTTAAGAGTCTTCTCCAACATCACAGTTCAAAAGCATCAATTTTTCAGCACTCAGCTTTCTTCACAGTCCAACTCTCACATCCACACATGACCACTGGAAAAACCATAGCCTTGACTAGACAGACCTTTGTTGGCAAAGTAATGTCTCTGCTTTTTAATATGCTATCTAGGTTGGTCATAACATATATATATGTATATAAAATAAAGTGTTATTAGTAGTAAAAAGGAATAAATTATTGACTAATATAATAACATATGCAAATTGTAAATGCTTTTACTAATTGAAAGAAGCTAGACCTGAAAACTCACATACTGATAATTTGATTTTACATTCTGAAAAAATCAAAAAGGAAAATGAATGCACTGTTCCCAGTGATTAGAGGTAGAATGTGGATTGAACAATTGAATTAATAAGGAAATGTTGGGCTTATGGAACTCTTATGTATCATGTCTGGTATTGAAGGATACATGGTTCTTTACATTCATCAAAACACACTGAGTGGTATACAGTGCCTAGTTAATGTTGCTGTATATAAATTTAATAAAATGTCAACCAAGATCGGGGGAGTGGAGACCAAAATATATAATATTATATATAAAATTATATAATATATAAAATTATATAAAAATATAATATATAAATTATAATATAAAGTATTCTAATTTATATATTAATAAATCATAATGTATGTATTAATAAAATAATCCTAGCTGAATAACAGTATGTAAATTAATAATATAATCACCTGAAGGAGTAAGAAAATAATCTAATTTACTTTGGAAAACAGTATTTTCATTGGAGGTTAAAAGACTAAATGCAAAATTCAACATATATTAATGTTGTACTCTGGTTAGTGAATGTGCTTTTTATAGAGGTATGAGTTAGAAATTCTGAGACTTTTATGTCTATATTAGAGTTGAACATATTGGTAAATATACTATAGGTAATATAGCTAGGCATCTCATTGCTGGAGAAGAAAATTGCAGATAAAGAAAGGGGGAAATGCAAGAATGTGTGTGTCTATCCATGGGTTATTTTGCATGCATATATTTCCAAAAATTAGAACTGGACATGGAACAACAGACTGGTTAAAAATTGGTGAAGGAGTACCTCAAGGCTGTATATTGTCACCCCGCTTATTTAACTTGTATGCAGAGTACATCATGCAAAATGCCAGCTGGATGAAACATAAGCTGTAATCAAGATTGCCAGGAGACATATCAATAACCTCAGATATGCAGATGACACCATCCTTATGGCAGAAAGTGAAGAAGAACTAAAGAGCCTCTTGATGAAAGTGAAAGAGGAAAGTGAAAATGTTGGCTCTAACTCAACATTCAGAAAACTAAGATCATGGCTTCTGGTGCCATCACTTCATGGCAGATAGATGGGGAAAGAGTGGAAACAGTGGAAACAGTGTCAGACTTTATTTTTGGGTGCTCCTAAACCACTGCAGATGGTGACTGCAGACATGAAATTAAAAGATACTTGCTCCTTGGAAAAAAAGCTATGACAAAACTAGACAACATATTTAAAAGGCAGAGACATTACTTTGCCAACAAAGGTCAGTCTAGTTAAAGCTATTGTGTTTCCAGTATTCATGTATGGATGTGAGAGTTGGACTATAAAGAAAGCTGAGTGCCGAAGAACTGAAGCTTTGGAACTGTGGTATTGGAGAAGACTCTTGAGAGTCCCTTGGACTTCAAGGAGATAAAAGCAGTCCATCTTAAAAGGAAATCAGTCCAGAATATTCTTTGGAAGGAGTGATGCTGAGGCTGAAACTCCAATACTTTGGCCACCTCATGCAAAGAACTGACTCAATTGAAAAGACCCTCATGTTGGGAAAGATTGAAGGCAAGAGAAGGGGACGACAGAGAATGAGATGGTTGGGTGACATCACCGACTCAATAGACATGAGTTTGAGCAAGCTCCAGGAGTTGGTGATGGACAGGGAAGCCTGGCATGCTGCAGTCCATGGGGTAGCAAAGAGTTGGACACAACTGAGCGACTGAACTTATATTTCCAAGCTAGGGCTGCTCAGAGGTCCTCAAAGCAGTGATGCCTCAGTAACATGACACATCTTCAGCTCAGATCTTAGTTTCTAAATACCATTATTCACTTAAAGGAACTAGGATTCTGAAATTATAAGATAAGCCTAGAGCATTTTGTGATGCCACGTGAATGCTAAGTTGTCTTAATTGTCCAACTCTTTGTCCAACTTAATTGTCCAACTTTTTGCAACCCTATGGACTGTAGCCACACCAGGCTCCTCTGCCCATGGGATTCTCAAAGCAAAAATATTGGAGTGGTTTGCCATGCTTTCCTCCAGGGGATCTTCCTGACCCAGGGATCAGATCCATATCTCTTGTGTCTCCTGCATTAGCAGGCAGGTTCTTTACCACTAGTGCCATCTGGAAAGCCCCTTTGGTGATGCTAGAAAATCGTAAAGACATCCAGAAAATGGGGACATGCTAAAAGGGTGCAGAAGCCAACATAAAAGAAATTTCAGTGGCCAAAGCTGGAATAAACTGGGTAACAAAGTATTGGATTGCAACCCATACAGTAACATATGTAATTATGTGTCTATACCAGATGGGCATTCCCAGATACATATGGGACATACAATTAAATTGGATTTTAAGATAAATTGAAAATTTTTATATAAGTACATTTCAGATATGCCTGGAACATACTTATACTAGCAATAAAAACTATCCGTTCTTTAGCTTAAATTAAAATTTAATGAGTGTCTTATCTTTTTCTTTGTAAAATCTAGCCTTCACAATGCAGATAGATGATAGATAGATAGATAATAGAGATTCTCTTATGGAAGGCTGCTAATTAATGACTGTAGAAAGATTGAGATAAATAGAAAACTGCCATTAGAACATTATAGGATTTGAGTAAGGAAAGATAGACTGAAGGCTGATAAAATTAGCATGTGAAAGTTTGTGGAAAAACAAGATAGTTACATAGTCTCAAAATAACTCCCTCAACATACAAATGAGAAAACAAAGTAAATATGTCCAAGTCCTAACTTCAGGTACCTTTGAATATGACTGTATTTCAATATACAGTTTTACATATTTAATTAAATCTTTTGAGATGAGATTATCTTAAATTTAAGTTGTACCTTCCTTAAAGTGAGAGAGAAATAAAAGTCATTTACACGCTAAGGCCATATGAAGACAGACGGAGAGTGTAGTGATGTATTTACAAGGAAAACCTAAGATTGCTGGTCAGTCACCAGAAGCCAGGAAGCATGGAACAGATTCTCTGCCAGGGTTTCCAGAAGGAATAAATACTGCTAATGCCTTAATTTTGGCCTCCAAATGTAAGAGACTATATTTCTAACATTTTAAGCCCCCAAGTTTGTGGTAATTTGTTACAACAGCCTGACAAAACTTAATATATCAAATGATCAAGGTTGACAAGACCAGTGAAGAGACATATTATTTTCATGTACCCCCATTAGGATATAATGAAAAGCAAGTATAACTTCCATGGTATTTTTGCCATAATGCATTAGTTCAAAGCAATAATGAATGAACAACAGATAAACTCAATCTGAGATATATTTCACAAGTTAATTCATCTGAAATATTAAAAACTGTTAAGGACAGTAGGGATAAGGAATGACTGATGTACTGTCACAGACTATAGGAGACTAAGAAAACATAATGAATAAATTCAGTGTGGTATTCTGGATTGTATCTTGGACCAGAAAAGGACATAAATGAAAAAATTCTTGATATCTGAATAGAGTTTGTAAATGAGTTGACAGTACTGTGCCGAATTTAGTGTCTTTGTTTTGATAATTATGACATGGATATGTAAGATGTCAACCTTACGGGAAGCTGGGTGAGATGTTTAAGAGAAGTCTGAACTATTTTTGCAGCTCTCCTAGAAGTGTAAAATTATTTTAGAATAAGTATTTTAGAAATTCACTGATGAGACCCAAACTGAGAAATTTCATTTTGGTGTTACAGGGAGAAGTAAGACTAGCAAGTTGTATGAACTGAATTGTGTTTCCCCAAATTTATATGTTGAGACCCTAATCCCCAGCACCTCAGAATGTGACTGTGTTTGGAGATAGGGCCTTTAAAGAGGCAATTAAGTTAACATGAATCATTTGAATGGGCCCCAACCCAAAATGACTGGTGACACCTCGATCATGGATTTTCAGCCTCCAGAATTGTGAGACAATACATTTCTGTTGTTCAACTTCCACCCCTAACCCAACCCCTGTAGATGGTATTTTGTCTGGCAGCCTTTGTAAATTAATACACAGGGAGGGTAAACTATTGCTCCTGGTGGCTGAGGTGGAACTCCACAAGCTTCGGATAAGTTAGCATATCCAAATTTTAGGTTATCTAAATATTAATAATAATAAATAATAATAATAAACTCTTTGCTTAGCATGAAGGAAGAGTTGGAGTTCAGGACTTCAAGGGGAGGGGTGAGCAGGAAGGGACATTATGGGAAAAGGGAGATCAAAGTGTAGAAATGAAATAAAGGATAATCCCAATGAACTCCATGACTAAATAACATCCCTAAAAAGTTAGTTTGCTTGCATCAAAACCTAATTATAAATGCCCTTTCTGCCATCTGTAACTCAAGTTTCTTTTTGTCCTTTTATGAAACTGAAATCAAATATGCAATAAAGTATTAATAACACCTTGGCCTCTAAAAGTTAGACAATAAAAACCTTCAGATATTTGAATTTGGTTATCCAATTAGTGTCAGTAAAACTTAAAATATACAAAATTCACAGTAAATAATATCTGTTAAATGATGATTTTTCAGAAAAAAAGCAAAATTACAGCCCTCATATGTATAAAGGAACACATGTTAAAGATCGTATTTAACTCATGAGGGAGCCAGGCAGATGTTATAACCGGTTTGAAAGAGAATCCAAAAATCAGAAATGTGTATAGATCAGAGCAGTAAAATGAATAGGAAAATGAAGAGAAAACTAGCTTTTCCACAGGGTGTAAACTGAATGAAACTGACAGGATAGAATTTTCATATCTGTCAGTTACATATGTAAGGAGTATTTAATCTTTCAAAGACAATGAAGGAATAGAATAAGATATCCACATTCTCCAGACAATGTATACATGCTGTTTTGAAATGCAAGGTTTTTTCTACATATATAAATAGAGGTCTTAATGAGCTGCTTCTTTAAGAAGTTGAAATGTTGGTATTTGGGGGCTAGGACATTTTAATGTAGCCATAGGTGAAGAAAGTAAAAATAATTCCCGTGTTGCTGATTCCCATAACTTCCAAAGAACCCACACAAAGTGGGTTCTAATACTGAGTCAAAGTCTTTTTTTCTTCCTGTAAAACACATAGTAACACTTAGACTCTTGGTGGTACAACCGCTATAGAGTCCTGTTGTCTGTTGTTAATCTTATAGATACCTATAAAAAAGGCCTAAAACATCTACTTCTGCTTTATTGACTACACTACAGCTTTTGACTGTGTGGAACACAACAAACTGTGGAAAATTCTTAAATAAATGGGAATACCAGACTACCTGACCTGCCTCCTGAGAAATCTGCATGCAGATCAAGAAGCAACAATTAGAACTGGACATGGAACAACAGACTGATTCCAAATAGGGAAAGGAGTATATCAAGGTTGTATATTGTCACCTTGCTTATTTAACCTATATGCAGAATACAACATGCGAAATGCTGGACTGGGTGAAGCATAAGCTGGAATCAAGATTGCCAGGAGAAATATCAGTAACCTCAGATATTCAGATGACACCACCCTTATGTCAGAAAGCAAAGAGGAACTAAAGAGTCTCTTGATGAAAGTGAAAGAGGGGAGTAAAAAGCTGACTTAAAACTCAGCATTCAAAAAGCATAGATCATGCCCTCCGGTTCCATTACATCATGACAAATAGATGTAAAAACAATGAAAACAGTGACAGACTTTATTTTCTTGGGCTCCAAAATCACTGCAGATGGTGACTGCAGCCATGAAATTAAAAGATGCTTCCTCCTTGGAAGAAAAACTATGACAAACCTGAACAGTATGTTAAAATGCAGAGACTTTACTTTGCCAACAAAGGTTCAACCGGTTAAAGCTATGGTTTTTGCCGGGGTCCAGCCCCGGCTGATCCAGGGTATTCGAAGCGGGGACGGCGTCGGCAACTTATTTAAATATTAATTAGAGATATAAAGAATAATAGAATGAGGATAGCTCAGCAGGAAAATTCAATGGAGAAAAGAGGCTGAGTAGCTTGGTTTACGCGGGAAACCAATAAAACTTCAAGACAAGAAGCTTGCACCACTTACGTAGGCCGCAGGCATCCTTCTGTTCTCCCGAAGGAGAGGAGACACTGAGGCCTCCCCGGTGGGATCTTAGAAGCCCAGGCAAAATTAGTAAGCTTGGCGGGCTCCACGCTCCAGAAGGAGACTCAGCCAGAGTTTGAGAGAGAGAGAGAGACATGCGGAGACCAGTCTTTCAAGGAACTGATCCCAATTCTTTATTTTCCAGAGTCTGTTTTTATACACTGAGATGTTATACAAAAGTCATGTGGAGACAGCAGTCCTGACTTTTATTAAAGTCAGGTGCTTCATACAAATGTATACAGAGGTCTTAGGGGCGTTACATCATCTTCTGGCCAGGGGGGCCTGCTGACAATTTATGACCCTCTCCTTGTGACAGCGGTCAGTCAACCAGGACATTTATTTCTCCAGGGGTGATTATTCTTAAAAAAGACTCCACCTTCTGAAGGTACCAGATAAAGTTACATTCCTATAGAGTGAGGGTGTAGTGGGTTTTAATTAAGGAAAGAATTTACTTACCTAAGGTCCAATGTGATTAATATCAAAGGTTAATACTTATTTCTTCTATATATTCATTAATGTGTATAAGGGCAGGGGATGTGGAGACTTAGCAGCGAACATTGGCTCAACAAATGAAAAACCCTTCACCAATACAATTTCTAATCAGCCCACTATACTTATACTAATAGTTTTCTAACTTCTCTAAAGAACCTGTTTTTAGAAGGTTTAAAGCATCTCGTGCCTCTCACGGTTGGGAGGCTGTGAGCAATCACATGTGGCTGGACAAGCCTGTCAGGCAGGCTAGAGAACCTTCAGAGGAGTTCGTAAGTTTGGAACACTCCTGTCATGCCCAGGAATTATTATTAACTGGAGCTCTAAGTTAAGTCCTTCTCTGAAAGAGGTGGTGGGAGACAGCCCCCCATAAAGTCAGAGGTGTAGTCGTGAGAGCACAAAGTAGTAAAATAAGCAGGCTCTGGTTATGGGGGTAGATGCTTGAGAATTTCCAGGGGGACTCCTGAGGCTTGATCCCGCTTTTGCATATGTCGAGCCTCCTTCCTCATGACCTTTGCCTCGGGTGGAGTGCCTCATGCTGGCCCCCAACAGGTTTTTCCGGTAGTCATGTATGGATGTGACAGTTGGACCATAAAGAAGGGTGAATGCTGAAGAACTGATGCTTTTGAACTATGGTGTTAGGGAAAACTCTTGAGAGTTCCTTGGACTGCAAGGATATAAAACCAGTCAATCCTAAAGGAAATCAGTCCAAAATATTCATTGGAAGGAGTGATGCTGAGGCTGAAACTCCAATACTTTGGCCACCTGATGTGAAGAACTGACTCATTGGAAAAGACCCTGATGCTGGGAAAGATTGAAGGCAGGAGGATAAGGGGATGACAGTGGATGAGATGGTTGGATGACATCACCAACTCAACAGACATGAGTTTGAGCAAGCTCTGAGAGTTGGTGATGGACAGGGAAGCCTGGCGTGCTGCAGTCTATGAGGTCACAAAGCGTCAGACATGAATGAGCGATTGAACTGAACTGAAAATAGGCCTAATTTGAAACAATAAAGCATAAAACTGTATATAAAAAATTATTTAACTAGAGATCAACACATATTCTTGAACTATGAGCAACATTTAAAATGAGTAAAAAAGATGCCTTAGGGAATAGATTCTAATGGGAAAGTTAAAATAATTATACTTTTTTGTGGGATGGGAAAAAGAGTAGATCTAACATAAATAAATGAAAGAACATGGTAATACATTATACCCCATAGCTATTAAGAGCAAAAAGAAAATCAGTTCATTTTACTTATGAAAAATGTGTATTAGGGATGGTACGGGGAGGGAGGAGGGTTCAGGATGGGGAACACGTGTATACCTGTGGCAGATTCATGTTTATATATGGCAAAACCAATACAATATTGTAAAGTTATAAATAAAAATAAAAAAAGAATACATAGATATGTCCATGTTAATTTTTAAAATGTTTACAGAAGGGATTTATTGATATCCTTTCCATGCTTTAGCATCTGAAAGACAATAGGTTCTCATTTATCCCAGGTGTCCTAAAAGTAAACAGAAAATGGACTAAAAAATCAGAATCACATGGGAAATTGTGTAAATATTGAAAAAATCCATCTCAGAATACTCAGCCCCAATTTATCAGTAGTGAACCCTAGGAATCAACTGTTTACATTTTCAGATGTTTTTAATGTACTTTAGGTGTGGAAATCTATTTCACAATATATCCTCAACCTTTTTTTTTTTCTGACTTATTCTATTAACTATTCAGTGTTATTTGATTTAAATAATTGTCAGCAATATAAGTTCATGGGAACAGTGAAGTGAAAAAGGTAGAAATGTGTTAGTAATTCCTGGATTTTCAAGTTTCAGAAACCCATTACAATCCCAAGTGCAATATTTATATTCCTGAGATAGAAGATAAGGCTGTCTTAAGTCACGTACCTTTCCCTGCTTTGTATACACACTTTTACTCAAAGCAGGAGAAGGCACTTGATTAAAGATGTACCCAAACATCCAGGTACAGCACCTAACACCTGGCAGTGCTTTGGAATTTTTGGAATCTAGTTCTCTCTTGCTATATTCTATTTTTACAATGTTCTTATATTATTCATTAGCTTTAGCAAGTCATAGTCATTTGTTTTTCACAGTCCCTCAGTATCCATTCACCTACTTTGCAGATAATGAAGTGGCTTGTTTCTGTTTTACCAATAGCTATCAGCCTCCTGCATTTGAAATGTTTGTCAATATTCCTCTTTAAATACTGCTCTGAAAGTGATCCTTTTGTTTTTTTAAGGATGTCTGCTATTATAGTTGCTATTTGATAAGCAAGTCATTGTGACAAATAAGAATTTTTATATCTCTGGTCTTACTCAAGTAATGTCTTGTTTTAAAATATAGCAAGTGTATTACTGACCTGAGACAGTGAATCTAACTGTAGAGTTTTCCTTTTTATATGTATTTAGGACAACCACAGTATTGAAGAGAACTTTATTAACATAGTAAATGAGAAAGGTTTTTTCTGCCCCATTGTTTGTCAGACTCCCTTGAAAGATGGAAAGTAAAATGTGGCCGGAGAGACAAAAAAATTGAAAGGGAATGAGCAGTTCTGGCAACAATAATAGAAAAGTATTCTGTGAAAAAGGATTATAGGTTTATTATTAATAGTAAAGCTGCAATTCTAAATAAATGGTCACAATTTACAATAATCATTTACCACAATTACATTTATATACTTTGAAAATTTTTCCTTCTCCAGTAATCTCAGACTGGAGGCACTGAAGTTAACATTAAAATGAGAACAAACTCACACAGGGCCTCACTCTCATTGTGGAAAACCGGGACTCAAATGAAATGCAATTGAATGGTTGCTATTGCTTTCAGAGAAGTGATTTCAACTCACATCTTCCCAGGAAATGAAGAATTCTTTGGTAAAGACTGAAATCTTAGCAAAAAAATAGAGAATCATATGTTCAGAACGGATTTCCTGGCTCTGAATTTTGTATCCTGGACTTGGAAGCAAAACAGATTCCAAAGAGGCTAAAGACAGACTTGAGATGACTCCAAATGGAAAGTAACTCACCTACTCTGAATGTAGGTGAGGTACATAATCTAATTAAACCTCAGACCCCTCATACATAAGATAGTATTATTAATACCTACCTAAGCATCTATTAGAAGGAAGAAATGAGCTAATCGATGTTAAGTGCTTAGCCTAGTACCTGGATTACAATAAAAAATCATTTTATGGTAGCTGTCATTAATATTTGTCAATACTCTCCTCCTTTCACTTTGCTGGAAATTTCCTAAAGTAAACAAACTTTCCAGAGTTTTGTGAAATTATTCCATCATATTGCTGCCTCACCATCCACTTTGCTAGCCAAATGGCCTATGAGGGCCTTACATTAACAACAATCTCCTCATGCAAGCGCATGTCCTAGATAAAGCCCAAACAGTCATGAGTATGACACAAAATGTAAGTTCCTGATATGACACCCTAACTCCTAAAGTTACTAGCCCCCAGACAACACCTGGTGGAGCTCACCAAAACGGCATTCTTTTTGGTTTGAATTAACCAATCTAGCCTTAGTTCTAGAACCCCAAAGAATGTCATCCTCTGATACTAATAAAGGACCCAGATCCTGCCACTCTCTTTACCTGCTCTTTACCCGTGTGACTCCTCAAGAGATGCTTGCCATGCATACCTCCTCTAGGACATGTGAATAAGAAACTTCTCCATCTCAGTTTCTCTTGTGGTCTTTAGTTGAACCATGGTGGCTCACCATCTGCCACCTTGAGACATAACAAATGTAACATCTAACAAAGTGTTAATTTAAGAAAATCATAATACTAACATACCAGCAAATAAAGCTATACTTTGCTGGATGAATTCCCTGGGAAGTCCCACTGTTGAGATTGTATTGTCCATGTGCTTACCTTGCATCTCCAGAAAAGTAGAAATCATTCACATTTAGGTTTATGTAGGACAGACTTTATTTTCTTGGGCTTCAAAATCACTGCAAAAAATGACTGCAGGCATGATATTAAAAGATGGTTGCTCCTTGGAAGAAAAACTATGACAAACCTAGACAGCATATTAAAAACCAGAGACTTTGCCAACAAAGGTCCGTCTAATCAAAGCTATGGTTTTTCCAGTAGTCATGTATGAATGTGAGAGTTGGACCATAAAGAAGGCTAAGCACCAAAGAATTGATGCTTTTGAACTGTGGTGTTGGAGAAGAATCTTGAGAGTCCCTTGGACAGCATAGAGATCCAACCAGTCAATCCTAAAGGAAATCAACACTAAATATTTATTGGAAATACTAATGCTGAAGCTGAAGCTCCAATACTTTGGTTACCTAATATGAAGAGCCAACTCACTGGAAAAGACCCTATTGCTGGGAAAGATTGAGGACAAGAAGAGAAGGGGGTGGCAAAGGATAAGATGGTTGGATGGAGTCACCAATTCAGTGGACATGAGTCTGAGCGATGGTGCAGCCCGGCGTGCTGCAGTCCATGGTGTCACAGAGAGTCGGACATGACTTGGCTACTGAACAGAAGCAATAAAGTCATACTTAACAATAAGTACCTCTCAAAAATCTAAGTGAATTTTGATTGAAAAATATTTTTAGATATAACATGCCAACAACTATTAGAAAGAATTACATATAAAAAAGAAAGGAGTTCTCTTACAGAATGAACGGATAGATGATTTATTTTGTTTAAATTCTATGGTATATCTGTTTTTCAAGCTGCCTTATTATAATTAAACAAATTGGCTTAAAACAACATATTTATTATTTTACAATTCTGATGGTAGGTATGGGTTATGGAGGACTAAAATTAAAGTATTTTCAGGGCTGTGTGCCTTTTAGAAGTTCCAGGGGAGACACCATTTACCTTTTTATTTTTTTGGTTGTTGGCAGAATTTAGCTCCTTACAGCTATAGGACTGAAGTTACTGGTTTCCTGCTGCCAATAAACTGAAGGCTGTTCTGAGCTCTTAGAGACCACTGGCGTTCTTTAATTTATGGATCCCTTCTTTCCTCTTCAAAGCCACTAAAGGGAAAGAAGGAACCAAATCCATCTCACATTGCATTTTTCCAACTCATTCTCCCATCCTCTTCCACTTTTTTAAAAAATTTTTTTTAGTTTTTTAACTTTACAATATTGTATTCCACTTTTAAGGATTTATGTCACTACACTGGGTCCATCTGTATAGACCAGGATCAGGATAATCTGCCTATTTAAAGGTCAACTGATAGCAACCTTGTGCTTCCCTGGTGGCTCAGATGGTAGAGTCTGCCTGCAATGCAGGAGACCTGGGTTTGATCCCTGGATCAGGAAATCCCCCAAAGAAGGGACTGGCTAACCACTCCAGTACTTTTGCCTGGAGAATTCCATGGATTGAGAAGCCTGGTGGGCTACAGTCGATGGGGTCGCAAAGAGTCAGACACGACTGAGCAACTAACAATTTCACTTCACTTTCAAGCAACCTTAATTTTATCTACTAGCTCAAATCCCTTTTTCAGGTAACTTAACATGTTCATAGAGTCTGGAGGATCAGGATGTGGACATATCTAGGCATTATTACACTGCCCACTACAACAAGCTTTCTGAGAAAGAAAACCCAAATTTGGTATGTCCGACATAATCAATTTCCATGTCTTTTTTTTTTTTTCCACCCCCAATAGACTGTAAACTCTGAAAATAAAAGGATTATACCTTTTATCTTGAGCCCTCAGGTTCAGTTTACAGTAGAGCAACAGGTGTGTTTTCAATAAATATATGCTTAATGAATGATTAGTCATGATGAAAATCCTATCTGTTCTGTCTAGTCTCAATGTTTTAAGGTTTCAAAAAGGCAAGAGATGAAGAAGTTATTTCTAAAATGTGTCCTACACACAATTATAGTTTTATACGTTTTTACTTTACAACATAAAATATTTATATGAGTATCAGATATTAGCAATCAATTTGATAGCTTTCCTTTTAGGTACAGCTATACTTCACCTAAATGACAACCCACTCCAGTACTCTTGTCTGGAAAATCCCATGGACGGAAGAGCCTGGTAGGCTGCAGTCCATGGAGTCGCTAACAGTTGGACACGACTGAGCGACTTCCCTTTCACTTTTCACTTTCATGCACTGGAGGAGGAAATGGCAACCCACTCCAGTGTTCTTGCCTGGAGAATCCCAGGGACGGGGGAGCCTGGTGGGCTGCTGTCTATGGGGTCGCACAGAGTCGGACACGACTGAAGTGACAGCAGTAGCAGTAGCATACTTCACCTAAAATTAAAGATTTTAGAAGCTGTCTTTAGAAACTTATAGTGACCAGTCTGTGTACACTATAAACAGTATTAAATTTTAGAAAAGGCAGGCAGATCTGACATGGTTAAAGTACTTCCACATCTATCTAGAATCACAAGTCTTCAATATGAAAGCATAGACCATGTGGTGGAACTCCTGACAAGCTGACAACTCATCCCTATTACTTTAATAGTTGAATGAACAACAGCTTAGAAATCAATGGTTACTTCCTTCCCTGTATTTTAAAATTCTGCTCCTCTGTAAGCGTTGGACATGGGGTTAAAACAAAATCTGAGCAGAAATACAAATAGTCTAAGAGTCTTGTATTCTTATTTAAGCCTTGGGCACAGCTGAGCAGAAAGTTTAGTTGCTTATAATGTTACGATATGTTACACAGTAGGTGCAGAAAATTGCTATTTGAACTTACACTTAGATTCCATGAATGTTTCAATAGAGTTTTGAGGGCATGCCTCCCAAATGTAACATAGTTGTTTACAAAATAAATGTATCAAAAAATATCCTTCTGATATACTAATAACTATTAGAAAAAATAATGGAAATAAATTATCTTCATTAGCAATGAAAATGTACATTTCCTAAGGATAACATAAGAAAATTATAATACGTTTTAAAAAAGTCATTTAATAATTTGTACAAATATAAAGATATAGTATGCTGATGAATGAAAAATTTCTCTTTCTTTGGATTCCAATGATCTCTAAATGGCTTTACTGTTTTCATCTCTAATTTTATCTCTAAATCCACTTACAATATTCATCAAAATACCAAATTAATTTATTAACATTAGAAATAATATTAAATTTCACTTGGAAGGATAAATAGGCAATGACAAACAATAAAATATTTTAAAAATAATAACAATGAGAATTTAGTGGTACTATAAACTGTTAAAGTAGGATTAAATTTTCCAAAAATTAAGATATTAGAAAAGGAGCATCAATTAATATAATTAAATATAAAATGCTAAAAGAGACATGATCATGAAAACATTTGGCATACTACTAAGGTAAAATTTCAAAATATTGAGGAGAAAAGAATGATTCAATAAATGGTGCTAGAAAATTTGGGGGGAAGGGTATGCTTATATCTTTATCTAGTGGCATATAGATAAAGCCTAGATAGAATAATGATTGAGGAAAGAATGAAGAAAAGCTGGGAGAAGGAAGGAAGAAAGGAAAATATTTAAAAGCAAATGCTGCTGCTGCTGCTAAGTCGCTTCAGTCGTGTCGGACTCTGTGCCACCCCATAGACGGCAGCCCACAAGGCTCCCCCATCCCTGGGATCGTCCAGGCAAGAACACTGGAGTGGGTTGCCATTTCCTTCTCCAATGAATGAAAGTGAAAAGTGAAAGTGAAGTCGCTCAGTCGTGTCGGACCCTCAGTGACCCCATGGACTGCAGCCCACCAGGCTCCTCCGTCCATGGGATTTTCCAGGCAAGAGTACTGGAGTGGGGTGCCATTGCCTTCTCCAAATGCATGTGAGTATGTATATAATATAAAAGGGAAGGGATGACAAAATCTTTAGTGACTGAAAAGAAAATGAATTCATATTCCTCTAAACAGTCACGCTACTATGATATCTAGATCTTATTGTGTAATTTGACTTTTTTCACAAACATACAAGTTTCTTACTTAGTCTAAGAACTAAGTAGAGTTAAAATCTGGAGTGAAAAATATAAGAGGTAAGCCTGAAATATCTTGCTATACCAAAAAACAGCTGAGCTCTCAGACTATCGGTATTACATATTGTGTTCGAAGAATGTAGGAGCAAACGTGAAGTGATTGCTGACAGCCAAAGAAGAGATTAATTGAGCATGCATATCAATAAGAATTATAATGGTAATAAATCACAATGCATCATATATAGTTTACTCCATGATATAATTATAATACTAAATGAAATATGAGGGGTTTTGATTTTTTTTTTTTTTTCGGTCACTAATAAGGAATGTCAGGGAAGCAAATTATTATTTTAAAAATGTATATATATAAGAACTAGAATTCCTTCCACCTTTTAAAATACAAATTCTACTTTAGGGTAATCAAATACCTCAGGAGAAGTTTCTCTATACTGAAGTATAGAAGTTGGAATACTGAAGTATTCCAACAAACAAATGAACAAGAAATAACTGAATTTGAATATTATTATTTTGATATACATTCTAAATAAATCAGAGTAACTATTAATAAAAGTTGCTAATATTCCCCAAAACAATGTGCTTTTTGATGAAAGTACATAGCATTAGCTATGACGTTTTCTTCCTCAATATTCTTGCAAGTTTTCATAAGCATAAGCACATGGAAACTATAACAGGAAGATGCAGTGAGCAAACTCCTGGTCATATGAGACTCTGTATAACAAATAATTTGGTTTCTTAAATAAAAATAAATTGCAGGGAAAAAAAACAAAGAGATGGCGAGGAAATGTGTATGCTAAAAGAGTCTTAAGTGTAATAAATAGAGTTTCCTTCAATCATTAATTGAATAAAAAATATAAAACATGTGAGCTAATTTGGGGTGTTTTATATACTGATTATTTGTTCAGTATATAAAAACAATTATATATTTCACATATAGAGCCAAGTGGGCCTTAGGAATCATTACTATGCATAAAGCTAGTGGAGGTGATGGAATTCCAGTCAAGCTATTTCAAATCCTAAAAGATGATGCTGTTAAAGTTTCAATATGCCAGCAAATTTAGAAAACTCAATAGTTGCCACAGGAATGGAAAAGTCAGTTTTCATTCCAGTGCCAAAGAATGCTCAAACTACTGTATAATTGTGCTCATTTCACTTGCTAGTGAAGTAATGCTTAAAATCCTTTAGGCTAGGCATCAACAGTATGTGAACCAAGAACTTCCAGGTATACAAGTGGGGTTTAGAAAAGGCAAAGGAGCCAGAGTTTGAGTTGCCAGCATCCACTGGATCATAGAAAAAGCAAGGGAATTCCAGAAAAACATCGATTTCTGCTTCCTTGACTACACTAAAGCCTTTGACTCTGTGGATCACAACAAATTGTTGAAAATTCTTAGAGATGGGAACACCGGGCCATCTTATCTGCCTCCTGAGAAACCTGTATGCAGGCCAAGAAGCAACAGTTAGAACCGGAATGGAAAAATGGACTTTTTCAAAACTGGGAAAGGAGTATGTCAAGGCTGTATATTATCACCCTGCTTATTTAACTTATACGCAGAGTACATCATGCAAAATGTGGGCCTGGATGAATCACAAGCTAGAGTCAAGATTACCAGGAGAAATATCAACAACCTCAGGTATGCAGACGATACCACTCTAATGGAAGAAAGTGAAGAGGAACTAAAGAGCCTCTTGATGAAGGTGAGAGAAGAGAGAAAAAGCTGGCTTAAAACTCAATATTAAAAAAACTAATATCATGGCTGCCAATTCCATCACCTCATGGTAAATAGATAGGGAAAAATTGGAAATTGTGACAGATATTCTTTACTTGGGCTCCAAAATCACTGTAGTCATAAAATGGTGACTGCAGTCATGAAATTAAAAGACTTGCTCCTTGGAAGAAAAGGTAAGACAAACCTAGACAGCATATTAAAAAGCAGAGATATTACTTTACCAACAAAGATCCATATAGTCAAAGCTATGGGTTTTCCAGTAGTCATGTATGGATATGAGAGCTGGACAACTGATGTTTTTGAATGGGGTGCTAGAGAAGACTCTTGAGAGTCCCTTGGACTGCAAGGAGACTAAACCAGTCAATCCTAAAGGAAATCAGTCCTGAATATTCATTAGAAGGACTGATGCTGAAGCTCAAATAATTTGGCCACCTGATGCAAAGAGATGACTCATTGGAAACGACCCTGGTGCTAGGAAAGATTGAGGGCAGGAGGAGAAGGCAGTGGCAAAGGATGAGATGGTTGGATGCTATCACTGACTCAGTGGACATCAGTTCAGTTCAGCTGCTCAGTTGTGTCGGACTCTTTGCGACCCCGTGAATCACAGCATGCCAGGCCTCCCTGTCCATCACCAACTCCCGGAGTTTACGCAAACTCATGTCCATCAAGTCAGTGATGCCATCCAGCCATCTCATCCTCTGTCATTCCCTTCTCCTCTTGCCCCCAATCCCTCCCAGCATCAGGGTCTTTTCCAGTGAGTCAACTCTTCACATGAGGTGGCCAAAGTATTGGAGCTTCAGCCTCAGCATCAGTCCTTCCAATGAACACCCAGGACTGATCTCGTTTAGGATGGACTGGTTGGATCTCCTTGCAGTCCAAGGGACTCTCAAGAGTCTTCTCTAACAACACAGTTCAAAAGCATCAATTCTTTGGCACTCAGCTTTCTTCACAGTCCAACTCTCACATCCATACATGACCACTGGAAAAACCATAGCCTTGACTAGACGAACCTTTGTTGGCAAAGTAATGTTTCTGTTTTTGAATATGCTATCTAGGTTGGTCATAACTTTCCTTCCAAGGAGTAAACGTCCTTTATTTTCATGGCTGCACTTACCATCTGCAGTGATTTTGGAGCCCCCAAAAATAAAGTCTGATACTGTTTCCCCTGTTTCCCCATCTGTTTCCCATGAAATGATGGGACCAGATGCCATGATCTGAGTTTTCTGAATGTTGAGCTTTAAGTCAACTTTTTCACTCTCCTCTTTCACATTCATCAAGAGGCTTTTTAGTTCCTCTTCACTTTCTGTCATAAGGGTGGTGTCATCTGCATGTCTGAGGTTATTTATAACCTTGTGCAATCTCTGAGAGATAGTGAAGGACAGGGAAACCTGGCCTGCTGTATTCCATGGGATTTCAAAGAGTCATATACCCCTTAGTGACTGAACAGCAATGGGTATACAGAGGTTTGCTATTCTCTTTCTCTATTTTTATATGTTTGACACTTTCCATAATAAAATTTAAAAGATGAAAATGCAGTTTGTAAAATAAATATTATTCCTTTGTACTAAAGAGCAAAAAGATAAAGTAAAAGAACTTCATGATTATTTAAATTACATGTTAGTTATTTAGGTTTTTTTGTTACTCAATTTTAAAATTTGAAACAAATAATAAGATTCTAAATCTCTAACAGAACTATCATCCACTAAGAAACAGTCACAGTGAATCCATAAATAAGTACAGTTCCTCATTGGACTGGTAGACAAAATAATGGAAACTTATCTTTTTCTTTTTAAGAAGAGAAAAGACAGGTTTACCCATATCAGATTTGCACTTTAAATGTATTTTTATTAGATTACAGCTACAGTGAATTGACATATATCAGATTTAAGGTCACAATTGTCATTACATTTGCCCTGATATTTTTAGAGGCAAACAAAAATTGTCAGAAGAGGCATTATGCTGACTGATACAGATAATAGAAAGCACTTCCTTATATCATAGCTACAATTCACTATGAATGTGTTTGAAAGATGCAGTATGTCAAGTACATACAATGTGGTAGAATTTACTCTTCTTACTAAGACATTTTATTGAAGATATCACTATGTGACTCCACTATCAGTTCTTCAGAAATAAGAGGAAATATGTGAGAAGTACATTATTAATGAGATTATATAAGTCTGAAACAATGACAATTTTTGAGAGAATACTTCTTTTTAAGGTCAAATAGATAGCACTAGTCTTAAGTTCAGATCAGAGCTAGAACATAATAGAAACACTAGAAATTATATCAGCCTTTTTTGATATAGAAACAATAATGAAAACACCCTTATGTTTTAATGTGATAAGTATATTTTACATTGAGATAACAGATGTGTAAGAAATAATATTCTTCAACAAGATGGGGGAGTAGGACACTTTTATTGGAAGGGGGATTCAAGATTTTGTTTATTTGAATAGCTTGTAGCCATCATTATGTTTGATCCTGAGAGGCAAGCAAGGGAGAGAAAGTTCTTGGACCTATTTTAGAGCCCAAGACATCTAGGCTGAGGGAGACTTATTTTTAAATATTTTATTTTCTAGAGTTTCCATATTATAGTTACCTTGATATAGGCACTACCCTGGCTAAACTGGATATTGACAAGGGAATATAATTAAATGAATCGTATGCCTTCAAACCTTAATTTGGTCCCCAAAATTAATTTTGAAGTTGGATAGCTAATTTTTGATTCCTAGAACATATTACTGTGAGTTATTTAGTGTTTGAGAAAGAAATCTAATCAAATGATGTAGATTCTAAACAAAATGATAGAGATAGCGAAATGAAATTTCCTCTTTATTAAATAACATTAGTATAAAAGAGAAAAAGAAGATAAATGAAAAATTTTAAAGTCAATCCAATTAAATCAGCATATAGCTACAAATCCCTGATGGTAGATAAGTGACTAATTAGACACTTAAGATTAATGAAAATTTTCTCTTATGTGAGATTAATTATAAAGGATGAGTGACCACTGAAGACACTTTAAGCTATTATGATTTTTAGTATCTCTAAAACTAATTAAAACCAGAGAAAAATTATCTGAACCAGTCATGAAATATTTTACATGTTAAGATTTTTATGTTTCTGAAGATGTACCTCAAAGTAAGAATTAACTCTTTTACTAAAAGTCCAGAATTGCCATGATAAGCTAAGACAAGGCATGAATGTAGCTTCTATTGAGAAAAAAATATTTCTAATGATTATCAATGACAATATTCAATAGAGCTGAAAACTAAGGTATAAATCAAATATACAACATGGACTTTGAATTCAACACTAAACACTTCAATCAAATAATTATTGTTTCAGTCACCAGCCTAAAGTAACTATCACTTAGAGATTCATTCAGAGACTAGCAACAGAAGCCAGGCAGTACAGCAACTTGTATAGATGCAAGCCTAAATCTCTCATATAGCATGAGTTCTGAAAAAAGCACTTCACAGTAGGTCTGACAACTCCATTATGTGATCAGAACCCAAGATTCTTTCCTCTGCTTTACTCTCCTCATTATTATTTTAGTTGCCAAGTTAAGATCCCATGGACTGCAGCTCACCAGGCTCCACTCTCCATGGGGTTTTCCAGGCAAGAATACTGGAGTGAACTAACATTTCCTTCTCCAGAGGATCTTCCTGACCCAAGGATCATGTCCCTGTCCCCTGCATTGGCAGGCTGGTTCTTTACCACTGAGCCACCAGGAAAACCTGCTGCTCTCCTTAGCACTTGCTTCCTACCTTCAAGTTAGCCTCAAGTTACAAAATGTTTGGAATTCCAGGCACCACAGCTGAACTCAAGCAAAGAAACAGGAAGATGAAAAGTCACAGTCAGAAGGCTTATGCTAAGTGTGTATCTCATCTAGAGGAACAAGTTCCTCTCTGTGCCTTTTGCTCATATCTCTTTCATTGACTAGCTATACCTCCAAAGTAGTTAGCAGTATTTGCACATGGGGTCTTACTATTTTGTTATTGCCTTTGTTTTAATTAAAGGGGGAGAAGGTAATGGCTATCTAATAGGCAGCTAGCTGTATGTTTCTTTACTCTGAAAAGCACATAATTATTTGGTGTACCTACCAAACAATCGGTAGGTCAAAGAGTTCAAGTACGCATTACACTATCTCTAAAATTTTAATTTTGGCCATTACAATTTGGTACAAAGTGTCCAATATGTTTTTGTTCAAGTGCTTAGGAAACTGGAGAAGGAAATGCCAACCTACCCCAATATTCTTCCCTACAGAATTCTATAGACAGAGGAGCCTGACAGGCTATAGTCCGTGGAGTCACAGTCAGACATGACTGAGTGATTCACACACATACACGCTTAGGAAAAGCTGTTAACATGATAGAAATGGCATTGGGAAGGCTAATTTTGTTTTCCTCTTTTTACCATTGAGAGGAGGTACACAGCACAGTAAATTGTATTAAGGTCCATGACTCTACCTTTATATGTCTGCTTCACTCAGTCACTGAATCCAGGGTTCCCAGGAAAGCCTTGGCCTCAAGAAAGTAGCTCTCTGAAGCTTAGGCAGACCCTGAAAAAGCTGAGAAATGGAAACTACACAATCCACAGCTAGGCAGAGAATCCTTTTGAAAGGGGAACACAGCAGTACATTTTCATATCTACCAAAATCCACCCTCCCAAATCCACCCCTCACCAGCATTCTCAGGCCAATTGTACTTTTCTGGTACTTTCATGGTCACCACAGAGTGTGCATGTGTGTATGTAAGTCACCTTAGCCATGTCGGACTCTTTGCAACGTCATGGACTGCAGGCCACCAGGCTCCTTCCTCTGTTCAAGGGATTTCCCAGGCAAGAATAATGGAGTGGGTTGCTGTGCTTTCCTCCAGGGGATCTTCCCGACCCAGGGATCAAATCTATGTCTTTTACATCTCCTGGGCTTGCAGGTGGATTCTTTACCACTTGGGCCACCTGGAAAGCCCCCACAACAAGGCAAGAGAGTACAAATAGGCACTACCCTGGCTAAACTGGATCTCTCATAGATTCCTCTCTTTCTCTTACATAACAATGTCCCTACCTCACTCCATTGAGGTCATCCTGGTCATTCTGGCCAAAGCCCATTAAGGAGAGAGTATCCCATGGTCTTTAAGAGTAGATTTTGATTTTAAAAGAGAGAAAAACTATGAGGGAGAAAAGGAAAGAGGGAAGCATTTATCTTTCAGATTCAAACACCATCAGAGTAGGGATAGAAAATAAAACAATGCTTCAGAATAGGGCAGTATGACTATTTAAAATATTAAATGAATATATATCAGAGGCAAAGCAAAGGTACCAATCAAAATGGGTTCACATGAAATAGGAAGCTGCTACTGGGAAGAAACATGTCATTAAGTTGAGAGCAATCTGTGGTAAGGCTCATTCACCTTGAATCTTATAGGAAAATCCATATCCAGATCATTCATTTCATTTCATTTTTATTTATTGGAGTACAATTGCTTTACAATGTCCTGTTAGTTTCTGCTGCAGTATATACATGAAGTATTTCAGCTATATGTATACATATATCCTGTCCCTCTTGGACCTCCCTCTCACCCCACCCCCAACCCATCTAGGTTATTACAGAGTACCTAGCTGAGCTCCTTATGCTATACAGCAGGTTAAAGTCGAAAGCTTTTGCACAGCACAAAACCATAAACAAGATGAAAAGATAACCCGCAGAATGTGAGACCATTATTTGCAAGTGAAGCAACAAAGTATTAATCTTCAAAATATACAAACAGCTCATGCAGCTCAATGTCAAGGAAACAAACAACCCAATCAAAAAATGATCAGAAGACCAAAATAGACATCTCTCCAAAGAAGACATACAGATGGTCAAGAGGTACAAGAAAAGATTCTCAACATCACTCTTTACTAAAGAAATGAAAATCAAAACTACAGTGAGGTATCATCTCACACTGGTCAGAATGGCCATCATCAAAAAATCTACAATCAGTAAATGCTGGAGAGGATGTGGAGAAAAGGGTGACCTGTTGGACTGTTGGTGGGAATGTAAAGTGATACAGCCACTATGGAGAACAGTATGGAGAGTCTTTAAAATACTTAAAATAGAACTACCATATGACCCAGCAATCCCACTACTGGGCATATACCCTGAGAAAATCATAATTCAAAATGACACATGTAGCCCAATATTCACTGCAGCACTATTAAAAATAGATCATTTCGTTTAGATGACCATTTGCCTGTATCTTAACTTCAGCTTCTGAATTGTAGTCCATATAACATCTGGTCTAGCATGTTGCTTATTAATATCTGTTTCTTGAACTGGAATGAACAGGAAGCATTCTTGAGTGAATTCCCTCACTCAAACTTTATTTAGAATCATCCTGTAGTAAAGAATATATTTCCACTTACAGATATCAGAAAATAGATATTCACGAGCAGAGATTCTCAGAGTGAGCTAAACCAGATCCCAAATGGTAGTCATCACTGTTGGGGAGCCCCATTGCCTCCCAGATGACCCTGAGCCTCCATTAGAAATGCATTCCATTTTGGTAGCTTATTGTGCAAAATCCAAATAGGTGAAAATTCGTCCTCTAAGAAACTTTGACATTATTCTGTATTTCCAAAAAGTTACTTTGGACTCCTTATTTCCCATATCCACAACTTGCAAAATAACTAATTGTGCCCTGAACTATTGCTGTAGCTATATACATGGACCAAATTCACCTCCATTCCTTTCTCCCAAATACCTCTCCCCAGGTTTTCTTCACAGCTACGATCCTCTCAATCTCCTCCTTGGCCAGGGCAGTCAGCCTAATCAATTCCTCTTGGATTAGGCACTATTGAGCCATGTCCACTCAAGAGACAGCTGGTAATTCTCAGCTTGCTTCTCTCGGCATCATTGAGCAAAGCTGTTCTTACAGGTTGGACAAACTTATCCACATGAAAGCCTGAGGCCCTGGGTGGTAGGATAATCACATTTCTTCCTCTTTTGAGTTTATCACCTGATCTCTGGCAGCCCTCCCTTTCATTCCAATTTCAGATTTAAAACCTAACATGTTACTGTGCCATTAACTATGGTGCATATCCTACCACAGTAAATTTATCCCTGTTCTTAAATCTCAAATTAGGTATTAAACTCCTTTAAAGGAAATTTTGTGCAAGGTGAGAATTTAGGAAACAGAAATTGCATAAAGACTGAGAGGTTAATCTAATCATTTTAAACTCATACATCTATAAAGATAAATCTCTAAAGTTCAGCCTTTTATTTTTCCTGTTAGTCCCCAAACTCACCTGAATGGCTTCTGGAAAACTAATTTAAAGAGCCATATCATGCTATAAGATCATATTGATTTCCTTCACATGAGTGTTAACACACATTAGAGAATTTCCACCCAGAGAGAAACAGGCTAATCATTATAATGTGTCCAGTGAAAATTCACACGTTGATGGAAAGAATATTTAGAAAATGAGAAAATCTGAACTCCAGTCTGACTCTAACTAGATGTGGCACATTCTCTAAAATTTCTGGACTCCTGGTTTCTCATATGACAAGGGGATTTAACAAAATTATTTCAAAAGTCTTTTCTGAATCTAAAATTGTAGATTCTGTTCTATGAGATATTCTTGCATCAGATCATTAATACATTATGATAATTTTATTGGGCAATGTTTCCTGCTAAGTAACTATTTGCATATCACAGGAGGATGTCCAGGATTTTGTGGAATCAGAACTATTTTTTTCCCCACAATGCAAAGACAATTGCTTCTATAATTAGATGACTTCCATGTTATTGCAAATAAAAGCATTACAAATTCTAAGTTTGAACTGTACTAAATAAATTAAATATTATGTTTTTTAAAGTTTACCCTCAGATTTCTTCCCAACTTTCTTAAATCTATTTTTTGCTCAGTTGGCAAGACTGGTAAACACATCTTGTTGGTTGAAGGAAGAAACAATATGCACAGGAGAATATTAACATACAACTACCCTTGAGGCAAATCCAAAATGATAAGGTAGATTTAAACAATATCTCACCGCCAATTAAAAAATGTAAAAAGTCTGCTTCTTTGTTTCTATTTAGATATGATTTTTTTTAATGTCCAACTTCAAAAATATTCATGGGTATCTCTGTACTTGATAACTTAAACTGATGAAAAATGTGAAGAAAGTACACTGTCATTTAATCTTGGGACATAAGAAACTTTTAAAATGATCATCTAAAACCACTATCTTAGAATAAGAAGTTTTCCAGGGAAGCAGTAGAAGTTCTGATAGAAGTCTAGAAATTAGAATCTTTTTATTATTTCCTAACAACTTTTCCATGTTGATACTTATTATACGCCTAACTAATGAACCAGTGAAGTTGCTCAGTCATGTCTGACTCTCTGCTATCCCATGGACTGTAGCCTACCAGGCTTCTCCATCGGTGGAATTTTCCATGCAAGAGTACCAGAGTGGGTTGCCATTTCCTTCTGCAGGGGATCTTGCCGACCCAGGAATCAAACCCAGGTCTCTCACATTGCAGGCAGACGCTTTACTGTCTGAGCTACCAGGGAAGCCCTATTATATGCCTAGCACTGTGCTTATTGTTATGAGAGCATGAAATCTCATTAGAGATTACACTTTCATGACCCATTCTACAATTTAAAAGATTACAGTATTTTTATATTGTACATCTTAATATAATATTCTGATGAACATTTTATATTATATTCACTATTTACATTTGATAATATTAATAAGGCAGAACAACAGGTCTTTATACTTTTATATGGGCTTTCTGTTGGCTCAGCAGTAAAGACTTTGCCTGCAATGTAGGAGCTCTGGGTTCAATCCCTGGGTCAGGAAGATCCCCTGGAGAAGAAAATGGCAACCCACTCCAGTATTCTTGCCTGGGAAACCCCATGGACAGAGGAACCTGGAGAGCTCCATGGAGTCACAAGAGTCAGGTACCACTTAGCAACAACAGCAGGAGCAGCAGTTGATCCTTTTTCCTTTATTAATGCATTTTTAAACCTATTCAATGGAAAAGTTTTACTTAAAGTTACAGTCAAGGGCTTTAGTGAACTGCATCCATTTTAACCTGCTGAGTTTATCACATCTTAGAAGATGACATTTTATAATTGCTGATGAAACCAGGCATGATGAGTTATACTGATAGTGCGTAAAGCATATGATCAGTAAAATGAAACAGTTTACTGAAAATGCGTATAAAGAAACTCTTCTTAAAATTAATATTGCTTTCATTCACTTTCAAACCAGCCATCCATGTTTATTACTTACCCTAGCAAGAAAAACCCAAGGATTGACAAAATGTAAGGTATTTTTTAACCTTAGTTCTACATGTTCAATGCTGAAAATGGCTTTATTAAAATACACACAAATGCATAGATACACATTGAGTTTTAATTCGTTGACATTTCAATGTTTCTATTTATGCAGTTTTAATTAAATCAAAATAAGCTTCTCTCAAATCTACTGTAATATAAAGAATATTTTTCAAATCATGCCAACAAAACAGTTCAGGGAGAAATTAATATTAGGCACTAAAAATGAAAGTATAGCTTAACTTGGTTATCAATATAAGATTTTATGGGCTTTAAAGATTTAGAAATAATTTTAGCTGTTATTACACAGAATACTTCTATAACTTCACAGGTCAATATTATCATCTTCTGCTATAGAAAACACTACCAGCCGAGTTATTAAGGCCCGCTGAGCAAATGTCCTGAAAGTTTAATGTGGTATAAACATCACTTTATACACAGAAATTGATTCCTTTAAAAATAGGAATATAGTAGTGAATTATACATGTAGGTTCAGCCTTAATTCTTCTTGTACAGCTTGAAATGCCATAGTTTATTAAGATTAACATTACAAAATGTTTAACTTGGCTCCCCTGAGTACATAGGGAATGGCATTAGAAAATAGCCATTAAAGCCATCAACGGCTTTTACATTTAGCAACTATGTTGATTTTCAACAACTACAGCTTATCATCAGGGTTTTTTAGACTGAAATATTAGGAGATGAGCTTGTGTGCCTAACAAATTTTCCTAAGTTAAAAATATATTAATTCATATTTAAAACTTAGCAACAGGCTGGTTAAACAAATAACTGTTGCACAGGGCTGCATTTTTTTATATGTGCATGAATTTCAGTTTAAAAAGCCAGTCAGCTAATTTAAATCTTCCGATTTCTTCTATGGAAGAAACACTGTTATTAATCAACTACAGTTCAATAAAAAACACAAAGAGACTAATAAAAATCACTGTACCAAGTACTGAGGTACTAGGATAAGGAGAATGGAAAAGAGAGAAGAAATCTTAAAAAAAATATAGAAAATATATTTCCTTCTACTGCCTTTAAAGTACATATTTACTGTACATATTCATATTATTTGAGGAAATGTTTGAATATTTAAGTACTTAATGATACATTCATGTGAAATAAGGAAAAAAAAAGAATTTCATGGCAATATTTTAATAAATAGAATTAAATGTCATTTAAGCATAGTTTATTCTTGGTACTGAAGGGTTATTCAATAAAGGGATAAACTGAGCTAAACTGCTTAATAGGAAACTGCTTTGTAAATGAGTTGAGTTCTATTTCTTCTGAATTTAATATGACTGAGAAAAACATTCTAAAATCCTATGCTTTGCGTGATCCTCTGCCACATTTTTTTTTTTTTTAATCACCTATTGGAGGAGAAGACATTCCAAATTAATGTACCAAAATACATTCAGTTTAGTTCAATATACCTGTCCCTTTAGATCACAACAGAGTGTTGTCTTCTGCTCAGGGTCCTATGCAAGGCATCTTGTTTCACTTTCAGAAGCAGGTCATTATTTCCCTTCATCTGTAGATCATCTGATTCACTTACTTTTCTATCATTTTCAAACACCAATGCCATTTTATACCTTAAGCAATCCTAGATTTGATATTTTTATTTTCTTCAAGTCTTATTCATTCTACAGTTATTGAATGCAAGTCTGCAAATTAAAGCATTGCTGTATTTTTTCACAACTCTGCATTTAGACATATTTTCATGCTTCAAAAGATTAACCGTATTTCCCAGGTGACTTTACTTAAGCAGGGAGATGAGAGGAATTATACAAGCATCTGGGATTCTGCCACACCTGACAAATTTTATTAATGATTAAGAGTCTCATCTCAGTTTATTAAAAAGTAATCACTTATCTGCAGCTACACAGCAATCACTGGTGAAGTTAACAGGATTTCAACATCCATAATACATCTTCATTCTTTCTACTTGAGAGAGAAAAATATTTTAAGTGAGAATTATGACTGCTTTTAACGCCCAAAAAAGAGAGAAGCAAGTGAAAAATTTTACATTTTGGAAATCCTATTTTTATTAGAGTTAAATATTTTTTTAAAATTATGTAAGTGAGCAACAGTTAAATTTTTTGCAAAAACCTACAAATTGAAGAATGACAACTTTCCATTAACTTGGAAGGAATCTATAAATGCAATTCAGAAAATAAGATAACAAAAGATTAAGAGAATACTGATTTTCTCTTTTTCTCCTTGCTTTTATAGCCAATTACTCAAACACAAATATGTATTTATTAACAAAAAATGTATAGAGTAACAGTGTAAACACAAGCCACCCACCTTTGCTCCCTTGAGCCCACTACCAGGCTTTATTTTATTCTCTTCCTTAATGTCCACTAGTATACGTATTGAACCTTTGAAATAAATAAAAGCAAGAAGTGTGTCAATTAAGATAAAATTTGAGTTAAACAAATGCTCAATGGAAAGTGCCTTAAGCAATATAACAGCCATTTTCCTACATTTCAAGAATCTCCAAGTGAGTCAATTCCAGAGTATGCAGTAATTCATTGATGTTAATATGAACCTAGCTCTTTCTTTTACATCATCTCTCTGCTCTACATTTTTCAGTGCATCAGAAGTGTGTCGTACTGAGTCACAGCAGGTCTGTCTCAACTCTGAATATCACATTCTCACATGCCAGCAACCACAGAAAGAAGAGAGAGACAAGCGATGGTTTATCTTACTTCATTGTTTAGCAGAAAAGAAAATATTCCTCAGTAGTGACCCAGAAGACTTCCCTTTACTCTCATTGGTGAAAACTGGGTCATATGCTCACCTCAAAGTGAACCACTGGTAAAGGCGAATAGGTCAACTCTAATTGCTTAGCTCAAAGTTTATCCCCTACCACTTGAGGAGGTCATGCTTTACTGAAAATATTGCTGCAAACTTAAAGCAGCATGAACATACATACAAAAAAGAAGAATGACTGTTGGATAGACCACACAACATGTTTACCACCAGAGCTAAGCGGTTTAAATTCTCATGTCCAAACTTGCTTGGGAAAGTAAAAAAGCAAGGGTAGAGAGTTGATAAAGATGGCATGCGAGGTGTATGGAAAATGAATTTTCCAAATACATATTTGATAATGCTGAAATAATTCTCAGAAATAAAGTTTCAGCATAATTGGTCTTTCTATCGAAGGTATACCCACATAGGGAATGACATGCATGCTTGGGAAAGCTGAAGCTCCAATACTTTGGTCATCTGATGTGAAGAACCAACTCATTGGAAAAGACCCAGATGCTGGGAATGATTGAGGGAAGGAGGAGAAGAGGGCAATAGAGGATGAGATTGTTGGATGGGATCACCAACCTGATGGACATGAGTTTGAGAAAACTCTGGAAGATACTGAAGAATAGGGAAACCTGGTGTGCTGCAATCCATGGGGTCACAAAGACTCAGACGTGACTTAGCATCATGAACAACTGAACAACAACGTGAAGGAAGAAATAGAAGAACATCTATCATATTGCTATTTTTAAGAGCAGCTATCATACCACTGGGGCTTCCCCTGGTGGTTCAGAGGCAGGAGACCCAGCTTTCCATCCTTGAGTCAAGAAGATCCCTTGAAGAAGGAAATGGCAACCCCCTCCAGTATTCTTGCCTAGAGAATTACAATGACAGAGGAGCCTGGCAGGCTACAGTCCATGGGGTGCAAAGAGTTAGATACAACTAGCAACTAACACTTTATTACATTGCTGACTGTCTGTAGGTAAATGGAACCTCAATAATTTTTCAGCACTTAATTCCATCCTATTTTCTCTAGCCTTTTCATTTCTTAGAGCTTGAAAACAGGCTCCTCTCAGTAGCAGGACATCATTATTCTGATCCTGACCAACATTTAGAGGTTACCCCTCTCCTAGTGTCTTGCAGATCATGCCGACAATGACTGTTGTCTTAATGATCCTGTTCAGAGTCTGCATTGTTTGCTGAACCCAGGGTAGGCAAGGGGCAACCTGAGAGGCTAGAAGAAGACTGAAGGAGCCGTAGGAACTGTAGACACATTTATTCTCTCCTAGCTGGCATGGTAGCCATAACACAGCATCTCTCTTGGCTGACAGAGCAGCCAAAGCAGCAGCTATAACATATCCATCAGTTTAGTTCAGTTCAGTCGCTCAGTCCTGTCCGACACTTTGTGATCCCATGAATTACAGCACGCCAGGCCTCCCTGTCCATTACCAACTCCTGGAGTTTACTCAAACTCAAGTCCATAGAGTCGGTGATGCCAACCAGCCATCTCATCTTCTGTCATCCCCTTCTCCTCCTGCCCCCAATCCTTCCCAGCATCAGAGTCTTTTCCAATGAGTCAACTCTTCGCATGAGGTGGCCAAAGTATTGGAGTTTCAGCTTTAGCATCAGTTCTTCCAATGAACACCCAGGACTAGTCTCCTTTAGAATGGATTGGTTGGATCTCCTTGCAGTCCAAGGGACTTTAAAGAGTCTTCTCCAGCACCACAGTTCAAAAGCATCAATTCTTTGGCGCTCAGCTTTCATCAGAGTCCAACTCTCCCATCCATACGTTACCACTGAAAATACCATAGCCTTGACTAGATGGACCTTTGTTGGCAAAGTAATGTCTCTGCTTTTGAATATGCTATCTAGGTTGGTCATAACTTTCCTTCCAAGGAGTAAGCATCTTTTAATTTCATGGCTGCAATCACTATCTACCCAAAATAAAGTCTGACTCTGTTTCCACTATTTCCACATCTATTTGCCATAAAATGATGGGACCAGATGCCATGATATTAGTTTTCTGAATGTTGACCTTTAGGCCAACTTTTTCACTCTCCTCTTTCACTTTTATCAAGAGGTTGTTTAGTTCCTCTTCACTTTTTGGCAGGAGGGTGGTGTCATCTGCATATCTGAGGTTATTGATATTTCTCCTGGCAATCTTGATTCCAGCTTGTGCTTTTTCCAGCCCAGCGTTTCTCATGATGTACTCCGCATAGAAGTTAAACAAGCAGGGTGACAATATACAGCCTTGAAGCATTCCTTTTCCTATTTGGAACCAGTCTGTTGTCCATGTCTAGTTCTAACTGTTGCTTCCTGACCTGCATATAGGTTTCTCAAGAAGCAGATCAGGTGGTCTGGTATTCCCATCTCTTTCAAATTTCCCATGGTTTATTGTGATCCACACAGTCAAAGGCTTTGGAATCATCAATAAAGCAGAAATAGATGTTTTTCTGGAACTCTCTTGCTTTTTCAATGATCCAGCGGATGTTGGCAATTTGATCTCAGTTCCTCTGCCTTTTATAAAACCAGCTTGAACATCTGGAAGTTCACAGTTCACATATTGCTGAAGCCTGGTTTGGAGAATTTTGAGCATTACTTTACTAGCGTAATTGTGCAGTAGTTTGAGCATTCTTTGGCATTGCCTTTCTTTGGGATTGGAATGGAAACTGACCTTTTCCAGTCCTGTGGCCACTGCTGAGTTTTCCAAAAATGTTGGCATATTAAGTGCAGCACTTTCACAGCATCATCTTTCAGGTTTTGAAATAGCTCCATTGGAATTCCATCACCTCCACTAGCTTTGTTCATAGTGATGCTTTCTAAGGCCCACTTGACTTCACATTCCAGGATGTCTGGCTCTAGGTGAGTAATCACACCATCATGATTATCTGGGTAGTGAAGATCTTTTTTGTACCGTTCTTCTGTGTATTCTTGCCATCTCTTCTTAATATCTTCTGCTTCTGTTAGGTCCATACCATTCTGTCCTTTATCGAGCCCATCTTTGCATGAAATGTTCCCTTGGTATCTCTGATTTTCTTGAAGAGATCTCTAGTCTTTCCCATTCTGTCGTTTTCCTCTATTTCTTTGCATTGATCACTGAGGAAAGCTTTCTTATCTCTCCTTCCTATTCTTTGGAACTCTGCATTCAGATGCTTATATCTTTCCTTTTCTCCTTTGCTTTTCATTTCTCTTCTTTTCACAGCTATTTGTAAGGCCTCCCCAGACAGCCATTTTGCTTTTTTGCATTTCTTTTTCTTGGGGATGGTCTTGATCCCTGTCTTCTGTCTAGTATCATGAACCTCCATCCATAGTTCATCAGGCACTCTATCTATCAGAACTAGTCCCTTAAATCTATTTCTCACTTCCACTGTATAATCATAAGGGGTTTGATTTAGATCATACCTGAATGGTCTAGTAGTTTTCCCTATTTCTTCAATTTAAGTCTAAGTTTGGCAATAAGGAGTCATGATCTGAGCCACAGTCAACTCCCTGTCTTGTTTTTGCTGACTGTATAGAGCTTCTCCATCTTTGGCTGCAAATAATATAATCAGTCTGATTTCCATGTTGACCATCTGGTGATGTTCATGTGTAGGGTCTTCTCTTGTGTTGTTGGAAGAGGGTGTTTGCTATGGCCAGTGCATTCTCTTGGCAGAATTCTATTAGCCTTTGCCTTGCTTCATTCTGTACTCCAAGGCCAAATTTGCCTGTTACTCCAGGTGTTTCTTGACTTCCTACTTCTGCATTTCAGTCCCCTATAATGAAAAGGACATCTTTTTTTGGGTGTTAGTTCTAAAAGGTCTTGTAGGTCTTCATAGAACCATTCAACTTCAGCTTCTTCAGCTTTACTGGTTGGGGCACAGGCTTGGATTACCATGATGTTGAACGGTTGCCTTGGAAACTAACAGATATTATTCTGTCATTTTTGAGATTGTATCCAAGTTTTGTTGACCACGATGGCTACTCCATTTCTTCTAAGGGATTCCTGCCCACTGTAGTAGATATAATGGTCATCTGAGTTAAATTCACCCATTCCAGGCCATTTTAGTTCACTGATTCCTAGAATGTCAACGTTCACCTTTGCCATCTCCTGTTTGACCACTTTCAATTTTCCTTGATTCATGGACCTAATATTCCAGGTTCCTATGCAATATTGCTCTTTACAGCATCAGACCTTGCTTCTATCACCAGTCACATCCGCAACGGATTATTGTTTTTGCTTTGGCTCCATCCCTTCATTCTTTCTGGAGTTATTTCTCCACTGATCTCCAGTAGCATATTGGGCACTTACCGACCTGGGGAGTTCCTCTTTCAGTATCCTATCATTTTGCCTTTTCATATTGTTCATGAGGTTCTCAAGGCAAGAATACTGACCTGGTTTGCCATTCCCTTCTCTAGTGGACCACATTCTGTCAAACCTCTCCACCATGACCCGTCCGTCTTGGCTGGCCCCACACGGCATGGCTTAGTTTCATTGAGTTAGACAAGGCTGTGGTCCATGTGATCATATTGGCTAGTTTTCTGTGATTGTGGTTTCAGTGTGTCTGCCTTCTGATGCCCTCTCACAACACCTACCATCTTACTTGGGTTTCTCCTACCTTGGTCTCCTACCTTGGTGGAGTATCTCTTCTTGGCTGCTCCAGCAAAGTGCAGCCGCTGCTCCTTACCTTGGATGAAAGGTATCTCCTCACAGCTGCCCCTCCTGGCCTTGAACGTGGATTAATTCCTCTCAGCCCTCCTGTGTCCGCACAGCCGCTACTCCTTGGATGTGGGGTTGCTTCTCCAATATAACCATAACATAGCCATAATGAAGCCATTATGGTTATGGCTTCATAACCATAATGTCACTCCAGTGTAGCCCCAATGCAGCAGCAGCCAGGGCTTTCATGGTGAAACTCCTACAGGGAAATGGCACAAAGTAACCTGTGACCAAATGAGTACCCTGTAACATGCATGAAAGTGAAAGTGAAGTCACTCAGTCGTGCCCGACTCTTTTCAACCCCGTGGACTGTAGCCCACCAGGCTCCTCTGTCCATGGGATTCTCCAGGCAAGAATACTGGAGTGATGCATACGCAGTGCTATAAATGATCTCAGCGCTGTGCAAAGTCATTGTTTACAGATCATGGGGTGGGAGGTCATGAGAGCATGGGGCAAGAGGGCCTGACAGGTTCCACCTTTTTAATTTCCAGACACTATGCTTGTCCGCCTTTCACTTTTTAAAATTGTACTAAAATATACACAACATAAATTGTGTGATTTTAACCATTTTTAGGTGTAACATTCAGTGGCACTAAGTACATTCATATCTGCAACCTTCACCACTATTCATGCCCATAACTATTTTCAGCTTGCATGACTGCAAATTTTTACCCTTTAAAAAATAAATTCTAAATCCCTTTCCCCATTCCCCTAACAACCACTATTCTATTGTCTATCTCTATAAGTGGGACTACTCTAGAAACCCTCATAAAGTGAATTCCTACAAAATTTGTCACTTTCTGTCTTGTTTCTTTCACTTAGCATAATGTCTCTGAGGTTCATCTATGTTGTAGCATATGTAAGAATATCCTTCTTTTTGAGTCTGAATAATATTGTTATGTGTGTGTATATATATATATGTATATATATGTATATATATATATACATACATACATACATTGGATACATATATATCAAATGGTTCAAAGAAAGAAAATATTTTATCTTTTTAGAATATTTGCTCTTCCTTGTTCAGTCACTCAGGTGTGTCTGACTTGTTGTGACCACATGGACAGCAGCATTCCAGGCTTCCCGGTTTTTCACTGTCTGCCAGAGTTTTCCCATACTCATGTCCATTGAGCCAATGATGCCATCCAACTATCTCATTCTCTAAGTCACACTTCTCCTTCTGCCTTCAATCTTTCCCAGCTTCAGGGTCTTTTCCAATGAGTCAGCTTTTCCTAGCAGGTGGCCAAAGTATTGGAGCTTCAGCTTCGGCCCTTCCAATGAATATTCAGGGTTGATT
Source organism: Bos indicus x Bos taurus (assembly GCF_003369695.1). Taxonomy (NCBI): domain Eukaryota; kingdom Metazoa; phylum Chordata; class Mammalia; order Artiodactyla; family Bovidae; genus Bos; species Bos indicus x Bos taurus. Next base: position 101,599,224 of record NC_040079.1, on the reverse strand, counting down.
TCCTTTAGGATTGAGTAGTTTGATCTTCTTGCAGTCCAAGGAACTCTCAAGAGTCTTCTCCAGAACCACAGTTCTAAAGATCAATTCTTCCATGCTCAGCCTTTTTTATTGTCCAGCTCTCACATCTGTGAATGACTACTGGAAAAACCACTGGTTTGACTAGATGGACCTTTGTTGGCAAAGTGATGTCTCTGTTTTTTAACACGCTATGTGTAGGTTTGTTATAATTTTTCTTCCAAGGAGCAAGCATCTTTTAATTAATGATGCAGTAACCATCCTCAGTGATTTTGGAGCCCAAGAAAATAAAGTCTGTCGTTGTTTCACCATCTATTTGCCATGAAGTGAGAATGGAAATCGTGACCTTGGTTTTTTGACTCTTGAGTTTTAAGCCAGCTTTTTCACTCTCCTATTTAACCTTCATCAAGAGGCTTTTTAGTTGCTATTTGATTTCTGTCATTAGGATGGTATCATCTGCATATCTGAGGTTATTGACATTTCTCCAGCAATCTTGATTCCAACTTGAGCTTCATCCAGCCTGGCATTTCACATGATGTACTCTGCATAGGAGTTAAATAAGCAGGGTGACAATATACAGCCTTGATATACTCCTTTCCCAGTTTGGAATCAGTCCATTATTCCCTGTGTGGTTCTAACTGTCGCTTCTTGCCATGCATACAGGTTTCTCAAAAGGCAGGTAAGGTGGCCTGATATTCACACATCTTTTAAGATATTTTCAGTTTGTTGTGTTCCACACAATCAAAGGCTCTAGTGTAATCAATGAAGCAGATATTTTTATGAAACTGCCTTGATTTTTCTATGATCTGATGGATATTGGCAATTTGATCTCTGGTTCTTCTGCCTTTCCTAAATCCAGCTTGTACATGTGGAATTTCTCAGTTCATGTAATGTTGAATCCTAGTTTGAGGGATTTTGTGTGTTACCTTGCTAGCTTGTGAAATGAGTGCAATATGTGGTAGTTTGAACGTTCTTTGGCGTTGCCTAGTGATTTTCCCTACTTTCTTCAATTTAAGTCTGAATTTTGCAATGAATTCATGATCTCAGCCACAGGCAGCTCCCGGTCTTATTTTTACTGACTGTTTAGAGCTTCTCCATCTTTGGCTGCAAAGAATATAATCTGTTTTGGGTGTTGACTATCTGGTGATATCCATGTGTAGAGTTGCCTCTTGTCTCATGTACATGTATGTATCTCTTTTGAATACTTGCCTGGATGTGCAATTTAATAGAATTTTGGTTGCTGTTTCTAGTCTGTTGATACTGGTATTAATTATATCCTTTTAGTTGAACTGTATCTAACCTTCATTTACCAAACCTTTTGGTAAATATAAATTTAGTCAACTGTACTATTTTCTTCTGTCAGACTCAAATAAGACAGGCAGAGCTAGAGATTTGATGTTAGGAAAGTGTTGTTGAGGTTTTCTTATGATAAGGGATACCATAAGAATCTTGTATACATGTACAATGAATCCTGTACATTTAATCACATGTTTGATAGCCATACTGCATGATTGTGTGCATTCCTGGCAACTTAATCAAGTCGCAAATACTCCCAACAGCAGCATCAGTAAGGAACAAGGAGGCATTGCTAAAGACAAAAGAAAATAAATTACTGCTTAGAAATGTAAGGCCTTGTTTCAAACCTAATGTGTTGGTCCCTCTAAAGTATGTAAGAGCAGATGTTTAAACTCAAAAAAATCAAGAAATAATATTAGATTTATTTTATTTCCCCTCTAAAAATAAAGACAAATTCTGAGTTAAATAAATAACTTCTATTTAGCATTCGAAGACTTCATGATTAGCTTGCTGTTATACTGAATAACAGTAGTAATTGGAGAAGAACTGATGAAGAATCTACTTTTCTCCAACTTGATTTGCTTAGCAAATGATGATATAGATATATAAGAGCTCAGTTTCCAAGATGTGTGGTGAAAAGCAGACCTTGAAATAGCAAGTGTCACTTAGCTTAAATGCACTAATATATTCCAACAGCAAAACACATCAAAATTATTAATAAGTACTTAAATGTGACTTTTTTTGTTTCATCTGAGATCCAAGGACAGTAGGCACCATCTACTTTCATATTTCAAAATGGTATGCCAGACCCTTTAGGGTAGATTTTCAAAGGAATTGATTGAAAACTATTGTTGTAGTCTTTATATGACTATTTACTTTCAACCTATAAATGAGATTGGTAAAGAGACCAAGAAAGGAAGGATAGGTAATGCAATTCTTTTGAAAACCTGTGATAATTTTTTTGAATTTATTTAAAAGATAAGAGTCTGGCTGAAGCAAAACATACCAGCATATTAGAGGGCCAGTTAAAGACCACACATAGAAAAGACACAATACAGAATTGTTCTTTCAAAGAAAGGCATCTGAAAGAGAAAGAATAACTCTGCAAACAGATGCTGTGCGGTGTACTTACTACTGGTTGTCCAGAGGATATTGGAGGCTTGCCTGCCAAGAGGATGATATATGTGGAAATTACAAAGCTCCTTCTCCCCCAAGAAATAAAATGCCAAATGCAGTATACCACTGGAAGGTTAAATGAGATTTCCCTGCTCATTGCCTCTTATTCCTCTCCCTATGTTCAATGCTGATATGTCAGAACTACAATTAGCAAGCTAAGAGGAAGTGTATGAGTGGATTTTAAGAGAAAGAGTAATCTGATTACTTTTCCTGTGGCAGTCTTATTGCAAGCAGCTGGTTCAAATTGAGAAGGGGGTTAAAATTAAAATAAAGGCTAAGAGGTGGGGAGGTAGTGTTAGTCACTTAGTCATGTCTGACTCTTTGCAGCCCATGAACTGTAGCTCACCAGGCTCCTCTGTCCATGGAATTCTCCAGGCAAGAATACTGGGGTGGGTAGCCATTCCCTTCTCCAGGAGATCTTCCCAACCCAGGGGTCAGACCCAGGTCTCCAACATGGCAGGCGGATTCTTCACTCTCTGAATCACCGGTATTGATAATTACACTGAATCAGATACTATTATTGAACAGAATATTTGATTTAAAGTGATGGGAGAGCTTTTTATTATTTGAGAATGATGGATAAGTTATGCTGCATATTAATTCCATACCTAGAGCCAAAGAGTGAATTAACCAATCAGAGTGGGTCCTACTGGACAATGAACATATGGGCACAGGTTTGTTTGCCCACATATGGGCATTTGTTTCCACTTATGACACAGGTACTAGGTCTTCCTAATATAAGTGTATGTAGATAAAAATGGAATCAATTTAAAGATAAGCATTTAGTAAATTACAATACAGATGATGAGATTGACAAAAGATTGTGAAAATTATGTTCAAATGACTGAAGTGTGAAAAATGTAGTTTATGAAAGATATATTCTTATCTGGATCACATTTTCAACACATGTGAAATGAAATCATTTTCATCCCCAAGTCTGTTCTTGTTGCCCTATTTCTTAGCTTGAATTATTTCCATCTATCCAGTTTAATGGGTGATACTTCCCATTACTATTGCCCATTCATTGAGCTAATAATACATAATTTTAGCTTTTTCTATGTTCATACTATATTTGATCTCTAACTGCATTTATGACATTCTCATGATAATATCACTAGAACATGTACATCATTTACATATTCATTTTCATTTCCATTTCTACATCTTTAGCTTACCTCCATTATTTTATTTAAACTAATTATTAAAAACCTTCTCTCTCATTTCTTTTTAATTCACATCATTTCTCTAAGCTACTCTCACTCTGTCCCCAGAGTTGTCATCTAAAACCCAATTCATATCACATAACTTTCTAGATTAAAAAGCCTTTATCAATTTTTCATTGTCTATAAGATAGAACTATAACTCTTAGTATGGTAAATGGTGTCTCATACTGTAGCTCTGAACTAAGTATCCAACATCATCATTTTCTTCACACAAATCCTAATTTGGCACTCAGGCACACAAGGTTTTGTAATAATAATTTACCTTTGAAAAATTGTTGCTTCTGACAGAATTGCCTCTCTTCTCTAGTTGTTAAATTCCTGCTTCCCATTTATGATGTAACTCACTTATCATCCCTCTATAAACCTTTCCAAATTCCTAAAAGCACATTAAATTTTTCATTCCTCTACAACACTAGTTAGTTCTTTGTTATAGAATACTCTGAAGTGTATTGTGCAATTTACGTATATTTCACCTTTTATTACTGTAGATTTAGTCTTATTCATGAGAGGCAATTCAATATATCATTTCAGATCTAATGTTCTGTGGTCAAGAAGACCTGGGTTAAGGGCAGAAAGTATGCGGATTTCTGGTAAATGTCAGATGAATGAATGAATAAATTAATTAAATGAGCTGAGAACCATCCCATACATCAATCTATTCTTTATCCCAAGAAATCCTTCTCTTTTCAAAGGACTAGTGCAGTGAAGGTCTTATTCCCTTTTATTTTTTTTAATTGAAACTCACTTAGTGTATAGAGATGAAAAATGAATTTAAGATGATGCTAAAAAATGCCCATTTTGTGCTCTTTGGTAAAATAATACTTGTTAAATGAGTGAATTGAACTACACAATGTATAGTCCCTCCCACTTCCCACAATCTTTGACCTCAAGAGGCATGTCCCTGTTTTGTGGTAGGCTTATGTTTAACCATGCCTTATACAGATTTTATGACATCATTAAAACTATAATTGTGCATCATCTAATTATGTCATTAACACATACAAATTATGTGATTAGAACCATTTACATTAAACATGCAATTAGATCAAATTATGCTAATAGGCAAATGCAGGATAATTAACTAAAATTAATTTTAAAAGCAGAGAAATTAACTCAGATAAACTACATTCACATATTGTTACATATTTAGAAATAAGCAAGTAAATATTCTTGTTTTATCTGTACTAGTTCATGCCCTAATCAACATGTTTCCCTAAATTCTCCTTCCCTCTCCAATTCAAGCTGAATATAACAGAGTTATGGGTCCAGAATACAGATCCAAGACATTTTTCCTGTGCTCAAAATCTTCAGTAGGTCTTTTCTTTGGTAGGGACAATCCATACTTCTAATCTTTAAGAGTAGGATTGACCTGACTGTCAATGAGTCTAGTGAATTATCAGATCTGAGGGTGGTTTGGTGAAACCTCTGAAATCTCGGTTGGTTCCAGAGGTTAGGGTGCTCTTGGGTGGATTCTTCCCTCTAATTTTGTCATTAGACTGTAACTCGAAGATGAAGCCAAAAGTCTTGCACATCCTTGGCAGTCTGGAAGATTAACTTTTCTATAATTACTGCTCTAAAAATTATTTGAATAATTCCATCATTTATGTCATCTTATTTTGGGGAACTGTTGATTTTCTTTTTCACTGACAATTGAGATCTTCATGATTCTTCTCATCCCAAGTAATTTTGGATTGTAGCCTGGTCATTCTGAGAATTACAATATGAGAATAAAGTGCTGTATCAGTCTTATGGTTAACGTTGACAATTTTTTCTATTGATGGGCAATTGACCTGTAGATCAGGATGGTTTGCTAGGCTTCAGGCTACAGATTCTAACCCCCTTCTGTGCAGTGGTTGCAAAATCAGTTCAGTTTTCATAGTTTGGAGATGCTGTTCCGATTTGTCCCATGTATGTACACTAAGTGGTTCATCAGACATCTGCATAAAGTCTGCATATTAGTTCAGTCTTAGGGTCTTTAATCTAACCTAGATTTAAGTCCAAGAAGGTATAGGTTGGAGTGAACCCAGAAGTTCATTAACAGCTTTATGCATCGTTAACTTTCTGAAATTATGCTGTCATTCTGATAATTTATTTTTGTATTCTTTTCTTCCCTAAAATTCCTCTTGCTAGAAATTGTTCACTTGCACAATTGTGTCATGCCCAAGGCCACGTGACAGGAGAACAGAGAGTAACAAACAAAAAGCAATGAGGGTCTGCCTGCCTTCATGGAAATACAGCTTCATAATATAGAAGCAGTTTCCAAACCCTCAGAGTTTGGGATCCTGCAGAATCACACTTGCTGTGATTACTGCTGTGACTACTGCTGTCACAGTTGTCACCATAAAATTGCTTTGGGCCTGGGATGTAAAACAATAGAGAAAAAAGAGTGAGAAAAAAACAAAACAGAGTGTTTACCTCTACTTTTTCTGTACTTAGGAGTTCCCTTTACCATCCCTTGAATCAGAACTAAAAGGTTTCTCCCAAGGCTCTAACTCTATCACAGTTCTCACATCCATGTATCTGAGAACACAGACGGTAAACTCAATGCTGGTCGAGTGGCACATCAAATTTTGGTGTCCTTCTTCAATCTATATGCTTCTGATTATTTTTTCAGAGTTCTTGAATAGCAATCAATAAATCAATTAATCAATAAATAAAGTAAAATTTTAAATAGCATATAAATTCAGAGACTGTAGTGATTGACAAATCCCAATAGAATTGTGGATAATAGTATATAGATAAATTACTTTCAGGGCAATTTTATGGAAAATAGAATTCCAAAATTGACTGAATAATAAATAAAAACATAGTAATGTCTAACTTATTTATAATCTTAATCAATAGTTTTTAAAAATCTTTCCCCCCAAAGCATAAAAATTTGAAGATATATAGGTAAATTTTACCTAATCTTCAACAAATTGTCCAAAATCTAGGCAGAACCTGAGGACCTCTAAAGTTTTATACTAAGATTTTCTTACTTTAATATCAGAACAGGACACGGAAAAAATGCAAAATGAAAAATGTAGCATAAATTCACTTGTGTCGTAGTTGAAGAAATCCACCTAAATATTAAAAGTCACACCCAAGTTGTGTATTTAAAGATATTATGGCCAAGTCAAATTTAACCCTTGAACTACAAAGATTATTTAAACTTAGAAAATTTAATAATGTAATTCATATTTTTAACAGAGTAAAGGAGAAAATTCCTTTACTTATTTTAAAGGATGCAGAAAAACCACCAAACACAAATAATAAAACCTCTTAGAAAAACAGGAATAGAAAAGAACTTCTTTAGCTTGCTAATTGGCATCTACTCAAAACCTAGAGTAAACATCATATTTAAAGTCAAGAAGAAATATATGTTAGCCCTATTACATATATCCTATTGCTTTATTACTAGTTTACATAATGAAATACTAAGTGTACATAAAGAAACTTTTTGGGTCTATTTTAAAATAAGAGGTTTTCTATCCTGTTTTCAGTTTTTGAACAAATTCTCTAGTTTCTACACAGAAATTTCTCTTTGCTGGATCTAAGGAATAACATTGTGTAACACAGTCCATGCTGTTTTTGTAATACTGCATGGGGCTCTATGTCATTTAATGAGGCATTTCTCTTCATCAATCTGAGAAACTCTGAAATGTTTTCATGCTGTGCAAAAGATGAGAATTTATAGAATATGCTTGACTAAAAAATTTCTCTATTTTTATCTCTATATACATCAATAGATTTGAGAAGTTGATGATATACTTAGTGTTTAGCTCACATTTTGCTTATAAGGATTTAGATAGGCTATTGAGAAAAGTATTCACGTGCTATTAAATTTGAGAAATTATTCTAATTATATAGATTTCCTTTCTCTGCCAGTCTCAAAAGGGAAGAACAAATAAATTGACTACTGAATCCTACACAGACTTTGGTGGTTTAATTTTAAATATCTTCCTCATGGATACTATCTACATGATGGAAAACACATTAGCAGGGAAATATAGGATAGTGTAGTTGCACATCTCATTGTCCCAGACCACAAAAAAGAAAAAGACACTAAAGTCTGGCAGACATAGCTTTAGACTGTATACAGTGCAATTAAATCAGCTGTGTAGTAATGACAATCATATTGAGCTAAATTCCTTTTGATGTCACATTCATCTGTTCACGAATGGAAAGAGTACTACTGTAGGAAACAATATTACCTTTGTTTCACTTCATTTTTGCTTGCTGATGAAGCTTTATTTCATCATATCTTTTTTTTTTTAAACTTTATATAATTGTATTAGTTTTGCCAAATATCAAAATGAATCCGCCACAGGTATACATGTGTTCCCCATCCTAGACCCTCCTCCCTCCTCCCTCCCCATACCATCCCTCTGGGTCATCCCAGTGCACTAGCCCCAAGCATCCAGTATCGTGCATCGAACCTGGACTGGCATCTCGTTTCTTACATGATATTTTACGTGTTTCAATGTCATTCTCCCAAATCTTCCCACCAAATGATAAAGATATTTCATCATATCTTTAACTTCTCTGTCTAGTTCCTTATAGCTGTGTTATAAGGGAGCACAGGCTAACACAGGCAAAACACTGTCATTTCAAATGTTGGCCCTTTTATACCTGATTCAAATGACTTCAGATAGCATTTCTGTTCATAGATGGGTAGGAATGCAGTTGGGAGCTGGATCACCATGTATTTCCTTATTTTCTATGATGGAACATGTGAAATAAACTATGCATAACTTAGGTCTCTTAGGAAACAATCAAAATACAAAGGCAAAATATATTCCAGATACACAAAACTAGCAAGCAGACAGTGGATTTTTAAATAGCATCCATTTTGTTAAATTTCTACATTGTGTCTTAAGCAGAGGCAACAAGGTTATAAGCCTTAGTAGTCAGTTAAGCCAAAAATGCTAGTTTTGGTCAAATGATTCACTCATCATCATTAGAGTACATATGCAGGGAATTTGGTCATTGTGTTCCCAGCTGGCAGCTTTTACTAACATCTGGGTTATTAACATCAGAATCAGCAATCTAGAGAATTGTTCCTTCTAACACATCCAGCTAATCCTGGACCCAAATTAGTTCTCTTCCAAATCCACCTGCAGTTAAGATGTACCAGTCAAGTGGATTCCCCTTGCACAGAATTGTTCAATTTAAAAGTAAGTGTATATTAGGATTAAATATTCCAGAAGAATCCAGGCCTGGCTTTCTGTCTGCAGACAACTTTCAATATCATGTTCTTGGAAAGTGAAAATCAAGATGCAAAATTTCACTTATCAGAGAGAAAATTTAATGAATATTCAGAGATTCTCACCAGTACTTAACCGAAGCTATTGGAAAGATGAGACATTTTCCTTACAGTTGAGACAAGCAATCGCATCTTGAGAAGTATCTTATCATAAATATTTGGACAGTTGTTTAACTGTTAGCTTGTATAGAATACGCTCATAGCAAGTTTAAATGGAAGTTTTGCTATATTGTTTGAGTCATTTGACTTGAAGATGGTGACTACCTTGTTATTTAATCTAGATTGAGAAAATTTTTACAATGTAGTGACAGAGGTTTAAACACTCTTCTGATCTTATAACTTATTTATAAGAAATTATTATAACAAATTATAATAAGATTATAAATTATTATGACAAATTATTAAGATAGTTTAATGACAGAACACTTAAAAATTTGATTTGTCAAATGGATTCTTAAGACTTAGTTGATTCTTTGTGCTAAACTCCCTGAGGAAATGGATTACTCTGTGACACATTTGTACATAATTTGAGATTCTGGGGGATCCTACTGTAAACCAGTGTGGGTTTTATTTCTAGTTTTTCAACATGGTTTGCATCATTGCCATTTTCTCTGATCCCACATCCCTTACATCAAACTGTGTGTGTGTGTGTGTTTCCCACTGAACACTGATTGTGGTTCAAGCACACGTTTGATCAAACTCAACTGCATGCTATTTCTGTTGGATTTCATTCATGCATATTGTGTTTTGAGAAAAGTATCTCACATTTTTATCACAGTAATTAAACAAATTGCAGTATATTTGTATCACAGAATTCCTGTCATTCATTAGAAAATCTATTCAAGTGAATATTTGTTTATCTGGAAATATAACCAAGAAAAACAATTAAGCAAGAACGTGAGGTAGGAAACACTAAAGATAGCATAACTGTATCTGCTCCCATGATCGTGTTATGTGAAATATATATATGCGTGTGTGTATGCATACATATATGTTACATTTATGTGTGTGTATATTCACAGTTTTTGGTGACATAAGGATATTCACCAACACACTGGCAATAATTATCCTTGAGTGGTGGAATCATGGATGCTTAACTCAATATTTCATCTTAATTTAATTTTCAAAATGTCTCTAATGGAATTAATTCTTAATATGAAAATTGATAAAGTAATTTAATTTTTCTTAAAGCTGCTTCATCCTAGTCTTTCGTGGTTCTTTCAGATAGACTTAAAAGATCTTTCTTTTATTCTCTAAAGGAATTTTATGCACTTATCATAGCAGTATAAATGTTTCCTGGCTGATTCCACCTTTAGATTGTGAGCCTCTAAAGAGTGGGGGTTGTGATAAAATCATCCCTGTATTCCCTAGTATTAGTACAGTGCTTGACTCATAATGGCACTAATCATAGTTTTCAGAATGAATGAATGAATAAATCATCAAGCAAAGTTTGACCAAATGCATAAGATGAGAACTGAAATTGTTCTGATTAAGTCTAATTATCAAAAACTACTTCAAGTTGAGCTAAATGCCACAGGTATGTAATGCATTTCTACCTTTTAAATTAAAATTGTTCATCCAGAACCATACACACTGTGAGCCCTCAATTAGTATTGATTGAGATAATTCTATGAGAAGCATGAGTTAGGCCAGTGAATGATGCAGAGAATCTTAATTCAGATCATGTTTCTAAATAATAACTAAAGCTTCAGGTGACTCTGTTAGGTGGCAATTCTATTCAGAGAAGAAAATTGGGGCTTGGTTTTTAAGTCATTTATTACTTATAGACTAGTCTAAATTAGGAAAATCTGCAGTATAATCTGAAATACCCTTATATTTCATTCTACTATCATAACACAAAACCATAGAACATTTGTACATGCTTAAAATAATAATTGTATGAATAATAATATATACTACATTAGATCTCCTATAGTTATTTATACATATTGAAAGTTTAAAATGGAATATTTCTTTTTCATTCTTTATATAGCTTAATCCCAGCAAGTGTAATATTAAGTTAGTACAAAAGTAACTGTAGTTTCAGACCATGAATTTTAAATCATTTTAACTAAACTCAAACATACCTTTATTAATCAAAATAAGAACCATTATGATCAACACGTTTTTGCCAATGAGAAATGTTTGTTTATTTCTGTAGCATAAAAATCCGTGCTTCAGGATTCCATGAATTCTTGGAAAGCAGTTTCTGCCTCTTGCTTATTGAGGAAGCATATCCTCTGCAAAAAGTTGTTGAGATGCTTGAAACAGCGGTAGTCTGTAGGCAAGAGGTCAGATGAATATGGTGGATAAGGCAAAACTTTTTAGCCCAATTGTTCAACATTTGAAGTGCTGGTTGTGGAATGCGTGGTTAGGTATTGTTGTGGAAAAGAATTGGGCAATTGGGCCCTTTCTGTTGACCAATACTGGCTGCAGGCATTGCAGTTTTGGTGTATCTCATTGATTTTCTGAGCATACTTCTCAGATGTAATGGTTTCACCAGGATTAAAAAAGTTGTAGTGAATTAGACAGGCAGCAGATCACCAAACAGTGACCATGACCATTTTGGGGTGCAAGTTCTGGCTTTGGGAAGTGCTTTGGAGCTTCTTCTCAGTCCAACCACTAAGCTGATCATTGCTGATTGTTGTATAAAATCCACTTTTCATTCTACATCACAATCTGATTGAGAAATTGTTCGTTATTGTTCAGTAGAATAACAGAAGACAACACTTCAAAAAGACGATTTTTTAAAAATTTTCAGTCAGCTCATGAGGCACTCCCTTATTGAGATTTTTAACCTTTCCTATTTTCTTTCAATGCTGAATGACTATAGAATGGGGGACATTGAGTTCGTGAACAACTTCTTGTTCAGTTGTAAGGGATCTGCTTTGATGATTTCTCTCAATTGGGCATTGTCAACTTACAAAGGCTGGCCAGTACTCTCCTCATATTGAAAGCTCTAGCCTCCTTTGCAAAACTTCTTGAACCACCACTGCACTGCACTGTACCACTGCACTGTTCATTAACAGTTCCTGGGCCAAATGCTTTGTTGATGTTGAGTTGTCTCCACTGCTTTGTGACCAATTTTGAACCCCAATAAAAAGACCACTCAAATTTACTTTTTGTCTAACATCATTTCTATAGTTTAAAATCAATATGAAATAAACAGAAAGTAATAAATCATTAGCAAATACATAAAGTGAGAAATGCACATTAAAATGATGTATAATATAAGAGAATTCACTGAAGAATTTATTCCAATATCAACTGGCAAAGTTCAACACAAAAAGGCAAAACCACAATTACTTTCACACAAAAACAATACTAAATATATTTCATCAATTTATTTGATTAGAACCATGCTAACTAATTTACGTACAAGGTCAGGAGCAGCAGCTATGAGAAGATACCCCACGTCCAAGGTAAGGAGTGGTGGCTGCACTTTGCTGGAGCAGCTGTGACGAGATACCCCACGTCCAAGGTAAGAGAAACCCAAGTAAGACAGTAGGCGCTAAGAGAGGGCATCAGAGGGCAGACACACTGAAACCGCAATCACAGAAAACTAGCCAATCTGATCACATGGACCACAGCCTTGTCTAACTCAATGAAACTAAGCCATGCCATGTGGGGCCACCCAAGATGGGACGGTCATGGTGGAAAGGTCTGACAGAATGTGGTCCACTGGAGAAGGGAATGGCAAACCACTTCAGTATTCTTGCCTTGAGAACCCCATGAACAGTATGAAAAGGCAAAATGATAGGATACTGAAAGAGGAACTTCCCAGGTCGGTAGGTGCCCAATATGCTACTGGAGATTAGTGGAGAAATAACTCCAGAAAGAATGAAGGGATGGAGCCAAAGCGAAAATGAAACACAGTTGTGGATGTGACTGGTGATAGAAGCAAGGTCCGATGCTGCAAAGAGCAATATCGCATAGGAACCTGGAATGTTAGGTCCATGAAATAAGACAGATTGGAAACGGTCAAACAGGAGATGGCAAGAGGGAAAGTCGACATTTTAGGAATCAGCAAACTAAAATGGACTGGAATGGGTAAATTTAACTGAGAAGACCATTATATATACTACTGTGGGCAGGAATCCCTTAGAAGAAATGGTGCAGCCATCATAGTCAACAAAAGAATCTGAAATACAGTACTTGGATGCAATCTCCAAAACAACAGAATGATCTCTGCTCGTTTCAAAGGCAAACTATTCAGTATCATGGTAATCCAAATCTATGCCCCGACCAGAAATAAATGCTGAGGAAGCTGAAGTTGAACGGTTCTATGAAGACCTACAAGACCTTTTAGGTAACACCCAAAAAAGATGTCCTTTTCATTATAGGGGACTGGAATGCAAAAGTAGGAAGTCAAGAAACACCTGGAGTAACAGGCAAATTTGGCCTTGGAATATGGAATGAAGCAGGGCAAAGGCTAATAAAGTTTTTCCAAGAGAAAGCACTGGTCATAGCAAACATAGAGAAGACTCTACACATGGACATCACCAGAAGGCCAACTTTGCAGCCAAGATGGAGAAGCTCTATACATGCAGCCAAAAGAAGACCAGGAGCTGACTGTGGCTCAGATCATGAACTCCTTATTGCCAAATTCAGACTTAAATTGAAGAAAGTGGGGAAAACCACTAGACCATTCAGGTATGACCTAAATCAAATCGCTTATAATTATACAGTGAAAGTGAGAAGTAGATTTAAGAGACTAGATCTAATAGACAGAATGCCGGCTAAATTACATACAGAGGTTCATGACACTGTACAGGAGACAGGGAGCAAAACCATCCCCAAGACAAAGAAATGCAAAAAAACAAAATGGCTGTCTGAGGAGGCCTTACAAATAACTGTGATAAGAAGATAAATGGAAAGCAAAGGAGAAAAGGAAAGATATACCCATTTGAATGCAGAGTTCCAAAGAATAGCAAGGAGAGATAAGAAAGCCTTCCTCAGTGATCAGTGCAAAGAAATAGAGGAAAACAACAGAATGGGAAAGACTAGAGATCTCTTCAAGGAAATTAGAGATACCAAGGGAACATTTCATGCAAAGATCAGCTCAATAAAGGACAGAAATGGTATGGACCAAACAGAAGCAGAAGATATTAAGAAGAGATGGCAAGAATACACAGAAGAACTGTACAAAAAAGATCTTCACGACCCAGATAATCATGATGGTGTGATCACTCACCTAGAGCCAGACATCCTGGGATGTGAAGTCAAGTGGGCCTTAGAAAGCATCACTATGAACAAAGCTAGTGAAGGTGATGGAATACCAGTTGACCTATTTCAAATCCTAAAGATGATGCTGTAAGACTGCTGCACTCAATATGCTAGCAAATTGGAAAATCAGCAGTGGCCACAGGACTGGAAAAGGTCAGTTTTCATTTCAATCCCAAAGAAAGGCAATGCCAAAGAATGCTCAAACTACCACACAATTGCACTCATCTCACATGCTAGTAAAGTAATGCTCAAAATTCTCCAACCAGGCTTCAGCAATACGTGAACTTGAACTTCCAGATGTTCAAGCTGGTTTTAGAAAAGGCAGAGGAACAAGAGATCAAATTGCCAACATCCACTGGATCATCGAAAAAGCAAGAGAGTTCCAGGAAAACATCTATTTCTGCTTTATTGACTATGCCAAAGCCTTTGACAGTGGGGATCACAATAAACTGTGGAAAATTTGAAACAGATGGGAATACCAGACCACCTGACCTGCCTCTTGAGAAACCTATATGCTGGTCAGGAAGCAAAAGTTAGAACTGGACATGGAACAACAGACTGCTTCCAAATAGGAAAAAGAGTACATCAAGGCTGTATATCATCACCCTGTTTATTTAACTTATATGCAATGTACATCATGAGAAAGTCTGGACTGGAATAAGCACAAGTTGGAATCAAGATTGCCGGGAAAAATATCAGTAACCTCAGATATGCAGAATGCACTAACTTTATGGCAGAAAATGAAGAAGAACTGAAGAGCCTCTTGATGAAAGTGAAAGAGGAGAGTGAAAAAGTTGGCTTAAAGCTCAACATTCAGAAAACTAAGATCACGGCATCTGTTCCCATCACTTCATGGCAAATAGATGAGGAACAGTGGAATCAGTGGCTGAATTTAATTTTTTGGGCTCCAAAATAACTGCAGATGGTGACTGAAGGCATGGAATTAAAAGATGATTACTCCTTGGAAATAATTTATGACCAACATAGACAGCATATTAAAAAACAGAGACTTTACTTTGTCAACAAAGGTCCATCTAGTCAAGGCTATGGTTTTTCCAATAGTCATGTATGGATGTGAGAGTTCGACTATGAAGAAAGCTGAAAGCTGAAGAATTGATGCTTTTGAACTGTGGTGTTGGAGAAGACTCTTGAGAGTCCCTTGGACTGCAAGGAGATCCAATCAGTCCATCCAAAGTAGATCAGTCCTGAGTGTTCATTGGAAGGAGTGATGTTGATGCTGAAACTCCAATACTTTGGCCACCTGATGCAAAGAGTTGATTCATTTGAAAAGGTCCTGATGCTGGAAAAGATTGAGGGCAGGAGGAGAAGGGGACGACAGAGGATGAGATGGTTGGATGGCATCACAGACTCAATGGATATGAGTTTGAGCAAGCTCTGGGAGATGGTGACGGACAAGGAAGCCTGGCGTGCTGAAGTTCATGGGGTCACAAAGAGTCCGACATGAGTGAGTGACTGATCTGAACTGAACTAATTTACAGGGTCTTTTGATCATCTTAACAACAAACTGTGAGTAGTTATTATATCATGCACATTTTACAAATGAGGAAACTGTGTTACAAGAAATATTACTTCTTCAGGATCATAACAACTGGTCTTTATTACAGAGGCTGCCTGACATCAGTTTCTGTGCTTATAAAAGCAATGCTAAAGTGAGAAAAATTATCATGGCCAGAAAAATAAAATTCTTTACGTGATAGAAAATAATCTTGTGTGCTACATGTCAAGTAGTAAATGTTTTATATAGTTAGAAATTCTCTATATTTTAAAATATTTATGTCAAAATTACCTGAATCAAGACTTATACAAGATAATAATAAGGATTAATTAAATGATGTTTGACAAGTATTGTTGATTCCTTGTCAGAATGCAACATATAAAATATGAAAGGTAATAAGTTAAAATACTTATTTCAAGAAGGGAAACATGGGTAAATGTTTAAGAGTATTTTTCCGAGATAGCAAAGATAATGCATACCCTAAATAAAATAAAAATTATATGGTATGTACAATAGATTTTTTTTTCAGATTCTTGTATTATCATCCTCAGAGTATTTTGGTCCACCAGAGATAGTGTATGAAAAATAAAGAAAATAACTATCACTATATGTTTATAAAATGAAATAAAATGCATCTTGGAAATGGAGCCTATAATACAAAGCCAAGATCAAAGGCACTATTATTACTTTACTATATATATTTAAAAAAAAAAAACTGCATCCAGGAAACTTTCATATCATGAAAGAAAGGTGAAATAAGATCTCAGGCACTAGAAATGGAACTGTATTAATAAGGCTCCAGTGACAGAACCTTAGTACCTTAATGTTGTTCAGACTCAGCATCAAAGAATATTTGAACAACCCCAGCTGCTCTCTTCATTAGGTAAGAGATTTATAATAGTAGTCCTTGCCTAAAATTTTAAAAAGAAAGCTATGTATTTGTTAGAAATAGTTTTAAATATTCCCAAATATTATGGGTTTCAGGTGAATCTCAAGGCATTGATAATTTCTTGCTTGAGTGAATGTTAGGTCACACACCAGGTGGAGAAAGGGGGTGATAACAGGCAGTGGAATCTCTTAGGATTTACTTCTGATAGGGCTGTAAGCCAAGTAAAATTTGACTTAATGTACTGCAATACACACCACCGCCAGTAATCTGGTGAACCTCTTCAGAAACCTGAAAACATCTCCCTTTCCTAAGAAAAAGGATTTCATATATTTTATAAAAATTGATGTTTGCACCCTGAATATTTTTGACAGTTGAATACATTCCATAAGGCTGTATTAAAATAATAAATGTGATAAATGAGGTAAAGAAACATAACATAGGGAAAGTACTGAATTAAATTGACATATCCATATACTAAAAAAAGTATGCAGCCTACACAAATCTGTTTAAAATCATTTAATAACATGACAATATCATGTCATTTCATTCCAAATGAAATACTCTGTAATTTCTTAGACGTTTCCAATTTCATCATTAGTCCTAGAAGTTAGCCTTGCCATTATGGTACCCTTTTATCTTTCTCAAAAAACATATAAAATTCCTTAGAAGATAAACTATATCACCATGAAAGTGAAAGTGTTAGTCGCTCAGTCACGTCTGACTCTGCGACCCCATGGCATGTAGCCTACCAGGCTCCTCTGTCCATGGGATTTTTCAAGCAAGAATACTAGAGTGGGTAACCATTCCCTTCTCCAGGGAATCTTCATGATCTGGGGATCGAACCTGGGTCCCCTGCATCACAGGCAGATTCTTTACTGTCTGAGCCACTGGGACAGCTCTATATCACCATAGAGGGCAACAAAGAGGAACTGAGAAGTAAACTTTGGATATTTAGTTAGTTCACTTTCAAAATTACTTAACCCTACACACCTGTCTTCAAATGGGCACTATTTAAATGCATGTGTCAGCTGAATTATAAATTTTCACCAGTCACAGGCTTTCAAGTTTGTTAATAAATTCATGAAAAATTTATATTTATTAATGCCTTAACTATTAAACACATGAAAACCTCAAAGTGTACAGGAAAATTTCATTTGTTTTCTGTTCACACAATTTCTGATGGGAGCAAATGTATATTAATATACAACAATGGTATTCTGGAAGAAGCTATCTAGCCACAGGTAAATTCAACATTATTACAAGTCTTGCTCTTAGTTTAGCAGTCCTGACCTTTGATTTTGCTAGTATTTTGTAGTGGATGCTGAGTCATATTTCATGTTCACAAGATTCTTTGAAACCAGTGTTAAAGATCACTGTCAATAAATTCATTACAAGAAAATAAAGTTGCTACGTGGACTTAATATTTTTGTTATTCTGACTAGTAAATTCTCTGAAGACAAACAGGAATCCTATTTGGACTTCTCAGGTGGCACCAGTGGTAAAGAATCTGCCTACCAGTGCAGGAGATGCAAGAGATGTGGGTTCAACCCATGAGTCGGGAAGATCCCCTGGAGTAGGAAATGGCACCCCACTCCAGTATTCTTGTTTGAAAAATTCCACGGACAGAGGAAACTAGTGGGCTACAGTCCACAGGGCCGAAAAGAGTTGTGCATGACTGTGAACTAAGCACACACACACACCCACACACACACACACAGAGGAATCCTATTCATCATGTGATGCCTCGAAATATGATTCCCGTGCAGCTGTCCCAGACAGCCTGTGTCTCCCACTCACCACAAAGGGCCAAAGCCGAGAAGACTTCCAGAACTCAAGGCTTTGATGGAACATCTGCCAATGTCATTACTTAGAAGAATGGACATAATCAAAATGTGTTTTCTAGCTTCATTTATCTCCTTATTTCTCCTTACTAATGAAGCATCTTTCAACAAACACTCATACACAAATTTATCTGAACTCTTGAGATGTGTTAATATAGTCTACTCTATATATTTCTGTTTAGAGCCATTAAGTATTGAATTGTAGAAGGAAAATATTTACAAAGAAAATCTGACCTAATTAAAAATTAACAATAACATATAGTTTCTGCAGTTGAATAAGCTACTTTCTTTGAGTTTTAATCAATTCAAACATTCAAGGCTTTCCCTTCATTGCTGTGCTTTGTTTAATACAGACCAAATTTTTCTTTTGTTTTTGTTTTGATAAGTCCTGCTCTTTTGTTCTGGAGAAGGAAATGGCAACCCACTCCAGTGTTCATGCCTGGAGAATCCCAGGGACGGGGGAGCCTGGTGGGCTGTCGTCTATGGGGTCGTGCAGAGTCGGACACGACTGAAGCGACTTAGCAGCAGCAGCAGCAGCAGCAGCTCTTTTGTTCATTTTCGTTAACAAGAGCATTTACTTTTCCAGTCTCCACATTTTTCTTAGTGATTTCAGAATAATCTACTGCAGCACTCAACTTTGTCTTTTATTTCCAGTTTTTCTTTTAAACCTGAATTCCATGTCAATGCAATGGGATCTTTAGTTGAGGACAGAACCACATTGGGCTGTGATGTAACTGCATTATGTTCAAAACAACTGTTGCAGCCATTTGATCCCCATTCATCCTGAAGCCTGATTCTCAGTTCTGGCACAAAAATGGTGCCCCCTTTGCTCACTGCCAGAGCCTGTTGTCTGATAGTATATTAGATAGAGATTACGGCTCAAACAAAGGGAGAGCTGTGTAACAATAATGTTACAATTGGACCGTGGAGATATCTCATGACCATTCAAGGAGTCCTACTAACTGTACTTAATGAAGCCTCAGGTTTCCTCAGGAATATCTGAACTTGGACCATTTGCCTCTGAATGCTACTGATGGTCTGAATTCACTATATCTCTTTCACCTTAGCCTAACATTGCATCTATTGTTGGTACGTCAACTCTGTAGTGACATTTAAGAAAATAAATCATGAAATCCTTGAATGACTGCAGCCATTGAGATCAAGTAAAAACTACTAAAATACTAGACATCAGATTGAATTTGATTCTTTTCCCTTCAATAACAAACTCTCTCCCTATGTGTTAACTGCCACTTTGTGAAAAGATGAGTGATAATATCAAGTACCAACAAAAGACCATTTGTTTTGTCCTGTCTAACTCAATTATTAAATGATCCGTTACAAGATCGCTTTTTATTCTCTCATAGCAGGTGTTTCAGACTCAGATAATGAGCCTTATGGTGCAGGAATTTCATCTTTAATTCCAGTTAAAAGCTGGACTCCCACCCAGTTGGACAGAAGGGTGAATATGGTAATTGACTAGTGACTCAAACCGGATGAGGAGCACTGGTGAGTCATTCACGACTTAATGCTGAGCTTCCTATAACCAGTAGATTATTTTAGCAATTTTAAGAGAATAGTCTAAGAAAGTGTACTCCTGCTGATACTTAAATGACAATTCAAGTGGTAAAAGAAAGATTTTGACTATTTGTGGACAGTGCCAGAGTATCTTAATGAAAAGGGAAATACTCAGATGTTTTTGACTTTTGGTCTTCTATGAAGAAAGCACCTGGTTAGCAAAATCTGTTTCGCTCTTCATCTGAGTGTTGAGGCAACATAGCACAATTGTTTTCTAAACAAGACACTATCTGTGATCATACTGGTCTGGGACGATGAATTTTAATAAGAAAACTTTATTCAAATATATAAATATTATATTAAAAAAAAACTATTTGTTAAAAGAGAGTGATTCTAGTGATTTAAAAATTCTTACAGCATGATGGCCAGAAAACTCATCTGGGCTACTTTAATATTTCTTTTGGATAATATAGGCTATTGTACAGAATAAAAGAAGAAAAATGAGAAAAAAATTCCATAAGAGAGACATTACTAAATAATCAAATATCCTCTGAGACAAAGTGGGAAAGAAATTTACATACAAGCAAATTTTCTTTGAGCTAAAAGTATGGTGACTGAGAGGGAAAGAAGAAAGCAGGACAGAGGAGGGAAGAGATAAGGGTGAAGAGTTATGTTTTTAAATTCCTTCAAAGAAAATTATCGTTTAATTATTAACACAAAATATTTCCAAAGTTTTCTTAAACTTTAGAAACATAGTCTTAGGTTTCTGGACTTCCTAATTTTGCTCAGTTGTCTTCCTTTTTCCTTCATAATGCTTCAGATAAAATCCTGAGTTGTAACTGCAAAACATTATATCCTATGGGAACTTTTGGAGAAGGCAATGGCACCCCACTCCAGTACTCTTGCCTGGAAAATCCCATGGATGGAGGAGCCTGGTGGGCTGCAATCGATGGGGTCGCTAGGAGTCAGACACGACTGAGCAACTTCACTTTCACTTTTCACTTTCATGCATTGGAGAAGGAAATGGCAACCCACTCCAGTGTTCTTGCCTGGAGAATCCCAGGGACAGGGGAGCCTGGTGGGCTGCCGTCTATGGGGTTGCACAGAGTCGGACACGACTGAAGCAACAGCAGCAGCAGCAGCAGCATGGGAACTTTAGTATGGGCTCACCATGACTTACGGTTCGTTGTTTTTGTTTAGTTGCTAAATTGTGTCTGACTCTTTTGTGACCCGTGTGGACTGTAGCCTGCCAGGCTCCTCTGTCGATGGGATTTCTCCTATAAGCATACTGGAGTGGATTGACATTTCCTTCTCCAGGAAAACTTCCAAACCCAAGGGTCAAACCCACATCTCCTGCATTGGCAAGGATGTACTTAGTAAAGAACACTGAGCCTCCAATGGGTTTCCCAAGTGGCTCAGTGGTAAAGAATCCACTTGCCAATACAGGAGACACAGGAGACGCAGGTTTGATTCCTCAGCTGGGAAGATCCCCTGAAGGAAAAAATGGCAACCTACTCCACTATTTTTGCCAAGTAAATCCCATGGACACAGGAGCCTGCTGGCAGGCTACAGGCCATAGGGTTGCAAAGAATTGGACATGACTGAGCACACATACACTAGGGAAAACCCAGATTTATGGTTTATGTTGTTTTACATAATACTTCTATTCTCAGGAAACTATTGAGAGCTGCCTTTCAGAATAAAACCAATATGACTCAAGAGGGCACAATTCACTTTACCTCTTTTATATAGGTGATGCATATTTTAAACTTTGATCACTCCAGAAAAATCTTTATGATAGAAATTGTAAATAATCTTTAGCTTGCACCAGGGCCACAAAAATAATAGTTAAATGGCAACAACATTTAGAGAAAATAGTAGAGACTTCTAAATCTTTCTATTGTGTCAGTAAAAATTATTTTTATCAGTTAATGTTTTGACTTATCTGTCACTGTATGCTAAGGCAATGAAATATTAAATAACATACTATACTTCAGGACATAGAAAAATTGATAAATATTATATGATATCCACAATTTTTGCTTTATCCTAAATATTTGCTTAAAAGCAAGCATTATATTTTCTTCTTTTTCATATTCCACATATCCCATATTGATTTATAATGTTTTCTGAATGAATGCTGCTGCTGCTGTTGCTAAGTCGCTTCAGTCGTGTCCGACTCTGTGCGACCCCATAGACGGCAGCCCACCAGGCTCCCCCGTCCCTGGGATTCTCCAGGCAAGAACACTGAAGTGGGTTGCCATTTCCTTCTCCAGTGCATGAAAGTGAAAAGTGAAAGTGAAGTCTCTCAGTCATGTCCGACCCTCAGCGACCCCATGGACTGCAGTCTTCCAGGCTCCTCTGCCCAAGGGATTTTCTAGGCAAGAGTACTGGAGTGGGGTGCCATTGCCTTCTCTGAATGAATAAATTATTCCAAATTATTTTATGTATTTTTTTCTTAATTGTACAGCCTTTTCAGAACTAGTGCACAATTGTTTTAGCTCTAGTGTATCTCAATATTATTGATGGGAATAATTTTAACAGATCATCTATCTCAGCAGACACTGGTCAAACACCACCCGTACAAAGATCTTATTGTATTTAATCACACTGGTCAAATCATCTGTATCCAATTCTTGATTATTCCTAAATGGCTTAGGGGAGGACAGAGAGGAAATTTAACATTTACTGAGCATAAGACCTCTGGTAGGCATGAACCCACACAAGTGATCTAAAATAAATATTATTCTCAGGTGAGGAAACTGAGGTTCAAAAAGTTGTAATTATTGGGTGAACATTAGACTTTAAGTTCGGGTGGTTAGGATGTTACAAAGCATGAGCAACTGACTTTTAAACCCAGGCTCTTTCCTTTTAAACTTACACCATCTAATACATTTTCTAATCTAGAAGAACTGGATTTAGTAACATATATTACATAAACTTGTAGCACACTACTTTTTTCAATTTTAAATAAAATAACAGTGAGGAGCAGGGGAAGGAGGAAGAGGAGGTTGGAGAGGAAAAAGACGGTAATGGCCAGTATTTGTTAAGCTCTTACTTGTCTGTGGGCTCTAGAATCAGAATGTCTGTGTCTATTTTTGACTGTGAAACTTACTGGGAAGATGGCTGTGAGAAAATGTGGCATGTAGTAACACCTAGCTCAATACTTCATCAATGATTTGGCCTTGCCCCTCCCCCACTTTGCTCCACTCCACCTCCCTCTCCAGCAATGAGGTCACACACGTGCGTTTTGCTTCAGGTTCTGTTTTCTAGGGAACCCAAGCTTCAGTGGTGACTTTGTCAGTAGGATCTGCTAACAGGGTGCATTGAGGACCACCAGAATCCCAGGAGTCAATTAAAAAATCCTTAACAATAAGTATTCCTGTTTTTTAAGTTCCATCAATAAAGCCTTGAAAAAAGTGAAGATGTTAGCTGCTCATCAGTGTTGGACTCTTTGCGACCCTATGGTCTGTAGTGAGCCAGGCTCCACTGTCCATGGAATTTTCCAGGCAAGAATACTGGAATGGATACCCATCTCCTTTTCCAGGGTATCTTCCTGACCCAGGGATTGAACCCAGGTCTTGCAGTCAGATTCTTTAACATCTGAGCCACCAGGGAAACCCTGTGGTTCTTTAAATTTTCTTTCTTTCATTGCAGTGAAACCCATAATTTTGTTTTGTCATGTGTAAGATTCATTTGACTTAACAAAAATCCATTAGACTGGGTTGCCACTGTTACCTTATAAAATAAACTACTATATAAGTTTTATTTTTATTGTCTTTAGATGCAATCAATACAAGCACATTAAGAAGAGATTAGTCTGAATGTAAGTTAGCATGGATGAGGATTGTATAGTGGCGTGGCTTTCCCATTATAAATTGTTTTTCTTTAAAGGTCTTTCTTAATGAATGTAGAGACGGGATGCAGAGAAGAAAGAAGAAGGAACAATACTTAGAAGTTAATGTTAAAGATTGAGAATAAGCATCATTTTAAAATAGCTTTGCTAAGTCACTTCACTCATGTCTGACTCTGTGTGACCCCACAGACGGCAGCCCACCAGGCTCCCCCATCCCTGGGATCCTCCAGGCAAGAACACTGGAGTGGGTTGCCATTTCCTTCTCCAATGCATGAAAGTGAAAAGTGAAAGCGAAGTCGTTCAGTCCTCCTGTCCGGCTTAGCGACATGGGCTGCAGCCTACCAGAGTCCTCCATCCAAGGAATTTTCCAGGCAAGAGTACTGGAGTGGGTTGCCATTGCCTTCTCCGTAAAATAGGTAACTCGTACATGAATCATATATCAATAGTGCTGATATAACATATATGCACAATGTAAAGCATGAGAAAAAAGCAAACACATCAACACATCACTCAGCTCAAGAAATAAACACTACAAATAAACACTACAAATAATTAGAGGACTATTGCACACACAGCACATTTAAGCAGGGAGGCAAAAACCATGAAATGTCCTGGTTCCGCAGTTCTAAACGTGCAACTTAAAAGGGAAGCAATGTTCTTTGAGGAATTTTCTGTGCTTTGGGGGTAGATGGAGTGCCAGAGATAACAATTCCCAGACATGTCAAATTTACATAGTTTTTTTTTTTTCAGTTTTAAAATAGATTATATTTGTGAAAACAACTAAATTAACATTTTTGTTCTTTCACTATTTCCTTGAACATTCAAACTAAATTGTACACTAAAAATATTTCAAAACTGTCCTGAATTAAAAGAGATGGTGAAAGGTGCTTCTTGACTATGTGTCTTTTGGCAACAGAGGCAAATTTGGTGATATTCTTATTATCCCAGTTACAAACATCTAGCATTTTCAGGAACAAACACCACAAATTCTTGAGAGGCCTTTTGCACAGAGGGTACATTTAAGCAGGAAGGCAAGCACTATGGAATCTCCTGGTACCCCCATTCTAAATGTGCAACTTTACAGGGAAATTTAAAGCATTCAGTTATACTTTCCAGTTGTTCAAAATTACCTCTGAAGTATGTGAAATTGAAATAAAAAGGGATATCTAAAATAAATCACAATTTAAAATTACACATTCACCACTGAATATTCATAATTAGAAAATCTACCTCTATCTTTAAAAAGATTATCCATTTAAAAAATATTTCTCAATGTTATAAATATATCTGGTGTCTAAAGTAAGAAAAAAAAAAAAAAACCTAAAATTTTATTTTCAATATTTTGTTTTAATTCGGCTTCTGCATCTCGAGATCTTGATTCAGTTGCAAGTTTTGCCACTTCACAGGCAATTTGCCTGGATGTTGCCTGAGCACTTCCCCTCACATTAGCTGAGCGGGTGACTTGGCTTCGGACACTCAGAAGTTATCTCTCAGTGGGG
The DNA here is from genome assembly GCF_003369695.1 of Bos indicus x Bos taurus. Classification (NCBI taxonomy): domain Eukaryota; kingdom Metazoa; phylum Chordata; class Mammalia; order Artiodactyla; family Bovidae; genus Bos; species Bos indicus x Bos taurus. Next base: position 101,573,927 of record NC_040079.1, on the reverse strand, counting down.
CGCAAGCTCCTTCTGTCACTCTTCTCGCCTCCCTGCCACCACATTACTTGCGGTTAGTTTCATGCTGAGCACATTTTCTTTCACGTTAATACTTGGTTGTTTTTCAAATGGTTTTGCAGAACAGATGTTCTTATTTGAGTTCCCATCTTTCTTCTTTCTCCTGACATATTTTTTACAAAAGACTTCCTTGCTATTTCTCTTTATCCATGCCCCTCTCTGGGGAGCTGGGGGAAGGGAGGGAGGAAGTCTCATTCTAAATCATTCTTTAATAAAACTCTGTTTTTTAGATATCCTCCTGTGTAATTTATCCCTACCCATTCCTCCTGATATATATTATACCTTCATTGAAAAGAAATTTGCTTGCTGATTTTTTATCTACTCCTATGTAAAATCTCTTCTGTAAATAAGTATATTTTCATTTTAATATTTTATGATTAGAGAACTTTTTACACAGCACTGGTCTATGTAGTCTCTCTAAATATATATTGATTTTATTCCAATTTTTATCCATACCTAAGCCAGCGGTCATGAATTAAAGGGAATTAGCTCCCTATATCTCTTTTCAACTTCTTTCCGTTGATTTAAATCTTGTTGTTCAAGATTTGAATGTTACATGCTTATTTTCCATCATTTGTCAGAGATGATACAAGTTCTGTCTGCAAGTTTAATCAATTAAAAATGCTCTTAAGGTTTCCTATTGCTGAAACTCTTTCTCTGAGGAGAGACACTGTAATGTCTGAAAGAAAATGAAAAGTTTCTCTTCTACTTCTTCAAAAGAAAAATCGATGTTTTTGGATCCAGAGATCCAGAAACCACTGGATCTCTGGCTTTACCTTCCTGTTGCTGATATCTTCTGCAAAGTTGTGTAGAGTAAGAGGAAATGTATGTACAACACTCCTCCATTTTTTCAGAACTAACTTGATTTTAAATTCAATTTTTAAAAAATTGTTGAGAATTCATTTATTTCAAACACATTGTCATTAGTTTATCCCATAGACACAAATTTTCATTTTGATAAAATTTCTTTGAATCTAACTTGTTCCATATGCTCTTGAGGTAAACTCTTGACAAAGAATTTACAGGTTGCAACCTAGGTGAGGGAGAAGCTTGAGTGTTGAATCAGAGACCATTAAAGTGATCAATATGGTCCAATACACAGATCATTTTCTCTCTCTCTTTCTCTCAGCACAGAGGATTAGTAAAAGGAGAATAAAAGGCTTCTGAATAATTCTGCATTAGTAGATTGTAACTTCAATTATTTCTTCTCAAAAACTTTTTTTTTAAGAGAAAGGGAAGTGGAAATCTTTTCCAAATAGATTATAATTCAAAATCTCTATTGCAAAGGTATTTAAACATTTTTCATTAATAATAGTAATCTGGAATCCTAAAATTTCCTGTCACTTTGAAATGCCAATTTGTTTTTAAGAAAAAAGAAAAAGAAATCCCCAACTCCATATAGCCCAGCATTAGGCCAAAGTCACTTCATATCTGAAACGTGCCATCAGCCACCTCTTCCTGAGAAGGAGGGTGGCATGCTGTTAATGCCTGGCTGTCACTCACACAGGGCTGTTAGGCAAGGAAGGTGAAGAGGGAACTATTAGTCTGTAATTCTTAAAATTTACATCCCCTGTAATTTTCAGTGAATGCTTTGCTTTTTTGGCATCTAAATTAGACAGAACCACAACTACTGCCACCAGTTCATGGCATTTTCCTAGAGTGAAGGTAGATAGAACAGTTAGCTATTTCAAGACTAAAAAAAAAAGACAGGCGATTTTTGTTTTCCATCTTGACTTTCTTGTGACAGTCAAATAACAGAAATTTGTTTATCCCACCTGCCTTCCTTAATGACCATGAACAGTGACAGATCCCAGGAAGAATGTATGATACTCTCTGCTCTCTGGAGCCTAGTGTATTCTCTGTCAGGAAAAAAATTTACAAGTTGGCTTTTGTGTTTGTAAAGTTCAATTCCCAAGAGAGTAGGTTATAAGTGGCAATTACCATAAAATACCCGACATTCAGATCTTGTTCAAAGAAGAAAGACCTGGTATTTGGGGGTTGATTTTTTTCCCATCTCATTTCTGGAAATATACAAATGTGATATAGTTGCTCCTCACTCTATTATTTATCATACATAGTTCATAACTGTGCATGCTATTTTACTCAAGAAGTGGAAGAAAACAAAGCACTGGCCTGATGATAATATAGCAATTATGAGACTGAATTGTTTCTCAAGAACTAATCCTTCCTTCATCCTGACATTTCAAAACACAGCCCTAATGGCCTGGAGAAATGAACTCTCTCAATCAGTTAGCCTGAGCTCTAAATCCTAGCTTTGACAAGGGACAGCCTATGGTAACCTAAGTTACACAAATCCCCAAACCTAAATTTTCTAATTTTTAAAATGAGAAAGTTGGATCTTATAATCTCTAAGTGGTATTTCTAATTGCCTTTGACACATCTGAATCCAAAGAGAAAGACACTGGAGATGGCAGAACTTCCGTTTCAAGTTGATTTTCTTCTTCAAAATCCTCTGCTCTATGCTGACTAGTTTAGAACCACTACAAGCTCCTTAGAATCATGAAGCCTTGGTCTCCTCATTCATCAAACACAGGGGCTACCTCTGCTTCCTCAAGCCATGTTGGCATGGGGATCCATGCAGAAGAGTGCAGCCATCTGCCAAGTACCTGGGAAGTCCTCCATGAATGATGACTATTATTATTTCTGAAAATCAGTAATAGCAGTTAAAACCGTTTGCTTTGCTTTCTACTCTAACAATTGTTTTCCAGGAGAAGAGATTTTCTCTCATTCTGATGTAACAGCTTAAAGTACAACCGGTCTCTGTATAGCAGTACTTAAGTGATAAATGCACAGCAACCTGAAACATTCATTATTGACAAAACAAAGGGCCTATACATTCATCATCATACTAAAAGAAACAGAAGTTTAGTCAGTTCTGCCTTAATGCAGCATGTGTTCCTAAACTCCTGAACTGTGCTATGCAAAATCGTGCACCTAAAACACCACCACCACCACCAGCACTATGGGGCTTCTGGGAAAATGAGGTGACAACACTCCGAAACTTCATCAGTGACACAAGAAAAGACAAGTAGTGATCTAATATAAACAGTAGCATGTTAAATGATTAAGAAGTTCATGAAGGGCATGGTAGCCAAACCCAGTATTCTTGCCTAGAAAATCCCATGAACAGAGGAGCTTGGCAGGTTACAGTCCATGGGGTCACGAAGAGTCGGAGATGACTGAGCGACTGACACACACAAAGTACTGCAATAAATATGACACTTCACCTTAAAAACGACATGACGTTGCATTTGGAAGGACTGCAGCCTGTGACGTAGTGTGGAGTCCAGGAAGCAGTGTGTCCTGGAGTCAGAAGGAGAGTTGCCCACCAGCAGGTGTGTTTGGGTGTGGTTCACAGCATGTGGGATGGACTGAGGTGGTTGGTAGATGGTTGAGGTATGTGCCCGTGTGTGTCTGGTAATATATTCCTGGGGGTGTTCATTCAGCTGAGGGCAGTCTTCTGCCTTTACTTAGCATTTCTTGCTGACAAAATCAGACATAAGCAAAGATGAAAACCGCATTATGCTCAATATATCAAATGCTTCAGAATGAATTTGCACTTCCAAAGTAAGTGTTATAACAGAAATGACTATATACACATTCCAGGCATATTTACTCTCAAATCCATTCTTTATTGAGATTATGCAGATACCTGTATGTGCATGTATGTACCTATAACATTGAAGAACAGAAAATGAGTAGAATTTTCTCATACATAGCTATAGTAAAATTATTCTCGGTTGAGTATTTTGCATAGTGCTGCATATTTTTCACCATACTAATGAACAATATTTATTTTAAAATAAAATCAAGTAACAGGGAAAAAATGGGTCTTACAAAATCCTTACAAGCACTCTTGCTTTGTACCTTTCTCTCAAGTTCCATGTGTGTCTCAATTTCCAGCTTCAGTGAAAGCAAGAGAGAAGGCAATAGGGAAGCAGAGATACAGAGAAGAGAATAGGGTAATGGAAATTCAGTTTAAAATGCAGACAAATCTGCCGTTTCTGCTTGATAGCCTGTAACATTTCCATGTAGTGCACTTTGCATGGCAGAGTAGCTGCTAGTAATAGAATTCTCTCACAGTGGAGGTTAATTACTTTTCAGCTACAGCAAAATAAATTTCCTGTCAAGCCCACGGACAGGAATATGCCAGTGTCCTCGATTTTACCTGCAGTTTTAATTCAGCGTTAATATCTGACACTTGCTTGCATTTAGTGGGCTGTTCCTCTGAACAGTAGGAGCCCCAAAGGAATATTGAAAGGCTGTCAGTTATGTAGTATCAAGTGTGTGTTAAAAAAGTGTTCGGCCTCTCCCAGAGTGCACCATAAGGAAGATTAACTGAGCTCCCTCTCACTTCAGAAAACAGGTCTGGCCCTCCTGGTGATGTGGAAAAGTGCAACTTAACACAAGACAGGAACTAGGGAAGTTCATTTCCCTTCATCCCCAGTGGAGCACACTCTAGCTTTCAGTTACATCTCAAGCTGACTGCGTGCAAACTGTCTTTTCAGTCATGTCTGACTCTATGGACTACAGTCTCTCCAGGCTCCTCTGTCCATAGGGATTCTCCAGGCAAGAATAGTGGAGTGGGTTGCCATGCCTTCCTCTATGGGATCTTCCCTACCCAGGGATTGACCCCATGTCTCCCGCATTGCAGACAGATTCTTTACCATCTGAGCCACCGGAGAAGTCCATGAATAATGGAGTGGGTAGCCTATATCTTCTCCAAGGGATCTTCCAGACCCAGGAACTGAACCAGGGTCTCTTGCATTACAGGTGGAGTCTTTATCAGCTGAGCTCCCAATAAAGACTTCATATCAGTCTATTCTCCATTTTAATAAGGAGAAGCATCCTTCACAACATCCTGAACTTTATAGGATAATGTATCAACAGCCTTTTATAATTATCCTGTTTAAGAGCTCAAATTTTTTCCCCAAATGTAACCTCGTCTCTATGACCACAGTCATCTCCTATTACTGGAAACAGACACTGCCACAGTCAGTTAATAAATGCCAACTTTGGCAATCCTGAAGGATGATCAATAGAGAAGTGACCCTACATCACTTCCCACTGCATAGACAGCTGCACAGCAGAGTAGAACAGACTGAAAAAGGAGAGTGTTACTCTATCAAAAAGACTAGAGTTCATAGCTAAAATATTTGTGATTGTCAATTAGAAAAGAATATGGGAAGATATTTTCACACATGTTCTTCTTTCCATAATTCAGCTCTTCATTTTCAAAATTTCCCAGCCTTCATTCATTTTCTTCCCATAAAATATTTAATTATATATATATATGTGTGTATATATATATATGTATATACATATATATATGTTTATGTATGTATGTGTATATATGTGTATATATATATATATATATATATATATATATATATATGAGTATCCCACCCATAAAACCCTTACTGATTCAGCTAATTCTATGTGGTCCCATTTTCCCTTGAAATGCTATAGAATTCTGTTTTATTCTTTCCAGTGGCACTAATTATATTATCTCATATAATAACGTTAATGCAATTTTTAACCACTTTCTTTTCCAATTCGATTGCAAGTACCTTATGACAATGTTTATTTTGCTTTTAGTTTACTGCAGTCCCTAGCATGATGCCTTGCATCTAATGAATCCTCAATGAGTATTTGTTGAATTGACTTTTCTTGAAGTTTAATCCTCTTCAGAGACAGAGGAAATAGGAGGAGAAGATTCTCAGTGTATTAGAAAATCTTAACCTGTCTGTCTCTGACACTTTGGAATGAATTTATTTGCAATTCAGAATTTCCATGGAAAATAATGTTTGAGTGTGGATTTCTGAGTGTTAGAATATTTTAAGATGTTAAGTCAAATATTCACTTCTCCTGGAGGTTGGCAAACTAAAAACCGATATTCATTTTTTTCTCTTTTCAAGGTTGAATCAAACAGAAAATGAGATAGTTGGGACAGATTGATGGAGACATCAGTTTTACTAAGCTTTAGTGTAATGGGAGAACATGGCTGAGATGTCATCGTTAAATCAAGTTTCCTAATATTTCATCCCTAGACAAACCTATGTATTCTTCACAAGAACAAAAGATAATACCCATCTGCTCATTTGAAGCAGTGTAAAGGAGGAATAAACAACTTTTGAATAATAAGTTTCAAGTACTATTGGGGTAAACAGTCTGTTGTAAAATAACTCTGGGGCCACATACTTTTTCTGCAAAGTGCCAGACAGTAATTACTTCAGTATTGATGGGTCATATAGTTCCAACTCTTAGTCAACTCTGCTATTGGTGATCGTGTGAAAGCAACCATAAACATATGTACTATGTACAAGAATGAGCATGTCTGTGTACCAATAAAACTTTATTTATGGATTTTGATATCTGAACATCCTATAATTTCTCTGTGTCACAAAATACTATTCTTTTGATTTTTAAAAAAAAGTTCAGCTCCCAGGTCATACACTGGCCAGATTTATTCTGTGGGCCACAGTTCAACAAGCCTCGAAATAAACATTAGAGTTCACTAAAAATTTAACTCAATATTATCAGTCTCCTACCCTAATTGAACCTAGGGGGGAAAAAAAAAAAGGTTGGTAGCATTCATCTATAATTTCTGTAGCTTAATTTTGAGTTTACATTCCTTTACAACTACCATCAAAGATTTGCAGAAACTAATATCTATGAGGGTTTTTTAAATCTACCAAAGGAGGAAGATGGTGATTAAGCATTGTGGTTATTGGCAAACCAACATTTCATCTTACCTCCACACAGACCTTAATGCTAATGTATTTACAAGAGAAGCAGAAAAGGTCATAGGCAGAAGTCTGCTTAACTGCAGGACTTTAAGGATCAGCCTAATTTAGGGGCACAGGACAAGGACTTCAAAGCGCTATGAGGGGTACCCAATTACCCAGGAAAATGTTAAGCAAAGGCAAACTGGTGACATTTACTTTCCTGCTTATTTTGTGAAAGGGCAAAGAAGTACACTTTCACTTGACAACTTCACTGTTTTCTGTGGGAAATAAAACTGGCAGTTTCTAGGGGTGGAATACTGCTGCTGCTGCTGCTGCTGCTGCTGAAAGTCACTTCAATCTTGTCTGACTCTGTGAGACGGCAGTGCACCAGGCTCCTTGTCCACGGGATTCTCCAGGCAAGAATCCTGGAGTGGGTTGCCATTTCCTTCTCCAGCAGAATACTAGCTGTAGTTAAATTTACCCCACAGCTCCCCACGGTTACCACCCGAGTGGTACTGGTGGCGCACACACCTGTCTTTCATTCAAGGGAAGCAGGACACACCCATTTCCAGCTTCCCCTGAGTTCAAGCTTCCTCAACCAACCCAAACTTGATTCTCTTCCCTGCTCATTTTCTCCATTTACCTCATTTTTGTTCTTTAATTATTTTCACTTGTAGAAAACACAGGACATTTTAGAATAAGGAGCTACATTTATCTTCTTCTTTTCCTTCTTTGTCCCAAGGAATAAACGATGGTAACAGTTTGCTCTGTGCACTGATGTTGATTTTAAATACCAATATTTAAGTATGTGATAATTGTAAATACTATCATTTAGAGTTATTTCCATTTTAAATTTTGCAGTAATGGCACTCTGCTATTTTTTTTCCTATAACTTACAGCAGTTGTCATTTATGACAATGTTAAGGACAACTTTCTAATTCAGTATGAATTTCTTTTTCTTTTTCCCCAGGATAATTTCATGGCAGGGATAAAGCATTGTGTATCAGTATATAGTGTGCCTCTAGTGGGTAATCTGTGAAAAGATTTCCACTTTTTTTTTTTTTTTTTAACACATAATGAGAAATTTGGACAACATAATCTATACAGTTCTCTTTGGTTCTAAATTTGTGAGATTTTATAAGTGCATTTCTATGCTTTACCAAGTGTAGAGAGAGGTCTTGTATCTTACCAGTTTTTTAAATGTATAGTAGATGATGATTGCAGCCATGAAATTAAAAGACGCTTACTCCTTGGAAGGAAAGTTATGACCAACCTAGATAGCATATTCAAAAGCAGAGACATTACTTTGCCAACAAAGGTCTGTCTAGTCAAGGCTATGGTTTTTCCTGTGGTCATGTATGGATGTGAGAGTTGGACTATGAAGAAAGCTGAAAGCTGAAGAATTGACGCTTTCAACTGTGGTACTGGAGAAGACTCTTGAGAGTCCCTTGGACTTCAAGGAGATTCAATCAGTCCATCTTAAAGGAGATAAGTCCTGGGTGTTCATTGGTAGGATTGATGTTGAAGCTGAAATTCCAATACTTTGGCCACCTGATGAGAAGAGCTGACTCATTTGAAAAGACCCTGATGCTGGGAAAGATTGAGGGGAGGAGGAGAAGGGGATGACAGATGATTAGATGGTTGGATGGCATCACCAACTCAATGGACATGGGTTTGGGTAGGCTCTGGGAGTTGGTGATGGACAGGGAGGCCTGGTGTGCTGCAGTTCATGGGGTTGCAAAGAGTCGGACACGACTGAGCAACTGAACTGAACTGAAGGAAGAAAACAGAAGAAGATGCCTATAAAATTTGGTGTCAGGGAGGCGGTCCTAAGATGGCAGAGGAATAGGATGGGGGGACCGCTTTCTCCACCACAAATTCATCAAAAGGTCATTTGATGTTGACCAACTTTCACAAAACAAATTCTGAACACTGGCAGAGGACACCAAGCACCCAGAAAGGCAGCCCATTCTCTTCAAAAGGAGATAGGGCAAAATATAAAATATAAAAAGAGAGATAAAAGAGTTAGGGACTGAGACCTTTCCCAGGGAGGGAGTCACCAAGGACCTAGAAGAAATAAAAAAGTCAATCAATAATGGATAATGCAATAACTGAGGTCAAAAGCACTGTGGAGGGAACAAACAGTAGAATAACTGAGGCAGAAGATAGGATAAGTGAGGTGGCAGATAGAACGGTGGAAATAAATTAAGCAGAAAGGAAAAAAGAAAAAAGAATTAAAAGAAATGAGGACACCTCAGAGACCTCTGGGGCAATATTAAGTGCCCCAACATTTGAATCATAGGAGTCCCAGAAGAAGACCAAAAGAAAGGCCATGAGAAAATACCTGAGGGGATACTACTTGAAAACTTCCCTAAAATGGGGAAGGAAATAGCCACCCAAGTCCAAGAAGCCCAGAGAGTCCCGAACAGGATAAACCCAAGAAAAAAAACACCCCAAGACACATATTAATCAAATTAATGAAGAGCAAATATTAAAAACAGCAAGAGAAAAGCAACAAATAACACACAAGGGGATTCCCATAAGGATAACAGATGATCTTTCAACAGAAACTCTTCAGGACAGAAGGAAATGACAGGATATACTTAAAGTGATGAAAGAGAAAAACCTACAATCCAGATTACTATACCCAGCAAAGATCTCATTCAAATATGAAGGAGAAATCAAAAGCTTTACATACAAGCCAAAGCTGAGAGAATTCAGCACCACCAAACGAGCCCTTCAACAAATGCTAAAGGATCTTCTCTAGACAGGAAACACAGAAAAGGTTTATAAACTTGAACTGAAAACAACAAAGTAAATGGCAATGGGACCATACTTACCAATAATTACCTTAAATGTAAATGGGTTGAATGCCCCAATCAGAAGACAAAGACTGGCTGAATGGATACAAAAACAAGATCCCTACATATGCTGTCTACAAGAGACCTACCTCAAAACAGGAGACATATACAGACTGAAATTGAAGGGCTGGGAAAAGATTTCATGCAAATGGAGACCAAAAGAAAGCATCAGTAGCAATACTCATATCAGATAAAATAGACTTTGAAATAAAGGCCATGAAAAGAGATAAAGAAGGACACTACATAATGATCAAAGGATCAATCCAAGAAGAAGATATAACAATTATAAATATATATGCACCCAACATAGGAGCACTGTAATATGTAAAGCAAATGCTAATAAGTATGAAAGGGGAAATGAACAGTAGCACAATAATAGTTAGAGAATTTAATACACACACACACACACACACACACACACCTATGGATAGATCAACTAAACAGAAAATTAGCAAGGAAACACAAAGTTTAAATGATGCAATGGACCAGTTAGACCTAGTTGATATCTATAGGACATTTCACCCCCCAAAAATGAATTTCACCTTTTTCTCAAGTGCACATGGAACAGTCTCCAGGATAAATCACATCCTGGGCCATAAATCTAGCCTGAGTAAATACAAAATATTGAAATAATTCCAAGCATCTTTTCTGGTCATAATGCAGTAAGATTAGATGCCAACTACAGGGGGGAAAGCTATTAAAAATACAAACATATGGAGGCTAAATAATACACTTTTGAATAATCAATAAATCACAAAAGAAATAAAAAAAGAAATCAAAATATGCATAGAAATGAATGAAAATGAAAATACAACAACCCCAAACCTATGGGATTCAGAAAAAGCAGTGTTAAGGAGAATGTTCATAGTGACACAAGCTCACCTCAAGAAACAAGAGATAAATCAAATAAATAACCTAACTTTACATCTAAAGCAACTAGATAAAGAAGAACAACAACAGGGTTAGTACAAGCAAATAAATCATGAAAATTAGGGCAGAAATAAATGAAACAAAGGAGAAACAAAGGAGGCTATAGCAAAAATCAACAAAACTGAAATCTGGTTCTTTGAGAAGATAAATAAACCATTAGCCAGACTCATCAGAAAAAAAAGAGAGAAGAATCAAATCAACAGAATTAGAAATAACAATGAAGAAATCACAACACACACAGAAATACAAAGGATGATAAGAGTTGGCATAAACAACTATATGCCAATAAAATGGACAACTTGGAAGAAATGGAAAAATTCTTAGAAAAGTATAAGCTTCCAAAACTGAACCAGGAAGAAATAGAAAATCTTAACAGATGCATCACAAGCAGGGAAATCGAAACTGTAATAAAAAATCTTCCAACAAACAAAAGCCCAGGACCAGATGGCTTCACAGGTGAATGCTACCAAAAATGTAGAGAAGAACTAACACCTATCCTACTCAAACTCTTCCAGAAAATTGCAGAGGAAGGTAAACAGCCAAACTCATTCTATGAGGCTCCCATCACCCTAGTACCAAAACCAGGCAAAGATGCCACAAAAAAAGAAAACTACAGGCCAATATTGCTGATGAACACAGATGCAAAAAAACTCAAGAAGAAGTAAAACTCCCACTGTTTGCAGATGATATGATCCTCTACATAGAAAACCCTAAAGACACCACCAGAAAATTACTAGAGCTAATAAATGAATATAGTAAAGTTGCAGAATATAAAATTAGCACACAGAAATCCCTTGCATTCTTATACACTAACAATGAGTAAACAGAAAGAGAAACTAAGGAAACACTTCCATTCACCATTACAACGAAAATAATAAAATACTTAGGAATAAATCTACCTAAGAAGACTCTTGAGAGTCACTTGGACTGCAAGGAGATCCAACCAGTCCATCCTAAAGGAAATCAGTCCTGAATATTCTTTGGAAAGACTGATGCTGAAGCTGAAACTCCAATCTTCACCTGATGTGAAGACCTGACTCATTTGAAAGATCCTGATGCTGGGAAAGATTGAGGGCAGGAGGAGAAGGGGACGACAAAGGATGAGATGGTTAGATGGCATCACTGACTCAATGGACATGAGTTTGGGTAAACTCTGGGAATTGGTGATGGACGGGGAGGCCTGGCATGCTGCGTTTCATGTGGTCGCAAAGAGTTGGACACTACTGAGCAACTGAAATGAATTGAACTAAAAGAAACAAAAGACCTATATATAGAAAACTATAAAACACTGATGAAAGAAATCAAAGATGACATGAATAGATGGAGAAATATACCCTGTTCATGGTTCGGAAGAATCAATATAGTGAAAATGAGTATACTACCCAAAGCAATCCATAGATTCAATGCAATCCCTATCAAGCTACCAACAGTATTTTTCACACAACTAGAATAAATAATTTCACAGTTTGTATGGAAATACAAAAAACCTCGAATAGCCAAAGCAATCTTGAGAAAGAATAATAGAACTGGAGGAATCAACCTGTCTGACTTCAGACTATACTACAAAGCTACAGTCATCAAGACTTTATGGTACTGGAACAAAGACAGAAATATAGATCAATGGAATAAAATAGAAAGCCCAGAGATAAATCCACCCACCTATGACCACCTTATCTTTGAGAGGAGGTAAGAATATACAATGGAAAAAAGACAATCTCTTTAACAAGTGGTTCTGGGAAAACTGGTCAACCACTTGTAAAAGGATGAAACTGCAACACTTTTTAACACCATACACAAAAATAAACTCAAAATGGATTAAAGATCTAAGTGTAAGACCAGAAACTATAAAACTCCTAGAGGAAAACATAGGCAAAACACTTTCTGACATAAATCACAGCAGGGTCCTCTATGATCCACCTCCCAGAGTAATGGAAATAAAAGCAAAAATAAACAATGGGACCTAATTAAATTTAAAAGCTTTTGCAGAATGAATGAAACTATAAGCAAGGTGAAAAGATAGCCTTTAGAATGGGAGGAAATAATAGCAAATGAAGCAACTGACAAAGAATTAATCTCAAAAATATGCAAGCAGCTCCTGCAGCTCAATTCCAGAAAAATAAATGACCCAATCAAACAATGGGCCAAAGAACTAAACAAACATTTATCCAAAGAATACATACAGATGGCTAAGAAACACATGAAAAGATACTCAACATCACTCATTATCAGAGAAATGCAAATCAAAATTGCAATGAGGTACTATCTCACGTTGTTCAGAATGGCTGTTATCAAATCGTCTACAAACAATAAATGCTGGAGAGTGTGCAGAGAAAAGGGAACCCTCTTACACTGTTGTGGAAATGCCAACTAGTTCAGCCCCTATGGAGAACAGTGTGGAGATTCCTTAAAAAAGTGGAAATAGAACTGCCATATGACCCAGCAATCCCACTGCTAGGCATACACACTGAAGAAGCCAGAATTGAAAGAGACACATGTACCCTAATGTTCCTCACAGCACTGTTTACAGTAGCCAGGACATGGAGTCAACCTAGATGTCCATTGGCAGATGAATGGATAAGAAATCTGTGGTTCATATACACAATGGAATATTATTTAACTATTAAAAAGAATGCCGATGAGTTGGATGAAACTGAAGCCTATTAAACAGAGTGAAGTAAGTCAGAAAGAAAAATACTAATACAGTATATTAATGCATATATGGAATTTAGAAAGATGGTAATGATGACCCTGTATGCAAGATAGCAAAAGAGACAGAGATGTAAAGAACAGACTTCTGGACTCTGTGGGAGAAGGCAAGGGTGGGATGATTGGAGAGAACAGCATTGAAACATGTATATTACCATATGTGAAATAGATCGCCAGTCCAGGTTCGATGCATGAGACAGGGCACTAAGGGCTGGTGCACTGGGACAACCCTGAGGGATGGGATGAGGAGGAAGGTGGGAGGGGGGTTCAGGATGGGGGATACATGTACACCTGTGGCTGATTCATGTGAATGTATGGCAAAAACCACTACAGTATTGTAAAGTATTTAGCCTCCAATTAAAATGAATAAATTGTTTACAAAATAAAAAAAAGTGTGGTATGTTATAAAAATTATTTGTAAAAATTTTTATAATACGATTACTTAAATTTAATGTTCTGGTTATTAGAAAATCTAAATAATCAATAATTTTCCTTGGAAGGAAAGTTATGACCAACTAGATAGCATATTCAAAAGCAGAGACATTATTTTGCCAACAAAGGTCCGTCTAGTCAAAGTTTTTCCAGTGGTCATGTATGGATGTGAGAGTTGGACTGTGAAGAAAGCTGAGCGCCGAAGAATTGATGCTTTTGAACTGTGGTGTTGGAGAAGACTCTTGAGAGTCCCTTGGTCTGCAAGGAGTTCCAACCAGTCCATTCTGAAGGAGATTGGTCCTGGGTGTTCTTTGGAAGGAATGACGCTAAAGCTGAAACTCCAGTACTTTGTCCACCTCATGCGAAGAGTTGACTCATTGGAAAAGACTCTGATGCTGGGAGGGATTGGGGGCAGGAGGAAAAGGGGACAACAGAGGATGAGATGGCTGGATGGCATCACTGACTCGATGGACGTGAGTCTGAGTGAACTCCGGGGGTTGGTGCTGGACAGGAAGGCCTGGTGTGCTGCAATTCATGGGGTCTCAAAGAGTCAGACACGACTGAGCGACTGAACTGAACTGAACTGAAGAAAGTAACCAAACATGTAGGTTCAACATAAATATAAACTTTATGTTATTCAAACACATGTGGCTTTATTAAATGAAAATCACTGTTTAAAAAAATTCACAAGTAACTTTCAGTCTGTGATTCTTTCAGAAATAAAATTGCAATAGATGGAGAAGGAAAAGTAACAAGATTTCACACATGTAAATAACTTCTAAACTCAATTTCTTACCAATACATGAGGGCTACAATTTACAGTGCATTTATGAACTTCTTAATGACCCAGATTTCCTTTCTGGGCAGAAGGCTCCCTAGGATAAAACCAAAGCTGTTGTTGCTGAAGAAGAATGTTGTAGTTTATGCATTGTTACTCTGCTCATAATTTATCCAGAGCCTGTAATTTACAGAAGGTCTGTTGTTCACCTCATTCATCACAGAGAGACACTAAGGAGAAGAAAGCTGTACACACACAAAAATTAAAAATCTATTTGTTGCCCTTGGCAAGCTTTCATTTCTTGTTCAACTCAGTTTATTGTGTTTAACTCTTATTGGTTTATTTGGGGCTCTGCAAAAGAAAAATGAGCCTGCTTTGTTGATCTCCTATAGAAACTGCCTCCCAAAGAGTCTCCAGGTTTCCTTGTCATTTTGTGTCCTTACTGATGATACTAAAAGGATAGTTATGGGTCAAAAAACAAAACAAAAACAAAAACAATTTTCCGGCCATATTTCCTATTTTGAATTTGTATTTAAAGTAATCAATGATGCTTTATAAATTATTTGAAATAAATATAGCAGCCAAAAATTGTCTCTTCTTTTCCAATAAATCACTACAGAGAGGCACTCTGATATAGAGTTTAAGAGCTTATAACTCCTCTCACCTGAGTGGATCTTAAGCAAGTTACTTAGACTCCCCAGACCTCATTTTCCTTACTTACAAATGGAAGTAATAATATTACTCAAATTTCCTAGGGGAATAAAAAGTATTAGATGAGTTATTGCTTATAAAACATTTAGGAGTGTCTCCCGCATACATCACAAAAGTGACAGCAATCATTACAGACCTTCCAGAGCTCTTTGCTTATTCTATCTGCTGTAGACTGAATGTTTGTGTCCTTCAAGCATTGAAGCCCTACCTCTCAAGGTGGCTATATTTCGAAATAATACCTTCAAGGAAGTAGTGAAAAGAGGTCCTAACAGTGGGCGGGGCTTTGATCCCATGGGATTTGTGTCCTTATAAAAACAGACATGGAAGAGTGCTTTTGCTCTCCCTGCACTAACAAGGAAAGACCACGTGAGCACACAGTGAGATGCAGCCGTTTGCAACCCAACAGGAGAGCTCTCACAAGACATCAGTCTTGCTGGCACCTTGACCTTGAACTTCCAGTCTCCAAAACTGTGAGAAAATAAATTTCTATAGTCTAAAGCACCCAGTCTATGGTATTTTGTAAGATAGTTTGAGCAGACTAAGACACTATGTATTCTCTGGCATCGTTTATAAAATTAGCTGAACTAATTTTGTTTTATTCATTGAGATTTTTTATTTCTGATTTTTATTGTGTCTTTTTTTTGGGGGGGGGGTTCTTGTAGACATAGAAGAGCTTATCCTAAATTTTATATAGAAAGGAACAGGCTCTAGAATAGCTAAAACAATCTTGAAAAGGGTAAATAAAGTGGGAGGAATCAGTCTACCCCTTACTAAGGCTTACCTGTATATAGAGGCATCAAGATGTGTCATAATAGTGGAATGGTAGACACACAAATTAATAGAAAAAAGAAGCTAGAAATAAACCACATAAATATACTCTACTAATTTTTTTTACAAAGTTACAATGCCCAGCTAATAGACGAAATATAAGCCCTTTAAATAAATGATGCTAGAACATTTAGTCATCCACAGATACAAAAGTAATCTTTCACCTCAACCTCACAGTTAATACAAAACTTAACTCAAAAGTCTCCTAGACTTAAACGTAAAACCATGAAATTTTTAGGGGACAAAAAGAGAAAATATTATCTTGGACTAGGCAGATAATTTTTAGACTTGACAACCAAAAGTGTAATCCATTAATTGACACATTGGATCTCATCAAAGTTAAAGACTTTTCTTATGTGAAATGGAATGGAGCTATTTCCTCTGTTCAAAAGATGAAAAGATAAGCTACATATTGGGATAAAATATTTGCAAACCACATAGCTGATAAAAGACTAGTTTCTACAACTAGTATCTACAATTCTAAAATTTAATGATGAAAAAATAGACAATCCAATTAGAAAATGGAAAAACGAAAAGACATGAACTGACATTTCATAGAATAATATGTTTAGGTGGTTAATAAGTACATAAATAGATGTTTGACATCTTTACATATTATAGAAATGCGAATGAAAATTTCAATGAGCTATCACTGCCTACCTATTGAAATGACTAAAATTTTTAAAAATGACAACACCAAATGCTGGAGAAAATGTGGAGAAACTGGATCATGCATTGCTAAAAGAACTTTAAAATGATACAAACACTCTGGAAAATAGTTTGTCAAATTCTGATACAAGGAAATGTGCAGTTACCATGTGATCCAGCAGTTGCATTCTCGGGCATTTATCTAAGGCAAATGAAACTTATGTGTACATAGGAACCTGTATGCTAATATTCACAGAAACTTTACTTGTAGTAGCCCCAAACTAGAAACGACCCACATGTCCTTCAATGGGTAGATTGTTAAACAGATGAGGTCATCCATATCATGGAATACTACTCGGCAATGAAAAGGAACAAGCCACTGACACTTGCAACAACCTGGATGTATCTTCAGAAATGTTTGCAGAGTAAGAAAAGCCAATCCCCAAAGACTACCTATTATGTGATTCCATTTATATAACATTGCTAGAATGACAAAATTATACAGATGAAGAACAGATTAGTGGTTGCCAGGGGTTAGGGATGAGGGTTGTCCAAGGAGGTAGATATAGTTACAAAGGGGCAGCACAAGAGATCCTTGTGACAATAAAACTGCTTTTTGTCATCACTGTGATGGTGATTACACAAATGAATGCATGTTAACTAGTAATATCTGAACAAGATCAAAGAATTGTGTCAATGTCAATATTCTGTACTACAGTTTTGTGGGATTTTATCATTGGAGAGAACAGGGTGAACAATACATGATTCCTCTATATCTCTTAACTTCATGTGAATGTACAATTACTTCAACTAAAATTTTAATTTGAAAAGTAAACAGGATGAAAATAAAAAAAATAAAACAAGAGAGATTGTATAATCAGTTTGTTAACTTTGTAATTTTACTATCATCAGGCAATCCAGATATTGTGGGTAACTGATATAAGATTCTGTACAGCAAGGTTCCTAGAATATAAATAGTTTATACATTTAGTTGTTCTCCTAAACTATTCTTTTAATATCAGAGCTTTCTGGTCCTTGAAAATTTCAATTTGTAATTGGACTTGATAGAATAATTAAGACTACAGGAATTACCATGCAGAGCATTAGTCTCAAATCTTCCAGTTAAAGAAAAGTTGAACTTTTGACATGGATATAAAACAGGCCCAGAAGGCTGCTGTTCAGCAGTTTGATTCTTGGATTCAATTTCTGAACACTTTGAAGTCATTTTATGCCACTTGACTCAAATCATTCATCTCAGAGAAAATTTGTTAGTTAAATGTCAGCTCCTTGGTGTTAGTCTATAGACTTCACAGAGGAAACCAAGGCTGTCTAACAATGTTTAAAAAGATACTTCTAGCTCAGGCGGCATGCTTAAGTAACAGAGGACGCCTTCTACTATAGAAGATTCTGGCAGTAGGATAGCTTTGCTATCAGTAAATATATCAAAAAGAAATAAATAACATTTCATGCAGTAAATGAATTGCAACATAATTCCTGCTGAGAAGAAAATCTTCCCGGATTTTAAAATATTTTAGCATCCTTTCTTTCCTGTTTCTACTAATATGGTAATTTAGAGTAGCTATTATTATAATTTGTAAAAGACATAATGGGGATTTGTTGGTTTGAGTAACTCTCTGCACGTGCTGTAGGCTGTCCACTTTGAAGATACCATCTTCTTCTCTCTGGTTTCAAAGACAGCCTCTGCGATAAATGTGTCAGCAGAATCAAGCTGAACAATATCTAGGCAGTATTAATTACAGGTAAATCTAAGGTATTAAAATATTTGTTTTCAGACTTAGTTTTAGTTATTAGATAAAGACAATAGTAGATCATAGTTACAGATTAGTAAGAAGATGTTGGTAGCATTTTAAACAATCATTTATTATAGATGCTCTTTTAGATTTCTCAAATCCTAAAGTCTCTTTCCTTTAAAAAGCATAGCAAGTGAATTTATATTGTCTTGTCATGTGATCACACATAATTGTCAGCTAGACATCAACATAATGTGATGAAATAAGAAAATTTTTCCACACTATCACTGAAGGCAGGATAATTAACATGTGCCATCATTTTAATTTTATTGTCCCTGAATTTTAATTATTACAATAAATACATTTGCCTCAATAACTAAAATCTTAAAAAAGTACTAAATCCTTTGATGGAACAGGCAACTAAAAACACAGGTATGAGGCAGCTTACCTTGGGGGACTGGAAATAAGAGGGAGGAGGTTAACTTTTCTATTTTGGAACAATATTGAAATCAAGGTCTGAAAAAAAATAAGTACAGCTTGGACAGTATCTATCAAAAGTGATAGCAGCTCTTTTGTCATTCGCTGCATGCTCAGATTTCTTCCATATAATATATAGCTATTAACAAGAACTCTATCTTCTAATCTTGGCTGCCTTAAAAACATTAGCAGGGGCCATTTATCATCATATTTCTTATTAAGGCTTGGAAGACACACTACATAGCAGTGGATCCTGGAAGTTGGAACTGTGAAGAAAAATCACTCTATTATTTTCTCACTGATTGTGGCTAATGTTAAAAATAATTACTATTAGAAGATTTGCCTGTATTTTAATTGATGATTTTCACAGATTTAAAATTCCATTCCATATTATCTAGAATTATTCATAGTTGCCTCTTTTCCTCCCTTTTATTTGGATATTTTACAATTGCTTAGTGTAGTGTTTCAAGTTTTCCCACTCAGCTGTCCAGACAAATCAGTTCCCTATTAAGATGCATGGAACAACCACTGGGCACTGGCCTAGTGTGTGTAAAACAAAACCTAATTATGGTTTGCTTGGGTGGATAACATAGCCAAAAACCTGATGTGTTCCTTCAGTTATTATTTATTCCTCTTTACTGTTTAGTTCTAGGCTTCCGAGGTGACGCTTGTGGTAAAGATCGCACCTGCCAATGCAAGAGACATAAGAGATGTGACTTCAATCCCTGGATAAGGAAGATCCCCAGAAGAAGGGCATGGCAACCCACTCCAGTATTTTTGCCCGGAGAATCTCATGGACAGAGAAGCCCAGCAGGCTATAGTTGCAAAGTGTCAGACATGACTGAAGCAACCATTTTGTTCTACGTATTAATAATTCTTTAGAAATATTTTTCTTTTCCATATTTTGCACTAAAGGGACAAATTTCAGCAAATAACTGATCACTCTCATTCATAAAGAGATATCATTGTTTTCACTTCTAAAACATTTGATGAAACTGAAACAAATATCCTGCTTGCCTTGATCTAAATGATCATGATATAAAAACAGAAATGATATGAATATATATGCTTCTTTCTTTTTTTCCAATATCCAGGTTACCATATTATAAACCACGGATCAGTATTTTGTTTTTTTGTTTTGCTTAGTAAGGTATCTTGGAGACAATTCTTTAGGGAAACATAGACAGCATCTCCATTCATTTATAGTCATGTATGTATGCATCACAATTTAACTGGTTCTGAATGATGAATGTTGTGATTGTTTACTTTTTTTTCTATTCCACACCACACTTTACTAAATAACTCTGTTTACTTTTTTATTGCATTTGTCTGAAACTGGAGGATAAATTTCTATATATGAAGCCTATACTATATAATATTTGAGCAATATTATGACATTCCAATCTGCAACAAGGTTGTACAACATCAACTCTATTGATCATTTGAATTAGATCGTTCTTTGTTGTGGAAGACTGTCCTGTACATTCTTAGATGAGCAGCATCCGTGGCCACATTAGATGTCAGTAGCACCTCCCCTCCTCCCCACAATAACCATTTCCCCCTCTCCACTACTCTGCTCTATTACATTTGTGATACCAAAAATGTCTCCAGATATTGCCAAATGTTCCTTGTGTGTATGTGTGTGTGTATGCAGTCAGTCATATTTGACTTTTGTGATCCCATGAACTGTAGCCTGCCAGGCTCCTCTGTCCATGGAATTTTCTAGTCAAGAATAGTGGAATGGGCTGCCATTTCCTTCTCTGGGGGAATCTTCCTGACTCAGGAATTGAACCTGCGTCTCCTATGTTGGCAGGCAAATTCTTTACACTGTGCCACCTGGGAAGCCCAAGTGAGAGAATAAAATCACTCCCCTTAAGAGCCACTCTTCTAGGCAGTTATATCATTTACAGAATTACCAGCTGGGTAAAACTGTTTGCTTTACCAACCGGGTGTGACATCAAGCTTCAGAATTTTCAACACATTGATGAGGATGGGAATGGAATCTCAGTATCATTTCAACTTGTATTTCTCCTATCATGAAAAGATGAGCATCCTGTTGTATATTTTTTGCCTTTTCTCTGAATTGTCTGTTTATCTTCCTTATACTGTATATTTGATTGTCTCTTTTTACTTTATCATTTTAAATTTCTGACCATTATATGTTAGAGAGATTATTTCTTTGCAATATGAAATGTTTTTAATACAGAATTTATTATTTGTCTTCTGACTTTTGTTATGGTGCTTTGATGATATAGATTTTTATTGTTTTTGAAGCTATATTTATCAATCTTTATTTTTATGACTTCTGAATTTTGAGTTATAGTTAGAAAGAATTCCTATTCTATCTTTTCCCAGGTGTTCATCTATATTTGTGTATAGTGCATTTAAATATTTATCTTTTATGTATATTTATCATACCTGAAATTTATCTAATATTGAATGTATAAACCATGTTTATGCAGATTTCTTTATAGTGATTTTAAAATTACAACATTCTTTTATTGTTTTTTTCCTTTTAACTACTAGAAACATACAATTTGGGTCAGTGATAAAGAATCTGCCTGCCAGTTCAGGAGATGTGCGTTCGATCCCTGGGTCAGGAAGATCTCCTGGAGAAGGAAATGACAACCCACTCCAGTATTCTTGCCTGGAAATCCCAAGGACAGAGGAGCCTGGTGGGCTACAGTCCATGTGGTTGCAAAGAATTGGACACAACTGAGTGACTGAACTTGCAATACATGCAAACATACTATTAACCAAAAGACCATGGCTTGAGTGGACACTGGAAGGTACAGTCTAAAACTGCCTTATATTTATTACATGAATTTTTAATTCTATGAGAAGAGTCTGTTTAGTAGAATCAGTACTCTAGATTTAAATGCAGTTTTATAATTTTTTTAATAGTAAGCGTATTTTTCCATAGTTGTATGGGTTTCATTTTTGTTTTGCAATAGGTCAACATGAAAAAAAAACTCAAACGCAGATTTCTTTTAAGACAAACTTCATTACTATAATATTTGAAACATATGAACTAACATGTGGGAGCCCTCTTTGGGAGCTCCTTGGGTTTTAATATAAGAAGCACTAACCATATCATATGAAGATGTGCCTGTGCCTTTAAAAGAAATTCTTTTATAATAAAAATCGGTGTACATAGACAAAAACCTTCCCTCTGAGCTAGGTTTATTTTTAGGTAAAACCACAGAATCTAATCAGCTTTCCTGTTATAATGTAAAGTGGAAATATAAAGATGCCTGATTATTTTGTGTTAGGACCAACTGTTTCATTCTATCATCTGTCTTTTTCTATCAGCTCCACTGTGATATTCTGGAATAGGGCCCTTGACACATAATAGAAAGCTTCAGAGGAAACATTAATATGTTCCTTAGTTCAGGTAGTCTGTGTTATCACAGAAGCAAATGAAAAGTCTCCCGACCTTTTCATTTACTTCTCTGACAACATGCTCTGAGAGGAAAGATTTTTGCCAGCTGTTTTAGTTTTAAATTACAGTGCTATGATTGGTTTCATTTCTAGGTCACCCATAGCAACCATTATATACAAATACAAGACGAGCCATGGATGCATGTGAAATTCTTAGGAATTTAAGTTCAAATGCTGTAAATTTATTACCAAGAAGTTTTTGTTAGTTTGGATCTGGCAGGGTAGGATTAATTCACATCACTTGTTCATTAGTTTAAGTTTCATATACTTTAAAAATGATTAATTTTTATGCATAATCCTCGTTAAGAGTCAAAACAGGATCAGATAGTTTTGAGATGTGTCCCACTGGCCTCCTAACAGGTTTTTGGTGGAAGCAATAAAGTTTGGAAAAGAGAATGAAAATCAAGAATTTACACCTAGTGTACCTCCACTCTTCAGAATCACGTATCAGAAGTGACAGATCTTAATTCATGCTGGTATTGCTATTTTTCCCTCTTTTCTTCCTTACTTCTTATTTGCTTAGTTGTTGTTTTTCTCTACCTGATTTGTTTCTTCCCAGTTCTTCTCAGGAGCTGAGAAGCCCACATGGATAGAGAACCTTGGCTTCTGACATCTCAGTACTTTCCAGATGTTTCCACACCTCTGATTTCACACTGGTGCTTGAGAGTGTCTTGGCAGAGGGAGTTCACCTCAACAGGTAAAATTTTAATCCCTGAGGTTGCTTATTTTCCTACTATTCAATGATACTACAAATTGCTTTTTGATGAGTGCTTAAGCCAGAAGTTTGCAGATTTATGAATAAAGTGCCAGATAGCAAACATATTCTTTGTAAGTTATATGGTCTCTGCTACAGCTACTCACATCTGCCATTGTAATGCAAAAGCGCCCATAGAAAATATATAGGCAAACTGAATATGACTGTGTTCTAATATAACTTTATTTGTATATACTGAAATGTTCATTGCAAGAGTCATAGAATACTCTCTTGATTTTTTTTCAATCATTAAGATAATGTAAAAACCATTCTTAGCTTGAAGCATATGAAAAAAAAAAAAAAGGAGGAGGGCCATATTTAACCCAAAGGTCATAGTTCACTAGCCCCTGTTCTAAACAATGATTCTTCACCTTGAGTGTGCATTAGAATCACTCACAAAACTACTTATAACAGACTGCTAGCCTTTACCCTCAAAATTCCTGATTCAGTTGTTTTGGCTAGGGCCCAAGATTTTCTCTCTAAGAAATTTCCAGGTAATGCTAACGTTATCAGTCTAGGGACCACATTTTGAGAACCACAGTTGTGTTTCAAGGGTTAGTGGATTTTTTTTTTTTCTTTAAGGACCAAATATTTTCAGCTTGGCAAACTATATGGTATCTGTTACAGCTACTAAACTCTGCCACTGTAGCACAAAAGCAGAAAAATTCAGTCATGTCCAACTCTTTGCGACCCTATAAGCTGTCATCCGTCAGACTCCTCTGTCCATGGGATTTTCCAGGAAAGAAATACTGGAGTTAGTGCCCATTTCCTGCTCCAAAAGCAGCAAATGATAATAAAATAACTGAATGGAGATGCAGTATTCTAATAAAACTTTGTTTACAAAAACAGATAATGGCTGGATTTGGTTTGTGAATGTCATTTGCTCACTTAGCATTTAAAAGTGCATGGGTTGCTTGTATATTTTTGAGATTAGTTGTTTGTCGGTTGCTTCATTTGCTATTATTTTCTCCCATTCTGAAGGCTGTCTTTTCACCTTGCTAATAGTTTCCTTTGATGTGCAGAAGCTTTTGTGCATATATATGGAATTTAGAAAGATGGTAACGATAACCCTGTATACGAGACAGCAAAAGAGACACTGATGTATAGAACAGCCTTATGGACTCTGTGGGAGAGGGAGAGGGTGGGAAGATTTGGGAGAATGGCATTGAAACATGTAAAATATCATATATGAAACGAGATGCCAGTCCAGGTTCAATGCACGATACTGGATGCTTGGGGCTGGTGCACTGGGGTGACCCAGGGGGATGGTGTGGGGAGGGAGGAGGGAGGAGGGTTCAGGATGGGGAACACATGTATACCTGTGGTGGATTCATTTTGATATTTGGCAAAACTAATACAATTATGTAAAGTTTAAAAATAAAATAAAATTAATTAAAAAAAAAAGAGGATCAAAGAGAATAAAGTCAACTGTTTAAATGAAGGAGAAGAAAATAAAAATGAATGTTTGTTAATCCTAAAAAAAATAAAATAAAATAAAATAAAAATAAAAGTGCATGGGTGCTAAGTCGCTTCAGTCGTGTCCAACTCTTATTAAGTGGAAGACAAGAAACCTATTCATGTTATCTTGATGAATAAAGTTTAAAAAAGTCTTTGCCTAACTTTCTGAGCATATAATGATAAAAATAAATTTTAACTTTTTTTTAATAGTTTATCAACATTCATGTAGCTATATCTGTGTGAGACTTCACTGATAAATAAGAAAATGTGCATGAATAAAAAGCATTGCTTTTGCTCCCCCTTTATTGCTCTGTTGGCTGTTAAGAAGTAGGTTTGATTGTTTTCACTAAAAGATACTTGTAGATATTTATCAAATTAGCCTGAGAGCCAGTATCATAAAACAACACCCTCTAAATTATCATTTTTCCTTGAACTTTATGACTTCTATTTGCATTCTAAGACACTATTTTGGCTTTAAATTCCAAATATTTTAACTAGTTTTGTATCATATGTATGTTCTTAGATACACCAGGTTATCAAATATCTCAGAGAATCCCAGAGCACACGGGTCTGTGGTATGTCTGTGCATGCACACATGTATTCATGAATAAAACAATTTTCTTTGCTAAACTATTTCAGTTTTGTCTAGATCCATTTTCCTGTGTGGCAGGCTAAGTTACATTTTTCTTTCATCCATTTCAAATATCTGATGATTTGTCCTTCCAGTCATAGTTTAGAATTAGAGGACAGGAATATTGATAGAGAGCTTCAGGTCTATGGATGGACAGCTCCATGTTTGGATGAGGAGATGCTGGAGTCCTCTACAGAGCAGAATTAGAGGACTTTGAAGTGTAGCATTAAAACTAACCATTCTATCTCTTATAAGGAGCCCTCCCTCTCCACTTCTTTCTAAGAGAATTTTCTAGTATCTTGCCTGGTGTAAATGTCTGATGTATATACAGTTGCCATTCATAAAATTTCAAATAACACCATTGTTTTCAGACTTTCTGTTCTCCTGTGTCCCTGTCATACTAGCTGTCTTTGAATCTAAATACCTTAGAGTGAATATATAACATCATGTTACTTCCATACACATACAACATCCTCAGATTTGATTTGTAGGGAACTTAGTGACAATGACAATACATTCTTCGTGGGGGTATGGGGGAAGCATCCTAAAACTCCAAACATTGACTGAAGTTTGTATCAAAGAAACAAAATTTAGCTTATCAGTAAGCACTGCCATCTCTAACTTTGTAAGATAAACTTTACAACTGAACAACCTAGTTTACAAGTTGTGTATTGCTAAGATTGTTGGTAGATGCAAACTGTTTGATTTCTAGAAATCCAGTCTACTTTTTATCAATGCAATCTGGACCATCAGGCACTAGTCTTCATTCTCTTTTCACAGGAAAGTGAAAGCCACTCAGTCGTGTCCAACTCTTTGCAACCCCATGCACTATATAGTCCATGGAATATCTAGGCCAGAATACTGGCGTGGGTAGCCTTTTCCTTCTCCAGGGGATCTTCCTAGCCCAGGGGTCAAACTCAGGTCTCCTGAATTGCAGGTGGATTCTTTACCAGCTGAGCCAGAAGGGAAGTCCAAGAATACTGGAATGGGTAGCCTATCACTTCTCCAGTGTCTCTTCTCGACCCAAGAATTGAACCGGGGTCTCCTGCATTGCAGGTGGATTCTTTACCAATTGAGTTATCAGGGAAGCCCATAGGGGAGCCATCTGTTTCCCTCCATGCCTCCTAAACTCATGCTCGTTACTTTCTCATGATGTAACAAAGACAGTAGAATGCCTTACGGCAGAAAATTTACCTAACTGCATTATTTCAGACAGGTTCTTGAATTTCCTTAAAATCTCTTGGTAAGTTTTCCATTCAGATTCCAAATGGATTATACATGCGGCAAAATGTCTTTGGTTTGATAAGGTGTGACAGCACATGTCAAAGTCAATTGCTGTCAAATCCAATTTATTACTCTATTGAAAAGTTGGACATGTTTAAGTTCAGCTTAATTGAGATTGCTTATTACACACTATCTTCCCTGAGTGGAAATAAAGTGAATGCCATTTTAAGTATAGGAGAAGTTTCAGCAATAACGTAAAAATAGCATATGATGAGCAGAAAAGAATCCTATGTAAGGCACTATTATTTGCCACCACAACTGCTTCTAATGTAGCAGTTCTATGTAACACACACTCTGCAAAGGAAGCGAAAGCAATCATAAGCATTTTTATAGCCAAAGGCTGTTCATGCTTTTATAGTATTGATTGTGTCAGCATTTTACTTATAAATTCCCTTTTGGATAAGTGTATAGCAAAGCTCTAAACCTCCCAAAATTATGTTTTAAAAAATCAGTTGTGTTTAAAATAAAATAACTTGAGAATATTTTTAAAGACTAATCACTGTTGTCCATGTTATTAAGTAGCAAACGCATCAATGAGTCTGTGTGACAGAAAGGCCCTTGGCAAAAGTAGATGGACAATCAAAGCAAACACTGAGACATTCAGAAATGTTTAGAAATATACAGTACTCACAGGCAGCTAGAAAAGTATTCAGTTCAGTTCAGTTGCTCAGTTGTGTCCAACTCTTTGTGACCCCATGGACTGCAGCACATCAGCCCTCCCTGTCCATCACCAACTCCCAGAGTTTACTCAAGCTCATGTCCATTGAGTTGGTGATGCCAACCAACCATCTCATCCTCTGTCGTCCCCTTCTGCTCCTGCCTTCAATCTTTCCCAGCATCAGGATCTTTTCAAAAGAGTCAGTTCTTTGCATCAGGGCCAAAGTTTTGGAGTTTCAGCTTCAGCATAAGTCCTTCCAATGAATATTCATGACTGATTCCCTTTAGGATGGACTGGTTTGATCTCTTTGCAGTCTATGAGACTCTCAAGAGACTTCTCCAACACCACAGTTCAAAAGCATCAATTCTTCGGTGCTCAGCTTTCTTTATAGAACAACTTTCACACCCAAAAATGACTACTGGAAAAACCATAGCTTTGACTATGATAATGGCAGAGTAAGGTCTCTGCTTTTTAACAAGCTGTCTAGTTTGGTCATACCCTTTCTTCCAAGGAGCAAGCATCTTTTAATTTCATGGTTGCAGTCACTATCTGAAGTGATTTTGGAACCCCCAAAAATAAAGTAGGTCACTGTTTCCACTGTTTCTCCATCTATTTGCCATGAAGTGACGGGAACAGATGCCCATAGTTTTCTGAATGTTGAGTTTTAAGCCAAATTTTCACTCCTCTTTCACTTTCATCAAGAGGCTCTATAGTTCTTCACTTTCTGCTATGGCGGTGTGTCATTTGCATATCTGAGGTTATTGATATTTCTCCCAGCAATCTTGATTCCAGTTTGTGCTTCATCCAGTCCATTATTTCCCATGATGTACTCTGCATAAAAGTTAAATAAGCAGGGTGACAATACACAGCCTTGACGTACTCCTTTCCCTATATGTAACCAGTCTGTTGTTCCATGTCCAGTTTTAACTGCTGCTTCTCGACCTGCATACAGATTTCTCAGGAGGCAGGTCAGGTGGTCTGGTATTCCCATCTCTTTCAGAATTTTCCACAGTTTCTTGTGATCCACACAGTCAAAGGCTTTGGCATCATCAATAAAGCAGAAGTAGAGGCTTTTCTGGAACTCTCTTGCTTTTTCGATGATCCAGTGGATTTTGTCAGTCTGATCTCTGGTTCCTCTGCCTTTTCTAAATCCAGCTTGAACATCTGGAAGTTCATGTTTCACGTACTGTTGAAACCTGGCTTGGAGAATTTTTGAGCATTACTTTGCTAGCATGTGAGATGAGTGCAATTATGCAGTAGTTTGAGGATTCTTTGGCATTGCCTTTCTTTGGGATTGGAATAAAAACTGACCATTTCGAGTCCTGTGGCCTCTGCTGAGTTTTCCAAATTAGCTGGCATAGTGAGTGCAGCCTAAGTATTGCGTGCAGGAAAAATATTAAAAAATATAACATATTTTGCTTTAAAACTTCAAGCAATAGATCAGAATCCCTGTTACAGACACCACAATATCCTATACTTTTATTTCATGGCATTTACAAAAATTGCATTTAGTTAATTACTGCTTGAATACTTTCAGAAAAAAACGTCTCTCACAAGATTGCAAGTGCATGGAGACAAAAATCGCATGTCTCAGTTTTATTCCCAATCATGTATATTGACTGTTGTCCATAGTGTGTGTTCAAGCTGAATGACAGACTTACATTGTAAAAAGCACTTATTTAGTTTTTAAATAATTTATTGATCAATAATACACATGAGTATCATCACTTTAATCACTTATTTCAGTTTCTGAACTACATTTTCTTTTACATATAAATAAAATCATGTTTATAGAAAACTAATTTCACTTTAGTGCATATGGATATCTTTATCCTCCCCTAAATAATTTTTTGAATTTATTCTGAGTCATTTTTCTGAATCTGAATTTATTCTGAATCTGAATCATAAAAGAAAATCTAGTTTTGAAAAATGGGTTTTACAGAGGAATAACCTACTACATTTAGACATGGATTCAGTTATTGAATAAAACATTCATCCCCACCTTTTTTAAACTTTATTTTTTCAGCTTTAATGAAGTATAATTGACAAATAAAATTATAATATATTTAAAATGAATAATGTGATGATTTGATTTACATATACATTGAGAAAGGATTCTATTTAATTAACACATCCATCATCTTATGCATTTAGCTTTATTTTTTCTTGGTGAGACCATTTAAGTTATACCGTCTTAGTAAATTCAGTTATTTCAACTATGCAATACAGTACTATCAACTACCTCAGACCTCACTCATCCTATAACTGAAAGTTTGTAACATTTGACCAACCATTCCTTATTTTACATCACCCTCATTCAGACCATGGCAATTACTTTTACATTATTGGTTTTTAATTATTTCTACTGTTTTTCTCCAGGGGATCTTCCCAACCCAGTGATCAAACCCAGGTCTCCTGCATTGCAGCTGGATTCTTTACCAAATGAGCCACCAGGGAAGCCCTCTACTTATTTTAGACTTCATGTATAAATGATAATATACAATACTTTATTTGTCTAGCTTATTACACTCAGCATAATATTCTACAGGTTCACCAATGTTGTCACAAATGACAAGCTCCTTTTTTTTTAAGGCTGAATAACATTGTTATAATATATATAACACGTTTTCTGTATCCATTAATTTGTTGACAGATACTTAAGTTGTTTCCATACTTCTATTATTTTGAATAACACTGCCATGAAGATGGAAGTACAGATATGTATTCAGGATAATGAAATTTTTTCCTTTGTATATATTTCCAGAAGTAGGATTGCTGGATCATGCATTGTGCTGTGATTAGTTGCTCAGTTATGTCTGATTCTTTGAAACCCCATGGACTGTAATCCACCAGGCTCCTCTGTCCATGGGGATTCTCCAGGCAAGAATACTGGAGTGGGTTGCTATGCCCTCCTTCAGGGGAATTTTCCCAACCTAGGGATCAAGCCCAAGTCTCTGCATTTCAGGCAGATTCTTTACCATCTGAGCCATGAGGGAAGCCCTACTGGATCATATGGTAATTCTATTTTTAATTTTTTGAGAATCTCCTACTGTTTGCATAAAGACTATAACAGTTTACATTCACATCAATAGTATACAAAGCATCCCTTTTAAGAAATTCTACCAGGGTGAAGTTTTCATAGAAAAACATCCTGGTTTTCACCATCAGGCCTAAATCATCATATGAAGTGTTCTATGTGGCATATAGGTCATATCACATAAGGATGCCTCTCATTACACAGAGGGCAGTAATACTGCAGGAGTGTGGGGAGGGGAACAGGTAGGAAAGAGTGATATTATTGTTTTCAGTGCTACTATTACACAAAATTATATTATGATTATAGATTAGTATAATTGCACTTACCTCACATGCTATAAAGTAATGATCAAAAATTTCCAACCCAGGCTTCAGCAATACGTGAACCATGAACATCCAGATGTTCAAGCTGTTTTTAGAAAAGGCAGAGGAAGCAGAAATCAAATTGCCAACATCTGTTGGATCATCAAAAAAGCAAGAGAGTTCCAGAAAAACATCTGTTTCTGCTTTACTGACTATACCAAAGCCTTTGACTGTGTGGATCACAATAAACTGTGGAAAATTCTGAAAGAGATGGGAATACCAGACCACCTGACCTGCCTCTTGAGAAATCTGTATGCAGGTCAGGCAGCAACAGTTAGAACTGGACGTGGGACAACAGACTGCTTCCAAAGAAGGAAAGGAGTATGTCAAGGCTGTATATTGTCACACTGCTTATTTAACTTATTGCCGATTACATCATGAGAAATGCTGGGCTGGATGAAGCATAAGCTGGAATCAAAATTGCCAGGAGAAATATCAATAACCTCAGATATGCAGATGACACCACTCTTATAGCAGAAAGTGAAGAAGAACTAAAGAGCCTCTTGATGCAAGTGAAAGAGGAGAGTGAAAAAATTGGCTTAAAGCTCAATTCAGAAAACTATGATCATAGCATCTGGTCCCATCACTCCATGGCAAATAGATGGAGAAACAGTGGAAACAGTGGCAGATTTTATTTTGGGAGGCTCCAAAATCACTTCAGATGGTGGTTGCAGCTGTGAAATTAAAAAAACAGTTCAGTCGCTCAGTTGTGTCTGACTCTTTGTGACCTGATGAATCGCAGAATGCCAGGCCTCCCTGTCCATCATCAACTCCCAGGGTTTACTCAAACTCATGTCCATCAAGTCGGTGATGCCATCCAGCCATCTAATCCTCTGTCGTCCCTTTCTCCTCCTGCTCCCAATCCCTCCCAGCATCAGAGTCTTTTCCAATGAGTCAACTCTTCACATAAGGTGGCCAACATATTAGAGTTTCAGCTCTAGCATCAGTCCTTCCAATGAACAGCCAGAACTGATCTCCTTTAGAACAGACTGGTTGGTTTGCCTTGCAGTTCAAGGGACTTTCAAGAGTCTTCTCCAACACCACAGTTCAAAAGCATCAATTCTTTGGCACTTAGCTTTCTTCACAGTCCAACTCTCACATCCATACATGACCACTGGAAAAACCATAGCCTTGACTAGACAGCGGACCTTTGTTGGCAAAGTAATGTCTCTGTTTTTTAATATGTTATCTAGGTTGGTCATAACTTTCCTTCCAAGGAGTAAGAGTCTTTTAATTTCATGGCTGCAAGCACCATCTGCAGTGATTTTGGAGCCCAAAGAAATAAAGTGTGACACGTTTCCAGTGTTTCCTCATCTATTTGCCATGAAGTGATGAGACCAGATGCCATGATCTTAGTTTTCTGAATGTTGAGCTTTAAGCCAACTTTTTCACTCTCCTCTTTCACTTTCATCAAGAGGATCTTTGGTTCCTCTTCATTTCTGCCATAACAGTGGTATCATCTGCATATCTGAGGTTTTTGATATTTCTCCCAGCAATCTTGATTCCAGTTTGTGCTTCTTCCAGCCCAGCGTTTCTCATGATGTACTTTACATATAAGTTAAATAAACAGAATGACAATATACAGCCTTGACATATTCCTTTTCCTATTTGGAACCAGTCTGTTGTTCCATGTCCAGTTCTAACTGTTGCTTCCCAGCCTGCATATAGATTTCTCAAGAGGCAGGTCAGGTGGTCTGGTATTCCCATCTCTTTCAGAATTTTCCACTTTATTGTGATCCACACAGTCAAAGGCTTTGGCATAGTCAATAAAGCAGAAATAGATGTTTTTCTGGAACTCTCTTGCTTTTTTGATGATCCAGTGAATGTTGGCAATTTGATCTCTGGTTCCTCTGCCTTTTCTAAGACCAGCTTGAACATCTGGAAGTTCATGGTTCACATATTGCTGAAGCCTGGCTTGGAGAATTTTGAGCATTACTTTACTAGCATGTGAGATGAGTGCAATTGTGCGGTAGTTTGAGCATTCTTTGGCATTGCCTTTCTTTAGGATTGAAATGAAAACCGACCTTTTCCAGTCCTGTGGCCACTGCTGTTTTCCAAATTTGCTGGCATATTGAGTCCAGCACTTTCACAGGAAACACAATTTAGAAATATGTATTTTGTGTTTATATGGAGTCATGATGAAATAATGCTAAAATAAAAAGGAAACCATCTTTTAAAATATTGAATATATTAGACCCTTCTTGCATAGTGATAAAACGTGATCAAATCATGGAACCCCACATTATGTATGACATGGTTTCTGTCACTTGTACAACATTGTTTTTATTCTACTCATCGTATCATGAATTGAGAATAATCCTTGCTTCAATTTTAGAGCTAAAAGCTGTTGTTAGATTATATCATAACATTAAAATTAACTATGAAGTGCTTTTGATAGTAACTTTTCTATAACATTACGTACAAAGACATAGATGTAGTTTGTCTGACAGGGTGTCTTAAAGATGAATTGTTGCTCAGAATGTTTAAAGAAAAGGAAAGAAGTTTATACAAAAGAGCCATTCAACAACTGTAGAGCTGGTGAATCTCAAATGCCACAGCCTATTGAATCATTATAATGATGGATTGGCTTTACTATCTTCAGCTAACACACAGATCTTCTTGTCTAGAATAATGAAACTTGCTGTATTATATTTGGTAGTATGGGGCTTCTCTGGTGGCTCAGGTGTTAAAGAATCTTCATGCAATGCAGGAGACAGGAGTTCAATCCCTGAGTTGGGAAGATTCCCCTGAAGAAGGAAATAGCTACCCACTCCAGTATTCTTGCTTGGAGAATTCCACGGACAGAGGAGCCTGGGGGTGCTAAAATCCACAGCGTGGCAAAGAGTAGGACATGACTGAGCAACTAATGCTTTCACCTGGAAGAATATGAAAGATGTTAGCTTCAGTAAAGAAATACACAGACATTTTGACATGAATAAATATATGGAATATGGTATAAGGTTATTATATGACACTTGATTTGAATATACTGTCAAGATATCATTGTTTTATACAGTATGTGTTCAGTTGAGTCCTATTCTTCAAACTGCTACAAATTTTCAAAAGACTGACCTTCAGAAAGCTATTTAGGTATCAATCATTGCTTAAACATTGTCTTCTCCATTTATTTCAATGTATCATTGCCAATACATATTTTTATAGACATATGTACAAACTTTACATGTTCACATAAACATCACATTTTACTTCGTAGTCTTTGTTTAAAGGAACTAAGGCAGAACTGAATGGGTGAAATGTTATTTCTAACCCCCCCCCCCAAATTATTAGACAATGAGTGAGCAGTAAAGCTGCATCCTCTTGGAATATCTAAAGAAAAGTAACATGCTTGCATAGATTGGACAGCTATTTCCACTTTAGAAGAGATATACAGATTTATTTAATCTTCTTAGAATTTTTCTTTCTACTAACTCTGATATCCTTATATCAGATTAGCCCTCTGCTACTATCACTTACTGGGACAACACACTGTATTGTTTATAATTATGCTGTGAGAGTTGGACTGTGAAGAAGGCTGAGCATCGAAAAATTGATGCTTTTGAACTGTGGTGTTGGAGAAGACTCTTGAGAGTCCCTTGGACTGCAAGGAGATCCAACCAGTCCATTCTGAAGGAGATCAGCCCTAGGATTTCTTTGGAAGGAATGATGCTAAAGCTGAAACTCCAGTACTTTGGCCACCTGATGCGAAGAGTTGACTCATTGGAAAAGACTCTGATGCTGGGAGGGATTGGGGGCAGGAGGAGAAGGGGACAACAGAGGATGAGATGGCTGGATGGCATCACTGACTCGATGGATGTGAGTCTGAGTGAACTCCGGGAGTTGGTGATGGACAGGGAGGCCTGGCATGCTGCGATTCATGGAGTCGCAAAGAGTAGGACACGACTGAGTGACTGATCTGATCTGATAATTATTTTAAATCTTACATATTTCTCTTTCTTGCTTATGTTTCTCTGTTTAAAGTTGCTTGGCACCTGTGTTTGGTATGTGTGTAGATAGATAAGATTCCAATGATATTGCAGGATCCCATCACATTAATGTTAAATATTGAATTATTCTCTTGGAAATATAGAATAAATGCATATATTATTTGTTTTCATTTTAGATTCAGGCATTTGGTGTATTTTCTCTTTTTTTTTTCCTGATCAGGCACATAGATGATCTTTGACAATTGTTACAGTGAGGTCAGGGTTTACCCCGTTGCTCGTAAAGAATCAGCCTGCACTGCAACCCTGGAGAACCCTCCAAGATCCCCTGAAGGAAGGCATGGCAATCCACTCCAGTATTTTGTCTGTAGAATCCCATGGACAGAGGAGCTCGACAGGCTACTGTCTACGGGGTTGCAGAGTCAGACACAAATGAAGCGACTTAGCACACATGCACACATACCAAGGTCATATTTCACAGTTATCATAGGCTTTAGACATCTAACCAGGCAAAGACAATCTGAAGTCACAGCTCATATTGTGGTTAACATATTATTTTCTTGGGGTAAAAAAAAAGCAAGTTGCAGGGGCAATGCAGATTATTGAAGAATTCAATTAGCTACCTCTTCTTAGAAACAGAGTTGCATCTCTCTCTGGGTGAGGACATTTTTTATCCATCTCTTGCTTAAATAACATCAACCAGATTGAAAACCAATTGACTGGAACATTAAATTCAACTTGAGAACACAGGCATCTTATTTTATAACATTGTCATTCAAAACACTAATCAAAGTCATAGAGAAGATATAAGTCATTTACACTTTGAGATTTATGAAGGCAACTGAAGACTACTTAGAATTATTTCAAGGAATTAAAGATTTGGATATATATAGAACTGTCTTACTCTTCAGCCTCTGTTATTAATTGTACTTGTAGATTTGAGACGGATAGTTTTCATGTAATTTTATTGATGACATAGAATCATAGTAACATAGAATCTCAGAATATAGAAGGGAAATTAAAGATTTAAGATTCAATATTCTAAATAATTTCACATATATAGAGATGAGCTTCCAAATGCAATTTGAATGATTTGAAAGATAGTTATCTCAGAAGTTATCTTCTAATCTGAAGACTAAAAATGAAGAGTATAAATAGAGTTATTCCTGAGCTCCTTTGGTGTGTTCCTTGAGAATTGTTAGGTGAATGATCTGGATATTTGTGAGCCTGAGTGAACTCCAGGAGTTGGTGATGGACAGGGAGGCCTGGCGTGCTGCGATTCATGGGGTTGCAAAGAGTCTGACACGACTAAGTGACTGAACTGAATACAGTCCACAGGGTCACAAAGAGTCGGACACAATTGAGCAACTAAGCATACACAGAAAGTGGTACACAGGCAGATAAAGGCAATGAGAATCAGATCTGCCAATCTGATTTGATTGCTGTCATAGGCTGATGAAGAGTGAGGACATTCAGGTCACCACAGGCAGCCATCTGGTGCTGGACTTACTTTTCTCCATGTCATCCCAAGTCATCTCCTAGCTTCTTTCCTCCAGTTTTCTCTGCACACAAGTACTAGAGTGCCCCAACTATATACCCAAGCTCATTGCTTATAACGTGTGTGTGTGTGTGCTCAGCTGCTCAATCGTTCCCAGCTCTTTGCAACTCCATGGTCTACAACCTGCCAGTCTCCTCTATCCATGGAATTTTCCAGGCAGGAATACTGGAGTGGGTCATTTCCTACTGCAGAGAATCTTCCCAATTCAGGGATTTAACCTGTCTCCTACATCTTCTGCATTGGCAGGCAGATTCTTTACCACTCAGCCACCTGGGAAGCCCTAACAGTAAATCATATTTAAAATCATGCTATAATTTTATAATGTTTAATATTTAAAACAAGCTTAATATTATCTTGGTTATTTTTATAGATTAATGTTATAAAGAATTATTTATTGAAACAAGCCAATAGACACAATCCTAAGACTTGATATGAATATCTCTGGGATGATAAGCCATTATCCTCTACAAGTCAGTGGCATTTTCTTCAACAGTAGCAGCTTGTCCAACTAAAACTATAGTTTCCTTCTCTTCCTCTCATCTCAGTAATCACCATAAGGTGCCAGTATGTTTCCCAAAATATTTCTCAAACCATATCCTATCTTCTCCTTCCCAAGAGTATAATTTGTGTTGAGAAATTCGTTACCAACTTAATCATATTCCTATTACTTAAAAATGTTCATAATGGGAAGCAGTCTATCATAGCTGTTAAATATACAAGCTCTGGAGTTAGACTGTGCTAGGTTCAAAATTATATTTGATTGGTGTCAAGTTACTTAATTTCTCTTAAGAAATTGCTAAAACAAGTGAGACAATTATAATGTCTACTATAATACTTGTAGTAAAATAAATCATATCTAGATGTGTACACATGTAAAATTTTTAAAACTCTCTAGTATAAATAGGCATTAAATGAGTTTCTTTTTATTAACTCTAAAATTTAGTTCAAATATCTCTTACTCAGTTAAGATTATAATATTTCTGGGAAAAAACCAATCCTTGCTTCTACTCTTGTCTTATGATGTCATCTTAAAAAGTACCAGAATAGAAGTTACTATATTGCATCATTACTATTTACTTCTCTGTCTCCCTGAAGAAAATGTCCTTGAGGGAGAAGTCTGTGACATTGATCACTTACCCTCAGTTAACTGCATCATGCCTCACTAAGAGAACACATTTAGTATCAACGGCCCCTAAACCTAGCTACCAAAATGCTGCTATCATCTTCTAGTGAAAATTAATGTATCTATGAGGCTAAAATAATTCAATAAGTATATACTTAGTTTCAAGATAAAAAATAAAGAGTAAAAAACTTCTATTATTCCTAGGAAATAAAATTCCTTATGCTTCTTTTATATCCACACTTGTTACTTTAAAGGGAAATTTAATCAATGAACAGAAAATCACATTAGATATATAGGATTCTTACGTTCTAAAAAAGAAACAGATATAAACATTTTCTCCTAACATCCAAACTAAATTTTAGCAATATTTACTTCAAGGTGCAGTTAACTGAAAAAAATGTAGTCATAAATTCTAAGAATCATTTTCAAGTTCAAAGGCAACAGACTGCTAAAAGCATGTTATTGGTGTTGATAAAATTAAAATGATGATATTTAACTGAAGAGCAATTTATGCAACTTAGAGGTTGTCAATTAAATAAATAAAAAACATGTATGATAATCAATGATATTGACATCTGCTTTCCCTAAGGATTCATAAGTGAATATCGTGGTGAAAGTTATTAAGATAATTAGATGAGCAACTACTTTAAACATATCTCTAAATGATAAAATATGGTACTAAAATTTCTCTGAGAAATAGATTTCTGAAATAGATAGGACTAAAAAGATTTTAAACTTCTAAATCTATGTATGTTTTAAAAAGGATTTCACAATCAAATTAGTTACAAGGCTTAACTTTAGGAGGAAAAATTAAAAAAAATACAGAAAGTCTCTATAATATAACAATATATATATTATGTATATAATGATAAATAAATGCTACTATCAGTTGCAACTAAGCTAAATTAAAATAGTAAGAATATATATACAAATAAAAAATCTAAATCTAGCTTATTCAAATGATTTTAATGGAATTTTATTTAATATCACATATTTCATCTGGTGTCTCATTCAGTGAAGAGACTTTCTGCAATGCAGGAGACCTGGGTTCAATCACTGGATTGGGAAGATTCCCCTGGAGAAGGAATTGGCAACCCACTCCAGTATTGTTGCATGGAAAACTCCATGGACAGAGGATTCTGGTGGGCTAATGTCTCTGGGGTTGCAAAAAGTCGGACATGATTTAGCAACAAAGACCATCTCACCTTTTATAATAAAGTCTAAATTCTTTTTCAAAATTCAGCACATGGAAACTTTACATTAAGAATTTGGTAACAGAATTGAGAGTGCAATTGAAAGATGAGTAATAATTAATATGAACATTTGAAAAATAGAATGTATTAAATTGCTAATTTAGCTGATGATCAAGAAAGGAAAGCAGAAAGGTATTGACAATCTATGTCTATTTAGAGTAAGAGATAGACCATGTTGGACCCTTAATGGTGGAATGAAATTAAAATAGTGTTATTGTTAAGGCTTAATACATTTGCACCCCAGATTAGCTCAAAATAGTCTTAAAATGTTAAGACTGCTTAGAAAATGTTATTTCTTCTTTATGTAAATATTTCCTTTGCTAATTAAAAATCAGTAAAGATTTATGATTTTAGTAAGTGCAGGTTAGATAATAGACTTTCCTTCTGAAAATATTCAGAAAACTGGAAGGAAAATTCTGCTTGAAGGCACAGAACAGCTAAGAAATAAATAATTACCAGACCAAATTCAGGAGCAGATAGAAATTCAGATATAAGAACTCAATATCTGGACTTTTCAATCTTTGGATATTTGCTGGTTCTAAGAGATTTTGAGTGTATTAATTGATAGCCTCCTTATGGTCCTCAGTTGGTAAAGAATCTGCCTGCAATGCAGAAGACATGGGTTTGATCCCTGCATTGGGAAGATCCTTTGGAGAAGGGAAAAGCTACCCACCCCAGTATTCTGGCCTGGAGAATTCCACGGGCTCTACAGTACATGGGGTCCCAAAGAATTGGACACAACTGAGTGACCTTCACTTTCACTTTCACTTTATGCTAAAAGAACAATGTAGGAAAACATGGCCACCTAATTCTGGAAGGGCTTGAAAACTACTTGAATTTGCTTGGGACCCAAGAGTGCAATATCCTTTGAAAAACAAAACAAAAAGCTAAATGAAACTAGAAGTAAACTGGCCCTTCCAAGGACCCAACTCCAAACTGCCTTAATCCTTGAAACTGGATGAGGATGTATACAGATTGTTAGTGCTACAGACACTTGAGAGAAATAAACATAAAACTTTGGGATATAAAGATGACTGACCTTCTAAGACATAAATTATTTCACATGTTAAAAGTGTAATGTGTATCACAAAATTATAAATAAGAAGTGATAATGGAGAGACAAAATTCCATAGATGAGAGTAATAAACAAAAGAGAGAGATCCACAGGTTCTCCATACGTTAAATTAAATGAGGTCACAGGCTAACAATACAAAATAACTCAGGCTTCCCAGGTGGCACTGGTGTTAAAGAATCTGTCTCCAATGAAGGAGATGTAAAGGACGTGGGTTTGATCCCTGGATCCCCTGGAGAAGGGCATGGCAACCCACTCAAGTATTCTTGCCTGGAGAATCCCTTGGACAGAGGAGCCTGATGGGCTACAATCCATAGAATCACAAAGAGTTGGACATGACTAAAGTGACTTAGCACACACGCAAGCTTAAATTTTCAGGATAAAAAATATTTCTTTGGAAATTTTGGAAGAAACATGGGATAGCTGGAGAAAAGTAAATAGAAAATCCAGAATGAAGGGTAGCAATAACTAAAATTAAGAACTCAGAGTGTGATCTGACACACAACTCAAAAAAATAAAATCTGCAGACTGAAATGTGGAGAGAAAAGACAATGGAAAATAAAATGAAATAAAATGGAAAATAAAAAGAAAGTATTTGACATAAGGTACAAGGTGAAAATATATAATGCACATGTTGAATCCCCCAGATGAAAGGCAGGAGAGGATGAAACGTGCTCAATATTGACGAGATGGTGGCTAAGAATATCCAGAAGTAGTGACTAATATCAGCCACAAATTCAAGAAGTGTTGAAATGTCAAGTTTTAAAAAGAAACAAGAAATATAGTTCAAATCACATTATAGTAATTCCTCTGAAAACCAAAAGCTAAAGCAGAGTGATAGCTTGCAGGCAGCTATAGAATCGGAAGCTGATTGCCTTCAAAAGGGAAACAATAACATTGTGAGCTTATCAACCAATTCAATAGAGAATAGGAGATAATGAAATGATACCTTTAAAGTGCTGAAGGAAAACAGCTATTAAATTAGAATTCTATGTCCAGTACAAAGTATTCATTAAGTACAAAAGTGAAATAAATAAATTTTCAGACAAGAAAAGGTGAAAATATATCTCCAGAAAATGTGCAATAAAGGAAAATACAAAGGAATTATACAGGAAGAAGAGAAAAAAAAGAACCCAAATAGCATTTTTCAGGAAAATATAAAAAGCAAGAAAAGGGAAAGTATACTATCAATTGCCAGTACTTACAAATTAATATATTAACGAACATAACTGTAGTATATAACTAAAGAGGCAATAAATAGCAATCAAAAGTGCTTAAAAGAAGGAAAGGGTCTAATTGTCATTAGACTTTGATAAATCAAGATTCATGTGACAATTTCTAGGTTAAACACAAATTTTTTTTTAAAGTAGAAAATATGTAAACAAAAATGTCCATAACAAGTATAAAAAATAGAAAGTCCTCCCTAAAATTTAAATTCAATATTTATGATTACATTAAAGATAAATGGATAAAACTCTAATTAAATGCAAAGGTTGCTATACTTGATTTTAAAAATCAGAGTTCTGTTTATTGTTTATAAAACAGTAAGATACATACAAGATTAAATTAAAGAATGCAAAAAGTTATGACATATAAAGACAATTAAAATAAAACATAATATTAATATGAGACATTAGGAAAAAAGCATTTCTAGAGAAAAAGAGAGTATTTCACAGTGATAAAAGAGTCAGTTTAGTAGAATGTATAACAATTCTGGGATTCCCAGGTGGTTCAGTGGTAAAGAATTCTCTTGCCAATGCAGGAGCCACAGGAGACACAGGTTTGAACCCTGGAGTAGGAGGATCCC
The DNA here is from genome assembly GCF_003369695.1 of Bos indicus x Bos taurus. NCBI lineage: Eukaryota > Metazoa > Chordata > Mammalia > Artiodactyla > Bovidae > Bos > Bos indicus x Bos taurus. Next base: position 101,532,620 of record NC_040079.1, on the reverse strand, counting down.
CTGGAGGAGGAAATGACAATTCACTCCAGTGACCTGGCAACATAATCTTGCCAAGATACTCCCATAGACAGAGGAACCTGCTGGGCTAGAGTCCATGGGGTGGCAAAGAGACACAACTGGGCAGGTGCATAACAATTCTAATTTTGTTTGCAACATACAAACATAGTTTAGTTCAGTTCAGTCGCTCAGTTGTGTCCGACTCTTTGCGACCCCATGAATCGCAGCACGCCAGGCCTCCCTGTCCATCACCAACTCCCAGAGTTCACTCAGACCCACGTCCATCGAGTCAGTGATGCCATCCAGCCATCTCATCCTCTGTAGGCTTACCACATATGAAGCAAAAGTCTGCCGCTGCTGCTAAGTCACATCAGTCGTGTCCGACTCTGTGCGACCCCATAGACGGCAGCCCACCAGGCTTCCATTCCTGGGATTCTCCAGGCAAGAATATGGAGTAGGTTGCCATTTCCTTCTCCAGTACATGAAAGTGAAAAGTGAAAGTGAAGTTGCTCAGTCATGTCCGACTCTTCCCGGCCCCATGGACTGCAGCCTACCAGGCTCCTCCGTCCATGGGATTTCCCAGGCAAGAGTCCTGGAGTGGGTTGCCATTGCCCTCTCCAAGCAAAAGTCTAAAGAACTAAATATTGAAATGGACAAGTCTATAATTCTATCAAAAAACTGGAATAGAATTCTTCCTTTAACTACAGAACAGAAGCCACGAAATCAGTAATAAGTGATTAGAAGACCTAAACAGTCTGTTTAGGAAACTTGACTTAATGTTAAATGTATTGTGTGTGTGTGTGTGTGTGTGTGTGTGTGTGTGTGTTCACTAAGTGTTACGTCATTTAAGCAAGAACTGCAGAATGACCTTTTAATTTGCAACATAAGAAATTTCAGAATTTGAATTGATATATAGTATAATCCTCTGACCACAATGCAATTGAGTTAGAAAAAATACTAAAAAGTTAGCTACAGAAAAAATATATATACACACATGCTATTGCTATATACAAATATAAGAGCATATATGCATGATGTAGCATTGAGGATTTGTATTTGCCAGATTCTGAGAAGATGAGGGTTCCTGGCATTTGCCTAACTTCCCTCCCCTGCCCCTTGCCGACCAACTGCTCATCTGGGTTTTGAGATCATAGATAAGTTTACACCTTTGAAAGGAAGGATTCATACAAAGTTGACAGTGTTGAGGACTTCATTAATATTGACCTCCAGCAAATTAGCCCAAAGGTTAACAAGTTGAAGAAGCCTTCAGAATCAAAGAGCAAAGAGGAGTTGATGAAGAATCCATAGGTAAAGGACATCAAGAATATTGTCATCAGTGTAGCTGATGAAATGAGACCTCTTTTGACTCTTAACATTCCTAATTGTAGTCTCTATTAAGATTTCATCAACAAGTTTGGTTTTACAGTATTGGCTGAGGAGTATTCCTGGCCACACATAATATAAGGAAATTTTATTGGTTGTATCTTTAAAATGTATCCATAGTAGGACCACTTTGACCACACCCATTGTTACTTTTCTGGTAAAAGCCACTATTATCTCTCACGTAGATTATACTAGCCCCTAAACAGTCTTCCTATCTTCACTCTTGTCCCTCTAAAATGTATTCTCATGAAGAACACAGAGAATGATCCTCTAAAATTATAGCTCAAATCATTTCTTTTTCACAAATTCCTGCTATAGCTTCCCATTTCATTCACAGTTAAAGCCAAACTTCTAAGAATGGCATGTACAACTTGATTTAATTTCTCCTACTCTTCTGATGCTTCTATCCTCATTGTTGCTATCACCAACTCCCATCTCTTTTCTAATTTTATCTCCTATTTTTCTCTCATTCTATCTCAGCTATACTGGCCTTCCACCTTCCCTTAAAGAGCAAGCATCCTGTTTAAAGACAAGGCGAATACCACATAATATTGCTTGTATGTTGAATCTAAAAAGCATTTTGATATTTGGCAAAACTAATACAATTATGTAAAGTTTAAAAATAAAATAAAATTTAAAAAAAAGAAAAATAAATAAAAAGCAAAGGGTACAAACGAACTTATCTACAAAACAGAAATAGAGTTACAGATATAGAAAACAAACTTATGGTTACCAGGGGTAAGCAGAGAGGGAGGAATAAGCTGGAATATTTGAACTGACATATACACAACTACGATGGCTAATAAGGACCTACTGTGTAGCACAGGGAACTCTATTTAATACTCTGCAACAGCCTATATGGGAACAGAATCTTTTAAAAAGAGTGGATATATATATGTATATATGACTGATTCACTGTATATGCTGTACACCTGAAACTAATACAAAATTGTAAATCAACTGTACCCCAATAAACATTTTTTAAAAAGGTTATAGGGGTTTTGCATTAACTCCTTGCTTTGCTTGGGAGCATCTTCTGTCAAATATATGCTCATCTCATACCACACACTTCGGATCTTGGTTAAAATTTTATTTTCAGTGAGGACTGCCTGAACATTCCATTCATAAATATACCCACACACTGGTACCTACATCTGTAGAATTTAATTCCCATGACCTTCTCCATCTTATATTTTTCTGTGGCACATATCACAATTCTGTCAACTTTTTTATTGTTTTGTTTTAACACTCAAGATTCCCAAGAACCCATGATTTGGCCTTATACACATTTTATGATCAATAAATATTTTTGAATAAATTAAATACATTAAAGGAATAAAAAAAATGAATATCAATTTCAGAAAGTAAAATTAGAGAATATTTATCTAAATTAGGACAGATAGACTTCAAAAGAGGACTAGAAACATAAAAATCAAAAGAAAAATATAACTGGCATCTTTAAATTAAAAATTTACTTAGATAAAAATATAAACAAAGTTAAAATATGTATTCTGGATAGTTATCTGCATATTGATAAGAAAACACAAACAATCCAGTAGAAAAACAGGTGAAAGATATAAATAGCATTATATGATCAAGAAATTCTAAAAAACAATGAAATACTTGAATGTTTTTTTCAGCCTTAAATTGAAGCAATAATGAGACACTATTTCTCCCATACTACTGCTGTTGCTGCTAAGTCGCTTCAGTCGTGTCTGACTCTGTGCGACCCCATAGATGGCAGCCCACCAGGCTCCCCCATCCCTGGGATTTTCCAGGCAAGAATACTGGAGTGGGTTGCCATTTCCTTCTCCAATAACATTGACAAAATATTAAATGGTGATTATTTCAAAAAACAGTAAAAATGCAGAACCAGAACATTGTTAGTCAAAGTGTGATAGCTTTAGCCCTTTTGGAAAGTAATTTGAAAATACCAACCAAAAATTAAAATACAGACATTGTTCGATAAAATGATTCCCCCTTCAGAAATCTAATATCTAGAAATATATGAGTAAAGTTGCAAATATAAATGTATGTCTAGATAGATACACTGAGGCATTGCTTAATGGACTAAAAATGTGATATATATATATATATGTAATCTTAGGAAAATCATACAGCTATTAACAATGATATATCAGTCTAACAAATTGGATTGGCCTCTGTATGCTGAGCTAGAAGGAGGTTTAGAATATACTTTGGTTCAACAAGGGCTTCCCTGATAGCTCAGTTGGTAAAGAATCTGCCTGTGATGCAGGAGACCCTGGTTCAATTCCTGGGTCAGGAAGATCGTCTGGAGAAGGGATAGGCTACCCACTCCAGTATGCCTGGGCTTCCCTTGTGGCTCAGCTGGTGAAGAATCCGCCTGCAATGAGGGAGAACTGGGTTCGATGACTAGTTTGGGAAGATCCCCTGGAGAAGGGAAAGTTTACCCACTCCAGTATTCTGGCCTGGCGAATTCCATGGACTGTATAGTCCATGGGGTCGCAAACAGTTAGTCACGATGTTCACTTTCACTTTGGTTTAACATGAGCAAAGTAACTTGTAGAGTAATATCTAAATATGGTATGATTTAGGCAAAAATGTCACAAAGAACAACAATTATTAAAAATATTGAAATAGTTAACATAAACATCAGGAAAGGTAAAAGGCCAAAAATAAACTATTGGGGTGAGAAAGGGGGTAGCAAATTTTTAACCTTTTATTTATTTAGAATATTTTTTCACTTCCTACATTGAGTATGTATAAATCTGTTATTTAAAAGAAAATTTAATACAGTACAATAGTATAATTTTGATATCAGATAAAATCAGATTCAAATTTGATGCTCATTGTTAATTTCCCATGTGACCCTAAGTATGCTAATTACTCACCAACCTCATCCACCAAACAGGTGTTAATACAAAGCATTATATAAATCATTTATCAGATATATAAAGGCACAATATCATCTGATTAAATAATGGATGTTCAGTTCAGTCGCTCAGTCGTGTCGGACTCTTTGCGACCCCATGAATCGCAGCACACCAGACCTCCCTGTCCATCACCAACTCCCGGAGTTCACTCAGACTCACGTCCATCGAGTCAGTGATGCCATCCAGCCATTGTCCCCTTCTCCTCCTGCCCCCAATCCCTCCCAGCCATCTTCCCCTTCTCCTGCCCCCAATCCCTCCCAGCATCAGAGTCTTTAATCTTATTATATTAATTATTGGATAGTACACAATAATAAAGTCAAAGTATTGTAATTGAGAAGTGAGATAATAAGATGAGAGGAGAAGGAGGGGAATGGATAAAGGAAAAAGAAAGGAGAAGGAAGTTAACAGTCATTATAAACTTGCTGTAGGTCAAACAATAGCAAAAAGATTGGCATTAACTAAATCCTTACAGCACGTAACTACACATATAAAGTACTGACAACGAATAATAAGTGAGGTATCATTTTACTTTCAGTATTTGAGTGGGAAGCCACTGCAAGAAACTTGTCTACTATAATCAGAAGTAATATAATAATTATTTTGAAAAATTGGTGGCCATTGTTTTTCAAAAATTGTGTGTCAGGCAAAGGCTAAGATATGGCCAATACTCTTAATTCTTCGTATCCTTTGAAAAACATTTATTCCCACATTGCTTATTAAAGGCTTTTAATCTTCATTTTGGAAGAACACTCATTGCTAGAGTGGCACTAACTATCATGGTTAACTAAATTCATAAACTGTTTTCATAAATAGGAATTTTAAAGTAAGTGAACAAATATATGAACTGACAAAACACATTATTTCTATCTAATCACTTACAAAGGAAATTCCTTGGGATTGAAAGGGGAAGAATTATTGAAAATAAATGTCTAGCCTTTCAGTAGAAGATACAGGAGTCTCTTTTGATAAGGAAAATTTTATGAATGCCTTAATATTTTTGAATGTTTACTTATTTTTCTTAATAGAGGTGAAAAGTGCCAGATATATTTAATATTAACATGATTTGCAACAGCATGAAACTTTGCACTTTAACAGCTTGCACCTAGCAAAAATTGTAGTGCAAATACATATTTGTGAGCTTGTTATTTTAGTTAATTATATACTCGTTTAGAAGTCACGGTAGAGCCGGCAGTTATTATGACTACAAATAAATGTTTATTTTTTGTGGTTCTATATTTTATAACATAATGACTTAACAAGAGCTAAGGAAATTTAACCATTAGCTTTAGTGAGTCAGCTAATGCTATATCTTTGAATAGCATTCCTTGTCTGACAGGTTTAAGAAATATGTGGTAAATGCAGTAGAAAATTCACTATAGGAACCAGATATGTAGATTTTTTTAAATAAATGTACTTTTGTAGAGTTTTTTCATTTACATATGGCAAGTGCAAGAAATTTTAATCCTTTTATTTTCTCAAATAAAAATACTCTTGTAAAAATGAATAGTATAGAAAAATTAATTTTTAGAACTATCAACAGCTTGAAAGAATAGGAATGATATTTCCCTCTATTCATAGCTGAAAAACAAAAAACTACAAAATGAATATTTATTACAGAATAAATTATGAGATAACAATGAAAAACACTAGAAAAAAGATTATATGTAATGAAAGATTAAAAGTTAATAGAATTATAATTCTTAAATGTCTAAAATACTTCCTACATATAAAATATAACCATTTTTTCACTTTCCATGCTTCATATGCTTCTTTTCAAGTTACTATTATTCAGTGAAAGAGAAAGAGAACACATAAGGATCTTTAACAAACACAGTATTATTTGTAATAGAACTTAGCAAAGTCATTGTCTTTCCTGGTGCCACTATAAAAAAGAGAATGGTTTAAACTGCTTTTATACAAGGGCACTATTCTCAAAAAGTGGCCTCTCTGAACTCTTATCTCAAAGAATGTAAGGATACTACTTACTTAGAAATTATTCTGGGAACATAAGCTAAGAAAATTTTTGTCATTATTAGAACTATACTAGGAGATATTTTATTTTATTTTATTGGAGAAGGAAATGGCAACCCATTCCAGTGTTCTTGCCTTGAGAATCCCAGGGACTGGAGAGCCTGGTGGGCTGCCATCTATGGGGTCGCACAGAGTTGGACACGACTGAAGCGACTTAGCAGAAGGAGATATTTTATTTTTTTAAATTTTACTAGGGTATAGTTGATCTACAATATTGTGTTAGTTTCAGCTGTACAACAAAGTGAATCTGTTTTATATATACATATATCTACTCTTTTTTACATTCTTTTCCTATATAGGTCATTACAGTAGGAGATATTTTAAAAGAAGTTCTTTAGGCTTGAGCAAGTAAAATGCCTTATAGAAAACTTGAATCTATAGAAAAATAGAGATCACTGGAAATAGCTAATACATAATTGTTAATAATCTGGGTTTTTTTTCACATTAATCTCATTAAAGGATAATGAAATATGTAAGAATAATGATGCTGTACTGTGGAGTTTATAATATATGAACAGTCAAATACATAACAAAAGAGGACAAAGAATGGAAAGTTAAATAAAACCATACTTTTGTAAATTTATTATAATATATATTTGTTTAACTTCATTTCAAAGTAAATAATGATGTATTATTGCAAGTAACGATGTTATAGTGTAATCCCCAGATAAAATAATAAAATAAAAATGAATTATTAACATACACAACTAAAAAGTTATTTGACAAAATAAACACCAAAAGCTTTCACTTAACATAAAAATCAGGAAGGTAGAAAAATGAGACAAAGAGCAAATAAAGAACAAATAGGAAAATAGATCCAAACATGTTAATAATTACATTCAATGTAAATAAACTAAATACTTCAATTGAAAGACAGAAATTTTCTACTATATTTAAAAAGTGAAAGTTAAAAAATAATGGTTTAAATTGATTTTAAATAAAAATATTTAAAGAGCAGTAGTAGGCAATGGTACCCCACTCCAGTACTCTTGCCTGGAAAATCCCATGGACGGAGGAGCCTGGAAGACTGCAGTCCATGGGGTCGCTGAGGATCGGGCATGACTGAGCAATTTCACTTTCACTTTTCAATTTCATGCACTGGAGAAGGAAATGGCAACCCACTCCAGTGTTCTCGCCTGGAGAATCCCAGGGAAGGTGGAGCCTGGTGGGCTGCCGTCTATGGGGTCCCACAGAGTCAGACACGACTGAAGCGACTTAGCAACAGCAATAGCAGTATTACTATGGATATCTCATAACAACAAATGTTGTTTAGTCACTAAGTCATGTTCGACTCTTTGCAACCCCATGGAGTATAGCTTGCTAGACCCCTCTGTCCATGGGATTTACCAGTCAAGAATACTGAAGTGGGTGCCATTTCATCTTCTAGGGGATCTTCCTGACCCAAGCATGGAACCGCGTCTCCTGTGTCTCCTACATTGGCAGAGGGACTCTTTACCACTGAGTAACCTTGGAAACCCCAAAAAGAGATTAAATAAAACTAACAAAGCCATATAAAAATTCAGCAATAGTTATGGAAAATATTAATAACTCTTCCCCTTGATTGATGGAACAATAGACAAGAGAAATTTGTCAAATAGTGAAATATTTTAACTTAATAATTAAGCAATTAGCGTGTAAATAATACTACACCCAAATATTTCAAAATATAGATTATTTTATGTGCATAAAACAAGTCTCAATAAATTTCAAATAATTCATATCATTCAGAGTAGGTGCTGTGACAACAGTCAATTTTTCATTAAGTTAGACAAGGCTATGGTCCATGTGACTAGATTAGTTTTCTGTGACAACAATCAGTTCAGTTCAGTTCAGTCGCTCAGTCGTGTCCGACTCTTTGCGACCCCATGAATCGCAGCACGCCAGGCTTCCCTGTCCATCACCAACTCCCGGAGTTCACCCAGACTCACATAAATACAACTAAATTAGAACTGAATTTAAAATTTTGTGGGAAAATCTCCAAATATTCAGAAATTAGCCAATATTTACTATATAATCCTTAGGTCTAAGACTTCACACAGGAAATTAGATATTATTTCAAATTCAATGAAACTAAAAACACATAACCAAATTTGTGTGATGCATCAAAAACAAGTGCTTAGAGAAATAGAATAGAATAGCTTTAAATGCCTATTGTTGCTTTTTAGTTGCTAAGTCATGTCTGACTCTTTTGCAACCCCATGAACAGGCTCGTCTTTCCATGGGATTTTCCAGGCAAGAATACTGGAGTGACTTGCCATTTCCTTCTTCAGGGAATGTTTGTTAAAATAATTAAATCAATGATCTAAGCTTTAACTGGAGAAATAACAAAAAAAAAAAGACCAAATCACTAGAAAAGTATGCAGGAAGAAGGAAAGAGCAATGATAATAGTTGAAATAACTGAAATAAAAACATACCAGCATTATAGAAATTAACAAAATTAAGCATTTATTGTTTTCAAATAATCAATATAGTTGATCAACTACTGACAACTAAGTAGAAAAAGCATTGCTAAAAACAGATGCCAAATAAAAGATTTCCCAATAATTTCTAGACACATAAACTATTTTTGTCAGTAAATTCAACAACCTGATGAAATGGATTTATTTATAGATAATTGAAAATTAGCAAATTAAATTTGGCAATATTTAAATCTATATTTAAAAGGAAAACTTTTAAATAAGGAAGAAAGGAAAAAAGCAGTTCAAAAAATTGAATTAAATGTTAAAATCTTTTCCCAACAAAACCTTTATGCACAGATGGCCTCTCTCATAAATTCTCTCAAATAATTAAGGAATAAACAATAATAATTAGACAAATTATTTCAGAAAGTAGAACACTTCCCAAATCATATTATGAAGTCAACAAAATCTCAAATCTAAACATAGGCAAAACCACTGCAACAGTAGACAATTCTACATCATCAGATCAGATCAGATCAGTTGCTCAGTCATGTCCGACTCTTTGCAACCCCTTAAATAGCAGCACGCCAGGCCTCCCTGTCCATCACCAACTCCCAGAGTTCACTCAGACTCACGTCCATCGAGTCGGTGATGCCATCCAGCCATCTCATCCTCTGTCGTCCCCTTCTCCTCTTGCCCCCAATCCCTCCCAGGATCAGAGTCTTTTCCAATGAGTCAACTTTTCGCATGAGGTGGCCAAAGTACTGGAGTTTCAGCTTTAGCATCAGTCCTTCCAAAGAAATCCCAGGGCTGATCTCCTTCAGAATGGACTGGTTGGATCTCCTTGCAGTCCAAGGGACTCTCAAGAGTCTTCTCCAACACCACAGTCCAAAAGCATCAATTCTTTGGCACTCAGCCTTCTTCACAGTCCAACTCTCACATCCATACATGACCACAGGAAAAACCATAGCCTTGACTAGATGAACCTTTGTTGGCAAAGTAATGTCTCTGCTTTTGAATATGCTATCTAGGTTGGTCATAACTTTCCTTCCAAGGAGTAAGCGTCTTTTAATTTCATGGCTGCAGTCACCATCTGTAGTGATTTCCACATCATTAATAGTCATTTTTGGAAAGCAAAAATCTTTAACAAAATATTAACAAAGCAAATCCAGAAATGCAAGATTGTACATTGAAACATCATTGCAATTAAAATTAAGAAAATAATGGAGAATGATATAATAATTTCAATGGACACAGATTTTTAAATCAAGATTTTCCATGAAAATTTTGTAAATATAAAATCTGGTATCCATTCAAAATAAACTTTAAAAACTCTCAGCAAACTAGGAAGGGAAAAAGTCTTTATGACCATGGATGATAAATATTTTAGAACACAGACAGTTGTATAATTATGAAGATCAAAACTGATAAATTATGCTTCATTGAAACAAAAAACGTATGCAAACTAGAAACACTGATGATAGAATCAATACCAAAATAAAGCTTGGGAAAATATATTTGCAATACCTATGTCTGACAGAACTTATTTCCAGAGTATATAAATATATCAATTAAAAGATAAATTTCTAGGACTTACTGGTGATCAAGTGGTTAAGACTTCCCACTTCTAACAAAGGGGGTGTGGTTCAATAACTGGTCAGAGAATTAGAATCCTGCATGCCATGTGGCAAGGCCAAAAAAATGAAAAAGAAAAAAGACAAATTTCTGATTGAAATTGGGTCGAAGAATAAGGAAAAACAATTTGCCTAAAAAGACTTAAAAATGACCAACAGACATCTGAGAAATTATTAAGGATTACTAGTTTTAGAGGCAAATTAAAACAATAATTAAATGTCACTACAGGGCCACAAGTATGACTAGAATTTTAAAATATTTATATCAAGTGTTGGCAGAAATATGGAGAAGCTCAGCAGGAAGTTAGTCCTGTGGGAGTGTGAGAAACAGTACAACCATGGGGGAGAACTTTTTGCCAGTTTCTTATATGTAAATTTAAGCCTATACCTATCCTGATATACAGAATTTTTCTCTTAGATATGTGCTGGAGAGAAATAGAGAGGTTTTGTTTTTGTTTTGTTTTTTTAATCATCATTCTTTTCCTATCTTTTATCTCCCCTCTATTGCTTGTGTTTCTAGCAAATTTTACATTATATTTTATTTACTGAAACATGTAGACCATTGACATGTTATTTACATAAGCAACAATAATAAATGGAAGCTCAGCTTTAGGGAATTGGTTAAATATATTGTGGTGCAGATAAACGATGAGTCACTATTATTAACATTAAGAATTATGTTTTAAAACCGTTTGAGATAGGAAAATACAATGACTTTTCAGCATTACCATTTGTTGCCGCTGCAGTCTCATCTGGAAACCTGTTGTCACTTGCTGTCTGGAACGCCATACCCTTTTACTTATATCTTACAGTGTGCTACTTTTTAGTGTGCTGTGTTGAATTCTTTCCCTCCAAATATTGCAGAGCATCAAGACTTACTCTTCATATCTCTTCATTTCTCTGTCAAAACTCAGTCTTTTGTGAACCCATGTTTTCTGTAATGAAGTATTTCTATGCTTCAAAGTGAAAGTCACTCAGTCGTGTCTGACTCTTTGTGATCCAGGCCAGACTACTGGAGTGGGTAGCCTTTCCCTCCTCCAGGAGATCTTCCCAACCTAGGGATAGAACCCAGATCTCCCACATTGAGGGTGGATTCTTTACCAGCTGAGCCACAGGGAGGCCCAAGAATACTGGAGTGGATAGCCTATCCCTTCGCCAGGGGATCTTCATGACCCAGGAATCCAACTGGTGTCTCCAACATTGCAGGTGGATTCCTTACCAATTGAACTATGAAGGAAGATATGAGGGAAGCATATTTCTATCCTTAGTTTCTATTTTTATAACTATTTTTTTTCTACTACTTGCTTTTTTATTTGCTTAAAAAATAGTTTCAGATTAGTAACACTTTTACTACTCTTCCTGTTTTTATTTATTTTTAAAATTAACATTTAAATTGGGGGCTAATTACTTTATAGTATTGTGGTGGTTTTTTCCATACATTGACACGAATCAGCCACGGGTGTACCTGTGTCCCCCATCTTGAACCCCCCTCCCATCTCCTTCCCGTCCCATCCTTCAGGGTCATTCCAGTGCACTGGTTCTGAGTGCCCTGTTTCATGCATTGAACTTGAACTGGTGATCTATTTCCCATATGGTAATACACATGTTTCAGTGCTATTCTCTCAAATCATTCCACCTTCACCTTCTCCCACAGAGTCCAAAGTCTATTCTTTATATCTGTGTCTCTTTTTCTGTCTCGCATTTAGGGTCATCTTTACCATCTTTCTAAATTCCATATATATGCTTTAATATACTGTATTTGTATTTTTATTTCTGACTTACTTCACTCTGTATAATAGGATCCAGTTTTATCCACCTCATTAGAACTGATTCAAATGTGTTCTTTTTAATAGCTGAGTAATATTCCATTGTGTATATGTACCACAGATTTCTTATCCATTCATCTGCCAATGGACATCTAGGTTGCTTCCATGTCCTGGCTATTGTAAACAGTACTGCAATGAACATTGGGGTACACGTGTCTCTTTCAATTCTGATTTCCTTGGTGTGTATGCCCAGCAGTGGGATTGCTGGGTTTTATGGCAGTTCTATAGAGAAGGCAATGGCACCCCACTCCAGTACTCTTTCCTGGAAAATTCCATGGATGGAGGAGCCTGGTAGGCTGTAGTCCATGGAGTTGCTACGAGTTGGACATGACTGAGTGACTTCACTTTTACTTTTCACTTTCTTGCTTTGGAGAAGGAAATGACAACCCACTCCAGTGTTCTTGCCTGGAGAATCCCAAGGACGGGGGAGCCCGGTGGGCTGCCCTCTATGGGGTCGCACAGAGTCGGACACTACTGAAATGACAGCAGCAGCAGCAGCAGCATGGCAGTTCTATTTCCACTTTTTAAAGGAATCTTCACACTGTTCTCCATAGGGGCTGTCTAGTTTGCATGCCCACAACAATGTAAGAGGGTTTCCTTTTCTCTGCACCCTCTCCAGAATTTATTTTTGTAGATTTTTGATAACAGCCATTCTGACTGGCATGAGATGGTACCTCATTGTGGTTTTGATTTGCATTTCTCTGATAATAAGTGATGTTGAGTATTTTTTCATGTGTTTGTTAGCCATCTGTATGTATTCTTTGGAGAAATGTCTTTAGTTCTTTGGCCCATTGTTTGATTGGGTTGTTTATTATTCTGGAATGTAGCTGCATGAGCTGCTTGTATATTTTTGAGATTAATTCTTTGTCAGTTGCTTCATTTGCAATTATTTTATCCCCTTCTGAAAGCTATATTTACACCTTGCTTATAGTTTCCTTCATTGTGCGAAAGCTTTCAATTTTAATTAGGTCCCATTTGTTTATTTTTACTTTTATTTCCATTACTCTGGGAGGTGGGTCATAGAGGATCCTGCTGTGATTTATGTCAGAGAGTGTTTTGCCTATGCTTTCCTCTAGGAGTTTTATAGTTTCTGGCCTTACATTTAAATCTTTTTTTTTTTTTTTTTTTTACATTTTTTTTACATTTAAATCTTTTATCCAATTTGAGTTTGTTTTTGTGTATGGTGTTAGAAAGTGTTCTAGTTTCATTCTTTTACAGGTGGTTGACCAGTTTTTCCAGCACCACTTGTTAAAGAGATTATCTATTCTCCATTGTATATTCTTGCCTTCTTTGTCAAAGATAAGGTGTCCATAGGTGCATGGATTTATCTCTGGGCTTTCTATTTTGTTCCATTGATCTATATTTCTGTCTTTGTGCCAGTACCATACTGTCTTGATGACTGTAGCTTTGTAGTATAGTCTGAAGTCAGGCAGGTTGATTCTTCCAGTTCCATTCTTCTTTCTGAAGATTGCTTTGGCTATTTGAGGTTTTTTGCATTTCCATAGAAATTTGAAATTATTTGTTCTAGTTCTGTGAAAATACCGTTGGTCACTTGATAGGGATTGCATTGAGTCTATAGATTGCTTTGGGTAGTATACTCATTTTCACTATATTGATTCTTCCAATCCATGAACAGGGTATATTTGTCCATCTATTTGTGTCATCTTTGATTTCTTTCATCAGTGTCTTATAGTTTTCTATATATAGGTCTTTTGTTTCTTTAGGTAGATTTATTCCCATTTTATTATTTTCATCTCAATGATAAATAGGAGTATTTCCTTAATTTCTCTTTCTGTTTTCTTGTTGTTAATGTATAGGAATGCAAGGGATTTCTGTGTGTTGATTTTATATCCTGCAAATTTACTACATTCATTGGTTAGCCCTAGTAATTTTCTGGTGGTGTCTTTAGGGTTTTCTATGTAGGGGATCATGTCATCTGCAAACAGTGAGAGTTTTACTTCTTTTCCAATCTGGATTCCTTTTATTCCTTTTTCTTCTCTGATTGTTGTGCCTAAAACTTCCAAAACTATGTTGAATAGTAGTGGTGAGAGTGGGCATCCTTTTCTTGTTCCTGACTTTAGGGGAAATGTTTTCAGTTTCTCAGCATTGAGGACAAGGTTTGCTGTGATTTTATCATATATGGCTTGTATTATGTTGAGGTATGTTCCTTCTATGCCTGCTTTCTGGAGGGTTTTCATCATATATGGATGTTGAATTTTGTCAAAGGCTTTCTCTGCATCTACTGAGATAATCATATGATTTTTATCTTTCAGTTTGTTAATGTGGTATATCACATTGATTGATTTGTGAATATTGAAGAATACTTGCATTCCTGGGATAAAGCCCTGGTCACGATGTATGCAGAGAAGGCAATAGGAAGCCACTCCCCAGTACTCTTGCCTAGAAAATCCCATGGATGGAGGAGCCTAGCAGGCTGAAGTCCGTGGGGTCACTACCAGTTGGACACGACTGAGCGACTTCACTTTCACTTTTCACTTTCATGCATAGGAGAAGGAAATGTCAACCCACTCCCAGTGTTCTTGCCTAGAGAATCCCAGGGACGGGGGAGCCTGGTGGGCTGCCATCTATGGGGTTGCGCAGAGTCAGACACAACTGAAGTGACTTAGCAGCAGCAGCAGCATGATGTATGATCTTTTTTATATGTTGTTGGGTTCTATTTGCTAGAATTTTGTGGGGATTTTTGCATCTATGTTCATCAGCGATATTGGCCTGTAGTTTTATTTTTTTGTGGCATCTTTGTCTGGTTTTGGTATTAGGGTGATGATGGCCTCTTAGAATGCATTTGGCAGTTTTACCTTCCTCTGCAATTTTCTGGAAAAGTTTGAGTAGGATATGTGTTAGCTTTTCTCTAAATTTTTGGTAGAATAAGTATTTCTATGGGAGATCACTAAAATCATATTTCCAGTCTGAATATGTCCCTTGCACTCAAACTGTTTATCCAACTAGCAATGTAATCTTTACTTAGATATTTATTAGGCATCTCAAATTTGTCACATCCAAAGCAGAAGTCAATTTAACTCCTCCTTAGCTTTCCACAAATCAGTAAATGGTTTCACTATCCATTCATTTGCTCAGGATCATAATTTTCATCCCCCCTTCTTTTTTTTTAATATCCCACATTCATTCCATTATCAAATTCTTCTGGCTCTTTAAATTATATTTCCCTTTCATTTAACCATTTCTCTGCAGTTTTGTTGCTACCCTCCTAGGTCAAAACATATATTCTCCCTCCTGCTCTGTTTAATAGCCTCCTAACTGATCTCCCTGTTTCTACTCTTGCCCTTTCATTGTACTCTGCATACAGCAACCAGAGTGAATTTATTTAACATGTTGGATTATGTCACTGCCCTGATTTAATAGGTTCCAGTGGAAGAAATCCAAAGATGTTAACAGAGCTTTCTTGATAGATTACAATTAATCTGGCCTTAATATTTCTAGAGTTGCAATTTTCTTAATTTTCTACAATTATCATATAACCATTTATTGCTTCTGAAAGGAAAGAATATATATAAATTGGTTTGGCAAGTCAAGATGGTAAAAACACTCAACAGTTATAAAAAGAAAAGAACATTGAGAGGAGATAAAAGAAATGAGAAACAGTTTGTTACACTGAGATACATGAATATTTTATTTCAATTCTGAAAGAGGGAAATTAATAAGATTGTACAGAAATAAAATGTCAGGTGAATACCTATTATCTTTTATTGTATATGAATATAATTGCTCTTACATGGTTTACTTCATAATATCCAGGAGCATATTAAATTCTTTGTAGTTATATGCACACCATTAAAAAGATAGAAGACATACAGGGGAATATTATTATTGGGATTGGCTACATTGAAACCCTACACTGAAAATAAAAGCTAAATTGCCATGTCACTAAACTAAGCTTGTATCAGTTAAAATTAATGCAGATACTTACTACTGAATATTCTTACTTTTCAAGTGAGTTTAAGTAAATAGAAATTATCGATAAAATTTTGAGATAAGATGATTTGTAAGACCTCATACATGTACCATACACTCATAGATATTAGAGATTTAAAGAAATTTAGAGCCCATCTGGAATAATTCCTCCCATGTCACAAAAGAAAACTGAGACCCAAAGAGCAGAAGCAACTTTTCTCAAACCTCACTGACAAGAATTAAGAAAACAAATGCTTGAAGTTAATATCTTAAAAATCTGCTGCTTATCCCTGAATAATCCATGTTGCTAAATTCCATTATATTGTCCTTGTCATCTATGCTTTGACTATATTTTTCTTACATAAACAGGAATTCTAAACTAGCATTCTAACCCAAATAATCCACCAGATGTGAACACTAGAAGATGGACAACAGCCACTGGTGCGTAGATAAGAATACAGCACAGCACCAGGCATCACTTTCTACTTTCATACTTCCCATTCTACTCCCAGATTGGTAGATGTCAAAAACAATACATTGTCTCAACTGTCTCAGTGTTATAAGAAGTTATCAAAGGGGATGAAAAAGAAAGGGAAATGGAGTGAAGACAGGATGGCTCATTCATTCTCTAGTCAGAGCTGCCACAGTATTGTAGAATCTCCAAGAAGGAAGTGATCTTACAGACAGTTTAATGCAATTACACCAGATGCATGTGACTTATGTCAAGAGCTTTTCTAAGTTATGACAGAACACATTTTTGTGAAAATAAAATGATTATTTCTTTAAAAACCTCATTATGTATTTGAATAAATATGTTATACATTTTAATTTTAAAATGACTTTAAACATATTTTCCAATGAATTTCTCCCAATGCTCCTAATTTTTAATTTCTTTTCTCTCTATATACACATATACACACCCATATATATACGTGTACACACACACATACATATATATATATATATATATATATATATGTACACACACACACACACACACATATATATATGCATGTGTATATATATATATAAATGCATGTATATAGATGTGTGTGAGATCAGAGATAATCCCTCCAACTGAAATCTGAATAGAACACAGTCCTAAAGATTATCACCCTGATAATAACAATATCTAGGAGTTAAGTCAATTTATTTTGGAGAAGGAAATGGCAACCCACTCCAGTAAACTTGCCTGGAGAACTCCATGGACAGAGGAGCCTGGCAGGCTACAGTTCATGGGTTTGCAAAGAGTCAGACATTACTGAGCAACTATCACTCACTCATTTTTTTCCAGACTTTGTGTGAAACATTTTACACATTGTTTCATTGTACTCTCAAATGAATATATGATGTGATATTATTATCCGAGTTTCTGATCATTAGAAAGGTTAAATTACTTGCCAAAAGTCACACAGTAACAGTTGTGCAATTCGATTCCAAAATCTTTGCACTTTTACTACTTTCAAAAATTAATATTAATACAACATCCTATTAATGCAAATTGAGACTGAATTTGCTTTTTTGTTAGGCACTTCATACCACATACTTATATTGAGCTTACTGTCATTTATAAAATAAACAAAAACAAAAAAACAGGAGGAAGTGAAAGTATGCAATGCCTGGAATACAGAAGATTCTCACTTCTATGCCTTTGAATATTTCTGTTTAAAAATATGTTAACTAAAGATGTGAACTGTGGTGTTGGAGAAGACTCTTGAGAGTCCCTTGGACTGCAAGGAGATCCAACCAGTCCATTCTAAAGGAGATCAGTCCTGGGTATTCTCTAAGGAATGATGCTAAAGCTGAAACTCCAGGACTTTGGCCACGTCATGCGAAGGGTTGACTCATTGGAAAAGACTCTGATGCTGGGAGGGATTGGGGGCAGGAGGAGAAGGGGATGACAGAGGATGAGATGGCTGGATGGCATCACTGACTCGATGGACGTGACTTTGAGTGAACTCCAGGAGTTGGTGATGGACAGGGAGGCCTGGCGTGCTGCGATTCATGGGGTCGCAAAGAGTCGGACACGACTGAGCGACTGAACTGAACTGAAGGTGTGTATCATTCTTTACTTCTATAGACCCTCTCTGTGATTATTATTGTTGTAACAGAGATTTTCTTTGTCTCAAAAGTCAGGGTTGTCATAGTAAGTTTTTAAATAAAAATACTGACCAATGGACTTCAGCTAATTTTTGTTCTAGCCTAAAACAAAATTGTTTCTTCATTCATGTAGTGATGATGTATTATTTGCATATTTCTTTTGTAAAAGATTAACCAATCTCCCAAACAAAATTAGATGATCTCTTAATTCTCAGCTATTACTTAATCTTCTTCTCCTGAAATCAGAGCAAAATGCCAGTGATAGAAGTTCATATTCTACCTAGTCTAAAGTTCTGAAATGCCATATAATTAGTTTCATTAAAAGTTTTATCATCCTGTGAAGACAATTCATCTGGTATACTGGCAGTTTCAAGGTGCTATGTTCTCAACATGTGCATTTTCTCTGAGAATAGCAGAGAAATAGCAATAATTCCTGAATTAGTTCATTGTTAAAAAAAATTGGTAAATCTTGCTTTAAGTGGTTTCCCTACATGTGATATCTACAAATTACAGAAACTGATTTTTAATTCCATGCTTTTCTAATATGTAATTCAACTAAAGCTCTGCAAAATAGTATGCTCTTTCAAAATTTCAACGTTTAATGGATGCACACAAAAAAACATAGTAGAAGAAAATGATTTTTCATATGAATCTTAAAAATAAAAAATTTGGGATACTTTTGAGCATGCAATTTTTATTCAGCCTAGTTATTTTAACAAAGATATTGTGATGCATCTCCTAATACTGAAGGCAAGAAAATCTGGCATCTATGTTTCATGTAGATGCCTCAAGATGTCTCCCCTCCCAATCAAACTTTCTCATCTAACACTATCCTGCAAAATAACTTAACTGTCCATCACAAACTACTCAAATATAAGTGGCCCCAATGTCTATGTCTTAAAGAGATGGGAATATCAGACCACCTTACTTGCCTCCTGAAAACCTGTGTGCAGGTCAAGAAGCAACAGTTAGAACTGGACATGGAACAACAGACTGGTCCCAAATTGGGAAAGGAGTATGTCAATGTTGTATATTGTCACCCTTCTTATTTAACTTATAAGCAGAGTACATTGTGTGAAATGTTGGGATGGATGAAGCACAAGCTGGAATCAAGATTGCTGGGAGAAATATCAATAACCTCAGACATGCAGATGACACCACCCTCATGGCAGAGAGTGAAGAGGAACAAAAGAGCCTCTTGGTGAAGGTGAAAGAGGAAAGTGAAAAAGCTGGCTTAAAACTCAACATTCAAAAAACCAAGATCATAGCATGTGATTACTTAATGGAAAATCAATGGGGAAACAATGGAAACAGTGACAAACTTTCTTTTCTGGGGCTCCAAAATCACTGCAGATGGTGACTGCAGCCATGAAATTAAAAATCGCTTGCTCCTTGGAAGAAAAGTTATGACCAACCTAGATAGCATATTAAAAAGCAAAGACATTATTTTGCTGAGAAAGGTCCACTTCGTCAAAGCTATAATTTTTCCAGTAGTCATGCATGGATGTGAGACTTTGACCATAAAGAAGGCTGAGCACTGAAGAATTGGTGCTTTTAAACTGTGGTGTTAGAAAAGACTATTGAGAGTCCCTTGGACTGCAAGGAGATCTAATCAGTCTATCCTAAAGGAAATCAGTCCAGAATATTCATTGGTAGGATTGATGCTGAAGGTAAAACTCCAATACTTTGGCCCCCAGATGCAAGGAGTTGACTGATTAGAAAAGACCTTGATGCTGGGAAAGATTGAAAGCTGGAGGAGAAGAGGATGACAGAGGACGAGATGACTGGATGGCACCATGACTCTTGGACATGAGTTTGAGCAAGCTCTGGGGGACAGGAAAGGACAGGAAGACAGGCATGCTGCCATCCATGGGGTCATGAAGAGCTGTACATGATTGACCAACTGAACAACAACAACAAATGTCTATGTTTCCATTCTAGAACAAATGGAATCCTCACAGAGCTTTTTAAATGCAGTTTAAAATGATGTGGTTTTTATAGGCTCAACTTTGCTGACAACTTTATTTTAATTGAAAAAAAATGCCATCATTTGACACATCTTACAGCTATGTTTGAATTCTCTCACATAAATCAGTTATAAGAATAAGGAGTGTAGAAATTACCTTTAAAATATTTCCATTATTTGGAATTTTTAATTGTACTTTTTGTGCTCTATAATATTATACCTAAATGTCTCCAGACTTAAGAATCTCAACAAAAAGATAATTTTAATTTCTTGCATATTTGAACTTTTTTTAGAATTATAGGAATAAACATTCTAAAATATGTTTCTATTATGTTCTGTAGCCTCCAGGTAATTATTTATGTTTGTAAGTTTCCTTCTCTATAACATAACATTCCTTCATATAACATATGCTCCATTTGATTACACATATTATCTATTCCATTATTTCATTCATGCCCTGAAGATTTTATCTTATATATTGTGATTAAAACCCAATTCTTATTTTTCCTATTGAATAATAACAAGCTTATTTGAGTTATTGAGTATAGCAGTGATTTATTTATTCCCTCCCTAATGAATGTGGTATTTAACCTATGTAAAAAGATTAGTAGGAAAATCAGAGAAGAGGTAGAAACTGACACAGGTAAACCAGAATCTTTTTGAAAAAAGAACATATTAATGGAAGAAAGATTCTATTTTTTCCTGAGAGAGATTTATTTTTGTTCTGGTGATAGTGTTTACTTTTTCCAACATAATTAAAGGCAAAAGTTTCTTTATTTTCTAAAGTTTAATTTCTTCTTCATTAAAGACTTGCTCAACCCACCTTCAACAGTTTCAAAATCTATAATACATTACATATTTGACTCAAGTTACTGGGTTTCATTGTTTTTCTGAGGGACATATGCTGCTGCTGCTGCTAAGTCGCTTCAGTCATGTCCGAATCTGTGCAACCCCATAGACGGCAGCTTATCAGGCTCCTCTGTCCGCTGGATTCTCCAGGCAAGAATACTGGAGTGGGTTGCCATTCCCTTCTCCAGAGGGACATATGAATGCTATGAATTTCTGCAAATATTTCCTTGAATATGTTAGAAGATGGACATGTAGATTCACATATTACATTTCTCTGATTTTTTTTTTTAATTTTGGAAAAAGAATAGTGGGAGCTAAGTGAGTACTTGTTATGTTGACTAACGTGGCCTTTCCTTTTGGTAGAGTCAAATAAATACCACATAAATGTTCTTAAAAAGTAATTTTTCATCAAGGGACTACTCTTTGTTGCCCATCCAGGTCTGAAGTTGAAATTGAATATGGGTTTTCAAGTATTTACTACTGAATTGAGTAAATAAAAGTAGGAGAACTTGAAGACAAATTTCAGAAAAATAAAAGATTTTGCAATTTAAATATTGAAAAATAAAGTTAATGCTCAAGGAAGTTGTTCTACAATGTAAAATAATGTCTATGGAAAACAGGAAATTGTGAGATATAAAACAAATGTTTGTTTTTAAAACTGTTCCTAGAAAAGCTGGAGAGAAAAGTATTAAGTCCTTATTAGTATACTTTTCCAGTAGAAAACGCCATAAACGATAGCTTCAAATAAACCAATGAAAGATTCATCTTAAGTCTTCTTAACATATGTTTTTATATTAATTAAAGAACTATACTAGCTTTTTAAAATGTCAGTTGTTAATTGAAGTCACTTAAATATATCCTAATGGAGAGGGAGGGGTTATATTTATATTTATAGCTCATTCACCTTGTTGTACAGCAGAAACCAACACAATAGTATAAAGCAATTATCCTCCAATTAAAAATAGCCTAAAGGAAAATATATAAGGCAGTTTTACCAGCTTCCTTGCTAACTTCTTGTGCATCCAGGCACCCTGATATTTTCAGCTTTTGCTCTAGGAACTTTCCCTATAGATTTTTCACTTGGTTCATTTTCTTATTCATCACTTCAAAAAGTCCATTCCTAAAGTAGCAGAACTTTGTTATGCTCAGTCTATCTAACTCAGTTTGTTTCCTCCTACCACCATAGGACTTATTATATTTCAGTGATTCTGTAACATAACATGCATAAAAATATTGTTAGTTTACCACATTGTGGCTTTAAAAGATGTGCTTAAGTTCTCTGGCACTCCTCTCTTCAACAAATGAGTGTAATTCTCATCCTCTTGAATGGAAGCCAGACGAAATGATTATTAATGAATAGAAGGTGCTGGAAGTAGCAATGAGCCTTCGATGGAAGCCGGATGAGGTGATTATTAAGGGATAGAATGTGCCAGAAATAACAATGAGTCTAAGTCTCTTGAGTGGCCTGCTGCATGGGAAGTCAGCAACCAGGGATATCATGAAGACTGTAAAGATGCCCAAAGAGAAAGGAGTGAGGCTTCCTTTAAACAATCAGCACCACTGACTGGCCATCCCTGGGAGTGTGTCACCTTGGAAGTGAATTGTTTGGTTCCAAGTAGGCTTTCAAAGGACTGCAGTCTCAGCTGATTTTTTTACTATAATCTCATGAGAGAAGATAGCCAAAACTGCCCAGCAAAGCAACTATCATTCCTGACCTATAGAGACTATGAGAATAATACCTATTAACTTTTAAGACCTTTAAGTTTGAGCAATACATAGATACGTAGCTAATACAATCACTATTTAAAAAGTACTGCCAATGATATTAACAAAATCCTCTCATCACTTAAATTGCTATTTTATATCTAATGAAAGAGATCTTTGACACTAATTAGATGTAAATTTTAATCATATGTCATTCTCTGCACACTCATAAAAAGAAAATGCAAGTGAAAAAAACTGAAGATGATATACGTAAACCTTCTTTATTTTAATATCCAATTTACCTGACTATACTTTCAACTCAGGATTATCAGCATCTGTGTTTTTCAACACAATATAATCTGCAGTGTTATTAGAATATCCATGAGGGGCATTTTATTTATGACTATTTTCTCTTCTGTATGAGCCAGATATTCTCATATCTGTATTCTAAACACCCTCTCAAGAAATAGGAACTCTCCCTCTTGTACATACTTTCCAAGAACTTTTCCCATTTTTCTGAGAAATGATGTTTTTATCACCTAAAGGATGAGTGACTATGTAGTCTGAAAATAGAGGGTAGTTCCCCACAAATAACACCTAGCAAAAGGCTTCTCTATATAGAGTGACCACAATTAATAATAATTTTCCAGTTCCATGAAGCTCAGGGTAAATATGACTAAAATGAAACAGGCTCCCTTGGAAAAGGCAATCGAGAGGTATGTATACTGGTTAAGTGGAACGTTAATATGTTAATGAAATTGATGACATTTGTGATTTATTTCGTTGACAGAATTTAGAATGAGATTCATTTATCATTATCTCCTGGTCATCCATCAGCAGTGTATGGCCCCAAGCGGTTAGCCTCTTATTAGCAATTTAAGTTTTCTTTGTAGTAATTATACTGGAGAAAGAATACACTGTCTGCACTTTATTTGATTATAAGTAAAATATAAACAAAATTAATATTTTATGGAAAATAATCTTTTATATTCTTCAAATAATTGTTCTACTACTGTTTTTACATATATTATATTGCTCTATCTTCTATCATCCCCAAAGTACCTGGTTTGAAAAGATAACTAACATTAATTCTATAATAATTCTCTTGCTTTTCTTCAAAAGGAAGCTTGGTAATAAAGTCCCTGGTAAAAATGGATAAATTTTAGGCAATATCTACTTGATATGTAAGATGTTCAAGTCTTAATCAGGTAACATCAAATACATACACATACACACTCACATACACACTCACATACACACACACATACACACACTCCTCACAGATACTAGGGGAGTAAAGCTCATATCAGTCCAAAAACTTGCTCTGCTTTTTCAAAGTTAAAGCCCCTAAAAGAACCATTTTGGAGTTGGAAAGATTCAGTGAGACAGTGTCACAGTAGACAGATTAAAATGTAGAAATCACAAGAAAACAGCCTCCGGAAAAGGCTCAAAATTTATAACATTTAGATCAATTTCTGAAAACATGGCAGCTAAAGAGTATTACATTTTAGATTAAGTTTAGCCCTGCTTCATTTCCTTGTTTTATTTATTTCTTTTATTTCCTTGTTACCTAATGTGTTCAAACTAAGAATAAAGGTGACTGTTTTCTCTTTACAACTCAAGGTAGTTTTCCTAAGAATATTCCTGAGTAGTCTCTTAATGATTCATCTTGTTCCATCATTTTTACAGTGGCTAGTAAATAACAAATTATAAATACAGGATAATGCTTTGTACTAGACATTTTACAGTGAGTTCTTTCTTAAATTTAGCCATAGCAAGATATTAAATTATGAAATGAATTAAGTTATTAAGCTTAATATTAAATTCTGAAATGAATATATTTGGATTATTTTAAAAATGGAAGGGAGATAAAATATGAGTATGGATCCCAGAAAGAGTTAAATGGTAGGAGGGAAAGGTGTGTAGGGTTTGGGACAGATAGAAAATCCAGAAGTTGTCAGGAAAACTTCACAAAAGAGATGAACTATGAGCTTAGATTATTTGTAATGTGTAGGAGGGCATTATACAGGAAAGATTTGGTTGAAGATATTCTAGGCATAGAGCTTCCCTGGTGGCTCAGTGGTAAAGAATCTGCCTGCCAATTCAGGAGACATGGGATCAATCCCTGGGTTGGGAAGATCCAACTGGAGAAGGAAATGGAACCCCACTCCGGTATTCTTGCCTGGGAAATCCCATGGACAAAGGAGCCTGGCAGGCTATGGTCCATGGAGTCACCAAGAGTCAGACACAACTTAGCAACTGAAAAACATAAACAACAGCACAATTCTAGGCACATCGAATAAAACATACAAAGTTCTGAGATAACGTCAGAAACAGTGAAAAGTTCAACAGGGATAGGTAAGAGTATAATATAAGGTCATAGATGGGGTACATGAATGGATAATTAAGAAATAAAGGATGCATGATGGAGGAGGGTACACGGATAGATGGGAAGAGAGTATAACATTCATGGGAGCAAATCTGTTAAGAGAAGCTGAGGCAAACACATGAAGACTATGTGGATATTACTATGGAGTTTTGATTTTATCCTTCTGGCAATGTAAGAGCCACTAGTATTACACTAGAAAAGAAATAATCAAATGTAAAAAGTATGAGAAGCTCATCCTGATGGCTACTAAGGAATGGCCAGAAAACCAGAGGTGGCTAGGCCATCAAAATAGCCCAAGTATAACTTGTAGACTTCTCAAAAGCATCAAACTCAGAGAGGTAAGTCCTTAATGAAAGAATTGTAGGCATTATGACTTGGAAAGGCATTGAGTATGTAAGATTTTATGTAGTTCATTTTAGATCAACATTAATAAACTCTTTGCTAGATAGCATGTTAACAGAAAAAGACAATGGTAAGATCAAAACACACTTATTAACCAAAACCATCTCAGTTTATCACCTCATGAGTTTGACACCAGAATTGTGAACATCTATTTCAACATGTTTTTAAAACATGCATTCTGGAGTGATACTGTGTTTAAGGCATTATGTTAGATGCTAGAGCATTAGGTTAGTTACTATTGTTACGGCATGAAGTTAGATGAAGAGGCAGAGGTGGGAATGGAATAAGGATCATGAAGTACAGATGCAAAAAAATAAGGCTGCTAGTAGATATGAATCAAACTTTTATGGTTCCATTTTAGTTCCTCAATAGTTAAAATGGCTTTGTGTGTGTATGTACTATCTTAAAACTCACTAATACAGCTTGGAAAGAGAAATAATTTTAGAACCCAAGCACTAATAATCTTAGTGACAAAAGGCCTCCACGAGATGAGAATGAAAGGAATTAGAAAACATTTTTGTGCTGATCTACTTGACCTGAATACTTTATGCTTTACTGCCTGATTAAATCAGTTTCTAGTGCTACTGGAGTCTAAAATAATGGCTGAGAAAATTAGAATGAGTCTTAAATTTACTGATAATTTTGGCAAATGTTGAAATTTGGTCCATGTGCAGTTTAGCCCATTATGCTTCAGTGGTTTTTAATGTACAATGTACTTTTAAGATTTTTTTCCCCAGATAGAAACTGTCTGCCTTACCTTCAGCGAAATTGTATCCTCAATGAAAGATCAGATTAAATGGAATAAGCGAAATGCTTATAAATTTGGATTAAGAGAACATAGCTGAAAGGATACTTAAAATGTATCTTTAAACCTAAGTACAAAATTTCCATATATACCTTGAAATATGTATTGGGGTATTAAATGTGCTCAGTAAGCTAAGCAATGTGTTAGATAATTAATAAACATTTAACAGCATTGATTTTTACAGCTAGCTTTATTGAACTTCTTATCAGTATTGAGCAGATGGGTCATAACTATGAAAAATTATATTTTAAACATGATTACTATATGTGGATTATATTTGAAAAATACTGTTCAGTGAAGCATTTACAAATGTAATTTAATGCACAGACCAAGACCCCAAAGTTAAGGTATTTTTCCTTCATTCAATACAAAGTTACTTAACTGATACATAACATTATGAAATTGTTTAAAAATAATTTTAAATAAAAAATTCCCTTTATGAAAGAACACAGTAGTATGTACATCAATTAGTAGCAAACAATTTGATTTTTTTAACTTAGTACCAATATATAACCGCATTCATATTACTCTTTAAAATGATCCTTAATATTTACTAAGATTTATGTTTGAAATCTTATGTAACTACTGTATGCATATATATATATATATATAACTAAGATAATAATCTTTCTTAATAATAGGCACTGTGTAATATCTTAGATTGCAGTGAAAACACACACATGTGCACACACGTACACACACACGTGCACACCAAACATTACTTGAACCCTATGACAGGTCAGAGAAAATGCGACAGTCGGATAATTTGTGTTTTTTTCCCCAAATGAATTTGTAACTAATATTTACATATTTGGGACATTGGTTAATTATGACACAAGTATATTTAAGATAAATAAATAAAGTATAAACCAGTCGATCCTAAAGAAATCAACTCATTGGAATGAATACTCATTGGAAGGACTGGTGCTGAAACTGATGCTCCAATACTTTGGCCACCTGACACAAAGAGCCAACTCATTGAGAAAGACCCTGATGCTGGGAAAGATAGAAGGCAGGAGGAAAGGAGGATGACAAAGGATGAGATGGCTGGATGGCATCACCGACTCGATGGACATGAGTTTGCGTGAACTCCGGAGTTGGTGATGGACAGGGAGGCCTGGCGTGCTGCAGTCAATGGGGTTGCAAAGAGTCAGACACGAATGAGCAACTGAAAAACAACAACAAACAATAATATATTTTACAGCACATGTTAAGACTCAAACAAGACAAAATTGAGTCTATCACAATTCCCAAGAAAGATAAGCAGCCTCTAGGAGGATCTTCAGTGATCTGTAACTCCTGATATTCAAACCTTTGTGTTGTCTCCACCCACAGTGCACCAAAGTTGTTCAATGTGACAAGAGCATGTGGCAGATGTGATAGTATGTCACTGTTAAGATTTGGTTATTAAAAAACTGTGGACTTCCATCTTAGGATTTTTTTCTCCTCTCTCTTTCATTGTTTACTCAGATTCCATGCCAGGCAACCCCAGAAGGGATCACTGACACAAGGAACTGAAGTCTTTAGAACAGCCAGCCAAAAGCTTGAGGCCTGTCAATAACCATGAGAGAGTTCGGAAGTGGATCAAGCCTTAGAATAAAATTGTGGTCACATCTTTAAGACCTTGAATTAAAACTACTTAGCTCAACTTCTCTCAGATTTCTGCTTCCCAGAAAATCAAAGATAATAAAATCTTTGTTATTTTAAGATGCTGACTTTTTAGTTAATTTGTTAGGCATATGTGTGTGGAAACAGTGTCAGACTTAATTTTTGGGGGCTCCAAAATCACTGCAGATGGTGATTTCAGCCATGAAATTAAAAGACGCTTACTCCTTGGAAGGAAAGTTATGACCAACCTAGATAGTGTATGGAAAAGCAGAGATATTACTTTGCCAACAAAGGTCTGTCTAGTCAAGGCTATGGTTTTTCCAGTGGTCATGTATGGATGTGAGAGTTGGACTGTGAAGAAAGCTGAGCGCTGAAGAATTGATGAACTGTGGTGTTGGAGAAGACTCTTGAGAGTCCTTTGGACTGCAAGGAGATCCAACCAGTCCATCCTAAAGGAGATCAGTCCTGGGTGTTCATTGGAAGGACTGATGCTGAAGCTGAAACTCCAATACTTTGGCCACCTCATGCGAAGAGTTGACTTATTGGAAAAGACCCTGATGCTGGGAGGGATTGGGGGCAGGAGGAGAAGGGGATGACAGAGGATGAGATGGCTGGATGGCATCACTGACTCAATGAACATGAGTCTGAGTGAACTCTGGGAGTTGGTGATGGACAGGGAGGCCTGACGTGCTGTGATTCATGGGGTCACAAAGAGTCGGACACAACTGAGTGACTGGACTGAACTGAACTGAACTGATGTGTGTACTCAATTGCTCAGTCATGTCAAAATCTTTGCAACCCCAGGGACTGTAGCCCACAAGACTCCTCTGTCCATAGAATTTTCCAGGCAAGAATACTGGAATGGGTTGCCATTTCCTCCCCAGGGGATCTTCCCTACCCAAGGATCAAACCCATGTCTCCTGCAGTGGTAAGTAGATTCTTTACCACTGAGCCTCAGGGATGTTATTAGGTAACAATTGATAAATACACCAAATGGCGTATCTAGCCACTAGTACCTCGTAGGCATAATACTTGATAGTGTGGTGTGTACAGAAAAGAATGGAAGAGTATGTGAATGCTTATTGCATTTACAGCTTAGCTTATATATATATATAGATAACATATGTCAATACAGGAAGAAATGTATAAATGTGTACTGAGATAATGCTACAAAAGAAATGACCTTGAAACACAGATAAGAGGTTCATTTTTATCAAGGGCCTACATAAAGCTTTATAGAAAAGCTACAAGTATACTGATGTGCAAATAATGACATGAATTAAATAGGTTAAAGCATTCCAGACTGAAGATAAGGTTTGCACAAAAGCATAAAACTTATAAAAGGGCAGAAAGTATATAGGAAATAACAAAGAAACTAGCTGGGCTAAATATGTAGTATTTCCATCTATATGTATGTAATTACATTGCATATGAAATGAATTAGATAAATAGGTTAGTAGTCCAGGTAGAGCATAAGTTACATAATTTAGAGCCTCAAAATATATCTAAGCTTTGGTTTATGTTTTATAAAATGAGAATAATATCTTTACAAACTTCCTTTTTCTAACTTCAAGTATAATGCTCTTTATGTCAAAACAAATCCACCTTCTTAGTCTGACTTTAGACTTTATGGTCCATTAGCAATGGAACAAATTTGTCTTCACTCCCATATCATCCAATTCTCGTCTAGATCTATTGCTCATTGTGAACTGATTCATTTTGATAGAAGATTTTGATGTGCTAACTTAATAGAAAAGAAAACTAACATTGCCAGCTTAACAGACTATTTCTATGTAAAAAGAAGATAGTCAAGAACCTGAAAATGTATCATTTTCGCAGGATTACTCGAGTATAAAGTAAGCTTTATTCATATTTCAGTCCTGTCTTATAGTGTTAGCCATTGTGATATACATATGATTTTGCAAAAACATCTATATTGTCAGTTCCTATATTACTAAAGATCTATTAACAACAGTCAATTGAATACATGTAAAAAGAGAAGAAAATCAGTCAATCCGAAAGGAAATCAGTCTTGAATATTCATTGGAAGGACTGATGCTGAAGCTGAAACTCCAATACTTTGACCACCTGATTCTAAGTACTGACTCATTTGAAAAGACCCTGATACTTAATGGGAAAGATTGAAGACAGGAGGAGAAGAGCAGGACAGAGGATGAGATGATTGGATGGCATCACCAACTCGATGAACATGAGTTTGCGTAAACTCTGGCAGTTGATGATGGACAGGGAATCCTGGCATGCCGCCGTCCATGGGATCACAAGGAGTCAGACACGACTGAGCAACTGAACTGAACTGAAAAGGAGAAGGGTAAAAACAATCTGTATGTAAGAAACAAAGATAAAACCAATACAATCTATGATATTAATGTTTACATTTTAGCTCAGTCATGGATATCAAGTTGTTTCTGCTGCCGCTTCGGAGTGGAGTGCCATTGCTTTCTCCGGATATCAAGTTAGGAATTGGCAAACTGGCTTCTACACACAATAAATTTCAAAATAACCAAGCTAAATCTGAAAAACAAATTAAGAAATGATATTTGTCCAAACGTGTATTAAATTTAAAAATCTTAAATTAACTCAGAGACAAACAGAACAGCAGAGTGCCCCTAAACATATGTATATAGAAACTTAGTGTATAGGAAACCAGCAAAAAAATGGATAAACTACTCAGTATCTGATGTGGCAACATTTTCATAAAGTGATGACTTTCCATCTTGAAAAGTATTAAAAACTAAATTACAGATCTAGTTATGATATCAAGTTATGGCTAGCATTACAACTCTGATAATGTAGTAGTAACCACTTGGATGTCTGTGTTAAAGAGGAGCTTACGGTTATACTAATGTTAGAGGGAAATGGTGCTGTGAAGGTTTGAAAAGTCTGCCATTAGAACAAGAAAGGCAAGATGTGGTATTCTAATCTTCATGCCTACATCTGTAAAAGAGGTTCAACACATACACAAAGATAATGTTAGCCCGAACTCTTATGCACTTAATAAATGTTATTGTAAAATTTTAAAAGGCTAAAAATGTTAAGATTTGATTATTAGGAAGACTTTAGGGGAAGAAAGCTCAAATTTAGCCTTAGAGAATAAGTTGTATATTGTTAAATAAATCTTTAAAAAATGAGATCTACCATTCCAGTATAAAATGCAATGCTGTTATACATCATTCAGCATTCATTCTCATCCACCTTGGTTTTGCCATATTATTTTTGTTGAACTGTCTCAGGACCCTAAGAGGATCATGAATTCATAAGAGCTGTCTTTTGGTCAGTGCTATTTTGATCTCAGTAGTAATACATTCAGTACTATCCAACTATGTGACACACTAATGCATCTCTCTCTAACGAACAGATATCTGAATAATAGTGAGTTTAACAAAGTTGGCTTCTTTTTTTCACAAATGAGAAAATTCAGAAAGAGACAGTTTATGACATTCTTTTGGCTGCTTGGTGATAACACAATAGTTCCATCTCCTTCTACCTCCCTGATCTACCAAAGGCATGTGAACACCTCACCTCATACTGACCTGTTGTAATGATTCTTAAACCTCAAGACACCAAGTTCAAGCCCAAGGTAGAAGAATAATGGGAGAATGATGGAGAATCTAGACTTATCTAACTTTTTTTACTAGGGCATCAGATTTCACGATTCAGAGCTTCATCCTTTCTGGCTGTAAGGGAACCATCATCCAACACTCAGGTCCAAACACACTGTTACTCCAAACAAAATTAATACATAGCAAAAAAAAAAAAAAAAAAAAAGGCAGGGGAGCTGAACAGGTAATATAGCAATTAGCAATGTCTATTTCACTGAGTGCAATATTACATAAAATGGTTGCAGTGAGCCTCCAGGAATAATTTTTAAGAAGCATTTAATCAATGATGTTATACAAAGTCATTGTAAAGAGAATCATTGTCCATTCAGTAATCATTTATAGATTACCTACTATGTGACAAGCACTTAGTTAAGTTCTTGGGATATAGAAATTTGAGGCTTATTTTAGATACATGTTAGTTTTTCAAAAACCAAATATATTTGACTCAACATTTTAATAAAATCTTAAAAAAAACAAAAGCTCTGAGTCCTTCGCATCTACAGTAATAATTAAAATGTCAATAAATAAAAATAATTGTATTTTATACCCTAGAATAAAGAAATGCCATTTACAAAAAGATCAAAAAATCAAAACCCTAAGAATAAGTCTAACAAAAGATGCCCAAGGTATCCATACAAAAAAAGAGAAAAAAAAATACCAGAGAAATTAAATAACACATATGGAACACATATGGACAGAAATTCCATAAACTGAAAAGATCAGTATTTTAAAGACTTTACATTTACTCAATTTGACAAATAAGATTAATTCAACTCAGTGAAAATCACAGCATATTCTTGTATGGGTATTTATATGCTGATGTTAAAATTTATATGAAAAATGTGTAGGATAGTCAAGACAATGATGAAGAGTTCAGGATTCACCCTACCAGATCTTAAGGCTTACCATAAAGATACAAAAAACAAAGCATGCAATTGACACAAAACACACAAACAGACTAAAGGAGTGGAAGAGAAAGTTCAGAAATAGACAACCCCATGGTGATCATTTAATATGTGATTACAATATAACTGAAGTCAACACAAGGAATACACATTGTGTGATTCCATTTATATAAAGTGCAAAATCAAGTGAAACTAATCTATAGGTTAAGAATTAACATAGTATTTGGGTAAGAGGATGGTAATTGAGACATGAAAGAAGACTGGAGGTTCTTGAAATGACTCATTTCTAATTTAGGTCCTGGGGTCTTCACTGTGTAGAAATTCATTGCACTTACAAATTGGATATTTTAGTTATGTTTCTTCCACTTAAACAAAAAGGTTACATAAAAATTGATAGTTATTGTACCAGCAATAACCAATACACATTTTATTTAAAAAAAAATAGAATTGATTCAATTTGTTAAAAAAAAATCTATGGGATACCTAATAAATTTAAGATGTGCAAAATCATTAGGAATTATCAAATGCTATAAAGGACACTGAAACTTGAATAAATGAGATATGTACTCTGCTCAAAAATAAGAAGACACAGTATCAAAAATGTTGGTTAAAGCTCAAGTTAAAATACAAATTCAATAGAACAAAATTTGAATATCACTTTTCATGGAATTTGCCAAATTGACTTTTATACACAATAAACTTCAAAATAACCAAGCTAAATCTGAGAAACAAATTAAGAAAGGATATTTGCCCTAACATGTATTAACTTTAAAAATCTCTAATTAACTCAGACAGAACGATAGAGTGAACATAAATATACATATACGGAAACTTAGCATATAGAAACCAGTGAAAAAATGGTTAAACTACTCATTATCTGATGTGGTAATATTTGACTTTAGGTATGCTGATGATTTGGAGAAGGCAATGGCACCCCACTCCAGTACTCCTGCCTGGAAAATCCCATGGATGGAGGAGCCTGGAAGGCTGCAGTCCATGGGGTCACTGAGGGTCGGACACCACTGAGCGACTTCACTTTCACTTTTCACTTTCATGCACTGGAGAAGGAAATGGCAACCCACTCCAGTGTTCTTGCCTGGAAAATCCCAGGGATGGGGGAGCCTGGTGGGCTGCCATCTATGGGGTCACACAGAGTCGGACACGACTGAAGTGACTTAGCAGCAGCAGCATGGTGATGATTTCATCTATTTTGAAAAGTATTCAAAAACTCAATTCCAGATCTAGTTCTGTTTAAAACTCCAATTAAAAACATTAAACTTTATAACTGTCAGTAGAAAATATATAATAGTACTTTTATGATCTCTGTGAAAGCAAAGTTATTTCTTAGAAAAGTCTCTCAGGGCAGAAGTCACTAAAAGTAATACATTTGAACATATCAAAATCTAAATGCTCATTTAACAAAAATATCCCCTAAAGATGAACAGAAAACTGGGAGAAAATAAGTAATTGGAAAAAGGCATATATAAAGAATGTCTATAAATTAGTAATAAATTAGAATAGAGAAATTTTATAGGGCATATCTCGAACAACATTCTAATTAAAATAAAATCTTTTAAACACAAAGTAAAATACACACTATCAATCAGAAGCCCAACTTCCAAGTTCATAATGATGGAGATCATCAAAAAGAACTAGTTCTTAGAATTTACTTCAATTATTTCACTGACAAGAACAATATCAACTACCTCCATCTCAGAAATAAAAAACACTATTGGTTTTGTTCAAAAGAAAGTCTATCTCATGAAAAAATCCAATCTCTCTTCATTACTTGTACCTGAACAAGATGTGTATTTAGCCAATTTTTGAGACAAAGGTTTGTTTTTGAGACAAGAGTTCCATCACTTTAGTTCAGTTGAGTCTCTCAGTCGTGTCCAACTCTTTGCAACCCCATGAATCGCAGCACACCAGGCCTCCCTGTCCATCACCAACCCCCGGAGTCCACTCAGACTCACGTCCATCGAGTCAGTGATGCCATCCAGCCATCTCATCCTCTGTCATCCCCTTCTCCTCCTGCCTCCAATCCCTCCCAGCATCAGAGTCTTTTCCAATGAGTCAACTCTTCGCATGAGGTGGCCAAAGTACTGGAGTTTCAGCTTTAGCATCAGTCCTTCCAAAGAAATCCCAGGGCTGATCTCCTTCAGAATGGACTGGTTGGATCTCCTTGCAGTCCAAGGGACTCTCAAGAGTCTTCTCCAACACCACAGCTCAAAAGCATCAATTCTTCGGCGCTCAGCCATCTTCACAGTCCAACTCTCACATCCATATATGACCACAAGAAAAACCATAGCCTTGACTAGATGGACCTTTGTTGGCAAAGTAATGTCTCTGCTTTTGAATGTACTATCTAGGGTGGTCATAACTTTGCTTCAAAGGAGTAAGCGTCTTTTAATTTCATGGCTGCAGTCACCATCTGCAGTGATTTTGGAGCTCAAAAAATAAGTCTGACACTGTTTCCACTGTTTCCCCATCTATTTCCCATGAAGTGATAGGACCAGATGCCATGATCTTTGTTTTCTGAATGTTGAATTTTAAGCCAATTTTTTCACTCTCCTCTTTCACCTTCATCAAGAGGCTTTTTAGTTCCTCTTCGCTTTCTGCCATAAGGGTGGTGTCATCTGCATATCTGAGGTTATTTATATTTCTCCCAGCAATCTTGATTCCAGCTTGTGCTTCTTCCAGCCCAGCGTTTCTCATGATGTACTCTGCATATAAGTTAAACAAGCAGGGTGACAATATACAGCCTTGACGTACTTCTTTTCCTATTTGGAACCAGTCTGTTGTTCCATGTCCAGTTCTAATTGTTGCTTCCTGACCTGCATACAAATTTCTCAAGAGGCAGGTCAGGTGGTCTGGTATTCCCATCTCTTTCAAAATTTTCCAGTTTATTGTGATCCACACAGTCAAAGGCTTTGGCATAGTCAATAAAGCAGAAATAAATGTTTTTCTGGAACTCTCTTGCTTTTTCCATGATCCAGCAGATGTTGGCAATTTGATCTCTGGTTCCTCTGCCTTTTCTAAATCCAGCTTGAACATCAGGAAGTTCACGGTTCATGTATTGCTGAAGCCTGCCTGGCTTGGAGAATTTTGAGCATTATTTTACTAGCGTGTGAGATGAATGCAATTGTGAGGTAGTTTGAGCATTCTTTGACATTTCATTTCTTTGGGATTGGAATGGAAACTGACGTTTTCCAGTTCTGTGGCCACTGCTGAGTTTTCCAAATTTGCTGGGATACTGAGTACAGCATTTTCACAGCATCATCTTTCAAGATTTGAAAGAGCTCAACTGGAATTCCATTACCTCCACTAGCTTTGTTCGTAGTGATGCTTTCTAAGGCCCACTTGACTTCACATTCCAGGATGTCTGGCTCGAGGTCAGTGATCACACCATCGTGATTATCTGGGTCGTGAAGATCTTTTTTGTACAGTTCTTCTGTGTATTCTTGCCACCTCTTCTTAATATCTTCTGCTTCTGTTAGGTCCATACCATTTCTGTCCTTTATCGAGTCCATCTTTGCATGAAATGTTCCCTTGGTATCTCTAATTTTCTTGAAGAGATCTCTAGTCTTTCCCATTC
The DNA here is from genome assembly GCF_003369695.1 of Bos indicus x Bos taurus. Classification (NCBI taxonomy): domain Eukaryota; kingdom Metazoa; phylum Chordata; class Mammalia; order Artiodactyla; family Bovidae; genus Bos; species Bos indicus x Bos taurus. The sequence continues at coordinate 101,496,561 of NC_040079.1, read as the reverse complement.
TGTTGTTTTCCTCTATTTCTTTGCATTGATCGCTGAGGAAGGCTTTCTAATCTCTTCTTGCTGTTCTTTGAACTCTGCATTCAGATGCTTATATCTTTCCTTTTCTCCTTTGCTTTTCATTTCTCTTCTTTTCACAGCTATTTGTAAGGCCTCCCATAGTTCACTGTAAATCTCAAATGATTATATCATACAGATAAAGTCCAAATCTGAGATTTCACAGGGGGTATTAAGAGCCATTTGCCTCGAAGTTGCTTCTGTTTTTAGAACTAAAAGATGCAAATTTCCATAAAATTCTTTGTCACTGAAGATTTGTAAGATTCGGTCTCCCTCAGGGCTGCTACTTGCAAAATGGTTTTTCATTACAATGCCTAACTTGACTGCTACTATATTTTTAATTATTATTATCTTCAATAACTAAATCCAAGCTTTGAAATTTGAACTATTCTGTTTTCATTACCTTAGTATGGTGGTGGTTTAGTTGCTAAGTCGTGTCCAACTTCTGCGACCCCATGGATTGTAGCCTGCCAGGCTTCTCTATCCATGGGATTCTCCAGACAAAAATACTGGAGTGGATTGCCATTTCCTTCTCCAGAGTGCTTTAGTATAAGTAAGAGTTAATGGCTACAGAAAGGCAAACTTTAATAAATATTTCCACTGAGGAAACCCCAGAAAAACCTGAGATGAAAAGTGACCACTGATCTTCATTTGGATGCTTGATTCTTGCCTCACATAATGGATATCTTTTCTCTCTTTTTGGGCTTCCCTGATGACTTATCTGGTAAAGAATCCCTCTGCAATGGAGGAGACCTGGGTTCGATCCCTGGGTTGGGAAGATCCCCTGGAGTAGGAAACATTCCCTGGAGAAGGGAATGGCTACCCACTCCAGTATTTGGCCTGGAGAATTCCATGGACTGTACATAGTCCATGGGGTCGCAAAGAGTCAGACATGACTGAGCAACTTGCTCTTTGCTTCACTTCTCTCTTTTCTGATCTTTTAGCAGAAGTCTTAATTATTCCAAGGGTTTAAAAGAACCATGATTGTTTCTTGAGGATATTTTAAAGGATTATCTTAAGGCAAAAAATAGCATCGTTGTAAATTTAATGCTTAAAATATCTTGTTACTACCTTCATAAAATTATGAATTCCAGTTCCAGTTTTTAATTGCTTAAAGAATATATCATTTCACTAATATCAACCTCCCCCTTAGGATCAAGTAGAATAACAAAGTATAAATTTGTTTAACAGACATGTTTTAAAAAATTAAAATGACAGGAGAGTGTTTTGCCTATATGAAACTGGAGCCGATTATACAGAGTGAAGTAAGCCAGAAGGAAAAACACCAATACAGTATACTAATGCATATATATGGAATTTAGAAAGATGGTAACGATAACCCTGTATGCAAGACAGCAAAAGAGACACAGATGTATAGAACAGTCTTCTGGACTCTGTGGAAGAGGGAGTGGGGGATGATTTGGGAGAATGGCATTGAATCATGTATAATATCATATAAGAAACGAATCGCCAGTCCAAGTTCGATGCAGGATACATGATGCTTGGGGCTGGTGCACTGGGATGACCCAGAGGGATGGTATGGGGAGGGAGGAGGGAGGGGGGTCCAGGGTTGGGAACACGTGTACACCTGTGGCAGATTCATGTTGATGTATGGCAAAATCAATACAATATTGTAAAGTAAAATAAATAAATAAATAGTTTCTCAAAAAAAAAAAAAAAAACCTAAAATGACAAACAACTCTTCCCTTCTTTAGATATAAAGTCACTTATTTCCTTTTTAACAAAATTGCAAAAGGAGAGGGAAATACAACTATTATTCATAGATATCTCAAAAACATTAGCCATTTTGTACTATAAATATATATTACACATTATTATACATTATATTATATATATATATTTATATATTTATTGACCACATTATATATATGGTGAGCACAAAGGGCAGAACATAATCTTAATTTATTTTGCCTAAACCTCGAAGTATCCTTGCTTATTTTCTAAAACTTGCCCTCTTAAATGCTTCTCAATTCTTTGAGCACCTTGCACAGATTTTTTTTTTCCAAATAACTTTTTAAAAATATAGAGTTTTTTCATGTTACTTACAACTTAAGACCTTATTAATAATCAAGACAATATAATTCACATGAAAACCTTAGTATAACTGGTGCATAGTACATAATTTCATAATGGCAGATGTTCTTTATTATTATTTTTGTGGTTTTTTTTCCACAAAGGATTTTTGAATGCTAGAATATTTAAACATCTCCACATTTTCCTCAAGAAGGACATCCCTCTGTGCAAACCACGTTGCTAAGAACCTAGAGTAAAACATGTCTATCTTCTTCAGCATTTTATTTCAAGTTCTTAGCAATGTGCTTTTTTATAAGGTGGGAAGGGGTAAATATTTGTGTAAATATTTGTGTAAATATTGTATAAATATTTCAGCAAATATTTGTGTGAAAGTGAAAATCACTCAGTCATGTCCAACTCCTTGCAGACCCCATGGACTGTAGCCCGCCAGGCTCCTTTGTCCATGGAATTCTCCAGGCAGGAATACTGGAGTGGGTAGCCGTTCCCTTCTCCAGGAGATCTTCCTAACCCTGGGATGGAACCCAAGTCTTTTGCCTTATAGGTGGATGTGTTCTTTACCATCTGAGACACCAGGGAAGCTCAAGAATACTGGAGAGGGTACCCTACCCCTTCTTCAGGGGATCTTCCAGATCCAGGAATCAAACTGGGATCTGTTGCATTGCAGGCAGATTCTTTATACAAATATTTGTATAATGGATGAATTAAATGCCCAACTGAAAGAATGGATAATGAATGTGTAAGGATGTTCTTATTTTTCATGTACTCTGCTCCAGTCTTCCTGAGGATCATGTGCAGAACATTGTACTAACTGCAAAAAAAAAAAAAAACTGCTTGAGTGAAATACTATATGAGTTCATTTTCAGTTAAGAAAATTGAGGCATAGAGAGATTAAGCAAGCTTTCCCAAATCACACAGTTAGTAAATGATAGTTATTAGAACTCAGGGAGTCTTCTCTTACTACATACCGTATGTACATTCCACGGGAGTTACTTAATTGGAGAAAAGAACACAAAGAAGGAAGAGAGGGAAAAGGTGGAAAGAGAAAGAAATGACTAACAGAGTTTCTTTTAAAAACCCTATTATTTTAACCCACTTAAAAAATCTTATTTGGCACACACAGAAAATGTTATATTGAAATACTTATAAATTTAAGCACAAATACTGCAAATCAGCATCGTTCTGTCCTGTCTTGGTAATAAACCTTATCAAGTCAATGCTCATCTAAAAATAAAAATAGATTCTACTTTTATCACTATTATGTTTGTTGTCTTTTAAACCAAATACAATTTAATAGTTTCTCACAAAACTTTTGACTTCATAGGAAAATATTGCCTGGTAATTTTTTACTCACTATCAAAGGCCAGAAACATCATTTGAGATGATGAAAAACTATCATTTATGAAAATTTGATTTAAACATTTTATCTTTTCCAGCTAGGGTCTATGCTAATCCTATAAAACACAAAGGAGCAAGACAAAGCGACTGATGATAAAATCCACGAGACCAACACTGAAACTATGATCCCCATTGTACTTTTCACTAACAGGCTTCCAGCAGTGTGACAAGGCTGTCTTTTGGCTGTGAATTAAGATGGGGCAAGCACAGTTGGAAGAGCTAGGGAATTGCTTTGAAGCCCCATTTACTCATACAGAACAAATACTGTAGGAGAAAACAAGAGTCCCAAGCTTAAGGAATTTTGTGTGATGAAGCAAAACATACTCCCCCACTGAAGATCCACATGGTACATTAGCACATTGAAAATTATGATGTCATATAGTAAAGGAATTGATTCAATTTTGTTTATTCCATGACTTTAAATTTTTACTTGACTACAAATTTCACCATTTTTATGTAAACTATTTAAACTTTCTATAGCACTAGTGTTCCTTGGAACACACAATGAGAAACAAACCCTTAAGAAATGCATGAAGCACCCTAATAATCTATGTGCCATAGGAGAGAGGAAGATGGTGGTGGTAGCAATTTAGTTTTTTAATTTCTTCAAAATTCTCCACTGAACATACAAAATAACTAAGTAAAACAAAATAAAGACAACAATATTTACAAAAAATGTAGTGAAATGTTATCCCCAGGAACCACGATAGATAAATGGATAAATGGATGTGTTCCAACCGTTAATAGCTATAAGACATGACTGGTATCAGCATATGAACAAACAAATGGAAAAATATCTCAAAGCATGAGGACATTTTTGACCACAAACAAAAGAAGAAGGATTTCTAGAGCAATAAAGCCAAAACTATAATGCTGATTCATCTTTATTTCTAAAACTATGAGAAGCTGTTTCAGATCAGATCAGACCAGATCAGTCGCTCAGTTGTGTCTGACTCTTTGCTACCCCATGAATCGCAGCACGCCAGGCCTCCCTGATCATCACCAACTCCCAAAGTTCATTGAGACTCATGTCCATAGAGTCAGTGATGCCATCCAGCCATCTCATCCTCTGTTGTCCCCTTCTCCTCCTGCCCCCAATCCCTCCCAGCATCAGAGTCTTTTCCAATGAGTCAACTCTTCGCATGAGGTGGCCAAAGTACAGGAGTTTCAGCTTTAGCATGATTCCTTCCAAAGAAATCCCAGGGCTGATCTCCTTCAGAATGGACTGGTTGGATCTCCTTGCAGTCCAAGGGATTCTCAAGAGTCTTCTCCAACACCACAGTTCAAAAGCATCAGTTCTTCGGCACTCAGCCTTCTGATTACAGTCAAATTTTATATATTATTATAAGAAAAATAAAAAAGCAGTAAATTGCATCTCCACACAAGAGGAAAATACGTTAGGAAAAAGAGTCCAAAAGATTAATGAAAATTTAACAATGAATATTTCAAAACAGGCCAAAAGAAATTAAGAAAATGGAAAAGCCTATGAAAGAACCAGGAACATTGCCATAAGAAAACTGAGGCAAATATGCAAAATATTTGAAAAGAGAGGTTATGAAACTGAGAAAGATATTTTAAAATTAAAAAGTCATTTAAAAAATGAAGTATAAAGTAAAATAAAGGTAGAAGAACAAATTAATTCGAAAAGGAAAAAGCAGAAGCTATGAAGGATGAAATTTACAAAACTAAAAGCAATAAAGAAAGAGATTAAAAACAGATTTCAGAGATCGTGGTAGATAATATAAACAAAATCCAATATATATACAAATTTCTTAGAAAGGACAGAAATGGAACAGAACAAATGTAAAAAGTATGACTAAGGAAAATTTTACACAAGAAAAAGAAGCGTTAAACTATACATTGAAAGAATAAATGACATACTTGAAAAAATTAAAGCAAGATAGTGAAAAACTGAGACAATTTTAATACAATTATTAAACTGTCATGCAAAAGAGAAAAACAAAAAACTAAACTTCCAGCCCAAAAGACCAAGTAATGAAAGAAAAACAGATTATTAGAAGTTTGTTATTGTCATTTTGCTTTGTTTTGTTTTGTTTTATTTTTATTTTTTTTTAATTAATTTTATTCTATTCTCAAACTTTACATAATTGTATTAGTTCTGCCAAACATCAAAATGAATCCACCACGCGTATACATGTGTTCCCCATCCTGAACCCCCCTCCCTCCTCCCTCCCCACACCATCCCTCTGGGTCGTCCCAGTGCACCAGCCCCAAGCATCCAGTATCGTGCATTGAACCTGGACTGGCATCTCGTTTCATACACGATATTATACCTGTTTCAATGCCATTCTCCCAAATCTTCCCACCCTCTCCGTCTCCCACAGAGTCCATAAGACTGTTCTATACGTCAGTGTCTCTTTTGCTGTCTCGTATACAGGGTTATCGTTAACATAACCCTGTTTTGTTTTATTTAACAGCAACGTTTTATTCCAAAGACATTGAAATAATGTGTGTAAGTCACTTAAGGAAAGAAACAGTAAGGAAAATATTTATATGCAGTTAAGATCTGTCAGTAAAAACTGAAAAGCATGCTGCTGTCAATATGGAAGAACAAAGAATGTATTATTAATCTATTTCTGAGGATTTTCTTAGAGAATGAGTTTCATACAGCCAAGACTAGAGATCCATTGGCTTATGGACTGGTGATGATTTATTATATATGGGCTTCCCTGGTAGTTCACCAGTAAAGAATCAGCCTGCAATGCAGGAGTTGCAGGAGACAGGTGGGTCCCTGAGCCGGGAAGATTCCCCAGTTGAAGACATGGCAACCCACTCAAGTGTTCTTGCCTGGAGAATTCCATGGACAGAGGAGCATGGAAGGCTTCAGCCAATAGGATCACAAAGAGCGGGACATGACTGAAGCGACTAAGCATGCACATCACGTGCACACACACACACACACACACATATATATATATACACATAATTTAGAATTAAGATAAATGATGAATGAGAAGAAGACAGTATAGAATATAACAGCTCTATTCTCTGATTACTCATTTTGACACATGGGATAAAAATGTGAGACTATATAAAAATTAAGATAAATTCACTGATTAAACCATAATTAAAAGTATATTATTTAAAATGAGATGAGACAATAATGTGTATGGGGAAATGGAGAGACATGGTTTCTAGCTAATTTTAATACTGTTTATAGAAGTGACTTTCACTTGCTTGTGAAAGGAGTGGGACTAAAGCTATTATATAATAATTAGAACAATATCAAATAATGTGGATGTAGGAGGAATCAATAGTTTTTTAAATGTGTATAAAATTTGAACAGATGAAATCAAATGGAATGGACAGAAAGAGAAGTGAGACTTATCAGAACATATTTTGACTTTAGTTAACTACATTTTGCATAATTTAAATTTCAAGACCCTAACACTGTAAAGGAATAAACAATTAAACTCCCAAGTATCCAGCTGGTGACATAAGTACACAGTGTTTGCTTCAAATTACTTTAATGCAATATACTGTAATTTGATTGTTAAACTATAATGACATATACCCTAGAGAAAACAAAAATTTTAAATCTTACTTTGTAAACTATTTTCAGTAATAATACTGTTCATACTTTTTCACTTAGTTTTATTTTGAAACGTTTGTGAGTATGTGGGATAAAGTAATTGAACATATAAGTTGATGTTCTTTACAACTGGAATTTTCAGTTTGGGATAAAAAAAGATCTGAGAATCTGTGACACTGGGATAATACTCCATATTATTGAATTTGATTTTGAAATATTAGTATGAACTCATAATATATTTTGTCTTTTAAATATATATATGTAATATACACACACATATATGTGTGTGTGTATGTCACATACATTTGATATCTCTGTTCCCAGAGAAAGCCTAAAAACAATATATCGATGTAGCTGAGATATTTTTTTGATGAGAAAAAGCAAAGAAGGCTTTAGAACTTATGGTCATAAAAAAAAAAGATTAAAAATCAGCAGCCAAACAAAATAGGCTCCTACTATGCATGCATGCTAAGTCATTCCCATCCACGTGACTCTTTGCCACCCCATGGACTGTACGCCAGGCTCCTCTGTCCATGGGATTCTCCAAGCGAGAATAGCAGAGTGGGTTGCCTGCCTTCCTCAGGTTCCTACTGTAGGCTACACTAAATTGAAACAAATCAGATATATTTAACTCTGTGAATTTATAATGATTATAAAAAGAAACAATTTTTTAAATCCTTATATTTGACTTGAATGGTTCTGAGGAGTCAACTCGTTGTTTTGGTAACTAGTAAATATAATTTATCTCCTCTGTATGATCTGTCCTTTAGATTTACCAATGAGTAAATAATGAAAAGAAATTTATAGAAAAACTACAGCCAATAAATGAATAAGGAGTGAAAGAATATTATTTTGTAACTCCTAATTAATCATTGGATCTAGGCAATTATTAAAAATTTTAAACATCATGAAAAAAGATGCAAATGCTATATACAATCTAATGAAGTGGTTTTGCCAAAAATATTTTTCCCCTAAATTTGATTAACCCTTGGACCTGATTATTATTTTATAGTAAATTCAGGGAACAGAAAAAAATATGTCTAAGAATGACGTGTGGCTGAAAATGATCAAATTTCAGGGTGTAAGAGGTTGCACAGAAAAAACATCCCATTGTAACTTAAAATAGCAACAAACAAAGAATATAGATGGAAAAAGTTAATGGAGGGATAATTTTGGATTGAAAAGTTTTTAGAAAATATAGCAGCTAATCATGTCTTAATTTTTTTAAATACTAATCCACATAACCAAATTTTAAGAATGAGGGAAAGGGAAAGGTAGGAATATTATAACACAATTAGAGATATTTAAACATTGAATAGACATTTGATTTTTAATTATCAAATTATTTAGGTGAAATAATTATGTGATTATGCTGAAAAATTCTTATGCTTTAGACAAAAGTATAGACAATGAGATTTTCTTAGGAATAGTCTCAGGGGTGTAATTATAGACAAAACATGTACCTATGAATAGAAGGTTATAGATGAAACAAAACTTATTAACAGCAAACAATTTAAGAAATTAGGTGAGTGGTACATGGAGCTTAATGCTATTTTCAAATATTTGAATTTTTCCATAATAAAATATTTAAAAGAAAAATATAGATTCACATATACATGTATATATGTATAGTTTTTAATGCTTAAACTTTATAATGCTTTTTAAATCTATATATATAAAATTTTAAAGAGCTTTATATATGTTTGTATATGTGTATATATAAACATGTCCATCTATATAAAATGTTTAAAATAAAACTATAATTTACTTTAAAATATTTTTATTATGAACATAAATTAAGTATGATTTAGTTATAATTAAGTTATATGTATAACTACATGTATATAATGTCTGTATATATGTAAGCTGTTAGTGTATCCCAGTGGCTATCCACAGACCATATCTCTTCTATTTTTATTAATGAACCAACTTTTTAGAGTACAGTTTCAGGGTTAAATATGAAGCTAGGAATTATCAATAACATTATTGATAGAATGAAGAACTAGGTTACTATATTTTAGAGACACTAATTAAAAACTTCCATGCATTTCTGGACTGAAATGTGTAACCACACTTACATACTAAAGCTTATAATTTCTATAACAAAATCATCATTGAAAAAACTTAATAGTGCATTCATGCACATATATTACTTTGAAAAAATACTTCATGATGATTTCTTTAAATGTCTCCTAAGTGTTCCAACTTGTTTTCTATGAGAAGTCTGAGTGGGAATGAACACATTCACTAGTCAGCATTTCAAGTAACTCCAGTGCTAATGATCTGGACTGGAAAATGCATAGACCATGGAGTCTTATAAACTAGTGAACTATCATCTCTGCCACATACTACCTGTGCAAAGTTGAAAAAAATTATTTAATATCTTTTAATCTAAATGTCATCTTCCTATAAAATGGAGAAATAATATAAAAATAATAATAATATATATCACCTACTGCTGCTAACACTTCAGTTGTGTCCAACTCTGTGTGACCCCATAGAGGGCAGCCCACCAGGCTCCCCCATCCCTGGGATTCTCCAGGCAAGAACACTGGAGTGGGTTGCTTTCCTTCTTCAATGCATGAAAGTGAAAAATGAAAGTGAAGTCCCTCAGTCATGTCCGACCCTCAGCGACCCCATGGACTGCAGCCAGGAGTACTGGAGTGGGGTGCCGTTGCCTTCTCTGATATATCACCTAGCACATACTAAGTAATCACTAAGTAGTTATTAGTAATAAACATTATGTTGGGATTAACATATTTCATAAATTATCTTCAATTGACTGTAGGAAGATCTAAAAATGTATTTTCACTGTTAAAAAAAGTTTCTATTTATAGTCACTTGAGTGCATGTTATCTCAAAACCATTTATGGAGAAAATGAATTAATTCACTCTATATATGAATATAAATGGCTTATACATTCATTTTTCACCTCTGGAAACTTCTGTTCAAATCCTTGCTTCAGTCTTGAGTGAAAATGAATTTAATGGTCTGCCTCATCAATAGCCCCATTATCACAAAGCTGCCATGCAAGTCAGTATAATTTAGTACAATTGCCATTCTGTCAGTCTCTGCTCAAAATTAAGCCAGGATCAAAAATAGCAAATTGTTTTACAATTCTTCACAGCACATTGACAGAACAGTATCCTTAAATCCTGCTGCCCATATTATTTTTGCCCTAAGCAATGTTATAAAGAAATTTTATTCATGGCTTATGTGCTCCAGAGATATGGTTTTCAAGCTGCTCTAAACATTATAATCAACTGTAACTTTTTAAGATATGTTTATGTCCAGACTCAAATCCAGAAATTCATATTTATTGGTCTTGGGTGGGAGTCAGGCAGTGATATTAAAAAACAAATAAGTAAATGCTTAAGGGATTTTCTTTGGTGATAAAGATTAGTACTTGCAACTCAAAGCTGCTTCATGGGCCAGAAGCTTTGCCATTATCTGGGCACTTGCTAGAAATACAGAATTACAAGGTCCCCCCAAAGTACTGCTGAACAGAACCTGCATTTGACAAAATCCCCAAGTGAATTACATGCATGTTATAGTTTGCTGAATACTATCCAAGTTTGCCTAGAATCCACTGAATTTCCTTCTACTTAGGCTATACTTTGGGGCTTGACACATGGTTCACTAACTAAAATTTTGGTTACATTAGTAGAAAAAGTAGGAAAAAAAATGAAGTGGAGGTAGTATTTATACAGTTATAAACTATTTTAAGCCTGATAAAAGAATATTTGGGTGTTTTAGACAAGGAAGCCCATAGTATTTTTAAGCATCATTACCATCATCATCATAAATAGGTATTCAAATTTTCCCTTGGACTATAAGAAATGTCATCTGAAACTTATCTTAGAGTTATAACTGAGCATTTAGATGAAGAGCAAGTATAGTTTTGGATTAAAAAAAAAAATGAATCAAGTAGTTTACATTCAGTTTCTAAAAGAATATGCATATCAATATCTATATACAAATATATATGGTAATCTTTTTATGTTCATAAGAGGATGTATAGAAATTATCATAAATCCACAAACTTCCAAATCATGATTCTCTTCCTTGAGAATAATCAACAGAGATATATAAACCCCTGAGTGGATTTATATAAAATGAAAATGCAGTTGAAAGTTTTTTCTTTCCATTCTTAACATACAACAGAGTAATATTCTAAAACATTAAGCTTCCTTGTATAAAGTTCTCCAAAAACATTTCATTCCATTAAAAACAAAATAAATAAACAACACAGCTTCTTAGTCTGCTGTAAAAACTCAGGCTAGCTCTCCCCTTCATCTACTCACACACAGAGCTCCATCTTTTTCCCTTGGTCATACCAAGCTCACTTCCCACATGGGGACTAGGGATAGTCCCCTAATCTCCTGCAAGGCTCAGTCTTCTGGCTTTCTCATGCCTGTCTCCTTCCTGTCATTTAAATCACAGAGAGGGCTGCTTTAAACACCCAACCTGAAATAGCTACGTAGCCACTTTCTACTATACTTTTCAATCTATATTCTCGATTAAGTTATTCATTTTTATTTTCCATTTTACCTATTAAGGATATAAGGCTCATGAAAGAAGGGCTACTGTCTCTATTGCTCACTACTATAACAAGAAATTTTAAAGAGGCATTATAAAATTATAAATCCCATAGGAAAAACAATAGGCCAATCAGAATCAGTTGGGAGTATGTGAACTTTGCATATTAAATATTAAAATACCTCATTTATTAAGCATACCAGTCTCAGAATTGGGTTGTGATAGACACCATCTCTAGTTCTCACAACAGCACTCAAATACTGATAAAGTTGGTATTGTTTTACAACAGATGAATTTCTGAGTCATAAAGATGATCAGATCAGATGACTAGTATTATGAAATAAGAATTTAAACCCAGAATATCCTGTACACAAAATACCCAACCCCACACTTCCACCCAATTAAAAGGTCGATGGTCCATATAAAGGAATCTAACAATTTTAGGATACCTCTTAAGAGTCAGGCAGTTTTAACTATAATACAGATCATGTTGTTTAGTCACTAAGTTGTGTCCAACTCTTTAGTGACCCATGGACAGCAATCCACCAAGCTCTTCTGTCCATGGGATTTTCCAGGCAAGAACACTGGAGTGGCTTGTCATTTCCTCCTTCAGGGGATCTTCCCAACCCAGGGATCGAACCCATGGATGCTGCATTGGCAGGCGGATTCTTTACCACTAAGCCATCAGGGAACCCTGATATTGCCCATAACTTGATTCTATTAAGATTATTTCTATGCTATCATAATTCTATGTTCTACATAAGAATACAATATGAAATGTATTTACCTGTATAAAGCTAGGGATATAAACATTTATTTACTCATTCAGCTTAAAGCATAGATATGATACATTAGGACTTTCCAACATTAATTCCCTCTCCACAAGTCTTCAAATCTATTTTTAAGTACTCAAATTACTCTCCTCTTTTTAAACTGTTTTAAACTGTTCTCATTTCAGAACAGTTATAGACTCTTAAAAAAATTACGAGGATGGTATGGAACATTCACATATACCCCACACCCAGGTACCACAATTATTGTCTCAGTATAGTACATTTGTTATAATTAATGTCCCATATCATGACATTATTATTCAGTCAATACTTTATCCCAATGTCCTTGGTGTTTACCTAATGATTGTTTTTCTGTTGCAGGATCCTATCATGATACAACTTTGTATTTGTCATCATGTCTCCTTAGGTTACTTTTGCCTATAATTGTTTTTCAGACTTTCATTGCTTTTCATTACTATGACAGTTTTGAGAAGTAGGGAAAGTGAAAAGATATTTCATAGAATATCCCTAAACTGGGATTGTCTGCTATTTCCTCGTGATTACACTTGGGTAATGTGTTTTCCAATCCCAAAGAAAGAGGATGAGAAGGCTGGATGGCATCACTGACTCGATGGATGTGAGTCTGAGTGAACTCCGGGAGTTGGCGATGGACAGGGAGGCCTGGTGTGCTATGATTCATGGGGTCACAGAGTTGGACATGACTGAGTGACTGAACTGAACTGAATGTGTTTTTAAGAGGAAGATCATGGAGTCAAGTACAGTTATTGTAACTCTGTGGTCTCTATTTACAAATGAAGTAAAGTACTATCTTAATGATATCTTATCAAAGGAAGATTTATTATCACCATTTTACATTGGATCTCACTATTCATCACCTGAGATATTAATCAGGTTCTCCCCTAGAGAGTTAATAGTTTTTCCCTCTTAGTTGTTTGGAGGGAAGTTACAGTGTACAGCCCACACTTAAAGAACAGGGAAATATGCCTTCCCTCTTTGAGGGAAGACAATTTATATAAACTATTTGGAATTCTTCTGATTGGGAGATAAGTCTACCCCCAACAAAATATGTTTGTTTATTTAATCATTATTTATATAAATACAGAACTGTAGCTTATACTTTGGGTTATACAGATGTTCACTGACTTATAATTGCTCAACTTACCATTTTTCAACTTTACAATGGTGGGAGAACAACACATACTCAGGAGAAATCGTACTTCCATTTTTGAATTTTATCTCTTCCTGGGATAGCAATGTGAGGTACTCCACGTTCTCATGATGCTGGCAGTGGCAGTGAGTCATAGCTCTCAGTCAGTTATCATGAGGGTAAACAACCTATACACTTACAACCATTCTGTACCCATACAACTATTCAATTCTTCCCTTTCAGTACAGTAGCCAATAAATTACCTGAGACACTCAACACTTTCTTATAAAATAGACTTTGTGTTAGAAAATTTTGCCCACCTATAAGCTAATATTTTTTTGGGGGGGGTTTCATTTTTTTTTTAATTTTATATTATTTTTAAACTTTACAACATTGTATTAGTTTTGCCAAATATCGAAGTGAATCTGCCACAGGTATACCTGTGTTCCCCATCCTGAACCCTCCTCCCTCCTCCCTCCCCTACCCTCCTCCTGGGTCGTCCCAGTGCACGAGCCCCAAGCATCAAGTATCGTGCATCGAACCTGGACTGGCGACTTGTTTCATACATGATACTATACATGTTTCACTGCTATTCTCCCAAATCTCCCCACCCTCTCCCTCTCCCACAGAGTCCATAAGACTGATCCATACATCAGTGTCTCTTTTGCTGTCTCGTCAAAGGCTTTCTCTGCATCTATTGAGATAATCATATGGTTTTTATTTTTCAATTTGTTAATGTGGAGTATAACATTGATTGATTTGCGGATACTGAAGAATCCTTGCATCCCTGGGATAAAGCCCACTTGGTCATAGTGTATGATCTTTTTAATGTGTTGTTGGATTCTGATTGCTAGAATTTTGTTAAGGATTTTTGCATCTATGTTCATCAGTGATATTGGCCTGTAGTTTTCTTTTTTTGTGGGATCTTTGTCAGGTTTTGGTATTGGGGTGATGGTGGCCTCATAGAATGAGTTTGGAAGTTTACCTTCCTCTGCAATTTTCTGGAAGAGTTTGAGCAGGATAGGTGTTAGCTCTTCTCTAAATTTTTGGTAGAATTCAGCTGTGAAGCCGTCTGGACCTGGGCTTTTGTTTGCTGGAAGATTTTTGATTACAGTTTCAATTTCCATGCTTGTGATGGGTCTGTTAAGATTTTCTATTTCTTCCTGGTCGAGTTTTGGAAAGTTGTACTTTTCTAAGAATTTGTCCATTTCTTCCACGTTGTCCTTTTTTTTTTTTTTTTTCTTTGCTAGTGTCTGTGGGACACAGCCTCCGCTCTTCTAACCCGCCTCTCAGGAGCCCACACAGCTCTTCTAACACCGGATGTGCTTCTGACCTCACGTTGTCCATTTTATTGGCATATAATTGTAATATTTTTAAGCACATCTAAGGTAGGCTAAGGGCTTCCTTGTTGGCTCAAATGGTAAGGAAACTGCCTGAAATGCAGGAGACCTGGGTTCAATTCCTGGGTTGGGAAGATCCCCTGGAGAAAGAAATGGCAACCCACTCCAGATTCTTGTCTGGCAAATCTCACTGACAGAAGAGCCTGGCGAGGTATGACTGTGCCATGGGATCGCAAAGAGTCGGACACGACTGAGCGACTAACACTAAGTTAAACTAGACTAAACTATGATATTTAGTAGGTTAGGCTATTAAATGCATTTCCAACTTAGGATATTTTCAATTCATGATGGGTTTATGGAGATGTAACCCCATCATCAATTGAGGAAGAGTTGTAATCCAATATAACTTTGTTGTTGTTTGTTAAAGTTACTCAAACTTTGGTCATTGAGCACTCTTTAAGTTAGCACTGATGGCCCTTTGACACATCTACATAATTGTGTGTTTTGGTTTGTTGTTGCTGATGTTTTTGAGCACTTACTTACTCTCTGGCACTGCAGGATGTTCCAGGATCATCTTGAATATTCTTTGCCAAAATCTTAAATTCTATCATTTCCCCAAGTATCGCTAGTTTATTTTTTTGGAGAACAGTTAGGGAAGCCACAAACTGGGCTCTAAATGTGCTACTGCTTTTCGGCCCTTTCAGCCAATGAAGAAAGGAAATACATGTGTTTATACTTACCTATGCATATATTAATAAACATGTCTATGAGTAGTCTAAATATAAAATCTGTATCTACATTACTCCAAACTTGAGTTCATTCTTATGCTTCCAACTCTAATCCATGACCACATGGATCATTCCAGCCTCCTAGCCTCTTAAATATCTGCAACTTCTCACTTCCATGGTGAAAAACCCAGATCACACTACCAATTTACTCAACTGTTCAATTTCAGAATACGTGTTTAGTGATATCAGCATCACTAACCTGTAGCCTCATGGGAAATAACTTTATCAACTAGAGTGCACTGTTTATGTAGAGTTCCTTTTACCTTTAGTCTTACAGTCCACTCATTTCCAAAGTTACTTAGGCATGTACATTCTCCGATATACCCTAAATGATATTCTTTATACATTTGGAATACAGCTAGATTACTTTGTCATATTTTGTACTCAATCTTGGGAACTCAGAATCTCCTAAATTGTTTTTTTTTTTATTCTGCATACAGTAAAGTGCAATTTTTACTCTGTAAAGTACTATGAGTTTTGACATATGCATAGTGTCAGATATCCAACATTAGAGAATGAATAGCTTCACCACTCCCTACTTTGAAAAACGGTGTATCAAAACCAAGCAAAAATTAAAATAATACGAAAAAGTGATACTGCATACCTGGATATTTTGCAGACATTAATGGCACCATCAAGTCTTGAAGGTTCCAGAGGTAGCAGTTGGCCAGATCCAGCAGATCTAATTTAGATGCAAATAGGGATGCTCTTTGGATCTTTTGGCAGGCTCCTACAGGGGAATCACATTGTGACTCAGGATTTGGGAGCAAAGTCTTACCATCTTCTATGGATAACTGTTCCCTTTTATTTAATTTTTTTTTAGTTTTCTTATTATTATCATTATTTTTTAACTTTACAATATTGTATTGGTTTTGCCATACATCAACATGCATCTGCCACGGGTGTACACGTGTTCCCCATCCTGAACCCCCCTCCCACCTCCTTCCCCATACCATCCCTCTGTCATCCCAGTGCACCAGCCCCAAGCTTCTTGTATCCTGCATTGAACCTGGACTGGCGATTCATTTCTTATATGATATTATACATGTTTCAATGCCATTCTCCCTTTTAGAATACAGGTTTTAGTGTGCTGTTGGGTTTTAGTTGAGACTGAATGCTTAATCATGAACTACCAAGTTCCATGTGACCTGAACTGCTCATTATGAACTTAGTGTTGTTTGATCCAGTAATCCACAAAGCTGGGCAGGCGTAGAAGCAATCCATCATCAAATAGACATTACATATATGTATGAAGTCAGGCTCAGGTAGGCCCTAAGGACACATCAGTTGCAGAGTGAAGTGGCACAAATGCCCATGGTCCTCACCCCTGCTACATTAAATTAACTTTTGTTTCCAGTCTACATATATGGTTGCATGGAGATTTCTGAACAGCTGACAAAAGAGAAAACTTGGGTGTGGTGGTTTACTGATGGTTCAAGGCATATAGGTTCTGCCTGGAAGTGGACAAATTCAGACTATAATCCTTGTCCCTGAAGGACATAATGAAAGGAAACCCTCCCAGAGAGTAGAACCTTGAGCAGTGTACCTGGTTGTTCATTTAATCTTTTTTAGTGTTTAAGGGGAATTATTGAGACCCTTGAATTCATAAAACATATGCTTCTAAAAAGAAAAACACTAATAATTTTCCAAAAACTCCTTATCTTCTGCTTACTCAGTTATTAGATATGAGAATATTTTGTACTACATTATTAGGCTGAATTTTTAGGGAAAAAAATAAACTTAAAAGGTCAAAATGTAATTGTTTTCAAAAATGTTCAACCAGAGATTTGCTGTGAACATAGTCAAGGAAATAGCAACACAGAATGTATTTTTGTATCTCTTTTCCTAATAGCTTGTTATATAGTCCTTAGGGGGCAAGTAATTTTTCATAATGATAGTAATTGCAATAGAGTTTAAAGCAGCTGAAAGCCAAGGCCATGTCAAACTTTTATGTCAAATAAGTAGAAAGGTAAAGAGGGGAAGAGGCAGAAGAAGAGGAAAATAATAGGAAAAAAAGAGAAAATATGTGTGTTCCATCATTGTAGACATGGAATGAAAGTGAAGTATATGAAGTTCAAGACTATTACCATGAAATTTGAATTCTAGATTTTTCTTTTTTTAAGTGCGAAGAGCGCTATTTACTCTGGTGTGTTGTGACAGAAAATAGAGGATATTTCATTGCTAATTATCCCTTCTAACATTCCAAACACATTTGACAGCAGTATGATGGGGGAAGTCAGTGATCTACACCTATTTTTGCACTATGCCAATGGTTGGCATAATGTTTCAAACAACTATAAAGCAAACTTTGCACAGACACAGGGAGGAAAACAATTGCCTCCTTGCCATAGATCCCAACAAAGTGATATCCTCTCCAATGTCAGAAAGTGAGCCTAGTGTAGAATACAGCATGAGAGCAATTGTGTATTGTTCAATGGTTTATAGAGATCTTGCACATGGAATATCCAATTTACTACTTGCAGCAGGTCTTTAAAGGAGAAATCATTAATGTATTACGTAATTTGTCCAATTCACAGTTCGTATGTAATAGGACTCTATTGACTACCTGAAAGAAACATCTTACCATTGCATAATCAAGAAATCTTAGAAGTAAGTTATACCTGAATATTAAAGATCCAAGTAGACCATTTCTGTGTTTATATGTAGCACAGAGATGATTGATCTAATATGAACAGAAGTCTCTCTCAGAAAGAAGAGTCACTCTTTTCCATATTTTATGATGTTCATTAACCTCCCTCCTTCCTGAAGATAGATACATTTAAATACTATGTACTATATACTTTCTAACAAAGTATATAAGCTTCCCTGGTGGCTCAATGGTAAAGAATCTGCCTGCAATGCAGGACATGCAGGTTCCATCCCTAGGTCAGGAAGATTTCCTGGAGAAGGAAATGGCAACCCACTCTGGTATTCTTGCCTGGAAAACCCCATGGATAAAGAAACCTGGCGGATTATAGTCCAGGGGGTCTCAAGAGTCAGACAACTTAGTGACTAAACAACAACAAAGGATATACCCAGCAGTCTTTTTAAGAAAAGTTACTGTGCTAAATTTGGGATAACCAAATGTTGTTTTGATAAAGTTATATTTATATTGAGTCCCAGAAAGAATCTACAAGCCATATGAAGGGTAGCAAGATATCATTTTTGATTACTAAAAATATTTTGAGGGCAGGTAAGCACAAAACAGGGCTTCCCTTGTAGCTCAGCTGGTAAAGAATGTACCTGCAATACAGGAGACCCTGGTTCGATTCCTGGGTCAGGAAGATTCCCTGGAGAAGGGATAGGATAACTGCTCCAGTATTTTGGGGCCTCCTTGGTGGCTCAGATGGTAAAGAATCTGCCTGCAATGTGGAAGATTTGGGTTTGATCCCTGGCTTGGAAAGATCCCCTGGAGGAGGGCATGGCAACCCACTCCAGTATTCTTCTTGCCTGGAGAATCCCCATGGACAGAGGAGCCTAGCAGGCTCCTGTTCATGGGGTCGCAAACAGTTGGGCATGACTGAGTGACTTAACACAGCACACAGAGCAAAAATCAAGCCAAAGCCATATGCAAGGATTAGTCTAAGATCCTTAGAGATATGGACCCTGCTTCATTCATCTAAGTAGCTCTTTTATGAGAAATTAACTCGATTTAATGGTGGTGTCAAGTATACTACTATGAATATCACTGTGGAACATTACTGCATTACTGTTATGGACAGAATTAAAGTAATCAAATCATGCAGATTACTAAATCAATTTAAGAAACAAGAATAAAGCTTGGGTATTTTAACAAACTTAGAATAAGGTCCAAGTGGGGAGAAGAACCACATTATCTGCATCCTGAATACCTAACACTTATTTATATCCCAACTCTGGCCCACATGAACCATTCCCACTATTAGTATAATATTTTAATTACATGTATTATATGTTATCTGCATTACATGTACTTATCTTAATTACATGTATTATATGTAACTACATGTTTTGAGTTACAAGGACCAGGGTTGTTGTTAACAAAGATTACAGGCAGAAGGTTCCTTGGGCCCATGATATATATTTGCTCTATCAGAGAGACACCAAGACAAAGATGTCTGCTGAAAGCTGTAGCTTGCTGAACAGCCATAAGTTTTATTTGCATTTTAGTATAGAAGACATATTAATATAAGGTTAGACAAGGCATCACCAATGGGTGATGAGATTAAGGCATTGTGTATTTTTGCTGCTAGTGCTAAGTTGCTTCAGTCGTGTCCAACTCTGTGCGACCCCATAGACGGCATAGATTCTCCAGGCAAGAATACTGGAGTGGGTTGCCATTTCCTTCTCCAATGCATGAAAGTGAAAAGTGAAAGTGAAGTCGCTCGGTCATGTCCGACTCTTAGCGACCCCATGGACTGCAGCCTACCAGGCTCCTCCATCCATGGGGTTTTCCAGGCAAGAGTACTGGAGTGGGGTGCCATTGCCTTTTCCAGTGTATTTTTAAATACCTACAATAACATATGAATATGGATATAGATACAGATATATAGTAGGTATATACAGTATGTTGTGACTATATATACATAGATAAAACAATAAATATTAAATATCTCTGCTTCCTTTCATCTCTTTCTATACATCTTCATTATTATTATTTAATTAATATATTATTATTTATACCTAACACATCTTATGAGTTTCATCCATCCCATTAGCTTTCTCCTTTCCAAAAGCAGAGTTGAACATTCAGAAACAGTGAAAAAATTCACAGTGCAATAATCCTAGACTTATCAATTTGGATAATCTTAGTAATACAACATGTCCTCAGGCAACCATTTTCCATTCTGAATTTAAAAAGTCCCCACTGCAATGACAATAATTAGCCTTATTCAATTAATAAAAGGGGGGTTTTCCCATATGCTACATAAAGATCATGGTGTCATTTGGAAAATTTATAATATAAAACATAATTGGATTATGAAAGATAACTTGCACATGAGAAAGGAAACTGCAATAGCAAATATTTTGTTTTGTTACCAAAATCATGTTAATCTATTACAATAAAAAACCTTAAATTTTGAATAATATCATAATCCTGTACAAAATCTTACAGCTCACTGATGAATTTACCTACCAAGTCAACCTTATGTTAACACTGGTATTTGAGTACATGTATATCAGAGATGTTCTCTTATATGCTACTGAGCTATTCACTACTCTTCTTAAAGTATAAGGCTGTAAGGCATTCATAGTGGAATTTTGTGTTTCCAGCTTGAGAGAATTTATGCAATTATATGCTAAAGAAATGGTCTAAGAGAGAGAAAAGTAAACCACAGTCCCAGTAACCTGCAGTTTATACAATTTTTAGAAGAATATATGTATTCTATAATACTATTATAGAATTAGGTTGTCATGCAAGATCAAGAAATTACATAAGTTATTTGAAAAAACAGATATAGAATTTAATGATTATTCAGAGGCAAAAGACACTAGGTATTAAATATTACATATAAATACCTTAAACTGGTTAGACTCCATTAACAACATACTAAAGCATTAAATAAATGGACTGCTCTAACTTAACTTGCTGTCAGTAAGTCAGTAGATAATAGGAGCAGTTGGTACCAGGATATATTAATATGCTTGCAGTGCTGAATGAGTGGATGGCATCATATGTAAAAATACATATATATAAATAAAATATCATATATAACATGCAATACATGTAAAAACAAACATGTATGGAAATGTTTACATTTAGTAAAAGGCTCTCTTTTTCAGTGCTTTATATATCATATTTTCCCTGTCTAGCACGTCCTCCTGTTTTTTGTTCACTCTCACTAGCAAGCCAACAACATTTTAAAATCTGTGTTGTCATCAACTATGAGCACTGTCAGCTGCACCATCTTGTCTGCCCTAGGAGTTCTTTAAGCCTAAAAATACACACGCTGCCAGAGCCCTCATCTAAAGCTGTATTTGGAATATGCAAAATTAATTTGGAGAGAAGAAGAGAAATTATATTTGTTCCATATAAGCTAGAACCGCATATGTATTTTATGGCTCAACTTTTGTTTGGGGATTTTTGGTTTGTTTGTGTGAATGCATGTCTCTCAAGAGGGCGATACACCAATTTATTTTTATTGCTTTAAGCTTTTTTTTTTTACAAGACATGTATAAAGTAGGATTTCTTCTGTGCACAGTTCCAGGATTACCATGTCAGATAGGATTCATCACATCTAATGTGTGAGTGTGTGTGTGTGTGTGTGTGTGTGTGTGTGTGTGCGCGCGCGCACACGCGCTCAGTCATGTCTGACTCTTTGTGACCTCGTGGACCTCATAGCTCACCAAGCTCCTCTGCCCTTGGAATTTTCCAAGAAAGAATACTGGAATGGGTTGTCATTTCAGTTGGGAAGATCTCCCCAACACATGGATTAAACCCGTTTATTTTGCATCTCCTACATTGGCAAGCAGATTCTTTATCACTATGCCACCTGGGGAGCCCCACTTTCATCATTTAATTCCCTCATCCTCACTTTCAAAGAATTCTTATTCTTTCCAGTTTATTAGGGTCAAAAATGTACAGCAGATAGTACCATGCTTAAATATCTACTGGTATGTAATCTAATCTCTTAAAAAGCCATTACTTTATAACAGAACTCTATACTTCAATCTCAGTAGTCTTTGGCATGATACCTTGGCTATATTTTTTTCCAAAACTAAGTGCTCCATATCCCTTTCACTAAATGCAGAGGGCAGATTAATCTTAACAGAAAGCTTTCAAACATAAACTTTAATAGCACTTTAAAGAGCTTCAAAATGGAATTTCTTCTTTAATTAAGGAGATGTTACTTTGTACATCATAATTGAAATACATCAAAAAGTTCCTTGTTAAAACTCAAGATATATTACAAAACCATTCTGCAGCATGGCTGCGGGGCTCTGCTAACTGGAAGAATGACAGATCAAATTCCTGAGAAAGTTATGTCAGTTGGAATGCTGGAGATGGAGCAATTTATTTAAATTACATACTAAAAACAATTAGGAAAACATGTCAACCATGTTGTTTATTTTGTTAAAATTCTATACAAACTTAAATCAAACATCATCAATGCACCATTTGTCTTTATGAGTAGGTGTATATAAAGATATTTATATATAGAGAGAAATTTAACATTTCAAACTTAATAGCACAAGTTTATGTACCTTCAAACTCACCAGTCTGGAAATCCTCTTGGAAGAAAGAATAAACCTTTAGAATCAAATCAAATTTTATCACTGAAAAATTTTTTTAAATTTTATTTTATTTTGAAACTTTACAATATTGTATTTGTTTTGCCAAATATCTAAATGAATCCACCACAGGTATACCTGTGTTCCCCATCCTGAACCCTCCTCTCTCCTCCCGCCCCATACCCTCCCTCTGGGTCATCCCAGTGCACCAGCCCCAAGCATCCAGTATTGTGCATCGAACCTGGACTGGCAACTCGTTTCATACATGATATTATACATGTTTAAATGTCATTCTCCCAAATCTCCCCACCCTCTCCCTCTCCCACAGAGTCCATAAGACTGATCTACACATCAGTGTCTCATTTGCTGTCTTGTACAGGGTTATTGTTATCATCTTTCTAAATTCCATATATATGCGTTAGTATACTGTATTGGTGTTTTTCTTTCTGGCTTACTTCACTCTGTATAATAGGTTCCAGTTTTATCCATCTCATTAGAACTGATTCAAATGTATTCTTTTTAATGGCTGAGTAATACTCCATTGTGTATATGTACCACTGCTTTCTTATCCATTCATCTGCTGATGAGCATCTAGGTTGCTTCCATGTCCTGGCTATTATAAACAGTGCTGCAATGAACATTGGGGTACACGTGTCTCTTTCCCTTCTGGTTTCCTCAGTGTGTATGCCTAGCAGTGGGATTGCTGGATCATAAGGCAGTTCTATTTCCAGTTTTTTAAGGAATCTCCACACTGTTCTCCATAGTGGCTGTACTAGTTTGCATTCCCACCAACAGTCTAAGAGGGTTCCCTTTTCTCCACACCCTCTCCAGCATTTATTGCTTGTAGACTTATGGCTCGCACCCATTCTGACTGGTGTGAAATGGTACCTCATAGTGGTTTTGATTTGCATTTCTCTGATAATGAGTGATGTTGAGCATCTTTTCATGTGTTTGTTAGCCATCTGGATGTCTTCTTTGGAGAAATGTCTATTTAGTTCTTTGGCCCATTTTTTGACTGGGTCATTTATTTTTCTGGAGTTGAGCTGTAGGAGTTGCTTATATATTTTTGAGATTAGTTGTTTGTCAGTTGCTTCATTTGCTATTATTTTCTCCCATTCTGAAGGCTGCCTTTTCACCTTGCTAATAGTTTCCTTTGTTGTGCAGAAGCTTTTAAGTTTAATTAGGTCCCATTTGTTTATTTTTGCTTTAATTTCCAATATTCTGGGAGGTGGGCCATAGAGGATCCTGCTGTGATGTATGTCGGAGAGTGTTTTGCCTATGTTCTCATCTAGGAGTTTTGTAGTTTCTGGTCTTACACTGAGATCTTTAATCCATTTTGAGTTTATTTTTGTGTATGGTGTTAGAAAGTGTTCTAGTTTCATTCTTTTACAAGTGGTTGACCAGTTTTCCCAGCACCACTTGTTAAAGAGATTGTCTTTAATCCATTGTATATTCTTGCCTCCTTTGTCAAAGATAAGGTGTCCATATGTGCGTGGATTTTATCTCTGGGCTTTCTATTTTGTTCCATTGATCAATATTTCTGTCTTTGTGCCAGTACCATACTGTCTTGGTAACTGTGGCTTTGTAGTAGAGCCTGAAGTCAGGTAGGTTGATTCCTCCAGTTCCATTCTTCTTTCTCAACATAGCTTTGGCTATTTGAGGTTTTTTGTATTTCCATACAAATTGTGAAATTATTTGTTCTAGCTCTGTGAAGAATACTGTTGGTAGCTTGATAGGGATTGCATTGAATCTATAAATTGCTTTGGGTAGTATACTCATTTTCACTATATTGATTCTTCCAATCCATGAACATGGTATATTTCTCCATCTATTAGTGTCCTCTTTGATTTCTTTCACCAGTGTTTTATAGTTTTCTATATAGAGGTCTTTACTTTCTTTAGGTAGATATATTCCTAAGTATTTTATTCTTTCCGTTGCAATGGTGAATGGAGTTGTTTCCTTAATTTCTCTATTTTCTCATTATTAGTGTATAGGAATGCAAGGGATTTCTGTGTGTTGATTTTATATCCTGCAACTTTACTATAATCATTGATTAGTTCTAGTAATTTTCTGGTGGAGTCTTTAGGGTTTTCTATGTAGAGGATCATGTCATCTGCAAATAGTGAGAGTTTTACTTCTTCTTTTCCAATTTGGATTCCTTTTATTTATTTTTCTGCTCTGATTGCTGTGGCCAAAACTTCCAAAACTATGTTGAATAGTAATGGTGAAAGTGGGCACCCTTGTCTTGTTCCTGACTTTAGAGGAAATGCTTTCAATTTTTCACCTTTGAGGATAATGTTTGCTGTGGGTTTGTCATATATAGCTTTTATTATGTTGAGGTGTGTTCCTTCTATTCCTGCTTTCTGGAGAGTTCTTACCATAAATGGATGTTGAATTTTGTCAAAGGCTTTCTCTGCATCTATTGAGATAATCATATGGTTTTTATTTTTCAATTTGTTAATGTGGTGTGTAACATTGATTGATTTGTGGATATTGAAGAATCCTTGCATCCCTGGGATAAAGCCCACTTGGTCATGGTGTATGATCTTTTTAACGTGTTGTTGGATTCTAATTGCAAGAATTTTGTTAAGGATTTTTGCATCTATGTTCATCAGTGATATTGGCCTGTAGTTTTCTTTTTTTTGTGGGATCTTTGTCAGGTTTTGGTATTAGGGTGATGGTGGCCTCATAGAATGAGTTTGGAATTCCTCTGCAATTTTCTGGAAGAGTTTGAGCAGGATAGGTGTTAGCTCTTCTCTAAATTTTTGGTAGAATTCAGCTGTGAAGCCGTCTGGACCTGGGCTTTTGTTTGCTGGAAGATTTTTGATTACAGTTTCAATTTCCATGCTTGTGATGGGTCTGTTAAGATTTTCTATTTCTTCCTGGTCCAGTTTTGGAAAGTTGTACTTTTCTACAAATTTGTCCATTTCTTCCACGTTGTCCATTTTATTGGCATATAATTGTTGATAATAGTCTCTTATGATCCTTTGTATTTCTGTGTTGTCTGTTATGATCTCTCCATTTTCATTTCTAATTTTATTGATTTGATTTTCCTCCCTTTGTTTCTTGATGAGTCTGGCTAATGGTGCTTGTTTTAAATAGCCAGTGTGTTTTAGAAAATACTGTTTATATTAATGTTGCCAATTATCAGTGGTCTGATTTTTGTAGATTTCTCAATTATGAGCTGCCTTTATTTAGTTGATTAAAAACTGTCTTCCAAAACTGAACTATTTATTTTTATTTTTATGTAGTACAAGTTGTTTGGGCAGATTACATGCTGTCCAGGGCAAAGCTAACATATTTATCTATTTGACTCTCTCTACCACATTCTGAAGATACTATTTTCAATTTCCTTTTCAAATGTTTCACTGAAAACATACCACTAACCCCAGGCACACTTGGAGAACTAACCTTAAAGAGGCCTTGCTCCTGCTGCTGCTGTTGCTAAGTCGCTTCAGTCGTGTCCGACTCTGTGTGACCCCATAGATGGCAGCTCACCAGGCTCCCCCCGTCCCTGGGATTCTCCAGGCAAGAACACTGGAGTGGGTTGCCATTTCCTTCTCCAATGCATGAAAGTGAAAAGTGAAAGTGAAGTCGCTCAGTCGTGTCTGACTCTTCACAACCCCATGGATAGCAGCTTACCAGGCTCCTCTGTCTATGGGATTTTCCAGGCAAGAATACTGGAATGGGGTGCCATTGCCTTCTCTGTACAGAGGCCTTACCTAACTTCTGTTTCCAAATCCTTCCACATCCTTGTTTTCTCCACCTCCTCCAAAACAGCAGAAATAAAGGCACATGCCTCCTCCAAAGAGAACTTCCTCTGTAGACGTTCTCCAAAATCGGCCTCTATTAATTATCCCTTCCTGTCTGTCTTCCAGTCTTTACTGTGTTCAACTGCATCTGACTAATGTCATCTTAAACATGTTCAACCTTTTGTCCAATTTCCAAAAAAAAAAAAAAAAAACTGTGTGGAGGAAAAAAACATCTCTCCTTCTATTCAATGTTCCCATCCTATCCAATACTACCATATATATTTTCTCCTTCTTTATAGTCATACTTCTAAAAGGAGATGACTTTTTAGAAAACTATTTATTAATGAAAATAAAATGAAATAGAGAAATAAAGAATAGCTTGGGGGTGAGTCTGGGTTAGGAAATCCAAATTTAAACAGAGTGGTAAGAAAAGGTTTAATGTTAATGTGACAAGGAAGTGATGGAGTGGAGCTATAGATGAATAGAGCCCTTCTCTATAGTGGAGCTATAGAGAAGGGCTTTCCACAGGAGAGCAGCAAGTTTAATGCCTAAGGTAAGAGCACATTGCACATCCTCTTCTGTTGCCCCCTGGCTGCACATTCCTGGTTCTTTTTCCTCTCTCATTATTTCTCTTTTTTGCTTGGAGGCTTCTTCTCCTACACCAGCCTTTAAACATTGGAATGCCTTAAAAAATAGGCTTGGCATTCATTTTCCTCCTTTTTAAATTCTCCTTTTGATATTTCATTCAAAATTATGATGTCAGTAATCATCAACATGGGTATCTCTAGCTAAAACCTATACTTTGAGTTTATGACTTTCACATCCAACTGCCAACTTGGCATTGCACTTTGAATGTCTCAAAGGTAATTTTACTCAATTTTCTGCAAGAAATATGGTCTTCCTTCTACTGTTCTCTAGTTTAGTGAATGACACTATCTTTCTTTAAGTTGCTGTAGCCAAAAACTTGGCAGTCATCATCAATAACACATTCCTTTATCATGCCACACACCAAATTCTTCCATTTTAACACACTTAATTTGTTTCTATTCAATTAAATTCTCTCCATCTACATTTTCTCATTTCTAGTCCAAGAAACTGTCATCTTTCCCCTGGAATACTGAAACATCCTTCAAATCATTCCCACCTTTAAAGAGATCTTCACATCGCTGCCAGGTTGATCACAGATTTCACTCTACTGCTTAGAACTTTGAATAGTTTCCTATGTTCTTATGAGGAAATTCAAAATACTTAGTATGGGATACAAAACAACACAATCTGATTCCAGTAACCCCTCTGACCTCATCAGCCACCACTCCCTTCTCTTTGTTCTGTATTCTTGACAAACTGACCTTTTACTTCCTTGAATAGGACGTGCTCCTACACTAGAACCTTTGTATACACGTGCTTCTGTCCTTTATATTAGGATTTTATCCTCAACCCCTTTGCCAACCTAGTCCATTTTTATCCTTCCCATTCCATCTGAAAGCTGAATTTTCCCCATGAACCATGACTCATCCATCAGAATATCCTGGATTCTATGTCATATAATTCTGCAGATCATCTACTTTTTTTTTTAGCAAATATCAACACAGTGGTTATTTTTCATGTATACATGCTATTGTTTGTTGAATGCCTATCTCTTAATACAACTGTGAATTCACTAAAGCCTGAGACTATTCTGGTATTGTTTTACTGCTGTGTGCCTAAAACCTAACCCACTGTCTGTCACTGGGTATGCATCAATGTACTTGTTGGGTAGATAAGTGGATAAAAACAGTAAATTAGTAAACACATGTAAAATATCATTTACCTTTGCCACCAGACTGTTCTTAGCCATGGTTGGTTGGTATCTTTTGTCACTTATTAAATATACTCCTTTAGGCAAGTTATATAACATCATTAAATCTGTCATCTATAATTTGAAGAGAATTACAGTACCTACTTCACAAGTTAAAATTAAAATAAGTTTACCCTTGGAAAGGACATAGGGTAACACCTTGCACATGGTAAGTGCTCAATAAATAATAACAATAGCTTTTGTTATTTTTGATCTTGTATAAATTGCTTAAAGCAAAGCCTTAACTCCAAAACTCCATGTTAATTAACTCAGTAGTTAATTTTTTTTTAAGTGAAGCATAATCCCCCAGAAATTAGAATACTGTTTGAACTGCAATCATTATGTTGAACTGCCATAAGGTGTAAGTATTCATTATAAAGTTTTAATTACTTCATATACATATGAGTTGGAGACGTCTCTCCAGTTCTTACAATTTATCTTTTCCAAAAGTTTTTTCTTTCTTTTTTTTTTTTGCTGTTGGATAAAAATCCATTAACTGAAGACTCCCTAGCAATGCAATCAGCCCTCAGTAAACCCTGATTGAGAAATAAATGACAGAGAGAAAGGGAATATGGCACCAGTAAAGTTTATGTTGTCCACTGACCAGTCAAAAATCTCCCTAGGATAGCAAAGGAAATGAAACAGAAAGAACAATTCTATTTTATACAGAACTAAAATACATATGTTGTTTCAATTAAAGTAAAGAATGCTAAATTAAATAAAAGTTGCCTGCCAATGCAATAGACAGGGGTTTGATCCCTGAATCAGGAAGATTCCCTGGAGGAGGAAATGTCAGCCCATTCCAGTATTCTTATCTGGAAAACTCCATGAACAGAGCAGCCTAGCAGGCTACTGTCCACAGAGGTCAGAAAGATTTGGACATAACCAAGCACTCACACACACACACACACACACACAGTGTTGCATGCAGACAAATGTTCAGAAAGAAAACTGATGCAACACAGGTCTTCAATATTCAGGAGCAGAAACCAAATATTTATTTTGCAATAAAAAGAACAGAGTACTTGGAAGATTAGCAGGACCTTTCCTGGATCGAGTTTGTCACAAAGAATAAGAAAGCCAAAGGCACAAAATAATCACAAGAAGCTAAATACTTCCCTATGGCTTCCAGGAAGTAGTCTCTTATTAGGAAGAAGCAAAGACAAATATTTCACACTATGAACACGATAGTTGTCAATTTACATTGGTAGACAGAAGTAAAGGTTCCCAGAGAAAGGTAGGCTATAAAGAACTTTATGGTAAAACAGTTAAGAACTGCCACCAGAATGGAAATCATCTGTGTCCAAAATATCACAGTAGTCTCCTTCAAAGATCTTGTCTAATAAGAACTTACCTCATTTCACAGAAAGTGTTAAGTAAACAAGAATTAGCATGGACTTTATACAAAAGTACTGTAAGGAAAAAGAGGAGAATGAAACAAGAAACTAGGTGAAAATAGTGGCAGATTAAGAACACTCACTTGAAAAGTTTGCCATGAATCAGATAAAATTGTGATAAAAATTATTCAAATGAGATCACAGACCTAAGTGAAGGAAACAAAATTATAAACCTGTCAGAGGATAATTTAGGAGAAAACCTAGGTATTGGGTTTGGCAATAATTTTTTAGATAGAACAACAAAAATACAATCCATGAAAAAAAAAAAAGTGTTCCAAGTTCACCAAATGCTTTTCCAGCCTTATTAAGGTATAACTGACAAATAAAAACTGTAAATGTTTAATGTACACAATATGATGATTTTATATGGGTCTACATTGCAAAGTAATCACCATAATCAAGCTAATTAATATCTCCATCACTTCACAAAGGTGTTTTGAAGTTTGTATGGTGAGAATGCTTAAGACTGACACCTAGAAAATTTCAAGTATACAACTTAGTACTTGTAACTACAGTCACCATGCCACACATTAAATCCTCAGAGTTTTCGTCTTCTTACTGAAAATTTACCTTCTGCCCAACAATTCTGTAGACATACAGATCCCCTAATTGTAGAAGAAACAAAATTAAAAATCAGGTCTTAGTGGCATTTCTACCTTAATTTACTACTTTCCATAACTAAAGATCAATAAACATACAGAGTTTTTACTTTATAATCTTTTAAAGCACTTATAAAAAGATTTGTCTTGCAAACAAGTATACAAAATGTAATAGAGTGTTTTGTTTTGTATAATCGTACGGTCTTGAACCAGTTTTGAGGTCCTAGCTATAGATCATTCAGTTTCTCTTGTAATGGAATATAGTTCAGCCTTGAAAATGAAAGAAATTCTGCCATTTGCAACAATACGGATGAATTTGTGGGACGTTATGCTAAGTGATATAGCCATTTGAATGCAGAGTTCCAAAGAACAGCAAGGAGATATAAGAAAGCCTTTATTGTGATCAATGCAAAGAAACAGAGGGAAATAATAGAATGGGAAAGACTAGAGACCCCTTCAAGAAAATTAGAGATACCAAGGGAACATTTCATGCAAAGATGGGCACAATGAAAGATAGAAATTGTATGGAACTAACAGAAGCAGAAGATATTAAAAAGAGGTGGCAATACACAGAACTATACAAAAAAGATCGTCATGACCCAGATAACCATGAAGATTTTTTTAATTTATTTATTTTAATTAGAGGCTAATTACTTTACAATATTGTATTGGTTTTGCCATACATCAACATGGATCCGCCATGGGTGTACATGTGTTCCTAATCCTGAACCCCCCTCCCACCTCCCTCCCCATAACATCCCTCTGGGTCATCCCAGTGCACCAGCCCCAAGCATCCTGTATCCTGCATCAAACCTGGACTGGCGATTCGTTTCTTATATGATATTATACCTGTTTCAATGCCATTCTCCCAAATCATCCCACCCTCTCCCTCTCCCACAGAGTCCAAAAGACTGTTCTATACATCTATGTCTCTTTTGCTGTCTTGCATACAGGGTTATCGTTACCATCTTTCTAAATTCCATATATATGCGTTAGTATACTGTATTGGTGTTTTACTTTCTGGCTTACTTCAATCAGGATGATTTGATCACTCACCTAGAGCCAGACATCCTGGAATATGAAGTCAAGTGGGTCGTAGGAAGCATCACTACAAACAAGGCTAGTGGAGGTGATGGAATTCCAGTTGAGCTATTTCAAATCCTAAAAGATGATGCTGTTAAGGTGCTGCAATCAGTATGCCAACAAATTTGGAAAACTTAGCATTGGCCACAGGACTGGAAAAGGTCTGTTTTCATTCCAATCCCAAAGAAAGGCAGTGTCAAAGAATGTTCCAACTACTGCACAATTGCACTCATCCCATACGCTTGCAAAGTAACACTCAAAGTTCTCCAAGCAAGGCTTCAGGTGTACATGAACTGTGAACTTCCACATGTTCAAGCTGGATTAATTGCCAACATCACTTGGATCACTAAAAAAACAAAAGAATACCAGAAAAAAACATCTACTTCTCCTTTATTGATTACACCAAAGCCTTTGTCTGTGTGGATCACAATAAACTGTGGAAAATTCTGAAAGAGATGGGAATACCAGACCACATTACATGCCTCCTGAGAAATCTGTATGCAGGTCAAGAAGTAATAGTTAGAACCAGAGATGGAACAACAGACTGGTTCCAAATTGGGAAAGGAGTACATCAAGGCTGTATATTGTCACCCTGCTTATTTAACTTATATGTAGAGTACATCATGTGAAATGTCAGGCTGGATGAAGCACAAACTGAAATCAAGATTGCTAGGAGAAATATCAATAACCTCAGATGTGCAAATGACACCACCCTAATGGCAGAAAGCAACGAGAACAAAACAGCCTCTTGATGAAGGTGAAAGAGGAGAGTGAAAAAGCTGGCTGAAAACTCAACATTCAGAAAACTAAGATCATGACATACGGTCCCATCACTTTATGGAAAATAGATGGGGAAACAATGGAAACAGTGATAGACTTTCTTATCTTGAAAGAAATCACTGCATATGATGACTGCAGCCATGAAATTAAAAGATGCTTGCTCCTTTTAAGAAAAGCTATGGCAAACCTAGATAGCATATTAAAAAGCAGAGACATTACTTTGACAACAGAGGTCTGTCTAGTCAAAGCTATGGTTTTTTCAGTAGTCATGTATGGATGTGAGAGTTGGACTATATAGAAAATTGAGTGCTGAAGAATTGATGCTTTTGAACTGTGGTGTTGGAGAAGACTCTTGAGAATCCCTTGGACTACAAGGAGCTCAAACCAGTCTATCATAAAGGAAATCATTCCTGAATATTCATCGGAAGGATTGATGCTGAAGCTGAAACTCCAATACTTTGGCCACCTGATGGGAAGAACTGACTCATTGGAAAAGCCCCTGATGCTAGGAAAGATTGATGGCAGGAGGAGAAAGGGATGACAGAGGACGAGATGGTTGAATGGACATGAGTTCCAGCAAGCTCCAGGAGTTCAGTAATGGACAGGGAAGCCTGGAGTGCTGCAGTCCATGTGGTCACAAAAGGTCGGACACAACTGAATGATTGAACTGATGCTTTGTGAAATAAGCCAAACATAGAAAGACAAATACTGTAGGATCTCACATACATGTGGAATTTTAGAAAGTCAGACTCAGAATCAGAGAGTAGGACTGTGGTAGCCAGAGTCTGGGGTGGTGGGGGGCAGGGGTAGGAAAAATGTGGGTGATGCTTGTCAAAGGTACAAACTCAGTTATCCAATGAGTAAGTTTTCAGAATCTAGTGTGTAGCATGGTGATTACAGTTAATAAGACTATGTATATTATATACTTGGCATTTGCTAAGAAAATAGGCCTTTAAATGTTCTTACCATACACACGTATACAAAACAACTAAAAATAGTATCTGTTTTTACTTGTGAGCTAACTTTAACAGATAAAGATAAGCAGAAAAGCATATTATTGTTCAAAAAACCTACATTGATTTGGTACTGTCAGGCGGGTGTATTCTCCTCAGTTCTGTCTCATCTCAATAAAAATTTGAAGCGACGGACATTAAAGCCCTCAGCGTGTCAACAGCTCTGGGGCAGTGTTACAGCTCCCTCAGTTTTATTTAGAAAATAAAGGAAAATACATCCTCGAGGCATGGGGGCATGCCGACCCAAAAGACACAAAGAGAAGAGTGAGAGAAAGAGAGAGAGACCCCTGGTCCTTTGGCTCCTCTTTTTAAATGTTTTCTCCTCCCCCTGGGCCTGCCCTATGTAAATTGGGCCAGCCAGGAGTGCTGTTTGTTGTACCCAAGGTCCTCACTCCGGTCCTTGGATCTTCCTTTGACCTTCCTTTGTTCTATTTTCGCTAGCTTTTCCCTTCCTTGTCTTTTAGCCACCGCCATTTTGGACTCCTGTTTCCTATTCTAACTACCTAACAGTACCGCTTATATACCAAGTATAATCAGAGGTACTAAAGAGGATGGCCTTGCATAGCCCTGAAGCCTACAGTTTACAGATAACCTGAAACCACTGCTTAAATATATTTGATCCAGGCTTTGGTCATCTTGTAAGTACCCTCCGCATCCATAAGCAAAGAAAGTATCATGAGGACTACAACAATGCTGCAACCACTGGGATGATCAAGAGAAACTGTTAGGAAAACAAAGGTGAAAATCCAAGTAACAAAACATGATATTCATGATGAAAGACACCTACAATTCCATTCTCTAATCTCCAGTATATTAAACTGTACTTACTTCTCCAGCTTGAAATATTGTTTATTTACACTCGTACTTAAAAAGTATGTCCCATTTAAATCTATTCCTTCCTGCTAAAGCACTGAAATATTAAATCTGGAGAGGTGATTTTTAAAAAGGCTGAAAACTATTGTTTTATAAAATTAGCAGGGAGTGTTTGTTTCTCTCAAGCACATGTAGGATTCAGAATGAGCCTCCCCCAAATGTGCCCCTTTGGCATCAAATTATTTTGAGCTAAAGGCAAATGAGACTGCAAATTCAAGAGAATTTGCCTCTCCTTTAAATATCCAGAAGAATTTAAATTGGAAATTTTTCCCAGAAAAGTGTTACTATGAGGATAAATTTTACCTCAGAGACCTCATCTATATGGGAGGGCAAACAATTACTAAACATCTCTTCTTACTGGGTTTCCCCAGTGGCTCAGTAGTAAAGAATCTACCTGCTGATGCAGGAGATGTAGGCTTGATCCCTGGGTCAGGAAGATTCCTTGGAAGAAGGCATGGCCACCCACTCCAGTATTCTTTCAAGGAAAATCTCATGAACAGAGGAGCCTGGCAGGCTACAGTCCATGGGGTCACAAAGAGTCCCATGAACCTCTCTTGCTATTGTCTGGTGAATGACCCTCCTGTCTTCAGCAACCCCCCCCCCCTTTAAGGCCCCATTCCATTTCTTAGATCAGGATGGCATCTATACCTCACTTTGCCTTTCTATCTCTGAGCCTACCATGTATATAGGGTCTCTCACCATCCCATGCATGTAGGTTTCTTGAAGAACTGAAATTAAATTTGATTTTCTCCTGTTACTCTGTCTCAAGTTAATTTAATTCTTAGACCAGCCAGAAGAACCTAGAAGGTTAGAAGAAAGATTTCTTCCTCACTGATACATAAATGTTAAATATAATTTGCATTTTTAAAATGTGTTTGTTCCATCATTATAGATTTCAGTTTTTCTATGATTAGCATTTGATTCAGCCAACTAGTATGAATTTATATTATTTTCACATAAATTATATATAAATCAATATATAACAAGAGTATTCACAAAAGTAAAGAAATGAAAAGAAAAAAAGAATACAGTAGCTCTCATCTTTTGTGGTGATAAACAAATGTTTAAAATACTCCACATGGTATTCAGTTGTAAAGTCATCCACTGTGTCATAGCATATAACATTAAAAAATTATGACAAGTTTTTAAAAGTAAGCAAAGAAACAAGCATAGAAATGAAGATCTCTGTAAAAAATACATTTAAATATTTTGAGGGGATGTCATACTGAAAGAAGAAAAAAAGCATGCTGCTTTCATCACTGATTTTAAGCAGCTGCTGACTGAGTGATTAGAACATAGCCATTCGTTGAGCTGAGATTAAAATTTCCATATGCAAATTGACTGGTTGCAAATTCTTTCCTTACTTTTACTGTTATTTTGTAACCTCGAGCTCATACTTTCTGATTTTCTGCACTGTGGATTTAGCCAAATATCTGAGTTTTACTGGAGGCAAAGTGCAGAAACAAAGAGGTCAAGGATTTACTGAGTGACTTAATGAAGAATCAAGGAGAGCTCTAGAGCACCCCCTCCTTTGTAAATAGCCAATGGGAATTTGCTATATGGCTCAGGAAACTTGAAGAGGGGCACTGTATCAACCTAGAGGGGTCGGATGGGGAGGAAGATGGGAGGGAGGTTCTACCAGGAGGGGATATATGTATACCTATGGCTGATTCATGTTGAGATTTGACAGAAAACAACAACAACAACAAAAAAACTGTGACACCATCTATTCACAAAGCAATTTCGGAATAAATATTTTCCATTAAAAAAAAAAAAAAGACTACATCAAAGAAACAGGAAGATGAGGAAAGGTCTGCAACCGCATGCCAATTAGGTATCATTTAAAGTTACTCTACCTACACTTAATAATATCTTTGCTGCTGCTGCTGCTAAGTCACTTCAGTCGTGTCCGACTCTGTGCGACCCCAGAGATGGCAGCCCACCAGGCTCCCCGGTCCCTGGGATTCTCCAGGCAAGAACACTGGAGTGGGTTGCCATTTCCTTGTCCATAATATCTTTAAAATGTCCTAAGTTGTGATGCTAAAAAATTCCTAATTTGCTTTAATAATGTCCTCAAAAATACAAAAATGCTCTATTTCAAAGACAGAATCCTATAAACTTTATGAAAGAAGGGAAATCAAATCAACGAGACATAAGGAAAATTGAGTCTATCTCTGCACTCACTTTCATCCACTGTTTCTTGCATGCATTCACTCATTTGTTAAGCAAACATATTTGGGGGAAACCTGAAATATGGTGAGCACTTACTGTTAGTTACTGAACCAATGAATTAGTGAAAGGTAAATGTCTCAATAACATACCTCTAGGGAGTTATTTCTTAGGCTTCATTGAAGCCATCTCTTAAACAAAAACTATTTTGTTAAACAAATCTACCATATAAAAATTCAAATTTTGATAAAGATAAATGACTGATAACTATTTGCCTTAGGAAAAATTAATTTTACAAATTAATTCATTTAAGGAATCATTTAAACAGCGGGCTTCTATTCTTTGCAAATATAATAACTCATATAAAATGAAAAATAAATTTTCTTTGTGGCAATCTCACTAGCCTTTTCCTCAGAAGGCTTATTTCGTTAATATTTAACTTGAGGTCAGCAATAATTTTTACCCACTTATGACAACCTATTTGAATAACAGATTTTAAAATGGTTCATCCTCTGAGGTTTTTGCATCATGTGACATATTAATATATAATTTCAGGCAGAGCTGGGTTACATAAAGCAACAGAAGAGATTAGAGAGTCTTTGGGAGATAATATAAAGGATGAAAGGGAGTAAAGGGTAGAGAGACAATAATGAGAGAGAACTAAGTGCCTTCAATGGAGATTTAATACAATGAATTATGTGGCAAGTCGTTACTTCTCAGTCCTGTTTGCGAGAGGATGGAAATTCTAGGAGATACAACTAAGATCTAAATCTGCCCTCAAAATGGATACAGATGAGAGCAAGCTGCTCCTGAATAGACTCAGTGTACAATACATAACTAAGCCATAGTTTATATTCTGATCAATTCATCAAATATTATTAAAAACCTACTAATGGCAGGCATACAAAGGTTCTACAAATACACGAGTAAATAGAACAGAGTTCCTGCCTTTGTAGAAATGACAGACACAAACATGGTCATGAACTGACCTAGGTTTGATGATCCACAAATGCATCATACAAAGTTCTGGAAGAGTGTCTTTTTTAGAAACAACTCAGATTTTCTGAGGAGATAAGAAAAAATTATAGAAGGGGTAACATTAAGTTCAGTGAATAACTGTAGAATCAACTAATTAAGGAAACAAAACATAGAGAAATGAATAAGATGCATGTAGGAAGATTCTAAGAAGTGAAAAGAACATATAGGAAAGAATGAAGACATGAAATACAGACTCCATAGATTTGGAGAATGACAAGTGGTTATGCAAGATTGAAGCTCAGGATACAAGCATCCACATGTGAGATCAAGTCAAACAGAAACAGAGTAATGAAGATTTTATGTAGTGTGGGCTACAAAATCTCCAATTCTTCATGAAAAAGCAAGATCGTAGGATAAAATGAGTTCTGGGTAATGGGCTAAACCTATGACCGCATGGCAGCAGAGTCTTGACAAATGTTCCCTCTCCAGTAAATGAGGGGGAAAAAAGGAGTGTTTGAGTCTCCCACATTTACAACTCAGTGATTTCTATTCAAATTAAGCTTCTTTCTTGTAATCAGAAGAGTTGCCTGCTATTCGTGAAACATTCATATGCTTAGAACTTTGCGTAAGTTCTTACCCATATCTTCATACCCATCCAGAGCACAATAGACTGCAAAGGAACAGAGTATGGTAGTTCACAGTATAAAGGACTGTGTACTGCTGAACAGGAAGTGGCTCTAAGGTGCCTGAATGCTTTGGAAAATTATTTAGTTTGCTTACTTTAAAAAAATTGTTTAATTAGAGGATAATTGGTTTACAATATTGTATTTGTTTCTTCCATACAACATGAATGAGCCATAGGTATACATTGATCCCCTCCCTATTGAGCCTCCCTCCCATTCCCCCAACTCACCGGCTCTAGGGCATCACAGAGCACCAGGCTGAGCTCTCTGTGTTATATGGCAATTTCCCACTAGCTCTCTATTTTACACATGGTAATGTACATATTCCAAAAAGAAAAACAAATATTGTGCTTTAACACATATATATGGAATTTAGAAAAATGGTACGGATGAACCTGTTTTCAGGGCAGCAATGCAGACATAGACATAGAGAATGGACTTGTGGACACAGGAGGGGAAGGAGAGGGTGGGATGAACTGAAAGAGTAGTTTGCTTATTTTTATCTGCAAGGACCTAATTTAGGATGTTTATTTTTAGATTATTTTTACTGTTGTAATGATCAGGCACTGTAGAAAGAAAAAATTATTCTGACGCTTATTAAAGCAATAATGACAACTTTAGTCAAAACTAATGCAACAGAGGAGAGAGATCAGGCTTAACTTTGAATGCAAAGACAAGTGGAAATGTAAGGCCAAGGAGTAGAGTGAGAGAGTCAGTCAATGTAAAATTACTCAGAGGAGACATCAAAGATAGGGAGATTCTTGCTAAAGTGACCTGACAGAGTTCTTGCCAAAGAGAGGCCAAGGACTTCTATATCACAGGTGGGGCCTGAGGAATTTGATCAGATATTAGTGTGATCAGTCATCAATGGTGGGGGAATCCTCTCTACACTGACTTTGCCAGATTCCTGCTAAAACTAGGCCATACATGTCTGACAAAGATAGAATGATACCCAAGGCCTAGTCAAATGTTAGTCACTCAGTCGTGCCCAACTCTTTGCGACCCCATGGACTATAGCCTGCCAGGCTCCTCCATCCATGGGATTCTCCAGGCACGAATACTGGAGTGAGTAGCAGTTCCCTTCTCCAGGGGATCTTCCCGACCCGGGGATTGAACCCACGTCACCCGGGTCTCCTGTATTGCAAGTAAATTCTTCACCATCTGAGCCATCAGGGAAGCCCTCTAAAAAGAGGCCTGATAGGAACCTGACTGAAGTTTGGTCAAGGAGAGAGTCTATTAAAAGAAAAAAAGCTGGATTGAAACGAGCAATAGCAAGGTTTTCTCTGCCTGTTATGCAGAACCAGATAAGACACTCCAGACAAAATGAGATGAATTTTAAAAATCTGCTAAATTTCATGTGGCCACTAGGGATTGAAAAGCTTCTACACATAACATATCTTTGCTCTCTTGTGTGTTCTGTTTGTAATCAAGCAAAGAAGACATGAGACACTTCAATCTTTATGTCAAAACTATCAATATATAAATATTTTTCCTTTTATTTTGTATATTTTTTTGCTTCTTTTTGTTTCTAAAGGTAATTTTCCAGTTAGAATTAAATGATGCTTTATACAGAAAGACTAAAACAAATTTTTTTTAAGTAGCTGTAACTGTTAATTTTTTTGGAGGGAAGTTTATCTTTAGTGATCCACTCAAATTTAACTAATACTTGCATGCTATGGGAAATATTCTAAAAGTAGAAATTTATCAGGTTGTACTCTTTGTTTATAACATAGTTTTGAACAAAATCCACCAATAAAGTACAGAGATGTGACAAAGTCAATATGCATGTTTTTAGATGTGATTTTTACATTACTACATTCTCTGAAAAATTTAAATTTTAATTTCATCTGGGCATCCTTTTTCCAAATTAGCACTTAGATGTCTTTAAAAGCAATCCCAGAGAGTTCTAAACAAATAACAAAAACACAATTAGAGGCATGGGAAATTTGTGGTCCTGTCAGAAATGAAAAGTCTTTTAGGTAAACACCAACTTGCAAAACAAATTTTTTAATGCAATGAAACATTGTTTTAATGTACTGGAACAAAAATCTTAAAAAATCAGTAAACATCAAACATGGCCAAACTGTTTAATATTTTGCATGCTAGAGTTAAGAGAAAGTGAATGATAAACTAAGCATCCAGCTAAATAATTTAAATAACTGTAATAGTCCAAAGGAAGCCATGAGGAAGGACACAATGCACAAAAAAGCATATAGATTTTGTCAAACTTCCCTGTGATGTCTTCACAGTACCTGAAATAGAAGGTGTCACCCCCTTGACATTTTTATCAAAATAATCCAATTATGGACAAAATGCTGACAAAATGATTATAACATTCAGTGAAAAAAAAAAAAAAAAAAACCTGTTTTTTGAAATACATTCTTTTTCCTTAGCTCCAATGATATAATGACTTCCTCATTCTTCTCTATTATATTTTCTTTTTTGGTTTTAAACATTGGCATTCTTCAAATACATGTACTAGATCCTTTTCAGACTCAGTATTCAGTTCATAGAAAACATCCTTTGAGACATGCTTGACTATCTTTCTAAAACCCTATGCATTCTTCAGTGAGACCTCTTGTATGTGCCAACACTATATTCTACTATCTGCTCAATATCTCCTAAGCACATCAGAAAAGTGAAAGAAAGAAAGTGAAGTCACTCAGTCATGTCCGACTCTGCGACCCCATGAACCATAGCCCATCAGACTTCTCCATCCATGGAATTTTCCAGGCATGAGTACTGGAGTGGGTTGCCATTTGCTTCTCCAGGGGATCATCCCAACCCAGGGATTGAACCCAGGTCTCCTTGTTAAACCAATGGGCTCAATATTGAACTCATCTATTTCCCAACAGCTGCTTGAATATGATTACTTATCTCAAGTAGAGGACATTTGATCCTATTCAAAACATTCATTGGACCAAATGCCCTGCACGGCCTTATATCTATAGAGTTTACCATAACTTCAGTTTCACAAAGTGTCTCACATCACTCTGGCTACCTCACTCTCATTCAACCTCATTGGAAAATTCATCATCAGATCCCTTGATTTTACCTCCTGAATATAAATTTTAAATTTATCCTATCCTCTTCATTTCTTCCACCAGTTTAGACAGTCACTATTATCTTTCACCTGAACTCTTCCAGCCCCTTCTGATTGACATATCTCTTTCAGTTTTCTTCTTCCAAATAATTCTTCATGTCACATACCAGAGTGAGATCAACTTCTTCTAATACTCTCACATTATTTTTACATAAATGCAAAAATTCTTAACTTGGCCTGTATGGCTCTGTGTGGTCTACCTACTGTCTGTCACTCCCTACTGTTTTTTCTTAAATTGTCTGCCATACTTTCTGTTTTAGCTACACTATCCTTTAATCAATGCTTAAACAACCCACATATCCTTACATTGCATGGTCATTGCCTCAGTTAGGTTTTCTCCAAATTCTTGTCTAGGAGTTTTATAGTTTGGTCTGTGATCCATTTTGAGTTAAGTCTATAAAATATTAATTGTACCAAGGAGTAGAGAAAAAGAACTTCTCAATAGATGATTTGGCAAAAAATGAACTGAATGTTAATAAAGAGAAAGTAGACCTATTAATATATAGTTGCAGGCACACCTATTAAACATACTGAAAGATATTTAATATAATAAATAAAACTTGAAGAAACAAAGCATATAATATGTTTTGCTTATGAAATTATTCTAATGTCATAAAAATCATAAATCCCCATGTTGATGGATATATGGAGAAAGGAGCACTTTATTACTACTATCTGGGAAGTCATTTTTGGTAGTATTAAAAATCTTAAAATTTATACTTCAATAATTCCAGTTCTGGACGTCCCTCCTGAATGATTCTATATTCTGAAATAGGTATATACCTGAATTTATTTTTTAAAGTAGCATTTAAAATACAAAATTTAGAGTCAATCTAGATACTCAACAATTGGGAAGTAACATTAAATTATCACATATTCTAATAGGGAAGTGACAACTTATGACATAATCATATAATAAATATATATTTTAAAATAAAAATTGGAGTAATTTTTAAGTAATATTCCAATTTTAATCTAAATGCAAAAGCAGAATGAAAAATTATTTAAATCATATGATTGAATCTATTGAAGCCAATATCATGAAATCTGCCACATGAATATCTTTATGCCATACATTCTTTAAGTAAGTATACCAAAGTTGCTTGTATTTCCACTGGATTTAAAAATTAGATGTGTTATTATCTCATTTATGCAAATTCCAAAAAAATCAGAGTTATTTCTTCTCTTTTTCATGGAAAACAGTATGTTCTGGATTGTCATTTACTTGAATTTAGTATGTGGCTAATATTTCTTAGATTTCATTCAAGAAGTCTTTTAATTAACTAAAAATGTAAAAGAACATCACTTTAGTTTGTATCAATTAGAAAGTAGTCTCAATGAGAAAATAATTTTAATTTCAACTTATTAATGAATGATCCAGGGTCATTTATCATAATTTACAAATAATAATATTAATAGCTAAAATGTGTTGAGACAATTCTATGTTCCTTTTGAGCATTTCTTCATTGAATCTATACACAACCACAGGTGATAAATATTATTATAATACTACTATTATGAGTGAGGTACTGAGTCATGGAGAAGTTAGGCAATGTATACAGGGTCACAAAAATGGCTTTTGAAATGAATACTCATGACACATTGAAAGCTTTCAGCTTTCAGAACTAATATGTCTATAAACTTCTTAGTTTATATTTTTTCATAAATGATGTACTAACAATTACCAACATCCCCTTTGAACAGATGAATAATCTTGGATGTGTTTCTGCATCAAGTGCCAAAATTGGGACTGTCAACAGATTTCCTGAATCCTGGTCCTGTACTTTACTCACTAGCTCTGATGAGCTGTATAAGCTCTCTTGCAGACTAAGATGAATCCTGCTATGCTGCACAGCTGGTACTCAAAAATGTCACTGTTGATTAGATATTTTTAGTCATTTAATTTTTGCTCCATAAGCTAGATTTCACTCCTTCTTCATGACTGACACATATTGTTTCTGTCTTTTTCTTCTGTCCATATTTTTCTTTAGGGGATTCATTATAAGAAACATGACATGTTATTTTTAATAATACATCACCCACAGAAGGAAAGCAAGGAGAACAAAGGTAAAATCTTACCCATGAAAAATACTGCTTTAGTTAATGTATCCCAAATTGAGTTAGTTTTGTAAAATATTTGCTACAAGATTAAAAATGAATAAAAACCCTAAACATGAAGTCTAAGTAGCAATGTAGGAAAAAAAAAAAAAAACTAGTAACCTAACAGATCCATATAAGAAAATGTGAAGAAACCTCCAAAAGTTTACAAGGGCATATTATGCTTTTTGAACAAATATCTGCACAGTTATTATGTGTCAAAAGTCACAGCTGAAAGTTACACCTGTGGGAATACATAATGTTTTGGGTGAGAAGAGGGAACAATTTAGATTCTCATATAACGATTTTATTAAAAAGGGAAAAAACCTAGTAATTTCAACTCCATAATAATACTAAACTCAACATGCATTATACTATGAAATAAGATAATATGACTGAAGAAGTTGAAATAAATTGAATAAAATTTCTATTGTATTGATCTGAATCTCATTTTTTAATACAATATACATTTTCAAATACAGTGCTTGGTAGGCAATAATTAATAATAATCAGTAAATTTTATGAAAATATTTATAACTGTCAGAAATATTTACTACTCTCAGCTGCTGCTGCTGCTGCTGCTGCCGCTGCTAAGTCACTTCAGTCCTGTCCAACTCTGTGCGACCCCATAGGAGGCAGCCTACCAGGCTCCACCGTCCCTGGGATTCTCCAGGCAAGAGTATTGGAGTGGATTGCCATTTCCTTCTCCAATGCATGAAAGTGAAAAGTGAA
This sequence comes from Bos indicus x Bos taurus, assembly GCF_003369695.1. Lineage (NCBI taxonomy): Eukaryota > Metazoa > Chordata > Mammalia > Artiodactyla > Bovidae > Bos > Bos indicus x Bos taurus. Next base: position 101,452,587 of record NC_040079.1, on the reverse strand, counting down.
AGTGAAGTCGCTCAGTCTTATCCGACCCTCAGTGACCTCTCAGCTAATCATCTTCATTTTTGTTTATAACCTTAGTCATTTTGGGACTTCCCCGATGGCTCAGCAATAAAGAATCCACCTGTAATGGAAGAGACACCAGTTTGATCCCCAAGTCGGGAAGATCCCCTGGAGGAGGAAATGGCGACCCACTCCAATATTCTTACCTGGAGAATCTCATGGACAGAGGAGACTAGAGGGCTACAGTCCACTGGTTTACAAAGAGTCAAACACGACTGAGTGAACTATTTTTAAGATTTAAAAGAATGCTAATTTTAAACAAGTAAAATAATATATAAAGATTAAATATGAAAACATATCTTGATATCAGAGTAAAATCACTTTATATACTATTTTATACACATGTATGTTTATTTTCATGAGTAACATATATACATATATGCACACATAAACATTAAAGTATATGGCAGACACTGAACTAAGGATTTACATTTATTATCTATTTTAACCTTTACAATATTACAAAAATCCCATGAACTAGGAAACTTTGACAACATTCACGGGGTTTTCCACAGCCTTTAAAAATTTAACAGTAATTAAAGATTAATTAAAAAATTAACAGAGCTGAGGCAATGTAGCCTCATAATTTTATAATTTATGTAACAAAATAGCCTGCTCAGTCTATATATACATAAGAAGGTTTTGATAACTCAAATCTCAATTTTAAAAGGCTAGGAAATCTATGAGAGTCATCCATCAACTCTCTTTAGTTTAGATCACGAATTACCTGAAACACTTCAATGAACTTTATTATACTGCTATACTGAGAAGGTAAAGATGGAAAAATGCTAATCATGCTTAATTAAGTAAAAAGAAACCTCTGTTGCCTCTTTCTAATTTTTTCAATATGACTTATAATCCATGATTTTCATCTGATGCTTCTGTGTCCATGATAATAAGCAAAAACTAAAGAGAGTGCCTATTTTAGCTGCTGGGGAGGGGAGCTGCTTTGGGAGCAGGGGAATGACATGTAACTAGATGTCCTAACATCCCCCCTAACATGAAATGCCTGAACTTGCATTTCTGTTTATGTCAAGTAAGTACCTTTTCACAGAAAGCATTGGCTTTTCCAGCTGCACCCCTACCAAAAGTTACCTACATCAAATTGAATATGTACAAAGTCTTCCCTTTTAAATTAAAGTGAAACCAAGCTAGAGCCCATGGCCATTTATTTCTCTTTAACTCTAGTAATTATATAGTTCCATTGGCCTCTGACTAGTGCAGGACCCAGGGCAGTTCAGAGTGGAAATGAGTCTCATTAATTCCCATTTCTACAGTTTGTTGCAATAGCTGTGGGATGGCAACATTTTTTTACTACTATTAACAAAATCAAATGATACAGGGATGCCAATCTATTTCACCATTAAAAATGATTCACTATTGCCAAAATAAATGGATTAGAGAAACATTCATTAGTTGTATTCAGCCCCACCACCTAATCTTGCTGTAGACCCCAGTCAAATGGATTCTTATTCCCTCTGGCTGGGTACCAGAACAATCTCAACAATTAGCGGCATTGCTACTCAATCTTCATTTTAGTCTTATTCCACATTACACTGGACATTTAGTACCTAAGAATAAGGTCCTCTGAACTATTATTGCCAGAGAAATGTTTAATGATGTTATACAGGAGTGTTAAATTTGGTTCATCTCACTGCATTTAATATATTACCATTATTAGTATAAAAGTATGAACCATATATGTAATTTTCCATTTCCTAGTAATCACTTAAATAAAATAAAAGGAAAGAGGTGAAATTAATTTTATGAATATTTTTATTTAACTTAGTATATTCAAAATATTAACGTTTTAATCTGTAATCAATATGAAAACTGTTAATGAAATATTTATATTCATTTTTCATAATAAGTCTTTGAAATCTGACAGCTATTTTTCATTTAGAGCACTTCTCAATTTAGACCACTCACATTTAAAATATTCAAATACCACATGTGGCTAGTGGCTGCCTTGTTAGACCATGTCTGTTCATTTCTACCTATCTTCTACCTGTCTGTCATCTATATCACCCTAAATCCTCTCTGCTGCTGCTGCTGCTGCTGCTGCTGCTGCTGTGTCACTTCAGTCGTGTCTGACTCTGTGCGAGCCCATAGATGGCAGCCCACCAGGGTCCCCCCTCCCTGGGATTCAACAGGCAAGAACACTGAAGTGGGTTGCCATTTCTTTCTCCAATGCATTAAAGTAAAAAGTGAAAGTGAAGTCACTCAGTCGTGCCTGACTCTTAGCAACCCCATGGACTGCAGCCTACCAGGCTCCTCTGTCCATGGGATTTTCCAGGCAAAAGTACTGGAGTAGGTTGCCATTGCCTTCTCCGAAATCCTCTTTAGGACAGGGTAAAACAAATGTTTAAAGTAAAAAAAAAAAAAAAAAAAGCTAACATTTGTTTGGCAGGTAATGGTTTCCTAAATATTCTAATATACACAAATATATGTGACTTGCAAATTAGCACCATTGTTTTTTGGCTATGTCATAGCAATTCCTAAGGTAGAAAGTGTGATATATGTATAAAAGAAAAAAAATGAAAGTTTATTTGAGCTGAAATTGACAGTAACATTTCTCCATCCAAAGATGAATAAATAATACATAATTTATACAGTTACAAGGTAAGGAGATTTTTATACCAGCCTCACCCCTTCGAAAAACTTGTCAGGGAAACAAAAAATACAATTCCAAAGAGCTACAAGAACTCATCAATGAATTTGGTAAAGTTGCAGGGTACAAAATTAATATACAGAAATTTGTTGTATTCTATATATGAATGCCAAACTATCAGAAGGAGAAATTAAGGAAACAGTTCCATTTACAATCATATCAAAAAGAACAAAACATCTGAGAATAAGCTCACCTAGGAAGGTAAAAGACCTGTATTCTGAAAACTATAAGACACTGATAGAAATTGAAGACAAACATAAGCTGATAACAAGATATATTGTGTTTATGGGTTGGAAGAATTATATTGTTTAAATTGCCTTGTTACCCAAGGCAATCTACAGATGCAATGCAATCTCTATCAAAATGCCAAGGGCTTTTTTCACAGAACTAAAACAAATAATTTTAAAATCTGCATTGAAACACAAAGTACACCAAATAGCCAAAACAATCTTGAGAAAGAATAACAGAACTGGAGGAATCATGCTGCCTAATTTCAGACTATGCTATGAAGCTACAGTCATCAAAGCAGTATGGCACTGGCATGAAAACAGACATGCAGATCAATGGAGCAGACTAGAGGGCACAGAAATAAATACTATAGTCAATTAACCTGCAACAAAGGACCCAAAAGTATATAATAGCGAAAAGACAGTCTCCTCAATAAGTGGTGCTGAGAAAACTGAATAGCTACCTGTAAACAATGAATATAGAACATTCTGTAACATTGTATACAGAAATAAACTCAAAATCAATTAAAGAATTAAATGTAAGCCCAGAAACCATAAACTCCTAGAAGACAACAGAGTTATCCTAGAAGAACACTCTCTGACATAAATTGTAACAGTATTATTTTCATCTTAAGCAGAGGAAATAAAGCAAAGATAAACAAGTGGGACTTAATTAAACTTAAAAGCTTTTGTACTACAAAGGAAATAATCAATAAAACAAAAAGGTAAACTCCTGAATGGAAGAAATTATTTGCAAATGATATGACTGATAGGGGTTAATATAAAAAGCATATAAACAGTTCATACAAGTCAACATCAAAAAAAAATTTAAAATGAGCAGAAGACCTGAATAGACATTCTTCCAAAGAAGACATACAGATGGCCACTGTCACATGAAAAGATGCTTAACACTGTTAATCATCAAAGAAATGAAAGTTAAAACCACAATGAGATATACCACTTCACACATGGTGAAATGGCTATCATGAAAAAGACCTCAAACAACAAATGGTGAGGATGTGGAGAAAATGGAATGCCCATGAACTGTTGGTGAAAATGTAAATTAGTGCAACCACTGTGGAAAATAGTCTGAAGGTTGCTCAAAAAACTAAAAGTAGGACTACTGTATGACTAAGCAATTCCATTCTGGGTTATATATCTGGAAAAAAGTGAAAATATTAGTTTGAGAAGATACATAAATCCTGATGTTTCACTGCATTATTTAGAATTGCCAAGATATGAAATCTAAGTGTCCATTAACAGATAAATAAAGAAAGATATAGAATGCATGTGTGTGTATATAGATACACAATAGAGTACTACTCAGCCATAAAAAAAGTTGTCATTTGCAGAAACGTGAATGGACTTGGAGGGTGTTATGTAGGTGAAATAAGTCAGATAGAAAAAGACAAATATGGTATGACATCATGTATATGTGGAATCTAAAAAATAAACCAATGAAATATAACAAAAAGGAAAAAAGCTCACAGATATAGAAAACAAACTATTGGTTACCAGTAGGGGTGGGCATTATAGGGGGAAGGGAGTAACAGCTACAAACTGCTATTATAAAATAAATAAGCTACAAGGATATAATGTACAACATAGGGAATACTGTAACTATAAATGGAATATAACTATAAATAACTATAAATGGAATATAACTTTAGAAAGTGTGAATCACTATGTTGAACACCTGAAACATATAATATTATACATCAGTTATATCTCAATAAAAACAACTATTACAAAAAATTACAATTCCAACCTGATGCCTCTTTGTTCAGCAAGGCATGGAAAGAAGTTTTGGATCATGCCAATATACCCAGTTAAGTCTAGAGACCAGAATTGGACAGGGATGGCTTGTTCCACATCAGGATGTGTGTTGTGGTTAATTTGCTTGATGGAGAGTGAGAGTGAGAAAACCCTTATTGCTTAGAAGAGGGGGCAGGTGCCACAGGCATGACCATAGGACAAATCTCATTTGGCAAAAAAATCCAAGAGGATTATCAGAACCAAACCCCTTACTCTTCTGTTCTTTGCCTTATTAAATAAGAATAACTTTACTCACTACTTTCACAAGAACTATTAATAACAAGTCCATATTTGTTTCATTTTTTAAAAAATTCTCAATTCCTATTAGAATTTCTGTATATTCCTTGCCACATATCTTTTTGTCTTTATACCCACCCATATTTCTAGCCTTATTTTTGAATTGTTGTATTTAGTCAAAGAAAACTCTGGTGTTAATAGATAGACTTCAGTAATGATTGCCCACTACTACATTGTTTAAATATTAAAATTATAATCTATTACCTGGACTGCTGTGGGTTTTATTTGGTTTTGCTGTTAAGTATCCAACTTCAGAGTAATTCTTCACCTAGACACAAATAGAACATTTTCATAAAAACAGTAATAAGTGTATAGTTGTTGACTCCTAGACTACCTGTCTCATAAAGGTATCACAAATACATTTACTTCCTCCCTTCTCCGTATTTTTAATTCTAGTTCTGTTATTACTGCCTTTAGTTCTGCTTTTAATATGGCAACTATAGAGATGCAATGATTCAAAACAGAACAAAAGATGTTGTCATTTGCTACTTCTGCAGCCTGGGATCCTCATTCTCATTTTTCCTGTGATTATCTAGCAAACATAAGACAGATCTTTGAGAGTAGGCAAGGATAGCTTCCCAGATGACGCTGGTGATAAAGAATCCACCTGCCAGGAGACGTAAAAAGCATGGGTTTGATCCCTGGGTTGGGAAGATCTGAAATAGCAACTCACTCCAGCATTCTTGCCTGGAGAATCCCATAGACAGAGGAGCCTGGCGGGATACTACAGTTCATAGGGTTGCAAGTAGTTAGACACAATTGAAGCAATTCAGCAGGCATGCCCGCAAGGATGTCAAACTCTGTAAAGGAACAGGTAGATTTCAGAGTGAACTAATTGGGTTTTATAGCACATTAGAGATGACTGGGATTGGAGTCTTTTCCCTGGTATCTTATTTTTGAAAGTATTGTGGCATGTAGGATTCTCCTTGATTATCGATTAACCTCTTGAGAAACCTTGCTAATTAGAACAAAAACACAACTGCTGGCAAAGATACACAAACTAGCTCTGTGGGATTAACACATAATTTAGGTTAGAGCATAAAGTGGAGGCCACGCTTCCCAGGATGGAACAACGCAATCTCTGAAGGCAATGGCAACCCACTCCAGTACTCTTGCCTGGAAAATCCCATGGATGGAGGAGCCTGGTAGGCTGCAGTCCATGGGCTCGCTAAAAGTCAGACATGACTGAGCAACTTCACTTTCACTTTTCACTTTCATGCATTGGAGAAGGAAATGGCAACCCACTCCAGTATTCTTGCTTGGAGAATCTCAGGGACAGAGGAGCCTGGTGGGCTGCCGTCTATGGGGTCGCATAGAATCGGACACGACTGAAGTGACTTAACAGCTTAGCAGCAGCAGCAGGAAATAAAAAGAATATTAAATTTTTTCAATGGGTTTATGACACATCAAAAATCTTGGAAACCCTGGTTTTAAAAATTATTCTTCTAGCTGGATTTTGTTAGTTAATACCTACCATAAAAACTGCTGAATTGTTAGTTTGGGAAAACTCAAGGCCAGGCCAATGAAAGAGATAAAACGCACCTGAAATTTCAAAGAGGTGAATAAGTGAATGGAAATACTTTTTGAACTGTCCCTAGTTTGGGATAAGTGCTTCATTCAGTGATTTATTATGTGCGTGCATGCCAACTTGCTGCAGTCGAGTCTGACTCTTTGCCACCCTGTGGACCATAACTCTCTAGTCTCCTCTGTCGATAGAATTCTCTAGGCAGGAATACTAGTGGGTTGCTATGACCTCCTCCAGGGGATCTTCCTGACCCAGGGATTGAATCCAGTGTCTCCTGGAACTCTTGGCTTGCAGGCAGATTCTTCACTGTTGGGCTACTGGGAAGCCTCCGCTATTTATTACTTTCCTATAAACATCTGAATAGCTATAAAAATTATTAGCAATTCTAATGCTTTACAAAATTAAGTCAAAATAAAACTTAGAGCAATTTTTAAAGAAATACCAAAAGCCAGAGCTGTTAACTAACCCAATCTCAATTAAATCAACTGTTACTCTTTGGCTACTATATTTTTTTTTTTCTATTCTCAGGAATTCTTTTCTTTTTCTCACTGCTAAGCTTTTAAAATGCTCTATACTTTTACTTTACTCACCATTTCTTAAAAGGTATTTTGTTTCTGACTAAAGAAAGTTCTTAAATTCCTTCTACTTCCATTGTTAGATAAAAGTCATTGCTATCATAACTAAGGTGAACTTGTGTCTTCATCAATAAGCAAATCTTCTCCTGATACCACTCCTGATACCATAAGAAATAGATTTCTTGATATTTTTCTTCAAGATCCAGAAGATTGGCTCATAACACTCTATGTCATGAAAAACTATTATAGTTTGTGATAAATCTAAAAGTCCTAAAGAAGAATATTAAGCCACCAAAACACTTCTTTATTTTATAAGAAAATCACATAAGTGGCAATGCAATAGTATACAAGGCTTATAATGCAACAGTGGTTTGGTGTTTGTTAAGCTTTGCAATGTTAATGATATGATACATGTTAATGATATGTACAGTGTTTTCGACTCACTGTTAGGTTTCTAAGATTCATCCTTGTTGATGTGTGAAGTTTCTGTTCATTCTTTCACTGACAAATAGTATTTCATCGTGTTAGAATACAACAATTTATTTGGCTATTTTTCCTTTCAATGAACATTTTAGTGGTTTCCAGGTTGTTTGTTTTGCTCTTAATAGTAAAGCTACCATGAACATTTCTGTCTGTGCTTTTCATTCACACGTGGAACCATTTCCCTAGGGAGTGAAGTTTTCAAACCTTTAGACCACAATACACAAAAAAGTACAGTTTACGTTTTAACAAAGACAACGTATAGACAGGCATACAAAAGAAACTGAAACAAGTTTCTACAAATAATCTTTACCCTTACTGCTTAAAAGGCATTTTAATATTTTCTATTATATTTCCATATTATATTGTATTATGTGTATAATAGCTATATTTTATGTTATAGTCCAGTTTTGTTCTATTTATTTTTAAAATGCATGTAAGATCATTGAAACTGAGACCGGAAGTTTAAAAATATAGCATTAGGTTATATACTTGGTAGCAAAAATGCTCAGTTTTAAAACATGCACTTCTTCAATCTTGGAAGATGACAACAGTTATTTTCAAAATATGATTGCATCAAATAAAAATTCACCACTGCCATGAAACAGTTCATACTATTCCACATCCTGGAAACACCTGATACTTTAGACTTTTTTTTTTTTTTTAACCAGTATAGATGACATTAAATATCTCATCGTTATTTTTATTTTCATTCCTTTAATGAGAAGTTGAATATCATTCCATATTTCATCATCTTTGAAATGCTATTTGAATTTTTAATGTGATTTCTAGTATCATTATTTTATATATTGATTTGTAAGAAAGTCTGGTACATACTTGGTACTAATTCTATCCTAATTATATACATGTTCCATTTCTCATCTGAGTTTGAGTTTGCTTTTCACTTTCTTTATTGTGACTTTTAAAAACAACAACAAATTCAATAGTATATGCATTCTTACATATAGGAAAACTGAGATTTCTAATTCCTGGTTCAATGCCACACAACCAGTAATTAATATTGCATATTCAAACATTAGCAGTTTTAACGTGGATATTACCCTGAAAACCACCAAGAATACTGCTTCTCTAGTATTGAGAATCATATTCTGTTCTTTGCTTAATTTTTACATCACCTTGTTTCATATTTAATTTCTTTCTTGCCCTTTAATTTTTATAGTAACTTGTTCATTTTTAAAACTTATCAAATATCTTATTTATGCTCATGCTCAGACACTTCAGCTATGTTGAACTTGATGTGACCTCATGGACTATAATCCACCAGGCTCCTCTGTCCATGGGATTTTCCTGGCAAGAATACTGGAGTGGGTAGCCTTTCCCTTCTCCAGGGGATCTTCCTGACCCAGGGATCAAACTCGCATCTCCTGCATTGCAGGCAGATTCTTTACCACTGAGTCTATATTTAGCAAAATATACATTAATTGCATTATTGCTTTCTGTTCCTTAAATTATCTATCTCATTCAGTGTCAGTTTTTATCTGGCTATCTGGATATTGTCTTAAATGCTGCTGGTTTTCCTAACATACTTTCAGGTCCTTGATTATTTGTCCATACTTATTACCAAAGACCTGAGCATCTATTTTGGATTTCCTACACTGTTGGGTGTGTAAGTCTTTTCACAGCTGAATCTCTGCCATCGGGTGAGATTCTCACTAGGATCTGTGTATTGGGTGAAACGTGATTAATAAACTTCACTTTAAGGTGAACAAGCGTGGCATTCTCTGTCAGGCTACATCTTTGTGTTTGCATATGAAAGATAGTGTGTGTTTGTGTGTGTGTGAGAGAGAGAGAGTATGTACGCATGTGCCAGCTGGGCAGAAGTGGACATATGGCATTCCTAACTTCTGAAATTGTTATATGTTGACCTACTTCTTACTGTGAGCCTTCATTTAATCAATGGTTCTAATCCGAGTACCCCGTGAAGTTCTACTGGTAAATTGTTCTCTACTAGTGGCTTCCTTAGTAGGTGCCACTAACTCCCCACTTAGCTCATTTTCAGTACATACACTTGCTCTCTTCCAGAAAATTGCAGACATCTTTTAGTCTTTTGTCATTCCTTCTCTTCTTCCTCTGCAATGGGCTTATTTACCTATTTATTATACCTCTTATTCTCATTTAGGTTTTGACTCAAGGAAGACACAAAAAACAAGTAAATGAGCCTGGTCTTCCGTCATGAAATAGCATACGTCAGTGTCAATTAGTATATAGTTGTGTTAGCCTGAAATGTGGGAAGGAATGACAAGTAATCTCATGGGAGATTGATTTATTCATTCAGCAAAAATACTGGCTGAGAAAGAGCAACTAGAGGAGTCATGCCAGATTTCTCAAGGGAAGGGACAGATTAGGGGGTTATTAATGGTTAAAACTTCATAGTACTGTGAAGTATATAAACAATATAAGGATTCTCAAGAGATTCTATCCTAGTGTTTGAATCTATGAGATCTCTTTTGGCCATGTGGGTCCATGCTTGTCCAAAAACCTCTACATCTTCTCTGTCAACTCAAATACAACTTTTCTTAATATGATGCCACAATTCTATTTCAGTTTAGGACATTAAAGAAAAAAAGACTACCTGAACCCTCTCAAATTGAAAGTATTTCTCTGAAACTACATGTCAAAACATTCTAAATTTTCTATACTTCACTTTTTTAGTTGCACCTTCCTTAAAACACTTAAATTATAAAATATCCCTATGATTCTTAAATTGAATGATATGATCACAAAGTACAATTCAGATACTGACTTCACTACACTATAGCACATCAAAATATGGATGAGATCTGGTCCTCTCTAAATATGATTTTATATAGATATAGTGACAATATCTGTGGTCCTTTATTTTCATACTATATTTTAGGACAGTTGTGTACCTTTTGCTGATCTCTGAACCTCACTTCCTTTCCTGGTGCAAAATAATGAACTAAAGAAGTTACACTACTGCTATTTAAACTTCCACTGGACTGGACATAATAGAATATAACTTTCTTTCAAATCTCAATTATAAATCCCCCAGAATATCCCCAATAACCAGCTCAAGCTAAGATAAGGAAATGCTAAGAACATTTATCTCATAAATTTGAGCTTCAAAGGGTTATCTTGAACCCTTTCACTGTCATAGAAGTATCCAAGCAAAGGTCAGGCTCTCATTAAAGCTTATCTGAAGCCAGAGTTATATGTTATGGTTTATTGCCTCAAGTACCAATTAATACAGGATTAAAGAAATGAAAAACCAGTGATTCATACCTTTGCAGGCAAATCTTCATACTTCAGCATAAAGCTGAAATATTGTCATTTTAGTCATGTAATATTTTATTAGGCACTTAACTCTGGAGGTTTTATCAAAAGATATGTAACATTTATTTTTAACAAAATGCAGAGGATATTTGGAGAACATTTACTCAAAAATCTAATAAAGTAAAATCTTAGAGGTATTTTCTAACCAGCAACTTAAATGGGAACATCAATTATTAATGAGGTTGAAATGCTTAATAATAGGGGTCTAGAAAGAGGCTATACAGAATTGCTGAAATATCACCATGAAATCAAGTGTGAGTGTCTTCTTAGGAGGCATAACAATAAAAAGCATAATTGCACACTACAGCATTTTGCCCTCAAAGCTGTTGATGGTGGGGAGAAGTCAAAGAAAGAATGGTTAAAGACTAGGGAAGTGTGTATACAGGAGTTCTCCCCTCTTTATTTAGATAATAATAAAAGGTTATTATTTCATGTAACCTGGACACCTCCTCACCCTTCTTGTAGATAAATGGTAAGCCATTATTACTAATAATCTCCTTCAAACACTCTCAAGTGCCTTTTACATGTATATCGGTTTCATGATTACCATTTGCTCCATATTACTAGGGACCCTGAACCAGTGCCCTCCATCAGGTTAAACTCTTTATGCCTTTGCTCCTAGAGATACCTAAACTCTGCATCCTGCTCTCATCATTACCTGTCACACAATACACTAAAAACATGCACACCATGTCTGCTTCTAGAAAGTGAATAGTCTCTCCAAATATTTAACATCATTACAGCAACTGAGTCTGCAGATGAACTCAGAGGTAAAATCAAAAGAAAAATTCCCTGTGAACAGCAAGAAAACAGGTTTTAGGAGGAAAATCATCTGTGATAAATTGAGCTTCTTTGGGATGTGCATAGATAAAGATGGGTTCTTAAGTTATTACTGTCACTGAAGAGGAAGCTGAAGTCCCTAAGCCTCTTAGGACTTTTTGTGACTGACATACTATTGCCCATATTTGGAAATGCAGCTTTGTAAAGATCTCTGCATTGGCACTAGCTTAAAATCTAGTGTACTTTGTCTGTTTTAACAAGGAATATATAGCTGAAATTTGATTTCTCTCTATTGGTTTATACAAAAGAAACAGTTTTCCACAGTAATTTGTCTGTATGTGATTCTACTGCTCAGCTGCTTCTTTTTCTGAGTCTTTCCTTTCCCATCACACTTCTGCAGGCAAGCACAATAACTCACCCTGGGCTAAAATGCAATAAATAAGGTTACCCCAAAAGGATCTAATATCTTTTCTGCAGGGATTAACAAACTCATTTCCTCAGTGTTCAGGTCACATAATTTCTCTGATCACAGAGGGACATACCCTAACTCTTAAGGATTTAATGGGCCTGGTAAAAAATCAAATATTTTATGTATATTATCAATTTACTTCTAAATACTCTGAGAATATTAAGTCTCTCTGCTTTGAAATAGAGGGTTGATTTTTGCTGACTGAAGTTTTCAAGTTGGAGACTAGGGAAACAGCACTATAGCTTAAAGAGATAACTATAGTGTAAATATAAAAAATGTAAAGAACACAGTGCTTTTATCCAAAAGCCTGGGATTCAAGTTCTGCCTTTAATACTGATCAATTCCAGGTCCAATAACCTTACTTTTTTTTTTTTTCTTATCTGTAAGTAATAATAATGCCTACCAACATAACAGAAATGTTATTAGAATTAAGTGAAGTCATTTACAAAGATAAAGAATGACATTCACAGTGATGGTGATGATTCACTGAATCACTGCATGCACAGAATACTGTCTGCTACTGTTGTTGGTACTACTGTTCTCTCTCTCTCTCTCTCTTTTTTTTTTTCACCCGAATTTCTTGATGGAAAAAAAAAATGTTTTCTAGGCAAAGATTGGACTTGATTGGATTAATCTGAAAACTAAAAATGCTGCCATCAATGTCTCCTCTCACTTTGGGATTATGCTGATTTTCATCTCTCCAATTTCAGTTTGGAAAATTCCTGCTTTCTAAACCCAAATTTCTCTACTTTCTGCTCACTCTCACTTATATTCTCACAAAACTTACTATTGGGCTTCTTTAAAATCTCCCAATCTTTGAGTTTCTAAAATTGATATTCCACAAGTAGCTCAGTGATAAAGAATCTGCCTGCAGTGTGGGAGATGCAGGAGACATGGGTTTGATTCCTGGTCAGAAGATCCCTTGGAGGAGGAAATGGCAACCCATTACAGTATTTTTTTTTCATTTAATATATGATATTATACATGTTTCAATGCCATTCTCCCAAATCATCCCCTGCCCCCCTCTCCCACAGAGTCCAAAAGACTGTTCTATACATCTGTGTCTCTTTTGCTGTCTCGCACACAGGGTTATCATTACCATCGTTCTAAATTCCATATATATGCATTAGTATACTATATTGGTGTTTTTCTTTCTGGCTTACTTCACTCTGTATAATAGGCTCCAGTTTCATCCACCTCATTACAACTGATTTAAATGTATTCTCCATTACAGTATTCTTGCCTTTAAAATCCCATGAACAGAGGAGGCTTGTACAGTCCATGGGGTTGCGAAAGAGTTGGACATAACTGAGCATGCGTGCACTCACAGTGGTATTCTTCAGGTTCACTTGTACTGGCATCTATCAAAAACACTACCTTACTCCCTTGGTCTGTCACTACTCCATCAACTAGTGATGGTCTGGGTCAGATCAACTCCTGTTTTATGTTTGTTTTGTTGTTACTTTTGTTTTTCTTATCCTGCTTATCAAGCACTACTAGATAAATTACTCAGAGGAACTAACAGCAATTGCTGACACCAATTCAGGTTTTCTAGACTTCTTTGTGTCTTTAAAGTCATTTGATAGTAATTCTTTGGGGTTTGGGTCATTTCTATGAGCCATCATGTATATTTAGCAAAAAGTTATTTCAAATTTTTTACCTTTCTCTTAAAGTTTCTTTGATCAACACCAACCCATTGCCTTGAGCAAATGATTTAGCTTTTTATTATATCAGGAACATGGAGGAACTGAATAGCAATATTCTCCAAATTCTATCCTTCCCACCCTCAGTTCTTTTTTTCTGCCTTAGAAGTAAAGAAACCATTCTCTTTGAAGCATGGGTTTTTCTCCACACTCATTAAGACAACATTTTCTTCACTCTTTAGCTCCATGTTCTGTCAAATGTTCCTGTTCCTATGTCTCTAATTTCTTTCTTTTTATTGGTTCCTGCTTCTCAGCTAAAAATATATTTAAGTAGATATTGGTGCAACCTTGCCTCCCATCAAGCTATTAACTGCTCATGTTTTTTCTTTCATTCACATATTGAGAGAGAACCTGTTATAACTGGAAATTTGGGAGTGTCTATAGAGATTTTTTTACTTTTAATGCTGCTTCCTATTGACTTCTTTTTTGACTTTTAATGAACTCCTTATTGCCAAATTCAGACTTCAGTTGAAGAAAGTAGGGAAAACAACTAGACCATTCAGGTAGGACCTAAATCAAATCTCTAAGGATTATACAGTGGAAGTGAGAAATAGATATAAGGGACTAGATCTGATGGACAGAGTGTCTGATGAACTATGGATGGAGGTTCATGACATTGTACTGGAGACAGGGAGCAAGACCATCCCCAAGATAAAGAAATGCAGAAAAGCAAAATGGTAGTCTGAGGAGGCCTTACAAATAGTTGTGAAAAGAAGAGAAGCAAAAAGCAAAGGAGAAAAAGAAAATTATACACATTTGAATGCAGAGTTCCAAAGAATAGGAAGGAGAGATAAGAAAGCCTTCCTCAGTGATCAGTGCAAAAAAGGGAGGAAAACAAGAGGATAGGAAAGACTAGAGATCTCTTCAAGAAAATTAGAGATACCAAGGGAACATATCATGCAAAGATGGGCTCAATAAAGGACAGAAATGGTAAGGACCTAACAGAAGCAGAAGATATTAAGAAGAGATGGCAAGAATACACAGAAGAACTGTACAAAAAAGATCTTCATGATCCAGATAATCATGATGGTGTGTTCACTCACCTAGAGCCAGACATCCTAGAATATGAAGTCAAGTGGGCCTTAGGAAGCAAAACTACGAACAAAGCTAGTGGAGGTGATGGAATTCCAGTTGAGATATTTCAAATCCTAAAAGATGATGATGTGAAAGTGCTGCACTCAATATGCCAGAAAATTTGGAAAACTCAGCAGTGGTCACAGGACCAGAAAAATTCAGTTTTCATTTCAATCCCTAAGAAAGGCAATGCCAAACAATGCTCAAACTACCTCACAATTGCACTCATCTCACATGCTAATAAGGTAATGCTCAAAATTCTCCTAGTCAGGCTTCAACAATATGTGAACGGTGAACTTCCAGATGTTCAAGCTGGTTTTAGAAAAGACAGAGGAACCAGAGATCAAATTGCCAACATCCTCTGGATCATGGAAAAAGGAAGAGAGTTCTACAAAAACATCTATTTCTGCTTTATTGACTATGCCAAAGCCTTTGACTGTGTCAATCACAAGCAACTGTGGAAAATTCTGAAAGAGATGGGAATACCAGACCACCTGACCTGCCTCTTGAGAAACCTATATGCAGGTCAGGAAGCAACAGTTAGAACTGGACATGGAACAACAGACTGGTTCCAAACAGGGAACGGAGTACCTCAAGGGTGTATATTGTCACTGTGCTTATTTAACTTATATGCAGAGTACACCATGAGAAACTGCCGGGGACCAGCCCCGGCTGATCCAGGGTATTCGAAGGAGAGACGGCGTCGGCGAAGATCAGGAAACAATTGCTTAATTAAATGTTAATTAAGGATATAAAGAGTGATAGAATAAGGATAGCTCAGTAGGAAAATTCAGTGGAGAAAAGAGGCTGAGTAGCTTGGTTTACGCAGGAGACCAATAAAACTTCAAGACAAGAAGTTTGCACCACTTACGTAGGCCGCAGGCGTCCTTCCGTTCTCCCGAAGGAGAGGAGACACTGAGGCCTCCCCGGTCGGATCTTAGAAGCCCAGGCATAATTAGTAAGCATGGTGGGTTCCGCGCTCCAGATGGAGACTCAACCAGAGTGAGAGAGAGAGTGACATGGGGAGACCAGTATTTCGAGAAACTGATCCCAATTCTTTATTTTCCAGAGTCTGTTTTTATACACTGAGATGTTATACAAAAGTCACGTGGGGACAGCAGTCCTGACTTTTATTAAAGTCAGGTGCTTCACACAAATGTATACAGAGGTCTTAGGGGTGTTACATCATCTTCTGGCCAGGGGGGCCTGCTGACAATTTACGACCCTCTCCTTGTGACAGTGGTCAGTCAATCAGGACACTTATTTCTCCAGGGCTGATTATTCTCAAAACAGACGCCACCCAAATAAAGTTACATTCCTACAGGGTGAGGGTGTAATGGGTTTTAGTTAAGGAAAGAATTTACTTAGCCTAAGGTCTAACGTGATTAATATCAAAGGTTAATACTTATTCCTTCTATATATTCATTAATGTGTGTAAGGGCAGGGGATATGGAGACTTAGCAACAAACATTGGCTCAACAAATGAAAAACCCTTCACCAATACAATTTCTAATCAGCCCATTATACTTATACTAATAGTTTTCTAACCTCTCTAAAGAACCTGTTTTTAGAGGGTTTAAAGCATCTCGTGCCTCTCACGGTTGGGAGGCTGTGAGCAATCACATGTGGCCCGATGAGCCTGTCAGGCAGGCTAGAGAACCTTCAGAGGAGTTTGTAGGTTAAAACACTCTTGTCACACCCAAGAGTTTTTATTGACTGGAGCTCCAGGTTAACTCCTTCTCTGAAAGAGGTGGTGGGGGACAGCCCCCCGTAAAGTCAGAGGTGTAGGTAAGAGCACAAAGTAGTAAAGTAGGCAGGCTCTGGTAATGGGGGTAGATGCTTGAGGATTTCCAGGGGGACTCCTGAGGCTTGATCCCACCTTTGCGTATGTCGAGCCTCCTTCCTCATGACCTTTGTCACGGGTGGAGTACCTCACTCTGGTCCCCAACAAGAAACACTGGGCTGGATGAAGCACAAGCTGGAATCAAGGTTGCCAGGAGAAATATCAATAACCTCGGATATGCAGATAACACCACCCTTATGGCAGAAAGTGAAGAACTAAAGAGCCTCTTGATGAAAGTGAAAGAGGAGAGTGTAAAAGCTGGCTTAAAACTCAACATTCAGAAAACAAAGATCATGGCATCAGGTCCCATCAATTTTTGGCAAATAGAAGGATAAACAGTATAAACAGTGGCAGACTTTATTTTTGGGGGCTCCAAAATCACTGCAGATGGTGACTGCAGCCATGAAATTAAAAGACGCTTACTCCTTGGAAAAAAAGCTGTGACCAACCTCGATGGCATATCAAATAGCAGAGATGTTACTTTGCAAACAAAGGTCTGTCTCATCAAGGCTATAGTCATGTATGGAAGTGAGAGTTGAACTATAAAGAAGGCTGAGTGCCAAAGACTTGATGCTTTTGAACTGTGGTTTTGGAGAAGACTCTTGAGAGTCCCCTGGACTGCAAGGAGATCCAAGAAATCAGTTCTGAATGTTCATTGGAAGGACTGATGTTGAAGCTGAAACTCCAATACTTTGGCCACCTGATGCGAAGAGCTGACTCATTTGAAAAGACTCTGATTCTGGGAAAGATTGAGGGCAGGAGGTGAAGGGGATGACAGGATAAGATGATTGGATGGCATCACCAACTCAATGGACATGAGTTTAGGTAACCTCCGGGAGTTGGTGATGGAACAGGAGGCCTGGCGTGCTGCAGTCCATTGGGTCACAAAGAGTCGGACATGACTGAGTGATTGAACTGAACTGAATGTTGCTTCATTATCCATCTAGTCACTTCTTCTTCTCTCAAGACTCAGTTATTCTTTCCCATAGTTTCATCTACAGTATATACATAAACATATTTTAATCTTTTGATACTATTAATATCAATTACAATTTTTTCAATTTTATCTGGACTACTGTAAACATCTCAAATGGTGAATGTCCCAGAGTAAAATTTTGGATGTTCTTTCCTGACTCCACCTCTTCAATACAATTTTGTTTGTCACTGCTCTTAAATTCAACTTCCTTCTTTTTCATCTGAAGTCTCTTTTTGCTGAATTCCTAAAGATAGTTCAAGATACAACTCTAATGTGACTTCTTCATTAATCAATTCATTCATCTAATTATTAATTCAGTTATTCAATTACTCAATTTTTATATTGAATTCCTGACATGGAAGCAAACTGCTTTAAACACTGAAAACACTCTAGTAAAGCAAATAAATATATACTCGTGGCCTAATGGAGCTTTGTGAAATCTACCTTGACTTTCCCTTTATGAATAAATACTTTCCTCTTTAGCACATTCATGCTGTTGTGCAGTTCAATATTAAAACTTATCATATTTAAGCAATTTGCATGATTATTTTTGTGGCTTCCTTATATCAGCTAGATTCCTTAAAGAAAAGAACTTGTTTTTTTTTAAGTGTGTCTAAATAGATGTGTGGTATTGTTGCTTTTATTCTTTTCTCTAGTACCTGAATCTTATGGTTATGTCTTTAATGTTTGTTGTCGCCTAAGTAAAGTTAATGTGGATTCTGAGAGGCCAATACACATTTATGGACTTGAATGTTTAAGAGTACTTGCTCAAAAGAATTACATTTCTAGACATTGGTTCCCTTGTGAAAATTTACCCTTTTCAGAATTTGATAAACCTATTTTATAATTCTACTTAATATGTAAGGGCTGGTAAATAGGAAAACAAAACAGCAAAATTCTGTAAAGCAATTATCCTTCAGTAAAAAATAAATTAATTAGAAAAAATGTTTCTTTAACTTAAGGTTATTCAATTACAAATTTTTGGTCAATATTTGTGGTCATCAAATTATACATCATTTGATGAACCCAATATCTTGAAATTTTCTTACTACTTTTTACTTTACTTTGGGAATAACTTAGGGCGGGGGGCGGTGGGAAATGAAACTGCATTTGATTTAACTCTAGAGTACAATTAAAAAAATATCTTTGGGTTGTGGAAACACAGCAAAAACCATGAAATTTCATCAGAACTTAATATTAAAAAGAAAGTTCTTATTGGGGGCATATGCAACACTCTGATTTGGAAAGAAGAAGCAGAGACAAAGACAGTAATAGGCCTTATCAGTGTTAGTTATCAAAGAAAAAGTCCATAAAATACATGTGTTTACTGAAAGATTTTGAGTCCATCTGGAACTTAAATTTCCTATCTTTGATATGGTTGATGCTGCTCACCCAATTACCAACAGCATGTTAATATAGTGCTTGCTGCTGCTGCTGCTAAGTCGCTTCAGTCATGTCCGGCTCTGTGAGACCCCATAGACAGCCTCCTACCAGGCTCCTCTGTCCCTGGGATTCTCCAGGCAAGAACACTGGAGTGGGTTGCCATTTCCTTCTCCAATGCATGAAAGTGAAAAGTGAAAGTGAAGAATATAGTGCTTAGTTATCCTTAATAAAATATTTGTTAAATAGTTTAATTATTTTAATCATTCTTCATTGCCTCCTGCTTTTTCTATAAGTATATAAGGCTGTATTATAGATATAAAATATGATATTAATTTTATAATTTATAAAATATAAATATTGTCTTCATAGAAACTTTTTTCCAATTGTTGAAACTCAAATCATAATATCTTTCAAATAAAAAATATAGTGAAATTCTATACTATTAAAACATTAAATATTTGAAATAAATCTACCAGGTCTCAATTGAATAAATATTCACATTTGCAATCTAATGATTGAAATAGGAACCAAACATAGGTATAACTCTTTATATGACCATGATGGCATATATTTAACAGTCTGAGTAGGAGAAAAATAAAAAACTGAGTGATTTTAAGACAGGATGACTTATCTAATAAAAAATTTGCATTAGATTTGTGGCCTTTATATTTAATCCCCCAAATCACAGCAAGTAAGATAGAACTTGAATGGTAGTAAAAATCTACAGGGCAGTACTCATGGCTTAGACAGCCTATATTATGTCTAGTGGATTTGTCATAGCTTTCTTTGTTGAATCTGGATTTAGAATTTTTTTCTGTCTACATAAAATAACGGGAGAAAGAGAAAAAAGAGAGAAAAAGAAGAAGAATGAGAAAGTGAGGAGGAGGACCATGCAGTAGTTTTCCAAGAATGTACACCTTGTTGAGTCTTATTTCTCTAATTTTCTTCACCTTCTTTTCACATTCTAAGTCTCTTCATAAACTGTTAAAGTTATTCCAACAAAGCATATTTCTCTTAAAGCCTGATGCTTATAAGTAAATGTAGGGGAGCAAAATTTGCCACTCTAAAATGTCTCTTTGGTATCTAAATTATTTCAAGCAGAAACAATCAAGGCTCAGAAACTTTGAACCTCCCCTTAACTGCCTGAAGAATGTAGATACAGGACCTGCTATGGGAAGGGAGCTGTTAACAGAGATACTGCTTGAACAAAGTGTGTTTGAGGTAGGAGATAGATGGGCTCCAGATTGGACATTTACAAAGAGTCAGCCTCCTCTTTGCATTTCCTGAGGCAAGAGATAGGTGGGCTCCAGTTGAGAAATTTACAGCCAGCCTCCTGTTTGCTCTCTGAAACGGAAGGAACTACAGAAACAGGGTAAATAGCCAGTCCTTGTCTCTTGTAAACATCTCAAGGGAATAATCATGGCAAGGACAAAGAGAGGCAAAAACCCTGTCTGAGTAAAGGATGAGGAAGACACTACACATGTGCACAAAGGCTCCTTGAAAAGTCAGAGGACAATTCCAGGCCATAATGAGTCTGAATCCTCCCAGAAGACTTCACTTTGAGATCCAGCTTGGCTAAGGTGTGTGTGGGGTCCTTAAACAAATTAGCCAAGGGGACACAAAGCAAGATGACTGGCCTGAGGGAATACAAAGACCTAGAAAAGTGCTCGCTTATTAAGGATTTAAATGTCCCAAAGGTGCCACTCTCTGATCTTGCCTGAGCACCTTTTCACATGTACTTTTCTTTCCAATACACTTTTTACTTTACCTTCTGCTTCCTTGCCTGAATTCATTCTTGACTAGGCAGGCAAACACTAGGGACCCTAGCTCTAACTGCTGGCCCCTGTGGTCCAGAGCTTAGGACTCATGGTCTGGGACACTAAAACCTTGCTTCTAGCTACCACTCACTGCTGCTTGCTGCAAGCTGCTGTTTACTACTACAAGTCTCTGAAATCATGCAGACAGGGAGAAACCTACCATAGTCTGGTTATTAAAATTCTTTGAGTCACATTGTCTTTCCCTGGCCCAGCAAATACTTTCCCAAACATTGTGCTTTTCCATTTCCATGTAAATTGCCTTCCTCCCCTTTTTCAGTCCCTAAGCCACTACTCTCAACACCCTCTTTTGTCTTTAGCTGAAGATGGTGTATAAGGTGAGAGTTTTAGTTCTCCGAGTTACTCTTTTCCTGGATCTCTCCCATGTATACCTGTTATTAAAATTTTATTTTCTCCTTTTAATCTATGTTTTTCAGTTTAATTATTAAACCAGACAGAAGAACCTAGAAGGGTAGAAAAAAATTTCTTCCTCTCCAACATAAAAGATTTGAGGAATAAAGCTGTCTCTTTAAACCTTTAAATGTTTACCATCTCTTGGGATTTCGTGAGGTTCTACTCTCCATTTCTTGTCTTCTCACTATATTTTCTCTTCCAAGGGACACTGCACCCCTTTTAATGATTGCTTTTGTGCTGATAACTTCCAAATTTATATCAATTCTACCGATATCTCTCTTCTGCTCAAGATTTTGGTTTCAGGTCCTCTGACAGCCAAATGCTAAAAGTAAACTGAACACGTCCTATATCCTTCAAAATGTTTTCTCTTCCTTTGGTTCCAGTTCCTTGAGATACAAAGATAGTCAACATCTTAAGCTTTAGTTACTTCGCATAGTCAAGCACAGTGGTCAATAGTTTTCACCTCTGTGCTGTATCTATCTTTCTTATTTACTCATTTATAGTCTATTGTTGGAGTCTCCTAACTGGTTTCCATATCTCCACCTCAAATTTCATACTGCTTGAACCAAGCTTCCTAAACTTCTTGTACTACATCACGGCCCCCTTCAAAACATCACAGTGATAAATGAAAATCACCTTTCTACCTAGGTGACACAACTGTGCTGACAAATGCTATCATAAAAGAAGACTTTTTTTTTTTTTGTAAGGATTGGCTAATTGTTGTTCATTATTTTATTATCCTGTGAAATAGTTTAAAATCTTTTCCTTTCAGTGGGAAGGAAGAGGGCAATTTTAATATGGAATAATGGAGTTCCTGCCACTTCTTTTCCTCCACAGGAAGAAAACCATGCCAAATCCCGCTCTCTTGAAAGTACTGCCATGAAGGGCTGGCAAATCAGCTCTCTCTCAGAAACAGAAACACAGCTGCAAGTATTATGTTTGGCCAAGCCCCCCCCCCCTTTTTTTTTTCTGTTGCTGTTTCCTACTATTCAGTTTCCTTCTTCTTAATAGTGCTGGTAAATTAGCATGGGGAGGCCATGTGCTGGATTTTGGGCATGTGCCTTCAGGGCTTGGAGCCATAGCGTTCAGGAGTCATGCTGTGTGGGCCATTAAACAAATGGCAAAGAAAGAAGAAAACAGTCCTCCTTAGCATAAATATCCAATGATTGATGATAGTCTTTTTTATTTATTTCTGCCCAGAGTGTTTGCAAGTTTACTAAGAGAGTCAAATACTGGCTATAATACAAATCCCCAGGAAAAGATTTCATATTTCACACAATAGTTATGTCAGTTCTTCAGAGTGGATTTTCTTCTCTCTCGTGCATAAAGCAGTTTCTTCCCTGCTCACCCCAGCACTATCCTTTGCCTGTTTTGATGCCTGTGTTCGTTTTAGCTGTTAAGCCAAAATCTATGCCTTCACCCTTATTTTCTAAATAATTTAACATTGAATAAGTGACACTGTCTAGTAATATACAGAGATGTATTTGTTCAGAATTCAGTGCCAGAATCTATTTTTTTTTCCTCTTCATTAAATCACGGCTATTAAATTTATGGCCGATGGCAGCTCCTTATGCATGGGACATCTTACTTCCTCCAAAACACAAGAGCCTCGCTAGCAAGCAGTATTCCATAAGGCGTAGAGGTCTGCCCATCCCCATGGAGCATCAGCAGAAGTGTGTTCCCTTCTCCTTCTTCTGTAATTCCCAGCACATTCAGTGGATTACATACTGTTTATGCACCATGCTGCCTCCCTGAGCCCTGTTTCTTTACAGTACTTACTTCTGCTGCTAAAAGGAAAATAGGCTCTGACAATCCTCTTTGGCTGCCAAAGCCGCTGCCTCCGAATGAACACATCCTGCTTCCAGGAGTCAAGCTGATCCCTGTGATCCCTGAATCCAACAGGAGTTCAAAAGGATTCTGCGCGTCTCAAAGGGCATAAACTGCTATTCGTTTAGGATTTTCAGGCACACTGGGGCTTCGCCACAGAAGAGCTGATGCTATCCGGCCTCGTGATTCGGCCGCCGCTGCTGAACCAGCTCAAACCGCAGACGAATCCAGATGAATCTGAAGGCCCCAATCTGCCTCCGACGCTCGATCTCCTCCTGCCTGACACAGTTCAGTTCAGACACAATAACAGGCCATTGAATTTCCCTCTGCAGCTGGGAGCTGACTGTAAATGCGAAAGTTAAGTTGTTGAAACGATGTGTCAGGGGACTTGCAAATGAATATACTGTCATTCCAACGTAACCCAATTTACCCTGTGTTCATAGTGAATGGTTTCAGAGACTCAGTTTAAACCCCCTAGTTAACGATGTTCTGCAAAAACATCTTTAGAACACATTCCCCAAGGAAAACTGACAGCTAAGATGAAAGCGATGAAAGAGTCACAATGGTAGAGTATATTTTATGACACTTCTCATAGGAGGATTTAAAGACATTAAAAAGTGACTGATTTCACAATATTCACAGGAGATAAGTAGTAAACACACTTAAAACATAATAATGAAATAATTATGGCAATACTCTGTTATTTTATAATTCTCTTATTGAAGACAAAGGGAGAAAATGTCCCACTCTGAGATAATGATAAACAAAAATCAATTTTTATAAAGTTTATAAATCTGTTTATTAGAAGAAATGGGTACCATTTTAGGGTTAGCAACCAAAATGAATACAGTGTATTTGCTGTATTCCACTTAGAAATATCCTCCTATAAAGGTCCTAAAAAAATTATTTAATATATATTGTTATACATTAAAACTTGTTAGAAACATATATCTTGAGCTTAGTATTCATAGAATAGTTTTAACAAAATTTTTATGTTTCTAAGACAAATTCTTGGTCTTATATGGTTTAATTATAGTAAAAGTATATTTGAATAAGTGTTTCATGATGATATAAATATAGGTAGCTAATTATATCTTCTTCAAGGTAGCATGTGAGGTCTAGGTTTTCTGAAGATATAACTATGTGGTTAGCTTTTAGAAAAAAATATTTTATCACATAGGTGAAAAATTTTAAAGTAGGGATTGATTTTCACCCTAACAATGCATACTCTTGGAGACTGCTGCTGCTGCTGCTGCTAAGTCGCTTCAGTCATGTCCGACTCTGTGTGAACCCATAGACAGCAACCCACCAGGCTCCTCTGTCCCTGGGATTCTCCAGGCAAGAATACTGAAGTGGGTTGCCATTTCCTTCTCTAAGTCTTGGAGACTAGAAAATGCTTGTATATTGGGAGGAGCAATGAAAAAGATTAATCACTTTCTCCAATTCCAACTGACTTGGTTTCATCTTCTCTCCCTTCTAAAATATGAGTAGGGCTTGTTGAAGATACAAGTCAGTCTTTCTTCACTCTGCTTCATGGAGCAGCTTAAAGCCTTGGGGCTAGAATTATCTGAAAGCTTGTTCACTCACAATTATGGTGATTGATGATGACTATTTGCTAAGATCACACTTGGGCTATTGACTACTCCCGTACAACAAAATGGTTGAGTTCTAAGGATGAGTGTCCTGAGACTGTGAGCACCAAGTAGAAGACATATCACCTTTCATGACCTAACTTTGGAAGTAAGTCATGCAGCATAAATTCCAGCAATATTTTATAATTCTCTCATTAAAGCCAAGGGAAGAAAATGTCCCACTTTGAGCAAATAATAAATAAAAATTGGTTTCTATAAAGTTTATAAATCTGTTTATTTGAAGAAATGGGCACCATTCTAGGGATAGCGACAAAAATGAGTACAGTGTGTTTGCTATAATCCACTGAGAAATAGCCTACTATGAAGGTCCCATTAAAGGCACTATATGTAAAAGCACTCACAAAGGCCCAAGTTCAAGGTGAAGGTGGATTATGCCTCTTAGCAGAAAATTGCAAAGTTCTAGAAATGCATATAATAACCAAAAAAGTTGTGGTCATTTATATCTTTAGTATAGTGTTATTACATACTAAATAAATACATCAGATTACTAGATGTTTATTAGGGTTTTGTTATTTAATGACAAATTTGCTCTTCCTTTTTTCCCCACTATATTCTGATTCCTGTTAATAGTAACCAAAAGAAAAAAAAAGTCTCTTCAATATGTAGTGCTGGGAAAACTGGACAGTTAGAATTTTTCTAACACCATATACAAAAATAAACTCAAAATGGAGTAAAGACCTAAATATAAGTCCAGATACTATAAAACTGCTGGAAGGAAAACATAGGCAGAATGCTCTTTGACACACTTTACAGCAACACTCTTTTTTTTGATCCATCTCCTAAACTAATGGAAACAAAAGCAAAAACAAATAAATGGAACCATTAAACTTAAAACTTTTACACAGCTAAGGAAACAATCAACAAAATAAAAAGATAACCTACTAAATAGGAGAAAATATTTGCAAAGGATATGATCAATAAGGGATTAATATGGTCAGCTGGAGTGGTGAGCGGCGGCTGCAAGGACCTGGAGCGGCTGAGAGGAGATACCCCATGCCCAAGGTCAGGAGCAGCTCCTGCGCTCCGCTGGACCGGCAGTGTGGAGACACCCCACATCCAAGGTCAGAAAACTCCAGTAAGACAGTAGGCACTGGAGTGGCTGTGAGGAGATAACCCATGTCCAGGGGCAAAGGAGAAGCCCCAGCAAGATGGTAGGAGGGGCGAATTTGTGTTTAGAGTCAAACCCCGTTCCTGCCAGAGATGCTCAGAGGGCTCAAGCAAACCTTGTGGGGACCAGGACCCAGGGACCCCACAGAGACTGAGACAGAACTGTGTTTGAACATCTGCTGGGGAGCTATAGGTTGGCAGTGGTCTGCCGCAGGGACAGGGGCTCTAGTTGTGGGTATGGCATAAGTCCTCTTGGAGGAGGTTGCCATTAACCCCACTATAGAGCTGCCAGAACTTACATCAGTTCAGTTCAGTTCAGTTCAGTCGCTCAGTCGTGTCCGACTGTTTGCGACCCCATGAATTGCAGCACGCCAGGCCTCCCTGTCCATCACCAACTCCCAGAGTTCTCTCAAACTCACTAGGACTGGGAAATAGACTCGTGGAGGGCATAACAGAACCTTGTGCACCAGGGCCCAGGAGAAAGGAACAGTGATCCCACAGGAGACTTTCCTGTGGGTGTCCAGGAGTCTCTGGTGAAGGCGTGGGTCAGAGGTGGCCTGCTGCAGGGTTGGGGGCATGGACTGTAGAAGTACATGCCTGGGATCTTTTGAGGGAGGTAGATCACCATTATCTTCATTACCTCCCCCATAGTTTGGCCCCAGGCAAATAGCAGGGAGGGACACAGCTCCAACCATCAACAGAAAATTAGATTAAAGATTTACTGAGCATGACCTTGCCCATCAGAACAAGACCCAGTATCCCCCTCAGTCAGTCTATCCAATCAGGAAGCTTTCATAACCCTTTTATCCTTCTCCATCAGAGGGAAGACAGACTGAAAACCATCACAGAAATCTAACCAATATGATCACATGGACCACAGCCTTGTCTAACTCAATGAAACTATAAACATGCCATGTAGGGCCACCCAAGACAGACGGGTCATGATGGAGAGTTCTGACAAAATCTGGTATACTGGAGAAGGGAATTGCAAACTACTTCAGTATTCCTGCCTTGAGAACCCCATGAACAGTATGAAAAGGCAAAAAGATAGGACCCTGAAAGATGAAATCCCCAGGTCAGTAAGTGCCCCATATGCTGCTGGAGATCAGTGGAGAAATAACTCCAGAAAGAATGAAGAGATGGAGCCAGAGCAAAAACGACACCCAGCTGTGGATGTGACTGGTGATGGAAGCAAGGTCTGATGCTGTAAAGAACAATATTGCATAGGAATCTGGAATGTTAGATTCATGAATCAAGGCAAATTGGAAGTGATCAAACAAGAGATGGCAAGAGTGAACATTGACATTCTAGGAATCAGCGAACTAAAATGGGTTGGAATGGGTGAGTTTAACTCAGATAACCATCATATCTACCACTGTGGGCAAGAATCCCTTAGAAGAAATGGAGTAGTCATCATAGTCAAGAGTCTGAAATGCAGTACTTGGATGGAGTCTCAAAAGTGACAGAATGATCTCTGTTCATCTCCAAGACAAACCATTCAACATCACGCAAATCCAAGTCTATGCCCTGACCCATAATGCTGAAGAAGCTGAAGTTGAACAGTTCTATAAAGACCTACAAGAACTTCTAGAATTAACATCCAGAAAAGATGTACTTTACATTGTAGGGGTTTGGAATGCAAAAGTAGGAAGTCAAGAAATACCTGGAGTAACAGGAAAATTTGGCCTTGTAGTACAAAATGAAGCAGGGCAAAGGCTAATAGAGTTTGGTCAAGAGAATGCACTGGTCATAGGAAACATCATCATCAAAAAACACAAGAGAAGACTGCACATGGACATCACCAGATGGTCACCACCGAAATCAGATAGATTATATTCTTTGCAGGCAAAGATGAAGAAGGTCTATCAGATCAGATCAGATCAGATCAGTCGCTCAGTCGTGTCCGACTCTTTGCGACCCCATGAATCGCAGCACGCCAGGCCTCCCTGTCCCTCACCAACTCCCGGAGTTCACCCAGACTCATGTCCATCGAGTCAGTGATGCCATCCAGTCATCTCATCCTCTGTCATCCCCTTCTCCTCCTGCCCCCAATCCCTCCCAGCATCAGAGTCTTTTCCAATGAGTCAACTCTTTGCATGAGGTGGCCAAAATACTGGAGTTTCCGCTTTAGCATCATTCCTTCCAAAGAAATCCCAGGGCTGATCTCCTTTAGAATGGACTGGTTGGATCTCCTTGCAGTCCAAGGGACTCTCAAGAGTCTTCTCCAACACCACAGTTCAAAAGCATCAATTCTTTGGCACTCAGCCTTCTTCACAGTCCAACTCTCACATCCATATATTACCACAGGAAAAACCATAGCCTTGACTAGATGAACCTTTGTTGGCAAAGTAATGTCTCTGCTTTTGAATATGCTATCTAGGTTGGTCATAACTTTCCTTCCAAGGAGTAAGCATCTTTTAATTTCATGGCTACAGTCACCATCTGTAGTGATTTTCGAGCCCAGAAAAATAAAGTCTGATACTGTTTCCACTGTTTCCCCATCTATTTCCCATGAAGTGATGGGACCGGATGCCATGATCTTTGTTTTCTGAATGTTGAGCTTTAAGCCAACTTTTTCATTCTCCACTTTCACTTTCATCAAAAGGCTTTTGAGTTCCTCTTCACTTTCTGCCGTAAGGGTGGTGTCATCTGCATATCTGAAGTTATTGATATTTCTCCCAGCAATCTTGATTCCAGCTTGTGTTTCTTCCAGTCCAGCATTTCTCATGATGTACTCTGTATATAAGTTAAATAAACAGGGTGACAATATACAGCCTTGACGAACTCCTTTTCCTATTTGAACCAGTCTGTTGTTCCATGTCCAGTTCTAACTGTTGCTTCCTGACCTGCATACAAGTTTCTCAAGAGGCAGATCAGGTGGTCTGGTATTCCCATCTCTTTCAGACTTTTCCACAGTTTATTGTGATCCACACAATACAGTAAGCAAAAAGAAGCCTGGGAGCTGACTGTGGCTCAGATCATAAACTCCTTATTGCCAAATTCTGACTTAAATTGAAGAAAGTAGGGAAGACAACTAGGCCATTCAGGTATGACCTAAATCAAATCCCTAACATTATGCAGTGGAAGTGAGAAATAGATTTAAGGGACTAGATGTAATAGCCAAATGCCTGATGAACTATAGACGGAGGTTCATTATTGTACAGGAGACAGGGAGCAAGACCATCCCAGAAAAAGAAATGCAAAAAAGCACAATGGTTGTCTCAGGAGGCCTTACAAATAGCTGTGAAAAGAAGAGAAGCAAAAAACAAAGGAGAAGAGGAAAGATATACCCATTTGAATGCAGAGTTCCAAAGAATAGCAAGGAGAGATAAAGAAAGCCTTCCTTGGTGATCAGTGCAAAGAAAGGGAGGAAAACAATAGGATGGACAAGACTAGAGATGTCTTCAAGAAAATTAGAGATACCAAGGGAAAAAATTTTATGTAAAGATGGGCTCGATAAAGGATAGAAATGGTAGGGACCTAACAGAAGCAGAAGATATCAAGAAGAGGTGGCAAGAATACACAGAAGAACTATACAAAAAGATCTTAATGACCCAGATAATAATGATGGTGTGAAAACTCACCTAGAGCCAGACATCCTAGAATGTGAATTCAACTGAGCCTTAGGAAGCAAAACTACGAACAAAGCTAGTGGAGGTGATAGAATTCCAGTTTAGCTATTTCAAATCCTAAAAGGTGATGCTGTGAAAGTGCTGCACTCAATATGCCAGCAAATTTTGAAAACTCAGCAGTGGCCACAGGACTGGAAAAGCTCAGTTTTCATTCCAATCCTTAATAAACCAATGCCAAAGAATGTTCAAACTACCTCACAATTGCATTCATTCCACATGCTAGTAAAGTAATGCTCACAATTCTCCAATCAGGCTTCAACAATACATGAACCATGAAATTCCAGGTTTTCAAGCTGGTTTTAGAAAAGACAGAGAAATCAGAGATCAAATTGCCAACATCCGCTGGATCATGGAAAAAGCAAGAGAGTTCCAGAAAAACATCTATTTCTGTTTTATTGACTATGCCAAAGCCTTTGACTGTGTGGATCACAATAAACTGTGGAAAATTCTGAAAGATGGGAATACCAGACCACCTGACCTGCCTCTTGAGAAACCTGTATGCAGGTCAGGAAGCAACAGTTAGAACTGGACATGGAACAACAGACTGGTTCCAAATAGGAAAAGGAGTATGTCAAGGCTGTATATTGTTACCATGCTTATTTAACTTATATGCAGAGTACGTCATGAGAAACGCTAAGGCTGGATGAAGCACAAGCTGGAATCAAGTTGCCGGGAGAAATATCAATAACCTCAGATATGCAGATGACACCACCCTTTATGGCAGAAATTGAAGAACTGAAGACCCTCTTGATGAAACTGAAAGAGGAGAGTTAAAAAGTTTGCCTAAACTCAGCATTCCAAAAACAAAGATCATGGCATCCAGTCCCACCACTTCATGGGAAATAGATGGAGAAACAGTGGAAACAGTGGCAGACTTTATTTTGGGAGGCTTCAAATCATTACAGCCGGTGACTGCAGCCATAAAATTAAAAGACACTTACTCCTTGGAAGAAAAGTTATGACTAACCTAGACAGCATTAAAAAGAAGAGACATTACTTTGCCACAAGGGTCTAGCTAGTCAAGGCTATGGTTTTTGCAATAGTCATGTATGGATGTTAGGGTTGGACTGTGAAGAAAGCTGAGCACTGCAGGATTGATGTTTTTCAACTGTTGTATGGGAAAAGACTCTTGAGAGTCCCTTGGACTGCAAGGAGATCCAACCAGTCCATTCTAAAGGAGATCAGTCCTGGGTGTTCATTGGAAGGACTGATGTTGAAGCTGAAACTCCAATACTTTGGCCACCTGATGGGTAGAACTGACTCACTTGAAAAGACCCTGATGCTGGGAAAGACTGAGGGCAGGAGGAGAAGTGGATGACAGAGGATGGCATCATTGACTCAATGGACATGAGTCTGAGTAAACTCCAGGAGTTGGTGATGGACAGGGAGGCCTGGCGTGCTGGAGTCCATGGGGTCGCAAAGAGTCGGACAGGACTGAGTGACTGAACTGAGTGAACTGATATATAAATAGTCCATACCACTCAACATCAAAAACAACCTGATTTTTAAAATGCCAAAGGAATTGATTAGACATTTTTCCAAAGAGGAAATGCATA
Organism: Bos indicus x Bos taurus; assembly: GCF_003369695.1. NCBI lineage: Eukaryota > Metazoa > Chordata > Mammalia > Artiodactyla > Bovidae > Bos > Bos indicus x Bos taurus. The sequence goes on along the minus strand of NC_040079.1, from coordinate 101,421,395 downwards.
TGACTAATAGGCCTATGAAAAGATTTTCAATATCACTAATAATCATGGAAATGCAAATTAAAACTATAATGAAATATCACCTCATACCTGTCAAAATGGCTGTCATCAAAAGAAACACGAATTGCTAATGTTGGAAAAAATGTGAAAACAGGGAACCCTGGTCCTTTATTGATGGGAATGTAAGTTGGTTCAGTAATTATGGAAAACAGTAAAGAGATTCCTCAAAAAACTGAAAATATAACTACCTTATGACCTAACAATTTCACTCCTGGATATATACCTGAAAGAAACAACACTAATTTGAAAAGATACATGCACCCCAATGTTCACTGCAGTATTATTTACAATTGCCAAGGTATATATCTTTTATATATATATACACACAAGATATGTGTGTTTGTGTGTGTGTGTATGTATGTGTATATATATATATATAATGGAGTACTACTCTGCCATAAAAAAGACTGAAATTTTGCCATCTTCAGCAGCATAGATGGACCTGGAGGGTATTGTGTGAGGTGAAATAAGTTAGAGAAAGACAATATTGTATGATGTCACTTATATGTGGAATCTAAAAAAAAAAAAAAGTAAGAAGACTAATTCAGTTCAGTTCATTTCAGTTTAGTCACTCAGTCATGTCCAACTCTTTGCGACCCCATGAATCATGCACGCCAGGACTCCCTGTCCATCACCAACTCCCAGAGTTCACTCAAACTCACTTTCATTGAGTTGGTGATGCCATCCAGCAATCTCATCCTCTGTCATCCCCTTCTCCTCCTTCCTCCCAGCCCTCCAAGCATCAGAGTCTTTTCCAATGAGTCAACTCTTCGCATGAGGTGGCCAAAGTACTGGAGTTACAGCTTTAGCATCATTCCTTCCAAAGAAATCCCAGGGCTGATCTCCTTAGGAATGGACTGGTTGGATCTCCTTGCAATCCAAGGGACTCTCAAGAGTCTTCTCCAACACCACAGTTCAAAAGCATCAATTCTTCGGCGCTCAGCTTTCTTCACAGTCCAACTCTCACATCCATACATGACCACTGGAAAAACCATAGCCTTGACTAGACGGACCTTTGTTGGCAAAGTAATGTCTCTCCTTTTCAATATGCTATCTATGTTGGTCATAATTTTCCTTCCAAGGAGTAAGCATCTTTTAATTTCATGGCTGCAGTCAACATCTGCAGTGATTTTGGAGCCCAAAAAATTAAAGTCTGACACTGCTTCCACTGTTTCCCCATCTATTTGCCATGAAGTGATGAGACCGGATGCCATGATCTTCATTTTCTGAATGTTGAGCTTTAAGCCAACCTTTTCACTCTCCTCTTTCACTTTCATCAAGAGGCTCTAATTCCTCTTCACTTTCTGCCAAAAGTGTGATGTCATCTGCATATCTGAGGTTATTGATATTTCTCCCGGCAATCTTGATTCCAGCTTGTGCTTCTTCCAGCCCAGCATTTCTCATGATGTACTCTGCATAGAAGTTAAATAAGCAGGGTGACAATATACAGCCTTGATGTACTCCTTGTCTTATTTGGAACCAGTCTGTTGTTCCATGTCCAGTTCTAACTGTTGCTTCCTGACCTGCATATAGGTTTCTCAAGAGGCAGGTCAGGTGGTCTGGTATTCCCATCTCTTTCAGAATTTTCCACAGTTTATTGTGATCCACACAGTCAAAGGCTTTGGCATAGTCAATAAAGCAGAAACAGATGTTTATATAACCAAAGAAAGAAAAAGTGAGCTCACAGATATAGCCAACAAACCGGTAGTTACCAGTAGGGAGAGGGAATAGGAGGGGTAATATAAGTGTAGTGGAACAAGAGATACAAACTACTATGTATAAAATAAGCTACAGGGATATAGTTTATAACACAGGGAATACAGCCAATATTTTGTAATAACAATAAATGGAATGCAACTTTTAAAAATTGTGAATCACTATATTGTACACCTGTGAATTATGTAATATTGAACTGCAACTGTTCCAATGATAAATAACTAAATAAATAAAATTAAAGAAAGTTCAGTTCAGTTGCTCAGACATGTCCGACTCTCTGTGACACCATGAATCGCACCACACCAGGCCTCCCTGTCTATCACCATCTCCCAGAGTTCACTCAAACTCACGTCCATCAAGTCGGTGATGCCATCCAGCCATCTCATCCTCTGTCATCCCCTTTTCCTCATGCCCCCAATCCCTCCTATCATCAGGGTCTTTTCCAATGAGTAAACTCTTTGCATGAGGTGGCCAAAGTACTGGAGTTTCAGCTTTAGCATCATTCCTTCCAAAGGAATCCCAAGGCTGATCTTCTTTAGAATGGACTGGTTGGATCATCTTGCAGTCCAAGGGACTCTCAAGAGTCTTCTCCAACACCACAGTTCAAGAGCATCAATTCTTCAGCGCTCAGCTTTCTTCACAGTCCAACTCTCACATCCATACATGACCACTGGAAAAACCATAGCTTTGAATAGACGGACCTTTGTTGGTAAAGTAATGTCTCTGCTTTACAATATGCTATCTAGGTTGGTCATAACTTTCCTTCCAAAGAGTAAGCGTCTTTTAATTTCATGGCTGCAGTCACCATCTGCAGTGATTTTGGAGCCCCCAAAAATAAAGTCTGACACTGTTTCCACTGTTTCCCCATCTATTTCCCATGAAGTGTTGGGACCAGAGGCCATGATCTTCAAGAAAGGAAGGCAGGAAAGAAATAAAGTCAGTCAAGAAAGCTCTGGACAGTCTATAACATGGGCTGACTTCTAGTACTTGGAGTTTTGGGCATAATTTCTAGACTGTTCAAAGACTTTAATTCTCCTTCGTCTCCCCAAGGCTTACTTTAGACTATCGTGTTGTATTAACAAATGGATAAAGAATGAGATACAAATCATAACATGGATGTTAAAATATATTTTGATGACTTGAAACATTTCTGACTCTGGTCATAAATGGTAATCTAGAATTTTGAGTAGTAGACTAATAATTTTTTGACCAAGTTGGTGATGATGGTAGTGGATGAAGAGTGATAAGGAATGTTGATAATGTCTCTTTATTTAATTAATAAATTTGATTTTTTTCTCTTCAAAACAAACCAAACTGTTTGCATTATGTGTTATGGATCATATAATGCATATTAAGTGATCATAGCTGGCATTTTTGAAGACAAGATGTGTCTGCAAGTGCCTGTGCCCTCAGATCATTTCTTTTTTTTTTTTTTAAACTACAGAATTTATTTGGATTTTTCCAGTTTTTCCACTAATAATCATTTTCTGTGCAACATCCAAACCAAGATAGTTTATTGCATTTAATCCTGACACCAGTCAGAATGGCTGAGATCCAAATTCTACAAGCAATAAATGCTGGAGAGGGTGTGGAGAAAAGGGAACCCTCTTACACTGTTGGTGGGAATGCAAACTAGTACAGCCACTATGGAGAACAGTGTGGAGATTCCTTAAAAATTGGAAATAGAACTGCCATACAACCCAGCAATCCCACTGCTGGGCATACATACCGAGGAAATCGGAACTGAAAGAGACACATGTACCCCAATGTTCATCACAGCACTGTTTATAATACCCAGGACATGGAAGCAACCTAGATATCCATCAGCAGATGAATGGATAAGAAAGCTGTGGTACATATACACAATGGAGTATTACTCAGCCATTAAAAAGAATACATTTGAATCAGTTCTAATGAGGTGGATGAAACTGGAGCCTATTATACAGAGTGAAGTAAGCCAGAAAGAAAAACACCAATAGAGTATACTAACACATATATATGGAATTTAGAAAGATGGTAACAATAACCATGTATATGAGACAGCAAAAGAGACACAGATGTATAGAACAGGCTTTTGGACTCTGTGGGAGAGGGAAGAGGGGGATGATTTAGGAGAATGGCATTGAAACATGTATAATATCATATAAGAAACAAATCGCCAGTCCAGGTTCAATGCAGGATACAGGATGCTTGGGGCTGGTGCACTCAGATGATTTTAACATGTATTGACCTGAGCAGCATTGCATGGTGCAGATATTTTCACTGTGATATCTATTTGAATATTTTCTTTAAAAACTGACAATTTTTATCTTGGTCAAATACTGTTGCATAACTTATGACAAAATAGAATATGGTTTGTAATGTAAAGAAGAGTAATGTTAGAAAACAAGTTAGAGAAATATAAAATTGTAAATATTTTGCAAACTAACTTCAAGATAATCTCAATCAGGTCATAAACTGTGTTTTGTGGTCAAAATCTATGGGACATCAAATTGCAATATCTCATAAACAAAGAAGCATGGTTATATCCAATTTGTTATTTGTTTTCATTTATAAGATTCAAGACTGTCCATATTTGCAAAGTGTTATTTGAAATTTGTATGCAGCTCAAGAAGCAACAGTTAGAACTGGACATGGAACAACAGACTGGTTCCAAATAGGGAAAGGAGTACATCAAGGCTATATATTGTCACCCTGCTTATTTAACTTATAGGCAGAGTACATCATGAGAAATGCTGGGCTGGGTGAAGCACAAGCTGGAAACAAGATTGCCGGGAGAAATATCAATAACCTCAGATATGCAGATGACATCACCCTCATGGCAGAAAGTGAAGAAGAACTAAAGAGCCTCTTGATGAAAGTGAAAGAGGAGCGTGAAAAAGTTGGCTTAAAACTCTGCATTCAAAAAACGAAGATCATGGCATCTGGTCCCATGATTTCATGGCAAATAGATGAGGAAACAATGGAAACAGTGACAGACTTTATTTTCTTGGGCTCCAAAATCACTACAGAATCATGGCTATTGACTGTAGCCATGAAATTATAAGATGCTTGCTCCTTGGAAGGAAAGTTATAACCAACCTAGACAGCATATTAAAAAGCAGAGACATTGCTTTCCCGACAAAGGTCCATCTAGTCAAAGCTATGGTTTTCCTAGTGGTCATGTATGGATGTGAGAGTTGGACCATAAAGAAAGCTGAGTGCCAAAGAATTGATGCTTTTGAATCGTGGTGTTGGAGAAGACTCTTGAGAGTCCCTTGGACTTTAAGGATATCAAACCAGTCAGGCCCAAAGGAAATAATACAGAATCTTCTTTGGAAGGACTGATGTTGAAGCTGGAACTCCAATAATTTGGCCACCTGATGCAAAGAACTGACTCAGTGGAAAAGACCTGATGCTTGGCAAGATTGAAGGCAGGCGGAGAAGGGGACGACAGTGGGTGAGATGGTTGGATGGCATCACTGACTCAATGGACATAAGTTTGAGCAAACCTTGGGAGTTGGTGAAGGACAGGGAATCCTGGTGTGCTGCAGTTCATGGGGTCACAAAGAGCCAGACACGACTGAGGACTGACTGAACTGACTGATTTGAAAAGCACTTACAAATAATCAAAACATTCTCACTTTTTAAAATACAAAAAAAAAGCAAAAAATGTGAAAATCATTTTAGCACAAAATATTAGAATTCTAAAAAAATAAGATTTTTATATCAGTGTATCTTATTTTGTATAGGTATTTAAATTTCAACCTGTATATTTAATTCCAAAATTAAATCTGAAATGAAATGTACATTTTAGCATCTATATTTACAAATTAGAGTAATTTATCATTAAATAAATAAAGCAAGTTATAGGAAAGATATGAGAGAAAACAAAATTATCTTTATATATGTTTACTATTAAAGATGTAATTAAAATAAAATTTAACATAAAAGAACATGCTTACATATAACTAAACATGTTGCTTGCAATTATTTGTTAACTTCACTATGTATCAATCATGAAAATTGTAAAATATTTTATTCAGTTTTCTAAAAATAGTTAATAGAATTATCCATTGTGTTGAAGGGCTTCCTCCAAAATAATTTTCAAAATTACTTGAGAAAAAATAATAAATATCATTTGACATAAAAAAACATTTCTGCAAATGCATTGATACGTTAATTTAGTAAGCATTTGCAAACTATGTAAACAAGAAATTTTTCTTCTCTATCAGAAATACTTAACCTCAGTCAACACTACATTTGAGGAATGTGACTCCAGTGTTGTCCTCAGCTTTTTTAAAGTAATGCATAACTTTAATGTATAATCCATATAAATGGGTAAAACTTCCTAAATGTGCATGACAAACAACCACAAAGTGTGAAAGTGTTAGTCACTTAATTGGGCCCAACGCTTCGTGACCCTACGGACTGTAGCCCACCAGGCTGCTCTGTCCATGGGATTTCCCAGGCAAGAATACTGGAGTGGGTTCCCATTCCCTTCTGCAGGTATCTTCCTGACCCAGGGATTGAACCTAGATCTCCCACATTGCAGGCAAATTCTTTACCATCTGAGCCACCAGGGAAACAGCCAGAAATTTGCTTTTAAACTGTCCAGAGGGATACTGGTTTGCAGCTTTTTGCTGTAGGTTTTTAGTGGAAAGAAGTAACATCAGGATATGAAACCCTGAAGCATGAGATTTGCCCACTAAATTTCTTTTCAGCCAACCATGTTTTTCACTTATAGTTTAAGCAAAATACTCATTGTACAGATATGAAAAGATCAGAATAATGCTGTAGGACCTCCTGTAATGCTATACAGATTACTTGACCTACACCATTGAAAAACCATGGTAAAGCAAGGTGTTTTGTAAGTTTTAATGCACTGTGATCTTAAAACTCTTTTCATCTCATGTCCATTCATATTACCTCTTATAACTATGGCTTTTGATAATCAACTGACTCACATATAGACTGTACATAATGAACTATTCCAAATAGCTTTTGCCCTAGCATTCAAAAAAGGTACTTTATATTGATTTCCTTTTTGTAATTTGAATATATGCACTTTATATATTTGAAATATCATTAAAATAGAAACAAACTTGCAACAGCATACTGTGGCCTTAATGTAAGAAAACAGGATATATATTTTCAACTCCTTTGTTCATTTTTTCCACTTTCCTTCTAGAAATTGTTTCTGTCAATTTTAATTTTCACTGAGTTGACTAGGAAAGGAATATAAGGAGACAGTTGCCTCCAACTGCAAATAGCAGTAGAAGATTAGTAAATGTTTTCACCAGTTCCAGGTTTCATTGAACCTGTCTTCAATGATATGGGGCCAAATAAAACATGCATTTCTGTAAAAGCAGTAAGAGACATCATGGTGTTTTAACTTTAGGAAATGAAAATAACTCAAAAAACGAGCCCAAAATTGCAGCATGAAAAAGGTAAAAAGGAATTGCCATAAATAAGAAGAACTTAAGAGTCTACTGAGCACAAAGGTGTGAGCCAATAGTACCTTTTTATTAAAAGAGGAAAATTAATACAACATAGGTTCAATATTGCATGTGGATTTTAATGGTTATCTTTGTAATGGCATACACTGGGACCGTTATACCCATTTCTCCAAGGTCCCTATATCTTCATCAGTTTTGAGCAAATAATTATTTTCAAAGCTTCTGTTTTTGCTTTAGAGGTCATTCCATCTGGTAACTAAAAACAGAGCCAATAGAACAATAAAGTTACCAACAAACCAAAGTATCACAAAATATAACTTCTTAAGTCAAATGTAGAAATGATTTGGAATAAGTAAGAAAAACAAGGAAATAAAGTTATGTGCTCCTTCTCCAGGAGATCTTCCCAAATCAGGAATTGAACCTGGATCTTCTGCATACAAGTAGTCTCTTTACCAACTGAACCACCAGGAAAGCCATACATTTTTTAAGAGAAGTTAAAAGTAGTCTGTCAACTTCTTTTAATTTCCTCAAAACTTAGCACATCTTAACTTCAAATTAGTTAAAGAAACTCTGGTAGTTGCACGTGTATTCTCTCTACAGGGACTGTCTGAACACTGTAGAGATGGATTTTGGAAATCCTATACCATAGCCCAGTCACAGCAGATCTGAGGGTTTGCTATATTCAAGTGGTAGAACCCAGACTGAGGAAGAGTTAGCTAAGTATTTAGATGAAAATACATTGGCTCTGATGCCAGGGATGCCTCCTGACAGAGCTGAATGTCTAATGGTCACCAATAATTTTTTTTTTCATCTCAGAAATAAATTAACCTCAGTTTAGTTGATTATCGATTTTCACATTTATCCCTACATGTGAAAGTGTATTTTAGATGAAACATAATATTTCCTCTCTGAAAAGACTATTAGACTAGATAAAATACTCTGAGGTGCATTGATGGGAAAATTAGTAAAAATGATATTTCTGCTATATAAGTGAAAATGAATCCTTGATGTTGTTTTTGATGATCTGTAACATGTATCTCTTGTAGAAAATGGTATTTGCCATTTTATGGAAAGCCACAGCAATAGAAAACATGAACTGAATTGCTTTATTCACAGGTAGGATGACTCTTTTTACAGAAGAATATTATTGCATCAACAGAGAGAGTATTTTGTTCACTATGTGGTAGGTACTCTAATAGGATTGCAGATAAGTTCTCAAAGTAAAGAACAATGACAAAAAAAGGTTGATTGAGAAGAAATAGTTTTTTACAAGAGGTCTGAGTATAGGACAAAAAGTAGCCTTTTTGGTCACTCTTGTGATATTGCTCTTAGAATGTGTATGTTTGTGTGAGTGAAAAAATATGTATATTTGTGTGTATATATAGTGAATATATACATATATACAATCACTATGTTGTGTATGTATCTAGAATATGTATATATATATAGTGAATATATACATACACATTCACAATATATATACCCATATCTATACATATAAAATTATCAATTATGTTTATGTTTTAAATAAGAAATTTTCCAATATTTTCAATTCCAAATAGACATAAATTGGTACCAAATATGTAATTTAAAAATATTATTTTTGTTTACACTATAAAAGTGTGATAAAAATGAATCTTTGCAAAAATATTGACAGAAAAGTGAAATTAATTTAGTTAAACTTTTATTTAAAATGTTTTATGTTGTAAATTCTAGTACTAGAAAGGCTCTTATTCAAAGTAATAGGCTGTCTAAAATAATATCAACATGGCCCTGCATAACGTATAGTCTTTTAAAATTTCCTTCCTCCTCATTGATAATAAGTGTGATATTCATGTAGCAAAGTTTATAATTATTTCCTGAATATAAATGTTTTTCTATTACATGTAAAACATCTAGAAGTCTTAGCCCTTGACTGAAACTAAATTTCAAACATTAATAAGAAAAAGCATAAAAAGCAAATGTTTTCTTAGTTGCAAATGAAATTAAAATATTTTCATTTGGGTTTACCATAAATTACGCAAGATCTTTAAAACAAAGGTAGCTGAGGAAGATGTATTTTTTTAAACTCCAGACATTTGGGAAAACATTTGAGATACTCAATACACCCCAAATATGGCCAAGTTCATCCATCCCTAAAAGTAATTAAGAGATAATTTAATCCCTTTATTTGAATTAATATCCTATTGAGCTTGAGCTATATTTCTTCTTTCACAAAAAATTTCATGAAAGTCCTCATGACTGTAAATGAAACATATATAATTGTATTTTTTCCTTCTTTATTTACCCTTCACCATAATCAGGAGCAGCCTTGGATTTCAAATCTAAGGGCAATCCAGTTGTCTGTTGGTCTAGCAAGCCTCACACTACTGTCAGTCCACTCAGTTTAGCAGAACATTGATTTTTGAACAGGAAGCCTTGAAGAAAATAATCCAATATTCTACTAGACAATGAATGCTGCTGCTGCTAAGTCACTTAAGTCGTGTCCGACTCTGTTCGACCCCATAGACGGCAGCCCACCAGGCTCCTCTGTCCCTGGGATTCTCCAGGCAAGAACACTGGAGTGGGTTGCCATTTCCTTCTCCAATGCATGAAAGTGAAAAGTGAAAGTGAAGTCGCTCAGTCGTGCCCGACTCTTAGCGACCCCATGTACTGCAGCCTACCAGGCTCCTCTGTCCATGGGATTTTCCAGGCAAGTGTACTGGAGTGGGGTGCCATTGCCTTCTCCGAGACAATGAATACTGGCAGTTAAATATGTAGGAAGGAGTGCTTCACTCCATTTTAACGTATATTCATGAAGAAAAAGTTTTTTTGTTCCTGTTAGAATGTTTGCCTGTAGATGTATTTATGGGGTGAATCATTGGGGGAATCTTGTATTTACGGGGAAAAGAGGAGAGGCATTGAAAAGAGAAATCAAAGGACAGCAAATGGCATAAAAGAAAAAAATGGTTAAGTGGCATTAGAATTTTGTTGTTTTTAATTTAAAAATTCTTATTTGGCTCCCTAAGACAGTCCTCAACAGCCCAGGTAGTCAACACAGGCCAAAATTTGAAGCTCATCACAACTCCATAAATGCTCTGACTCCTCAAGTCAAACAAGTTAGCTCAAGAGAGTAGATTTGCCTATCTTATCCCTGCTGCTGCTGCTGCTAAGTGTCCAGCTGAAGTTGTGTCCGACTCTGTGCGACCCCATAAACAGCAACCCACCAGCCTCCTCTGTCCCTGGGATTCTCCAGGCAAGAATACTGGAGTGGGTTGCCATTTCCTTCTCCAATGTATGCATGCATGCCAAGTTGCTTCAGTCATGTCTGACTCTGTGCAACCCTCTCAACTGTAGCCCACCAGGCTCCTCTGTCCACAGGATTCTGTAGTCAAGAATACAGGAGTGGGTTGCCAACCGTATCACTAGATGGCAATTTATTTTTAACTGATGTTTAAGGGAATAATGTTCAGCTATTCCCTAACATCTTCTCATTATTTCAACTCAGGCACAGGAAACACAAAAGGAAAGTAATCAGGGGAAGATTTATCAAGGAATAAAGCAGTTTAGATTTGCAAAAGGAATGGCCTGAGTTTTTAAATCCAAAAGATATAGACTTTTTATGTTTTTTATAAAAAAAAATAGTTCAACTGAGCAAATTTTAAAGATATTTTTGGTTTTGTTCAGCTTTTCAGAATTGTGCAATATGCCATCTAAGCAAATAGAAAGGAGCCCTAAAGAGCTGTACAAAATGAAAGACTTTTATAAGCAAAATGGAACAGGAACAAGGGAGTTATAGTAGGCAAAAAAGTAGGTTGGTCATTGCAAATTTGGTTTCCCAGGTGGGTGCACTGGTAAAGAATCTGCCTGCCAATAAAGGAGACGCAGGTTTGATCCCTGGGTCAGGAAGATCCCCTGAAGAAGGAAATGGAAACCCACTCCAGTATTCTTGCCTGGAAAATTTCATGGACAGAGTCTGGCAGTCTACAGTTTATGGGGTCGCAAACAATTGGACATGACTGAGTAATTGAGCATGCATTGCAAAGTTGCGTTCCTTGAGAGAATTGCTGAGGTCTACAAGGAAACTCACCTAAGTAGGGTGATCAGGAAGTTTCTGACCGACCAATTTAAGATTCCATTTCTGGGAAAGGTAGAAGCAATAATTAAGTCTTGGTGATGTGGGACCTAGTATGATTGACTCCATGTGGGGCCTGTTGCTTGTCTTTAACAATGTAAATGTAGACTGAAAGTATGGATGATATAATAAGAAAGGAATAAAGTGAGGCTATGCTATGTCAGGCATCTATAAAGCCTAATTTAAAAGGCAAAGATTTTTAGTTACAAAAGAAAGAACTTATCTGCAACGTTTCCTTGGAACCTGAGCCTTCTCATTTTTTCACTTTTGAAAAGCTCAGACCATGTGGAAGCCTCTATATGAGGTCAATCTCTGGCTATCTATTGGTCAGACTTACTTGACTCATCTGCTTTATTAACAATCCTTTCATTTTTGCTGGAACAATGTGAAAAAGGTAAGTTTAACCACCTCACAGTCTTCTGATATATCTCATGCTTATCTTTGGGATAAGATCATGGCAAAGAAACAATGGAAACAGTGACAGCCTTTCTTTACTTGGGCTCCAAAATCACTGCAGATGGTGAGTGCAGCCATGAATTAAATGATGCTTGCTCCTTGGAAGAAAAGTTATGACCAACCTAGACAGCATATTAAAAAGCAGAGACCTTAATTTGTTGACAAAGGTCTACATAGTCAAAGTTATGGTTTTTCCAGTAATATATGGATCTGAGACTAGGACCATAAAGAAGTCTAAGTGCTAAGAATTGATGCTTTTGAACTGTGGTATTGGAAAAGACTCCTGAAAGTCCTTTGGACTGCAAGGAGAACAAATCAGTCAGTTGTAAAGGAAATCAGTCCTGAATATTCATTGGAAGGACTCATACTAAAGTTCTAATACTTTGGCCACCTCACACGAAAAACTGACTTGTTTGAATGGCCCCTGATGCTGGGAAAGATTGAGGGCAGGAGGAGAAGGGGATGACAGAGGATGAGATGGTTGGATGGCATCACTGACTCAATGGATGTGAGTTTGAGCAAGCTCTGGGAGATGGTGATGGACAGGGAAGCCTGCAGTGCTGCAGTCCATGGGGTCGCAAAGAGTTGGACACAACTGAGCAACTGAACTAGACTGAACTACCTATGGGGTTAAGTTTACCAAAGAAAAAGATATTTCAGTTTATTCTATAAATTGGTTTATCTATACGTTTGAAATGCTGAATATCTTGTAGGCAATCAATCATCTTGAGATACTGTGTTCATCACCTAGTGTTTCTATCAACAAGCTCAACATTAATAGATAAGAAGATATTTCAAATATTTAACATATAAAAATTAGATTTGGCGACAAGAGACTGAACAAAAGAACATCACTTTTTTTCTTTAGATTTTGACTTCTTATTTTGAAAATTAAAGTGTTAGATTACAAATACTAAAGCCATGCCTAAATTTTCTAGGCTATGTTGATATTATAGGCAAGTCCAAGACAAGATGTCCAATACACATTGTTTCACACTTGCCAAACCCTATACAGAGTTTGATAATATCTTTGTAGTAGTTAGAGTACAGGTTCAAGAGTTAGCTCAATTTAGGTTCAATAGACAAGGTTTTGATCTTATATTGGCTGGAGACTTTGGAGAAATTGTTTTATCTTTTGAAGTTTTAGTTCTTCATCTGCAAAAATAGAAAATGTATTGATAGCTCCCACCAAGGCTTATAAACATGTGGCACCCCCCTTTTCAGTCCTATGAGTTGTTAATAGTCAAAATCACTTCTTGTTAGTTAGAACCTCTGCTCAGCCTTAGTACTTTGAATATTAACTCTTAGAATAATCTTGGTACTTCTTAATAAATATTTATTCTGAATCATCTGTAGTAGCGGTAGCACTATGCCCGACTCTTTGTGACCCCACAGGCTACACAGTCCATGGAATTTTTCAGGCCAGGATACTGGAATGGGTAGCCTTTGCCTTCTCCAGGGGATCTTCCCAACCCAGAGATCAAAGCCACGTCTCCCACATTGCAGGCGGATTCTTTACCAACTGAGCTATCAGGGAAGCCCTCAATTTTGAATATATTCTAGTATTATTTACATTTAACAACTATGACAAATACAATTTTAGAAATCAATTTTACATGTTATTTGAAAGTGTTTCAAGACCTTTCTATGCCAGATAATTACTTAAGGAGTGATGTTTTATTATAGAAATTCTAACTCAAGCTCTCGTTTAAAATATTACTATGTCTTACTCTGATAAAACTTGCTGAAGTACAAATACATCTTCCCTTTCCAAATGAAAATTAGAATGGTGCTCAAATTCATTAGCTTCTAAGTGAGAGCTCTACATATACACAACAGAGTAAATTAAGATTTAATTTTAATATTTTATTTTGGAGTAATACTTAAAAGCTGGTTGAATTATAAGAAACTCAAAACCTATTGTCTAGAAAAAGATTAGTAGTAAAATAATGATTTATCTGTAGGAATACTTGAAATACAGTCTCAGATCATATTGAGAGTTTCCCTCTCAACAACAGACTGTGACATGGGAAATCCATATCAAAGAATTCTGATAGTACAGGTCTTGATTGGCATGGCCAAAGTGGAGGAGTGGTATCACTAAACAAAAATAATGGAAATCCCTTAGGCTATACAGGCTTAAACCCATGATTACAAATGTGCATCAACGGGTAGATATCACTTGAATCTCCCTTCACAATTTAATATATTCTTCTCATTCCAGCTATTTTAGGATTTGCTGGCAGGCTACTTCCAAACACCACTGTCCAATAGGTGCAGGTTCTTATCACAAAGAGAGCTCATTTGCACCCACTTAGGGCTCTGGGTAGAGTACAGTAACTGTGTCAGTGTTGCCTTTGCTTATTGCATTTACATTTCAAAGTGGCTAAATTGTTTTGAAAGTGTATCTCAGTGTGGAATCCTTTGCAATCTCTGCTTGATGTTTAAAATACTTGGTATCTCCAGGAAAAAATAAAAACCTATGTATTCTTGAAATTCTGTAAAGCTTCAGAGGAAAAAATAAAATTGCTCCCAAATAGTCAACTCAATGGACATCAATTTGAGCAAACTCTGGGAGACAGTGAAGGACAAGGAGGCCTGTTGTGCTGCAGTCCATGAAGTCACAAAGAGTCGGACATGACTTAGTGACTGAAAAACAGTGACCAAGCACAAGTTTACAAGTAGTTCTTTCTATAGATACAAGTTTACAAGTAGTCCTTTAATGGCTTATAGTGCCATTAAAATTTAGAATAAAATTGAGTTAGATGCTAAATGTTGAATGCATTTTAAATACATCTATGTCAGTTAATCCTCCTCATTTCACAAATGAAAACATTGCATTCCAAAGAGCTTATTACATTAGTAAAATAATATAGTTTGCAACTGGAGATGTCTCAGTTGGATCCCTGACTCTGTCACTTAAGCTAAAGAGTAAATGAAATAGCTGAAACTCTCAGTTACGAGTAAACTAAGGAAGAAAATCCAGTGAGAAGGACATGACAGACCACTGAGAAGATATAAAACGACAGGATGGTTATAGGCCTCACAGGAGATGGGAGCGTACAACATGAATTATTTTAATATCTATTACCATATCTATCTGTCAGTTTGATCTTTTATAGGCCAATAAAATGATGCTGAAAGTTTTTGCTTCATCTCCGGTTCCTTCCTCTCCCTTACTCACCCTTCTCTATGCCTTAGAGTGCTTCCTGGCCAGCATGGACCATATCATCATGTTCCTGCATCTTCTGGTTTCCTGTTGAATCATGGTAAGGACTCAGTACCCTTGTCATCTCAAGGCAGAGCTGGTAAACAGGTAGGCTTTACTATCCACTGTGGTCCCCCTGGGATTACCTTTATAAATAATCTCTTTGAGTAAATCTTCCTGAATTATCCAGTTTCAAAAGTCTGTGTTTCTGACTGGGTTGCTGACGGATACAGCATTTGATCACTTAATCCTACTGCAATTTCCTGGAATTACAGAAAAGCTCAAATGATATGACTGCAAAATGGCTACCTGGATTTAATTCAGACAAATAGCTATACAGCATACCCATTCTGGTTATAGTTTTGAACCAAGTTCTTGCGGCAGCATCCTGAAAACCTGAAATAGTTGCAGGGTTATAGGGTCAGACATATTAGATTACTGGGATGTAGGACTGTCAAGTTTGAGAGAGTCTGAGGGTTTTCAAAAGATTATTTGTAAGCATGGATGAAATATATAGAATGTTTATTTAGTGCTAACATGAGCCTTTTAAAAAGTTCTATTAAAAACCAAATATCCTCTAATATTGGAGAAGGAAATGGCAACCCAGTCCAGTATTCTGGCCTGGAGAATTCCATGGACTGTATAGTCCTTGGGGGTCACAAAGAGTCGGACACAACTGAGCAACTTTCACTCACTCACTCATCCTCTGCTGCTGCTAAGTCACTTCAGTCGTGTCTGACTCTGTGCGACCCCATAGACGGCAGCCCACCAGGCTCCCCCGTCCCTGGGATTCTCCAGGCAAGAACACTGGAGTGCATTGCCATTTCCTTCTCCAATGCAAGAAAGTGAAAGTGAAAGTGAAGTCGCTCAGTCGTGTCTGACCCTCAGCAACCCCATGGACTGCAGCCCCTCAGGCTCCTCCGTCCATGGGATTTTCCAGGCAAGAGTACTGGAGTGGGGTGCCATTGCCTTCTCCACACTCATCCTCTAATATGATCTATTATTTTAGAAAAATGCAGCATCTTAAGTTCAGTAAAACTTTTGTCAGTTTATATATAGTTCATTGTTCATGTTCATATTTCGTCACATTTGACTCTTTGTGATCCATTGGACTGTAGCCCTCTACAGTCAGGCTCCTCTGTCCGTGGGATTTTCCAGGCAAGAATACTGGAGTGGGTTGCCATTTCCTTCTCCAGGGGATCTTCCCAACCAGGGATCAAACCCTTGTCTCCTGTGTCTCCTGCACTGCAGGTGGATTCTTTACCTGCTGAGCCATTGAGTTATCAGTTTATAATTATATCTATAAGGACAAGGTGAAAACATTAGATGGGATTTGATAACTGACTCAATGCCTATGTACCCAAAATGTCAATCAATAGATTGATCTCCACACACTAAGCAGTCCTCCACACTGTTCAAAGACATGGAATGTATAATATATAAAGTTTCAGAAGAAAATATTAAGAGGAATTGTTAGAATACTTGAATTAAGACTAAATTTCCTTAGATCATAAAAATAGGGGCTAAAGTTCAAAAGATAAAATTTAGTGAAAATTAAGGCACACTTTAATTTCAAGTTCAAAAAAGAAATGCATTTTGCAAACATGGCATCAATTTAGGCTTAGTTTAGCCAAAGTTTATGTGAGATACATTAGAGCAGTTTTAGTCAGCCACAAGTTTGAAATTCACCTGTTGAATGATGGCTTGACTAAAAATACACTTATATTTTTGACTGCCCTTCTTAGATGTCATCTGGAATAGTGTCTTCGTTTCTCAGTGGCACATTTTGAGAGGAAGCTTTGAAGATCAGATAACATCTAGGTGGTAAAGGAAACACACTAAGAAATGGTTAAAAGCACTTTGTCATATTAAAACAAAGAAAGTCAAACTTCAAAAACTTAATAACTACAGGTCTTGATTTGAGGGGTAGTCTATTGAGAGAAAGGAAAGCTATTCTGTGTCTTGCCAATAAATTAGAACCAATGAGTAAAATCATAGACAGTATGATTTCACCCTAGTGTAAAAATAGCAATTACAGCTGTCCAGTGACCCATTAGTTCAACTTTCAGAATAGCAGCTGAAAGCACAGCACAGAAGTAATCCATGATCTGAAAGAGAATAGACTTAAGTGTCAGAAGTTCTAAGCCTTCCAGAAACTAAAATCTATTAGACAAAAATGTCAGTTCTGTGCTCAGTTGCAAACTCTATGCTTATTCTCCAGGTGAGACTTGGGATATATATATATATATATATATATATATATATATATATATATATACACACACACACACATATATATGTGTATATATATATATATATGCACACACACTATACACACACACATATATGTTTCTGTGTATGTATATATCTACACATACATTAGTGTTTCTCATAAGAGTGGGTAATATTGTGTATTTCATTTCACCATATGTCCAATATTTTTCCAGAGTTATTATATCCATATCTCTTCTCTGTTCTATACAGTTTATTAATTTTCATCTTCAATCTGTAGAGCTCTTCATCTTTTCACACAATTGGTAAATTTTTCTATTTCACAATTGCCAAATATAAAAACACTTTCCTTTTGACAACAAATTCATGTCTATCCAACTTAGTTTCAAAATAGACTAGACTAGACTTTCCCTAAACTAGAATTTCACTTTGTAATATTTTTTAAATCATGTTTTTTTTTTTTCAGGAGAACAATGAAATTGGTCAAATTTTCTAAAGCTGTCAAAGATACATTTATACAAGATTATTATAAAATTCTATACAATTAAGATCAGTGTAACCCAAGAAGGAAATGGCAACCCACTCCAGTGTTCTTGCCTGGAGAATCCCAGGGACAGAGGACCCTGGTGGGCTGCCGTCTCTGGGGTCATACAGAGTCAGACACGACTGAAGTGACTTAGCAGCAGCAACAGCAACATTGACCTATAATTTTTATGGGAAAAATTTTTATAAAACAATTTCATAAAATACCTGATGGAATGAAAATAAGTCTCTCACTCAACATAAACATGCAGTGAATCTAATCTGAAGTCCCTCCTCTCTCCTTCTAACAGGTCTGGCCTTTAAGGCCCCTCCACCCTTACCAATTTTCAATTATGTCCATATTTTCTCTTAAATCCTATTAATTTGTAGGTTTCAGGCAAGTCAGAAACCTCTATCTATCTACTCACTCATTCTGACAACAGACAGGCCAAGGCAAACAGAAATTCAGACTCATATTTTCAGGAGAATCTAATTTAAACCAATATGCAAATTCTTCTCTGGACCAAATCAACTATATAATTTTATCAATCCTCTTCTTAGCAGAGATAAGTATGGTTATTGAATTAATTGTGAATGAATATGTAGAAACATAATATACTGTATGATTATCTATAAATATATAGACATAATATACTGTATGATTACCTGTAAATCTCTTTTTTTAAAAAATAGCAGTTTTAATCCTATCTTGCCCAAGCCAGATTATAAATTTAGAAAAATATCCTTAATTAAATGATAAAAATTGCAAAAAAAAATATGGAGTAAATACTACCATAGTTAAGTAGAATACGTTTAAAAATCATTTTATAATAAAGGGGTGGTTTATAACCTTATTGGGTGTTAAACTATGAAAAATCTCAAACTTTTTGGATTCTAAAATGCACAGACTCAGACACAGACAAAAAATGCAGCATAGTGTGCTCCATGTCAGACTGTTCACTTCATTTCCCCTTGGAGTTAGAAAGTTAAACCTAATCAAATTTATACAGAAAGAGAAAAACATTGGGAAAAGTATGCTTTATCAAGAAGTTTGAGCAAGACTCAAATCTACTAAATTAGTATATTTTCCAAAACAATTCTACATGTGCCACACTTTTATTCTGTTACATTCACATGGATGAAAGAACAATGTTCTTTTAGATAAGCAAAAAATAAGGTCATACATAGATATACACGTGCTTTTCACAACACAGTTCATGGAAGCAAGATCTTGCCATATACACAGTCCTAAACAAAGTGCAAGTGAAGTCGTTCAGTCGTGTCTGACTCTCTGTGACCCCATGGACACCAGGCTCCTCCGTCCATGGGATTTTCTAGCCAAGAGTACTGGAGTGGGTTGCCTTTTCCTTCTCCAGGGAACTTCCCCACCCAGGGATCGAACCCAGGTCTCCTGCATTGTAGACAGACACTTTACTGTCTGAACCACCAGGGCTCCCATCCCTAGAGACAATCATGAGTGTTGTGCAATGTCAAGAATCACGCTTTGACTCTCCCTGCTCTGTTTTCCTTTTTTCCTCCCAAGGACAAATCTACCTTTGTCCCTTTGAGGGAAATACAGATTTGGGAGAAAGAGGAAGCTATCAGTTTAAGTATACAACCAACGATATTATTTAGTGGCTAAAATCTTGAACATTAAAAAGAAAAGGGATAATGAATAAAGATTAATAAAACTGGGAAGGATGACCTTGCACATACACAACCCCTTTTCTCACATGGATTATAAACTTTTGGCTCAGAGAGTTTTAATTTCTTAAACTCTAATGCTGAACCTTGAGTTCAACCCTAAATAAAATGAAGTTGATTATGATATCACTATAATATGCTCAGTATTTCTTATGGAGCTCTTCTTCTTTATATGCTCTCAGAAGAAATCATATATTGGATTGTTTTCTGGTAGCAGCTATGCCTTTATGCTGACACATCCAGATATCTACCCAAGATCTATAGTGACCAATAATACCCATTCATAGAATGACTGACTTGGAAAATCAATCCTGTTTTCAAATTATTAGTAGAGCTCAGATAACTGAAATTTAAACCTCAGAACCTCCTAGGCTTTATATTCTAAGCAACTGAAATTACCAATCACAGATTTTATACATCCACATGTGATCTTTCCAAACTTGGGTAATGGCATTCAAGTTCCTTCTAGGACATTTTACATGGAGAAGGCAATGGCAACCCACTCCAGTATTCTTGCTTGGAAAATCCCATGGATGGAGGAGCCTGGTGGGCTGCCATCTATGGGGTCACTAAGAGTTGAACATGACTGAGCGACTTCACTTTCACTTTTCACTTTCATGCATTGGAGAAGGAAATGGCAACCCACTCCAGTGTTCTTGCCTGGAGAACCCCAAGGATGGCAGAGCCTGGTGGGCTGCCATCTATGGGGTCGCACAGAGTTGGACATGACTGAAGCAACTTAGCAGCAGCAGCAGCAAGATATTTTACATCCAAGGACCCACATTAGTAGTAGCCAAAATCTTTTTATGCAGTAGAAAATTGAACAATTTTAAAAAATGACATCTTATATACAGACAATTGAGAATTCATATAAAGCAAAGGATATTGAGAATGTTTTGGTGAACAAAGATAAGCAGTAATGTGCTACATTAATTTTTAAGACTGCATATTCATTTTCTCAAACAATTGCATCTTTTATGCCTGCCTTAGTTTTGAACACATTTGTGTAAAGTATCTTTATTTAATAATATATTTGATCATGCAAAATTAAACACACTTAGCTTTTTCTGGTAATAGAATAATGCTCACTTAAGATTTCTTTTTTTACTCAAGACAGTTTCAAAAGCCAGTGGGTCTATACTCCCAAACACCTATTAAAAAACTATAAACCAGAGGGAAATCTCCTAAATATTGTTGAATCAAGTTATTTTCTCAATTTGAAACTCTATTAATTCATTCTGAGATGCTTTCTTATAACATCAATGTCTGAGCAGAAATAATAGTCACCAAATCATATTTTTGATCACACAGAATCACTTAAAAACTGAAAAAACATGTTTATGTTAGGTGAGTCAACAAAAGTGTTTGTGTTAACATTTTAAAAAAGAGTAGGAAAAACAAAAGTAGCATATATTAATATTTATTTTTTCTAATTTGCATAAATAATTTACCTATATATTATTTAACATTTCATGGTTTCTCATTACTATGTATTCTCTGTCACCTTTCTTTTTCACTTTCCAGCAGCCTCCAAACCTATCAAACTGTATGTCATTTACTAAAAATGCTATACTATTTTTTTTCCTGGATGCCTTTTCAGTTCCCAGAATTCCCCCAGAATTCTTCTGTATAAAGTATCCCTCGGTATTTTAATCAAGGATTTTTCTTACTGAAATATTTTATGACACTTCCAAAAGTTATAAAACTCTTCATATTGTTTTCTGTATAACTCTATCAATATTTATGGCATTGTGCTGAGATCATGAATTTTATTATTTGTATCTTTTAGTAGATGTGAGCTCCTTTAGCAAAAAGACTTTGTCTGGCTCATCTAACATCGACTACCATATGCCTGTAATAGAGGTTGCCAAATTGAGTAAATGAGTGAATTAACAAATGAAGAAACCCGGCTATAACTTTTGGTGACTCCTATACAAATTGCCATATAACTTAGCTGAACTCCAAAGAATGTATACATGTAACCTAAAAAGGAAATCCCTAAGCAATTAATCTGGTCTATCAACTCAAACTCAATTGTTGCTATTACTGCCATTACATCACAGACAAATCATTTTAGCTATTTTAAAGGTCAAATCAGTGAACACTGGAGTACATGTGTCTCTTTCAGTTACAGTTTCCTCAGGTTATATGCCCAGTTGTGGGATTGTTGGGTCGTATGGTAGTTCTATTCCTAGTTTTTTAAAGAATCTCAGCACTATTCTCTATAGTGGCTGTATCAATATACACTCCCACCAACAGTGCATGATGGTTCCCTTTACTCCACATCCTCAACAGCATTTACTGTTTTTAGATTTTTTATTGATGGCCATTCTGATTGGTGTGAGGTGATGATTCATTGTAGTTTATATTTACATTTCCCTAATAATGAACCATGTTGAGCATCTGTTCACGTGTTTGTTGGCTATCTGTATATTTCCTTTGGGGAAATCCATCAGCAGAAAAATGGATACAGAAACTGTGGTACATATATACAATGGAATGTTACTCAGCTATAAAAAGGAATGCATTTGAGTCAGTCCTAATGAGGTGGATGAACCTAGAGCCTATTATGCAGAGAGAATGAAGTCAGAAAGAGAAAGACAAATATTGTATATTGACACATGAGTATAGAATCTAGAAAGATGCTATTGATGAACCCACTTACAGGGCAACAGTGGAGATGCAGACATAGAGAACAGACTTGTGGAAACAGAAGAGGAAAGAGAGGTTGGTCTGAATTGAGAGAATAGTATGGAAACATACATTACTGTATGTAAAATGGATAGCAAGTGGGAATTTGCTGTGTGACACAGGGAGCTCAACCCAGTGCTCTGTGACAACTAGAGGGGTGTGATGAGGTGTGAGATGGGAGGCGAGTTCAGGAGGGAGGGGACATATATATACCTGTGGCTGATTCCTATTGATGTATGGCAGAAACCAATGCAATATTGTAAAGCAACTAACTTTCAATAAAAAGAAAAAAAAATTTTTAAGGTCAAATCAGGTTAATCACTCAATTCAGTTACTACATATTCCAGCCCCTTTTCTGGGGTCAAAACTGGCCAGAAAACTTGGAGTTTCCCCTTAAGAGCTGAAATTAACTCTGGATAAGGCACAGATTAATCTGACCATTAAAAAATCATTTGTGAATTGGCAGAGCAGTTGACTCTTAGCAGCAAGATGTGATGTAAAGAATGTAAGTTTCAGGAGGAGGAGCCAAGATGGCGGAGGAGTAGGACGGGGAGAACACTTTCTCCCCCACAAATTCATCAAAAGAGCATTTAAACGTCGAGTAAATTCCACAAAACAACTTCTGAATGCCGGCAGAGGACATCAGGCACCCAGAAAAGCAACCCAACTCTTCGAAAGGAGATAGGGAAAAAATATTAAAAACAAAAAAAAAGAGACAAAAGAGGGAGGGACGGAGTTCCGTCCCGGGAAGGGAATCTTAAAAAGAGAGAAGTTTCCAAACATCAGGAAACCTTCTCACTGCCGAATCTGTGCCGAGCTTTGGAAGCACAGAGGGCAACATAACAGGGAGAAAAAATAAATAAACAATTTAAAACTCGCAGATTGCGAGCCCTACGGTAACTCCCCCAGCAGAGAAGCAGCGCAGACGCCTGCATCCGCCATTAGCAAACCGGGGCTGGGCAGGGAGGCGCGGCGTGGGCTGCATCACTGAGAGTAAGAATCTGGCCTGAATACCCTGAGCGCTATCTGAGCGAAATAATTTGGGCTAGCAAACCAGACTGTGGGATACCTACCACGAGAAAAGCCAGCCCTAACCTAAGACCGCCAGGCACGAGCACGGAACAAAGGACTGAACAGAGATAGCCGGCTGCAGACCTTCCCCCTCCGGTGACAGGCAGCCAGAGCCGGAAGGGGGCAATTGCAGCCCCAGAGAGACATTATCTATAAAACTGTAAGCAGGCTTCTTTGCTAACTAAAACTTCTTGGGGGTCTGGACGGTCAACATCTGCCTGAGAAGGTGCGCCGGTTTTACATCCAGATAACCGAGTGGCGGGGAGGCGATAAGTCGCAGCATTGGCGCTCGCCTGGGAAGAACAAATTGGCGCTCGGACCTGGGAAGAGCACAAAACGCAGGCCCAATTGAGTCTGCGCCTCTGAGGACTACCCGAGTGCCTGAACCTGAGCGGCTTGGACCTGGGAGGTGCATGCAGCCCAGGGCCAGCCTCGGATTGTTCCCGGTGGAACAACCTAGAGTCCGAGCAGTGTGGACAGGGAGGCTACACGCGCCGTGAGCGGGGGCAGACCCAGGGTGGCTGAGGCACTGCGAGCCCACGCCAGTGTTATTTGTTTGCAGCATCCCTCCCTCCCTCCCCACAGCGCGACTGAACAAGTAAGCCTAAAAAAAAAAAAAAAAAAAAAGTGTCCTCCACCGTGCCCTTTGAGTCAGGGCGGAAACCAGATACTGAAGAGACTAGCAAACAGAAGAAGATATAACAGAGGGAAACGCCTTGGAAGCTACAGGCAATAGATCAAAACCCTGTGGTTACTACGGACTACATAGAAAGGGGCCTATAGATCTTGAGAAATATAAATCTGACCAAGGAACTAGCCAAAAATGAACTGAACCCACAACACCCACAAAAAAAAAAAAAAAAAAAGTCCTAGATATATTTTTATTATTTTTACGATCATTCTTTCTTCTTTTTTTTTAATTAAAAAAAAAAAAAATTTTAAGTCCTCTATTGTTCCTTTAATTTTCACCTTTATATCCTATTACTTTGCAAAAAAAAAAAAAAAGACCCTATTTTTTTCTTCTTCAGCAAACTTCATATATATATATTTTATAATTTTTTGACCTTGGTTTTTTTTTGTTTGTTTTCGTTTTTTTCTTCTTTTCTTTAACATTGTATTTTTGAAATTCTAAACTCTACTCTAGATTTTTAATTTTCGCTTTTTGGTATATGTTATCAATTTTGTACCTATAGTTTTTTTTTTATATAATTTCTGTGACTTTTTTTTTTTTTTCTTCTTCTCTGTTTCTTTCTCTTCTTCTTTTATATAACATTGTATATCTGAAATTCCAAACTTTACTCTAGATTTTTAATTTATGCTTTTTGGTATTTGATATCAATTTTGTACCTGTATTTTCTTTATAATTTTTGTGACATTGTTCGTATTTGTTTGTTTTCTCTCTTTATTTTTCTTCTTTTTTTTTTTTTTTTTTTTTTTAACATTGTATTTTTGAAATTCCAAACTCTACTCTAGATTTTTAATTTTTGCTTTCTGGTATTAGTTATCAATTTTGTACTTGTACTTTCTTTATAATTTTCACGACCTTGTTTGTTTTTGTTTGTTCGTTTTTTCTCTCTTTCTTTTCCTTCTTCTTTTCTTTAACATCGTATTTTTGAAATTCCAAACTCTACTCTAGATTTTTAATTTTTGCTTTCTGGTATTAGTTATCAATTTTGTACCTGTACTTTCTCTATAATTTTTGCGACCTTGTTTGTTTTTGTTTGTTCGTTCTTTCTCTCTTTCTTTTCCTTCTTCTTTTCTTTAACATCGTATTTTTGAAATTCCAAACTCTACTCTAGATTTTAAATTTTTGCTTTTATGTATTTGTTACCAATTTTGTACCTATAAGGACCCAATCTTCAGGACCCATTTTTCACTAGGGAGTGAGATTACTGGCTTGACTGCTCTCTCTCCCTTTGGACCCTCCTTTTTCTCCACCAGGTCGCCTGTGTCTCCTCCCTAACCCCTCTCTACTCTACCCAACTCTGTGAATTTCTGTGTGTTCCAGACGGTGGAGAACACTTAGGGAACTGATTACTGGCTGGATCTGTCTCCCTCCTTTTCATTCCCCCCTTTTATCCTTCTGGCCACCTCTGTTACCTTCCTCCTTCTTCTCTTCTCTGTATAACCCCGTGAACATCTCTGAGTGGTCGAGTTGTGGAGTGCACATAAGGAAGTGACTCCTGGCTAGCCCACTCTCTCCACTATTGATTCACCTCATCTCATTTGGGTCACCTCTAACTCCCTCCTCCCTCTTCTCTTCTCCATGTAACCCTGTGAACCTCTCTGAGTGACCCTCACTGTAGAGAAACTTATCATCTTTAATGTAGATGTTTTATCAATGGTGCTGTATAGAAGGAGAAGTTTTGAAACTACTGTAAAAATAAGACCGATAATCAGAAGCAGGAGACTTAAGTCCAAACCCTGACTCCAGGGAACTCCTGACTCCAAGGAACATTCATTGACAGGAGCTCATCAAATGCCCCCATACCGACACTGAAACCAAGCACCACACAAGGGCCAATAAGTTCCAGGGCAAGACATACCAAGCAAATTCTCCAGCAACAAAGGAACACAGCCCTGAGCTTCAAGATACAGGCTGCCCAAAGTCACCCCAAAACTATAGACATCTCATAACTCATTACTGGACATTTCATTGCACTCCAGAGAGAAGAAATACAGCTCCACCCACCAGAACACCGACACAAGCTTCCCTAAGCAGGAAACCTTGACAAGCCACCTGTACAAACCCACACACAGTGAGGAAACGCCACAATAAAGAGAACTCCACAAACTGCCAGAATACAGAAAGGACACCCCAAACTCAGCAATTTAAACAAGATGAAGAGACAGAGGAATAGTCAGCAGATAAAGGAACAGGATAAATGCCCACCAAACCAAACAAAAGAGGAAGAGATAGGGAATCTACCTGATAAAGAATTCCGAATAATGATAGTGAAATTGATCCAAAATCTTGAAACTAAAATGGAATCACAGATAAATAGCCTGGAGACAAGGATTGAGAAGATGCAAGAAAGGTTTAACAAGGACCTAGAAAAAATAAAAAAGAGTCAATATATAATGAATAATGCAATAAGTGAAATTAAAAACACTCTGGAGGCAACAAATAGTAGAATAACAGAGGCAGAAGACAGGATTAGTGAATTAGAAGATAGAATGGTAGAAATAAATGAATCAGAGAGGATAAAAGAAAAACGAATTAAAAGAAATGAGGACAATCTCAGAGACCTCCAGGACAATATTAAACGCTACAACATTCGAATCATAGGGGTTCCAGAAGAAGAAGACAAAAAGAAAGACCATGAGAAAATATTTGAGGAGATAATAGTGGAAAACTTCCCTAAAATGGGGAAGGAAATAATCACCCAAGTCCAAGAAACCCAGAGAGTACCAAACAGGATAAACCCAAGGAGAAATACCCCAAGACACATATTAATCAAATTAACAAAGATCAAACACAAAGAACAAATATTAAAAGCAGCAAGGGAAAAACAACAAATAACACACAAGGGAATTCCCATAAGGATAACAGCTGATCTTTCAATAGAAACTCTTCAAGCCAGGAGGGAATGGCAAGACATACTTAAAATGATGAAAGAAAATAACCTACAGCCCAGATTATTGTACCCAGCAAGGATCTCATTCAAGTATGAAGGAGAAATCAAAAGCTTTTCAGACAAGCAAAAGCTGAGAGAATTCTGCACCACAAAACCAGCTCTCCAACAAATACTAAAGGATATTCTCTAGACAAGAAACACAAAAACGGTGTATAAACTCGAACCCAAAACAATAAAGTAAATGGCAACGGGAACATACTTATCAGTAATTACCTTAAATGTAAATGGGTTGAATGCCCCAACCAAAAGACAAAGACTGGCTGAATGGATACAAAAACAAGACCCCTACATATGTTGTCTACAAGAGACCCACCTCAAAACAGGGGACACATACAGACTGAAAGTGAAGGGATGGAAAAAGATTTTCCATGCAAATAGGGACCAAAAGAAAGCAGGAGTAGCAATACTCATATCAGATAAAATAGACTTTAAAACAAAGGCTGTGAAAAGAGACAAAGAAGGTCACTACATAATGATCAAAGGATCAATCCAAGAAGAAGATATAACAATTATAAATATATATGCACCCAACACGGGAGCACCGCAGTATGTAAGACAAATGCTAACAAGTATGAAAGGAGAAATTAACAATAACACAATAATAGTGGGAGACTTTAATACCCCACTCACACCTATGGACAGATCAACTAAACAGAAAATTAACAAGGAAACACAAACTTTAAACGATACAATAGACCAGTTAGACCTAATTGATATCTATAGGTCATTTCATCCCAAAACAATGAATTTCACCTTTTTCTCAAGCGCACATGGAACCTTCTCCAGGATAGATCACATCCTGGGCCATAAAGCTAGCCTTGGTAAATTCAAAAAAATAGAAATCATTCCAAGCATTTTTTCTGACCACAATGCAGTAAGATTAGATCTCAATTACAGGAGAAAAACTATTAAAAATTCCAACATATGGAGGCTGAACAACACGCTGCTGAATAACCAACAAATCACAGAAGAAATCAAAAAAGAAATCAAAATTTGCATAGAAACGAATGAAAATGAAAACACAACAACCCAAAACCTGTGGGACACGGTAAAAGCAGTCTTAAGGGGAAAGTTCATAGCAATACAGGCACACCTCAAGAAACAAGAAAAAAGTCAAATAAATAACCTAACTCTACACCTAAAGCAACTAGAAAAGGAAGAAATGAAGAACCCCAGGGTTAGTAGAAGGAAAGAAATCTTAAAAATTAGAGCAGAAATAAATGCAAAAGAAACAAAAGAGACCATAGCAAAAATCAACAAAACCAAAAGCTGGTTCTTTGAAAGGATAAATAAAATTGACAAACCATTAGCCAGACTCATCAAGAAACAAAGGGAGAAAAATCAAATCAACAAAATTAGAAACGAAAATGGAGAGATCACAACAGACAACACAGAAATACAAAGGATCATAAGAGACTACTATCAACAATTATATGCCAATAAAATGGACAACGTGGAAGAAATGGACAAATTCTTAGAAAAGTACAACTTTCCAAAACTGGACCAGGAAGAAATAGAAAATCTTAACAGACCCATCACAAGCATGGAAATTGAAACTGTAATCAAAAATCTTCCAGCAAACAAAAGCCCCGGTCCAGACGGCTTCACAGCTGAATTCTACCAAAAATTTAGAGAAGAGCTAACACCTATCCTGCTCAAACTCTTCCAGAAAATTGCAGAGGAAGGTAAACTTCCAAACTCATTCTATGAGGCCACCATCACCCTAATACCAAAACCTGACAAAGATCCCACAAAAAAAGAAAACTACAGGCCAATATCACTGATGAACATAGATGCAAAAATCCTTAACAAAATTCTAGCAATCAGAATCCAACAACACATTAAAAAGATCATACACCATGATCAAGTGGGCTTTATCCCAGGGATGCAAGGATTCTTCAATATCCGCAAATCAATCAATGTAATACACCACATTAACAAATTGAAAAATAAAAACCATATGATTATCTCAATAGATGCAGAGAAAGCCTTTGACAAAATTCAACATCCATTTATGATAAAAACTCTCCAGAAAGCAGGAATAGAAGGAACATACCTCAACATAATAAAAGCTATATATGACAAACCCACAGCAAACATTATCCTCAATGGTGAAAAATTGAAAGCATTTCCTCTAAAGTCAGGAACAAGACAAGGGTGCCCACTTTCACCATTACTATTCAACATAGTTTTGGAAGTTTTGGCCACAGCAATCAGAGCAGAAAAAGAAATAAAAGGAATCCAAATTGGAAAAGAAGAAGTCAAACTCTCACTATTTGCAGATGACATGATCCTCTACATAGAAAACCCTAAAGAGTCCACCAGAAAATTACTAGAAATAATCAATGACTACAGTAAAGTTGCAGGATATAAAATCAACACACAGAAATCCCTTGCATTCCTATACACTAATAATGAGAAAACAGAAAGAGAAATTAAGGAAACAATTCCATTCACCATTGCAACGGAAAGAATAAAATACTTAGGAATATATCTACCTAAAGAAACTAA
This sequence comes from Bos indicus x Bos taurus, assembly GCF_003369695.1. NCBI lineage: Eukaryota > Metazoa > Chordata > Mammalia > Artiodactyla > Bovidae > Bos > Bos indicus x Bos taurus. Next base: position 101,392,037 of record NC_040079.1, on the reverse strand, counting down.
AGACCTATATATAGAAAACTATAAAACACTGGTGAAAGAAATCAAAGAGGACACTAATAGATGGAGAAATATACCATGTTCATGGATTGGAAGAATCAATATAGTGAAAATGAGTATACTACCCAAAGCAATTTATAGATTCAACGCAATCCCTATCAAGCTACCAACAGTATTCTTCACAGAGCTAGAACAAATAATTTCACAATTTGTATGGAAATACAAAAAACCTCGAATAGCCAAAGCGATCTTGAGAAAGAAGAATGGAACTGGAGGAATCAACCTACCTGACTTCAGGCTCTACTACAAAGCCACAGTTATCAAGACAGTATGGTACTGGCACAAAGACAGAAATATTGATCAATGGAATAAAATAGAAAGCCCAGAGATAAATCCACGCACATATGGACACCTTATCTTCGACAAAGGAGGCAAGAATATACAATGGATTAAAGACAATCTCTTTAACAAGTGGTGCTGGGAAATCTGGTCAACCACTTGTAAAAGAATGAAACTGGACCACTTTCTAACACCATACACAAAAATAAACTCAAAATGGATTAAAGATCTAAACGTAAGGCCAGAAACTATAAAACTCCTAGAGGAGAACATAGGCAAAACACTCTCCGACATACATCACAGCAGGATCCTCTATGACCCACCTCCCAGAATATTGGAAATAAAAGCAAAAATAAACAAATGGGACCTAATTAACCTTAAAAGCTTCTGCACATCAAAGGAAACTATTAGCAAGGTGAAAAGACAGCCTTCAGAATGGGAGAAAATAATAGCAAATGAAGCAACCGACAAACAACTAATCTCAAAAATATACAAGCAACTCCTACAGCTCAACTCCAGAAAAATAAACGACCCAATCAAAAAATGGGCCAAAGAACTAAATAGACATTTCTCCAAAAAAGACATACAGATGGCTAACAAACACATGAAAAGATGCTCAACATCACTCATTATCAGAGAAATGCAAATCAAAACCACTATGAGGTACCATTTCACACCAGTCAGAATGGCTGCGATCCAAAAGTCTACAAATAATAAATGCTGGAGAGGGTGTGGAGAAAAGGGAACCCTCTTACACTGTTGGTGGGAATGCAAACTAGTACAGCCACTATGGAGAACAGTGTGGAGATTCCTTAAAAAATTGGAAATAGAACTGCCTTATGATCCAGCAACCCCACTGCTGGGCATACACACTGAGAAAACCAGAAGAGAAAGAGACACGTGTACCCCAATGTTCATCGCGGCACTGTTTATAATAGCCAAGACATGGAAGCAACCTAGATGTCCATCAGCAGATGAATGGATAAGAAAGCTGTGGTACATATACACAATGGAGTATTACTCAGCCATTAAAAAGAATACATTTGAATCAGTTCTAATGAGGTGGATGAAACTGGAGCCTATTATACAGAGTGAAGTAAGCCAGAAGGAAAAACATAAATACAGTATACTAACGCATATATATGGAATTTAGAAAGATGGTAACAATAACCTGGTGTACGAGACAGCAAAAGAGACACTGATGTATAGAACGGTCTTATGGACCTTGTGGGAGAGGGAGAGGGTGGGAAGATTTGGGAGAATGGCAATGAAACATGTAAAGTATCATGTGGGAAACGAGTTGCCAGTCCAGGTTCGATGCATGATGCTGGATGCTTGGGACTGGTGCACTGGGACGGCCCAGGGGGATGGTATGGGGAGGGAGGAGGGAGGAGGGTTTGGGATGGGGAACACATGTATACCTGTGGCAGATTCACTTTGATATTTGGCAAAACTAATACAATTATGTAAAGTTTAAAAATAAAATAAAATTGGAGAAAAAAGAAAAAAAAAAAAAAAAGAATGTAAGTTTCAGAGTCAGACAGATATGGCTTCAGTTTCAGAAAACTCTACCTTCAAAATATGTGACACCGAGTAAGATATCTTAGCCCTGCTTTCATTTATTTATTTTTATTTTTGAAAGTTGAAACTAATATCTACCTTATGAGTGAGGATGGAGGAATGGCAGGAAGCCAGTTAGTCAAAAGATGAAAAAATGCTTTGTTCCATATCTGACTCATGGTAATCAGTAAATATTAGTTTATTACTTTAACTGTCACTTTTTCTTTCTAACACTCTTCATTGATCTTTACTTCACCTGGCAAATGTTCTGAATGTTGGTGCTATTTGATGGAGAACCATAGATACCATCAAAGACTTTCTACTGCTTAGACTGCAGCAGAAGGTGAACTAAGAGTACTGAGCATATAATTATTCCCTGCCTCTCTCTCTCTTCCATTCCTTTTCTTTCTCTCATTTTCTCCTTCTCCCTCCTGTTCTTCCTCTTCCTTTTCTCTCTATGAATCTAAGAAAATTTTAAAATTTACAAAGGCACTTTTAGGCTAAAATTTAATCTTTATAAGGCTTTTTATCAAGTATTTGCTCTCATTTCCTCTAAAGGTAGTCAATCACCTCTAATCTTTATTTCTGTATAGATTATCTTACAGACTCATTTTTTTTTTTGCAGGTTTATAATAAAGTGTTTAAAATTCACCACAAGCTGATTAAAGCATGTTTTGTTCTCTTTTCATCAAAGATGTACTGATACTATTTTACAAGCCTATTTTTTTTTAATTCAAGTTAGTAAAGAAAATAGTATTAGGTAATTTGTTTAATCTTATGGGGAAAAAAACCCGATTGATTGATGAATCTTTCACTTTTTAGCTCATTGTTTGAACATTAGGTAAGTAGATACAAATTAAATTCCACTGGAGCAGGCATGATAGGGAAGCATTTTTTAGCACTAGCAGAGATTATAGCTACTGATATAGACTTTTAAGGTGTTAGACAAACATTTGGTGGACAGTGGTTAATAAACACTAATTAAGTCTGCTACAAAAAACCCTTGGGAGATCAATATTATTAAGTTTTTAACCTGGCTTTCCACATTAACTGAGTCTATATGTGGTTGGGCAAGCTGAGTTTCTTCCTTTGCTCTTCTGCTTTTTCCTCCCCTTTCATTTAAACTGCAAGTTGGCTTGCAAATCACATTCCTAATCATCTCTTACTCTCTAAAGACACTTATTTAAGTTGCCACATATATATTGTATATTGCATAGTATTGCCTAACTTGGAGTACTGAGTGTGGTTGATACATAAAGCTGACAAATGTGCTAGGATTGAGAAAGACTATTAACAAGGTGAAAAGAAAGGTTCCCACTTGCATCTTCCAAGGTAGAGCTCCATGCTAAATCTCCAAGGTAAAATTGTACTTGACTGGCTGTGGAAGTAAGAGCAGTCCTGACCTCAGCACTAGCTGCCATAACCTAAAGCTAAATAATGGCTATCTAGATACACGCGGAAATCATCATATGCATAGGATCTGATGTGTATTATGAATACAAGCTGCTCTCAGTCAATTATTGGATACTTAAAATGCCCTCTATAATAATCATTATCATTAGCAGCAGCATCAGAAGTATAAGTGGGACTTGTTTACTGTTGGGCAGGGAGTAAGTGTTTACTTTTCATCCTCATGGACACTGTTTGAGGTCCGCACTACCAGCACTATTATGATCTCCGATTTACAATGAGTAATCTGAAGCTCAAAGCAGTCAAGTGTTTATCAAAAATGACACAGTTACTAGATGATAGTGTTGAGATCTGAACTCAGGCAACATTGTTCAAGAGTCTACGCTCTAAGACTATCTTCCATTGTTCTCAAGGTACAAACTTTTAATCTCACTGAGGTTGTTCTGGGATTCAGCCTTGGTGGAGAGGCTGTCAACAGTGCCTTAGACCATCTCTGATGGCACTGTAATCAAATTAGTTACATAGGCAAAGCAGAAAGGATCTGTTTTGTCAGATTAAAAGTCAGAAACACTGGAGAAAAGAAATAAAAGTCAAGTGAGCAGAGAGGACGCACTTGAAGGCTGGAACACCAGAAAAGGAGCATCATCTACCATTTTCTGAGAAACTAATATTCTATTTTTATTCTTTTCAAGCCAGCACTATTTGCAAAGGTCCTTATAGTTTTCAACACAGTAATGCTAAAAATAACAAGACCTGATAGTTTTGAGTGCTTACTGTGTGTCCAGCACTGAAAAGGGTATTATGCATAATTTCATTTATTTCTTACACCTTATAAAAGAGATATTATTTGCTTTATTTTGTAAATGAACACAGTAAATCTTAGGAAGCTTACTACATTTTTGAAACTACAAAATTAAGAGAGGAAATAAAAAAACTACAAATTCCAACAGCAAGTTTTCATTGTATAAGGAAAAATAGAAAGATGTATAATTTTGATTTTTGGTATGGATATAGAACACATGATATAGGTCCCTTCACACACTGCTAGTGAGAGTCTAGGATAGCATATCCATTGTGGAAACTATTCAAAAAGCAACTATATTGGTAATTTTCATTTGGACACATATCCCTAAGATATACATAACAAAATTCTGTAAAGATGTTTATTGCATCATTATTTGTGACAGTAATAAGTTATAGGTGTCTATCACAAGAGAATCAAATAGATAACATGTGATAGAAGACTACCATGAGATGCCATGCAACAGTTAGAAGCAAATATGTGTGTGTATCCATCCATATCTGCATGGATAAATCTAAAACTACTACATGGAATCTGATAAAATATTTTCAAATCATATATCTTATAAAGGACTTATGTCCAAAATATACATAATGTACAGCACAATAATAATAAGCTAAATAATCCAGTTAAAAATTAGTTAAGGATCAGAATAGATATTTCTCCAAAGAAGATACACAAATGGCAATGAACACATGGAAATACACTCAATATCCCTGGTCCTTTGTTGTTTTTGTTATTTGGTTGCTAATTCATGTCCAACTCTTCTGCAACCCCATGGATTGTAGCCCACCAGGCTCCTCTGTCCCTGGGATTCCCAAGGCAAGAATACTGGAGTGGGTTGCCATTTCCTCTGCCAGGGGATCTGCCTGACACAGGGATCAAATCTGCATCTCCTACATTGACAGGCAGATTCTTTACCACTGAGCCACCAGGAAAGCCCATCATTAGTCATTCAGTTCAGTTCAGTTCAGTAGCTCAGTCATGTCCAATTCTTTGTGACCCCACGGACCGCAGCATGCCAGGCTTCCCTGTCTACCACTAACTCCCGGAGTTTACTCAAACTCACGTCCATTGAGTCAGTGATGCCATCCAACCATCTCATCCTCTGTCATTGCCTTCTCCTCCTGCCTTCAACCTTTCCCAGCATCAGGGTCCTTTCAAATGAGTCAGTTCTTTGTATCAGGTGGCCAAAGTATTGGAGTTTCAGCTTCAGCATCAGTCCTTCCAATGAATATTCAGGACTGATTTCCTTTAGGATGGACTGGTTGGATCTCCTTGCTGTACAAGGGCTCTCAAGAGTCTTCTCCAACACTGCAATTCAAAAGCATCAATTCTTTGGCACTCAGCTTTCTTTATAGTCCAACTCTCACATCCATACATGATTACTGGAAAAGCCATAGCTTTGACTAGACAGACCTTTGTTGGCAAATTCATTAGTCATTAGGGAAATGCAAATCAAAACTCCACAATGGAATGCCACTGTTCACCCACTAGAATATATTATATATATAAAAAAAGGCTTGAAATAACAAGATTTAATGAAAGAAACAGAAACTCTCATACACTGTGAAAAGATGCAGCAATGTTGGAAAACAGTTTGGCATTTCCTTAATATGTTAAAGATAGAGTTAGAGTGAGAGATGAATAGAAAGAGTAACACTGAAAAATATACATTCCTGTATGTAAAACAGATAGCCAGTGGGAATTTGCTGTCTGATTCAGGGATCTCAAACCTGGTGCTCTGTGACAAACTAGAGGGGTGGGATGGGGTAGGAGGTGGGAGGGAAGTTCAAGGGGGAGGGGGCATATGTATACCTATGGCTGATTCATGTTGATGTATGACAAAAACGAACATAATAAGCAATTATTATATTGCACTCATCTCACACACTAGCAAACAAATGCTCAAAATTCTCCAAGCTAGGCTTCAAGATTACATGAACAGAGAAATTCCTAATGCATTAGCTGGATTTAGAAAAGACAGAGGAACCAAAGATCAAATTGCCAACATCCATTGGATCATAGAAAAAGCATGAGAATTCCAGAAAAAATTCTGCATCATTGACTATGCTAAAGTCTTTGACTGTGTGGATCACAACAAACTGGAAAATTCTTAAATGGGAATACCAGAACACCTTACCTGCCTCCTGAAAAACATGTATGCAGGTCAAGAAGCAAGTTAGAATCAGACGTGGAACAATGGATTAGTTCCAAATTGGGAAAGGAGTACGTCAAGGCTGTATATTTGTCCCTTTGCTTATTTAACTTATATGCAGAGTACATTAGGCAAAATGTTGGGCTGGGTGAAGCACAAGCTGGAATCAAGATTGCTGGGAGAAATATCAGTAACCTCAGATATGCAGATGATACCACACTCATGGCAGAAATCAAAAAGGAACTAAAGAGCCTCTTGATGAAATTGAAAGGAGAGTGAAAAAGTTGACTTAAAGCTCAACATTCAAAAAACAAAAATCATGGCATCTAGCGCCATCACTTCATGGCAAATAGATGGGGAAACAATGGAAACAGTGACAGACTTGATTTTCTCGGGCTCCAAAATCACTACAGATGGTGACTGCAGCCATGAAATTAAAAGATGCTTGCTCCTTGGAAGAAAAGCTATGACAAAACTAGAGAGCATATTAAAAAGCAGAGACATTACTTTGCCAACAATGTCTGTGCAGTCGAAGGTATGGTTTCTCCAGTAGTCATGTATGGATGTGACAACTGGACCATAAAGAAGGCTGAGTGCCAAAGAACTGATGCTTTTGAACTGTGGTGTTGGAGAAGACTCTTGAGAGTTCCTTGGACTGAAAGGAGACCAAACCAGTCAACCCTAAAAGAAATCAGTCCTGAATATTCATTGGAAGGTCTGATGCTGAATCTGAAACTCTAATACTTTGGCCACCTGATGCAAAGAGCCTACTCTTTCCAGCCTTGTCTTCCATACAATTTATTAAACAAACCGAAACAGCCTTGTTTTCCAACCAGGCAAATATATTCATTATCATCTAAACATTTCTTCTCATTTTAGCCTGTGATTTCATCTGTCATATTGCTTGTTTTCTTGGAAGGACCACTTTATTCTTCTTTATGTATTTCAAGTTATTTCTACCTCCAAACTTTGACAACGTACATTCTCTTTAAGAAAAGTTTTAAACTCATCCCATTATGATCTATTTCTTTTTTGTTTTTAGCTTTTATTTATTTTTTTATTGTTCTTTTTTATTTTTTTTAATTTTATTTTATTTTTAAACTTTACAATATTGTATTGGTTTTGCCATATATCAAAATGAATCCGCCACAGGTATACATGTGTTCCCCATCCTGAACCCTCCTCCCTCCTCCCTCCCCATACCATCCCTCTGGGTCGTCCCAGTGCACCAGCCCCAAGCATCCAGTATCGTGCATCGAACCTGGACTGGCGACTCGTTTCATACATGATATTCTACATGTTTCAATGCCATTCTCCCAAATCTTCCCACCCTCTCCCTCTCCCATAGAGTCCATAAGACTGTTCTATACATCAGTGTCTCTTTTGCTGTCTCGTACACAGGGTTATTGTTACCATCTTTCTAAATTCCATATATATATGCGTTAGTATACTGTATTGGTGTTTTTGTTTCTGGCTTACTTCACTCTGTATAATAGGCTCCAGTTTCATCCACCTCATTAGAACTGATTCAAATGTATTCTTTTTAATGGCTGAGTAATACTCCATTGTGTATATGTGCCATAGCTTTCTTATCCATTCATCTGCTGATGGACATCTAGGTTGCTTCCATGTCCTGGCTATTATAAACAGTGCTGCGATGAACACTGGGGTACACGTGTCCCTTTCCCTTCTGGTTTCCTCAGCGTGTATGCCCAGCAGTGGGATTGCTGTATCATAACGCAGTTCTATTTCCAGTTTTTTAAGGAATCTCCACACTGTTCTCCATAGTGGCTGTACTAGTTTGCATTCCCACCAACAGTGTAAGAGAGTTCCCTTTTCTCCACACCCTCTCCAGCATTTATTGCTTGTAGACTTTTGGATTGCAGCCATTCTGACTGGTGTGAAATGGTTCCTCATAGTAGTTTTGATTAGCATTTCTCTGACAATGAGTGATGTTGAGCATCTTTTCATGTGTTTGTTAGCCATCTGTATGTCTTCTTTAGAGAAATGTCTATTTAGTTCTTTGGCCCATTTTTTAATTGGGTCATTTATTTTTCTGGAGTTGAGCTGTAGGAGTTGCTTGTATATTTTTGAGATTAGTTGTTTGTCAGTTACTTCATTTGCTATTATTTTCTCCCATTCTGAACGCTGTCTTTTCACCTTGCTTATAGTTTCCTTTGTTGTGCAGAAGCTTTTAAGTTTAATTAGGTCCCATTTGTTTATTTTTGCTTTTATTTCCATTACTCTGGGAGATGGGTCATAGAGGATCCTGCTGTGATGTATGTCGGAGAGTGTTTTGCCTATGTTCTCCTCTAGGAGTTTTATAGTTTCTGGTCTTAGGTTTAGATCTTTAATCCATTTTGAGTTTATTTTTGTGTATGGTGTTAGAAAGTGTTCTAGTTTCATTCTTTTACAAGTGGTTGACCAGTTTTACCAGCACCACTTGTTAAAGAGATTGTCTTTAATCCATTTCTTAAACTCCCTTGCATGTAATAGGATTATGCTTTAAATAATAATGTATAGAAAGTGGCTATACCCAAGCATATGTATTTTATGTTTATATTTGGAAAGTGTCACTAAATTGTCACTATATTGTCATTTTGACTATTCCCGTCTTTCTATTATTTATCTTTCTCATGTTTTTCAATGTATCCCCAATTAGGTCATAGTATTTTATGATATTACCTAGGAATCGTAGCTCTACTTCTTCACATTAAACACAGCTACCAACACACTATATATGTTCAATGAATAATTGAAGAAATAAAAACTGAAGAAAAGGAAAGAAAGAAGGGAAAAGGGCCAGGAAGGAGACTCAGAAGCAAACAAATCATGAAACATGGAACAAGTTAAATGGCCCTCAGTCATCCCCAAATCATTTTATAAACACATTTTCAAAACAGGCTGATGATTGAGGTTAGTGAATTAATGTTTGTAAAGTTGCTTAAATATTATGCAATGCTATACAGATGCACAGAGAAGGCAATGGCACCCCACTCCAGTACTCTTGCCTGGAAAGTCCCGTGGATAGAGGAGCCTGGTGGGCTGCTGTCTATGGGGTTGCACAGAGTGGGACACGACTCAAGTGACTTAGCAGCAGCAGCAGCATACAGATGCAGAGGTATTAAAAACTAATCTAAATCTGAAACCAGAATGACTTCTGTTTGGAATACTGTACAATTGCCTTTTGAATTTGCCCCACACAATTCTGTCCCTTTGTAAATGTACTGAAAATTGTGCAATCCCTATGGGATTAAGAATGATCCAAAGTGAATTCTAATGAAATTCTGTGAAAAGTCAGTCATCCTATTTCTAAGAGATGTTTGTTTGTTTGTTTTTTTCCCAAGAGTCAACTTAAAAGTTTTTACCTGAAGACAAGAGATTTGCTATACAGCCAGAATGTTAAAAACTCATTTCAAATCTTCTTACCATTTAAAATATACATTTAAGAAATCAAGCTATGACTGCTAAAGAGGTCGTTTGACTTTTAGGTCACTAGAAATTTCCCATTACATGTTCTACAATAGACAATCTACAAATACATAAATATGTATTAGCACAGATTATGACATCCCTTACAAATATGCCTTGAAAATCTAGTATAAATTTTTATATATTTGAACAAATCTTCTACTGTCAATTGTTGTTTACCATAAAAATAAACAAACCACAGATCTGCAATTGCATCGTTAGATTTGTTTCAAGTAATACCAAGTAGGTGACAAAAAGAAAAAAATTTTAAAATAATTTCAAGACAAGACACTCAATTAGCTAAAAGAATTTTTAAGCAAATTTAAAAGATATTTCTTATATATCCTACATTTAAAATAAGAAAATTGATATATACATGCTTTCAAAATAGCAACATCATTTTATATCCATACATCAAGTTTTAAATTCCCTTCTATTACCTTTTGAATGCAATCCTTTAAATGCAATTTGAAGTGCCTCATTTTTGCATTTCCTAGCTGACAATTTTTCTACTTGAAGTACTGCAGTTTATTTAATTTTTATTTTAATTATTTAAAATGTATTCATTTTTTTCACCTTGCTGGATTACTTGTGGGATCTTAGCTCACTGACCAGGGATTGAATCCAGGCCCTCTGCAGTTAAAGCACAGAGTTCTAACCACTGAAAGTAAAAAGTGAAAGTCACTCAGTCGTGTCCGACTCTTTGTGATCCCATGGCCTATACAGTCCATGGAATTCTCCAGGCCAGAATAATGAAGTGGGTAGCCTTTCACTTTCCCAGGGGACCTTCCCAACACAGGGATTGAACCCAGGTCTCCCACATTGCAGGCAGATTCTTTACTAGCTGAGCTGAAACCCCCTAACTACTGAACTGCCAGGGAATTCCCTGAAATACTATAATTTCTTTTAAAATACATTAAATTTAAACACTATAACAAAGATATTAATTTGGAAGTAACCATTGCAATAATTACATTGCATTCCTCCTTGGTAGGAAAGTTATGACCAAACTAGACAGCATACTAAAAAGCAGAGACTACTTTGCCAACAAAGATCCATCTAGTCAAGGCTATAGTTTTTCCAGTAGTCATGTGTGGATGTGAGAGTTGGACTATAAAGAAAACTGAGTGCCAAAAATTGATACTTTTGAACTGTGGTGTTGGAGAAGACTCTTGAGAGTCCCTTGGACTGCAAGGAGATCCAACCAGGCCATGCTAAAGGAGATCAGTCCTGGGTGTTCATTGGAAGGACTGATGCTAAAGTTGATGCAACAGTGATGATCAGGTGGCCAAAAAGCTGATGAAGTTTTTGGCCACCTGACGTAAAAAGCCAATTCATTTGAAAAGACCCAGATGCTGGGAAAGATTGAAGGCAGGAAGAGAAGGGGATGACAGAGGATGAGATAGTTGGATGGCACCACCAACTCAATGGACATGAGTTTGGGTAAACTCTGGGAGTTGGTGATGGACAGAGAGGCCTGGTGTGCTGCAGTCCATGGGGTCACGAAGAGTCAGACATGACTGAGCAACTGAACTGAACTGAACTGATTACAATAATAATGATGAAATAAGGTAGGTTTAAAGTATGGATCAGACAAAGAACGACAAATACTACATTGGATCACTTATATGTGGAATCTAAAAAATATAAAAAACTAGTGAATATAACACAAAAGAAGCAAAATCACAAATATAGAGAACAAACTGGTAATTACCAGTGGGGAAAGGGATAGAAGGAAGGGCAACACACAAGTAAGGGATTAAGAGGTACAAACTATTGGGTATAAAATAAGCTACAGAATGAAGCAGGACAAAGGCTAACTGAATTCTGCCAAGAGAATGCACTAGTAATAACAAATATTCTTTCAACAACAAAAGAGAGAACTTTCCACATGGACATCACCAAATGGTCAATACTAAAATCAAATTGATTACATTCTTTGTAACCGAAGGTGGACAAGCTGTATACAGTCAGCAAACACAAGACCTGGAGCTGACTCTGGCTCAGACCGTCACCTCCTCATAGCAAAATTCAGGCTTAAACTAAAGAAAACTTGGGAAAACACTAGACCAGCAGGTATAACTTAAATGAAATCCTATATGAATTCACAGTAGAGGTAACGAATAGATTCAAGGGACTAGATCTAGATAACACTGTGTCCGTAATATTGTAATCCGTATATTGTACAGGAGGTGGCAAACAAAACCATCCCAAAGAAAAAGAAAAGCAAGAAGGCAAAGTGGTTATCTGAGGAGGCTTTACAAACAGTGGAAGAATGAAAAGAAGTGAAAAGCAAGGGAGAGAGGGAAAGGTACATCCAATTAAATGCAGAGTTTCAAAGAATAGCTGGAAGAGACAAGAAGGCCTTCTGCAATGAGTGGTGTTTAATAAAAGAAAACAACAAAAGGGGAAAGAGTAGAGATCTCTTCAGGAAAATTGGAAACATCAAAGGCACTTTCTACTCAAATATGGGCACAATAAAGGATAAAAATGGCGGGGACCTAATAGACACTGATGAGATCAAGAAGAGATAGAAAGAGTACATGGAAGAACTGTACAAAAAAGATGGTGTAATGAACCAGATTACTACAATGGTGTGGTTAGTCACCCAGAACCAGACATTCTGGAGTGCAAAGTCAAGTGGGCCTTAAGAAGCACTACGGTTAATAAAGCTAGTGTATATGATGAAATTCCAGCAGAACTATTCAAATCACTAAAGGAGGATTCCATCAGGGTTTTACATTTATTATGTCAGCAAATCTGGATGACCCAGCAGTGACCATAGGACTGGAAAATGTCAATCCTCATTGCAATTCCCAAGAAGGGTAGTATTAAAGAATGTGCTAACCATCAGACAAATGCACTCATCTCCCATGCTAGTAAGGTCCTACTTAAAATCTTGCATGCTAGGCTTCCTCATTATGCGAACCAAGAACTTCCAGGTGTCCAAGCTGTGTTTAGAAAAAGGTAAAGGGACTAGATATCAAATTGCCAACATTCGCTGGATTATGGAAAAAACAAGGCAATTTCATAAAAACATCTATCTCTGTTTCATTGACTATGCTAAAACCTTTGACTGTGTAGATCATGACAAACCATGGAAAGTTCTTAGAGAGATGGGAATACCAAACTATCTTACCTGTCTCCAGTGAAACCTGTAGGTGGGTCAAGAAGAAACAGTTAGAACTCTGTATGGAACAACTGATTGATTCAAGATCGAGAAAGGAATAGATACCCCGCTTGTTTAAACTATACAATGAGCACATCATGAGAAATGCTGGGCTGGATGAGTTCCAAGATGAAATCAAGATAGGCAGGAGAAACATCAACAACCTCAGATATGTGATGATACCACTCTAATGACAAAAAGTGAAGAGGAACTAAAGAGCCTCCTGATGAGGGTAAAGGAAGAGAGTGAGAGAGCCAGCTTAAGCCTAAATATTAAAAAAACTAAGATCATGGCATCCGGTCCCATTACTGCATGGCATATCAAAGGGAAAAATGTGAAAGGAGTGACAGACTTCCTCTTCTTGGTCTCTAAAATCACTGCAGATAGTGACCAGCTGTGAAATCAGATGTTTGCTTCTTGGTAGGACAGTAAGAAAAACCTAGACAGAAAAGCAAAGACATTACTCTGCTGACAAAGATCCATATAGTCAGATTATGGTCTTCCCAGTGGTCACATAAAATTGTGAGAGCTGGATCATAAAGAAGGCAGAACACTAAAGAATTGATGCCTTCGAACAGTGGTGCTGGAGAAGACTCTTGAAAGTCCCTTGGACAGCAAGGAGATCAAACCAGCTAATCTTAAGGGGGATCAACCCTGAATATTCACTGGAAGGGCTGATACTGAAGCTGAAGCTCCAGTATTTCAGTCATTTGATGTGAATAGACAACTCATTGGAAAAGTGCCTGATGCTGGGAAAGACTGATGGTAGAAGGAGAAGAGGGCATCAGAGGATGAGATGGCTGAACAGCATCACCGATGCAATGAACATGCTATGCTATGCTATGCTGAGTCACTTCAGTCGTGTCCAACTCTGTGTGACCCCATAGACGGCAGCCCACCAGGCTCCCCCGTCCCTGGGATTCTCCAGGCAAGAACACTGGAGTGGGCTGCCATTTCCTTCTCCAACGCATGAAAGTGAAAAGTGAAAGTGAAGTCGCTCAGTTGTGTCCAACTCTTAGCGACCCCATGGATTGCAGGCTAACAGGCTCCTCCATCCATGGGATTTTCCAAGCAAGAGTACTGGAGTGGGGTGCCAACGTGAACTTGGGCAAAGTCCTAGAGATGGTGAGCGACAGGGAGGCCTGGCATGCGGCAGTCCATGGGGTCACAAAAAGTCAAACATAACTGGATGACTGAACAACAACAGCAACAAGTTACAAGTATATATTGTACAATACAGGGAATATAGCAAATATTTTATATAACTATAAATGAAGTATAACATTTAAAAATTGTGAATCACTATATTGTATACTTGTAATATTATATATCAACTATACTCTAATTTTTAAAGATGTATAAATTAGATATGACATGAAGTCTGTGATAGAGTGAATGTACATATAATATGTAAAATATGAATATGTGCAATCTTCAAAAAAGTAATAAATTATGGGATAGTATACAGAGATCAGTGGAGAAATAACTCCAGAAAGAATGAAGGGATGGAGCCAAAGCAAAAAGAATACTCAGCTGTGGATGTGACTGGTGATAGAAGCAAGGTCCAATGCTGTAAAGAGCAATATTGCATAGGAACCTGGAATGTCAGGTCCATGAATCAAGGCAAATTGGAAGTGGTCAAACAGGAGATGGCAAGAGTGAACATCAACATTCTAGGAATCAGCGAACTCAAATGGACTGGAATGGGTGAATTTAACTCAGATGACCAGTATATCTACTACTGTGGGCCAGAATCCCTCAGAAGAAATGGAGTAGCCATCATGGTCAACAAAAGAGTCTGAAATGCAGTACTTGGATGCAATCTCAAAAATGACAGAATGATCTCTGTTCGTTTCCAAGGCAAACCATTCAATATCACAGTAATCCAAGTCTATGCCCCAACCAGTAATGCTGAAGAAGCTGAAGTTGAATGGTTCTGTGAAGACCTACAAGACCTTTTAGAACTAACACCCAAAAAAGATGTCCTTTTCATTATAGGGGACTGGAATGCAAAAGTAGGAAGTCAAGAAACACCTGGAGTAACAGGCAAATTTGGCCTTGGAATTCGGAATGAAGCAGGGCAATGACTAATAGAGTTTTGCCAAGAAAATGCACTGGTCATAGCAAACACCCTCTTCCAACAACACAAGAGAAGACTCTATACATGGACATCACCAGATGGTCAACACCGAAATCAGATTGATTATACTCTTTGCAGCCAAAGATGGAGAAGCTCTCTATACAGTCAGCAAAAACAAGACCAGGAGCTGACTGTGGCTCAGATCATGAACTCCTTATTGCCAAATTCAGACTGAAATTGAAGAAAGTAGGGAAAACCACTAGACCATTCAGGTATGACCTAAATCAAATCCCTTATGATTATACAGTGGAAGTGAGAAATAGATTTAAGGGACTAGATCTGATAGATAGAGTGCCTGATGAACTATGGACGGAGGTTCATGACATTGTACAGGAGACAGGGATCAAGACCATCCCCATGGAAAAGAAATGCAAAAAAGCAAAATGGCTGTCTGGGGAGGCCTTACAAATAGCTGTGAAAATAAGAGAAGCAAAAAGCAAAGGAGAAAAGGAAAGATATAAGCATCTGAATGCAGAGTTCCAAAGAATAGCAAGAAGAGATAAGAAAGCCTTCTTCAGCGATCAGTGCAAAGAAATAGAGGAAAACAACAGAATGGGAAAGACTAGAGATCTCTTCAAGAAAATTAGAGATACAAAGGGAACATTTCATGCAAAGATGTGCGCGATAAAAGACAGAAATGGTATGGACCTAACAGAAGCAGAAGATATTAAGAGATGGCAAAAATACACAGAACTGTACAAAAAAGATCTTCATGACCCAGATAATCATGATGCTGTGATCACTTACCTAGAGCCAGACATCCTGGAATGTGAAGTCAAGTGGACCTTAGAAAGCATCACTATAAACAAAGCTAGTGGAGGTGATGGAATTCCAGTTGAGCTCTTTCAAATCCTGAAAGATGATGTTGTGAAAGTGCTGCACTCAATATGCCAGCAAATATGGAAAACTCAGCAGTGGCCACAGGACTGGCAAAGGTCAGTTTTCATTCCAATCCCAAAGAAAGGCAATGCCAAAGAATGCTCAAACTACCGCACAATTGCACTCATCTCACATGCTAGTAAAGTAATGCTCAAAATTCTCCAGGCCAGGCTTCAGCAATATGTGAACCATGAACTTTCTGATATTCAAGCTGGTTTTAGAAAAGGCAGAGGTACCAGAGACCAAATTGCCAACATCTGCTGGATCATGGAAAAAGCAAGAGAGTTCCAGAAAAACATCTATTTCTGCTTTATTGACTATGTCAAAGCCTTTGAGTGTGCGGATCACAATAAACTGTGGAAAATTCAAGAGATGGGAATACCAGACCACCTGACCTGCCTGCTGAGAAACCTGTATGCAGGTCAGGAAGCAACAGTTAGAACTGGACATGGAACAACAGACTGGTTCCAAATAGGAAAAGGAGTTCGTCAAGGCTGTATAATGTCACCCTGCTTATTTAACTTTTATGCAGAGTACATCATGAGAAATACTGGACTGGAAGAAGCACAAGCTGGAATCAAGATTGCCGGGAGAAATATCAATAACCTCAGATATGCAGATGACACCACCCTTATGGCAGAAAGTGAAGAGGAACTCAAAAGCCTCTTGATGAAATTGAAAGAGGAGAGTGAAAAAGTTGGCTTAAAGCTCAATGTTCAGAAAACGAAGATCATGGCATCCGGTCCCATCACTTCATGGGAAATAGATGGGGAAACAGTGGAAACAGTGTCAGACTTTATTTTTCTGGGCTCAAAAATCACTGCAGATGGTGATTGCAGCCATGAAATTAAAAGACGCTTACTCCTTGGAAGGAAAGTTATGACCAACCTAGATAGAATATTCAAAGATGGAGACATTACTTTGCCAACAAAAGTTCGTCTAGTCAAGGCTATGGTTTTTCCTGTGGTCATGTATGGATGTGAGAGTTGGACTGTGAAGAAGGCTGAGTACCGAAGAATTGATGCTTTTGAACTGCAGTGTTGGAGAAGACTCTTGAGAGTCCCTTGGACTGCAAGGAGATCCAACCAGTCCATTCTGAAGGAGATCAGCCCTGGGATTTCTTTGGAAGGACTGATGCTAAAGCTGAAACTCCAGTACTTTGGCCACCTCGTGCTAAGAGTTGACTCACTGGAAAAGACTTTGATGCTGGGAGGGATCGGGGACAGGAGGAGAAGGGGATGACAGAGGATGAGATGGCTGGATGGCATCACTGACTCGATGGATGTGAGTTTGGTGAACTCCGGGAGCTGGTGATGGACAGGGAGGCCTGGTGTGCTGCAATTCATGGGGTCTCAAAGAGTCGGACACAACTGAGCGACTGAACTGAACTGAATATGTACTTTTTAATCAATTAGTTAATTTGTTATTGAGATAAAACTGATTTACAATATTTATTTCATTTCAGGTATACAATATAGTGATTTGAAGTTTTTATACATTACCAAATGATCATCACAATAAGTCTAGTAACCATCTATCACTGTACAAAGCTTATTATTATATTTTTGTCTACATTTCCTGAGTTGTACAGAACAATCCTGTGACTTATTGATTGTAAAACTAAAAGTTTGTACCTATTAATCTGCTTCACCTATTTTGCCCATCTCTCTCCCCTCTGGCAACCACCAATTTGTTCTATCTATAGATTTGTTTTTGTTTTGTTATGTTTGCTCATTTTTTTGTTTGTAGAATTCCATTCAGGTGAAATCATATGATATTTGTCCTTCTCTATCTGACTTATTTTATATAGCCTAATTTGGACTGTGAAGAAAGCTGAGCACTGAAGAATTGATGCTTTTGAACTGTGGTGTTGGAGAAGACTCTTGAGAGTCCCTTGGACTGCAAGGAGATCCAACCAGTCCATTCTGAAGGAGATCAGCCCTGGGATTTCTTTGGAAGGAATGATGCTAAAGCTGAGACTCCAGTACTTTGGCCACCTCATGGAAGAGTTGACTCATTGGAAAAGACTTTGATCCTGGGAGGGATTGGGGGCAGGAGGAGAAGGGGATGACAGAGGATGAGATGGCTGGATGGCATCACTGACTGGATGGACGTGAGTCTGAGAGAACTCCAGGAGTTGGTGATGGACAGGGAGGCCTGGTGTGCTGCGATTCATGGGGTCTCAAAGAGTCGGACATGACTGAGCGACTGAACTGAACTGAATACACTTTAGATTCATTCATGTTGTCATCTTCTTTGTACGTTCATCTATGATTGACCCTTAGGTTGCTCCCATATCTTGGCTATTGTAAATAATGCTGCAATGAACACTACACTTATTACAAAGTGGTAAAATGGCACTTTAACTCGGTGGTATTCCTCCCAAAATATATATATATAACTCTGGTGGCTTTGTGGTAAAGAATCTGCCTGCCAATGCAGGAGGTGTAGGGTCTAACCCTGGGTCTGGAAGATCCCCTGGAGAAGGAAATGGTAACCCACTCCAGTGTGCCTGCCTGGGAAATCCTAAGGACAGAGGAGTCTGTTGGGCTACAGTTTCACAGGGTCGCAAAGAGTCAGAGATGGCTGAGCAACTGATCAGGCACATATAACTCAAGTCTAACCATAATATGAACATCACACAAATACCAATGGAGGCACATTTTATAAATATCTTATCAGCACTCCACAAAACTGTCAAGGACATAAAAGATATAAAAAGTATAAAAACCTGTTACAATCAAGTGATGCCCAAGAAGATATAATGACTAAATATAATGTGAGTTTCTGAATAGAACCCTGGAACAGTAAAAGGCCATTAGATAAAAGCTAAATATTTGAATGAACTATGTACTTAAGTTAATAATGTATTAATATTGGGGTACTAGTTGAAACCAATGTAGCATGAGATATTAATAATAGTGAAAACTGTTGTGGAAGTTCTTTGTACTATTTTTGCATTTTGGGGGGTAAATCTAAAGCTATCTAAAATAAAGAGTTTATTTACAAAAATCAAGTTTAGAAACGTATAGATCATAAGAAACTATAAAAAAGGAATAAAATTATTTGAAATAAATAGAACTTCTAGAAATAAAAACACATATATAAATTAAAGCCCAATATTAATGTAAAGTATTAGCTGCTTATTGCATGTGTGTGTGTGCTAAGTTGCTTCAGTTGTGTCTGACTCTTTGAGTCAGAACTGTCTTCAGTTCAGTTCAGTCGCTCAGACGTGTCTGACTCTTTGCAACCCCATGAATCGCAGCACGCCGGCCTCCCTGTCCATAACCAACTCCCGGAGTTCACTGACTCACGTCCATCGAGTCAGTGATGCCATCCAGCCACCTCATCCTCTGTCGTCCCCTTATCCTCCTGCCCCCAATCCCTCCCAGCATCAGAGTCTTTTCCAATGAGTCAACTCTTCGCATGAGGTGGCCAAAGTACTGGAGTTTCAGCTTTAGCATCATTCCTTCCAAAGAAATCCCAGGGCTGATCTCCTTCAGAATGGACTGGTTGGATCTCCTTGCAGTCCAAGGGACTCTCAAGAGTCTTCTCCAACACCACAGTCCAAAAGCATCAATTCTTCGGTACTCAGCCTTCTTCACAGTCCAACTCTCACATCCATACATGACCACAGGAAAAACCATAGCCTTGACTAGACGAGCCTTTGTGGGCAAAGTAATATCTCTGCTTTTGAATGTGCTATCGAGGTTGGTCATAACTTTCCTTCCAAGGAGTAAGTGTCTTTTAATTTCATGGCTGCAGTCACCATCTGTAGTGATTTTTGAGCCCAGAAAAATAAAGTCTGACACTGTTTCCACTGTTTCCCCATCTATTTTCCATGAAGTGGTGGGACCGGATGCCATGATCTTCGTTTTCTGAAAGTTGAGCTTTAAGCCAACTTTTTCACTCTCCACTTTCACTTTCATCAAGAGGCTTTTGAGTTCCTCTTCACTTTCTGCCGTAAGGGTGGTGTCATCTGCATATCTGAGGTTATTGATATTTCTCCCGGCAATCTTGATTCCAGCTTGTATTTCTTCCAGTCCAGCGTTTCTCATGATGTACTCTGCATAAAAGTTAAATAAGCAGGGTGACAATATACAGCCGTGACGTACTCCTTTTCCTATTTGGAACCAGTCTGTTGTTCCACATCCAGTTCTAACTGTTGCTTCCTGATCTGCATACAGATTTCTCAAGAGGCAGATCAGGTGGTCTGGTATTCCCATCTCTTGAAGAATTTTCCACAGTTTATTGTGATCCACACAGCCAAAGGCTTTGGCATAGTCAATAAAGCAGAAATAGATGTTTTTCTGGAACTCTCTTGCTTTTTCTATGATCCAGCAGATGTTGGCAATTTGATCTCTGGTTCCTCTGCCTTTTCTAAAACCAGCTTGCACATTAGGAAGTTCACCGTTCACATATTGCTGAAGCCTGGCTTGGAGAATTTTGAGCATTACTTTACTAGCATGTGAGATGAGTGCAATTGTGTGGTAGTTTGAGCATTCTTTGGCATTGCCTTTCTTTGGGATTGGAATGAAAACTGACCTTTTCCAGTCCTGTGGCTACTGTTGAGTTTTTTCTTGTTTTTAATAAGCAATTTTAATATTCCTTTTATCTCTTAATTGGCTATTTAGATATGATTTATATTTCATAAAAAGGAATTTTTAATTTATATATTTGTTACTAATTAGCTCTTCATTATTTTGTTTACAGAAAATGTGATATAAATGATGAGGCTGAGATTTGTTTTTTTGTTAAGTGGTTTTTATTTTTTTTAATATAAATTTATTGATTTTAATTGGAGGCTAATTACTTTACAATAATGTATTGGTTTTGCCATACAAGTAGTTTTTAAAAAAGATTTTATATATGCTTGAGATAACTGGATAGTTTAAAATTTGGGGTTCAAGAGTAATATAAATGTTCCTTTAAAATATTACCTGTAAACTTAATATTTTTATAATATAATAAATGGAATACTTTTACATTCTAATTGAGTTTTGCTTATACATAGGAGTATGATACATTTTTATATACTGACTTTATATCATTAAATCTTACTTTTATTCCAATTATTCATTTCCAGATTCTTTGGAATTTTTTATGTATACTTTAATAATATCTTTGGAATATTTATGAACAATTACTTTTATTTCTTCTTGCCAAATTCACATATTTTTCATTTTGTTCTACTTCTTAATTTACTAAGAAATTTGGAAAAAATGGGGACAGTAAGTTGTTTACCCTGAGTTGTTTACCATTTCAGATAGAAAGCTTTCTTCATATCATTATTAAGAACGGTACTTCCTATGGTTTTATTACACCTATTCTTTTAGATTAAATAAGTTCCCTTCTATACTAGTTGGGGATTGTTATTATGAATCAATACTGATTTTGCATCAAATGCTTTCTCTGCCTCTATTTGTGTGATGATGTGATTTTTTTTCCTTTAATCCCTCTATGTGACAAGTATATTAGTTAGTTTTCTAATACTTAACCAATCTTGTATTCTTTAGATGAAACTGATTTGCAAAATATATATCTAATATTATTATCTTTATTATGAGTGGTTGGATTTGGGCCCACCTTAATGACCCTAAGATTACTTAGCCCAGTCATCTATTTTCAACTAAAATCTTATTCATAGGTACTAGAGGTTAGAACATCAGTATCTTCACAGGGGTTAAGGTGGCAAGTGTTGGGGTGGGGAGGGTTGGACAATTCAACCTACAATACCACGTAAAAATATTAGATTATGGTGATGTTGTGGAATAATCTGCCTGTGATTAATTTGAATATCTCCTAGATATATACTGTTATCTATTAAAACTCAATGTATGATTTATTAATTTTATACTTATTAATATGGTATTAAGTTTATGTTTGTTAATGTGATAACAGACTTTATACATTTAGAATTCTAAATGGAAAAATAAGGAGAAAAGAAAAAAAACTGCAATGAAAAATAAATTACATTTTCAGTTTACAGAGCTGTGAGATATATTTTCTTCTTTATCCTTTTGACTTTGCCATTAAATTAACACATATTCATAAGAAATATCACCCTAATTGGGATATCTCTGAATTTGGTACAGAAAAAGGTCACACATAATGAAAACATATCAGATTAATCACCAAATTTTGGTCCTGGCCATAATGTAATATCATAAGCTTCATACTGAATTTATATTGTGTACACATTCTAAATAAGTCAATTAAACTCTGTATATTTAAATGTAACACAATTTCTAAACCTCACATATCAGAAGCTTGAAAGTTCAGAGAAAACCACTCCTCACATATTCACATATACATGTAAAGTCTGAAACAATGAACAGCTTCCGTAATCTTAGATAGATGTCCCAAATTTAAAGTTCAAAAAAATTGCTATCTTTGTTAGGATTAAGTGATGCTGTCAAGAATTCTGCCAGAAAGCAGTATCTTCAAGGGAATTCCAAGTTTCAGTTAAAATCATGAGCTATTAGCTTCATCAATACTTTAAGGCTCTGTGGGAATCTCTTTGCCATAAAACAAGATTTCCAAAAACTACAATGGGATAGTGGGACCACAGTCAGAAAAGTAGAATTCAAAACCCAAAGGGATACAAAGATGAGAATTAAATAACAGATTTTAACCTGAAGGACTAATATTTTTAATCATAAAATAACTCAGGTTGGGATTAGTAAGCTTAAGGTCAATGAAAGAGGTGAGAATGTTGTCTCAGGTCTCTTTTAGCACTATATATGTTCTATTTTCCCTTGAAAATGTAGATTTTTTTATATCATTATGACATTTGAATCTAACTACATTTTCTTCATTCATACTGAAATTTAAGAAGCACACTGATTATAACTAAAAATAATGAAGTGATTCTCAGATATTATTTTTTAAAAGTAGGAATATGGACAGGATGAGAAAGATCTTTCTTTTTTCCTTCAGACTATTTTAATGTTTCTCATTCTGCAAACAGTACCCTCAGGCAAAGTCTTGTACCTGTTACAGCGACTTTAAAAAAGAAATCTCAGTTCCTATATGACATTTGCACATTGATAAGACTCTTTCCTGAATTTTATTAGTATCATCAATGAAGATGCTGGCATATAGTAATTAATGCATATTAAGCGCATCATATTTTATTTGATTCTATACTTAAAGATGGGAAGATTAAGCTGACCATTTCTACTTTTATTTCTCTCACTGCATGTATTATATAAGTGAACATTATAGCTCTAATATTTTGGCTAAAAAAAAAAGTTTTCATGCTAACAAGCCCATAGGAAATAAGACTGATGAAGTTTAGAATATAATTCTAACCCTTCAACTTTATCACTTACTTTATTTTACATAATTTGTACCTCTATACTTAACTATTTGAACAAAAAAAATACTCTTTTTTAACATGTTTTTTATATTTCCTTAAAAAAAATTGTGACTGCTTATTTTTTTTCTTGTCTTTGAAGAATGAATCCATCTCTGGTGACAAAGCACATGGGACTACATTTAGGAGAAAGGTAGATTCTGTCCTGGACAAATTGTTGTTCAGTCGCTAATTCATGTCTGACTCTTTGTGACCCCATGGACTGCCGCACACCAGGCTTCCCTGTCCTTTCCTGTGTCCCAGAGTTTGCTCAAACTCATGTCCACTGAGTCAGTGATGCCATCCAACCATCTCACCCTCTGTCATCCCCTTCTCCTCCTGCCCTTAATCTTTCCCAGTATCAGGGTCTTTTCCAATGACTCAACTCTTCACATCAGGTGGGCAAAGTATTGTAGCTAAAAGGTTAAGGGTCTCCACCCCTATTGCAATTGTAGAAGGTTAGCTTCTATTTGTTTCAAATATTATGAAAAATATCAAAATTGGTCTGATACTTGTCTGTGGACTAAGTGAATTTGATTATTTTAGTTTACTAGCAAAAGTGAATTTCATAGGAGAAAACCAGCCTTAAATAAATAAAGTCATTTTAGGAGGGAGGGATTGGGGGCAGGAGGAGAAGGGGACGACAGAGGATGAGATGGCTGGATGGCATCACTGACTCGATGGACGTGAGTCTGGGTGAACTCCGGGAGTTGGTGATGGACAGGGAGGCCTGGCGTGCTGCGATTCATGGGGTCGCAAAGAGTCGGACACGACTGAGCGACTGATCTGATCTGATCTGATCTAGCTAGACTAAGACTGAGAAAAGAGTACAGTACAAAAGTTGCTAGGGTGGCAAGTCCCACTATACTATTAAAAATATTGATAGACAATTGTTAGTATAGTACTTCAGAGAGGATACAATGAAAAGGCTAAGATGATCTTAATCCTCTTTGCAAACAAGATGAAGGTTTTTGTTTGAACACTGAAATTTAATTCAATCAAAAAGCCAAATGTCTTTTGTGCACCATTTGTAATGTCAGAAATGCTATGCTCAATGATAAATAAGATGCAACCCCTATTCTCAAGAACCTTTTCTCAGTTTTGATGTGTGAGATAGTGATTCACTCATTTTCCCCAGTGGATGTTCCAGTGAAGACAATATCCAGAGTGACTTTTTGGATGTTAGAGGAAAAAAGTAAGAGAAACTCTAGTTTCATTACAATGGATTAAGTTATATCAGATAAATATCTTGCTGAGAAAATTTAGTAAAAACTGATAATATGGAAATTAAGTTGCTTTGAAGTCATTGGAGAGTTACTAAGTCACCAAAATTTAGCACACCAAGATCTCTAAGAACTGGAAATGCATTCCTATTAGCCTAGCAGTTTGGGGCAGTGTTTGCCCTGAGCTATGTGAAGAATCAGAAGGGTAATAGAGATTGAGCACATAAATGGAAATGTGCAGGTAGCTGGAAGAAAAATTAAACCATGCATACAGCCTTCCTAAAATCCAGGAGAGAGAAAAATCAGGGCTTAGGACCCACCAAGGTTGAGACTGTCTAATTTTCTAGGACTTATTATAAATAGACAAGGTTTTAAAAGTTCTGAAACTCAGCTTGAATCTACTCACTTTTTAACTAAATTAAGAAAATAAAAGTTTTCTCTACCCACCAGAAACAAATGCTAACCTTCTCTGAATGAAGAAAACTATACCCAGGGATTACTTTTTTCTTAAATTATGACTATATTGATTAAAAATTGCTAGACGTATGAGTAGAGAGAATCAAAATAAAAATACTACAATAACTGCTGATAGTTCATTCAGACACTGGGGATATAAGAAATTAGATATAATTGCTATTAACAATCTGAAGAAAAGAGATAAGAAGATAGAAAAACAAATTAAAAAAACTAGAATCTATGAAAATAGGGTCAAAAGGAAATCTAGACCTAAATTACATAGCAACTAAAATTAGGAGCTGAATATGTAGATTTAACATATAATTAGATAAAGCAGGGGACGGAAATAATAAACAAGAACAGCATGCTGCTGCTGCTAAGTCACTTCAATCATGTCCGACTCTGCGCAACACCATAAACGGCAGCCCACCAGGCTCCCCCGTCCCTGGGATTCTCCAGTCAAGAACACTGGAGTGGGTTGCCATTTCCTTCTCCAATGCATGAAAGTGAAAAGTGAAAGTGAAGTTGCTCAGTCGTGTCCGACTCTCAGGATAAAATGTGAGAACTGAGGGGAAAAGATACAAAAAAAAAAAGAATTGAAAATACTAAAACAGTATGAGGAATAACACAGATAAGATAGCAAGACAATGCAAAGACAAGGTATATATACACTTGATCCTTGAGAAACATGGGTGTGAAGTGTGTGGGTCCACTACTCCAAGAATATTTTTTTCTTTTAACTCAATAGTTTATACAGGTGGCTCAGTGGTAAAGAATCTTCCTGCAAAGCAGGAGCCTCAGGAAACACAGGTTCTATTCCTGGGTCAGGAAGTTGTCCTGGAGGAGGGCATAGCAACCCACTCCAGTATTCTTGCCTGGAGAATTCCGTGGACAGAGAAGCCTGTAGGGATACAGGCCAAGGGGCCAAAAAGAGTCAGACATGACTTAAGCGAGTTGGCATGCATTGATTCAAAATTGTTTGAATCTACAGACGCAAACCTCAAATACAGAAGGCTGAACCTCTCTGATGGAATTAGAAGAATTGTTGGGTTTTTTCGGCCTGTTAAGCTTCTTGATTGTTGTTTGGATGGAGTGACAATTTCCAAATTCCTTATATGAGGAACTGGAAATAGGAAGTGTGTTGGAAACTTAATTTTTCTTAAGGTAGGATATGGATTGCATGAATTAGTAGATTCTTTTTTTATGTGCCTTAACTAGTCTATTGAAATATTAAAAATCAGAATGCATGCAAAACAATAAGGACTTGAGAATTATAAAAGGAATTAAAATAATAACTTGCTTTAAGTTTATTTTATTAAGAAATTGTTTAGGTGGAAAGGTAATCAACCACATGGAGCATAAAGGCTCAGATATTTCTGAGACCATCCTGCTGCTGCTGCTGCTGCTAAGTCGCTTCAGTCGTGTCCAACTCTGTGTGACCGCATAGACGGCAGCCCACCAGGCTCCCCCATCCCTGGGATTCTCCAGGGAAGAACACTGGAGTGGGTTGCCATACTTAGAGGACATTAAAAAGTACTGAGTGGTTATAATTTTTATTCCTAGAATTTATTTTAAATTATCAGAAAATAATACACAATGACAAAATTTATAACTTAGATTAACAACTGAGCAACTATTCTGCTTTAAGAACCTTTGATTTACTTGTTTTATTTGTAGGATTACTATTGCATCTTTTCTAATGTACTTGTTTTAGTATTAAAAACCTATGGTGTTCAATTTGTCTTCCCTAGGACTCTGTAGACTACCTAATACTGACAATATTTTATTCCAGTATATGACTGAAGCTGACGAATGCTCCCTCAACAGAGCCATAAAGTGTGACTACACTTTTAGTCAACTTCAAGAACTACTGAAAAAATAAAACTAATTTTCATATTAATTGATTTCCTTATTAGAAAAGACCTGTGTGTTCATTTAATTGAAAAATAATTAAAATTTGAAAAAAGGAAAAGTACTTGTATGGCTTCTACTAACTCATCAGGGTTAACAGTTTGGTGTCTCTTCATTTTTCAGTATATAAGCCTTTATATGCTTGTGACCTTTCAGTCTTTAAAAATATATCATTTAATACTCTTAATAATTATGAAAGTGACACATATATTGTAGAACCAAAGTAAAATATAAAACTCTTTGAAGAACCAAATGTGATTGCCCTTTCATCAGATACTGCTGCCTATCAATCTAGTAGCCATTTTCCCATACTTTATTATGTTTCATCTCAAGTTAGCTTGGGTGCTTTCTCCCAACTATCTGCCTTTGATATTCTTAACTGGGGAGAATGTGGAAACTACATTCATTTGTTCATTCATTCATTCATTTTTATTTGTTGCCAAAATTTAAAGGGAGTTCTACTGAATTTGATGACAAGGAAATGAACCAAAAATATATTTGGTTGGCTATTAAAAATTTTCTCCCTAAAAATGGAATGAGTCTACCCATATCAGAATGTTTACAAGACACTTCAATTCTCCAACAATCAATGAGTCCAAAACACAAAGAATATGAACCAGAAAAAAAAAAGTATATAGGTATGCATTTACTGTGCTAAAGCTAGACTTTGAAATTTATAGAAGAACAGGGTGATAGGAAAGAATCCCATGTTCAAGGAGAAAAATCCATATACCCTAATCCTTCAGCTACCCAGATGCAATTTTAAACAAGAAAACTGTTTAAACTATCTTTTAGTTTTTACCTATCTTTCCAATTCCCCTTTGTTATATAAAGAATAAAGCCAGATGGAAGAGAGTGAAGGCATTTTCTGATTGCTTTTTAGTTTTCTATTAAGCTTCTTAGCACAGATTAGATATATAAAAGGATATGGAGTGATTTTTTTTTTCTTGTTGCCCCAGAATTATCAGTGTGGCTCAAAGCTAAAAACAATACTCCACAAACTACCGATTACTGACCAGAATGTAGAGAAGAGGAGGCACATTTTACCACAGTTCGCTAAGAGTTAAAGAAACTTTCTCAGCCCGACCATAGCTTTCTTTGTAAGAGCGGGAGGAGACTGGAGGAGAGAGTCGTCAGGTTTATAGAGAAAGTTGTGCAGGGTGCTTCCTGAAGGACATATTGCTTAACGCACTACTCAGTTGATGAGAAAAAGAGAGGAGGAGCGTGCTTCATTTCTATCTCAAAACAGGGGAGTGCAGAGGAAAGAAAATGTCTTGTAGAGCAAAGAGTATAAGACTGCCCGAAATCAGCAGGATAAACATTTCACTCCCCACCTGGATGTCTGCTTAGCATGCAAAGCCTACACTTCTCTGAGCATGGAAGAGGAGACATGAAGAGAGGTAGTAGGGACAGAGAAAGGATGATGGGAGGGCTGTTCATACTCTGCCATGTGGTATGGGAAGGAATGCATGAGTTTCTCTGCCAAAGTCAAGCTGCTGCTGCTGCTAAGTCACTTCAGTCGTGTCCGACTCTGTGCGACCCCATAGACGGCAGCCCACCAGGCTCCCCCGTCCCTGGGATTCTCCAGGCAAGACCACTGGAGTAGGTTGCCATTTCCTTCTCCAGCCAAAGTCCAGTGGATATCACAAAAGCCTTTATGGTCTTGCTGGTATTTCATCCAAGAGTGCTGCCTGCTGGTGGGAGGACTGCAGCAAGAGCAGACCCTTGGAAGCAGTCAAGCCAGAACTGGGCTTTCTGCAATAGAGAAGTATCAAGTGGTGAGACTCCACAGGCTCTCCAAAGAACTCAGTGGGGTGTTCATCTGAGAACTGTCACTTGGACACCTTCCATAAAAAGAGCATCAATATCTTCTCAGAGTAAGTCCAGGAAATGGTGACTCTCACTGAAAGGAAAAGTACAGCTGTGACTAGTCCTCATTCTCCGCCCCCCATCAGCAACACTGGAGAACCCAAGCTTCAAAGGGCAGGGGGAGGGACCCAAGCCATTGCGACACATAGAGAAATAGATGTGTTTGAAACCAAGATTATGCTTTAAATTATAAAGTATACTGTTTTAATGACCAAAGGGTCTGGATCATATTTGGAATCTGCCCAAGATTTCATTAAAGAACAGGAAAGAAAAATAAGTCAAAACCCTGGTGAAAGTGATGACTGTAGAAAAATAATTATTTACGGTTTATATTTCACTGATTTGAAACTCCTTCAAAAGTTGGTAACATATAGGAAATAGGGACAAAAGCAAGGAAAATGTCTCTTAGCATTTTTTACTATTACAACCTACAAAGCAAAAGATTAAAATAAGTACTACTTTTTGCTTTAGCTTAGCTGGTCTGAACGCTGTCGACTTCTAACAATTTCCAATTAAAGCACCGTGACAGTTATTTAAAAAGTTGGCAGAGAGGAAAGAAACGAAGTGAAGAAGGAAAAAAAAAAAAAAAAAACGCAAACACAGGTGCTATACAAAAAAAATCAGACAACCTGCTTTCCCATCATCCTTTGCACAGCTACCTTCTACCCATTCGCATTTCATTAGCAATTTAGTGTTTAGCATGTTGGTTACAGTAGCTAAGTGTTAATTGGCTATTTGGCATGTTATGCCAAGATGAACCTGATTAATTAAAAGAGGAAGCACTATCCTTTGAGCAACAGGACTGGGGCACTGATGTTGATGCCTCAGGTTGAGTGTATAATGAGACTTGTAGCTTCAGGCAAAGCGATGCTGCACGCTTTCAGTCTCTGGCAGAGCACCGAATTAAGTATTAGCTCTGCAGTGGACCCCTGCTTATCAGCAACCTTGCTATTACTCTCCCGACCCTGATGTGCATAAGCAATATTTTCATCCTCTTCCCAAGAGATTTATCTAGCTATTGAAGTAGAAAATGAATATTTTACAGTTCACTTGTCTGATCAATTACCTACAAGCTGCTGTAGAATTTTATAGCCAGTGGGAGAGCTGTATAGGTGATGATAGAGAAATCTGGAGGGAATCTCTTAGCCAACTACACAAAAGGGAATAAAACTGTGAATGAGCCATCAGTAACAGTTCTTTGTTCAGTATGGGTCTAGCCAGAAATTACAGTGTAACCAATTAATGTACTTAAATGCTAATCAGCAGAATGTGAATTCTAGAGTTGAGGAAACTTGACTGTTTGATTAGAGGATAATGAACTGCAGCATGGTTCAAAGCCAACCCCTCTCAATGCAACAACTCCCTTAGTCCTGCCATTTTTGTCTTCTGTAATTGGGTGAAAATCTTTTTCCAGTGACATTTTGTAGTTTAAAAAATAAAAGTAAAATGTTCATATCTGAAGAAATGTTTCATTCCCTGTCTTATAGGAGAGAATATTATCATTGTTGACTTTCAAGGAGACTTATCTTTAAATGAATATCTGCCTTGCATAATTTTTATAATTAAAAATTGCTTTATGTGATCTTGACTGAACAGTTTAAAATTACCTTCTCAAAAGAATGACTATCAAAGAACTTCTTTCACCCCCTAAAATAAATAGCCTAAATGACTCTCAAATACTTTACAGTTAGTTTAATCCTTAATGTTTGGGGATTTTTTTCTTTTTTAATATTTATAAATCATGTTACTGGAATGATATTTTTAAACATAATTTGGCTTAAGCTTTACATAAATATGTAGCTAAAATGTGAGAAATAT
Source organism: Bos indicus x Bos taurus (assembly GCF_003369695.1). Lineage (NCBI taxonomy): Eukaryota > Metazoa > Chordata > Mammalia > Artiodactyla > Bovidae > Bos > Bos indicus x Bos taurus. Next base: position 101,361,478 of record NC_040079.1, on the reverse strand, counting down.
TAAATAATACAATGACTGGGATCTGTTATCTGTATAACAAAGTCCACTATTCTCTTCAAAATATAAAGCTGGCCTTAACAAACAGACCAAAAGTTATGCACTGCTCAGATCAGAGATCAGATCAGTCGCTCAGTCGTGTCTGACTCTTTGCGACCCCATGAATCGCAGCACGCCAGGCCTCCCTGTCCATCACCAACTCCCGGAGTTCACCCAGACTCACGTCCATCGAGTCAGTGATGCCATCCAGCCATCTCATCCTCTGTCGTCCCCTTTTCCTCATGCCCTCAATCCCTCCCAGGATCAGAATCTTTTCCAATGAGTCAACTCTTTGCATGAGGTGGCCATAGTACTGGAGTTTCAGCTTTAGCATCATTCCTTCCAAAGAAATCCCAGGGCTGATCTCCTTTAGAATGGACTGGTTGGATCTCCTTGCAGTCCAAGGGACTCTCAAGAGTCTTCTCCAACACCACAGTTCAAAAGCATCAATTCTTCGGCACTCAGCCTTCTTCACAGTCCAACTCTCACATCCATACATGACCACAGGAAAAACCATAGCCTTGACTAGACGAACCTTTGTTGGCAAAGTAATGTCTCTGCTTTTGAATATGTTATCTAGGTTGGTCATAACTTTCCTTCCAAGGAGTAAGCGTCTTTTAATTTCATGGCTGCAGTCACCATCTGTAGTGATTTTGGAGCCCCCCAAAATAAAGTCTGACACTGTTTCCACTGTTTCCCCATCTATTTCCCATGAAGTGGTGGGACCGGATGCCATGATCTTTGTTTTCTGAATGTTGAGCTTTAAGCCCACTTTTTCACTCTCCTCTTTCACTTTCATCAAGAGGCTCTTGAGTTCCTCTTCATTTTCTGCCATAAGGGTGGTGTCATCTGCATATCTGAGGTTATTGAGATTTCTCCCAGCAATCTTGATTCCAGCTTGTGTTTCTTCCAGTCCAGTGTTTCTCATGATGTACTCTGCATATAAGTTAAATAAACAGGGTGACAATATATAACCTTGACGTACTCCTTTTCCTATTTGGAACCAGTGCACTGCTAAGTAACTGCTAAAAAAAAAAGTGAGGTGAGAACTTACTTTGCTTAACAGGAGAAATTGGAGAGATTTTATTTACATACAGTGATGATAAAGTCATTTTTCAGTGACTAAATAAAAAGATCTTTAAGAAGAAACAAAGTATTTTCTTGAATATATATTAGTTTGGAAATGTTTCATTTGTATTTGAACAAACTACATTTTTAAAATTTCATAATGAAGTTTTACTTTACCCACCAACAAACTATTCCATTAAATGATAACTTCAAATTGAAAAAGGAAAAAAACAAGGTTTATATTAAAAAGATGAAGGTATATGGGGGATTAGCATCTTTTTCTTCATTCTATTACAGTTTTCTTTTTGTTTGGTTTTCTTCTTTTTTGGTTTTCTTCTGTCATGGTGATTAAATGACAAATCAATACCAAAGAGTAGAAGCTTTAATCTCTTTCAGACATATCAAAAGTAATCTTGGGTCATATATTTAAGGTGCATTTTAAAATGTTCTTAATCTACAATTGTACAAAAAATTTCCTGTATTATGTAGGGCTCAGAATGTGAAATCCCCTTATAAAAATTTTTAATTGCTAAGATTAACCTACATCAGATTGAAGTGCTTGAAAACAGTATAAATTGATAAAATGTGTGAAACATATACATCAAAACTATCTGAAGCCTTGATAAAGTGAACCTGACTCAGAAGTATTTGTGTAACTATAACATTTATGGAGATTTTCATTTCACTAAAGAATATCAGAACAATTCTATCAGCTAGCTGATGTCCTTTGGTCTTATTTTTAATCTACCTACTCACTTATTGCTTTTGGCAAAAAACAAACAGAGTCCATCAATCTTTGTTCTGCTGATTTTGTAACTAGGTCATTTCACCTCATTAGCTTTTGCATGCCTCTTTAGTTATTTTTTTCCCCTGCATATTTTAAGTCCTTCGATTTTCCTCTTTATTTTATTTTTCCTTCTGTTTTTTTTTCTTTTCTCAATAATAAAATGACAATGAGATTTTCACAACAGTTATTGCCTCTCCCATAGAAGTATCCTATGATATCATGGAGTCCTCAAACTTAAGACTTTCTCAGGGCTTTGTTGTTGTTTAGTCGCTAAGTCCTGTCTGACACTTTGTGACCCCATGGACTGTAGCCTGCTCCCATGTCCATGGGATTTCCCAGGCAAGAATACTGGAATGGGTTGCCATTTCTTTCTCCAGGGGATCTTCCCAGCCCGGGGACTGAACCCGTGTCTCCTGCATTGGCAGGCGCATTCTTCACCACTAGTGCCCCCTGGGATGACAAGTACGAAACCACAACTCTCAATTTTATCAGCTCTGAGCACGGTAAGATACATGACTTCTCCAACGACTATAAGAGGAAAATAAGTTGTAGCTACCTCATAGGATGATACAAGGACAAATGAGTCAACACATGAAAAACAGAAACTTGTCTGGCACACAGTAAATATACTTGAAAATAAGCAATTAAATAGAGATCAAATTGCCAACATCCACTGGTTCATCGAAAAAGCAAGAGCGTTCCAGAAAAACATCTATTTCTGCTTTATTGACTATGCCAAAGCCCTTGACTGCATGGATCGCAATAAACTGTGGAAAATTCTGGAACAGATGGGAATACCAAACCACCTGACCTGCCTCTTCAGAAATCTATATGCAGGTCAGGAAGCAACAGTTAGAACTGGACATGGAACAACAGACTGGTTCCAAATAGGAAAAGGAGTATGTCACGGCTGTATATTGTCACCCTGCTTATTTAACTTATATGCAGAGTGCATCATGAGAAATGCTGGGCTGGATGAAGCACAAGCTGGAATCAAGATTTCTGGGAGAAATACCAATAACCTCAGATATGCAGATGACACCATCCTTATGACAGAAAGTGAAGAAGAACCAAAGAGCCTCTTGATGCAAGTGAAAGAGGAGAGTGAAAAACTTGGCTTAAAGCTCAACATTCAGAAACTAAGATCACGGCATCTGGTCCCATCACTTCATGGGAAATAGATGGGGAAACAGTGGAAACAGTGGCTGACTTTATTTTTGGGGGCTCCAAAATCACTGCAGATGGTGATTGCAACCATGAAATTAAAAGATGCTTACTCCTTGGAAGGAAAGTTATGACCAATCTAGACAGTATATTAAAAAGCAGAGACATTACTTTGCCGACAGAGGTCCATCTAGTCAAGGCTATGATTTTTCCAGTGGTCATGTATGGATGTGAGAGCTGGACTGTAAAGAAAGCTGAGCACTGAAGAATTGATGCTTTTGGACTGTGGTGTTGGAGAAGACTCTTGAGAGTCCCTTGGACTGCAAGGAGTTCCAACCAGTCCATCCTAAAGGAGATCAGTCCTGGGTATTCATTGGAAGGACTAATGTTGAAGCTGAAACTCCAGTACTTTGGCCACCTGATGAGAAGAACTGATTCATGTGAAAAGACCCTGATGCTGGGAGGGATTGGGGGCAGGAGGAGAAGGGGATGACAGAGGATGAGATGGTTGGATGGTATCACCGATGCAATGAACATGGGTTTGGGTGGACTCTGGGAGTTGGTGATGGACAGGGAGGCCTGCATGCTGCAGTTCATGGGGTCACAAAGAGTTGGACACAATTGAGCGACTGAACTGGATAAGCTAAGTACATTCTCAATACCAAAAGAATGCTCTATGGTATAGAATTATTATTTAGAGTCCCTAGCTAATGTTTCTTTGGGAAGATTGACTCTTGCTGATTAGCCAACACAGAATGTGTGGAACCTATCACCCACCCATCTGGTTGCCAAAATGGTCTTTGTCTTTGGTTCTCCCTTCCACTGATGGTCTATCTCTTTGCATGAAATCCATAAAAAACTTCTAGGAGAGTCACCCAAGAAGTTTGCTTGTTAAACTACAGACTTTGGAACAAAACAAACATAATAAGGCAGAAGTTTTGAATATAAGATTCAGAAATTTATTTTAAATAAATTATATTTACAACAATATGCTTTCCTGGTGGCTCAGACAGTAAAGAATCTGCCTGCAATGTGGGTGGCCTAGGTTTGACCCCTGGGTCAGGAAGATCCCCTGGAGAAGGGAATGGCTACCCACTCTAGTATTCTTGCCTGGATAATCCTATGCACAGAGCAACCTGGTGGGCCCCAGTCCATGGGGTCACAGAGTCATATACGACTGTGCAATTAGACTAACACTTTCACTTCACTTTCACCAAGATAAAAACCCAGATGATTCTTTTAGATGACATGGGCCACACAAGTATAACTCCCATTTTTGGTTACCTTTTTCTTTTATCCCAAACATATCTTCTTGATACGTTTTCTCTTTCAACAAAACTTGTGAGATATTGAAGCAAATTATTACTTTGCCAAGAGAGATTTATTTTTATGTGCATTGATTAACAATGAAATAAAATTTTCCATTTTTCTATAAAGGGATTTTAGACAGAGCCAAATGTAGGGACCTTCACTTGATTCTCTAAATGATGTTACTACAGCCAATTGCCTTATTTATTTATTAACATCCTACCTCAATGTCCCAGGGCCCAGATGATAGAATGTTTATAAATGATATCCACTTATTTCAGCTTCATGGAGCTGAAAAATGAAAGTGAAAGTTGCTCAGTCATGTCCAACTCTTTGTGACCCCATGGACTGTAGCCCTCCTGGCTCCTCTGTCCATGGGAATTCTCCAGGCATGAATACTGGAATGGGTTGCCATGCCCTCCTCAGGGGATCTTCTCAACCTAGGGATTGAACTCAGGTCTCCCACATTTCAGCAGATTCTTTACCATCTGAGCCATGAGGGAAGATGAACTGGTTCTCTAAAATGGAGCAGTAGTAGTCTAGACTGTATCCAATCAACAGGACACAACATCAGAATTGAAAGATCAGGCTTCTAATTTCATTTCTACTTCTAACATTACATAGTTCTGAATAAAGTTTTGGCATTCATCCACTTAAATATGAAATAAGAAAATCCCTAGTCCATAGAAAACATGTTTCTATAGGTTTCAACAAACATTTTTTGAAGATAATATATAGTTTCTGAGAAACTCACATCATAGATGCTTCTGAGTATTAGAGCTTTATTTTTACCCTGGAGAACTAGTATGATTCTTTAAGTAACTCATATTGTTTCCCTTTTGCCTTGGTTGCTAGGATGCATGGAATTACATTTTGTTTTCAATTACCATATTATTCCTAAATCTATAAATATATTTTGGAGCAAAACTTTTTATCTGACTTTTACCTTATTTACATGCTAATCGAAAAGTACAATAATGCTTTCAATATATTATCTTTTTGTAAGTAGGAAAGATCAAATAATTATAAACAAATGCTTAGATAATCATAACACAATGGACTCTTCTGTAAATAAGAAAAAAATTTGGAACAATAGAATCATAGGAAGGAAGACTATCATTTTCCTTCTTCAAAATAGTAATGAAGAAGCTAGTGAATTATCTTTAAAACTAAAGCTAATGAATTATCTTTAAAATTAATTATCTGATAAAGCTAAAAATTATCTTTATGTTGCAGAAAAGAAACATTATAAAACCCAAAATTATGTTACATATAGGATAGTGATATGAATTTTCCAATAGTTTTTGCTTACTGTCAATGAAAATTAATCTACACAAAGAGAAGACTTTGTACTCTATTACAAACTAGAACAATATTAAGAAATATTAATTGCTTTATTACTATATTTATGACTAATAGTTTCTCATATAATTTAACTCTTTAGTATGTTTTTATCATAGCATCTTGACCTAATTGACAAGAACATCAGAGAGCTACATAAATTTAACATTAATTTTAGGCTTTTTTTTTTCTTTTTATAAAGCTAATTGTAGAAGACTTTTAGAAATTAGTATCAGCAGAGTAACTGGTAACAGTGTCACCGTGTAGGTAACAAACTGAAAATAGGAATGCTTTAAAAAAAAAAAAAAAGTGGTCTCTGTTTATCCAAACAAGCAAACACACTTTAATTTCACGTCTCTGTTAGCCACTGTACGTGAGGGAAGATAACAGCTTTTAAAAGTAAGCAAAGCACAGAAAGCCTTAAGGGAAGCAAAAGAACTTTCACTATGATGTTACAATTATTATTTTCACATTTTTTTTTGGAAGTCAGATGCCACTTTTAGTCTTCTGATACACTTGGGTACAAAGAGAAACTGCAAAGCTAAGCGGGATTTTAAGTTCATGATTTTATTGTTAAAACATTTTTTTTTTCCTTAAAGTAGAGCTCATTGTGTTATGAGGCAAACAGCATTCTTATGAAACAGAGTCCCACTGGGTCTCTACTTCACCTTTACAGCTTCTAGCAACTTAATTGAGTTTTGGAGGAAGTACAAAGAAATTTCTGCAAGTGAAATAAATAGATACACACACACACACACACACACACACACGGACTGACACAAGTACTAGTAAATGTTTTTAATATGAGCGCTACTTACTCTGTGAGGCAGACTACTGCTACATCACTTCTCCAGACTGGCCTATTTTGATTAGAAAGATTTTCTTGCCCCTGGTACATAGAGTTTTCTATGTAAGATGTAACTTGTGTAGAGTGATGATCACCTAGCTGTTTTCTTTCTTATTAGTCTTCTTTCCTTATCCTTTGGCTTAAGAGAGCAGCCTAGTAGTGGCTGTGAAGGTGAATCTTTTTGTCTGTGCCAGTTGGCGCTTCCAGGTTCCTGGCTTCTTCAGCTCCAGGTCCAAGATATATAATGTGAAAAGGAATCCACTATGTCTTTTTTTTCTTTTTTTTTTTTGCTTCTGAAGTCCTGAATTACTCTACCTTTTTGTCTCCACATGTCAGTTTTCTTATGCTTGTTTTATAAAGAAAACCCAGGGTTTTTAGTTAAACTCAGCAGGAGAAGGGGGGAAAAAACACAATTTACTTCACCTTCCTTGAAGTGGACTCCTGGTTTTCTGTATAATTTGAGATTATTGCCATGAAACCTCACAGAATTACTTTCTGTCTCATACCTCTGCCAAATTCTCTTTTGAGAGTCCTTCAACATCACAATTTTCTTCTCATGGACATTTTCATTAAGGAGAACATGTCATATTAGGTCAAGTAAGAGTTATATCCTCTTACATATTCTAAGGGTTAGAAGGGCTCAAAGAGCATTTGATTTTTGGCCTCCCTATGATATTACAAAAGTTAAATATACTACCCTGAAGCAATAATTCCCCTAGTAATTATTTATTGATCCACATTCCATCCATTTAGTAAAACTTTTACCCATCCATTTCTGATTGGAGACATCACTGTCTTTTTAATGCAAAGAATTTAACAGCAGCAATCACAGTGCCAGGACCACCTACTTTGCCTTAGATATTGTACTATGTGGAAACGAAGGTGAATATATTTTTTTAAATAAATTTACATTCCAGTGGAGGAAACAGAAAAGGCAAACAAGTAACTAGAATGCTAGAGTACCCAAAATATAGCTGAACAATCTCGTAAACAAAAACATTTCACATGTAGTAAGAAATCTGAAAGTACAGCATCTTAAGAACATCAGATTTCTTGTGTGTTTTTATCTCACTGTTCTCAGCATATGGCTTTGTATCATAGTCATGAGGGTAAAGGCAAAGGACAAACAAAGGTCCTAGAAGGCTCACAAGTTACTCCCATTTCGTGAGTCTGAGTGAACTCCCCGAGTGGTGATGGACAGGGAGGCCTGGTGTGCTGCGATTCACGGGGTCTCAAAGAGTCAGACACGACTGAGCGACTGAACTGAACTGAACTGATATTTCATTGTCTATTCTGGGCCACCATTAACTGTAAGGGATTCTGGGCAATGTCTTTTTTTCTTAAGATGGGTACACGGATCTTATAGAAAATGTGGAGTCCTGTGAGTAAAGACTGTCTTTCTTTCTTATGAGTTAGGAAAAAGTAGAAAATAAGCATTGCAGACAGAGGATGTAAGGCTGTTAATGGAGATGAAGATGGAGGAAAGGTTACTTTCCTGACACAAGATCATTTGAGTGAGGTGTAAAGTCTAATTGGGAGTAAAGGTTTCTACTAGAGGGAATGGCATATCCAGAGTTTCAAGAAGTTTTTGGAAAATAATGAGTATTCCTGCACAAAACAAACAATAAGCGAGGAGAGAGTATATGACTATAAACATCATTATAACCTTATGCTGGAGCTTGGTGGTGGTGGAATCTAGATGCCGTGCTAAAGAAAGAGGACTTTATTTTACAGGGATTAGAAAGTCACTAAAGGTTTTCACAGATGACTGACATTAGATTTGTATTTTGGAAGGAGAACTCTAGTGATAGATCTGAAATGAATTAGAGACACAACTGAAAACCCATCTTAATCTGAAATTAGAATCTAAAGAAGTTCATCGTTTATCATTTTGTAGAAACAGCTCTGTCTAATTATTTAGAAACATTCTTCTGCAGCTCTGTCACACTTTCTTGAGGAGAAGACGTCACGATTATATATGATATTCTAAGTCAGTCTTCCTGTGGCTTCCTATAAGGTGGGCTAATGCTTTCTGCCTTATTTCCTTGTTTCCTATGGTCTTGCTTGTGCTGCCAAGCAGTCTGTACAGTGTCCTTGGCTCTGATTCTACAAGGAGCCTATTGGAATTGGTTGGATCTCTGAAAAATGTAGAGTTTATCAATGTTTTTCTCTCACTCAGTCTATACTATTTTTTTCATATTTGTGTACAAAGTTGATTAGGTTTTATAGGCCAGTAGCTCATGGATCGTTTTGTCCTTTATTCTATTGCCAATTGTTTGTAACAAAAGTTTCAAATTTTTGATTGAACTGCAAGTATTCTACAAATGTATGATATGCATTTTTAAAACATATCATTGAGTATTTAAAATCTTTATAAATAAACTACACATACATCCAAATGTCAGTATTAACATTTGTTAACACATTAACTATTGTTAACTTTCCATGGCAGTTCAGCTCATATGTATACCCAGAAACAATTTTCTTATCATCTCTGAGCACATATTTTTCTTATGTAAATCATTGAGTAGGAAGTATGTAGTCTACATGTGTCATTCTTCTAACTTAGCCCTAAGCATGACTCCTTATAATAAAGCTTTTGGCAAGCCACTGTTCTTTCATGGCAGACATGAAACTGGTTTAATTAAATGCCAGGCAAAGCTCTATACATATTCTTAGGAATTATATTGTGATAACTGAACATATAAATACTTTATCCTACTAATGTTGCATTATGTATCATAAATGGTATTGGAGCTTTTTTGTACTTTTAGAATATCTAAATTTTATGTTTTTAATAAACATAATTCTATCTAAATTCATGCTTATAAATGTTATTTATTTTCAAGTGAGGTACAATAATTTTTTGAAAGTTATATTGGAGCTCAAACTGGATGAGTTCCCTAGAACTTTGAGACACTTCTGGGGATAGGAAAAAATACTCAAAGAACTGGTTAAGCTACTTCCACTTTAGTAAATGGGGAATTGGGAATTCAAATGTTAGATTAAGTATTTATGTTCCTTGTGCACTTGAATTTATGGGTTAAGATTCACAACCACTGTGTTTATAGTTCAATTGAGTGAGAATGCACATATTTATGATTTCCATTTGCTCATTTTCTACTGTACATACAGATGCATGCAATGAGGATACATTAAACACTCTACACTTAGACAACAGGGGAATTTTTTGCTAGTGTTTGGATCTGTTTTTAACACACTATAAAGGATGTTGGCAAAAATGTAGTGACATCTGTACTGACAGTGTGAAAACACTGAGGTCAACAACTGCCGAGATGGCAAGTATGAATCTATCGCTCAAATGTGTTCAAGTCAGCACCACATGTTGCAAAGAAATCATAGGAGCCAGCATCTTTCACGAACAGTTTGGGGAAATGTCACAAAATTGTCAAATGTGTTAGCAGCCTATTAAGTAGGAAACTTTTCCAGAATTATCTCTAACAGTCTAGAATCAAGGTGGAGGCTTGAATATGCCATATGAGACAGACTCATTATTTTTGCTGATGAAAACAATCTCAAACACACCACCGCTCTCAAACATGTTTGTGCAAAATATGTTTGGAATGGTGTGAATACTTTTATTTTTTAATAAGCTGAAAGGCTTATTTAAACAATGGGGGATTGTGTTGCTAAAGTGCTTAATGTTGCAGATAAAGTTAGTGGATGGATTCCATATTAAACTTGACAAACAAAATAAATGTTGAATGTCTTGAGATTTGAAAGAATAGCTGAAGCAAATGTTGCTGACAAGATTTAATTTAAAATATCATCATTCTATTGATGTGTGGCAGAAGTCAAACCAATATTGTAAAGCAATTATCCTTGAATTAAAATAAATTTTACAACTTTTTTTATTCATCTGTAATATTTTAAGATATACTTGAAAAATAATTTTTCACCAAAGTTCCAAACTGGCTGAGGAACTTAGTTTTCTACTTATTTTAAATGTTTCACCTATCAGAGGATACAGGCAGTTATTACAGATATTACAGGCTGTGATTGATTAAACTGTGAATAAAAATCTCTCTACTATTGAGAATTCTGCTGATTTAAAATGAAGAGCATCCTGTGAATAGAATATTAGCTGTTATTGTTGCAGCTGTGCATCTACACATATTTGCATTTTTTTCTGTTAAATTAACCAAAACAAAATTGTGAAATAAAATGGATGCTAAGATACACATGTATAAAAAAAATTTTTCATGCAACATTCCTTAATCCAAATTTTTGGTTATTTTCCAAAAAACTGGTCTGTGATTTTCAAGTATCCACATTTTTGACAATTTTATTTTATATAAATGCCATAAAACTGAACTTAATATTTACTATTTGTATGCCACTATCCTTTCTGGAGCTTACAGTCTCTTAGGGATGTCTATACCGCATATATTGATGTAATATTATAATAGTAGTATTATAAAGGAAAGGCATATGTTGCTATCAGAGTCTGTGACAATTTTTTTAAGACATAAAGTCAGCGAAGCCTTGCTATAGGAAGTCTTGCTTGAGTTGAGGTCTAAGGAACTAACTGGACTGGAGCAGGGAAAACCTTGCCAGGTGACAAGAATGTACAGAAGACGGATGTAGCTACAAAGCTGTGAGAATGGGAGAATAGGTCAGAATGGGAGGCCAGTGTTGAGATGAGAAGCAGTCAGGGCTCAAGCTAGGGAGCTCAGTCTTCATTCTAAGACCAATGGCAAGTGATTGAAATCATTCCAGTAAGAAATTACTTGATCATATACGAACTTTGAAGAAGTCACTCTGGCTTTATGAGGAGAACAAATTAGAAAGAAAAGGGAGAAGATGATGGAAGACAAAGGTATTAGGCTACTGTGGTATTCCAAGTGAGAGAAAATGGTAGCTTAGTCTATCAAAGTTTGAGAGAAAATAGTAGATAGAATGAGTTATTGTTGTTGTTGTTGTTAAGTGGAGAATTACCAACAAATTGCCTTTGAGTATATTAAAGGTCCTTTGTTTGTTGTTTGAGTGTTTAACCTAATGAACAGCATAAATGATGATACCATCCATACGTCATTCTAGGCCTCTATTTTGTTCTGGTATAATATACAGGTGGGGAAGGCAATGGCACCCCACTCCACTACTCTTGCCTGGAAAATCCCATGGATGGAGGAGCCTGGTAGGCTGCAGTCCATGGGGTAGCTAAGGGTTGGATGTAACTGAACAACTTCACTGTCACTTTTCACTTTTATGCTTTGGAGAAGGAAATGGCAACCCACTCCAGTGTTCTTGCCTGGAGAATCCCAGGGATGGGGGAGCCTCATGGGCTGCTGTCTTTAGGGTCACACAGAGTCAGACACGACTGCAGTGACTTGTCAGCAGCAGCAGCATAATATGAAGGGGCTAGTTTCTACTACTATGCCCAGATCTAACATAACATAGTGGATTTAACCAATTAACGAAGGATTCAGACAAAATCAGCTTACCATAATGTCCCATCAAATAAGGTCATCTTTCCTTTGGTTTCTCATCAATGACATATTATTCAGAGATGACGTATAAGAAAGGAAATAGAATAAAATATGAGTTCCTATTCATGATGTAAAAGTTGAAATTAAGTTGGAATTCTGCTGAAGCTATTTGCCTTCAAAAACATGAAATACTGTTTTCTTTAACCCTTCATTTTAAAGTTTCCTTGAGCTGTTGCCTTGTACGATTTTCAGCTCTTCAATGCGCTGCCTTTTTCTAGAAGTATGGGGTCACTCTGTGCCAGGAACCCACCTGAGGCAACAACAATCTCTAAAAGTTCCCAAACTTATTCATTTTGTTCCAGCAATACTTTGAAGACCTTAAAATTCTTAATCAATATTTGCTTGTGGTTTTGAGGATGTTGGCATTTGCATAGTTACAGTATAGACTTTATACTGTATGCTTTACCTGTTGAATATATTCATCCTTGGTGGTGATGTTTGTCTTTACAGTAATTATCATGTTGACCATGGAAAATGAGAAAGTAAGCCTTGGTCTTATGCATATTATCATCTTCCCTGCTGGAGCTTGCAGTCACAGCATGAAAATAAAGCTGGACATAGTTATAATCTCTTTAATACCATCTAAAAATGTACTTTCATTCTAATTTCTAAACTCATAACTCTCCTTGGATGATATCTAGATATATAAAAACCTCATTAACATGAACATTTGTAGAGTATATTTTAATTTAATTTTTCATTATTTCTATTTAGCTTTCCATGTCTTTAAGATTATTTTCAAAAACATTTATGGTCTCATTTCATAAATCTTTATTTATACTCTATGTTAAATTATACAATTCATGTTCATTAATATCAATTAAATGAATATTCTTCAAAATTCTTTCTTATGTGGAAAAGACCAAACATCTACTAATCCATAAACCTGCTATTTAACATGAGTTTGAGGTAGAAGGTTTTCTCTTGGTGATGAATTTTCTATTTCCCCAGTTTAGGGAAGCATTTGCATATCCCTAAAGAAACATGTCTATAGAGAAAATATATCATCATTTTTATAGGGAAGTCTTTTGTTATGTAAGCAATGTATGCTTATTATTTTTATTGACATGATCTCAATCATATTGATGATTATTGTATTAGTTTCCTATAGCTGCTATAACAAGCAACCCCAAACTTAGTGATTTTAAACAACAGAGATTGATTGTCTCATAGTTCTGGAAGCTGAAATTAATTTCAATGGGCTGATGTCCCAGTGCCACCAGGCTTGTTCCTTCTTGAGGCTCTAGGACAGGTGTCCTGGCCTTGCCTTTTCTAGCTTCTGGAGCTTCTACCATCTGTATTCCTTAGACCATGACCTATTTTTGCATCACTTCAACCTCTTGCTTCTAGCATCATGTTGCCTCTTCTCCCCTCTAGTCAAACTTCCTGTCTCCGTCTTCTAAAGGACACTTCTGATTATATTTAGGGTCCATCCTGATAATCCAGGGAAACAGCCTCATTTTAAGATCCTTAACTTAACCACATCTCAAAAGTCCCTTTCGCCTGTAAGGTAACACTCACAGGTTCCATGGAATAGGATGTGGGTATATTTGGGGTCATTATTCAGCCTATGCTGCTGCTGCTGCTAAGTTGCTTCAGTCTTGTACAACTCTGTGTGACCCCATAAAGGTCAGATCACCAGGCTCCCCCATCCCTGGAATTCTCCAGGCAAGAACACTGGAGTGGGTTGCCATTTCCTTCTCCAATGCATGAAAGTAAAAAGTGAAAGTGAAATCCTTCAGTCGTGTCCGACTCCTAGCAAACCCATGGACTACAGCCTACCAGGCTCCTCCCTGCACGGGATTTTCTAGGCAAGAGTACTGGAGTGGCTTGCCATTGCCTTCTGCGTATTCAGCCTATACCAATTCTTAAAAGATTTGAATGGTAGCCGAATACCTGTGAGGATAGGAAATCAGATGAATGCAATCAGTTCCTCTTCATGAAGGCATTTACTTGCAGTGCATTGCCCTCTAACCTGAGGACTAAAAAAATCCTTGGAATATATTCAACATAAAAATTCTTTGGTCCGATAATAAATATTAAAAGTATCCCTACTACAATGTAGTCAACCCTGAAATGTTTTGAGATGAAAATGGCCCTTCTGTTAGAAAGGCTAGGCATGGCTGAGCTTCTAAAGAGAGGCTAGGGCTGAATGACTGGAAGCATCAAAAGTGGGGAGGCTCTGTGCTCCCAGCCCCATTTTACAGTAGCAAGAGTATTGTCTGCTTAAGTACTGGACTTCCAAAAATACATCTGGTTTATTAAAGATTGTGAGATGAAAAATAGACTTTCCAGGTGGTGCTAGTGGTAAAGAATCCACCTGCCAATACAGGAGACATAAGAGACAAAGGTTCAATCCCTGGGTTGGGAAGATCCCCTGGAGGAGGGCATGGCAACCCACCCCTGTATTCTTGACTTGAGAATTCCATGGACAGAGAAGCCTGGCAGGCTCCAACTCATAGGCTCCCAAAGATTAGAACATGACTGAAGCACACACAAACTGCTACTAATAATAATAACAATAATAGTCTGGAAAAAGCTGCTTCCAAATGCCATGTATTCTGTCCAGAATACCTTGACAAGTTATGGGTGAGGAACATCTTTTCACATATAAATGATCCACAGTTCTAGCACCCCCTTAAAACCCTGATCCAGGGTTACTTTCTCCTGCATGTAATCATGCTAATACTTCTTTTCTATAAAAGCACTAACCAGTCAGAGAGGTTTTGGTTGTTGTTGTTTTTAGCTTCACTGTTCTTTAGTAAGTGATCAATTATGATAATGGGTCTTATTAGAATTCAAGGATAAATAGAGGTCTTGAGCAAATTACAGTTCTTTTCAAGTGCTGAATTCCTAAATGAATTCTCATATGTTTAGGCCTATGCTGGAAAAACAGTATTAATTTTAATCTAAGTGGCTTAAAGTAAATTAGCATCCTTTTTCATCCTACCAACTGTTTACTTGCAATTCTCAACCACAGTTGAAATTCGTTTAACATTTTGATTGAGTTATAGGTAAAGTGATAACCATAAGACAGATTTTCCATTTGTATCCACATTATACAGTTTTAAAGTTTCAATTCAGAAGCCTATGGACAGACAGCCTAGCAGGCTGCAGTCAAGTAGCTTTGCAACTCGCAGATTTGGATATGACTGAAGAGACTGAGCATGAAATGGAATCTTAATATATGAATTAGAAAAACTATTAAGTTAATACAATCTGAATGCTTGCCTTTTATCTATAAATCACATAAATGTGTGACTTTAGCTAAAGAAAACAACTGACAGTTGCTTGTAGAAGAAGAAATCTAACCTCTGCAATTTGCATTTTGAAAAAAAAAGTAACTCGGATTATGCCTAATTAATAGATCTAAGGGTAAGAAACAATTGAATATAGTAAAGAATATCCAATATTTTATCTTTTTCTTCCTTTGTCTGTTCTCTATAAACTACCCTTACATCTCTGACTTCCACCTGCTCACCAGTATTGAGCCCGTTTAACTTGATTTCAACCTGAGCCCATTCCCACCCAGCATCTAAATTTTCTCATGGTTATTAATGGGGTTATCAATCATATGCCTCCCAGACTTCAAAGCTGTGGATTGCAGAGTCATTTCTAATTTTTCCCTGTTCTTTATCCCAATGTGCTAATAGAAACCAAAAAACCCCTTTTCCTTTTAAATACTCTTTGATTTTCATCTTATTTCCCATTATCTATGTCATCACACTGGACAGAAACCAGGCTGATGGCAAGCTTATTTTGACTTGTTCTTGTTCAGTGGCCACCTAATTTAATCTCCCAGGTTTAGCTTAACCTGGTGTCTCAGAATCTGAGAATCTGTCTGCAATGCAGCAGGCTGGGTTGAATCCCTGGGTTGGGAAGATCTCCTGAAAAAGAAAATGGCAACTCACTCCAGTATTCTTGCCTGGAGAATTCCATGAACAGAGAAGCCTGGTGGGCTACAGTCCACGAGGTTGCAGAGTCAGACATGACTAAATGACTAACATATTTTTTCCAACTGATTATTACAGAAATCCTTTTTAAATATTGTTTTGTCTGCTTGCTCTCTTAAAAACGCTTGCTGTTCTTCCTCAATTCCTTCACCACTTCTTTGAGTTCTTTCTTTGTTGAGCCTCATCCTACCAGTCTGACTTGATTTCCACAGTTCATGCTTCTTAAGCCACAGAAATTTTAATTTTTCACTGCCCCAAATCTGTTCCTCCATTTATGTGGCTTTACTATGTTTCGAAGTCATTTTTTTCTATTAATATTTCACAGGCATTCAGATTTTTCTTTGAGTTTTCTTATATGTTTGAAGTGTATCACACAAGCATAAAACACTGCTCACTGTCAAAACAATGAAGCACTAGACTGCCAGAGTAGTACTATTGATAGCAGTCAGGCTTTCCATAGAGATTACATAGATTATTAGATGATAACATTATGGTTTCTTTTGCTGATGATAATCATCGATTTCTAGAATGTGATTATTGTCTGAGTTTTAGAACTATATCTGTAATGTAGTTCTGTATTTTCATTACTAAAAGTAACTTAAATATAGTCAATAGATCTAGGCAAACACTTGTTTTCACAACATTCCTGTTATCATTTGACAAGATCAAGTTAACTTATATTTTTAAAATTTCTTGTACATTAAAGAAATTTACAAAATACATTTGACTTAAAAAACACATGTAACAAAGTGATTTCGAGAAAATGCTTAAAAATTAGACTTGGGTCATCTACTTTCTTCAAAATTTCAGAACCATCAGTGAAAGATCTTAATCACCACTGAAGCCCAGGGATTAAGTTTTAAGATGTAATTTTTTGACTATGGAAACTATAGGTTTTAATATTTTAATACTGCTCTAACAATTTCCCAAAGAAGGTAGGTTGACTTCTTCTTAAGGACACCTTATGCAAATATAGGAACTACAGTTACGAAATGATTATTTTATCTCCTCTGTTAACTAATGCCCTATTATTAACATCAATAAAACTGAGATTGTTTTGAAGAGTACAAGCAGTTATGCTTGGAATTTACAAAATTGCTTTCAAACTGTACTCCTTCCTTCTCCAAATTAACTCCTCTGATGGATTTTTTCTGGCAGTCTTTTTCTGCTTTCTCAAGCTATAATTAGTCATTGAGGATTGTCTCAGTGCACGCCTGGAAGACATTATAAACTCCAGTCGTAGTTCTTTCTCCTTGTTAAGAAAAGTCTCTCTCTGAATGATATAATCTGAGGAAACTAATGACCAGATAGTGATTTGGGAACATCATGACCGCTACTCCTCTTTACTAGCACAGGTACAAAATGATTGGTGCTCTGTCCTTTAAAGATACCAGTAAAAAAGAAGCACAGCTAGTAGATTCAAAACAAACAAAAAAAAAGGTTGCCTAATTTGCACATTGGGTGGAACGGAAAAAAATCATCCTGATTTTAATAAGTTTTTTGTGTCTTCATGCAGTAATAAAACAAACCAAAAAGGCTGATAAAATCAAAGCCAGTCATTCATAATGTATTTGCAGTTACACTGCAGCTCATTTTTATTGAATAGTTTCAGGCTAAAGCAACATTTAAATGCTAGGTATTTGATATTTGCAATTTTGAGAGGAAATGCCGAATTGGTTTAAAATAGCTTCAAAGATGCAGATATTCATGTGGGAATTAATTGGCATAAAGAAGAAGGAAAATTGCTGAAATGATTTACATTTACCTGTTCATAAAATCTCCTGGGCTTCACACTAAACATTGCCCAATGCTTAGTTGTAACTTTGGGATTTTTTTTTTTTTTTTCATTAATCACAACTACACCACAGAAGTTCTGACATGAACAAATATGGAATGTATCCTACTTTCTCTGTGTAGTTGTAGTGGGGAAAGCAATATAATGTTAACTCAACAAGTCACAACACAAAGAATACAAATCACTGAGCCCAAAAGTAGGACAACTTTCCTCACCAGTCCAGACTCACAGAATCAGATTTTCTATGTCCCAGTCTGGGAAACAGAAAGTGCATGCACGTTAAGTCATTTCAGTCATGTCCAACTCTTCACAACCCTAGAGACTATACGCTGGCAGGCGTCTCTGTCCATGGGATTCTCCAGGCAACAATACTGGAGTGGGTTGCCAGACCCTCCTCCAGTGTGTCTTTGCAACCCAGGGAATGAATCCATGTCTTTTTTGTCTCCTGCACTGCCAGGCAGATTCTTTACCACTAGTGCCTCCTGGGAGGCCCCTGAATGCATATGTGGTTGCTCTCAAACATAATGCTCTTTGGTCTATAACTGTTACATGTTTCAAAATTGCTTATTCTTATCGAGTCTCACTGTAGACCAGATGTAATGAGAATTGACTTAAATCTAATAAATAATACATACTCTCTGCTGCTGCTGCTGCTAAGTCGCTTCAGTCGTGTCCAACTCTGTGCGACCCCATAGATGCCAGCCCATCAGGCTCCCCCGTCCCTGGGATTCTCCAGGCAAGAACACTGGAGTGGGTTGCCATTTCCTTGAAGTCAAACTTTTCATTTGATTTTATGCCCTCACTCTGGAGTGTAGTACTCTGCTACAGTGTACTTGCAGTACATTATTGCTTAATGAAAATAAAGTGATTAAAAACAAAAATTCTGATCTACTCAAATGATTTCCCAAAATTTTCAAACTCATTTCAATCCTTCTTTTTAATGAACCACCAATGTATAATGAATAATGCTTTATATTTTAAAGAATGTGAACTGGGCTTCCAGTTCAAGATGGAAGAGTAGAAGGATGTGCACTCATCTCCTCCTGTGAGAGTACCAAAATTGCAACTAGCTATTGAACAACCATCGACAGGAAGACACTGGAACCCACACAAAAAAAAGACACCCCACATCCAAAGACAAAGAAGCTTCAGCAAGATGGTAGGAGGGGCACAATCATGATCAAATCAAATCCCATACCCGCGAGGTGGTTGACCCTCAGACTGGAGAACAATAATACCAAAGAAGTTTTCGTACTATTTTGAATGTTCTGAACTCCATGTCAGGCTTTCCAACCTGGGGATGTGACAAAGGGACTGGGTATCCCCAGGGAATCTGGCTTTGGGGGGTCAATGGGGTTTGATTATAGGCCTTCCAGAGGACTGAGAGAAATAGAGACTCCAGTCTTGGAGGACACATACAAAATTTTGTGCACACCAAGACCCAGAGGAGACAAGCATTGACCCCACAGGAGACTGAAACAAAACTTCCTGCTAGTGTTGGAGGGCCTCCTGTGGATTGTGGATCACAAGGGGCTCACCAGAAGGATGGGGCACTGGAAGGGCCCCCTTGGCATAAACCATCTTGGAGTTTGCCATTAACCCTACCACAGACCCCAAGGCTGGGTCACCTCAGGCCAAACAACTACCAGGGAGGAAGTGCAACCCCACCCATCAGCAGAAAATTGGATTAAAGTTTTGCTGAGCAAGGCCTTCCACATCAGAACAAGACCCAGTTTTTCCCACCACCAGTCCCTCCCATCAAGAAGTTTTATTTTTTTTTCCAACTACAATTTTATTTTATTTTTAAACTTTACAAAATTGTATTAGTTTTGCCAAATAGCCTCTTAGCCACGTCCGTCAGAGGGTAGACAGAAGAAGCAAGAAGAGGCACAGTCTCACAGCAGCTAAAACGAAACCATATTACAGAAAGTAACAATGATGAAAAAGCAGAAAGCTACGTACCAGATGAAGGGACAAGATAAAATCCCAGAAAAGCAATTAATGAAGTGGAGATATGCAATCTTCCAGAAAAACAATTCAGAATAATGATAGTGAAGATGATCCAGGACCTTGGGAAAAGAATAGAAATAAAGATTGAGAAGATGCAAGAAATGTTTACCAAAGACCTAGAAGAACTAAAAAACAAACAAACAGAGATGAGTAATACACTAGGAGGAATAAATAGTGGGATTACTGAGGCAGAAGAATGGAAAAAATGACCTGGAGGACAGAATGGTGGAAATCACTGTCACAGAACAGAGTATAGAAAAAAAGAATGAAAAGGAATGAAGACAGCCTAAGAGACCTCTAGAAAAACGTTACACATACCAACATTTTCATTATGGGGTTCCAGAAAGAGAAGAGTGAGAGAATGGGCCTGAGAAAATATTTGAAGAGGTAATAGCTGAAAACTTCCCAAACATGAGAAAGGAAATAGTTAGCCAAGTCCAGGAAGCACAGAGTCCCAGGAAGTATAAACACAAGGAGGAGCACACCTAGACACAGAATAATCAAACTGACAAAAATTAAAGACAGAGATAAAATATTAAGCAACAGGGGAAAATGACAAATAACATACAAAACTGTCAGCCCATCAGGCTGTCAGTTGATTTCTCAACAAAAATTCTCCAACCCAGAAGGGAATGGCATGATACATTTAAGGTGATGAAAGGGAAGAACCTATAACCAAGAATACTCTACCCAGCAAGACTCTCCTTCAGATTTAATGGAGAAATCAAAAACTTTCCAGACAAGCAAAATTTAAGAGAATTTTTTGCCAAATAAGCTTTACAACAAACGCTAAAGGAACTTCTCTAGGCAGGAAACACAAGAGAAGGAAAAAACCTATAGAAAATAAACCCCAAAACAATTAAGAAAACAGTAATAGGACCATACATATTGATGATTACCATAAATGTAAATGGATTAAATGCACTAACCAAAAGATTGACACTGACAGGGTGGATGAAACATGTGCATGTATGCACTTCCACCACATCACTCTGCTTGACTTCCCCCCCCACCCAAATGTATAAAATTATTTTCTATTGTCAAGTTAATCATTTTCCCATTATGACTTGCAATGACAATTATCTTTTATTTTTTTGTCTGACTATTGATGTTGAAAACTGATAAATACTTTTACTATTGTCATTATGTAAGTATTACCCACTTAATACAATTGTATCAGGATTGGTCAACAGAAAAATAATAGAACTCTATATCACCAAACTAGGATCTATAGAAAAGCCTGTAATCACTTTTTAAAATCCAGATGCATATCAGAAATATCTTAAAATCTTTTGAAAAATACAAATGCCCAAGTATTGCTTTTTTCTCCAGAACTCCAGATATATTTCCAATGAGCAGTTATGTTTCAAATCAACTGGACCATATGATGATCTTTTACTTTTATCTAGTTTGTTTTAATTTTTCTATTTCATATTCAGTGCTCCCAGTTCATTTAGTTTCTGTTCTTCAATTTCTCCATCTCTTCTCTCTCTCTCTTTTTTTTTTTTTTGATGTTCTTCCTCAAGCATTTATCAAGTGTAGTAGAAAAGCTTTTATATACATATATATGGGCTTCCCTGGTAGCTCAGCTGGCAAAGAATCTGCCTGCAATGCAGGCTACCCCAGTTTGAGTCCTTGGTTAGGAAGATCCCCTGGAGAAGGGATAGGCTACCCACTCTGGTACTCTTTGGCTTCTGTGATGGCTCAGATGGTAAAGAACACATGCAAAGCAGGAGACCTGGGTTCAGTCCAGGGTTGGAAAGATCCTCTGGAAGAGGGTATGGCAATCCACTCCAGTATTCTTGCCTGAGAATCCCCATGGGCAGAGAATCCTGGTGGGCTACAATCCATGGGGTCACAAAGAGTTAGACACAACTGAGTGACTAAACACAGCACAGTACAGTACATACATACATATATATGCATAATATATATATATATATATTTTAGAAAACATTAATTTTTCCTAACTAAAAATATTATGACATTTTGATTCATTTGTTTGACTTAGTATGAATAGAAGGCTAGATTTCCAATTAAGAATTAGATATGAAACAAGCATCAAGGGGCATAGGGAACAATAGTCAATATCTTACAATAATCTAAGATGGAAAATAATTTCAAAAATAATGTATGTGTATTTGACTAACTGAATCATCTTGCTGTGCATCTGAAACATTGTAAGTCAACTATACTTCAATAATATATGTATATATATTAAAAAAAGAAAGTGAACTAAACTGAATAACTAGGGTATGCAGTCCTACAGATGCATAGCTAGTAGAAATATAAGAGGAGTCCTTAAGTAAAAATGATATAGAATATGTAGGAGATAAACTGCACACACATGGAAACTAACTAGAATTAAGCAATACATAAAGCAGATATTATATAAATTATACCTCATAAATTTTAAAATGAATATAAGAATAAAAATGCAATTATACCTTTAGAAGATGAAATGGAAGCACTAGCTCACAATATAAAGTAAACATAAAAACAATTCTAATTAAAGATAAATATAATTTCATAGTGGATACAGGAGACAAAATATTTGGTTAAAGAACTAACAGAAAGAGAAAAATACATTTACGGAGGAAAACAGTAATTTAAGATTGGTTGTTCAGTTGCTGTCATGTCTGACTCTTTGAAACCCCATGAACTACAGCATGCGAGCCTTCCCTGTCCTTCACTGTAACCCGGAGCTTGCTTAAACCATGTCCACTGAGTCAGTGATGTTATCCAACTATCTCATCTTCTGTCACCCCTTTCTTTTCTTGCCCTCAATCTTTCCCAGCATCAGGGTCTTTTCTGATGACTCATCTCTTCACATCAGGTGGCCAAAGTATTGGAGCTTCAGCTTCACCATCAGTCCTTCCAATGAATATTCAGGATTGATTTATTTTAGGACTAACTGGTTTGATATCCTTGCTGTTCAAGAGACTCTCAACAATCTTCTCCAGCATCACAATTTGAAAGCATCAATTCTTTGGCACGCAGCCTTCTTTATGGTTCAACTCTCACAACTGTACATGACTACAGGAAACACCATAGCTTTGATTATACAGACCTTTGTTGGGAAAGTGATATCTCTGCTTTTTAATATGCTGTATAGATTTGTCATAGCTTTTCTTCCGAGGAGCAAGCGTCTTTTAATTTCATGGCTGCAGTCTTCAACCACAATGATTTTTGAGCCCAAGAAAATAAAACCTGTCACCGTTTCCACTTTCTCCCCATCTGTTCACCATGAAATGAAGGGATTGATTTCCATGATCTTGGTTTTTTGAATGCTGAGTTTTACGCCAGCTTTTTCAGTCTCCTCTTTCACCAAAATTGAAGATATATCAATTGAAAAAATGTTTCAGTTTGGATTAAAATGGATCACTGACCATTAGACATGATTCTCTCCTTCCTTTAGTCTTTCAATAGATATTTATACAGCAGATACTTATTGGGTTAGCCAAAAAGTTCATTCAGGTTTTTCTGTAAGATGTTTTCGGAAAACCCAAATAAACTTTTTGGTCAGCCCAATATTTAGCATACATTATACCAGGTACTGTTGTTAAGTAGTAAAGATATAACTGGGAGAAGACATTAGTAGGGGAAGACAGACAATAAAGTTAATAAATATATTATGGAAAGACAGTGCAAAACAAGAGTTTAGAGAGGTCTGGAGGGTTCTGTTTTCCTTCTATACCTTTATTTTCTTTTTTGTTTCATCTGACTTGTACATGGAGTGATATATAAATGTCATCTTTAAGCAAAACAACAACAAAATACTTTACAGAAATAAAAGAAGACTTGAATTATCTATTGTATTTCCTATTATGTTTCTGGAAAACTGACTTGCAATGATCATTGCATGTACTTGTATTCCTTTCTTTCTGTATAGCTATGAGATCTTTAATTTCTGTAATTTCTGCTTAATAGAGATGATTGTCATGCTTCACAGGAGATAAATACATACACAACTATTATAAACACATAACTGACAACTCTTTATTATAAATTGTATCTTTTAGCATCGAAAAGCCCTCAGTTTTAGGCTCAATAATTTTGGGGTTGAATTTTACTCCTAGATAGCATATTCAAAAGCAGAGACATTACTTTGCCGACAAAGGTCCATCTAGTCAAGGCTATGGTTTTTCCTGTGGTCATGTATGGATGTGAGAGTTGGACTGTGAAGAAGGCTGAGCACCGAAGAAGTGATGCTTTTGAACTGTGGTGTTGGAGAAGACTCTTGAGAGTCCCTTGGACTGCAAGGAGATCCAACCAGTCCATTCTGAAGGAGATGAGCCCTGGGATTTCTTTGGAGGGAATGATGCTAAAGCTGAAACTCCAGTACTTTGGCCACCTCATGCGAAGAGTTGACTCATTGGAAAACACTCTGATGCTGGGAGGGATTGGGGGCAGGAGGACAAGGGGACGACAGAGGATGAGATGGTTGGATGGCATCACTGACTCGATGAATGTGAGTCTGAGTGAACTCCGGGAGTTGGTGATGGACAGGGAGGCCTGGCATGCTGCGATTCATGGGGTTGCAAAAAGTCGGACATGACTGAACGACTGAACTGAACTTAACTGATCCAAGATCAAAATCTGTAATTTGTTACTTTTATTTCTATGGTATATTTTATATTCTTTCATTTTAGGAAATTCTGAAACATTTCCTTAGTGTCTTTTGTATATACAATTGTACAAAATGATATGCTATGTACAAACATATTGTTGTTTTGCTTTTGGAGCCAAGCTGAAAGTTGTTTTATTTTATGAGGTGAACTAAGCCCATTTATATTTTTAAGAAGGTGATGATGCTTTATTTTCAATTACTATCTGTATTAGGTGATACTTACTTTCATAGCTTAATGATTTTCTTTTATTCATGATAGTTTGCATGTTTTTGTTTGTTTGTTTGTTTTGATATTTGAAAGGCCTGTGTTTTTGTTCTAGTGGTCACCTTCCTGCTTAGTTCAATTCAGTTCAGTCACTCAGTCATGTCCAACTCTTTGCGACCCCATGAACCGCAGCACACCAGGCCGCCCTGTCCATCACCAACTCCCGGAGTTTACCCAAACTCATGTCCATTGAGTCGGTGATGCCATCCAGCCATCTCATCTTCTGCCATCCCCTTCTCCTCCTGCCCTCAGTCTTTCCCAGCATCAAGGTCTTTTCAAATAAGTCAACTCTTCGCATGAGGTGGCCAAAGTATTGGAGTTTCAGCTTCAGCATCAGTCTTTCCAATGAACTGGTTGGATCTGATTGAATCTCCTTTCAGGCCAAGGGACTCTCAAGAGTCTTCTCCAACACCACAGTTCAAAAGCATCAATTCTTCGGCACTCAGCTTTCATCACAGTCCAATTCTCACATCCATACATGACCACTGGAAAAACCATAGCCTTGACTAGATGGACCTCTGTTGACAAAGTAATGTCAACAACTGAAAATCAAGATCAAGAGAGCTTTTGGCCTTCTGCTCCACGGGAGGTTTCTGTCCTCCCTGAGCTCACCTTAGGACACCTTTGTTACCGTTTGACAGTTACCAGCTGACAGTTGACAGCCCCAGTCAAACTCCCCACCTGGCACTGTCCCCAGAGTGAAATGCTCTTTAATTTCATCACCTTTTACAACATGTTTTCAGTGTTTAATATGATCTTTGACTTATACATATCACCTATTCTATATTTCTCTTTCCAAAGCCTTTCTCCTCTCTTTCTTTATTTACATTATACCCACTTTGTCAGAACATAAAATGTACATATTTTATTCTTTCTTATACTACTTATGTGTTATTTTTCTCTCTTATGACCAGCTTTGTCTGAGTTGTAGTACTACAATACTGAAACCAAGAGTCCTTTTGCCAAACTTTTGCTATTCGTGTCATAGTTTGATGAAATTTATCCTCTAGTAGATTGCTGAATAAGGACTCGTGGCTAAAGAATTTCTGAATTTTTATATGACTAAAATAATTTTTCTATAGCTTTGACGTTTGAACGACAGCCTACCTTTTTGGTTCACACTTTCTTTCCTTGAGTTTTTCCTTGCTTTCTATTCTGCTTTGGCCAGAGTCATGCCAGTTTGTTTTACCTTTTATCTCATTTCTCTGAAACTTTGAAGATTATTCTTATCTTTAAGCTCTAGTAGTTTTACTAGGATATAGCTCAGAGTTTATCATTTCAGTAGTTCCATTTTTAAAATGTATTCTGCATGTATATTCATATGATGAATAGAGCTATTTATACAGAGCTATTCTTGTAAGCAATGCTTGTGCTAGCAAAAGATTGGAAACAACATGAATGTCAACCAATACCTGACTGATTAGATAAATTATTGTACAATCATAGAGTGGAATAATCTATAGTTATTTTAAAAAGTGACAATCTTTCACATTCTAAGGCAAAACTGTATCCACTGTTCATTCTATTCACCCTAATCCAATCTGACTTCTATTCTCATGAAAGTGAAAATGAAAGTCATTCAGTCGTATCTGATTCTTTGCGACCTCAAAGACTGTATCCCGCCAGGCTCCTCTGTTCATGGAATTCTCCAGGCAAGAATACTGGAGTGGGTTGCCCGTTGCCTTCTCCATGTGATCTTCCCAACCCAGGGATGGAATCCAAGTCTCCTGCATTGCAGGCAGATTCTTTACCATCTGAGCCACCAGGGAAGCCCAAGAATACTGGAGTGAGTAGCCTATCCCTTTTCAAGGGGATCTTCCCCACCCAGGAATCAATGGGGTTCTCCTACATTGCAGGCAGATTCTTTACCAGCTGAACTCATAGCTCTATTGAAACTGCTCTTGAGGAAGTCACCAAAGGTTTTCATGTTGCCAAGACCATTGGATCCTTTTCTGTCTTCACCTTAACCTTTCTATAAATGGTTTATTTCCATTAGCCCCTGTTGCTTTCTTGAATACTGTTCTGCTTCAGATTTTATGATATATGTTGGTGTTTCTTGTTTCCCCACACCTTATCATTTCTCTTCACTCTCTAGGTTTCTTTCTCCACTCATTTGTAAGTGTTGAAGTAGCTCAGGGCTCAGTCCTGCTTCCTCTAGTTTTTCTTACAAGCACTCTTCCCCAAGGATCAGAGTCATTAAACAGAATTTAAATCACATCAGAACTTATGACTCTCAAACCCAGAATTTTTCTTTAATATTTCATTACACTTATTATACAATCCAAATACCTCATATAAACCCTAAGATGCAAATGCCTTGGGGTCTGTCTACCCTCCATTCTTATAATCTCTATTCCCCTTACCCCTACCCACAAGATCCAGTAACACTGCCTTGTGAAATTTCCTAGCATATATCATAAACTTCCTAACATCTGGAAATTATACTTGTTATTACCTATCTCTAAGATCTTTTTTCCTTGGCTTCCCTGTGGCACTTTTTTATTCTTCAGAACTGAACTTAAATAGCATCTTGTGAGAAAAGACTTCCTCACCACACTATTCAAAATATTGTGTCAGCCTCAAATGTAGGATATGTATATATAAAGGGAAGGAAAAAATTGATAAGCCATCGAAATATAGGAAAAATAATTCAATTTTCCATTTATATTTGTTGCTATTACATACTTTCAGATATCAGTGTATATGTTTTATAAAATTTATAATGAAATAATAGCATATATATACATCCATACATACAGTTAAATATACTTCTATAAAAGTGTACACAAAATTTTAAATTAATATATATATATATTTGATGTATGTTTAAAGAACTATTCTTTCATTACTCTGTTTATAGCCTTTGTGACTTAATTATTAGCTATAATTATTTTCAATATATGTATCTACTTTGTTTCCTGAATATATCATAAATATTATATTCACTATTATATCTTCAATACCTAGTATTATTTGAGTGATTAAATAAATGAACTATAACATATATAACTTAATTTATAGGTATACTTTAATGTGTATAACATGAAATGCAATAAAATATTATGTAGTTTTATATATAATTTTTGCATTAGGAAAATTATTTTAAATTATTACAGATTTTAACATGGGGTTCACAATGTCAATGAGATAAAAGAATAAAACTAAACTTTTATTCAGATCCCTAACAGAAATGCTGAATAGATGGAGAATGACACTGCTCTCCTTGCTCACACAACTTAAAAATAATAGTATCTTTTGCTTATGAAAATGTAAATTTTGGACAATTCCCATTAAAGTATTAATTTCCCCCAAAACTGGACTCAATAATTCTGATCATTGGAACAATTAATATTTAAAACTGCTAAGAAAGTTTTAGAAAGTAAATTATTAGTAGTAGAAAGTGTTTTTATAATGAATATTAGTGCTACAACCAGGAAAAATAAGAAGTTCTTGAGAAGGCTCAACAACACCCCTGGCATAGATGCCTCAAACCTTGAAATTTCCTAAGCATAAAAGGAGTAAGGAAGAGGATGGCCAAGATGGCAGAATAGGAAGACCCTAACCTTACCTCCTCTCACAGACACACCAAAATTACAGCTATTAGAGAGCAACTATTGATGAGAAAGACTAGAAGATTAGCAGAAAAGATCTTTCTACAACTAAAGATAAAAGGACAACCACACTGAGATGGGTAGGAAGGATAGAGATCAATATAGCCAAGACCCACACCCTTTGGGTTGTATAACACACAAATGAGAAAATAATTACAACTGCAGAGGTTATACAACCAGTATATGACAATAGATGGATGACTAGATAAGAAAAAATTCAATTCAGGTTCAGACATAGTTTATTAAAAGCTCAAATGTATTTGCTCAATTAGGTTACTCCCAAATGAAAAAAAAAAAAATCACTTAAGAATACCATGATACCTTGGAATGGAAATTGATATTACACAAAAAAGTGCATACTAAATATTAACATACATTTCTCCATCATTGTGGTTTAAAAATTATAATGGCTTGGTTTTCAATTTAATTTGTAACAAGAAATGAAATATTATTTTTTTGAATGAATAAATATCAACTGGTAAAGGATTTAGGATACACAAGGATAATACCAAAATTTGTGGACAGGTATATGTGTCAAATATTTCAACATATTTACTATTATATTTTCATATTTGAAAATGGATATAAACTAAAGCTTTTAGGAAAAAACTATAGAATGTAAAATTTAACAAAATCATCTTTCGTGGGTTTATATTAAAGATTTGTTTTTATTTTTTGGTCAATGAAATAAGAGAGTTTGCAATCTGATCCAAGCAAAGTCAAGAAGAAATACAATACATATCACAGGAAGATTTGGGATAATTTCCTCTGACAAATAAATAATTATTCATAATGGGAAAGAAAGTGTTGAGTTTTATCTTATGTATCATAAGATAAAATAAAATTTGAAGTTAATGGGATTGAGGGGAACAGAATAAGTGAGAGAGATTAAGACAAACCATAGAGATTGGATGATACATAAGAATATTTGATAAGGGTCAGAGGGTTGGAGAGAAATATGAGTTTAAAAATTCATTTTATATATATATTTTTTTGGGGGGAGGGGAGGGGGGAACACATAAACACAAACATACCACAGTGACAGAATGGTCATGAGGGAATTTGGAGAAATTTGATCTCTGTTATGTTAGATTTTCAAAAAAAATTTAGTGTCTCTGTCAGCTGTGTGTGTAACACAGCCTATTATCTCTACCTTGAAATCTTCAATACAATCTAATATGTATAAATTTACTCCCACTTAAACTTCTAATTGGGCTTCCCTCATGGCTCAGAGGTTAAAGCGTCTGCCTGCAATGCGGGAGACCTGGGTTTGATCCCTGGGTCAGGAAGATGCCCTGGAGAAGGAAATGGCAACCCACTCTAGTATGCTTGCCTGGAGAATCCCATGGACTGAGGACCCTGGTGGGCTACAGTCCACAGGGTCGCAAAGAGTCGGACACGACTGGGCGACTTCACTTCACTAAACTTCTAATTGCTAATTTTTACATGAAATCATAAAATTGGTCAGACTAAGTTCAGTTCAGTTCAGTTGCTCAGTCGTGTCCAACACTTTGTGATCCCATGGACTACAGTACACCAGGCTTCCCTGTCCATCACCAACTCCCCGAGCTTACTCAGGCTCATGTCCATCGAGTCAGCGATGCCATCTAACCATCTCATCCTCTGTCATCCCCCTCTCCTCCCACCTTCAATCTTTCCCAGCATTAGGGTCTTTTCCAATGAATCAGTTCTTCGCATCAGGTGGCCAAACTATTGAAGTTTCAGCTTCAGCATCAGTCCTTCCAATGAATATTCAGGACTGATACCCTTTAGGATTGACTGGTTGAATCTCCTTGCAGTCCAAGGGACTCTCAAGAGTCTTCAAAACCACAGTTCAAAAACATCAACTCTTCGGTGCTCAGCTTTCTTTATAGTCCAACTCTCAATCCACACATGACAACTGGAAAAAAAAAAGCTTTGACTAGACGGGCCTTTGTAGGCAAAGTAATGTCTCTGCTTTTTAATATGCTGCCTAGGTTGGTCATAACTTTTCTTTCAAGGAGCAAGCGTCTTTGAATTTCATGGTTGCAGTCACCATTTGCAGTGATTTTGGAGCCCCCAAAATAAAGTCTGTCACTGTTTCCATTGTTTTCCCATCTACTTGCCATGAAGTGATGGGACCAGATGCCATGATCTTAGTACTCTTTGACTTTCATCAAGAGGCTCTTTAGTTCTGCTTTGCTTTCTGCCAAAAGGGTGGTGTCATCTGCATATCTGAGGTTATTGATATTCTCCTGGCAATCTTAATTCCAGCTTGTGCTTCATCCAACCTGGCATTTCACATGATGTCCTCTGCATATAAGTTAAATAAGTAGGGTGAAAATATATAGCCTTGACGTACTCCTTTCCCAAATTTAGAACCAGTCTGTTGTTCCATGTTAGATTCTAACTGTAGCTTCTTGACCTGCATACAGACTAAATAAGCCTTCACATTATTAGGGCACATCCTCCTGAGAGTAATCCTTGGGTTATAAAATACACACATGTTCTCTCTTCTCTCTCTCTTTCTCCCTATCCTTTAAGCCAGTTACATGGAAATGCAACTTGTAGAATCATACAGGACTCTGTGCTAAAAAGAGCCCATTCTTGGTTAATGCTCTGCTGTTATCTTGAAATTCTTATGAGAAATGGAGTATTTCCTGCCATATCAATAGACAATAATGCCTTAGCTATCAGCCATTCTAGCCCTCCAAATGTGAATTTAAGAGTCTGTAGGGTGCCCTGGAAAAACAATGCCTGTCTGGCAGCCATCAGCCACTTCCCATGGTGAGTACTGAGGAGTTGGTGGAGGGGTAGTGAGAGGTGAAAAAAGCAGGATACTGGCCCCAGGTAAACTGAGGTACATGTGAAAGGAATGATGTCAGTTAGCCCAGAACCTTACATCTTCCCATACATAGAAAAGTGCTAAATTCCTTAAATTGAGATACCTGGTTTTCTTTAATTAATAATAATCTTTTGATGTTCTGACTACTTGCCCCTGGTTGCAAATTTCTGCATAACCTGACTCTTCCCCCTGCCTCCTCATCACAGTTCTTTCAGTGTTACTTGAAATTCTTTCTCCCAGGTTTGAAACCCGAAAAAATTCCCACCAAATAAAACATAACTCTCAACTTCTAGGTTGTGAATATTTTTTAAGTCGACATTTAACAACTTTTGAAAAAGGGGTTCTACACATTTTTTTGCTGCATTTTTTTTTTTTTTTTGCTCTGGGCTCTGAAAATCGTGATTTGTTTTGATCTCTCTGCTGTTTCTCTCTGTCTTTTTGTCTCTCTCTTTCACTGTCTCTCTCTGTGTGTCATATACATATATACACAAACACTCAAGATTAAAAATTCATAGATGTAAGCCTGTAAAACTGAAATAACAGTGTTACATCAAGAGAAATATAAAGAATGGGGAGGCAGTGAAATATATATTCATATTTTATCATGTTGTTTCAGATCCAGAGAAGTTTGGTATTTGAAATATGATGTTTTAAAAAGAACAACGGAACAAGAAATATTTAACAAACCAAAAACTTTAATATGCCAATTTTATATCTATATCAATGCCAAAATGTATCAGCCCTTAAGATTTTTAAGAGAAATTTCACTAAGGATTCATTAATAAATGTTTAGAGAGTTGGGGTTCTTTTACTAAAGGACAGATTAGTATTAATTTTATGTCAGAAATCCAGAAATGATTTATTCTTCCTCCATCACATGTAATTCCATATGATCAAGCCTTATGTGAACTAACTCTACGTGGAATTGAATGCAACAGTACAAAGTATACAAACGTTTGAGACTCCGAGTCATCTTTTATTGTACTTGATTATCAGCTAGTCTTTCAGTTTCACTTGCTGCTAAGTGCTTTTGCATCTAATTGCATAGGGACTGATTTGTTTAGCATCCTCTGTTTAGAATTGGGCTTTGTTCTTTCCACTGTGCACACCATGTTGGCATTGTTTTCCTGCTCCCATTGTTTCATAGAGTACATTTCAACACAAGCATTTTGTGATTCAAATTATCTTTCCCTCAGTCTTCCTGTATATAAGTGATATTAACCTTTGGCTCTAAATATATGCTGCTAAGAGCTGCTTTGGAACTTTCACTGAAAATGACAGAAAAAACAAATAAACATCTATGTTGCTGAAATCTTACACACAAAATAGTCATAATAAATGAAAACAGTAATTGAAATGGAAATAGAGAAAATAAACATTTTGGAAACACCAGGATAAATCTAGTTGACATCACATTCCATAAATTCATATTGCAATTTTTTCAAAATAATTATGAAAAATGCTTATTTCCATTGACAATTCGCATAGTACTTTATAGTTGCACATGTTTAAGCTGTGAATTATCTCAAGAACTGTAAAGCACAGGACCTTATTAAGTCACAATTATGTCATATTAAGAATTATATACAAGTAGGATAAAATTTAAAAAATTTTAATCATGCTTCCTGAGGGGTTTTATTGATTTTTGAAACGTTTATGTACAAAGGCTCTCACAGCATCAAAACTAAAATGAGAGACTAAATCTACTGAAAAAATTTAAAGGAAAACTTTAAAAAATTTGGATGGATATGTCTAACTCATAGCCAAAATGTATTGAATCATGAATAAGACAAATAACTGAATAAAGGTAAAATAAGATATTTGTTCCACTTTTTAATGTTGTTACACAAATGTCCTTGAAATTCTCATCTTAAAATATTATCATAATAATAATTTTTAAAAAGAAAATTTTGGAGAGGTATAAAAGTGAAATGGGGGGGGGAGTCCAATAGGTTGCTGCTGCTGCTGCAGCTAAGTCGCTTCAGTCATGTCCAACTCTGTGCGACCCCATAGACGGCAGCCCACCAGGCTCCCCCATCCCTGGGATTCTCCAGGCAAGAACACTGGAGTGGGTTGCCATTTCCTCCTCCAATGCATGAAAGTGAAAAGTGAAAGTGAAGTCGCTCAGTCGTGTCTGACTCTTCGAGATCCCATGGACTGCAGCCTACCAGGTTCCTTCACCATTGGATTTTCCAGGCAAGAGTACTGGAGTGGGGTGCCATTGCCTTCTCCGCTAACAGGTTAGAACAAATCTATTTTATTAATGTGTGATATTCTACTGAGAGAATTAATTCTTAGGTAGGTTGATAGGGAGTCCAAGGCCCTTGAGGAGGAGGAGGCAAACATTTTTTACATTCCTTCACCTTAGTCACATAGGACTTTTTTTCCTTAAGCTCTGAGTTACTATGACAATGATCTATTTCACCTAAGACTAACTTTCTCTAAACCCAGAGCTAATGTTTACACAACAGAACAGTATATCTTACTCAAGAACCTGCTTTTCTTCAAAAACCTATGCCTTTGATTATATGGATACAATATATCCCACCCAGAGAAATCTTGTCCAGATACTTCCCCTTGGTTAATCTTGTTTTGATGTTATCTCAAGATGTATGTTGTAGGAGAGGAGCTTGGTAAAATTTTCACAACATTAAGGTATTTCTTTAATCTATATTTAACAGTCTGCTAAAAAGTACATAACACCCCACCTAAATTAGCCAGGGTAGGTATTCTTCTACCCGCTTCCAGCTTCTACTGGAAGCTTTTCTCTATCCTTTCACTTTAATAAAATCTCTGCTACACAAAGCTCTGAGTGAGGAGGGAGGAGGGTTCAGGATGGGGAACACATGTATACCTGTGGCGGATTCATTTTGATATTTGGCAAAACTAATACAATTATGTAAAGTTTAAAAATAAAATAAAATTTAAAAAAAAAAGAATAAAAAAAGAAAAAAAAAAAAGCTCTGAGTGACTGAGGCTGTGTCTCTGGTCCCAGAGTGAATTCTTCTATTTTGGAGATCATAAATCTGACAGCTTTCACCATAAGCTATCACTGCCTGGGTACATGCTACAAACTGCCTAGCCCACTTTTCCCTTAGGGCTTTGGCTGATTAAAAAAAAGAAAACATGAGGCATGGATCCTAGAATTTATGGCTATCTGTGGAGACAATATCCAGTGGAGAAAATTATTGGAACTCATGGCTGTCAGAACAGTAAGATTTTGAGGGATTGCGATCTTTAGAGTAAAAGAGAACTTTAGATGAGTGGGCATGGCGTTCTGTCAAAAATTTCTCCTTAAGGCACTAGCTGAGTAATAAAATTCAAAGAACAAATTCTAAGAAAAAAGAAAAAAAAAAAGCAGAGAATAGCTGCTGAGACATTATGTTTTAAGCAGCTATTTCATCAGTTTTAAGGCGCTGGGGAGATGAAAACTGGAGTGCAGAACCACTACAGAAGACACCTTTAAAAAAAAGCCTGAGACTTTCAGTGGAGACTCCTAAAAGGGCAACACCCATGGAGCAGAAGCAAACCAGGAGTAAATCATCACTTGTGGAGGCAAGGTGATATACACATAGTTTAATGACCTACATGAAGAAAGATAACATCACACAAAGTTACAACCCTTTTCTATTCATAGCTTCTGTCATTCAGGCAAAAATTACCAGACTTACTGGAAAACAGGACCAAATGACTGAGAAACTCAAGGGTAAAAAAGCAAAAGTAAACCAACAGAAGCTCCAGATTTCTGAGTTACTGGCAATACACAAAGATGAAATATTTTCACCAGAAATTTGGAATGTAATTTTAAAATAAAGTAGAAATCAGGTACATTACAAAAAACTGAATTTAAGATATAGACACATTTAATACAGTAGGAGAGAGAAAATGTATACCTACAGAATCACATACAAATACACATAGAAAGTATATAGCTGAAGCAAGCAAGAAAAAGAAATGGAGAAGAAACTAAGAGACACATGGAGCATGATGAAAAAAGTCTCACATATCTATAACTGAATTCCAAGAAGAGAGAAAGAGATAAGTTTGAGAAGAAATACTGGCTGAGAATTTCTCCAAAACTGATGAAAAGCATCAAGCTATTTGAGGCATTCAGGAAGCTCTATGAAGCACAATGTGGCTACATGAAAATAACACCTAGGCACATCATAGAAAAGTGCTAAAAACTAAAACAAAATAAAATCTTTCAAACATGCAAATAAAAAAGGCACATTGGTTTCAAAAGAACAACAGTAAGGCTGAAAAAAGAGACAGAGGCATTTACAGGTTTGAAAAGAAAATAATTGAATCTGTACTTAAGACAAAATATTCTTCAAAAATGAAAGCTAAGTAAAGGCTTTTTTGAAAAACAAAATCTCGGAGACATTTAGGCCATGGTACTAGTTCTAAAAGAAATACCAAACTTAATTCTTCAGACAGAAAGAAAATAATCCCTGATTAAACTATAATAAAACTGTGTAGAAAGAATTAAAAGCTCTGAAAGGGGAAATACTAGACCATATAAAAAGTAAATATTGAATCCTAGTACAATAATAATAATGTATACATATATATGTGTGTGTGTGTAGTTCAACATACATAGAATTAATGTTCATGATGTTAATAACATAAAAGGTGGGACAGGAATTTTTAAATACTTTCATTGATCAGATAATGTGAAATAATAAAGACATATTCTAATCAGTGAAAGAAGCATATTGCAATATATAGGGTAAGCATTTAAAGCATTAAAAGAATAAGAAATAGCATGTTGTTTAAAAAACTAAACAATAAAAATGGAACAAAGAGCAGAAGGGACACAAAAAATAAATGGTAAGATTATATAAACCCAAATATGTAAAAAATTATTATATATTAAATACTAAAATTGATAGGCTAAATGAGATCATTAGAATGGAGATACAACTATTTCTGCTTAAAGAAAAATAATATATATGAATATATTAAAATATATTATTTAACTACTAGGATCAGTTCAGTTCAGTTCACTTCAGTTGCTCAGTCGTGTCCGACTCTGCAACCCCATGAATCGCAGCACGCCAGGCCTCCCTGTCCATCACCAACTCCAGGAGTTCACTCAGACTCACGTCCATCCAGTCAGTGATGCCATCCAGCCATCTCATCCTCTGTCCTCCCCTTCTCCTCCTGCCCCCAATCCCTCCCAGCATCAGAGTCTTTTCCAATGAGTCAACTCTTCGCATGAGGTGGACAAAGTACTGGAGTTTCAGCTTTAGCATCATTCCTTCCAAAGAAATCCCAGGGCTGATCTCCTTCAGAATGGACTGGTTGGATTTCCTTGCAGTCCAAGGGACTCTCGAGAGTCTTCTCCAACACCACAGTTCAAAAGCATCAATTCTTCGGCGCTCGGCCTTCTTCACAGTCCAACTCTCACATCCATACATGACCACAGGAAAAACCATAGCCTTGACTAGAAGGACCTTTGTTGGCAAAGTAATGTCTCTTCTTTTGAATATGCTATCTAGGTTGGTCATAACTTTCCTTCCAAGGAGTAAGTGTCTTTTAATTTCATGGCTGCAGTTACCATCTGCTGTGATTTTGGAGCCCAAAAAAATAAGGATAGATACAGAAATAATAAGAGCACAGGATATTAAAGGATGTCCTAAAAGAGCTGTAATTAGACAGTGAAGACTATAAGGAAAATTACTACAAAAAACAAAAAGGAGAATTTTGTAATAATGAAGAGACCATTAACAACATTATATTTTATATAACTAAAATCATGTCCTCAAAACACACACAAAAAATTAATTCCTATAAATGAAATTCACATATCCATAGAAATAATAGAAATCTTTAATATATTTTTTCAATAACTTACAATAATAATAAACATACACACAAAAAAACTAGATTTTATATTTATAGAAAACCATACTGAGCAACTGCAGATGACCATTCTTTTCAAGTGTATATATAACATTTACCAAAACTGATCATATGTAAGGCTGTAAAGTAGTGCTCAGTAAAGTTAAAAGGACTGATAATAGAAAAGGATATTTTTTGATTTTGGTGGAGTTAATCAAGAAATAATTATCAAAGTTAATTCTAATAAATATGAATCAGTTTGGCAATTAGAATACAGAGTATCACATAACCAGTGGAAAAAAGGAGAAATCACAACAATTAGAAATATTTTGAACTGAATAGTACTGAATATTTGACACATGAAACTGGTCCTGCTGCTGCTGCTGCTGCCAAGTCGCTTCAGTTGTGTCCAACTCTGTGCGACCCCACAGACAGCAGCCAACCAAGCTCCCCCGTTCCTGGGATTCTCCAGGCAAGAACACTGGAGTGGGTTGCCATTTCCTTCTCCAATGCATGAAAGTGAAAAGTGAAAGTCAAGTAGCTCAGTCGTGTCTGACTTTTCGCAAACCCCTGTACTGCAGCCTACCAGGCTCCTCTGCCCATGGGATTTTCCAGGCAAGAGTACTGGAGTGGGGTGCCATTGCCTTGAGATGCAGTCAAATCTATACTCAGAGAGTATAGAAAAAGCTGTGCCCTAAATGCATATACTGAAGAAACAGCAACAGCAAAAAAAAAAATAAAAAGACAATGAAAATTCATGATCTTAGCATAAATCCTAAGAAGAAACAAAAAGAAGAGCAAATGAGTCTCCAAAAATTTAATAAATGGAAAATAATGAACCAGGAAAATAGAGAAAAATTGAAACAGCTAAAAGAATAATAATCATTGGCAAAGCCTTTGCAAGATACACACAGAGAAAGACAGAGACACAGAGAAGGAATTGGCAAATCACTCCAGTGTTCTTGCCTGGAGAGTCCCAGGGACGGCGGAGCCTGGTGGGCTGCCGTCTATGGGGTCGCACAGAGTCGGACACGACTGAAGTGACTTAGCAGCAGTAGCATAGAGAAACAAGGAAATAAAGAAAGGAGGAGAGAAAGTTTCCTTGGTAGTTTCCTCAAAGATATGTGCTGAACAGCATCCAGCTGACTATGCCAGTAGGATTCTCCTCATCGTTCCAGAATTCTCAGCTTTCTCCTACCTGGCAATGTTTCCATAAAATTCTACTTGCTTTTGTTGCCACATATTCTGAATTCATCTTCTCAATTCCAGAAATCCTTGCCTGGAAAATTCTTTCAATGTAAAATTATAGGATTTCACTTTTAGTTTCCTCTCTCCCTAAAATCACAGCCTTTCTCATTGTCTTACATACACTCTCATAAATACCATTTTTTCTTTTATAATTTTCTTTCTTGGTTGGTTGGGGATGGGGGTGTAAATTTACTGGGTACCCTGTAATTCAATTTGGCTGTAAGTAAAAGTATTAAAAATTATTTTAAATCAGCAGTAGTTATTTTAAAAGGGAAAATATCGAAATACATTAACTTCTATTACCTAATATGATCAAAGTGATGTTTAGCATTCAGTCGGAAAAAATGTCTTGAGATATATTGAAAAAATTAATTCACTATTCTTTTCTTGAGAAATTTATGCTTTCTGTCAAGGCAGCTGTGGAAATCGTATGCGTATCTACTCAAAATGTTCATAGTTACATAATACACAGTAATATAATATCTGGCTAATTCCCT
Source organism: Bos indicus x Bos taurus (assembly GCF_003369695.1). Lineage (NCBI taxonomy): Eukaryota > Metazoa > Chordata > Mammalia > Artiodactyla > Bovidae > Bos > Bos indicus x Bos taurus. The sequence continues at coordinate 101,322,740 of NC_040079.1, read as the reverse complement.
GATCCTTTTAAAGGCAGATCTGTGTAATTAGCAACTCCACCTGGAAGGTAATCTTGTGCGATGAGCTACCTGCCATTCACAAGCAATGAAATGCCTTTCTGTGGACACAGAGGAGAAAATGCTGTTTATAGATATGTCAGAATCTGTAAAAGAAAATGCTCACTCTTAACCAATCTGTATCACAGAAAAGTCCAAACGTATTTGCTCAGAATAAATTCTGTTTGCTAATCTGGTATGTGGGAGAGTTATGGGACCATATTTTCCTTCCAATAGTCTCAGAGTTGATAATAATGATTCTATTTGTGAAAGCTTGAATTACTGAGACTTTTCCAAGAATGGGATCACTATTTTTTCCTTTAAGGCTATCTTAAGGATTATGTAGTTATGAGAAAGATATTCAAAGTTAAGTTGTTTCCTGCTCTGTAATAGTACATCAGTTTATCCACCTGTCTTTCTATATACAATGGTAATGGCAATTCAGATAAATTTTACCAGAGTTGAGATAACTAAGAGAAAACATAAACTAGATTCATAAGTAAAATGTCAAAAATAAGAGGCAAGATGTGACAAATTGACATTCATAAAAAAAAAAAAATTAATTGATACTCCAAATTCCTTCTGAGGCTTTTTTTATCTATGTAAATTTTTATTATTTCACATATCTTTCTTTCCATAAAACATATTTTGGCAAAGGTATAATTTATTATTTATTTAATGATTATGATAGATTAGCTTCTGCCAACAGTAGCCATTGAGACCAGGATTTGAATATAGGTACTGAGACTAGGATTTGAGTATAAGTACTTCTTTAGAGAGATAATTGCAAGATTTACTGGGGGAGAATGGAAAATTGAGACACAAAAAGAAAGTCAGTTTAGGGTGTGGAAAAGACCAGATGTCTATTAGAAGCAACTGAGGTTTGATTCTTCTAGAGACTCTTAAAAATTTGCAATATGACTTAAAATTCTAAGAGTATTTAAGAATACTGAGGGGATCACTGTAACATTTGCTACAATGATTGAGGATATTTTTATATTCATTTTTTATTAATAATAGCAATTATTTAATTAACCAATTGACTTAGAAATTTCAGAAAGGTTAATTTTCTACTGAAAACAGAGCACAGTTTGAAAATTTTCATATTTATGAATGTATGTGTTAGTGAAGGGAGTTGCATAAATGTATTGTTTTGTTTTCAGATAATTAGTATGTCATAGAAAAGGAAAGTGGCACAAATTGTTAGTTTTGATCATTAGACTTTTAAGAGTACTTTGACTCTTAAGTACTCTTAAGTCTTAAGTACTTAAGACTTGCTGTCTTAAACTTTTATCCAAAAATTGCCAAGTGAAACTGCTTTTTCATTTGCAATAAAATTGTGAATGGCCATTGATTCTTATATAATATTCCACAAGAAAAGATTTTTGGCATGTGGCCAGGAATGTAATATGTTCCTTTGGCAAATGATACATTTATTTCTTACTATTATCTTGCTTTAACTTGTGTCCTGATTTCCAGAATGTTCAAAATTAAATTTTATTTTTCAATTATAGCAATAATGATAATCCTAGTGGTTGTGTGGTTAAGTACTCCTTTCCTTCCTACTGCCTCGATTATTCTAAAGAAATTTAGAGTTCTACAAATACTTTAACACAGAGATATTCCAATGTTTAGGTAGATTATTTTTGTAACTTATGCTAAAGGAAAATGCTTCTAACCCAAATATTCTTCTCAGTTCAGTTCAGTTCAGTCACTCAGTCGTGTCCGACTCTTTGCGACCCCATGAATCGCAGCACGGCAGGCCTCCCTGTTCATCACCAACTCCTGGAGTTCACCCAGACTCATGTCCATCGAGTCAGCGATGCCAGCCAGCCATCTCATCTTCTGTCGTCCCCTTCTCCTCCTGCCCCCAATCCCTCCCAGCATCAGAGTCTTTTCCAATGAGTCAACTCTTCGCATAAGGTGGCCAAAGTACTGGAGTTTCAGCTTCAGCATAATTCCTTCCAAAGAAATCCCAGGGCTGATCTCCTTCAGAATGGACTGGTTGGATCTCCTTGTGCTCCAAGGGACTCTCAAGAGTCTTCTCCGACAACACAGTTCAAAAGCATCAATTCTTCCGCGCTCAGCCTTCTTCACAGTCCAACTCTCACATCCATACATGACCACAGGAAAAACCATAGCCTTGACCAGATGGACCCTTGTTGGCAAAGTAATGTCTCTGCTTTTAAATATGCTATCTAGGTTCTTCTATGTAACAGGAAAAAAGACATTTCCTACAAGAGACATCTTAGTTTTCTATATCTGTTGTTGTTCAGTCTCTCAGTCATGTCCATCTCTTTGCAACCCCAGGAACTGTAGCATGCCACGCTTCCCTATTCTTCACCATTACCTGGAGCTTGCTCAAACTCATATCCGTCAAGTTGGTGATGCCATCCAACCATCTCATCCTCTGTCACCCCCTTCTCCTCCTGCCTTCAATCTTGCTCAGCGCCAGGGGTCTTCCCTAATGAGTCAGTTCTTCACATCAGGTGTCCAAAGTATTGGAGCTTCAGCTTTAGCATCAGTCCTTCCAATGAATATTCAGGGTTGATTTCCCTTAGGATTGACTGGTTTGAGTTCCTTGCAGTCCAAGAGACTCTCAAGAGTCTTCTCCAACACCACAGTTCAAAAGCATCAATTCTTTAGCACTCAGCCTTCTTTATGGTCCAACTCTCACATCTATACATGACTACTAGAAAAAATCAGAACTTTGACTATACAGACCTTTGTTGGCAAAGGTCTATATCTAAGAATACTGCAATAATAGGCCTTGGTAACCTTCTATTTAGTCTAAGACTATGCTATGCTATGCTATGCTAAGTCACTTCAGTCGTGTCCGACTCTGTGTGACCCCATAGACGGCAGCCCACCAGGCTCCCCTGTCCCTGGGATTCTCCAGGCAAGAGCACTGGAGTGGGCTGCCATTTCCTTCTCTAATGCATGAAAGTGAAAAGTGAAAGTGAAGTCGCTCAGTCGTGTCCGACTCTTAGCGACCCCATGGATTGCAGCCTACCAGGCTCCTCCGTCCATAGGATTTTCCAAGCAAGAGTACTGGAGTGGGGTGCCATTGCCTTCTCCGAGTCTAAGACTAGAGGTTAAAAATAGAGATGGTAAGCGCAAAGGAGAAGACTTATTCATCATGCAACTTAACAGGAGATTTACCCTATGACCTGACAACCCACTTTTTTTTTTTTTTTTTTTTTCCCCACAGAGTACACAGTTGGGAGAAAATAATTAACAATACTTTCTCACAGCAGTTTTAGGGGATTTTTTTTTTTTTCCTGATTCTGGCTATCATGTTGAGGAAATGAGTTGTGTGCCTTTTTCTCAAGTCATTATGCTGGTATTACTAAGAGCCAGGACATAGACACAAGAGAAGATTTCCAAGTCACTCACTAAGCAATGCATAATCATGATTATAGGCCAGCATTCAGTTCAGTTCAGTTCAGTTGCTCAGCCATATCCGACTCTTTATGACCCCATGAACTGCAACACGCCAGGCCTCCCTGTCCATCACCAACTCCCGGAGTTCACCCAGACTCATGTCCATCGAGTCGGTGATGCCACCCAGCCATCTCATCCTCTGTTGTCCCCTTCTCCTCCTGCCCCCAATCCCTCCCAGCATCAGAGTCTTTGCAAATGAGTCAGCTCTTCGTATGAGGTGGCCAAAGTACTGGAGTTTCAGCTTTAGCATCATTCCTTCCAAAGAACACCCAGGACTGATCTCCTTTAGAATGGACTGGTTGGATCTCCTTGTGCTCCAAGGGACTCTCAAGAGTTTTCTCTAACACTACAGTTCAAGAACATCAATTCTTTGGTACTCAGCTTTCTTCACAGTTCAACTCTCACATCCATACATGACCACTGGAAAAACCATAGCCTTGACTAGATGGACCTTTGCTGGCAAAGTAATGTCTCTGCTTTTGAATATGCTGTCTAGGTTGATCATAACTTTCCTTCCAAGGAGTAAGCGTCTTTTAATTTCATGGCTGCAATCACAATCTGCAGTGATTTTGGAGCCCAGAAAAATAAAGTCTGACACTGTTTCCGCTGTTTCCCCATCTATTTGCCGTGAAGTGATGGGACCAGATGCCGTGATCTCAGTTTCTGAATGTTGAGCTTTAAGCCAACTTTTTCACTCTCCTCTTTCACTTTCATCAAGAGGCTTTTTAGTTCCTCTTCACTTTCTGCCATAAGGGTGGTGTCATCTGCATATCTGAGGTTATTGATATTTCTCCCGGCAATCTTGATTCCAGCTTGTGCTTCTGCCAGCCCAGCGTTTCTCATGATGTACTCTGCATATAAGTTAAATAAGCACAGTGACAATATACAGCCTTGACGTACTCCTTTTCCTATTTGGAACCAGTCTGTTATTCCATGTCCCGTTCTAACTGTTGCTTCCTGACCTGCATATTGGTTTCTCAAGAGGCAGGTCAGGTGGTCGGGTATTCCCGTCTCTTTCAGAATTTTCCACAGTTTATTGTGACCCACATAGTCAAAGGCTTTGGCATAGTTAATAAAGCAGAAATAGATGTTTTTCTGGAACTCTCTTGCTTTTTTGATGATCCAGCAGATGTTGCCAATTTGATCTCTGTTTCCCCAGCCTTTTCTAAAACCAGCTTGATCATCTGGAAGTTCACGGTTCACATATTGCTGAAGCCTGGCTTGGAGAATTTTGAGCATTACTTTACTAGCATGTGAGTTGAGTGCAATTGTACGGTAGTTTGAGCATTCTTTGGCATTGCCTTTCTTTGGGATTGGGATGAAATGGACTTTTCCAGTCCTGTGGCCACTGCTGATTTTTCCGTATTTGCTAGCATATTGGGTGCAGCACTTTCACAGCATCATCTTTTAGGATTTGAAAGAGCTCAACTGGAAATCCATCACCTCCAATACCTTTGTTCATAGTGATGCTTTCTAAGGTCCACTTGACTTCACATTGCAGGATGTCTGGCTCTAGGTGAGTGATAACACCATCGTGATTATCTTGGTCCTGAAAATCTTTTTTGTACAGTTCTGTGTATTCTTGACACCTCTTCTTAATATCTTCTGCTTCTGTTATGTCCATACCAATCTGTCCTTTTTCGAGCCCATCTTTGCATGAAATATTTCCTTGGTATCTCTAATTTCTTGAAGAGATCTCTAGTCTTTCCCATTCTGTTGTTTTCCTCTATTTCTTTGCATTGATCACTGAGGAAGGCTTTCTTATCTCTCCTTGCTATTCTTTGGAACTCTGAACTCAGATGGGTATATCTTTCCTTTTTTCCTTTGCTTTTCGCTTCTCTTCTTTTCACAGCTATTTGTAAGGCCTCCCCAGACAGCCATTTTGCTTTTTTGCATTTCTTTTCCAGTCCAACATTATGATTTCCAACTGAGAGATAAAATTCAGGATATAAGAGAATGAAAACACTGAATAACTCGAATTGTTCAGGGACACTGGCTGCTTCAGGCTAGTGGTTTAGACAAATAGAGAAACATGGGGAGCCCTCTACCACAGCTCTTCTAGTGTCCTTAATATGGTTAGTGTCATAGAAGATTTGTTCACATTGAAGTCCCTTCTCTCACTAGATTGAATCCATCCAGGGCAGGTGCCACATCTTACTCAGCTGAATAATACCCATTGTGCATCTCATCTTAAATATACTAACTAGTCGGAGAAGGCAATGGCACCCCACTCCGGTACTCTTGCGTGGGAAATCCCATGGATGGAGGAGCCTGGAAGGCTGCAGTCCATGGGGTCCCTGAGAGCCAGACACGACTGAGCGACTTCACTTTCACTTTTTACTTTCCTGCATTGGAGAAGGAAATGGCAACCCATTCCAGTGTTCTTGCCTGGAGAATCCCAGGGATGGGGGAGCCTGGTGGGCTCCCGTCTATGGGCTCGCACAGAGTCTGACACAACTGAAGTGACTTAGCAGCAGCAGCAGCAGTAGCAGTAGTCCCCTACATGCTTAACTCATGTGCTGAGGTAAAGGTCAGGAAGATCAGCCTTCACAGAGATAAGATAAATATTGCTATTCAAATCACAGCTGTGTACATGATTTCAGTAAAACATGCTTACTTCTGCTAAAAAATATGATAAGGAAAGATTGTTATGCTGTTACCATAATTATTTCACCAGGAATTGATAACCTAAAAGAGTCTATTTATAACTGTGCTGAGGAATTCTGTGTATCAAATTAAGTCATTTTTCAATGAGATCATTACTAGAGGCAAATATATGACTTTCAGAATGTTATTTTTAGAAATTTAAAGTCCTTTGAAATGTCAACTTAAAAAAAATACTGGAAGAACTTGAGTACATATTCACTGTCTCTTCCTCCCATATGTTTAAGAGTCACAAATACTCTTATCTGTATTATATCATACCTAATATTTCTCTTAGATAGTAAGAGCTATCACTAAGCCCAAATTGAAACATTATAGATCATCTACCATTCAAGAACTCTATCAAAAATGTGTGTTTTAAAGAATTAATTATGAAATAAGGAATTCAAAGAATTATATAATGAATAGTACACACTATTATTTGGCCACTTGATGCGAAGAGCCAGCTCATCAGAAAAGACCCTGATGTGGGGAAAGACTGAGGGCAGGAGGAGAAGAGGGTGACAGAGGATGAGATGGTTGGATGGCATCACCAATTCAATGGACGTGAGTTTGAGTAAACTCCAGCAGATAGCGAAGGACAGGGAAGCCTGATGTGCTGCAGTCCATCGGGTTGCACAGGATCTGACACGACTTACACTGAACAACTACAACAAAATACAATCACTTCATATTATTGATAGTTTCATCTTATTCCTTGCTGAATAGGAAGCCAGGGTTTTGTCTGAATGGCTGTATGTCACAATAAATGTCATTCGCCCCTGGAGAAGGGATAGGCTACCCACTCCATGCTTCCCTGGTGGCTCAGACAGTAAAGAATCCACCTGCAATGTGGGAGACCTGGGCTCAATCCCTGGATTAGAAAGATGCCGTGGAGTAGGACCTGACAACTCACTCCAGTATTCTTGCCTGGAAAATCCCCATAGACAGAGGAGCCTGGCAGGCTATAATCCATGGAGTTGCAAAGAATCGGACATGACTGAGCAACTAAGCACACACACATACACACACACACACACACACACACACACACACACCTGGCACATGTTTTCTCAGTCGTAGAATAAGTGAGGTAGGCAGCAATAACATTTTTAAATGCTTTAAGGACTGGTATTTAAAACTTTAAATTTTTCCCAGTGACATGAAGAGTTAGTGTAATGGTGTGTACTTGCTTTTGAAGATGCTGAAATGACTTGGCTCCAAAAACAAAACAAAACAACAGCAACAACAATAAAAAGTAACAAGCTTATAAAATATACAAACTTTAGGGAAAAGGACCTAAAATTGTTTTTGACATGTGAAGAAGTATATTTCACCTGATGAATTGGATTTTTCAATTTCACAGTCAGTCAATAATCAATTAAGATTCAGCTTACTGGCTAAAATATATTTAAAGCCAAAATAAACTAAAGAATGATATTTAAAATAGTAATACAAATACATGTAACATTGGGCATGTCTTCATGTCCCAGCCTAACCCTGTCACAGTGTTCTAAAGCCCATCTTCCACTCTGACTTCAAGGCATTGCTCTCCAAGGCATTATTATGAGTCATTACTTTTCTCTGTCTCCAATCTCTTATTTTCTATTCAATTACTTTCTTTTGCCTATCATTGGTACCAAGCCTCTCTTGTCTTAGAACCCCTTTCATAAACCATGCAAAAAAACTTGTACCATGCCCTCCTTAAAAAAAAAAAAAGATCTTGTACCTTACCATCTGATGGAGAAAATAAACACTAACCAAATAATTACCCACTAATCAGTATATAATTAAAATCTATCTAATTGCCAAATCCATGGGATTATTTTCAAGATAGTTCTACTTTATCAGTAGCATTGATATGGTCAATACCTCCTTCTCGTAATCTCCTCTTGTCTTACTTGGCTGTGATAATTCTTAATGTTTCTTTGGCCAATATCTCCACTGCCTTTGTAATTATGCGTTATTGGTCTTTGTTTGTATCTTCAGTGAAAGTGAGTTTCCAATGGCTGTACTTTTTAATTCTCCATCTTAAATCATTTTCAGTCCTTGTTATCTGCAGAATTGCTCATTTTAAGGCTACATATACCTTTCCAAATGATAAATCCACTGGTTGCCTTTCAGAGTATATCCTAATTGACTTCTGCATCACTAACTTTGTTGATTACTGCTCCCATGCATTGCCTTTTCTCCATTTGTCTTTTTTCTCCTTTTTAGCAACAACAATAAAAAGTTTCTCCTTTCATATCTAACAGTTCTCCCACTCTTTCTGATCATTAGTACTCAATATCTGTTTCTTCATGTTTGTTGCTACTTTTCCATTATTCTCTTAATTTCCCAGGATGACTAATGTTTTCTGTCTTCCTTTAATCTTGGTTTAATCATTATCTCAATAATTCCTTTCTTTCATATAGCTTTAGCCATAATCTGGTGAATTCCAAACCTTTATAGATAACCCAGGTCATGACTACAGGGAGATAATATTTCCACTTGTGAACTGAACATTATATCACATCTCTGACTTAATCATACCAGGATAGAATTCATCATGCTATGGCTTCATGGGGATATTATTTTATAATAATTACTTCACTGTGTAGAGATCATTGGTTTGCCTAACTCTCTCAATATAGACTAGGAGCTCTTTAAAGGCAGGGAGAACTTTGAGTCTTCATCTCTTTAATGTCTAACATATCACCAGTCTCTTAGTAAGTGCTCAATAACAATAATGTAATGAATAGTATTAGTCCATTGAAGGCACAGATCTATTTCTGGCATGTTAAACCATACTTTACTGGAAGTATATTTGAAGAGTGAAGTAAAAATTTTAAATAGATCTACAGAAAAGAAAATTATAGAGCTTCCTTTTATCATCATTCCATTATTCTAAAGTTGACCCACACTGGTTAAAGCATTTTACAATTACCAGTTTCTAGTATAAAATAAATACTCCATTTTCTTAGCTTCTAACTAAATGGAGCAACATCCCTAATAGAGCATGCCTTTTTTTTTTCTAGTTAAATTTTGCATTTACACAGCAAAACAAAATAAGGGGTATTTTTCCACTTGCTCTTTTGCATTGTGAGAAATGAATAGTCCAGCCTCCCTTTTCATGACAGTATCTCAAGGATTTCTACATTCAGATAGGGTGACACTCCAAAAAATTTAAGTCCTGTTTGTGTTTTAAATGGAAAAAGAAAGGTATCAAGGTCTTTTCCTTGAAAAAAAAAAAAAAATGTGGCACCTTCGCAGAAAGATATAGAATAAAGCAAGTGAGATCAAACTAAAAAAACCTCAATAGCAACTGATTAAGATTGACTATGATTTCTCTTTTTCTTTCTTTCATCAGTTCAATATAGAGATTACAATATATGTTGTACTTAATTTTATAAAAATACCTCAAAATGTTCTGAAAAATTAATAGCTTCATTCTTTTATAAACAATGAGGAAAACAACTGCTCTAAAAATACTTAGTGAAAACTCATTAAGCAGCTTAGGATTCAAACATAGGAAGTGTTTATACTTTATTAATGAAAAAGTGAATAAAACAGTGGGGAGAAAGAATGAAAAACTAAGACTAAAGAAAAGAGAACAAAAGAAGTTATAAAATAAAAAGAAAATTATATGTAAGATAAGATCTGAGAATGATTTAAAAATAAAGCCGTTAATTTCTTTTACCTATGTCAAAGGATTATTTTCATTCTATTCTTGCTTTTCTTGCTAACAGAACAAAATTCTATTACACTTTGGCAACATCAATGCTACTTTCATTTGACATAAAATCTATACCCATTGGAGCTTTGTAAGCACTAGACACAAGTTTCTGTGGACAATATCTTAAAATATGTGGAGGAAACGATGACTCACACACAAAGAACTTGCTGGATTCTTTCAATAGACATTGATCTCACAGACAGTTTTCAATGTGGTATTTTAGGTGATTGAAATATTTATGTGTCCTGCTCCAAATCGTTTTTCAACTGGGAATATAATACTTTTTGATAAACTACTGTTCCTTTTTTTTTTTTTTCCAGTCCATATTTTCTTCAAAGAGCCACTGTTGAAAATGAAGGCTTTTCTTCAATACCAGGGTATAGAAAAGCACGGCTAGCTCAGGATAAAATGCCTTGAAAAGACATATTTTCTCAAGCTGTGCAAAATTCTAGGATGCAATCAACAGAAAGACAGAAATACTTTGCACTTACATACAACTCTTTACCAAAGGCTATCAAAGCATTTCTAAAACACAATCATTAATCCATATCTAAAGATGTGGAAACAAATAGACACAAAAATTATAAATCAGTCAAAAGGTTGAAAGTATCAGTAACAATCAAAATTCTCCTTAGCTTCATCAGTAGTAGAAATTTCACTCTCCAGACCACCATAAGAAATGTTTAAAGCTCTACTACTTCCATTCCACAGGTTCTTACAGTTTGATTGCCTGGAAAAGCTCACAGTATAATTAAACAGTGACAACTGCTTGAGGATACCAACAACTAAAAGAAGGAGGAAAAGAAGAAATGTATTTAGGTGTGATTACAGTAAACTATAAAAGGGTACAGCAGAAGAGAGAGCAGGTGGCTATAGTCTGTGGACGTCTGTTGAGAACTTGATACTTATTGGAAGGCAGTGAATTATGGAATGCCTTAAAGCTTCAACCTGGAAGATTATTCCAGCAGACATGCTTAGAATGACTTAGAATAGCTGGAGTTTAAACAAGATTATCATCATCATAGTCATCCATTATCATTAGAGCATTTTATACTCTTTGAGATGCTTTCTTATACAATGTTTCAATTCTTCCATTCAACATCTCTATTTTGCTGGTTAAAAAATTGAAACAGAGTTTAATATTCCAGTTACACACCAGTTATAGGGTCAGTGACAAAATTAGCTCAAATATCCTTTTACTTAGAACTATGTTTTTAAAATTTCCAGAGCAGGGTAAAACTAATTTAAAGTCAAAATCAAATTAAAGGCAAATAAAGAAATCATTCTGGAAGTATACATAAACTAGTTAGGGCTTTGCTAAATTTATAAAGGAATGGCATTGTCTTTCATATATGTTAAGGGAAAAACTCCAAACCAATATGCAAAAAGCCCTAATGAATCACCAATACATCTAGATTAATTAATTTCAAGTTGCTTTCATAGTTTTAATATGAAAGGTGCTACTATTTTTATTGTTTTCAAGTTGCTTTCATAGTTTTAATATGAAAGGTGCTACTATTTTTATTGTTTTATATAAGAAATATATAAGATCCAAGTATTAAACAGAACATATCTTGTCCTTTAGAATTCTGCTCATGGCTCATATTTCCTATTATATGCTAAAAAAATGGATGATAAACATAAATGTTACACTTAAGCTATAAAATTTGTTGCCAAAAAATGAGAAAAATTTTGTGACTTGTTTAGGTAAATGTTTCTTTGAAAAGATATGAAAAGCACTAATCATAAAAAATAATGGACTTCATCAAAGTAAAACATTTTGGAAAACCCAGACTAGAAGAAAATACTTGCAAAATGTATGACAATGATTAGCACTGAGATTATATAACACACTCTCAAAATACAGAAAAAAACAAAATACAAAACAGAACCAATAAAATTTGGGGAAAAAATTTTAGATAGTCATCCAGACTTAATGAAATACCACTGACTGCCATTAGAATAGGGAAAACAGATGAACAAAAGCACATGCGTGCACACAGCCATATATAAATTTACAATGTCAAAGCCTGGCAAGGAGTTGGAGCAACTACAACTCATTTCTGGTGGGACTGTAACACAGTACAATCTCTTAGGAAGAGTTTGGCAGTTCTCATAACGTTAAACATATATTTACCATAAGACCAAGAAATCTCTGAGGTGACCAAGATTGCAGAGTATGAAGACTCTGAAATTACTCCCTGTCACAGACATACCAGAATCACAGCTGCTTACAGAGCAACGATCTATGAGGACAACACAAAGACTAGCAGAAAATATTTTCCATTACCAAAGACATAGAGAGCCATTGGAGAAATAGGAGAGCTTGAGACGCAGTCTAGGCAGCACCCACACCCCTGGGCTGATGACCTGCAAGTAGAAGGACTATCACAACAGCAAAGGTACACCCCAAGGAGTGAGGGCTCCAAGCCTCACACTGGGCTCCCCGTCCAGGGGTGCTGCACTGTGAAGATGAACCAAAAGAACACCCAGCTTTGAAAACCAACAGGGTTCATGTTTTGAAGGTCCAGAGGGTTACATGAAACACAGATTTCACTCTTAGCAAATTATTGACCAGAGACTTATTGATACATCTTTGTCACCCAGATGTTTTTGATCAGAGATGTTTCAGTCTTCGCTTATGTAATAAATTGCCAGCCTCAGGCATTAGTTTCTGAAAAATCCCCCAGTCAATGATATGTTAAAAGATACACGCAAAATTTCACGTGCTGACTCCCAGTGCAGAAGCTTGAAAGAAGCTTGGGTTAGACAACTTTTCCAAGCTCAGGGAATGTAAAAAACCTACCTAACAAATAGAAATAAACATAAAGAATTAAGCAAAATGAGAAGACAGAAACATGTTAAATATGAAGGAATAAGACAAACCTTCTTATAATAAGAAAAAGCACTAAAGTGCAATAAAGCAATCCACGCAATAAAAAGTTCAAAGTAATGATCAAAAATATGGCCAATGAATTATAAGAAGAATGAATGAGCAAAAGAGACTGTAAAAAAATAAAAGTTAGAAAATACAAAATAGAACCAGAGATAAAGAATACAATAAATGAAATTTAAAAAAAAAAAAACTAGAAAAAAATCAACAATAGATTAGATAATAGAAAGGAATAGAGAAGCAATCTGAAAGAGTAATAAAAATCATCCAAGATGAACAGAACAAAGGAAATGAATTTAAAAAGTTGAGGCTAGTTTAAGCGATCTAACACAATATCAAGTGTACTAACACTTATGCTGCCGGGATCTCAGGAAAAGAAGAGAGATAAAAAAGGGCAGAGAACTTGTTTGAAAAAATAACAGCTGAAAACTTTTCTAAATTGGAAAAAGAAACATATATCCAGGTTCAGAGAATACAGAGAGTTCCAAATAAAATTAACCCAAAGAGGTCCACACCAATCTACACTATAATTAAAAGGAAAAAAATAAAAATAAAAAAAGAAGAAGAAGGTAAAAAGAGTTATTTAAAAACAGAATGAGAAAGGCAAATAGTTACATGTAAGGGAAATCCCATAAGACTTTCAGCTGACTTTTCACAAGAAGCTTTGCAGACCAGAAGGGAATGGCACAAAATACTCAAAGTGATTAAACAAGAACTTATAATCAAGAATTACTGCAGACGGCAATGTTATTATTCAAAATTGAAGAAGAAATAAAGAATTTTACAAGCAAGCAAAATCTAAAAGTCTTTAGCACCACAAACCTGTTTTACAAGAGTTGCTAAATGGACTTATCTAGGCAAAAAAGAAATCACTATGGTTTTTTCCAGTAGTCATGTACAGATGTGAGAGTTGGACCATAAAGAAGACTGAACACCAAAGATTAGATGAGTTTGAATTGTGGTGTTGGAGAAGACTCTTATGAGTCCCTTGGACTGCAAGGAGATCAAACCAGTCAATCCTAAAGGAAATCAACCCTAGATATTCACTGAAAGGACTAATGCTGAAGCTGAAGCTCCAATATTTGGGCCACCTGATGTAAAAAGGTGACTCACTGGAAAAGACCCAGATTCTGGGAAAGATTGAAGGCAAATGAGAAGGGGGCAGCAGAAGATGAAACAGTTAGATAACATCACTGACTCAATGGGCAGGAGTTAGAATAAACTCAGGGATATAGTGAAGGACAGGGAAGCCTGCCATGCTGAAGTTCATGGGGCTGCAAAGAGTTGGACATGACTTACCAACTGAACAACAAGAAATATAAAACTATGAAAGGAAAAAATCTCACTAGTTAAGGCAAATATACAGTAAATGCAGTAGATCAACCACTTATAAAGTTAGTAGGAAGGTTAAAACACAAAACAAATAAAATCATCTATATTCACACTCATTAATTAAGGAATACGTAAAATAGAAAGATATAAATTAAGATGTCAAGAAAAATTAACATAGGAAAGAGTAAAAATATAGGGTGATTAGAATGCATTCAACTTAAGAGATCATCAACTTAAAATTATATACATTATAATTATGAATTATAAATTTAATTTTATAATCATGTATTATACTTAAAAAGACAAAATGGACTTTAAAGCAAAAACTGTAACAAGAGACAAAGAAGGTCATTACATAATGATAAAGAGATTTTTCCCACAAGAAGATGCAACAATTGTAAATATATATGTACTGAACACTGAAGCACCTAAATGTATAAAACAAATAAACAAACATAAAGGGAGAAAGTGATAGTAATACAATAATAGTAGAAGACTTTAGCATTCCACTTACATCAAAGGACAGATTATACAGACAGGAAAGCAGTAAGGAAACAATAGCCTTCAATGACATATTAGGCCAGATGAACTTAATACATAAGTACAGACCATTTCATTCAAAAACAGCAGAATACACATTCTTTTTAAGTGCATGGGGAACATTTTCCAGGATAGAGTACATGCTAGGTCACAAAACAAATCTCAGTAAATATTCAATACATGAAGACTGAAATTATATCAAGAATCTTTTCTGAACACAATGCTATGAGACTAGAAGTTAACTAACTACTGGGAAAAAGCTGCATTGAACACAAATACATCAAGTCTAAACAACACACTACCAAACAACATATAGGTACACTGAAGAAACCAAAGAAGAAATTAAAAAAAATAATGAAATACAAATGAAAATGGAAACACAGTGATCCAAAACCTATGGGATGCAGCAAAGCAGTTCTTAAAGGAAAGTTTATAGCAATATAAGCCTACCTCAGAAAGCAAGAAACAGCTCACATAAACAATCCAACCTTATAAGTATAGGAACTAGGAAAAAAAAGAATGAACAACACCCAAAGTTAACAGAAGTCAACAAATAATAAGCATCAGAGTGGACATAAAATAAAGACTAAAAAACAACAGAAAAGATCACTGAAACTGAAAGCTGGTTTTTTAAAAGACAAAGTTGATAAACTTTTATCCATATACATCAAGAAAAAAGAGAGCCCCAAATAAACAAAATCAGAAACTAAAGAGGAGAAAATATGACTGACATCACAGAAACCCAAAGGATCATAAGAGATTACTATGGATTATTCCATGTCAGTAAAATTAACAACCTAAAAGAAATGAATAAATTCCTAGAAGTGTATAATATTCTAAGTTAAATCAGAAAGAAATTGAAATTATGAACAGTGATTATCAGTAATAAAATTGGATCAGAAATTAAAAACAAAAACTCCCAACAAACAGAAGTCTAGGACCAGATGGTTTCACAAGCGAATTCTACCAAATATTTAAAGAAGAACTAACATCTCTCCTACTAAATGAATCCCTCTAAATATTCTACAAGGCTAGAATCATACTGATAGCAAAACCAAAAAAAAAAAAAAAAAAAAACACTGCAAAAAAAAGAAAATTACAGGCCAACATCCCTGATGAACATAGATACAAATATTCTCAACAAAATGTTACAAACTGAACTCATCAATATATATCAGTATCAAGTGGAATTTATCCCAGAGATCAAGGATTCATTAATATCCAATCAATTAACAAATTGAAGACTAAATATCATATGATAATCTGAATAGATGCAGAAAAAGCTTTGATAAAATTAACATCCATTCATGATTAAAAAAAAACAAAAAACTCTCAACAAAGCAGGTACAGAGGGAACATACTACCATGTAATACAGCCTGTATGTGACAAAATTATAGCTGACATCATGCTCAACAGTAAAAAGCTGAAAGCATTATCTATAAGATTAGAAATAAGACAGGAGGCCCACTCCTGCCACTTTTCTTCAACATAGCTTTGGAAGTCCTCACCACAGAAATCACACAAGATAAAGAAATGAAAGAATCCAAACTGGAAAGGAAGAAGTAATCAGTCATTTTTTGCAGATTACATGATACTATATAAGGACAATACCAAAAATTGTTTGAATGAATAAATGAAATAAATGAATTAAGTAAAGATGCAGTATACAAAATCAATACACAGAAATCTGTTGCATTTTTACACACTAATGAGCAGGAATCCCTTAGAAGAAACGGAGTAGCCATCATGGTCAACAAAAGAGTCTGAAATGCAGTACTTGGATGCAATCTCAGAAACAACAGAATGATCTCTGTTCATTTCCAAGACAAACCATTCAATACCACGGTGATCCAAGCCTATGCCCCAACCAGT
Organism: Bos indicus x Bos taurus; assembly: GCF_003369695.1. Classification (NCBI taxonomy): domain Eukaryota; kingdom Metazoa; phylum Chordata; class Mammalia; order Artiodactyla; family Bovidae; genus Bos; species Bos indicus x Bos taurus. Next base: position 101,306,264 of record NC_040079.1, on the reverse strand, counting down.
AGTGCTGAAGAAGCTGAAGTTGAAAGGGTCTATGAAGACCTACAAGACCTTTTAGAACTAACACCCAAGAAAGATGTCCTGATTTCATTATAGGGGACTGGAATGCAAAAGTAGGAAATCAAGAAACACCTGGAGTAGCAGGCAAACTTGGCCTTAGACTACAGAATGAAGCAGGACAAAGGCTAATAAGAATTTTGCCAAGAGAACGCACTGGTCATAGCAAACACCTTCTTCCAACAACACAAGAGAAGACTCTACACATGGACATCACCAGATGGTCAACAACAAAATCAGATTGATTATATTCTTTGCAGCCAAAGAGGGAGAAACACTATACAGTCAGCAAAAACAAGACTGGGAGCTGACTGTGGCTCAGATCATGAACTCCTTATTGCCAAATTCAGATTTAAATTGAAGAAAGTAGGGAAAACCACTAGACCATTCAGGTATGACCTAAATCAAATCCTTTATGATTATACAGTGGAAGTGAGAAATAGATTTAAGGGCCTATATCTGATAGACAGAGTGCCTGATGAACTATGGACTGAGGTTGGTGACATTGTACAGGAGACAGGGATCAAGACCATCCCCATGGAAAAGAAATGCAAAAAAGCAAAATGGCTGTCTGGGGAGGCCTTACAAATAGCTGTGAAAAGAAGGAAGAGAAAAACAAAGGAGAAAAGGAAAGATATAAACATCTGAATGCAGAGTTCCAAAGAATAGCAAGGAGAGATAAGAAACCCTTCCTCAGTGATCAATGCAAAGAAATAGAGGAAAACAATAGAATGGGAAAAACTAGAGTTCATTCAAGAAAATTAGAGATACCAAAGGAACATTTCATGCAAAGATAGGCTCGATAAAGGACAGAAATACTATGGACCTAACAGAAGCGGAAGATGTTAAGAAGAAGTGGCAGGAATACACAGAAGAACTATACAAAAAAGATCTTCATGACCCAGATAAACAAAATGGTGTGATCACTCACCTAGAGCCAGACATCCTGGAATGTGAAGTCAAGTGGGCCTTAGAAAGCATCACTACAAACAAAGCTAGTGGAGGTGATGGAATTCCAGTTGAGCTATTTCAAATCCTGAAAGATGATGCTGTGAAAGTGCTGCACACAATATGCCAGCAAATTTGGAAAACTCATCACTGGCCACAGGACTGGAAAAGGTCAGTTTTCATTCTAATCCCAAAGAAAGGCAATGCCAAAGAATACTCAAACTACAGCACAATTGCACTCATCTCACCCGCTAGTAAAGTAATGCTCAAAATTCTCAAAGCCAGGCTTCAGCAATAGGTGAACCGTGAACTTCCAGATGTTCACTCTAGTTTCAGAAAATGCAGAGGAACGAGAAATCAAATTGCCAACATCCATTGGGTCATCGAAAAAGGAAGAGATTTCCAGAAAAACATCTATTTCTGCTTTATTGACTATGCCAAAGCCTTTGACTGTGTGGATCACAATAAACTGTGGAAAATTCTTCAAGAGATGGGAATACCAGACCACCTGACCTGCCTCTTGAGAAATTTGTATGCAGGTCAGGAAGCAATAGTTAGAACTGGACATGGAACAACAGACTGGTTCCAAATAGGAAAAGCAGTACGTCAAGGCTGTATATTGTCACCCTGCTTATTTAACTTATATGCAGAGTACATCATGAGAAATGCTGGGCTGGAAGAAGCACAAGCTGGAATCAAGAATGCTGGGAGAAATATCAATAACCTCAGATATGCAGATGACACCACCCTAATGGCAGAAAGTGAAGAGGAACAAAAAAGCCTCTTGATGAAAGTGAAAGAGGAGAGTGGAAAAGTTGGCTTAAAGCTCAACATTCAGAAAACGAAGATCATGGCATCCAGTCCCATCACTTCATGGGAAATAGATGGGGAAACAGTGGAAACAGTATCAGACTTTATTTTGGGGGCTCCAAAATCACTGCAGATGATGACTGCAGCCATGAAATTACAAGATGCTTACTCAGTTCACTTCAGTCACTCAGTTGTGTCCGACTCTTTGTGACCCCATGAATCACAGCATGCCAGGCCTCCCTGTCCATCACCAACTCCCGGAATTCACCCAGACTCACGTCCATCGAGTCAGTGATGCCATCCAGCCATCTCATCCTCTGTCCTCCCCTTCTCCTCCTACCAATCCCTCCCAGCATCAGAGTCTTTTCCAATGAGTCAACTCTTCACATGAGGTGGCCAAAGTACTGGAGTTTCAGCTTTAGCATCATTCCTTCCAAGGAAATCCCAGGGCTGATCTCCTTCAGAATGGACTGGTTGGATCTCCTTGCAGTCCAAGGGACTCTCAAGAGTCTTCTCCAACACCACAGTTCAAAAGCATCAGTTCTTTTGTGCTCAGCCTTCTTCACAGTCCAAATCTCACATCCATACATGACCACTGGAAAAATCATAGCCTTGACTAGACGGACCTTTGTTGGCAAAGTAATGTCTCTGCTTTTGAATATGCTATCTAGGTTGGTCATAACTTCCCTTCCAAGGAGTAAGCGTCTTTTAATTTCATGGCTGCAGTCACCATCTGCAGTGATTTTGGAGCCCAAAGAAGTAAAGTCTGACACTGTTTCCATTGTTTCCCCAACTATTTCCCATGAAGTGATGGGACCAGGAAAGTTATGACCAACCTAGATAGCATATTCAAAAGCAGAGACATTACTTTGCCAACAATGGTCCAGCTAGTCAAGGCTATGATTTTTCCAGTGGTCATGTATGGATGTGACAGTTAGACTGTGAAGAAAGCTGAGGCCAAAGAATTGATGCTTTTGAACTGTGGTGTTGGAGAAGACTTTTGAGAGTCCCTTGGACTGCAAGGAGATCCAACCCGTCCACCCTAAAGGAGATCAGCCCTGGGTGTTCTTTGGAAGGACTGATGCTAAAGCTGAAACTCCAATACTTTGGCCATCTCATGCAAAGAGTTGACTCATTGGAAAACACTCTGATGCTGGGAGGGATTGGGGGCAGAAAGAGAAGGGGATGACAGAGGATGAGATGGCTGGATGGCATCACCGACTTGATGCACATGAGTTTGGGTGAACTCCAGGAGTTGGTTATGGACAGGGAGGCCTGTCATGTTGCGATTCATGGGGTTGCAAATAGTCGGACACACCTGAGTGACTGAACTGAACTGAACTGAATGAGTTATCAGAAAGATAAGTTAATAAAACAGTTGCATCAAAGAGAAAAATGTTAGCAATAAATCTAAGGGGGTGAAAGACCTGTGCTCTGAAAACTGTAGGACATTTAGGAAAGAATTTGAAGACAATGCAAATAAATGGAAAGATACATTGTGCTCAGGGATCAGAAGAATTGCTGTTAAAATAGCTATACTATCCAAAGCTATCTACAGACTCATTGTAAATCCTATAAAAGTTCCAGAGGCATATGTTACAGAACTAGAACAAATAATTCTAGAATTTGAATAGAAACACAAAAGGCCCCATGTAGGCAACGCAATCTTGGGAAGAAAGAACAAAGCTGGAGGCATCATGCTATCTGATTTCAAACTATAATACAAAGCTATAGTCACCAAAACAGAATAATACTGTCACAAAAACAGACACATAGATCAAGAGAGCAAAATAAGAGCACAGGGAAAAAATCCACATACATGTATCCAATTACTTTATGACAAAGGAGGCAAAATATAATACAATGTGGGAAAGGGCTCTTCAGTAAATAGTACTGGGAAAATTTGACAGCTATATGCAAAAAAATTAAACTGGATTAGTTTTCGTACCATAAGCAATAAACTCAAAGTGAATTAAAAATTTTGATTTAAGATCTGAAAATATAAAACTCCTCGAAGAAAACATAAACAGTATGCTCTTTGACATTAGTTATAGTAATATTTTTGAATCTATCTCCTCAGGCAAGGGAAACAAAAGCAAATTATACAAGTTGAATTACATCAAACAAAAAAACATTTTGCACAGTGAAGGAAACCTTTGATAAAAAGAAAAGACAGCTAATTGAATGTGAGAAGATATTTGAAAGCAATATGTCTGTAAAAGGTTAATATCCAAAATATATAAAGAACTCATACTAGTCAATATCAAAAAACAAACAACCCCATTTAAAATCTGAAGAGGACATGAATAGGTATTTTTTCTCAAGAAGACATATAGATGTCAAACAGCAATATGAAACATACTCAATGTCACTAATCATCACAGAAATGCAAATCAAATCTACGTGAGATGCCACCTCACATCTATCAGAATGTGGTGGGGGTTCAGTTGCTAAGTCATGCCCAACTCTTGCAACCCCATGGACTATAGCCCACCAGCCTCCTCTGTCCATGGGATTTCCCAGGCAAGAATACTGCAGTGGGTAGCCATTTCCTTCACCAGGGGATCTTTCCCACCCAGAGATTGAACCTGTGTCTCCTGCATTGGCAGACAAGTTCTTTACCACTGAGACACCAGGGAAGCCATCTGAATAAGATGAAGATGTATTATCCTGAGCTACAGAGAGTAATGCAAGTTGATAGAAGTAGATATCCTCATTGGTAAAATGGAATGAAAATGCTTTCCTGGCAGAGCTAAGATAAGCATTACTGAAAAATCTATGTTCATTCCTAAGACAATATTTGGTCTACTACAAACATTCAATAAGCATCGGCACTCACCCTATCTTAGCTAACCTTTGAAATAAATCATTCACCTCACAGAAGCAAGTAAAACACAGTTTGTATAAACTGTTAAAACTCCTCTAAAAATAATTCCCTTCAGCAGTAAAATGCATGCTACTGTTTACCACGCTGTAACTTTTTACTCTGGAAGATGATACTCCCTGCCAACGTAATCCTTTGGGCTTCTTCTTGGCAGATGCAGGGACATGACCTGTTTCCTTCTGTTTTGCCAATCCCTTCTTATCCGTTTGTTACAAGGAAAGGCTGAGAAGGCCATTTCTATGCCAGGGAATGCCCTGTACATGAAGATCAGGTGGATCCTTGTGTGGGACAAGAGGCAGTTCCAATGGTGAGCAGCAGAACTGTATTAAAGTGTTTTTCAAAAAAAGGCTGAACAGGGGGTGTTTTATCGGATGACTGTCATGAAAGCAGATGCGAATGAATAAGAAGGTCCAGGGAACGGTCCAGAAAACTGTGCTATGCAGCAGCATTCTAGGTCCTGTTATAATTTAGCTTCCCGATTAATAAATTTTATGATCCTACATTTTACCTAGTAAGCCTGTCAGTAGGCTACATTTCTCCTGTATAATTATAGTGACTTTACTCCACATTGCATTATCTTGTTGTTAGGGATATCACAAATATCAGCATAAAAGTTTGTTATTTTAATAACATGCAATAAATTGTGAATACAATGAGCCTATGAAAATCACTTTTTGGTCTGTGGTTTCACCGAAGCTTGCAGTACATAATGCTACAGAAATTCTCCAAGGTATTTTTCAGAGACTGCCAAGAATAAATGCATAGTCTCTATTGTTTACCATTCTGCAGGCAGCAAGATCCTGGAGTGTGATATTGGCTTTTCATTGTTGCTCAGGCCAACAGTATCCCACTTGTATATGATAAAACACCAGGAAAACAATAGTCTTTCAACAAATTATAGCTAAACATAAATGCTACTGAGCCATCGTTCTGCATGAGGGGATTTGTTATTTTAACCTAGTAGAGCCAAAGGAGGAATCCTGACTAGAAGACTACAAAATATATTTGTTTGAGGAACAATGGTAAATTTTTTTGGATTACAAAGAATAGAATTTCCCATTGTAATTATTGTTTCCGTCTCATTTATCACTGGTGCTTCTATAAGTCTTAGCAAAAGTTATATACATACATAGCCTTGCCTTAAATATTAGCAAAAGATTTTGGGGAGGGATAAAAATATACTATTTACAATAAATTAAATTATTATTGATGTATTTAAATAATTAAAATCAAGGATTTATAAAGTAATTTTGTAAAGTAATTTTCTACTGTACTTTATTACACTTTTGGCATTGCCAACACCTAAAATATTTAAGGTGATAAAACAAAGGTTTTTGTCTATTTTACTTCCTCTGAAAGGTAGATAAATACCCAATTAAAGAGGTAGCATCCAGCTTCACTGATTGTATATCTATGTTTTAGAAGCAAAACCACGATCTAATAGTTTCTACCATAACTTACAATGTGACTAATTATAGCCATGTACAAAAAATTCTATGAGAAGTGATTAGTAATTCTAGGTCTATTGAAATCATGCTAATGTGGAGAATTATGGTTAGTCCAAAGGGTTGTATCCATTCCCACAGACACTAAAATCATTGACACATTTCATATGAGCTCTGTTGAATAACTCTGGCCAACTTCACAGGTGAGCCAGTTACTAGATGGGGATGAAAATCTGAAGCAAAATGAGACAATGGCGTACATCATTTAATCATTTTAAATGGTTCCTGTTCAAGGTTAAAAAAAAAAAAATGATCTAGTCAAGCCAAAGGGTAAGGTGCCATCTGGCTCTAGAGATGGCAGATCTCCAGAAAAAAAAAATATGAAAACTGAAATTGAGACAGAAATAAATATATATATATATATATATATATATATATATATATATATAGGAAGTCACTGAGTCGTGTCCGACTCATTGCAACCCCATGGACTGTAGCCTACCAGGCTCCTCTGTCCATGGGATTTTCCACGTAAGAGTACTGGAGTGGGTTGCCATTTCCTTCTCCAGCAGATCTTCCTGATCCAGGGATTGAACCCGGGTCTCCCACATTGTAGGCAGATGCTTTACCATCTGAGCCACCAGGGAAGTGTGTATATATATATACATATATATATATATATATATAGAGAGAGAGAGAGAGAGAGGGTCCAGAAAAATAAAACTTAAACGATGTGTGTGACAAAACTATTATAAGATGTAGTCATGATTGTGCTAAGTTGCTTCAGTCATGTCTGATTCTGCAAGCTTAATAGACTGTTGCCCACCAGGCTTCTCTATCCACTGGATTTTCTAGGCAAGAATGCTGGCGTGGATTGCCATTTTCTGCTCCAGGGCGTTTTCCCAACCCATGGACTGAACCCCCGTCTCTGACCTCTCCTGTATAGGCAGGCGGGTTCTTTACCACTAGTGCCACCTGGAAGCCCCACATGTAGTCTTGTTCCTTTTTAAATCATTTGGCCCCTAAAGTAGAATTCTATTTAAATAATCAATCAAATGATTTCAAAAGAATCTACACTGAGGATTAGTGTAATAAGTAGTAAATATCATATCAAAATATAATAGTATATTATATATACATGTATATTGGAAAAGTCTAGTGGCATACTAAGACCAAGAAAAACCATGCTAAGAAATTTAAATTAAAGAAAACACATGTAAATTAGCAAATTTGTTCTCTTTTGCAATAAAGTTATTTCTATAGTTCAATTTTTTTATTAGCAAATCTCAAGGAACTGCAAGATGTTTTGTACCAAGTAATTGTTTCAAAAGATATTGTACCACATACTGGGGCATGGTACTTTTTTAACTGGGCAGTTTTCATCATAATAGCCTTTGTGGTCACTGAATCGTAGTAGTATAAAACTTCTCATCACTTTTTAATGTTAAGTTGCTGAGAATATAAACACCTGGAGATAAAATTTAACCAAATATATTATCTGATTTAGAGTTGCATTACCACATCAATGACAGCATTTCTCTGGCAAAATAGTGCATGTGTTAAACTAAAATATATTTTGCTTTCAAAAAAAAAAAAAAATCTGCCCTGTTCTGCTCTAATGAAACTTAGCCAGCTTGTATTACATTCTGTGAATTTACCCTGAAGTGTGCAGATACATCATCTGGCCCACAGGAGAAGTGTTAAAGCAGTATTGGGAAATCACAGAACATAATTGCTAATCTTCACTTCTTTTAAAAGAACCTTTTGCTTAATACTGATTGAAAGGAAATCTCAGAAGGTACTAAATTTCATAGACTATTGCAAAAGGTAACCACTTACATTTCTTCTGAATATAGTTGAAATTTCCAATGAGTAGTGGTATCATTTTGTGAAAACTTACTTTAGATGTCTGTTTATTGCATTGTCAATTAAATTTCTGTCCTTCAGTCTCTAAATCTCATTATCTCATTTATGGAAAGAAATAAAATCCAAACAAACAATTAGAGTTGGAAGGCAAATTATTGCTGCATCAGAGGAATACACTCCCTAGAAGAACAATAATTCATACTTTTGGGACATCCAGGAGTCAGACACGACTGAGCGACTGAACTGAACTGAACTGAGTACATATTGAAGAATGGCCTCTCCAGTTTTAATGACACATTCAGGAAAATTTAGTTTTTATAATAACTTTGCCTTCTTTGGGAGAAATTATAGGTAGACAAACAGACATGTAAGTGTGTGTGTCTTCCTATACAGGAAGAATGGAGAGGAAGAGAGCAAACATATGTAATATGAGCCCCACTGGCCTCTTTAAATGGAAACAGATACTGAAATACTTCAATTCTAAGGGTATGATATGTAATGTCAAAACATTCACTGGTAATTAGGAGCTCTAACCATTATGGTATATTAGAAAACACTGGTATGTATTTACTAAACAAGAAAATGATGAGAAGTTATTATTTAGGGATAAACTAAATACATTATGATAATCAGGAAAAAGAAAAAAAGTATTGCAGAGAGGAGTCTGCAAAAACTATCCGATCTAAACATGGTTTGAAACTTTGGCACTTTTAATAAACTAAATAAAGATGGTTTGTGCCTTTTGTACCAAAACTGACTCGGGAAGAGAAAAGTCTGATTGGAAAAATCTGAATATATGTTAAAACTATTTGCTGTGAAAGCAGTAACTAAACTGAAGTGTTAAGTCTGGAAGTTAAAAAGAAAAAGAAAAAGTAACTCTAGCAAAGTTGTTTTCAAAGATATTTATATTACACTTACATTACATAGACTATTGATACTTCATATTTTCACTTCCAGTAAAAGCTGTTACCTCAGAAATGGCAACCCACTACAATATACTTGCCTGGGAAATTCCATGGACAGAGGAGAATGCCAGGCTAAAGTCCATGGAGTCGCAAAAGAGTCGTAAATGACTTAGCAACTAACCAACAAGAACAATTTGATTGTTATTTGTAAATATGGTCTCAGTGGAGATATTTACTGAAACTGCTCTCACAATTTAGAAAGTCCACTATTTCATTTATTAGCCGGAGGGTAACATTATCGTGATTCATTTATTCACTGTTCAATAAATATATACAGATGGTGACTGCAGCCATGAAATTAAAAGACGCTTACTCCTTGGAAGGAAAATTATGACCAACCTAGATAGTATATTCAAAAGCAGAGACATTACTTTGCCCACAAAGGTTCGTCTAGTCAAGGCTATGGTTTTTCCAGTGGCCATGTATGGATGTGAGAGTTGGACTGTGAAGAAAGCTGAGAGCCGAAGAATTGATGCTTTTGAACTGTGGTGTTGGAGAAGACTCTTGAGAGTCCCTTGGACTGCAAGGAGATCCAACCAGTCCATTCTGAAGGAGATCAGCCCTGGGATTTCTTTGGAAGGAATGATGCTAAAGCTGAAACTCCCGTACTTTGGCCACCTCATGCGAAGAGTTGACTCATTGGAAAAGACTCTGATGCTGGGAGGGATTGGGGACAGGAGGAGAAGGGGATGACAGAGGATGAGATGGCTGGATGGCATCACCGACTCGATGGACATGAGTCTAAGTGAACTCCGGGAGTTGGTGATGGACAGGAAGGCTTGGCGTGCTGTGATTCATGCGGTCGCAAAGAGTCGGACACGACTGAGCGACTGATCTGATCTGATCTGATATGTATTCCACTCTAATCATAGGGATTAAAAGTGTATTCATGGTTGATGCAGTCCCTGTTTTCAAAGACTTTACTGTTTTGGGAAAACAAATAAACCCATAAAAAGCATTCGTGAAGCTCTATGACAATTAGTTTTTGGAACAAATGCAAAAGTAGGAAGGATTATACACTTAGGAGACAGAAAAAGGTTATTCTGGATGAAAGGACTAAGTTTAAGATCTGAATGATAAAAAAGGAGAGGCCTTGTATTCATAAGAAAGAACTGTTGCAAATGTACTAAGAGAGGTTATTCACAAATTTCATTTTCTCTAGCATTAGGACATGATAGAATTTTGAAAGGTCACATAACCAGAACTGATTTTGAAATTCAAGGTCACAAAACTTTTTATGATTTAGGTAATCATTTTTTCTGGCATTTACCTACCTGGAACATAAAAATGAAATTCAATACTACATACTACATTAAATAACACCATAAATTCCTTGAATAGGTCTTTTAATATTCATTTCCACTTTTTTAGTCATTTACCACAATTTTATCCTTTCCAGAAATATTTAAAGGAATTCAAATTTGCAACCTGAATCTTAAGTTTGTAATAATGTGTAAAGTTTGCAATAGTGTATGTTGCAATAAATCTGTAAATTATAGTTTTACTTGATTTCCTGGTGGGAATATTAAGCTTACCAGTAAAAAGAATTGATTATTTCTACCAAAGATCTTTAGAAATATGCATACCAAAAGTACACAGATTAATGATTTTCATTAACAACCCATGTAATTACTATTGAGATCAGTCAATAGAATATTATCAGCATACTGGAGGTCTTTCATAATTCATTCCAGGTACTGCTCCTCCCCTCCTCTCCAAAGTAATCAATTAACTTGAGATGAATTCCAATTGCTCCACATTCTCACCAACACTTGATAATGGAATCTTTTTAATACTAGCAATCTGTTACTTAATGATATCTGATATTCATGTGTGTTTATATTCCTCTTATGACTAAGTAGATAATGAAAATCATTTCATATGCTTCCTGGTTACTTGAAATTCCAGTTTAAATCTTCTGCCCACATTATCTGAATTTTAATTAATTTATTTTTATTCAAGGTTTAATCAGTTTAAATATGGGGTAAATATTGATATATTAAGGCTTAAATTTACCTTTTCATAATTTGTTTTATAATCGATACTCTGTTTCCCTCCCTCCCTTCCTTCTTTCTTTCTCTTTTTCTCTCTCTCTCTCTTTCTTTTTGGTAGGTCAGGGGTAAATAATTGGATATGCCCTAGTCCTTATGCCTCAGATTGCTCACAATTTGCTTTGCATTCTTCATATTATTTCTCTATGTACTTAATTCTGAATATTTTCTAATAACCTATATTTTAAGTTAATAACTCTATATTCAGTCCTCTGCCTATTGAGTACTAAATTTCAGCTTTATTTTTATTGCTATAGCATATGACCTTGGATAAGTTAAAGGATCTTAAAGAGTGCACAAAAAGCTATTTGATGAATTAGATATGAAAAACAACCTCAAAATCTATTTGCTTTCAGCTCTCTCTTAACTTCAGATTATAAAAAACTAGAATTTTTCTGCTTTATACTCAAATGTTTCATAAACATACTAATTTCATTATACAGCTAAAAATTACAAATAGTCAGACACAACTGAGCGACTGAACTGAACTGAACTTATAATAGACATTATAAGTGTCTACCCAACATTCATTACAGGCACGTGGGGCAGAGAGATCAAGTTAACTCACCCACAGAAAACTAGAAATTTACACATCATGTGCGTGTGTGCACGCTCAGTCATGTCCGACTCTTTTGCAACCTCATGGACTATAGTCCACCAGGCTCCTCTGTCCATGGGATTATCCTGGCAAGAACACTGGAGTGGGTTGTCATTTCTTCCTCCCAGGGATCTTTCCAACCCAGGGATCGAAGCCCTGTCTCCTATGGCTCCAGCAAATAGATTCTTCACCACTGAGCTACCTGGGAAGCCCTTACAAGTCATGATTTGAACCCAAATTTCTTTGACTACTAAACTCAGGGTCCTAATACTGGTGCTAGATTGATATAAAATTCAGATATAAAATTGTTCAACTGGAAACCAATTTTGATACATACGCCATCATTTTATAAAGGACAAAGCTATGATGTATGGTTCTCCGGCACAGTAATTTTTTCCAGTAATACAGAGAAATAGAATTATTAAATGAAGCTTTCCCATCAACTGTTTGGAGGCATTTAAACAATGTCTACTGACAGGTGAGAAAAGACACTGGCACAGTTTAAAGAAGTCTAGTTTGGTAATATGGAAAGCAGAATTGTAATTATTTGTGATAATTTTTTCTCGTATTAAAATTTTTATAATCTCTGAAGCAAGTGATACAGGAATAATTTTGTAATTCAGGTTGGGAAAGGATTTACATATTTTGGGTTTTGCCTCTGGCTGAAGTCTTCCTTACAGTAGTGATACCTTGAACAATCTATATAGAAGAGGCATGATTTTCTCTCTTTGCAATCAGAAACTCTGCTTATTGGCTTTTCTTCACTCGGTCCTTAACAATAATGCCAAAAGTAAAGGTTTAAGAAGCATTTGTTTCCTGGAATTTCTGAAATGAATACCTTGAATAATACCTTTTCTCTCATTCTCAGAATAAACCAAAATATAGAAAATTAGCTTCCCCAAGAAGTAGCCACCTTTCAAAAAGCCTTTTTAGGATGGAGTAACCTGTGGTTGATGAAGTGCAAGTGTACTTTCAATGCCACTACTTATTTCTAAAAAGGATTCGGTCAAGAGTCAACAAAAGTACCCCTGAATAACTTCATTTGAAATTATAGCCACTGTTCCTTCACCAAATTAAGGGGGAAAAAAAAGGAAAAAGAAAGTGCCTAAAGGGGAGTGAGCAAATTTAGCTATTGTAGGAAAGAAAAGGAAATGCAACAATTGGTACCCAAAGCCTGTTTGGTCAAGTTAAAGGAGTAATTCAAAGAAAATGAGTACTTGTAGCATGCAGACTTCAACTCTTTTCACCAGGCTCCAGACTGCAGGCTGTCACTGGCAAAGAAACGAAATGATGCGCTGGCTGTTTCTGTGCAGCTCATATTAATTTAAAACATGGGAACCTGAGGCACTTGAGGAAGAATGACTTTTCTATGTGAACAAGTAGCAGTGACTATCATTTTACTCCCCATCCCCCAATCTGTCTCTCTCTGTTCCTTTGTCTCTATCTTTCTCTCTCTCTCGATCTCAGCAGTGCCCAACCTCATGCCACTCAGATACCACACTGGAGTTCAGCATTTCCCTGGAAAAAGCATGGGAGTTGGGCTCAAGCGCGGCCGAGAGGAGCTACCCCACGTCCGAGGTCAGGGGCAGAAGCCGGGAGGACCTCATGCCCGAAGGGAGGCGGCCGGGAGGAGTTGCCCCGCATCCGAGGTCAGGGGTGGTGGCCAAGAGTACCAGGCTGCGACGGTGCAGGAACAGCCAATAGGAGCTGCTCCAGTCTGAGGTCAGGGGCGGCAGCTGGGAAGAGCTGCCCCACGCGCGAGGCCAGGGGCGGCAGCCAAGGACGTACCCCATACCTGAGGCCAGGGGCCGAGGCCAGGAGGAGCAACCTCACCTCCAAGGAGCAGTGGCTGTGTGGGCACAGGAGGGCCTAGAGGAGCTATTCCACGTTCAAGGTCAGAAGGGGCAGTGGTGAGGAGATACTCCTCGTCCAAGGTAAGGAGCAGTGGCTGCACTTTGCTGGAGCAGCCGTGAAGAGATACCCCACGTCCAAGGTAAGAGAAACCCAAGTAAGATGGTACGTGTTGCAAGAGGGCATCAGAGGGCAGACACACTGAAACCATACTCAGAGAAAACTAGTCAGTCTAATCACACTAGGACCACAGCCTTGTCTAACTCAATGAAACTAAGCCATGCCTGTGGGGCCACCCAAGACAGGCGGGTCATGGTGGATAGGTCTGACAGAATGTGGTCCACTGGAGAAGGGAATGGCAAACCACTTCAGTATTGTTGCCTTGAGAACCACATGAACAGTATGAAAAGGCAAAATGATAAGATACTGAAAGAGGAACTCCCCAGGTCAGTAGGTGCCCAATATGCTACTGGAGATCAGTGGAGAAAAACTCCAGAAAGAATGAAGGGATGGAGCTAAAGCAAAAAGAATACCCAGCTGTGGATGTGACTGGTGATAGAAGAAAGGTCTGATGCTGTAAAGAGCAATATTGCCTAGGAACCTGGAATGTCAGGTCCATGAATCAAGGCAAATTGGAAGTGGTCAAACAAGAGATGGCAAGATTGAACATTGACATTCTAGGAATCAGTGAACTAAAATGGACTGGAATGGGTGAATTTAACTCAGATGACCATTATATCTACTACTGTGGGCAGGAATCCCTCAGAAGAAATGGAGTAGCCATCATGGTCAACAAAAGAGTTTGAAATGCAGTACTTGGATGCAATCTCAAAAATGACAGAATGATCTCTGTTCGTTTCCAAGGCAAACCATTCAATAACACAGTAATCCAAGTCTGTGCCCCAACCAGTAACACTGAAGAAGCTGAGGTTGAACGGTTCTATGAAGACCTACAAGACCTTTTAGAACTAACACCCAAAAAAGATGTCCTTTTCATTATAGGGGACTGGAACACAAAAGTAGGAAGTCAAGAAACACCTGGAGTAACGGGGAAATTTGGCCTTGGAATTCGGAATAAAGCAGGGCAAAGACCAATAGAGTTTTGCCAAGAGAATGCACGGGTCATAGCAAACACCCTCTTCCAACAATACAAGAAAAGACTCTACACATGGACATCACCAGATGGTCAACACCGAAATCAGATTGATTATATTCTTTGTAGCCAAGATGGAGAAGCTCTATACAGTCAGCAAAAACAGGACCAGGAGCTGACTGTGGCTCAGATCATGAACCCCTTATTGCCAAATTCAGACTGAAATTGAAGAAAGTAGGGAAAACCACTAGACCATTCAGGTATGACCTAAATCAAATCCCTTATGATTATACAGTGGAAGTGAGAAATAGATTTAAGGGACTATATCTGATAGATAGAGTGCCTGATGAACTATGGAATGAGGTTGGTGAAATTGTACAGGAGACAGGGATCAAGACCATCCCCATGGAAAAGAAATGCAAAAAAGCAAAATGGCTGTCTGGGGAGGCCTTACAAATAGCTGTGAAAAGAAGAGAAGTGAAAGCAAAGGAGAAAAGGAAAGATATAAGCATCTGAATGCAGAGTTCCAAAGAATAGCAAGAAGAGATAAAAAAGCCTTCCTCAGCGATCAATGCAAAGAAATAGAGGAAAACAACAGAATGGGAAAGACTAGAGATCTCTTCAAGAAAATTAGAGATACAAAGGGAACATTTCATGCAAAGATGGGCTTGAAGAAGCACAGAAATGGTATGGACCTAAGAAGAAACTAAAAAGATGTGGCAAGAATACACAGAAGAACTGTACAAAAAAGATCTTCATGACCCAGATAATCACGATGCTGTGATCACTCACCTAGAGCCAGATATCCTGGAATGTGAAGTCAAGTGGGCCTTAGAAAGCATTACTGCGAACAAAGCTAGTGGAGGTGATGGAATTCCAGTTGAGCTATTTCAAACCCTGAAAGGTGATGTTGTGAAGGTGTTGCACTCAATATGCCAGCAACTTTGGAAAACTCAGCAGTGACCACAGGACTGGAAAAGGTCAGTTTTCATTCTAATCCCGAAGAAAGGCAATGCCAAAGAATGCTCAAACTACTGCACAATTGTACTCATCTCACCCGATAGTAAAGTAATGCTCAAAATTCTCCAAGCCAGGCTTCAGCAATATGTGAACCATGAACTTCCAGATGTGCATGCTAGTTTTAGAAAAGGCAGAGGAACCAGAGATCAAATTGCCAACATCCGCTGGATCATGGAAAAAATAAGAGAGTTCCAGAAAAACATCTATTTCTGCTTTATTGACTATGCCAAAACCTTGGACTATGTGGATCACAATAAACTGTGGGAAATTCTGAAAGAGATGGGAATACCAGACCACCTGATCTGCCTCTTGAGATATTTGTATGCAGGTCAGGAGACAACAGTGAGAACTGGACATGGAACAACAGACTGGTTCCAAATAGGAAAAGGAGTTCATCAAGGCTGTATATTGTCACCCTGTTTATTTAACATATGCAGAGTACATCATGAGAAATGCTGGGCTGGAAGAAGCACAAGCTGGAATCAAGATTGCTGGGAGAAATATCAATAACCTCAGATATGCAGATGACACCACCCTTATGGCAGAAAGTGAAGAGGAACTAAAAAACCTCTTGACGAAAGTGAAAGAGGAAAGTGAAAAAGTTGGCTTAAAACTCAACATTCAGAAAATGAAGATCATGGCATCTGGTCCCATCACTTCAAGGGAAATAGATGGGGAAAGAGTGGAAACTGTATCAGACTTTATTTTTTGGGCTCCAAAATCTCTGCAGATGGTGACTGCAGCCATAAAATTGAAAGACGCTTACTCCTTGGAAGGAAGTTATGACCAACCTAGATAGCATATTCAAAAGCAAAGACATTACTTTGCCCACTAAGGTTCGTCTAGTCAAGGCTATGGTTTTTCCAGTGGTCATGCATGGATGTGAGAGTTGGACTGTGAAGAAAGCTGAGTGCTGAAGAACTGATGCTTTTGAACTGTGGTGTTGGAGAAGACTCTTGAGAATCCCTTGGACTGCAAGGAGATCCAACCAGTCCATTCTAAAGGAGATCAGCCTTGGGATTTCTTTGGAAGGAATGATGCTAAAGCTGAAACTCCCGTACTTTGGCCGCCTCATGTGAAGAGTTGACTCATTGGAAAAGACTCTGATGCTGGGAGGGATTGGGGGCAGGAGGAGAAGGGGATGACAGAGGATGAGATGGCTGGATGGCATCACAGACTCGATGGACATGAGTCTGAGTGAACTCCTGGAGTTGGTGATGGACAGGGAGGCCTGGCGTGCTGCAATTCATGGGGTCGAAAAGAGTAGGACACCACTGAGCGACTGAACTGAACTGAAGGTACCAACAGTCAGAACTTCACCTGAAGGGTTTTTAATTCTCTGATAAAGTGGGTAACTGCTTTTGATCTTACCAAAAGCAAAAATAGCCAATATATTTTTAATACAAAGTTAAGCTCATTTCCTTTTAATGTATTTTCCTGGCAGCTGCCTTTTTCTTTCTTCTGGTGTTCAGGTGAATGTCCAGAAAGCCAGCCCAAATACCAATGTTTTAACCACTTCTTCTTTAATTTCTAAAGGCTGCAGATGGCAGCCCAGCCACCTCAGATGTCCTCCACTTCATGGAATGCAAACAAATGTGTATGGGGGTCAGAAATCTACTTTAAAGGAATAAAGCAAATGATATAAGCTAAGGAGTGGGGAGTTCTAGTCACTTGGACATGGCATGATCCATAAATAGTCAAATGATTTTTAAACATGTTCTGAACCACCAACTCCGCTTTATGTAATGATCTCTACATTTCAGCTGTAAATATTTACCCAATATTCTTTAACTTAAATTCCTTAGAGAATGAAACTAATTGACCAAGAATGGATTATGACAGGGAACCCCTTGAGTCACGTGCCTATTCTTATCTAGTCAATCAGCACAGAAGTATTATGGTCACATATTTAACATACCAACTTATTCATTGTACATTCAGTTGGTTAACAGCTATTCCTTCAGACATAGCAATGGGAGCGCCAAGCATTCTAATAGCTGACTTCTCCAACAGTACACACAGAAGGCAATGGCAGCCCACTCCAGTACTCTTGCCTGGAAAATCCCATGGACAGAGGAGCCTGGTAGGCTGAAATCCATGGGGTCGCTGAGGGTCGGACATGACTGAGCGACTTCACTTTCCCTTTTCACTTTCATGCATTGGAGAAGGAAATGGCAGCCCACTCCAGTGTTCTTGCCTGGAGAATCCCAGGGACTGCGGAGCCTGGTAGGTTGCCGTCTATGGGGTCGCAGGAGTCGGACATGACTGAAGCGACTTAGTAGCAGCAGCAGCAGCAGCCAACAGTATAAAGGTCTTTCCTAAAGACTTAGAAACACAGTAATCTAAAAATACAAGAGACGTTAAGAACTCTGTATTTCCCCAAAATAATCTATAAAGTGACAGCAAGACAGCTTCTCTTCCTCAGCTCAGCGACAGGGGCTGCCCCTCAGTCGCCGCCGCCGCTGCGGCCAAGCCATGCCCCGCCCGTGACCCGCGGCTGCCATGCAGTTTATGTTGCTCTTTAGTCGTCAGGGAAAGCTTCAACTACGGAGGTGATGTGTCCCATTATCAGACAAAGAGAAGAAAAAGATCACAAGAGAACTTCTTCAAACCGTTTTAGCATGGAAACCTAAAATGTGCAGCTTTCTTGAGTGGCGAGATCTGAAGATTGTTTACAAAAATATGCCAGTCTGTATTTTTGCTGTGCTATTGAGGATCAGGATAATGAACTAATTACCCTGGAAATAGTTCATCGTTATGTGGAATTACTTGACAAGTATTTTGGCAGTGTGTGCGAATCTGATACCATTTTTAATTTTGAGAAGGCTTATTTTGTTTTGGATGAGTTTCTTTTGGGAGGAGAAGTTCAGGAAATACCCAAGAATGTCCTTAAAGCAACTGAGCAGGCTGATCTGCTGCAGGAGGAAGCTGAAACCCTACATAGTGTTCTTGAAGAAATTGGACTGACATAACTCCCCTCCCCTGTTGATGACTTCCTGTGGCATTTCACACACTGTAGATGGTCACTGCCTTCATGCCCGTGTTAGCTAATGGTGTAAGATGATGTCTTGTCAGTATTGCTGTTCTGCTAAGCTGCTTCATTCAGGCTTACACAATTTTTATTAACTAAATTAACTAAAGGGAACTTTGGTTCATCAAGTGATAACAAGGGACTTAAGTATCTGGCTATTTTGAAGTTTATAGGGCTGTTTCTCTTGAATAGGTTATTATCATTACCTCGATTATGTATATCTATGAGTATGACACAATCAGGCAATATACATTTATTATTCTCTTTGGCAAAAAAATCTTGTGAAACCTGATTTTATGAAATCAAAATTCACTGCATTTCAGTATATATGCAAATAAAGGGAATTGACGTAGTCACGTATTAAGTGAATGAAAATTTCACTCTATGTTGAAACTTATATTATACCAAAGACACTTATTAGAAAGTAAACACCTAAAAACGAAGGGAATACACAAAAGACTAATGGAATGATGCTGTTTTACACTAAAAATATTTCATAGGCACTCCTGGGACAAGGAACAGAGATCAGCTGTTTCATAATAGTAAACATGCTATTTTTAAGGCCAAGCAACATTTGACTATGCCAAAGCCTTTGACTGTGTGGATCATAATAAACTGTGGAAAATTCTGAAAGAGATAGGAATACCAGACCACCTGATCTGCCTCTTGAGAAATTTGTATGCAGGTCAGGAAGCAACAGTTAAAACTGGACATGGAACAACAGACTGGTTCCAAATAGGAAAAGGAATTCGTCAAGGCTGTATATTGTCACCCTGCTTATTTAACTTATATGCAGAGTATATCATGAGAAACGCTGGACTGGAAGAAGCACAAGCTGGAATCAAGATTGCTGGGAGAAATATCAATAACCTCAGATATGCAGATGACACCACCCTTATGGCAGAAAGTGAAGAGGAACTCAAAAGCCTCTTGATGAAAGTGAAAGTGGAGAGTGAAAAAGTTGGCTTAAAGCTCAACATTCAGAAAACGAAGATCATGGCATCCGGTCCCACCACTTCATGGGAAATAGATGGGGAAACAGTGGAAACAGTGTCAGACTTTATTTTTCTGGGCTCCAAAATCACTGCAGATGGTGACTGCAGCCATGAAATTGAAAGACGCTTACTCCTTGGAAGGAAAGTTATGACCAACCTAGATAGCATATGCAAAAGCAGAGACATTACTTTGCCAACAAAGGTCTGTCTAGTCAAGGCTATGGTTTTTCCAGTGGTCATGTATGGACGTGAGAGTTGGACTGTGAAGAAAGCTGAGCACCGAAGAATTGATGCTTTTGAACTGTGGTGCTGGAAAAGACTCTTGAGAGTCCCTTGGACTGCAAGGAGATCCAATCAGTCCATTCTGAAGGAGACCAGCCCTGGGATTTCTTTGGAGGGAATGATGCTAAAACTGAAACTCTAGTACTTTGGCCACCTCATGCAAAGAGCTGACTCATTGGAAAAGACTCTGATGCTGGGAGGGATTGGGGGCAGGAGGAGAAGGGGAGGACAGAGGATGAGATGGCTGGATGGCATCAGTGACTCGATGGACATGAGTCTGAGTGAACTCCTGGAGTTGGTGATGGACAGAGAGGCCTGGCATGCTGGGATTCATGGGGTCCCAAAGAGTCAGACACGACTGAGTGACTGAACTGAACTGATATGCCAAAAATTTTACTAGAAAATAGACAAAGCCCCAACTTGTTATCTCTCTAGGCAGGATGAAGGTAGGGATGGTGTGGTATTAGGTATTGTACATTCAAGTCCTACTAGCTTTATGATTTCAATGAAAGTTGGCTGAGTAAATTTTAAATGAATGAAGAAGTAGTTTTTAATCCTGGCTATGAATCAGTATCTCTCATGCTGCTGCTGCTGCTGCTAAGTTGCTTCAGTCCTGTCCGACTCTGTGCGACCCCATAGACTGCAGCCCACCAGGCTCCCCCATCCCTGGGATTCTCCAGGCAAAAACACTGGAGTGGGTTGCCATTTCCTTCTCCAATGCATGAAAGTAAAAAGTGAAAATGAAGTCGTTCAATCGTGTCCGACTCTCAGTGACCCCATGGACTGCAGCCTACCAGGTTCCTCTGTCCATGGGATTTTCCAGGCAAGAGTACTGGATTGGGGCGCCATTGCCTTCTCTGGTATCTCTCATAGGTATGTTTAAAAATGAACAACAAAACAAAACGCTTATAAGCTTAGGCACACTCCAAAGTTACTAACCATAATTTCTGGGTTAATGACTGCCATATTTTTAATATTTAGCAAAATCTATTCACTCCCAGGAGCAGCACCTTCCAGTCTCTGACACCATCCCAGCTCTGCATCTGCAGCCACTCTTCCTCTCAAGCCTCCCTCAATAGGGATCCTTGGGTTATATTGGCTCACATGCATAATAGAGGACCATCTTCCCATCTCAAGGTCCTTAACCACACCTGTGAAGTCCCCTTTCCATATGAGATAACACAGTCACAGGCTGGGGTTAGGGTGTAAATATCTCTGGGGCCCCAACTCAGCTCACTATAGTTCCTTTGATCAGATCAGAGATGTCCCCTTCTTATCTTTGGCCACTAAGACTTTTATTCAAAATGAGCTTTGAATCTTAAAAAATACTTTTACTGCATCTATTGAAATGATCATTTAATTTTCTCCCTCATTTTATAAACAGGGTATAGTATACTGCTTGATTTATGAATGTTAAACCAACTGCATTTCTGGCTCTGTTTGCCTAGAATGATCACCATTCTGGGCTTGGGGCTCATCCTCATATTAACCATTAATTACTTTCATTTGGGCTTCCCTGGTGGCTCAGCAGTAAAGAATCTGCCTGTCAATGCAGGAGACTCAGGTTTGATCCCTGGGTTGGGAAGAGTCCCTGGAGAAGGAAATGGCAAACCACTTTAGTATTCTTGCCTGGGAAGTCCAATGGAGAGAAGAGCCTGATGGGCTATAGTCCATGGGTTAACAAAGAGTCAGACATGACTGAGTGACTAAACAAAAACAAACAACAACAATAGGCAGTTCTAATATCTAGTCAAGATTGAGAATCAATCATTTAAAAATATGCCATTTATTAGTGGCATGCTGCTGCTGCTAAGACACTTCAGTCGTGTCTGACTCTGTGCAACGACATAGATGGCAGCCCACCAAGCTTCCCCGTCCCTGGGATTCTCCAGGCAAGAACACTGGGGTGGGTTGACATTTCCTTCTCCAATGCATGAAAGTGAAAAGTGAAAGTGAAGTTGCTCAGTCGTGTCCAACTCTTAGCGACCCCATGGACTGCAGCCTACCAGGCTCCTCCGTCCATGGGATTTGCCAGGCAAGAGTATTGGAGTGGGTTCAGTTCAGTTCAGTTCAGTCACTCAGTCGTGTCAGACTCTTTTCGACCCCATGAATCGCAGCACACCAGGCCTCCCTGTCCATCACCAACTCCTGGAGTTCACTCAGACTCATGTCCATCGAGTCAGTGATGCCATCCAGCCATCTCATCCTCTGTCATCCCCTTCTCCTCCTGCCCCCAATCCCTCCCAGCATCAGAGTCTTTTCCAATGAGTCAACTCTTTGCATGAGGTGGCCAAAGTACTGGAGTTTCAGCTTCAGCATCATTCCCTCCAAAGAACACTCAGGGCTGGTCTCCTTCAGAATGGACTAATTGGATCTCCTTGCAATCCAAGGGACTCTCAAGAGTCTTTTCCAGCACCACAGTTCAAAAGCATCAATTCTTCGGTGCTCAGCTTTCTTCACAGTCCAACTCTCACATCCATACATGACCACTGGAAAAACCATAGCCTTGACTAGACAGACCTTTGTTGGCAAAGTAATGTCTCTGCTTTTCAATACACTATCTAGGTTGGTCATAAATTTTCTTCTAAGGAGTAAGAGTCTTTTAATTTCATGGCTGCAATCACCATCTGCAGTGATTTTGGAGCCCAAAAAAATAAAGTCTGACACTGTTTCCACTGTTTCCCCATCTATTTCCCATGAAGTGATGGGACCAGATGCCATGATCTTTGTTTTCTGAAGAGCTTTAAGCCAACTTTTTCACTCTCCACTTTCGCTTTCATCAAGAGGCTTTTGAGTTCCTCTTCACTTTCTGCCATAAGGGTGGTGTCATCTGCATATCTGAGGTTATTGATATTTCTCCCGGCAATCTTGATTCCAGCTTGTGCTTCTTCCAGCCCAGCGTTTTTCATGATGTACTCTGCATATAAGTTAAATAAGCAGTGTGACAATATACAGCCTTAACGTACTCCTTTTCCTATTTGGAATCAGTGGGTTAGACAGCATTACAACTCAGGATACTTGACATCCAATCTAATAAATTGTCTGCTACACTAAAGTCAAATAGGGACAATATTGAGGCTAAAATATATGTACAGAGAATGGCAGAGACATATCCAAGGACCCATGGCAAGGGACTGAAACTGAATACAACCTTAGGGAATTAAAGGAAGGGCAGACCATCTAGGAAGACTCACTAGCACAATGTTAGGGAACAGGATGTTCAACCAAATGAAACATACAGCCAGGGAACCAAAGCAGAAAAAGGTTGAATTGAGAAGCATGTTTGGCCCTAGGAAAAGGTAACAAAAAAACCTAGTTGTTGGCGGAAAAAACACATCATTACCGACTTTATTGACACTGTAGAGTATATTTGTTCTATGTACTTTATATGGAGTGTCTCGTTTAATTCTCAGAGCGTTACTATGACGTAGGAGTCATTATCATCTCCATTTTGGAGAGCAGAAAAATATAGCTGGGAAGGTTAAGAAAGTCCATAAGATTATCAACCTAGTAAATACAGAGCTATAACTCTATCCAAAGTAGCCTGAAATTAGGGCATGAAGCCAAAAAACCACCGTAGATAAGCCCATGCATCTCGTGGCCTTGAAGTATTGCTCAAGTCTTTCTTGCATTAACCAGGAGTCATGGACTGAACCTGGAGGTGAACTTTAAGGAGCCTTAGTTACAAAGTTTGGAAGATGAAAAGAAAAGAAATTCAACTGCGTGATTAAACAAGAATTATTAAATTCCATATTTGTTAAAACTTGAAACTAAAAAGAGGCTGTTGACAGAACATCCGGCCTCCTGGAAAGAGTTGCATTGTTTGAGGGTCTGGATTACCTTCAGAGCTCAAGGGAGATTCAACACAGTCCTCAATTCTAATACTTACTAACTTTGTGTTTTCTTTCTTCAACTCTGGTTCAAGATATTTTAACTATTCTAAACACATTACTAAAATAATCCCTTCTAAAATAAAGGGGTAAATAAGCTTACATATAAAGCTAGTTATTTTCTTATCTGTCTAGATTATTCTCATGAATATTTATCACTAGTTTTAGAGCAATCTGATTCCTCTTTTATGGCAGTTGTGCATACCAAATTCTGTTTTCACGGAAGAATAAAATTTATAGCATCCTGATTCCTAATCAAAGTTACTAATTTCCAAAAGGAAATATACTCCCTTTGAAATAAACTCCTTAATTGACAGGAATTATTTTCTTTTTTTTTCTTAATGACAACAGTACACATACTGAATATATACTTGTATTCCCACTCATATGGGCTTCCCTGGTGGCTCAGATGGTAAAGAATCTGCCTGCAATGCAGGATGCCTGGGTTCAATCCCTGGGTCAGGAAGATCTCCTGGAGAAGGAAATGGCAAGCGACTCCAGGATTCTTGCCTGGAGAATTCCACAGACAGAGGAGCCTGGTGGCTAAAGTCCATGGGGTCGCAAACAGTCGGACATGAATGAACAACTTTCACTTCACTGCCGCCCATACAGTTCAGTTGATCCAGATTGAACAGTATAAATTTTATGTACAAGTTTTATACATTTTATGATGGCTTAATCTCATTAGCCAAAGTTCATTCCTTATTTTGATTCTCTCTCCTCTTTCTCTGTCTAAATGTGATCTCAAATCCCTAGAGCAATATATTGCATTGGGAGATACAAAAAATTCTGGTAGCAAAAATATAGGAATTTGATATGATAATAAAGTGCTTTAGGGAAGCATAATGTATTAAAATCCGCTGTAGCCTCACTGTCTATTCATGAGGAAGGGGCAATCATTTTACAAGTTTTTGAATGATATATGAAGCATTACTTTTTTATAATAAGAATCTAGTGGATGTTTTTAAATAAAAAATCTTCAAGGACTGTAACCAAATTTTCACTGAGAAATATAAGATGGGGATGTATATATATATATATATATATATATATACACACATACATATATATATTAGTAATCTAATGTGAAGTAACAAACTACCTCAAAGTTAAAGGATTAAAACAGCACACTCATTACATCAAAGTTTCCCTGGATCAGGGGTACAAGAATAGGTTAGTGGGTCCTCAGCTAAGGATCTCACAAGGCTACAATCAAGGTATCCTCTGGGTTCTGTTCTTATCTGGAGTCCTGACTCCAAAAGTATAAGCTTTCAAGACGACTAGGTGGGTTGTAGAATATATTTTCTTGACGGCTAAGAGCCTAGGCTTCTTGCTAGCCAGCACCTACACATCACTGTCCATTCCTTGCCCTGTGGTCCTCCCAACATGATTGCTTACTACTTCTAGGATAGCAGGAGTGCATGGAGCCAGTTGGCTAGCAAAATAGAGTCTTATATAGTGTACAATAATCACGGAAGTGAAATACAAACACTTCTGTCATTGGTCAAACTCAAATCCCAGGTTTCACCCACACTCAAAGGAAGGATTTTACACAAAGGCATGAATGTCAGGTGGGTGACCACCCTAGAGTCTATCTGCCACAGAATGGTAGAAGCCAGGGTGAGCATAGCTTGAAAACCTCTCAAATGCTACAGATATATTGCTCTCCTTCAGAGAATCACTGCCCTATATCTGCCATTATTTCCTCTTAAAGTGAATTTGTGGGTCATTTATGTCAAATTCTCTTCTAAATACAAATTTGGAATCTACTCTAGTCCCACTTAATGAAAATGTCTTAGACAGGTCCTTAGAATTGAATTCAGTATGATGTTTGCTGCTGCTGCTGCTGCTGCATCGATTCAGTCGTGTCCGACTCTGTGCAACCCCATAGACGACAGCCCACCAGGCTCCCCCGTCCCTGGGATTCTCCAGGCAAGAACACTGGAGTGGGTTGCCATTTCCTTCTCCAATGCATGAAAGTGAAACGTGAAAGTGAAGTCGCTCAGTCGTGTCCGACTCCTAGCGACCCCATGGACTGCAGCCTTCCAGTCTCCTCTGTCCATGGGATTTTCCAGGCAAGAGTACTGGAGTGGGGTGCCATTGCCTTCTCTCAGTATGATGTTTAGAATAGCTTAAACGTGAGAGCACTTACTAACATCGTCTTATTGAAAGGATTAACATTTCTGACTATATGTAATATATTTTCCCAGAATTTTAAATAAAGTTTAATCCCAAAAACTTCCCTAAATTTTGGATTTTCCCTGTGTGTGTGTGTGTGTGTGTGTGTGTGTGCGTGTTAGTCACTCAGTCGTCTCCAGCTCTTTGTGTCTCTCTGGACTATAGCCCGCCAGGCTCTTCTGTCCATGGAACTTTCCAGGCAAGGATACAGGAGTGGGTTGCCATTTCTTTCTCCAGGGGATCTTCCTGAATCAGGGATTGAACCCAGGTCTCCTGCATTGCAGGCAGACTGAGCTGCAATTGCTTTACCCACTGAGCTACTAGGGAGGCCCTAAACTTGTTCATAAGGCAGGGTCCATAGGCAACCTAGGGATTGAACCCAGGTCTCTCACATTGCAAGCAGATTCTTTACCCACTGAGCCACCAGAGAAACCCAAGAATACTGCAGTGGGTAGCCTATCTTTTTCCAGGGGATCTTCCCAACCCAGGAATCGAACTGCGGTTTCCTGCATTGCTGGCAGACAGTCCAAACCTGGGATTTGGATTTTCCCTAGAATTATATAATAGCAGTAATATAATAAAATGAGTTTTCAAAAAGTGTTAGCAAACTAAGGCTCTTTCCAGCATCTTAAACTTTACAAATTTGGGAGTCCCCTTCTTTAGTCATTAAATTTTATTGTAATAAAACTACAGATTACAATCATAATTGGGATGCTTAAAATAACAGCTTTAGAATATTAGAGGATCATTTTTAACCTATAAAGAACATTTCAAAGAATAAGGTGAGGAAAAAGAAATTTAAGAATTTCACTAGGTAGTATCCTTTCAAAAAGAAAAACCAGCACCAGGGGGAATCAAAGTTTTTTTTTGTTTTTTTTTTTTTTGTATCAAAAGAGGCCAAACAAAATGTCTTCCCTTATATTAAAACATGGGATAATATGTAACACTAGTTTCATAATTCTGTTAACCACTGACCTTTTTTCTTCTAACACCAACCTTACAAATACCTTAAAGAATACTTTTCCCCTTAAAGGTGAATCCAATTGATTATTACTATTTCAAAGTAACTTCTTCAAGCAATCTCGTAGGTTCACAACTTAAAAGAAGTGTATGATCTTTGACTATTTTCCTGATTTGAGTACCATTTTCACTATATAACTTTATTCACCCTTCAGAATTTTTTCTCATCTTAAGATAACTAAGGAGAAAAAAATCTCAATAGATATTCTTCCCAGAAATTTATCATTTCCTACTTTTTCATCAGATTCATCTGATCTTTCTAAGGGTGATCTTTTAAAATCTCTTATATTTCCTTTCTAGTTCCCAGAATACTCTACTGGTTGACTAAAGATAAAAACCTAAGCATCTCTGAAGTAATATTTTTAAATTAAACTTTCTCTGATTTGAGTATAGAAACAGATTTTGAGGGTGTTGATTTCATTACAGAGAATTCCATTGTGTTGAAAACAGGAATAATATTATATATTCCAAAGAGTCGGACATGACTGAGCGACTGATCTGATCTGATCTGATCTGATAGATTTGTAGACCAGGAAGTGGGCAAGGCTTGGGAGAGTTAGAAAGGGCAGGTGTGAGAGAATAGAGAGGAGTGAGGATGAGATAAGCCAACTCAGCCTTTACTTCTTATCTGTCATAAGTGAAATCATCACTTATGAAATCACTCAATATTATCTAGGCCAGCAAAACAAGGAAAATGTTCTGGGACTACCAGTACTTTTGTACTGATTTAAGTATAATTGTGGAGAAGGCAATGGCACCCCACTCCAGTACTCTTGCCTGGAAAATCCCATGGACGGAGGAGCCTGGTAGGCTGCAGTCCATGTAGTTGCTAAGAGTCGGACACGACTGAGCGACTTCACTTTCACGTTTCACTTTCATGCATTGGAGAAGGAAATGGCAACCCACTCCAGTGTTCCTGTCTGGAAAATCCGAGGGACGGGGGAGCCTGGTGGGCTGCTGTCTATAGGGTCGCACAGAGTTGGACACGACTGATGTGACTGAGCAGCAGCAGCAGCAAGAATAATTGGGATATTCTCATCATGATTATAACAAAGGTAGGAATTATCATTGGTACCTTTCAATTTAGATTGAGTTAAGCAGATTTACTAATCACTGAAAGAATTATTTTAGCTATTGACTAGATTTCTCTATACTTAATATGTAGCATGTTCATGATATTTTAACCATATATTATCTATTCAAACCCTTACTTAGGCATCTATGCATTACTAAGTGATATCTTGGTCATGTTGTTGAGGTAGCTTTTTGGCTGCAAAAACATCAAATTCGTATAGTTTATGAGCTCCCCCCCCCCCGTCTTATTTAGGGGAGATGCTCTCAAGCTTTTTGCTCTTAAAACTATTATTATATATAAAATATATTTTTATTGAATTTTTTTTGTCTTTTACTGAAATATAGTTGACAATAATACTATGTTAATGTCAGGCATACTACATAATGATTTGATATTTGCATATATTATGCAATGATCACCTGTATAAGTCTAGTAACTCTTCATTCTGATACAAAAGTGAAGTGAAATTCGCTCAGTTGTGTCTGACTCTACATAGTCCATGGGATTCTCCAGGCCAGAATACCAGAGTAGGTAGCCTTTCCCTTCTCCAGGGGATCTTTGCAACCCAGGGAGTGACCCAGGTCTCTTGCACTGCAGGTGGATTCTTTACTAGCTGAGCCATCAGGGAAACCTATACAAAGTTATTATTATATTATAAACATTATTATAAACCATACTCTTTATATTGTATATTACATCACCATGACTTCTTTATCATATATATGGAGGCTTGCAACTTCACCTATTTTGCCCACACCCAACATCCTTTCCCTTAAGGGCAACCTCTTTGCTTTCTGCATACATGAATCTGTTGCTGTTTTTTTTTTTTTTTTTTATAGATTGCACATATAAGTGAGAGTATGCAGTATTTGTCTTCCTCTGTCTGCCTATTTCACTTAGCATAATACTCTTGAGATTCATTCCCATTGCTCAAAATATCAAGATTTCCATTTTTTATGGATTAGTAATATTCCATTGTCCTTTTGAAGGAGGTCACCATTACATCTACCATAGTTTGGACTCAGGCCAAACTACAGGGAGGGGAACACAGCCCCATTCATCAGCAGATAATTGGATTAAAGACTTACTGAGCATTGACTTGCCCACTAGGGCAAGATCTAGATTTTCCCAGAGCCAGTCCCTCCCATCAGGAAGCTTCCACAAGCCTCTTATCATCATCCATCAGAGGGCAGACAGAATGAAAAGCACAATCACAGAAAACTAACCAAACTTATCACATGGATCACAGCCATGACTAACTCAGTGAAGCTATGAGCCATGCGATGTAGGGTCACACAAGACAGACGGGTCATGGTAAAGCATTCTGACAAAACGTGGTGCACTGAAGAAGGGGATGGCGAAGCACTTCAGCATTCCTGCCTTGAGAACTGCATGAATAGTATGAAAAGCAAAAGGAAATGACATTTAAAGAGGAATTCCTGAAATTAAAAAAAAAAAAAAATTAAAAAATTAAAAAAAAAAAAAAATGGAACCACCAAAAAAAAAATAAAGAGGAATTCCCCAGGTCAGTATTGGCCCAACATGCTACTGGAAAACAGCAGAGAAATAGCATCAGAAGGAATGAAGAGGTTAAGCCAAGGCAGAAACAACATCTAGTGCATGTGTCTGATGGTGAAAATAAAGTCTGATGCTGTAAAGAACAATATTGCATAGGAACCTGGAATGTTAGATCCATAAATCAAGGTAATAGAAGTAGTCAAACAAGAGAGGCAAGAGTGAACATCGACATTTTAGGAATCAGTGAACTTGAGTTTGAGCAAGTTCCAGGAGTTAGTGATGGACAGGGAACCCTGTTGTGCTGCAGTCCCTGGGCTCACAAAGACTTGGACGCAACTGAGTGAACTGAACTGAACTAAAATGGACCAGATTGGGCTAATTTAATTCAGATGATCATTGCATCTACTACTGAGGGCAAGACTCCTTTAGAAGAAATGGAGTAGCCCTCCTAGTTAACAAGAGAGTCTGAAATGCAGTACTTGGGTGCAATCTCAGAAAGACAGAATAAACTGTTTACTTCCAAGGCAAACCACTCAATATCATAGTAATCTAAGTCTATGCCCAACCACTAATGGCAAAGAAACTGAAGTTAAACAGTTCTATGAAGACCTACAAGACCTTCTAGAACTAGCAACCAAAAAAAAAAAGTCCTTTTAATTATAGGAGACTGGAATGCAAAAGTAGGAAGTCAAAAGATACCTGGAGTAATAGGCAAGTTTGGCCTTGGAGTACAAAATGAAGCAGAGCAAAGGCTAACAGAGCTTTGCCAAAAGAACACACTAGTCATAGCAAACACCTTCTTCCAACAATACAAGATACAACTCTACACATGGATATCCCCAGATGGTCAGTACCAAAATGAGATTGATTCTATTCTTTGAAGCTGAAGATGGAGAAGCTCTATACAGTCAGCAAAAACAAGACTGGGAACTGACTGTCCCTCAGATCATGAACTCTTTATTGTCAAATTCAGACGTAAGTTGAAGAAAGTAGGGAAAATGACTAGGCCATTCAGGTATGACCTAACTCAAATCCCTTACAATAATATGGTGGCAGTAACAAATAGATTCAATGGATTAGATCTGACGGACAGACTGCCTAATGAAATATGGAGGGAGGTTCATAACACTGTACAGGAGGTGGTTATCAAAATCATTCCCAAGGGGGAAAAAATGCAAAATGGCAAAATGGTTGTCTGAGGAGGCCTTACAAATATCTGAGAAAAGCAGGGACGTGAAAGGCAAAGGAGAACAGGAAAGATACACCCACTTGAATGCAGAGTTCCAAAGAATAGCAAGAAGAGATAAGAAAGCCTTCTGCAGTAAACAATGCAAAGAAATAGATGAAAATGATAGAATGGTAAAGACTTAGATCTCTTCAAGAAAATTAGGGATACCAAGGGAACATTTCATGCAAAGATGGGCACAATAAAGGACAGAAATGGTGTGGACCTAGCAGAAGCAGAAGATATTAAGAAGAGGTGGCAAGAAACAGAAGAATTATAAAAAAAAAAAAGAACTTAATGACCCAGATAACCACCACGATGGCATGATCTCTTACCTAGAGCCAGGCAGCTTGGAGTGAAAAGTCAAGTGGGCCTTAGGAAACATCACTACTAACAAAGCTAGTGGAGGTGATGGAATTCCAGCTGAGCTATTTCAAATCCTAAAAAATGATGCTGTGAAATGCTACACTCAATATGCCAGCAAATTTGGAAAATTCAACAGTGGTCACAGGACTGGAAAAGGTCAGTTTTCATTCCAATCCCAAAGAAGGGCAATGCCAAAGAATGTCCAAACTACCACAAAATTGAACTCATTTTACATGCTAGCAAAGTAATGCTCAAAATTCTCTAAGGGAGGCTTCAACAGTACAGGAACTGAGAACTTTCAGATGTTCAAGCTGGATTTAGAAAAGGGAAAGGGCCAGAGATCAAATTGCCAACATCCACTGGATCCTAGAAGAAGCAAAAGAATTCCAGAAAAACACCTACTTCTGCTTTATTGACTATGCCAAAGCCTTTGACTGTGTGGCTCACAACAAACTGTCAAAAATTCTTAAAGAGGTGGGAATACAAGAACACCTGACCTGCCTCCTGCAAAACCTGTATACAAGTCAAGAAGCAACAGTTAGAACCTAACATGGAACAAGTGACTGGTTGAAAATTGGGAAATGAGTATGTCAAGGCTGTATATAGTCACCCTGCTTATTTAACTTATATGCATAGTACATCATACAAAATGCCAGCCTGGATGAAGCACAAGCCAGAATCAAGGTTTCCAGAAGAAATATCAATAATCTCAGATATGTAGAAGACACTGCCCTTATGGTAGAAAGCAAAGAGGAACTGAAGAGCCTCTTGATGAATGTGAAAGAGGAGAGTGAAAAATCTGGCTGAAAATTCAAAACACTAAGATCATGACATCTGGTCCCATCATTTCATGGCAAATTGATGGGGAAACAATGGACACAGTGACAGATTTTATTTTCTTGGGCTCCAAAATCACAGTAGATGGTGACTGCAGCCATGAAATTAAAAGACACTTGCTCCTTGGAAGAAAAGCTATGACAAAAATAGACAGCATATTAAAAAGCAGAGACATTACTATGTTGACAAAGGTCCATCTAGTCAAAGCTACAGTATTTCCAGTAGTCATGTATGAATGTGAGAATTGGAGCATAAAGAAGGCTGAGCACCGATGAATTGATGCTATTTAACTGCCGTGCTGGAGAAGACTCTTGAGAGTCCCTTGGACTGCAAGGAGGTATTTCCAGTCAATAAAGGAAATCAATCCTGAATATTCACTGGAGGGACTGATGTTGAAGCTGAAGCTCCAGTACTTTGGCCACCTGATGTGAATAGCTGATTCACTGGAAAAGACCTGATGCTAGGAAATATTGAAGGCAGGAAGAGAAGGGGATGATAGATGATGAGATGGTTGGATGGCATCACCAACTCAATGGACATGAGTTTGAGCAAGCTCCAGGAGACGATGAACAGGATAGTCTGGCATGCTACAGTCCATGGAGTTGCTAAGAGTTGGACACACCTGAGCTATTGAACAAGAACAACAATATTCCATTGTAGGGGTTTCCTTGGTGGTTCAGCAGTTAAGAATCTCCTTGCAATGCAGTATTCTTGGGTTTGTTCCCTGGCTTAGGAAGATCCCCTGGAGAAGGACATGGCAACCCACTCCAGTATTCCTGCCTAGGAAATTCCATGGACAGAGAAGCCTTGCAGGCTGCAGTCCATGGGTCATAAAAGAGTTGGATACAGCTTAGCGACTAAAGAGCAACAACAACAATGTTCTATTGTATGTATTGACCACACTTTCTTTATCCATTCATCTACTCATGAAAACATAGGTGGCTTTTATATCTTAGATATTGTAAATAATGCTACAATCAACATTGGTGTCCATATATTATTTCTAACTAGTGTTGTTTCCTTCTGTTAAATACCCAGAATGGAAGTTACTGGGTCTATGGAAGTTCTATTTTTAATCTTTGTATAAATTTCATACTCTTTTTCACAGTTGTTGCACCAATTACAAGCCCACAAGCACTTCACAAGGATTTCCTTTTCTCCACATTCTTGTCAACACTTTTTATTTGTTGCCTTTTTAATGATAGCCATTTATGGTAAGTATTTTATAATAGGAGTTCTTACTATTTAAAATATGTACTATTCAATACAGGAAATGATACGTTTTAATAAAATAAAGTCGGGAAATCACTTATAACCAAAGTAGTCATATGCCCTGGCACTCATGGCTTTTAAAAGCAACGCTCTGCTATCCTTGCTGGCCACCTGATAAAGAGATGGAAATTGATCTCTATCACTCAAGAAAGGATCAGAACAACCATACGTGACGTTCCTTAATAAGAAAAGAAAAACAAGTCTTAGCTTGGTGTGTTTTTGTTTGTTTTTCATGGGAAGAGGGTGTTCCAATTCGCGATGTGACAGGGAGAGTGACTGAGCTCTTTGATGAAAAGAAGG
Source organism: Bos indicus x Bos taurus (assembly GCF_003369695.1). Lineage (NCBI taxonomy): Eukaryota > Metazoa > Chordata > Mammalia > Artiodactyla > Bovidae > Bos > Bos indicus x Bos taurus. The sequence goes on along the minus strand of NC_040079.1, from coordinate 101,272,690 downwards.
AGGCTTCACTGGACATTCTTTCATTCTCACTTCATTCTGGGTACACAGAAGATTACATTTCTTAGATCCTTTGCATTTAGAGAGGATATGTGGGTTCTTGTAACCAGTGATGGTATCAATGAACTAAAGAATAAAAGAGAATATGTAAGATTCCTATGTGCTTATTATTTCTTCTGATGACAGTTGAAGAAGACATGTGAATCTATGGTGTACAAATGTCATGGTGGTGACTGTGTCAGCCTCGCATTTTGTGACTTTTGAAAGACAGGTATTTTCACACTAGCAGTGAATGATTGATGTAAACTCTAAACAAATCATTTCTCTCTAAAAATAAAATAAAAGTAATGTTCTGGATTGTAAGAGAAAGAGATTAGTCATGCATGGACCAAACATAAAATTTCATAGCCCATGGAATTTCCATTGCTTCAGAGACTTTTTCCTGGGATTTTTATTGATTTATTTCAAGGAAAGGTCTTTTAAAAACAACATAGCATAGTGGTTGAAAACTTGGACTGTGGAATTGGAGACCCTGAGTTTAAGTCTCAGCTCTGACATTACTAGTTTGTCTTTCAGCTAGTGAATTCATCCTCACTTTACTTTCTCCATATTTAAAGTGGGGTTAATAGTAGTACCTACCCATAGTCCTATCATAAGAATTAATATTAATGTTTGTAAAAGACTCTTAATAGATCTAGGCACCCTCAGAGTGCTTGATTAATAAATAAATCTGATTCTAATGAATTTCTCTCTATATATATGTGAGTATACAAGAAAACATTTTTTGAAGATGGTGGAGGAATAGGACTGGGAGACCACTTTCTCCCCCACTAATTCAACAAAAGATCATTTGAATGCTGAGCAACTTCCACAAAACAACTTCTGAACGCTGGTGGAGGACACCAGCACCCAGAAAGGCAGCCCATTCTCTTTGAAAGGAGATAGGACAAAATATAAAAGACAGAAAGAAAGACAAAAGATTTAGGAACAGAGACCTGTCCTGGGGAGGGAGTCGTGAAGGAGAAGTTTCCAAACAGCAGGAAACCCTCTCACCAGCAGGTCTGTGGGGAGTCTTGGAATCTCAGAGGGAAGCATAACCAGGAGGAACACACACACACACACACACACACACACACACACAGCATACACTCCTAACTGCAACTCCCAGCGGAGAAGTAGCTCAGATGCTCGCATCCACCACCAGCAAGCAGGGGTTGCACAGGGAGAGGTGGGTTGAATGCTTAGAGTAAGGACCAGGCCTGAATGCCCAGAGGACAATCTAAGGGAGCTAATGTGAGATAGCAACCCAAACTGTGGGATAGCCAGAGAAATTTAAAAAAAAAGAAAGAGAGAATTTTCTCGTGCAAAACTCTAACCTGAGGCACAGCCCGGCCCGCTCACAGAACAAGGGACTAAACGAATACCAACGGACCAGGCATCCCCCTGCCAGAGGCAGAAAGGCAGGCATGCAATAGCCAGAGCTGGAAGGCAAGGGTAATTTAGGCCCCACAGATGGCATCCTCCACCAAACTGTGATCAGGCTCCCAGTTGCTAACCAAGTCTTTCTGGGAACCTGGACAGTTGATATCTGCCAGGAGGGTCACAGTCAGAGATTGGCTCCCCAGAGGAGACACGGCACCCCTGAGACAGCACTCCTATGGCACACCCAGGAAACCAAGTGTCTGGGACTGGGGAGGTGATTGAGACACATAGCTCACCTGGGATTGGCAGGACATACTTAAAGTGATGAAAGAGAAAAACCTACAATGCAGATTACTGTACCCAGCAAGCATCTCATTCAAAAATGAAGGAGAAATCAAAAGCTTTACAGACAAGCATAAGCTGAGAGAATTCAGCACCACCAAACCAGCTCTTCAACAAATGTTGAAGGCTCTTCTCTAGACAAGAAACACAGAAAAGGTTTATAAACTCAAACCCAAAGCAAAAAGTAAATGGCAATGGGATCATACTTATCAATAATTACCTTAAATGTAAATGGGTTGAATGCCCCAACCAAAAGACAAAGACTGGCTGAACAGTTACAAAAACAAGATCTCTATAAATGCTGTCTACCCACCTCAGAGTAAGGGACACATACAGACTGAAAGTGAAGGGCTGGAAAAAGATATTTCACAAAAATGGAGAACAAAAGAAGGCAGCAGAAGCAATATTCATATCAGATAAAATAGAGTTTGAAATAAAGGTCATGAAAAGAGACAAAGAAGGACACTATATAATGATCAAAGGATCAATCCCAGAAGAAGATATAACAGTTATAAATATATATGCACCCAACATAGGAACACTGCAATATGTAGGGCAAATGCTAATGAGTATGAAAGGGAAATTAACAGTAACACAATAGTGGGAGACATTAACACCCCATTCACACCTATGAATAGATCAACTGAACAGAAAATTAGCAAGGAAACACAAACTTTAAATGACACAACGGACCAGTAAGACCTAATTGATATCTATAGGACATTTCACCCCAAAACAATGAATTTCACCTTTTTCTCAAGTGCACACAGAACGTTCTCCAGGGTAGGTCACATCCTGGGCCATAAATCTACTTTCGGTAAATTCAAAAAAACTGAAATCATTTCAAGCATCTTTTCTGATCACAATGCAGTAAGATCAGATGTCAATAGGAAAAAAAAAAACTATAGAGGCTAAACAACATGCTTCTAAATAACCAGCAAATCACAGAAGAAATAAAAAAATAAATCAAAACATGCATAGAAACAAATGAAAATGAAAACACAACAATCCAAAATCTATGGGATTCAGGAAAAGCAGTGCTAAGGGGAAGGTTCATAGCAATACAAGCTAACTTCAAGAAACAAGAGAAAAATCAAATAAATAACCTAACTTTACACCTAAGCAACTAGAAAAAGAAGAAATGAATAATCCCAAGGTTAGTAGAAGAAAATCATAAAAAATTAGGGCAGAAATAAATGAAGAAGAAACAAAGGTGACTATAGCAAAAATCAACAAAACAAAAATCTGGTTATTTGAGAAAATAAATAAGACAAACCATTAGCCAGACTCATCAAGAAACAAAGGGAGAAAAATCAAATCAATAAAATTAGAAATGAAAATGGAGAAATCACAACAGACAACACAGAAATACAAAGGATCATAAGAGACTACTATCAGCAACTGTATGACAAATGGACAACTTGGAAGAAATGGACAAATTCTTAAAAAGTATAACCTTGCAAAACTGAACCAGGAAGAAATAGAAAATCTTAACAGACCTATCACAAGCACGGAAATCAAAACTGTAATCAAAAATCTTTCAACAAACAAAAGCCCAGGACCAGAGGATTCACAGGTGAATTCTACCAAAAATTTAGAGAAGAGCTAACACCTATCCAGTCAAACTCTTCCAGAAAATTGTAAGTTAAACTTCCAAACTCATTCTATGAGGACATCATCACCCTAATACCAAAACCAGACAAAGATGCCACAAAAAAAGAAAACTATAGGCCAATATCATTGATGAACACAGGTGCAAAAACCCTCAACTAAATTCTAGCAAACAGAATCTAACAACATATTAAAAAGTTCATACATTATGACCAAGCGGGTTTTATCCCAGGGATGCAAGGATTCTTCAATATTTGCAAATCAATCAATGTGAAACACCACATTAACAAACTGATAGATAAAAACCATATGATTATCTCAATAGATGCAGAGAAAGCCTTTGACAAAATTCAACATTCATTTATGATAAAAAAAAAAACCCTCCTGAAAGCAAGGCACATACCTTAACACAATAAAAGCCATATATGATAAACCCACAGCAAACATTATCCTCAGTGGTGAAAAAAAGCATTTCCCCTAAAGTCAGGAACAAGACAAGGGTGCCCACTCTTACCACTACTATTAAACATAGTTTTGGAAGTTTTAGCCACAGCAATCAGAGAAGAGAAAGAAGTAAAAGGAATCCAGATTGGAAAAGAAAAAGTAAAACTCTCACTGTTTGCAGATGACATGATCCTCTACCTAGAAAACCCTAAAGACATTACCGGACAATTACTAGAGCTAATAAATGAATATAGTAAATTTGCAGGATATAAAATTAACACAGTAATCCCTTGCATTCATATACACTAATAATGAGAAAAAAGATAGAGAAATTAAGGAAACCATTCTATTCACCATTGCAACTAAAAGAATAAAATACTTAGGAATAAATCTACCTAAAGGAACAAAAGACCTATATATAGTAAACTATAAAACACTGATGAAAGAAATCAAAGATGACACAAATAGATGGAGAAATATACCATGTTCATAGATAAGAAGAATCAATATAGTGAAAATGAGTATATTACCCAAAGCAATCTATAGATTCAATGCAATCTCTATCAAGCAACCAACCATATTTTTCACAGAACTAGAACAAATAATTTCAAAATTTGTATGGAAATACAAAAAACCTTGAATAGCCAAAGCAATCTTGAGAAAGAAGAATGGACTGGAGGAATCAGTCTGCCTGACTTCAGACTATACTACAAAGCTATAGTCAAGACAGTATGGTACTGGCACAAAGACAGAAATATAAATCAATGAAACAAAATAGAAAGCCTAGAGATAAATCCACGTACCTATGGACACCTTATCTTCAGCAAAGGAGACAAGAATATACGATGGAAAAAAGACAATCTCTTTAACAAGTGGTGCTGGGAAAACTGGTCAACCACTTGTAAAAGAATGAAACTAGACCCACCTCCCAGAATATTGGAAATAAAAGCAAAAATAAACAAATGGGACCTAATTAACCTTAAAAGCTTCTGCACATCAAAGGAAACTATTAGCAAGGTGAAAAGACAGCCTTCAGAATGGGAGAAAATAATAGCAAATGAAGCAACCGACAAACAACTAATCTCAAAAATATACAAGCAACTCCTACAGCTCAACTCCAGAAAAATAAACGACCCAATCAAAAAATGGGCCAAAGAACTAAATAGACATTTCTCCAAAAAAGACATACAGATGGCTAACAAACACATGAAAAGATGCTCAACATCACTCATTATCAGAGAAATGCAAATCAAAACCACTATGAGGTACCATTTCACACCAGTCAGAATGGCTGCGATCCAAAAGTCTACAAATAATAAATGCTGGAGAGGGTGTGGAGAAAAGGGAACCCTCTTACACTGTTGGTGGGAATGCAAACTAGTACAGCCACTATGGAGAACAGTGTGGAGATTCCTTAAAAAACTGGAAATAGAACTGCCTTATGATCCAGCAACCCCACTGCTGGGCATACACACTGAGGAAACCAGAAGGGAAAGAGACACGTGTACCCCAATGTTCATCGCAGCACTGTTTATAATAGCCAAGACATGGAAGCAACCTAGATGTCCATCAGCAGATGAATGGATAAGAAAGCTGTGGTACATATACACAATGGAGTATTACTCAGCCATTAAAAAGAATACATTTGAATCAGTTCTAATGAGGTGGATGAAACTGGAGCCTATTATACAGAGTGAAGTAAGCCAGAAGGAAAAACATAAATACAGTATTCTAACGCATATATATGGAATTTAGAAAGATGGTAACAATAACCCGGTGTACGAGACAGCAAAAGAGACACTGATGTATAGAACAGTCTTATGGACTCTGTGGGAGAGGGAGAGGGTGGGAAGATTTGGGAGAATGACATTGTAACATGTAAAATATCATGTAAGAAACGAGTTGCCAGTCCAGGTTCGATCCACGATACTGGATGCTTGGGGCTAGTGCACTGGGACGATCCAGAGGGATGGTATGGGGAGGGAGGAGGGAGGAGGGTTCAGGATGGGGAACACATGTATACCTGTGGTGGATTCATTTTGATATTTGTCAAAACTAATACAATTATGTAAAGTTTAAAAATAAAATAAAATTTAAAAAATAAAAAAAAATATATATATATAAGAATGAAACTAGAATGCATTCTAACACCATATACAAAAATAAACTCAAAATGGATTAAAGATCTCAATGTAAGGCCAGAAACTATAAAACTTCTAGAGGAAAGCATAGGCAAAACACTCTCTGACATAAATCACAGCAGGATCCTCTATGACCCGCCTCCCAGAGTAATGGAAATAAAAGCAAAAACAAACAAATAAATGGGACCTAATTAAACTTAAAAGCTTTTGCACAACATAGGAAACTATAACTAAGGTGAAAAGACAGCCTTCAGAATGGTTGAAAATAATAGCAAATGAAGCAACTGACAAAGAATAATCTCAAAAATATACAAGCAGCTCCCACAGCTCAATTACAGAAAAATAAACCCAATCATAAAATGGGCCAAAGAATTAAAAAGACATTTCTCCAAAGAAGACATATAGATGGCTAACGAACATGTGAAAAGATGCTCAACATCACTTACTATCAGACAAATGCAAATCAAAACCACAATGAGATACCATCTCATGCCAGTCAGAATGGATGCTATCAAAAAGTCTACAAACAATAAATGCTGGAGAGAGTGCAGAGGAAAAGGAACCCTCTTACACTGTTGGTGGGAATGCTAACTAGTACAGCCCTTATGGAGAACAGTGTGGAGGGTCCTTAAAAAAGTGGAAATAGAACTGCCATATGACCCAGCAATCCCACTGCTGGGCATACACACTGAGGGAACCAGAATTGAAAAAGACATGTGTACCCCAGTGTTCATTGCAGCACTGTTTACAATAGCTAGGACGTGGAAGCAACCTAGATGTCCATTGGCAGACAAATGGATAAGAATGTTGTGGTTTAGTTCAGTTCAGTTGCTCAGTTGTGTCCGACTCTGTGACCCCATGAATCGCAGCACGCCAGGCCTCCCTGTCCATCACCAACTCCCGGAGTTCACTCAAACTCACGTCCATTGAATCGGTGATGCCATCAAGCCATCTCATCCTCTGTCATCCCCTTTTCCTCCTGCCCCCAATCCCTCCCAGCATCAGAGTCTTTTCCAATGAGTCAGCTCTTCACATGAGGTGGCTAAAGTACTGGAGTTTCAGCTTCAGCATCATTCCTTCCAAAGAACACCCAGGGCTGATCTCCTTCAGAATGGACTGGTTGGATCTCCTTACAGTCCAAGGGACTCTCAAGAGTCTTCTCCAACACCACAGTTCAAAAGCATCAATTCTTTGGCACTCAGCTTTCTTCACAGTCCAACTCTCACATCCATATATGACCACTGGAAAAACCATAGCCTTGACTAGACGGACCTTTGTTGGCAAAGTAATGTCTCTGCCTTTCAATATGCTATCTAGGTTGGTCATAACTTTTCTTCCAAAGAGTAAGTGTATATGTTGTGGTATATATACATAATATAATATTACTCAGCTATTAAAAAGAATGCATTTGAATCAATTCTAATGAGGTGGACGAAACTGGAGCCTATTATACAGAGTGAAGTAAGTCAGAAAGAAAAACACCAACACAGTATATTAATGAATATATATGGAATTTAGAAAGATGGTAATGATAACCCTATATGCAAGATAGCAAAAGAGACACAGAGATAAAGAACAGATTTTTGGTCTCTTTGGGGGAAGGTGAGGATGGAATGATTTGAGAGAATGGCATTGAAACTTGTATATTATCTTATGTGAAATAGATCACCAGTCCAGGTTAGATGCATGAGATAGGGTGTCAGGGCCAGTGCACTGGGACAACCCTAAGGGATGGGATAGGGAGGGAGGTGGGAGGAGGATTCAGGATGGGGGACACATGTCCACCCATGGCTGATTCATGTCAATGTATGGCAAAAAACACTACAATATTGTAAATTAATTAGCCTCCAATTAAAATAAATTAATTTTTAAAAGAAATAAAACATTTTTCAATCTGTAACAGAAGCTAAAGCAATTATATATAATAAACATAAAGAAGGATGGCCAGGTGGCTAAACTAATGGCGGATGATGAAATCCACACAGACCAAAAGCTGAAGAAGGAAGATGGAGACAACAAACCAATTCTGTATCCCATATGCAGCTAATGTGCAAAATGTGTAAGCACATCTTCTAACTTTCTTTAGTATGCATGAGCAGCAATGGATGTTTGCAACTTATTTTAAAGTATAAAATTTTAAACTGCTCTAGGATCTATAGGATCCTTTTTGAAAAGGAAAATAAATGAGCTGTTCCCATTCCAATTGAAATATCAAATAAAATGTTGAAAGGCTTCCTATCAAAGAAATGGTTTGTGATGTATTTTATACCTGGGTTAAAAAATAAAGAAGCATTTTCATATTTGGAACACTAAGAAATTTAGATTTGTACTGAAGTAGTATAATTTTATAACAAAGGACAAATTGGCAAGCTTAGATAGTTTTCCATCTACTATAATTACTTTTAAAAGAACACACTAAAAGAACATTTTGATAAACATAATTCCATACAAAAGACTATAAACATAGACAAAGTATTTAAAAATAAAATAAAGGGGGAATCACATTGAACAGAGAGGCATAATCATGAGTTCTACAAGCAAGTTTGGTAGAAAATAGATCAAGAAGGGTGAACATAAACCCTGGGAAGCCTGTGGGAAAGGGTGGCCTCAGATTCCAGAAGGAAAAAGAAAAGGAAAAAATATCTGAAAGGACATTAAGATAGCAAAGCCCGAAGGGATGTGTGTGTGTGGGTGGGTGGGTGTGTGTGTGTGTGTGTGTGTGTTAAGTCACTTCAGTTGTGTCTCTTTGCCACCCTATGGACTGTAGCCCACCAGATTCTTCTGTCCATGAGATTCTCCAGGCAAGAATACTAGAGTGGGTTGCCATACCCTCCTCCAGGGGATCTTCCTAACCCAGGGATCAAAACTGCATCTTTTATGTCTCCTGCATTGGCAGGCGGGTTCTTTACCACTAGTACCGCCTGGGAGGCCCAAGAGAAGGGATATATATATATATATATGTTTATACATATAAATATACACATATCATGGATAGTAGGCATTCACATGTAATTAAAAATGCATAATTAATAAATGGAAAGAATGCCCAGGATAGAAATTCACACTAAATTTTAGATATAGGTTTTAATTATTTTTTTAAAAGATACAAATATACAAATACACCAGCAAAGAAGATTAAATATAGGAGCTTAAAACCAAAAGAAACTTAAGTATTTTCAAGTCAATCTTATCATTTAGGAGATTAGGGAAATGAGGCTCAGAAAAATGCAATGACTTGCTTCAATCCACAGAACTGGTTAGTAGTGGAATCAGAGCTTGGATCCAATGTCTTGACTCACTGAGTCAGTGCTCTTCACAATATACCCATCCAACATATCATGTCAGAGGGCTGAATTTTTCCTCACCCAATTAACCTGAACAATGTTATTCCCAACAATTCAGACAAACAAGTAGATTCAAAATCACCATGAATGTATATAAAAAAAAACAAAACAAAAAAATTCTCTGTGGTACATAGTACTAAAAATACTTATAAAAGTAAGGAAAACATTTTTAAGTATAAATGCTGTGCCTGTTTATTGGTAAATGAAAATTAAGAGTCATTGAACTTGCTAAATGAGATTCTTAGAATCTAAGTATATACGTTCCAGCTGAATATAATTGTAACCCCTCAATTTTCTGTGCATTCATTCAATTATATTTATTGAGTTTTGTTACATGCCAGCCACTGTGCTGGAACCCAAGAGTCAGTAATCAATACAGACCTTTTCCTTACCAGCCATGCACTGATTAATGATTAATAATTAACTTTCTAGGGAAACAAAATTTTGCTGTGTAACACCTGCTAATTTCCATGGTATAAATACTCCACCATGATGTGCTAAATTTTGTTAATTATCTAGCTCTCCCAACAGAAGATATACCATGCAGGTCCATTGGTATGCTGGAGCCGCTCATATTTGCTTATGTAAATGGCTGATCTTAAGCTACCAAAATAACATCACTGAATATGAAATTAAAAAAAAGATGTGCTGTAACAAACTATTATTTAGTGTTTACAGTTATAACTGTCATCCTTTACAGGTAAATATGAGCTGCCTTCAGCATACCACTGAAACTTCATGGAGTATCTCCTGTTGGGAGAACCAGATAATCGACAAGCAAACTAAAAATTACATTATAGTACATACTGTAGTATAAGTATTGTGAAGGAAAAGCAGAGGGTAATGGCTCACTGGCAGAGGATTGTTAGGGTGGAGTGGACATGACTTTCTAAAGTGATGACATAGGCATTAACAGATAAAAATGAGCTGAGGAATGAGCTTTTCATGTAGAAGGAAAGGTGGGGAATGCATAGAAAAAGTATGTTCTGGAAAGCAACTAAACTTCTTATGAGTTAATCACTAATACATGCAGATTCCAGTAGATGGTACAAAACATTTTACTCTTTTTGCTTATTCACCATTTAATTCCAAGTTCATTGATCTTGAACTCTTCCCCCCACCCCAGCAACACCATTGGTCTTTTTCTTACTTTTCTGCCTTCTTTCTGGGGGTTCTGAAGAAGTAGCACAGTGTTCTTAATATTCTGAGTTCCCTCCAGATTCTTTTCAAGTAGGCAGGGCAGAGCCCCACAGTGTATTTTAGAAGGAAGGTTGAAGTCTTTCAGACTACCCAGAACAGAATATCTACAAATCATACCATTCTTGTAATATAACCATTACACCCAGGTGGCTCAGTGGTAAAGGATCCACCTGCCAATGCAGGAGATACCAGAGATGTAGGTTCAATCACTGGGTTGGGAAGATTCTCTGGAGGAGGGACTGGGAATCTGCTCAAGTATTCTTGCCTGGAAAATCCCATGAACAGAGAACCTGATGGACTACAGTCCATAGGGTCATAAAGAATCAGACACAACTGAGAGACTGAGCACACAGGGATCAACCACAAATACAACTTACATTTCACTCTTCTTTATCAAAGACCTTCCCCCTCAGGCAATAATCAATAGACAGGGGAGGAAAATAGGCAATATAAGAAAATTCTTTGCCTCCACATAAATTTTTTAAATTATTTCAAATTCATCATTTTAAGTAATTAAATAAGAACTTTATACCCTGTTGGCAGTCGTTCACTTTCCTGTCCATGGTGTGAGATCAGGAGAAACTGAGACTGTATTAATAAAAAAGCAATAGAATTTATAGTACTGAATATTTCAAAATCCTTTCAAGATGCCTTGTTTAATATTGTCACTGAAGTGCACACATTGGTAATGCTACCTCATGTCTTCACCCTCTTAGCCATTTCATCTACACCCAAAGGTTTAACATATTTCCTTTTGAGCTAAGAAAATATCCTGCAATTTCTAATTGAGTGAGATGCCAGGAACACTAGGGACTTCCTTGCTGCTAACAGAAATTACACAGCACCAATCTGATTGCTTTGTCTGTGAGAATTTGTACAGCAAATAAATCCAAGATAGTAGTGAAACTATATCACAAGGAAATTAGAAGAATGGGAGATTTTCTATGTTACAGATTTAAATGATGTTTTAAAAAGGGTTTTAGAAGTTCTGACAAATTTTTGTTGAAATTATTTCTATGGCTTTGGCCAGAGCTTCCATATTCAAGTCCCATCTATTTTCTACATTTGAATGAAAAAAAATGAGCAATTATTTCATCAATTTTCTACTAAAATATAGTATGAGCATCCTTTTCAAGGGTAAGATTCTTAAATATATACTTTATGGAAGAAAAAAATTACTTCAGTGTGTGCACTGAGAATTAAAAAAAAAAAAAAGTATGCCCATGCTTCCAGAAGAAGACTATCAGTCATTAAAGTGGATCTGGCAGATCAGCTTTTAATCCCATTGAATCAATCAATGTCAGTTCTATAACTTGGGACTGAATTTTAACCAATGTGATTAATCAAGGACATTGAGCTTTAGTGAATGGGCCTCTGTAAGACGGAGATCAGTATCAGCTTCAGGCTTTGAAGGTCAGTCAATAGGTGGCAGATTCAGTCCAATGAACACTTAAAGCTTTTTAAACATACTCTTCTCTGGTCTATATAAAACAATTTCAAAAGAACACTTCCCCCCAAAGCCCGTATAAAATCAGTTATTTTGTTCAGAGACTAGGTCTAGTCAATATAGCTCTCTGTTACTTAGGTAGGTAATAAATTTAGCCATTTGGTTTCAGATATTGTGTAACTGTTTCATCTTTATACCTAATTGACTAAAAGTCTCTTTCTGTTGCATGCTTGAAATTCAAATATGTTAATATTTTATGAGACTATAACACAAGGACACAATCCAAACTCCAAAACTGTTAGGGCCCTATGCATTTCAAAATTCAGAACTGTTCAAATTTACAAAGGTAATACAGATGCATATACTATATATTCTAATACCTTCAGTGAAGTCTGGGTTTGATAGTCAACGTGTCCACAGCAAAACAGTGGTATAAATAAAAACTATTAACAGCCTCTCATCAGTTCAAGCATTCAGGTAGGATTTTGCTACCAAAGGTTCACATCAGTTCAAGTTCTCCCACCAGATGACAAAAAAAAGCTTTGGATTTTAAGAGCTCTCGTGGAACTTTCAATTTTGGAATTACAGATTCAATATTATGGAGTTTATATACCTACTGACATAGAGATACAGAAATTATCAAGGCAGAGCTATGCTCTAGATATTCTCACATTTAATAAAAGATAAAACAGCAAAGCAGTAATTAAAAATATATTTCAGTTCAGTCACTCAGTCATGTCCAACTCTTTGTGACCTCATGGACTACAGCACGCCAGGCTTCCCTCTTCATTACTGACTCCTAGAGCTTACTCAAACTCATGTCCATCAAGTGGGTGATGTCATCCAACCATCCTCTGTTATCCCTTTCTCTTTCCGCCTTCAATCTGTCCCAGCATCAGGGTCTTTCAATTGAGTCAGTACTTAGCATCAGGTGGTCAAAGTATTGGAGTTTCAGCTTCAGCATCAGTCCTTCCAATGAATATTCAGGACTGATTTCCTTTAGGATTGACTGGTTGGATCTCCTTGCAGTCCAAGAAACTCTCAAGGACTCAATTAAAAATATATTTAATAATTATTAAAAAGAAATCCACCAGGGACTTCCCTGGCAGCCCAATGGTTAAGATTTCATGCTTCTATTTCAGGGGACACAGGTTCAATCCATGGTTGGGGAATTAAGATCCCTCATGCCACATGGTGTGACCAAAAAAAATTTTTTTCTAACCCACATGAATTATAAAAGTTTTCTAATGGGGACAAAGGATGTGGAAGGTGTTAATCAGGGATGGCTTCCAATGATGCCAAATTGTGTCCAGAGGAATAAGGGGATGTTAAACAATGACACACAAAAGGGAAGAACATTCTAGGCAAAGCAAAGAGAATGTCCTAAGGTGACAGATAATGAGGCTATCTTGGAGTATTTCATATAATTCAGGTGAGTTGATGAGTAAACGAGTGGCAGGAAAGGAGGTTGGAGAAACAGAGACTGGTGCAGGAAAATTCATATCACATACATTTAGGAAAGCAGGATAATAAACTGTGAAAATATGGTAAAAAATAATACCAATATTGCATTGTTGTGGGAAAAGGCAATGGCACCTCACTCCAGTACTGTTGCCCGGAAAATCCCATGGATAGAGGAGCCTGGTAGGCTGCAGTCCATGGGGTCGCTAAGAGTCAGACACGACTGAGCGACTTCACTTTCACTTTCCACTTTCATGCATTGAAGAAGGAAATGGCAGCCCACTCCAGTGTTCTTGCCTGGAGAATCCCATGGACAGAGAAGCCTGGTAGGATGCAGTCCATGGGGTCGCACAGAGTCGGACACAACTGAAGCGACTTAGCAGCAGCAGTAGCAGCATTGTTGTATTACAACCCAAAATATTTTTTAAAATCCATGAATTTATACTGCTATACTAATTTTTAATGGGAGAGAATAGACAATTTTCTGTGCAGAAAAAACCCATGTTCTGAATAATTTATGTGATACTGCCCCTTTAAGGAGGTAGATCATTAATTCTTACCCCTTCATTGTGGGCTGCACACAGTGACATTTTTCCAAGGGTACAATATAGAGTGATGGGGGAAAGAGTAGCTTTATAGTATAGAAACCTAAAAAAACACTACCTCCACTAGATGATCAAGGTTAACACCAACAGGGACATCATGTTGATAGCAGGTATCCTTGTTCTGATATGATGAGACTGGCTCTTTACCTCTGTGGCCTTACTCCCCAAACCAATAACCCCAGGCCAGTCGTGAGAAAAACACCAGCAAATCCAAGCTAAGGTGATCTACAATATTCCTGATTAGCTCTCTTCAAGATTCTCAAAATCATCAAGACAAGGAAAGTCTGAGAAACTGTCACAGCCGAGAGGAGCCTAAGGAGACAAAGCAAATATAATGTAGTAGTCTGCGTGGGATCTTGTGATGGGTTAAAAAAAACAACTAAGAGAATACGAATAAAATATGGAATTTTGTTAATAGTAATCCATCAATATTGGCTCATTAGTTGTGACAAAAGTACTATTCAAATGTAAGATGCTACCAGTAGGGGAAATTTGGTAATGGGTACAAGGGGACTTTCTGTATCACCTTGGGACTTTCCTTTGCACCTTATCATATCAAGACATTTTCTCAGTCCCATTTAGTATTTAGTATAAAAAGAGTTCCTTAGCCAGACTGCCCAAAAGTTGGAAATAGCCTATCTTTGAACTTCCCCTTCAGAGATGCTACTGGGACTCTGTCAGTGTAAGATCCTTCCTTCCTTACAATAATCAATAAATTTGTCTTTGCCTGAGCAATGGGCTATATGAGACTTTTTTTTTTCAGAAGTCAGCAGTTAACATCATGCAACATTCATGTAAGCAATAATTTTTACCTAAAATTCCTTTGGTGTAAGAGGATCTAATATATTTTGGTAAGTGGTCTTATGCTTCCCTGATAGCTCAATTGGTAAAGAATCCACCTGCAATGCAGGAGACCCCAGTTTGATTCCTAGGTTGGGAATATCCACTGGAGAAGGGATAGGCTACCCACTCCGGTATTCTTGGGCTTCCCCTGTGGCTCAGCTGGCAAGGAATCTGCCTGCAACGCAGAAGACCTAGGTTTGATCCCTGTGTTGGGGAGATCCCCTGGAGAAGGGAAAGGCTATCCACTCCAGTATTCTGGCTTGGAGATTTTCATATATATCCCCCACACTAGATACTCTTCCCCATTCACATTAGTTCTCTGAGGGTCATGGGTTCTTTTCTGAATTGTAATATAAAACTTCTCTCCTTACTGCTTCCAGACTTCATACTCCTGAAATTATGCACATAAGAAGAAAAGAATCAAGAGTTTCCTATGTCATGTTCCAATTATGAAAGACAATCATGACAGTTAAATTATAGTGGCCATTAACTACTCTATTATTTTATTCTTTAAATGATTATTCTTTAATCTTTAAATGATTCTTTAAATGATTATTAAATGATATTTATGAGAGAATACACAAATACCAAAGAGTGAGGAAAAAGAAAGCAAAAGAGAATACTTTAAATTTCTATTCATCTAGAAGTAGAAATGGGAAAATCATAACTAATTATTAAATTAAATCATGTTAACACTAGATTATAGTAACTGCTTAGTAATTTGCTATCCTAACAAAGCAGCCATTACCTAATGATGGCAGCTATTTACCCAGATGGAAAGTCACAGGAAATCAGAACTACTGCCACACCACACAGCATTAATCAGAACAGCCATTGTTAATGGCCCCTTCAGTGTATCAAATCAGTCATTATTAGTAGGGGTGGTTCAAGTTCAAAGAGTTGAGAAGTTAGACAGAATGCTTCTTGGTCCCAGGACCAGGACTCTGCTGTTCACCAATCTGTTTGCCTCAGAGTTTTATGAGCTGGTTAGAACATAGTTCAAGGGATGCATAGCCCTATATAGGCTAGGTAGCCTTGCCCTCCTCAGCTATCTTAAGCCATAGTAGAAAATTTTGAAATGGCTATTTTTTAACTCAGCTAGCCTGTTCCAAAATATAAAACACATCAGCCCTCACTGTTAACTCACTGTTTTCCCCAGCCTTGACCCTCAACTCATCTCCAAAGAGCAAAACTTTCCTATTTCTTACTCCATCCCTGAACAGTATATCAACTATAAATATAATGCATGTCTTATCTCAACTCTCATCTTCTTGAGCAAATACCAGAGACTGATAAATAAACTGTTACATGTGTTAATATTTCATAGAAATAAAAAATTTTAAGCCTCATAATTTAACTCAAAATTATATCAAAGTGTTTCTGAATGTGAAAATTCTAGGCATCAAAATGGTTAAGCCAAGTAACTCATCAAGACGTAATATTTCCATTACTATAAGGAACCATTGTTTATAAAGGATCAAATGAAATGTAGAGTAATGTAATACAAAACACAGATTAAAGCCTCTACTCTTGATGCTTCAAAATGATTTTAGTCTATGAAAGAGGGCACTTTTTTTAATTAGAAATGACATGAACAGGTCTCTAAGTGAGTTGCTATGACAACAGAAATGATCCATCAGTCTGTGGTTCAGGCGAATAGGATGAATTAATATTCATAATCTATTACTCAGAAGGTTGGGAGTCCCCACAGAAAAAAATGGGAAAAGGTATGAAACAAGACAGTTAGAAATGCCTCATTGATTCTTTTCAATGAGAGAAGATCTCAGCAGACGGAGTAACTCTTGGAAATACAAGTAAAAGGAAACATCTACATTCCAAGATTTTATAAGAATTGGTTCTAAGTAACACTGCAATGAGGATAAAGACTCTTAAGCTAGGATTAAAGAGTTGTTATTGCTTTAACTGTAACTCTTAATTTAAGCCAGGACCTTCAAGGTTGCCTGAAGTTGTCCCAAGTCAGAGGTAAATCCTGGATGTCAGCTGCTGCTGCTAAGTCACTTCAGTCGTGTCTGACTCTGTGTGACCCCATAGACGGCAGCCCACCAGGCTCCCCCGTCCCTGGGATTCTCCAGGCAAGAACACTGGAGTGGGTTGCCATTTCCTTCTCCATGGATGTCAGCAGAAGTAGGCAAAAATAACCTCCACAGGAAGATGAAAATCAAGTACTGATCTCATAACCAAAGGGTAATCTAATGTATTAGGAGGTAAGTCAGCATGAGTAAAAGTCAGAAGAAAAAAAGTAAACAATAGACTTAGATCATAAGTATAACTGTCTGACTTAGAATATAAAGTATTATCTGTTTCTGCTATTTAAATTAAAATTAAATAAAATTTAAAATTTGGTTGTTCAGTTGCACTAGCTATATTTCAAGCGTTCAGTAGCCACATGTAGCTAGTGGCCATTGTATTGGACAGCACAGATATAAACATTTTTTTTTTTTTATGGCAGAAAATTCTATTGGACAGTGTTGGTTTAGAATATTTATAGCTATAATACATAGGATAAAAAAGATAAGTATATAGTAATAGATGTGTCAGAAATTATTAGATTTTAGTACATTGACATGAATACATTTCAATGTGATTTAGCAAATAATGTGTTATGTTATTAAAATAAAAACCAACTTACAAAGTGTTTCTATCTCCCCTACAAGTACACTTGTGCTCATTTGAAGTTTCTCTCTTAACCCGTAGCCCTATAGTAACCATTGGTCTATTTTCTATCACAGTAATTTGTGGGTTTTTTCCCCAGAAATTCACATTAATGGCATTACGTGGTATAGCGTCTTTTGTATTTGGCTGCTTTCATCTATCGTAATGCTTTTGAAATGCTTCTTTGTTGTCTTATGCATCAGCACTTCATTTTCTTCTACTGCTGAATGGCATTTCATTGTACCAAAAATACCATGAGTTGTTTATTGACTCAGTAATTGATGGAAATTTGAATTGTTTCAAGTTGTGGGCAATTATTAGTAAATCTACAATGACCAATCACATATATATGTTTGTGTGGATATATATGTTCATTTCTCTTGTGTTAATACATTGGAGTGAAATTACCAAACTGTTTTTCCAAAGTGACTGCATCATCTTGCATGTCCACAAGCAACAGCAATATGTAACAATTTGAGTCACTCCACACTACTCCGCACGGGTATTGTCAGTCTTTTTCATTTTAGCCACTCCGTAGATTTGTGGTAGTAACTTCATGTGGTATTATTAGCTTGCATTTCTAGAAGGCGTATTGATATTGAGCATGTTCTTCTGTGCTGATTTACCACTCACCTACCCTCTTTGGAAAAGTTCCTGTTCAAAACTTTTGCCTGTTTATTTCCAAAAAATTGACCTGTCAATTTTTGGTTTTTAGATAAATAAGTTATTTATATGTTCTAATTCTTGATCAGGTATTTTGAAAGTATTTTTTCAAATGTATGCCTTGCCTTTTCAGTTTCTTAACTGCTTCAGAAAATAGAAGCTTTCAAAAAAACCAGAGGATTCTAATTATAATTTATAAACTTTTTTCTTCTATGATTCATGCTTTTGGTATTTTCTTCACTAATAAATCTCAAATAATCAAAAGTGTTGTAGATATTTTTCCTATATTTTCCTCAAAATTTTTATAGTTTTAGCCCATTTGTTTACATACATGATATGTTTTGGTTAATTTTTCTATATGGTATGAGATGAGGACCAAGGATAATTTTCCCATATATAGGAATTGTTTTAAGATTATTGAAAACATTTCCTTCCCCATTCAATTATAATAGCAATTTTTTTCAAAAATCAATTAACCGTGTATTTGTAAGTTGATTTCTGGACTACCTTGTCTAATGCACTAAACTATAATCATATTTACTCCAATATACCAGATTGTTTTCATTACTGTAACTTTATAGTAAGTTTGAACATCTGGTTGTATAAGTATTTCAAAACTTCTGTTTTTCTAGGTCATTTACATTTCCATAGAAGTTTAGAATCAGCCTGTAAGTTTTATAGCAACATAAACAAAAATAGCCAGATAGGAATTTAAAAGAAGTTATATTGGAGTTATAGACCAATCTGTGGAGAAGTACTCAATTCAGCAATATTGAGTCTTGCCCTAAATGAACATGATTTATCAATGCATTTATCAGATATTTTTACACATATTTCATCAGTTTTTGCACAGTTTTATAAAATGTACCCTAATTATAATCTCAGTTACCATGCTGCTGTTGCTGCTAAGTCACTTCAGTCGTGTCAGACTCTATGCGACACCATAGACAGCAGCCCACCAGGTTCCCCTGTCCCTGGGATTCTCCAGGCAAGAACACCGGAGCGGGTTGCCATTTCTTTCTCCAATGCATGAAAGTGAAAAGTGAAAGTGAAGTCGCTCAGTGGTGTCCAACTCCTAGTGACCCCATGGAAGGCAGCCTACCAG
Source organism: Bos indicus x Bos taurus (assembly GCF_003369695.1). Taxonomy (NCBI): domain Eukaryota; kingdom Metazoa; phylum Chordata; class Mammalia; order Artiodactyla; family Bovidae; genus Bos; species Bos indicus x Bos taurus. Next base: position 101,253,392 of record NC_040079.1, on the reverse strand, counting down.
GCTCCTCCGCCCATGGGATTTTCCAGGCAAGAGTACTGGAGTGGGTTGTCATTGCCTTCTCCGCTCAGTTACCATGGGACTGTACAAAAAATACACTTCCTATTTGTACGAGTTTCTTGGAAGATGACACCATGCAAAATGAGGACAGTCTGTATTTTGTGTGTCTTTGTGCTGTTGTAAATGTTATTTTTATTTCAATTTTCAAATTTTTGTTGCTGTCATATAAAAATCCAGTTGCTTTTGTTATATTCCAAAATCATTGTAAACTGACTCACTAATTTAATCCTTTTTTATGTCTTTACCTTTGAGTTTCTACAAAAATTTTCAGAGAATAAAAATAGTTTCACTTTTTATATTCAGTTTTGTGTCTTTTATTTCTTTTCCTTACCTTATTTCACTAGCTTGAACATCCAGTACAATTTTGGGTACAGATGATGAAAAGAGATATTCCTGTTTAAAGCCTAATATTAGAGAAAAATCATCCTGTTTTTATCATTAAATGTAATATTAGCTGTAAATTGTTTATAGTTTTTTTTTGCCTGATTGAGAAAATTTCTTTTCATTTAATTTGTTAAAGCTGTATTAAGATCTACTATTTTAGTATTTATTCTCATTTGTTTCTATTTTTGTTTCCCTTTCTTGCCTTCTTTTGGAATATATGAATATTACTTTTAATTCCATTTCAATTTTATCTATTTTTTTAGCTATACATTTTTGCTACTTCATTATCTTTTAAAGAAATTAAAATTAGAAAAAGTATATTCTATGTTATTTGCGTATTTACCATTCTTGGAACTCCTTATTCTCCCTTGCTTTCTCATTTGCTCTTGCGCTCTCCCTCTCCCTCTGTTTGTTTACTTCCTTTTATCTGTCACTTTCATTTCAAGTTTCAATTTCTAGCTGCCTCATTTTAATCTGTCTTCTCAGTTCAGCTAGCCTTTGTGATGGTTCCTCTCCTTGCACTGTAATCAGGAAATTACCTACAGTCAGTAGCCTAGGTCAACTTAGAGCCCATTTCATTTGCTTCTTTTCTCTCAGACATCACAGTTCTGTCAGTCTTCCTACTGCCCATTGTCTGAAAACCATTATTTCACTTAATTTTCCAGTTTTCTAGTTGTTTCCAGTGAACAGCAATTGCTATGGCAATTAATCTTTCATGGGCAGAAGTTGAATTCGTTTTTTACTTTTAGACCTGTCTTCTGTCTTATCTAATATTAATAGTAGGATTCTGACTTTCACTTTTGCCTTAGACAGTTCCCTAGTATACAGTTCAAAGTTGTCTTTTTCATTGTGATCTATCCTGAAATTGTCATTTAATAGATAAGTTGAAATAATTTACTTAAATGACAAATACATTTGATTTTAGCAATTTGGTTTCATTTAATTGGTTTTGTTTGCATCATTTATTTACTCTTTTTCATGTTGATTTATTTCTTTGCATCTTGACATATATGTAATCTTATGTTTATAAAGTATTGTTGCTGTTGTTCTAGCCTAACTAGATTTATAGTTCTACATTATGCTGTTAGCACTCTATTTACAAAACATTAATTTTGTACTGTGAGAAATATTAAAATTACCTTATTTCTTTTATCTTTCTCCACACTCTCTTCTTCAGCAATATACATTAGCCAGTAAGATTTTCTTTCTTATTTAGAACCCTGGAAATGTCAAAGATGTTTCTGTTTATATTTGATCTGTTAAAATAAAATAATATACTTTGGATTCTAGCTATATACTAAAAGTGAGGCAATCTGAGAAACTACTTAATCTTTAACTTGGTTATCCCTGTTAAATTAATTAAACAATGGGACAGTTAGATGGCAGTGGCTCCAATGTCATAGAAGTCTAGATAAGCAAACCAAAAATCTAAGCCTGTAAAGGCATTACGGTTACAAAATTGAAACCTAAGGACAACCATTTACAAACAGCCAACTAGGTTTGAAGCTATAGCCTACCAAATAATTTCCTGTCTTTACTATCACATCTTCTGTATATAAGTCTTTCCCATAGCTTCTGTCAGCAGAGTGCTTTTAATCAGTTCCAGTTTGGCACGGCCCCCAGTTGAATCTATTTTTGCTCAAATAAATTAAAATGCTTTAATATGCCTCAGCTTATCTTTTAACGTGCTTCTCCTTACCACATGTGATGAGATATATCCTCTCTACTTCTATATACATTTAGATCCTATTCTATTCTCCTAATCTACCCATTATAGTTGTAATCTATAGTTAAATATTTTTAATTTCCATTGCCAGTCCTTTAACCTTGGTTTCCCCACTCATCTCTTAGCCATAGAAATTCTGTCTTGTAGCATTTGCCCAAGGAAGGCTAACGTAAAAAATTTCCCTAAATCTTACATGTTCAAGGTAACATGACTGGGATTGATATAGCTAAAGTGCAATTTCACATATTTATACTCTTCAGAACATAAGGTATGTTCATCATTGAGTGCTGATGTTGAATCTTGGTGGAAAGAAATGCAAAGCCAATTTGATATTTGCCCTTATAAGAGATTTGGTATTTCTCCTTGGAAGCAGAAAGTTTCCTCTTATCCCAGTGTCCCATAATATTACTAGGATATGTCATGCAGTTAATCTGGATCAATTTTTCCTAGCCATATCTTTTCTTACTGTATAAATTTAGCTTTTTTTATTTCAAGACAGCCTTCTGTTGAACAATGTGTTTAACACTGCATTTAATGTTTGTTCTATTTCATTCTTTGCAATTCTTCTTTGAAGTATTATCCAGGATCTAGTCTGGTTTCTGTAGGGGTAAGACTGGTGAATAGAGCTACAAATCTATTATAGGGATGAACACCCACTCATCCTTTAAACCCTTGAGTGTGACACTGATTTCCATGCCTAAATCCTAGATGGAATTTTGTTTTGATCTACTATCCTGGCCAGAGGTGGTTCAGTTCCAGAAGCTTTTACTTGACCTTCCATACTATGGTGGCTCCTACCATGCAAGCCAAAGGCCCAAAATGGAGTTTGTGCCGATTATCTAGTATGTCCATCCCAATGATATATTCCAACATCAGAGAAAAAAAATCACAGAATAACTATAATAGGTTCACTGTGAATTGGACCATGGCCAAGACACTCTATTACCTAGTTCCCACATGCTACATTTAAAAAAAAAATACCATGGCAACTATTATTTAAGTTCTCAAAATATTCCCCTTTCTCCAGTATACAGTTAGTTACTGATGTAAATCATTGTAGGTTCCTTTGTGGAAGAACATGAAGATTTATTACTATGTATGCTTGTCATGGTATTGCAGAGTCCTTTGCCTGGGGATTTAGCCTTTTCTTCAATAAATAAATTACAGGTCTGGAAATTGACTTAAATTTGGAAACTGGACAGGGATGATAGCTTTTTACCCAGTTAGGTAATGGTCTCTCCTACCATCATACCTGAGCAACAGAGGAGACTAGCCATTGAACTTCCTGGTGATTCTATGCCTTTCTTATCAGAGCTAGCCTTATGATATTAATAAATGGTGCATTCCCTGGACATTTCCATAGACACAGCAAAATGGAAGGTCTTCCAACATTACAGTATTTCACTTCAGCATGCAAACTTTTCTGAGTTTTTTCATCCTGCTTCTGTTGTCTGACATAAACAATTCAGCACTTTAATTTCACTTAACATGGCTACAGCATGCTTGTCCACATCTCTTGTGATCTTTGGCAGGATATTAAATCTTGAATTTCGGGAGAGTACGTCAAAATCAATAACCTTTCCCTTATTTGATTTGTGTACTGACCCCTTTCATAAAGCATCCTCAGGATTCAGTCCTGCACATAATCCCCCAGGTCCCAAGACTAGTTCTTGTAGTTCCTTTGTGGTAGAAGGCCTTTACTCCCTTGTTCTTTTTTATCCCTGGTTCTGAATCAGTTATGCTATGAATTAATCCTAGTTATAATACTGGGGAAAGTAGGGATATATCCCAAGAACCAGCAGAGCTGTCTCATTGAGGAAAGAAATTTGCATGACTTTTTGAAAAAGTGCCACTACAGTGCTGAGAATTCTCTCAACAAGTTGTTTACTATTGTATGATTTAAGTCCTACATATGCTGCTTCTGATAACCATTATAGGTAAGGAGTTTTGTCTGTTTACTTGTTTGATTTTTTTATTCTTCTCTGTGTTCCTGAATATATTCCATAGAGAGCAACTGAAGATTCTGGTTTATGTAAACATATTCAATTTAAAGTCCAACATACTTTTAATATAATAACTTGGCTTCAGGCAATTCAGTACAATTTGAAAAGTATGCATTTGTACAGATATTTTTATATTTCCATGTAATGCCCATGATTACTGACGTTAGAAACCAGAAACCTTTTTTTTAGATTTGGAAATTATAGCTGGATCATCTGGAATTTATAATAGAACAGCAAGACGCCCAGGGGTTCTTGACAGTCTTTGCAAATTTAAGGATAAATATTTTATTTTACAATCTTTTGGAAAATAATCCCTCATTATCTTTCAAAAGTATAAGTACACAAAGCCTTTGACCTGGTAATCCCCCCTTTTGGGAATCTACTATATACAAAATATATATTCATACAATGTATTTACTGAAGCATCTTTATGATAGCAAAAATCTGGAATCAATTATAATACCATTCAATAAGAGAAGAGAATGATTTAATAAATGGCAGTATGTCCATGAGAAATAACATGTAGCTTTAAATAAGAGGTACTTTTATAACCCTGGAAAGAAGGAAGAGTGACCATGTTATCACATTAACTGAAAAAAAGCAAATTATACAGTAGTAGGCAATATAATTCTAAAGGCCATGTAGAATAAAGAGAAGCATACTGGGCTGCATCATAGAATGATATAGGGATATAAATGGATGAAATTATTCATTTTTGCTTTATACATCTTGAAATTAATTTATTCATCACAGCTGCTGCTGCTGCTAAGTCATCAGTTGTGTCCGATTCTGTGTGACCCCATAGATGGCAGCCCACCAGGCTCCTCCGTCCCTGGGATTCTCCAGGCAAGAACACTGGAGTGGGTTGCCATTTCCTTCTCCACTCATCACAGCAAGCATGCATGATTTCTCCAACTTAAAAAAGCAATACAGAAAATGTGAAGGATGAAAAAGTACAAGAAATATTCTAGGACCATTCTGAAAACACTCAAGTACCTACTTCTGGGAGTATAACAAGACAGCAACAAAATTAGAGGAAAAAACAGTAAGTTGGCTTTAAATCTCAAACCACTTTCTCCACATTTTCTATTTTTTATGCTATTGTCTGCATCTATTAATACCCATCAATTAATTTCTTCAGCAATCAGTCATGATTATTTGGAATCATTGAGTGCAACTTGTATACTTGGTTTTATGACTAGGCCTATAATATTTGAATGGTTTCTTGTTCTTATAAGACATTAAGCAAGAATGTTAACATTCCTGATAACAGTGCTTGTTAAGAATGTTCTTTCAATGTTAACATATTAATTTAATCATTGGTTGTGAATGAAGTTTCCCACCTCCTTTATGAACTTTGAGAAACATTCCAATTCTAATATAGTCTCATTTATATGCCATCAACTTATACAATTTATACAATCAATCCTACCCCTCTTCAAGTTTTATGTGCTGTAAACAGTGTCAAAAAAAATCCCTCTTGTTATGGAGTTTAAGTGGAGAGAGATACAGATAAATTTATAGAGTAAAATGTCAGGAAAGGATGAATGCAGTGACAGAAAACAAACCAAAGCAAGCAGACAAAGAATGAATTAGTGTGTTCTTTGGAAGGGTGGTCTGGGACGATCTCCCTCCTAGAACTGAGCATTTGAGAAGAGCCCCAAAGGAAAAATTACAGCAATTTATGGGAATATTTATAGAAGTAGCTTTTGGAGAGACGATGCTATGAAGTACAAATGCCCTAACTAGAATGAATGAACTACTCTAATCGTATGGAAAACCCAGCTTCTACAGGCATGGAGAAATGGCAGGAATTAGCATGCCAAAAGTCTCATTGCCAAGCTGAGTAAAGTGGCTAGAATAGGACCTGAGGCAAGGTGAGAGCTGTGTCAGGAGCACTGACACAAAGCAACTCCCCTCAAGTTTAGTCCCAACCCGGGGTCAACCAAGGTTTGGCTTCTAATTGAAACACTACTACCATTCTAGGAAATATTTTTAAGCTTTCTCACTTGTAAACTAGAAAAATGATAACCCAGTACTCTGACTGCTTCATAGACATATTTAGAGTTCCTATCCTTTAAAAGAACTTAGAAGTTAATGGAGTATACTGAACATCAGAGGACTTAAATATATAATGTACATGCTCAATTGCTCAGTTGTGTCTGATTGTCTGTGATCCAGGGACTGTAGCCCACCAGGATTCTCTGTTCATGGAATTTTCCAGGCAAGAATACTGGAGTAGGTTGCCATTTCCTATTCCAGGGGATCATTCTGTAGGAGCATTCCCAAGTGGCACAGTGGTAAAGAATCTGCCTGTCAATAAATAGATAAAGCAAATGCTAATAGAACTAAAAGGAGAAATAAATCACAATAAAATAATAGTTGGTAACTTTAATATTTCACTCTCAAAAAATGGCTAGATCTTTTTTACAGACAGTTAATAAAGAAAGAGAAGATTTGAATAACACCATAATCCAAATGGTTATATAGACATATACAAAACATTCCATCCAACAGCAACCTAATACATATTTTCCAAGCACATGTGGAACATTTTCTAGGATAGATCATATATTAGGCCATAAAACAAGTTCACAAAGACAGAAATTATATTAAGTACCTTTCCAAACTACTGTATTATTAAACTAGAAACAATAACCAGAGGAAAGCTGGAAAACTGACAAATATGTAAAAATTAAGCAACACATTCCTAAACAACCATGGATCAAAGAAGAAATAAAAAGGGAAATTAAAAAGTATCTTGAGAGAAATGAAATAGAAACACAATATAGAAAAACTTATTGGATGCAGCAAAAGCAATTCTAAAAGGAAAATTTATAGCACTAAATGCCTACATAATTAAAAAATTATATGCTGAAAATTATGATATTGATTAAAAAATTGAAGAAGATACAAACAAATCACTCCTTTTAGATACAAATTTATTTACATTTTCCTTTAGGCTCTATGACTCTAAATATTCCCTCTCCATCTCAGAGGAAAAGGTTTGGCTCAGGCACTGGCTTAAAAAATTGGAGACAGTTCTCTTAATTTACAACAATTTCCATAAGAGACATGTCAGTGCTACCCATCCTCTTTCTGGTAAATTATCCTCTCCCTTCAACTTAAATAATATGGGTAGAGTCTCCAATCACAGTAACCTACCTCTAAAGAGAAGGGCTATGACCCATGATGGAGCAAATAGTAATTCTTTATGGCATTTTTCCAAACTGAAAGAAGAAGTATTCTATAGTTTAGAAAATGGCAACCCACTCCAGTATGCTTGCCTGGAGAATTCCATGGGCAGAGGAGCCTTGCGGGCTACAGTCTATGGGTCACAAAGAGTTGGACACAACTGAAGCAACTAACACACAAGTATCTGGTTACATGAGCTCCCGAATCTTCCCCGGTCAGAAACTTAAAGTTGATAATTCATCAGCACAAACTTAAGAAAACAGCACAATAGATAACTTGTCCTTGGGTGCCCTTGGTTATTCACAGGTCATTAGAGTCCTAGGGCTGTAGCACAGAAGATAGCTTGGTTATAAGGAAAACAAGAACTTACTTAATGCTCAATACACGCAGTTCTATGCTGTGCTCCTTACAAATTCATTGTTTCCTCAAAAGCATGGGAGAAAAATGTTACCTGCTCTATTTTAGGCACAAAAGTCACACAATTGTGAAATGACAGAATGATGATTGAAAGCCAGATTTATGTAGTATTTGCTTTAGCCTCTACAATACTTCCTCATACAGGATTCATAAGTGTTATAAGTTGTACTCGTAAACTATGTTGAGAAAAATATGAAACTCAAGCCAGATTCTCTTAGGTGAGTGTTGAGCTAAACTTCCTTTTCAGAAGACCCTTTTTGAAAATTAAAGTTATGTTACATTGTTTTCCCATTTTGGTAACCACCCAGGTGATGATTTGGTAATCATTCAGTTATATGTTGTAAACACATGATATAGTAACAGAGAAATTTCCACTCATCCTTTGAGGTGAAGAATTGAAACCTTTATAAAATAAACTAATATTAAAAATCATTGCCCAAGACATTCATATCAAAGAAACCACCTACTAGAAACTGCTGTCTACTTGAATCTTTCCTTTAAGCACTAAGTAGCAAGTAGCTACTTGCTACTTTTCCTTTAAGCACTCTCAGAGTTCTACTTCCCTGGGAAATTCAAAGTCACTCAGTCCTGTATGACTCTTTGTGACTCCGTGGACCATAGTCTGCCAGGCTCCTCTGTCCATGGAATTCTCTAGGCCAGAATACTGGAGTGGGTAGCCATTCCCTTCTCCAGGGGATCTTCCCAACCCAGGGATCAAACCCAGGTCTCCCGCATTGTAGGCAGATTCTTTACCAGCTGAGCTACCAGGGAAGCCCAAGAATACTGGAATAGGTAGCCTATCCTTCTTCCCTAGGGGATCTTCCCAGCCCAGGAATCAAACTGTGGTCTGCTAAGTTACCAAGGAAGCCCTTCCAAGAAAATTTAGATAAATAGCCTGAGAATTAGCCTCAGACCTTTTTTCCCACTCTCAATCTCAAAACAATTGTCATTCTTGGCCCATCAACTGCTAAGTCATTTGGTTTGTGAATGTAAAAACGTTCAATTTAGGTAGACTCTCTAGACTGAAGGCATCAATTGTAGGTAGATAACTCTTCATGTGTACCTTCAGTTCCAGTCAATCTCCAAGATCTACCCACAACATATTTAATTTTCTGAGCACTGCCTTGTACGTGTGACACTTGCTTCATTACATTATCTGGCTAACTGAGGCTACCCGTTTCTCTCTAAAGTACTTTCTTTAGTATGTTTTCCATTGGATTATAATTCAAGCTTGAAAATTCAAAAATGCTTACTTTCTCATATCAATCATTGTCTGTAATTTTATTATTTATAATCTCCCACATGAATGTCTTTTCCCATTTTCACTGCCACTCTTTTCTCATAAACACTTATTAGTGGATCACCTTTAATACTTGCAAGTTGATACCCTGGCTCCAGGCTTGCTTTTATAAATAATCATCCTAAAATGACTGCTATATTAATTTCCTGAGCAGCATTTTGATCATAAGACTTCCAATTTCTAGGGTTTAAAACTTAACTATCTTTTGAATGTTATTTTAAAACCAAAAGTTTCCTTAGCATTCACAATCCATCCTGAACCTATTGCTTAGTTTCCTAACACTTTCTTGCTCATGTGCTTGCTAAGTCACTTCAGTCGTTTCCGACTCTGTGCGACCCCATAGACGGCAGCCCACCAGGCTCCCCCATCCCTGGGATTCTCTAGGCAAGAACACTGGAGTGGGCTGCCATTTCCTTCTCCAATGCATGAAAGTGAAAAGTGAAAGTGAAGTCGCTCAGTCGTGTCAGACTCTTAGTGACGCCATGGATTGCAGCCTAACAGGCTCCTCCGCCCATGGGATTTTCCAAGCAAAAGGTACTGGAGTAGGGTGCCATTGCCTTCTCCGGCTCATGTGCTTAGTTTCACACAAATTAAACTATCCTATAAACATACATTATATATAACAAGCACTCCATCATCTTTCTCTAGTTTGCTTAGTATTGGACTGATAGAAATTGAAGTCTTTTCCTCTTCCAGTAGGAAAGACAGCACTCAAACATCAACTTCCTAGGATTAGATACTTCCTCCCACTGCTTCTTGTCTCAGCTTGTAAAGAATTCGCCTGCAATGCCAGAGACCTGGATTTGATCCCTGGGTTGGGAAGATCCCCTGGAGAAGGGAAAAGCTACCCACTCCAGTATTCTGGCCTGGAGAATTCCAGGGACTGTATAGTCTGTGGAGTCACAAAGAGTTGGACTCGACTGAGGGACTTTCACTTTCACTTCACTTTTCCACCAGTAGGAGGAACTACCATATTTTAAGCTGCTGAAATCTCAAAGTATGTACACATGACTCTCCCAGTACTCCCAAAATTGTTGGCATTTAATCTCTGAATCCAAAGTCTGAGCCCTAAGTATTTATTCCTATTTATAAGGTTATTTTCATGCTTGTACTTAAAGAAAATAGAACAGTAGAGCAGACAGGAACTCTCCTGAAGCACAAGCATGGTGCATTCATGTGTCTGACATGCATTCCTTTCAAAATGATGCCAAGAAATTAGGGGTGCACTGCCCCGTTACATTTGCCTCCACCAATATGTAGTTTCTCAGCTTATATACCATGATACCATAAACTCTGCCCTCACCCATCTCTCTAAACACAGCTACTTTTGCTTCTATAATGTCCTCAAGCTTAAATGTGCTCTTCAAAGCAAAGTTCTACCTTGTCTTAAGTCATTTTCGAATCTTATTTATTTCATGTCTTATTTCCCTTGTTCTCTAATCAGAAGTTTTTCTTTGTTGAATTCCAAAGTGTTAAGAACTTTTCCTACACTGCTTTTTATTTTTATGCTGACAATATTGTTTGTATGTTTTTATTCAGATTCAGAAACACTGATAAGAGTTTACTGTCTTTCCTAAATTTCTGCATATCAGCATACAATCTCTAACAATTTATTCTCCATATTACAAGTAATAACTAAAGAAAATACAGGAATAATTTCTTCCCTGAAAGAATAAAACTGACATCTACTGATTCATGCTATCTGGAGTATCATTGGTTGGTCCACTAAAAAAAAAAAAAAAAAAAATGACTGATGATGTCTAACAATCTGACTTAATCCAGATGCTTCAGTTCTGCCTGGGTTGGTCAAGATGATAAAGTTATAATTTAAGTACTATTTTTATGAATGTGAGAACTGTTTATTTTATCAAATTCTCAATTCATTATAATATTCTTCTTATTATTCTTAAACCCTTAGGGTATTTAGGATGAAATTGTACAACTCAGATGTCTAAATATATAAGGCAATATTGACTGAGTTTCAAAAATATGAAAAAGCAAATATATTCATATTATTTTTATGATTCTGTTCATTTAACTAAAAACATGAATAGGCTTCCAAAGCCTTTGATTATTTTAATAGAATACAGTGAATTTTATCCCATCTGGTTTTACACATGAAAAAAATCAGCACAAAATTCTGAACAGGCCAATTTTACAGAGAGAAGAGCATAAAAGGCAGTTTCTTATGATCTTTCAGGAGAAAATGCACTTGAAATACTGTGAGAAAGGCAGTCTTGTGATATTTCTCATTATAAAAGGTCACTGCTCTACTCATTTATCACTATTTTATGGAAGAAGCAGAGTAGATTGTGTTTAGGTGGGAGCACTGTTGCTCAGAAGAGTTTAAAAAATTATCTGGTATTAAGACGGACAGAGAAATTACTTGGCATATTGCAAACCAGAGTTTGGAAATATATTGCTAGTGCTAAACATCAGAAATATTTTAGAAAGAGAAATCTACACTGGAAGGGGCTATTCTCTTCTTTAGAAACATCTCCTCTTACCTCAAAGGGGGACTATTCACAAGTTTAAAAAAAGGATACTCCCTGGACACTTAGGTTTCAATTCTCTATTACAGGTCACTGGAGAATAATTATGAGTAATAATAGGTACTAACATAGGGGGAAAATGTACATAGAAATATTCCAACACCTCAGATAAAGTAAAATAGACTTCTTAAAAACTCTACATAAATGCTAATATACCAGATTCTATTCCTGGGTCGGGAAGATTTCTTGGAGAAGGAAATGGCAACCCACTCCAGTATTCTTGCCTGGGAAATCCCATGGACAGAGAAGCCTGGTGGACTACAGTCCATGGGGTCACAAAGAGTCAGACAGGACTGAGCAAATGAGCACTCACACCCACTATATTCATTACTATAGGACTGGTAACTGGACTAAGAACTCATAAACAGGAGTTTTAAAAGCAGAATATAGAAAACCGTTCTTGCTAACTCCTCAAAAAAAAAAAAAAATGTTGTGTACAAGTTACTTTACCTTTCTATTATATGCTTTCTATCATGTGAAAGAGAGAAAACTGTAAACCTATTTTGTATAATTCATTCATTAAGAGCCACGAATATAATATGAATGATTACAATTAAATGTGAAAATATAAAGCACATATGGTGTCAGTGTCATTTCAAGAACATTCTACACAATGATAATGAGCAGATAAAAAAATACATCTGGCAAAACAAAGGAAAACAATTTCCCACTATTATTGATATTTACATTAATGGGAAAAGAAAGTAAAAATACAGTCTAATCAATTATTTCATATTAACATACAAGAAACAATATTGAACAAATTCAGGTTTAAATTTAAAAATGAAATTCACTTAAAAAGACATATTATTGTCAGTCATATAAAAGTTAACTTCACAAAGTTTTAGCCTGATTTCTGTGTGTGTGTAAAGAGTATGCTGATCTTTCCTTCACTTAGACAGTTTCTAAATTTGCATAAGTATTTTAGAAAAATGTGCTTTCATTAATAAAAGTTGGATTCTACTACAAAAAGAAAAGAGTCTTGACAATGTCTGCTTGGGTGCATCTGGCAAGGGAGCCACAAATTTAACTTCTGAGCATTTCTAAGGCAATGTGGTTCTTGAATAGGACTTTTGTTGGAGAACATAAGTAGGCATAATGAGCAGCCAATCATGAATTTCTCTTCTTTCACAGTTAGGAAATAAAATAAAGAAAATATGCAATAATATTATACTGTTTTAATTGGACATATTTACATTCCTATAGTTCTAACTGAAATTTCTACCCTAGTGTGGATATATTCTACATATTAGTTATTCTCATTATTAGAGAGTTTATGAAGCCAAAGAAGGCTTAATTTTTCTTGGAAATCTTAAATTTTCTTACTTAAATATAGAATTCTTTATACTATGATGCCTCTCTCTTTTCACCAGTCAATTCTGCTTAAGCAACTAAAATTTTGATTAGAAAACCTGTAGTCTACTGTTCTTGAGAACCAGAGACAAATCTAACAAAGGAGAGAGTCACTGAGGTGCAGTCCCAATTTTACATATGAGCTTGGCCTAAATGGCTGCTCCCTAAACCACACTTACATAAGGAAGGCCCCAAGTAGCACAAAGTTCAAAAACAGTTGAGATTTAACGTGTTAACCAATGCAAGAAACACAAAGCTTGCAGTTTTAGTTTAGACAGGTTAAGTTATAGCTTTTAAAAAGGTGGAGGTTGGGAGGGTAAATAAAAATTCTCAAAAAAATATACCAGAATCTAGATTGTCTACAATATGCCACTCACAATGTCCAAGACACACTTTAAAGCAGATGGGTGTATGGAAAATCCAGGAAACTGCAATCCTTTCTCAAGTGAAATATAGTCAACAGAAACTTCAAGATGATCCAGAGGGATGTTCCAGTTCAAGATGGAGCAGATGGACATGTGTTTATCTCCCCCAGCAAGAGTGTCAAAATCACAACTAACTGTTGAATAACCATTTACAGGAGGATGCAGGAATCTACCCCAAAAGGAAAAAAAAAAAAAACCCACGTCCAAAGACAAAGAAGAAGCTTCAGCCAGACGGTAGGAGAGGAACAATCATGATAGAATCAAATCCCATACCTTGGGAGGGTGACCCACAAAGTGGAAAACAATAATACCAAATAAGTTTTCCCATTATTGTGAAGGTTTGGAACCCCACATCAGGCTCTCCAGCCTAGGGATGTGACAAAGGGACTGGGAATCCCCAGGGAATCTGACCTTGAAGGCCAGAGGGATTTGATTACAAGACTTCCACAGCACTGGGAAAATTAGAGACTCCAGTCATGAAGGACACAAACAAAACTTTGTGTGCACCTAGACTCAGAGGAAAGGAGCAGAGACTCCACAGGAAACTGAGCCAAAACCACCTGCTAGTGTTGGAGGGTCCTCTGTGAAGCCATGGGGCAGCAGGGGCTCACCACGAGGACAGGGGACCAGCAGCAGCTGTCTGGGAAGGTTGCCTTTGGTGTAAAACTTCTTGGAGTTTGCCATTAACCCAAGCAAAAAGCCCCTAGATCCAAGAGCCAGGTCACCTCAAGGCAAAAACTACCAAGGAAGGAATGCAACCCTACCCATCAGCAGATAATTGTGTTAAAGCTCTATTGAGCAAGGCCCAGCCCACCAGAGCAAGACTCAGTATTTCCCACCACAAGTCCCCCCATTAGGAAGCTTACACAAGCCTCTTAGCCTCTTCCAACAGAAGGCAAACAAAAGAAACAACAAATAAATTTTGTGAATAAAACAAAAACCACATTACAGAAAGTTAATCAGCAGGAAAAAGCAGAAAGTTACATCCAAGATGGAGGACAAGATAAAAATCCCAGGGAAAAAAAGAAAAACTAAATAAACTGGAGATAGGCAACCTTCTGAATGCAGACTACAAAAGACTAGCAAGGGGAGAAAAGAAAACCTTCCTAAGTACTCAATGCAAAGATACAGAGGAAAACAGTAGAATGGGAAAGACTAGAGATCTCTTCAAGAGAGACACCAAGGGAATATTTCATTCAAAGATGGGCACAATCAAGGACAAAAATGGTATGGACCTAACAGAAGCAGAAGATATTAAGAATACGTAGAACTATACAAAAAAAAAAAAAAAATCTTCATGACCCAGATAACCATGATGGTGTGATCACTAACCTAGAGCCAGACATCCTGGAATGCAAAGTCAAGTGAGCCTTAGGAAGCATTACTACAAACAAAGCTAGTGGAGGTGATGGAATTCCAGGTGAGCTATTTCAAATCCTGAAAGATGATGCTGTGAAAGTGCTGCACTCAATATGCCAGCAAATTTGAAAAATTCAGCAGTGGCCATAGGACCAGAAAGGGTCAGTTTTCATTCCAAACTCAAAGAAAGGCAATTCCAAAGAATGTTCAAACTACCACACAATTACACTCATCTCACACACTAGCAAAGTAATGCTCAAAATTCTCCAAGGGAGACTTCAACACTTTGGGAACTGAGAACTTCCAGATGTTCAAGCTGGATTTAGAAAAGGCAGAGGAACCAGAGATCAAATTGCCAATTATGATCTATGCCAACTGGATCATAGAAAAAACAAGAGAATTCCAGAAGAACATCTACTTCTGCATCATTGACTATGCTAAAGTCTTTGACTGCATGGATCACAACAAACTGTGGAAAATTCTTAAAGAGATGGGAATACCAGACCACCTTACCTGACACCTGTATGCAGGAATCTGTATGCAGATCAAGAAGCAACAGCTAGAAATGGACATGGAACATCGGACTGGTTCCAAATTAGGGAAGAAGTATGTCAAGGCTGAATATTGTCACCCTGCTTATTTAAGTTATATGCAGAGTGTACTCACTCCTTAATCCTCAGTAGAGTCCTATCCTCACCACCCTACAGGAATTTATATTTTAAAACATAGCAGCTCTTTTCTATTCAATTTTCAGTTCTCTGAACTCAATTTCATTTAACTTTATAGCATGTATCACTACTATCATCATCTTCTTGATTCATTTCATTCTTTTTCTTCTCTAGATATCCATGCTGATTGATCCTTTTACCCTTTAATTCTCCTTTTATATTCCTCCTAGCTCATTCTAACTCCCAAATATATGAGTTTCTCAAATTTCCTTCCTTGGCTGCCTTTCTCCCCTGTCTTCTTTACTTTCTTCTTCCTTGGCCATCACTCCATCTGTCTAGACTCAATTATCTCTTTAGTGTACTACTACTAAGTTGCTTCAGTCGTGTCTGACTCTGTGCAACCCCATGGACTGCAGCCTACCAGGCTTCTCCGTCCGTGGGATTCTCCAGGCAAGAACACTGGAGTGGGTTGCCATTTCATTCTCCAATCTCTTTAATGTAGTGACTGTGAAATTGAAAACTCTAGATTGGTACTTCATTCAAGATATTTTTTTAAGGTCAAATATGCTACATATGCATTTGACATCAGAAGGCTATATAATTCATTTTATTAAGAAATATGCAATAAATTATTAAAAAGTCATTTTTTCATCTACCAGATTAATATTCCCAAAGTCTAGTCTTTAATATGTTCTCCCTTTACTCAGAAATCTTTGATGGTTTCCCACTGGGCATCAAGTCAAGCCCAATGTGTCTGGCATCACCATCTAAGACCTCGTTAAGAGATATGACAGGTTAGCTAACTTGATGCTTCTCCCACCACTTTTAGTGTGATTTCCAGTCAGAGCTTACAAAAGAAAGATTACATGCCTCAAATTTTCTGGCAGCTGAGGTCTCTGCATATAACTTAGCTTCAAGAAATAGACACCCTTTCAGGTCTTAGGATGAGAAAGTGGAACCATCAAATGGTAGGCACATAGATCTTTAGTAAGTTACAGATATAGCTGCATGTTTCAGTTGTCTAAGAGTGACTTCTGTCCAGTCAATTCCTATTTTTGGCGTACTGAGCTGTAGTGGCACCTCCTTTTCAATCATTCTCTTGCCCAATTATGTCAAACGAGGCAACGTTGCTTCTTACAGTGACCACAATGGTATTTTTTCCCTCACTAAGCCAATTTTGTAAAACAATTCTAAGACTATGTAGCAATTCTGAAAGCTCAGCTCAGAACACCTCCCCTAGACTTTCCAATGATGCTGTAAGATATGGATTCATCTGCTTAATTCCCTTTGGGTTTAAACTAGCTAAAGTGGCTGCATGGGCGCAGGAAGGCTGAGAGAAACTTCTCCACATTCACGGTCAGGAGGGACAGCCCTGAGGAGATACCCCTTGTCCAAGGTAAGAAGCAGTAACGGCTGTGCTTTGCTGGGGCAGCCCTGAAGAGATAAACCATGACCAAGGTAAGAGAAATCCAAATAAGATGGTAGGTGTTGTGAGAGGGCATCAGAGGGCAGACACACTGAAACCATAATCACAGAAAACTAGCCAATCTGATCACACAGACGACAGCCTGTCTAACTCAATGAAACTAAGCCATGCCCTGTGGGGCCATCCAAGATGGACAGATTATGGTGAAGAGGTCTAACAGAATGTGGTCCACTGGAGAAGGGAATGGCAAACCACTTCAGTATTCTTGCCTTGAGAACCCCATGAACAGTATGAAAAGGCAGAATGATAGGATACTGAAAGAGGAACTCCCCAGGTCAGTAGGTGCCCAATTTGCTACTGGATATCAGTGGAGAAATAACTCCATAAAGAATGAAGGGATGGAGCCAAAGCAAAAACAATACCCAGTTGTGGATGTGACTGGTGATAGAAGCAAGGTCCAATGCTGTAAAGAGCAATATTGCATAGGAACCTGGAATGTCAGGTCTATGAATCAAGGCAAATTGGAAGTGGTCAAACAGGGGATGGCAAGAGTGAACATGAACATTCTAGGAATCAGCAAACTAAAATGGACTGGAATGGGTGAATTTAACTCAGATGACCATTATATCTACTACTGTGGGCAGGAATCCCTCAGAAGAAATGGAGCAGCCATTAAGTCAACAAAAGAATCTGAAATTCAGTACTTGGATGCGATCTCAAAAGCGACAGAATGATCTCTGTTCATTTCCAAGGCAAACCATTCAATCTCACAGTTACCCAATCCTATGCCCCAACCAGTAATGCTGAAGAAGCTGAAGTTGAACAGTTCTATGAAGACCTACAAGACCTTTTAGAACTAACACCCAAAAAAGATGTCCTTTTCATTATAGTGGACTGGAATGCAAAAGTAGAAAGTCAAGAAACACCTGAGGTAACAGGCAAACGTGGCCTTGGAGTACGGAATGATGTAGGGCAAAGGCTAATAGAGTTTTGCCAAAAGAAAGCACTGGTCATAGCAAACACCCTCTTCCAACAACAGAAGAGAAGACTACACATGGACTTCACCAGATGGTCAACACTGAAATCAGATTGATTATATTCTTTGCAGCCAAAGATGGAGAAGCTCCATACAGTCAGCAAAAACAAGACTGGGAGCTGACTGTGGCTCAGATCATGAACTCCTTATTGCCAAATTTAGACTTAAATTGAAGAAAGTAGGGAAAACCACTAGACCATTCAGGTATGACCTAAATCAAATCCTTTATGATTATACAGTGGAAGTGAGAAATAGATTTAAGTGACTACATCTGATAGACAGAGCGCCTGATGAACTATGGACGGAGGTTTGTGACATTGTACAGGAAACAGGGATCAAGACCATCGCCAAGAAAAAGAAATGCAAAAAAGTAAAATGACTGTCTTAGGAGGCCTTACAAATAGCTGTGAATAGAAGAGAAGCGAAAAGCAAAGGACAAAAGGAAAGATATAAACATCTGAATGCAGAGTTCCAAAGAATAGCAAGGAGAGATAAGAAACCCTTCCTCAGTGATCAATGCAAAGAAATAGAGGAAAACAACACAAGGGAAAAGACTAGAGATCTCTTCAAGAAAATTAGAGATACCAAGGGAACATTTCATGCAAAGATGGGCTTGATAAAGGACAGAAATGGTATGGACCTAACAGAAGCAGAATATACCAAGAAGAGGTGGCAAGAATACACAGAAGAACTGTACAAAAAAGATCTTCATGACCCAGATAATCATGATGGTGTGATCACTCACCTAGAGCCAGACATCCTGGAATGTGAAGTCAAGTGGGCCTTAGAAAGCATCACTATGAACAAAGCTAGTGGAGGTGATGGAATTCCAGTTAAGCTATTTCAAATCCTCAAAGATGATGCTGTGAAAGTGCTGTACTCAATATGCCAGCAAATTTGGAAGACTCAGCAGTGGCCACAGGACTGGAAAAGGTCCATTTTCATTCTAATCCCAAAGAAAGGCAATGCCAAAGAATGCTCAAACTATGGCACAATTGCAACTCATCTCACACACTAGTAAAGTAATGCTCAAAATTCTCCAAGCCAGGCTTCAGCAATACGTGAACTGTGAACTACCAGATGTTCAAGCTGGTTTTAGAAAAGGCAGAGGAACCAGAGATCAAATTGCCAACATCCACTGGGTCATGGAAAAAGCAAGATCAGATCAGATCAAATCAGTTGCTCAGTCGTGTCCGACTCTTTGCGACCCCATGAATCGCAGCACACCAGGCCTCCCTGTCCATCACCAACTCCCGAAGTTCACCCAGACTCACGTCGATCGAGTCAGTGATGCCATCCAGCCATCTCACCCTCTGTCGTCCCCTTCTCCTCCTGCCCCCAATCCCTCCCAGCATCAGAGTCTTTTCCAATGAGTCCACTTTTCGCATGAGGTGGCCAAAGTACTGGAAAAAGCAAGAGAGTTCCCGAAAAACATCTATTTCTGCTTTATTGACTATGCCAAAGCCTTTGACTGTGTGGATCACAAAAAACTGTGGAAAATTCTTCAAGAGATGGGAATACCAGACCACCTGACCTGCCTCTTGAGAAACCTATATGCAGGTCAGGAAGCAACAGTTAGAACTAGACATGGAACAACAGACTGGTTCCAAATAGGAAAAGGAATGCTTCAAGGCTGTATATTGTCACCCTGTTTATTTAACTTCTATGCAGAGTACATCATGAGAAATGCTGGGCTGGAAGAAGCACAATCAGAATCAAGTTTGCTGGGAGAAATATCAATAACCTCAGATATGTGGATGACACCACTTTTATGGCAGAAAGTGAAGAAGAACTAAAAAGCCTCTTGATGAAAGTGAAAGAGGAGAGTGAAAAAGTTGGCCTAAAGCTCAACATTCAGGAAACTAAGATCATGGCATCTGGTCTCATTACTTCATGGGAAATAGATGGGGAAACAGTGGAAGCAGTGTCAGACTTTATTTTTTGCGGCTCCAAAATCACTGCAGATGGTGACTTAAAGACGCTTAATCCTTGGAAGGAGAGTTATGACCAACCTAGATAGCATATTCAAAAGCAGAGACATTACTTTGCCAACAAAGGTCCATCTAGTCAAGGCTATGGTTTTTCCAGTGGTCATGTATGGATGTGAGAGTTGGACTGTGAAGAAAGCTGAGCGCCAAAGTATTGATGCTTTTGAACTGTGGTGTTGGAGAAGACTCTTGAGAGTCCCTTGGACTGCAAGGAGATCCAACCAGTCCATTCTGAAGGAGATCAGCCCTGGGTGTTCTTTGGAAGCACTGATGCTGATGCTGAAACTCCAATATTTTGGCCACCTCATGCAAAGAGTTGACTCATTGGAAAAGACCCTGAAGTAGGGAGGGATTAGGGGTAGGAGGAGAAGGGCATGACAGAGGATGAGATGGCTGGGTGGTATCACTGACTTGATAGACATGAGTTTGAGTAAACTGCAGGTGTTGGTGATGGATAAGGAGGCCTGGTGTGCTGCGGTTCATGTGGTTGCAAAGAGTCAGACACGACTGAGCGACTGAAATGAACTGAACTGAACAGAGATAGAGTGGATTATACCATATACAACTGAATCCTGGCAAATAAACCCCCTCAAAATCTATAGCTAACCTACCCACAAGACCATATCCATTGTTACAAACTCATATATAACTCATATACCAGGAAAATTTAGCAACTTGTTATTCCTCTTTTTAGCTTTCTGATTCTATCTTTGCCCTTCTGCAATATCTTTGCTTCAACCATTCCTTCTAAATGTCTGACTTAACTATCTTTCCCTCTGATTCCCATATATTCTAAAGCCCTCCATTCTTACAAAGCTTACCTCCTCCTTGTGTGTGGGCATGCTCAATCGCTTCAGTCATGTCCAACTCTGAGACCCTATGGACTGTAGCCTGACAGGATCCTCTGCCATGGGGATTCTCCAGGCAAGAATACTGAAGTGGGTGGCCATGCCCTCTTCCAAGGGATCTTCCTGACCAAGGGATCAAACCCACATCTCTTCTGTCTCCTGCATTGGCAGGTGGGTTCTTTATCATTAGCACCACCTGGGAAGTCCTACCTTCTCCTTAAAGCTTTATTAATATCCCCAGCCTGAATAGTATGTTTCTTTCAACTTTTCACAGTATTTTACTTGCAAATTATTTAACCCACTCAGTTACGTATGGTCTACACTTAACTGTGAATGTTTGAGGCCTTCCCAGGTACTGCAGTGGTAAAGAACCTGCCTGCCAATGCAGGAGACAGAGACACAAGAGATGTGGGTTTGATCCCCAGGTCAAGAAAATCCCCAGGAGTAGGAAATGGCAACTTGCTCCAGTATTCTTGCCTGGAAAATTCCATGGGCAAAGAAGTCTGGCAGGCTAAATTCCATGGGTCTCAGAGAGTCGGACATGAAGCTATAAATGTTTTAGAGGCAATAAAATCTAATTCTGATTGTATTACAATTTTTAAAATCACCTAACAAACCATACCACTTGTTTTGCCAAACAGTGCTCCACATGGCCCCAGGTAACTCAAGTCTTTTCCTCCAGGCTGAAGTCCTAGCAATAAATAACTTTGTCCTTCCTTCTATGTTTAATAGCAACTGGAAGAGCCATTGTAGCATCTGTATGAACACCTAATTAATAGTTTGAATTACTTGAATAACAGCTTTTCAACTCTGTGTGAAAGTTTTCCTAATCAAAGAAATAGTTATCATAGAAATTACAAGTCAAAGATACTTCAGCTTACTATCCATTTCTTGCCTTTTTGGCTATTGGATGCTACATTCTTGACAATTATGCAGCAAACATCAGAAAAATGGGAGTTTAGTTGCAACATTGATAATCTGCAAAAATCTGAATTAATTTTTGCTGAGGGGTACAGTATTTCTGGTATAATAAATCTCTTTTTGCTTGAGTAATGTATTTTCTTGTTTAAGAAAAAGATGGGTTTGGGTTTGTTACTTTTGCTTGCAGAGAAAAAGGGAACCCACAACATGTTCTATAGTGACAAGTACTAAGAGTTGGACTGAATACCTTAGCTAGTCCATGACCAGAAATGGAGTGAATTGTGTCAAACTAGACTTGAGTAAATATTTGGAGATTGAGTGCATGTGTGATTTTTTTTGTTGGTTTTTTTTTTTTTTTCTTTTAGTGAGGAATTTTCAAAGAATTAAATAGGCTAGTAAGGGAGATCTTAGGAAGCAAATATACTCATCAAAGCATAGCAATGAAGAGACTTTGATCTGCCTGGACACTGACTTGACCCTTCATCAGGATAAATCAATGCAGCAAAATAAATGATCATGGCTTTGATTCAGAACTAGTTTTGAAATGCCTGGAATGAAACAGATCAAATGAGAGAATCAAAGGAGATGAGGTCTGTGAAAGCACAAAGAACATTATCAAACACAACACAAATGTTTAAAAGTCTATAATTAAAATGAAACTAGGCTAGGAATGCCAGGGAAGCAGTTTCCAATTAGTTTCATTCTGTCACTAGCCAACATGATTTAACATTGGGCAAGATTCTGTGACAAGTCATCCTCTTTGGGAGTTGTGGCCCAATAATTTGATGAAGTTTTTTACATGAACCTTCATAGAAAGCGTTCTTCATTTATTTGTACATTTAAGAAACTTTCCTTATATCAAAGTAAACTTTTTTGTTCATTTGAAAATTCCTGTTTGGAGAGAACTTGGTTCAGACAGCAAAAGTATCAACACTTTCTTTTTACAAAAATAGTATTGATACCTGGGGCAATGTATGTTATGCAAAATATTCACTTTAGCAGCTGAAATGAGAATCCTCACTTTAATATAGTTTCCAGAGGCTTAGACCATGATTTGAACTGTAATTACCTGCAGGGAAAAATTTAAAGATCAAAAATGTCCATTTGCTTCCTTAACCCAAATCTACTATTTTCTCTGTTGGAAACTGACTTTGATTTTTTCTGAAAAAAATATTTAAGTTTCAGTGTACTGCTTAGAATTGCTAAAGAAAGTAAGATAGTATACTCCTGCTGCTGCTAAGTCACTTCAGTCCTGTCCGACCTATGCGACCCATAAATGGTAGCCCACCAAGCTCCCCCATCCCTGGGATTATCCAGGCAAGAACACTGGAGTGGGTTGCCATTTCCTTCTTCAATGGATGAAAGTATAAAGTGAAAGTGGAGTCGCTCAGTGGTGTCCGACTCCCAGAAACCCCATGGACTGCAGCCTACCAGACTCCTCCGTCCATGGGATTTTCCAGGCAAGAGTACTAGAGTGGGTGCCATTGCTTTCTCTGTATATAATGTTTTTCAAAATGCAGTGTTATCGAAACAATAGTTAATATATAGGAAAAATTACTGTTCTTGTGAATTAATGAGTAATTGAAACTCAAATTTTTTTGGAATTCTTATTGTCTTATTGGAAAACATGCTTTCAAGTGAATTTTATTATTTATACAATATGTGAAGCTGAGAAATTTGGGTTTTGTTAGCTTTGGTGTACATCAATAGAATTTTACACTTACTTGTTTAAGGAGTGTCCCTGTGAACTCAAAATATTAAGACTCCATGAAGCTCACCTAAAATATAGTTCAGATTGAAATACTTACATGTGAGTATATGATCTTATAATCTGAGTGGCTATAAGCCATTTGCTAGAAAAATAACTTTCTCTAAATCTGATTCTTATTCCACTACTGAATAAACCATCTCTAACCAAAACTGTGATAGAAGAAATAGGATGATGGAAATTAAATAAATCCTTTTTGAAAAACATTACTCTCCTTGATTAAACATGTCTTGCTTCCCCATTTATCTTGGTCTCCTTGATATTTGCTGGGTTAATCTTTTTCTTTTTGTAAATAATTCAGTTAGCTTTCTAACCTAAGATTAAAAAAAAAAAACTAGGTATAAAATACTAAGAGAAATATGACCTTTATATTTGTATGTTTCATTTACACCTTTTTCATGCTATGCCCTTGCAAAATCTATTAATTCTAAAATAATTTTTGAATTGTTAATAAAACTGTATTACTAAAGTACAGTTTTAGAACTCTAAGTTCTTTAACTAAAAAACCCTTTGGTGTGTATACCTCATTACTATGTGAAATTTATAGGTAATATAATAAGTAAACTATCAGAAAGTATAAAATAATGGTAAATTAAACTGGTAATTAAATAAACAACTGTGTTTTAGTTAAATGTATTTTATTAAGAGGTAGACAAAAATTTGAGAGAGAAAAAATGTAAAAATAAGAATAAAATTATTAGAGTGATGTAAAAAAAGAACTAGGTTGATTTTACAATTATTGATATCTAGAAGCTATAATAAAAAAAAATAGAAGATTCTTTACATGTATGCATAAAATTATTCTCCAAGCTAGGTTTCAACAGTATGTGAACCAAGGACTTCCAAATGTTCAAGCTGGATTTAGAAAAGGCAAAGGAACCAGAGACCAAATTACCAGCATCCACTGGATTACAGATAAAGCAAGAGAATTCCAGAAAAACATCTACTTCTGCTTCATTGACTAAGCTAAGGTCAACAAAGTCTTGGACTGTGTGGATCACAACAAACTGTGGAAAATTCTTAAAGAGATGGGAATACTAGACCACCTTACCTGCCCCCTGAGAAATCTGTATGCAGGTCAAGAAGCAACACCTAGAGATGGACATGGAACAACAGACTGGTTCCAAATTGGGAAAGGCATAGGTCAAGACTGTATACTGTCACCCTGCTTATTTAACTTATATGCAGAGCACATCATGCAAAATGCCAGACTAAATGAAGCACAAGTTGGAATCAAGGTTGCCAGGAGAAATATCAATAACCTCAGATATGCAGATGATATTATCCTAATGGCAGGAAGGGAAAAGCTTTTAAAGAGCCTCTTGATGAAGGTGAAAGAGAAGAGTGAAAAAGTTGGCTTAGAACTCAACATTCAGAAAACTAAGATCATAGCATCTGGTCCCATCACTTCACGGCAAATAGATGGGGAAACAATGGAAACGGTGAAAGATTATTTTCTTGAGCTCCAGAATCACTGCAGATGGTGACTGCAACCATGAAATTAAAAAGTGCTTGCTCCTTGGAAGAAAAATAATGACCAACCTAGACAGCATATTCTGGGGAAGGCAATGGCAGCCCACTCCAGTACTCTTGCCTGGCAAATCCTGTGGACCGAGGAGCCTGGTAGGCTGCAGTCCACTGGGTCGCTAAGAGTCGGACACAACTGAGGGACTTCACTTTCACTTTTCACTTTCATGCATTGGAGAAGGAAATGGCAACCCACTCCAGTGTTCTTGCCTGGAGAATCCCAGAGACAGTAGAGCCTGGTGGGCTGCCGTCTATGGGGTTGCACAGAGTCGGACACGACTGAAGCAACTTAGCAGCAGACAGCTTATTCAAAGGACATTACTTTGCTGACAAAGGTCCATATAGTCAAAGCTTTGGTTTTACCAACAGTCATGTATGGATGTGAGAGTTGGACCATAAAGAAAGCTGAGCACCAAAGAACTGATGCTTTTGAACTGTGGTATTGGAGAAGACTCTTGAGAGTCCCTTGGACAGCAAGGAGATCCAATCAGTCTATCTTAAAGGAAATCAGTCCTGAATACTCATTGGAAGGACTGATGCTGAAGCTGAAGCTCCAGTACTTTGGGCAGTTGATGCAAAGACCTGACTCACTGAAAAAGACCCTGATGCTGGGAAAGATTAAGAGTGGGAGGATAAGAGGATGACAGACGATGAGATGGTTGGATGGCATCACTGACTCGATGGACATGAGTTTGAGCAAGCTCCGGGAATTGGTGATGGGCAGGGAAGCCTGGAGTACTGCAGTCCATGGGTCACAAAGAGTCAGACACGACTGAGTGACTGAACTGAGACCATTGTCAGGAAGGACTCTGTAGGTTCTAAAGTGATATTACAAGGCACCAAAATAGTCACTATATTATGAAAATCAAAATATCATCCTGAGAGTTGATCCTTTCCTACTCATGGGCAGAAAAGTTTGAAAGTGAGAAAATTAAAAAGTCAACTTTAACATCAGGAAATCAAATACCCAAAAGCTTTTATTTTCTAGTAATGAACATTTCAAAGCTCAAGACCATTTAGTAGTAGTCTGCAATGATAGAAACATTTTAAATGCAGTATCTGTGACTCAAAACTCCTTATCTTACAGAAAGCGATAAACATATATATGGGTAAATCGAGGCAAAGAACTGTGATGTGTCAGTTGATCCGATAGATCTAACTACAAGCTGATCACCCTTGTGCATTTGTTTTACTAGCATTAGTTAGTAATCTCTAGCATACCATGGAAAACAAATGGTGAGGAAAGAGACTGGAATGGGGAAAAAATATCTATTAGGAATCTAGAGCAGAGAACTGGTGGATGAAATGGAGAGCAAACATGTGATGGGATAGGATGGAAAGGAAAGGAAAGGCTGAGTGAATATAGAGACAAGTTATAAGAGATGGTGTCTTATCAGTTTGGCCTCCTCCCAAAGCAGGCCTGAGGAAGAATTTAGCTGTAAAGAGGAATGGGGAGGTAAAGCAGGAATGGGGGATATGCTTATGATCATGTTACAGAATTCACTTCCCAGTTGGTGCTAGTGGTAAAGAACCTGCTTGCCAATCCAAGAGACATAAGAGATGCCAGTTCAATTCCTAGGCCAGGAAGATCCTCCAGAGAAGGAAATGGCAATCCACTCCAGTATTCTTACCTGGAGAATCCCT
The DNA here is from genome assembly GCF_003369695.1 of Bos indicus x Bos taurus. NCBI lineage: Eukaryota > Metazoa > Chordata > Mammalia > Artiodactyla > Bovidae > Bos > Bos indicus x Bos taurus. The sequence continues at coordinate 101,226,795 of NC_040079.1, read as the reverse complement.
TGGATAGAGGAGCCTGGCAGGCTCTGGTCCATAGGATCACAAAGAGTTAGACACTGAAGCTACTTAGCACGCACTCACAGGGGCACTCTAAGTAATGCAAACCCACCTTTAGAATTATTTCACTATAGGTGGAAAATGGAGCATTTACCATCAAATTCTGCCCTGTATTTGTTGAGGGTTAACCTCAAGAGAACTAAATAATTCTCTCCCGTTTCTATCTGTATTTGGCTTGGAGAAATTCCTCTGGCCCCTGAGAAAACCTCCAGGCAGAGGGTGCTTAATGTCAGCACTTTCAAAATGGTCCTCTGAAACAGCAGGGGAACTCAGAGTCAGGCAGAGGAATTTGGGGCAGGACATCAAGCTCTACTGGGCTTGCCTTGTGATTCAGCGGTAAAGAATTCACCTGCAGTGCAGGAGACATGGGTTCAATCTCTGAGTTTAAAACATTCTCCAGAGAAGGAAACATCCTCTGGAGAAGGAAACGGCAACCCACTGCAGTCTTCTTGCCTGAGAAATCCCATGGACAGAGGAGCCTGGCAACCTACAGTCTATGGGGGCACAAAAGAGTCAGACGTGACTTAACAGCTAAACACCACCAGCAATCAAGCCCTACTGAAGATGGAAAATGCGATGCTCTCCTTACTGGCAGCTGAAGTACATCATTATGTGTACCCTAGATTCCAGCTGATTGATAGCTCTCTTCAACAGACATGCTCCATGTGTTACGTATCCCTTTCCACCAGGATCCCTTTCCTTCTACTCTGCCAAGTGAGCCTCTACCTTTGCTCATTTATTTAGGGAGATCGGGAAAGGCTCTTCTCATGCTCATCCACCATGCAGCACTCTGCTTAAGGCCTTTTATTTTTTCTTCCATCCCAGTGGGGGGATGTCACTAATGTAAAATAATAATAAAGACTATTCCCACAATAGCATATCTGAGTTATGCTTTGAACGTGGTCAGTAATAGGCAAGAGAAAAGTTTATTTATCTTTCACCATGTGGTGGCTCAGACAGTAAAGAATCTGCCTGCAATGTGAGAGACCTGGGTTCAATCCCTGGGTTGGGAAGATCCCCTGGAGAAGGAAAAACTACCCACTCCAGTATTCTGGCCTGGAGAATTCCATGGACAGAGGAGCCTGGTGGGCTATAGTCCATTGAGTGACAAAGGGTTGGACATAACTGAGTGACTTTCACTTTCACAATGTTTCATCAGGAGAATTAGAAAGCTTTAAAAGGTGAGACCACATATATGGCATCCCATATTTGCCCTTGTCTGTCCAGTATAGAAGAGGATAATGGAGAGAGGGCAGAAGAGACCCAAGGAGCTTCAGTTAGTTCAGTCGCTCAGTTGTGTCCAACTCTTTGCAACCCCATGGACTGCAGCACGCCAGGCTTCCCTGTCTCATCACCAACTTTCGGAGCCTACTCAAACTCAGGTCCATCATATCGGTGATGCCATCCAACCATCTCATCCTCTGTCATCCCCTTCTCCTCCCACCTTCAATCTTTCCCAGGATCAAGGTCTCTTCCAATGAGTTGGTTCTTCGCATCAGGTGGCCAAAGTATTGGAGTTTCAGCTTCAACTTTCAGTGAATATTCAGGACTGATTTCCTTTAGGATAGACTGGTTGGATCTCCTTGCTGTCCAAGGGACTCTCGAGTCTTCTCCAACACCACAGTTCAAAAGCATCAATTCTTTGGTGCTCAGCTTTCTTTATGGTCCAACTCTTATATCCATACATGACTGTTGGAAAAACAATAGCTTTGACTAGACAGACCGTTGTCAGCAAAAGCAAAGACCTTTGTCTCTGCTTTTTAATATGCTGTCTAGATTGGTCATAGTTTTTCTTCCAAGGAGCAAGCATCTTTTAATTTCATGGCTGCAGTCACCATCTGCAGTGATTCTGGAACCCAAGAAAATAGTCTCTCACTGTTTCCATTGTTTCCCCATCTATTTGCCATGAAGTGATGGGAGATGCCATGATCTTAGTTTTCTGAATGTTGAGTTTTAAACCAACTTTTTCACTCTCCTCTTTCACTTTCATCAAGAGGCTCTTTAGTTCTTTTTTGCTTTCTGCCATGAGTCTGGTGTCATCTGCATATCTGAGGTTATTGATATTTCTCCCAGCAATCTTGATTTCAGCTTGTGCTTCATACAGCCCAACATTTCACATGATGTACTCTGGATATTAGTTAAATAAGCAGGGTGACAATATATAACCTTGACATACTCCTTTTCTGATTTGGAACCAGTCTGTTGTTCCATGTCCAGTTCTAACTGTTGTCTCCTGACCTGCTTACAGATTTCTCAGGAGGCAGAGCAGGTGGTCTGGTTTTCCCATCTCTTTAAGAATATTCCACAGTTTGTTGTGATCCATACAGTCAAATGTTTTGGCATAGTCAATAAAGCAAAAGTGGATGTTTTTTTAGAACTCTTGCTTTTTCAATGATCCAGCAGATGTTGGCAATTTGATCTCTGGTTCCTCTGCCTTTTCTAAGTCCAGCTTGAACATCTGAAAGTTCACATACTGTTGAAGCTTGGCTTGGAGAATTTTGAGCATTACTTTGCTAGCATGTGAGATGAGTGCAATTGTGTGGTAGTTTGAGCATTCTTTAGCATTACCTTTCTTTGACTTTCTTTAGGGAGCTTAGGGAAGAAGAAGAGAACACAAAGTGTGAAGGGAACTCATTGATGCTTATCCAAGATAGACCCTACATCATTACTGGAGACTTGATAGAGGTGGAAAAGGTACATTTTGCAGCTGACCCCGGACACTGCATGCATGCATTATTGTCTAGGAAATTGTCCTCTTCACTTTCCTAGGCATCATGGGTACCCAGAGTGTGTTACCCATGCACATAACTAATTTTTTATAATGCGTGTCCTACATGCCAGAAGCTGTGCTGTGCTATATGCTGCTGACACTAGTAAATAAATAAACAAAGCCCCTACCTTCATGGCATTTAGAATCATAAAATGTTAGAGGACACCCCATCGATGATTCCTTTTTCTGTTTCCCCTAGCTCACATCTGTCTTATTTCCCGCTTGAGTCTTCTTTTACACCCTGCCTTACTCGTGGGCAGGGCTGGTCTCATCTAACAGATTAAGAGCTCCCTGAGGGTGCAGACTGTTTCTTTTCCCACACAAATACTAACTGACTCTGACTGATGGCCAGAGGCAGCAGAGATGAGTGATGGTCTCATTTAGTGTCGGGCAGAAGTCTTGATTTGAGCATTGCAAGACTACAGTCTGTTTGACCTAAATCTGCTGGGCTGAATGCACAACTGTGGAGAAGGTTCTTTGCCTGAAGGAGTCTTCCTCCTCTTACTTTTTATCTTCAAAGCAACATACTTAGTGACTAAAGCCATATGTGTTACACTTCTTCTGGAAACAACATTGAAGCTTGAGCCTTAAAAATGATGGGAAAAAGTTCAACTTTTGGCCACTGCTTTTAAGTTTCTGGGAATGAATATTCAAAGTGATATTCTTCAAGAGAGCATTTTGAAGTTTCCACCCCTGTGTGATTATATAAGGAGTTATAATATTAGGGACTAGCCCAAGGACTGAAGTGGAACAACATGGTGAAAAGGACAAGGACTTCAGATTGAGAATCAGTAGTCATTTATTAACTGTATGAATTTGAACAAGTAAATTCATCTCTCAGGATCTCAGCTTCATGTTTAAAATAGGATGTTAATACCTCTTTAAAAGATTTATAAGGATTAAATGAGAAAATTCACGTGGAGCATCCCACATACTATAACATACAGTTGTCACAAATGATGCCTGTTTATTTCTAAGGTAGATATGACAAATATTTGCCAAGTGTCCCTATTGGATTCATGACCAGTTAGGTGTGCTATGTGCTGTGATAAGTCGCTGAGTCGTGTTTGACTCTTTGCGACCCCATGGCCTGCAGTCCGCCAGGTTCCTCTGTCCGTGGTATTCTTCAGGCACGAATACTGGACTGGGTGGCCTTGCCCTCCTCCAGGGGATCTTCCTGACCTAGGGACTGAACCCACGTTTCTTATGTCTATTGCACTGGCAGGCAAATTCCTTACCACTAGTGCCACCTGGGAAGCCCAACCTGGTAATGGAATGCTTTTGAAAAACTAATGCTTTATAGCAGCTGCAAAATTAAATAATAAGACATAGCAAGGAACCATGCATGATAATAGGGAAAAGGACAAAATATAGTTAAATATTCTTATTTCTGAAGAGTAAAGAGGACAATATTCTTGTGGCAAAATGCCAAAAGTATATTATTGTAGACACTTTGCCAAAATTTTTATTTAAATAAATGGAAAGGGCTTTAAAAAAATTCAACTTTCAAAACCCATTAGAAGAAGAACCATAATAGTACTGCCTCTGAGAGGGAAATTAATCTATGGAGAATTCCCAGAAAGCAGTAATCATATAACTTCTTCCTAGCTACTTCTTCCTAGCTCCTCTTGAAAGAAATCAGAAAAAGTGGCATACTAAATTCTCCTCTCTCTGATTCACCATAAAATCCATCAAGCCATCTTTCTTGCTAGATGTGTGGTTTTCAGATCAAGCAGAGACAAATCCCAGTGTCGTATGTGCGAAGTATTAATGTATACATAAAAAACACAGGATTGGTATTCTAAGTCCACAGATGCATGCATCCACTCAAATATTACAAAATGAACATGCTAGGGTGCTACAAAATGGAAACACACACAGACACATATGCACACACATATTTTTAAGCTCTCATAGTACTCTGTAATCCTCTGAGGACACTCATTAAAAAAAATTTATATTTCAATCAAGCATACATTTTTCATCGGCATTTTAGATTACAAACTACTTGAAAATAAAGATTATGCTTTGTTTATTTTTTTCACTGTTTTATTTCCTGTAATGCCAACAGGAACCAGCCTTCTGACTCAATGGAACAAAATAGAAAGCCCAGAGATAAATCCATGCACATATGGACACCTTATCTTTGACAAAGGAGGCAAGAATATACAATGGAGAAAAGACTATCTCTTTAACAAGTGGTGCTGGGAAATCTGGTCAATCACTTGTAAAAGAATGAAACTAGAACACTTTCTAACACCATACACAAAAATAAACACAAAATGGATTAAAGATCTAAACGTAAGACCAGAAACTATAAAACTCCTAGAGGAGAACATAGGCAAAATACTCTCTGACATAGAATCACAGCAGGATCCTCCATGACCCACCTCCCAGAATACTGGAAATAAAAGCAAAAATAAACAAATGGGACCTAATTAAACTTAAAAGCTTCTGCACATCAAAGGAAACTATTAGCAAGGTGAAAAGACAGCCTTCAGAATGGGAGAAAATAATAGCAAATGAAGCAACTGACAAACAACTAATCTCAAAAATATACAAGCAACTCCTACAGCTCAACTCCGGAAAAATAAATGACCCAATCAAAAAATGGGCCAAAGAACTAAATAGACATTTCTCCAAAGAAGACATACAGATGGCTAACAAACACATGAAAAGATGCTCAACATCACTCATTATCAGAGAAATGCAAATCAAAACCACTATGAGGTACCATTTCACGCCAGTCAGAATGGCTGCGATCCAAAAGTCTACAAGCAATAAATGCTGGAGAGAGTGTGGAGAAAAGGGAACCCTCTTACACTGTTGGTGGGAATGCAAACTAGTACAGCCACTATGGAGAACAGTGTGGAGATTCCTTAAAAAACTGGAAATAGAACTGCCTTATGATCCAGCAATCCCACTGCTGGGCATACACACTGAGGAAACCAGAATTGAAAGAGACACATGTACCCCAATGTTCATCGCAGCACTGTTTATAATAGCCAGGACATGGAAGCAACCTAGATGTCCATTAGCAGATGAATGGATAAGAAAGCTGTGGTACATATATACAATGGAGTATTACTCGGCCATTAAAAAGAATACATTTGAATCAGTTCTAATGAGGTGGATGAAACTGGAGCCTATTATACAGAGTGAAGTAAGCCAGAAAGAAAAACACCAATACAGTATACTAACGCATATATATGGAATTTAGAAAGATGGTAACAATAACCCTGTGTACGAGACAGCAAAAGAGACACTGATGTATAGAACAGTCTTATGGACTCTGTTGGAGAGGGAGAGGGTGGGAAGATTTGGGAGAATGGCATTGAAACATGTATAATATCATGTATGAAACGAGTTGCCAGTCCAAGTTCGATGCATGATACTGGATGCTTGGGGCTGGTGCACTGGGACGACCCAGAGGGATGGTATGGGGAGGGAGGAGGGAGGAGGGTTCAGGATGCGGAACACATGTATACCTGTGGCGGATTCATTTTGGTATTTGGCAAAACTAATACAATTTTGTAAAGTTTAAAAATAAAATAAAATTTAAATAAATAAATAAAAACAGAAAAAAAGAACTGGACATGGAATAATAGACTGGTTCCAAATTGGGAAAGGAGTATGTCAAGGCTGTATATTGTCAACCTGCTTATTTAACTTCTATGCAGAGTATATCATGTGAAAATTGGGCTGATGTACCACAAGTTGGAATCAACATTGCTGGGAGAAATATCATTAACATCAGATACACAAATGATACCAGCCTTATGGCAGAAAGTGAAGAAGAACTAAAGAGCCTCTTGATGAAAATGAGAGAGGAGAGTGAAAAAGCTTGCTTAAAACTCAACATTCAGAAAACTAAGATCATGGCATCTGGTCCCATCACTTCATGGCAAATAGATGGAGAAACAATGGAAACCGTGACAGACTTTATTTTCTTGGGCTCCAAAGTCACTGCAGATGGTGACTGCACCCATGAAATTAAAAGATGCTTGCTCCTTGGAAGAAAAACTATGACCAACCTTGAACAGCATATTAAAAAGCAGAGACATTACTTTGCCTACAAAGGTCCATCTAGTGAAGGCTATGGTTTTTCCAGTAGTCATGTATGGTTGTGAGAGTTGGGCTATAAAAAAGCTGAGTGATGAAGAATTGATGATTTTGAACTGTGGCGTTGGAGAAGACTCTTGAGAGTCCCCTGGACTGCAAGGAGATCAAACCAGTCAATCCTAAAGAAAATCAGTCCTGAATATTCATTGGAAGGACTGATGCTGAAGCTGAAACTCCAATACTTTGGCCACCTATGTGAAGAACTGACTCATTGGAAAACACCCTGATGCTGGGAAAAATTGAAGGTGGGAGGAGAAGGGGATGTCAGAGGATGAGATGGTTGGATGGCATCACTGACTTGATAGACATGAGTTTGAGCAAGCTCCGGGAGTTGTTGATGGACTGAGGAGCCTGGGGTGCTTCAGTCCATGGAGTTGCAGAGTTGGACATAACTGAGCGATTGTACTAAACTGATCTGAAATTAAAGGGACTGGCATTCTAAAAATGAGCTAGATGGGTACCTATCTTCAAAGAACTCATGACCGTTTGGTTGTATAAGTTACCTATTGGAACATTAAAACTACCCCAGCTCAGTGACATAAAATAAAATCCACTTATCATTTCCCATGAAAAAATAAAATAAAATCAATTTTGTGAGTGTTTAATATGTGCCAGACACTAAAGCTTGGAGTTTCTTATAAAATACCTCTTTGAGTACATTACTGAATTCAATTTTTTTATATAATGCGAGTCTTCCTGGCCTCTTGTAAAAACCAAGGTGATGCCTCTTTGCTTTATCCAAAACAGCTTCAAAGGCAACAAGTTATCACATAGTAGCAGTTTAAAGGCATAGCTGGAGCCACATAATTCTATCTTCTCCAACATAAAGTCTGAACTACAGACCAACTCGAGTGAAAATATTCATTCTAATTAAAGAATTTTATCTTTCAAGCTACAAATCTGAACATTTAGCATAAAGGAAATGTCTAAGAAATAAATCTCACTAAAATAATGACTCAATAAGAATCATCAAGTGTCAGCTTCAGATACTATTTTCCTTTCTAACTCACATGTTATGTGTGACTGTGGAAAAGGAAACTGGTACGATTCTTTGATAATCAGGAAATAAAATTTAAATTAGAGGCTTACAAATGTTCAAAAGTATAATATAATCCACAAATAAAATGCAGATCTCTCCCCCTCCTCCAAAGATAATAATTGAGAGTATTTCTAAACAAGCAGTGATGTTCAACAACATTTCACGTGCCTGTTGACCCTCTGTATGTCTTTATACACAGGTCTAAGTACAATATTCAACTTGTAAAAGTTACTTATATAAGGCTATACACAAATTAAAAAATAAGTAAAGTTTTTTTTTTTAATATTCCCATTGAACAAGGCACACTAAAGCAATTGCCTCATGCATTTGCAAGCAGTTTTTAAAGGAGTCAAAGAATCTCTTTTATAATTTTACACATAGTCACAGAAGGGGAAAAATTAGTTTCACTTTTACTCAGCAGTTGACTCATATAAGATGAACTAAGATCAGAAGGACAAAATTGGCACTGGAAAAGGATAAGTTAAATGCTGTATTCTGAATTCTGTTCAGAGTGGAGAACACCAATGGGAGACTAAAGCTCTCTCTTTACTGAAGCAGCAGTTTGAAGTACTCTTGTGTAGTATAATAGAATAATTGACCCAATTAGGGCCCTATTCATCAGAAATTAGATTTCTGCAGGTGCCAAGCACAAAGGCTTTTAAGGGCCTTCTTGGCTTCTCACTAGCAACATTGGGAAGTTGCAGGCACAACAAAACTGCAAAATCTGCAATTTAATATCTTTCCTCAAGGTATCTGCTGAACCTCACTTTAATTTTAAAGACAGATGAAAGGGACACAGCTTTAGAGTCTGTTCACTTGCCAAGACAGCCCTTTTCTGGTAAGCCTATGGCCGACCATCCTCTTTAACTTGACTTTGAAGAAACACTTTTAAAAGCAACAACCATAGCCTATGATTTAATATTCACCTTTCAGAATATCTCATTCCAAAGTCTGTCCAATGCAGATAATTTTGGGTGGATTCATATTGCATTCACCATTTAAGGTTGTAGAATCCAGAATGTATTCAACCAAGTCCTTTAGATGATGTTTATTCAGATACAATTCATATTACATAGTTGAAAAATCTGCTTCAGTTGGGCCTGAGATTCTTGAAGAGAAATTGATGGTATGTCAAGTGTTTCTGGGTGTACGGGATAGAAAAGAGGTAAGAAAAAGCCACTCTCTGAAGATCAAGGGATTCCTGGATACGGTTCAACTCTGATGTTTTAAATAGAATGTTCTCATTTGCTGATAGGATAAGAAGAAATTAACTCCCCTAACTTCCCCAGGTTTACCACTTGGAATACATACACAATCGCTCTGAGTTTCTATTCTCAATTTTCTTTCTAGCGTTGATGATTATGAGTGTATTTACTTATCCCGATTTCTGTATCTTCCATTAAAACGTGTGTTCCAGGGGAGCAAAGACAATGTCCCACTTATGTACTGCTTTGTCCCCCATCCCTCGTGCCTAGAGAAGTACAGTCAGCCCTCCCTACCCATAGATACAGATGCAGAGGGCCAACGGTACCTGGTCCTTTTATATAAAGAACTTGAGCATCCAGGGGTTTTGGTATATGTGAGGGTCTTTGATACTGAGATACTGAGTGATGGCTGTACAAGGCACACAGTAGAGTCTCAATGTATGTTTCTTGAATGAATGAATGAATAAATAAATTTATTTTCTTTAGAGAAATTTAAAATCAGCACATTAAAGGTGTACCTATATTAAGGGAAATAACACCCCTGGCTTTCTTCATGGGTTCAAGTAGAATATATAAGATCTGGAAACTATACAGAATAAGGTTGAGTTAGCTTTAAGCTGGTTCCAGTGCTAGAGATGCTATATATCAAACTGTCTACTAGACTTCATGACAACTGAAGGAAAATACACCCCAAAATAAGTGTATTTGGGGATATATAAGGGGATATATTTGGGGATGTATAAGGGGATAAGATATCCCCTTCCTTCCTCCAGCCCTCTTCCGATTACAACCCAATTTTTCCCACTATGTTGTGTTACACTTTACTAGTTATACTTAACTGATAGCCCAAAACCTACCTAAGCTTTAAATTCTCAGACCAACATGCAGGCACCAAACCCTACCAGTGTCACTTCTTAAATATCTCTCCAATATCTCTATCATTTTCCCTTCATCCACATCTTAGATCATTTATTTTTTGCTGACTATTGAGAGAGTATCATAATTGGTCTCCACATTTCAGTTTACCTTTTATCTTCCCAACCATCCTTCATATTTTTATCCATATATTTTAAAGTATAAGTCTGATCATATGCTTTCAATATATCCAATTACCTACTCAATATAGTATAAAGTTCTTAGTAGGACATAAAAGACTGTTCCATGGTTTGCCTGTTTTCCAGCCTCATCTCCTGTTGCTTCCTATAGTCACCCTCTTACTTTCATGGTAACCTGTGCTCTTTGGCTATTCATTTCTAATAGCAACAGTGTGCACCATTCCCCCATTCCTCTTCCATTAGGAAAGTCCTTCTAAGTCTCAGGATTCAGCACAAGTGCCAGCATACTTCTCTGGGTACAGACGTAGGTATCTGGAGAGAAACGAATAGTCTATCTGTTCTGGTTCAATATCATCTTCTCGAATGCCATCTATTTTATTATCGCAAACGTCTGTGCATTTGCTTCTCTCACACTAATATGGGGCCTCTTATAAAGCAGAGAACCGTGCAGAGTATGGACATGCGTGCACAATGAATAACAGAATGGCCCCTTCTGACTGCATACTGGTTTCCTTTTCATGATCAGCCTAGGCACCTCTCTGAGCTCAAGAAGGGCTCCAGTCCCTCTTTTAAAGGGCTCATTGGTTTAGGTCAGGTCCATTCAGGATAAGCTCTCTTTTGGTTAATTCAAAAACCACTCATTATGGACCTTAATTATATCTACAAAATCCCTTCACCTTTGCCTTACAATGTAACATAAGCATGAGTGGCACTTCACCCTAGTCACAGGTTCCAAATACACTCCAGAGAAGGGAATTATGCAAGGGAATGAGTTATTGGGAGTCACTTTCCAATTCTGTCTATCAGAGCTGGGAACCTATAGACTAACTAATGGTCCTCAGTCCTCAACTCACATCACTAGGGTGATCTGAGAAATTTCATAACCAATCTGAAATTGGAGGGAGCCAGACAAATGAACTTAGGAGTATGGAGATATCTCTGGGTTTATTCACCAACAAAGAGCTTGTGATGTTATTTTCTAAATGCTTGTCTTATTCTTTAAAGTTCATGTGTGGATGGTCAGCTAAATGATAGATTTGCATGTGTATGTCATTTTTTTTAATGACTAGCAGGGTTTGTTTTTTAACTTTCAGAATGCTTATTTATCTCTGTAGCTATATTCATAGATATAATGTGAACATTGTGAGGGCAATGAGAATATCATATTCACATTTATATTCCAAGTGCCTATATCTCAATATTTAATCAGGACCCACCCAAGTAAGCAGTTCTTTCTAATTCTGCTTAAGATAGATCATCTTGTTTGACCTTTGGATTGCCTATGTCCCTTATGAGGTAAGAGAAGGACATTTGCTGTTTGCTTAAAATATTGCACGAATGTATACATAATTAGGTTCCTTGTTGTTGCTGTTCAGCTGCTAAGTTGTGTTTGACTCTTTGTGACCCCACAGACTGCAGTACACCAGGTTTCCCTATCCTTCACTCTCTCTCAAAATTTGCTCAAATGCCATCCGTTGAGTCATTGAAGTCTTTTCTAAAAAGAATGTTCTAGCTCTTCGGCAGACAAAAGGAAATATATGTGAGCCTCAGCTCTCACAGCTCAAAAATGTCTTGGAAGTTACCATTTCTTCAAAACCAATTCAGGTCAGTGATTTCACAGAGCTATTCCTGAGGACTTTTCCTTCTTCAGCAAAATCAGGCAGACAAAGGTCTGTGAAATAACATGCCCCCACTACCAGGGGAGAAATCTGGGCTCAGCCCTGTGTGTGCTCAGGCTTTCTATCCCTCTGGGCAGCAGACCTGTCCTAACTCAAACTCCCCACAAGACATTCTCACTCAGGATGCTGCCAGTGCAGGTCCCATGTCAAAGGGAAGAGAAGAGCAAAAACAGAGAACTGACATGACACTTAAAACACTCCAGTGCCCCATGTCTACACAGGCAGTGGCTTCAGTAATGAACTTGTTCAATCTTCAGTGATGCATGAAGGAAAAAGAGACACACAAAAGCAAACGCATGGGAAATCCTCAGATTCTCTTATAGTAGAAAGGCGGCTGGTGATTGATTCAGCCACATTTTTGTCATCTGAAGCCAGCTTAGTGTTAGAAGCATCTTTGCAGATCAAGGCTTTAACCTAAGGAACATGGATTGCTTCAGAGAGCCCAAGAATCCCCTGAAATAAAAGGGAAAAGGATTTTCCTGAGCATGCATGTAACACAAATGGCATTTGGGATTTTCTCTGCCCTTAAAGGCTCAGAGAATTTTCACCTAAACTCCAGATTCAGGCTATGGAGCACCAAGAAGCCCCACCCACTGCGTGTGTGCCTTACTGTGCGTCTTTCTGTCTTAATCTGGGATCAGGGCAGCCTGTTTTGCATTTCCCTACTTCCGGACCAGAAGTGAAGCTCTATCTTTCTCACTTGCCTTCAGGAGAAATTCCAATCATAGTAAACACATCGGGACTTTTACGGAGATACCGACATTTGTGAGGTCATGAAGAAGCAGCTAATAAAGAGTTCCCTGGATTTGTTTCACTTCCTTCTTTGTCTTTGTAGTTCATGTCCACACATGCTCGCTTTTCCAAACCTATGTTTATCACATAGACCCTTCCTGTACCATAAAGAGGGCTTCCGTCATAGCTCAGTTGATAAAGAATCTGCCTGCAACGCAAGAGATCCTGGTTCGATTCCTGGGTCAGGAAGTTCCGCTGGAGAAGGCATAGGCTACCCATTCCAGTATTCTTGGGCTTCCCTTGCGGCTCAGCTGGTAAAGAATCTGCCCGCAATGCGGGATACCTGGGTTTAAACCCTGGGTTGGGAAGATCCTCTGGAGAAGGGAAAGGCTACCCACTCCTGTGTTCTGGCTTGGAGAATTCCATGGACTGTATAGGCCATGGGGTCGCAAAGAGTTAGTATCCTTGAGAAATATCACCCAGTCCCTGCTGCCTGATAGGATCCTTCCAAAATTATATGCCTTCCTCAGTTTTCCACATTTGGGGGAAATAAACATTTTCTATGTTCATGCCTAGGTGCTTTTGTTCCCTAGAGAAAAAGTGAAAAACTTTAACCATATTTTCAAAAAGCGTCCATGATCCAAAGTGAATAAGAACAATATCCTTAGAGAAAGTGTTTGGGAGTCACACTCCACTGCCAAGAGAGATGAAGGGTACAACACACACAAGCCCCTGATAAGACTCGAGTGTTCGTCTTCTCTCTGTGCCCTCAAGGCAGCAAAGCTCTAACAATAGGTTCTTTTCAGAGCAAGGCGACTGGACTTCACATCCCAGTCACCAGCCCACTCCTCTGGCCACCTGCTTGCCTTTCCCCACTGCTCCTCTCCACTTTCAACTCTGCCCAGTATACCCTGTGGAATCTCCTAACGTTATTAATAAATACATTTTCTTCACAACCTCTTATTAGAACATTCTATCTCCAGAGGGGTAGTATGGCCTAACAGTTTAAGAGTTTGAATCTGAAATTAGTCTTTCTGCTTTCAAATCTTTGCTCTATTATTGGCTAACACTTGTGAATTTGGGGAACTTCATTTTTCATCTATAACATGGGATAATAATCATCCTCATGGAATATTGTGAATGTTAAATGAGTAAATATACCCTGGAAAAAGGGAAGGTTACCTACTCCAGTATTCTGGCCTGAAGAATTTCAGTCCATGGGGTCCCAAAGAAACACTATTGAGCGACTTTCACTTCACTTTCACTAGAACTTATATATAGTTGTATATATAAATACAGATCTATATATAAACATAGAGCTATAAATCTGTAAATATAATAGAGAACTTAGAACACAGCAAGTCTGTAGAAAGGGTTAGCTGTCTTTGTTACCTTTTTTTATGTGATCATCCATTATCATTAAGTTCCACATAAAAGATCTACCATGAAAATACCATTTCTCAGGGAGCTTCTCTAGTGGAGGCCTTCATTTCCCATATGCTCCAAACCAAAGGCCTGGGTAGAGGAACTGGCAAAATGCCAACTCATCCACCCATTTACACATCAATGTCCAACCCAAACCACTAAATGGAAGATAGTTTTATTATATATTAGCTTAAAAAGAAAAGTGAAGTTTCAGATCAGATCAGTCACTCAGTCGTGTCCGACTCTTTGCAACCCCATGAATCGCAGAACACCAGGCCTCCCTGTCCATCACCATCTCCCAGAGTTCACTCAAACTCACATCCATCAAGTCGGTGATACCATCCAGCCATCTCATCTTCTGTCGTCCCCTTCTCCTCTTGCCCTCAATCCCTCCTTTCCAATGAGTCAACTCTTTGTATGAGGTAGCCAAAGTACTGGAGTTTCAGCTTTAGCATCATTCCTTCCAAACACTCACAGCTGATCTCCTTTAGAATGGACTGGTTGGATCTCCTTGCAGTCCAAGGGACTCTCAAGAGTCTTCTCCAACACCACAGTTCAAAAGCATCAATTCTTCGGCGCTCAGCTTTCTTCACAGTCCAACTCTTGCATCCATACATGACCACTGGAAAAACCATAGCCTTGACTAGATGGGCCTTTGTTGGCAAAGTAATGTCTCTGCTTTTGAATATGCTATCTAGGTTGGTCATAACTTTCCTTCCAAGGACTAAGCGTCTTTTAATTTCATGGCTGCAGTCACCATCTGCAGTGATTGTGGAGCCCAAAAAAAGTTTAGTAGGATGATATGTTAGGAATGAAGGTTTAGCTAATACTGGAAAATATGGAAAATTGCCCAGGAATGAAATATGTTATTTGAGGACATAGCAGGGTCCCTGTCTTAAACACATTAACAGAAGTTGTGTGCCTGCCCCCTTTCTCTGATGTTAGAGAAAGGATTACTGCCTGAAGAGGAACTTTGGACTTCATTTTAAAAATCCCTTTCAAAATAAAATTCTGCGAATCCTGGATCTCCACGGAATTTGTTCATATGCCAAGGCGCACACATGAAAAGTGTCGGTAGTTTCATATGGGTAACACAGTTTGGGTTAATTGGGGGTAGGGGGCCCACAGCGCTTTTGGTTACTAGACCTGTACTCTTGCTTGGCTCTTCAACTCACATGTGTGACCTTGAAGAGGTCACTGCATCTCTATCAGAGAGGGGAAAGAGGATGCCGCACCCATGGCTCTCACAAGCTTTTCAACTGTAAAATTCTTTTTACTACTGAAAGCCCACAGAGAAGCTCTATATGTAGCAGAAATAAACTCCCAGCAGGAAAGATTTCAGTAGGGATGATAAGGGACTAACCAATTCCCTGCCTCCCCACAACCTCATATCTCTAGAGTCGGCCCTTCATGTGGCTTCATACACCTTCAAAGATCGCTCAGAATCAGCTTTCAAAACAAACCAACCAACCTGAATGAAGTGGCTTCTACAGTCTTTTCACCTCTGAGATTTACTTTGTTTATCTATATCTTTGAAATTAGCCATGTTTTATCCCTGTTCAAAATTTCTCTTGTTTGATACTAACAGTCAGCTAAGATCAAAGGAGTTTAGCATTGAGTTGGCATTGTTTTATGGCTTGTTTTAATATTATTCAGGAAGACAAGAAAGAATACATTGATCATGTGGTCATTTGCTTTCTTATTTACATTTTAAGAGGATGTAAGAATTTTTATATTCAGTATGAAGCTACATTCTTCTTGCTACAAATATATGCATTTTCAGATATAGTATATATTTCATATATTATTAATAGCAATAAACACACACACACACACATACACACGAGCTTCCCTGGTGGCCCAACAGTAAAGAATTTGCCTGCAATGCAAGAGATACAGGTTCAACCCCTGAGTCAAGAAGTCTCCTGGAGAAGGAAATGGCAATCCATTCCAGTATTCTTGCCTGGGAAATCCCATGGACAGAGGAGCCTGGCAGGCTACTGTCCATGGAGTCACAAAGAGTCAGACATGACTTAGCAACTAAACAACAACAACAATATGTATCTAAATATATGCCACATCTAAAAAATTTTTTTCATAAGTGAAAAATCCAGGGAAATATTTTATAGCTGCTTTCAAGCTCATTTAAAGACATCAACAGTTTTCAAGTAGTAATATAAAATAAATATGCAAATAATACTTTTAAGAAAAGAGAACTAAGCATTTAAAGGAACTCTAATATGGGTATCAAATATCTCGAGATGCAGTTTAGTAGTGAAAAGTTAGGTTCATGACCAAGGATAAAATCTTCAGCTAAAGATATATCTGATAGAAGAAAAGATTTTCTAGTTTTTATTCTTGGCTGCAAATGAAGCTCTAAAACTTAACTTGTAACCCAGTAAAAGAGAAATTAAATTAAAGCAGTCACTATTATAGGTAGAAAAAAATAAGATACAGATTAAAACAAGCAATAACAAGAAACAGTAAGGTACTGATGAAAACAAGTAATTACGGGACACACATCATTTTCTATGATAAAACTGATATTTCTTAAATGCTATCATCACAATGTAGTTAGCACTTGTCAAGACTTTATTAAAATACTCAATCTTGCTTAGAGTGAACAAATTAAGTTATCTATAGGACTACAGACAAAGCCCTGAAGAAAGTTACAAATATCTATCACTAATGAAATAGAATGTGTCTTAATACATAGTATTTAAAGGATTTTGGCCTGTTCCCTCATTTGACCAAATGCTCACTATTGCATTAACATCTGTAATTCCATATTATCAAATTCTTAAAAGTGGATCCTAAGAGAAAAGAGAAAAGTTAATGATCCTTATCATTAACACTGATATTGATGCATTTGCTACTTCAATGGGAGACAGCAAACAAGGGCATTCAGTCACCAAACACTCCTCCGAAAAATGACCTCAGAAAGAAAGAAAGAAAAACACACCTCCTCTTCTGTTGCTTTGTCTCTTTCACTCCCTTCATCAATCAATGACTAGAAAGAGTGGTTTGCACACTGCCTGAGCTTCCTCCACTGCTGCAACTGCCTCGTTGCTGTTTAGTTTCTAAGTCGTGTCCCACTCTTTGGGGACCCCATGGACTGTAGCCTGCCCGATTCCTCTATGGGATTTCCCAGGAAATAACACTGGAGTGGGATGCCTTTTCCTTCTCCAGGTAATCTTCCCAAACCAAGAATTGAACCCGCATCTTGTGCATTGGCAGGTGGATTCTTTACCAATGAGCCACATTTGAAGCTCCTATTAAGTGCTTTTCGCCTTTTGTAATCTGACATTTTTCCTCCAACATTCAACTAAAAACCTCTTCACTTCAGATTACAGTGGACTTCCAGTGGCAAATTAAATAGCATATTTAAATTATATAAAACTTGATTGTGCTTCCATATTTGAATATAATTTGCTTGCATTTTTGATGATTCTTTTCTCATTTGTTTCAGTTTTTACCCTCTGGGCATTATTTTCAGCATTTTGACTGATTTCCCTTTTGCTGTTTCCCTCTAGATGTTAGTGTGCCTCAAAGTTTCATGCAAGCCGCTCATCTCTCTGTACCTATTTTCATTGGGCAAACCCCTCAACTCCTGTGCTTTCAACTCAGATGCATCTCACAAACGTGCAGGTAGCCCTGTTTCAGCATTTGCTGTCAATCTATCTTCCTATTACCTACCTTTTTTACTTTTCAACTATCAAAAGAGTATTTCTCCATGTAGATCTTCCAAAGGCAGCCAAAATAAAGAATGCCTAAACTGGAACTCATACTTCTATTTACAGTTAATTTTATCATGCTTTTCAGTTTAGTTCAGTTCAGTCGCTCAGTGGTGTCCAACTCTTTGTGACCCCATGAATTGCAGCACACCAGGCCTCCCTGTCCATCACCAACTCCTGGACTTCACCCAAACTTATGTCCATCAAGTCGGTGATGCCATCCAACCATCTCATCCTCTGTCATCCCCTTCTCCTCCTGCCCCCAATCTCTCCCAGCATCAGAGTCTTTTCCAATGAGTCAACTCTTAGCATGAGGTGGCCAAAGTACTGGAGTTTCAGCTTTAGCATTAGTCCTTCCAAAGAAATCCCAGGGCTGATCTCCTTTAGAATGGACTGGTTGGATCTCCTGCCAGTCCAAGGCATTCTCAAGAGCCTTCTCCAACACCACGGTTCAAAAGCATCAATTCTCCAGTGCTCAGCCTTCTTAACAGTCCAACTCTCACATCCATACATGACCACTGGAAAAACCATAGCCTTGACTAGACGGACCTTTGTTGGCAAAGTAATGTCTCTTCTTTTCAATATGCTATCTAGGTTGGTCATAACTTTCCTTCCAAGGAGTAAGCGTCTTTTAATTTCATGGCTGCAATCACCATCTGCAGTGATTTTGGAGCCCAAAAAATAAAGTCTGACACTGTTTCCACTGTTTCCCCATCTATTTCCCATGAAGTGATGGGACCAGATGCCATGATCTTCATTTTCTGAATGTTGAGCTTTAGGCTTTCACTTTCATCAAGAGGCTTTTGAGTTCCTCTTCACTTTCTGCCATGAGGGTGGTGTCATCTGCATATCTGAGGTTATTGATATTTCTCCCAGCAATCTTGATTCCATTTTGTGTTTCTTCCAGCCCAGCGTTTGTCATGATGTACTCTGCATGTAAGTTAAATAAGCAGGGAGACAATATACAGCCTCGACGTACTCCTTTTCCTATTTGGAAACAGTCTTTTGTTCCATGTCCAGTTCTAACTGTTGCTTCCTGACCTGCATACAGGTTTCTCAACAGGCAGGTCAGGTGGTCTGCTATTCCCATCTCTTTCAGAATTTTCCACAGTTGATTGTGATCCACACAGTCAAAGACTTTGGCATAATCAATAAAGCAGAAATAGATGTTTTTCTGGAACTCTCTTGCTTTTTCCATGATCCAGCAGATGTTGGCAATTTGATCTCTGGTTCCTCTGCCTTTTCTAAAACCAGCTTGGACATCTGGAAGTTCATGGTTCATGTATTGCTGAAGCCTGGCTTGGAGAATTTTGAGCATTAGTTTACTAGCGTGTGAGATGAGTTGCAATTGTGTGGTAGTTTGAGCATTCTTTGGCATTGCCTTTCTTTGGGATTGGAATGAAAAAGACCTTTTCCAGTCCTGTGGCCACTGCTGAGTTTTCCATATTTGCTGGCATATTGAGTGCAGCACTTTCACAGCATCATCTTCCAGGATTTGAAATAGCTCAACTGGAATTCCATCACCTCCACTAGCTTTGTTCGTAGTGATGCTTCCTAAGGCCCACTTGACTTCACATTCCAGAATGTCTGGCTCTAGGTAAGTGATCACACCATCATGATTATCTTGGTTGTGAAGATCTTTTTTGTACAGTTCTGTGTATTCGTGCCACCTCTTCTTAATATCTTCTGCTTCTGTTAGGTCCATACCATTGGGTGAGTAAATTAAAAACTTTGAACCCTTCTCAAATCTTCCACCTACTCTGCCTTTAATTTTCACACCCCCACTGAGTACTAAACACTAATGATCTTCCCAAGTTAATGTTTTTACAATTATTTCTTCTGTCCATCTCTCTCAGCCTTTTGTCATTGTTCAGTCACTCAGTTATGTCTGATTCTTTGTGACCCCATAGACTGCAGCACACCAGGCTTCTCTGTCCTTCACCTTCTCCCAGAATTTGCTTAAACTCATGTCCATTGAGCCAGTGATGCCATTCAAACATCTTGTCCTCTGTCATTCCCTTCTCCTCCTGCCTTCAATCTTACCCAGTATCAGGGTCTTTTCCAATGAGTCAGCTCTTCACATCAGGTAGCCAAAGTACTGGAGCTTCACCTTCAGCATCAGTCCTTCCAATGAATGAAATGAAGTGAAGTGAAAGTTGCTCAATCACGTCCAACTCTTTGCGACCCCATGGACTATACAGTCCTTGGACTTCTCCAGGCCAGAATACTGGAGAGGGTAGCCTTTCCCTTCTCCAGGGGATCTTCCCAACCCAGGAATTGAATCCAGGCCTCCCACATTGCAGACAGACTCTTTACCAGCTGAGCCAAAAGGGAAGCCCAAGAATACTGGAATGGGTAACATGTTCCTTCTCCAGAGGATCTTCCTGACCCAGGAATTGAACCAGGGTCTCCTGAATTGCAGGCAGATTCTTTACCAACTGAGTTATCAGGAGAGCCCTTCCAATGAATATTTAGGATGCATTTCCTTTAGGATTGACTGGTTTGATCTCCTTGCAGTCGAAGGGACTCTCAACAGTCTTCTCAAGCATCATGGTTTTAAGGCATCAATTCTTTGGCGCTCAGCCTTTTACATTGTCCAGGCCTCATACTTGTAAATGACTACTGAAAAAAATCATAGCTTTAACTATATGGACCTTTATCAGCAAAGTAATGTCTCTGCTTTTTAATACACTGTCTAGGTGTGCCATAGCTTTTCTTTCAAGCAGGAAGCATCTTTTAATAGCATGGCTGCAGTCACTATCCACAATGATTTTGGAGCCTATGAAAATAGTCTGTCACTGTTTCCATTGTTTCCCCATCTATTTGCCATGAAGTGATGGGACCAGATGCCATGTTCTTAGTTTTTTGAATGTTGAGGTTTAAGCCAGCTTTTTCACTTTCACCTTCATCTAGAGGCTCTTATTCCTCTTTATCTGCATATCTGAATTCATTGATATTTCTCCCGCAACCTTGATTCTGGCTTGTGCTTCATCCAGCCTGGCATTTTGCATGATGTACTCTTCATATAAGTTAAATAAGCAGTGTGACAATATAGCCTTAGAGTACTCCTTTACCAATTTTGAACCAGTCCACTGTTCCATGTTGCTTCTTGACCTGCATACAGGTTTCACAGGAGGCAGGTAAGGTGGTCTGACATTCCCACCTCTTTAAAAATTTTCCAGATTGTTGTGATCTACACAGTCAAAGGTTGTAGCATAGTCAATGAAGCAGAAGCAGATTTTTTCTGGAATTCTTTTGCTTCTTCTATGATCCAGTGGATACTGGCAAGTTCATCTCTGGTTCCTCTGCCTTTTCTAAAACCAGCTTGAACATCTGGAAGTTCTCACTTCACATACTATTGATGCCTAGCTTGAAGGCTTTGAGCATCTTACCTATTGATGCCTAGCTTGAAGGCTTTGAGCATCTTACCTATTGATGCCTAGCTTTAAGGCTTTGAGCATCTTACTAGCATGTGAAATGTGTGCAACTGTGTGGTAGTTTGAACATTCTTTGGCATTGCCTTTCTTTGGGATGGGAATGAAAACTGAACTTTTCCAGTCCTGTGGCCACTGCTAAGTTTTCCAAATTAGCTGACATATTGAGTGCATCACTTCAACAGCATCATCTTTTAGGATCTGAATTACTTATTGGACATCTTTATCTAACGACCTCATTTTACTTCAAATTTAATATGTCCACAAACTGACTCACTGACCCATACTGACTCAAATCTAGGTAGCAGTATCAAGGCCATTCATCATCATGAAAAACCAAAATCTGAAAACCCCCCAACTCTAATAAAATCACTCCCACTTTTTCTCCATCATCATTACCACACAAAGTAGGTTACCAAGGCTTATCAAGACTGCCTATTAAATATCATAACATTCACTATCTGAAGCATCCCTTTTGCCTTTCTCTCATTTAGGTCAGTGTACAGTCTAAATTCTAAATTTAGTTTCTAAATACCAAGTTCTCAGTCACAATTCTCATGAACTACATAAGATAGAAAATGAAAACAAAGATATTTTATATGAATAATCAAGTTTATGAAATAAAAGGATACACCCTCTTATTTACCTATACCATAATTTTAGAGCTGAGAAAAATTTAGACATAATTCAAGGTTCTCAAATAATACTGAAATGGAGAAAGAACTAAAAGACTGTTCTGGTTAGAAAAACCAATAAATAAAGAATAACCTATATTTTTTGCTCAAAAATCCTTTTTTTCTCCTTTTGGTCTGGATGAAATGTTGAGTAAGAAAATGTTATATTGAAAATACTATTACCCATATATGGATATGACCCGTGTTTGTAATGGATCATTATTAATTTCAGGCCTCCCATGAAGAGTGAATAGATTTGACTTCTTTTCAAGGTGGGCTGAGCCAAGAATCTCTGTTAATGCCTGAATTCAAAGACAAATGCTACAGACTGATGCTTATGTCCTTCCAAAATTCATATATTAAAATTCTAATATCCAATGTGATAGTATTTGATGTGAGGGCTTTGAGATATAATTAGATCCAAACAATATCATGAAGGTAGAGTCCTCATGATGACACCACTACCCCCAAAAAATTGAGTCACCAGAGCTCTGTCTCTTTCTCCCATGAGGACATAGCAAGAACAAGGTCATTTGCAAGCCAGGGAGAGTTCTCACAAGGAATGGAAATAGCTTGCACCTTGACCTTGTACTTCCAAGTCTCCAGAACCATGAGAAATAAAACTCTTTTGTCAATGGTATTTTGTTATAGTAGCTGGAACTGACAACAGATTTATTCCATTTTGGACTGTCACAATAACTATATGCTATGAAGGCAATCCACTTTTTGCTAACATCTCATTCTTGTTTTATCTCTACAGGAAAATCCTGTTGAACAAAACAATTATTCATCAATGAGCCATATTTGCAATTCCTTTGTGACTGTATAAATTTATTATGTAATTCATTTACTTTCCAGGTCTAAAAGGGCATATAGGAATTGGCTCTCCTAAGCCAATATACGGGAGAAGGCAATGGCAGCCTACTCCAGCACTCTTGCCTGGAAAATCCCATGGACGGAGGAGCCTGGTGGGCTGCAGTCCATGGGGTCACTAGGAGTCGGACACGATTGAGCGTCTTCACTTTCAATTTTCGCTTTCATGCATTGGAGAAGGAAATGGCAACCCACTCCAGTGTTCTTACCTGGAGAATCCCAGGGACAGCAGAGGCTGGTGGGCTGCCGTCTATGAGGTCATACAGAGTTGGACACAACTGAAGTGACTTAGCAGCAGCAAGCCAATATACCCCACATTTTTGTTTATTTTTTTAATAAAAAATCCCATGAATTGCTGTGTCCATTATTGAAAGGAAATAACCAAATATTTTAATCAGAAATAACTTTGAGAAAAGTAAAAAATAACATGACTAAGAATAGATAAGGAAAATAAGGAGTATGAAAGTAGGCATTGATTTACCAATTCAGTGATATCAAGAACAATATCTCTGTGAATATCTATGATTTCAAAATGGCTGCTCTAGCTCCAGTCATTGGATCTAAATCCAAGCATAAGGAAGGAAGGAAGGTGTCTACTATATCTATTCTCTTTACCAAGGCAGTGAAAGATTTCTGAGATAAATCCCTAAGAGGCTTCTTTTTATATGCAATTAACCAGAACTGTATCACTTGGCCATTCATCACGTAAAGAGAGACTGTGAAAGGAATCATGCAACTTTCTCAGCCCATGTGGTAGAGGCAAAGAAGAGACAAGGGGACTGGGAACAAGTTTGGGGCTAGACTACCAATAGTATCTGCTATTCCAACTATCTACCAATTGATCCAGAATCAAAAAAACAAAAAAAAAGAACCTGTGCAGATTTGTAAAATGCCTCAACTATCAGAAACATAATATTTAAAATTTCATTTCATGGAGAGACGTTCTTTCTATCTTTAAATACTTTTCACAGTATTAGGCCACGTCATAGTGCTCTGTCTGCTTAACAGATCAAGAAACAGCAAAGCAAGCAGATAAGTCTTTGCCGACATCTTAGGCCTATGAATTTTTTAAAAGGTTACTGCATTTGTACGTCAGCCCAGGTTCCCTCTCTGCCCTTCAGAGGAATTAATTCATCATTGGAATCCAGAGCTGGTTTCCTGAAATAAAACCAACAAGAGACCTGGAGCGTGAGTTCAGAGGCAATGAGGTCAAGTGAGTAAGAGTTCGGCAGCTGTTGCAAGTAGAAATAAGTTCCATTCCTGGTTCTACCCTGCTACCCGTGTGACTGGGTGAGTTATTTAGCCTGCCTAAACCTCCACTCCCTCATCTGTAAGAAGAGAATGTTAACAATATCTACCTTGTAAGACATAAATGGAAAATGCATGCAAATTTGGCCATGAGATAAGCGTTCAGGGTTGAACAAAATGCTAGTTACCTACCCAATAACCATTTCCTCTTAATATGGGGATATGTACAGAAAGATCCCACATCCATTGAAAATAAGGGTAACCATTTGACAATATTCCAGTCAGTGCTATGTAAACACTGGTGTTTCTGAGAATGCATCTTTCTAAAACCATGCTGAATAGTTGGCACATTTTACTCTTACCCTTTTTTCTTGACTGATGCCTGGTGTCCAGCTACCATCTCATGACTAGAAAAGGTATAATTCAAAAAAAAAAAAAAAAAGTGTCTGGTAGTTTCTTGAAATTGCTTGTAAAATGTTTTCAATAGTATGCTGTTCTATTTTGGAATACAATGGAAAATTAGATACTTATTTCTTGGATTGCAACTTTAGTGTCACAGAGGTTGTCAGCAAAAGCATTAATACAAATATGGGGAACCACAGAAAATTGAAAAAAGAATTCACTATATTTACTACCCTAGGAGAAAAAATAAATAAAAACATCACTTTCCTCTGAAATGAATAGAAAAAGGAAGGGTCTCATCTATTTGTTCTGTTCCAATGAAATCTGTCTTATAACCATGTAATAAATTATGAAATAAAACAAAAAATAAATTATGAAATAAAACAAAAAATGTCCCTCCTCATACCTGCTATATGATTTTCTGAATGGAAATTTCACAACTGATATTCTTTGAGCATAGTATCAACTACAATGTGGACAACATTAGAAGAATTCATCTTTGCTCAAAGCTTTCAGGCAACGTAATAATTTTCCATCCTTAAAAAAAAAAAAAAAATGAGAAGTAACTCCCAGGCCAAGAACCACATGTAATAAGCAGATTCAGGCCCAAAGAAGTTGATTCAAATATCCTAAACTGAATACATTGACTCTAAGTGAAAAGCCTCCTTAAAAATCTCCTTTTGTGTGATATTTTAAATAATATTTATGATATTATTGGAAAATCTACAAAGTATGAAGAAAAAAACTTTTGAGCTACAAATGGAAAATACCAATGCATTTTCAACTTACACTTTTTTCATACCACTTCCTTTGATATTAAGTTATTAATCTGTTTGCTATTTTTATGGCAAATTACTTAAAATGGCAAAAAGATTTTCTTTAAAAAAACAAGAAGAAAGTGAACAAACATAAAAACTTGATCTTCATTCTATATCAAGCTCTACTGCAGAACAAATCAAGTACTGCTTGCTTCATTTCTTTAAGTGAAACCTTCAGATTTGTGCCCTTTAGATAGATGCCATTCATCCCATTTCGATCATTATGCTTCCTATTTAGAAGCTATCATTAGTGTGGCAATAGCTGAAGCCAGAGGAATGAGTGAACTCCCTGAAGAAGGCAAAGAGGGAAAAAAGTAGGGAAGAGCCGGATCCATGTTGTACTCAACAGTTACAGATAGTAGGAGGAGGGCTGTGGGAGGAAAAAAAGGGATCATTGAAACTGAAGAGAAAAATGACATGGGTCAGAGCGCCAGGATTTTTGAATGCTGCAGAAGCCAATGGAGGACAGGAGTGACCTTCTCTGTGAAAATATCTGAGAGACTGAAGATAATAGAAATGAAAAAAGTGTTATTGATTTTAGCAATAATCTGGATAATTTTGAGCTCAGGAAAACGAATCTCAGTGGTTAAGACAGTACAATGATAGGTAGGTGATATATCGGCAAAGATATATAAGATCCAAGCTAAAACGGCCATTAGTGTCAGGAAGAAAGGGCAATTTTTCTTTTACAATATGGCAGTCTTCTCTGTTGTTTTAACACGTTTGTCTTGTTTCACTTCCGTTCTTGTTCTTGCTAATCCACCTGCCTCTAAGAATAACCTCTTGCACTTTCTAAAATTTTATTAAATACGCACAGGAATTGGGTTCATTGTATATTCATTCTGGGTATAGTTGTTTATAAACATTAAGTATTTGTGTTGGATGGACAAGTGGCTCTGTATTAAAGTATATGTTGAGTTTATTTTTGACCTTGTAAGATAATTGTCTGCTTATTATTTGTCTGTGTTCTTTGTCTTCAAGGTTATCATTTAAGTAGTATCTGAATGACTAAATCATTCCTATACATAAGACTTCTATGTTTTCCTGAAAGATCTATGATATAAGCCCTTGAGATATCACCCTGGATAAAGGCTGGAAAGTGAAAGTCAGAGGATTGCTCCTGGAAGCTTACCAGTGTGAACCACTGAGAACCCCTGAAATAATCCCTAAGGATCGTCCTCATTTTAGCCCTTTGACTAGAAACAAATATTTTAAGAGCTTTAAATAACTAATTTTTTACTTCTTAATCAAATCTATAGGTGAAATGGCTTGCACCATTTAAAACAAGTCCTACAACTGTACACAGTATATGAAATGATTTCTATTTTAAGTGATGAAAATGGTTTAAATACTGGCTCTAGGTTCAAGAACATTCAGTTTGCAGAAACTGGATACCTATTGCTCAAATATATTCCTGTTTTAAAATATACACTTTAGATGCCAAAAAGGCTGGCAGTTGTTTTCTTTTTTTTAATAGACATACTACTATTTCATCAATCATATATCATTAATGCAGCTGCTGGAAGTGGCATATGCTCTATAAGCAAATTTTAATTTTATATATATTTATTTGAAATATGTATCCAAAGCTTTTAAAAACATCATAAGAGAATAGTTCTTATTACACAGATTTGGTAGTATCTGTTGCAATGCTCCCTATTTAAAAATTAAAGTTAAACACGGATTCATTCCTTAATCCAACAAAAAGGAACATATCTATGACTTTGGATTTCTTTGCAGAGAGATAAGTCTATTCCTATGATTGCTTTAAATTCATTCTGAGTTTAACAGATAGAGTGGCTCAAGAAAAGAATGGCATTTTCTGATATGCTTATTAACATTTTCTAAGGATTAAAAATAAAAATCTATAATAATGACAGCTAGAAGCTATTTCTATATGTATATTACTAAAAAGCTCTGTTATTAGTAATGGGCACCACTTAAGTGTCTAGTTTCTTTGTATAGATAAGACTTATAAGGTTTGAAGGTTAATCTGAAGTTTCTCTAAACCAATTCTTCAAGCAAATTTGACTGAACATTTCACAAACTCAGCTCTTTTGCCTTCTCTGTAATTTGTTTGTTTCAGGTTGTGCTAAAATAAGGTTTTTGTCCTAAGGCATACAAATATTTAAAAGAATAAAAGGGGAACACTAGAAGAAAAACTTTAAATATTATTATTCTCATTTACTGTTTTTGTTGTGACATAAAAAATGCAAAGCAATAAAATGTCAAGGTAGAACCATACTGCAGTGTGTATATAAAGTCATTTCTTAAAAGTAAAATTTAGTGGTCAAGAATTAGAATGATCAAAAAGTTGTCTCTATCTAAGTACCACTAAGGGAAAGGAACAGCATAATTATTTGGCTGGGATGCCAAGAGCAAACTAGTCAGTTCTAAGCAAACTGAGACCTAAGATATATGGTCAACTGAGTTACAATTTAAAAGAAGGCAAGATAAATTGTGGTCTTCATGACAGAAAAAAAAAATATGAATGAGAATCTAAAATGAGAACAAAGAGGTGGGAAGAAATGCTGGAGGAAGAAACACAAGAGACCTATAACTTGCATTCAGATAATGAAATTCCCAAGATAGAATATACAGGGGAATAAATGATAGTGGTTGATTTGGAAATTCAGGACTCCAGATGCTCAACATCACTCATTATCAGAGAAATGCAAATCAAAACCACTATGAGGTACCATTTCACGCCAGTCAGAATGGCTGCGATCCAAAAGTCTATAAGCAATAAATGCTGGAGAGGGTGTGGAGAAAAGGGAACCCTCTTACACCGTTGGTGGGAATGCAAACTAGTACAGCCACTATGGAGAACAGTGTGGAGATTCCTTAAAAAACTGGAAATAAAACTGCCTTATGATCCAGCAATCCCACTGCTGGGCATACACACTGAGGAAACCAGAAGGGAAAGAGACACGTGTACCCCAATGTTCATCGCAGCACTGTTTATAATAGCCAGGACATGGAAGCAACCTAGATGTCCGTCAGCAGATGAATGGATAAGAAAGCTGTGGTACATATACACAATGCAGTATTACTCAGCCATTAAAAAGAATACATTTGAATCAGTTCTAATGAGGTGGATGAAACTGGAGCCTATTATACAGAGTGAAGTAAGCCAGAAAGAAAAACACCAATACAGTATACTAACGCATATATATGGAATTTAGAAAGATGGTAACAATAACCCTGTGTACGAGACAGCAAAAGAGACACTGATGTATAGAACAGTCTTATGGACTCTGTTGGAGAGGGAGAGGGTGGGAAGATTTGGGAGAATGGCATTGAAACATGTATAATATCATGTATGAAACGAGTTGCCAGTCCAGGTTCGATGCACGGTACTGGATGCTTGGGGCTAGTGCACTGGGACGACCCAGAGGGATGGTATGGGGAGGGAGGAGGGTTCAGGATGGGGAACACATGTATACCTGTGGCAGATTCATTTTGATATTTGGCAAAACTAATACAATATTGTAAAGTTTAAAAATAAAATAAAATTAAAAAAAAAAAGAAAATATAGTACCCTCAAATGACGTATAGTGTTAGAAAAGCAAAAGTAAATCCTGGAGGCAGTCAATTAAAGTCTTCCATATAATACCCTGGAGAAAAATGAGAGAGAACCAGTCTGTGTAGGTAGATGATGCTGCCCTCAGGAATGTAGCAGAATCCAAATAAATATCTGCTGGACCATGGATGAATTCCTGTCAGTCTCGAGGAATTAGAATGAGTGCTTGGGTACCACAGTGAACTCAATCAATGCAACAGAGAATATATATGACAACTATCCAGTTGAACAAAGTGTAAAAACAATGATTTTATAGCCACCTATTTTCTACTGGTCAGGAGTTTATGTTTAAGAAGGAGAAATGAGAAAGTTAAACACAAACTTTATGAAAAAAGCTTGGGAAAAAAAATTGGACCTCTTTAGTGAACAATGGCAACCCACTCCAGTACTCTTGCCTGGAAAATCCCATGGATGGAGGAGCCTGGTAGGCTGCAGTCCATGGGGTCACGAAGAGTCGGACACTTACTGAGCGACTTCACTTTCACTTTTCACTTGCATGCGTTGGAGAAGGAAATGGCAACCCACTCCAGTGTTCTTGCCTGGAGAATCCCAGGGACGGGGGAGCCTGGTGGGCTGCTGTCTGAGAGGTCGCACGGAGTCGGACACGACTGAAGCGACTTAGCAGTAGCAGCAGCAGTGAACATTCAGAGAAGTAACTTCTTTCTAAATATGTTACAAAGACATAAATATTTAGAAAACTATTTGTAATAAAAAAAAAGACATAGTTATTTAAAGTAGCAGGAGACAGACATCCAAAAGGAGAGAACGGGAAAAACATTTTTAAATATCAGAATAAATGTAAAGACACTAAGATAAATAAGGTTAAAATGACTGACAACAACAAAAAGATAACATTCCCAACTACAGTCTGTACAAATAGAATTGACTTCCAAGAATTCAGCTTAGTTAAGTAGAGAAAAAAAAAAAAAAATAGAAATTTTCTCAGGATTCAGAGAAAAATTCAAAGAACCTAAAATAATGCAAGAGAAGATAAAACATGAGAATATACAAGGCTCCTATGTGAGAAATCAATATATTCCTAAGGAATAAATGAAAAAAAATTAAAATAGGACTAGTAAAAGATAATATAAAAATCTTTTTTTATGATTAATGGGAGAATTGTCTTCCAAATGGCAGACTAGCTTGTTTCAGAATAATTATATCACAGAGAACAATTATAAAGATAAATACATTTTTTTAAACTGCTTGAAAGAATGGAGGTATTACCAAATCAGAGGAGACCTGCATGACAATATTCTAGAGAGAAGAGCAGCTATGAGAAATGTCTTGCAGATTTAGGTAAATTAAGTTCATTGGTTGGGTTATGCATGTCTTGTCATCTAGAATTGGCAATAAATCCATTTATGGAGAGAGGATCATTAGGTACAACTGTCTAGATATAGAGGTTACCAAAGTATCTTAAGCATAATGAACACAAGTTAAAACAGAAAATATCGGGTGATTCTGTGCTGACTCCCTGTGACCCCATGGATTGTAGCCCGCCAGGCTCCTCTGTCCATGGGGATTCTTCAGGTAAGAATACTAGAATTGGTTGCCATGCCTTCCTCCAGGGAATCTTCCCAACCTAGAGATCAAACCCAGGTCCCCAGCATTGGCTGATTCTAGATTGATTATTATGTGAACCCTGAGGAAAACTGGAGAGCTTTAGAGCAATAAACAGATCATTGAAGAAAAAGAACATGCAAACATTGAAGCTTTATTTAGTCAGATAAAACAGTAATCAATAAAAATACAGAATAATAGAATTTACAAATATTAAGAGAAATTAATTTTAAAACATCATAATGAATGTCAAATATTTTAACATACAGAGCATAATCTATATACAAATAAAAGACTATATTACTCTCCAACAGTTGAAAGCTGTATTTACTTTAAATTTACTATCTTTATTTATTCAAGTGCCATAAACAAAAGAAGTTCATGGATTTTACAAATGTGAAAAGGTTATCAGGAATCACATTGATCAATACTCACAGAAGCACTTTCTGTCAAGGTCAAATGATAACCTCAGACTATGCAAAGTAAAAACAGCCGGCAGCTGCTATTTCGAGAGCTGACTTTTGTTTTACTACAACTCTGGCATTGTTTCATTTTCTAATGGTGACACTGCAGTTCTAGCTGCAATAATCTCATAGCATGACAGATGCTCTTCTAGGCTAATTTTTCTTCAAATGACTTATTTAAAACCTTGAAATGTGTATACAGATGCACACTGTACCAGTACTGTCACTATCCTATCTGCTCTCAAAAATTCATGAAAAAAAATGACATGTTAATTTATGTTGTAAATGAATGAAGAAAAACATTTCAAATAGCATGGAGAGAGGCAATAATCTATTAAATCAAGTCGAGGAAAAAAATTAAAAGGTGCCATCAACTCAGCTATTTATTTATTCAAAGACAGTGTCTAAATGAACCATAACTGACACCAGGGACATTTAGCTACATATTTTAATGTCATATCAAATTTACTGGTGTTCTAAGTGTATAAACAATATATTTGCATCATATTAGTGACAAATGTCATGCTAATACCATATCAAAATGACTACAAGGGGATTTCATAACTTATTTACAGAATGTATTTCTAGGTACAAGAATTCATTTAGAATTGTCAAACAACCAGAGAATTATAGGAACTTTTATTTTATAGCACATATGCCATTGATATTTCTAGTGTAATAAATTCTAGATGTTCTTCCTGTGTTTTGTAGAGTCAACCATTTTTACGAGGTTTCTTTTAGCATTTCTAGATAAGAGCTGACTCTTGAACCTATATTTCTCAGTCCCAATTATCAATGCCCTCAAGATCTCCCCAAATGGTTAATGATTTCTTTTTTACTAAAGTCTCCTTTTAAGAAAAGTCAGGTCACCAGAAATACTTCAGTCCTTGGAACATGGTTATCTTTCCTACTTGAGGATAAATCTTTTCTCTCTTCTGACCTTCCTGAGTTTCCCATTATCTACCTGGGCCACTGAAACCTAGGAATTATCAGGCCACTGTGCACAATGAAATACAAGGTCTTGTCCCGTAAGAAATGGTTTTGTAACGTCTCCTGTATCAAACTGCTTCCCAAATTGTTAAAACTTACATATCCTTTGAAACAAGCACTAACGGGATGACTGTATTTTAAAATATATTAAAAGGTATTAAGCTGTTTTAAAGAGAATAGATTTAAAAGAAATTTTTATCTTTATAGACAATTAAACCAACCATTTGGTTAGCTGACTTCACTGTCAGCAATGATGGTCTAGTCCTATTCCCAAGTGGCTTGGTGGTAAAGAATCTGCCTGCCAGTGTACCAGATGTAGGAGATGTGGGTTTGAGCCCTGCATCCAGAAGATCCTCTGGAGAATGGAATGGCAACTTACTCTGGTGCTTTGTCTGGAGAATTCTATGGACAGAGGAGCCTGGTGACTATAATCCATGGGGTCGCAAAGAATCAGACATGACTGACCACACACACACACACACACACACACCTATCTGGTAGAACAATACCACAGAGAAATATAATTATTAAACCCATGTTAAACTTGGACATGACTTAGCAACTGAACAACAAAAAAGTGCCTCTCTTACATGAAAATAATTCTGAAAGTATGAAGCTGAAGGACCACCATGCACTTGTCTTAAAATTTACTCTCAAGTTATACTAAACTCTAAAAAAAGTGTCTGAAGTGAAGTTGCTCAGTTGTGTCCTACTCTGTGTGACCCCATGGACTGTAGCCTACCAGGATTCTCTATCCATGGGATTTTCCAGGCAAGGGTACTGGGTGGGTTGCCATTTCCTTATCCAGGCATTTTGGACTGAGAACCTTGCAAATTCCCACCCTGCCCCTCATGAGCAGAGTGATCTTAGACTGTCATTTACCACCGCCTCTTAAACAGTTCTCAGGGCAAAAGGCCAAGTGGCCATTTATCACTGAAGCACACCTCCCTGAGAGTTGACAATAACTACGTTGTATTTTCTGTGCATCTCCACACTCCAGCCATAATTTCTGACTTCCCCAGGCACTGCAAGGCTCCAGGTTGGGTGGGGGCTGAATGTGGCTGATGAGCACATTCAGGCATCCTTTCTTGTCCCCTGCGGTATCTGTCACTGACCTGGGTACAGCAGTTAACACGAGTGTGGGACAGAACACTTTTCTTTAACCATAAATGTGCTGCCTATGGTTTTACACACTGTGATGTAGTTTCATCACGCCCGTAATTCTTTGGGTTTGATCAAATAGCCTGGGTCATTCTGCTCTGCCTCACACTGGTGGCTGTGCTTGGGCCCTGTTCTCAGCCCACAAAGCAGACTGCGGGTGGTCCAGTCTCAGACTCACAGAGCAGGAGAGATGCTCAGGCTGCAGGCTGTCAACATCATCAAGCAGCAGAAACTCTTCCTTAAACGAAACTACACATAGAATACAAAGAAATGTGAATGCAGAATGAGGCAGGACAGAGACCAGGTCCCTGGACTTTCAGCCCCATCCGGCCCGAGTAACCTTTAAGGAAATTTCTGGGTCCCCCAGGTTTCCATAGAAACCAGGGAAGGACCAGGGGACAGAGTCTAAGCCTTTCAGGCCATAGAGGAGAAAACAGCACCCAGAGAAGGAAAGTGTCAAATTTGAAGTGAGTGGATATGATCCCAATGGCAGGTTTCAGTTTTCTCTTCAAAATTCTAACACAATTGCATCAGCTAGGAAAAAATGGAGATGGTGCCACGTTCTGGAAAGTCTAAGTTTTGGAGGAATCTTGGCTCTCTCCTGTTAACTGTGGAGCCCTATACAATCAATCACTCAGCTTCTCCAAGCCTCAGTTTCCCCATGTGTAATAATGCCTGTCTTGGGGACCTCCTGTGGGCATTGGATGCCAGGAAATCCATGAGGTGCCGGGGAATCTTTGTGAAATAGTCATTTTTACTCTTTGTAAAAATAGTCATTAATAGTACATGTGGAAAACAAAGAAATGACGTATTCTCTTTTTTATTTGTTTTTTCTTATAAGGCACTTGCATTTCTGATTACTCTATGTTTCAGCTATTAATTCATTCACTGACTTCAGCTAAAGTCACTAGGTTCGAGGATAGGTGAGCTCACCACGGTAAATCTGAGTTTCAAACATCATAGCTACTGGTAACCTAGTTTTTCCACTCAAATCAAATTAGAACTCTGAAAGCCATGAGAAGGGCCTGGTGTTGTTTAGTCAAAGAAAAAATTCCATTACATTTGTTTCCCTTATGACAAAGACCTTTCTGTTATACTCTTGCATCATAAAAATGGCACACAAGATCCGTTCCTCGGTGCTTTCCTGACTCAGCTTAGGTGAAGTCCTCCTCTTTCTCTGAGAGAGAAAAACAAGGAATGTAATCCCTTTCAGAGTATCCTTTCATCACTGGTACTTTTGCCTATTATCGAAGTAGTTTTCACAAACAAGTCTCTAAGATCCTTGAGATTCAGTTCTTGGAGAAAGTTTCATTCACATAATCATCACCACTAAAAAAATCTAAAGATAAGAGAACTGAGCTGCACTGTTCTCAAGATAATGTCAGATTCAAAATGTCATCTTTTGTGATGCGAAAAGAGAATCAAATTTCCTCCATAAATATGCAAGTAATGTAGGGTTTTCAAGGTTTTTTTCTCTTGGGAATACAGAAAAGGGGTTATATCATATTACATAGGATGAAAGGAGTACATCAAGACTGTATATTGTCACTCTGCTTATTTACTTATATGTAGAGTACATCATGAGAAACGCTGGGCTGTAGGAAGCACAAGATTGCTGGAAAAATATCAATAACCTCAGATATGCAGATGACACCACCCTTATGGCAGAAAGTGAAGAAGAGCTAAAGAGCCTCTTGATGAAAGTGAAAGGAGAGACTGAAAAAGTTGGCTTAAAACTCAACATTCAGAAAACTAAGATCATGGCATCTGGTCCCATCACTTCATGGCAAATAGATGGGGAAACAATGGAAACAGTGAGAAACTATTTTGGGGGGCTCCAAAATCACTGCAGCCATGAAATTAAAAGACGCTGCTCCTTGGAAGAAAAATTATGACCAACCTAGACAGCATATTAAAAAGCAGAAACATTACCAACAAAGGTCTGTCTAGTCAAAGCTATGTTTTTTCCAGTGGTCATGTATGGATGTGAGAGTTGGACTGTGAAGAAAACTAAGTGCCGAAGAACTGATGCTTTTGAACTGGTGTTGGAGAAGACTCTTGAGTCACTTGGACTTCAGGGAGATCCAACCAGTCAGTCCTAAAGAAGATCAGTCCTGAGTGTTCGTTGGAAGGACTGATGCTGAAGCTGAAACTCCAATACTTTGGCCACCTGATGCGAAGAACTGACTCATTTGAAAAGACCCTGATGCTGGGAATGATTGAAGGCAGGAGGAGAAGGGGATGAGAGAGGATGCGATGGTTGGATGGCATCACCAACTTAGTGGACATGAGTTTGAGTAAGCTCCAGGAGTTTGTTATCAACAGGGAAGCCTGGTGTGCTGCAGTCCTTGGGGTCACACAAACATTTGGACTTGACTGAGTGACTGAACTGAACTGAACTGAACTGAAATACTCCAACTTATCTTACTATTACCCCATAGTGTCATAATTTTCCTAATTTTCTGAGTGTATCATTCTACCCCTTTTTATAAATGTTGATTTTGACATGGTCTAGGATTTAGAAACTTCAAATAATCCTGGCTTTGTTAAAAGGGGTTAGCCATAAGAAAAAAGTACTTTACTCAATTAGCTTAACTTCTCTGAAGCTGAGCTGTATTGAATAAGATTTCTTTCCTCATGAGGTTTATTCAAAATTGTTATTTTTATTATGTGCTTGATGAGATACAATTTAAGGAAAATAGCAGATCTAAACATATGAAGATACAACCTAAAAGTGTCAATATTTAAATAACTTCTTGAGAATTTTGTTATGTCCAGACCTCGTTACAAATATCACTTTGATATTTCAGTTTCTGTTATTTGCTTAGGTGCATCTTGTTTTTAATCATTCTCTCCGTGACTCAGCTTCCATAGGGCATTAGGGAGGAGACTTCCACAATTTACTGTATGTAAAGAAGATTTCTTGGAAGGATACACTAAATGCATAGAGGAAGTCATCTCTGACACCAGCTCCTAGCACTTCCAATACAAGGATATGCAGTTGGCTTCATAAAAAACTGGAAAAGTAATTCCTTAGGTGAAGTTTTGACTTGAGCACAGGTGGCCTGATTTCTGGCCCTCCCTGGTAAATAACTGGTTATGGACCAACAGACTGCTGTCTTGTATGGAGCACTCCCTATTAGCAGATTTGATGCCAATGCCTACTGAGGTTTGAGATATCCCTCACATTAGCCTATGGAAACTCCCGATGTGCTTCAGCTCCCTCTTTCAACCAGCTATAGAGTTGCAGCATTCTTTTCACCTACTTCAGGATTTACAGTAGTTTAAGGAGAGACATTGGTAGTACAATTCTCTTAAATAATAGCAGTGTAGAGAGGTATCTCTTAGGGTTTTATGAGCTCTTCTTTCAGCCTCCTGAATATACTCAGAAACAAGAAAATATGATTCAATAAAATGCACTGTACTGACCTCTGAAAAAGAAAGAAATCTCTGTTTCAGAATTAAGGAAAGAGGTCCTCAATATGATTTTCTACTAAATCTTCTGTTCTTTTGTGGCAAATTCAGGTAAAGCATGTATCTTTTTAGTACAATAGAAGATAAAAAATTACATGTAACATGTATATAATGTTCTGATAAAAACAAAAATTAGACTTTCACATTTTTTGCTTTTAATAGATTTAGAGAATTAACTTAGAAAATAAATACAACAAATACTGAGTTGCTAGCTTCCATATAAAGGACTTAGTTCAGAGTTTCAGAAAATTTACTGGTAAAATTAATGAGTAATATAAATGAACTGAAAATTCTATTAAAGGTCATAAAAATAAAACATTATATATGTGCAGTTTGTCAACTTGAATGGACTCAGAAATTGGAGTCCAAAAAGAATGTCAATTTGAAGTAGCCTTACTTCAAAGACAAAATAGAAGGTCATAATTTTAGCTGAATTTACGTATACGATACTGAATTTTTATGTGTTTTAAAACTAATGAATCATAAATACATAAGTAAAACAAATGCAATTTGGAAAAGAGTTAGCTGACATATGTTTTATCTTTGATAATTTCCAGGAATCTTTACAGCAAAATAACACAAAAAGTAGTAAATAAAGAGTAGCCAAATCTTTACAATCAGCACTAGAAAGTAAAAGATCTCTATTGCTTGTTTGATATTATCCTTAAATATTCTATCTGCTTTCAAATGTTTATTCTCATTCCTGAGAATAGCTGATACTTCAAGATATCTGTATCTATTAATATAAGCTTTTGAGAGCCATTTATAGTCATTGGTCAATGCACATTCTGCCAATTTTGGCATTTTAACACCACAGTAAAAAAATCATTAACTTTTCTATACTTGCTAATCTGGCTGAATTGATTTGGTAATAATTGGGTCTAACCATTCAGTTCAGTCAAATTAAGTGATAAAACATCCCTGAAATGTGAGCATTACATGAGGCCCCATCCTTGACCACCTTTATTTTTTCACTTTAATTATTTTCTCTTGTGCAACCCATGACCACTTTCACCATCTATATGCTGATGACTTGATCAGGAACTTGAGTTTGGACATTTGTCCTCTCTTGGGTTTCGTATTAAACAACATCATGTGGATATCTGACTTTAAACATTAAACTCAGCTTGTCCAAAATGAGATCATTCCTTAGGATTAGGCCAACTTTACTGAAGTATAATGTATACACAATGAAATATGTTAAATTTTGTTGTGGTTATTCAGTTGCTAAGTTGTGTCCAGCTCTTTGTGACCCCATGGGCGGCAGCATCTCAGGCTTCGCTGTCCTTCACTATCTCCCAGAGTTTGCTCAAACTCATGTCCATTGAGTCAATGATGCTATCTAACCATCTTATTCTCTATCACCCACTTCTCCTCTTTCCCTCAATTTTTCCCACTATCAGAGTTTTTTCCCAATGAGTCAGCTCTTTGCATCAGGTGGCCAAAGTATCAGAGCTTCTGCTTTAACATCAGTCCTTCCAATGAATATTCAGGGTTGATTTCCCTTAGGATTGACTGGTTTGATCTCCTTGCTGGCCAAGGGATGCTCAAGAGTCTTCTCTAGCACCACAGTTCAAAAGCCTCAATTCTTTGAGGCTCAGCCTTCAGTCCAATAGGTGTGAAATTTAACGAGCTTTGAAAAATGAGGATACAGAACATCCTACCATATCAAAAATTCTCCCCCTACCCTTTAGAATTAATAGCATCTTTCCATTCTCTACCCTTTAGCAACTATGAATCTGTTCACTAAAGTTTTGCCTTTCCAGAATTTTGTGTGTATGGAATAGTACAGTGCATAGTCTTTTTTATACGGCTTCTTACTAATACAATTTGTAAAGTTTAAAAATAAAATAAAATTTAAAAAAAATAATAATACAATGCTTTTAAGATTCAGAGCTGCATGTATCAAAGCAGGATTCCACTGCATGCATGTACCACGATTTATCTATTCATCAACTGATAGATATTTGGCTTTTTCCAAATTCTGATTATTATGGATATAGTTGCTAGGAACATTTACATACAAATCTTCATTTATTTTGAGTAAATATCCAGTAGTGGAATTGCTGGCTTGTATGGTAAGTATATGTACAGCTTCATAAGAAACTGTCCATCTGTTTCCAAAATGGCTGCAGCATTTTTGCTCTCAACAGCAATTCATGAGAGTTCCAGTTGCTGTACATCCTTGTTATCACTATTTCAGGTCATATGGTCCTCATTATAGCAAATTTGGAAAACTCAGCAGTGGCCACAGGACTGGAAAAGGTCCTTTTTCATTCCAATCCCAAAGAAAGGCAACAACAAAGAATGCTCAAACTACTGAACAATTGCACTCATCTCACACACAAGTAAAGTAATGCTCAAATTTCTCCAAGCCAGGCTTCAGCAATACATGAACCATGAACTTCCAGATGTTCAAGCTGGTTTTAGAAAAGGCAGAGGAACCAGAGATCAAATTGCCAACATCCGCTGGATCATGGGAAAAGGAAGAGAGTTCCAGAAAAAACATCTATTTCTGCTTTATTGACTATGACAAAGCCTTTGACTGTGTGGATCACAATAAACTGTGGAAAATTCTGAAAGACATGGGAATACCAGACCACCTGACCTGCCTCTTGAGAAACTTATATGCAAGTCAGGAAGCAACAGTTAAAACTGGCCATGGAACAACAGACTGATTCCAAATAGGAAAAGGAGTACGTCAAGCCTGTATGTTGTCACCCTGTTTATTTAACTTATATGCAGAGTACATCATGATAAACGGTGGGCTGGAAGAAGCACAAGCTGGAATCAAGAATGCTGGGACAAATATCAATAACCTCAGATATGCAGATGACACCACCCTTATGGAAGAAAGTGAAGAGGAGCTAAAGAGCCTCTTGATGAAATTGAAAGAGGAGAATGAAAAAGTTGAATTAAAGCTCAACATTCAGAAAATGAAGATCATGGCGTCTGGTCCCATCACTTCATGGGAAATAGATGGGGAAACAGTGGAAACAGTGTCAGACTTTATTTTTGGGGGCTCCAAAATCACTGCAGATGGTGATTGCAGCCATGAAATTAAAAGACCCTTACTCCTTGGAAGGAAAGTTATGACCAACCTAGATAGCATATTCAAAAGCAGAGACATTACTTTGCCAACAAAGGTCCATCTAGTCAAGGCTATGGTTTTTCCAGTGGTCATGTATGGATATGAGAGTTGGACTGTGAAGAAAGCTGAGCGCCAAAGAATTGATGCTTTTGAACTTTGGTGTTGGAGAAGACTCTTGAGAGTCCCTTAGACTGCAAGGAGATCCAACCAGTCCATTCTGAAGGAGATAAGTCCTGGGTGTTCTTTGGATGGGATGATGCTAAAGCTGAAACTCCAGTACTTTGGCCACCTCATGCAAAGAGTTGACTCATTGGAAAAGACCCTGATGCTGGGAGGGATTGGGGGCAGGAGGAGAAGGGGACAACAGAGGATGAGATGGCTGGATGGCATCACCGACTCAATGGATGTGAGTTTGGGTAAACTCTGGGAGTTGGTGATGGACAAGGAGGCCTGGCGTGCTCCGATTCATCAGGTCGCAAAGAGTCGGACACGACTGAGCGACTGAACTGAACTGAACTGAACTGTAGCCATTCCAGTAGTGTTTTTTGCTATCTCACTGTGGGTTTCATATGCATTTCCCTAATGGCAAACATGTTTATTTGCCAGTAGTAGATAACTCAGTGAAAGTGTCTGTTCAAATATTTAGCCCAATTTTGCTGTTTATTATTAAATTGTAAGTATATTTTGTATAGTCTGGATATAAGATTGCAAAATCTTTTCGTTCATTCTATGGCTTGGCATTTCATTTTCTTAACTGTCTTTTGAAAAAGAAGAGATTTTAATATTGAAGAACTTCAATTTATTATTTTTATATAGTCTTTTTATGTGAGTGTTCTGATAAAGAAATTTTTGCCTAAATCAAGGACAAAGCGATTTTTCTCTTATATTTGCTTCTAGAAGGTTTTCAGGTTTTTCTCATATTTTAATGATTCAAGTTAATTTTTGCACATAGCTGAAGCC
The DNA here is from genome assembly GCF_003369695.1 of Bos indicus x Bos taurus. NCBI lineage: Eukaryota > Metazoa > Chordata > Mammalia > Artiodactyla > Bovidae > Bos > Bos indicus x Bos taurus. The sequence goes on along the minus strand of NC_040079.1, from coordinate 101,186,245 downwards.
TTAACTGTTTAATGTTGGGGTTTGTCTGTGTGAATGAATGGATAATAATTGCTACTGCACCACTGGTTGAACAGATTATCTATGCCCTTAGAATTTTTATAAAAATCAATTGGCCAACAATTTTTTTGAATGTTATATTTCATTGCCTGTATATTATCTTTAAACCAAAAGCACAGTGCCTTGATTAATGTAGTCTTAAAAGTCTTGAAGTCAGATAGAATAATTCCTCCAATCTTATCCCTTTCTTTAAAATGGTGTTGCCTGTTTCAAATATTTTACATTTCCATTAAATTTTCAAAGCAGCCTGTCAGATTCTATTAAAAACAAATAGATTTCTGGAATTGGATGGGATTATTTTGAACCCACAGATAAATTTAAAGAAAATTTACATCTTAATCATATTAAATCCTCTGATTCATGATTCATGAACATTTGATATTTCTCAGTTTATTAAAAGTTTCCTCAATGTTGACTGAAATGCTTTTGGTTTTCAATATAAAGAATTCTTGGTAAATTCTTCTCCAAATATCTCATTCTTTTGCTGTAGAAATGGTATTTTTATAATTTCAATTTGCAATAGTTCATTTCTAGTATTTAAGAACAATAGATTATTGTATATTATTCTTGTATTCTACAAACTTACAAAATTTTCTTACTAGCTCTGGGAGCATTTTCTGCAGATTTATTAGGATTTTCTACTAGACAATTATGACATCTGTAAATAAAGATAGTTTAATTCTTCTTACTAATCTGTAGCCACCAAGCTCCTCCATCCATGGAATTCTCCAGGCAAGAGTACTGGAGTGGGTTGCCATTTCCTTCTCCAGGGGATCTTCCGGACCCAGGGGTCAAACCCGGGTCTCCTGCATTCCAGGCAGATTCTTTACCATCTGAGCTACTAGGGAAGCCCCCTTACTAATCTAGATGTCATTTTTTTTTCTTGCCTTACTGCATATGATAGGAAATCCAGTATAATATTTAACAGAAGTGATAAGAGAGAATATCTTTGCCTTGTTCCAGATACTAAAGAGAAAGCATTTGGACTTTCATTAAATATAAGTGATGTAGGCTACATAAGTTTTTCATAGCCATATATTAGATTGAATAAGTTTCTTTCTATTCCTTGGTTGCCAAAAGATTTTGTCATAAACAGGTAGAGAATTTGGACAAATGAAAACATAGACAATGCTGAGGTTTAATTTTCCCTATCCTGTCTATATAGGAGGCATTTCAGAAACAGGGTACAGAGGGAAAAGCCAAGAATAGATATAACAAAAAAGGTATTTTTCACGAGATATCTTAATCCTAAAAGATATATTCAAGGGACAGTTTTCAGAGAGAAAGTTTTCATGTAAAGAGGTTTTCAGGTACCCAAAAAAATGAATGACAGAAAACCCGTACATAGACATTCCTCCAAAAGCAAGCAAACAAACACACTGGGAACAACCAAAAAATAATAATATCTCAAAAATTCCAAGGTTCAGAAACCAGTTACCCAAAGAGTAGTATTAATCTGATTGACATCAGACTGACTTACGAGCTACACAGAATTAGAGGACAAATGGAGCACTATCTTCAAAGCTGCGAGGTAAAGTGATTTTGAAAACATATTTGACAGCAAACTATGAATAAATAGAAAATAAGGTTAGTGCCAGGAAACAAGGAGACTCAATGAAGTTTATTTCCCTCATACTTGTATTTGGAAAAACAAACTTAAAGACCTATCTAGCCCATAAAAATTAAAAAAAAAAAAAAAGGAGCAACAAAAGAATAAAATTTTACTGAAAATGGTGATATTGAACCAGATTTCAAGAAAAATAGGTTCCCCAAAAACAATCAAATAAGAGTCTACAAAGTAGTTGATCTCAATGATTAATAGCAATCAGCAGAACATTTTAGTCCTTAGGAATAAAACGGATTCCAATGCAAAAGGAGAAGTGAGGATGAAGTAGGGATGATCTCCTCATATATATATTTAAAAGGAAGTTAGAAACTCTAGGAACAATAAAAATGCATGGAAGCAAACTATAGCCCACATATCTAACCTCCTAAAATGAAGCTTCACTTCCAGCCATTGATAGGATGAAAAATTGAGAATATATTTGACTGTACAGATTGAAACAGTATTTGTGGAATGGTAGAGGTTGCCTGAAGTAGAATTGATTACATTTCTTCCTGTAAAGGTTCAGTTACACCATTGGTTTTGTAGTGAATAATATGTCCATACATTTAACACTGTTTGGTTTTTTTTTCCCCCTAATCTTCAGAATAAACCTATAAGCAATGAATAAAAGAACTATAATTACAAAAAAAGAATACAGATGTTATCAGTTCTGACACTGTAAAAGCAACAAGATAGCTGCCATATGTATAACTGGGTCTTGCAGTAGGCGAGAAAAGTGTTGGGGAGTTGGCTCACACAGATGGTTATTAAGAGATACCTGGCATTGTTGGAAAGAACTGCAGTGAATGGTTTAAAGCTATAATGGTAGCAAATAAAAGAACAAAGGCTAATGTGCATTATACATTCTTTTAATGAGATGAAGGTAAATGGAAGTGGTATCAGTAATTAACTTCCTCTTTAACAATCAGGACTCAATATTATCTAAATTTGATAAATTTAAAAATGGAGCATAGGCTATTAATTAAAGTGGTGGTAGCCAATCAGGTAGACTAAAACCTGAAATGATTTGTTAACTTTTCAAGTACCTTCTTCAAAGTCACTGAACTTGAACTCTCTGAGGATGTCAGCCAGGACATGTAGACTAAAGAAGCTGCCAGTAAAGGGAATCTATTGCAAAGGGACTGTGGCTTCTATTTAACTCCAACTCTTTGTTGCCAACCAGGAAGCAGGCCAGGAGTTGCCAAAATTTCTAATTGTGTAAAAGATTTCTCTGTGACCTTCGGATTTTGTGTATCGGAAACTAATTTAAGAAGTGACTCAAGAGTCAGCACTGTATAGACCAAAGGAAATGTGATTCTAGGTCACAGTTTGCCTATGGACCACGAGTTTTCCATTCAGGTAACAAATGGTCTCGTTTTATAACCAAGTCTTGACAGCATGAATGCATCTTGTGGTTCTGCATTTATTCAGAATTTGGAACATGTTACAGCTACAAATGTGGTCATTTAAAATAACTTGACTGGAAAGGATATTTAGTCAGTCAGTCAGTTCAGTCACTCAGTCATGTCTGACTCTGTGACGCCATGAATCACAGCATGCCAGGCCTCGCTGTCCATCACCAACTCCTGGAGTTCACCCAAACTCACATCCATCGAGTCGGTGATGCCATACAGCCATCTCATCCTCTGTCGTCCCCTTCTGCTCCTGCCCCCAATCCCTCCCAGCATCAGGGTATTTTCCAATGAGTCAACACTTCACATGAGGAGGCCAAAGTACTGGAGTTTCAGCTTTAGCATCAGTCTTTCTAATGAACACCCAGGACTGATCTTTAGAATGGCCTGGTTGGATCTCCTTGCAGTCTAAGGGACTCTCAAGAGTCTTCTCCAACACCACAGTTCAAAAGCATCAATTCTTCAGGGCTCAGCTGACTGAGTGACTGAATTGAACTGAACTAAACAGCTTTCTTCACAGTCCAACTCTCACATCCATACATGACCACTGGAAAAACCATAGCCTTGACTAGATGGACCTTTGCTGGCAAAGTAATGTCTCTGCTTTTGAATATGCTGTCTAAATTGGTCATAACTTTCCTTCCAAGGAGTAAGAATCTTTTAATTTCATGGCTGCAATCACCATCTGCAGTGATTTTGGAGCCCCCAAAAATAAAGTCTGACACTGTTTCCACTGTTTCCCCATCTATTTGCCATGAAGTGATGGGACCAGATGCCATGATCTTCATTTTCTGAATGTTGAGCTTTAAGCCAACTTTTTCACTCTCCTCTTTCACTTTCATCAAGAGGCTTCTTAGTTTCTCTTCACTTGCTACCATAAGGGTGGTGTCATCTGCATATCTGAGGTTATTGATATTTCTCCTGTCAGTCTTGATTCCAGTTTGTGCTTCTTCCAGCCCAGCATTTCTCATGATGTACTCTGCATAGAAGTTAAATAAGCAGGGTGACAATACACAGCCTTGATGTACTCCTTTTCCTATTTGGAACTAGTCTGTTATTCCATGGCTAGTTCTGACTGTTGCTTCCTGACCTGCATATAGGTTTCTGAAAAGGCAAGTAAGGTGGTCTGGTATTCCCATCTCTTTCAGAATTTTCCAGTTTATTGTGATCCACACAGTCAAAGGCTTTGACATAGTCAATAAAGCAGAAATAGATGTTTTTCTGGAACTCTCTTGTTTTTCCCATGATCCACGATGTTGGCAATTTGATCTCTGGTTCCTCTGCCTTTTCTAAATCCAGCTTGAACATCTGGAAGTTCACAGTTCATGTATTGCTGAAGCCTGGCTTGGAGAATTTTGAGCATTACTTTACTAGTGTGTGAGATGGGTACAATTGTGTGGTAGTTTGAACATTCTTTGGCATTGCCTTTCTTTGAGATTGGAATGAAAACTGACCTTTTCCAGTCCTGGGTCACTGCTGAGTTTTCCAAATTTGCTGGCATATTGAGTGCAACACCTTCACAACATCATCTTTCAGGGTTTGAAATAGCTCAACTGGAATTCCATCACCTCCACTAGCTTTGTTCGTAGTGATGCTTCCTAAGGCCCACTTGACTTCACATTCCAGGATGTCTGGCTCTACGTGAGTGACCACACCATCGTGATTATCTGGGTCATGAAAATCTTTTTTGTACAGTTCTTCTGTGTATTCTTGCCACCTCGTCTTAGTATCTTCTGCTTATGTTAGGTCCATACAATTTCTGTCCTTTATCGAGCCCATCTTTGCATGAAATGTTCCCTTGGTATCTCTAATTTTCTTGAAAAGATCTCTAGTCTTTCCCATTCTGTTGTTTTCCTCTATTTCTTTGCACTGATTGCTGAGGAAGGCTTTCTTATCTCTCCTTGCTATTCTTTGGAACTCTGCATTCAGGTGTTTATATCTTTCCTTTTCTCCTTTGCTTTCACTTCTCTTCTTTTCACAGCTATTTGTAAGGCCTCCCCAGACAGCCATTTTGCTTTTTTGCATTTCTTTTCCATGGGGATGGTCTTGATCCCTGTCTCCTGTACAATGTCACGAACCTCTGTCCATAGTTCATCAGGCCCTCTATCAGATCTAGTCCCTTAAATCTATTTCTTACTTCCACTGTATAATCATAAGGGATTTGATTTAGGTCATACCTGCATGGTCTAATGGTTTTCCCTACTTTCTTCAATCTAAGCCTGAATTTGGCAATAAGGAGTTCATGATCTGAGCCACAGTCAGCTCCCAGTCTTGTTTTTGCTGACTGTATAGAGCTTCTTCCTCTTTGGCTGCAAAGAATATAATCAATCTGATTTCAGTGTTGACCATCTGGTGATGTCCATGTGTAGAGTCTTCTCTTGTGTTGTTGGAAGAGGGTGTTTGCTATGACCAGTGCGTTCTCTTGGCAAAATTCTATTAGCCTTTGCCCTGCTTCATTCCATACTCCAAAGCCAAATTTGCCTGTTATTCCAGGTTACCTGGAGTAACAGGAAAGGATATTTACCATATGCTAATTAGGCAAGTAGTAACTTTTCCAGTATCTATCTATAACTCAATTTTTTTTACGGTGAACAATAACAGCTGATTCAGTTATCTTTAGGAATTTTGGTAAAGCCTAAGTAAAAGAATGCCTATACAAATTTATTTTGAATAATCAAGAGCTATACAAATATAAGGCTGCATTATTAATGTAACTCCATCCTCACTCCATTCCACCTCCAAAAGAAATATGCATTCCTAGGATGATTTGATGGTTAATTTTGTGTGTTGATTTCACCAGGCTAAGGGATGCCCAGATACCTGGTAAAACATTATTTCTGGAAGTGTCTGAAGCTTGTTCTCAGAAGAGATTAGCAATGTGGGTGGGCACTATCCAATCTACTGAGGAGAGAGGAGAGATACAATTAAGTAGTCAATGATGGGGTGACTTTGTTCTCCTTCTTGATCTGTGGCATCAATCTTCTCCTACCCTTGGGCCAGACCTCCTGCATCTTAGGCCTTTGGGCACACACTTGTACTTACACCATAGGCTCCATTGGCTCCCAGACCTTTAAGTTGGGACTAGATCTACATTGTCAGTTTCTCTGGCCTCCCCCTTGCAAATGGCAGACTGTAGAACTTCTCACCCTGAATCATTGCATGAGCCATTTCCTCAGAATAAATCAATCTATCAATTGATTGACAGTCAATCAGTAGATCAATATATCCTCTTGGTTCTGTTTCTCTGGAGAACACTGATTAACCCAGAGGTAGAGAACTTTTCTTATGTTTTGGCTACAAAATGGAATCAAATGCCTTGAAAATAATAATTAATAAACAAAACAGTGATTTGTTGCTTTCGCTATGAAAAAACTGTTATTGCACTCTATACTTTTAAAAAATGGATCACACTGCTTAGCTGATTTCTATCTTATGACTGTAGTTTCTTATACTAAAAACAAAACCATTGTATCAATTATAGCATACTAGGGGAAATGCAATGAATGACTAGTGGTTGGTATTCCTTAGATGTAGCATATAGTTAAGACAGTAGTGGAAACATATTTTGCCCTTGGGAAGAATATACCTAAAAAGGAATGCACTATCTGTGATTTCTGAAAAGCAAAGATGTGCAATGATAAGAGCCCTCAACAGAGACTCAGAAAAACATTCTTACTGTGCCAAACCTATCACCTACAAGCTGTGTGACCTTGGTCAGGTCAGTATCCACTCTGAGCTTGACTTCCTTATCTCTAAGGTCACACTTGATTCGGTTCAAAAGTTCTATTGTTGCTGTTGTTGTTTAGTCACTAAGTTGTGCCTGACTCCTTTGCAACCCCATGGACCGTAGCTCACAGAGCTCCTTGGTCTATAGGATTTCCCAAGCAAGAATACAGGAGTGGGTTGCTATTTCCTTCTCCAGAAGATCTTCTCAACAAAGGGATCAAACCTGTGTCTCTTGCATTGGCAAGCTGATGCTTTACCACTAAGTCACAACTGACTATTAAATGTAACTATACTGAAATGAACAAAGCTGAACAGAAAGAGAGAAGCATAATTTAAAAAAAGAAAAGGCAAAAATAACTTTCGCTGTGTTTCCTAATGAATAAGATCTGAGTCATGTGTATAAGTAAAAAAAAAATTGAAATGAATTATGTTTCTGTTCATATTTGTAGATTCAAAGACAACCTAGAAGCTCCAATACACAGGTACAAGATAAAAATATAGCTTTTTATCTAGATATGTTTACAATGGAAAACAGCATTGTATTTGTCAAAGGAAATGGATATCAAAGATTTCTTCCACTGCCCTTCTAAAACTATGTGCCAAAGTTAAAGTTTCAAAGGGAACAAAGGACGGTAACATGGTGGAATGGTAACAGAAACTAACAAGGTTTGGTGGAGAGTAGTCTTCTTTGGAGAAGGCAGTGGCACCCCACTCCAGTACTCTTGCCTGGAAAATCCCATGGATGGAGGAGCCTGGTGGGCTGCAGTCCATGGGGTCGCTAGGAGTCGGACACGACTGAGTGACTTTACTTTCACTTTTCACTTTCATGCATTGGAGAAGGAAATGGCAACCCACTCCAGTGTTCTTGCCTGGAGAATCCCAGGGACAGGGGAGCCTGGTGGGCTGCCGTCTACAGGGTCGCACAGAGTCGGACACAACTGAAGCGAGTTAGCAGCAGCAGCAGCAGCAGCAGCAATCTTCTTTAGGTAACATGATAGCCCTTTCTTCCTCAGGTACCTCATCTTACCATAGAGCCTAAGTATTTAAAAAATGTGAGACTTTTCCAAGTATTTTCCAAGTTTCACAATCCTACCATCACTATCAAATGTATCTACATGCAAATAAACTCTGTTTTTCTTTTAACCATTTACAGCATCATATTTCATTAACCAAAAAATAAAGGTATGTTTTAAATTCTTAGACTCAATCTTAATTTCAAGAAGCAAGATGAAAAAAAAGTGCATTTAAAGTGGAATTTCCAGCAAAAGAGTGTTCAAAACACAACCCCATGCCTCTCAAAATTGGCATTGGGGAAAAAAGGGACTTTTATTTGAGAATAGAGCCAACTTGAAAAAGAGTGAAAAAGTTGGCTTAAAACTCAATATTCAGAAAACTAAGATTATGGCATCCGGTCCCATCACTTCATGGCAAATAGATGTGGAAATGGAGAAACAATGAAAACAGTGACAGACTTTATTTTTGGGGACTCCAAAATCCCTTCTGATGGGGATTGCAGCCATTAAATTAAAACACATTTGCTCCTTGGAAGAAACATTATGACCAATCTAGAGAGCATATTAAAAAGCAGAGACATTACTTTGCCAGCAAAGGTCCATCTAGTCAAAGCTTTGGTTTTTCCAGTAGTCATGTATGGATGTGAGAGTTGGATTATAAAGAAAGCTTAGCAGGGAAGAATTGATGCTTTTGAACTGTGGTGTTGGAGAAGACTCTTGATAGTCCCTTGGACTGCAAGGAGATCCAACCAGTACACCCTAAAGAAGATCAGTCCTGGGTGTTCATTGGGAGGACTGATGCTGAAGCTGAAACTCCAATACTTTGGCTACCTGATGCAAAGAACTGACTCATTTGAAAAGACCCTGGTGCCAGGAATGATTGAAGGTGGGAGAAGAAGGAGACGAGAGAGGATGAGATGGTTGGATGGTATCACGGACTCAGTGGACACGAGTTTGAGTAAGCTCCAGGAGTTGGTGATGGACAGAGGCCTGGCATGCTACAGTCCACAGGGTCACAGAGTCGGACACGACCGAGTGACTGAACTGAACTGAGAGCCATATTGCATGAAGCAGCCCATATTTTCAGATAACATATGGATATTAAAAAGCAGAGACATTACTTTGTCAACAAAGGTCCGTCTAGTCAAGGCTATGGTTTTTCCAGTAGTCAGGTATGGATGTGAGAGTTGGCCTATAAAAAAAGCTGAGCAACTAAACTGAACTGAACTGATGGATAGAATACATGACTCAAAATCTCTCATCTCTCCCAAGGAAGAATTAAAGGAAATAAACTGTTGTAATAGTCATGTGAGATTATAAAACCTGTAGAAACTGGGAGAACCAGGAGAGAAGGAAAATCTAAGGAAGAGATGGAGTAGATGTCAAGGGCTGCCCTACAGAACCATCTTTAAGAAAGAATTAAATTATCAGATCACCTTTCCTTAATTTGTTGCAAATTCCTTCACCCTTCAGTCTACACTGGAATTGATCACTTGCTTAGCAATTTGTGGAGTGAGGTTATGTTGGTCTTAAACAGCTCCAAAGGTCTATAAGAGGAAAAAAAAAATATTAGCTGTAACTTTCTTGTTAAGCTGCCAAGTACACACAGGGCTTCTAAAAATGTCATTGCCCAGCTCTCTATCTACCCTCTGAGATCCTTTAGTGAAGGAAGGATGGAAACGTTGTATCACATTCATCAAACCTGATTCTACTCAATGGTACTGAGATCGAAAACACCTGAGAATAATTGGTGGGTCCCAGCTGAACACCATAGCAACGTAAGCAACATGGAGAAGGCAAGGAAACATACAGAAAGTTGAAAAGCAAACTCACTTTTGTGCTTCTGGTGAATCTAATGAACTTCAACAGTTTTGATAAATAGTAGCTTTAAAATTTTAATCTGGATAGCATTTGCATGTGGACTTGGCATTATATAAAATAAAATATAATTCAAACATTTTTATTAGGCATGATTCTATATGTTTTAATGAAACAAAATTAAATCATTGTTGCTACATGCCCACGTATCTCTGGGTACATGTGATAGCAAGAGTTGGGATAAAAGGTATTAGTTACAGGAACACTGAAAGAATTAATTTATTAACAGAAAGAAAAGTGATATATGAATGTGTCACACTACAAATAGAAGAGTAAATAAATATTTTACTATACACTGAGTGCATCAGACCTATTATTAAGTTGTATTTAACCACATCCTCTTATGTTGTTATTTTTAAAGCACAGCAATTCTTTGGAAGCCTATTTGATGTGCTGGCCTATAACATTTGACCACACTTACAGCACAAGTGTAAAATCAATTTTCTGTTCTCCCATTTATCTCTGTACTGATGTTAGTTGGCTCTCTAATGGAATGACTCTTCTGGAGAGGTAATTTTACGTCAGAGTGGCATTTCAGAAGACTTAAATGGTCTGAAGAGATGGCATGTGACCTTTAAGAATATTTTAATTCTACATTTCTTTGAAAAAAGAACTGTTTAACCCCTCTATGTTATTACGTCTCTGATGCCTGTTTTGTTCCTCTTTGTATTTACTATATCATAAGTAAGTTTGGTGTTTATGTCAGAATAATACTGGGAATTTCAGTACCTGCCAAATTTGATACTTGTGTTTTTTGCTGAAAAGGATAATCTCACAATTAATGTGTATTGTGATCCAATTTTCTGATTATAGTTTAAGATCAATATCATGCTCTTAATCTTGCTTATGATAAACTGATATAAGTAAATTTTAAACTGAAATGCACAAATACTAAATAATCTACATAAAAAATAAAATTTAAATGTTATTGCATATAATCTACTTTTTTGAAGACATGTTCACTAATGTTACTTTGAAAAACAGGGTTTTAATTTTCATGAGATTTTTAATGTATTTTATCTATTACATCCTTTATATTTTCTCTAAGTAAACAGCTATGTAATTTTATTTCCAATTGAATATTATTTATAAAAACTGAGGGTACAGTACATTGCTATATAATTTATTTAACTAATTTTAGAAATCTTGAGATATTAAATACTAATTTTAGCAGTTTTTCAGTTGCTCCCCTCCCATAGTTATACTTTATCTCTTTTGGAAAAAAAAAAAACACTGTATAAATTAAAAAAAAATTTTTCTAGCATATGTAATCTCTGAAATTCTTCTTCAATATAGGTAAATACACCCCCTAAATCCTAATGCATTATCCCAAGAAGTGACTTTGAAATAACCAAACCCCTTCACACAGGGGTAGAGAGTATTGGTGTTACCTTTCAGAATTTAGACAGTATATATCTTAGTGTGTTCATTATAAATCACAATTATTTATTATAAATCCCCATCTTCTTCAAAATGTAATTCATAATGACAAAGGGCATAAGAAAGGTATTACTGACAAGAAGAAAACAGATACATTTGTTAAATCTTTTTTGTGCTCAAGATTTTATATGTATCAATACTTCCATTATAAGGTCACATAAAACTACCACCATGGTATCTACTAAACACATCTAGTACACTGAATACCTTTCTGTATATTATATAAATATCTATTAACCACAGGCCTACTTTCCTAATCAAAAGGAAGGGGTAAATCCTGTCCCTGAAGTTAATGCTTGAACAGCACAGGCTTGATAAGTTTGGGTCCACTCATAGGCAATTTCTTTTGTTTTGTTTTCCCACTAAATACATGCTATAGTACCACATGATCTATGGTTGGTTGAATATGCAGGTGTGTGTGTGTGTGTGTGTGTTCAGTCACTTCAGTTATGCCTAACTCTTTGTGACCCCATGGACTGTAGCCCACCTGGCTCCTCTGTCCATGGGATTCTCCAGGCAAGAATACTAGGGTTGCCATTTCCTTCTCCAGGGGACCTTCCCAACCCAGGGATGGAACCTGTGTCTCCTGCATTGGCAGGTGGATTCTTACTTCTGAGCCACCAGGGAAGTCAGAATATGCAGGTGTGGAAGCTCAAATACAGAACTGTAAAACTATGGATGGATTTCCACTATGCAGGTAGTAAACGGCCCTAACCCTTGTGTCGTTCAAGGGTCAACCACACATCAAGATTTGGACCATCTTCCCTACAACTAATTCATCTCCCAGTCATCACATTTGATACAGGTAAAAACTGATCCAAAATTTCCAGTGGAAAATAAATGACTTGAGCAGGGAAACCTACTCTAGATGATGAAAGGGATAGAGATAGTTCACATGGCAACAGGAAGGTCCCCTGCAGAACTGTCTTCTGAACCTCTCCTCTCCCCTTGGCTACTTATGACAAGACTTAACCCTCTCTCTTAAAACTGAGAAATCTTTTCTTTCTTTTTAATAGGGAAGGCAGCCAAGTCCTTACAAATAATGACCAGGATCCACCCACTAGGCCCAGCCATTAGTGGGAGATAATCTTCTGCTTCTGGGAGACAGAAGCAGAAGATATTAAGAAGAGGTGGCAAGAATGCACAGAAGAACTGTATAAAAAAGATCTTCACGACCCAGATAATCACGATGGTGTGATCACTGACCTAGAGCCAGACCTCCTGGAATGTGAAGTCAAGTGGGCCTTAGGAAGCATCACTACGAACCAAGCTAGTGGAGGTGATGGAATTCCAGTTGAGCTATTTCAAATCCTGAAAGATGATGCTGTGAAAGTGCTGCACTCAATATGCCAGCAAATATGGAAGACTCAGCAGTGGCCACAGGACTGGAAAAGGTCAGTTTTCATTCCAATCTCAAAGAAAGGCAATGCCAAAGAATGCTCATACTACCGCACAATTGCACTCACCTCACACATTAGTAAAGTAATGCTCAAATTCTCCAAGCCAGGATTCAGCAATACATGAACCATGAACTTCCAGATGTTCAAGCTGGATTTAGAAAAGGAAAAGGAACCAGAGATCAAATTGCCAACATCCGCTGGATCATCAAAAAAGCAAGAGAGTTCCAGAAAAACATCTATTTCTGCTTTATTGACTATGCCAAAGCTTTTGACTGTGTGGATCACAATAAACTGTGGAAAATTCTGAAAGAGATGGGAAGAGCAGACCACCTGACCTGTCTCTTGAGAAACCTATATGCAGGTCAGGAAGCAACAGTTAGAACTGGATGTGGAACAACAGACTGGTTCCAAATAGGAAAAGGAGTACGTCAAGGCTGTATATTGTCTCCCTGCTTATTTAACTTATATGCAGAGTACATTATGAGAAATGCTGGGCTGTAAGAAGCACAAGCTGGAATGAAGATTGCCGGGAGAAATATCAATAACCTCAGATATGCAGATGGCACCACCCTCCTGGCAGCAAGTGAAGAGGAAAACAAAAGCCTCTTGATGAAAGTGAAAGAGGAGAGTGAAAAAGTTGGCTTAAAGCTCAACATTCAGAAAACGAAGATCATGGCATCTGGTCCCATCACTTCATGGGAAATAGATGGGGAAACAGTGGAAACAGTGTCAGACTTTTTTGGGCTCCAAAATCACTGCAGATGGTGACTGCAGCCAAGAAATTAAAAGACACTTACTCCTTGGAAGGAAGTTATGACCAATCTAGATAGCATATTCAAAACCAGAGACATTACTTTGCCAAGAAAGGTCCATCTAGTCAAGGCTATGGTTTCTCTAGTGGTCATGTATGGATGTGAGAGTTGGACTGTGAAGAAAGCTGAGAACTGAAGAATTGATGCTTTTGAACTGTGGTGTTGGAGAAGACTCTTGAAAGTCCCTTGGACTGCAAGGAGACCCAACAAGTCCATTCTAAAGGAGATCTGTCCTAGGTGTTCTTTGGAAGGACTGATGCTAAAGCTGAAACTCCAATACTTTGGCCACCTCATGCAAAGAGTTGACTCATTGGAAAAGACTCTGATGCTGGGAGGGATTGGGGGCAGGAGGAGAAGGGGACGACAGAGGATGAGATGTCTGGATAGCATCACAGACTCTATGGACATGAGTTTGGGTGAACTCCGGGAGTTGATGATGGACAGGGAGGCCTGGCGTGCTGCAGTTCATGGGGTCGCAAAGAGTTCGACACGACTGAGTGACTGAACTCAACTGAATCCCAGTACAGTCATATTCTACAATAGATCTTCCAGGGTGATCCTCCCAGGAAATCAGAATTGGTTTAATTTTAACAAATGCAGTGATATATTTTACTGTGGCAACAATAAGCATTAAGTGTATATGTGAGAAAAAGAGGAGACATGCTTTACTAAGACAACCTATTCATGGCTTGTTTTTGTATTTTTTTTTTTTCACACATTGTGAGTTTTAGTTTTTCCAACAGATGGCAACTACACTTTTCTTCTTTCCCCACCTTGTCACTGGTTTCTAAGACACAGGCTTCCATCTTCCAAATGGGTGATCTAGAGTGATCTTTCACATTGCATTTAAACAAGAGATTACTATCTACTACAGCTTTTAATTATACTAAGAAAGTGGGTTGAAAAAGAACCCCATTATAGATACCTTGAATTCTTTCCTTCCTCCAAGCTGGATCATGTCCAACTTATTTGAATTTATACTAAATTTGGAAATGGATAGTTGCTTAATGCTCTGAATGATAAAACATGGAACTCACCTCAAGAATCTAAGCTTTCATTTGTCTGAGATTATTTGCAAATCAATGTTACACAAAATGCATTGGAAAACACGTGAAAAGTCTCATTTATAAAATAGTATTTTGAGTGATCCAGGATTCTCTTTGTACTTGGAAATTCTGAATGTCATAGTTTTATAGTATTTCTAAATGTTTATGCCTGGTAACCATGTATAACAATTCTTACTAGTGTGTATTTACACATATATATATGAATATATATAGAGAGAGAGGGGAAGGAGGGAGAAAGAGAGAAAGAAGAAAAGAGATATACTTTGAGAACCATAATAATAATTATGGTGACTTTACTAAAAGCCATCAGTATATTCAATCATGAGGAGAATATACTAATGTTAAAATAGGAACATTAATGTACTGTTACTGCTATATTTAGAGTATCAGGATTTAAAATAGATTCTTAAAGTATATTTTACTTTAATATTTCTAATTAGCACAAGTATTTATTCAAGTTTTCCATCATTGTAACTAGACTTCATATTACTGAAAAGAGAAGAGCACATGATGGTTTCCAGTATTCTGATGGTTTCATTAGAAATTAGGGCAGGGACAATGACCATTGCAGTCAGTGCTTCATTCCAAGCTCCCAGAGACTGCCTCACATAAAGCAAATGCTCAATAAACAATCATTAAATAAATGAACATGCAATCTGACATGACCAAAAAAAGCTACACAACCTTATTTGCAATAATGGCAAAATTATTAGACAAATTAGATTTGATTCACCCTGAAAGGACAATCATGACCTTCTGTAAATATTCTATATATTTTATTTATGCAAGCTTCATTATAAAGACTTGAAACAGAATAAAGAACTGTCTTTAATTGTTAAAAAGCTCATGTGGAGAACAAATAAACTCCATGAGGACAAATATCTTCTTAGGATCATTTTATACACTATTCTACCCAAAGCATTCCTCAAAAACATGCAAATTTATGTCACATGCCAGCTTTTTTGTTGCAATGCATTTAAATATAAAAGCATCATAGATATTGCCTGACTTTTCTTTCATTTTTACATTATCCTAAAATATGTGAAAATGTCATTTGGCCAAAGTTGTACTTCTAATCTCATTTTTATTCTTTATATAACATAGCCCTCATGAAGCAAATAAGCCCTGTACAGAAAATTGAAAAATGCTTATCAGTTTAACCAAAGCACAAACTTTGATCTACAAAGTCAGAGACACATTTCTTTTCATTATAAAACAGGGGAAGTCAAGCCTTTACAACATGGAGAAGTTGAGTTCCTGCCTATGTAGTTGCTAGAAATCTAAGGAGCCCGATTACAGAGCAATTCTCTCAGACATGCTGAGCTTTGGATCATTGCACTGAACTTAATGTATCAGTATAATCATCCCACTTCTTTGCTATTTTTTCTTTTCCTTTTACAAAGAGCAAATGAATCAGAAATGTACTTACTGCTGGTCACATTTGACCATTTTAGACATCAAAGCAACTGTTCAAAATTCAAATATTTATATCTTGATACAATTACATGAAATTTCATGAGAAGTCAGATTTTTAAGGCCCTAATATAGCACATATTTATAAGAAGAACAGTATTCCGGGTGCCTAACAGATATTCTTAAAAATGTATTGTGATATTTTCTATTTATTGGACCTAAAGAACTTTCTTGTATTAGACATAGATAATATTCTAAATATTCTAAATGTCTATGTAGTCACAAAATATCTTTTACTAGAGCTTTCTAGAACATGGGAAGATTCCAGTACTTGGAATGTCTCCGTATTAGCACACACAGGCATATAGTGCTCAATCACCCGCACATTATTGAGAGCAAATCAGACTAAAAGAGCAAAAGCTACCATGAAATTTTGTTACACCCCTCAATCCCCAAGATGGAAAAGCAAAAAGTAAGTTTAGGGGTGCAAGATAGATAGGGAAAGTGTGGCCACTCTTCATCTATCCTTTGGAATATAAATTTAAGAATTCAAAAGCAACGACACATAAAATATTTCAACAGTATATTCGGCACTCAATTTGTTCAGCAAATATAGGTTTGATATACTGAGTGTTTAAATTTTGCTGGGTGGCTAATGAGGCTTTCTGAAGAATTTCTTGTGCAAGGTTAGAAACAAACTTTCCCCTTGGGTTTCCTGTACTAGAACACTTTATAGTCATGATTTGCTGGAAAGAGCTTTTTTCACTATGATCTTTTTTAATTTTATTAAAATATAATTGATTGACAGTGTTCTGTCAGTTTCAGGTATATAGCAAAGTGATTCAGTTATATATATATATATATAAAATTTTTAGAATATTTTTATTACAGGTTGTTAAAACATATTGAGTAGTTCCCTGTGCTATATGGTAGGTCCTTGTTAGTATACACTATGATCTTTTGATCCATCAACAGATGGATAGATTTTATTTTCTTAGAAAATCTGGTGTTATCATAGTTTTAACCATTTAGTTTATGCACCTGAATTCTAATTTGTTTGCCATTCTGTGCCTGTATTCATACAAGGTAGAGACAAGTGATTTTTCTAGTTGACTAGTAAAGAACAGGGTTTTTCCACTTTGGCACTCTTGACGTTTGGTATGCATCATCCTTTTTGTGGAGGACTGTCCTGTGAGTAGACACTATTAAGCAGCATACCTACCAGCAGCAGTGCTCCCTCCAATTGTGACAACCAAAAATGTCTCTTAGTTCAGTTCAGTTCAGTCACTCAGTCGTGTCCGACTCTTTGCGACTCCATGAATTGCAGCAAGCCAGGCCTCCCTGTCCATCACCAACTCCCAGAGTTCACTCAAACTCACATCCATCGAGTCGGTGATGCCATCCAGCCATCTCATCCTCTGTCGTCCCCTTTCCCTCCTGCCCCCAATCCCTCCCAGCATCAGAGTCTTTTCCAATGAGTCAACTCTTCGCATGAGGTGGCCAAAGTACTGGAGTTTCAGCTTTAGCTCTCTAGACACCACCAAAACTGTCTACTGAATCATGAACTGAAGCATGCCCTGGAAGATTGTCCTTTACACTGACTGGTGGTATAACATGCGATGGAGTTGGAGGTATGACACTGTTAGAAAAGTGCTTCAATATATCTGCAGAAAACCCTGACTTGGTTTATAACTTCTCCCTTATAATGATTTGTTTCAGTTGTGCCAATGTATCCTTGTTATGAAAGATAAGTTCCAACCAAGTCAACAAATTAGTTAATATACGGTCACACTCCAGTTATGAGATAAATAAGGAGTAGGGATATAATATACAACATGAGTGTCATTGTTCAGACACTGAGTCATGTCTGACTCTTTGAGAAACCATGGACTGCAGCACACCAGGCATCCCTGTCCTTCACTATCTCTGGGATTTGGCTCAAACTCAAGTCCATTGAATTGGTGATGCAATCCAACCATCTCATCCTTTACTGCCCCCTTCTCCTCCTGCCCTCAATCTTTCCCAGCATGAGGGTCTTTCCCAATGAAAAACAAGAACCTTTGGGCTCTTTGCATCATGTGGCCACTGTACTGGAGCTTTGGGATCAGTCCTTCCAATGAATATTCAGGGTTGATTTCCTTTAAGATTGACTGGCTTGATCTCCTTGCTGTCCCAGAGACTCTCAAGAGTGTTCTCCAGCACCACAGTTTGAAAGAATCAATTCTTCGGGGCTTCCCTCTTGGCTCAGATGGTCAAGCATTCACCTACAATGTAGGAGACCTGGGTTTGATCCCTGAGTTGGGAAGATGCCCTGGAGGAGTGCATGGCAACCCACTCCATTATTCTTGCCTGGAGAATTCCCATGGGCAGAGGAGTCTGGCCAACTACAGTCCATGGGGTCTCAAAGAATCAGACACAACTGAGTGACTAAGCACACAGCCTTCTTTATGGTCCAGCTCTCACATCAAAACCATAGCTTTAACTCTACAGACCTTTGTCAGCAAAGTGATGTGTATGCTTTCTAATACATTATCAAGGTTTTTCATACCTCTCCTTCCAAGGAGCAAGCATCTTTTAACTTTGTGGCTATAGTCATTCTCCACCTTGATTTTAGAGCCCACGAAAAGCCTGTTACTGTTTACACTGTTTCCCCATCTATTTGCCATGAAGCAATGGGACTAAATGCCATGATGTTCCTTTTTTTCAATGTTGAGTTTTAAGCCAGCTTTTTTTACTCTCCTCTTTCACCTTCATCAAGAGACTCTAGTTACTTTTCTCTTTCTGCCATTAGGGTGGTGTCATCTGCATATGTGAGGTTGTGGATATTTCTCCTGGAAATTTTGATTCCAGCTTGAGATTCATCCAGCCAAGCCTTTTGCATGGTGTACTCTGGATATAAGTTAAATAAGCAAGATGACAATGGACAGCCTTGAAGTACTACTTTTCCAATTTTGAGCCAATCCATTGTTCCATGTCCAGTTCTAACTGTTGCTTCTTGACCTGCATACAGATTTCTCAGGAGGCAGATAAGGTGGTCTGGAATTTCCATCCCTTTAAGAATTTCCCACAGTTCGTTGTGATCCACGCAGTCAAAGGCTTTAGTGTAGTGAATGAAGCAGAAGTAGATATTTTTATGGAATTCTCTTGCTCTTTTCTTTGATCCAGTGGATGCTAGCAATTTAATCTCTGGATCGCTGCCTTTTCTAAATCCAGCTTTACAACTGAAAGTTCTCATTTCACAAACTGTTGAAACCTAGCTTAAAGGATTTTGAGCATTACCTTGCTAGCGTGTGAGATGAGTGCAATTGTTTGGTACTTTGAGCTTTATTTGGCATTGCCCTTCTTTGGGATTGAAATGAAAACTGACCTTTTCCATTCCTATGGCCACTGCTGAGTTTTCTAAATTTGCTGGCATATTGAGTGCAGCACTTTCACAGCATCATCTTTCAGGATTTGAAATAGCTCACCTGGAATTCCATCACCTCCACTAGCTTTGTTTGTAGTAATACTTCCTAAGGCCCACCAGACTTCACACTCTAAGATGTCTGGCTCTCAGTTAGTGACCATACCATCGTAGTTTTCTGGGTCACAACATGATAAATATAATTAAAAGTGCTGTGTGTTACATATAAAAGTTGTAAAATTCTAAGTTCCCATCACACACACACAAATTTTTCTTCCTTTTCTTTAATTTTGTATCTATAGGAGATGATAGATGTTCACTAAACTTATTGTGGTCATCATTTCATGATATATAAAGCCCAAATCATTATACTATATACCTTAAACTTATATTGTGCCATATGTCAGCTATATTCCAGTAAAACTGGAGGAGACAAGAAAGAGTCCATGTTTAACATAAATATGGTCATACTTTTTCAAGGATACAACAAAGTACACAAAAAGGCACTTTATTAAAGGTGAGTACACTACAGCTATCAAACACGGTATTGTCAGTACATCTTATTCTGAATTTTACAAACTCCTACAGTGGTGGCATGCCTTATATCCAAATAACTAAAATCTAGTCCTGTGTTACAGTCAAATGAACGTATGTAAGAAATCAGTAGAGTCATTTCTTTAAAATATCCCCAGGGATTAAAAATTAGAAGAGTGAATGTCTTCAATGCATCCCTACTTCCTAACCTCTTTCAACAAAGGAAAGCAGTTACTGGTTCACTGTGCATATTTCAACACAGTATAATAAATAAATGCACATTATACATGTAATTCTAAACATAATTGAATAAAGTAATTTTGTTTCTAAAGTGGCAAACGGAGGCCTCTATCATTCAGTTTAAATACATTGAATTTTATACAACCCTAGTGAAGGATAAAGCATGTGAGTTATAACTGTTGTATGATTCTGCATGCTCTCCAGTGAGAACATTTTAGGAACTGCTGCCACCTGTTGGTCATAGGTTATAATACATAAGATCGAGACCAGCTGCTGGAGATTTTGTATGTATGTTATGAGTTTTACTGTGGCTATTTGCATTTATCAATATTTATGAATATAACTTTTATCACTTTCCATTTAATCATACTTAATTAATTTATGGTGTATATTTTTGCACAGTTGTCATATGATTTAACATCCAGGAAGTTTGCTCCAAAAAATGATTTGGATTTTGATACAGAGTCAAACCTTGCTTGAGATTAGCTAGTTTCACAAAGAAGTGATACAGTGCATTAAAGAATAATTCTATAACAGGCCTTTAATATTCAGTAATGGTTTCTACATTACTGACTTCATTTAATAATGATGTCAACTCGCACAAGATGATAATATTGTTTCAATGTAGGAAATTGTTGTTAAACTAGCTTAGCTATGGAAAGAGATATAAGTATGCAGAAAAATTAAAAACTCCAAATACAACTTATCATTAAACTAGAGCATAGACCTATATTATTGTAGAAAAAATACTCTTCATATACAAATACTAGAATAAACATATTAGTGGTTTACTTCAAAACTAAGAAGTCAGACTAGAAGCCCTTATAAGAATATGATGACCCTATATGCAAAACAGCAAGAGAGACACAGATATAAAGAACAGACTTTTGGACTCTATGGGAGAAGGCGAGGGTGGGATGATTTGAGAGAATAGCATTGAAACATGTATATTACCATATGTGAAATAGATCTCCAGTCCAAGTTGGACGCATGAAACAGGGCACTCAAAGCCAGTGCACTGGGAAAATCCTGAGGGATGGGGTGGGGAGGGAGGTGGGAGGAGGTTCAGGATGGGGGACACATGTACACCTGTGGCTGATTCATGTCAATGTATGACAAAGCCACTACAATATTATAAAATAGTTAGCCTCCAATTAAAATAAATTAATTTATTTTCAAAAGAGAATATAAAGAAAAATGCTAAATGTCAAACATTTCTTTGGATATATTTCTACTTCTGAACTAAATGAAAGAAATTTGCTGAAGTTTAACCAGCTAAACTGTGAGATTTTATCAATCATTATAACAATACCACTCTTAAGGGTATACAATTATATATACAATAACTATTTTTAATCAAATACTGCATTGCTAGGTGAGGTAAAAGATTCTTAAGGCATAAAATATGAAAAGGGGCACTTCTCTTGTTGAAAAATATACTTATCTACATGCTACTCCATTTTAATAACTGGAGGTTTTGATAAAATCACTTTGGCTTTTTCCATAAACTAGGCAGCAACTGAAAGAACTGTGAAAACGCTGGCTTTGCCTTGCTATAGTCGAAGACTCCAAAAAGGAATGGAAGAGTTTCAAAGATTAACATTAAAACAATGAAACAGAGAGACAGAATAGTAAAGAAAGTGAAAGATACTCGGTGGTGTCCAGCTCTTTGTGACACCATGGACTGGAGCCCTCCAGGCTCCTCTGTCCATGGAATTCTCCAGGCAAGAACACTGGAGTGGGCTGCCACTTTCTCCTCCAGGTTGTCTTTCCGACCCAGGGATGCAACCCAGGTCTCCTGCACTGCAAGCAGATTCTTTACTGTCTGAGCCACCAGGGAAGCCTAGTTTTTTATTTTTTGTTTTTTTCACTATCCTAGTAAAAAGTGTGAAAAAATCATAATAGACCTGGCTCTTAGCAATGACTTAACCACTTATAAACTGAGTAATCTTTTCAAATCTATTAGCTTTTTGAGGGAGAAGGAAATGGCAACCCACTCCAGTATTCTTGCCTAGAGAATCCTGTGGACAGAGGAGCCTGGTGGACTGCTCTCCATAGGGTCGCATAGAGTCGGACACGACTGAAGCGGCTTAGCATGCATGCATGCATGCATTGGAGAAGGAAATGGCAACCCACTCCAGTATCCTTGCCTGGAGAATAACAGGGATGGCAGAGCCTGGTGGGCTGCCGTCTATGGGGCACCACAGAGTTGGACGCGACTGAAGCGACTTAGCAGCAGCAGCAGCAACAACAGCTTTTTGAGGACTCTCTTCCCTTCATTCAATATCAAGAGCATTACAGGAAGAAAGATTAGACTCAATGATATTTAAGTTCCTTTTCAGCCATAATATTCCACTACTTGGAACAAGTCTCAGTAATATCTTTATATTTTAAAATTATCATGATCATTAATCTTGTCACAGTCTCAATAAATCTCCCTTAAACTTAGCCATTTTTAGGAGGTAGTCTATGTAGGGCTACTGATTCATTAGATTTGCTGTGGCTTTGTCATTTTGGAAGGCATTAGCTTTAAGACATTTACACTGATGTAATTTTTTTCCCTCCAACTAATATTCTCTAATACTTACAATCATATACTGGGGAAAGAAAAATGAACAAGAGATGGTTCTCACCTTAACATAAGTAACAACGTAGTATAAAGGTCAAACAGAAACAGATAATACTGGGCAATGATAGGAGAATTCACAAGAAATAAACATAAAAACCACCTAACCTAGTCTTATGGTAAGTGAGGAAGGGGTCAGAAAAAAGCTTGCTAAAGGAAGAAAACACTCAATGTAAATTTTGAATGTCTTAAAAGATGACAAAGAGTATGCACAGAAATAAATAGTGCAGATAGATCTATCACATTATTAGAAGCAACAAAAAGAATAAACAGAAATGAAAACACAGTTGAGGACAGATAAGAGAAGTTTTAAAAAAAAATCATGCAAAACAAAATATATGGTAATAATGTACTTTGGAATGAAGCAAACATGACTGGAAAGAAGATGATAGATATTAAAGATATCAATTTTATCATTAGCATTTCTTTAATTAGATACCAGATTAAGTAAAAGAGAAACAAATAAATATTCAAATGTAGAACAAAAGTGTATGTTCCTGAAAAAAGTTTTAAATATTCATATTAAAACCAGCCAGGAAAAAATTGATACACAACGGATAACATCAAGAACTATAGTATTAAAATTAGTAAATTTCAAAAACATTCACTGAGGGCTTCCCCAGTGGCTCAGTAATGGAGAATCCATCTGCCAGTGTGGGGGACACAGATTCGATCCCTGGTTCTGGAAGATCTCATATGCCACAGAGCAACGAAGCCCATGGGCCACAACTACTGAGCCTGTGCTCTAGAGCCTGGGAGCCACAACTGCTGAAACCTGCCTGCCCTAGAGCTGATGCTCCCAACAAGAGAAGCCGCTTGCAATGAGAAGCCCACGACCACAGCTACAGAGTAAGCCCCACTCCCCGCCATTAGAGAAAAGCCCACACAGAAACAAAGACCCAAAATAAATTAAATAATTTAAAAATATTCATTGCAAAAGGAGTGACTGCAGGATGCTAAATCTTGCATCCCCTCACCTTTTTTTCCTTAACAAGCATTATGTTTGGTGCACATACTACATCCGGGCCGCCTATTCCGACACAAAGGTCTTCAGTGGATCCTAGAGAAAGAAACGCCTTTTCAGCTGATCCATGGATAGGACATGTAACTCTCACAACTCGCAGATCCAGTGGTCATCTGAGGGTCAGTAGCAGATCAGGGTGCTTTATGTTGCCCCTGGCAAGTCCTAACCCAGGAATCACAATGGAGTTCCTGGGTCCCTTGAATACACTCAGGGTGAACATAAAGCAATTTCAAGTGAGTCAACAAACAGTCCCACATGATATACATGCAGTAACTTAAAGCTGAACTACTGGGGCTAACACAGACTCAGACGTGGCACTCAATGAACAAGGCAATCTTCCTAGAGAGCAGGACATCAAGCAGTATGTCATTTTGCTTTTAAGAAGATATAACCATAAGTAAGGGATTTACATAGATGTCAGAGGCTAATTGCCCAACCAGCTAGTCAAGGACATGAAAAGAACAATATTGGAGCACTGCTGATGAAGAAGTTGAGAAAAGGAAACATGGACAACGTCTTAGTTTGGTCTCATAACAAAATGGCACAAGCAGAGCGGTTTAAGCGTCATGTATTTCTGACAGTTA
This sequence comes from Bos indicus x Bos taurus, assembly GCF_003369695.1. Lineage (NCBI taxonomy): Eukaryota > Metazoa > Chordata > Mammalia > Artiodactyla > Bovidae > Bos > Bos indicus x Bos taurus. Next base: position 101,162,010 of record NC_040079.1, on the reverse strand, counting down.
TGGACACTGAAATTCCAAGATCAAGGTGCCAATAGATTCAGTTCTTGGTGATGGCCTACTTCCTTTGCTTGCAGACAACCACCATCTCATTATGTGGTTACACAACCTCTTCTTTGTGTGCATATGGAAAGACAGACATCTCTGCATCTTCTTCCTCTTATAAGGGCATGAATCCCATCATGAGGATCCTATCCCTCCTGTCATAATCTAAACTGAATGCTTCCCAAAGTTTCCATCTCCAAATACCATCACACTAGGGGTGAGTAGCATAATGCATTTGTGGTGGGGGAACACAAACTTTCAGCTTATAATGGATAAGCTTCTCATACTCACTACTGCCTCTTACCAAGTGCAAAAGAAATAATGCGGTAAACTGAAGCCTAGGGGATTACTGGTCTTACCATGTAGTCCATCACCCAGAAGTGACAGCTTTATAAATGGTGAAAGAGTCTATGGGGGAGCTGGCTATAATATGAGTTAAAAGATCTTTTACATACAGAGCTCTATCCTGCAGAAAACAACCTAAATATGGTGGTATTTCCCATAAGTTGCCCTCGTGCATCCAGAAGCAAACAGGGGAAACAAGAACAGTACACATAAACTTCACACACCTCATAGCCCTCTCTAAACAACTGTTACTATTTATTTGGCATAATTTTTTCAAGTACAAGGATGAATAATCTCTCCCCTCCCCATTATTCTCAAACAGCCTGCCTTTTATTGCACACCTGCACCCTCTTTCAAAAGCCTGGGCACCACTGCTTGTAGACATACATAGTTATTTCCCTCGGTAACGCCTATGCCACCTGGGGAGTTATCTGAAGGGTTTCCATCACCAGGTAAACACTATGTCCCGAACTGCCCATTATCGGAAACTTGGAAAAACACTGCTCTTCTCTATATGATCAGTTCTCTTCCCCCTAATCAGAGCTATGATGGGCTCCAGGAGATTTGGGGACTTCACTTCAGCTACCAGCTACAGAGTAGAGATAGAGAGACTAACAGAACTCCTAGAATGGAGTCCAGCGACTAATGGTTCAGCTATTGGATCACCAGGGAAATTTAGGAGTCTGAGTCTTTAAACAACCATGTCTGTTTACATTGATGACTAAAAACAACATATAAAAGACTGACTTTAGGACATAAATTTCAAGAGGTCAATGTCTCAAATGTAGATTCTCTTCACCAAGGAGATTCTCTAGGCACATTTTTAAGCACTGGAACTATAGAAGGAAAAAAAAATCAAGGATGTGTGTATATGTATGGTAAGTTGCTTCAGTCGTGTCCACCTCTTTGTGACCTCATGGACTGTGGCCCACCAAGTTCCTCTAACAATGGGATTCTCCAAGCAACAATACTGAAGTGGGTTGCCACGCCCTTCTCCAGGGGATCTTCCAGACCCAAGGATTGAACCCACGTCTCTTATATGTCTCCTGCATTGGCAGGCAGGTTCTTTACCTTTAGTACCACCTGGGAAGCCCTAAGGATGTCCAAGTCACTCATAAGCTTACATTCTAACCAACTCTAGCCAAGTAAGGAAACAAACAGTAAATTTATTACTTACCTGCTGATAGTAGGAAATTTCATGAAGAAAATAGGGTAATCTGATTGGAGTGAAATGGATGCAAGGTTAACTTAGCTAGGGTAATTAGAAATGGAAATGTTGAGACAATGACAGTTAGGAAAACATATGTTGAGGGCCTGGCTTTGGAAAAAGCAAGGAAGGAAGGAGCCTCCCAAGCAGAGAAAATACCAAATGCAAAGACTCTTCAACAGGAGGAGGCTTAGGATATATTCACTGTGACTGTGGCATAGTGGAGAAGCAGTAGCATCCGGGAGACAAGATCACAGAGAGGGGGGCCATATGCTGCAGTCACGGAGAAAGGGTGGAGACAAGTGAGACAGCGTGAATTGTATTCTAATTGTAATGAAGCCACTGGAGCATCTGGACCAGGGAATCAATATGATCTGATTTATGACCTGTTGTTGTGATGGGGAAAATGGGGGAAAGAGGGTGATCAAGGAGACCAGGTAGAGAATGGAACTAATGGTGCCCAGGAATAAAGTTGTTGAGTTGAAGATGGTGAAAAGTAATCAGATATAAAATATTGGAGATAGAGCCAATATATGCATCCTGATGAAGTACTGTGGTGTTGGAGAAGACTCTTGAGAGTCCCTTGGACTGCAAGGAGATCCAACCAGTCCATTCTGAAGGAGATCAGCCCTGGGATTTCTTTGGAAGGACTGATGCTAAAGCTGAAACTCCAGTACTTTGGCCACCTCATGCGAAGAGTTGACTCACTGGAAAAGACTCTGATGCTGGGAGGGATTGGGGGCAGGAGGAGAAGGGGACAACAGAGGATGAGATGGCTGGATGGCATCACTGACTCGATGGACGTGAGTCTGGGTGAACTCCGGGAGTTGGTGATGGACAGGGAGGCCTGGTGTGCTGCGATTCATGGGGTCGCAAAGAGTCGGACATGACTGAGCGACTGAACTGAACTGAACTGAAGTACATGTGGAATGGTTTGAAAAATGAATGATACTTGCCTGGAGTACTCACACAAAAAAATAGTTCTAATACTTAGTTTACCATGATTGACACTACACCTATGTTAAACTAGTATCATATATTTGGAGAAATTTCTAATCACAATGATCTTTAAAATACAATCAACATGAGGGCTTCAGAATGCTATTCTAACCATTGAACATGACTGGCATGAGTTCCAGTAGAAGTCTTTTCCTTGCCCTTTAAAATATGCAATATTTTCACTTATAAGCTATATAATGCAATTTAATACAATACATGATGCTAAAAAGCTATGTATTTCTACAAAGATGTTCATAAAATTATACAGCAAAAAAATACAATCACCCTTTGATGATAATAGTTATAAATGTTTCTTCTCTCTTATGGTTATATTTTTATTTTTGTTTTATTTATTTATTTAGTCATTCACTCATTAAACAAATATTTACTGAGCACCTTCAATGTGGCAGAGAAGATACTATTATCTAAGGACAAAAATAAAGTGAGCACACAGGGATAAAAGACATTCTCCCTACATCAAAAAGCTTATGATTTAGTGGAGGAAAGGGACACACATCCACACTCAGGCATGCACACAAGTACACACATAAATAATAATTATGAAGCCCTAAGAACTGTTAATTTTTCCAATAACTTGCAAAAGATGCATATCAAAAAGTTTCTAGTACTAGTAGAAACTATATAAAACTATATATAGAAATTACATAAAAAGTGGAAAAATATAAATTTGTAGGTTTTTAAATATTTAATGTTTAGAAACCCACATTAAACTGCTATTATGTATCACAGATAGATCACTTTAAAATACATAAGTGTATCCTATTAGTGGTTTTAAAGCAAATTGTTTAACTAAATCATACTAGAAACACTTCTGGTGATTACCTTGTAGGGTCAAAATTATTCTTTGCATGCTAAGTCACTTAAGAGGGAGAAAATGTTCATGACTAAAAAAATCTAAAATGCTTCGAGGTGAAAAATATATTCATTGAGCATTTGAACAAATACAAATGTCAAAGCTGATTAGATTTATTTTATTAACTATCAAAAATAAGCTCCTTTAATTCGAATGCAAAGAATTTGACAGAAAACCAGATGTAAATGTTAACTGCTAAAAGCAAAAACATCTCTCTGTTTGGTTGATGTTCATTTTTGCATAGTACCTGCCATAGTGCACAGTTCCTCAAACACAAAAGTCCGTCAGAGAAAAAGGAGGCATCGAAGTTCCTAACTTAAAATTTAAAAAAACAAAAAATACAGAAAAAAGAAATGGAAATCAAAGCTATTTTATGCCCTCATGGTGAATAAATGGAAGTAATAGGGGAAACAGCTTTACAAATGCCTCCACTATTTGGATGCATAGTGGACTCATCCACTTTCTCCTAGTATCTCAACATGTAAATTTTGAGTTTAAAGTAAGCTAGGAGATCAAAGTTTTTATGAGAGAAACGCTTCACCCATGGGGTAATTTAGACAGAGTACATGTTCACACTTACAGTCCCAATCACTCCAAAAAAAAAAAAAAAGCATCATTTCCTAATACCGCAGACACTAGTACATGTCAAAGTACATTTGGGAAGGAATTTCTCCCAGGACCCTGATAACACAAGCGTAGACAAAATAAATCTGTCAGTGTGAACAAATTGCCCACAAAGCCTGTTCTCAGGAGCAGCCTTTGTACTCTCACTCAGCCTTTTGACACTGAGGGATCTCTTCACCACTGACAGTGAGAAGATGCAGGTCTTGGCAGAACAGTGCAGGTACCGGCTGAGCACACACCCTCACACAGGTATCTTCTCCTGCACCTTTCACCTGCATCTGCTGCCCAGGTCTCTTGTCCTCACCGTCCATGACAGGCTGCTCCTCAAATGCCCCCTGAGGGCACTATTTGTTATAAAGTCCTGACAGGCGCCTGTCTGAAATACCATAAAGCCGTTGAAGGCTCAATTAAGTTCACTTAAAATAGAAACAATACCTGGATTTCACTCAAATCCACTTGGAGGTGTGTGTCAGCGTGGAAGCTATCAAAAAGCTTGTGGGACTCTCTCAGTAGCATTTCACTAGATCTTACTCATGTCAGAAGCTCAACTTAAAAGTTGCCACTTGAATGTTGACAAATGCCCTCCATTCTTAAATTATTCCTAAGCTTTAATAATACATTTTCCCCTGATCTTCTCAATCTTTTTTTTAGTTTCTTAAAGGCTCTTCAAATATCCTAATAATGTCAACATATATTACATAGCACATTTGTTTTTTTCTTAAAGGTTCTCCAAATTCCTGATATTGTCGCATGTATCACACAGCACAAAGCTTTGGAGTTTCCTTCTTTGCAGTCCTTATTAGGAAGATTCAAGGGGATACACACAGACAGATTTGTCATTTCAGCAGTAATGGATTCCCATGGTCTCTGATATTACCTCACTCTTTCAGTAAGTTTACTTTTCCTGTAGACAAAAGATGGATTAAAGCAGCTATAACTCAAATGCTATCTATCTACTGGGTGAAGAGGTCCAGCGTTTCTCAGAGAAAGTTTATGGAAGTGAAGAAGAAAGTTTTTCACTTCCCTTTAACCTCTATTGCCATCGTTTTATTCTTTCCACCCCTCCCTCTCTAAAGATCTGCAATATGGTCTCTGAACCACAGGATATGAAGAAAAGTGCATAGAACATTTTTGATGAGACCAGATCATTTTGCTAGACACTACTGAGAAAGGAACAGAAAAGGCACAATTAATAAAACCACTTGTACATGAAAGAATTATGATGCATCATGCAGGTCATTAAACAGAGAAAATTCCCCTTGCTATGTCTTCAGGTTGGTTCAGACAAACTCCTTCATCACCACAGAGGACTGAGCCACAAGATCTCTATAAGCTTGTCCAAATTCATGATTCTCTTGCTGAGGGAGAGAAAAATGCAAACACACAGAGACAGTACTATATACTTGGAGTGAATAAAATTGCCTAAATTTTCTAAGATGTATCCAATACAGTATATTTTTTAATTAAAGTTTTGGAAAATGTTGTACAGAAATAATTTTGCTCGTTATATGTTGACCCCAAATTATCATGCTTAATGCATTCAAAATAGTAGAATGCTCATTTTAATCTCCAACACAAGTTTGTGCGTTTAGCAATTCATTATTTTTTTCACATACTGTGGAATAAACAGCCAGATTCTGCCCAAATCCAAACTAACTCTCTGGTTGTAAAGTGTAAATTCAAGTGGCCCATGAATCATTCTGAGCATTAGAATAACATTTCACAAAAGTTGAAGAGTGAATTCAAATGAAGAGAACAAGATATATGCCTTATAAGGTACTTTAGAATCTTAACCTTATTTTTATTAAAAGAATCATTCGTTTGGTGTGTACTCTAGGAAAGACAATGTGCTAAGCAGTAATGACATAAAATAAAGAAACAGGTAACGAGAAAATGAACTACAAAGGTACTTAACACATACAGAGCATCTTTGAGTGGCAGGCACTTTATGTATATCATCTTATTTAATAAATACAGCGATCCTATAAGCTGGTTTTATAGGACACAGAGCAAAGAATGCATGTGCAAAATCTCTGTCTCATAAGAATCCGGGCATCCAGTAGGTAGCAAAGTTGATATTTGATTCTGGATCTGTATGAACCAAAGTTATTAAAAACTCTATTATATAATTCAGTTAAATGGTTTGCAATGATGATTTAATGGCTAGACATTATCAGAGGATTCCTTGATTGTTTGTTTATTATCACATTTAGGTTCACAGTAATGAGTATAGCCAAGTATACTTAGAATCATGGAATTAGGAAGGAATTTCATATATTGAGGAGGGAAGATTAAGTTCAGCTGAAACAGGAGAAAATTTCCTAATTATAGTAGAAACTTATTTCTCTCAAGTAAAGAAAATCTTCAAAAAGACAGTCTAACATTAGTGTAGACACTGCATGAAGTTTTCAAAGACATGGACTCCTTCCATACTACTAATTTGCCATCCTTAGACATAGCCTTCTTTAAGATTCAATAATGCTGCTAGAGTTCCAGCTATCCCATCTGTATTCCAGGAAACAGTATGAAAGGAGAAAGGAAAAAAAGAATGTTTCAGCTTCTCCATTTAAGGCCTCCTTGAATTTGCTGCTAAAACTACTGCTTGCTGGCCAAAATCAAATCCCACGTCTACACTCTGCTACAAATATTCAGGAAGAGAATAAGAATAGATGTGAAGAGGGAATAAAAAGGGCTACACTTGAGAAATAAATCAAGAAACAAGTCTTCTTTCTCCTCCCAAGTTTGGATAAAAACTAATCATCTCATCAGACCTAAAGATTTAGCTCTACAAGCTTTTAAGTGCTGAATTTCATCGGGGGAAGGGAAGCAGCAAAATTACTGTCTTTCACCTCCTCTCTCCCTGGTGTCCTCAGACAGGCTTCCCTGTGAGGATGTGGGGAATGCGCTGACATTCAGTCTCTATACAGATTCCAGGCCAGGAATCCCTCAAGGCTATGTCCACTTAGAAGGGTGCCTTTTTAAAACTCTCATCAGTTTTAATGATGAGAATGAGCCAGCTGCAGTCCCAGGCCTTAGAAGCTGTTTGTCATCATCAAGGTAGCACTGGCCTTTCTGCTCCCATGTCAGATCTGGTTTAACAAATTTGGAGGAGCCCCTGAATTATTTCCAAGCAGTACCCTTATCAATAAAATCATAAATAAAAATTTGTCAGCACTCTAGATATATATACAGTGGCTTTTTATAGGTTGTATTCCTGTCCTAATGAACTAATCTATTATGTATAGTGTAAAACACAAGAATATAATACCAAAAGAATAATATAATAGCAAAGGGAACAACTTACAAATAATTAATTTCCAAAATATATAAGCAGCTCATACAACTCAATACAAAAAAACACAAACAAACAAACAACCCAATCAAACAGTGGGAAAAATACCTTAACAGATATTTGTCCAAAGAAGACATACAGATGGCTAACAAACACCTGAAAAGATGCTCAACATTGCTCATTATTAGAGAAATGCAAATCAAAACTACAATGAGATACCATCTCATACCAGTCAGAATGGCCATCATCAAAAAGTCTACAAACAATAATTGCTGGAGAGGATGTGGAGAAAAGACAACCCTCTTGCACTTATTAATTGCTGATGAGAATGTAAATTGATACAGCCACTGTGGAAGACGGTATGGAGATTCCTTAAAAAACTAAGAATAAAACCACCATATGACCCAGCAATCCCTCTCCTAGGCATATACCCTGAGGAAACCAAAACTGAAGAAGACACATGTATCCCCAATTGCAGCACTATTTACAATAACTAGAACATGGAAGCAACCTAGATGTCCATCGACAGATGAATGGATAAAGAAGCTGTGGTACATATATACAATGGAATATTACTCAGCCATAAAAAGGAACACATTTGAGTCAGTTCTAAGGAGGTGAACAAACCTAGAGCCTATTATACAGAGCAAAGTAAGTCAGAAAAAGAAATATAAATATCATATTCTGATGCATATATATGGAGTATAGAAAGATGGTACTGATGAATTTATTTGCAGGGCAGCAATGGAGAAACAGACATAGAGAACAGACTTATAGACCCAGGGGAGGGGTAGAAGGAGAGGGTGAGACATAGAGAGTAACATGGAAATTTACAATGCCATATGTAAAATAGATAGCCAAAGGGAATTTGCTGTATGACTCAGGGAACTCAAACAGGGCCTCTGTGACAACTAGAGGGGTGAGATGGGGCAGGAGATAGGAGGGAAGGGACATGGGCGTACCTATGGCTGATTCTTGAAAACAACAAAATTCTGTAAAGGAATTATCCTTCCATTAAAAAATAAAGTGGCAAATAAAAGAAAATATATAGTAATTGAAACACAAATTACAAAACAAACAGTAAGTAGTAGTTCTAATCTCTTCTTCCTGAATACCCATAGAAACTCCTGTCCAATCCTTGGGAAAGGCAGCCCATTTCAGAGACTATTGTTCTAGAATATAAACCTTGGTTCTAAAACTTTCTCCTTTGCCATATACCCAGCCTTCTCTGGACTCTTCTTCCCCTTCTAATGGCCTTCCTCCCAGCTGCATCATCTCCATTGAATGCACCCAAACAGCTGCAACTCTCCACAGAAGCTCTCTAGCAGAATTTCAAAAGGACAGGCTGTTTCTTAACACATTACAATGTATTTTAAACATACAAAAAGAATTTTTAAATGCACACTGATTTCTCACACTGACCTAAATCCCTCCCAATGCAGCTGGCTTCTGAATCCTGATCTGTCAGTAGTGGGAGTGGAAAACATCTGCCATCGTTCTATGTCTGTGATTTCTTCAAATGACATGAATGTCACTATTATCTGAAATGGCCACTAGTCGAATCTTAAGGCACTTATTAATTTGCTTTTGGTGTCCTAGTGCATTTTTCTTATCAAAATGATAGTTATGAAAATTCAAATACTGAGGATATATAACCATATAAGGAAAGGAATGTTCTTTGACTGTTTTCACAATTCAAGATGAAGCCTGAGATTTCAGCCCAAGCACCCAGAAGATGTTGTAAAGCTGCCACTGAGTCAGGCACATTGGTTTATTCAGTCCCACTTCAATCAGAAAGACACAGGCACGTTAGAGATTCCAGGGAACTAGAGAAGATTCAACAGTGTGAGCTGTTTGACTAGTCCAACATCATTTAGATCATCCTCATAGTTCAAGGGAGCCTGCACTCTCCAGAAGTCTTTGGGCAGTGGAAACAAAACAACCCCCGGCAGGATTAGTGGGCTCAGTCCTTCTTGTCTTTGAGATGGATCCAAAGCAAGACTGCTAACTTTTCATAGCTCAGTTGTGTTTGAGGGTGCTCTCAGTGGGACCAGTAAAGCTCTCTGTCACTAGGTTTGACACATATAGGAGCACAAAGTATGTTAAAATTGCTTAGACAAATCTCCCTGGAATAGGCAAAATTCAGAAAGATTAAACTCCTGAAAAGTACAATTCACCATACTTTTCTTTAAGGACTAGACCAGACATCTTGCCAAATAAATTATGCATTGTTTGTTCTCCATGTTGTTAAAAAAAACAAAACCCTGAACTTGACTGATGTCACCATTCCATAGCCTCAAAAATAAAAGTCCAGTTGGATATCTATTTTTAGAGATTTACTGAACTGGAGTGGAGGGGTTGGGGAGCAGGTTGAGGTGAAAGCAAAAGGCCCAGAGAAAAGCATTATTCTTCAGGAGTGAGGAGAAATATTTTGATGGGTCATTTCGATGGCAGAAAGCACTGTCTTGTTCCTTTGACATGTCTCTGGCAATCTGTAAGATGCAAAGAAGAAAATCATGCATGTTAAACCTAGGAAGCCAGACACCAGGTCCTCAGCTGCCAGCCTGGACCAAGACCTTCATGCCCTTACTTGGTTTGGAAGCAGGAAAGCCAGACAATTGGGCTTGGACAATGAGCACCTAGAAGTAATTAATGTGGGAGGAAAACAGGGGGTCCATCTCAAGTGTTCAGAAATGACCCTTGCAAGAATAGTTGTTAAAAATAAGACAGAAATTGAATTTCTTTCCAACCTACTGAGTGGGTCTTGGGCAGATGTCATTTGATTTCTTAAAAAATTCAAATATAGCAATTCATATACCCACAAGGTAGGGTAAAAACTGTACTCTACCAATAATAAAATACCTCATATTCATTTGAATTTATTTATTTACAGTCTGTGTCATCTGAAGTTCAGTAGAAAGTAAATGATTGCTACTTAAGTAAGGATTGTCTCTTTTTTCAACCCACAAGTTATAGTCAGAAGTATTTCTGAATTCATTCATGGCAATTATTATGAATTTTGTTAATCATAGCTAAGACGGCCATCTCATGTATGGCCTGTTAGTTTTCCATAAACTAAAATTATACATATATGTATATATATGATCTATGATAGACAGTATTGACCACAAGCAATAATTTAAATAATTAGGCATATGCTTTTTAAATTACAGAATATTTTAGTCATATTAAAAGAGATAGAGAACAGATAAGAAATATTCATATACTCATTGCAGACTTGAAATCCTGTAATTCCCACACTCTATTAGATGCCATGAAAATTATAATTTTAGCATTTAGATTTCTCTTAATGTTTTTGATAGCTGTGCTTTACACAATTATGTACCAAAAACAGTAGAATTATTTTGTTTTTAAAATTTACATAAAAGATATTGTAATACATACATAAACACCTTCTGAAACTTGCTTTTGTTTTATTAAACTATACATTTTTGCGAGTTAGACATGCTAATATAAATAGCTCTAGTCTATTCACCTGCTATATATTATTTCATCAATTAAATTCACATTATTTATCCATTATCTGATTGATGGAAATATACACTGATTGTAAATTTTCATTGGATACTGAAAATAAGACAAATTCTCTTAAGGCAGCAATTTTCTTAAACAATTCTTTTTTTTTTTTTTGTATTTTTTTGTCCATATGTGTCACAATTTCTCTTAACTAGACCTAGAAATAAAATTGCTGATCCTAAGAGTGTAAATATATTAGACATTGTAAAATTGCTCTGCTCAAAAGATAATACTAATTTATCACCTATCACCAGCATTGTATGACACCTCCCATTTTCCACATTCATAGCATATGATATTGTCAGAGTTTCAAATGTTTGTCATCTTGGTGGAATGCAGTGCATTTCACCAGCACTTTTATTCATTTTCTATTACTGCTATAACACATTACCATAAATGTAATGACTTAATAATAACATAAGTTTATTATCTTCCAGTCCAGGAGGTGAAATGTCCAAACTGGGTCTCAAATCAAGAGATCAGCAGGGCTGTTTTCCTTCAAGGGGTTCCACAGGAGAATCTGTTCCTTTGCTTTATCTAGCTTCTATGGGCTGCTTCATTCCTTGGCTTGTGGTTCCTTCCTCCCCCTTCAGATTTCTCTCTGATTCTCCTGCCATCATCTTCCACCTATAAGGATCCTTGTGATTACCTAGGACCCATCCCAATAATCCAGGATAATCTCCCCATCCCAAAATCAGTTGATTAGCAAACTTAATGCCTTCTGCAACTTTAACTCCTCTTCATATTGTAAACTAACATATTCATTTTCCAGGGACATCTTCAGGGGTCATTATTTTGCTTAACACAGGGTTTAATTTTGTAGTCTCTTGACTACCATTGACATTGTCTATTTTTACATGTTTATTGACTACTTGGGTTTCATCTCTGTGAATTTCCAATTTTTTTCCATTGAGTTCTTTTTCATAAAAATTGCCAAACCTCTTTGTATTTTGAGGTTTCTAATAATTTGTAAAGTACATATATTTCAAATAACATCTCCAAACCTCTGACTTATCTTTTGCCTTTTGCTTGGTATCTATAATTCAGAAGTGCTGCTCCCAAAGTTGTTGTTGCACTGCTGCTGCTGCTGAGTCACTTCAGTTGTGTCCGATTCTGTGCAACCCCATAGATGGCAGCCCACCAGGCTCTGCCATCCCTGGGATTCTCCAGGCAAGAGTACTGGAGTGGGTTGCCATTTCCTTCACCTTCTGGTTTATAGTTTTGGTGACTCAAGAAATTTTTCTGTATATTATTTCCCAATTGTTTAAAGCTATTATATAGGATGCAAAAACTTCTATATAGTAATTTGATTTACAGGAATCTGTTGCTCTCTCTTACTAGTTCTAATAGTTTATATGCAAATTCTTTTGAATTTTCAAGGTAGGGGATTTTGTTATCATCAAATAGAATTTTTGTTTCTTCCTTTCCAATTCTTGCACATTTTATTTCTTTTATTGCTCTTACTGTGCTAACTGGAACTTTAAATTAATATTGAATAAAAAATAATAGCAGATATTCAAAATCGCTTAACTCTGAAAAATTGTTCCTAAAGTTTTATCATTAAATTATTAAGTATAATTCTTCTGGAAGTTCATGGTAGATAATCTTTTACAAGTAATTTTTTTCAACTCTATTTTGACAAGAGTTTTATCACAAATAGTGATTTAATTTTATTAATTAATTTTTCTATCTATTAATTGACTAGTTTCCAATGTAAAACAAATTTAAAGATAAATGTAGGTTAGTTTTTCAACATATCAGTATATTATAATTTAGCTGATATTGATTAAACTTTGAAGCCCCAAAAAGTAAAAATATATATAAAAATATAATTATTAAATACAATCTAAAACAAATTCAATACTTCTATCTTCTAAAATAATATGTGTTAAAAATTATGATAGTGTCTCTTAATCATCCAGGATAATCAAACAATATTTAATAAGCTATGCTAGACAGTGCCAATATTTTTAAAATTATCTTTCTTCTTCTTTCCCCAAGTTTGAATCTCATGTCTTTAATTTGCAATCCTAATTACCTACTGAAGTCATCTAGCAACTCCCTGTGGTTGGAAAACTCAGCAGTGGCCACAGGACTGGAAAAGGTCAGTTTTCATTCCAATTCCAAAGAAGAGCAATGCCAAAGAATGTTAAAACAATTGTACAATTTTGCTCATTTCACATACTAGTAAGGTTATACTCAAAATCCTTCAAACTATGCTTCAGCAGTACATGAACTAAGAACTTCCAGATGTACAAGCAGGATTTAGAAAAGGCAGAGGAACCAGAAATCAAATTGTAAACATCCATTGGATCATGGAGGAAACAAGGGAAGTCCAGAAAAACATCTACTTCTGCTAACTACACTAAAGCCTTTGACTCTGTGGATCACAACAAACTGTGGAAAATTCTTAAAGAGATCATAATACCAGACCAACAACCTTACCTGTCTTCAGAAAAACCTGTATACAGGTCAAGAAGCAATAGTTAGAATCGGACATGGAGCAACAAACGAGTTCAAAATTGGGAAAGGAATACATCAAAGCTGTATATTGTCATCCTGCTTATTCAACATATATGCAGAGTACATCATCCAGAATGCCAGGCTGGATGATTCACAAGCTGAAATCAAGATTACTGGGAGAAATATCAACAACCTCAGATATGCAGATGATACCATTCTAATGGCAGAAAGTAAAGAGGATCTAAAGAGCTTCTTGATGAGAGTGAAAGAGAGTAGAAAAAGTTGGCTTAAAACTCAACATTAAAAAAACTAAGATCATGGCAGCTAGTCCAATCGCTTCCCAGCAAATAGAAGGGGAAAAAGTGAAAGTAATGACAGATTTTCTTTTCTTGGGATCCAAAATCACTGAGGATGGTGATTGCAGCCATGAAGTTAAAAGACACTTGCTCCTTAAAAAGAAAGCTATGACAAACCTAGACGGCATATTAAAAAGCAGAGACATCACTTTGTCAACAAAGGTCCATATAGTCAAAGCTATGGTTTTTCCAGTAGTCATTTACGGATGTGGAGTTAGACCATAAAGGAGGCTGAGCACTGAAGAATTGATGCCTTCAAACTGTGGTGCTGGAGAAGACTCTTGAGACGCCCTTGGACTGCAAGGAGATCAAACCATTCAACCCTGAATATTCACTGGAAGGACTGATGCTGAAACTGAAGCTCCAATACTTTGGCCACCTGATGTAAAGATCCAGCTCATTGGAAAAGTCCCTGATGCTTGATAAGATTGAGGGCAGTAAGAAAAGGGGGTAACAGAAGGTGAGACAGTTGGATATCATCACAGACTCAATGGACACAAGTTTGAGCAAACTCTGGGAAATAGGGAAAGACAAGTAAGCTTGGCATGCTGCAATCCATGGGGCTGCAAAGAGTTGGACATGACTTAGTGACTAAACAACAGCAACCAATGCCCCCATCTCAGTCCATCTTATTCCTTGAAGAGTTTAGTACTCAGCTTACTGTCAATTCTTTTCACTATAACTGCTATTATTATTCCTGGAAATATTTGTAATTGCATACTCAATGCTTTTCACACCCAGCACTCTTAGTCCTTGAGCTCCTTTATACATAAGAAAAACCTCCTCACTCTTTTTTAGCAAAGCCCTTGATTATGTCATTACCAAATGCTAGAGCCTCATTCCACTCAGTTCTAGGCACTCCACTCCCTTAAGTAATCTCCTATTATTCCAACTCTCTTCTTCTTGTCCTGCATGCAGCTCCTAAAATCTTTTGACCACAGACTAATATACAACTGATCCTTTAACCTTTTCATTGTTCTTTTCATGTCTTCCTTATACACCTTGAAATGGATCATAGTGTTAAATTCTTGCAAAAAGACATATGCAGTCACTAAGTTAATTGCTGGAAAACTGTACAGTAATTAAGACATAAGACCCTGAATTAATTTATGTTTATTTTCAACTAGAAGCTTTTTTTCTCTCTGATTTTGGTTTCTTGACTTTTCACCGTGTGCTTGATTTTATAAGATAAGAGCACTTGGAGTAAGTGAAATATAACAATAATTAGTACTAATAATTTTTCAAAATTAATATATAAGGCCCTTGAGTGTTGTTTTTTCCAAATTGGATATTAATGTGATTGACAGAAAGATGCCAGGAGGTACAATGTTTTGATATACAGTTTCATTAATGTCAAGGAACAGAGGCAATTTACTGATAAGCTAATGAAGCTTAAACTTCAAGACCCCAAACTTGCACAGGTCCCTTCTAAGGCCCTGGAAGGTGCAAGCAATGCATTCACATGGTCATTTTTTTGTATAAAATGCAAAAATAAGCAGTTTTAATCACAAGTTGTTCAAACTACTGTTACTTTTCTCTCAAATAAGACTAACTTGTAAAATCGGTGTGGCCTGGGCAAGAATACAAACGGAGGCCCCATCCTGCAGCCCAACCACAGTTCTGCTCCAGACTTTATCCAACAAGGCAAGGGTCCTCAGCTTACATGTCACCCCAACCCACACAGCAGTGCTCCACCTACACTCTCCCTACCTCCATTCCTAAAATATCACCTCCCCAACCAAGATCAAACCAGTCAATTTTAAAGGAAATCAACCCTGAATATTCATTGGAAGGACTGATGCTGAAGCTGAAACTCCAGTATTTTGGTCATCTGATAAGAACAGCCAAATCATTGGAAAATTTTCTGATGCTGGGAAAGATTGAGGGCAGAAGGAGAAGAGGGCACCAAAGAATGAGACAGCTGGATGGCATAAGTGATGCAATGGACATGAACTTGGGCAAACTTTGGGAGATGGTGAGGGACAGGACAGCCTGCTGTGCTTCAGTCCACGGGGTCGCAAAGAGTCAGGCACGACTGGGCAACTGAACAACAGCAAAAACCAAGACCTCAGGACTTATGTAACTGGAGTGCTGAAAAAGAAGATGCCCCTGAGGGAAATCCATGCCCTGGAAGTAGGCTTGAGGTTCCAGGGCTCCAGGAATCTAGGTCATGATTATAGGGAATAAAGGGGATACGATTGGAGTTCACCCCAGGTTTGGGGAGGATACATATTTTCATGGTCCATCAGACTGCTTGTCCCAGATCGAAGGGCGATTCTGAGGCCTTAAACTCTGATCTCCTGCTTATCACAGTTCCCCTCAAATAATATGACACTGGAATGGACATAAGAGTCTAAGAGATGGTTGACTTGGGGATAGAATTTGTTTCACTTAGTGGAATATGTCTATATGGATTGCCATCACCTCCAGGTATAGTTTATTGGTACTGGCAATTCTGATATAGAAATTGTGTTTAGAAGCTCTTGCTATACTGACTCACTTATTGAGGTGACCCAAAGAACAGGGCCAAGGGATCACATCACAAAATGATGCTCTTGTACCTGGAGCTGGAATATATGGGAAGTAGGGAGAAACAAGATTTGAGGAATACAGATAGAAACTAGTAGAAAAGAAACAAAGTTGAAATGACATAGCCAGAACAATATATTTGCAGAAAAGTCTTCTAAATTTATAAATATATGCTATATATGTGAAAGAATCTTAATCAAGTTTTTCCCAAATTTGACCTCAAAAAGACCCTTAAAAAGTGCATATATCTTCATCGATAATGAGTTATAAAGCCAAAATAATTTTTATATTATCAATAATTAAATCAATCAACCATTCTCTATACAAACTGCTCGAAAATCATTGCCACACAAGGAGGTGATCAGAGAGCATGCAGCCAAAGACATAGGGGAAAAAGCATGGTAAAGATGTTATTTCTCTGAGATTTATGATGCTTATAGTATTTATCTGCTCTTAAGATGTATTTCGGAGAAGGCAATGGCACCCCACTCCAGTACTTTTGCCTGGAATGTCCCGTGGATGGAGGAGCCTGGCAGGCTGCAGTCCATGGGGTCGCTAGAGTCGGACACGACTGAGTGACTTCACTTTCACTTTTCACTTTCATGCATTGGAGAAGGAAATGGCAACCCACTCCAGTGTCCTTGCCTGGAGTATCCCAGGGACGTGGAAGCCTGGTGGGCTGCCTTCTATGGGGTCGCACAGAGTTGGACACGACTGAAGCCACTTAGCAGCAGCAAAGATGTATTTGGGCTTGTCTTTTGGCTCAGATGATAAAGAATCTGCCTGCAATGCAGGAGACGAGGGTTCGATCCCAGGGTCAGGAAGATCCCCAGAGAAGGAAATGGCAACCCATTCCAGTATTCTTGCCTGGAGAATCCCCATGGACAAAGAGGCCTGGCGAGCTACACAGTCCATGAGGTCACAAAGAGTCAGACAGGACCGAGCAACTAAGCACAAGCACAAGATGTACTTACCAAATTTACATATCAATTAGATATTTTTGTATCTAAGTTTACATTATGTTTCATAAAAAGGGCTTCCAATATTATATAAACTTCAGGCCCCACAAAACTTGGGTCAATCCTGGCAAAGAATAAGGAATTATATCAGTCTGAAGGTGAATATTCAAGCAGAAGACATACTCTCAGACGAGTAAGACCCTTCTCAAGATTCCAAACTCCTCTGGAAGAAATGCCACTGTTCTAGACGCCACCTTCAGAAGGGATCCCACCAGGCATGAGAAGCTCATCTTGACCATTTTCATGGGTAGAAGGCTTCACATCCTGTTCCTTGCACACTCTTCACCAATTATTTTTGAAAACTCTGGCTGCAGGCCTTTCTACTCACCAGATTCTGCTGCTGCTAAGTCGCTTCAGTCGCGTCTGACTCTGTGCAACCCCATGGACTGCAGCCTACCAGGCTTCTCCGTCCATGGGATTCTCTAGGCAAGAACACTGGAGTGGGTTGCCATTTCCTTCTCCAAGATTTTCCTTCACCAGATTCTAATAACTTGCAAATCAACACTCACACAGCCCAAATCCAAACATAAATTGCTCAATTTTTATTTCAAAACTTGATGAATCTGAGCTGTGTTTTTGGAAGTAACTATCAGTAGGTTCAGACTTCAGGTCAGTCTGAGGACCACACGTGTATTCTCCTTCCAAAGAATTCTATTTAAATGATGAAAAGGATACTGTTTCCAGAATGAGACTTTTAAAAATATTATGTATTTTTGAGATGTTTTCTACATCCTAGTTTTGACCCCACCTTCAACACAGAAATATAATGAACAAGAAAGAAATTTGACGTGGGTCTAGATATTAGCTTAAAACAGAAAGCAGATACTTTCAAAGTCAGTTGCTGCCTGCAAACTATCAGGTAGATTACAGGACTGTGGCAATCCTCATCTTTATTGCATGTTAATGTGGCAAGATTTCTAGAACCAGCATCTAACAAATGCTGGTGGACTTCGCCTATTTCATAGGTAAATGGGTAAGTTCCCCTGTCACATATGTGAACCACCAGAAGTAAATCCAGAGAGGTAAGGAGAGTAGAAATTTTTTTCTTTACAGACTCACAGTACTTTAAAGGATAAACGAAACAGATCTGAAACCACTACCACTCCCTCAAGCTTTTTTTTATACCAAATCAGACAAGACGTGTAGCCATTATTAAATACGTGTGGAGCTGCTGGTTAGAAGCCAGGCAGTGTATATTCTGCCCTACTTTTCTCAGAGTCTGCTATTGGAGCTATCTCCATAACTGACAAGAGCCCTGTACTCTCTTGCCAGGAGGCAAAACCAGTCTAGGGAGCAGCACTCAGTGACTGCACATTCCTCCCTTGGAGCTATGACAAGAGCTGATCTGTGCTGCCAAGTCCAGTTATACAGATCGTCACGGCCCCCTTGTTTCTCATAGATTGCAAGAAGCCCTGACTTCTTAAGAGAGTGCCAAAATAAATCTGCTGTGTTAAAGAAGGATGAGCATAGGTTTATACATTTCATTCTAAAAGCCTAGTCAAGTCATATCTTAGAGTGTGTCTAGTAAATAATTATTTATAGAGTGAATAAACTCTTCCCCTGGAAAAAATACACGCCAATGCTGCCAAGCTAATCAACTTAAAACAATTATGTAAATTAAATAACTGTGACTTTTTCGTCTAGCCTCTCAAGTCAGACTATATACCCTTGAAGCTAAATTAGCATTTTTTTTTAGCTGATTCATCTAAGACTATCAAAATATTCAACAGAGGAAAACTGGCTTGCACAAAACCTTGTGCATTTGAGGGTTGCCTTACCTTTAATGCTAAAATGTCACCTGCTAATAATGGCAGAGACAAGAGGCACAGAATAAGGTATTCACTATTTTGTCAGTTTCTTACCTAACAAGACAGGAGTACTTTATAAACTTTGGTGCTTAGGAGTCTATTTTAATGCATTCCATTATAAACCAATAAACTAGAAATTCGAGACAAACTATCAGAGATCTCTTTCATGTTACAGATTTTTTGATTCTTTGCAAATACTATTATATTGAAAATGTCATTATTCTTTGATATTAAGGTAAAAACCACTTCATCCAACATCCGTTTTCACATAAAGATTCACTTTCCAGTCATCAAATGATTCTTTTGCACATATACAAAGAAGTCTAGTATTCTAATCTGTTTGGCCCAGTGTAACAAGGCATAAGTTACAGTATCATAAATCTGTATAATTTTGAAATTTAATGTATTCTTAAATGCACTCCCTTTTTTCAGACAAGGAAATTAGGCTGAAAGAAGTGCCATGACTTACCCAAGGTCAAAGAGTTCTTTAACCACAGGCCAGTGCAAGAATGAAGTTTCTCCAACACTCGGTCCCATGTTCTCCTTACATTACAGCTCAACTTGCACAGCAAAACCTGATCGGCTGCCTTAAGAAAGAAACATTGATTTCCAAATATATAAAAGTCTAGATGTGAAAAATTATTAAAGACGTGCTTTTTACCTGTTACCGTTAGATTAAAAGGTGAGAAAAGTAATAAAACAAAATTGTATTAGTAATTACTTTTACTTTTTAGTGAATGGTGTTTAAGTTTGAAAAGACTTAAGAGAGATACATGTCATGCCAGAAAAATAAATAAAATAAAATAACTACTGTTAAATTATTGTTTTTAAAAATATAGAGAAAACAAAATTATTACATGTGATTTTATGAAAAACTAAATATGTCATGTTTAACTCATCACCAATTAAAATGATTAGTATCTCAAGTCTTGATATTTTAGTATTGATTTTTTCTCCATATTGGAGTTAAGTGTGATAAACATGGTGTGAGCAGAGAACTCTGCTCAATATTCTATAATAACCTAAATAGGAAAAGAATTTGAAAAAGAAAGAAAAAATTATAGTGTAAACTGCAAAAAATTAGAAGTTAAAATACTCTGTACATGAGAGTAATACTGATTTCTTAATTTGTTTATATGAAATTTAGCTCGAGGTTAATCCAAGAAATTCAACCACTCAATAAAGTTTGCTTCCTTATTTGAATAATTCATCTTTGCATCTACTTGTATTATCTGTCAGCTTTTCACTCTCCTGTACCCATGCTAATCATTATGCAAAGCTATTTGTCTTAAACAATTTTTCATTTCATTAGGCTACCTAAAAAAGTCCACATTTTCAAAGGAAAGTTTTCCTAGTAGCATAGAGATGGTGCTTTTTTTAAAAGCAGAATTTTCAATATAAGACAACTTATCATTACTCAAAAGTCATAAAAGTCGATATAAATGTTAAAACCTTACCACATATATTAAGTAATCCTAAAAATTATTTTATTCAATAAACAATCACTCTGTTATGTCAAATTTTTTTTAAAAGTTCAACTTCATACTGCAATGAAGATTCCAATTTGAAAAATACTGGTTCAAAACTGAATCCCTACTTTCCTGTCCTATTTTTAAATCTACATTTTCTCCAATATCCCCCAATTCCCTAGATGCAACTACAAAATAGGGCAATCAGAGCTCAGAATCACCTGAATTCCCTCCACTTTCCCATTGTCCACTGGCAAATGGTTATCCAAAATAGGCTCCCAAAACCCTAAACTATGCCCCCAATATGCTAAAAAATAGCTTCATAACATCCTTCTGGCTTTTGTTGTTGATTCTCTTGCAGTCTGCTTTCCACATAGCTGCAGGAGTGATTCTTTGCATTGTTTACTGAATCCTGCATGCATCTGACCAGAAACCTCAGTTTATTTTTTTTTTTTCATTTGACAGTCTTATTGACCTCTTCTTTACTCCCATTAAGCATGTTTCCTCTTATGTTCCAAACATGTCTCCCTTCCTGACATTTGCAAGTGTGTTTTCCTCTGCCTGGAATGCCCTTCCCTCTTTTCTCTGCATGTTGTGTTCAGTTCATTGGTCATAATTCAGCTAAACTTCTCAGAAAGCTTCTTCCTTTCATCTCACTCTAAAATGGGTTCTCTGAATCCAACCCACCCTACTCCCATATGTTAGGCTTCCAGATTCAGTTGTTTAAGTCATCAACCTGTCACTGTTTATATGTCTTTGATTTAATTGTTTAATGCTGATGGCTTAGCCTTTCTCCCCACCCTAACTCTAACCTCCTGAAGTGAAGAAATCTTATCTCTATTAGTGCACCAAAATGCCTCCAATACTTAGCAAATTTACCAATTGGTAAAGTTGTGGGTAAAATGTGAAAATTCTCATAGTTTTTTTATAACTTTCATGATGCTAATGATAAAGAAGCCACATACAAGTGCAGGAGACATAAGAAATGTGGGTTCCATCCCTAGGTTAGGAGAACACCCTGGAGTAGGGCATGGCAGCCCATTCCAGTATCCTTGCCTGGAAAACCCCATGGAGAGAGGGGCCTGGCAGGCTACAGTCCATGGGGTCGCAAAGAGTTGGACACAACTGAAGAAACTTAGTACATGCTTATAAAAGTAAAAACAAAGAGCTCTCAAGCATTTTCACATTAAATAAAGATAGCAATCACATGGGTAAAGAATCCTAAGACCAAGGAGAGCACATGTAAGTATGTGCTTTGATGACTACATATACCCTGATGACTATTGAAGATATTTTTACTGGGATCATCCTGAGGCATTGCTTCCCTGGTGGCTTAGCAGTAAAGAATCTGCCTGCAATGTAGGAAGGAGAAGGCAATGGCACCCCACTCCAGTACTTGTGCCTGGAAAATCTCATGGATGGAGGAGCATGGTAGGCTGCAGTCCATGGGGTCTCTAAGAGTCAGACACGACTGAGCGACTTCACTTTCACTTTTCACTTTTCACTTTCATGCATTAGAGAAGGAAATGGCAACCCACTCCAGTGTTCTTGCCTGGAGAATCCCAGGGATGGGGGAGCCTGGTGGGCTGCCGTCTATGGGGTTGCACAGAGTCAGACACGACTGAAGCAACTTAGTAGCAGCAGCAGCAATGTAGGAAATGCATGCAGGAGATGCGAGTTTGATCCCTAGGTCTGGACAATCCCTTGAAGAGCTAAATGGCAACCCACTCCAGTATTCTTGTCTGGGAAATCCCATGGACAGGGGAGCCTGCCAGGGGGTCACAAGAGTTGGCCACAACTTGGCAACTAAACAATCCCAAGGCACTGGAAGTTAACAGATAGTTCAAGTGAAGCTTTTTTAATTTGTTTGAGGTACTACATACCTTTGTCTACTTAACTACAGAAAAAATTCTTCATGGACCTATGTTCTGGAGAACAGCAATTTCAAGATCAAATAATATATATAATTGGCAGGTTATCCATAAATTGTGATGGATTTTTGCTGATAATGATAAGCTCTTTCACCCCTTGTAACTTGCATGCATTGGTGGTACAGCTGGAGAGAGTCAGAGAACAATCTTGGGCTCTGAAGCGGAGGTTTACCTCAGTGTGAAGCTAATTAAGCTGCACAGGGTCTCTAACCCCCGAATTTGCCCTCATTAGCATCATACTGTAAACAATGAAGCCACCTAACCAGACAGACTGAAGGCCGAAATACTCCTACTGACATCCCACCTCTCATTTTCAGAGAGAGAATATGATAATTTCAAGAGAGGAATCAGCTTTTGATATTTACCAGAAAGCCTGGTGATAAATTCCACAACTTTATTTAACAGATATTGTTAATGTAATGAGATGGCAAATCCCATACTTCAAATGGGATGGCAAAGTAACAGTTCAAACACTTTTAGATATTGTTGGTAAGGTCTATTTCATTATTCTCTAAATTGTACCATTTTCCCAAATAATCTATGCTTCAAAGGTGGAAAACTCATGAGGATGGCATAGAGGGCTGCACTTAGCATATGAAATATTTTCCTAAAAAGTGAATAATCACACACTGTGTGTATATACATATGTATATATGTTATATGTATGTATGTATACATATAAAACAGTATATGTATACATACACTGTTCACATATAGTTTCCCCAAATTCTGAACCCCATTTTATGCTCCAAGGAAACAAGTGAAAGAGTATCATATTGATTTCTTACAGTAAATGTGCATTCTACCTTGAGTTTCGAGTGTTCTGAAACACATTTTGTTCACTGCTCTTGTTCTTTCTGTTGTTTTGCTTTCAGATGAAAAATTTTGTCTTTGATGACTGGCAAAATGAATATGTGATAGTACTGAATATTGCAAAGAAAACACAATGCGAGAATACATCAGGCTGATGTTAAGTTTTGCAGTAGATCAGGAACAAGAAATAAAAGATAAATCATCAATATAGAGAACAAACTAGTGGTTACCATTGGGACGGGGGCGGGCAAAATAGAGGTAGAGGATCAGGAACTACACAACGTTAGATATAGAATAAGCTACAGAGGTGGTCCTAAGATGGTAGAGGAATAGGACGGGGAGACCACTTTCTCCCCCACAAATTCACCAAAAGAACATTTGAACGCTGAGTAAATTCCACAAAACAACTTCTGAATGCCGGCAAAGGACATCAGGCACCCAGAAAAGCAGCCCATTGTCTTCGAAAGGAGGTAGGAAAAAATATAAAAGACAAAAAGAGAGACAAAAGAGGTAGGGACGGAGCTCCATCCCGAAAAGGGAGTCTTAAAAAAGAAGTTTCCAAACACCAGGAAAGACTCTCACTGCCAAGTCTGTGGCAAGCCTTGGAACACAGAGGACAACATAACTGGGAGGAAAAATAAATAATTAAAACCCACAGATTACGTGCCCAATGGTAACTCCCCCAGTGGAGAAGCAGCGCAGACACCTGCACCCGCCACTAACAAGCGGGGGCTGGGCAGGGTGGCGCGGGCTCCATTGCTTAGAGTAAGGACCGGGCCTGAATGTCCCGAGGGCAATCTGAGGGAACTAACTTGGGCTAGCAAACCAGACTGTGGGCTAGCTACCACACGAAGAGCCCTAAACTAAGATACCGTCAGACCCACTCACAGAACAAAGGACTGAACAGAGCTAGCCAGCTGCAGACCATCCCCCTCTGGTGACAGGCAGCCAGAGATGGAAGGGGGCAATCACAGCCCCAGAGAGGCATTATCTACCAAACTTCAAGCAGGCTTCTTTGCTAACTAAGACTTCTTGGGGTTCTGGACAGTCAACATCCACCTGAGAAGGTGCGCTGGTTGTACACCCAGAAAACCGAGTGGCAGGGATGGAGGAGGCAATAAGTCGTAGCAACCACGCTCGCCAAACACCTCATCACCTGAGCTGCTCGGACCTGGGGAGGGCACAAAACGCAGGCCCTATCGAGTCTGCGCCTCTGAGGACTACCTGAGTGCCTGAACCTGAGCGGCTTAGACCTGGGAGGTGCATGCAGCCCAGGGCCCGCCTCAGACAGTTCCCAGCAGAGCAACCTAGAGCCTGAGCTGTGTGGGCAGAAAGGGTACACACACCATGAGCGGGGGCAGGCCCAGTGTGGCTGAGACACTGCGAGCACACGCCAGTGTTATTTGTTTGCAATGTCCCTCCCTCCCCACAGCCCGACTGAACAGTGAGCCTAAAAAAGTGTCCACCACCGCCTCCTTGTGTCAGGGCGGAAATCAGACACTGAAGAGACCAACAAACAGAAGCTGAAACAGAGGAAACTGCCTTGGAAGTGACAGATGCAATAGATTAAAACCCTGTAGTTAGTACCGACTACATAGGAAGGGGTCTATAGATCTTGAAAAATATAAGCCAGACCAAGGAACTATCTGAAAATGAACTGACCCCTCACTGTCCACAACACCACCAGAAAAAGTCCTAGATATATTTTTACTATTTTTACTATCATTCTTTTTTTAATTATTTTAAAGTCCTCTATTACTCCTTTAATTTTCATTTTTATAACCTACTATTATTTTGCAAAAAAATAAAAGAGAGACCTTATTTTTTAAGGCAAACTTCATAATATATATTTTTTATAATTTTTGTAACTTTTTTTTCTTTAATATTGTATTTTTGAAAATACAACCTCTACTCTAGATTTTTAGTCTTTGCTTTTTGGTATTTGTTATCAATTTAGTACCTTTGAAAACCCAGTCTTCAATACCCATTTTTACTTGGGAGTGAGATTACTGGCTTGACTGCTCTCTTCCACTTTGGACTCTGTTTTTTCTCCACTAGGTCACCTCTATCTCCTCCCTCCCTCTTCTCTTCTCTACCCAACTCTGTGAATCTCTTTGTGTGTTCCAGACAGTTGAGAACACTTAGGGAACTGATTACTGGCTGGATCTATCTCGCTCCTTTTGATTCCCCCCTTTATCCTCCTGGCCACCTCTGTCTCTTTCCTCCCTCTTCTCTTCTCTGTATAACTCCGTGAACATCTCTGAGTGGTTCCAGACTGTGGAGTACACATAAGGAAGTGATTACTGGCTAGCTTGCTCTGTCCTCTTTTGATTCCACCTCATCTCATTCGGGTCACCTCTAACTCCTGCCTCCCTCTTCTCTTCTCCATGTAACTCTGTGAACCTCTCTAGGTGTCCCTCACTGTGGAGAAACTTTTAATCTTTAACCTAGATGTTTTATCAATGGAGCTGTATAGATGGAGAAATCTTGAGGCTACTGTAAAAATAAGACTGAAAACCAGAAGCAGGAGGCTTAATTCCAAATCCTGAGAACACCAGAAACTCCTGACACCAGGGAACATTAATCAACAGGAGCTCATCAAACGCCTCCATACCTACACTGAAACCAAGCACCACCCAAGGGCCAACAAGTTCCAGAGCAAGACATACCACACAAATTCTCCAGCAACACAGGAACACAGCCCTGAGCTTCAATATACAGGCTGCCCAAAGTCACTCCAAACCCACTTACGTCTCATAACTCATTACTGGACACTTTACTGCACTCCAGAGAGAAGAAATCCAGCTCCACCCACCAGAACACCGACACAAGCTTCCCTAACCAGGAAACCTTGACAAGCCACCAGCACAATCCCACTCACAGTGAGGAAACTCCACAATAAAGAGAATTCAACAAACTGCCAGAATACAGAAAGGCCACTGCAAACACAGCAATATAAACAGGATGAAAAGACATAGAAATACCCAGCAGATAAAGGAACAGGATAAATGCCCACCAAACCAAATGAAAGAGGAAGAGATAGGGAATCTCCCTGATAAGGAATTCTGATTGATGATAGTGAAAATGATCCAAAATCTCAAAATAAAAATGGAATCACAGATAAATAGCCTGGAGACAAGGATTGAGAAGATTCGAGAAAAGTTTAACAAGGACCTAGAAGAAATAAAAAAGAGTCAGTATATAATGAATAATGCAATAAATGAGAACAAAAACACTCTTGAGGAAACAAATAGTAGAATTATAGAGCAAGAAGATAGGATTAGTGAGGTAGAACATAAAGTGGTAGAAGCAAATGAATCAGAGAGGAAAAAAGAAAAATGAATTAAAAGAAATGAGGACAATCTCAGAGATCTCCAGGACAATGTTAAATGCCCCAACATTCAAATCATAGTAGTCCCAGAAGAAGAAGACAAAAAGAAAGACCATGAGAAAATACTTGAGGAGATAATAGTTGAAAACTTCCCTAAAATGGGGAAGGAAATAATCACCCAAGTCCAAGAAAGCCAGAGAGTCCCAAACAGGACAAATCCAAGGCAAAACACCCCAGTTCAGTTCAGTTCAGTCACTCAGTCTTGTCCAACTCTTTGCGACCCCATGAATTGCAGCACGCCAGGCCTCCCTGTCCATCACCATCTCCCGGAGTTCACTCAAACTCACGTCCATCGAGTCAGAGATGCCATCCAGCCATCTCATCCTCTGTCGTCTCCTTTTTCTCCTGCCCCCAATCCCTGCCAGCATCAGAGTCTTTTCAATGAGTCAACTCTTCGCATGAGATGGCCAAAGTACGGGAGTTTCAGCTTCAGCATCATTCCCTTCAAAGAAATCCCAGGGCTGATCTCCTTCAGAATGGACTGGTTGGATCTCCTTGCAGACCAAGGAACTCTCAAGAGTCTTCTCAAAGACCATAGTCAAAAGCATCAATTCTTTAGTGCTCAACTTTCTTCACAGTCCAACTCTCACATCCATACACGACCACTGGAAAAACCATAGCCTTGACTAGATGGACCTTTGTTGGCAAAGTAATGTCTCTGCTTTTCAATATGCTATCTAGGTTGGTGACAACTTTTCTTCCCCAAGACACATATTAATCAAATTAACAAATATCAAACACAAAGAACAAATATTAAAAAGCAGCAAGGGAAAAACAACAACACACAAGGGGATTCCCATAAGGATAACAGCTGATCTTTCAATAGAAACTCTTCAGGCCAGGAGAGAATGGCAGGACATACTTAAAGTGATGAAAGAAAATAACCTACAGCCCAGATTACTGTACCCATCAAGGATCTCATTCAAATATGAAGGAGAAATCAAAAGCTTTACAGACAAGCAAACACTGAGAGAATTCAGCACCACCAAACCAGCTTTCCAACAAATGTTAAAGGATCTTCTCTACACAGGAAATACATAAAGTGTGTATAAACTTGAACCCAAAACAATAAAGTAAATGGTAACGGGATCATACTTATCAATAATTACCTTAAACGTAAATGGGTTGAATGCCCCAAACAAAAGACAAAGACTGGCTGAATGGATACAAAAACAAGACCCCTATATATGTTGTCTACAAGAGACCCACCTCAAAACAGGGGACACACACAGACTGAAAGTGAAGGGCTGGAAAAAGATATTCCATGCAAATAGAGACCAAAAGAAAGCAGGAGTAGCAATACTCTTATCAGATAAAATAGACTTTAAGGCAAAGGCTGTGAAAAGAGACAAAGAAGGACACTACATAATGATCAAAGGGTCAATCCAAGAAGAAGCTATAACAATTATAAATATATATGCACCCAACATAGGAGCACCACCATATGTAAGACAAATGCTAACAAGTATGAAATGGGAAATTAACAATAACACAATAATAGTGGGAGACTTTAATACCCCACTCACACCTATGGATAGATCAACTAAACAGGAAATTAACAAGGAAACACAAACTTTAAATGATACAGTAGACCAGTTAGACCTAATTGATATCAGGACATTTCACCACAAAACATGAATTTCACCTTTTTCTCAAGTGCACACAGAACCTTCTCCAGGATAGATCACATCCTGGGCCATAAATCTAGCCTTGGTAAATTCAAAAAAATTGAAATCATTCCAAGCATCTTTTCTGACCACAATGCAGTAAGATTAGATCTCAATTACAGGAGAAAAACTATTAAAAATTCCAACATATGGAGACTGAACAACACGCTGCTGAATAACAAACAAATCACAGAAGAAATCAAAAAAGAAATCTAAATATGCATAGAAACGAATGAAAATGAAAACGCAACAACCCAAAACCTGTGGGACACTGTAAAAGCAGTGCTAAGGGGAAGGTTCATAGCAATACAGGCATACCTCAAGAAATAAGAAAAAAGTCAAATAAATAACCTAACTCTACACCTAAAGCAACTAGAAAAGGAAGAAATGAAGAACCCCAAGGTTAGTAGTAGGAAAGAAATCTTAAAAATTAGGGCAGAAATAAATGCAAAAGAAACAAAAGAGACCATAGCATAAATCAACAAAGCCAAAAGCTGGTTCTTTGAAAGGATAAATAAAATTGACAAACCATTAGCCAGACTCATCAAGAAACAAAGGGAGAAAAATCAAATCAATAAAATTAGAAATAAAAATGGAGAGATCACAACAGACAACACACAAATACAAAGGATCATAAGAGACTGCTATCAGCAATTATATGCCAATAAAATGGACAACTTGGAAGAAATGGACAAATTCTTAGACAAGTATGACTTTCCAAAACTGAACCAGGAAGAAATAGAAAATCTTCACAGACTCATCACAAGCACAGAAATTGAAAATGTAATCAGAAATCTTCCAGCAAACAAAAGCCCAGGTCCAGATGGCTTCACAGCTGAATTCTACCAAAAATTTAGAGAAGAGATAACACCTATCCTACTCAAACTCTTCCAGAAAATTGCAGAGGAAGGTAAACTTCCAAACTCATTCTATGAGGCCACCATCACCCTAATACCAAAACATGACAAAGATGCCACAAAAAAAGAAAACTACAGGCCAATATCACTGATGAACATAGATGCAAAAATCCTTAACAAAATTCTTGCAATTAGAATCCAACACATTAAAAAGATCATACACCATGACCAAGTGGGCTTTATCCCAGGGATGCAAGGATTCTTCAATATCCACAAATCAATCAATGTAATACACCACGTTAACAAATTGAAAAATAAAAGCCATATGATTATCTCAATAGATGCAGAGAAAGCCTTTGACAAAATTCAACATCCATTTATGATAAAAACTCTCCAGAAAGCAGGAATAGAAGGAATATATTGCAACATAATAAAAGCTATATATGACAAACCCACAGCAAACATTATCCTCAATGGTGAAAAATTCAAAGCATTTCCCCTAAAGTCAGGAACAAGACAAGGGTGCCCACTTTCACTACTACTATTCAACATAGTCTTGGAAGTTTTGGCCACAGCAATCAGAGCAGAAAAAGAAATAAAATGAATCCAGATTGGAAAAGAAGAAGTAAAACTCTCACTGTTTGCAGATGACATGATCCTCTACATAGAAAACCCTAAAGACTCCACCAGAAAATTACTAGAACTAATCAATGAATATAGTAAAGTTGCAGGATATAAAGTCAACACACAGAAATCCCTTGCATTCCTATACACTAATAATGAGAAAATAGAGAAATTAAGGAAACAATTCCATTCACCATTGCAAGGAAAAGAATAAAATAATTAAATACTTAGGAATATATCTACCTAAAGAAACTAAAGACCTATATATAGAAAACTATAAAACACTGGTGAAAGAAATCAAAGAGGACCCTAATAGATGGAGAAATATACCATGTTCATGGATTGGAAGAATCAATATAGTGAAAATCAGTATACTACCCAAAGCAATCTATAGATTCAATGCAATCCCTATCAAGCTACCAATGGTATTTTTCACAGAGCTAGAACAAATAATCTCACAATTTTTTATGGAAATACAAAAAATCTCGAATAGCCAAAGCAATCTTAAGAAAGAAGACTGGAACTGGAGGAATCAACCTGCCTGACTTCAGGCTCTACTAAAAAGCCACAGTCATCAAGACAGTATGGTACTGGCACAAAGACAGAAACATAGATCAATGGAACAAAATAGAAAGCCCAGAGATAAATCCATGCACCTATGGACACCTTATCTTTGACAAAGGAGGCGAGGATATACAATGCAGAAAAGACAATCTCTTTAACAAATGGTGCTGGGAAAACTGGTCAACCACTTGTAAAGGAATGAAACTAGAACACTTTCTAACACCATACACAAAAATAAACTCAAAATGGATTACGGATCTAAATGTAAGACCAGAAACTATAAAACTCCTAGAGGAGAACATAGGCAAGACACTCTGTGACATACAACACAGCAGGATCCTCTATGACCCACCTCCCAGAATACTGGAAATAAAAGCAAAAATAAACAAATGGGACCTAATTAAACTTAAAAGATTCTGCACAACAAAGGAAACAATAAGCAAGGTGAAAAGACAGCCTTCATAATGGGAGAAAATAATAGCAAATGAAGCTTCTGACAAAGAACTGATCTCAAAAATATATGAACAACTCCTGCAGCTCAATTCCAGAAAAACAAATGACTCAATCAAAAAATGGGCCAAAGAACTAAACAGACATTTCTCCAACGAAGACATACAGATGGCTAACAAACACATGAAAAGATGCTCAACATCACTCATTATCAGAGAAATTCAAATCAAAACCACGGTGAGGTACCACTTCACGCCAGTCAGAATGGCTGCTATCCAAAAATCTACAAGCAATAAATGCTGGAGAGGGTGTGGAGAAAAGGGAACCCTCTTACACTGTTGGTGGGAATGCAAACTAGTACAGCCACTATGGAGAACAGTGTGGAGATCCCTTAAAAAAATGGAAATAGAACTGCATTGCTGCTGCTGCTGCTGCTGCTGCTAAGTCACTTCAGTCGTGTCCAACTCTGTGTGACCCAATGGATAGCAGCCCACCAGAGAACTGCCTTATGACCCAGCAATCCCAGTGCTGGGCATACACACCGAGGAAACCAGAATTGAAAGAGACACGTGTATCCCAATGTTCATCACAGCATTGTTTACAATAGCCAGGACATGGAAGCAACCTAGATGTCCATAGGCAGATGAATGGATAAGAAAGCTGTGGTACATATACACAATGGAGTATTACTCAGCCATTAAAAAGAATACATTTGAATCCATTCTAATGAGGTGGATGAAACTGGAGCCGAGTGAAGTAAGCCAGAAAGAAAAACACCAACACAGTATACTAACGCATATATATGGAATTTTAAAAGATGGTAATGATAACCCTGTATGGGAGACAGCAAAAGAGACACAGATGTATAGAAGAGTCTTTTGCACTCTGTGGGAGAGGGAGAGGGTGAGATGATTTGGGAGAATGGCATTGAAACATGTATAATATCATATATGAAATGAATCGCCAGTCCAGGTTCAATGCATGATACAGGATGCTTGGGGCTGGGGCACTGGGATGACCCAGAGGGATGGTACAGGGATGGAGGTGGGAGGGGGGGTTCAGGATGGGGAACACGTGTACACCTGTGGCGGATTCATGTTGATGTATGGCAAAACCAATACAATATTGCAAAGTAATTAGCCTACAATTAAAATAAATAAATTTATATTAAAAAATAAGCTACAGAGATATATTGTACAGCACAGGGAATATATCAAATATTTTATAATAATTACAAATGGAATATAACCTTTAAAATTTTGAATCACTATAATGTACACCTGTAACTTACATAATATTGTACATCAACTATACTTCAATTAAAAATAAAATGTAAAAAAGAAGACCACAAATAGCAAATGTTGCTGAGGATGTGGGAAAAAGGAATCCTATTACACTGTTGGTTGGAATGTAAAATTGGTACAGCCCCTATGGAAAAACAGTATGGTTGCTGCTGCTGCTAAGTTGCTTCAGTCATGTCCAACTCTGTGAGACCCCATAGATGGCAGCCCACCAGGCTTCTCTGTCCCTGGGGTTCCCTAGGCAAGAATACTGGAGTGAGTCGCCATTTCCTTTTCCAAAAAACAGTATGGAGCTTCCTCTAAAAACTAACAGTAAAACTACCATATGACTCATCACATTCACTCCTTAGTACATATTCAAAGAAAGTGAAAACACTAATTTGAAAAGATACATGACCCCAATGTTCATAGCATCATTATTTACAACAACCAAGATATGGAAACAACTTAAGTGTCCATCAACAGAAGAACTGATAAAGAAGATGAATAGAAACTATAAAACTCTTAGAGGAAAACATAGGCAGAACACTTGATGACATAAATCACAAGATCCCCTATGACCTACCTCCTAGAGTAATAGTAATAAAAACAAACAAGTGGGACCTAATTAAACTTAA
Source organism: Bos indicus x Bos taurus (assembly GCF_003369695.1). Lineage (NCBI taxonomy): Eukaryota > Metazoa > Chordata > Mammalia > Artiodactyla > Bovidae > Bos > Bos indicus x Bos taurus. The sequence continues at coordinate 101,129,231 of NC_040079.1, read as the reverse complement.
AAGTTTTTGAACAGCAAAGGAAACTAAAAACAATATGAAAAGACAACCCTCAGAATGGGAGAAAATAATAGCAAATGAAACAATGGACTTATTTTGTTGAATGAAACAAAGGATTAATTTCCAAAATATATAAGCAGCTCATACAAATCAATACCAAAAAATCAAACAACCCAATCAAAAAGTGGGAAAAAGACCTAAATAGATATTTTTCCAAAGACATACAGGTGGCTAACAAACACATGAAAAGATGCTTAACATCACTCATTGTTAGAGAAATGCTAATCAAAACTACAATGAGATATCACCTCACACAAGTCAGAATGGCCTTTCAGATCAAAAAATGGGCAGTCAGATCAAAAAATCTATAAACAATAAATGCTGGAGAGGGCGTGAAGAAAAGGGAACCTCCTTGCACTATCAGTGGAAATGTAAATTGATACAGCCACAATGGAAGACTGTGTGGAGACTCCTTTAAAAACTAGGAATAAAACTACCATGTGACCCAGAAATCTCACTCCTAGGCACACACCCTGAGGAAACCAAAATTGAAGAAAACACATGTATCCCAATGTTCATAGTAGCAGTATTTCCAATAGCTAGAACATGGAAGCAACCTAGATGTCCATCAACAGATTAATGGATAAAGGAGCTGTGGCACATATACACAATGGAAGATTACTCAGCTATAAAAAGAACACATCTGGGTCAGTTCTAATGAGGCAGAAGAACCTAACACCTATTATACAGAGGGATGTAAATCACAAGGAGAAAAATAAGTATCATATACTGATCCATGTATGTGGAATCTGGGAAGATGGCACTGATGAAGTTATTTGCAGGGCAGCAATGGAGACACATGGAGAATAGGATGGTGGACAAGGGAGGGGGGAGGAAGAAGAGTATAGGATGTATGGAAAGAGTAACCAGGGAACATATTACCATATGTAAAATAGACAGCCAAAGGGAATTTGCCATATGACTCAAGGATCTCAAACCAGGGCTCTGTAACCTAGAAGGGTGGGATTTTGGAAGAGAGGTGGGAGGGAGATTCAAGAGCAAGGAGACATATGCATACCTATAGCTGATACATGTTGATGTTTGGCAGAAACTAACACAATCCTGTAAAGCAATTAGCCTTCAACTAAAAAATAAATAAATTTTAAAAAAGAATCTATAAAGAGATGAATATTATATTATATTATTATAATATACAGCCATCAAAAGAGTGAAATTCTGCCATTTGCAACAATGAGGGTGGGCCCAGAGAAAAGGAAAGATATAGCCATCTGAATGCAGAATTCCAAAGAATAGCAAGAAGAGATAAGAAAGCCTTCTTAAGTGAACAATGCAAAGAAATAGAGGAAAACAATAGAATGGGAAAGACTAGAGATCATTTCAAGAAGATTAGAGACAGCAAGGAAACATTTCATGCAAAGATGGGCACAATAAAGGACAGAAACAGTACGGATCTAACAAAAGCAGAAGATATTAAGAAAAGGTGGCAAGAATACACAGAAGAACTGTACAAAAAGATCTAAAAGGACCAGAATAACCATAATGGTGTGATCACTCACCTAGAGCCAGACATCCTGGAGTATGAAGTCAAGTAGATCCTAAGAAGCATCATTACAAACAAAGCTAGTGGAGGTGATGGAATTCCAGCTGAGCTATCCCAAATCCTAAAAGATGATGCTGTGAAAGTACTGCACCCAATATGCCAGCAAATTTGGAAAACTCAGCAGTGGTCACAGGACTGGAAAAGGTCAGTTCCCATTCCAATCCCAAAAGGCAGTGACAAAAAATGTTCAAACTACTGCACAATTGCACTCAGTTCACATGCTATCAATGTAATGCTCAAAATCCTTTAGTTAGACTTCAACAGTATATGAACTGAGAACTTCCAGATGTAAAAGCTGGATTTAGAAAAGGCAGAGGAACCAGAGATCAAATTGCTAACATCCATTGGGTCAAATAAAAGAGCAAGGGAATTCCATAAAAATATCTACTTCTGCTTCATTCACTACACTAAAGTCTTTGACTGTGTGAATCACATCAAAGGTGGGAAATTCTTCAAGAGATGTGAATACCAGATCACTTTACCTGCCTCCTGTGAAACCTGAATGCAGGTCAAGAAGCAACAGTTAGAAATGAACATGGAACAATGGACTGGTTCAAAACTAGGAAAAGAGTATGTTAAGACTGTATATAGTTACCCTGTTTATTTACCTTATATGCAGAGTACATCATGAGAAATGTCAGGCTGGATGAAGCACAAGCTGGAATCAAGATTGCCAGGAGAAATAACAATAACCTGAGATATACATGTGATACCACCCTAATGGCAGAAAGTGAAAAGGAATTAAAGAGCCTCTTGATGAAGGTAAAAGAGGAGAGTGAAAAAATTAAGATCATGGCATATGGTCCCATCACTTCATGGCAAATAGATGAACAATGGAAACAGTGACAGACTTTATTTTCTCAGGCTCCAAAATCACTGCAGATGGTGACTGAAGCCATGAAATTAAAAGACACTTGCTCCTTGGAGTAAAAGCCATGACAAACCTAGACAGCTATTAAAAAGCAGAGATATCACTTTGCTGACACAGGTCCAACTAGTTAAAGCTATTGGGTTTTCCAGTAGTCATGTATGGATGTGACAACTGGCCCATAAAGAAGGCTGAGCACTGAAGAATTGATGCTTTCAAACTGTGGCATTGGAGAAGTCTCTTGAGAGTGCCTTGGATTGCAAGGAGATCAAACCAGTCGATCCTAAAGAAAATGGACCTTGAATATTCATTGGAAAGAATGATACTGAAGCTGAAGCTCCAATACTTTGGAGCTTTACCTGATGTGACTCCTTGGGAAAGACCCTGATGCTGGGAAAGACTGAAGGCAGGAGGAGAAGGGGATGACAGAGGATGAGATGGTTGGATGGCATCACCGATTCAATGGACATGAGTTTGAGCAAGCTCTGGGAGATGGTGAAGGACAAGGAAGCCAGGTGTGCTGTAGTCCATGGGATTGCAAAGTGTTGGATACATTTGAGTGACTGAACAACTAGAGAGAGTTATGCTTAGTGAAATAAGACAGAGAAAGTCAAATACTGTATGTTTTCACTTATATTTGGACTCTAATATAAATGTATATAGCAAATTTAAAATAGACCTATAGATAAAGGGAACACACCAGTGACTACCAGTGGGAAGAAAGAATGAGGAAAGACCAAGATAAGGATATTGAACTAAGAGATGCAAACTACCATGTATAAAATATAAAAGCAGCAAAGATACATTATATAGCCTAGGAAATATAGCCATTATTTTGCAATAACTTTAAATGGTATATGATCTATAAAACTATTTAATATTATGTTGTACATTGAAAAGGACATCTTTTTTTTTTGGAGGGGGGGTTAGTTCTAAAAGGTCTTGTAGGTCTTCATAGAACCGTTCAACTTCAGCTTCTTCAGCATTACTGGTTGGGGCATAGACTTGGATTACTGTGATATTCAATGGTTTGTCTTGGAAATGAACAGAGATCATTCTGTCATTTTTGAGATTGCATCCAAGTACTGCATTATGGACTCTTTTGTTGACCATGATGGCCACTCCATTTCTTCTGAGGGATTCCTGCCCACGGTAGTAGATATCATGGTCATCTGAGTTATATTCACCCATTCCAGTCCATTTCAGTTCGCTGATTCCTAGAATGTCGACATTCACTCCTGCCATCTCTTGTTTGACCACTTCCAATTTGCCTTGATTCGTGGACCTGACATTCCAGGTTCCTATGCAATATTGCTCTTTACAGCATCAGACCTTGCTTCTATCACCAGTCACATCCACAGCTGCGTATTGTTTGCATTGGCTCCATCCCTTCATTCTTTCTGGAGTTATTTCTCCACTGATCTCCAGTAGCATATTGGGCACCTACTGACCTGGGGAGTTTCTCTTTCAGTATCCTATCATTTTGCCTATTCATACTGTTCATGGGGTTCTCAAGGCAAGAATACTGAAGTGGTTTGCCATTCCCTTTTCCAGTGTACTAACAGGCAAATTTGGCCTTAGAATACAGAATGAAGCAGTGCAAAGACTAATAGAGTTTTTCCAAGAAAATGCACTGGTCATAGCAAACACCCTCTTCCAACAACACAAGAGAAGATTCTATACATGGACATCACCAGATGGTCAACACCAAAATCAGACTGATTAAATTCTTTGCAGCCAAAGATGGAGAAGCTCTATACAGTCAGCAAAAACAAGACCAGGAGCTGACTGTGGCTCAGATCATGAACTCCTTATTGCCAAACTCAGACTTAAACTGAAGAAAGTAGGGAAAACCACTAGACCATTCAGGTATGACCTAAATCAAATCCCTTAGGATTATACAGTGGAAGTGAGAAATAGATTTAAGGGCCTAGATCTGATAGATAGAGTGCCTGATGAACTATGGAATGAGGTTCATGACATTTTACAGGAGACAGGGATCAAGACCATTCCCATGGAAAAGAAATGCAAAAAAGCAAAATGGCTGTCTGGGGAGGCCTTACAAATAGCTGTGAAAAGAAGAGAAGCGAAAAGCAAAGGAGAAAAGGAAAGATATACACATCTGAATGCAGAGTTCCAAAGAATAGCAAGAAGAGATAAGAAAGCCTTCCTCAGTGATCAATGCAAAGAAATAGAGGAAAACAACAGAATGGGAAAGACTAGGGATCTCTTCAAGAAAATCAGAGATACCAGAGGAACATTTCATGCAAGGATGGGCTCGATAAAGGACAGAAATTGTAGGGACCTAACAGAAGCAGAAGATATTAAGAAGAGATGGCAAGAATACACAGAAGAATGGTACAAAAAAGATCTTCACGACCCAGATAATCATGATGGTGTGGTCACTGACCTAGAGCCAGACATCCTGGAATGTGAAGTCAAGTGGACCTTAGAAAGCATCACTACGAACAAAGCTAGTGGAGGTGATGGAATTCCAGTTGAGCTATTCCAAATCCTGAAAGATGAAGCTGTGAAAGTGCTGCACTCAATATGCCAGAAAATATGGAAAACTCACCAGTGGCCACAGGACTGGAAAATGTCAGTTTTCATTCCAATCCCAAAGAAAAACAATGCCAAAGAATGCTCAAACTACCGTACAATTGCACTCATCTCACTTGCTAGTAAAGTAATGCTCAAAATTCTCCAAGCCAGGCTTCAGCAATATGTGAACCGTGAACTTCCTGATGTTCAAGCTGGCTTTAGAAAAGGCAGAGGAACCAGAGATCAAATTGCCAACATCCGCTGGATCATGGAAAAAGCAAGAGAGTTCCAGAAAAACATCTATTTCTGCTTTATTGACTATGTCAAAGCCTTTGACTGTGTGGATCAGAATAAACTGTGGAAAATTCTAAAAGAGATGGGAATACCAGACCACCTGATCTGCCTCTTTAGAAATCTGTATGCAGGTCAGGAAGCAACAGTTAGAACTGAACATGGAACAACAGACTGGTTCCAAATAGGAAAAGGAGTACATCAAGGCTGTGTATTGTCACCCTGCTTATTTAACTTATATGCAGAGTACATCATGAGAAACGCTGGACTGGAAGAAGCACAAGCTGGAATCGAGATTGCTGGGAGAAATATCAATAACCTCAGATATGCAGATGACACCACCCTTATGGCAGAAAGTGAAGAGGAACTCAAAAGCCTCTTGATGAAAGTGAAAGTGGAGAGTGAAAAAGTTGGCTTAATGCTCAACAGTCAGGAAACGAAGTTCATGGCATCCGGTCCCACCACTTCATGGGAAATAGATGGGGAAACAGTGGAAACGGTGTCAGACTTAATTTTTCTGGGCTCCAAAATCACTACAGATGGTGACTGCAGCCATGAAATTAAAAGACGCTTACTCCTTGGAAGGAAAGGTATGACCAACCAAAAGCAGAGACATTACTTTGCCAACAAAGGTCCGTCTAGTCAAGGCTATGGTTTTTCCTGTGGTCGTGTATGGATGTGAGAGTTGGACTGTGAAGAAGGCTGAGCGCGGAAGAATTGATGCTTTTGAACTGTGGTGTTGAAGAAGACTCTTGAGAGTCCCTTGGACTGCAAGGAGATCCAACCAGTCCATTCTGAAGGAGATCAGCCCTGGGATTTCTTTGGAAGGAATGATGCTGAAGCTGAAACTCCAGTACTTTGGCCACCTCATGCGAAGAGTTGACTCATTGGTAAAGACTCTGATGCTGGGAGGGATTGGGGGCAGGAGGAGAAGGGGACAACAGAGGATGAGATGGCTGGATGGCATCTCTGACTCGATGGACGTGAGTTTGAGTGAACTCCGGGAGTTGGTGATGGACAGGGAGGCCTGGCGTGCTGCGATTCATGAGGTCACAAAGAGTCGGACACGACTGAGCGACTGATCTGATCTAATCTGTACATTGAAGCTAAGATTATACTGTAAATCAAATTCAATAAAAATAAATAGTAAAAAATAAGCATTATATGTATTAATAAGAAACTGGAGTTCCTAGTCTACATAAAATTGGAAACAAGTCACAATTATATTTCTAATCAACATTGTACTCAAAGCATAATTCAAAGCAAAAGGCTAAAAATCAAAATAAATTTATCCACAGTCAAAAGAAAAATGAAAACATTATCCAGAGATGACATAATTTTAGACACAGAAGACTAAGAAATCTTAAAAATCTGCTACAAATAATAAGCAAATTTAACAAGGTTGAATTATAGAAGGTCAATAAATAAAGATAAGCTGTATTTGTGTATATCATAATGGCAATTTAAAGAGAAACTTAAATCATAGACTCAAAAATGTAAAATAATTTAGGAATACATTAAGTAAAAATGAGTGAAACTACTGTCTTAAAAATGAAAAAACATTGCTGAGAGAAATTGATGAAGACCTTAATTAAGAGATATATATCATGTTTATGAAACAGAAGACTCAATATTATTAACATACTCCTTATACTCTGACTAATAAGTAGACTCAATGCTGTCCAATAAAATTCCCAGGAGAATTGTTTTTAGATATTGACAAGTTGAATTTTAAATTTATATGACAATGAAGACCCAGAGTATCAAAAATACTCTTGAAATATAACAAAGTTGAAAAAAACACAATACTTGTCTTAAAGACTTATAGTTAACACATCAATCAAGTATAATGCTGACATAAGGACAAACAAAGATCTTAATATAAAAGAAGTAACCACATGTCATCATGGTCTTTTCAACATGCACCAAAGTAGCTTAATGAGGAAAGGAAAATCTTTTCAATAAATTGAACTATATGAGCCAGAGAAAGATAAGCTTAGCCTATATCTCTTACCCTGCACAAAAACTAGTTCAGTATAGACGACAGTCCTTAAAGAATGCAGAAACTATAAAACTCGTTTTAAAATATTTAGAATTATTTTCATGACTTGGAGGTAAACAACAATTTCTAAGAGCCAAGAAAGCAATAACAAAGGATACTACTGATAAATTAGACTTCATGAAGTGCAATAGTTTCTCTTCAAAAGACACCATTAAATCTGAATTAATAAGCCACAGGCTAGGAGGAAAATTTGTGACACACATCTGACAAAGGGTTTATATCTAGAATAAATAAGAAAATTTTATAACTCAATGATAAAAATGTAAACAATTTAAAATGAGTAAAAGACATAAGCAGACACTTTACAGAAGGAAATGTACAAATGGCCAATGTAGTCATTAAAAAATGTTAAACATCATTAGAGATGAAGGAAAAAAAATTTAATCCTCTAATAAAGTACCACTACACACCAGAACACCATTACATTTTAGTGAACCTTTGGAACTTTTTTGCATTGTTGACAGGAATGTAAAATGATACAGACACTTTAGAAAATGATTTGGAAATTTCATATAAAATTAAACATACTTAGCTTTTGATCCAGTAATTTCATTCTTGAGAATTTCTCAAGGTAAAGGAGAGTACATGTCCACAAAATGACTTGTACAAGAATGTTCTTGTAGGACTCTCTACAATAAAAAAAAGTTGGAAGCTATCCATATATCTATCAACAAAGAATAATATATTCATACCATAGATGGTGCAGTAGTAAAGAATCTGCCTGCCAATGCAGGAGACTCAAGAGATGCAGTTTAGATACCTGGGTTGGGGAAATCCCCTGGAGTAGGACATGGCAACCCACTCCAGTATTCTTGCCTGAAAAATTCCATGGACGGAGGAGCCTGGTGGGCTACGGTCCATGGGGTCACAAAAAGTTAGACACGACTGATCATACACATACACCATGGAACACTACTAGATGGTAAAGAAGAATAAACTACTGATAGAAGAAACAACATGAGTGAATCTCAGAAAACTTATGCTTTAGTGGAAGAAATTCAATCTTTCAACTTAAAATCCATCAGAACTTTCTAATCACCTATAGATAAAGTGGAAAATGTTTTACATAACAGGCTCAGGTCTCCGTAATCAAGTTCCAACTTTATCTACCTCCACTTCTTTCAGCTTTCCTGAGATTTCAACAATATTATACTTATTTCAGAATTTATAAACTGTGAAGATAGTAAATATTTTAGACATTGGTATCACAGGCTGTATTATCTCTATCACAAATACTCAGCTCTGCCACCGAAGTACTCAAGGTGCCATAGACAATAAGTAAACAAAGGACTATGTGTGTTTCAATAAAACTTTATTCAAAAGACAGGCAATTGTCTGTATTTGCCCTCAAACACATAGTTTGTGACTCCAGCTTTGGAACTGAGTCCTTGACATAAAACCAAATTATACTCTACTCAAAAGAGTGCCTACTGTATGATTCTAGGTTAAAGTAGACAAAACTGCATGTGCTAAGTTGCTTCAGTTGTGTCTGATTCTTTGTGACCCTATGGACTGTAGCCAGCCGGGCTCCTCCATCCATAGGAATTCTCCAGGCACGAACACTGGAGTGGGTTGCCATTTCCTCCTCCACGGGATGTTCCCAACCTAGGGACTGGACCCTCATCTCTTATGCTTCCTGCATTGGCAGATGGGTTCTAGCACCACTAGCACCAACACTTGTGAATAGACAAAACCAGTCCCCAGTAAATAATACCAAGGTAATGGTAGCTTTTGAGGGTTGTTCAAGGGACTGTCTAGGAAAGGGTACAAAGGGATTTTGTTGGATGGTGGAAACTTTATGTCTGATAGGCACGTGTGTCCATGGGTGTTAACATTTTTCAAAGCTCAATTTTAAAAAATCAAAAGCAAAACTGAAAACTGTTACATCAAAAAATAAAAATTGATGCAGATACAGGTATCTAGAATTTACAATTAATGTTCTATGTATTCTGCAATGATAGCCTGTTATAAAGATTGCAATGAAATGCCCTTTAAAAGAACTAAAAAATCTCCTTGGGTTTATATATAATAAAAATGCTACACAATAATGAAAACTTATTTTAAATTAATTTGAACACTGAGAACATCGTGTCACAATATAATTTTGTCCTGTTGTGTATGCCAAGCAGATTTCCATGACAGTAAACCATTCGGAATTTTCAACTTTTCACTACTAAAGTGAAAAGATGCAACTTTTCACTACTAGAAACAAAGAATTAAATGGGAAATCTGGATGAAACTAAAAAGAGTAAGACTGCCATCAGACTTAAATATAACTTTTAAACATTGTACATATATGTGTATACAAATATACACACATATGATACTTAAAAATATATATATATATGGAAATATAGTGTGTTTCTTAATGACTTGCATTTTGAAGCTTGTGTTTAAAAGTGGCTCCACCACTTACAAGCTGTGTGACTGCTGGTTAAGTCATTTTAATCTTTTGGTTTCTGAGTATAAAATGCAGTAATAGAAGTATATAACAAAGAGAATTTTGTGAGGAATCTATGAGACAACATAAGAACAAATTTTTGAGCAACACTCTAGACATACTGAAGGTTCAATAAAATTAGCTGCACTGTTCTTATTTTATTAGTTGTGTCCATAGATTAAGATATCAGTATTGATACAGGAGTAAATATGAATATGGATATAAAAAAAACAGTAAACAATGATTTTCCCTGGGTGGTGGGATAATGCACAATTGTTTAAATACTTTATGCTTTCTACATTTCCTCAGTAAAAATTTTTATAATCAAAAAAAAATTTTAATCTGGGTAAAAAATTGTTATCTGTCCAAATCCCAGGCAAACATTCTAATGCCCTCCAAGGTAGTCCAGCTGTCCTTGAGATATGCAGACATCCTCCTCAGTGAATTCTCTGCTATAACTGAAAATATCTCCTCAATAATTAAAGCATTAGCCAGTTGGCCCTTTCCATAAAATCATAACAGAAATGGCTGATCACCACATTATGTAGGAAATTCTGTATCCCATGGCTGGAGATTAATAGAATGGCATATTCCATTGACATTGTCATACGAAGCAACAGTGTTCTCTCCATGCAGCCACAGAAGTGGGTACGCTGTTCTGAGCCAATCTAAGGTGATTACCACGGAACGGCACTCATTTTACTAACAGCAAGGCATATTATCCTTCATGCATGGCGTAGCATTCAAGTTTAATAAGATTCTGAAAGTGAAACTGAGGACATTTGGGACAAGGACCCTAAATCCTATGGAAAGTATTTTGTCACCTCTTACTTGTTTATCACTTGTGTGTCACATAGCCATCTCCATTATGCTAACAACTCAATTTAATAGAAGGACAAGTGGACACACCATAGTAGAAAGAAGGCAACATTGATATTACAGACTTGAAACTTTGATTAAAGGAGCAGAAACATCATCCTTCTTCTGTTAGAGACTTTTCCTTGGGGGTAGGGGATAAAACAGAAGACCATTTCATATTAGGATGGCATAGATAAATAAGAAAGTAGTCTTTTAAGTTACAATTTTTGGTGAGGCTCACCAAACTCCAAAGATCAGGACTACTGGCTTCAGGTTAATTCTGGAGATCAGGACAGACATACCACTCTCCAACCCAGCACACCCTACTGCCAGTGTTCTTTTTAAAAGACATATCCTTACATTTTAAAACTAATCAGAAGCTCCACCATCACCTACAAGGTAATAAGAAAATGGCTTTATTTAGCAGGCAAGGGCCTCCATAATCGGGCTCCAGGTTCGTCTACTTCCACTCCTTTTGGTGTTCCTGAGACTTTGGCAACAGTCCTCGTTGATCCCTTAACACAATACCTTATTTTTCCATACAGCAACATACCGTATATGTTGTTTTGCGTACATAAAGTGTCCCTTTTTCCTTTGTTCATCTGAATTATTCTTGCTCCTTTAAAATTAAGTTTGTAAATTTTCTAAATGCTGAATTGAGTTGCTTACACCTCTTTTGAGTTGCCCATACCTTGTATGTTGCTACCACATTAACATAAGAATTATTGACACATGCACTTGTCTTCCTAGAGGACTGTGTGTTTCTGGAGAGCAGAGGAGAGGCTGTGTCATTTTTAAATTGTCGTTAATTTACAATATTGTGTTAGTTGTAGGCATACAGCAGAGTGATTCAGTAATTTTGCAGATTATACTCCATAAGTTACCACAAGGTAATGGGTATAATTCTCTGTGCTATACAGTATATCCTTATTGCTTACCTATTTTATACATCACAGTTTGTATCTATTAAACCCATACCCCTAATTTGTGCCTTACCTCTTCCCTCTCCCCTTTAGTAACCACAAATTTTAATATATCTCTCACTTTTCCTGTTTTGTATATACAATCTTTTGCATTACTTTTTTTCATATTTGACATATTTTCCTCTGTGAGTAGTTTAACTGATATATCTCAATAGGTTTCTCCACAATCCTTTCCCTTACCCTGTATCAGCCAATTAGAAGAGCCCAGAGCCTAGTTAAGCTTTCAAGCTCTCCAGTTAATATCAAGTCTCTAGAACAGAATAGCATTTACTAAAGTGGTATGGACCTAACACAAGCAGAAGATATTAAGAAGAGATGGCAAGAATACACAGAAGAACTGTACAAAAAAGATCTTCATGACCCAGATAATCCCGATGGTATGATCACTCACCTGGAGCCAGACATCCTGGAATGTGAAGTCAAGTGGGTTTTAGAAAGCATCACTACGAACAAAGCCAGTGGAGGTGATGGAATTCAGTTGAGCTATTTCAAATCCTGAAAGATGAAGCTGTGAAAGTGCTGCACTCAATATGCCAGCAAATTTGGAAAACTCAGCAGTGGCCACAGGACTGGAAAAGGTCCGTTTTCATCCCAATCCCAAAGAAAGGCAATGCCAAAGAATGCTCAAACTACCGTACAATTGCACTCATCTCACTTGCTAGTAAAGTAATGCTCAAAATTCTCCAAGCCAGGCTTCAGCAATATGTGAACCGTGAACTTCCTGATGTTCAAGCTTGTTTTAGAAAAGGCAGAGGAACCAGAGATCAAATTGCCAACATCCGCTGGATCATGGAAAAAGCAAGAGAGTTCCAGAAAAACATCTATTTCTGCTTTATTGACTATGCCAAAGCCTTTGACTGTGTGGATCACAATAAACTGTGGAAAATTCTAAAAGAGATGGGAATACCAGACCACCTGATCTGCCTCTTGATAAATTTGTATGCAAGTCAGGAAGCAGCAGTTAGAACTGGACATGGAACAACAGACTGGTTCCAAATAGGAAAAGGAGTATGTCAAGGCTGTGTATTGTCACCCTGCTTATTTAACTTATATGCACAGTACATCAAGAGAAATGCTGGGCTGGAAGAAGCACAAGCTGGAATCGAGATTGCTGGGAGAAATATCAATAACCTCAGATACGCAGATGACACCACCCTTATGGCAGAAAGTGAAGAGGAACTAAAAAGCCTCTTGATGAAAGTGAAAGTAAAGAGTGAAAAAGTTGGCTTAAAGCTCAACATTCAGAAAACGAAGATCATGGCATCTGGTCCCATCACTTCATGGGAAATAGATGGGGAAAGAGTGGAAACAGTGTCAGACTTTATTTTTTGGGGCTCCAAAATCACTGCAGATGGTGACTGCATCCATGAAATTAAAAGACACTTACTACTTGGAAGGAAAGTTATGACCAACCTAGATAGCATATTCAAAAGCAGAGACAGTACTTTGCCAACAAAGGTTCATCTAGTCAAGGCTATGGTTTTTCCTGTGGTCATGTATGGATGTGAGAGTTGGACTGTGAAGAAGGCTGAGCACCAAAGAATTGATGCTTTTGAACTGTGGTGTTGGAGAAGACTCTTGAGAGTCCCTTGGACTGCAAGGAGATCCAACCAGTCCATTCTGAAGGAGATCAGCCCTGGGATTTCCTTGGAAGGAATGATGCTAAAGCTGAAATTGCAGTACTTTGGCCACCTGATGCGAAGAGTTGACTCATTGGAAAAGACTGATGCTGGGAGGGATTGGGGGCAGGAGGAGAAGGGGACAACAGAGGATGAGATGGCTGGATGGCATCTCTGACTCGATGGACGTGAGTCTGGGTGAACTCTGGGAGTTGGTGATGGACAGGGAGGCCTGGCGTGCTGCAATTCATGGGGTCTCGAAGAGTCGGACACGACTGAGGGACTGAACTGAACTGAACTGAACTGAAAGTGTACTACCTGAAATCTCAGTTCCACAGAATGTTAATATTTATTATATGAAAAGAGGATTCTGTGGTCAAATCAGTAAAAGGAAAAATGTTTTCTTTCATGAAGACTCCTCAGAGCCTTTAATACATTACAGTGTATCAAAAAAGTTTATATATTAATATATGTGGATATATTATACAAGAATTATTGCATATATAACCATGACCCATTTTTTCCAGGGCACTTCTCACTATACTAGTAGTCTATGAAATAGACTTTGAGAAATTCTGCTCTTTCACCCAAAACAAAGATGTAAGGAATGTGAGATGTTTCAAGAGTATCATGGCAGTCCAGTCTTCATATAAGACAGACAAGAAAATGACCACAGTTCATCTGTGGTCATCTCACAGAGTACAATGAGATGATGTGGGTCATCTCACTAAGTGCAATTTATCCCAAATAAGAAAGTGGTGTATATGAGAATAGTCAGATGGAGTTTTTCTTGGTCACATTTAAATCATTTTTCCAAATTAAAAAAAAAATGGAGGCAATTGCAGATAAAGCAAATATCTACATTTACTGAATAGAAATGGAAGACTTCTGGAGTCAAAATAATGAAGTAGAACATGCATTATCTCACCTAAAATTCTGGTCTTAGAATTTCTTGTGGGGGTAGCTTACATACAAAAAAAAAAGATTACACAAACTATCTTTTGAATTAGAAATTAACAATAACAAATGTACATCCATGGGTCTTTCATTTGGAATGCTAAATAAATCATATTGTACAAATGATATTGTGTAGCTTCTCACCTGCGTGTGAGCAAGATATAGAAATATGACTTGCAAGAGAAGTCAATTAAGGTCAATCATGATGATTAGGGAAGGCAAATCATGAAGCAGCACCAATTGTTTGTGTGCTCACTCAGGAATGTCCAACTTTTTGCAGCCACATAGATTGTAGCCCACCAGATGCCTGTACCATGGAATTTTCCAGGCAAAGGATACTAAAGTGGGTGCCATTTGCTATTCCAGAACATCTTCCAGACCCAGCGATACAACCTGCATCTCTTGTGACTGCTGCAGTGGCAGGCATATTCTTTATAAGAGTGCTAACTAGGAAGCCCACCAATTAAGACAGACTTGAGATCAAAAATAAGTGCTTGGAGCCCTAAACATGGTTAGTACACAAAATTCCAGGAAAATAGCTGGTACAAGTCTATCTGTGGATAGGGAATATTCATCTAGTCAATAGAGGCTCAGTAGAAAGACTTCAGTTTGATTTAAGTGAAAGTGTTAATCGCTCAGTTATGTCCAAGTCTTTGCAACCCCATATATTGTAATCCACCAGGTTCCTCTTCCGTGGGATTCTCCAGGCAAGAATACTGGAGTGGGTTGCCATTCCCTTCCCCAGAAAGTGAAAGAAAGTGAAGTGGCTCAGTCATGTCCGACTCTTTGTAACTCCATGGACTGTAGCCTACCAGGCTCCTTCATCCATGAGATTTTCCAGGCAAGAATACTGGCGTGGTTTGCCATTTCCTTCTCCAGGATATCTTCCTGACCCAGGGATTGATCCTGGGTCTCTGCATTATAGGCAGACACTTTACCATCTGAACCACCAGGGAAGTTCCTTGGCAGGTCAGCCTAAACCCCTGACAGGGTTTCTGCCATAAGCTGTATGAGGTCACCACGGAACCACAGAGTAGGGCTCCTTACTTGTTTCATGCAGGGCGTGTCATTCGTTCACACAAGCACACTGTAGAGTTAGTAAAGTATAGCAGAAAACACATTCTCTAGGAGAACAAAGAACTAGAGCTCCAACCATCCTTATCTTGTCCTGAAGAATCTGGGATGAGCCTCCAAGATAAAAGGTTGCTGCTGAACCACAAAAAAACACCAGGATTCTTGGCCTCCGGAGGAGAAAAATTCAATCCATGGCCAGTGACGAGGCTTGATCACACAGAGCTTTTGTGTAATAAAGTTTTATTAAAGTATAAAAGAGATAGAGAAAGCTTCTGACACAGACATGAGAAAGGGGCAGAAAGAGTGCTCCCCCTTCTCCAGAGGGTGTTCCCAAACCAGGGATCAAACCCGGGTCTCCTACATTGAAGGCAGATTCTTTATTGTCTGAGCCACCAGGGAAGCCCAATATACATATGCTTCAGAAACAAATTTTATTTCATGCCCATCTTCCTTATTCAAAGGCTTCTCTGTCCATGGAATTTTCCAGGCAAGAATACTGGAGTGGGTAGACATCCTTCTCCAGGGGCTCTTCCCAATCCAGGAATCAAACCCAAGTCTCTTGCATTGCAGGCAGATTCTTTACAGTCTGAGCCACCAGGGAAGTAAGAGAATCTGATTAAAATTAAAACAAGTTTCAGATCCTGGAAAACTAGAGATTATGTATTGTGGTCTAATAAGACTCACTTACCTTGGATGAGGGGTATCTCCTCACAGCCGCCCCTCCTGACCTTAAATGTGAAGTAGCTCCTCTCAGCCCTCCTGAGCCAGAGCAGCCACTGCTCCTTGGATGTGGGGTTGCTCTTCTCGGCCGCCACCCCTGGCCTCGGGCGTGGGGTAGCTCCTCTTGGCCGCCGTCGTTTTTGGGGCTCCAAAATCACTACATATAGTGATTGCAGCCATGATATTAAAGACGCTTACTCCTTGGAAGGAAAGTTATGACCAATCTAGATAGCATATTCAAAAGCAGAGACATTACTTTGCCAGCAAAGGTTGGTTTCGTCAAGGCTATGGTTTTTCCAGTGGTCGTGTATGGATGTGAAAGTTGGACTGTGAAGAAGGCTGAGCACTGAAGAATTGATGCTTTTGAACTGTGGTGTTGGAGAAGACTCTTGAGAGTCCCTTGGACTGCAAGGAGATCCAAACAGTCCATTCTGAAAGAGATCAGTCCTGGGTGTTTTTTGGAAGGACTGATGCTAAAGCTGAGACTCCAGTACTTTGGCCACCTGATGAGAAGAGTTGACTCATTGGAAAAGACCCTGATACTGGGAGGGATTGGGGGCAGGAGGAGAAGGGGACGACAGAGGATGAGATGGCTGGATGGCATTACTGACTCAATGGACATGAGCTTGGGTGAACTCTGGGAGTTGGTGATGGACAGAGAGGCCTGGCGTACTGCAATTCATGGGGTCACAAAGAGTTGGACACAACTGAGCGACTGAACTGAACTGAACATTAACATGTTTCCAGGATAGTAATTATGGATCAGGATGAAGCAGAGAGCTACTTATATTAAATAACTGAAACTTATGTAATAGGAAACTATCAGAAGGGAAGCCAGGAGAAAAACCATTAGGCAGTTTAGACATTCAGGGAACAATACTGGACCATGTCCAAGGTATAATTCACAGTCAGGTGTCTCATGTTTAATGTCAGGCCTCAATGATTCTCGTGGTTTCACCATTAACCTGGGTCACCCCAGCTGAGTGTGCCAACCATACAGCACATTCTCTCTCTCTCTCTCATGAAGGTATACTTAGTAATATTTAGAGATTGCATCCAACAACTTGCTTTTTCAGTAAGAAGCATGGGTACACAGCACAGCATGGAGCTGAAGATGACCTGCCTCTGAGTCTGTACTTTACCTGAGCAGCTAGGTAATCTTCAACAGGCCTTACTAATATGTCCGTTTTAACTTCTAGGCTTCCTAAGATGAGAGAAATACATGCCTCAGGCAGGACTTGAGCAGGACCTAGGGTAGGACACAGGCCATAATTGGGAGATGTCTAAGGATGAAGAAAGTAGAGGCTAGTGGCAGGTGAGTAGGAACTAGACTTGCTGTTCACTTCCTGTCTCACTAAATCCAGCCCTGATCTTTTTTCCATGATGCTTGAGGCCTTCTACTGACTTCCTTCGATTCTCTTTTTCTCATCTCACTTCGTATTGATCTTCTGGTACTTATGCTTCTCCATTGAGCAGAGAGTACTCAAGGGTCACCTAGAAGTTCTTTGTCAGTTAATGTTGCCCCTGTGGCTACTGAGGGAATCGGAGGCACGTGTTCCTGATTTTGCAGACCACGGGCCACTGTCAATGTAGAAGGTAACCCAACCAATCCAAAACAAAGACACACACAGAGCTGTGCCTAACTTTCAAAATATTGCTGTCACCTTGATCTTTTTGTCAGTCAAGGAGACATAATTTCCAAATGCCGATTTGGGTATACACACATACACCTGTGCTCACCCTCCTGAATGTCATCTTGTCATTACTAATCCATGACTCATATTCAGCTCAAAATTGGACAATTAAAAATGGAACCTCTAACTTTGAGTTATGCTGCTGCTGCTGCTAAGTCGCTTCAATCGTGTCCGACTCTGTGCGACCCCATGGACTGCAGCCCCCCAAGCTTCTCCGTCCATGGGATTCTCCAGGCAAGAACACTGGAGTGGGTTACCATTTCCTTCTCCAATGCATGAAAGTGGAAAGTGAAAGTGAAGTCGCTCAGTCATGGCAGACTCTTAGCGATCCCATGGACTGCAGCCTACCAGGCTCCTCCATCCATGGGATTTTCCAGGCAACAGTACTGGAGTGGAGTGCCATTGCCCTCTTCCAACTTTGAGTTATACAAGACAGACAAAATCTGGATATGTGATATGAACTTATCTCCTTTAATATACACTATGTAAGTAGAAGCAAAATGTTTGCCCTTCTCATCCTGCTTGAAATGCAAACTGTTAGAGCCACTGAATTATCTACAAAACATACTGATTTTAAAAATCACCCTATGAATTGTTCTTTCTTTGGTTAGAGTCATCCTTTTGACTGGCATGCCCCATAAAAGCTTTGCAAGTAATGCAAAGAGGTTGCTAAGTAGAAAATATTTCAAGAGTTTTGAAAATATAAGCCTGACAGAGTCCCAGCCTTGAAGCCCTCAGTTTACAAGAAAATTTATTGTCTATACATGTTTTAGCATTAGAATGCAATATATGGCATTAAATCAAAACCGAGACAGCCATACACCTACAGTTCTATGCTGAAGTAAAAAACAAAGGGCAAGAACTATCACCCAGAGAAGGAAAAAAATAAGTATCAGGGAAAGAAATGACTATAGAAAGCACCTTGGGAATATTTTAAACTATTATTTTCTGGGCTTTGAGTTTGAGTCAGTAAGAGACCATCAGCTTCTTCAAATGGCTTCAACAGATGGAAAACAAAAATTACCAATGAATACACTGGGACCTGTTTCACAGCTCTATACATTTGAGACACATTTCAAAGAACGGAAACTGAATACCCTCCATAAATATGATGGTAATGGTTATAGATGTGACAAGTATGCAGTTGGCCAGAGGGGGAAGACATTGTAATTTTTGTGTTTTTTCAACATGTTAGTTTGTGGAACCAGGAAGCTACCATTTCCAAAGGATATCACAACAGGTGTAACAGGCAGCAATTCAACACACTCTACCTTGGACTCCCAGTGACGCAACTGACTTTGCCTGGCAATGAGCAAAGGGTTTATTCCAAGTTTTAGAAAAATGTGCAAGGATCATCATAGGAGCAACAGCTGGAAAAAAAAAAAAAAACAACTGCAGTCTATTTTTTAAAAAGTAATTTTTCAAAAAGGTATCTTTATTACTACTGGTTCATTGTGCTGGAATTTAATAGCTCTCAAGATTTGTCTTGTTCCTGAAACTATAATTCTCACAGGTATACCACTGTAACCTCAAACTACTTGGATATGAAAGGCACAATAAGAACAAATAATTAAATACTGTTCTCAGTAACCTGCTCAGTCAGAATCCCAATTTAATGCCCAGAAACATTGAGGAAGAAATGAAGAGGAGAGAAAACAGCAGAAAATGCTCAACACGTAAAAGAGCAAATCGCCTAGCTTGGCTTTGGGCAGTCTGCGTATACTCTTCTTCAGATTCTTTTCCATTAAAGGTTACTACAAGATATTGAATATATTCCCTGTGATATATAGTATATCCTTGTTGTTTATCTATTTTATATATAGTGGTGTGTATCTATTAATACCAAATACCCAATTTATCCCTCCCCACCCTTTATCCTTCGGTAACCATAACTTTGTTTTCTGTGCTTGTGAGTCTACTTCTGTTTTGTAGGTATCATAATAAAAATTTTTAAATGTTTAAATGATCCAAATGTGCAGTCTTTTAAATTAGAAACATACATATAGTGGCTAAACCATATATTTCAATGTTACATAACAAATAGCAACAGAAGAATAGTATTGGTGAGTATAGTCAAGGAAATACAGGAGAATTTTAACAAGCTGAAGTCAGAATACATTGTTTCAAGAGTCCCCATAGACAATTCCAAGGTCCAACATTTTAAAGGAAATCTAAATAATAAAAGACAAGTAACATTACATAATAAAGGAAGGCTTCACAGACCTTTTTCGAGCTCTGAGTTAGGTGATTACCTTTCCTCTCATGTCTTCTAAACAGTGCAGCTTCTATGTTATTTTGCCACACATATCCGTGCATGAACTCTTTTCTTTGGGTATGTATATGCTATGAAGAAAAGACTCAGCTATGCTGGTGTTTATCCAACAACAGCACAGCCTTATTCATAACCCCAGCAAACACATGATGAATAGAACCAAGTCCAGATTGTGCCAACTGGATTGTTATGCTGACCCTGAAGGACAACCTATTGTATTTCAAAGCAACTATTAGTAACATATGCAAACAAAATATGGGATGGCTTAAATTTTAATTTGGAGTGTGCAGCTGGTTCTGTTGTTTACCTTCCATCTGTTAACCCTTCCTCCTTCCTACCCAAACCTGAGTTTTTTAGGTATTAACACCCACAAACAGCATAAATGACTTATGGGACACAGTATTTCCAACTGCCAGTATTTGTTTCTGAAATGTTCATCCAATCATTATGACATCCAGTGGGATATATTGCAAAAACAGAGAATTGAATATTTGTGCACATCCTCTTCTAGTCATCTGGATATTGTCCAAACTTAAGCAGCAAATGAGGCTTTTTATCAAATCCTAATAGGGCAATTTGTTCTGATAGCCACCCATTCATCTCATCCAGGAAAGTCAAGGGAAGTTCCTGTTATGGATCTTATTATAAGCAAGGTATTTTCATGATTGAGTCTATGCTTCCTCAGTCTCATCTAAAACTGATCTTCCAAAGCCCTTGGAATATTGTTGATGTTTATACAGTTGATAATGAGTCCAAGCACATCACTTCCACAGAGTTACCATCTATTTAAACTGAGCTACTCTCATGAAATTGCTGTTTGATGAAGTTCATTCAGTGATAATAAAGTCACAAGATAATTTTGTTAATTTTGTTGTTTTTAAAAATATCCAAATATAAGTTGTCCTGGAAAAGGGTCAACTTTTTAGATTATGCTACATACTTCTAATGAGGCTTCCAGGGTTTAAATATTTTTATAACAACTCCAGAGAACTCAGGGTCAATTAGTTGCTGTTGTTTAGTCACTCAGTCATGTCCAACTCCTTGCAACCCCATGGACTGCAGCATGCCAGGCTTCCCTGTCCTTCATTGTCTCCTGGAGTTTGCTCAAACTCATGTCCATTGAGTCAGTGATTCCATCCAACCATCTCATCCTCTGTCGCCCCCTTCTCCTGCCCTCAATCTTTCCCAGCATTGGGGTCTTTTCCAATGAGTCAGCTCTTTGCATCAGGTGGCCAAAGTATTGGAGCTTCAGCATCAGTCCTTCCAGTGAATATTCAGGGTTGATTTCCTTTAGGATTGACTGGTTTGATCCCTTTGCTGTCCAAGGGACTCTCAAGAGTTGATTAGAAGACACGGGGATGGGGGATCTATTTGATTTATACCACATATAAAGTGATAATGACCAAAACCAAGGTCATCAAGACAAATATTCAAGATATTGCACTTAGTGACCGGTTCCAAACCACACCATCTAGATACTAACTAGGATAGAGACACATTTCAACATGTTGACAATGATAGAATTTTGACACAAACTTAGGTATTTTACTTAAGGATTTTAAAATATATCACCATCAATTATATAGGGCTTCCTAGGTGGCACTAGTGGTAAAGAACCTGCCTGCTAATGTAGGAGACATAAGAGACATGGGTTCAATCTCTGGGTCCAGAGGATCCCCTGGAGGTAGGCATGGCAACCCACTCCTGTATTCTTGCTTGGACATTCCCATGGGCTACAGTCAAGAAGATCACAAAGTGTCAGACATGACTGAAGCGACTGAGTATGTGCATGTCATCAAATGTATAAAGTTTTAATATTTCATTATAAATGAAATATCAAAATGTGGCCACATTTAACTGGGTTTGAGAACATTAACTTGGACACCTCTCCTAACGTGCTCTTTATTTTATTCATTTATCTTCTGCCACCCTCAGTAGAATATAACCTATCATAAAGTTGCTGCTGCTAAGTTGTGTCAGTCCTGTCCGACTCTGTGCGACCCCATAGATGGCAGCCCACCAGGCTCCACCATCCCTGGGATTCTCCAGGAAAGAACACTGGAGTGGGTTGCCATTTCCTTCTCCAATGCATGAAAGTGAAAAGTGAAAGTGAAGTCACTCAGTCGTGTCTGACTCTTAGCGACCCCATGGACTGCAGCCTACGAGGCTCCTCCATCCACGGGATTCTCCAGGCAAGAGTACTGGAGTGGGGTGCCATCGCCTTCTCCACTTATAAAGTTATGTGTTATTTTTTATACATCCCCAAAGCAGGGAATTGCGCTTAAGACATAGTAAGCAACCAAGAGATATTTACTGAATTCATGAGTTAAATTAGACCATATGCTCTGCAAAGGAAGACCTAAGTTGCAGGCTTCCAAGTATCTCCTAGGCATGGTGCTTAGAACAAAGATAAATAAGCAAACTGTCATAGTGCATCACCAGCTTGGTAACTTGGCAAAGATTTGCATATTTCCACACCTTAACCACAAGAAGCATCTTGGGACACTGTAACATTAGCATTAGTATTAAAACTTAATCCATCCCTGGAAATTGGTAATCACTTGTTGCCTTTGATTTTTTTGGCTAAGGGTTTCTAGATGCCCTAAGGGAAGAATTCATGAACGATTGCTGAGCATGACATCATAGTCATCAAATCATTTTATTCATGACACCCAGAGAGCCACTAAAACTAAATTATGTCAAGTGCATCACTTGAAAATACAAGGCAGAGTGCCTGGGACCTGGAGACATCACTAACAGATTAAAAATACAGAGCTTGTAAAATAATGACTAAATTGGTGAAGAATTTTAAAAGGTGAAACAGAGACTCTCATGTGTGGGCACCAGATTTATGTTCAATTGATTGTGAAGTTAAAACAAAATTAGAGAACAAGAAATACTTGAAGTAAGTGTAATACTAAAGATAAATTCTTTCTTAAACAGGTACACAAAAGTAAGTATAGCAAGAAAGAAACATGATGAAAATGCTTAATAAAATCAATCCAGATCTTGCTTGACTTCAAGGACACAGTTCATGTATTACTTTCTGTCCATTTTCACTGACAGATCAACCCATTTTTCTTGATAAAGTTAACAGACAAAAAATATTATTTTCTGACAAGCAAGCTATAGCTTGCTCTATGGTTATGTGCATGCTAAGTTGCTTCAGTGCATCCGACTCTTTGCGACCCCATGGACTGTAGTCCTCCAGGCTCCTGTGTTCATGGAATTCTCCAGGCAAGAATACTGGAGTGGGTTGCCATGCCCTCCTCCAGGGGATCTTCCTGACCCAGGGATTGAACTCGTTTCTCTTAAGTCTCACACATTGACAGGCAGGTTCTCTACCACTAGCACCTCCTGGGAACCCCACATTTTATGGTTAAGATACTGAAAATGGAATGAGGTGGATATATCCTCATCTAGTTTATATACTTGAAGAAGATTATGTCTTAGCCTTTACAAAGATCAACTACCACAGCAATGCAGGCATGTTTACATTTTTAATGTGGCTCCTTTGTGTCCTTCTCAGTGGTCATTTCATAAAGGCATATGACTTGGCACCACTCTCATGTCCTTCATTAAGTGACCTTTTCTCACAGCGCAGTGCTTGGAGGTCTTTTAAACTACCCAGCCAATGCTATTCCAGGAAACTCTTTCTATATCACTACATTAAAACAAAACAAAAATGTATTTAGCACATGTATACCTATGACAGAGTTAGTCTCTTTGGCATGTGTCATTTCATTTTAATTTTTACGATTCTGTGAGGAACCAGAGATCAAATTGCCAACATCCAATGGATCATTGAAAAAGCACGAGAGTTCCAGAAAACATCTATTTCTGCTTTATTGACTATGCCAAAGCCTTTGACTGTGTGGATCACAATAAACTGTGGAAAATTCTGAAAGAGATGGGAATACCAGACCACCTGACCTGCTCTTGAGAAACCTGTATACAAGTCAGGAAGCAACAGTTAGAACTGGACATGGAACAACAGACTGGTTCCAAATAGGAAAAGGAGTCCATCAAGGCTGTATACTGTCACCCTGCTTATTTAACTTATATGCAGAGTACATCATGAGAAATGCTGGGCTGGCAGAAGCACAAGCTAGAATCAAGATTGCTGGGAGAAATATCAGTAAACTCAGATATACAGATGACACCACCCTTATGGCAGAAAGCTAAGAAGAACTAAAGAGCCTCTTGATGAAAGTGAAAGAGGAGAGTGAAAAAGTTGGCTTAAAACTCAACATTCAGAAAACTAAGATCATGGCATCCGGCCCTATCACTTCATGGGAAATAGATGGGGAAACAGTGGCTGACTTTATTTTTTCTGGCTCCAAAATTACTGCAGATGGTGA
This sequence comes from Bos indicus x Bos taurus, assembly GCF_003369695.1. Taxonomy (NCBI): domain Eukaryota; kingdom Metazoa; phylum Chordata; class Mammalia; order Artiodactyla; family Bovidae; genus Bos; species Bos indicus x Bos taurus. The sequence goes on along the minus strand of NC_040079.1, from coordinate 101,104,873 downwards.
TTGCAGCCATGAAATTAAAAGACACTTACTCCTTGGGAGGAAAGTTATGACCAACCTAGACAGCATATTCAAAAGCAGAGACATTACTTTGCCAACAAAGGTCCATCTAGTCAAGGCTATGGTTTTTCCAGTGGTCATGTATGGATGTGAGAGTTGGACTGTGAAGAAGGCTGAGTGCTGAAGAACTGATGCTTTTGAACTGTGGTGTTAGAGAAGACTCTTGAGAATCCCTTGGACTGCAAGGAGATCCAAGTCCATCTTTAGATGAAGAACCAGTCCATCCTAAAGGAGATCAGTCCTGGATGTTCATTGGAAGGACTGACGTTGAAGCTGAAACCCCAATACTTTGGCCACCTGATACGAAGAGCTGACTCATTGGAAAAGACCCTGATGCTGGGAAAGATTGAGGGCAGGAGGAGAAGGGGATGACAGAGGATGAGATGGTTGGATGGCATCATCAACTCAATGAACATGGGTTTGGGTGGACTCCGGGAGTTGGTGATGGACAGGAAGCCTGGTGTGCTGCGGTTCATGTGGTCTCAAAGAGTCAGACACAACTGAGCGACTGAACTGAACTGAACTCTGCAAGATAAAAATTAATAGCCCTGTTTTATGAATTCTGAAGCTGAAGAGTCATGACTTGCTGAAAGTAAAAGAGCTGGTCCATCAGTTTGGCTATACTGACACCAGATATTTAAGGCTGGAGTTTTTTGTTTGTTTCACAGCAGCCTTCCTATTGAACTTCTCAGAGTTGTTCGGTTTTCACAATACACTTTGACATTCTGTATCATCGTAGCAACCGTTCAATGAAGATACCAGAAAAATTTTTCCCAAGAGTCAAAAACAATTCAAAGACCTAATTGACAAATGACAACATCCATGGGTGAAAAATAAAGTAGCTAGGCTACAAGGGTAAAAGATCATTTCTTTTGAAAGTCTGCAGCCTGCACACACAGATAAATGATTAGTCTTCCTTGATTTGTATGCAGCTGGTAGCTTGTCTGAACCCTTCAGGTTATGACCATGACACTGGGATACTTTTGATTTTCTTCTTAATTGAAAATCACATGGTAACGATGGCCAAGTTCTGTGTAACACAATCTCATCATCTCTCAGGGGCAATCAATGACTTCAAAGCTGTCTGGCACTAATAGAAGTGCACTCAAACAGCTTTAAGAACACAATCACTGTCTTTTCTTTTCTAATTTTTCAGCACAATTTAAAGCAATTGAGGAAAAAAGTGTTTGACTAGAAGAGAAGATGTGTTTTTATCTTGATTTTATTTCTTTACTAGTTTACCTTGGGTAAGTCACTTAACCTCTCTGAGCCTCAATTATCTTACATGTAAAATTTGGAGATAATCACACTTGATCTGCCAATATCACAGGGTAGTTATGGGAGAATCATTTGGCATAAGATGGATATCAAATGTTATGTAAATATAAAGGGCAGGCAAGTAAATCTGGAGATTTTCAATCAAGTGCCTTATTTTTACTTTTCTATTCAAATTTTTTAAATTTAACATTCTATAATGTAGGAGAATGAAAAATTTTGCAAGCTTTTCCACAAGGTTTTTATTTTTCTCAAAGGGTTATAAGTTTTTGGTCTATTTTTATCTAAGATGTTTTTTTCATTTTATGTTATACATGCTCTTGAATAAATTTTTTGGACTAATATATAACATAGTGGGGGAAATTACCCATGACAAATTTCACAGACATTTTAATTTATTCATTTCTATGCCATTTCTTTGCACACATTTATAAGTAAATGCATACTGTTAATATAAAATTAGGATCATTGTTTAGAGATTTATTTTTTCACTTATCAAGAGCTTCATGCAGATTTTAGGTCTGTGGAAATGAGATCTTTACAAACAAAACCACTACTTTATGAATAAATGTAACATTTAATTTTTGAACATACTGAGGTTTCTTTCAAATTTATACTATCATCAATAATTATATGATAATTATATTTACATGTAAATTGTCAACTATTTTTGAGTATTGTTTTATGATTTGCACCTAAAAGTGGGATTTCCAGTTTAAACATTTTGAACATTTTTTAAACTTTTGCTACACATTGAAAAATGGCCTTCATAAATGGTGTTACTGTGCACTCCCACAAGGCATGAATAAAACCTTATCTTAAGTCACCACCAAGAATCAAAATCCTATCACACACTCACACTCAGAGATCAACACACATATTGTACACACAAAACAATGCGTAGCATCTTTAGAGATGATGAATACACATTTGTTTGTATTCAAATCTCAGATTGGTAATAAACACTTCTATGAGCCTGAGACACATCCAATAACCTGCTTTGATACTACTTAAGAGACTGAGGATATGCATCTTTTAGTCACTGATTATTTACTTAAGATTCTTAAAAGTGAAATGTACTGAGGCAAAAACTTATAAACAAGTAAAAACAAACCGTATATATATTCTCAAATTTGCTTTCCACTACGATTATGTTGATTTAGCTTTCTGCAAGTGACACTTTTCATTCATTCATTTAACAAAGACATACTAATCATTTACTATGTGCTAGACATTGTTCTGGGCACTAGAAACACAATAATGAACAAAGCAGTCAGAAACTCCCACCCTCACAGATCTCATGACCTAGTTGGGAGGAGAGAGGCTATAAATAGGATGCATAACTAAAATATAGATGGACACAGAGAGAAGAAGCAAAGAAGTGGGAAGGAGAGTAACGAGGGTGGGACATAAAAAATTCTACATGGAGTAGTCAGGTAAAACCTCAAAAAGAAAGTGACATTTGAATAAAAATTTCACTATGCCACTGACAGATTAGGTAAATTGAAGTCAAGAACTGGTCAATGGACTTAGCAATGCAGTGATCTTTTCTGACTTGTTAAGACCAATTTCAGTGGGCTGATAGGTCTCAGAGCTTGAATCTAAGGGAGAAAAGTCAAAGAGGTCATTAGGTCTGTAGGTACAGATCTTTCTCCACTTTCAATGAGGCTACCTACTGAAAACCCATCAGTAAGTTGAAAACATCATAAATTGAAATGTATTTAATAAAACTAAACATAAAATATAACACTTCTAGCCTAACCTACCTTAAATGCATTCACAACACTTACATTGGCCTTCAGTTCAGTTAAGTTCAGTTGCTCAATCATGTCCGACTCTTTCAACCCCATGGACCGCAGCACGCCAGGCCTCCCTGTCCATCACCAACTCCTGGAGTTTACCCAAGCTCATGTCCATAGAGTTGGTGATGCCATCCAACCATCTCATCCTCTGTCATCCTCTTCTCCTCCTGCCTTCAATCTTTCCCAGCATCAGGGTCTTATCAAATGAGTCAGCTCTTCGCATCAGGTGGCCAAAGTATTGGAGTTTCAGCTTCAACATCAGTCCTTCCAGTGAACACTCAGGAATGATCTCCTTTAGGATGGACTGGCTGGATCTCCTTGCAGTCCAAGGGACTATCAAGAGTCTTCTCAAACCCCAAATTGATGTTCAAAAGCATCAATTCTTCAGTGCTCAGCTTTCATTATAGTCCAACTCTTATATCTATACATGACTACTGGAAAAACCATAGCCTTGGTGAAACAGACCTTTGTTGACAAAGTTATGTCTCTGCTTTTTAATATGCTGTCTAGGTTGGTCATAACTTTCCTTCCAAGGAGTAAGCATCTTTTAATTTCATGGCTGCAATCACCATCTGTAGTGATTTTCTGGAGCCCAGAAAAATAAAGTCTGACACTGCTTCCACTGTTTCCCAATCTATTTTCCATGAAGTGATGGGACCAGAGGCCATGATTTTAGTTTTCTGAATACTGAGCTTTAAGGCAACTTTTTCACTCTCCTCTTTCACTTTCATCAAGAGCTCTTTAGTTCTTCTTAGCTTTCTGCCATAAATGTGGTTTCATCTGCATACATATCTGAGGTTACTGATATTTCTCCCAGCAATCTTGATTCCAGCTTGTGCTTCTTCCAGCCCAGCATTTCTCATGATGTACTCTGCATATAAGTTAAATAAGCAGGGTAACAATATATAGCCTTGAAGTCCTCCTTTTCTTATTTGGAACCAGTCAGTTGTTCCATGTCCAGTTCTAACTGTTGCTTCCTGACCTGCATACAGGTTTCTCAAGAGGCAGGTCAGGTGGTCTGGTATGCTCATCTCTTTCAGAATTTTCCACAATTTATTGTGATCCACACAGTCAAAGGCTTTGGCATAGTCAATAAAGCAGAAATAGATGTTTTTCTGGAACTCTCTTGCTTTTTCGATGATCCAGTGGATGGTGGCAATTTGATCTCTGGTTCCTCCACCTTTTCTAAATCCAGCTTGAAAATCTGGTAAGTTAAGGGTTCACGTATTGCTGAAACCTGGCTCGGAGAATTTTGAACATTACTTTACTAGCGTGTGAGATGAGTGCAATTGTGCGGTAGTTTGAGCATTCTTTGGCATTGCCTTTCTTTGGGATTGGAATGAAAACTGACCTTTTCCAGTCCTGTGGCCACTGCTGAGTTTTCCAAATTTGCTGGCATATTGAGTGCAGCACTTTCACAGCATCATCTTTTAGGATTTGGAATAGCTCAACTGGAATTCTATCACCTCCACTAGCTTTGTTCATAGTGATGCTTTCTAAGGACCACTTGACTTCACATTCCAGGATGTCTGGCTCTAGGTCAGTGATCACACCATCATGATTATCTCGGTCATAAAGATCTTTTTTGTACAGTTCTTCTGTGTATTCTTGCCACCTCTTCTTAATATCTTCTGCTTCTGTTAGATCCCTACCATTTCTGTCCTTTATTGAGCCCATCTTTACATAAAATGTTTCCTTTGTATCTCTAATTTTCTTGAAGTGATCTCTAGTCTTTCCCATCCTTCCGTTTTCCTCTATTTCTTTGCACTGATCACTGAGGAAGGCTTTCTTATCTTTCCTTGCTGTTCTTTGGAACTCTGCAATCAAATGGGTATATCTTTCCTTTTCTCCTTTGCTTTTTGCTTCTCTTCTTTTCACAGCTATTTGTAAGGCCTCCTCAGGCAGCCATTTTGCTTTTTTGCATTTCTTTTTCTTGGGGGTAGTCTTGATTCCTGTCTCCTGTACAATGTCACAATCCTCCATCCATCAGGCACTTTGTCTATCAGATTTAGTCCTTTGAATCTATTTCTCACCTCCACTGTATTATCGTAAGGGATTTGATTTAGGTCATACCTTAATAGTCTAGTGGTTTTCCCCATTTCTTCAATTTAAGTCTGAATTTGGAAATAAGGAGTTCATGGTCTGAGCCAGTCAGCTCCTGGTCTTGTTTCTGCTGACTGTATAGAGCCTCTCCATCTTTGGCTGCAAAGATTATAATCAATCTGATTTTGGTGTTGACCCTCTGGTGATGTCCATGTGTAGAGTCTTCTCTGTTGTTGGAAGAGGGTGTTTGCTATGACCAGTGTGTTCTCTTGGCAAAACTCTATTAACCTTTGCCCTGCTTCATTCTGTACTCCAAGGCCAAATTTGCCTGTTACTCCAGGTGTTTCTTGACTTCCTACTTTTGCATTCCTACAGTTGGGCAAAATCATTTACCACAAAGCCCATGTAAATGTATTGAATACTGTACTGAAATTAAAAAAACAGAATGGTTTTAAGTGTATTGGTTGCTTACCCTCATGGATGACTGAAAGTTGAGGCTCACCACAGCTGACCAAGCATCACAAGAGGGTACTGTGTCATCCATCAGTGTTCCAGGAAAAGATCAGAATTCAAAATTCGAGGTATGTTTCTACTGAACGCACATCACTTTCACATCATCATAAATTTCCCTTTTTAAGTTGAATAGTATAAGTACTTAAGTCAATGAGGAAGAAGGCATAATCCAGGTCAGGAGACTGGAGAGTAGTTTAGGACTACTCGTTCAAAGACCTAGCTCAGAATAAATTTTGTTTATTTGGCTGAATGTCCTCTATGTATCATATACCCAGTGTATACTTGTCAGCCTAGAACTTTACTTTAAACTGCTTAAATATTATGTTGAATTACACTGGGAAAGGAAAAGATGGTAACATGTATTTGGAAGTATCCTCATCAAATCTGTTCTCAGGGGTAGCCATGCAAGTGCATAAGATTCATCAAAATCCATTTTCAGAACATCCACTAATTAACAGGAGGTAAATGAGTAATAATTTTCATTGATAAAACAAATGTGTTCAAGATATGTGGTTAGCTAGAAAGATCTGCAACACTCCATTGCTTTGATAAACATAAAAGAATCCTGAATCCCAGTTATCCCAGTAGCCTATTTGAAATAGCTCTTTAGGTTAGAAGCTCCATTTAGGCTTGTGCATCCCTGCTTCATGAAGGATTTTGACTCAAAATCCAGATTTAAAAGTTGGCTGAACTTGCCTTCAGAGTACTGTTAGATTCACCTGGAAGTGAAACTCTCATGAATGTGCTTGCCCAAAAGCCTGAGGGCCTCCTACATCTATTCTCCCTAAACTTCTAGTTTAGTCTATGTCTGGAGTGCTGAAGACAATTGTGAGTGGGGAAAAAATGAAGTTATAGTGTTTTCTGGATCTCCAAAATATGCGTGGATGCTGCACCATCTTCCAAGAGATTCACATGTCATCCCATAGAGACTGGGATAATGTGGATGCCATAGAAACCTCCATGGTCTTTGAGAAGACACTGAATCAAGCCTTGCTATGCCTTTATAAACTCTTCTATGTGGATTCCTGGGGAGTCACTTCCTGGGTGAGGATGTGGAAATTTTCAAGATAAGTGACCACCTGACCAGGTTACACAGCTTCCTTGAGTAGTTACTCCATCAGCGGTTCATTGTCAAGAATGGCAATGGACATTCAGTTTGCGTCTCTCAGTAGGGTTGCTTCAGTACCTTAGCCTAAAGGCTTCTCCTCGTATTTCTTCCAACATTATTGATGCTTATTGGCCATTCTCCAAGATTCACAACCACGAGCCAAGTGGCAAGAGTAAAGCTTTTCTACTTTTCCAAACAGCTTAAGCTCAATATTTTCCTTTCATTTATTTTATTTGGTTTGTATTTACATATTTCTGAAGAAACAACTGTCTCTTCTATTGATTTTTACCCATAAACATGTGGGTAGATTTTCCTCGGTGTCCTTCATTAAAAACCTGATTCCTATTTGAATATTCTAGGACAATTCACCTCAGAGTCTCCGAACAAATTTCTAGTATCTTTAATAACTTTTACCTCCTGCTTCTAGTATATAATTATCTGGCTCTATAGAGATGAATTTATGCCTTAAACATTTGAACTATTCTGAAAGTAATTAGGAATAGTGACATTCAAACCGGGCAGAAATGGGGCCTACCAGTGCTACCATTTTCAGGCTGTGAAATCATAAAGCATATGATGTAATCTTTGAAACTCATTCCCATCATTTGTAAGATAAATATAATGCTGCCTTTCTTGCGGTGTCATGAGAATTAAACAGAATAGTATATGTGAAGTGTTTAGCAGATTGCCTGGCACATAGTAAATTCTGGATAAATGGCACCTAATATTGCTATTAAAATAGTAACATTTTCTTGCCGGCATAAGTGCCACAATTCTCAGTATGCTTGCTTTGGCACTTGCTGTTCCCGCTTTTTCTTACAACTGGTTTTTCAACAAGGTAGGACTATATCACCTGTCACCCACGGCCAATGTGCATTACAAGGAAAGGTATGAATGAACAGTCAGACAGCAATAAAATTGCTCTACATTCCTCAAAGAGCAACTTGCATATAGTCAGAGGGTGGCTTTATTTTTAGTTAATAAATTGATTCAGTATCTTAGCAGCATGGTTTATAGTAGGAATAGATAGAAACCCACCCTCTTCCTGGGTAACTGAACTCTCAGTGGTCTCTCTGAGCTTTGTTAATAAATAATTCCTTCTAAGATAGAGTAGTTTTTTTACAATTAATCTTAATATATATTATTGTCATTTTGTATAGCCTTCTATATTATGGTTGGTTTTCATTTTGTTGTTAGCATTTTGTTTGTTGTTGTTCTGCATTTTTTTTTCTATTCAGAGTCTTAGAAACTACCTAACAATTTTCCTGTTGTCCACTGAACATGCTTTCATGTCTTTTTTTTTTTTTTAACTTTACAATATTGTATTGGTTTTGCCAAATATCGAAATGAATCCGCCACAGGTATACATGTGTTCCCCATCCTGAACCCTCCTCCCTCCTCCCTCCCCATACCATGCCTCTGAGTCATCCCAGTGTACCAGCCCCAAGCATCCAGTATCGTGCATCGAACCTGGACTGGCAACTCGTTTCATACATGATAGTATACATGTTTCAATGCCATTCTCCCAAATCTTCCCACCCTCTCCCTCTCCCACAGAGTCCATAAGACTGTTCTATACATCATGTCTTCTTATAAGAAAAATGATCAGAAATAATGTCGAGTATATTATAAAGTCAATGTATAAATGCTGTATCGGCATATGTTCTCTTAAACATTTAATAATCTTTTAAAAAAGAACTATTCATATGGACTCAATTTATTACTAAATTATCTTAATTGATTGCACTTCACAAGATTCTGTAAGAACACTTAAAGGTCAATTTGATAAAATTCTTCTAGCATCATCTCTGCCTTACTGGATGGCACCACTTTCACTCATACGTCTCAGGTTTTCATTCTTGTGACATCGCAAAAGAAAGCATTACCACAATTAGACCAAGACACAAAAATAATACCTGCAAAGGATGGAGGGAAAAAAGAAGCCGAAAATGTTTCAGCTGTACGTTGTCCCAGAAAGCTTGTGAGGCTTTTCATGAAAGAGCTCTTCAAGTAAATGAGCTAACGACTAGTGCTCCCTCCCTGAGAAACTGAACGGAGCCCATACGAAAAGTTCAGTACGCATCACTGAGCAGGCTTCACTTGAACACACGCAGCAGCAGAAGAAAACTCAGTCAATAAATCTCACAGCTTTGCAAGTCATTTTATTTCATGATTCCCTCAACACGCCTGTACTAAGAATCATTTATTTGCAAGCTCTTTTGAGGATACCACAGATAAGAGGCATGCCCCAGGCTTCCAATGAGCTTACACTTGACCCAAGGAGCTTTTAAAACTACTCATAGCATAAGAACACAAATTTGAAATATCGAATATGCCACCAAATACATGTTTGACAGCAACAAGGAGTTCAATGAAAGACTACAGGAGAGATATTCCTGCTGGTTGAGAAATAACAGAAATTTTCACAGAGAATTTGAGGAATATAAATGTGGGTATATTCCAAAATTGTGATGCAAATATGATAGGCATTCCTTGACAAGCAAAGTCTGTTCAAAGAGATAAAAGTAAGTATGCAGTGAGTTCATATGTCTAGTTACAGTGGAAAATACATGTAAGAGAATTATTCAGAACAAAGATTTTAAGTACTTTGTGGACAGTCTAAGTAAAAAATAAGACAGTCATATCACTAGCTATTTTCAATTAAAATAGCGAGTGTTTAGTATCTCAACCCACTCCAGTGTTCTTTCTTGGAGAATCCCAGGGATGGGGAAGCCTGGTGGGCTGCCGTCTATGGGGTTGCACAGAGTCGGACATGACTGACGTGACTTAGCAGCAGTATCTCAAGAAAAACCCTTCTTCTATCCACACACACACAGGTCCCAGAATGAAATGGCAGACGATAAAGTAGAAGAGACGTTTAGATTCTTTAATTACTCTCTTCAGATTTCTGAATCTTACTGTCACATGTCCGGCATCCTTCCCTTGACAGTCCAACTCGTAATTTCTTCCTTCCTCCCAAAATCTCAGTCACTTGCTATCACTGTCTTCTATTTGGCGATTTTGTTTTGACCTTACTTTGCCCTCTCTTTTTATGAATATCATATTCTTATAAAAATTTTAATATATCTTGAGAGCAGATACCATGTTTCATATTTTTATGCCTTAAATTTATTTTCATTTATTAACCTAATATTTCTGGTATTAGTGCCTCTAGGTTGTAAGAATGGTCACTTTATATATTCTAGTGGAAAACAAAAGAAATAAAAGAAAACACTATAACCTCACTGTCTACTAAACAAAGTGAAGAATAAAAATATATGGATCTGTCTCCACCCCAACCATATAATGCTTTTAAAATAAGCATTCTTTAAATGTTATCTCTCAACTTTTTTGGACTAAAGGATATGGACACATTTTAGTGCTAATATTTAAATTTAATAGACCAGAGCTTTATAATTACTTCAGAGTGGGCCTGGGGAATAATTATGCCACCATTTGGTGAATTTTCATCTTAGATGACATCAATCTGAGAATTCAACCTCAAGGGGCTTTTAATAAAGGGTAGTCATCTCCAGTTGCTATGACAGTTAGCTGTAGAAATTTTATTAAAACAGATTAGAGTCCAGTGTAAATTGGTTGGAATATCAGAAATTTCTGGATTTAGCATTGACTGAGGACCTATAAAGCAATGTCATGTGAATATCAGTTATACAAACATGCCATATTTACTTTATTACTATTGAGGTTTAGAAGACACACTAAATAAATATATTTTTCCTTGACCCATGTAAGACCTGTTGTGTGATAAGCACAGGAATCAGCAGCTAGATACCAAACTATTTTTATTTTTAGAAAAAATTTTACAGTATAAACAAGCACAAAATTAAAGGGAATAACACTATAAACCTATATACTAGATCATCCAACTTCAACATTCATCAATTCTTGGCCTCATTGGTTTCATTCATATACTTCCATATATTTTCCTACCCTCAACTGGATTATTTTGAAGCAAATCACAGACTTAAATATCACTTCACCCATAAATATTTAAGTATATATCAATAAAATAAAAGAAGTATTTATAACAAACCATAAAGTCAGCAGGGGTTTCTCTGGTGGCTCAGACAGTAAAGAATCTGCCTGTAATACAGGAGACCTGGATTAAATCCCTGGGTCAGGAAGATCGCCTGGAGAAGGGAATGGCAAACCATTCCAATATTCTTGCCTAGAGAATTCCATGGACAGAGGATGGCTATAGTCCTGGAGGGCTAAGGTCCATGGGGTTTCAAAGAGTCAGACATGATAATATCATTATCATACATAAAGAAAATAAATAATAATTCCTTAATATCTGTGATAGAAGCCTTCTAAGATGACCCCTGCTGCTGCTGCTGCTTAGTCACTTCAGTCGTGTCCGACTCTGTGCGACCCCATGGACTGCAGCCTACCAGGCTTCTCTGTCCATGGGATTCTCCAGGCAAGAACACTGGAGTGGGTTGCCATTTCCTTCTCCAATGCATGAAAGTGGAAAGTGAAAGTGAAGTCTCTCAGTCGTGTCCAACTCTTAGCGACCCCATGGACTGCACATACCAGGCTCCTCCATCCATGGAATTTTCCAGGCAACAGTACTGGAGTGGGGTGCCATTGCCTTCTCCCAAGATGACCCCAGTAATCTTCATCTCCTGCTTTGCAAGCCATTGTTATAATTGCTCCCCTTGAGTGTGAGCTGGACGTAATAAAGAATATAATAAGGCAAAACTGATGGGACCTCACTCAGATACAAAGACATTGGGATTTCATCTTGTAAATTCTCTCTCTCTCACTTACAATCTCTCAACTCTCTCTCTCTTTCTCTCTCTCACTTTGTCTCTTTCTGAGCCCTTATCTGTAGACAGTAAGCTCCCTTGTTGTGAACGATCCTATGGACAGACCTAATGTAGCAAGGAATTGATGACTGGCCATCAGCCAGATTTCAGCTTCAGCCTACCAACAGCAGCAAGAGAGAACTTGAAAGCAGATTCTTCTTAGTCAAGCCCTGAAGCAACTGAACCCCTAGAGAATACCTTCATCATAGCCTATGAGAGACCTTGAGGCAGAGGCACCCACATAAGCCATGTCCAGATTCCTGACTCACAGAAATCATGAGGTAATCAATGTTTGTTGTTTTAAGCCACTAAATTCTGGGGTAAATTTTTACATGGCCATAGATAACTAGTATATATCATTATATACTCAATCAGTATTCAAATGCTCTCCATGTCTTATGGATGATTTTCATCAGTTCAGTTCAGTCGCTCAGTCATGTCCAACTCTTTGCACATGGACTGCAGCACACCAGGCTTCCCTGTCCATCACCAACTCCCAGAGCTTGCTCAAACTCATGTCCATTGAGTCGGTGATGCCATCCAACCATCTCATCCTCTGTCATCCCCTTCTCCTCCTGCCTTCAATCTTTCCCAGCATCAGGGTCTTTTCCATGAGTCACCTGAGTGCTTTACATCAGGTGGCCAAAGTATTGGTGCTTCAGCTTCATCATCAGTCCTTCCAATGAATATTCAGGACTGATTTCTTTTAGGATGGACTGGTTGGATCTCCATGCAGTCCAAGGGACTCTCAAGAGTCTTCTCCAACACCACAGTTCAAAAGAATCAACTCTTCAGTGCTCAGCTTTCTATTGGTCCAGATCTCACATCCATATGTGATAACTGGAAAAACCATAGCTTTGGGTAGATGGAACTTTGTCAGCAAAGTAACATCTCTGCTTTTATATATGCTGTCTAGGTTGGTCATAACTTTTCTTCCAAGAAGTAAGTGTCTTTTATTTTCATGGCTGCAGTCACCATCTGCAGTGATTTTGGAGCCCAAGAAAATAAATTGTCACTGTTTCCATTGTTTCCCCACCTATTTGTCATGAAGTGATGGGAATGGATGCCAGGAGCCTCGTTTTTCTGAATGTTGAGTTTTAAGCCAACTTTTTCACTCTCCTCTTTCACTTTCACCAAGAAGTTCTTTAGTTCCTCTTCACTTTCTGCCATAATGGTGGTGTCATCTGCATATCTGAGGTTATTAATATTTCTCCTGGCAATCCTGATTCCAGCTTATGCTTCATCCAGCCTGGCATTTTGCTTGATGTACTCCGCATAAGAGTTAAATAAGCAGGGTGACAATATACTGCCTTGATGTACTCCTTTCCCAATTTGGAACCAATCTGTTGTTCCATGTCCATTTCTAACTCTTGCTTCTTGACCTGCATACAGATTTCTCTGGAGGCAGGTAAGGTGGTCTGGTATTTCTGTCTCTAAGAATTTTCCACAGTTTGTTGTGATCCACACAATCAAAGGATTTGGCATAGTCAATAAAGCAGAAGTAGATGTTTTTTCTGGAATTCTCTTGCTTTTTCGATGATCCAGGGGATGTTGGCAGTTTGATCTCTGGTTCCTCTGCCTTTGTAAATCCAGCTTGAACATCTGGAAGTTCTTGGTTCGCATACTATTGAGGCCTTTGCTTAGAGAAATTTCACTTGGAGAATTTTGAGCATTACTTTGCTAGCATGTAAGATGAGTGCAATTGGGCAGCAGTTTGAACGCTCTTTAGGATTGCCTTTCTTTGGGATTGGAACAAAAACTGGCTTTTTCCAATCATGTGGCCATTGCTGAGTTTTCCAAATTCTCTTGCATATTAGCTGCAGCACTTTAACAGCATCATCTTTTAGAACTTGAATTAGATTTGAAGTAGCTGGAATTCCATCACCTCCACTAGCTTTATTCATAGTGATGCTTCCTAAAGCCCACTTGACTTTGAATGGATGATTTTTATAGCTGGTTTATTTGAATCAGGATCCAAATAAGATCTTCACATTTCATCCAGTTACATATGGTTTACGTCTTATCACTAGATCCCTTTTCCTGCAATTTTTTTCCTTGCCACCCTCCACTTTTGTTATTGAAAGCTGATATTAAGACCCTGACATGGTGTGAAAACAATGGATTTGCCAGCTCTTCCTTCTACTCCTATCGAGTCCTCAAAATAGCTCTCTGAGAGGAAAGTTTAGGTGTCCTGAGCAACTACCCTTCCTTAGTGTCATAATTTGAACTGGTCTAGCATAAAAATAGCAGAAAAAGACTACTAGCCTCAGTGAATGGGGAATAAATTATTAGTCAAAATAACACCATTTTAGACTTAAATGAAACATGAGGGCCATACAATCAAATGTTTAATTTATTTATATCAAAATTTCAAATTCACCTCCTATCCTTATTACTCTTGAATAAATGAAGCTTCAACTAAAGAATGTTTCTCATTTTAGTGTCAAGAGAAAGACTTTAGTATCAGTTTTTCCAGTAGTCATGTATGCATGTGAGAGTTGGACCATCAAGAAGGCTGAGTGCTGAAGAACTGATGCTTTCAAACTGTGGTGTTGGAGAAGACTCTTGAGAGTCCCTTCGACAGCCAGGAGATCAAACCAGTCAATCCTAAAGGAAATTAACTCTGAATATTCATTGGAGGCACAGGTGCTGAAGATGAAGCTTCAGTACTTTGGCCACCTGATGGGAAAAGCAACTCATTTGACCCTGATGCTGGGAAAGATTGAGGTCAAGAGGAGAAGGGGGCAACAGAGGATGAGATGGTTGGATGGCATAACTGACTCAATGGACATGAGTTTGAGCAAACTCAGGGAGATAGTGAAGAACAGGGGAGCCTGGTGTGCTGCAGTTCATGGGGTCGCAAAGAGTCAGACATGATTTAGTGCTGCTACTGCTGCTGCTAAGTCGCTTCAGTCGTGTCCGACTCTGTGCGACCCCATAGACGGCAACCCACCAGGCTCCCCCGTCCCTGGGATTCTCCAGGCAAGAACACTGAAGTGGGTTGCCATTTCCTTCTCCAATGCATGAAAGTGAAAAGGGAAAGTGAAGTCGCTCAGTCGTGTCCGACTCTTCACGACCCCATGGACTGCAGCCTACCAGGCTCCTCCTTCCATGGGATTTTCCAGGCAAGAGTACTGGAGTGGGGTGCCATTGCCTTCTCCTATGACTTAGTGACTGGACAACAAAAACTGACAATGTGCCTGCCCTTAATGAGTTTATGATTTACTAGAAAAGTTAATCAAACAATCATACTCATGCATGTGCAGACACACACATGGACAGAATGTGAGAGAGAGATTAATTTTAAAATGTGTGAAATCCTTTGAAAGAAAAAGTTGCTCTGAATAACATAATAAAAATCTAATACAGTAGTGAGGATAGGAAATGCTTCACTAATATCAGAGCATTGGACTAAAATAAAAAAGAAGATATTTTAATGAAGAAGGTATGTAAAAATGAAGATATTGCATTAACCATGTTAATGACCAATGACAATATATTAAATTTTAAGCAAGAGCAAGATGTGATAGGACTTGAATTTCAAAGGGCATGGACAGTAGTTTGGAGAGGGCAAAGATGGTGCAGCTGGTTCAACATCCGTCTTAAACACTGCTGCTGCTGCTGCTGCTGCTAAGTCACTTCAGTCGTGTCTGACTCTATGCGACCCCACTCATGGCAGCCCACCAGGCTCCCCCGTCCCTGGGATTCTCCAGGCAAGAACACTGGAGTGGGTTGCCATTTCCTTCTCCAATGCATGAAAGTGAAAAGTGAAAGTGAAGACGCTCAGTCGTGTCCGACTCTTCACAACCCCATGGACTGCAGCCCACCAGGCTCCTCCATCCATGGGATTTTCCAGGCAAGAGTACCCTTTGATTTCACTACCCACACAGATGATACTTCCAATACCCTAGCCATTCTATTCCTTGACTCTATTCTCCAAATATTTTCTCATCTATGCTACCTCAACTACCACTGCCCTCCCCTCATAGTCTCAGTTTGAAGCATCTCACTTTCTGGTCGTCACCCCCTAACATTTCCAATGCATTTCTTCCACTAATATTAGTTTCCTATTGCTACTGTAATAGGTTACAAACATGGTGGTTTAAAACAGTACACATTTATTGTCTTACAGTATCTTCACAATTCAGTGTAAAATGGGTCTCACTAGCTAAAACCAAGATGTCAGCAGAACCCTCTCCATTATTAACCCATCAGCAAAATTTGGCATAGTTGATCACTGACTTCTTGTTGAAACACTTTCTTTACCTGCTTCCCAGGACATCACTGTCTTTAGGATCTCTTCCCATGTTATGGCTATGATTTCTCAGTTTTCATCACTGGGCTCTCTTCAACTTTCTAAGCTCAAACATTGGAGTAATCTAGGGCCCAGTTCTTAGGTGTCTTCTCTTGTATTTAATCTCTCTGTTCAAGTCATCTTATCTCGCTCATGGTTTTAATTACCACTATAATGTACGCATTCAGATATCACTGTACTTCCACTGAAAAGGGTGTCACTCTACACGTGGTATAGTGTTGTGAGTAAAAATCACAAGCTCCAAGGGCAAGTTTCTTGGATTCAAGACCCCACTTTATCACTTCCTAACAATGTGGCATTGAGCAAGTTAATACTCTGTGCCTCAATCTTCTTATCTGTAAAATGGAGCTAATAATTTTGAGCTCACGAGGATACTGTGAGGACTAAGAGTGAATACATATGTAAAGCTCTTAGAACAGTGCCCAGCATATTGCAATATTCAGTAAATTCTACATATTATTATTTGCTGCTGCTGCTAAGTCGCATCAGTTGTGTCCGACTCTGTGCGACCCCAGAGACGGCAGCCCACCAGGCTCCCGTCACTGGGATTTTCCAGGCAAGAACACTGGAGTGGGTTGCCATTTCCTTCTCCAATGCAAGAAAGTGAAAAGGGAAAGTGAAGTCGCTCATGTCCGACTCCTAGCGACCCCATGGACTGCAGCCCACCAGGCTCCTCCATCCATGGGATTTTCCAGGCAAGAGTACTGGAGTGGGCTGCCATTGCCTTCTTGGCATCCACTTTATTTTTTCAAGTCTAAAATCCTGATTTTTCCCCATCAAACATGTTCCTATAGCCTTTACTATTTCAGCAAATAATAATTCCATCCTTCCAGATGCTTAGGAAACATAACTGGGAGTTTTATTCATTTCTTTCCTTTTATACCTATGGCCAACCCTATCAGCAAATTTTCAGTTCTACCTTCAAATCACATCCGGAGTCTTACAGCGTCTCACCATTTCCATTAATAATACCTTAGTCTCAATCTGAGTCCTAATCTAAGATGATTATTCCTCATTCTATTTAGCTCATTTGTCTAATTACTGGTGTCACTCATGCTACTCATCCCCTTTAAAGTTAATTTTCCACAGAGCAGCCAGAGTGACCACATTAAGTCATAAGTAAAATCACTTTACCTGCCCAAAACCCTCCACTGGTTCTGCATTCAGAGTACTCCAATCAAAGTACAAGCCTACGCCCTTACAGTGACCCCAAAACCTGTGTAAGATTCTGCCCCCGTGCTCCATCTCAGTCCTTAACTACTTACTCCATCAATTACTCCACTGTGACCACACTGGTCTGTATGATGTTCTTCAGTGCTACCAAGGAAACTTTTACTGACCAAAACGCCTCTTATTGGTGAGACTCTATATTTCCTTTACTCCACTTTACCTCTCCTTACCCCTCACCACTATTCAGTATGCTAAATATTTATTAGCTCCCACCTCTTCCAAGTAAATCGTCAACTTTATGAGGACACTGTTTTATATAATGTTGTATTTCAAATGCCTAAAACTGTGCCTGACATATTATAATCACTGAATGAATAAGTGAACCTATTCTCAATCAATGATTTTATGCCATATACAATCAGTTGAATACTACTGATATTCAAGGAACTCAACGCATGTACCCCCATGGCTGATTCATGCCAATGTATGGCAAAAACCACTACAATATTGTAAAGTAATTAGCCTCCAATTAAAATAAATTTTTAAAAATAAATAAATGAATTAGTGTTGGATATGTTGAATGTTAAAGTGCCTTTGGGACACTCAGGTAAGCACTAAATACTTGTGTCTAGAGCCAAGAAGATAAACTGAGATGTTTAAGTCTGAACATCATTAACAGAGAGACAATCATTGAAATCATACAAGACAGATGTGATCCCTAAGGGAGAGTGTACACAGTGAGAACAGAAGGGAGCATCTAGAGGAAACCTGAAGACCCCCAACACAGAAGTGGAGCCTGGAAAAGAGAATCCCACAGTAAGGGAGAAAGAGCAATAAAGGAAGAGAGGTAAGAGGCCACACAGACTGAGCAACAACTCTCAACACCTATTTCAATTTTGCTGGAAAGGAAATGCTGTTTGTTATATGGAGTGACAGAGGCAGTGCTGGAAAGGGCCAGGACCAGGAACTTTTGTGCAGCTTGTTAGGGAGACTAGAGTTTAGAGTGAGAACCCTGAAGGCTTTAAGATAACACACACACACACACACACACACACACTAAACCATAGTTTGGGCTAAATGGATTAGGGCCAGGTTTCAAAGAAGCAGTATTTGTAATGATTAAAAGGTGAAGGCTGCCACCTTGATTTTCGGCATTTTTCATCTTTGTGCAATAAAAATATTGTTGGCAAAGGACTTCTATGTGTCTAACCTCATTAAAATCTTTCAGAAACATTAGGAGGAATTACTCTTAAAGCAAAGGGTATGTTTTGGTTGACTTGAGCAGAGTTTAAAGAATTTACTGTCAGGGCTTAATCTCTGCACAGTGACTTCAATTTCTCTGTAGTCAACCATCTGAAAGGTGTCATTTCACAATATATGAACCAAATGAATGGTTAAATATGTCCTATTTGGTTTTTCTCCCCCAGTTGGCCTTGATGACTCTAGGAATAAATGCTATGATTCCTCAGGCTTTCAGAAGGAAAGCAGATTTTTAAGCACTTTGCATCACAGAAGAAATTTACATGACTATTGAAGAAAATTAACCAGAGAAGACTGCCACCCACCACCTATCAGGAATTAAGATGACTTAGATATGCAAGAGCAAGCAGGGGACATTGTTTATAATCAAATCAGCACCAGAATATCAAGAGGCAAATACCATTGACACAGCCTTAAACCACTTAAAGCATTGATTAAGTACACAAATATTTTGTTCAACATAATGATTGCTCAATCACTGTAATTTTCTTAAAACATAAAAAGCATGGTCTCTTAACTTTTAGGCTTTATCCGATAAGCACGTAGAAGGTTTTCCCACAGATATCTAACTAGTTCCCTTACTCACTTCCTTGAGATATTATCTCGTGTCATCTCTCAGGTGAGCTTTCTCTGACAACCCTGTATAAAATTGCAATCCCTCTTTCAGTTTTTCTACTTCAACTATTTATTTACTTACTGTCTTTGCTCCCCACCTGGCTCCAACTAGAATGTGCCATTTTTGAAAGCAGAAGCTTTGTTTTGTTGTGGATATAGTCCCAATACCTGGTATATTGTAGGTACTCAAGAAATATTGCTTGTTTGTATGAATGAATGAAGCATACTTATTTGAGGGAGAGGCTGTGAACAAACTAATTTCACACCACTCTTTACAGCTGAAGTTACCTGAAGTTTATAGTTGTTTCAGAGAAATAACATAATACAGAGAAAAGATAGGAGGAAACTTTGCAGATATAGATTTGAAAGGCTTGGTTATTCATCTTAGCACTGCCATTTCCCAGCTCTGCAACTTGGGTAAATTTTTAATTTTTTATGCATCAAGGTTTTTATTTATAAGTGTCAACTACTCATTCCTCCAGAAGACCAGCAGTAAAACCTATTGATAAAGCACAGCTAACTTTATTAGATTTAACTGCAGTTGAAGAGACCATGACAAAATGTCCCAGATCTGAGAAGCTGGAAAAGCAAGAACATTTATAGGGTTTTTAAGGCCCAGGCTGGGTGATTTTAAAACAAGTCTTTCAAGAACTGAGTTGGGCAGGATTAATGATATAATACTTTTGGATTGGTTGGCCCATTGAAGTGAAAGTCTTGAAGGGATTTTTGTTGAGCTAACTGATAGTCTTGATTAAAAAATACTGTTTTAGTTGGCTCACAGTTTTATCTTCTTACATTAAGTATACCTGAAATAAACAGCTGAGTTATGTTTTACTTGTTGTTCTCAATATTGGCAAAGTAAAGTGTGTCTGTATCCAATATTTTAACACAAGGACAAGAAATTGTATTGGTTTCAGTCCTTAAATATGAGTTCAATAATTTCTTTGCAGTTTATAGAGTGAATAAGAATCAACTCAGATGGTGTGTTTCCAAACTTCTAGATAGGCATGCTGCTATTATTGTAAAACACGATACAATAGTTATTTATATTCAGACTCATTACGTACAAGAAATAGTATTAGTCTCTGGAAATGATACTGAGAAAAATAAGACATAATCATTATTTGCAGGAGATTAAAGTTTGGACAGGTGGTTAAAGCTAGTAAAAACAAAGAACTGAAGAAAAGTCAGAGTAAGGTATGTGCTGTAAGAAAGGTACCTATAAAAGTGCTACAAAATTTTCAATAAGGAGACCTGTGTTTGACAGTGATTCAAGAAAAGATTTATGGAAGAGGGGGCATTTGTATTGGTTTGTAATTTTGAAGAAGAGAGAGGATTTTGTCGGTTGTGCATAGAAGCACTGAGGATGAATTCATGCCAGACAGAAGGATTAGCCTGAAGAAAAGCACTTGACCTTTTAAGGAATTGTTTGCACTGAAAAGCATTCTACCATCCAGTTAGTTTGAGAAAGCTGCTGCTGCTGCTGCTAAGTCATGTCAGTCATGTCCGACTCTGTGTGACCCCACAGACGGCAGCCCACCAGGCTCCTGTCCCTGGGATTCTCCAGGCAAGAACACTGGAGTGGGTTGCCATTTCCTGCTCCAATGCATGGAAGTGAAAAGTGAAACTGAAGTCACTCAGTCGTGTCCGACTATTCGTGACCCCATGGACTGTAGACTACCAGGCTCCTCCGTCCATGGGATTTTCCAGGCAAGATTACTGGAGTGGGTTGCAGAAAGCTAGTCAAAACTAAACACTAACCTTAATAGCTTCTGCACATCAAAGGAAACCATTAGCAAGGTGAAAAGACAGCCTTCAGAATGGGAGAAAATAATAGCAAATGAAGCAACTGACAAACAACTAATCTCAAAAATATACAAGCAACTCCTACAGCTCAACTCCAGAAAAATAAACGACCCAATCAAAAAATGGGCCAAAGAACTAAATAGACATTTCTCCAAAGAAGACATACAGATGGCTAACAAACACATGAAAAGATGCTCAACATCACTCATTATCAGAGAAATGCAAATCAAAACCACTATGAGGTACCATTTCATACCAGTCAGAATGGCTGCGATCCAAAAGTCTACAAATAATAAATGCTGGAGAGGGTGTGGAGAAACGGGAACCCTCTTACACTCTTGGTGGGAATGCAAACTAGTACAGCCACTATGGAGAACAGTGTGGAGATTCCTTAAAAAACTGGAAATAGAACTGCCTTATGATCCAGCAATCCCACTGCTGGGCATACACACTGAGGAAACCAGAAGGGAAAGAGACACGTGTACCCCAATGTTCATCACAGCACTGTTTATAATAGCCAGGACATGGAAGCAACCTAGATGTCCATAAGCAGATGAATGGGTAAGAAAGCTGTGGTACATATACACAGTGGAGTATTACTCAGCCATTAAAAAGAAAACATTTGAATCAGTTCTAATGAGGTGGATGAAACTGGAGCCTATTATACAGAGTGAAGTAAGCCAGAAGGAAAAACATCAATACAGTATACTAATGCATATATATGGAATTTAGAAAGATGGTAACAATAACCCAGTGTACGAGACAGCAAAAGAGACACTGATGTATAGAACAGTCTTGTGGACTCTGTGGGAGAGGGAGAGGGTGGGAAGATTTGGGAGAATGACATTGAAACACGTAAAATATCATGTAAGAAATGAGATGCCAGTCCAGGTTCGATGCACGATACTGGATGCTTGGGGCTAGTGCACTGGGACGACCCAGAGGGATGGTATGGGGAGGGAGGAGAGAGGAGGGTTCAGGATGGGGAACACATGTATACCTGTGGTGGATTCATTTTGATATTTGGCAAAACTAATACAATTATATAAAGTTTAAAAATAAAATAAAATTAAAAAAAAAAAAAAGAACTAAACACTTTTCTTTACTGCAGGCCATTGTAGGCTTTCATTTGTGAATATGCATTGTCTTCCAAAAAGGACACACAGTAAGCCCCCTTCCTAAACATATGTTACAAGAAACAACCCTTCCCATATTTTAAAGTGTCTCACTGGACTTGCTTCTATCAAACACAGTCTAGTTAACCCTGGAATGGAGAGAGGTAAGAAAGTTGGAGTAGAGTGTGGGGAGCAGCAAGGTCATGGAACAGCAAATAGTTCTGTTTACCTGGAGCTAAAAAAGTTCTTGGGGTCCAAAGTTTAAAAACTATCAAGCATTATATACATTTCAGTAGAAATGAGGGAAACAATCAACAGAGTGAGCAGAAACTGTTATTAAACAATGCTTGACATGGATCTGTTTGTCATCATTAGGTAAAAACACAAGTACTGGGAGAAAAGGGAATCAAGAGAGCAGGTTTCAGAGTTCCACAGCACCCTACATAAAAACCATAGAGAGACATAGCTAAGGGAGTGGCAGTAATGATAAAAATAAGAGTCAAGAAACAATGAGGTAAAATCTACAGAATATGGCATCTAGAGGATAGCAGAGGTGGATTATAAGTCAAAGCTGATACTGAGCTCCCAAGCCTGGTTCATAGGAGAATCCTAATGTTAGTGACAGGAAGGAAATCAGGAAAATATTTGGAGGTAGACGTTTAAAAGTGAATTGAAGCAGTTTTTTGACTTGTGAATTTCATATTCTACCTCTTTTAAAAATAATACTATGTGCACATAACATTAACATTTCTATATGCATCTATGTAAGGACAATACTTCCAAGAAACTTTTTATATTTCCAGAATGTAAGTTTCATGATTTTTAACTTTCTAGTGAAATTTAATGCTATTAAAACATGCTTTATAAGTTAATAAAATGCTCATTTTATTTTCTATTATGCAGAATATATCTCATAGTTACACCATCTATGTAGCAGAAAGTATAAAGTGTGTCAAAGCAAATACTTGTCATAATTTATCCAAACCAATGCAGATGACACCACCCTTATGGCAGAAAGTGAAGAACTAAAGAGCCTCTTGATGAAAGTGAAAGAGGAGAGTGAAAAAGTTGGCTTAAAACTCAACATTCAGAAAACTAAGATCATGGCAATCGATCCCATCACTTCATGGCAAATAGGTGGAGAAACAGTGGAAACAGTGGCTGACTTTATTTTTCTGGGCTCCAAAATCACTGCAGATGGTGACTGCAGCCATGAAATTAAAAGACGTTTACTCCTTGGAAGGAAAGTTATGTCCAACCTAGACAGCATATTCAAAAGCAGAGACATTACTTTGCCTATAAAGGTCTGTCTAGTCAAGGCTATGGTTTTTCCAGTGGTCATGTATGGATGTGAGAGTTGGACTATAAAGAAAGCTGAGTGCTGAGGAATTGATGCTTTTGAACTGTAGTGTTGGAGAAGACTCTGGAAAGTCCCTTGGACTGCATGGAGATCCAATCAGTCCATCCTAAAGATCAGTCCTGGGTGTTCACTGGAAGGACTGATGTTGAAGCTGAAACTCCAATACTTTGGCCACCTGATGCAAAGAGCTGACTCATTTGAAAAGACCCTGATGCTGGGAAAGATTGAGGGCAGGAGGAGAAGGGGACGACAGAGGATGAGATGGTTGGATGGCATCACCAACTCGATGGACAAGGATATGGATGGACTCTGGGAGTCGGTGATGGACAGGGAGGCATGGCGTGCTGTGGTTCATGGGGTCGCAAAGAGCTGGACATGACTGAGAGACTGAACTGAACTGAATTATCTTTGAAAGGTAAATTTCAAATCAACAGAAACTTACTTTGCTCAGATAATTAGCATTGTGTAAATAACTAAGTATTAGACTGATTAAGAAAGAGAATAACAATGTAAGTTGACCAAAAAATAGCTTCTCAAGTGGATGTTAAAGTCAATACTGTAAAGGAAGTTTTAAATTCTTAGTAATTTTAAATGCTCAAATTGCTGAGACATTCTCCCCAAAATTGTCTTGCCATAAAAATCATCTGTTAATTTAGACTAGAACGTCTTCATTTCATTTACATAACACAAGCCCTGTCACAGTATGAAGTTACCTAAAATCGTTATTATGTCTTTGGGCAAATATAGGCAGACAGCACTGGCGAGAAAAGCATGCGAATGCTTAGATCCCCTACAGAGACAAAGATTATATGTCTGGTTTCCTAAATACCAGAAGCAAGATTGGATTAAAACCGTGCCATTGAAAGACTTCCAAATGTAGCTGGTTGCTATCCAAGATTCTCTCTTCCCAAACGTACTTGATTCCCAGGAGGATGATTTTCATGGTGCAAGGGAATGAAATACTCTTCCACTGGTTATGATTTTAACAGTTTTCTGTGACCTTGAGAAGGGTTTTCTCAGCATATTCATCTATACACATCTCATTGACTCAGCTTTGGAGGTCTGTTTCATTCGTAAAGTATTCTGTGATGTTAAAATGTGCTAGACAAGTATGATGTGTTTTCCTTTTCAAGTCCATTTTGATACCACAGTTAAACAGAATTAGATCTTTACATCCTGCTAATCATGAGGAAGATGAGCTATCTACAGAATAATTTAGAGCAAAGAGTACAGAGGATAAGAGGGTAACCTCTAAAAACTACTTTAAAGATACATGATTTAAAAAAACAATAAAATAAAAATGGAGAGTAAAGGACAGAAAATAAAGATAAACTGACTATAGCTACAATGACCAGTTCCTAAAAGAAAGAGACAAAGCACAGGGCATTTTAGGGCAGTGAAATTATTCTGTATGGTACTCTAATGATGAATGTAGTGATTATGCATTTATCAAAACCCACAGAACTCTGCAGCATAAACAGAGAACCTTAACATATGCAAATATTTTAAAACAAATATTTAGGAAGTCAGAGTATCTCAGGAAGGAATGCACACCATGATAAGAGACTCTACCTGTATTAAAATGTATAAAACAACCTCACTGAAGAAGATAGGCAAAAAGGCCTGACATTAGTAACTTCAGAAAAGAATAGAGTCTATAAGACAAAGAAAACTACACAGAAACACTGTAGTCAGCTGATAATGTTCTTTCCAATGGGATTATGGGTTAATGATTCTGGTACTATTATACATGTAAACTGGAATGGAATATTTAAGTAAGGTTTGTCACTGTTAGAATATGAGTTTACAAACAAGCAAGAGTGAGAGGCTAGAATGACCCATGTGGTCATAAACAGAGTTGAAGACATCAGTAGGCACTCACATTTTTCTTAAAATAGATATAAGTGTTTACATACAGAAATATTCATAGATATGTGTACATCCATGTATTAACATAAACATACATTTTCTTACTCTATTATCTGAGGGGATCTAAAAGAAACAACACCCCAATAATAATGAGCACAGCTAACACCCAGACCTTGGTTTCTAATACCATTCTCCCATAAAGGAACAAGGATCCTTGGAGAAAAAGTTGATTTTAGAATTGGAACAGGAAATATACAAGATGAGTTTTGTGCATCTTATAGTGCCAAAGAGTAAGAAAGTGCTCAATTTAATCAGCAAAATAAATTCATTAGTATTACATCATTATCCAAAATATAAAATGAATATCTATAAGTCAATACTGACATATATAAATACATACATACAAGATAAATACTCTTACAGAAGAATTCCATATAATCATTGTCAATACTCTACGCTCAAGCATCTCTTTGTAGTCATCTGTATTCTTCTCTTCCAGTAACATACAGAGAAGAAATACAGAAAGAATTTGTTGAACTTTGGATTCAGAAGTTGCAGATATAGAGATCTGAAGGGATGCATAAGATAAATGAGGTAATTTGCATATCATTTATGAAAATAGACTTCATTGATCACATATGTAATTCAATTATTCATTTAATTTAACCTATAGTAGGATAGTATTTCCTGGTGGCTCAGAGGTTAAAGCATCTGCCTGCAATGCAGAAGACCTGGGTTCAATCCCTGGGTCGGGAAGATCCCCTGGAGAAGGAAATGTCAACCCACTCCAGTATTCCTGCCTGAAGAATCCCATGGACGGAGGAACCTGGTGGGCTACAGTCCATGGGGTCACAGAGTCAGACACGACTGAGTGACTTCACTCAGGATAGTGTTAGTCATTCACTCATGCCAACTCTATGCAACTGAAGCCTGCTAAGCTCCTCTGTCAATGGAATTCTCCAGGCAAGAATATTGGCTGCTGCTGCTGCTGCTAAGTCGCTTCAGACATGTCCGACTCTGTGCAACCCCATAGACGGCAGCCCACCAGGCTCCCCAGTCCCTGGGATTCTCCAGGCAAGAACACTGGAGTGGGTTGCCATTTCCTTCTCCAACGCATGAAAGTGAAAACTCAAAGTGAAGTCACTCAGTCGTGTCCGACTCTTAGTGACCTCGTCGACTGCAGCCCACCAGGCTCCTCCATCCATGGGATTTTCCAGCAAGAGTACTGGAGTGGGGTGCCATTGCCTTCTCCAAGAATATTGGAGTGGGTAGCTATTCCCTTATCCAGGGGATATTTCTGAGACAGTGATCTGACCCAGATCTCCTGCCTTGCAGGCAGATTCTTTACCATCTGAGCCACCAGGGGAAGAAAGGGAACATTTCATGCAAGAAAGTGAAAGTGGAAGTGAAAGTTGCTCAGTTATGTCTAACTTTTCATGACCCCATGAACTATAGAGTCCATGGAATTCTCCAGGGCAGAATACTGGAGTAGGTAGCCTTTCCTTTCTCCAGGGGATCTTCCCAACCCAGGGATCAAACCCAGGTTGCCCACATTGAAAGCGTATTCTTTACCAGCTGAACCACAAGGGAAGTCCAAGAATACTGAAGTGGGTAGCCTATCCATTCTTCAAAGGATCTTCCTGACCCAGGAATTGAACCAGGGTCTCCTGCATTGCAGGGCATGATAAAGGACAGAAATGGTAAGGACCTAACAGAAGCAGAAGAGATTAAGAAGAGGTGACGAGAAAACACACACACATAAAAATAAAAATTATACAAAAAAAAAGATCTTAATGATCTGTATAACCACAATGATGTGGTCACTCCTCTAGAGCCAGACATCTTGGAGTGTGAAGTCAAGTGGGTTTTAGGAAGCAATATAGCAAATAAATCTAATGGAGGTGATGGAATTCCAGCTGAGCTATTTCAAATTCTAAAAGATGATTCTCTTCAAGTGCTGCACTTAATATGCCAGCAAATTTAGAAAATTCAACAGTGGCCACAGGACTGAAAAGGCCAGTTTTTATTCCAATCCCAAAGAAAGGCAATGCCTAAGAACATTCAAACGACAACAAAATTGTGCTTATTTCACATGTTAGTAAGGTTATACTCAAAATCCTTCAAGCTAGGCTTGAGCAGTAGGTGAACTGAGAATTTTCAGACATACAAGCTGGATTAGAAAAGTCAGAGGAACCAGAGATCAAATTGCCCACATTTGTTGGATCACAGGAAAAAGCAAAGGAATTCCAGAAAAACATCTACTTCTACTTCATTAACTACACTAAAAACTTTGTGTGGATCATAACAAACTGTGGAAAATTCTGAAAGAGATGGGAGTACCAGACTACCTTACCTGTCTCCTAAGAAATCTGTATGTGAGTCAAGATGCAACAGTTAGAACCAGACATGGAACAACAAACTGGTTCAAAATAGGAAAAGGAGTAAGACAAGGCTATATATTGTCACCCTGTTTATTTAACTTCTATGCAGAGTCCATCATGTGAAATGCTGCACTGGATGAATCACAGGCTGGAATAAAGATTGCACAGAGATTACCAACAACCTCAGATATGCAGATACCACTCTAATAGCAGAAAGTGAAGAGGAACTGAAGAGCCTCTTGATGAGGGTGA
The DNA here is from genome assembly GCF_003369695.1 of Bos indicus x Bos taurus. Taxonomy (NCBI): domain Eukaryota; kingdom Metazoa; phylum Chordata; class Mammalia; order Artiodactyla; family Bovidae; genus Bos; species Bos indicus x Bos taurus. The sequence continues at coordinate 101,077,103 of NC_040079.1, read as the reverse complement.
AAAGAGGAAAATAAAAAAGCTCATTTGCAACTCAACATTCAAAAGACTAAGATCTTGGCATCTGATCCCATCACTTCATGGCAAATAGAAGGGGGGGAAAGTAGTAGTGACAGATTTTATTTTCTTGAGCTTCAGAATCACTACAGATGGTGACTGCAGCTATGGAATTAAAAGATGCTTGCTCCTTGGAAGGAAAGCTATGACAAACCTTCATACTGGGGTGGATTGTCATTTCCTTCTTCAAGGGATCCTCCCAGGGATTGAATTCACATCTCTTGAGTCTCCTATATTGGTAGGTGGATTCTTTACCAGTAGTGTCACTTGGGATGCGAAAATATAAGGATGGAAGTACTGGGGATTGAACCCAGGACCTCATGCATGCTAAGCATGGGCTCTACAAGTGAGCTATACCCGAGGCATGACAAACCGTGAAAGAGTACTAAAAAGCAGAGACATCACTTTGCCAACAAAGGTCCATATAGTCATAGCTATGGTTTTTCTAGTAATTACATATGGATGTGAGAGTTGGACCATAAAGAAGGCTAAGCACTGAAGAAATGATGCTTTTGAATTGTGGTGCTGGAGAAGACTCGAGAATTCCCTGGACTACAGGGATATCAAACCAGTCAATCCTAAATGAAATCAACCCTGAATATTCAGTGGAAGGATAAGGTGAAACTCCAACACTTTGGCCAAATGAGGCAAAGAGCCAACTCAATGGAAAAGACCCTGATGCTGGGAAAGATTGAAGGCAGGAGGAGAAAGGGATGACAGAGGATGAGATGGTTAGAGAGCATCACTGACTCAATGGACATGAGTTTGAGCAAACTCCAGGAAATAGTGAAGGACAGGGAAGTCTGGTATGCTGCTGCTCATGGAATCACAAAGAGTCAGGTACAACCTAGTCAGACACAATAACAAATAGTGGGATAAGATTTAAATACACTAACAGACAAGTTCTTTATTCCCAATTAAAACTTGCCCTTGAGATCAAGGAATTTCAAGTTTATTACCTCAGGAAAGAACCTACATAGCCCAAACCAGAAAGCCAATTTGATGTCTTTGGGTTTCCAAATAGGCTTTTGGGTTTCCAAATAGGCTTTTGGGTTTCTAAGTAGGATTTTGGGTTTCTAAGTAGACTTTTGAAATTCATTTGGAAAAAAATAATTTAGAAAGCTAAAGATATTTAAATTTAAAAGCTACACTTTGGGAGAAAGAATAAGGCTTACACTTTAAAACTTTCAAATGTGATGTCAAATGCAAATTTCTGATGAAAAGAGGTATAAAGTTTAGTAGACAAAGAACTGGGAAACAATGACTACATTAACATAGGTTCATTGGTTGTAACAAATATACCTCTCTGTTGAAATATATTGATAATAGAGGAGGCTGTGCATGGGTGGGGACATATGGGAAATCTCTGAACCCTCCCCTCAATTTTGCTATGAAACCAAAACTGCTCTAAGAATTAAGTGTCAATTAAAAAAGAAGACAAAGTTCATGCTAAGTCACCTCCAGAGTTTGATCAGGAGAGAAAGAGGACCTGAAAGCGGAGAAAAGAATTACTGGAGAAATGTCCCTGCTCCCTAGCCTCTAACGGTAATTGTCAGGAGGCATAAGTCAAGAAAATCAACCCTGAACATTCACTGGAAGGACTGATGCTGAAGCTCCAATACTTCGGCCACCTGATATGAGAAGCTAACTCATTGGAAAAGACCATGATGCCAGGAAAGATGGAAGACAGGAGGAAAAGGTAGCAACAGAGGATGAGATGATTGGATGGCATCACCAACTCAATGGACATGAGTTTGAGCAAACTCTGGGGGAACAGTGAAGCCTCCTGTGCTGCATTCCATGGGGTCACAAACAGTTGGACACAACTTAGCGACTGAAAAACAATGAACAAGTCATGGCAACTGGGGTTCTATATGATAGAACCCACAGGAGATTTTTCCATCAAGATCCCTGGATGAGAAAAGGGAATGTTTAGACAAAATTGAAGTAGACTCTTAAGTCTTCTCCAAGCCATGGAGAATTGGAGGAGCCTCCAGAAGTTTTCCCTAACATTAAGAGATGTTATAAGAGACAGAAGGATAAAATTCCCCAGTCATAAAGGTATCTACATGTCAAGACTGATGACTAGGAAGATGTGATATTGGTCAGCCTAAGAAAAACCATATAGTCCAAGTGGGATCATTCTAGAAAAGAAAAGCAAAGTGATTCAAAGGGAGAATGAACAAATCAAAAAGTCTCCAGAATTACATTGTGAACTTTATGAACAGAGACTAAGTCTTAAAACTCTTAGCACAGTGCTATTCTCTAGATAGATAGTGATCAGTCAATAATCAGGAAATGATCACAATCCATAAAATATATACTTTTAATCTCTAGAGAGTATAATGACTGCTATTGCTTAAAATTTCTAGAAAAATCATGTTAGTATCATGGAAAAATGGTGACTACCAACTACCTCTCTGACAAAAAACTACAACTTAAACCCTTAGTCTGTATTGCGTCTATTCTCTGAATGAATCCAGCATACCCCTAACTTCAGGTAATACATACTTTGTGATTCCACAGCCTGTAACATTCTTACTCCAGATAATCTGCAAGGCTCTCTTCCCTCAGAATTAGATCTGAGAGGCTTTACCAGACAAAATAAACATGAATGCACTCAAACACACGCACACACACATTCATATGCTTCCAAAAAGTTTACTCATTCTCACTAGTCTGCTTTATTTTCTTATAGAGCTCCCCTTAGGATTAGATATAATATATATGTATGTACTCACATATATACATACATACGTATGTTCCTTATCTGTCCCCAGCCATTACAACGTAATCTCTGAAAGAGAAACTTTTTTTTTTTTTTTTTCCTCCCACCTCCCACCCCATCCTACCTGTCTAGGTTGTCACAGAGCACCAGTTTGGGCTCTCTGAGCTGAGTCATACAGCAAATTCTTACAGGCTGTTTATTTTATCTATGGTAATGTATATGTTACCATGCTACTCTCTCCATTCATCCCACTCTTTTCCCCCACTGTGTCCGCAAGTCTGTTTTCTGTGTCTGCATCTCCACTGTTGCCCTGCAAATAGGTTCATCAGTACCATCTTTCTGGATTCCATATATATGCATTCGTATGTGATATCAGTTTTTCTCTTTCTGACTTACTTCACTCTGTATAATAGGCTTTAGGTTCAACTACCTCATTAGAACTGACTCAAATATGTTCCTTTTTATGGCTGAGTAAGGCACTGGTGCCCACCCCAGTATTCTTGCCTGGAAAATCCTGTGGACAGAGGAGCCTGGTAGCCTGCAGTCCATGGGGTTGCTAGGAGTCGGACACGACTGAGCGACTTCACTTTCACTTTTCACCTTCATGCATTGGAGAAGGAAATGGCAACCTACTCCAGTGTTCTTGCCTGGAAAATCCCAGGGATGGGGGAGCCTTTTGTCTGATATGTTCCTGAGCAGTGGATTGGCTCACGGTGGACAATGACTCCTGGGCAGCGGTGAGCTAGTCAGCCTCCAACAAATGCCAACATGGGCTCCAGCCTTCCCCAGACCCCACTCCCAGCCACTCCAGCAGGGCCTTTGCCTCAACCCCCAGCCTACTGTTGATCAACACCCAACAGCCAGTGACGATTTATACACTCAGTGATGACTAGCAGTGGTACAACCAGGGCACCAGGCATGTCATCCAGATACACTGAGCAGCTGAAGATCATGTCCCGGCTAGTTAGGGCCTGACAAAATGTGGTCCACTGGAGAAGGGAATGGGAAACCACTTCAGTATTCTAGCCTTGAGAACCCCATGAACAGTATGAAAGGAAAAAAGATGTGACACTTTAAGATGAACCCCCAGGTTGGTAGGTGTCCAGTATACTACCGGGGAAGAGGGGAGAAATAGCTACAGATGTGAATAGCTACAGTTGGCCATCTGATGTGAAGAACCAGCACACTGGAAAAGACCCTGATGCTTGGAAAGGGCAGGAAGAGAAAAGGGTAACAGAGAATGAGATGTTTGGATGGCATCACTGACTCAATGGCCACGAGTCTGAGCAAACTCAGAGAGATAGTGAAGAACCAATAAGCCTGGCATGCTGCAGTTTATGAGGTCACAAAGAGTTGAACACAACTTGGCAACTGAATAACATAATCCAAATTTCTATAACAGTGCCCAGCACATAAGTATTCAATGCATATTGACAAATAAAGGAATCAAGTTTTTAAGGGATAGCCATGACTTCTCTGTATTGGAACCTAATTGTAAAGTTATTTCTTGAAATAAGTCTCATATCATCTGGAGTTTTCTAATATATTTCATTATGAAGATTTTTATTGTCAATGCTTTATTTTTAATGGAATGTGACTTGCTGAAGAATAATCTTTCATATTAATTTTTCAACACACCTGGAAGTTGACCATTTGCTTATATCTGAGATAATTGCATTATTTTCTGCATATAGTTTTCTCATCAGATCCAGGTTGTATAATCATCATTGCATTAAAAAAAAAAAAAAAAACTTACAAATTCAGGCTGCAAAGAAAGCAGGTATAGGCTTAGCTTTGTTAGTGCCAAAAGAGAAAAGTTAACAAATATAAATTCTATTAGTTCTTAACAAATTTGTATATTTATCTCCTACTGGAACTCTCAATCTCTGTCTTTGGAAGCTCTTTCCCTGTACTGTCAAAGAAGCCTATTTCTTGTGTGTGTGCTTATAACAACTGCATGTCCATCAGAGCACATAAACTCAGATCCTGTCTCAGGCTGTTCCTCATTCTCATAATTAATTTTCATGATTGTGTTTGATGGTACTCCATCTGCACACCTAATAGGCTTTTCTCAGACTCTGTTGTCCTTCATTAAACTCTATTTAAACTGGAGACTTATAGGCAGGAGAAGTGCCCAGATATAATTTGAAAGACTGGCTAATATATTACCCTCAAGAAGCCAAAGTCTCTCAAACTAATAATCTCAAGCAATGAGTTTTCAAGTCCTGCCATAAATAGTGGAAGGCAGCCATGTGCCATAAAGATATAGCTTCTTTGAAATAAGTGGTATAAAGGAGTGGTGCTGCAAGCTATTTATCCAAGAGAAAGTTTAATAACATAGAGTTATTGTTTCTGAAAACCTGGGCGACTTTTCTTAATTTGGACCAGATACATAAAGGGCCTCCCTACATACCAACTAGATCCTAAGGTGGGGTGGAAAGGAAAGAATTTTTAATATATTGCTGGGCTTAAGAAAGGTAATGGAAACCTCCAATCCTTTCCTACAGCTCCAGTAATAAAAATAAGCAAACAATAAAATTTGAACTGTGAATTCTGATGTGGAGTGATGAATATTAAGCAAAAGAGAAGGATTCTCTGAAGGCAATACTCATGGCCAGGTCTGCTATTTGAAGACTGTGTGTTGGCCTAGCAGCCAGAGGGGTGGCTAAAACAAAGACTTAGGCCTTCAATTCCAAACTCTTAAAAGAAGCTAAAGTAGTTAAAAGTTGGAATTCTTTTAGCTTCTGATAAAAGTAAGTGTAAATCCTCTCTCGAGAAGAAATTTCCTATTTAGACCTTCAGGATTCTTGCAGAATAAAGTAAAATAAAATGAGATCATAAGCATGAGAGTTCTGTCAAGTAAGCAAGATAACAAATCTGAAGGAGAAGCAATCCATGAAAATAATAAGTTTTAAATTTAGAAAACCCAAGGCTCTCAAATGTTGTACTTATCAGTATAGAATATGTTAATTATATAGGAAAAGTTTAAAAAAATAAAAGGTGGAATCATAAGAATGAGCTAACAATGGTGAATTTTTAAATGTTCAGGTTAAAAAGAACAAAATAGAACACTTGGAATTAAAAATATAATTTTTGGAATTAAAAAAAAACTTGATGGCAAAATAAATAGGCATAACTGATAGCAGAATCAATAAACTTGTACTGTTCAGGTAGAATGGTTAGGATATTGTTGAACCTCAGACTTTCTTTAGAACACTACCCACAGTAAAATTTCAAAATGTCAGCGATTGAAAAGAATAGAAATAGAGGCTATGACTTTTAAATACTAAAAGATGAAAAGTAAACTTAAAAAAACTTAGTAAAAGAAAAATGCAATCAAGATTTTAAAATGCAAGAAAGGAGAAAAAGGAGTATAGAAAAAATGAGACAAAAAGACAAAATAAGATCATGAAAGTAAATCAAAATATCTCATAAAACACAATAAATATATCTACTTTATAAGATATCCTCTTCTTATAAGAGGCAAGTAAAACATAAGGACATAAAATGGTTGACATGTACATGCTGCTATATTTAAAACAGAAAACCAATAAGGACCTACTGTATAACACAGGGAACTCTGCTCAATATTCTATAATGACATAAATGGGAAAATAATTTGAAAAAGAGTAGATACTGGTATATGTATAACTGAATCACTGTGCTCACACCTGAAACTAACACAACATTGTTAATCAACTGCTTCAATTTAAAATTAAAATAAGCTTAAAAAAAAAGGAAGTAAAGGAATGGGTACCAAAATGACAAGGATTTACTGTGTTTCCCGGGGAAGAACATTCAAAATCTTGTAATAACATGTAACACAAAAGAATGTAATAAATAAATAGACTTCCCAGGTGGTACTAGTGGAAAGCTCCTGCCTGCCAATGCAGGAGACATAAGAGACTTGGGTTATATTTCAGTTACAACTGAATCACTTTGCTTTATACCTGAAACTTACATGTTATAAATTAACTATATTTCAATTTTTAAAAAAATGTAAAGGAATGGCAAAAACGTATATCAAGTCATGGAAATTTTGAAAGAGATGGAGTAAGACTCTAATAAAGACAAACTAATAAAAACAATGTTCAGTATCTATACCAATATCATAAAAATAGACTTTAAAGCAGCACTTAGATTAAGAGGATCACATCATTGTGATAAGAGGTCCAGTTCACCAGAATGACATAATAATTCTTAACTTTCATGTACCTACTAAAATGATCTTAAACTATATTAAGCAAAAATTGATAAAAGTCAGTTGTCAAATGTATTCCTTCCTAAAAAACTAGTAGGTTAAAAAGACTGAGAAGTACTAAAAATATAAAATACTTGATTTCTAATTAAGTATGACTTAATGAACATTTATTCTTTTGTTCACCTAACAATTAAAGGATGCATATATCTGTCAGTTGTGAACACATTTGTAAAAAATGACCATGTAATACACCATGAAGAATGTATAGTAGTTTCAAAATATACCTTCAAATGTTTTGACATATCTCCTATTAAGATATGAGTTCTATGTCATATTTTGTTGATCTAGGAATAGTTATAACTTTTTTGGCCAATGGAGCTCAGTGGAAAAAAAAGTCACTATATGACTTTACAGGCTAAGTTATAAAATGACACACCACTTTCTCATCTTTTGTTCTTACAGCCCTGAGCCTCAAGATGAGAAGTCCAACTATCTTCAGGCCACCAAGCTGGGGAGATCACCTTAGCCCTCTGGCCAGCTGAGCCCAATCTTCCAGTCATCCTTGCCAACACCTCAGACATGTAATGAAGCGTGTTTTGTCTAGGTCAGTCCACCCAGTGATGCCCCATGGTATAAAAGATTCACTCATACAAATCTGTCTAAAATTCACTAAGTAACTAAAACAGTAGTCTAAAATTATGAAGAGCCAAAATTATATAGACCATGTACATTCTCTGACTCAGTACATTAAAGTTACAGTCATTCACAGGAAGATCAACTTAACAATGTCCTTATATTTAGAAATTAAAACTAACTTACAAAAAAAGGAAATAATATCAAGGTAAAGATTTTAATAATAATTCCAAGCAGAGACAGTACTTTGCCAACAAAGGTTCGTCTAGTCAAGGCTATGGTTTTTCCTGTGATCATGTATGGATGTGAGAGTTGGACTGTGAAGAAGGCTGAGCGCCGAAGAATTGATGCTTTTGAACTATGGTGTTGGAAAAGACTCTTGAGAGTCCCTTGGACTGCAAGGAGAACCAACCAGTCCATTCTGAAGGAGATCAGCCCTGGGATTTCTTTGGAAGGACTGATGCTAAAGCTGAAACTCCAGTACTTTGGCCACGTCATGTGAAGAGTTTTGACTCATTGGAAAAGACTCTGATGCTGGGAGGGATTGGGGGTAGGAGGAAAAGGGGATGACAGAGGATGAGATGGCTGGATGGCATCACTGACTCAATGGACATGAGTCTCAGTGAACTCCGGGAGTTGGTGATGGACAGGGAGGCCTGGCGTGCTGCGATTCATGGGGTCGCAAAGAGTCGGACATGACTGAGCGACTGATCTGATCTGATCTGATCTGAATGTTAACTAAAATTCTCCATATGAAATCCTGTGGGATAAAGCAAAAGTGGTAATTACAGAAAAATGCACAGCTTTAAGTATTTGTATTAGAAAAGAAGAAATGAAAAGGTTAAAAAATCACTTGTGTATAATTTAAGAATAAACAAAGAAACCTTTGAATAAACCCAAAGATATCCGATCCTTAGCTCAAAATCTCACAAACACTTAGGCATTCAGACTTAATTGCATAACCCATACAATTCTTATTTCACAGTTCAGAGTTAATCATCTTAAACTAATCCTTTTATTATCATCATAAAGTCTTAAATTAAATATTGTTTTAGGTTACTAAAGAGGGTTAACCAGGCCGGTTGGACCAAATTAACAGTGAACCAAGGTTCAGTACAAGTTAGGTTCTCCCTTGTAGAATTCTGTGCTCATTTGCCATATTGCTATCTGGAGAGTGTTTACTTAAGTGACATTACGTTTGTGTGTGTGTGACATTATGTTTTAGCACTTCCTCCTCAACTGTCTTCTCATTTTACAGTTATTGTCTGATGCTTCAGGTCTTTCCAAGAATCTGTAAGGTTTAAAAAAAAATACTACAATGATATTCTAACATATAACACCAAAACTTAGTAAATCCTTGCCAATTCATACACAAGATAAAAAAATGTAATGGAAGATGGTATTCTGTTTATATTTTTACACACTATCTTTAAGAAATATGAATAAATCAATATGCTTTACTATAGCCTCTATTAATCTGCAATATTTTCCAGAGTAAAGATTAATTTTTTTTACCACAGCAGTATACCTTCTGACTATGCTGACAGTAAATCACCTCAAGCAACCTCAAACAACACGTCTTGTCCCTTTGGTATTGTCTATGAGCAATGCTGTGCCTCCCGAAATTCTTTTTTTTTCTTCCCAGGTGAAAACTTTATTTCCTCTAGTTACATAATAAGGTAGAGATAAGATCTCCATCTGATAGCAATCCTGTTTTAATAAATGCTAGTTAATGGGGTAGAAAATGGATCACTAAAGTGGCATGATAATTGTCAAGAGCTTCCTTTGATAGATGTTATGCTGAGAAATAATTTTCATTATCATTAGTGAGTTAAAAGATCACCTGATATTCAATTTTAAGACTGAACTTCCCATCTCACTGATTAGTCAGAAATATGTTGAGTGATTATTTTATTCTTGTCCCACAAGATTCCTATTTTCCCCTTCTGTTGGGATAACCCATGATTGCCACTTTGATCAGCACTTATTTCCTGCTTCTTAAACAACTCAAATAGTGATACTGATGTCAATTAAGTACTTTCTGCATGACAAGTCTTGCTTTCAGAGTTTTACATATATTCTTATTTTATTCATCTTGATATCACCATGAAGTAGATATTTTCATTCTCAGTTTTGAAATGGGGAGATCAAGGCACTGAACGTTTAAGTAACTTGTTATAAGTAACTTGTTTAAGTTACTTTTAAGTAACTTGTTATAGTTAGTAAGTCAGGGGGTGCCTGGAATAAAATAAAGAGGCCAATCCTTTATGCACTTTATTACATCAGGATAAAAGGGCAAAGAAAAGAAGTTTCAGGGTGGTGTTTCATGTCATTATAAATGGTGGTGCAACCATGGAAAGAGATTGGCTAGGAACATGTACATGCTTTTCCTCCTTCCTCACTCACCACACTCTCCCCACTCCCTTGCTTTCTCATTTCAGTCTAATGTTGAAAGAGAAGCCAACACCTTCTCCTGAAACAGACTCTAACATTCAGACAATCTAATCAGCAAATAAACTTATGATGAGATCGTACAACCAAAGGCTTTCTTGTCATTTTTCATGAGACTGAGGGATTCTTCTTATCACTCAATCATGAGCTTTGCAATGCTCAGCTAGACACCAGGAGAAAGGAAAAAAATAAAATAAAAGACATCATTCTTACCAATAAAGAAGCACAATATAATTGGTTACCCACAGCACACAGGCAGGGGGTAAAAATGACTAGAAATGTTTTCAAAGCATAAACGGTTACAAATGATCGCATTGTAAGGAGAACAAAACCACCCAACAGAAATGTAAGATGAATTTCCTGTCATAATGAAACGGCGACACAAAAGGAAAGTTTCCTGGAAAGTGGAGATTAGAACTAGGCTTTAACGGTGCGGCGTGGGAGGAGAGAGTTACCAGCTGCTCCTCTCCTGACAAATGTCAAGACAGCATTATCTCAGGTGTTCCGTGGGCGATGGGCTCCCTTCACAGCCCTGTGCCTGGACACCATTCTCCCCTCTGCCACCCTGCCCGAGGACTGCATCCCCTGCACATTTACCATGGGGCTGAAAACATAGCTCTGCTTTCTGGAACAACAATTATTACAAACACGGTCCATTCCTAAAACACGTAAAAACTGGAGGACTACAAAGCAAAGCAGAGAAATACAAGTGTCGTTCATCGTCTGTCTGAGCTCTCCAAACTCCCTTGAGGAAAATTATTTCATTTTGGACTTTCTCAGGAAGAGGCAAAAATTCTAAGATTTAGAATCTTGAGGGTTACAGTGTTGGGGAGTTCAGCATGAAAATGAAAGCCTGAGAAAGGGGGAAGAATTTGTAATGAAAAGAGGCAGGAAAAAAGGGCTTATATCAAAAGTTCAAGGCAGCTTTCTACAAGCCCAAATCTCCAAAGTTTAAGAATTTTATAAACTTTATTTTCCTCAGAGATTCTCTATATTTAAAGGGGTCGCAGAAAGCACGGTTTGTTTTCAGCCTCCCCTGTTCTGCTCCTCTTTCCCTGGAACTTTTGCAAAGTCAAAAGCTGACAGTCAGAATAAATGGTTTCAGTAGCTTCTGCTCCAGGCTTTGATTTGGGGAGAAGGAGAACTGGCTACCTGGCCTCCAGCCTTAAGATGGGGTTATATGTAGCAGTTCTGATCTTCTCCTTTGTAGCAGTGGAAAAGGCATGTTTTCTCCTTCCTTTTCTTGGTCGATTTTTGTCTAGTTGTCCTGACATCTGAAGAGGTAGCTCATGAGAAAATCTCAGTAACTAGTGGGTGAATCCCTACTAACATTTGAACAAATAATTGGCCCCAACTTTTCAGAAATATAGGATACCGATCTATTCTCCTTCTTTTCCTTAATCTCTCTCTCCTGGTCTAAATAAAATGTGCTGTTCCTATAAATTACTGAGAAATTACAGAGTTTCTCAAGTCTGCCTGCTGGAGATGAATAACAAATATGATGCTCTCTCTCTCTCTCTTTTTTTTTTAGCTTCAAAGGCAGAGTCAAGAAATGTTTGTTACACCAAAAACTGTCAATGGAATTAAGGCAGGTTTCCTGTATTTGTCATATTTCTGCCATATCTGCTTTCTTGATCATGAAACTAAGAGGACATAGGCAGTTTTACAGAGAAAACACACGAGTATCTTCCTATAAACACCAGTTGCTACCCTGAATATTATATTTAAATCTGTAGTACACATCACTCTTTATTCAGGAATTGTCCTTGTTTCATACTTCTTATCTAAGAGGTGAATGTGCTGTATTTCTATAGTTTGGTGGAGCAACTTTAGAGTTCCTCTAAAGTTTGATAAGGCCTGACATTCTAAAATAGTGGAATGGAACTCAGAATTACAGTAGGACCTATCCCTTCCTCAAGGATATATCTCAGATTACAAAATAGTGTAAATACCACTAAATCATCATCTAATTAGGGGAAAAAATGATAGCATTATAAGACAAAGATGATAATTCTGGGTAGGAATACTCTGTATTTGACAATCACAGGATCAATTGAAATAGCCATTATCACATGAAAGGAATCATAGACAACGGTTTCTGCTTGGAATGATCTGACTTTATATTCATCGAAAATTTAAAAATTAAAAAGCAGAGACGTTAGTTTGCTGACAAAGGTCCATATAGTCAAAGCTATGGTTTTTCCAGTAGTCATGTATGGATGTGAGAGTTGGACCACAAAGAAGGCTGAGCACCAAAGAATTGATGCTTTTGAACTGTGGTGCTGGAGAAAAGGCTTGAGAGTTCCTTGGACTGCAAGGAGATCAAACCAGTCCATCCTAAAGGAAATCAGTCATGAATATTCACGGGAAGGACTGATGCTGAAGCTGAAGCTCCAATACTTTGACCACCTGATGCAAAGAACTGACTCACTGGAAAAGACCCTGATGCTGGGAAAGATTGAAGGCAAGAGGAGAGGTGGACAACAGAGGATGAGTTGGTTGGATGGCATCACCGACTAGATGGACATGAGTTTGAGTAGGTTCCAGGAGTTGGTGATGAACAGGGAAGCCTGGTGTGCTGCAGTCCATGGGGTTGCAAAGAATCAGACACAACTGAGCCACTGAACTGAACTGAAAAATTTTACATGTGGTAATGCATGTTTCAGTGCTACTCTCTCAATTCTTCCCACCCTCTCCTTCCTGCTCCTGTGTCTATAAGTCCATTCTTTATGTCTGTGTATCCACTGCTGCCTTGCAGATAGGTTCATCAGTATCATCTTTCTAGGTTCTGTGTGTATGTACGTTAACATATGACATTTGTCTTTCTCTTTCTGAACTTACTTAACTCTGTTTAATAGGCTCTAGGTTCATCCACCTCATTGGAACTGAGTAGTGATTTACATTTATATTAAGCCTACTAGCAAATATTTGTTGAATACTTATTTGTGAAGAATTAGAAGTACCATGCTGGGACTCCCCAGGTGGTGCTAGTGGTAAAGAACCTGCCTGCCAATGCAGGAGACATAAGAAACACAGGTTCGACCCCTAGGTCAGGAAGATACCCTGGAGGAGGAAATGACACCCCACTCCAGTATTCTTTCCTGGAGAATCCCATAGAAAGAGGAGCCTGGTAGGCTATAGATCACGGGGTTGCAAGGAGCTGGACATGACTGATCATCTAAGCACATACATATAAATACAATGCTTAATCTTTTTTTGATAATTGATCAAGATTTAACAAGAAAAATACTGGCTAAATGTAACATGGTAGATTGTACAATATTATTGTTAGTTATTCACTTCCTCTTTCACCGTAGAAGAATTGTATTTTTGTTCCATTAAATTGGACTTGGTTATATGACTTGCTTTGGCCATTGGGATGTGTGTATATATATATATATATATATATATATATATATATATATATATATGCCATATACCATGTATAAGTATAACATTGAAATGTAAATCCATGGCTTGACATAGTCTGGTGAATGAAGTGATTGAAGCAGTGTACCTAAATAGTAGTCATTATGTTTCCTGCTCAAGACCAACGACTCAGCACAGTAACAGCATGATCCCACACAAGTTGCAATGAGGAGGCATGCTCCTCTCAGGGAGCATATCAGATTCCAATGGATAGCTTGAGAAAAAAAATATATCTTATTCTCAAGAAATCTACCCCCAAAGAAGAGTATGGAACTTAGCAAATTTGGCATACTCTTCACCAAACATTTTGATTTTTTTTTTTCTTATAGTATCCCTCTCTGGGGAAGAAGTATATATCTCTACAGTATAAAATTCAGAAATGCCCAGGTGACCTGATTCAGCCAGTGAAACGTGGACAGAAGTGACATATGGCACTTGCAGACATGAACTTCAACTGTTTGTGGTTCTCCATGTCTCTTACTTACACCACTGAAGTTGAAATGTTCAAAATAGACACAGATCAATCATTTCAGGTTTGGGGCAAATAAAATGTGAAGCAAAGTCATAAATGACCTATAAACATGTTTCTTGCATGGATGAGAAATTTGTGACTTTAAGTACTGAGAAAGGGGTCCCTTTGTTACTGTGACATAGCCAAGCTTATTCTAATAAAACCATTAGTCTGGGGAACTAACATTCTTTCCTGATTATCATGAATTTAGTGAACTTCATAGCATCCAATTGCTCCTCTCTATAATTGTTTCTCTCAACTGACTTTTTGAAAGGTAATGTACAACAGATAGTTCAATCTTACATCATGACAAGGATCTACAAGTACATCTACTCCCAATGTTGATTTTAATGTTGATTTTAGTTTTAACAATTAGTTGACGTAAATAAGGAGCCTAACAAAGATGTTAGTCTAAAGAGAGGAGATAAGCCAACTAAATGCCCATATCATTCATTTTCTAAAAATAAAAGTGGTCATAGGTAGTCTCTGACCAAGACAGGGGAGATAGATGACAGGTAGTTAGGTAAGTAGGTAGACAGATATGCAGAATTCTATTCCTAAGTCAAGTTTAATTATAATGTGGAGAGATTTAAATAGTTATAACAGAGTATACTTCTCAACCCCCAATTCAGTAAAACACCCATCAGTTCAGTTCAGTTCAGTCGCTCAGTCGTGTCCGACTCTTTGCGACCCCATGAATCACAGCACGCCAGGCCTCCCTGTCCATCACCAACTCCAGGAGTTCACTCAGACTCACGTCCATCGAGTCAGTGATGCCATCCAGCCATCTCATCCTCTGTCGTCCCCTTTTCCTCCTGCCCCCAATCCCTCCCAGCATCAGAGTCTTTTCCAATGAGTCAACTCTTCACATGACGTGGCCAAAGTACTGGAGTTTCAGCTTTAGCATCAGTCCTTTCAAAGAACTCCCAGGGCTGATCTCCTTCAGAATAGACTGGTTGGATCTCCTTGCAGTCCAAGGGACTCTCAAGAGTCTTCTCCAACACCATAGTTCAAAGGCATCAATTCTTCAGTGCTCAGCCTTCTTCACAGTCCAACTCTCATATCCATACATGACCACAGGAAAAACCATAGCCTTGTCTAGACAGACCTTTGTTGGCAAAGTAATGTCTCTGCTTTTGAATATGCTATCTAGGTTAGTCATAACTTTCCTTCCAAGGAGTAAGCGTCTTTTAATTTCATGGCTGCAGTCACCATCTGCAGTGATTTTGGAGCCCAAAAAAATAAAGTCTGACACTGTTTCCACTGTTTCCCTATCTGTTTCCCCACTGTTTCCCATGAAGTGATGGGACCAGATGCCATGATCTTTATTTTCTGAATGTTGAGCTTTAAGCCAACTTTTTCACTCTCCACTTTCACTTTCATCAAGAGGCTTTTGAGTTCCTCTTCACTTTCTGCCATAAGGGTGGTGTCATCTGCATATCTGAGGTTATTGATATTTCTCCCAGCAATCTTGATTCCAGCTTGTGTTTCTTCCAGTCCAGCATTTCTTATGATGTACTCTGCATATAAGTTAAATAAGCAGGGTGACAATATACAGCCTTGATGGACTCCTTTCCCTATTTGGAACCAGTCTGTTGTTCCATGTCCAGTTCTAACTGTTGCTTCCTGTTTCAAGTAAAAAGAAATCTTCAAAACTAATATAGAATTATTCTAAAACATAGTTCTAGACAGCTGTATATGAAGTGATTATAAATCAGTCAAAATAAAGCATCAGACTTCTGTTAATGACTTTAGTTCTAAAGCAATTGATCTAGATGCTTTCTGTCTTCCAGGATGAGACAGCAGAGTTACTCCTTTATTAAAGCCACTCCAAAGTCATGATACTAAAATCATGCCACCTTTATGATGAGTGAATGCCTAGATCACTCTTTACTCTTGAAGATGGAAATACTTCCAAATCATCTGAACATGGAATTAAATTACAAAGGAAAAGATTTAAAAGACAGGAAGGGGTGAATTAAAACACATCTTTTCAATCACTTTGGAAATGATTGTCTATGAAGTATAAAGACAACGTTCATATTTTCTTCTGGCTTAGATGCAGTCTAAGATCTATATGGTCAAATATTAACAAATTTCTACCCAGAGAGTCAAAAGGCAAAGAAAGAGCATTAAAATCTATGATTTTATATTATTAGCACTTTATTCCTGCATTATTCTTGGAATTTCATACAAAGAATGTGGGTTTACTAGGCATCTCCAGTGGAAGGGATAGGCCTCCCTGAGCTCACTAGCTCTGCACATCAAACATTGAGCTAAGAAGTAGGAACTTATAATTTGTCTAGCTTGTATGTGACCTGTTTTAGATGGATCAACTTGTATTTCAGTGTGTTTATAATTTAGAGAAAACAAAGGCCCAATGAGGCAGTATCCTACCCATTGAAGTGGTAAAAGTAAACAAATTAACAAGATTGGAACTCTGCATTTCACAGGTGCCTTTAAAGACTCATGATGCAACAATTCTTTCCTGGTTGGCTTTTAGCTATTGATGACTGCACTTCACCATCATGCTGCTTATTTCTAAACATATTAATTTCAGCTTGACATTTGCTTTGTGAACATTTGGTTCTCAGAGTTAAGAAAACAGCTCACCTAGGAGAACAGATATGCAAAATTAAAGGTTATTTATATAATCACTAACAGTGATGCTTAAGACTCTTGGAACTGCTGTGAAATTTTAGGGTTATAATATCATGCCACACACTGAAAAATTAATTCAAATTAGTTTGGAAATGAGCACTTGTATATCTGCTGAAATTTTCATTAACAATAGAAATATGGGTTTATAATCAAAGAAATGGTAGAACACTAAGGAGATGTCTACAGAGATTAAAATTGGATTCTTTTTTAATATCTCCATTTAAGACCTAAAATTAATAACAAGCTGATTATTCAAATGTACAAGTATTAAGAAAGAATAATAATAAACTCATTAGAAAAGAATTTTAGGTATTTAAAATGTAAATGTCAATATTTGATTAATTTTAAATGGCAAAGGTCTGGAAAATAGATATAGATATTAGAAAAAAAGAAGGTAAAAGCTCTGGAAAGCAATTATGTAAATAAATAAATCCACAATATTATGTGAAAATCTCAATACTATCTGGAAAGAAGCTGCTACAGTTGGGAGAGTTGAGGCTTTCTACATTGCACTGTGTATGGAAATGAATATGATTAATGATATTAAATAGATGGGAATAATATAAGGCACTATTAAACCACACTTTGTTCTTTTGATACTATGGTATCAAAACTAGTTCACATGATTTTCAAAGTCTGATAAAAAGAGGACAAATCATTCAAAACTCTAGGGTAAGCCAATAATTCATAGTGAGTCTCCTGGTCCTTATAGTACACTCAAGCTGCAATTAATCCCACCCCCCACCCCACGCCAGTTCAAATCACCCACTTTGTGCTAATTCTCAGGGCTTTGGTGGAAAGCAGGGCTATAAACTGTCTCTTCATCTTCTAACTGAAAAGTGTGGCTCTCTTAAAGCCAAGGCCACTATAATCTAACATATTCCCTCAAAGTGGTACAGAGTTTATCAGCTTTCTTATTATCCAGGGTCACAGTCTGGCAGGGAAGAGATAAAAGAAATCACTGGAGATGCTGCTCTGAATATATTGACAGAGAAACACCAGGGCCTTGACCACCATAGTTCTGGAACCTGTTCTTGGCAGAGTATTCTAAGCTGTTGACCAGCAGCTGTTAATCACAGTGAGTTTACAAAGACTCCAGCATGGAGTAAAATAGCCATAAAGTGTCTCTTGGAGAGTTCTGAAGAAGCACCACTGGAGCAGTATCTTTTAAAATTAGAAATGAAGATAAGTTTCAAAATATGTATACAAAACTGTGTATGTTTTTTTCTTTGAGGCTAAATAGAAGCAAGTAAGAAACAACACATCCCATCAACTGGTCCAATGACTTTCTGATCTTTAAACTCAGAGAGAGAAGAGAGCAACTGCAATCGCTGCCTGAAAGACAGCCTGAAAGATGGTCAGTCTATGTTCCAACCATTAATATAGGCAGGAGTCAAGGGTGATAAGGGCAAAAGAGCAAAACTGCAATTTTGCCTGAATAAACCCTTTTCCAGCTCTTCCAGATAACAGAGACAGACAGTCTAAAAAGGTTAATGCTAATGACATTCACCACTGAAAAATGAGCTTAGGTGCCCCCCTCTGCCCACTCTCTTTCCTCTTGGATAATCATAATAGATAGTTGTTCCCTGTGATTAAACAATTGGGAAATTACTAAAACAATCTGAAATAAACAGACATTTATAACATTGAAATGTTAGAAAAGAAATAAACTGACATTTCAAAGGCATTTTACCAAAGGAATCTTGCAGTTTTCAAGTTGAAAGGAGTTGTTTGGCACAACAAACTAGAACTACCTAAACAATCTAATCTAAGACACATGTTATCTCCCTCCGAAAACCTTCCACAGATGAGATATCAGTTTTGTGGCTTTCATGAGCATATTTTTAAATTACTATTTTAATATGTAATATTTAAATGTGCTAAGCCAAGTCAGTCATTGATTAGTTATTCCTCAAGAAAATATCAGAAGAAATAAGGTTGTGAACAGCCTTATTCTAAAGACCTGTAAGGAAGTCAAGATGGTTCTCTTATCACTCAGAAAGTTATCATGAGTTTTAGTCTTAGAACTTCATATATAACTTCTATAATTCATTTCTGCACATATTTTTAATTATGTCTCCTCTTTGATTATAAATGATCCTAAATTACAGATTTTGTCTTTATATTTTTAGTGTCTATGCCAATATCTGACATATCGTAGGTGTTAAAGAAATGCTTTCTGAATGAACAAACTGGAAATTTTTTGTGTTCTGAAACAACCTTGGATCATCTCAAGAACTGTCACTTCTATATTAACGTTCTTCTCTTTTTTTTTATTTCCAATTTCTTCCTCCTTATTAGATTAAATTCTCGTCTCAAACCATTCCAAATCCTCCCTTTCCCACATACCACCCCAGCTATTTTTCCTTCTTGTTTTCCCCCAAATTTCTACTCCCTGTTGGTAATTTTTCACCTCCCATTTATTCTTCCATCCACTCCAATCTGACTCCCTACCTTACTATTGCAAAGATATTCTTAATCTGATCTTTAATAGCTTCCATGTTGACTATCCAACAAATGCTTCTCTTTTTTGTATTTAATCAAATTTCTCATATGATTTTTACACAGCTAAATGTTTACTCCATTATTGACATTTCTTTTTCATAATTCAGTCCTCAGCCTTCTCTATCAATATTCTTTGTCTCAATAATCTAATTCATTTCTAAGTCTTAAAATGTTATCCACATACTATCTTTTAAATTTTTATCTCCTTTTTATTATTATCCACACACTGATGATTTGTAAACATTTATCATATATATATATATATATATTTCTGAATTCCTTACTCATATAGCCAGGGGGTTCCATGACTTCTCTACATGGATGACTTAACATATTCAAAGGAACCTAGTGATTCCCTTAACTTTGTTTCTTAACTAGTCTTTTCTTAGTAAAAGATACCAACAAACTGCTCAAACCCAAAACTATAGGATTTACTCTTCCCTCTTCCCTTCCTCGATATATCCACATAACATCTATAAATAAACTGTCTGTTCTACTTCCAAAGTAAACCCAAATCTAGCCATTTTTCATCCTCATTTGTATCCCTCTAGTTCAAATCACCACTCTTACTGGAATCCTTTTCTATAGTGGCCTCTAAACTGTGATAGTCTTCCTACTTCAACTGTTGTTCCTCATGGGCTCAGTTTATTTTCCACTTAGCAGCCATTATCTTTTTAAATGAAAATTAAATTACATTGTTTCCCCACTTAAAACTCTGTTCCCCAAAGCATTCTGAAAAGAACTCAAACTCCGTACCAAGATTTATAAGATCCACACATGTTTCAGCTCTCGAATGCCTCTCCAATTGCATTTTCTACTCTTCAACCACTCTTGCTTCCTTTCTTTCCTTGAAAACTCTGAACTTTTCCCAAGTAAAGAGCTTATGCACTTGTTCCCTTTGAATAAAAATCATTCTTCACTTGGTTCTTTGCATGGCTACTTCCATCTCACCCTTCAAAACTCACTTCAGTCTCCTGAGAAGCTACCCATGAGCACCCTACCAAAAGTAGCTCTATCCAACCCCTCAGCTGAGTTATATGGTTTCATATCAAGATATTTATCACAATCTGAAATTTTGTTAACTGTCTGTTTGCTCTAACTAAAATATAAAATAGTCTTGCTCAATTGCTTTATTTCTAAAACCCAGAATAGTGTCTGGCAAGCAATAAGTAAATAAATAAAATTCATGTGTTAATGGATGAATGAATGGATTATGACTGTGTGGATCACAATAAACTGTGGAAAATTGTGAAAGAGATGGGAATACCAGACCACCTGATCTGCCTCTTGAGAAATTTGTATGCAGGTCAGGAAGCGACAGTTAGAACTGGACATGGAACAACAGACTGGTTCCAAATAGGAAAAGGAGTACGTCAAGGCTGTATATTGTCACCCTGCTTATTTAACTTATATGCAGAGTACATCATGAGAAACGCTGGACTGGAAGAAACACAAGCTGGAATCAAGATTGCCGGGAGAAATACCAATAACCTCAGATATGCAGATGACACCACCCTTATGACAGAAAGTGAAGAGGAACTAAAAAGGCTCTTGATGAAAGTGAAAGTGGAGAGTGAAAAAGTTGGCTTAAAGCTCAACATTCAGAAAACGAAGATCATGGCATCTTGTCCCATCACTTCATGGGAAATAGATGGGGAAAGAGTGGAAACAGTGTCAGACTTTATTTTTGGGGGCTCCAAAATCACTGCAGATGGTGACTGCAGCCATGAAATTAAAAGACACTTACTCCTTGGAAGGAAAGTTATGACCAACCTAGATAGCATATTCAAAAGCAGAGACATTACTTTCTTAACAAAGGTTCATCTAGTCAAGGCTATGGTTTTTCCTGTGGTCATGTATGGATATGAGAGTTGGACTGTGAAGAAGGCTGAGCACCGAAGAATTGATGCTTTTGAACTGTGGTGTTGGAGAAGACTCTTGAGAGTCCCTTGGACTGCAAGGAGATCCAACCAGTCCATTCTGAAGGAGACCAGCCCTGAGATTTCTTTGGAAGGACTGATGCTAAAGCTGAAACTCCAGTACTTTGGCCACCTCATGCGAAGAGTTTTGACTCATTGGAAAAGACTCTGATGCTGGGAGGGATTGGGGGCAGGAGGAGAAGGGGACGACAGAGGATGAGATGGCTGGATGGCATCACTGACTCGATGGACGTGAGTCTGAGCAAACTCCGGGAGTTGGTGATGGACAGGGAGGCCTGGCGTGCTACGATTCATGGGGTCGCAAAGAGTCGGGCATGACTGAGCGACTGATCTGATCTGATCTGATCTGATGAGAAATGGAGTAATTTAAGAGTCATATGCTCTTGAACATCTTACAATTACATAAAATCCTAACCACTACTATAGATTCTCATTTTTGGTAAGAATCAATCAGCTAAACATGAAACACATAAATTAGCTCAACAAATCATTTTACTGGGAGATTTTTTTTTTAATTGTAGAGGAGGGGGCTATTATCCTAGAACCCCTGCCTCATCTCTGTACCTTTAATTCAGATCTAATATTTCCACTGGATTAAAGAAAAAAAAATGAGCTACAGAAGCACAAAGGTTTCATTCTATGGCCAACTCAACTCTTTCCCTTTGTCCTTGGCTCTTACCCTGTCTATCCACTCTAAACCCCAAAATGCTTCTGCCATTTCAGAATCAATGATCTGTGGGATCTGTGGGCTTACACAAGACTATCCCTGAACATTCTTGAATTCCCTTCTCCAGGGGATCTTGTCAACCCAGGGATCAAATCCGGGTCTCCATCACTGCAGGCAGATTCTTTACCATCTGAGCCACAAGGGAAGCCCCACAACATTCTTGAATTATTCTTGTTCCATTGGCTTTTTTTTTATTTCATACCACCTGGAGTAGGATGCAGCAAGTTATGATGACTGGTAACTCTACCTTGAGCAGGAAATTCCATGGTAAGTATTAGTTCAGTTTCTTCTCTCTCCTACCCAAAGGGGATGGTTGGCAGATTTGGCAAATAGATATGCAAGACTCCTAGCTAAATTTAAATTTCTGATAAACAACAGTTTAAAAAAAAATAGATCCCACATTTAAATGGAACATATTTGAGAAATACTGGTGAAAAAAAAAAATCATTCACCAGTGGAAACTTAAATAGGTAACCTGGATTTTATCTGGCTACCTTACCAAGGAAAAAGAAGCGTTTTCTCAGATATTGGTCCAAATGAGGAGAGAAGTTCTCTCTGAGTCAGAGTTCCCAGATATTAAAGATGAAAGATTTAAGTGAGCCCATGCATAAACTTATCAAGTATTACCGAGCATATATTTAATACTCAGCACTGTTGGAATTACTGGACATTCAGTGGCCAAAAAAACAGACATGGGCCTATCCAAGCTAATCATCCAGCATGGGAAAGAGAAAATAAACATTTAAATAAACAAGTAAGTTCAGGTACTATCCTCCTTTCTCAAGGTTTTCCTCAGATTTTCTCTTTCTCTTTCTCTCTCTCTCACCATGTCCAACAGCAGCTAGCAGTTTTAGTTATTGATAAGTTAAACATAGTTCTATTTAAGTTTTCTTATAATTAAGTGATGGCCTCCTTTCAGAAAGAAACAAGCCAATATTATTACCATTCTACCAGTAATGTTACAGAAAAATTAAATAGTTCTGATGTTATCATATGCCTTGCAGAATTTTTTTGAGATCTTCATTTTGGATTTTAAAGCAGAGTAAAACTCACTTTTCATCTAAATAGCAGTGAGTTTATTATGAATGGACCATCTTAAGATAAGAGGATCCTTTATGATACATATCATCCAGATTTGCTTTATTTTTCCCTATTAACATGCTCTGCAGTTATCTATTACTTTGGATCAAAAAGTTTTAGCTCTAAGCATGAATTAGTTAGTGGTAATGTTGAGTTAAATATTTATACATACCATGGCAGGAAAAGTCAAGGAAATGTATTCTAAAGTCCTTTATTAACCTGATATGCTGAAGGTTAAAGAAGTTTTTATGGAAGAAATGTTTCATTTTAAAAAAATAATATTGAAGCAGAACAAAAATACATCAAAGGTAATAAGTTGAGGGACTGTCCTCTCTGAAACATAGACCTGAATGAAAAATCATTTATCAAAAATTGTCCCCCACCTCTGACTTCCAGAAGCAAGCACCAGAATATGAAATACTCTTCTTCTGGCAGCAAGGGCTAACGCGATGAAAACCAGTATGGTTGGCAGGGCTCCTACTGAAGCCTACTCCTGCACTTCAGTGTCCTCAGTGATTTCCGTTTTCTCCAGCCCCTCATATCTGTTTCGTCTATTCTCACACGCCCTGGGACCCTAAAGGCCAATCCATGATGGTCAAGCGAAACAGAACTCCTTTTAACCTCATCAAATCTTTCTGCATCAGCATTTTCCAGACTAAGGCATCCTGTCCTTAGTATGAAGGGTAGAAAAAGAAATGACAGCATCATTTACCATTCCACTCACTCAGCCCACATTTATGCACTTCAGTTTCAAAAGTCTGAATATCATGAAGTCTCAATTCAATCAGCCCCATGTAGGCTATGTTAAAAATCCTACTAAAAAACTGTAAGTTTTCATCAGCGCTTAGACTAAGCCTGGGGCCATTCCAAGATACCGGAGAAAAGTTTAAATTATGGATTGTTAATAAAATGGAGTTTCACTACTTTTCTTCATGTTCAATATCTGAAATTAGGTCAACTCAGTCCTACCTTGTAGATAGATACCCTACTACAAAAAAATGTAATTAATATTAATTATATTAATTTGCTCAACAAAACTGTATTCAGTGGCTACTATATCTTGGGTATTGTGAGGGGCACTTAAGAATACTACTATAAAAATGTGGTTAAGTATCTAATGTTATATGTAAATGATGTTTTCAGAATATTTGATATCCCTAGAAAATAGTATACATTGTTTAAAACACTTGAGATTCAAACACTAATTATTAGGGCAATTTTTATTCTTTTATCTCTAGATGAGTAGATAAGACATGTAGAGTCAAGTTATTTACATTCTGGTGAAAGACAAAAGCATACACAGTTTACAAATGCAGTAAACTTGGGCAGCAGGAGTATGGAGCACCATATATCATTGAGCATAGAATTAGTCATAGAACCTAGAATTACTGTGGTCTGAATGCTTGTGTCCTCTCAAAATTCATATGTTAAAACATAAAGCTCTATATGATAGTATTTAGAGATGGGAGGCTTTGGGTGATTAGATTATACCATGGAACCCACAAGAATGGAATTAATGCCTTTACAAAAGAGGATCTAGAGTGATCCATGGGCTTTGTATGTCATATGAGGATAAAATGAAGTCTGAGACCTGAGGAGGACCCTTACACACCCAGACTGGCACACTTATCTCAGACTTCCAGCATCCAGAACAGTGAAAAATAAATTCCTGTTGTTTACAAGCCATCTAGCTTGTGGTATTTGTGTTATAGCAGCCCACATGGGCCAAGTCAAAGTTTCACATAGACTGCAGCCATTGGAGAAAGCAATGGCAACCCACTCCAGTGTTCTTGCCTGGAGAATCCCAGGGACAGAGGAGCCTGGTGGGCTGCTGTCTATGGGGTTGCACAGAGTCGGACACGACTGAAGCGACTTAGCAGCAGCAGCCGTATCCTCCACTGTCCTGCACTACCCTCCACTGCACTACCCAGAATTTTGCACAAAATTTTAAATAGTTATTTAGAGTTCAGTATTGAGAATTCATATGTGAACCAGATAATAAAGTTCCTGTCTTGGGTAGCATCTACTCTGCTACATCCTCATTAGCATACAACAGAAACTATACATTTATTTTAATAAATATTGGAGTACAATCCACTCAAATGACATAAATGCCTTCTTCTCAGGCCTGGTGCCATGCCTCCACATCTTTGAGTTCTTAGCAGATGCTTCTTGAATAAATAAATTAAATCTTACAAAGCATAAAACCTCCTTGTTAGAAAACTGTATTATCAAATATCACTTCAAAACAGAAAACTTAACTCTAAAATGAAGCCTTTAAAGAGACTGAGAGACTTGCCCAAGGTTACACACTTAGTATAGAAGTTAGCTTGCAGTTTTGTTGAAAAAACAGTAGAAAAGAATGGAGTGAAGGAGCTCTGCAAACTCCAGAACTAATGTGTTGACCTAAAAGACACTCACAAGAAATAGTAGCAGCAGCTTTCAGTACTCACAGTTATCACTCATTTTTCAAACAAACTGTGTAAGATATTATCCTGGATTTATACCATGCTTGCTTATTTTGCCACTTTCAACATCAGATGCTATTTAAATGAATTATCTTCCAAATAATAACTATTATTTGTGTTGATAATAATCTTCTAAATAATAATGATTATTTGTGCTAATAACTATTAGTCATAACTAATCACTCAGTCATATCTGACTCCTTGTGACCCTGTGGACTGTAGCCCACCAGTCTCCTCTGACCATAGGGATTCTACACAAATCTTAAAGTTTGGCAGAATGGTTGGCTTTCTATAGGAACTAAATTCTTTCTATAAAAGTTTACAAACTCGTAAGGAAATTTGAAGGTGTGCTATACAATCGGAGAAGGTAATGGCACCCCACTCCAGTACTTTTGCCTAGAAAATCCCATGGACGGAGGAGCCTGGTAGGCTGCAGTCCATGGGGTTGCTAAGAGTCGGACACGGCTGAGCGACCTCCCTTTCACTTTTCACTTTCATGCATTGGAGAAGGAAATAGCAACCCACTCCAGTGTTCTTGACAGGAGAATCCCAGGGACAGGAAGCCTGGTGGGCTGCCGTCTATGGGGTCGCACAGAGTCAGACACAACTGAAGTGACTTAGCAGTATACATTCAATTAATGACAGTCACCAAGATCAAGATGCATTAATGCTTCCCTCTGTTTGACTAAGATTTAGACAAGCTCCTCCCTGACTCCAGGTTCCAGATCTTCCTTTTCTTAGAACATTTCCTTTGGAAAGCTTGTAATTTGTAAAATCTTTCTCTGCCCCTTTGAGATGTAAATCTTTTTAAAACCCTCTTGACAGCTTTACAATCCAAACATCTGTCTTAGGGGTCTGGGGATCATCTCTTCTAAAAGTAACCATCAAAGGGGATAGCCCCTCTCTTTCCCAGTTTCTACGAAAAGGTAGAAGCCTAACTTTGGATGGCACATTGCTCCTAATTATAAAATTGCCTCCTATCATGAAGATATGGGAAGTTAACTTTTCCCTTGGAAAAAGGTTAAAGCCCATTAGAATACACAGATAGTCTATGACTTATCCCTAATGTCCTCCAATACTTTTCCACTAACTCACTCCAGTCCATAAAAAACTACTCCCTATGTTGTGTGCAGTTCAGACTTATTCTATCATCACTCCCCTACTGCAATAGCAGTAAATAAAGTCTTCCTTGCCTTAATACCTTTTATTGTGCAATGTTTGCTTTGATACTATGTTTTTAGAAAAGATTCTCATGGTATATGGTTATGTCACGTACATGAACAAAATACAAAACAGAGAACACTTCATCTACCATAAAGATACCAAGTCTGGGACAAAATATAAATTCAAGTGGTGAAGTCTAGTTTATAAATTCTTCATTGAGATGTTTCTGACATTTAATAAGTGAATTTATTTTTGCCATTCAAAGGGTCATTTTCACAGGCAAGAAACAGTCATGGAAGCTATGTACGTGAAAGTCATTAATCTCAATGTTATTTGCAGAAATTCGAGTAACTTGAAAATTAAAGTAAAATACATTTGAGTTATAAAGAGACATTTATAATTAACCAATTCTACAAAAGGATCCTATACTTGGGAGTTCAAAGCCAAGTATGATCAATAATAGGTACTCCACTGTACTTCCAATGCAATGTCACACACTTTTCCTTTTATACTCTGGCAATTAAAAGTCCAGGTTCGATGCACGATACTGGATGCTTGGAGCTGGTGCACTGGGGCAACCCAGAGGGATAGTACGAGGAGGGAGGAGGGAGGAGGGCTCAGGATGGGGAACATGTGTATACCTGTGGCAGATTCATGTTGATATATGGCAAAACCAATACAATATTGTAAAGTTAAAAAATAAAAAAGAATAATAGAAAGAAATCAAGTTACTTGTCATAAGAAAATGTAAATGAGAAAAAAATAAAAAAGATGGAATACAACAGGCAACAGAGCATTCAGAAGATAAAGTAAGTAGGAGGAAAATAAATCTGAATGTCTAAAACCAAAATAAAAATTAACATCGCCAAACTTGAAAAAATCTCCTTAAATTAGACAATTTAAATGTGGAGATGAACTCAAACATAAAGATATTCATAGTAACTTTGCCCTGTTCTCATTGCTTAGAATAGCAAGAACCAATTTTAAATGATAGTTCATCAATATGAAACTAACAAATTAAATTAGAATCTAATTTCTCATAAACTGAAATGATAGCACATGACTGACATATCTATGTCCTAGAGAAAAAAAAATAAAGAACTAAGAATGTAGGCATAGGAGACAGGAAGTTATGGAACACTTTCCAAACTGCTCTGTAATGAATTGAGAGAAGTAATATTTCCTAAAGAATACAACCTTAATATTTACCCCAAACCAACCAATAGTCTTGAAAGATGAAAGTAGCCCACTTGACTATGGATGTGAAAATGCAGGCACACGTGGAAATAACTTGACAAAAAGAGTCATTTCACAGGAATCAATTTCATATTTGTAAACATAACTTCGCCTTAAAAAATTCCCAAGTGAATGTAGTAGCCATAAATCATAATCATCTTTATTAAAATGCTACTATTATTTCAGTTACTTTAACAATAGAAACTTTCACTGTCAAGAAATAGAAACAAGATCCATGAAATAGGAAACATTTAATCTATTAACTTTCTATGTGATTTATACAGCATGGCATAGTTCAGAAAAATATAATGAAATTCAATTATACAGCTAATTTGGTTCAATGTTTATCAAATTAATTTTATGAAACCGAAAGTAGCAGTAGTCTAAAATAATTTTTAAATCACAGAACTATTTATTTAACAGGTATTAGATTGGATCTTAAATCTCCCTATATAAATTTCATTAACTGTTTCAAATTATTTTAAAGAATTTACAACCCAGAAATTGCAACATGTTATTTCTAATGAATTCTAAATACCAATGAAGTGCTCTCAAAGACTTACTAACTCAATAAACACACAAAAAAATAACATTACAGACCTTGTCATTAAGGTATTCATCGATATACTCTCCACCACAACATGATTTAAATTTAGTGCAAGTGCTGTACGAAAAACAAAAACCAAATTCTTTGTTCACATTTTCCTTTCCTAGAGTAACATATACTATTAGCCTTAATATTTCATATCTCATTTGTGTTTTCTCTTTCTATAGCAACATTTAGTGCACACCCAGAAATCACCATACTGACATTTGTGCAAGCATGCTTGCTTAGTTGCTCAGTCGTGTTCAACTCTTTTGTAACCCTATGGACTGTAACCTGCCAGGCTCCTCTGTCCATGTGATTTTTCCAGGCAAGAATAGTGGAGTGGGTTGCCATTTCCTTCTTCAGGGGATTTTCCCAACCCAGGGATGGAACCTGGGTCTCTCATGTCTCCTGCACTGACAAGTAGATTCTTCATACCACTGATCCACCTGAGAAGCCCATACCGATATCTGTAGCTCTATTCATCAACCACCACCTTTTTTACTCAAAGGCTAATAAAATATTCACATTGAAACATGAAGATTCCATATTAGAAATTATATTTCCTAACCAAGAGGTAACAAAGAAAATTGCACATCTTTGCCTTTAGGAATATTTTTCCCAGAATAAAGTTTAATTTTTGAGGAAGCAGAAAACAAAGTCCATGATTTTTTACTTATATTTACATTGCTATTTAGCTCCAGTTAAAATCAAATACTGTGATTCAACTGAAATTAACACATCATATGAGTAATCAGTACTTTTATTCTCTCATTAAAGCTATCGTGATTTTTATAAAGTGATAGATTATTTTATAAAGTGATCTCACTATTTGTGATTTTTATAAAGTGTTGACCTACATAATGCCATACTTTATTTTACCATTTTATAATTTCCTTCTAAGTTTGTCTGCATTTGTTGTTTATGAGATGGAAAAAAGCATTCTTAAAAAGCTGCTAACAAAATTTACACTGAGAATTTGGAGACCATGTGTTTACTCAGAACATAAACATATATAACTAAAACTTGAGTGTGATGCTAAACATTTCTCAGAAGGATCAAAACCAATATGTTAGAATATTGGAGAGAATTTGTTTGCTCCACAGAAAGAAAGGTGGGAAAAAAAGAAAACAGAGAGATGAGAATGTGAGAGAAGTCAGAAGGTAGTGAAAAATCACTGGAGCCTGATAGAGACTCTCCACAGACCTCACAAACATTTAATGAGTTTTTTTAAACTCAAGAGATATTTAATGTGCATGAATATTTTCAGAAAATGGTAAGTGATCACATTTTCACATACAGATTAATATCAGGCAACATGGCAAAAGCAAGTAAAGATTCAGGAATCAAAGACTATTGAGAAAATAAGACCCTGGGAACTTCAGACAAAGCTTGAAGACGTTCAAGACTGTGCCATTAGCCTTTAAGATAATCCCCCCTAGATGTCAAAAGTCTAGGAAGTTCAAGCTGGCAGCCAAGTAAGGGACAATGCTTGAATGGAGGGAGATTTTTAAAGGGGTGTCAAATTGAGTTTTTTGCAATTTCCTGTTTATTTTTAGATTCTTACATAATTTCTTATTAACTATGCCTCTTTTAATTGCATTGTTTTTCTCTGTTTTTGTTAGATTTAGAATTTTCTTTCCTTCTGGGATTTGTGAAAGTTATACTGTTGGAGTCGCCATTCTTTTTTGAGCTGAATTTTCTTAAAGAATCTCTCATCTTGGGAACTGTATATATTCCAACTATGATAGCTAAGGTCATCATACAAAGATGTACACAATACACATAAAAAGTGTATTGGTATGGTATATCAATACCACAGATATGGTAATATCAATGCCACAGATTTGTGGGTTAAAAAACAGAAACTTATTTTCCCACAGTTCTGAATACCAGATATCCCAGATCAAGATGTCAGGAGGATTGATTTCTTGCGTTTCACTCCTTGGCTTACAAAATGGCAGCCTTCCCCCCATACCCTCACAGGGTCATCCCTGTGTCTGCATCATGATTCTCCATTGTAAAGACATCAATCATATTGGATTAGGGGCCACACTAATGACTCCATTATAACTTATCTCTTTTAAAGACTCTTTTTACAAATACAGTCACATTCTGAAGTATACACATTAAGGCTTCAACACATGAATTTTGGGGAAACACAAGTCAGTCCATAGCAGTAACATTATCATATTTTCTCTGAAATTATGTGATCTAACTTGTCAAAATCTTCTGTGTCACATGTGAATGAACCTTCTCTCTATAATGTGTTGTATTCCTTTACCATCATAGATTGAAACTACTGTTTCTCATCAAAAATTGCACATTTATAAACAGACATACCTACATACATAAGTCAGAAATCCCAACACAGGCAGGTTTGTGTTCTGATCGTTCTAGATTGGAATCTTTATCGTCTGTATACTGGACTGTATCTGTGGATACACAAATGTGTGTATCTTTAGGTGCTAATGTGTTAGTCTTATTTATTCACAGTATCCTGATTAGGGTTACGAGGGATTGATTCTTAGCACTACCATAGAAGTCACATATTTTAATGCAGTGAATCGCACATGGAATTTTTATTGGGCAACTATCTAGTGATCAATGTGTATGTCTATTTGGAGTAGGTAACTTGAGTCACAAACTTCAGATGGTATGCTCAAACTCAAGTCCATTGAGTGAGTGATGCCATCCAACCATCTCGTCCTCTGTCATCTCCTTCTCCTCCTCCTTCAATCTTTCCCTGCAGCAGGGTCTTTTCCAATGAGTCTGTTCACATTGGGTGGCCAAAGTATTGGAGTTTCAACTTCAGCATCAATCCTTCCAATGAATTTTCAGGACTGATTTCCTTTAGGGTTAACTGGTTAGATCTCCTTGCAATCCAAGGGACTCTAAATAGTCTTCTCCAACACCACAGTTCAAAAGTATCAATTCTTTGACAGTCAGCTTTATTTATGGTCCAACTTTCACATCCACACATGACTACTGGGAAAACCATAGCTTTGACTAGACAGACTTTTGTCAGCAAAGTAATGTCGCTGCTTTATAATATGCTGTCTAGTTTTATCATAGCTTTTCTTCCAAGGAACAAGAATCTTTTAATTCCATGGCTGCAGTTACCATCTGCAGCGATTTTGGAGCCCAAGAAAATGAATCAGTTAGATATATATATATATAGATAGATAGATAGATATAGATATAGATATATATAGATCTCCACCCTTTTTTAGATTTCCTTCCAGTCTACAAAGCACTGAGTAGAATTCCCTGTTCTACATAGTAGGTTCTAATTAGTTATTTATTTTATATATAGTATACATATATATGTCAAAACCCCAAATTTATCCCACTCCCCCTTGTGCCCTTGGTAACCGTAAGCTTGTTATCTACATCTGAAACTCATTTCTGCTTTGCAAAAATATTCATCTGAACCATTTTTATGGATTTCACATATAAGTGATATTATTCAATATTTGTCTTCCTCTTTCTAACTTACTTCACTCTGTATGACAATTTCTAGACCCATCCATGTTAATGCAAATGGCATTAATTTGTTCCTTTTTATGGCTGAGTAATGTCAACTGTGTATGTACCCTATCTTCTTTATCCATGCCTCTGTTGATGGACATATGGGTCGCTTCCATATCTTGGCTATTGTAAATAGTGCTGCAACAAACATTGAGGAGCATGTATCCTTTTGAATTATGGTTTGCTCTGGATATATGCCCAGGAGTGTGATTGCTATATCATGCAAGGCTTTACTCTTAGATTTTTAAGGAACCTCCATACTGTTCTTCGAAGTGGCTATCCCACTTTACATTCCCACCAACAGTGTAGGAAGATTCCTTTTTCTTCACACCCCCTCCAGCATTTATTGTTTATAGATTTTGTGATGATGGCCATTCTGACCAGTATGAGTTGATACCTCACTGCAGTTTGGATTTGTATTTCTCTAATAGTATGTTGAGCATCTTTTCATGTGTGGTTTTTTTTTTTTTTTTTTGGCCATCTGTATGTCTTCTTTGAAAAAGAAATGTCTATTTATGTCTTCTACCCATTTTTTTTTATTGGGTTGTTTGTTTTCTTGATACTAAGCTACATGAGTTGTTTGTATATTCTGGAGATTAATCCCTTGTCCAGAGAAGGCAATGGCATCCCACTCCAGTACTCTTGCCTGGAAAATCCCATGGGTGGAGGAGCCTGATAGGCTGCAGTCCATGAGGTCACTAAGAGTCAGATAGGACTGAGCGACTTCACTTTCACTTTCAATCCCTTGTCAGGCGCTTCATTTGCACATATTTTCTCCCATTCTGAGGGTGGTCTTTTTATTTTTTTATGGTTACCTTTGTTGTGTAAAAGTTTTTAAGTTTAACTAGGTCACACCGGTTTGTTTTTGTTTTCATTTTCAAAACACTAGGCAGTGGATTGAAAAAGGTCTTGCTATGATTTATTTCAAAGAGTACTCTCCTTGTGTTTTCCTCTAAGACTTTTATAGTATCTGGTCTTACATTTAGGTCTTTAATCCATATTGAGTTTATTTTTGCATATGCTGTTAGAGAGTATTCTGATTTTATTCTTTTACATGTAGCTGCCCAGTTTTTCCAACACTACTTCTTGAAGAGACTGTCTTTTCCTCTATTGTGTACGCTTGCCTCCCTTGTCGTAGATTAGGTGGCCACAGACGTGTGGGTTTATCTCAGAACTTTCTATCCATTCCATTGATCTATATTCCTATTTTTGTGCCAGTACCATACTTCCTTGATTACTGTAGCTTTGTCATATAGTCTGAAGTGAGGTAAGTTAATTCCCCAAGCTCTGCTGTTATTTCTCAAGATAGCTTTGTCTATTTGTGGTCTTTTGAGTTTCCATACAAAGTGTAAATTTTTTGTTCTAATTCTGTGACAACAAATGGAAATTTCATAGAATTGCATGGAATCTATATGATTGCTTTAGGTATTATAGTCATTTTCACAAAACTGATCCTTCCAGTCCAATAACATGATATCATGATATATATCTCCATATATTTGTGCCATGTTTGATTTCTTTCATTAGTATCTTACATTTTTCTGAGTATAGGTCTTTTGCCTCTTTTTGTTGTTGCTGTTGTTCAGTCACTAAGTCATGTCCTATTCTTTGCAACCCCATGAACTCCAGCATGAGAGGCTTCCTTGTCTATCCTTCACTATTGCCCAGAGTTTGCTCAGACTCACATCCATTGAGTCTGTGATGCCATCCAACCATCTCATCCTCTGTTGTCCCCTTCTCCTCCTGCCCTCAATCTTTCCCAGCATCAGGGTCCTTTACAATGAGTCAGCTATTCAGATCAAGTGGCCAACGTACTGGAGCTTTAGCTTCAGCATCAGTCCTTCCAATGAATACTCAGGGTTGATTTCCTTTAAGATTGACTGGTTGGATCTCCTTGCTTCCAAAGGACTTTCAAGAGTTTTTCCAGCACCACAGGTGGAAGGCATCAATTCTTCAGCACTCAGCCCTCTTTATGGTCCAACTCTCACTTTTGTACATGACTACTGGAAAAACAATAGCTTTGACTACATGGACCTTTGTCAGTAAAATGATGTCTCTGCTATTAAATATGCAATTAAATAGGTTGGTCTAGGTCGGTCATAGCTTTCTTCCAAGGAGCAAGTGTCTTAATATCATGGCAATTACTGTTCGCAGTGATTTTGGAACACAGGAAAATAAAAATCTGCCCCTGTTTCCACTTTTCCCCATCTATTTGCCATGAAGTGATGGGACCAGAAGCCATAATTAACATTTTTTCAATGTTGAGTTTTAATCCAGCTTATTCACCCTCCTGTTTCACGCTCATCAAGAGATTCTTTAGTTTCTCTTTACTTTCTGCTATCAAAGTGGTATCATCTGCATATATGAAATTGTTGATATTTCTCCCAGCCATCTTGATTCCAGTTTGTGCTTCACCCAGCCTGGCATTTCACATGATGTACTTGGCATATATAAATAAGCACAGTGACAATATGCAGCCTTGACATACTCCTTTCCCAATTTGGAACCAGTCTGTTGTCCCATGTCCAGTTCTAACTGTTGCTTCTTGACCTGCATGAAGGATGTAAGGTGGTCTGGTGTTCCCATCTGTTGAAAATTTTTCCACAGTTTGTTGTGATCCACACAGTCAACGGCTTTAGCATCATCAATGAAGTAGAAGTAGATAATTTTTTCTGGAATTCCCTTGCTTTTCAAATGAGACTATACAAAAAAAAATCCTACAGATGCTATCAGAAAACTACTAGAATTCAATAAATTTGGTAAAATTGCAGGATACAAAATTAATACACAGAAATCTCTTGCATTCCTGTATAGTAGTAATGAAAAATCAAAAAGAGGGATTTGGGAAACCATCCCATTTACCATCACATCAAATAGAAATGCCACTCTTTCTTGAAGTGCCAGTGCTCCCTCTCATAAGTGATTTCCACCACATTACAGAGCTTTTATGAAAATTAATTGTAGAAAAAGGCCCAAAGTATTTTGAAGTCCTGGGCTTCCCTGGTAGCTCAACTGGTAAAGAATCCACCTGCAATGCAGGAGACCCTGGTTCATTTCCTGGGTTGGGAAGATACCCTGGAGAAGGGATATGCCACCCACTCAAGTATTCTTAGGCTTCCCTGCTGGCTCAGATGGTAAAGAATCTGCCTGCAATGTGGGAGACCTGGCTTCGATCTCTAGGTTGGGAAGATTCCCTAAAGGAAGGCATGGCAACCCACTCCAGTATTCTTGCCTGGAGAATACCCATGGACAGAGAAGACTGGCAAGCTACAGTCCATGGGGTCACAAAGAGTCGGGCATGGCTGAGTGACTAAGCACACCACAGCACTATAAAGTCCTAAAAAGAAAACCCTAAAGTAAAGCCAAGTAACTGTCATATTATCATTATTATGCATCACTATGTCAGATTGCTTCAGAAAGGTCACTCTTGGGACTGAAAAACTAGTATTGGAGTGAGTGATATATTAAATTGATTAATATTAAAAATGGTATATAAGAATTCTTGCCCCTCAGGAATTTACCTTTCATTAGTCAGATTACTAAATATAAGTACTAAAGCAGTACTCCATGCATAGCAACAAATACAGAATTCTCAGATAACAAATAAAGGTTAAATTTGCCTCCCAGCACGTGTGGATTTGCCTTCATATTAAACACTCCACAACCAGAATATAAAATATTTACAGCTCTAGGGGTTCCAATAACTTCTTAAGTAATTTTATAAGGCACCCTCTGAATAACTATTAGGAATCACATGATACTGCATGAAATCAAATCTGTAGATTTGATAAGTATAGAACTTCTTAGTAAGTGCCTTTGTGTTCTCAAAAAATGTAAACTTTTCAAGCCTGGAATCTAACCTTTAGCAAAACAAAAATAAGAATTTCAAGTGTTTTCCATACTCTGTCAGTGCTACCCACTTTTAGTCATCAGAGACATAAGCTATGTAAAAGAATCTGTATATTAATTTCAATGAGGCATTTTGATGCTCAGAAGAACTGGGATGAATCAGGATTCAAAAATGCTTGCCTGTTCAATTCATACAAAAGGCCAGCCAATGCAAATGTAGTTGTAAATTCAAATATCAGAATTATTGTGCATCTGGACACAGCTAGATTATTCTGTGCCAACAAGACTGTCAATTTGTTATAGAGATTTATAAATTATTACTCACCTCTTATGAAATGTGTTCATTTCTGTTTACTTTCTTTCACACATATAGCTTACTTTTTAAAAACTACAAAAAGTAAACAAAAATTTAAGAATTTGTTGCTAACAGACCTGCTTTACAAGAAATACTAAAGCAATTTCCTCAGGATTAAAGCAAATAAACCCAGATAGTAATTTGAATCCACATGAATAGGGAGTACTAGTATAGGTAATTATGTAATTATATTTTTTAAAGACTATAAATACATTTTTATTCTTTCTCATAACTTATTTATAAAGAAATTTAATAATAATAATTTAATAAAATAAAAGTCCAAATATAATGTTTGACTTATATAGATATGTAATATTTTATAATACATTTGCTAATAACAGCTTTAAGGTCATGAGTAAGAACAAAGCCATTTTTTCACTAAGAAATAGCTATAAATGGTAAACTAATAATTATAACATTTATAATATTAATAGGTATATATATGTGTGTGTGTGTGTGTATATATATATATATATATATATATATATGATATCACACAAGGGGAGAAAAGAAAATTGAACTATATAGGATACCATTTCTATATATTGAAATTAAGTTTTGAAGATGATTCTGACAAGCTTAAATGTATATGATTAGCCCTGGAGCAACCACTAAAACAAAAAAAAGAAGAAAAAATGCTCAAAATAATTTAGTGAAACCTCATTAAAAATGTTGAAATGTTAAATAGAAATGATTTACTGAATGCAATAGAAATGATTTACTGATTTACTGAATGCAAAAAGGAAAAATAGAGAAACAAAAAATTCAAGATATGAAAAAATAAAAAGGTAGATATAAATACAGCCACAGTAATAAAAACTTAAATGTGAATAAATTAAACAACCCAAGAAGCAGAGATTGTTAGACTAAATTTTTTCTAAACTTCACATGTTTAAAATATTAATGCCCAGTGTGATGGTATTAAAGGGTGGGACCTTTTGAGAAATATTTAAATCATGAGGTAGAGCCTTGACAAATGGTATTAGTATTCTTAACAATGAATGTATAGAGACCTCACAGGGATCCTAAGCCACTTCCACATGGAAGGAGCAAAAAGCTGCTAGCCAGGAACCAGGAAAGAGGGTCCTCATCTGACTGTGCTCATATGGTGCCCTCAAACTTCCAGTCTCCAGAACTGTGAGAAATACATTTCTGATGTTTAAAAACTACCCAGTTTGTGGTGTTTTGTTATAGTAGCTGGAACAGACTAACACAGTACCATGTGCAGAAAATACCACATGCATAGACTGTATCACTCTGCTCTAAGAATATATCAAGCTAACAATGCTTTTGAAAAATCAACAATTCTCATCGCACATACTACTACTAATACTACTACTACTACTACTACTACTACTACTACTAAGTCGCTTCAGTCATGTCCAACTCTGTGCAACCCCATGGACTGCAGCCTACCAGGCTTCTCCATCCATGGGATTCTCCAGGCAAGAACACTGGAGTGGGTTGCCATTGCCTTTTCCAATGCATGAAAGTGGAAAGTGAAAGTGAAGTCGCTCAGTCGTGTCCGCCTCTTAGCGACCCCATGGACTGCAGCCTTCCAGGCTCCTCCATCCATGGGATTTTTCGGCAACAGTACTGGAGTGGGGTGAAGGGAACAGCTAATAAGTAAATGGGCAAATTTGACTTATTTGGATAAATGATTCTATCATGGATGCTGTTTTAAATCACCTTTTTGGCTTTCATCCTGTATGTCCAAAAGCGATATTTGAATTTCACTAGATATAAAAAGAGCCAAGCAAGGTCATTATATAGTGGAGTTCCTTCGCAGTGTTCATGTAAAAACCAAGGTTACTACCTGTCCAATAGATAAATTGTATAACCATGGAAAGATGTTTGTGGTGCCTAAGACAAGTCTTTCCCCAAAATATTACATAATAATGGCCACTGCTATGATATTGCAGGGCTTTTTGTATTATAGAATAAAGTATAGACTCTAATGCTAATGATCAGGCAATAGGTAATAGATACAGGCATAGCTATCTATGTATCTATAGGCAAGATTTTCATTTGCCAAGAACGACACCACTTTTTTAAAAAAATTATTGGATTTGTGTGTTCATTTTAAGGTTCAAAGTGTTTTTGCATGTGGCATTTCAACTAATCCTCACAATGAGGATAAATAAAATCTAGGACAAAGCCAGAGAATATATCCTTTTACCAATAATATTTTCATTTTTAAGTGAAACATGGCTAAAATCATTCTGTACCATGCATTTGATGAAGAAAATAATAGTTTTTCTCTGATATTCAAGAGGGTCATCAGATCATATGCTCAACATTTAGCTAGTATAGATTTATGCCTGACCTAGGCTATTATAAATGTATGAACTTTTTTGTAAAAAAAGCAATTTCTATTTGCAGTTAATCAAATGAGTTATTTCTTTAAGATAGTATCCTAGCAACTTCAGACAGAAGAGGAAGTCCTGCTGATGTTAGAAAGAGATTTGTTTATCACATGTCCAGATCTAACTTCTGAATGTGCTTCAAAGTGTTGCTTTGATCAAGCAACTATCAAAATTTTATGTTATAGAACTAACAAGGTTGTAAGAACCATTTCATAATTTCTGAATCTGAGATGTCCATAGAGAACAGCAATTGTCATTTATAATAAACAGGTTTCTTTAAGTAATAGATTAATGAGAATGTATATCGCAAATAAATCCAAGTAAGTCATCAGTAACAAAATATTTAACTAAATTTTTCAAATATTTGGGCTGACAGTTAAATAGAAGTTTTCCAACCAACCTTAAAACACATCTTACCTGCATATTGTCCAACTACTTAGACAGTGACAGACGGAAAGGGTTTGAGCCACTAATTTCATCTTTAAATAGAAGTTTTCCAACCAACCTTAAAATACACTTTACCTGCATATTGTCCAACTATCTCAGTCAGTGACAGATGGAAAGGGTTTGAGCCACTAATTTCATCTTTAAGCTTAAGAAAGCCCCTGATCTTCACCTCCAACCTCAACTCTGATTTAAAGCCAGAAGTCAAAAAAAAAGGAAAGAAAACACTGCTGCTGCTGCTGCTGCTGCTGCGAAGTCACTTCAGTCGTGTCCGACTCTGTGCGACCCCAGAGACGGCAGCCCACCAGGCTTCCCCGTCCCTGGGATTCTCCAGGCAAGAACACTGGAGTGGGTTGCCATTTCCTTCTCCAAGAAAACACTAACCTCAGCTAAAAACCAGCTAACAGTCCAGTCCATTCAGGATATTCCATGACTTCATGTCCCTATTAAACTTCTCTCAGGTAATATGATGTAATAAGAGATGTAGCCTTGACTCTACAATTTAATGCAAAAATGTAAGGGCCCTATTCATTGGTCAGATTAAGTTAGAGGAAGCGGCAGGAAATGCAATAATCATATCCAAATTTGGAAGTACTGATAGTTCAGTTATCCAACCTAGACCACAAAGTCAAACAGCCAAATGGAAACTGGCCTATGTAGGACTTTGAACTGGGCCTTAAGGAGAATACATCAACAAGCTGTGCAGAGAAAATCTCAGTTTCTTCAAGTTTTATAATTTAAGATACTATAAAACTTTATATTTGAAAATAAAGATGTGTGCTTCACTTTTTAAATCTTGTAATTCATAATTAATTACTAACAATCAAGGAAAACACAGCCTGTAATGTTTAAATTTCACGCCTATAAATTTTATTCCCTGAATTTAGTAAACAGAAAGACATTCTAAAACTATTAAATATTGCTTATTGTTTACCCTCCCCATCACTCCCCATGAATCAATGACTATTAAGAAAGTAGGTTAGGCCAGGAGCAATGCTGAACATAATGGATACTGGAAATAATAATGTTAAGAAGCAAGATGTGGAGCAAATCAATAAATCAGGAAGGGAATCACCTACCCTTAACTGATAACAAAGACAAGGTCAATAATAACATCTCACCTCTAATAAGTTTTAGGCATTGTGATAAATTCTTTATATATATTAGCTCATATAATTTTCACAACAAACCTACAAGGTAGAAATTATTATTACACCCAATTTGTAACTGAAAAAAAAAAAGAGGTTTAAAGAGCTTATGCCACTTTTCCAGAATTATTCAGAAAGTGACAGTTTGAAT
This sequence comes from Bos indicus x Bos taurus, assembly GCF_003369695.1. NCBI lineage: Eukaryota > Metazoa > Chordata > Mammalia > Artiodactyla > Bovidae > Bos > Bos indicus x Bos taurus. The sequence continues at coordinate 101,036,885 of NC_040079.1, read as the reverse complement.
TCAGTTATTCAGGTCTCTGAATAACTCTCCCTAGGCTGTGAACACAGGCAAGATGCTACCCAGCCTTCCATCGAACCTCGCAAAATTGCTGTTATCCTTAGATACTGTGACAGGCCTGTTTTTAGGAGCCAGCAAATCCTATAATATTATATTTACAAACAGTAGCAATGCTTTACCTTCCCAGGAGCCATTTCCTCACAACAGCAATTACAGTTTGGGTATTCATCAGGTAGAATTAGATTTGTCTTCAGAGAACAGAATACCTTGTCCCCAAATAATAGTAGTTTAAGTAATGCTGCTGCTGCTAAGTTGCTTCAGTCGTGTCCGACTCTGTGTGGCCCCATAGATGGCAGCCCACCAGGCTCCCCCATCCCTGGGGTTCCCCAGGCAAGAACACTGGAGTGGGTTGCCATTTCCTTCTCCAATTCATGAAAGTGAAAAGTGAAAGTGAAGTCGCTCAGTCATGTCCGACTCTAGCGACTCCATGAACTGCAGCCTACCAGGCTCCTCCGTCCACGGGATTTTCCAGGCAAAAGTACTGGAGTGGGTTGCCATTGCCTTCTCCGAGTTTAAGTAATAGAGATGTTTATTTTTCTTTATATTAGGGAAAGTTCAGATGTACAGAGTCCAGAGCTTATATGACAATTACACAGGCACTTGGGATCCAAGCTTAGCCTGTCTTTTATACACATTAATCTTTAGAGCTGACTTCCATTGACAACATTGCCTCATGGTCCAAGATAACCGCTTAAGTGTTAGCCATCTAGTTTGAGAAAGGAAGAAGGAAGAGGAGAAAAATGAAAAGGGGTATACCCTCCCAAATGAGTCCACGTTATTCGAAGAAAAAAAAAATTAGAAACACCAGCACCACATCTTGCACTCACATCTTACTGGCTACTCATAATTCTAAGAATGTATGAGAAATGTAGTCCAACTGGGCAGGCTTCTGTTAGTAAAGTGGATGGGGTAATAGATACTATATCAACATCTAGTAGTTTCTACCACTGACAGTGAGAAATAATCATCATTTAGGCTTTTTACTATCATCTTAAGAAACTGTTTCCAAGTCAAAGCTACTAAATAAAAGTTGGCATCTGGTAGCAGGAATGTTTATTGACTCCCTCAGAAACACATAAAAGGATGCAAATCTCATCATCAGAATTCTATTGCTTATTTAATAAACAAACATTCTTCTAATCATTTATAGTAATTTCAAGTTTGCTAATTCAATATGAAATACAAATGTGACACAAGTAATAAAGGACTAATAACAAAAATCCTAAGCTACTAGGTAATACACATCTGTCTAATTTACTCTATTTCATTTGGCTCTATTCCCTGGAAGGATTTCATGAACTTATGACAAACTCTGGTCCAATGATCATGCCCATAATTAAGATTCCCAAACTCATGCTCTGTGTTTTCTTTATTAACTTACGTTATCTCAGATGTAGCATCCTCTGCTCCACTTCTATTAACCTAAACAGATCAAACTATAACCTCAAAGTATATTTAATCTAATTTTTAATCAAATACCCTTTTTTCTCTGCTACTTCACTGAGAGAAAATCACACAGGCCCTACCTCTGCTTTCTCTTCTAAAATCTTACTATGTCTTCTTCACTTTCTTTTAAGTAACTATACATGTATTTTTCTTCCTTCAAATATACTCTTATAAATAATTATCATCTGTAATAAAATGTGCTAAAGTAAACAATGTGGCTTCATAGTAGAGAAGGAGAGCTTATTGATAGAAATGATAAGACACAAGTTTAGGTAATGATTCCTAACCTTTATGGATGCCCCATAGGGGATAAGACCATCTCAAGGGAGAGACCATAAGCACCATAAATGGTCAAGCAAAGGCTAGATGCTAACTAGCAAGAAATCCAAAAATGAATTGTTATATTGAGTAGAAGTCAACTGATTTCTTAACATCCTTTCCCACTAAACAATTTGGTAAAAATTTTTAAAATAAATTGAGTTGCAATACAACCCTCCAAATGATCACTAATGAAATGTCATAGTTTCTTGGATATTAGCCTAGTTCATGAAATTACACTGAACCTTCTTTGGGAGTCGCTGTGTAAAATATTTAATGCTAATTAGACAGTAAATTTCAGATCTAGCATTGACATAGGAAGGAGAAGCAAAGAGGATTATTAAATAGAGGTGATAATTACACTGATTTTTATTGCTTTTAGGAGAACTTAAAACTTAATCAGTTCTTCAAGTGTTTCATTATTTACATTGATGACAAAGGACTAAATATTGAGAGAAAATACAAAGAGTTCTAAAGAAAGCTAAGTGAAAATCTATTATCACCATTAACTATTAATAATAGTTAAGTAATGTTAGAAGACAAGGTAAAGGTCTGTAAAAATATGCTAAATAACTTAATGGTTCAATAGTATTGAGCAAGTTAATATAATGCTATTGTAAACTATGCCAAGGTAAAACTTTTGTATTTTAAACAAAAATGATAATTTTTGTTTCTTAATTTAATGATTTTTTTCAATTTTAGTAATGTCATTAAATAGATATGGTTTTCCTGAGACTGGGCTGTTGAATTTCAATAACTTCACTTCTATAAAACCATTCATACAAAGAAATAATGTTAAAAAGCCATTTTGAGTTAATATTCCACAGAGTTGTTGCTTTAGTCGCTAAGTCAGGTCTGAGTCTTTTGCACCCCAGTGGACTGTAGCCCATCAGGCTCCTCTGTCCATGGGATTTTCCAGGCAAGAATACTGGAGTGGGTTGCCATTTACTCCTCCAAGGGATCCTCCCTACCCAGGGATCAACCCCCTATCTCCTGCACTGGCAGGAGGTTTCTTTACCACTCAACCAACAGGGAGGCCCCCACTCCACAAAGCACAAAGCTGTATTTTAATGGAGAAGAGACATGGGGGCCAGGGTGTGTGCTGCATCAGACATTTCACTTTTGAGCTCCCTGTCAATATCATATCACTTTAAAAAGAAATGAAGCGTTTTCCTATAAAATAACCTCTATTTTCATGGAGCAAGATAGAAGAGTTAAGGCTAAAGAAAATGTAGTGATGGCCTAGAATTCTTGAAAACTCTGTCGAAAAAGACAACAACTGAATTTAATTTATGAAGAGAGTTAGAAGAACATGAGGCACAGGGAGCTGACTCAATTCCATCTTCAAATGGGAAAATAGCAATATTAGCACAGTTATTAAGAGAAAAATTCCTTGCTCATATTATTGCAAAATGCTCTAAGAAATAAATTGTTATGATATATAATAATAAAACTGTCTATGCTGAGAGGCTTTGGTGATATTTTAAATTAATTGGTTTCTAAAATTTTATCTTTACTGTAATACATCAGTTTGTTATAGAAATCTCTGCATGATGTCTTGAAAGAAGTGTGTTGCAATTATTCATACAATAAACCAAACCAGTAAAAGCTCATAGTCTAGACATGTAGACACTGTATGATGGGAAGACAGCATTGAATAGTGGAAAGAACATTAAGTTCAGGTATGAACTTTGGTGTAACCTGATTGTGAAATTATCAAGGTGATGAACCTCTTAACATTTCAGTAAACTGACATGGAAAATTAAGATATTAAGTCTAGTTACATCCAAAAAAATGCATGAAATACAGCAGATACTTGACACTTGAGAATCATATGTCCCTCCTCCCGTCCACTACTTCCAACACTAACATAATATTTCAGTCCTCTTGCAAGCAAGAGGCAACCACTTGGTTGACCATTTCTTAATACATTGAGAAATACCCAATCAGATGGTTATGAGAAAAAGCATTTAATACTTTTCTCTCCTAATACGCTGTTAAAATAATATTAAAGCTATTTTACAAAAATATACACACATATGAATGCATAGTATATTTCTGATAAAGAGAAAACTACTGAGTGAGGAAGTGGGGTGAAGGAAGCCACAGTCTAACGTCCATGAAGAGTATAATGTAGGAGGAAGCCAACTTCAACCTGAATCTAGAGAGACAGATGAATGCAGTGTCATATCTGACATTGTACCTGATGCTGAAGATGCTGGAACTATAAACTGAAGTGAAGAACGACTTTAATAAGTCCATTCCTAGATTGGACATACCTGAGGGGAGAATTTATGAGCTTAAAGATATGTTAATAGAAACTTCCAAAAGTGAATCGCAGAGATAAAAAGGAATGAAACGCACACGCACACCAAACAAAAACTCAGAACATCAGAAACTATGCTGTTGTTTGGTTGCTAAATCATGTCTGACTCTTGTGACCCCATGGACTGCAGCCCACTAGTCTCCTCTGTCCATGGGATTTCCCAGGCAAGAATATTGGAATTGGTTGCCATTTCCTCTCCAAGGGATTTTCTCAACCAAGTGATTGAACCTGCATCTCTTGCATCTCATGCATTGGTAGGTAGAGTCTTTACCACTAGCACCACCTGGAAAGTCCAAAAATGATTCCAGTTCAATTCGGTTCAGTTCACTTACTCTGCTGTGTCTAACTCTTCGTGACCCCATGGACTGCAGCACACCAGGCCTCCCTGTCCATCACCAACTCCCAGAGTTTACCCAAACTCATGTCCACTGAATCAGAGATGCTATCCAACCATCTCATCATCTGTCATCCCCTTCTCCTCCTGCCTTCAATCTTTCTGAGTATCAGGGTCTTTTCAAATGAGTGAGTTCTTCGCATCAGGTGCCCAAAGTATTGGAGTTTCAGCCTCAGCATCAGTCCTTCCAATGAAAGTTCAGGACTGATTTCCTTTACTGTGGACTGGTTGGATCTCCTTGCAGTCCAAGGGACTCTCAAGAGTCTTCTCCAACACCAGTGTTCAAAAACATTAATTATTCAGGGCTCAACTTTCCTTACAGTCCAACTCTCACATCCATACATGACTACTGGAAAAACCATAGCCTTGACTAGACGGACCTTTGTTGGCAAAGTAATGTCTGTTATTTAATACGCTGTCTAGGTTGGTCATAACTTTTCTTCCAAAGAGTAAGCGTCTTTGAATTTCATGGCTGCAATCACCATCTGCAGTGATTTTGGAGCCCAGAAAAATAGTCTGTCACTGTTTCCACTGGACCAGATGCCATGATCTTCATTTTCTGAATGTTGAGCTTTAAGCCAACTTTTTCACTCTCCTCTTTCACCTTCATCAAGAGGCTCTTTAGTTCTTCTTCACTTTCTGCCATAAGGGTGGTGTCATCTGCATATCCGAGGTTATTGATATTTCTCCCGGCAATCTTGATTCCAGCTTGTGCTTCTTCCAGTCCAGCGTTTCTCATGATGTACTCTGCATATAAGTTAAATAAGCAGGGAGACAATATACAGCCTTGATGTACTCCTTGCCGTATTTGGAACCAGTCTGTTATTCCATGGCCCGTTCTAACTGTTGTTTCCTGACCTGCATGTAGATTTCTCAAGAGGCAGGTCAGGTGGTCTGGTATTCCCATCTCTTTCATAATTTTCCACAGTTTATTGTGATCCACACAATCAAAGGCTTTGGCATAGTCAATAATGCAGAAGTAGATGTTTTTCTGGAACTCTCTTGCTTTTTCAATAATCCAACAGATGTTGGCAATTTGATCTCTGTTTCCTCGGCCTTTTCTAAAACCAGCTTGAACATCTGGAAAGTTCATGGTTCATGTACTGTTGAAGCCTAGCTTGGAGAATTTTGAGCATTACTTTGCTAACGTGTGAGATGAGTGCAATTGTGTGGTAGTTTGAGCATTCTTTGGCATTGCCTTTTTTGGGATTGGAATGAAAACTGACCTTTTCCAGTCCTACGGCCACTGCTGCATTTTCCAAATTTGCTTGCATATTGAGTGCAGCGCTTTCACACCATCCTTCTTTAGGATTTGAATAGCTCAACTGGAATTCCATCACCTCCACTAGCTTTTTACATAGTGATGCTTCCTAAGGCCCACTTGACTTTGCATTCCAGAATGTCTGGCTCTAGGTGAGTGATTATACCATTGTGATTATCTTGGTCATGAAGATCTTTTTTATATAGTTCTTCTGTATATTCTTGCCACCTCTTCTTAATATCTTCTGCTTCTGTTAGGTCCATACCATTTCTGTCCTTTATCAAGCCCATCTTTGCATGAAATGTTCCCTTGGTATCTAATTTTCTTGAAGAGATCTCTAGTCTTTCCCATTCTATTGCTTTCTTCTATTTCTTTGCATTGATCCCTGAGGAAGGCTTTCTTATCTTTCCTTATTATTCTTTGGAACTCTGCATTCAAATGGGTATATCTTTCCTTTTCTCCTTTGTTTTTTGCTCCTCTTCTTTTCACAGCTATTTGTAAGGCCTCCTCAGACAGCCATTTTGCTTTTTTGCATTTCTTTTTCTTGGGGGTGGTCTTGATCCCTGTCTCCTGTACAATGTCACAAACTTCTGCCCATAGTTCATTACACACTCTGTCCATCAGATCTAATCCCTTGAATCTATTTCTCACTTCCACTGTATAATCGTAAGGCATATGATTTAAATCATACCCAAATGATCTAGTGGTTTTCCATATTTTCTTCAATTTAAGTCTGAATTTGGCAATAAAGAGTTCATGATCTGAGTCACAGTCAGCTCCCAGTCTTATTTTTTCCTAACTGTATAGCACTTCTCCATTTTTGGCTCCAAAGAATATAATCAATCTGATTTCGGTGTTGACCATCTGGTGATGTCCATGTGTAGAGTCTTCTCTTGTGTTGTTGGGAGAGGGTATTTGCTATGATCAGTGTGTTCTCTTGGAAAAACTCTATTAGCCTTTGCCCTCTTCATTCTGTACTCCAAGGCCAAATTTGCCTGTTACTCCAGGTGTTTCTTGACTTCCTACTTTTGCATTCCAGTCCCCTATAATGAAAAAGACAATTTTTGGGGGGTATTAGTTCTAGAAGTTCTTGTCGGTCTTCATAGAACCGTTCAACTGCAGCCTCTTCAGCATTACTGGTTGGGCCATAGACTTGAATTGGGGTGATATTGAATGGTTTGCCTTGGAAATGAACAGAGATCATTCTGTCATTTTTGAGATTGCATCCAAGTACTGCATTCCAATCTGTCTTCAAAGAGAGAATGTGTCATTTGACATAAATGCTACATCTTTCCTCAGTGGATAGGCAAACAGCAGCTCAGGAATGGATTCTTAGTGGTTAAAAATCTGCCCGCCAATGCAAGAGACCCAAGAGATGGGTCAGTAAGATCCCCTTGAGTAGGAAATGGCAACCCATTTCTTTACCACTGAGCTAATAGGGAAAGCCTTCAGGAACTATGGGACCATTTCAAAAAGTGTAATATACCTTTTTTTTTTTTTTTTTTTGGCTATAACTTGTGGCTGGTGGGATCTTAGTCCAGTCCCTTAGTTCAGAGACTGAACTCAAGACTTCGGTAGTGAAAGTACAAATCCCTACTCACTGGCATGCATGCTCAGCCATTCAGTCATGTCTGACTGTTTGCGACCCCATGGACTGCATGGACTCTAGCCCACCAAGCTCCTCTGTCCATGGGATTTTCCAGGCAAGAATTCTGGAGGGAGTTGCTATTTCCTCCTTCAGGGGATCTTTCTGATCCAGGGATCAAACCCACATCTCCTGAATCACTTGCCTCTTCTGCACTGGCAGGTGATTCTTTATCACTGTGCCTCCTGGGAAGGCCCCTAACCAGTGGACCACCAGGGAATCACTCTGCCTAATTTCTAGCTAGAGTGCTAAGGAAAAAAAAAAAAGACTATAAGTGGACAAGGGTAGAAACCAGGAAACCACTTACAAGTTGATTTCAGTAATCCAGGCGAGATATTACGATGATGTAGGCCAGAACCGCAACAGTAGAGCTAATCACAAGTAGTCAGACTCTGGATATGTTTTGACATTGTGTTAACTCTTGGTTCTAAATATAATGAATAGTTTATTTCTGTGTCTTGAGTTACAGTTCACATGCATTGTTGAATTTGAGCTTTAGAAAACTTCCAAAAATACTTTAAAAAATAATTTATAGCAGACAAAAAAGAAGTTTGAAACACTAAGTGTTTTTTTTTCTGATAACATAACTAGTCAACTTTCGCTGCCTACACAAGTTTCAATGTTAATTTTGATCCTTTTGGTAGCCACCAAATAGTAAGAATATTCTGTTACTCTTTGGAACAGAATACATAACCCTACCAAAATCTTACAGCTAAAAAAGCCCTCTAGTACTGACACAGAAGAATTCTAAACCATGTTTGAGCTAATAAGCCTATTGTGCCTACCTGGAAGCACAACTGACACAAATTTACAAATAGAAATCATTCTGATTCTTGTGTTCTGTTAATGATTATAGTGCATTTATTCAGGAACGCATGCTAGTAGAGAAAGACAATAATAGTTTGGTGCCTTTGCACATAGACACAGCCTATGAGGCAATTTATTATCTGTGAATTCATTAACATGAAAATTTTAAATGTTCTCATCATGTTGAATAGGAGCTTGGTTACACCTATTATGAATAATGGAATGATACATATTGTTGTCATATTAGTGTAATGTAAGACAACATGCAGTTGCTTCTTATAATAACATAACCTCCCCTTTTCATAACTCTTCTCATTCATGGCTCCTAGATGGCTTTACAAACATTAATTAAGACTTACATCACCTCTGAGAGGCTGGGAACTGCCACAGTTGTCATCCTGATGCCAGACTAGAGATTAAACCATGTTATTAGAAGCAGTCCTAGGGTGAAAGCTCATAACATTTCAAACCAGAACTTTTAAACAATATAACAAATTCCCATTCCGCCGTCATCCTTTGGTGCACTCAGGTCTCAGATTTAGCTATTCTGTAGCACATATTCATATCTTTGTGGAAATTGTCCACACCGATTGCAAAAGTTTTCAAATTAAAGTGTACTTATTTTCCAGATCTTCATCTTTTTTTTGTTGTTGTTGTTGTTGTTTTTATTTTTTTTAATTTTATTTTATTTTAAAACTTTACAATATTGTATTAGTTTTGCCAAATATCAAAATGAATCCGCCACAGGTATACATGTGTTCCCCATCCTGAACCCTCCTCCCTCCTCCCTCCCCATACCATCCCTCTGGGTCGTCCCGGTGCACCAGCCCCAAGCATCCAGTATCGTGCATCGAACCTGGACAGATCTTCATCTTAATACTGCCAAAGATGAAAATTTTTTTAGCAGGTCATCTTCATTAGTATAATAAGTTATGTTATCTTTTACAGCCATTGAGAGAAGGCAATCAGGCTATGTTAATCCCAGCCCCCAAGACTGCCTTGCAACTTAGTTACAGGGTGTGGACTCGAACTTCTTATCCTCTAACTTTTCATCTGACTTGCTCTAGTGAGCCATGCTACATTGCACTAAAACAGAGTATGCTAAGAATGTTAATTTTCTTTAGAAGGTCAGCTTTGCTGGAAGATTGCTGCTCTTTTCTTCATCATTTAAAAAAAGTAAAAAATAAAAAGCTATGTTCTGAAAAGTCATCTTGTATTGTGTCCTCCACACTCTAATATAAAACTGAGAAAGTTGTCAGTGCTGTTATAGGATCACGTTGAAGAAGCTACCTATTTCCCCACAAATTATCTTCTCTTTCATTCAGTGTCCTGCTGAAACACCTTAAAGTGTTTACTCTCATTTACTTTCTCAATTCTTTATTACTTCCAAAGTATCAATATTCAATCTACTATCATTTTGATTGCCTGTAAATATTAGCATAATCATTTGGCTTTATTATGTATGGCTTTACAGTGTCAGTTATCTTTTAAAAGTGGGTTTCCATATGAAAGCAAAAAAAAAAAAAAAATTGTTTGACCTCAGGGGGTTTTTTTCCCCATCTAGTCTAAGCCCTTTAAGCAATTCTGCACAGGCAGAATAAAGCAATAAATGATAAAAAATGTGCCTTTTAACTACACTTCCTCTATATGGATGGGAGTAAAATTATCTTTTATTTATTAAGATGGATGGAACTCACACTTCAAAGACAATGTGGAGCAAAAGTATCCTATACATGTTCAATATTAAATTACTGTCAACAGCTGCTTCTGCTGCTGCTAAGTCACTTCAGTCGTGTCCAACTCTGTGCGACCCCATAGACAGCAGCCCACCAGGCTCCCTCGTCCCTGGGATTCTCCAGGCAAGAACACCCTAGTGGGTTGCCATTTCCTGCTCCAATGCATGAAAGTGAAAAGTAAAAGTGAAGTCGCTGAGGGCTGCTAAAATTGCCACCAAACAGCACGATTTTTATACAAAGGAAATAGTCGTACTTTCTGGCTCATAATGGTGGTATTATGTTTACTTTTTTAGCAAAAGCTCCCTACTTGAAAGAAATACAATTCAATTAAATATGCTATGCTATGCTAAGTCACTTCACTCGCGTCCGACTCTGTACGACCCCATAGACTGCAGCCCACCAGGCTCCCCCGTCCCTGGGATTCTCCAGGCAAGAACACTGGAGTGGGTTGCTATTTCCTTCTCCAATGCATGAAAGTGAAAAGGGAAAGTGAAGTCACTCAGTCGTGTCCGACTCTTAGCGACCCCATGGATTGCAGCCTAACAGGCTCCTCCGTCCATGGGATTTTCCAAGCAAGAGTACTGGAGTGGGGTGCCATTGCCTTCTCCGCAATTAAATATAGATTGTGAGTTTCCATATTACAGCATCCTTGATACTAATTTTTCAGGACTATGTGAGATAGAAGGACAAAACTTCACTTAGTACTTTGAAATATTTTTGAAATATAAAGGAAAATCTTACATTAGATCTTTTTTTCAAGAGTTATTGAACAGCCCCTGGCTAGCTGAATAAAAAAGAAGATATATTCAGTGCTTTTACAATATGCATTCACTTTAAAATAAATGCTAAAATTATATGGATATAAATAAGCCACTTTTCAAGAGATTGCATTGTTTATACAGGGTCTTATTATTTAATAATTTGCATTATCATTCAACTTCAACTTCTCTCTGAAAAGAGAATAAAATTTAAAGGTATAATAGAAAAGAGATGTATTATCTATTTCATAAAAAAGTTGTTCCATTCCATTGTTTTTCATTATAATTTGGCAAAAATGTTATTTAAATTCCTTAAAAAGTCATAAAGGCAAAGAACTTGATTTATTATTTATATGTTATTGCTGCTTTTATTTATTTGAAGGGTACTTCTCACACCTGAAAAAATTAATACATTAAGAATATACTAAGTTCTGATTAATAATTCTGGCACATGTAAAGATGTAGACGCATTATTACTATACTAAAGGAATCATCAATACTACAAAGGCAGAACATTCTGTTTGAGTAAAAATTCCTGAGCTAGATCTTGACGGAGGTTCCATTTTAACCCTGCAGAGCATGGAATAAATTATTTTACATGTACAAATTTAGAACAAGTGTAAATAATTTGTCTTCTTGATAGCAGAAGAATAGCCAGCATTATTCTTGTTGCTCTAAATACTTTTAGTAACACTGCTTTCCAAACAGCCTGCCTGCAAAATCTATCCCAAAGTAATTAAACAAATTGATCTAAATTGGCAATGAAATTATTTAATATTGTATATCTGAATTTTGAAGAACGTCCACTCTAGTCAACTGGAATACTTTGGTTTTGACATCCTAAGTTGATACTGAATTGCTACTTCCTGCAATAATTAGACAAAGGCAATATTTGCTTCTCTTGGCCAATTCTAATTCATTTATGTCCTCAGTATGAGATCGGTCTCAATTATTTTCTATCCCAGTGGACTATACATCCATTTCATCAGCTGTATCATCAAGGTGTGTGCGTATTCACTCAATCATGTCAGACTTTTTGCAATCCCATGGACTGTAGCCCATCAGTCTCCTCTGTCCATGGGATTCTCCAGGTAAGAATACTGAAGTGAGTTGCTATTTCTTCCTCCAGGGGATCTTCCTGACCCAGGGATCAAACCCACATCTCTTCTGTCTCCTGCATTGGCAGGCAGGTAGGTTCTTTACCACTGAGTCACCTGGGAATCCCATCATCAAGGTATCCGGATAAAAGATAAAGATAAATGATGTAAGACACAATTGTACATTAACTGGGAGTTATATTTAGTAAGAAAGGGAACAAATCTAACCACTGACTGTCAAAATGTTTAATTTACAAGGAGCCTGTGCCAATCTATATTAAATTTACATAAGTTCTATAGTTGATTTCTGCAAAATCCAATGAGATAAAAGAATACTGTAAATACTTTTGTAAATTTTTTCAACTTTGTACATCAATGTACCCATCCATTGAACAGAAGCCTGACTTATCTATTGAGGATTATGTAATAATAAAGTAGGCAGTTAATAAAAAGTATTCTGTTTTAGTCTATCACCTCTCCCTATGTCCCATCTTTAAGATGGAAATAGTAATTACCAAGCTTTATCCTTCCTAGAGGAAATGGTGAGAGCTTAACTCACTTTTAGAATATCAATTATCTAATATTTGTAAGATTTATTCATCTGACACATGATATTTGTTTTGGTATACTTCATATACTAGATGGTATCATGACATGAGAATTGAGGTTATTTTCTTACTTCATAACATATCAGAAATCACAGTCCCAAAGCTGTTGATTAAACCCTGCTGAAACCAAATATATGATTTACATTTCCTTGAAACAATCCTCTACAGTCTCACCCTCAGCCATAGTGGCTGTACTAGTTTGCATTCCCACCAAGAGTGTAAGAGGGTTCCCTTTTCTCAACACCCTCTCCAGAATTTATTGCTTGTAGACTTTTAGATAGCAGCCATTCTGACTGGCATGAGCTAGTACCTCATTGTGGTTTTGATTTGCATTTCTCTGATAATGAATGATGCTGAGCATCTTATCATGTGTTTGTTAGCCATCTTATTTTTTGTTTATTTGGGGGTGGAGCAGTGTTGTATAAATTGTAGATATTTAGCAGCATCCCTGGCCTCTACCTACCTGATGCCAATACCAACCCCTTCCAGCTGTCACAACCAAAAATCTCTTCAGACGTTTTCAAAAGTTGGGAGACAATGGGCAAAAATTACCCCTGGTTGAGGACCACTAGCTGAGCGCTGAAGAATTGGTGCTTTTAAACTGTGGTGTTGGAGAAGACTCTTGAGAGTCCCTTGGACTGCAAGGAGATCCAACCAGTCCATCCTAAAGGAGATCAGCCCTGGGATTTCTTTGGAAGGAATGATGCTAAAGCTGAAACTCCAGTACTTTGGCCACCTCATGTGAAGAGTTGACTCATTGGAAAAGACTCTGATGCTGGGAGGGATTGGGGGCAGGAGGAGAAGGGGACGACAGAGGATGAGATGGCTGGATGGCATCACCGACTCGATGGACATGAGTTTGAGTGAACTCCGGGAGTTGATGATGGACAGGGAGGCCTGGCATGCTGTGAGTCATGGGGTCACAAAGAGTCAGACACGACTGAGTGACTGAACTGAACTATATATAAAACATGACATATATATATGTCATATATATAAAATATTTACTAATATATTCAATTACAGTAGGCTTCTATTGAAATAAATTTGGTTGTTTTCCTACTAATAAAAAATTAGTTTTGCAACAGAATATATATGTTCATATTATATACATACATACATATTTTATATATATATATATATATATATATTCTTGAATGAATAGGAAAGTGTTTTATGTATAGGCAAAAATTAACAGATCCTCAGCCCATGGTTCTTAAAGAATGTGTAAAAAAAATAATTATAGATATGGAAATTGTTTAATTTAGCAATAAAATGGAGTATTATTTTCAATGAACATTTCTTTTAATAAAATTGTATTTGTGAAATGTTGCCCTCAAAACTACCACTTAATTATATCTGAAATCTAATCAGGTCACTTATTTAAGGAAAGAGATTGTAGGACTCTTAAATACTAAGCCAAGAAACAATTGAATTCCAGAGCTTATTTATTCTTCTTTCTGTATAGGAAGTTATCTAAAAATATTACTTCAATTAGAGTTTTCTGTATTAGCTTTTTTTCTTCCTTTCAATGTTAAAATAAATATTTTTATATCTAAATAATTTAAAGAATGTTTTTCTCTGAGGCTGAATAACTGCTTTTTTCCTATAGCTTGTTTTTCTTGGGTTAAAAATTTTGTTAGGTCCATTATAAGCAAAATATCAATAAGGAGATAAGAGTTAGCATAAAGCCATCATGCTCCACAGACTACACAGATTAGATGCAAATTGACTCAGGGGAGGAAAAAAAACAAGTCTCCCAATCTTCACATATTATTTCTCCCCTACCACACCTCCAAAAGAACCCTTCCAAATAACCTCAATAATTCAGAAGTTTGCTTTTCATAGGCAAGATTTCTCTTTAAGGGAATTAATGAAATCCTTCTTTTTAGAATTGTTTTATTTTCTCAGTTCTCACATGATTAGACCACGTTAAAAAGAGCACTTTAAGCTTGCTTAAAACAGTACCCTTCAAATCTTGTTCCATCAGTTATGTGGCAGTTCAATCAATATTAGATAGCATCAAAAATCTATTTCCTGTCCCTGACAAGAGAAGGTGGTCCCTAAGATTAACTGTTCTAAATGGCAAATGCAAACTTCATACTATCTTAAATTGCCAACTATGCTGCCTCTACACGTTATTGGAACGATGGCCAAAACCTGGTTCTTTTAATTACATAAAAGCTTAATTTTTAATTATGATTGAAAGATAGTGAAAAGATAAGCCACCAAATCACCTCAAAGTCACTGAAAGTCTGAGACTGTTTTCTATCAGGTGTTTGGCTCATAAAAACTGATTGAAGTCTTTTAGTTTCCTTCAAATACCATCAAAAATGAAACTGAGGGTGCCAGAGAAATTCTCAGAATGGTGTATGCACAAAGTTGTCGGACACAGTTTTTCAGGAAAAAGGAATATAAATCTCAACAGTTTCTCTCTTCAAGAAATAAAATACAGAAATACTTCTACTGTATTTAACTGAAATACCCAAAGCAGCAAATACCTAAAACCACCATGCTAAATCAAGATTTCCATCAATAATCTTTATTTCACTTTTCTATCTGAATTTAGAGAAAATACGAAAGTATTGTGGAAAGTTTGGGAAAGAAAACCAGAAACAATGACAATAACTAGCTAACATCTAGCACATATCCATCACACACTGTGATAAATCTGTGAATTCACTTAATACTTAAAACAGTGTGCTATTATCACTATATTTAAGGTGTAGAAACTAAGGTAGAAAGTACCATATGTGGCATTCAAACCCAGACAGCTTTGCTCCAGAATTCATGCAGTACAAAAAGATTAAATTTATCCATGGTTCCACTGGACAGAGAACAGATTTTATTTATTCTTACCCATGTATTTCTTCTATTGAATTTTCAAACCAATTTATTATGGCTCAAAACAATAGCAAATTAAGGATGTCAATTTTACTGGGAAATCTAACCAAAAAGAATTAGCATCAAACATTATGTGTGCACTTTATAAATTGATGCAGTTATTTTCACTACCTATTTTTGCATAAAAATACTGGGGTTTAAATTTGTACTTTAAACTAGGATACATAGAAACAAACATAATTTTCTTTACTGTTCTGGATTCCCCAGTTCCTACTAAAGGCAGAAAAAAGGTGAACAGTTAGAAGTAATTAAACTTCATTTGGCTTAAAAACAATCTATTTTTTATAAATATTCATGCAATTCTACATTGAAATTCTCTAGGTTGACTTCTCTTTCTTTGGTTCCCTTTCCGGACTCTTTTCCTCTGCCTAGATGGTAATTACACATGGAAAAGCCTCTGTAACCTCAATGTCAAGGAATTGGAGGAGGAGTGATGAGCAAGAGATGTCTCCCCATTCATTCCCCACTCCAGTCCCATCTCTGAGCCTGTAGCTCTGCCCTCACTATTGGAAATAATTTTGGTCTGGTCTGCAGACATAAGCAAAGTACTGTGATGGTTCCTGGGGAGCTCAGCCATTTCTAATGATAATGCATCACTGAAACGTGTTTTAGAAATACAGAATCTTAGGACCCACCAGACCTACAGAATCAGAACATACATTGAATCCAGATCCCTGATAAATGCACTTCAAAGTCTGAAAAGCACTGCTCTAATGGATATCATCTTTCTTATTTTATGATCTTTGATCCTACCCTTCATTTTGTGGACAACCAATGTCATTCTTTAGCCTATATATACACATAGGAGAAAATATATTTTAAAAACAATTCCCAATATATAAAATAAGACTACCTTTATAATTTTTGTGACCAATCAAAATTGTTTTCTCCACAATTATGAAATCTTCTTATTTTAAATGAGTTAAATTTTGCTACAAACATGAAATCTTCTGCACATTTTTTAGTTTATTAAAAGTTCTATTTTACATACTCGAGTAAAGGATTTTAGTTCTCTTTACCTTTGTCCAAACTATATATATATTACTAAGTTTGCTCTTAGATAGTTAATTTTCTAGTTTACTGATTGTGTGGATCTTTTTTCAATTAAGTTTCCTTCCATTCATTGCTAGTATATGGTTATTGTTTTCTATAGCTATTGTTTTTACTGTTTTGACAGTCACTTTGTAATAAGCACTAATAAATAACCTTAAACATTCCAGCATATACTATGCCTTACTTATAATTCATGTAGAAGTCTCCTAACAGAATTGTATTTGCTTTTTTAATCCAAAGCAGGTTTTTTTAGAGAATGGAGAATTTTTCTTTTAGAGAACTATCTCTAAGATTGAACATTATTTTTGTTCCTATTCTCTAATTTATTAATTTCTGATTTTATCTTTACCATTTCTCTCCTGCTTTTCTTGGGATTGTTTTGGGGTTATATTTCTAATTTATCTGATACTAATGTTATAACCCTCTTTTTTCATTTACTTGATACATCTTTCTTATCCTTTAACTTTTAAGCAATCTATATCATTTGTTTTAGATATAGCCAAAGCATTTTAAACACTGACTGTGGATTTTATCTATATAATTTGAGATGTTTAAAGTTTTGTTATAGGATTTCAGTACAATTGCATTTATTATCAAAGGTGCAAAAATGAAATGAAGTGAAGTGAAAGTTGCTCAGTCGTGTCCAACTCTTTGGGACCCCATGAACTATACAGTCCATGGAATTCTCTAGACCAGAATACTAGAGTGGGTAGCCTTTCTCTTCTCCAGGGGAACTTCCCAACCCAGGGATCAAACCCGGATCTCTGCATTGCAGGCGGATTTATCACCAGCTGAGCCGCAAGGGAAGCCAAAGGTGCCAAGCTTGGCATTGTAAGTCACCTGGATTTTTGCTTTCTTTATCAATGTTCACTTAACCACTTCATTTGTTCTCTTTATTAAAAAAAAATAGAATACATTTAGTTTCTTTCTTTTAACTGTTCAAAAATCATTTGTGAATTACAATTTTATTACTTTCCATTTTTAACAACTTTGAAAAGTGAAAATGTTAGTCACTCAGTCATGTCCAACTCAATGGGACCCTATGGACTGTAGCTCTCCAGGGTCCTCTGTCTATAGAAATTTCCAGGCAACATTGTAGAGTGGGTAGCTATCCCCTTCTCCAGGGCATAACCTTACTTGAATCTATTTCTCTAATTATCAATGTAAATAATATAATCACAGCTATTAGTCTGTACCTATGTTTAGAAGAAAACTAATTTTCTTTTCAAATTACTTCCTGGTATTGTTGTATAACTGAACATTTTAAAGAATGTTGATTATCTGTTATAAATTAACTTCTTTTAATAATTAAAATATTAAATGATAACCACTATAATTATAGATGTCAAAAATAAACATTGATTAATATCAATCAATGAATCTAACCAAATTACAATATACTAAAATGGGAGGGTCAAGGAAAGAGAACTTGGCATGCTTATTATGGGCACAATACAGTCAGGGAGAAAGAGAACTAAATCCATATCTTGTCTATGAAAAGCCAATAGATAATTTCTGAAAAATGAAAAAGTAGCAGTAGCAATGTAAGAATATTATTGATATTTAGATATGCAGATGCAAATGCCAGAAAAAACAACTTAATAAAGGAGTGGGACCTGGGGGAAGAGAGAAAGAACTTCTACATTTCATGAAAAGAACTTATTTTTAAATACAAACATTAAATTAAAAATATACATTGTATAGGTATAGCAGTACAAAAATACCAAAGTGATATTGCCTGCCTGCATTTTCTTTTAGAGTACCTATAAGTCGGTTCTATTATTAGCTATATATAAAAAAAAAAAAAATGCTTTCTGAAATTTCTTTCTGCTTTTTATAATACAAATTTTAAGAATACTCCTTATCTTATAAACATCATATTGTGTATTTATTTGACTTTGTGCTTACTCATTCTTGAGCAGAAGTCTCTCCATGCTTAGAAATAGACCAGAGGCAGCAGTGTCTGGCTACTCTTGATTCCCCTCATTTTCTACCCTTTTGCTTTAGAATTCTCTCAACAGACATCAATCTAAAATTTTGTCCAATATAAATTTATATCATTATTTTAATAATTTGGCAGTCTTTGGGAAGAGGCAAGAAGAGGCTCTGGGAATTCCTAGCATTGGGACATGATTTCCAACCTCTTCTCCAGTGAAGCCATTTTATCAGAAAGCAACTTTCTTCTGGTTTAATTCAATTTTTATACTTTGTACAACACAAACTCTGCCTCTGACTGGCATGTTTCCTGATGCTGTTACCCACTTCATTGGAAACAAACCTCCATCTGCTGCTGACTTTCTATTTGCGTGTCCAGTGTGTGAAAAATTCCACTCCATGCTAGCACTTCATGCTAGCGCTAAAGCATGCTAGAGAAAGGGATGCCCCAACATTGCCTCCAGATTTCACTTTTGTTGAGTCATGCCTGACTTTCCTGTATTTTTTCAAAGTGGAGATAGTAAAGAGGAGACGCTAATAAACTTCGGTTGGTCAAGGAGGATCTGAGTCCTGACAGAAATCATTTTATTTAATTGTGTGTGGGGGCCCAAAAGTCATGGTTAAGCTGTTACAGAGCAAAAATTTCTTAAACGGTCACAACTCAAAAACCCCTCAGATCTCCCCAGCTTCTCAGAGGCAACACTTCTTACATTTGGGGTCAGCTCCTGAGTTTATTTTGTCAGGCAAAATCTGGGTAAGGGTTGAAGTGAAGAGAAAATGAAACAAGACAAAAAGATAAAATATGTATCTCTTTAAGAGAAAAAGTTTGGCTAGAAAGTCAAAAAAGAACTACATGAGTTCTGTGTTAGGAATTTTTCCAGGATTGGGATTTGAGAGAGTGGAGCAGAGTTTCTAGGAATGACCAGCATCACTGGGGAGGATATAAAGGGTGGCTGCTATGGGAAGGATGCATTTTACATTTAATAAGTGTAATGGGCTGAATGATATCCCCTAAAAGATCTGAACATATCCTAATCCTTGAAACCTGTGATTACTATCTGATTTATGATTAAGTTTGGGGATGAAGAAATTATCCTGAATTATCCAGGTAGGCACTAAATGCTGTCACGAATGTCCTTATGTAAGAAAAGGCAGAGGGGGATAAGTTGGAAGCACACAGGAGAAGGCTGTTCAGAGACAGAGGCAGAGACTGGAGGCAGCCACCACAAGCCAAGGAACATCTACGGCCACAAGAAACTGGAAAAGATAACAACTAGGGTCTCTTCTAGAGTCTAGAGCCTCCAAAGGAAACGGGGCTCAGCTGATACCTTGATCTAGACTTCTAGCCTCCAGAACTGTGAAAGAAGAAATTTCTGTTGGTTTAAGATACCCAGTGTGTGGTAATTTGATAAGGCAGCCCCTGGAAATTAATATGATTAGGCATCCCCTCCCTTTGACCATTCTCCTGGGAGTAGGTTAAGACTCTGAAATGTTTTTAATTATATTTTAGCTAACAAAGTATATTTCTTTAAACACTGTTAAGGATGGGGTCATGCACAGTGATTGAGTCAGAGTGCAGAATAACAACTAACATGAGCAGAGTTTTTCCTGTGTGCAAGCATTTGTCTAAGCAGTTCACACACATTAATTCTTTTCCTCGTAAAACAAGAATGTGAGCCTTCAAGAGTTGTACAGCTTGGAGATCACAAGACAAGTGATCAGTGGTAGACCTGGGGTTAAAACCAAAGTCTTCTGAATTTGAAACCCAAGGTCTTAGTGGCTAAAAGCCATGGCACTGCTTTTCATCTCAATTTGCAGCTGAGGGACTAGTTAGATGCTTTTGTGCCTGTCCCTTTATCATTCAAGTGTTTAAACCTTTTTATCAAAGAAATTGAAATGATGGCTTAGTCTGCATGAAGATTTCTCTAAAGTCACACACTATCAAGACAGCTTTCGGGAAGCACATCTCTGCTCCCTGGGATCTCTGTTGTTGATATTAGAGGTACCCCTGTTAAAGTCCAATTGTTTGCTGTTCACAGTCTGAGAAGTGCCCCCTTCTCCTCTACCCTAGTCAGCTCTTAAGTAAAGGAGTGACTCTAGTCTTTCTCTGACCCTCTCTCATAAACCAGACTTTATCCCTCCACAACACTTAAGTAATCATTTTTTTTAGGATAACTATTTTTATTTTCTAAACCAAAAAAAAAATTTGAAACAAAAAGTGTCCTGTTGATAATTATACAATTACAAAATGCTCAGACCAGGTTCGCCTGAGCAAACTGGCATGTATGATCATTCTATTTCCTTAGTGGGTTGAATATTTCAATCCTCTCTTTTCTTTAAGGACTGTACAGCCTACAGACCAGACACCTGATTTATTTCTGTTCTTCATTTTATCCTCAATGCCTAGTACAGTGTCTTGTACTCAGTTAATATTCAATAAACACTTGATTAAAGAGGATATATAAGTTAGCAAGTGATTTTATATGGTGGTAAGAAACATGGCTGGTATATTTATAGCATATGGTAAAATTCACAGGTCACTATCTTGAAAAATATTGGAATTATGAAATAATTTAAATGGTTGAAAATAACCCAGGCCAAGGCAAAACGAACACATCCAAATAAGATTAGCACCAACTCACAGGGGGCAATTTTTAGCCTGATGAGGCAGGTAGTTCTTTGGGCAGAGCACAGCCACGAGCACTTGTTATGGCAAGTCAGAATTTTATCTCATCCTATTTGATTTTGTTTCTAGAGCCACAGGCTGAGTCACCTCTGATACGCAGTGGAATCTGTTACATCACTATACACTGAGAACACTATGGCCCAGAATTCTCTAAACATTAAAATACATTCTTTACTTTCAGAAAAAAAATGTATTATTGAAATGTTTAGAAGGCCATGAAAATTATCTGTAATCTGTGATCTTGCTAAGAAATGCTAAAACTATTTCATGATTCCCAGTAAGCTGATAATTTTAAAACCCTTATCAGTAAAAGCCAATATTTCCATTGAACTATTACCGTGCTACTTTGTTATATTCAGGAGGATTTATTCCAGTTGCTGTGGTTGTTATTTTTAATACAAATAGATAATATCCAAGTTTTGCTTTAGAAAACAAATGACTCTAAATGCTGTTACTATTTACCAAACTATGACCCAGAAGCCAAAGCAAAACTAGGTTGAATTTGTTTCTTATTGACTAACTTACAAAATGTTAGCCTTTCTTTCTGAGCTCCTTGAAAGCAAAATGGGTACCACACAAATAGGTGTAAAGATTGTCCTGACTGAAGGCTTGTAATTAGGCTGTGAATAAAAACTAAGTGAGCACCTTTCCTGGGAAAATATGATAAGGGTGGCACTGAAAATCTGGCATCCTTACAGTACCATTATCAGGCTCTGAAAAATCTTGGCTGAATTGAAGCTGAAAAATAATTTACCACATCACCAGTTGAAACAGGATGTTCAGCTCATCCAAAGTCTACTTACTCTCCATTTGACTCTCTCCAAGAGGCTTGGAAATCACTCACAGTGAGATAACTAGTGATCCAAAGATAGGCTGACAAGCACAATGTAGGGAAGGTAGATGCCTGTGCCGATTAAGCTCCAGGCTATCATGGTTGAGCTGCACAAACCTGAAGAGACTAAGAAGATAGGAATGAGCTATATGGACCAAAACTTAGTTTATAGTTTAGAAGAGAGAGAGTTCAAGGTATGAAAAATCCTAATTAAAGATATTCTCTCCATATATCTCACACGCTCACATCTCTTTGACAGTTTTGAGATGGAAATATCTTTTCTCCTAAAATTCAATATGTTAAAAAACATCTGTAGCACATTTCCCTTGGCTGTTGATTATTAGAAATATCTGTTCATGATTTTTTATGAATTTCAAAACGTTTTATATCTGTGTTGGACGATGGACTTAATACTAACAGAAGTGAAAGAATGTTGGAGATTAAGTGTTGAAACAAGAAGAAATAGAATTGAAACACTTGGTCTTTCCTTGAAAGGCTTTCTGAAGAGGTTGATCAATGGAAAGATATTCAAAATATGGAAATCAATCCAGCTGTCAGGAAAGTTTCACCCTTGTCCTTTAGAAAAGGTTAATAAGAATTTATTATTAATAGGCCTGAACTTAGAGTTCCAAATGAAATGTGAGTAATAGTGGCGAGCCAGGTATATCATTTGAGAAGTAAAGTAATGGCATGAGGTTATTTCCAGGGCAGTAAATGACTATTACTTCATCCCAATGCAACACAGAAGTGGAAAACACTTCCCTCATGATGTATAAGACAGTTTCTCAAACACAGCCCTGAAACACCCAGCCTCTTTGCATTACCAGTGAGCATCTAGACTCCTAAAGAGCAATTTAACCAGCATCGAAGACACTCCCATGGTGTAGTTATTTTGAAGTGCCATGGCCATATGATGGGAACAATTTTGCAGTCTGCCCTTTTTCCAAACAATTCAGCTTATTTTTGCTTACAAATTACAATTTTCTGCATACTAACTCTAAAATGGAATTCTAAGGGGAAAAAAAGAATATATTCTGCTGATATCTAATCTTCTATGACTTCATTTCAGTCCAAATCATATATATTCCAAAACCACATTATTTAACTGTCATCATACGTTATGTAAGATTTTGTACTACTTAAGTTATATACCTGTTATATCGCTAGTCATCAGTTCTTTGGACAGTAATCAATATGATAGGTGATATAAGTGATTTCAGATGAGGGATTTGCTGATGAATATGAATTGCATCTCTTCTTTCTTGCCCTGACTACACTTTTATGGAGTTATTCATCACCATTGAAACAGAGGGCTATAAACATTCCAGGAGGGAAACAAAAAGTCCCTGTAAGTTATGGACTGAAAAATGAGCTCTCACAAACGTTAAAGCATCCTTTACTTAGAGAATTAACATCTACTAATATTAAGTTATATCCTTCCTCCCTGAGTTTCTTTACTACTAAGGGGAAGTCATATTTAGAAAATGGTTTTTCCTAAATTAAAGATAAAACTTTCTCCTTAGGACAGAAAGTATGAGTGATCAATCTATTTTAACCTGGTTCTTTAGAAAGTGAATAAAGGATGAAAGTATTGTTATAAAGAAAACTAGCTCTAACAAGCAATGTAGAACCTCTGTATTTGAAACACACAACAGATTTTGAAAATAGATATGCAAACTTTAAGGCATTTTTTTCATTGTGTATAAAATTACAGGATAGAGTTTTCATTTTTGACTAGTCGGAAAGTCAGGGGAGTATAAACAAGTCTAATTTCTATACTCTATGCTTCCCTTGTGGCTCGGGGGTAAAGAATTCGCCTGCATTGCAGGAAACCTGGGTTCAATCCCTGGGTTGGGAAGATCCCCTGGAAAAGAGGAAGGCTGCCCACTCGAGTATTCTGGCTTGGAGAATTCCATGGACTGTATAGTCCACGGGGTTGCAAAGAGTCAGACGCAATTGACTGACTTTCACTTCACTTTCATGCCAACCTGTAGTCTTTCCTGGTGGCTCAGACGGTAAAGAACCTGCTTGCAATGCAGAAGATTCTGGTTTGAATCCTGGCCAGGAAGGATCACCTGGAAAAGGGAATGGCAACCCAGTCCAGTATTCTTGCCTGGAAAATTTCATGGACAGAGGATCCTGGTGGACTACAGTCCATCATGTTGCAAAAGAGTTGGACATGACTGAGTAACGAACACTTTCATGCCAACCCTTGGTAGAGGGTTCTCTGAAGTGTTGACTTCCCAAGGTCTCTAAAACAACAACGTAACCGCCTGCTGTCTTCTGTAAATAGGACCTTCAAAGTCATACATGCTTTGATAAGACAGGGCATCTCCCCTGCTGTACTGCTGCCTCACTCAGCAATATACTGCCTAAGAGACCTCTTGTAAGAAAAAGAATACATTAGAATGATTGTTCAACTTCTTCAAAAGGACCATCAAAGTTCGTACTTCATTAAGCCCTACTTTCTAGCTTGTTGTAGTCACTGCAAGACAAGAAATCCAAGCCTTCTGGCTCATCCCTCACTTACAAACACATCTATACACTCTCCACACTGACCCAGTTTCTGTCCTTTCCTATCTTTCAAACTCTACCACTGTGCTACATTGCGTTCTCAACCTCTTCCCTAAATTTCTCTTTACCTTCTTATAATTGAAAACTGGTTATCCATGAAAAATCTATTTGTCCTTCAGCAAATAGACTTCAGGGCCTTTTTTTTTTTTTCTCCATCCATACACTATAGCACTCAGAAATGTCTTCCTTATTCTTCTCTTTCTTCTGATAATTGGCATCTTTATTCTTCCTTAAAAGCTCTAACTTGCTTCAAGGACATTCCATCAACCCTCCCACCACTAGTATTCCGTGTTGCACTCCTATAACGACCTCTGATCAACTAGTCTCCTTTTTATTTTTTTTTTAACTTTAGTGCCTAGATTATACGCTTATTCTGCTTGTCATCATCCATCTAAGACTACCTAGGCAACTCCACTCCAACAGTTTATTATCCTACCCTATCTCTGCCACCATGTCATCAGTAAGCACACCACAAACAAAATATCGATTTCTAGTATCCCACTTAGAGACCAAAATCTTGTATCTTTCTAATTTACTTACTGTAGCACACTTACCTCCATCTGTCTCCCAACTGATACCTCCAATCAATTGACAATCCTCATCTGTACGAGTTTTCTAATGCTGCTATAACAGATTACCACAGATATAGTGGTTGAAAATAACACCTATTCATTATCTCAGTTTCTGTAGGTCGGAAATCTGGGCACAGTGTGGCCCAGCTGGTTCTCTGCTAGTGTCACATAAGACCCAAAGCGAGGTTTTGGTGGGACTGCTTTCCTCACTGAAGGCTCTTGGGATGATTCCACCGCCAAGCTCATTCAGGTTGCAGGTAGAATTCTGTTCCATGCAGTCCTAAGACTGAGATCTCTTTTCCTTGCTAGATGTTAGCAGGGCTTATTCTCAGCTTTTGGAGGTCCCTCACACCCCTTGGCTTATGGCCCACTCTCCATCTTCAAAACCAGTGTCAGATGGCCAAGTCCTTCTCATTCTTCATATCTTTTTCACTTTCCCTCCACTTCATCTCCCCTCTGCTTCTAAACTTTTAAGAGTTTATGTGGTAGGATTGGAATCATCCAGATAACCTAGGAAGACCTCTCCACCTCAAGGTCTGTGATCATAATTGCATCTGCAAAGTCCCTTTTGCCGCATAACATAACATTTCCAAAGATTCTGGGGATTATGGTATGGATGTTCTAAGTGAAGTGAAAGTTGCTCAGCCATGTCCAACTCTTTGCAACCCCATGGCCTATACAGTCCATGGAATTCTCCAGGCCAGAATACTGGAGTGGGTAGCCTTTCCCTTCTTCAGGGGCTCTTCCCAACCCAGGTCTCCTGCATTGCAGGCAGATTCTTTACCAGCTGAAGCACATTCTACTGCTAAGTCACTTCAGTCGTGTCCAACTCTGTGTGACCCCATAGACGGCAGCCCAGCAGGCTCCCCCGTGCAAGAACACGAGTGGGTTGCCATTTCCTTCTCCAATGCATGAAAGTGGAAAGTGAAAGTGAAGTCGCTCAGTCGTGTCCAACCCTCAGGGACCCCATGGACTGCAGCCCTCCAGGCTCCTCTTTCCGTGGGATTTTCCAGGCAAAGAGTACTGGAGTGGGGTGCCACTGCCTTCTCCGGAAGCACATTCTAAAGAGGCCCTTATTATGCCTTCTTCACTTTTCAATGTCGGTAATTTTTCTTATTTCCTCACCTTTTCCTTCGTACCCAGTTTAGATGTAATGAAACATCACTATAGTCCACGCCTCTGTAAAATTCCTCCATCACTTTATTCCTTTCCTTATTTGCTTAGAAAAATCCTAATTCTGGCCAAGTCTAACTTGACTCCAACTCCACATATTTATCCAACAATCTGAACATGACTGGAGAAAAACATACCAGAATTAATTGTATATATCTCATTTTAGTCCAATTCTGCCAGCCACCCTCTATGTATTACTCATGAAATCAGTTTTTCACTCTTAAGAAGACTATGTTACATCTTTCCCATGCTCTTCAATCTTTCAACACTCTCTTCCCTAATTCCTTCTCTGCAGATATTTCCACCACCACATTTAATCTATAGTCACGTGTTTTACTTCTATTAAAGGTGACACATTTTCTCTTCTCTTTCCCTTCTCTTATCTCAGGCCACTAGTGCGCTAGTTACTTTATCAAGGAGATAGCTTACACAATTCTCAGTCCTTTTCCCACAAGTTTTCCGATTCTTCTGTATAATACCAGTCAGAATACAAGCATGGTGTATTATCTCCCATTTTAATATCTTCCCTTAATCACTTCATTTTTTGCTTCCATTTATAGAAAAATTCATCAAAAGAATTTTCCAGTACCTGTTATATCCTCTTCCTCACTTCTTAATTCACTGTAGTCAGGCTATTGTCCCTTCGCTTTCATTGAAACCACTCTGCTTCATCACCCGTGATATTCATCTTGTTAAAGTCAATTGTCAGCTCTCCATTCTCACTATACTAAATCTCTGAATGGCAACTGACACTGTGGAACACTTCCTTTTTCTTGAAATACTTTCTTCCTTTGACTCCCATGAAACCACGTCCCAGTTTTCCTCGTAAACCACACTTACCACTCCTCTTTAATCCCATGGTGTAAATTCTTCTCTCATCAACTGCTAACTATTAGAGAGCCCCATGTCTCAGAAGTTTGGCTCCTCTTCTCTTCTGTCTATAAATTCACTGCCTAATCTCGTTCAATTGTGTGATTGCAAATAACACATACATGGCTCACAAATCCACAGCCTCTGTTTTCCTTCATTGAATATCCAATTACGTCTCCTCCTATATAATTGATATTTCAAACTTAAAACCAAACTCTGGACTGTATCCCTTATGACAGAGGCAAGTAGGCAACAGTTTCCAAATACCCATTATCTCTTATCCTTAGACAGGAAGTGAAAAGTGAAAGTGTTAAGTCACTCAGTCGTGTCTGACTCTTTGTGACCCCATGGACTGTAGCCCGCCAGGCTCTTCTGTCCATGGAATTCTTCAGGCAAGAATACTTGAGTGGGTTGCTATTTCCTTCTCCAGGGGATCTTCCTGACCCAGGGATCAAACCCCGGTCTCCTGCATTGCAGGCAGATTCTTAACCATCTGAGCCACTAGGGAAGCCCTTAGACAAAGATCCCGTTATTTTCAACAGGGCATATGACCACCTTGAATCATGATCATCTTTCTCAGCCTTCCTTGCAGCTGGATATAATTATTTTGTTAAGATTATACTAGTGGGATGTAAGTAGAAATATGTAACTTTTGGAAAGTGCCATGTGCAACTTCTGGAAATTGTCCTTATAGGGAAAGAGAATACTTCCTTGCTCCTGGCCATGCCAGCCCTCAAAAGACAGTACATTTCTCTGCACATAGGAAGAGAAAATACTGGATTACACTGCCATATGGCGGGGAAGTTATTCCCCAACACGGCCTCTTCACTTGAAGGATGAAGCTTTGTTTGACATGCTAAGAGAACAGGTGACTTATTTTCCATTCAATTATGCCCCTTATCTTCCCTCAGCCAGCAATAACCCAGTAACTTGGATCAAATATAAAATTCTAAAATCAAAATTTTAAGCAAAAATATACCCATAATTCCACTTGAATTTAGCGTCCGCTCCATCCCATGTCTATCACCCTGTGGACGTCTCAGAGTTCACTGAGTGCAAAGCACCGGTTAGGGTCCTGCAGCCCCTGACTTCAGTGAGTCTCCTGGAATAATTAAACAAGGAATGAAACCCTTCAAATCTTGGAGTTACAAGGGCATACATGTGCCCCATCTATCTGTAGTCTCAGCATTGAGAGACGAAATATCTTCAGTCTGGATAGTTGTCAATTGGATATCTTCCTATATGGACCATATGAAGTGTACAACTGATCACATTGGCTTTTTCCAATAGATACTTAAAACAGCACTATGGAAATTTGCATGTGCCTTTTTATGCATTAATCTGATTTTCCATTTATTGCTCTATTTTGGTAGTGCTCATTTCTTCTATACTGATTATATCCTTTGTACCTTTTTTGTATTTTTGCAGACCACCTAAAATTCTTTGTGGAATAGGCTAAAATAATTATGCAAATGCAATAAAATTCTCTTGTCTGGAATGGGTTAACATAGCTTACAAAGTGCTCAGCAAGAAGTGGGGATGTGGATTCAATGCTGACAATCTATTTTTAGATGACTACTTGGCTCTTTTCTACCACATAAGTAAGATTCTAATTTCAGGAAGGCTCTCCTATGCTTAAATTTAATTGACTATGCATTGTCATCCTTTTATATTAATCTCTGCTTTTTAAATGTGTTTTAAGATGACTGACTGCACCATTGAGACAGACACCTGCTCTCTGAAATAGGCACTTCATGAACCAACACTTCTAGACTTTTCAGGTCATCACAGTCATTTCTCATATAGAAAAGCAAACAAACCTTACCAAAGCTTTTCATAAGTAAAGACTGAAATTATTCAGAACAGATGAAGTTCAATTGGAGCAAGATTGGCATAAAGAGAGAAGCCTGAAAGAATGATGTAGGCAATCAGCAGGAAGGATATAAAGAGATGCTGCTGTGTTATCTGTTGTGTAAATAATAAAATTAAGAAGAAACTATGCAATAAATGGTAGCATTCTGTTTCCCTTATATGTAGACATATGGATGAAAGTGAATTTCAAGGGTGAATTTTAAATATTATATGAATGAAAAGAAACAAGAGCAAATGAAAGGACTACTGTGAGCCCTTTTCCCTCAAACCTAAATTTACCAAGGAAAAAAGAAACAAACAGAACTATCATCCATCTGTCTTTTCCTTTCATCTTTATATCATATTATCTAGCCACAATTTCCACACATTCCAAAGATTACGTATCAGTGTCTTTACACCTTTCAGATATTAGAAAGTCCAGCACAAGTCTACATTTTGTATACATGATATTAACTGATGTAGGAGAGCAATACAAGCATGATCTCATTCATATGGTAATTTTTTACATGATACAGACACTTTCTAGGGGAACTCAAAATCCAGTAACTCAAAATAATTATGCAATAAAAATACAGCTTCAGGTCCATCATTTATTTGAAAAGCAGAAAGCAGGATCTCTGAATGAACTTAATGTCTTAGGAGGTGATTAAAAATAATTAACTCTTTAAGTAGAGTTTTTCTGCCTGTCATAGAGAGCAGTTCAATTCGTATGACAGTTTTGTACAGTTTTCAATCCATGTGAACTTGGCTAAGCTGAACTACATTTCCTAGAACTCTGTCTTGTACGTTTCTGTTAAGGTGGGTCTCAGAGATTCTTGTGGGAGATCGTAATGGCACCAGGAAAGAGTAGTCCTTTTGTAATTCATCCACTTTACTATCAAGGGGTTGACTCACCTTGCTCTGAGGCATCAGCTAAGCCTGCAGGTACTCTACCTCCACCCGGACCCTCCCTTAGTTTCTCCAACTCCTGGGTCAGGGGTATGTGATTAGCTTCTTGACATACGGCCTCAGCTTCTACAGGGCCAATACTACTACCAAAGTCAGGGACAATAAGAACTGATGTGTTTCAGTCCATCCTCATGGATTCCAGCTCATCCTTGCAGGTTTTCGCTCACTCTTGATATCTCCACTTCATGCCCATCTTCCCTCATATCTGCCTGCTTTGTGAAATTTAAGCTCCAGATCAGACAAGGACCTTAAAGACAAAGACCTTAAAGAAACTGCTTGTTGTTCAGTGGCCCAGTCATGTCCAACTCTGAAACCCCATGGACTGCAGCACACCAGGCTTCCCTGTTCTTCACCATCTCCTGGAGATTGCTCAATTCATGCCCATTGAGACAGTGATGTCATCCAAGAATCATCTCATCCTCTGTCGTCCCCTTTTCCTCCTGTCTTCAACATTTCCCAACATCAAGGTCTTTTCCAATGAGTTGGCTCTTCGCATCAGGTGACCAAGGTATTGGAGCTTCAGTTTCAGTATCTGTCTTTCCAGTGAATATTCAGGATTGATTTCCTTTAGGACTGATTAGTTTGATCTTCTTGCAGTTCAATGGACTCTCAAGAGTCTTCTCCAATACCACAGTTGAAAAGCATTAATTCTTCAGCTCTCAGCCTTCTTTATGGTCCAACTCTCACATCCGTACATGACTATTAGAAAAACCATAGCTTTGACTATACAGTCATTTTTCAGCAAAGTAATGTCTCTGCTTTTTTGCTGCCTAGGTGTGTCACAGCTTTTCTTCCAAGGAGAAATCATCTTTTAATTTCATGGCTGCAGTCACCATCTGCAGTGATTTTGGAGCCCAAGAAAATAAAGTTTGTCACTGTTTCCAATGTTTCCCCATCTATTTGCCATGAAGCGATGGGACCTGATGCTATGATCTTCATTTTTTGAATGCTGAGTTTTAAGCCAGATTTTTAACTCTCCTCTTTCACTTTCATCAAGAGGCTCTTTAGTTTCTCTTCACTTTCTGCCATAAGGGCGTGTCATCTGCATATCTGAGGTTATTGATATTTATCCCAGGAATCTTGATTCCAGCTTGTGCTTCATCCAGCCTGGCATTTTGCATGACATACTCTGCATATAAGTTAAATAAGCAGGGTGACAATATATAGCCTTGACATACTCTGTTCCCAATTTTGAACCAGTCCATTGTCCCATGTCCAATTCAACAACCTCTTATCATCATCCCTCAGAGGGCAGACAGAATGAAAACCACAATCACAGAAAACCAATCTGATCACATAGATCACAGCCTTGTCTAACTCAATGAAACTATGAGCCATGCCGTGTAATGCCACTCAAGACAGATGGGTCATGGTGGAGAGTTCGGACAAAACGTGGTCCACTGGGAAATGGAACGGCAAACCACTTCAGCATTCTTGCCATGGATAGAATGAAATGGCAGAAAGAAATTGCTTAACCAGCTTTCAAAATTGTGTAAGGTCAAATCCTTATAATAAACACAAATTCCTTGACACATGTTTGTATACATCTCCTGCTACTGCTGCTCCTAAGTCGCTTCAGTTGTGTCCGACTCTGTGCAACCCCATAGATGGCAGCCCACCAGGCTCCCCTGTTCTTGGGATTCTCCAGGCAAGAACACTGGAGTGAGTTGCCATTTCCTTCTCCAATGCATGAAAGTGAAAAGTGAAAGTGAAGTCGCTCAGACATGTCCAACTCTTCACGACCCCATGGACTGCAGCCCACCAGGCTCCTCCGTCCATGGGATTTTCCAGGCAAGAGTACTGGAGTGGGATGCCATTGCCTTCTCCGATACATCTCCTAGTGTTTCTAATTCTTTAACTGAGAGATCAGTGATAAAACACAATCATATACATGTATATATGTATATAGTTCTAATTTCATAACCCACTATATAGGTCAACCAGACTAGAATGATAGAAACAGCCTCATTTATCTTCAGTTGTAAAGCACAAATGCAATTACTCTGTAGTTCTGAAATAATTGCCTCATTTTCATTTTTTAAACCATACACAGTTCCAACCCAAATACTTTGGTGACTATTAACTCCTTTTAATTCCCTGCATAAGTCTGGACTATAAACACTTCAATTTTGGAGTTTCCTTCTATTTTGGTCCCAGAGAGATCTCACCAGGATAGTTCCATCATTCCTTCACAAGAACAGGAAAATTTGTACAGATTATCCATGCAATAAGAAATTTCATGGTTTGGGATGAATACATACATGTAAAATTTGTCCATTTTATGTACCCATGTGAAAGTCGTTCAATCATTGTCTGACTCTTTGCATTATAGTCCACCAGACTCTTCTGTCCATGGAATCCTCCAGGTAAGACTACTGGAGTGGGTAGCCAGCCATTCTCTCTTCCAGGGGAATCTCCCAACCCAAGAACCAAACCCAGGTCTCTTCCATTGCAGGCAGATTCTTTACCCAATCAGAGACACCAGGAAAGCCTATTGCATCTACACTATATCTCAATTTTAAAATGAAACATATTTTGTGTTCCAGTAATTGCTACATATGTGTTTTAATAAAATGCTCTGAAAAAAACAGAGTCAGGCCAAGAGATCAAGATCAGAGTTTGTCACAAATTAGGTCTTTCAGTATGTTCACTTACTATACACAATAGGAAGAAAATAACCATATCATTTTTCTGAAAATAATAGCTGTATTGGCACCTTATAAAATCAATATATTTTCATGGCAAAAAGAATAAATGCAAGAAATTCAGAAACTTTTTTAAAAGAAGGAAACGCCACCACCAGAAATAATCAACAACTTAGAAAATGTCATTCTGGATATCTCTCATTCTATTGTTGTTTAGTCACTAAGTCATGTCCAATTCTTCTAAGAACCCATGGACTCCTGCCAGGCTCCTCTGCCCATGGGATTTCCCAGGCAAGAATACTGGGTGGGTTGCTATTACAAAAAAATAGCTAAATAAATAGTTTGGTAGAGAAACAGTATATAATATTAGGATCCATCTATCATTATATAAAGAGCCCTGACTTAGCTTTTGTACAAATCCTCAAAATTCTCAAGTGAAGTAAGCAAGTTAAATACTCTTTGTCTCAGTTTTCTCACAAACAAAATCAGGGGGAAAGGTAAATGCTTTTTCATAGGGTTATTATAAGGATTAAATTAATTATTAGATGCAAAATACTGAGAGCATATATTCAATAAATGTTCATTATTATTTGGTAGAGAAAGATATTTTAATCGATAAGACTTTGATACAAGAAAGCAAACTGAAGAACTGGCTGATTAATGCTTCTTTAATACTAGTTTCTAAAGATCTCTATAACCAAGAACATTGTTAAAGGATGTCAATATGTTGTGTTTATTTTTGTATGTTTCTTTTAAAACAGTATTGATTACAGTTTGTTAAGAAAAAAAGCATGAGGATAAGCACAGATATTATTGTTAGTTATATTATTATAATTATATATTTATTTTAATATTATTTTGTTATTATATTATTTTTCTCTGTCAAAATTTGTAAGATTTTTTTTCTGTTCTCTACTCATAATTCACCCAGTTAAATGTAGCCCAAATTTAAGTGGATTCAATGATCTGACCAGTCTACTACTTTTTCATTTCTGAGTTCTTTATTTGGATTCGTCTCATGATGAGTTGAATTTCAGTTTATTCATTTATTGTAGAATAATTTGGGGGTTTTATTTCCCCTGAGTTCTTCCATGTTTGAAATGCTTTCCTATTGATTTAATTCCAAAATGAATACTTAGCTGAATATGGGTAATATTCTTTGATCACAGGTGTCCTTTAGAAATCTTTAGAAGTTCCATTGTCTTCTAACATTGAACACCCTTAGAGAAGCTTGAAAGAAACCATTACACAGTGAAATTTTTCTTTAGAATTGTGCTTGTTTTTTCAGGTTTATTTGTTGACTTCTGTACTTCAGGTACATCAATTAACTTTATATTTTATTTTCTTTGTCCTTCATATTTGTAAGCTGTCTCTACCCATGCTTTGAAAAGTTTTTGTTTTTTATCCCTTCTCCTTTCACTGTGATCATCCCTCCTCAATGCTGATGATTTCATTTTAGCTCCTTACTGTATTTTTGCTGTTTCTAATTTATTTGTCAAATCTGTAAGGGAGTTTGCTGTTGTACTTATTTTATTTGATATTTTTTTATCTCACTTTGCTCCTTATTCTACTGCTTCTCATTATTGCTTAATTCTATTCTTCTCATTCCATTATATTGAGTTACAGAATTTATATTGTATCTTGGGAAGTTTTCTTTTGTTATTTGAGTTTTATTACAGTTCGATTGGATGATCTGATGGGGTTGTGATGTCTCTTTTTATTTAATCTTTTTGTGATAGTGTGTTTGCATAGTCTCCCTATATCAATAGTGAAGTGAAAGTGAAAGTTGCTCAGTCGTGTCCGACTCTTTGCAACCCCATGGACTATACAGTCCAATTCTCCAGGCCAGAATACTAGAGGGGGTAGCCTTTCCCTTCTCCAGGGAATCTTCCCAACCCAGGGATCAAAGCCATGTCTCCCATATTGCAGGGAGGTTCTTTACCAGCTGAGCCACCAGGGAAGCCCAAGAATACTAGACTGGTTAGCCTATCCCTTCTCCAGTGGATCTTCCTGACCCTATGTCAATGCTTCAGTCAAATGTGACTTTGCAGCTTCTCCCAAGAAGAAGGTGAATCTACTTCCCCATCCCTTAACTTTAGTTAGGACATGTCGCTTTCTTGATCAAAGGAATATGGTACACTTATTCAAAGACTAGGCCTCAAAAGACTGTATACTTCTGATTCCTCTCATTCACCTCTGTCCAGCCAGAATGTGAACAAGCCTGGGGTTATCCTGCTGAAGGGTAACAGACCATATGGAATCAAGATGAACAGTCCCAGCTGAGCGATCTTAGACCAGTCAGTCCCCAGATGGTCTGGCAACTGACAACAGACTGAAATCTAAGCCTAGCTAAATCCAGAACTGCCTAACTGAGCACAGACTAATTTACCAAACTCCAGAACTATAAATGAAATGAATACTTGTTATTTTAAGCCACTGAGTTACGGTGGTTTGTCACAGGAGAAAATATAACTAATACAGTCTCTGTACTTTTACATCTCATCTTGCTGAGAATTAAACATTGGCTTATTTACCCAGAATTCCTGCTTCCTCTAATATGTTATTATTCAGTTGCCTGAGTTCTGTCCAACTCTGCAGTTGCATGAACTGCAGCATGCCAGACCTCCCTGTCCCTCACCTGCTCCTGAAGTTTGCCCAAGTTCATGTCCTTTGCATCATTGATGCCATCCAGGCATCTTATCCTCTGATGCCCTCTTCTCCTTCTGCCCTCAATCTTTCCCAGCTTCAGGGACTTTTCCAATGAGTGGCTGTTCACATTAGATGACCAAAATACTGGAGCTTCAGCTTCAGCATCAGTCCTTCCAACAAGTATTCAGGGTTGATTTCCCTTAAGATTGACTGGTTTGATTTCCTTGCTGTCCAGGGGACTTTCTGGAGTCTTATCCATCACCACAGTTGGAAGGCATCAATTCTTTGGCATTCTGCCTTCTTTGCGGTCTAGCTCTCACAACCGTGTGTGACTGCTGGGAAGATATAGCCTTGACTATATGGACCTTTGTCAGCAAGGTAATGTCTCTTCTTTTCAACACACTGTCTAGTTTTGTCATACTTTCCTGCCAAGAAGCAATGGTCTTCTGATTTCATGGTCACCATTTGCAGTGATTGTAGGGCCTAAGAAGAGGAAATATGTCACTGCTTCCACATTTTCCCCTTCTATTTGCCATGAACTAATGGGATGCCATGATCCCAGCTTTTTTAATATTTAGTTTTAAGCCAGCTCTTTCACTCTCTTCCTTCACCTCATCAAGAGACTCTTTAGCTCCTTTTCACTTTCTACCATTAGAGTGGTATCATCCACATATCTGAGGTTGTTGACACAAGAGAATTCCAGGGAATTCTCTAATATAGTATGAGTAAATTCTCTTATATGCTTTCTTATTTATCTATGACAATTGGCCCCTTGTATATCCCATGTTTCCACCTCTTCCACACTTTTATAGGAATTCTGGCTACTACTTCTTATCTATTTTGCTGCAATCTAAGAGAATAAAGATGGAGTAGCATTCAGTTGGGAGGACATTCAGCATTTGCTGAGTTTCTAAACTTGCTTCATTCTTTTGAAAGGCCACAAATGCTGCATATCAAGCCCAGTTGTTAAGGGAAACCTGATGGAAACCACCCACCCTGGCCAGGCACCACAGTAACCACGCGCATGCTATGCTATGACAGGAGGTCCTGGTAAGAAACACGAAACTAACAAACCATCACCAAGTGGAAGAATTTAGGAGAGGTCAAAAGGAGAGCCACGTGTCCTTCCAACCTCGCAGGATCCTCCTTGCTGGCGTCCATCATGGCTGAGCAAGGTGTGCTTCACCAGGAAGGACCGTGAGTCAGAATGATAGGCCAGAGACAACGTGAAACCAACCCCATCACCTTAAAACCTGAGATGGCGAGCCTCGGGGCAGAGCAGTCGTCCTGGGTTCCCTTACCAGCCTTCTCTCCATCTGGGGGTCCCTTCCCTATTAAATTTCTTTCTGTGTCATCATGTGTGTCTCCTTGGACAATTCTTTTTTGAGTATTAAACAAGAGCCAACTCTTGGGCCCCGGAGGGTTCTCCTTTCTGCAACATGTTCACACTGTAAGATGTCCATCTCACTCTTATGGGCTGCAGCTCATTCTCCTACTGCTAAGAAATTTTGGCCCTAGTGAACACTGATTTTTCAGAGGTAGATAGGAATGTCTATTACTTTTTTATTTTTACTTTCAAATGTTTTTCTCTGACTTTTCACAGTGATATTTATTCACTTTAAAAGACCATTTCTCTCCAAATTTGAGTTGTCAGTAAAAATTTTCAGTGTCATATGTATGTTTCTTTCTGCCATACAGAAAGCAGGTGTTTTGGGTTAGGGGCTAGGCGGTACCTCACCAGAAGTGTCTTTCTTCTTCCTCAGCTCACTTCAGTTCAGTTCAATTCAGTCACTCAGTCATGTCTGATTCTTTGCGAACCCATGAATCACAGCACGCCAGGCCTCCGTGTCCATCACCAACTCCCGGAGTTCACTCAGACTCACATCCATCGAGTCGGTGATGCCATCCAACCATCTCATCCTCTGTCATCCCCTTCTCCTCCTGCCCCCAATCCCTCCTATCATCAGGGTCTTTTCCAATGAGTAGAGTCTTCGCATCGGGTGGCCAAAGTATTGGAGTTTCAGCTTTAGCATCAGTCCTTCCAATGAACATCCAGGACTGATCTCTCCTTTAGAATGGACTGGTTGGATCTCCTTGCAGCCCAAGGGACTCTCAAGAGTCTTCTCCAACACCATAGTTCAAAAGCATCAATTCTTCGGCGCTCAGCCTTCTTCACAGTCCAACTCTCACATCCATACGTGACCACTGGAAAAACCAAAGCCTTGACTAGATGGACCTTTGTTGGCAAAGTAATGTCTCTGCTTTTCAATATGCTATCTAGGTTGGTCATAACTTTCCTTCCAAGGAGTAAGTGTCTTATTTTCATGGCTTCAATCACCATCTGCAGTGATTTTGGAGCCCAGAAAAATAAAGTCTGACACTGTTTCCATTGTTTCCCCATCTATTTCCCATGAAGTGATGGGACCAGATGCCATGATCTTCATTTTCTGAATGTTGAGCTTTAAGCCAACTTTTTCACTCTCCTCTTTCACTTTCATCAAGAGGCTTTTGAGTTCCTCTTCACTTTCTACCATAAGGGTGGTGTCATCTGCATATCTGAGGTTATTGATATTTCTCCCGGCAATCTTGATTTCAGCTTGTGCTTCCTCCAGTCCAGCATTTCCCATGATGTACTCCGCATATAAGTTAAATAAGCAGGGTGACAATATACAGCCTTGATGTACTCCTTTTCCTATTTGGAACCAGTCTGTTGTTCCATGTCCAGTCCTAACTGTTGCTTCCTGACCTGCATATAGGTTTCTCAAGAGGCAGGTCAGGTGGTCTAGTATTCCCATCTCTTTCAGAATTTTCCACAGTTTATTGTGATCCACATAGGCAAAGGCTTTGGCATAGTCAATAAAGCAGAAATAGATGTTTGCTTTTTCCATGATCCAGCAGATGTTGGCAATTTGATCCCTGTTTCCTCTGCCTTTTCTAAAACCACCTTGAACATCTGGAAATTCATGGTTGACGTATTGCTGAAGCCTGGCTTGGAGAATTTTGAGCATTACTTTACTAGCATGTGAGATGAATACAATTGTGCGGTAGTGTGCGCATTCTTTGGCATTGCCTTTCTTTGGGATTGGAATGAAAATTGACATTTTCCAGTCCTGTGGCCACTGCTGAGTTTTCCAAATTTGCTGGCATATTGTGTGCAGCTCTTTCACAGCATCATCTTTTAGGATTTGAAATAACTCCACTGGAATTCCATCACCTCCATTAGCTTTGTTTGTAGTGATACTTTCTAAGGCCCACTTGACTTCACATTCCAGGATGTCTGGCTCTAGGTGAGTGATCACACCATCATGATTATCTGGGTCATGAAGATCTTTTTTGTACAGTTCTTCTGTGTATTTTTGCCACCTCTTCTTAATATCTTCTGCTTCTCTTAGGTCCATACCATGTTGTCCTTTATTGAGCCCATCTTTGCATGAAATGTTCCCGTGGTATCTCTAATTTTCTTGAAGAGATCTCTAGTCTTTCCCATTCTGTTGTTTCCCTCTATTTCTTTGCGTTGATCCCTGCGGAAGGCTTTCTTATCTCCCCTTGCTTTAAAGTTTCTGTCCTGGTGTTTTATCTGTAAGGGTTAATTTTGAATTCATACCGGATCTGCTTCTGTGACTTTAACCCTTATCTTGCTGCTCTTGTTATTGTTGGTGTACACAGTGGGCGGCTCAGGGAGAAAACCTGAGTCAGCGCACCTGCAGGAGGACTGTGAGGAAGTGAAACTAACACACTCCCTGCCTAAGGCTTGTCATTCTAGGAAATACTTGCAAGAAATTAAATGGTCTTTTTACTTTGTTTCCTTACCTCTCCCATCTCTGATCCATAAAAGGATCTGCCATACAGGCTAATCTACCACCTTCTTGGTCAGTCAGCTTTCCCAATAAAGTTGTATTCCTTGCCTCATCACATCATCTACTGGATTTATTGGTGTATCTTGCAGTGAGCAGAGTGAGCTTGGACTTGGTAATAGTGTTATAGCTCTTTTTCTTAATTTTTGGCTATTTGTAATTTGGAGATGCTTCCTCCCTACCAATGTGTATTTTTTAAGTATACTTTTGAGAGAGATTTTACTTTATCCATAAACTGGTCATATATGTATCCCATTACACACAGTTATACACGATAACATCACTTTTCTCTATGATTCTTCAGGGAAGTAAAACCCAGAAGTATAAAACTCTTCATAACCCAGAAAAGGTGAATCTGTCACTTCAGCTGTATAGTTACTCCTGCCCTAAAGATTGTTACCACTTACAAGACATGTGAAAAGGCTTGTGATTCCTAACTAGGTGACTGACAACTCTTAAAACAAGTGCTCACTGTTGGAAAGGTCTAAAATTCAAAATCAGGATGAACTGTTCTAGGAAGCCAGCTTGAGGCATAAGGGATTCTGAAACCTGCCCAGGTCTTTTTCTTTGTTCTCCCAGCCAGAACCCTTCATGATGAATAACTTGTTCTCCAAAGCCTAATGCTTCCCGAGCTTCCTTTGTCCTTCTGCTTAAAAGGCTTTTATGTTGGAGAATCCCTCACATCCTGCCTTTTTTCCTTTTTCTTTTTTTCTTTCTCAAAGCAGGGCTTCTGGAGACACTTAACTTTTAGCTGAAGGGGTTTTGTATTTGCAGCCTATTTTGTAGCTAAGGATATAGTAAATTAGCGACCTCCTTTTCCTTATTTGCTATGTAGAGTTTATTCAATTTAGGTTTTTAATATAAAACTGGCATGATCTAGAAGAGGGTAAAGAAAGGTTTAAAAGTCCTGCTGGGCACCCACAACTTAGAATCTCCAAGTGCTTGTGGGACTTTCACAAATTAAGAGGAGAAAGACTTTAAACTGAACCCTAAAGAGAAATATCAAAAGCCGCCTCTTTTCTATCTCTCCTTCAATAATTTCTTTTTTCTACTATTATCGTTTTACAGGTTTCTATGGTATAGGGATAAAATTGGGAGGAATTTTGGAAGACCATTATAATGTAGACATGAAACAGTCTCTGCGAAGTTTTCATTTTCAAATCAGACCAGAGTTGTCTCGTTGCCTGTTCTTGTATTGTCACAGTTGTACGGTGTACAGATCATCTCTAGGACCTCAGGGACACTTTCATAAAAAAAGAGAATGGGGTAACACTAAGACTTAGAAGCTTATACCCCCATCCATGCACTCTATCTTAAAAAAGAAAAAATCAGTGTTGCTATTTACAGTAAGAGTAGCAACCATCCTAAAAAAAAGAAAAAAATATATCCCCAACATAATCCTTAAGAAGAGATAGGAAAAATCTGAAAACACTGTAAATGAAAGAATTTTCCAATTGCTCTCCTCTCTTGTTCAATGTAACTTAATTACAAAGCTAGCCATAGGAGACTGCAGTTGGTTTTGTATACTCAACTTCCATTCCTTCTGATTCTATTTTCCAGACCCTTTGCACACAGCAGGGTCTTCTGTTGTTCAGGTTACCTCTCCCTCTCCTGTCTAAGAAATGGTGGGTATGAAACCCAAACTTGAACAATAAGATTCTCTTCCCCACCTAACTCAGAATTCAAATTTTAAGTATAATGGTATTTGTTGTTGTTTAGTCACTCAGTCATGTCTGATTCTTTGTGACCCCGTGAACTTCAGGATGCCAGGCTTCTCTGTTCTTCACTGACTTCCAGAGTTTGCTCAAACTCATGTCCGCTGAGTCAGAGTTGCCATCCAATAATGAGATATAATTTAAATGTAATGGCATAAAAAACTAAAATCAGCTGGCTTTCATCACCCCAAATGAAATTTTAAAGATTGTTTCACCTCAGCAATTTTAAAAATTATTGATGCCTGTGTCCAGCCAAGAGACCCTGATTTAATTGGTCTGGACTGTGGCCTGAGCATCAGGATTTTTAAAATTGCCAAGGATATTGTGAATTTCACTGAGAACTGAGAAACACTGCTCCAGGTCATCAGAGACCCAGTTTGTTCCTACTACCTTGATCTATGAAATGCCCTGATTCTTATCTCTTCAAAAGCTGATTAATTTTTTTCTTTCGTACTGTGAAGTACCATATATTATTCCAATAAATATTGCCTATATTAAGCAAAGTCAGTTGCTGTTACTTTAAATGCAACAGCCTTAACTGTTACAGTGCTGAAGACAGTGTATGCTGACAACTTTTTGGAAAATATCTTCCTAATAACTCTTCAGTCCTTCTAAAACTAAACTCTTCTCCACCATTCATAGGACCAACATAAATGTTTGCACAGAGTATTTACTGTCCAGGGCTCTTGGCCAAGGAGGGAAGAGGGGCTATAATTTAGACTACAATCTTTATGTATCCTAAAAAGGGACTTCATCTGCCCAGAGAAAGACACTCTAAAAAAAATTTATACCATGATGTCATCTACTTCTCAAGCCAGAAGCCCATGGAACTAATTTGCCAAAAGAGAGTATCTTTTTCTAGTATGCACAAAGAAAACCAGGAGAGTGGCCCTGACTATCCACTTTCTAACATGACCAGTCAGGTTTTTAGAATGCTTTAACCTTATATGCAGAGTACATCATGAGAAATGCTGGGCTGCAAGAAGCACAAGCTGGAATCAAGATTGCCGGGAGAAATAACAATAACCTCAGATATGCAGATGATACCACCCTTATGGCAGAAAGTGAAGAAGAACTAAAAAGCCTCTTCATGAAAGTGAAAGAGGAGAGTGAAAAAGTTGGCCTAAAGCTCAACATTCAGAAAACGAAGGTTGTGGCATCCGGTCCCATCACTTCATGGGAAATAGATGGGGAAACAGTGGAAACAGTATCAGACTTTATTTTTGGGGCTCCAAAATCACTGCAGATGGTGATTGCAGCCATGAAATTAAAAGACGCTTACTCCTTGGAAGGAAAGTTATGACCAACCTAGATAGCATATTCAAAAGCAGAGACATTACTTTGTCAACAAAGGTCCGTCTAGTCAAGGCTATGGTTTTTCCAGTAGTCATGTACGGATGTGAGAGTTGGACTGTGAAGAAAGCTGAGTGCCGAAGAATTGATGCTTTTGCACTGTGGTGTTGGAGAAGACTCTTGAGAGTTCCTTGGGCTGCAAGGAGATCCAAGTAGTCCATTCTAAAGGAGATCAGTCCTGGGTTTTCTTTGGAAGGACTGATGCTAAAGCTGAAACTCCAATACTTTGGTCACCTCATGCGAAGAGCTGACTTATTGGAAAATACTCCGATGCTGGGAGGGATTGGGGGCAGGAGGAGAAGGGGACGACAGAGGATGAGATGGCTGGATGGCATCATCGACTCGAAGGACGTGAGTTTGAGTGAACTCCGGGAGTTGGTGATAGACAGGGAAGCCTGGTGCGCTGCGATTCATGGGGTCGCAAAGAGTTGGACATGACTGACCAACTGAACTGACTGAACCATTTAAAGACCCTATCTCTCTCACTTTCAAGATCTGCCTTGTGGCCACTTAGTTTTCAGTAAGAAGAAAACATTTTATATTATTCAAATATTTATTTCAAGATTTATTAAACATATATCTGTTTTCACAGTGTCTAGAAAGGATTTGGATTCACATGAGGAAGGTAAGTGTCTCACCTGATCATAGGGTAGAATCGGGAAGTAAACAAGCTAAGAATCAAAATATCTATCCACTGACTTAAAGCACTGTTGGTATATCGGATGCTTTTCTCCCCCACCCTAGGTGAAAAGATTGATAAAGAGAAATAAAATATTGATTTACTTGTACTTAAAAATTTTCACTGAATTCAGTTTTTAAAAGATACAGTATTTACTAAAACTAAAGATATTTGCTTCAAATGATTTAGGATGATATAACAGTTTCAACATGTTTAGGCAATTGGCAGAAGTGAGTTTGAATATATTCTAATGATGCGTTTCTCATATCAAATTCTTAAGCTGCCTCATAATGAAAATTAACAGGAGATTCTCAGCCATAATATGTATTATGCACCCAGCCATGATCTGAGAGAGGTACAATTTTAAGTACTTAGAGACTGATAATTATCAGCTTTTGTTTGCATGAAGATTTATATCATTGGCACACAGGATTTTATTCATCATTTCCACAGGAGGGCAATTTTCCTTTCACAGATTAAGGTGTCCAACTAAAGTTTTACTTTCACTTGCTTTATTTGATTTAAGCTTTTATTTTATTAATCTCTCAGTATAAAATTTTAACAGATTAAACTGATTTTTATAAGATGATTGTAGATTATTAAACAATCAAAAACATTTTTCCATATACAAAAGTACCCAATGGTGTTTGTTATTTGAGCA
Organism: Bos indicus x Bos taurus; assembly: GCF_003369695.1. Lineage (NCBI taxonomy): Eukaryota > Metazoa > Chordata > Mammalia > Artiodactyla > Bovidae > Bos > Bos indicus x Bos taurus. The sequence goes on along the minus strand of NC_040079.1, from coordinate 100,993,457 downwards.
GATCAGCATGAAATGAAGAGTGTGAACCTTTCAGTTTAATGTTAATTAAGTCTTACACAGAGTTCATAGACATCTGAGAAGGAAACACATCAACCAAAGAAAGTGTTTACGTAAGTTATATGTGAAAATAACTGAATGCGTGGATTTAGACCAGACCTGTGTGCACATTCTCCGTTGTTTCCATCGTGTCCAACTCTCTGAGACCATATGGACTGTAGCCCACCAGGTTCCTCTGTCCATGGGATTCTCTAGGCAAGAATATTGGAGAGGGTTGCCATGTCCTCCTGCAGGGGATCTTCCCAACCCAGGGATCAAACCCATGTCTTTTGTGTCTCCTGCATTGGCAGGCAGGTTCTTTACCACTAGCGCCACTTGGGAAGCCCAACCAGCTCTGCACTTTTATGGAATCCCACGGAATCCCATATGGGGAGTCTTTAAAACAATATGCAAAATAGGAAGAATTGTGATTATTAATAAACTGACATTCAAAAGATATTGTTTAAATTGCTACCACAGATCACTATCTGTGTAGCCGTAAGATTGCTGGCCCTGATTCAAGTTCAGAAATTCCCGTTGCACTCTCATAGGTTAGAGCTTAATTCCCATCAGAAACCCACTGGAGAGGTCTGGTTTTTTTAGATATCATATTATTTACGATCAGTGAAAAGAAAATTGAAAATATCCCACAAAATAATCAATCCCTCACTCGTGGTCTAAGATGATCTATTTGCACAAAACACACAGTAGTCATATCTTATGGTACTTGGTGAACAATAACCCTTTGGGATTTCGATAAATCGATAATCCTTAGAGTTTCTTTTAAATTCTATATCACTAATATGGTCTAAGGAGAAGGCAATGGCAACCCACTCCAGTACCCTTGCCTGGAAAATCCCATGGACGGAGGAGCCTGGTAGGCTGCAGTCCATGGGGTCGCACAGAGTCAGACACGACTGAAGCGACTTAGCAGCAATATGGTCTAATGGAACCAGCAAACTAGATTACATGAATTATGCCAGCTTGTCACGGAGGTGATATTTACATTCACGTTAGTTTACTAATATTTGGACGTCTGTATTTTGAATGAAACTATGCATGACAGTTAACCAGAGAATCATTTGTTCAATTGCCATTGTAATCCTCTACATAGTAATCCTCTGTGTTACTTGGAAAATGTGAAGAAAAATACAATTATTTTACCATAATTACCCAACTATTTTTTATTGTGTCATGTCATGTTAACCATATCTTTCATGATTACCTTTTTCCTTGAGTTCTATCTTAAATACAGTATCCTTATGGCCCAGTTTTGGTATATATACATATTTATAGATGTATATATATCACATAATACATCAAGGCTTCAACTTTCCCCTGAACTTTCAAATGAAGTCATGTGATTTCAAACCTATGAATAAACTTCAGTTCAGTCACTCAGTTGTGTCCAACTCTTTGCCACCCCATGAATCGCAGCACGCCAGGCAGGCCTCCCTGTCCATCACCAACTCCCGGAGTTCACTCAGACTCACGTCCTTCGAGTCGGTGATGCTATCCAGCCATCTCATCCTCTGTCATCCCCTTCTCCTCCTGCCCCCAATCCCTCCCAGCATCAGAGTCTTTTCCAATGAGTCAACTCTTCACATGAGGTGGCCAAAGTACTGGAGTTTCAGCTTTAGCATCATTCCTTCCAAAGAACACCCAGGACTGATCTCCTTTAGAATGGATGGTTGGATCTCCTTGCAGTTGAAGGGACTCTCAAGAGTTTCTCCAGCACCACAGTTCAAAAACATCAATTTTTTAATCCCAGTCAAATTAACAGTATCATTTTAATTACTGTGGTTATTGATGACTATAAAAGTTAGCCCTAAATTTAGCAGCTTAAAGCAACAAACATGCATTATTTCACAGATTTTTTGTGTTGGGAATTCATATTTAGCTTACCTGGGTACCCCTGGCTCAAGATCTGTCATGGGGCTGTATTCAAGCTAAGCTATGTCAGCTAATGGGTTCCCTGGTGGCTCAGTGGTAAGAATCTACCTGCCAGTTCAGGAGATGCAGGTTCTATCCCTGGGTCAAGGAGATCCCCTGGAGAAGGAAATGATAGCCCAGTCCAATATGCTTGCCTGGAAAATCCCATGGACAGAGGAGCCCGGTGGGCTATAGTCCATGGGGTCACAAAAGAGTCGGACACGACTTATTGACTAAACAACAGCAACAACATGTCAGCTAAAGCTCTGATCTCAATGAAAGCCCAACTGGGGAAGGAGGGTAATGAGCTTCCAAGCTCATTCCTGTGCTTGCTGATATAGATCAGTCTCTTGTTACACATGCTCTCTAAGTCTGCTGGCTTTCCCCAGGACAACAAATCTGAGAGCAAAAAAGAACACCAAGATGTAAGCCTCAGTTTTTATTGATATAATCTAATCTCAGAGGGGCTTCCCTGGTGGCTCAGCAGTAAAGAATCTGCCTGCAATGCAGGAGCCTCAGGAGACTTGGGTTCTATCCCTGGGTAAGGAAGATCCCCTGGAGGAGGGCATAGCAAACCATTCAATATTTTTGCCTGGAGAATCCCATGGACAGAGGAGCCTGGCTGGCCATAGTCCATAGGGCTGTGACTGAAAACGGCTTAGCACAATCTCAGAAGTGACATCCTATCTCTCCTCTTGTATTCAGTTCATTAGGAACAAAGTAATTTAGTGCTCAGCCCACACTCAGTGGGAGACTATTTCTCATGGGTCTCAGTCACAGCAAGTAGGGAGTATTAGGTGTCAAAGGAAATGGCAACCCACTCCAGTGTTCTTGCCTGGAGAATCCCAGGGACAGGGGAGCCTGGTGGGCTGTCGTCTCCGGGGTCACACAGAATCAGACATGACTGAAGCAACTTAGCAGCAGCAGCAGCAGAAGAAGCTGCTTACCATATTACTATTCTCAAATCCAAAATATTTAAATCTGAACCTGTGGTAGTTTCCTCCCACATTAATAATCCTCCTTTCTCTCTGTAATAACACCCTTCACTTTACCATCGAGGGTCAAAGTTTCATGTACTCTTCACTCCTGCTAAAACTCTGATACAACTTGTTGAGACTCAATTTTCCACTACATTTCACTTGGATGTGCCTTTCTCATTTCATAGCTACCATCTTAACTCAGACTAAATCATCTTTGTTTTGATCAATTTAACTATCTTTACAATTGGCCTTATTCCTTAAATTCATTTCTCACACTACTGCCTGAATAGTTTTCCTACCACACAATTTTATCAAGAACTGTGCATCAACCATGCAGGACAAAGTCATAGCATCTTAACTGGACCTCAACTTGATTTTTACTTAACTGTCCCTATTTTTCACGGTCAGTCCTGTTTTCCAGCCAAATTAGCCCACGACTGTCCCCCATGATGGTTTGCAGACTTCTCTAGCTGTGTATCTATGCTCACTAAGTTCTTAGATGACTTTTCAACAATTTCCAATCCCAGCATCTTTCAGGATCCATTCAAATCCAATACTGTCTAAATTCATTCTGTATTCACTTGTTTAACCAGTCAAAAATAAAAAAATACTGCTTGTTAGATACCAAACACTAAATCCATTTAATCATGAACATTGGCTGTTTTAAGTTACTCTGCTCTGGCTTGTCTGTTACATAGAATTTCTGAGATAATGGTTTCCTAACTGATGCCAGATCCAAATGCATATGTCTAGGAGGCAGTTATCCAGTAATCAAAAGCTTTGGAGAGAGGCTTACACTGTAAGCCATCCCTTGTCACTTCAGCTGAGAGTGTTTTCCTTTCCTAGAATTCCTCTATACTATGTGCCTAGACAGCTAATATGGTGATTACCACATTCAATCTCATATTGTGAGTTATCTTTTTAAATTCATAGATTCTGTATCCTGGCTAGATCATAAAATTTTAACTATGATTTTTTTGTACTTTGCATATGTAAGCACTGAAAAAAAATGTATTGATTAGATAATAACAAAAAATACTTTAGCCTAAATTATATCATTAGTTAGCCTGAGAAGTTCTTACCATTCTGTGTTTCTTTTAAAATTTATTTCCCATTTGTCCTATCCAAGTAATTCTACCAATAAATACTTGAGCATCTCTTTTTCGTAGAATGGATTGTCTGGTAAAGTTGCCCCATTAGCAATAATTAAATATCCAAATAACTTTACTCTTAAAATAGAAGTGTTTATTATAAAACATTATTTAGCCCTTCTTTTAGGAAATAGGAATTTAACTGCCTTAACCATTAATATAAAGATATCATAAAAAGCCCCATATAGTTACAGTCAAATAAACAATGTCAAAGGATAAAAGCTTATCTTTCTGAAAGATTATGGCAGACACTGTCACAGCCTAACAGACCACCTCCTTACCCCCTCACCTACCTTCTTCCTTTCCAGCAGAATTGTGATTTGTTCAACCTTGCTGTAAAAGACTACAGATTCAAATTTCAAACCAAAACTGCCATTTATAAGAATGCTTTGCAGAAAGTAAGGTGGAAAGAGTTCACCTGCCAGCAGCTGAGAATCCCCACACCTCATTTCCTGTTGTTTAGTCCCTAAGTCACATCCGACTCTTTGTGACCACGTGGGCTGTAAACTGCCAGGCTCCTCTGTCCATGGGATTTCCCAGGCAAGAATACTGGAGTGAATTGCCATTTCATTCTCCAGGGACCTTCCCAACCCAGGGATCGAACTCACATCTCCAGCCTTGCAGTCAGGTTCTTTACTGTTGAGCTACCAGGGAAGCCCTAAAGGCAATCACAGCCTCTCATTTATATTGGCACATTCCAAGACTCCTTTCCATATTTCCCTCATGATTGGCAGGGAAGGGAATCCTCATGATACTCAGGGAAGATGAAACCCCAAATACTCAGTGAGTTGGGGAAAAGAAATCTTTAAGACTTAAACCTCAAAACAGCTACAAATCAAAATAGCTTTCATGAAAGCAACCCAGAAATTATCAAAGAGTTACATTTGTCCAAAAGAGTAAAACATTGAGGATCTACAAAGACTCACAGTGTTAATACTGGGAAATAAAATTAAAGAATTTCTTTGTTAAAGAAGATCTTCCTGCTAACATGGCATGAAGTTCTGCTTATGATGGATGGGCTGATTTTGCGAAAGCTAGGAAACCAGATTAGGGAGGTGCCTTCCCAGGCCTCTGGGATGAAATGATAAGTCTGAATCACTGTGGACATATTATACTTGCCAGAGATTGGTTTAGGAATGAACATGTAAATCAGTCCTTGGTGTAAAGACGAGTTTCTTATTGACTTGAGGGTAATTTTTCTCATCAGAAAAAACTATTTGCTACAAAGTAACTACATTTACTTTGATTTTTAAAAATTTCATTTTATTCAAGTCACATATTTAAAAATCTAGTTCTCAAGCTCTCAGCTTATAGATTTATTATAATGATAATATAGCTAGTTTTAATAATTGGGTTTAGAGGCCATTTGATTAATGTTTGGCACCATTTACAATCTTAGTTAAGCAACTTCAAATACTTTAATCTGTGTTTATAAATTAAATGTGGGCTTCTGTGGTGGCTCAGACAGTAAAGAATATGCCTGCAATGCAAGAGACCTGGGTTCCATCCCCAGGTCAGGAAGATCCCCTGGAGAAGGGAATAGCAGCCCACTCCAGTGTTCTTGCCCGGAGAATTCCATGGACAGAAAAGCCTGACAGGCTGCAGTCCATGGGGTCACAAAGAGATGCACACAACTGAGCAACTAACACACACACATAAATTAAATGTATTCAAATTGTAAAACATTTAAATTAGTTTACTTATTACAAACTCTTTGAATTCAAAAATAACTTTTATATTTAATAAACATTAGTATGATGAATCGTATATTCTCATAAATGTGTCAATATTATAGATAAATCTAGCAAGATTTTAAGGTAAAACACAGATCAAAATTGATAATTTTATATTTTAAATCAGAATAACCAAGATGATTTCTAAGGGTAAGTCTACTGAACTCAGTTTCTTAAAAACTATATAAAATATCAATTATATAATACCATTGTTTGATTATCTTAAAGTTTTTGGCACTGAATTCTCAATTTCCCTAGGGTTGAAAGGTGCTTAACTATTTAGGTAAGTTAGTTAAGTCTCATGGTGGCTCAGAGGTTAAAGCATCTGTCTCCAATGAGGGAGACCTGGGTTTGATCCCTGGGTCAGGAAGATCCCCTGGAGAAGGAAATGGCAACCCACTCCAGTATTCTTGCCTGGAGAATCCCATGGACAGAGGAGCCTGGTAGGCTACAGTTCACAGGGTCTCAAAGAGTCGGACACGACTGAGCGACTTAACTAACTAACTTTTAACTTATGTCATGACAGGCAATTTCGAGGAATAACCTCTCCATCAGTATGATTGCTTAACAGCCATATATTTCAGCTGTATCATCACTGTTTGCTTTTTTGATAGAGTATCCTAGTTCCTCTTTATAGTCTAAAACAAGGATTTTATAACTAAGAGAAAAGTTGTTCTAGCACCCTAAAGTCAGTAGAATCTCTGTCTTCAGTTTATGCACATTAATGATTCAATTGTACTTTGCATTTTTAGCTCTTAAGAAAATGTCCTTCCTGTCCAACCCTAAAGGTAATTAAGCTTTACACAATCTGATTTTCTCTTCTAAAGTTCCCTAACTTTTAGGGAACTGGTATGACACAAAATGATCTCTAGTAGAATTCTGAAGATTTTACATGAAACTGCCTGATTTCTCAAGGTACTTCCAAGATCATTAGACTGACACTGATCAGTGGCCTCTGAAGAGAAGTCTGCCATAGGCTTCTGCAAAAATAAGAGAGATATACAGGAGGAAAGCAACTCTTCTTTAACTGAGTATTTTCCTGTCTGCAAGCGGTACTTATAACCCCAAAAGCCTTTTTGTGACTTTGAGGAGGCAAGTCTAAAAACCTAGCAAACACATCAAGTTCAATGAAGCCAAATCTGAGACATCCTACCTCTTGGCTTTTTATTAAATGGGATAACTCAGCCAGTTTGAGTTGAATTTTCTGTTACTTGTAGCCCAAATCACTGTAACTAATAACGTAACCCATTAAGACTTACATATAATCAAGATTCAAAGTTGCAGAGGACCATACTGGCAAACTCTATGTATCAAGTAATACCACTAGTTTCCCACATATACACAGCAGTATATCCAATGCCAAGGATTTATGTAGAGTAGATCTCATGCAAACAGGTTTTTATGGTATGTATTATCTAGTGGTTGCATAGGCGCATGCTTAGCGGCTGTCATGTCTGACTCTTTGGGATCCCATGGACTGTAGCCCCCACCAGGCTCCTCTGTCTATGGGATTTTTCAGGTAAGAATACTGTAGAGGGTTGCCATTTCCTTCTTCATGGGATCTTCCCAACCCAGGGGTCAAACTCGTGTCTCCTGTGTCCTGCATTGCAGGCAGATTCTTTACCACTGAGCCATCGGGAAAGCCCCTGTCTAGTGGTTATGCAAGAGTAATGAAAACAATACAAATTGACAGAGGCTAAATAGAATGGCCAGCTGGGTTACTCTATGTTCTAGTTATCTACGGTTGCATAACAAACTACTCCCAACATTAGTGGCCTAAAACATCAGCAGCATTTACCTGACTTACAAAGCTGGAATCTAGGTAGTGTTTCACTGGGACAGTTTGTCTCTACTCCACTCAGCATCCACAGGAAGGGAGGAGGTTGTAATCAACCAAAAGCTCAACTTTCAGGAAGACCTCAAACATTGGAGGCTGGCACAGCCAGGAATCCTCGGACCTCTTACAAGCTGCATGGAGAAAGAGAAAGGGAGAATGGGGGAGAGAGAGAAAGAAAGAGAAGGAGAGAGAAGAGACAGAGAGAGAGAAATGTGAGAGAGAGAGAGGGAGAAAGGGAAAGAGGATGAGGAGAGAGAGACAGGAGAGAGAGAAGATGAGAGAGAGAGAAGCAGGCAGAAGCTGCTTCACTTTTAGGACCTCGCCTTGGAAATCACATAACCTCCTTTCTACCTCATTCCATTTGCAGCGGTACTCAGGGGCTCACCCGAATTCAAGGACATGGACTCTCCTTAACAGGCTCTACCTTTTGGGAGCAGAGTGACAAAAAGAATATGTGGGCGCAGAAATATTAATGCACCCATTTTTGATACAGTCTACCACACAGATATTTGTCACCATCACAGATATTTTTCAGTTGAATCAAAAGCAATTTCTTGAAAGAGAAGGAGTTTTAGTACAATCTTAAAGAATTTGAGAGATCCGGACAGTCACACTAAGTCTGTTATTTTAAGATAACGTATTTTAAACCAGTCATTTCTAAAGTGTATAGTTTATATCAAGAAGCAACAAAATAGGCAGCTTACTTAGAGGTTCTCAGTGGCTTCACTATCTTAATTTATAAATACCCCAAATCCAGTTCTTGTCCCCCTTATCTACATGTGCAAAATAATCTTAAAAGTAAACATTGTGGAAGCTTTTTATAACACAGAATTTTACTACATAAACACAAATATCTTCAACCTTTTAAACTTTTCCTCAGGCTTAGGGGAAAATGAGCTATGAAATAAACTCCAGTTATTTCTAACACAGGGCAAAAATTAGCCTTAAAATTATTGCTTTGAACTAAAATGCAAGCTCTTTCATGTCCAGGGCTTCTATCACTTTGTTCGGTACTCCTTTATAGTCCCCACTCTGCCTGGAGCACTGCTTTGCAAATAATAAACTGAATGCATGAATAAATAAACCAGTTCTTATTAAGCACTTTCATATATTTTACCTCAAAATAACTTGTGACATAAATATTATTACTATTGGTCCCATTTAATAAAATAGAAAGGTGAGAAGCCAGTAAATGAATTTCCCAAAAGGTGAGAAAGCAGTCAGTGAATTCCCCGAAGTTACAGAAATAGTAAAGTGTAAGAAATGAGTAGGAACTCAAGTACTTGTCTTATGCAAAAACCTATATCCTTTCCACTGATTATTGATATATTTTACATGCTGTCATGTCTTTCACTAGAGTATTATTTCAGACATGGATTTGTGCTTTCTTTGATCCTCACAAAATACCCCAAAATAATTCTATGCAAAACATCCTCGAAGGTTGCGGCTCCACTGTCATGATTGTGGCTAAATTTTCCAATTTCTACATATCATTTAGGTATTCATCTCCCATTTTATTCATTTATTAACAGTTTTAATAAATGTTAGTGAATGTTAGTGAAGGTTTTTCAGCACCTAGAATATAACCAAAACTTCTTTTTAACCAAATATAGCTACAGTGATCAGGTTACGTACACATCACAATGTTAAGGTTAAAAAAAAATAGTAAAAGAAAGGGTCAATAATCAATTGCAGCACATTAACTTATCAAAGCAATGATAAATATTTAATACATGGAAATATCTAATAACAGAAACCAGTTCTGTTACAAGGAAGGGCATATTCATATGTAATACATGACCATAATTAGAGCACATTTGCATATTTACCTTGGGGAACTTTTCTCAAGGAATTTAATTTGCATTCTGACCCAGAATTCTCTGATGGAGATATACAAAGAAAAAAGAATGTTTTAAATTCAGGTATAGCAGAATTTCAGCTCTGACTCTCATTTTGCCCATACATTAAGGAAAGTTGAAAGAATTAAATGAGATGATGTGTTTATAACAAGAAAGAAACAGCCATCAATCACCATGAACGGCATTATTCTCCTTATCATTGTCAAGAATAGAATACCTGCCCCATATCCAGGATGCAAAAGAAGCTACTTTATTGCCAAGACTTCAGAGCAGGGAGAGAAGAAAGGGAGGAAATCATAATGTACCAGGAGAGTTAACACTGAAACAAAGCCTCCAGATATTTTCTATTTGGGAGATAAGGAGACCAGAATACCAGAATTTACTTTTAGGATAACATGCTTTCTTCCTGAGAAAAAAGCCCAGGAAGCCAAATGGTTATACCAATGTAAAGCAAAACTGGTGGGCTGTATTGAAATTATGGTTCCAAAAACACAGTCTGCTGCTGCTGCGAAGTCGCTTCAGTCGTGTCTGACTCTGTGCGACCCCAGAGATGGCAGCCCACCAGGCTCCCCCGTCCCTGGAATTCTCCAGGCAAGAACACTGGAGTGGGTTGCCATTTCCTTCCCCAGTGCATGAAAGTGAAAAGTGAAAGTGAAGTCGCTCAGTCGTGTCCGACTCCTAGCGATCCCATGGACTGCAGCCGACCAGGCTCCTCCATCAATGGGATTTTCCAGGCAAGAGTACCGGAGTGGGGTGCCATTGCCTTCTCCAAAAACACAGTCTATTAAACATTGTACTGTAAGTCTTGGCAAGACTCCTGCTTCATGCTGCCTTTCAGAAGCAGGACCCATGACCTAAAGGAGAATGCTGAACCCAGACACTTAGCTGAACTCTCCCTGTGCTTGAAGATCAGAGAAAGCAATCTTCATCCTGCAAGAAGGATGAGAGCGAGGAAAGACCAGAATACTTGACTGGGCACCAACAAAGAGACCGGAGGATGATGAATAGCAACTAGAACAAGCGTCATTTCTGTGCAAAGACAGGTAAGGAGGTGCGGGAAGGGGTGATGAAGTCACAAATCAGGATCCTAGTTTCTGAAAACCAGCACAAATACAAGCTTTAGATCATTCTGAGCCATCAAAATATAGCCCTACACTCTTCACTTTCCCCACGCTGGGCAGCCATGTTTCCAAAGTCTGAAGCAGCACACAGCCTATGGATGAAGGGTGAGTGGTCTGAGCAAGTGGGTTCTGAAGGAATATAATTATAAATGCAAGAGGAAAGAAGTGTTAGTTGCTCAGTTGTGCTCAACTCTTTGCGACCCTATGGCCTGTAGACCACCAGGATCCTCTGTCCAGGGAATTCTCCAGGCAAGAATACTGGAGTATGTTGCCATTCCCTTCTCCAGGGGATCTCCCTGACCCAGGGAACAAACCCAGGTCTCCAGCATTGTGAGGAGATTCTTTATTCTCTGGCTCACCAGGGGAACACAATGCAAGAGGAATCATTTTAAATGTCCTAAATTGTCCCACAGATGAAAGATCAGGAAGGCTTTATCAAAGCTGCTTCAAAGCTGCTGCCTGAATTCATTCCACCTGACTGAAAGCAACTAGTAGACTGATCCCAGTCATGAGAAGCCACTGCTGGCAGAAGTGGTTTCCAACCATGGTCACTGTTGGAGGAGCAGCTGCTTCAAGCTGGAATGTGAATAGCTGCTGAAGGTGACACAGCAAGAATCCCTGCCGCAGGGAGAAGGGAGTGGATGGGGTGGCGGGGCTAGTGCTGGGAGTGGCAGGTGGCTTCACCCTGAGCAACCCTGTCCAGCTTTTCCAGTTCAGAGACCCTGCTGCTGCTGCTGCTGCTAAGTCACTTCAGTCGCGTCCGACTCTGTGCGACCCCATAGACGGCAGCCCACCAGGCTCCCCCGTCCCTGGGATTCTCCAGGCAAGAACACTGGAGTGGGTTGCCATTTCCTTCTCCAATGCATGAAAGTGAAAAGTGAAAGGGAAGTCATTCAGTCGTGTCTGACTCTTAGCGACCCCACGGACTACAGCCTACCAGGCTCCTCCGTCCATGGGATTTTCCAGGCAAGAGTACTGGAGTGGGGTGCCATTGCCTTCTCCATCAGAGACCCTAGGCTCAATCTATTTTGCCCTTCAATTACAATTGGAAGAAAAAGAAGCTATTCCTTTGTCCACAGGGAAGGTAGAAATTGTTTTTCATTTTCTTATTACATAGAAAGAATAAGTGTTCACATCAATGAAAAAGACCTGAATATTAATAAATAAAATAAATGTTTTATTTATTAATAAATAAAATAAATGCTTTATTTATTAATAAATAAAATAAATGCTTTATTTATTAATAAATAAAATAAATGCTTTATTTATTAATAAATAAAATAAATGCTTTATTTATTAATAAATAAAATAAATGCTTTATTTATTAATAAATAAAATAAATGCTTTATTTATTAATAAATAAAATAAATAAAAGACCCTCACTTCTCTAGCCAGAAGACAGACAGACAGACAGAGGAAGAGAGCTATATACATGACATCCTATGAAAAGCAAATTAAGAATGAGAAGCAACTTAGCAGCAGCAGTAGCAGTAGGCTTCACTGTGTATGTATTACAAATCATCATGTTGTACATCCTAAGTACATATTATTTTAAAATATATAGATAAACCCTCCTACACTGTTGGTTGGAATGTAATTTGCTGTGACCACTATGGAGAACAGTATGGAGGTTCCTTAAAAAACAAAAAGTAGAGTTACCATATGATTCAGCAATCCCATTCCTGGGCACATATCTGAAAAAGACAAAAACTGTAATGCAAAAAAATACATGCACTCCAGTGTTGGTAGTGGCACTATTTATAATACCCAAGACACAGAAGCTGCACATCTGAAAATAACATGATATTATAAATCAACTATACTTCAATTTTAAAAAAAAGACATGGGAGCAATCTTAATGTCCATCAGCAGATGAATGGACAAAGAAGATGTGGTATAAGTATATCCAATGGAATACTGTTCAGCCATAAAAAGAATGAAATAATGCCATTTGTGGAAACATGATAAACCTAGAGAATGTTATACTAAGTGAAGACAGAGAAAGACAAGTACCATATAACTTATATGTGGAATCTAAAAAAAAAAAGATACAGATGAATTTATTTATAAAACAGACATAGGGAACAAAATAATGGTTACCAAGAGGGAAAAGGAGGGCAGGATAAGTTGGGGTTTGGGATTAATAGATACACACTACTGTGTAAACAATAAGGACCTACTATATAGCATCAGAGAAGGCAATGGCACCCCACTCCAGTACTCTTGCCTGGAAAATCCCATGGATGGAGGAGCCTGGTAGGCTGCAGTCCATGAGGTCGCTAAGAGTCAGACACGACTGAGTGACTTCACTTTCACTTTTCACTTTTCACTTTCATGCATTGGAGAAGGAAATGGCAACCCACTCCAGTGTTCTTGCCTGGAGAATTCCAGGGATGGGGGAGCCTGGTGGGCTGCCCTCTCTGGGGTTGCACAGAGTCGGACATGACTGAAACGATTTAGCAGCAGCAGTAGCATATAGCATAGAGAACTATACCTCATTATCAGTACCTCATGATAATCTATAATGGAAAAGAATATATATATATATATAAACGTAATCACTTGCTGTATACCTGCAACATAAATCAACTATAATTTAATAATATATATATAAACATACATATATATATATATTTTTTTAAAGAATGAGCAGGCTTTAGAAAGTCTATTTTTAAGCATTTGTGTTTTTCTCTGCTTCTAAATTGAGTTCAGTTGTACTTAATCCTAGAGAACACAAAAATTAATTCTCAACCTTTCCAAAGGTGATGATGTTCTTGTCATTGTTATTATTGTTGTTGTTAAAAGCCAATTAATCCTGTGCTCTTTCTACAAATAATTGACTTTCCATTCAGGTTTTTAGATATAGGTCTTTGCTCTATGGTTTTAGTGAGTCCAGGTTTTATTAAAATTAATACACCTTTGAAAAACCACCTAAAACATTCATAGGTTTGAAATGTGTTTCCAGTTTGTGCAGATTCTGTGCTCTTTGGGGAAATTTCCCTGAATTTTCAGTGAACAGAGAAGGCTTCAGTTCTGTCACAGCCAACAAATGAGAAAATCTAACACCAATGCTCACGTCCATCCCAAAATGATCAAACATTTTTTTTTTTAAACTGGGATATAATGGCTACACAGTGTTGTGTTAGTTTTTGCAGTTCAGTGAGGTGAATCAGCTGTATACATACCTGTATACACTCCCTCTTGGATCTCCCTCTCTGCCATATCCAAATCCATCAAGGCCAGCACAGAGCACCAAGTTGAACTCCCTGCTCTATATGGAGAGACTTGTAAGACTGGATGAGAACTAGGTGACTGAAATGTGTTCTTGCTCGGCTCAGTTCAAAGCCTGATTCAAGTCAAGAGGTCATGTTGTCATTTTTGTTTACTTGCTAAGTCTTGTCAGACTCTTCTGCAACACCATGCATCGTAGCCCCCAGGCTCCTTCTTCTGTCCATGAGATTTCCCAGGCAAGAATACTGGAAGGGGGTTGCCATTGCCTTCTCTGGGGGATCTTCCTGACCCAGGGATAGAACCCACATCTCCTGCATTGGCAGGCAGGTTCTTTACCACTGAGCCACCTCATGGAAAAACATGCAAGAGGTCGTATGGCACTCCACATCCATCATTGGGTTTTCTTTCGATTTGTTATTCTTCTGTTCTTTCCTACCTTCAGAAGTTAGCAAAATTTTAAGAGGAGGCAAGCAAGTTCTACCTCTGCTGACATGGGCAAGGAGATCATATGTTCCTTTAGTATTTGATAATCACTGATTTGAAGTATTATGCTAATTCTTGCTTTAGATCAATCTGAGGATTCATTCCATTATGCTACTATACTCAATAAAATTAAGACTGTCTATGTATAGTTGTTGCACTTAAAAGCCCCCTTTCATTACCTTTAGATATCATTCAAGATGAGAATACACAAGGAAAGAACCAGCATGGGCTCTCTGTGCCTTATAGTTATACATGGGTTGCAAAATGTCTTTGAAAGGTCCAAGTAATTATTACAGTGGTGAAACAGGTATTCAGTCACACACTAAGGGCTTCCCTTGTGACTCAGATGGTAAAGAATCTGCCTGCAATGTAGGAGGACCCATGGTCCATCCCTGGGTGGGGAAGATTCCCTGGAAAAGGGCATGGCTCCCCACTCCAGTATTCCTGCCTGGAAAATTCCATGGACAGAGGAGTCTGGCAGGCTACAGTCCATGGGATCACAAAGAGTTGGACATGACTGAGCAACTAACACTTGGATTTTCCACACACTAAATATTTGAAGTGGTAAGAGAAAGTACGGCAAAGTATACAAGGCTGAATTACAAATTTTTTTAGTTCCTTTATTTCTCTATTTTTTTTTAAGATTTTATTGTTTGTTTTGGCTGTGGTGGGTCTTTGTCACTGCATGCAGGCTTTCTCTGTTTGCAGCTAGAAGAGGTTATATGCAGGCTTCTCATTTTGGTGGCTTCGTGATAGTGAACAGTGTCAGATTCGTAATCTCCTAAGAAGATTTAGCTTTGGACCAGGGACCAAGCTTGATCACTCAAGAGCTTTTGTGTAGCAGAATGTTATTAAAGTATGAAAAGGGACAGAGGAAGTTTCTGACACAGACATCAGAAGGGGGACAGTGCCGCCCTCACTAGTCTTAGAAAAGGGAGTTATATACTTTTTCAATTGGTTATTATAATAAATCAAAAGAATGTCTCAAGGTTGTAAAGCTCTTACTAGACCCACTCCCACAATTTACATTTGAAAATAGAATTAGTCAGAAGGTTTTCAAGAAGGAGAAACTGACCTCAAGTAGGATACATTGCTGTCATATAATCATTAGTACAGAGATTAAGCTGAGTTGCGTTGTGTAATAAGGAAAACATAAAAATGTTTTATGTGATTAAGACTAAGGAATGTAGAGAGAAAAAAAAAAAGACATTTGTCCTTTTCTCCTTCTTGAGAATACCAGACCCCTATCTCCTCCCCGAGAGCCCCAGACCACTTTCTCCTCCTCGGAGACCCCGGGCTTCTTATCAGTCTGCCTAGGAAGTGACTGACTCTCTTGCTGGGAAACAAAGTTTCTAGGGGCATGCAGGCTTCGGTAGTTGCAGCTTGCAGGCTCTTAAGAGTGTGGGCTCTATAGTTGTGGTGCATGGGCTTAGTTGCTCCACAGCGTATGGGATCTTCCCAGACCAGGGTTCAAACCTGGTGTCCCTTGCATTAAAAGGCAGATTCTTAACCACTGGACCACGAGGGAAGCCCCCTATTTTTCAATTTTTAAACAATGTATGTGTATTGTTTCATGACCAATAATCACACATTTGTCTAAAATATATAAATATATGTGAAGTGTTAGTCACTCAGTCGTGTCCAACTCTTTACAACCCTATGAACTATGGCCCATCAGGCTCCTCTGTCCATGGAATTCTCCAGGCAAGAATATTGGAGGGGTTGCCATTCCTTTCTCCAGGGGATCTTCCTGACCCAGGGATTGAACCCAGGTCGCCTGTATTGCAGGCAGACACTTTACCATCTGAGGCACCAAGGAATCCTATATAAATATAGCCTATAGTATTAATTTAATACATTAAATAACCACTTTACACTTAAATCTAGAAGACGTCAATACACATCTAGGGGCAGGAGGAGAAAGAATGTATGTCAATACATTGTCTGTTGCTTCCTCAGGTTTCAGGGAAGCTGTACACCCTGTTCCATAAATCCTACACATGAATGAAGGTGCTGAACAGCTGGTAGTTAGGACCTACTCCATCACAATCACAGCCTTAACCACCGTACCCTGAGGGCTTGTGGGTTTAGCCACAACTGTCAGAGTCAATTCTCAACCATAACTTAGTTTCCATGCCAGCTCTGCGATCCTGACTTCAAAGCACTCCCTTTCCTGCCTCGGGGCTATTGCACTTCATTTTGCCAGGTCTTCCTAGAAGCAGGAGTTGAAATAAGTCCATTGGGTCTTGATTAGAATTAATCCCCACCCTAAGAGTCAGAATTACAGTGTCACAGAGAATGATTTCCTTAATCAAGTTAGCAAAAACAATAACACCTTAATCTCAGGACCCAGGCTGCCTCCAGACTCTACCTTGAATATCAAGTGTTTGTCATTCAAGCACTCTTACTTGAATACCAAGATCTAAGCCAGGTAGCTTGAAACCTACCTCCTAGGGCTTAAAATGAAAAAGTGAAAGTGAAGTCGCTCCGTCGTATCCAACTCTTTGGGACCCCATGGACTGTAGCCCACCAGGCTCCTCCCTCCATGGGATTCTCCAGGCAAGAGTACTGGAGTGGGTTGCCATTTCTTTCTCCAGGGGATCTTCCCGACCCAGGGATCAAACCCAGGTCTCCTGCATTCCAGGCAGACGCTTTAACCTCTGAGCCACCAGGGAAGCCCTAGAGCTTAAAAAGATTGCCATTTTCGGTGCCAAAGTGAGCAGCCTATTTAGTCTCAGCTTTCGGGATAATCCTATTACATTTACAGTTGACTCTTGAACAACATAGGCTTAAACTGTGCAGGCCTACTTTTACACAGTTTGTTTTTTTTTTTTTTTTCAATAGTGAAAGTCACTCAGTCATGTCCAACTCTTTGCAACCCCATGGACTATACAGTCCATGGAAATCTCAGGCCAGAATACTGGAGTGGGTAGCCTATCCCTTCTCCAGGAGATCTTCCCAACCCAGGAATCGAACTGGGGTCTCCAGCATTGCAGGCAGATTCTTTACCAGCTGAGCTACCAGGGAAACCCAATATTATTTTTTTCAATAGTAAATACTAAAGTACTACCTGATCCTGAGGTTGGTTTAATGCACAAATGTAGGACACAGAGGAAGGTTGACTATAAAGTTACATGTGGATTTTTGACTGGGGGTGGGGAGGGGTCACTACCCCTAACCCCAGCATCATTTAAGGGTGAACTGTACTTTCCAATCACTCCACAAGTTGGTGGGTTGGACTAGAACCAGATCCAAAACTCAAATGTCCTAAATGAGTCTGTTTCCCATTGGAAAACATTGTGTCTGTTTAACTTCCTCAGTTTTAATAAATCCTCAAAGTGTGAAAGTCCCCTCTCACCCACATATCCCAAAAGAACACAGATATAGTCCTCTTTCCTGGGACAGTCTCAAAGCTCTGCTGCTGCTGCTGTTAAATCACTTCAATCATGTCCGACTCTGTGCGACCCCATAGACGGCAGTCCACCAGGCTCCCCCATCCCTGGGATTCTCCAGGCAAGAACACTGGAGTGGGTTGCCATTTCCTTCTCCAAGTTCTAGGCTTCTCCTTCTGCCATTTCCTTCTCAAAGCTCTAGGCACCATAAATTGGAAAATATTTTGAAGGTTAAGTGGAATAGACTATCCATCTGTATATTCACATGATGCCTTGCAAATTGTTGATTGTCTTTAAAGCATGCAATAGAGTTGAAAAAGTGAATACTCTATTTCATATAATGAGAAATGCAGTATGCCAACTTTCCCATAGGAAGAAATAATCAAGGAAGGAAACTATTTTCTAACCTGTATTAGATAACTTCTGCAATCAGATAAAATCCTTCTTAAGGCACCACTGAATGTTTTCCCCATGCACAAGACTCTGCAATCTTCTGATTCTCATGAGTGGTTAACTTGAGAGACAAACATTTCCAGAAAATGAATCAAAGATGTGGGGGCAAGAGTTGTAAGAATGATAAAGAAAGAATAAGGACAAGTTCTAGAGGGCCCCACAGGAGATACCCGGAAAATACAATGAAAATGACACCGTGGATTTGCGGCAGAAAGAGGAAGGAAGATTGGAAGGAAAAAGTAACTAGAAAGAGCAAGAAGTTGTTTTCTCTGCTGTTTTCAGAAGGGGAAGAAGTTTCAGCAGAAAAAGAAACAAAATCACAATACATTTCATGTGTTGAAAATAAGAACTTATTCAAGAAAAAGCAACTGCTACATGAATGAGTAAGAAAGGACTCAGCCACAAGCCTACACTGAAGTGGTATCCTACTGAGGATAGAATAATAACACTAACATTTATCGAATACTTGTTATATGCCAGGCACAGTTCTAAACATTTTATACGTTAACCCATGTAATCCTCATAATAACTCTGCAGAACTCAAGCCAAAGAAAATCTGGGAACAGAGTATGGGGTGGAGGACAGAAAATCTCTCTTGGCTCCTGAGGATTATGAGTGATCTGGTGTCATACTCAGCATGGGCTCCATGAGCCTGGACATTGTGGAATTCTTGATCAGCTTCTACAGACTGCAAATCCAATGTTTTATGTTCAAAACAAAACCAGAAAACTCCTTAATGAAGTATGTTAAGCAAAGAGCGCTGGAATTATCTAGTGTATTTTCCGGGAGCTGACCAAAGTCAAACATGATGCCAGGGACAGTTCTGACAAAGGCTTATATTGATATTCAATAAACACTGACTGTTTCAGCCTTGTGTTCAGAGGAAAAGAAGGTGTTCTTTAGATAGACAGAGCCACATTTCTGAGAAAGCTGTCTAATGATAGTTTTCTCTGGGCCTTTTTGGCTTACATTAATGTACATTGTAATCCTCAAAAACTTGGGGATGGGCTTGGGGGAGGTATGAAGTATATTAAAGAAATGACAATAGAAAATACAGACCAAAGAGATACATATCATAGTTGTTTTCATCATATCTTGGTAATCTTTTTCATTTACATAACCAAGAAATACACAAAGCAACTGGTTAAAATGAAATTTTTCTAGTTAAAAAGGAAAAAAAAACAAAACAAAACAGTAGTCCAGACACTTCATAAAAGGTGTCTTTTCTTTTTATTTCAATTTTATGCTAAAATTTCTCCCTGCTCTCTCAGCAGTATTCTTTACTCCTTTAAAATTTCAAACTCTGTTCTGAAGCTGATTTAAGATTATTTTCAAAGACTTCTGGTAAAGTATTGGAGGGTGTACGTGTGTGTGTATGCATGTGCGTTTGTGTGCTCACACACAAGTGCATTCATGTGTGTTTTTAACAGTAAAAATAAGAAACTACCTTTCCATTTGGGTTAGAACTGAAATGAAATGAGGAATGGCTGCCACCAAGCAGAAAATGTGCTCACTTTATGTGTGCCAGTTAATTACGACACTTCAGAGGCGCTTCCGAAAGGATAAGGCAAGCTGCATAAATTTAGCTGTAATCCAGGCAGGCAAAACTAATTTGCAGGGGATGGCCTTATCTAGCCACTGCAGCTTTCTCAGAAAATTAACCTTGGATATTTGGGCCCAATTCAGAAAGTGTTTGGTTTTTTTTTCCTTTCCCTGCTCAGCATAAGAGAATTTTTGAATTCAATACAATACCTGACTTTTAAGAGGCATGATGAATGCTGTAGGCAGTTCAGAGTTATTACTGACAAGCAAAAATATATATTTTATATATACATATAGATGATTGTCCTTCATGCCCATTATCCTGCCTTCTTACATGTGCATCAGAGGGTTTATCAGTGTAGGTATAGGGGGTTTCTCGGATTAAGAGAAGGATGCAACTCATTTTTAATGTACTTAGAAAAATTCATCAAAGTTCAGCGCAGAATAAGTCATGCATACTGACTTGTTCATTCCAGTGGAAATGAAGAAATCCCCATTAAAAATAAAAGTTTAATGAAGTGTTGGAGCTGAGTTTTGCCTGTTACTGCAGTTATCACTGATTTGGACCCTTCCTTGATTCCCCCTATTAATTAATCTAACAGCACAGTTAGAAGTTTACCTTATTTTTTAGCATGTAATCACTCATTCTATCGATATCTACTGAAGTCAGTATGCTTTCTTGTGTTTTCTCATTTAATGCTTATAATATCCCTGTTTGTATTTCACTCATATCACCAGTACAAGAGGCAAAGATTTCCTATGCCAGTGGTTCTGATACATTTTAAAATTTCTGAAATCAATGGCAATATATAATCATGGAAAGAGCTTTTATGATTGCATGATAAATTTAAGGCTTTTTCCCCTCGAAATTTTGACTTTGATTTAATAATATCTTTACAAATATAGCTTGTTCTGATATTTCTAAATTTTAAATAGCAAATTGAACTTTTATTGACCAGCTTTAATAATAAATTCATAATAAGCCCCACATGACTATCAATAGTGACTGAGCTGAACTTTGAAGAAAAAGTTTTTTTAAACATCCCATCTATAATATAATTATTGCTTCACTCATTTTAAACTGTAGAGTTACTTATGCTAAAGTGGTATGAATTCAGTTGGCAATAATTGTTCCTGAGGATGTCACAATTAAGCAGAAGGGAGCATATTTATAACAGTAAAAGAGCCATTTTAAAACATAGATTGCACACTGAATCATGAAATGTGAAGCAATGACTCCCATTTGGATCTAAATTTTCCTCATACTTGTTCAATAGCCAGGTCTAAATGTTATGGCTATTTATAGTTATACTCTAGGGTGAAAGGGTGGGGGAATTAGATGTTATAAAGAATCATACATAATGCATAAAGACTTAAACTATATTTTATGAGAACTGAAAAATTTAAGAAACTGGCTGAAATATGGAAATGTCACACCAAGCAGAACTTTTCCATACACAATAACAGTAAAGATTCAACAGACTAGAGCATAGCAAACCTTCAAAGCATCCTGGTCTGATCTTCATTTCTCTTACATATATTTTAACGAAGAATTTAAATAAATGTACTGAGGCTAAGTTTGAAGGTCACTGGGTAAAAGTCATTACTATAGATGCCAATGCAGTAAACATCTGCTTTCTGTGAAATCAGTTATAAAACAAATAAGCAGATATTTGCTTATATACTTTTATCTATCATAAACCATTGGCAACTGAATGTGTCTTAAATAACTTTATATATTAGAGCAGTTTTGGCTTACAACAAAATTGAAAGGAGAGAGCAGAAATTCTCCAGATACTTCCTACTTCCCGCACAAACACAACTTCTGCCATTATCAACATTACTCACCAGAATGGTACATTTCTCACCAAAGATGAACCTACACTGACACATCATAATCATCCAGAGTCCATAATTTACCTTAGGGTTATAAGTGGCTTTTAAAAGGTATTTTCTATTCAACCAATCTCTGAAAAGTTTGCTTATAAAGAGGTCCAATTCCACTGTAACAACCTAAAACAGAAATCACCCACTTGCTGCAATCACCCACAATGTTAAAGGTCCTTTAAGGTCCCTAGTGGCTCAGATGGTAAAGAATCCTCCTCTAATGCGGGAGACCTGGGTTCTATCCCTGGATTGGGAAAATCCCTCTGGAGGAGGGCAAGGCAACCCACTCCAGTATTCTTGCCTGGAGAATATGGACAGAGGAGCCTGACGGGCTACAGTCCATGAGGTCACCAAGAGTCAGACACAACTGAGCGACTAAGCACAAGTTCAGGAGAGTCTACATAATCACTCTGATTTCACAAGGTTCTAACCAATACAGTGCCTGTAATATAAAAGACACAAAACAAATGTTAGCCAAATGAATGTGTGATTGAATAAATGTCTGAATGCTGGATAAATGAATGAAAAAAAGAGTTAGATTGTTTCATTTCCACAGACAATTCTGTGCTTTATCATCTCAGTGTTTTAAGAAGCTCTGGGGTGTCCTTGTTTGTGTTTCAAGGTAAAGGACCTAAAACCACACCCACTAGCTGCCTCATTTATCTCCACCACCACCCCATTCCTCCCACCCCACAGACATACTGTTCATTTAACTTCAGCAAGAGAAACTCTAGTTTTAAAAGTTGGTAAAATATGGTGATGCTTTGAGAGAACAGTTCAAGTAGTAGCTTGATTTCCCTGAAAATATCCAAGAATACTTTTAGTGTACAAAAAACAAAGTGCACTGTTTTCTATTTGTCCAGACATTGTAAAGGATGCATTAATCTTGTCATATCACATTTGCTACACATAATGTGGATTTCGTTTCCATTTGTTTCCAATTGTTTTAATAAACAATTATATTTACTGTTTCATGGTTGAAAAAACAACTCTGTCTTTAGCCTACATTTTCTCAATTATTATAAAAGGATATCTTATTGTTTATCAACATTTTCTAAGCTAAAATTAATCACATTGCTCTTCCTTAGACTTACATGGATTTTTAGGAATTTACTAAACAAAATGATTTTTCCTTAACATAACATACTCCTTCTGTTATTCAACCAGCATTTGTAGGTTGCCTACTATTGATCAGTCCTGGGTGTTCTTTGGAAGGACTGATGCTAAAGCTGAAACTCCAGCACTTGGGCCACCTCTTGTGAAGAGCTGACTCATTGGAAAAGACTCTGATGCTGGGAGGGATTGGGGGTAGGAGGAGAAGGGGACGACAGAGGATGAGATGGCTGGATGACATCACTGACTCGATGGACATGAGTCTGAGTGAACTCCGGGAGTTGGTGATGGACAGGGAGGCCTGGCGTGCTGTGATTCATGGGGTCGCAAGGAGTCAGACACAACTGAGCGACTGATCTGATCTGAACTATGGACTCTAGTCCATAGGTCAGGCCTTGCCTGACCCTGGAGCTACAACAGCATCAACTCTCACAGAATGAGTGATACTCATTTACTTTTTGAATCCTGGAGAACTTTTATAAATACTGTTTTGGAATCATATGTTTATGTAGTTCATAATAGCTAAATTAGCTATAGTTTTGCAAATGTGATTTAAAATCTATGTGTTCCCCAAATTTTCTTCTTGCTGCACTTATTAGGGACACAGCGGAAGTCAAATTTACTATTGGTTGTGGCAATAAAAACAAAACAGTACTTCAAGAGAAGCACACTAAGAAAGGGAATGATGCATCTTTTCAAAAATGGAGTCCAAAATCCACAAATGTAAATATACATTTATATATTTTGTAAAGAGTCATATATTGCACTTTTTCTGATTTTCTATTTTATTTTTAAATTTATTTATCTTTATTTATTTTTAATTGGAGGAGAATTGCTTTACAATACCATGTTGGTCTCTGCCGTGTATCAACATGAATCAGTCATAGGTATACATATGTCTTTCTCTCTTGAACCTCCCTCCCACCTCACACACCATCCCACCCCTCTAGGTTGTCATAGAGAACCTGATTTGAGCTCCCTGTGTCATACAGCAAATTTCCACTGGCTATCTATTTTACATGGAGTGATGTATATGTTTCCCTGCTACTCTTCCAATTTGTCCCACCCTCTCGTTCTCCACTGTATGGTACATATATACAATGGAATATTACTCCGCCACAAAAAGAATATATTTGAATTGGTCCTAATAAGGTGGATGAATCTAGAGCCTGTTAGAAAGCAATTCAGAAAGAGAAAGAGTGAAGTAAGTCAGAAAAAGAAAAACAAATATGACATTCTAACACATATATATGGAATCTAGAAAGATGGTACTGAGGAAGCTATTTGCAAAGCAGCAACGGAGACACAGAGACATTGTGCTTTTTATTCTTATTTTTTTACATTGTGCTTTTTAAAAAAGCTTCTTCTGAACCCTGTACTTTCTTTTAGGACAAATCAATTGTTTTATTTCTTATAAAAT
The DNA here is from genome assembly GCF_003369695.1 of Bos indicus x Bos taurus. NCBI lineage: Eukaryota > Metazoa > Chordata > Mammalia > Artiodactyla > Bovidae > Bos > Bos indicus x Bos taurus. Next base: position 100,969,287 of record NC_040079.1, on the reverse strand, counting down.
TTTCAGTATTTCCAATCATTATATTGAGGAACATGGTTCCTACTGTGTCTGATTCTCTATAACATAGAGTAGTAGCCTCCAAATTTGGGTACACTTTCCTCTTGATGTGGGCAAGAGGATTACTTCATTGGGGTGCAGGGAAACCAACATTAGTATTTTAATGTATACTTATGTTTGTAAAAATATTTAAAGTTCACTAATCATTAATGTACTGATTGACACTGGCATCTTCCTTGGCTCACAGACCAGAAGGAAGAGGGTTGCCACGTAGTGGGTGAGGTATCCTGAGGAAACCACAGAAACCCTACCATGTGGAGGCAGTAGTAGCAACACCTTCTCTTCTGATTCCTTTTCAGCATACCGTGACATTATTGCAGTCTACACCTGCCCTGTTACATTAATGTACTGGTTGTGTGTGTGCTGTGCTTAGTCGCTCAGTTGTGTCTGACTCTTTGCAACCCCATGGAGTGTAACCCACAAGGCTCCTTTGTCCATGTGGATTCTCAAGGCAAGAATACTGGAGTGGGTTTCCATGCCCTCCTCCAGGAGATCTTCCCAACCAAGGGATTGAACCCAGGTCTCCTGCATTGCAAGTGGATTCTTGACCAACTGAGCCATCAGGGAAGCCCACTGGTTTTGTAGCATAAAGCAATCAACCATCACAAAATGGACACACAGTTTAAAAGGATTCATACAATCAACCTTGGATTGAAAATACTATGATCTAAAGTGATCAGTAACAACTGGGCCAGCATCCCTACCCCTTGTACAAGCTCTCCAACGATCACATTAAAAATCCAAAGCAATGACACTCTCATCTGCCAAAATGTCAGTCTATAAAATCTAAACTAATAAGACCACTTGAGTAATGGTTTTAAATCCACTGAAATGAGCTATGTTCAGTTCAGTTCAGGTCAGTAGCTCAGTCATGTCCAACTCTTGGTGACCCCATGGACTGCAGCATGCCAGGCCTCCCAGTCCATCACCAACTCTCAGAGCTTGCTCACACTCATGTCCATTGAGTCGGTGATGCCATCCAACCATCTCATCCTCTGTCGTCCCCTTCTCCTTCTGCCTTCAATCTTGTCCAGCATCAGGGTCTTTTCCAGTGAGTCCATTCTTCACATCAGCTGGCCAATGTATTGGAGTTTCAGCTTCAGCATCACTCCTTCCAATGAATATTCAGAACTGATTTCCTTTAGGATTGACTGGTTGGATCCCCTTGCTGTCCAAGGGACTCCTAAGCATCTTCTCCAACACCACAGTTCAAAAGCATCAATTCTTTGGTACTCAGGTTTCTTTATGGCCCACCTCTCACATCCATACATGACTACTAGAAAAACCATAGCTTTGACTAAATGGATCTTTGTCAGCAAAGTAATGGCTCTGCTTTTTAATACATTGTCTAGGTTTGTCGTAGCTTTTCTTCCAAGGAGTAAGCGTCTTTTAATTTCATGGCTGCAGTCACCATCTACAGTGATTTTGGAGCCCAAAAGAAATAAAGTCAGCCACTGTTTCCATTGTTTCCCTGTCTATTTGCCATGAAGGGATGGGACCAGATGCCATGATCTTAGTTTACTGAATGCTGAGTTTTAAGCCAGATTTTTCACTCTCCTCTTTCACTTTCATCAAGAGGCTCTTTAGTTCTTTTTAGCTTTTTGCCATAAGGGTGGTGTCATCTGCATATCTGAGGTTATTGATATTTCTCCTGGCAATCTTGATTTCAGCTTGTGCTTCATCCAGACTGGCATTTTGCATAATGTACTCTGCATATAAGTTAAATAAGCAGGGTGACAATATACAGCCTTGATATAGTCCTTTCCCAATTTGGAACCAGTCTGCTATTTCATGTCCAGTTCTAACTGTTGCTTCTTGACTTGCATACAGATCTCTCAAGAGGCAGATAAGGTGGTCTGGTATTCCCATCTCTTGAAGAATTTTCCACAGCTTGTTGAGATCCACACAGTCAAAGGCTTTGATGTAGTCAATAAAGAAGAGTAGATGTTTTTCTGGAATTCTCATGCTTTTTTGATGATCCAGTGGATGTTGGCAATTTGATCTCTGGTTTCTCTGCCTTTTCTAAATCCAGCTTGAACATCTGGAAGTTCATGGTTGACATACTGTTGAAGCCTAGCTTGGAGAATCTTGAGGTTTACTTTACTAGCGTGTGAGATGAGTGAAATTGTGCGGTAGTTTGAGCATTCTTTGTCATTGCCTTTCTTTGGGATTGGAACTATGTTAAAGAAAACAAAACAATCTCTAAAAGATTGTTTAGTCCAATTTTATCATCCTCTTACTTTCCATTTTTATGTATGCTATACATACATATTAGTTCAATTATATGACTTATACATAAATGAATAGCAGGAGAAACACACAGAATATTTAAATAATAAAGTTGCACTATATAAGAAGTTTAGAATCCACCAACCCAGAGAAATGTACTCTTCTACTACTGGGGGTCCAGGTAGAGGTCACACATGCCTCTTCCTATCTTTGTAGGAATCTTGGAATGCCTATTTCTACAGACAGAGAATTATGACTGAAAAAGAGACAGCATTTTACAAATGAGACATCCCCAATTCTATTATATCTGACAGCGTGCCTCTCATTGGAGCTTCTTACAATAATAAAATGAGTTCATGGAAAATTATCTTTTATCATTCCCCTCCAAAGTACCAGAAAACAGATTCAAAATTGAAAACTATTAATCCCTTTTACTTAGGGATTAATCTCTTATATATGATGAATAAAAAATTTGGTAAGCAGGTTGAGACTTATTTAACTTTTCTGAAGCTTCGTATAGATAAGGTTTCAATGCCCAAGCTGAGTGGTAATTCAGGTTTCATTATTTAAAATAATAATGTAAGTTCTCTTGGGTTCAGGATTTGGGGATCTGTGCCATTATGAGTGAGCATGTTAGAAAGATGATCAGGATGAGCCTTGATGGTCTAATCATACTTCCTCTAGTCCAGTCAAACCACATGTCTATTGATATCGGCAGTCCTTAGAACAAGAACTGGAATCAGTCTCTAATTGGAATTTAAATTAACTTTCTTTAGTCTGAAATTTCCCATGGGCACATTTTTAATTCAGGCTTAATATTCATTAGCCAAGCTTTGCCCTGAATTTGTCATTTGGGTCTTTGTTCTAATTTCCAGGTCACAAGTCCACACATTTTACTATCTTCTAGATTTCTGTATTCTATGCTCATGGAGTATGGAGGAGACAGAGTTGTAAATAAACAGTAAAGAAACACTGTGGTGCATGACGATAAAAGAGTTAACATGACTTCCTTGTGGCGCAGTGGATAGAACCCACCTGCTAGTGCAGGGGACACAGAGTTCTATTTCTGGTCCAGGAAGATTCCACATGCTGTGGTGCGACTAAAGCCCGTGAGTCACAACTATTGAGCCTGTGCTCTAGAGACCAGAGCCACAACTACGGAAGCCTGGGCACCCTAGAACCTGTGCCGTGCAGCAAAAGAAGCCCCTGAGAAACCTGCACACCATAACAGACCGCAGCCACCACTCTTCATAACTAGAGAAAGGCCAAGTGCAGCAATGAAGATCCAGAACCAAAAGTAAATAAATTATATTAAAATTTAAAAAAAAAAAAGAATGAACACAGAATGAAGAACAAAAAAAAATAAGTGAAAAAATAGTATGAGAGCACAATGGCTGACTCACTTGGCCTGGACAGCTCAGGAAAGCTTAGGGTCGTGCTATCTTTTAAGTGATTCACAAGACTGTGTGCATGCTAAGTCACTTGAGTTGTGTCCAAAGATGACTCACATGGAGGTTGGTTGGTTGGTTTAGTCGCTAAGTCATATCCGACACCTGTGACCCCATGGACTGTAGGCTTCCAGGCTCCTCTGCCCATGGGAATCTCCAGGCAAGAATACTGGAGTGGGTTGCCATTTCCTTCTCCAAGAGATTTTCTCAACCAGGGAATTGAACCCAGGCAGATTCTTTACTGACTGAGCTATGAGGGAAGCCATGGAGAAGAGTGGACAACTGTCTAGGGGAAGTGTATCACATATGCAAAAGAATGGAGTCATGGTTCCCCAGTAGCTCAAATGATAAAGAATCTGCCTGCAATGCAGGAGACCTGGATTCAGTCCCTGAGTCAGGAAGATACCCTGGAGAAGGGAATGGCTAACTACTCCAATATTCTTGCTTGGAGAATTCCATGGACAGAGGAGCCTGGTGGGTTATAGTCCATGGGGTCACAAACAGTTGGACATGACTGAGTAACTAACCTTCTTTATGCATGTTCACAAGAGTACTAAAAACATCATGTGGTTTAGTGTGGCTGGATATTTTGCACGGGCAAAGTTAGGACAAGGAAATAGAAGACAGAAATTTAGTAGCAGAAGATAAGGTCAGTAATATAAATCAAGATCATATTTTAAGGGGCTTTTATCTTTTGGGAGGATTTATATTTTGTCCTGGGGTGCTAGAGAACCATGAGTTTTTCATTACAGAAGTTAATATTTTTTCCTTAGAAATAGCTCTTCCCAGTATCTACATCTCATCTGTAGAACAGTCACAACTGGGCCAGCACCCAATATTTACTGTAAGTTTGGAGAGGTGTTTCTGACCCAATATTTACTATGAGTTTTGACAGGTGTTTCTGAATCTTTGACATTTTAAATGGCTGACCCCACCACCTGTTACACAAGAATGTGCCCTATCAGCTCTTTTCTTCCCACAATATCTATATCTTTTTCTCATCACTACAGAATATAAATATACTGGATAAACTCTCAATGATCTAATTAAGGAAATCTTTGAGAACTACATTTTTGAGATTCAAAAAATTTTCACTTTAAAATTTTAAAGAATTTAAACATTGTGGAATTGTCTCCAAAGAGAATTGAAACAAAATGCAAGCCTTACTGATCAGTCATTTAAAAAGCAAGTTAAAAATAATGTCTAATCATTTTTTGTTCCTTCTATAAGATCATAATCAAGTTAATTCCCTTCTCTACTTTTTTGGAGGTAAATGCATGTACTTTTACAGAAAAGGAGTGGAGTTACTCAATTGCCATCAAACAACTGTTTTGGCAGCATAGATATGAATAACTTTTTTCTGTTTGTGTTCAGCATATAGAACTTTGGGCTGCAGGAGATCATTGAGGATGGAATCATTACAGCAGAAATAACTGAATCCCTCCTGAACTGTTAATGGTTTTGGCTGTTTTCTTTCTCAATCATTCCCTTCCTAATCTTCCACTCTTGTCACCACTGATGGACTAATGATCAGTTATAACTGGACTGGATTAAGAGAAACATCAACTTATAGGAGAAATAACTTTTAAGAGAAACATCAACTTCACACCTCTTTTTCTCTCCTTCATTTTCAATCTTTGTAGTTTAGTCACAGAAATTATCAAAAATATTCTCTACAATTGCTTTTAAAGAAGCAAAAATGCAAGCAGTGATAAACAAAAAGGCTCTTCAACTTAACTACGTATTAACACATTCTCCACGCTTGTGTAAAAATATTAATTTCAAAAACATTACTTTCCCAAAATAATGTTAGTGCTTTTTACTCTCATGAGCAAGACTTTGCAAAGACTGTTTTCTAGAATTTAGCCATGCTGGTATTTAGTAAAGAAAGTTTTACTAACAGGAGGGCAAAACACCAAGTGATTACTTTTTAATTTAGTCCAAGGTAGAATTCTATAGTTTAAAATCAGTGATCCATTGTGAAATTCAATTTCCCAATTGCTTAATTTATGCATACAATTTAATGATATTTCATACAGTATACATATTCAAAATGCAGTAAGTTTCCACATAACAATATGGGACAGAATTCCAAATACACCTGAGATTTTACAATTTTTCCAAAGACAATCGGCAAGCATTCAAAAACTAATTTTGTTCTGCTCTTATGGATTTTGTACCATTAAAAGATAAAAAAAAAACAAAAAACAAAAAGCTGCCATTTACTTGTGAAATATAGAAATTAATGGATTATAAAGCTTTTCCCCCTTACTGTTTTTCCCCTATACATGCTATTTCAGCTACTTATTAAGAATACTAGGCTAAACTATTTTAGATTCCTTAAAATGCACAAAAAAATGTTCACTTGTCTTTCTCAATGTCAAAGTAAGTTGATCACCTCACTTGTTCATTTGTGTGGGGTGTTTTGGGATCACAGATTAGTGAATAGTTCCTTATTTTAAAAGTCAAGAGAAAAGCTCTACAAAAGGTACCTGAGTTATAGCTCCAACCAAGAGGACAACAGGATAAAAGTCAGAAGTGTAGAAGTAGAGATGAGACATAACATCTCACAAGTGTTTATCCAAGCAATGGTCCTAAGAGATAAGAGTATCATTCCTATAAGAATAACCACTCTAAGACCTAAGCAAAAACATTAATCAACATGGTCTTCTCAAAGACTGAAAATGTACAACTCTTAGGCTAGACTTTTATTTAAAAAAAAAACAATACTTGCTAGAAATCCTAGGTATAAATGAAAGGGACAGCTCTATTACATTAAAAATGAACACCACAAAATCATACAAAATAATTTGTGCTGTCAGAGATCAAGACGGTGAAGTAGGCACATCCTGAGCTCACCTCCTCCCACAGATACACCAAAACTTCAACAGCTCTGAGAGCAACCTGAATACTAGCAGAACAGATTGTCTGCAATTAAAGGTATAAAGAAATGGCCACATGAAGGCAGGTAGGTGCGGCGGAGACACGGTCTAGTCAGAACCCACATATGCTGTCAAACGCAAATCTGTGTGCCTGATGCACAATGAGGCCAAACAATACCAAAATGCAGGTATTTGGAGCAGAGAAAGGTCTATTGCAGGATCATGCAAAACCCTGAAGGCTCATGCCATAAAAACCTCTAATTCTCCAAAAGTTTCCAATAAAGCTCCTATATAGGAAAGGTATAAAGGGCGTCAGAAGCTTCTTCTTGGCATCAGCTGAAAGTCAAGTCACGATGTTCCTCTAAACCTCTATCATTCTCCATTCTGACAAGAAAGGGCAAGGGCCAATGCTCAACTTTCACCTTCCAAGGGCCAGGCCCTGGCCAAGAGGAAGGGGTCCCTGTGTGGGCTTTTGTGGGCCTCAGTCAAGCACCCAGTCTGAGTCCTCCCACCAGTGCCCAGGTCCAGCTAAGGAGACAGATCTCAGCTGATGGTGCCCTCAGGGCCAGGCCCCCAGCCCTGCCCAGTTGTCATCACTGAGGGAGCCAGGGACCTAGGACCCAACCAGCCCTCAAGCTTTTCACTCAAACTGGAGAGAATTGTTAGTATAGAACAAACAGAAATGCATGTTTTAGCAAATACCAATCGGGTGAATTCCCAGCTCACAACAATTGCCCTTCTTGGAGATTAGCCCCAACCACACAGGTGAACCTGAAGTAATGATGTGCAATGTTCTTGCTACTTACCCTGACCTCTGGGCACCTCCTCAGGGCAGATAACTAATCTCATCCATAGCAATCTTCTGAAACTTGGAACAGTGAGACCAATGCTGGTTAAAGCTGTTAGTTTAATAGCAGTGTCCCTGTACTCCAGTTGCTGAGGCCTCCCTGAACTGCAACCCATAGAGACAGACACTTCCAGTAGGTCATGGAGATGGGGACGGGGTGACGTTCTCTGCTACTTCAAGGCTTGGGCTTGGCCGGGGGTGCTCCCGGAAAAGGCTCTGGAGCAATGTGGGTCAAAGCCTTCAGCCTGTCTCCAGGTCTCCCAGCTCAGTGGCTGGCCAGAGAGCCCCTGATCTACTTCTCACTGCTCTCTCTGCCACAAGGACCACTGGGAGCTCATTATTGGCAGAGCGGCACCTCTAACCTCCACGCTCACGGGCTCATGCTAATGGTTTCACTAAGGGTTGAGTGCTAACAGCTGTGTGCCAGCTCCACCCCTATTACAGATGCAGTGACTCACAAATAGGAGGGATATCACAAAAACAGAGGTCCTCCATGAGGAGAAGCTAGATAGAAAACCACTGCAGCAGTCTAGCTGAAAATAATAGTCATTTGTAGCAAAGTGGTGGCAATGGAAATAGAAATCAACAGTTCAGGAGGCATTTAAGTTTATAATTAGCAGGACTCGGAGGTAGATTGTATTGTGCATGGATAGGCTAGGATGGTTAGAGTCAATTTGGACCATCCTGAGTTTAGGGTGCTTGTGAGATTGTTGTTGTTCGGTCACTCAGTCATGCCTGACTCTTTGGGATACCATGGACTGTAGCACACCAGGCTTCCCTGTCCTTCACTATCTCCTGAAGTTTTCTCAAAGTCATATCCATTGAGTCCATGATGCCATTCAAACATCTCATCCTCTCTTGCCCCCTTCTCCTCCTGCCTTCAATCTTTCCCAGCATCAGAGTCTTTTCCAATGAGTTGGCTCTTTGCATCAGTTGACCAAAGTACTGGAGCTTCAGCTTCAGCATCAGTCCTTCCTGTGAACATTCAGGGTTGATTTCCTTTAAGATTGACTTTTTTGGTCTCCTTGCTGTCCAAGAGACTCTCAAGAGTCTTCTCCAACACTTGAATTGATTCAAAGGCATCAATTCTTTGGTATTTAGCCTTCTTTATGGCCCAATTCTCATATCCAGGGAGAAATATCAATAACCTCAGATATGCAGATAACACCACCCTTATGACAGAAAGCTAAGAAGAACTAAAGAGCCTCTTGATGAAAGAAGAGAGTGAAAAAGTAGGCTTACAGCTCAACATTCAGAGAACTAAGATCATGGCATCTGGTCCCATTACTTCGTGGAAAATAGATGGGGAAACAGTGGAAAAAGTGACTTTAGGCTTTATTTTGGGGGGCTCCAAAATCACTGCAGATGGTGACTGCAGCCATGAAATTAAAAGACACTTACTCCTTGGAAGAAAAGTTATGTCCAACCTAGAGAGCATATTAAAAAGCAGAGATATTACTTTGCCAATAAAGGTCCATCTAGTCAAGGCTATGGTTTTTCCAGTAGTCATGTATGGATGTGAGAGTTGGACTACAAAGAAAGCTGAGTGCCAAAGAATTGATGCTTTTGAACTGTGGTGTTGGAGAAGACTCTTGAGAGTCCCTTGGACAACAAGGAGGTCCAACCAGTCCATTCTGAAGATCGGTCCTGAATATTCATTGGAAGGACTGATACTGAAGCTGAAACTCCAATACTTTGGCCACCTGATGCAAAGAACTGACTCATTTGAAAAGACCCTGATGCTGGGAAAGATTGAAGGCAGGAGGAGAAGGGGACGACAGAGGATGAGATGGTTGGATGGCATCACCGACTCAATGGACATGAGTTTGAGTAAACTCCGGGAGTTGGTGATGGACAGGGAGGCCTGGCGTGCCGCAATCCATGGGATTGCAAAGAGTTGGACACGACTGAGGGACTGAACTGAACTCACATCCATACGTGACCACTGGAAAAACCATAGCGTTGACTATATGGATCTTTGTTGGCAAAGTAATGTCTCTACTTTATAATGTGCTGTCTAGGTTGGTCATAGCTTTCCTTCCAAGGAGCAAGCATCTTTTAATTTCATGGCTGCAGTCACCATCTGCAGTGATTTTGGAGCTCAAGAAAATAAAGTCTGTCACTGTTTCCATTGTTTCCCCACCTCTTTGCCTTGAAATAATGGGACCAGATGCCATATCTTAGTTTTTTGAATGCTGAATTTTAAGCCAGCTTTTTCATTCTCCTCTTTCACTTTCAACAAGAGGCTCTTTAGTTCCTCTTCAATTTCTGTCTTAAGGGTGGTGTCATCTGCATACCTGAGGTTATTGATATTTCTCCCAGCAATCTTGATTCCAGCTTCAGCTTCATCAGCCCAACACTTCACATGATGTACTCTACATATAAGTTAAATAAGCAGGGTGACAATATACAGCCTTGACGTACTCTTTTCCCAATTTGGAACCAATCCATTGTTCCATGTCCATTTCTAACTGTTGCTTCTTGACCTGCATATAGGTCTCTCAGGAGGCAGATGGTCTGGTACTCCCATCCCTAAGAATTTTCCACAGTTTGTTGTGATCCATACAGTTAAAAGGCTTTAGCGTGTGAGGTATACAATGTGTGGTATAAATGCCTGTAAGCTGATGGATATATAGATACAGAGCTCATATTAATGTTAATAATAACATTACCTCATAGATCTGTTTAGGAAATTCAATATAAAAAGTGCCTAACTGTATCTGCAACTTAGTAGCTCTCACCCCTTCCCTTAACAACCTTCTCTTCAACTTTGTGAATTTACTCCTAGAGTGAGTACCAGTAGTCCTGGGCCCCATTTCCCAGACTGCTACAAACAATAAATGAACAGAAGTAATGACTTTGATATGTGTTAGTCGCCCAGTAGTGTCTAACTCTTTGTGACTCCATGGACTGTAGCCCACCAGGCTCCTCTGTCCATAGGATTCTCTAGGCAAAAATAGTGGACTGAAGGGCCATTCTCTTCTTCAGGGGATCTTCCTGACCCAGGGATCAAACTCAGGTCTCCGACATTGCAGGCAGATCCTTTACTGCCTGAGGCACTAGGGAAGCCCAGAGGCTTTGATTCCATGCAACATTCAAAATCCTTTCAAATGACCTATATGGTGACTCTAGGAACATCCCACGGGTCACTGAAATAAAGTTATACATTAGAGCTCCATCAAGCCATTTGGCAGGAGAGAGCAGACAAATAAGATCCCCAAGCTTTCTCTAGAAAATGTTTTATATGGTTAAATCAATAATGTTGATTCTAAACCATGAAGTCAAATTTCTCAATAGGCCCTACTACCCTAAGAAATAAATATGTTTCTATGTCTGTTTGCTTCCTCATAAACTTTTGTGGGTGCCCAGTAATTCTAGAGGTTCTCATGTGGTAATTATACCTGTAGTTTGAACACATACCTTTCAAAAAATATATCATTTGGTGGAAAATCTGTCCCCAGAACAAGATACTCCTTACCATAACCCTAGTTACAAAGCTATTGCCAAGAAAAAACATTTATAGACTTTGGCTGAGAGAAAGATTGGTTATAAATAATAAACATTTCTCTCCTATCTGTGCCATAGATGAAGCAAAGATCTTTACTTTTTTTTCATCCTCAGTTCAGTTCAGTTGCTCAGTCATGTCTGACTCTTGGCGACCCCCTGGACTGCAGCACGCCGGGCTTCCCTGTCCTTTACCAACTCCCAGAGCATGCTCAAACTCATGTCCATCGAATCGATGATATCATCCAACCATCCCGTCCTCTGTCATCCACTTCTCTTCCTGCCTTCAATCTTTCCCAGGATCAGGGTCTTTTCCAATGAATCAGCTCTTCGCATCAGGTGGCCAAAGTATTGGAGTTTCAGCTTCAGCATCAGTCCTTCCAATGAATATTCAGGACTGATTTCACCCTACAGCAGGTTATAATTAATCTCAAGAAATTGAGTAGATGAGTGTATATTATCCATGTTCAGACTTGTGGCATATGTCCAAACTTTGTTCATTTTAGTTTTAAAAAGAATCATCAGGAATATAATTCTTGTCAACCAGCCAATAACTGCCTACACATTGTTCTAAGCACAATTAGCTGAAGACTTAGTTTTCTCACCCTATATTGGGCTCTTTCACACCAAAGTGCTTTGACTATGCTCAGAAATTACAAAATTATGCTATAGGAAAAAAAGCCTTGAAATCTAAAGCTAGAATTATTTTTTGCATAGATAGATGGTAGATGATACAGAGAGAGAAAGAAAGAGATTAAAGATAGATACTTTATTTTAAAATATTTACATTTTGTGTGAATCAGCCAAATCAAAATCATTCTTTTCCAGTCTAAGAAATGCAGATTTCCAGTGAATCTATAAACAATTGAATCCATTAAACATTTACAAAACACAAAATTCTGAGAAACACAGAGATATAGGGTAATGTAAGGAAATTTTTCATGATATGAAAATGTTAACCTGAAATAAAAGCATGATCCATTAACCTCACTTCAGAGCTTACAGATTCTCCAAAGTCAAGACCAACAGTGACTTGCAGTTAATGAAAAGTAACACAAAATATTAGAAACTCTACCTACTGTGGGACTTTGACAAGTCATTTTATTCATTTGAACCTGTTCTGCCACCTCTAAATGAGATGATAATTCCTACCAGGCAAAACTAGCTAAGGATTAAGGTACTGGATGTGAAGTTACTGTCACACATTTAATATTAATACCAGCCATTACTATTTATTATTGCTGTGATTACTATTGATCTGAGCTTCATTTTAAGATAACTTATTTAATCATTGCACCATTTCTTAGCCAATACCAGTTCATCACAAGAAAAAGTGTTCATTGTCAAGAGCCCTTGTGACCCATTACTCAATAACTAGCAAGTAGCTTAGGTTGTTTTCTACCAAAATGTCATGTCAAGTTTCAACAAGATTCATTAGATCGTTAGCTGTCAAATTACTGCATCATCAAGCTGCTATATCTGCTTGACTATTTTATTTTTCTAATCTGAAAATGGCTGCAAGTTTTGCCTGCTTGTCTTTTATAAGGAGAACCAATTAAGAATTTCATTCTTTTTATTTGATTGGTGTAACTAGATTAATCATTTTGACATATTAATACACATAAAGCCATAATTTATATTAAATCATTATGCAATGCACTGAAGAAGGTGTACCTAAAATATTGGAGGCAATATCTGGTAACAAGAAGAGGATATGTCTTATCCAACCTAAAGGTACACCTAAGCAACTAGAGAAATAAAGAAGTGATGGGGCAAACCACCTAAAAAATTCAACTTTGATTTAAATTGTCTACTTTTTCCTCTATTTTAGTTTATAAAACTGATTCTTAAAATGATGCTGCCATTTTATTCATGTGAATTCTATAATTTGAAGGAATTATTTTTCAACATTAAAATTCACTATCCCATACACTGTGTCTGTATACAAATTTTAAATTTTAGGTAAATACCTAGTGATGTTGCCTCTACTTTGTGAAAAACAAAAAACATTAACAATGGAAATGTCAAAAAAATTAAACAGATATTTCTTTTTTCATACAGATGTTCCATAACTTTTAGATGAGAAGTTCTATATTATCTGAACATAAACATACAGAATAAGAAAGAAACGAAAGTTAAATATCTTAATTTACATCACAAAAGTAAAGATAAAATTTTTAAAGATAGCCTCAACATCAAGTGAACCAGAAGTTTCAAATTCTGGGACTTCCCTGGTGGCACATTGGATAAGAATCTACTGGCCAATGCAGGGGACACAGGTTCAATCCCTGCTCAGGGAAGATCCTACATGCCACAAAGCAACTAAGCCCATGCACTACAACTAATGAGGGAAGTCTGCATACCTAAAGCCTATGACGGCAACAAGAGAAGCCTGCCCCCCACAATGAAGAGCAGCTCCCGCTCACCACAACTACAGAAAGCCTGTGCAAAGCAACAAAGACCCAACACAGGCAATTAAGCACATAAAAAGTTTCAAATGCTGCAAAGGGTCATTTATATTTTTTTCTGTTCCCACTTCAACCACACCGAAACTCCCCCAGTGTAGGATTTATTTCTCTTGTGCAATTTACTATGTCTTCCTGCCTCAGTCTTTTATCTCGGTCCCCACTGTCAATCCACATCTCACATGGACCACAGGCCATCCATCCCAGAGCCCAGCTATGCTCATGAACAATCTTGCCAAAGCCATCACTGACTGCAAACAAATTCCAGATATTGTGGCTTTGGCCATCTGAACCCAGAATATTTTTCCTTCCTTACCTCTTACTATTTCCTAAGTCAGTTTTTTCCAGTTGTTCCTCAAAGACTTGTCTGGTTAGACACCTTTAAGAAAGAAAAGAAAATAAGTTGGAAAGAATTGCATATTAATACAGCTCCTGGCTTTCCTTAATATAATAATCTTTGAAAGAATTAATAAATTCTATAGAAAAGAAACGTGTCTTTTCTTTTAATCTCGTATATTCACATTTTGTTTCTTACTTGACTTCAGAACTAATACAATCAAACAAAACAGTCTTGCTTTCTTTTCAAAAATACAGACACACATTAGGAAATTGTGTTCTTAAATTTACCCTGCTGCTGCTGCTGCTAAGTCACGTCAGTCATGTCCGACTCTGTGCAACCCCATAGACAGCAGCCCACCAGGCTCCCCCGTCCCTGGGATTCTCCAGGCAAGAACACTGGAGTGGGTTTCCATTTCCTTCTCCAATGCGTGAAAGTGAAAAGTGAAAGTGAAGTCACTCAGTCCTGTCCGACTCTTGCGACCCCATGGACGGCAGCCTACCAGGCTCCTCCGTCCATGGGATTTTCTAGGCAAGAGTACTGGGCCCCAAGCAAATTGAACGCATGTCCATTCGAGGATCACACTTGTACTTTGACACTCTGTGCCCCATCATTGCTGCCTAGTGACCTGAACATATATCTTATTTCTGCTACTATGTTGGAAGCTGTTTGAGGATCAGATTATATCTACTTAACTTTATAAAATCTTTCAGAGTGTCGTAAACACGGCATAAATATTTGTATTTGTCACCTTAATGAATGCATAGTCATAGTTTACTGAGGGCAGAGACTTTCAGGGTAGAATGATGAGAATTAGGGGACCCTGAAGAATGCATGAGGAAAGGCCAGTGAATGATAATAGAGCTGACACAAGTTCTGGTCATTATGTAGCCAGGAGAAGAATATTGCTTATACCCTTAAGGTGGGATGAGACCCAAATAGAGCTCCTTTGCTTACAACATAGAGGAAGAAGTAAAACTAAATTTTAAGAAACTGCAATATACAGCAGGGCTCTTCAAATGGATGGAACACATCATTTTGAAAAGGCAGGAATTTTAAAGAAATAATTTCCATATTCTCAACTTCTGTATATATTTTGCCTGAAACTTAATCTGCAAATCACTAAAGTTCAGGTTCTCCCTTTTCCCTTCCTCCTTCCCTTTCACACTCAACCAGCTTTCCACATGACAAAAAGAAGTCACAGCCCTCTTATGGCTCATTGCCTCCCAAGGTATAAATCTTCCATGGCAGCATAGGAACAACTTTACTGTTGCTTTAATCAAGGCATCATAATCAATTCTCTCATCCATCCGTATACTTTCACATTTTACATTTAATAGTGATATGTAAAAGTTTATACAATGTTTATACTGTTTTAGTCAATTGTATGTTAATGTTTATAATGATAACTCAAGGCAGGTAAAAAGTTTAATACTTAAAGACTTTGGTTATATGAAAAAATCATTCCAATTTATAAATGATCTTTGTTGCAGAGAAGTATGATAGGGTGATCAATAAAAGTCTTTCAAGCATAAAAGTATATTACATTAGTATAAAATTTTTTGCAGAAAGTGGAATGGAAGTACAAGCTCAAGGAGAAAAAAGAGCAATGTAAAAATTCTGATGATTGTATCATATTCCAAAGATTATATCTTATATATATAATACATATATACATATACAAATTATATACATATATATTTTAATAGATATGGTTATCAAACTACTTATGTTTTGTATTGCTTAGAATACATTTAAAAGAGTGATGAAATTTAAGATTTTGTAATGTGAATATTTATAATATACTGGTAATTATATACTCTCAAAAAGTTTTCGATTATGAAAAACGATGAATGTCTATTTTAAAATGTGTGATGGGTACATTTTCTACATTTTTTTTTCAAAGAGATATGCAGGCAAAAGTGAGACCACAGGCTTAAGGCTAAAAGGAAGTGGTTTGAGACTACTGGCTACCACCCTACTTCTAGACTAGAAAAAAATGAGAAGAAAAAGAAACAAAAACAGCTACTGTTGTATACACATATACATACACCCTCCTTCCCTCACTATTCCTAACCCCCATCCTTTGCCTGCCTCTTCCATCAGCTCCACCTCAGACATATTTGGTGGTAAAGCAAAGGGTTTCATTGTTTGGGAAGCACCGAAGACCAAGAACCTTAAATTACTCCAGAACAATGATCTATGGCTGTCACCTTGTCTCCACCCTAGACAGACCCACATTCATAAAGCTAGAAGATGCCTTAAAAAACTGGAAATAGAACTGCCTTATGATCCAGCAATCCCACTGCTGGGCATACACACTGAGGAAACCAGAAGGGAAAGAGACACGTGTACCCCAATGATCATCATAGCGCTGTTTATCATAGCCAGGACATGGAAGCAACCTAGATGTTCATCAGCAGATGAATGGATAAGAAAGCTATGGTACATATACACAGTGGAGTATTACTCAGCCATTAAAAAGAATACATTTGAATCAGTTCTAATGAGGTGGATGAAACTGGAGCCTATTATACAGAGTGAAGTAAGCCAGAAAGAAGAACACCAATACAGTATACTAACGCATATATATGGAATTTAGAAAGATGGTAGCAATAAGCCTGTATACAAGACAGCAAAAGAGACACTGATGTATAGAACAGTCTTGTGGACTCTGTGGGAGAGGGAGAGGGTGGGATTATTTGGGAGAATGGCATTGAAACATGTATAATATCGTATATGAAATGAGTCACCAGTCCAGGTTCAATGCACAATACTGGATGCTTGGGGCTGGTGCACTGGGACGACTCAGAGGGATGGTATGGGGAGGGAGGAGGGAGGAGGGTTCAGGATGGGGAACACATGTATACCTGTGGTGGATTCATTTTGATATATGGTAAAACCAATACAGTATTGTAAAGTTAAAAAATAAAAAAGAAGAAGATGCAACAGGCAATGGAGGTCCCCAGGGAAGCGGAAACAGGGACATTGACCAGGTACAGGAGGACCCTGGAGGGATGAACTTGGGTTAAGAGTACAAAGGTGTTCTGGGAGAAAACTGCAATAGACTACTTCAAAAGTTGATCAGGCCCAGAGACAATGGTGGGATTGGTGGTAGAAAGCAGCTCCACCCAAGGCCTGAAAGATGGAGCAGTCAGATGTATAGGCAGATGGAGTTGGATATTTGTGAGACATTTTGGGGGCCTTGTGAAGAAGAGATTTGGGTTCAGTGACCCAGAGTAGGACACTGAGCTGAAGGATGTTATGATATGGCCCTGAGTCCAGTGTCATCCTTGACTCGTTTCTCAGACTCAAAATGTCCGTGGTTGTGTGGGTCGTACTCACATTTTTTGTTCTGAAACTCCCCTTAGAATCACCTTCACTATGTCCTCATCAGTCCTGGTTTCAAAATCACACAGAGATCTAAGAAAGTATTCACTTGATTAAGGTTTAAATACCCACAGTGAAGGAAAAAAGGAGCTTGAGATGCTAAAATATTTCATGTTGATTTATCACATGAAGTAAAATCTGAAGATAATTATTTGACCTTTCATTTGCCTGTGTAGACCAGGCTACCTCTAACCGAGAAGGAAAAACATGAGATTTCAACAGGTTTCAGGCCTTTGTGGACCTCAGGATTACAGATTTGTGAACAAGACCCATCATAAACAGAAACAATAGAAGTGATCCAAGTGTTTAGTATCATCACATACATGAGAAACAATGCTTTTGTCTCTAACCCACACACAAATGCATACATTTCCAGATACTTACCAAGAGGCAGATTCATTTAAGATGGTTGACTATTTCAGTTCAGTTCAGTTCAGTCGCTCAGTTGTGTCCAACTCTTTGTGACCCCACGGACCGCAGCAAACTAGGCCTCCCTGTCCATCACCAGCTCCTGGAGTTTATTCAAACTCATGTCCATTGAGTCAGTGATGCCATCCAACCATCTCATCCTCTGTCATCCCCTTCTCCTCCTGCCTCCAATTTTTCCCGGCATCAGGGTCTTTTCAAATGAGTCAGTTCTTTGCATCAGGTGGCCAAAGTATTGGAGTTTCGGCTTCAGCAACAATCCTTCCAATGAACATCCAGGACTGATTTCCTTTCGGATGGACTGGTTGGATCTCCTTGCAGTCCAAGGGACTCTCAAGAGTCTTCTCCAACACCACAGTTCAAAAGCATCAATTCTTCAGTGCTCAGCTTTATTTATAGTCCAACTCTCACATCCATGCATGACCACTGGAAAAAACATAGCCTTGACTAGATGGACCTTTGTTGGCAAAGTAATATATCTTCTTTTTAATATGCTGTCTAGGTTTGTCATAACTTTCCTTCCAAAGAGTAAGTGTCTTTTAATTTCATGGCTGCAATCACCATCTGCAGTGATTTTGGAGCCCAAAGAAATAAAGTCTGTCATTGCTTCCACTGTTTCCCCTTCTATTTCCCATGAAGTGATGGGACCAGATGCCATGATCTTAGTTTTCTGAATGTTGAGCTTTAAGCCAACTTTTTCACTCTCCTCTTTCACTTTCATCAAGAGGCTTTTGAGTTCCTCTTCACTTTCTGCCATAAGGGTGGTGTCATCTGCATATCTGAGGTTATTGATATTTCTCCTGGCAATCTTGATTCCAGCTTGTGCTTCATCCAGCCCAGCATTTCTCATGATGTACTCTGTCTGCATATAAGTTAAATAAGCAGGGTGACAATGTACAGGCTTGACGTACTCCTTTCCCTATTTGGAACCAGTCTGTTGTTCCAGGTCCAGTTCTAACTGTTGCTTCCTGACCTGCATACAGATTTCTCAAGAGGCAGGTCAGGTGGTCTGGTATGGCCATTTCTAAGAATTTTCCGCAGTTTGTTGTGATTCCACAAAAATATTTTCTCCACTGAAAATAGTCAAAAAGTTTAACTTAGGAAAATTTATTTCTGACCAAAGAAAAGTTCTCTGGAACTCCCTTGGATAAACGTTTGTCTATTCCTGGGAACTGTGCTCTGTGACTTAAAGAAATGAGCACTCCCCTGGAATCAGATGACCTCAATTCCAACCTAACTCTGCTGCTGCTGCTGCTGCTGCTGCTGCTGCTGCTGCTGCTGCTGCTAAGTCACTTCAGTCGTGTCTGACTCTGTGTGACCCCATAGATGGCAGCCCACCAGGCTCCCCTGTCCCTGGGATTCTCCAGGCAAGAGTACTCGAGTGGGTTGCCATTGCCTTCTCCGAACCTAACTCTACCATTTACTATTTGGTTACCTTTAGACCTCAGTTACTTCCTCTGTAAAATGAAGATAGTGCCTGCCTCAAGGGGTTGTAAAATTAAAATATAAGTAAAATTGTTAACGTTAATGTTTATTAATTTTCCTTTCTTATGACACCTGAAAGGTATTATGCCTGCATTAAGTACTTGGATGTGAATTGGTCTCCACCTGAGAGCAAAAGAACAATGAACTGAAATAGAAATATGAAAGAATAATAAGCACATTTTTATTGGTTGAACAAAAAGGCCAACATTAGAAAAAGCAAAAACCTGCAAATTACATGAATCTAGGTTAATTGTTCAGGAGGTTTTTCTGGTTGCAGTGAAGACTTAAAAATTTAAATCACTTTATTCATAGATATTCAGATATATCTAATTTAGCCTTAATTGACCTCTCAACATAAATAAATGAGTCATATAATGAGTCACATAAAATATTAATTTTTTAAATGAAAAAATATCAAGAAGGTGATTTTAAGGAACTAAGCTCTATTTTTTATAAAGCAACTAGGTGGCTCAGGGGTAAAGAATCTGCCAGCCAAAGCAGGAGACACAGAAGACACAGGTTCGATCCCTGAGTCAGGAAGATCCCCTGGAGGAGGAAACAGCAACCCACCCCAGTATTATCGTCTGGAGAATTTCATGGACAGAAGGAGCCTGGTGGGCTGCAGTCCATGGGGTCTCAAAAGAGGAGCACACAACTGAGCACACGTGCAAACTACAGAAATGCCAGTAGAAAATATTGTAGGCAAAAACAATAATTATTACTATACTGCTATTAATAAGTAGCCAAGATTTACTACTTATTATCAGATACCAACTGAGTGCTAGTATGTTACAGACATTGGTAGGGAACACATATATATTAGCTCCTCTTAGCCCCACAACAACCCTACAAAATAGGCATTATCATTGCTGTTACTGTTATCATTATGACTTTATGAAAGAAGAATTTGAGGCCCAGAAAGATCTCCCAACTAGAAGCAGGGGGATCTAGAAAGCTGGCTTGCTTAACTGCTAGGGGGTAATACTATTGGAAATAGTCTGTGAGACCTGAGGAAAATGAAAATAAAAAGTAAACTGTCAAAGGGGCTTTTTCCTTCTGATTGTCTTCTCACTCCATGTCCCCATGGGGCTGATATAAGCACAGATCTTTTGTTAGAGCCAAGAAAAGGAGCATATTCTGCCTAAATCAATTTTATTAGTGCCAATTTAGTTACCCTTTTAACAGTATGATTTGAAACACTTATGAACATAAAAGCACTGGTAAGATTTCATTGTTGTTTTTGTTTTTACTGGTGAGAAAGACAATGTTGATATAAAACAAATATAATTGAGAAATTTCCGAATGTACACTTATTTTTATTTTATTATGCTAAATACACCCTTTAGTGTGTTATAAAATACATGATATAATAATAAGTTCCCATTACCACATCAATACAAGAAATGGTAACAATTTTCTATATTATTCAAGACATAAAAAGGTAGAGAGATGCCGAGTAAAGTCCTGGCTTTATGATTATTATTGTTGCTGCTGTTGTTCCTATTTTCAAATTTGTGGTACTTTTCTCTGGAATAGTAACCTAAGAAAGTGAATCCTATTTGCCTTGAACAAAACAGTCATTTCTAATCCATGCTTAGGATTTCAATATGATCCTCAGATGTTCAGTGCTTGCATGCACACTCAGTCTCTTCAGCATGCCTGACTCTGTGCAACCCCATGGACTGTAGTCCGTCAGGCCCCTCTGTCCATGGGATTCTCCAGGCAAGAATTCTGGAGTGGGTTGCCATGCCCTCCTCCAGGGGAACTTTCCAACACAGGGACTGAAGCTACAGCTCTTGGATCTCCCACATCACAGGCAGATTCTTTACCCACTGAGCCACCGAGGAAGCCCCCAGACGTTTGGTAACACTTTGAAAATACAGCTTGTATGACTCAAATTCTATGCTCGTGTCTGGGAGCCCTCTCTAACTTGTAAAACCATTTGTAGGTCTCAAGCAATCAAGTATGCACACTTTCACAGAAAGGGAGTGACAACATTTGACTAGTTTATCTAGAGAAATAAAAGGAAAACTCAAAACAACATGATCTCTGTTTCAAGGAATGAGCTCAAACAGAACAATCACACACTGATGGTGATAATAAAAGCAACAGCCAAAGAAACATTTAATGTCATAGACACTGTTTAGACTTGGCCTAAAATACCTAAAGACAGTGTCCATTTGGATCTACACCAATCTCAAAATTATTTTAGCTATCAAGCAACATTTGTTGCTTTGCATGTGCCAATGATGAGACAGGCACCAGGATCAAGTGGATAATTAATAGAGAGACACAGCCTCTGACCTTGTGGAGCAAATGAACTACCTCTGCTCACCACAATGAAACTGGATTAGTGAGGGAGACAAAGAAATGATGGACAGTGGTAAGATGATGAAGTGAGATGGGAGAAACAGGAGTAGAAAAATATGGGCAGAATAAAAGTAAGAAAGAGAAAAGTTGTCCCCAAAGACTCAGAAGCACTCAGCTCTGCTTTATTCAATGATCTGAGAGAACCCTTCATGGAACTTTTTTTATAATACCAAAACCTTTCATTATTATAGCTGTCTTCATAAGGAGTCTAACTTTATATTCTTCGATTAATATTTATAGTTTCTAAGGCAAATAGTAAGTTTCCATATTTTATTATATTATCTTTCTTTTTCATTAAAATTAACATGCTGCAGAGATCAAGATCTAACAATGAGGTGATAAAAAATGAAAAACTGTAAATGTCAGCTCCTTATGAGGCCGTAATAGCTTAATGGCTAACAGTGCAGCATCAGTGTATGTAGAAACAATTCACACAGTATGTATACATATTTTTTAATTAATCATATCATCTGTATTATTTTTTAGAAAAGTACCATAAGCAGGAATAAACAAAATTAATTTTGTTTAGCCATAAAAGTTATTTATTTCTAAAATAGATAGCGTTTCACTATTAAATGTGTACATGTATAGTATTAATACATAACTTTATATATTACATACCTCATATTTAACAGTGAAAACCATGATTATTTATAAAAGAACATTTTTAGCCATTAAATGACTATATCATTTGATTCACTGAAATTTTCAAGCACATTTTTGTGATAAAATTACCTTATAGCATATTCCCTCCATTCCTTTATAACTCTTACTTCAATAATTAATTAGAAAAACTGAATTTATATTAAAGAAACTGTTTTGTGAAAGGAATGTTAAATCTCTGTCTCAGACAAAAACATGTACATAGTTTGCTTTCACTATAATTAGGGAAACTGTGACCAATGCAATATTCTTTGTATAAAGAAAGAAAGGAAGCTAGCTATAGCACAGGCTCAGTATCTCTAGTGCGGTATCAAAGATGATTTAAATAGGATCCCTCAGCATTGGATAACCTAGATAAAATCAGTGCCAGAAATTCAGTGGAATGAAATAAACATGATTTTGTGGAATCTTAGAACAACATTTCATGCAAAGATGGGCTCAATAAAGGACAGAAATGGCATGGACCTAACAGAAGCAGAAGATATTAAGAAGAGGTGGCAAGAATACACAGAAGAACTGTACAAAAAAGGTCTTCACAACCCAGATAATCATGATGGTGTGATCACTCACCTAGAGCCAGACATCCTGGAATGTGAAGTCAAGTGCGTTTTAGAAAGCATCACTACGAACAAAGCTAGTGGAGGTGATGGAATTCCAGTTGAGCTATTTCAAATCCTGAAAGATGATGCTGTGAAAATGCTGCACTCAATGTGCCAGCAAATTTGGAAAACGCAGCAGTGGCCACAGGACTGGAAAAGGTCAGTTTTCATTCCAATCCCAAAGAAAGGCCAAAGAATGCTCAAACTACCACACATTGCACTCATCTCACACGCTAGTAATATAATGCTCATATTCTCCAAGCTAGGCTTCAGCAATACGTGAACTGTGAAATTCCAGATGTTCAAGCTGGTTTTAGAAAAGGCAGAGAAACCAGAGATCAAATTGCCAACATCTGCTGGATCATCAAAAAAGCAAGAGAGTTCAGGAAAACATCTACTTCTGCTTTATTAACTATGTCAAAGCCTTTGACTGTGGACCACAATAAA
Organism: Bos indicus x Bos taurus; assembly: GCF_003369695.1. NCBI lineage: Eukaryota > Metazoa > Chordata > Mammalia > Artiodactyla > Bovidae > Bos > Bos indicus x Bos taurus. The sequence continues at coordinate 100,946,138 of NC_040079.1, read as the reverse complement.
CTGTGGAAAATTCTGAAAATCTGGTATTCTGTGGGAATACCAGACCACCTGACCTGCCTCTTGAAAACCTGTATGCAGGTCAGGAAGCAACAGTTAGAACTGGACATGGAACAACAGCCTGGTTCCAAATAGGAAAAGGTGTACGTCAAGGCTGTATATTGTCACTGTGCTTATTTAACTTATATGCAGAGTACACCATGAGAAACACTGGGCTGCAAGAAGCACAAGCTGGAATTAAGACTGCCGGGAGAAATAGCAATAACCTCAGATATGCAGATGACCCCACCCTTATGGCAGAAAGTGAAGAGGAACTAAAAAGCCTCTTGATGAAAGTGAAAGAGGAGAGTGAAAAAGTTGGCTTAAAGCACAACATTCAGAAAATGAAGATCATGGCATCTGGTCCCATCACTTCATGGGAAATAGATGGGGAAACAGTGGAAACAGTGTCAGACTTTATTTTGGGGGGGCTCCAAAATCACTGCAGATGGTGACTGCAGCCATGAAATTCAGTTTAGTTCAGTTCAGTCGCTCAGTCATGTCTGACTCCTTCCAACCCCATGAATCACAGCACACCAGGCCTCCCTGTCCATCACCAACTCCCAGAGTTCACTCAAACTCATGTCCATTGAGTAGGTGATGCCATCCAGCCATCTCATCCTCTGTCGTCCCCTTCTCTCCCTGCCCCCAATCCATCCCAGCATCAGAGTCTTTTCCAATGAGTCAACTCTTTGCATGAGGTGGTCAAAGTACTGGAGCTTCAGCTTTAGCATCATTCCCTCCAAAGAACACCCAGGGCTGATCTCCTTCAGAATGGACTGGTTGGATCTCCTTGCAGTCCAAGGGACTCTCAAAAGTCTTCTCCAACACCACAGTTCAAAAGCATCAATTCTTCAGTGCTCAGCCTTCTTCACAGTCCAACTCTCACATCCATACATGACCACTGGAAAATCCATAGCCTTGACTAGACGGACCTTTGTTGGCAAAGTAATGTCTCTGCTTTTCAATATGCTATCTAGGTTGGTCATAACTTTCCTTGCAAGGAGTAGGTGTCTTTTAATTTCATGGCTGCAATCACCATCTGCAGTGATTTTGGAGCCCCTCAAAATATAGTCAGCCACTGTTTCCACGGTTTAACCATCTACTTGCCATGAAGTGATGGGACTGGATGCCATGATCTTCCTTTTCTGAATGTTGAACTTTAAGCCAACTTTTTCACTCTCCACTTTCACTTTCATCAGAGGCTTTTTAGTTCCTCTTCATTTTCTGCCATAACGGTGGTGTCATCTGCATATCTGAGGTTATTGATATTTCCCCTGGCAATCTTGATTCCAGCTTGTGCTTCTTCCAGCCCAGCGTTTCTCATGATGTATTCTGCATATAAGTTAAATAAGCAGGGTGACAATATACAGCCTTGACATACACCTTTTCCTATTTGGAACCAGACTGTTGTTCATGTCCAATGAAATTAAAAGATGCTTACTCCTTGGAAGGAAAGTTATGACCAACCTAGATAGCATATTGAAAAGCAGAGACATTACTTTGCCAACAAAAGTCCGTCTAGTCAAGGTTATGGTTTTTCCAGTGGTCATGTATGGATGTGAGAGTTGGACTGTGAAGAAAGCTGAGCACCGAAGAATTGATGCTTTTGAACTGTGATGTTGGATAAGACTCTTGAGAGTCTCTTTGACTGCAAGGAGATCTAGCCAGTCCATTCTGAAGGAGATCAGCCCTGGGTGTTCTTTGGAGGGAATGATGCTAAAGCTGAAGCTCCAGTACTTTGGCCGCCTCATGCGAAGAGTTGACTCATTGGAAAAGACTCTGATGCTGTGAGGGATTTGGGGCAGGAGGAGAAGGGGACGACAGAGGATGAGATGGCTGGATGGCATCACCGACTCAATGGACGTGAGTTTGAGTGAACTCTGAGAGTTGGTGATGGACAGGGAAGCCTGGCATGCTGCAATTCATGGGTCACAAAGAGTCACACACGACTGAGCAACTGAACTAAACTGAACTGAACTGAGAGTACAGCCTAATGAGAGAAATAACAAGATGTAAAGTGTATCTGTATATGTGGGCATTTAGAGAAAGAACAAGAATGACTATTTGAGAAATAACTCAACCTTCAACTCATATACTATACACAGCTTATGAAACATTTCACATACTATAACTTTGGTGCTGTAATCTTAAATTAGAGTGGAGTTGGTGCTACTCCAAACTTGTCTCACTGGGTAGTCACATATTTTTCTTACTTGCCACTGGTTATAAGACATTTTTTTAAGTTCTTCTAAGAATGAAAAAGAGCATTGCCAATTAAACATAACATGCCCTTGTTTGTAAGACACATCTCATTTCCAGAAATGCTAAAGTATGAAAAAATGTGCATCTTGGAATCAGTGAAATCTAATAAAGACAATTCCATTCAAACTGTACTATGGTCTAGTCTCTAACTGATATTATTAATGTTTCCCCAGTGACCTAGGCTGGTTCATGTTTCATACCCAGTATCTGAATAGTAGCAAGTCTCCTTTACTAAATTCTGAATAGTCAGCTCCTCTTTCTGTCAACATAGCCACTTCAGAGAACATTTTTAATCATATCCCAGTGCCTCTTCCCTGATGGCTCCTAATGTTTACAGCAAGTTCTGTACCATCCTTGAGAGTAAGGAAGCCCATGCTTTTCTAAAATGCTTCCTGCCAAATATCTCATTACAGTATGTCTCCTTACCATGCACGTGATGGATTGGTACTGTCACAAAGATACCACTGGAGCGACTGGTGTTAATAGAAGGAGAACACAAGTTACTTGACTGGAAATAAAAGATACACAGACATGTTGCGTGAAGTTAGGGGAGGCAGAACATGAAATCTAAGCTTCCCAGGCCCTCAAACCCCTATGATGTTCGCTGCTGATCATGATATCTCCTGGTTGGAGTCCTTGGGGCAGGAATAGACGTGCAAACACAGACTTGTGGACACAGCAGGAGAAGGAGCGGGTGGGAAGCATTGAGAGAGTAGCATTGAAACATGTACATTATCCTACGTAAAACAGATAGCTAGTGGAAAGGTGCTGTGTAACACAGCGAACTCAACTCTGCGCTCTGTGATGACCTAGGAGGGTGGGATGGGGGAGGGGTGGGAGGGAGGCTCACGACGGAGGGCATGTACGTATGCCTATAGCTCATTCAGATTGCTGTACGGCAGAAACCAACACAAAGTTGGAAAGCAACTATCCTTCAACTAAAAATAAATTAAAAACAAAAAAATCCTGTCATTGGATTTTCGATACCCTCCTGTCCAACAGACCACCAGCTAGGCTGAAGACCTTAGGTATGTGGTACATACTAGAGTCTGGTGGGCTACATTTATGGGGTTGCCAAGAGTCAGATACAACTGAGCAACTAAGCAAACACACAACATGGGGTACATGCTAGTCCAAAAGGTGTGATAACCAGCACCACTCTGGCACATCCTGATTAATGGCTTCAGTTCAATTCAGTTCAGTTGCTCAGTCGTGTCCGACTCTTTGCGACCCCATGAATCACAGCACGCCAGGCCTCCCTGTCCATCACCATCTCCCAGAGTTCACTCAGACTCACATCCATCGAGTCAGTGATGCCATCCAGCCATCTCATCCTCTGTCATCCCCTTCTCCTCCTGCCCCCAATCCCTCCTAGCATCAGGGTCTTTTCCAATGAGTCAACTCTTCACATGAGGTGGTCAAAGTACTGGAGTTTCAGCTTTAGCATCGGTCCTTCCAAAGAAACCCCAGGGCTGATCTCCTTCAGAATGGACTGGTTGGATCTCCTTGCACTCCAAGGGACTCTCAAGATTCTTATCCAACATCACAGTTCAAAAGCATCAATTCTTCGGCACTCAGCTTTCTTCACAGTCCAACTCTCACATTCATACATGACCACTGGAAAAACCATAGCCTTGACTAGATGGACCTTTGCTGGCAAAGTAATGTCTCTGCTTTTGAATATGCTATCTAGTTTGGTCATAACTTTCCTTCCAAGGAGTAAGCGTCTTTTAATTTCATGGCTGCAATCACCATCTGCAGTGATTTTGGAGCCCCCCCCAAAATAAAGTCTGACACTGTTTCCACTGTTTTCCCATCTATTTGCCATGAAATGATAGGACCGGATGCCACAACCTTCGTTTTCTGAATGTTGAGCTTTAAGCCAACTTTTTCACTCTCCTCTTGCATTTTCATCAAGAGGCTTTTTTGTTCCTCTTCACTTTCTGCCTTCAGAGTGGTGTCATCTGCATATCTGAGGTTATTGCTATTTCTCCCGGCAATCTTGATCCCAGCTTGTGCTTCTTGCAGCCCAGCATTTCTCATGATGTACTCTGCATATAAGTTAAATAAGCAGGGTGACAATATACAGCCTTGACGTACTCCTTTTCCTATTTGGAACCAGTCTGTTGTTCCATGTCCAGTCCTAACTGTTGCTTCCTGACCTGCGTATATGTTTCTCAAGAGGCAGGTCAGGTGGTCTGGTATTCTCATCTCTTTCAGAATTTTCCACAGTTTATTGTGATCCACACAGTCAAAGGCTTTGGCATAGTCAAGAAAGCAGAAATAGATGTTTTTCTGGAACTCTCTTGCTTTTTCCATGATCCAGCGGATGTTGGCAATTTGATCTCTTGTTCCTCTGCCTTTTCTAAAACCAGATTAATGGTTTCAGGACCAGGTAAAACAAAGATCAGTTCCCCAGGAATAACATCCCCCAACAGAACTATGTTTTGAGCTAGAAATGTCTCCTTTATCCCCATATATACTTTATTTCCAATTTTGCTTCTTTGTTGGAAAAGAATATCTTTTTATGTTGAATGTTACCAGAAGTCTCTCTCACTGAGCAGACACAGAGAGACTTTGTGACATTCAGTATGACACATGAGGGCATTGTCATGTCCACAGCAGAACAGGGCATTAATATTTCTATGTCTAACCGTTTCAAGTCTACTTACAAGTAGAATAAGCTGCACAGTTCAAAGTGTGAAACATAATGGCTGTTGGAATTTTGATTCCTTAGGTGAAACTTCTGATATTCTAATGACACTTTATTAAAGGGAGAGAAAAAAGTAGCCTTTTGAATCACAGAAAGTTCACTTTTAGCACCTACCCAGAGACATCTGTGAAATGACTAGTGAGAGGAAAATATATCTCACAAGGAAGAATCTTACCTCTGAACTCTCAGTTCTGTCCTCAGATCAAGAAAACTAATCATTAGGGGAAAATGCCTACACTGTTTTATTTTTAGCTCTAGTAAGGAGAAACCTATTATTTCTTTCACTCCCTGGATGACACGGAAAATATTCTCTAGGAGTCTAAAAACATAAAGTATTCTGCTGATTTTTCCAATTGTGGGGAAACACCTATATTTTACTGTAAATGGAGGATAAATTATGAGTCACAGAGGTAAAAAATGATTTCTAAAATTCTACTTTGGTTACAGATAAGACAAGGACAACCTGATTCAACATGTTCAGTTCAGTTCAGTTCAGTTGCTCAGTCGTGTCTGACTCTTTGTGACCCCATGAATCACAGCATGCCAGGCCTCCCTGTCCATCACCAACTTCCGGAGTCCACTCAAACCCATGTCCATTGAACTGGTGATGCCATCCAACCACCTCATCCTCTGTCGTCGCCTTCTCCTCCTGCCTTCAGTCTTTTCCAGCATCAGGGTCTTTTCAAATGAGTCAGCTCTTTGCATCAAGTGGCCAAAATATTGGAGTTTCAGCTTCAACATCAGTCCTTCCAATGAACACCCAGGACCGACCTCCTTTAGGATGGACTGGTTGGATCTCCTTGCAGTCCTAGGGACTCTCAAGAGTCTTCTCCAATACCACAGTTCAAAAGCATCAATTCTTCAGCCCTCAGCTTTCTTTATAGTCCAATTCTCACATCCATACATGCTGCTGCTGCTGCTGCTGTCACGTCAGTCGTGTCCGACTCTGTGCGACCCATAGACGGCAGCCCACCAGACTCCCCCGTCCCTGGGATTCTCCAGGCAAGAACACTGGAGTGGGTTGTCATTTCCTTCTCCAAAGCATGAAAGTGAAAAGTGAAAGTGAAGTCGCCCAGTCCTGTCTGATTTTTAGCGACCCCATGGACTGCACCCTGGGATTTTCCAGGCAAGAACACTGGAGTGGGTTGCCATTTCCTTCTCCAATGTATGAAAGTGAAAAGTGAAAGTGAAGTCTCTCAGTCATGTCCTACTATTAGCGACCCCATGAACTGCAGCCCACCAGGCTCCTCCATCCATGGGATTCTCCAGGCAAGAGTACTGGAGTGGGGTGCCACTGCCTTCTCCGATCCATACATGACTACTGGAAAAAACATAGCCTTGACTAGATGGACTTTTGTTGACAAAATAATGTCTCTGCTTTTTAATATGCTGTCCAGGTTGGTCATAACTTTTCTTCCAAGCAGTAAGTGTCTTTTAATTTCATGGCTGCAGTCACCATCTGCAGTGATTTTGGAGCCCCAAAAAATAAAGTCTGTCACTGTTTCCCCATCTATTTGCCATGAAGTGATGAGACCAAATGCCATGATCTTCGTTTTCTGAATGTTGAGCTTTAAGCCAACTTTTTCACTCTCCACTTTCACTTTCATCAAGAAGCTCTTTAGTTCTTCTTCACTTTCTGCCATGAGAGTGGTGTCATCTGCATATCTGAGGTTATTGAGATGTTTCCTGGCAATCTCAATTCCAGCTTGTGCTTCCGCCAGCCCAGCGTTTCTCATGATGTACTCTGCATATAAGTTAAATAAGCAGGGTGACAATATACAGCCTTGATGTACTCCTTTTCCTGTTTGGAACCAGTCTGTTGTTCCATGTCCAGTTCTGACTCTTGCTTCCTGACCTGCATACAGGTTTCTCAAGAGGCAGGTCAGGTGGTCTGGTATTCCCATCTGTAGTGACTACAAATGGTCCTGACCTTTCAGGACCATTCTGGTAAGTTGGTATCTGGACTCATTTCTGTATGTATGCAGTGGGAGGTACTCTCATTGACCTGTCATTTTCCTACACTTCCGGCCTGGGGAGATAGCGCAAGATGGACTACATGGAATGGGTTTCCCCATAAGAAAGGGGAGAGCAGGTACTAGAAGAGTGCTGGACAGACATTAATAATAGAATTTTTTCTGATTTTAGCTTTAATATCAGCTTAATACTGCTACATGGTATTGACTCCTGATCAGTGGAGTGGAAACACAGCAATGTGTTAACTACCATTGACTAATTATTGTTAAATAATAATTAAAGAAAATCTATTTCCTATGACTTAGATGCTTGTCCCAGATCTATAAGATGCCCTCTCAGTATTTTCCGTTTTGTCAGGTTTTATTTCAAAATAATTTTTGATCATCCTCTATACTGGATGCTGAGGGTGTTTTAATCTTCACTCTAGTTACATCTATATTTATGCCTTGAGAATTTTCTGATATATCAAAAATCCACTGAGACACATAGAGATGTATCATTTTCTTGTCTTCTGAGAAAGCTGGCATATATCGTTAAATGTAGATAAAATATGTTTTAACAAAAGCAATTTAGAGCTATCAGTGGTAAATAATGAGCTATAAACAGGAAAATACTGAAAATTAACAGCTTTTAAATAGGATTAATTATTAACCAACCACTCATTTGGAAGCTCAAATCCAATTTATGTAACTGTTTGATTAAATAATTTTTTACTTTGATATGATAAGAATGTAATAATTCACTGTTTTTTTTCACATTGATCCAGCTCTTAGGAATATAGTTTATATTTCAGATAATTAAGAATGCCAGACATTTCATCATATATCTACCTGTTAGGATGAGTTTTACAGCAAAGAGAAAAAAGAAAAAGGCATCTAACTTAAACTTGCTTAAATATGAAATACCAAAGTAGGTTAAACCTTAGTTTGACTTAATTAAGAGAATTTTCTACTTTAAACTCCTTTGTGGGTCAGCATCCTTTTGATAACTGAGTCTGGGCCTCACATCTCTGCAGGAAAACATTGAAAGGAGAAATCATTTCCAAGTTTCCTGGAATAGCAAGATCAACTTTTCCAGGAGCCTTCAGCAAACTTTTCTCATATGCTTTAACCCAAATTATATCAAAGTCCCATTTCCACACTAATCATTGACAAACATATGGAACAAATCATTTTTACCGCTAGAACTGGCAAAGGATCAGCTATTCCTTATGGTAATTAGCTGCACTAAATCACACTTCGTAGAGGAAGATAAAAGGGCAAAATGGGTATTGGGTAGGCACCAACTACTCCCCTAGGATGAAGTTCAAGCAATATATTTTGCTTGAGAAAATGGGTGGAATCCTTAGTTTAGAAAGGTGTTCAGTATGTAGACTTTCCTGACATCCTATTTTTTTGCTATAAGAACAATAGTGAATGTGTATGTGCGTGATCAGTCACATCTAATTCTTTGCGACCCCATGGACTGTAGCCTGCCAGGCTCCTCTGTTCACAGAATTTTCCAGACAAAAATACTGAAGTGGGTTACCATTTCCTTCTCTAGGGAATATTCCTGACCCAGAGATCGAACTCACGTCTCCTGCATTGGTAAGCAGATTCTTTACCACTGTGCCACTTGGGAAACCCATAAGAACAATATGATCAATTAAAATGAAATCAAATTTCAAAATCACTAATAATCTCACTTCTCTAACTCAATTTCCTTTAAGATTATGGCCTTATTTTTTTCTACTAATTACATTATAAACATCTCTGTATATTGTGATACAGTTTCATACCCCTATTATTAATTCTTTCATAAAATTTTGACAAGTTCATGTATATAACTGACAATATTTAATTGTAAAATTGTGCATGAGTACGTGCTCAGTCACGTCTGACTCTTTGTGAACCCATGGACTGTAGCCCTTCAGGCTCTTTTGTCCACAGAATTTTCCAAGCAAAAATACTGGAGTGGGTGCCATTTCCTACTCCAGGGGATCTTCTTGACCCAGGGATCAAACCTGCATCTTTTGCACCTCCTGTATTGGCAGGCAGATTCTTTACCACTGCATCACCTGGGAAGTCCCATTGTAAAATGAATTTAAATTTAATGCTAAAATATGTGTCTGTCTCTTACATTTTTCATTGTTTTCATGATTTGAGGGGGTTAATTCCTTATTTTCAACCTATCTTAGAAGTAATGTCATTGTTCCCATGAAACAAAAAAGGCAGTGTGACTACTTTGCCATCTGAATGCCACTTTTAGACAATAAACTCTAGATCCAGATAAAACAAAGAAGCATTTCCTGATATGATACACACAGGGAATATACTGTATTTGAATGCCAGAAAAATCAGGAACATCATTCAGAAGGAAATTGTACTAGACTGTAAACCTGAAAATAGTTTACAGAGTAATGCTTGGGAAGTCTCAGAGAGGCTTCTTACCATCTTTAAATTGAGCCCATTCATATAACATGATGTCAAGAATAAAAGGACAAAAATAGTCTCTGCCCTCTCTGCTGCCAATAAATAGGGAGATTGTTTGATAGTACGTTGTAATTTTTGAAATAATATTTACTTTTCTGCTTTCAAAAGTAATATATGCTCATTGTGGACTTTTTTAAAAATTCAGGAAAAAATGTATAAAAGCAAATACAAGCTATCTGTAAACCTACAGTTCAGAAGTAACTCTTAGTATCACCTTTAATGTTGTTTCTACTTGTATTTTAATGCTATAAAATTAGATGTAGTTCTGTCCCCCCTTCAATACTTCATATTGTGAGGGGTGATTTCAAGCAGTAGAATACCAATTCAAAATTGAATGACACATTATATTTTGATAGACTGTACTTTATGTCAAAGTAATTTTTAAAAAAGTAAAAGATCTTCAATACACTGACATCAAGTCTTTCTCTATAAAGGAAGCAAAGAAAATGTCTCTGATGTGATCACCAGGCAGCAGTCACAGAAGCAGTGGATTCCTGATGTTGTTCTCTTACCCAGAAATACTTAAAATGCAGGGTACACAGAGAGTCAGCAGGCATGGGCCTGTTCCCACTAACCCCGCAAACCCCTCCACATGCATAATCCAAGACAGACATCATCTCGGTATTCCAAGAACTTACGTTTTAAGTGAAAACCCTAGGGTCAGAGCTCCACTCAGCACCTGTCCACTCACCAAGTGAGCCTCTACCTGAGGGTGTGTATATCACCAGGTATCTAGTCTGACAGGCTCAATCCCTGTCACCTGGCTTGAGTCTGAAGTCCCAACCCAGGGACTAGCACCACCCAACCCTACTGTGCCACTCTCATAATTTTTTTTTAATTTGATTTTTTTTTTTTTTTTTTTTTGCCACTTTACACAACTTGTGGGATCTTAGTTCCCCAACCAGGGAGGCCAGGGATTGAACCCAGGCCCTCAGCTGTCTAAGCCAGGAGACCTAACCGCTAGACCACAAGGGACGTCCCCCAAATGTTCTACATAGTGTTATCTTAGAAAGACAGGACAAAGAACCAGAAATCTACTTGTCTGAAAATAAAAGTTTTCAGTTCCTCATGGACACCTTTGCCATTCAAGTAGATGGTTGGCCCTCGAAAAGGAGTCTGGGAATAAAGTAGAAGACTGTCCTTTTATTTGCTTCTACAAAACGATGCAGGCTTCTCCCTAAGATTCAGGATAATATTCTCTGGTCTGTGCGCACCTGGGGGTGAAACTGATGATGCTCAAGTCTCCTTAGTTTCCCTTTCCACACAGTGACAGCAGCGTGGAAGCTTCTGTGTGTGAGTGTGATGCAGTTGGAAACATCAATATTGCCGACTCTTATCTCTCCCCTCATCTATTTTTGCAATACATCCTTTTCATCAATTACAGTTGGGCATTTGTGCATAGTCTGCCCCCTTGGGTTGGAACTTCTCTTCTACTAAATGTTTACTGTGACCACCCATGAAAACTGCACGGCAGGATTTGGAATCAGAACTGCAGGCTCAATGTTCTCTCCACTACATAACTGTGTGCCTTTAGTCAAGTGATTAAATGTCCTGAAGCCTCAGTTTTTCCTCATGTGAAAATGAAGTGAATAATGTCAGACCTTCTTATGTTGCAGTTATTTTGAGGTTCCAGTGAGATAATGTTTATCTGAAAGTTTACTCACTAAAATACAGAAGTAATCATAGCTTCCATGCTTAAATCCTTGAATGGCTCTCTCATTTATAATAAGCTTCTAAATACTTATGATATCCTTTCTTATCCTGCCTTGTTTCTATCCAGTGTCATCTCCTGTATCTTCCTGCTGGCACTTCAACACATTAGCCACTTCATTCAGCCATTTCGTTTTCAAAATAAATGGGGTGCAGGTGGGGGGGTGGAGTCAATTTGACTATCTTTTTAAAGCATATGCTCTGCATGCTGTTCTGAGAAAAAATCCTTTGAATACCAAAATGTAATATTAATATAGGTGATCTTTGTATTATGACTCTTTGGCCTTTATAAAAGATGGTCTACTCATTTCAAAACTGTTTCATACGCAACAGGTGGTATGCCCTGTTTGACTAATTCAGAGTGGAGTCAACAGCAGACGGATAAACAGCTTGGCATCTGGCTTTGGCCCTGCTGCAGAAATGCCAAGAGAAGCCCTAGCATCCCGCATTACCTGCCTTTTCTAAGGTTTCTGTTGTCACACGAATGGCTCATTTTGTGGCTCCAGCAATGCTTGAAATTGACTGTCTGGTATCACAGAATGCCTGACCCTGACCAGGGGGCAAATGTCAAACCATGCCAGATTACACAGCTTGGTTTCAAACTGACTAACAAAATTCACTTAGGGGAAGGGCATCGTGCTGATTTGATGCCAAGAACTGTGGAAAATTATTCCATCCTTAATTTAAAAGTTCACTTTTCAGCTTGTTAGTCAACCATGGTAAATATGAAAGTTATAGAAACATATCCACCACTTTTATCCTTTCTCCTGTGTTTTGTCACTTCCATTCCTCAAAAACTCAAATGGAAATGCAAAGCACTCAATGTAGTCTGCTTTTGCTATGGATTTGCTTAGGTGGGATTCCCAACAAGCAGCACTTGAACTGGGTATTCTTAGGCAGGAGAGTAAAGGAGTGCTTTCAAGAAACTAAAGGAAACAGGCTGCTCAGGGGAAGAAGTTTGACAATGATGTAACTTCAGAAGTTTACCTTCAGACTTGAGATGCCCTGTGGGGCCACCCAAGATGGATGGGTCATGGTGGAGAGGTCTGACAGAATGTGGCCCACTGGAGAAGTGAACAGCAAACCACTTCAGAATTCTTGCCTTGAGAACCCCATGAACAGCATAAAAAGGCAAAAAGATAGGACACTGAAAAATGAACTCCCCAGGTTGATAGGTGCCCAACATGCTACTGGAGATCACTAGAGAAATAACTCCAGAAAGAATGAAGGGATGGAGCCAAAGCATCCCCAGTTGTGGATGTGACTGTTGATAGAAGCAAGGTCCAATGCTGTAAAGAGCAACTATGCATAGAAATCTGGAATGTTAGATCCATGAATCAAGGCAAATTGGAAGTGGTCAAACAGGAGATGGCAAGAGTGAACATCGACATTCTAAGAATTAGAGAACTAAAATGGACTGGAATGGCCGAATTTAACTCAGATGACCATTATATCTACTACTGTGGGCAGGAATCTCTTAGAATAAATGGAGTAGCCATCATACTCAACAAAAGTCCGAAGTGCAGTACTTGGATGCCATCTCAAAAATGACAGAATGATTTCTGTTCGTTTCCAAGGCAAACCATTCAATATCACAGTAATCCAAGTCTACACCCCGACCAGTAACGCTAAAGAAGCTGATGTTGAATGGTTCTATGAAGACCTACAAGACCTTTTAGAACTAACATCCAAAAAAGATGTCCTTTTCATTATAGGGGACTGGAATGCAAAAGTAGGAAGTCAAGAAACACCTGGAGTAACAGGCAAACTTGGCCTTAGAGTACAGAATGAAGCAGAGCAAAGGTTAATAGAGTTTTGCCAAGAGAATGCACTGGTCATAGCAAACACCCTCTTCCAACAACACAAGAGAAGACTCTACACATGGACATCATCAGATGGCCAACAAGGAAATCAGATTGATTATATTCTTTACAGCCAAAGATGGAAGAGCTCTATACAGTCAACAATAAAAAAGATCAGGAGCTCAGATCATGAACTTCTTATTGCAAAATTCAGACTTAAATTGAAGAAAGTGGGGAAAACCACTAGACCATTCAGGTATGACCTAAATCAAATCCCTTATGATTATACAGTGGAAGTGAGAAATAGATTTAAGGGACTATATCTGATAGGTAGAGTGCCTGATGAACTATGGATGGAGGTTCATGACATTGTACAGGAGACAGAGATCAAGACCATCCCAGAGAAAAAGAAATGCAAAAAAGCAAAATGGCTGTCTGAGGAGGCCTTACAAATAGCTGTGAAAAGAAGAGAAGCAAAAAGCAAAGGAGAAAAGGAAAGATATACCCATTGAAAGCAGGGTTCCAAAGAATAACAAGGAGAGATAAGAAAGCCTTCCTCAGTGAGCAATTCAAAGAAATAGAGGAAAACAACAGAATGGGAAAGACTAGAGATCTCTTCAAGAAAATCAGAGATTCCAAAGGAACATTTCATGCAAAGATGGGCTCGATAAAGGACAGAAATGATATGGACCTAAGAGAAGCAGAAGATATTAAAAAGAGGTGGCAAGAATACACAGAAGAACTGTATAAAAAAAGATCTTCATGACCCAGATAATCATGATGGTGTGATCACTCACCTAGAGCCAGACATCATGAAATGTGAAGTCAAGTGGGCCTTAGGAAGCATTACTATGAACAAAACTAGTGGAGGTGATGGAATTCCAGTTGAGCGATTTCAAATCCTGAAAGATGATGCTGTGAAAGAGCTGCACTCAATATACCAGCAAATTTGGAAAACTCAGCAGTGGCCACAGGACTGGAAAAGGTCAGCTCTTATTCCAAGCCCAAAGAAAGGCAATGCCAAAGAATGCTCAAACTACTGCACAATTGCACTAATCTCACGTGCTAGTAAAATAATGCTCAAAATTCTCCAAGCCAGGCTTCAACAGTACGTGAACTGTGAACTTCCAGATGTTCAAGCTGGATTTAGAAAAGGCAGAGGAACCAGAGATCAAATTACCAACATCCACTGGATCATGGAAAAAGCAAGAGAGTTCCAGAAAAATATCTATTTCTGCTTTATTGACTATGCCAAATCCTTTGACTATGTGGATCACAATGCTGCTAAGTCACTTCAGTCATGTCTGACTCTATGCGACCCCATAGACAGCAGACCACCAGGCTTCCCCGTCCCTGGGATTCTCCAGGCAAGAACACTGGAGTGGGTTGCCATTTCCTTCTCCAATGCATGAAAGTGAGAAGTGAAAGTGAAGTCGTTCAGTCGTGTCCGACTCTGTGCAACCCCATGGACTGCCGCCTACCAGGCTCCTTCATCCATGGGATTTTCCAGGCAAGAGTACTGGAGTGGGGCGCCAATAAAATTCTGAAAGAGATGGGAATACCAGACCACCTGACCTGCCTCTTGAGAAACCTATATGCAGATCAGGAAGCAACAGTTAGAACTGGCCATGGAGTAACAGACTGGTTCCAAATAGGAAGAGGAGTATGTCAAGGCTATATATTGTCACCCTGCTTATTTAACTTATATGCAAAGTACATCATGAGAAATGCGGGGCTGGAAGAAGCACAAGCTGGAATCAAGATTGTTGGGAGAAGTATAAATAACCTCAGATATGCAGATAACACCACCCTTATGGCAGAAAGTGAAGAAGAACCAAAGAGCCTCTTGATGAAAACAAAAGAGGAGAGTGAACAAGTTTTCTTAAAGCTCAACATTCAGAAAACTAAGATCATGGCATCTGGTCCTATCACTTCATGGCAAATAGATGGGGAAACAGTAGAAACAGTGGCTGACTTTATTTTGGGGAGCTCCAAAATCACTGCAGATGGTGATTCAGTTCAGTTCAGTCGCTCAGTCGTGTCCAACTCCTTGCAACCCCGTGAATCGCAGCACGCCAGGCCTCCCTGTCCATCACCATCTCCTGGAGTTCACTCAAACTCACGTCCATAAAGTCAGTGATGCCATCCAGCCATCTCATCCTCTGTCGTCCCCTTCTCCTCCTGCCCCAAATCCCTCACAGCATCAGAGTCTTTTCCAATGAGTCAACTCTTCGCATGAGGCGGCCAAAGTATTGGAGTTTCAGCTTTCGCATCATTCCTTCCAAAGAACACCCAGGGCGGATCTCCTTCAGAATGAACTGGTTGGACTCCTTGCACTCCAAGGGACTCTCAAGAGTCTTCTCCAACACCACAGTTCAAAAGCATCAATTCTTCGGTGCTCAGCTTTCTTCACAGTCCAACTCTTACATGACCACTGGAAAAACCATAGCCTTGACTAGACGGACCTTTGTTGGCAAAGTAATGTCTCTGCTTTTCAATATGCTATCTAGGTTGGTCATAACTTTCCTTCCAAGGAGTAAGCGTCTTTTAATTTCATGGCTGCAGTCACCATCTGCAGTGATTTTGGAGCCCCCCAAAATAAAGTCAGCCACTGTTTCCACTGTTTCCCCATCTATTTCCCATGAAGTGATGGGACTGGATGCCATGATCTTCTTTTTCTGAATGTTGAGCTTTAAGCCAACTTTTTCACTGTCCACTTTCACTTTCATCAAGAGTTTTTTAGTTCCTTGGAAGGTTAGTTATGACCAACCTAGACAGCATATTAAAAAGCAGAGACATCACTTTGTCAATAAAGATCCGTCTAGTCAAGGCTATGATTCTTCCAGGCTATGATTTTTCCAGTGGTCATGTATGGATGTGAGAGTTGGACTGTGAAGAAAGCTGAGTGCTGAAGAATTGATGCTTCTGAACTGTAGTATTGGAGAAGACTCTTGAGATCCCTTGGACTTCAAGGAGATCCAACCAGTTCGTCTTAAGGGAGATCAGTCCTGAGTGTTCATTGGAAGGACTGATGTTAAAGCTGAAACTCCAATACTTTGGCCACATGATGTGAAGAGCTGACTCATTTGTAAACACCCTGATGCTGGGAAAGTTGAGGGCAGGAGAAGGGAACAACAGAGGATAAGATGGTTGGATGGCATCATCGACTCAATGGACATGAATTTGGGTAAACTCTGGGAGTTGGTGATGGACAGGGAGGCCTGGCGTGCTGCAGTTCATGGGATCGCAAAGAGTCGGACATGACTGAGGGACTGAATTGAACTGAATTGAATGTTCAGACTGGTCTCACGAGGACCTTAGGAGCATGAACTAAATCTTATAGATGGGATCAACTAGAGGCAAGAAGGCTATGGTGTCATCCTCTTGTGTCAGCCAATCACTAGCCTATGGCATTTTCAGGCAAGTTGGCTCTTATCAGCAAGAGAGAATATCTGGAAGAATGCAATTGTGAGTTCTAAGCAACCAGCACCTACAGTATCTGGGGATGGTGGCACCATCCTAGTAATGGAGATCTGGGCAGAATACCAAAGATTGTGCCCACTCAATAGGCCTAGTATATTCATCCCATAAATCTTTGATATTATTATGACATTCTTATGAGCATTTTTTTTTGGGGGGGGGGTAAGAAAGCCTAAATACAAGTAAGGATGAACTTTGAGTTCTAAACTGAGCCATACCTATTCTAATCTCATAAAAATAGCAAGAATCTGATAATGTGGAAAAGATGTAATTTACTTTTATCCCAGCAAATTACAGATAGCTGATCATGATCTATAAGCAACTCAAGCAAGGGATACCTAACAGATTTGTTTGTTTTTTTCTAAACCTTTTTTTTTTTTCCATTCTACTATTATTATTGCAAAGGATTACTCTTAGAAGACAAGTAAAAGCTAACCCATTCTTCAAGACTCAAAACCTGTGATGACAAAATAATGATTTATTTCACCAGTAAGATTGCAGTAAAATTTGTCTCTATTTCAGAGGAGCCAATCCAGAATTGCAATTCTGAATGGAAACTATTGTGCATTAAGTAGCATTTTCCTGGAAAATAGTTTTATTATTAAAGTCCAGTGATTTAGACTGCCATTCAATTCTGTTTAGTCTTGTATTGTCTTTGAAAGCTTTCAATCACCCGAAGTCATCATATCCAAATACTCAGGAGCATTTTTCCTCTCTTTACCAGATTCTCTCAAGCTTAAACAAATAACTATTTTGGATTTTACTTCCATCTAATGCTTTGTTTTATTTTGTTTTATACTGCTGGGGACACAAGGGCACTAATGGGCCAGACCTAAAAAATTTAAACTGTGGGTGACCACATATACAGACAATCTTGATACTACATCAATGCCTTGGGCAATATTACAGGCACATTTCAATATTACAGAACACACACAAGTGAATGTATCAACAGATTACCTGTGACCATAAACCATCAAGAAGTACAGAAATAGCCTCCATACCTTAACCTTCGCAACTGTGCCGAAAGCAAAGAGAGTGTCATCCTGAAGATAATGAGGCTTTCATTTCAGTGCCCTTCTCTTGTTCCTGTTTTGTTCAAACCCTGGGAATGACCCTACAATATACTTTCACACATTCATCTATTTTTTTTAATTTTGCAGAAGCAATATATTCAAGATTCCTTTTTATAAAGAGGAAGCCCAAGTTATAAATTTAATGTTGGAAACTTAGACCAAACACATGGATTCTGCCTTGCTTACCTATTACCAGGACTATGTTTTTCTACCTAAGTAGCCAGGTTGTGATGTATTGAGAAGAACTGATTCCTCTGTCACCTGCGATCCACACATCTCCAGGACATGGCAAAAGATTCAGTGCCTGCTTTCATCAACCCTGTGGCTAAAATCTTTATTTAGAAATGCTTATCATGAGTATTCCCACTACATCTAACAGATGCACTAGAATGTACAGCCTCATGGTCTCTCTTGGTTTCCCTGCCCTGCTTGCCACACATCCTTAAATGACAGTCAGGCAAGGGGCACCCATGCATTTATCTGAGGATACAAGATTGTCTCTTTATTAGTGGTTCTGTGGCACCTGGGTGTGCATATGCCATATAAAAGGCCACAGCATTTTAGATCCGATCATAAGGCTGACAATTAAAGTGCCATTTTTCTTTGAATAAAAATCATTTGGGGCTGTTTTTCTTTTATCCCCAGGCTCTTATTTACTGTCAATTTCCAGCAAGCAATATGGACCAGCTTCTTAACCTGTTTGAAAACCATCTAGTGCAGATTAATTTGCAAAAGGACACTAAATAAATACTCATTGATGATATGTGATGATTTGGGAAAGATTTTCATTAAAGGTGTTTGATGGGGATTAAATCTTTATGAAAACACTCCTGAGCCAGGGTGACTTTCTCAGAGTCATGACTGAACCATTTCAACAGCCACTAGATATGGAAATCCCTCATATTTACACCAGCTTCATGAATTATATAATACCACTGAAACCTGAATCCATTAATAGAGTCAGAAGATATGTTTTAAAGCCTGAGAAGAGCTAAAAATGGTTTCTTCTCCTCTAACTGAGAGACAGATATACCAATTTTGTTTGATGAAGATCACTCACCAGTGCAAGCTCTTCAGCCTACACATTAAATTCTAATTTTCTCTAGACCTATTCATTTACTATTTCAACAAAATATATTTCAAGTATTTTAGAACAAGGAAATATATGCCAAGACTTAGAATAATAAAGTGACTTTGAAACAGCTGTCCTCCCTAATCAGGTATGCTTGTTTCCATAAAAATAGAAAAAAGAATGCCCTTGCTTGTTTCTATAAAATAGAGAATGCACTTTTTTTTTTCTTTTCTTCATCCTTTGAGTTGATAGGACTGAGCCAACTCATTGGAAAAGACCCTGATGCTGGGAAAGATAGAAAGCAAGAGGAGAAGGGGGTGACAGAGAATGAGATGGTTGGTTGGCATCACTGAGTCAATGGACACGAGTTTAAGCAAACTCTGGGAGATAGTGAAGGACAGAGAAGACTGGTGTGCTGCAGCCCATGGATTGGCAAAAATTTAGACGTGACTGAGCAACTGAACAACAGCAACGCTCTCCAATTTTTTTCTGTCTTGTCAGTGCTCCCTGGGCAAGGCAGGGATTTCCTTCTGAAGTCATGTAATGGAGGCAATATAATTTTATAAAATCAAAGGAAGAAAAACCCGAATTCCTGCCCTCTTTTGTTCTTTCTATTCTAAGGACAAGGGCAGAGGTCTGGGTCACTCTGCTTATACATTCTAAAGGAGTAAGGAAGAGGCCCATCATGGCCTCCTCTCTCCAGATCTTCCCATTTAGGATTTCAAGGCCCTGATGGCAGCTTATGTCTCTATCACATTAGTTCTGCCATCTGAATTCTGACACTCAAAGTCACACACTAGGGGAAAAACTAGCAGATCCGGTCACTAGGTGTTCATTGTTGTTGTTAAGTCTGATAATCAAAAATAGTAGATTCACTGCCAGTTGGAGCATAATAGAAAGATAGGAAGGACCAGCTTCCCTGGTGGCTCTTTGGTAAAGAATCTGCCTGCCAATGCAGGAGACACAGGTTCAATCCTTGGTTCAGGAAGATCCCCTGGAGAAGGAAAGAGCAACCCAGTGTCCTTGCCTGGGAAATCCCATGAACAGAGGAGCCTGACAGGCTACAGTCCATGGGGTTGCAAAAGAGTCAGACATCACTTAGCAACTAAATAAGAACAATAAAGATGGATCATTAAGAATTTTCATTTTGGTCATGATATCTCCTGGTCATGATAGTAACCTGAGTTTAGTGATCAGATTTTTTATTTATAGGAATCACCCGTGTTAGTTAAGTGACAAGGGTGCCTCTCTTGCTCCTTTGGTTCCCTGGGACCAGAGCTGGTACATAGCAGATATTTTGACAGCTGAGCACAGCTCAATTTCCAAGGCAAGCACCAACTTAGCACTATAAACCACCCATTTATGGGTTTAGAATGGCTGTTCAGTTCATGCTCTGTTTGTAAGGGAGACTCAAAGGAAATATCAACCTCTTCCCCAGGAGTCAGAACTCTGGACAATCATATATGCAGCAAGTACCTCACAGAGGATGAGCAATCACAAACACCTTGGGAGACTCAGTGATGACGTCAAGCCATAATGCTGAGAGGACAAAGTGTTATCAGATCAGATCAGTCGCTCTGACTCTTTGTGACCCCATGAATCGCAGCACGCCAGGCCTCCCTGTCCATCACCAACTCCCGGAGTTCACTCAGACTCACATCCATCAAGTCAGTGATGCCATCCAGCCATCTCATCCTCTGTCGTCCCCTTCTCCTCTTACCCCCAATCCCTCCCAGTATCAGAGTCTTTTCCAATGATTCAACTCTTCGCATGAGGTGGCCAAAGTACTGGAGTTTCAGCTTTAGCATCATTCCTTCCAAAGAAATCCCAGGGCTGATCTCCTTCAGAATGGACTGGTTGGATCTCCTTGCAGTCCAAGGGACTCTCAAGAGTCTTCTCCAACACCACAGTTCAAAAGCATCAATTCTTTGGCGCTCAGCCTTCTTTACAGTCCTACTCTCACATCCATACATAACCACAGGAAAAACCATAGCCTTGACTAGATGAACCTACGTTGACAAAGTAATGTCTCTGCTTTTGAATATGCTATCTAGGTTGGTCAGAACTTTCCTTCCAAGGAGTAAGCGTCTTTTAATTTCATGGCTGCAGTCACCATCTGCAGTGATTTTTGAGCCTCCCAAAATAAAGTCTGACACTGTTTCCACTGTTTCCCCATCTATTTCCCATGAAGTGATGGGACCAGATGCCATGATCTTCGTTTTCTGAATGTTGAGCTTTAAGCCAACTTTTTCACTCTCCTCTTTCACTTGCATCAAGAGGCTTTTTAGTTCCTCTTCACTTTCTGCCATAAGGGTGGTGTCATCTGCATATCTGAGGTTATTGATATTTCTCCCAGCAATCTTGATTCCAGATTGTGTTTCTTCCAGCCCAGAGTTTCTCATGATGTACTCTGCATATAAGTTAAATAAGCAGGGTGAAAATATACAGCCTTGACGCACTCCTTTTCCTATTTGGAACCAATCTGTTGTTCCATGTCCAGTTCTAGCTGTTGCTTCCTGACCTGCATACAAATTTCTCAAGAGGCAGATCAGGTGGTCTGTTATTCCCATCTCCTTCAGAATTTTCCACAGTTTATTGTGATCCACACAGTCAAAGGCTTTGGCATAGTCAATAAAGCAGAAATAGATGTTTTTCTGGAACTCTCTTGCTTTTTTGACGATCCAGCAGATGTTGGCAATTTGATCTCTGGTTCCTCTGCCTTTTCTAAAACCAGCTTGAAATCAGGAAGTTCATGGTTCACATATTGCTGAAGCCTGGCTTGGAGAATTTTGAGCATTACTTTACTAGTGTGTGAGATGAATGCAATTGTGCAGTACTTTGATCATTCTTTGGCATTGCCTTTCTTTGAGATTGGAATGAAAACAGACCTTTTCCAGTCCTGTGGCCACCGCCAAGTTTTCCAAATTTGCTGGCATATTGAGTGCAGCACTTTCACAGCATCATCTTTCAGGATTTGGAATAGCTCAACTGGAATTTTATCACCTCCACTAGCTTTGTTCGTAGTGATGCTTTCTAAGGCCCACCTGACTTCACATTCCAGGATGTCTGGCTCCAGGTCAGGGATTACACCATCATGATGATCTGGGTCGTGAAGATCTTTTTTGTACAGTTCTTCTGTGTATTCTTGCCATCTCTTCTTAATATCTTCTGCTTCTGTTAGGTCCATATCATTTCTGTCCTTTATCGAGCCCATCTTTGCATGAAATGTTCCCGTGGTATCTCTACTTTTCTTGAAGAGATCTCTAGTCTTTCCCATTCTGTTGTTTTCCTCTATTTCTTTGCATTGATTGCTGAGGAAGGCTTTCTTATCTCTTCTTGCTATTCTTTGGAACTCTGCATTCAGATGTTTATATCTTTCCTTTTCTCCTTTGCTTTTTGCTTCTCTTCTTTTCACAGCTATTTGTAAGGCCTCCTCAGACAGCCATTTTGCTTTTTTGCATTTCTTTTCCATGGGGATGGTCTTGATCCCTGTCTCCTGTACAATGTCACGAACCTCATTCCATAGTTCATCAGGCGCTCTATCTCTCAGATCTAGGCCCTTAAATCTATTTCTCACTTCCACTGTATAATCATAAGGGATTTGATTTAGGTCATACCTGAATGGTCTAGTGGTTTTCCCCACTTTCTTCAATTTAAGTCTGAATTTGGCAATAAGGAGTTCATGGTCTGAGCCACAGTCAGTTCCTGGTCTTGTTTTTGCTGACTGTATAGAGCTTCTCCATCTTTGGCTGTAAAGAATATAATCAATCTGATTTCAGTGTTGACCATCTGGTGATGTCCATGTATAGAGTCTTCTCTTGTGTTGTTGGAAGAGGGTGTTTGCTATGACCAGTGCATTTTCTTGGCAAAACTCTATTAGTCTTTGCCCTGCTTCATTCAGCATTCCAAGGCCAAATTTGCCTGTTACTCCAGGTGTTTCTTGGCCTCCTACTTTTGCATTCCAGTCCCCTATAATGAAAAGGACATCTTTTGGGGGTATTAGTTCTAAAAGGTCTTGTAGGTCTTCATAGAACCATTCAACTTCAACTTCTTCAGCATTACTGGTTGGGGCATAGACTTGGATTACTGTGATATTGAATGGTTTGCCTTGGAAATGAACAGAGATCATTCTGTCGTTTTTGAGATCGCATCCAAGTACTGCATTTCAGACCCTTTTGTTGACCATGATGGCTACTCCATTTCTTCTGAGGAATTCCTGCCCGCAGTAGTAGATATAATGGTCATCTAAGTTAAATTCACCCATTCCAGTCCATTTCATTTTGCTGATTTCTAGAATGTCAACATTCAGTCTTACCATCTCCTGTTTGACCACTTCCAATTTGCCTTGATTCATGGACCTGACATTCCAGGTTCCTATGCAATATTGCTCTTTACAGTATCGGACCTTGCATCAGTCACATCCAAAAAGCTGGGTATTCTTTTTGCTTTAGCTCCATCCCTCCATTCTTTCTGGAGTTATTTCTCCACTGATCTCCAGTAGCATATTGGGCACCTACTGACCTGGGGAGTTTCTCTTCAGTATCCTATCATTTTGCCTTTTCATACTGTTCATGGGATTCTCAAGGCAAGAATACTGAAGTGGTTTGCCATTCCCTTCTCCAGTGGACCACATTCTGTCAGATCCCTCCACCATGACCCGCCCATCTTGGGTTGCCCCACGGGCATGGTTTAGTTTCATTGAGTTAGACAAGGCTGTGGTCCTAGTGTGATTAGATTGAGTAGTTTTCTGTGAGTATGGTTTCAGTGTGTCTGCCCTCTGATGCCCTCTTGCAACACCTACTGTCTTACTTGGGTTTCTCTTACCTTGGGCATGGGGTATCTCTTCATGACAAAGTGTACATCTCCTCAAAGACCTCAAACCCATGTCAACTCTTGACCCATGGCAGATCCTTGAGAGTAGAGCCTGAGAGGAGCCAAGTGCTTGAGGATCTTGAAGTGACACTGCCACAGATACACAGAATATCCTCTGACTTACAGGCTGCTGAAATGTCACAGAGAGATTTAATGGGAAAGAAGTTGCATTATTCATATTTCTTTGCTGAGGATTCTTTGCTAAGGACCCCGAAATACTACCAATGGTCATATTATACCTATGGAGGGCATTATTTACACTACAAATTTACCAATTAAATATATAGGGATTTGAATAGTGTTTTTCACGCCCAAAGAGGCACTGTCAGATAACAATAGTAGTGACAACGCTGTGCCCAGTTGTTCAGTCGTGTCCGACTCTGCGAGTCTGTAGCCTGCCAAGCTCCTCTGTTCATGGAATTCTCCAGTCAAGAATACTGCAGTCCGTTGCCATGCCCTCCTCCAGAGGATCTTACCAACCCAGAGATCAAACCCATGTCTCCCACATTGCAGGAAGATTCTTTACTGTCTGAGCTACCAGGGAAGCCCAAGAATACTGGAGTGGGTAGCCTATCCCTTCTCCAGGGGATCGTCCCGACTCAGGAATCAAACTAGGGGCTCCTGCATTGCAGGGGGATTCTTTACCAGCTGAGCTACCAAGGAAGCCCAGAAGTGAACATATACTGAGCACTTAGCACGTGAAGGGACCTGGCCTAAGGTCTGTACATTTCACCTGACACTCATGGCCTGCTTCTACGGTAATAGATATACTAGTAAAACAGTATATTTATTTATATAGTTAAAATACTTAGTTTGTATCCCCACTCTCCCATTTATATATGGTGTGACCTTGTTTCAGTTTGTCTGACCTTGTTCAAGTCACTTCATCTCTTAGTCTCAGTTTCTCCATAAGAAAATTAGGAACCCCATTTTCCTGCCTTCCATACCCCATAAGATTATCATGAAGATTAAGTGACAATGGATAGAAAGCTTGCTATACACTAGTAAACGCACAGGTGAAATTATTCCATTATCTACAAAATAAGGTTTTGTGTGTCCACTTGTAGCCACTGGTTATCTTGAGATGGAAAATGTTCTCAGTGCATGAGAGAATGTTTGCCAACACAGGAAGGTTGCCTTAAATATGACAACCTTTCTGTTAGGATATGCATTGCAAACCTCTTTTAGCAAGGTCCACCAAAACAGAGAGAGCACATAATCTATATAATACATGTTAAGATTTCCATGAAATGCGTAAAAAACTTTCATTAAAAAAAAAAACAAAACAAAAAAAGTTTTGTGAAAGCTGCAGGTGGTGAAATTATTGATTCCATCTAGGCTTTATTTTAATAAGTTCCTTTACAGATGGCTTTTTATTATATCCTACAGGTACTTGAAAGGTGTTTTAATAAACACTTCTCTTTGATAACTGCCAATCTTTTTCATCATCTCCCTGTGTCCCACAGAAGTTATCAACATCAACATGCCGTATCTTTAAAGTCTTCATTAACCAGGGCTAATTATTTGAGAGTTAGGCCTCTCTTTTCCACTTCAAGTTCTTAATCAATGATTCTGCAGAGAGTTGCTTCATAGTGTGAGATTTTGTGGGTTAGGTTTTTTCCTCCATTTTGGGTCACATCAGGGCTACTTCTGTGAAATTCAATTAGAACCTTATAATAGTTCTCTGTAAACTTCATTACTTCAAAAAAGAACGGGAAGATCTTGAAAGGAACCTACAACTGCTGGAGAGAGTTTATTAACACTTTGTCAGAAAATGTAGTTTTTGTCTTAGGCAGATCAATCAAACCCACTTCAAATGGCAAGTCCCTTCACTCCCAATGTGAAAAACACACACTTATCTAGCTCCCTCAAAAAATATTTAAAAACCCTCCAATTCTTCACAGCTATAACATGATTGAAAAAAAATTTCCCCCTTTCAACTTTAAAAAAAAAAAGTCACTTTTCATTTGGCATAATGATTATCTAGGGACCATAAATGAGCTAGTTTAAAAAATGTATTATTTTAGAGTAAAGCCTAGAGAGAAAGAAAATTCTGTAATTTTAACAAGATTTAAAGCTCATTTGCCATAGAAAGCAAAGGCAAAGCCAGCTCAGCAAATCAGCACAATTATGAGCATATTAAAAAAAGGGAAGGACTGTCCTGGTAGCTCAGACAATAAAGAATCTGCCTGCAATGCAAGAGACCTGGGTTCAAACCCTGGATCACGAAGATTCCTTGGAGAAGGGAACAACTACCCACTCCAGTATTCTTGCCTCAAGAATTCCATGGACCAAGGAGCCTAGCAGGCTACAGTCCATGGGGTCGCAAAGAGTTGTACATGACTGAGCAACTTATCCACTTGAACTTGGTAAAGACAACAGCAAATGACAAGTACTCAGAAAAAGCAAGACATTAAGATTGAATGACAGAACCCACAGAGCAGACATAATAATCTGCATGGACAGGAAAAGAGGTTGCTAAAGAAATCTAACATGACAGAAGGATTATGAACTGAACACAGAAATAGATAGGATTGGGACGGGGGGAGTTACAAGTAGCAGTAAGGAGGCTTTGAAGAGTGACTTTCAGATAATTAAATGCAACATTTTGAATAGCCAGCTGTCTCTGTGATTGTTAGTATAAACTTTTGATATTCCTTTAAGGGTTTTATTTCTGCTTTCTCTTAAATTGTAAGCTATCAAAAGACAGAAACACCATGCCTGCTTCCATCATAACTAACTCCTTTACAGCACCTGGTTCAGTGCTCTTGCAATGCTCTATAAAGTGCATTGAATTTGTCTGATGGACTAGCTGTCTTAACCATATGGCAAAAAAAAAAAAAAAAAAAGTATTTATACAGCAATAAAATCAGTAACAATCATGTCAGTTCTATTCACTGTATGTGTGGCCTCTACATCAAAATGGTATTACTTTTACTAGCTAAAGAGTATTGCTTCTGACTGCCTTGAGGTCATGCAAATAATAATCATGCAATAAATTTCTCTTTAATAATATCTTACAATAAATATTTATGCAGTGCTTATAGTTTACATTGTACTATTTAGGGATATTATTCCATTTAATCTCACTTAATCCCAGAATATTTCACTGAGCTTCTGTTAATTTTCTAGTGAGTTTCTTGCCTATATCTCCATCCTACTTTAACCTTCAAGTGGCAAGGCATTTGCTAAAAGAAAAAAGAAACACACAAATGTCTACAATCACTGAATTATAATTTACACTCTGATTCCTTAAGTTAATGTATAGGTTGTTAGCTAAATTTAACATTCTGACCTTGCGTATCAATTTGGTAGATGAAATTCAGTAAGAATTATCATCACAACTAAAAATAACATCAAAGCTACCCGAAAAAATCAAGTCTGTAACACCTTTGGTGAATCTTTTCCTTTTACTCGTTTACATTCACAATTAGCCTCTTGACAAAGAAACTGAATTATGGAGACAATGGTAGGCTTATCATTATATTTCTATTTTGGCATAAAGACTCTGATCTCATCATTAGAAAACTAATATGCACTAAAGGAAATTAGACACTAAGATCACTTTGGACCATGAATCATAGCCAAGATTCAAATGTTAAAATTTGAGCTGTCCCTTCCCAAAACTCTTAAAAAGGCATTATTCTGCATTTGCCCTTCTAAATTTCCCTCCTTTCAAATTTTGGTAACCTTAAAGCAGTAAAATTGGCATGTAGGAATCCAGATTTCAAAGTCTCATTTATCTGCCCTCTGAGACAGTTGATCTCATAGTACTCTTTAAAATTTACTCACCCCAAGTCCATTCATTTATGGCTGATCTGATGAAACAATCCTAACTGAGTTGCTACTATGAAAGCGTATTTGCATTTGAATAAAAATCTTCTGGAGATCTGATAATTTCAATACCAAAAAAATGACTGCAGTGATGGTTACTTCAAATATACATCAATGGTTATATGGTAAAACATATGAGAATCATATCCCTACAACACTGCCACTCATTCACCTACTCTGACTAATCACAGGCTAGTTCTGACTACAAGCCCAAATACATTTGCCAGCTGTTCATTAAAGTGAAGAAACTATGGGTCCTACTCTCAGAGAGTTATTGCTCCAGATTAGTAGTGCTCAACTGACAAGGATTACCTGAGCCTCTCTTTTAGGAATTCTAATGTATCACTGCAGATGGTGACTGCAGCCATGAAATTAAAAGACGCTTACTCCTTGGAAGGAAAGTTATGACCAACCTAGATAGCATATTGAAAAGCAGAGACATTACTTTGCCAACAAAGGTCCATCTAGTCCAGGCTATGGTTTTTCCAGTGGTCATGTATGGATGTGAGAGTTGGACTGTGAAGAAAGCTGAGCGCCGAAGAATTGATGCTTTTGAACTGTGGTGTTGGAGAAGACTCTTGAGAGTCCCTTGGAGTGCAAGGAGATCCAACCAGTCCATTCTGAAGGAGATCATCCCTGGGTGTTCTTTGGAAGGACTGATGTTGAAGCTGAAACTCCAATACTTTGGCCACCTCATGCAAAGAGTTGACTCATTGGAAAAGACTCTGAGGCTGGGAGGGATTGGGGGCAGGAAGAGAAGGGGACAACAGAGGATGAGATGGCTGGATGGCATCACTGACTCAATGGACGTGAATCTGAGTGAGCTCCGGGACTTGGTGACGGACAGGGAGGCCTGGCGTGCTGCAATTCATGGGGTCACAAAGAGTCAGACACGACTGAGCGACTGAACTAAACTGAACTGAACTGAATGTACTGTCTGAGGCAAAGATCCTGAGTTATCAGAGCTAAATTAGGAAATTAGGAAATTAGGTTCTGTTCCAACCAAGAAAAGGTGATAAATATAGAGGGGAAATATATATGTGTGTATATATATGTGCGTGTGTGCCTGTGTGTCTGTGTGTGTGCATGCTAAGTCGCTTCAGTCGTGCCCAATTCTGTGTGACCCCATGGACTACAGCCCGCCAGGCTACTCTGTCCATGAGATTCTCCAGGCAAGAATACTGGAGTGAGATATCATGCCCTCCTCCAGAGGATCTTTCCAAACCAGGGATCGAACCTGTGTCTCTTCTTTACTACCTAGGAAGCCCCATATAGATACATGTGTGTGTGCTAAGTCGCTTTAGTCATGTCTGATTTTTTGTGACCCTACCAGGCTCCTGTGTCCATGGGATTCTCCAGGCAAGAATTCTAGAGTGAGTTGCCATGACCTCCTCCAGGGGATCTTCCCAACCTAGGAATTGAACCAATGTCTCTTACATCTCCTGCATTGGCAATCAGATTCTTTACCTCTAGCACCACGTGGGAAGCCCCATATATATACATACTTATACCTATATATATATGTGTGTGTGTGTGTGTGTGTGTGTGTGTGTACCTAGGTATGTATGTATACATACCTGTACCTATATATGTATCTGTATGTGTACCTATATATGTATGTATACATATTTGTACCTATATATGTGTACATATTAATTTGAATAAGCCCTAAAGCAAAATGGGGAGAAAGTGCCAAGAAAAAAAGAAGTGTAATATTAATAGCATTGAATAAAGCAGAGGGAACTTTTGAGTTTCATTTGAAATGGGAACATTTCCTTTTTATGCTGAGGAAACACTATGAGTAAAATATGCGGATAGGATCTTGCATGGCACACTGAGGGAATAGAAGATAACTGGGGTGGGTGTGGGTGTTGAGGTAGGTTAAGGTTCATGGAAGAATGTTTTTCCTTTCTCCTTCAGTTGTAAGTCTTTAATAACTTGAGGAGTTTATAAGCCAACTGGGGTCCAGGACAAAAGACCAAAGGCTTAAAAACTGACATTCATATAATAAGATTAAAAAGAAACACAGAAAGTTGAAATTTAGTCAGCTACAGCTATCTGGAAGCAAAAAGAGCATGTCAACCCAAATTTCATGGAACTGAACGTGAGTCTTAGCAATGGAGCAATATAATTTGGATAAAGATTGATAGCTGTAGCAGATTCATATTCTTAATGATTTCAGAGAATTTTCTTGGGACCATCTAAAGCTATGAATGCTGGGAAGGAAATCAGAATCACTGAAAAGCCACATGTGCCTAAAATAAAGGCAACTGAAATGAGAGTAAATGGGAGACTTCTTGCTCTCTTTTACTCCCTTGATCTAGTAAAGGAGTCAGGGGTGGCTATAGCCCAATAGAATCACTCCATGATCCTGAGAAATAAGGTTGAATCCATTCTGTCAATGAGTGGGTGGGAAGTGGGTTGGTTAAAGGAAGGGCCAGCAATATTTGGGGAAGGAAAGGCTTCCCTGGTGGCTCAAACAGTAAAGACTCTGCCTGCAATACAGGAGGCCTGGGTTCAATCCCTGCATTGGGAAGATCCCCTGGAGAAGGAAAAGGCTACCCACTCCAGTATTCTTACCTAGAGAATTCTATGGACAAAGGAGCCTGGCAGGTACAAAGGAGTCTATAGGGTTGCGAAGAGTTGAACCCGACTTAATGACTAATGCTTTCACTTTCAGCAATGTTTACTCAGTTAACTCAAGGGGATGCCAACAGTAAAACTGAAATTCCTCTCCTGAGACAAATTCTACTGGTTCATTTTATAGAGACCTGAAAGGAGACATCCTTAAACCTTGTTTACCACTTATTTTAATGATGAGAATGAAGCAAAATAGAATGAACAAAATATAATGTAATGTAATATTCCAACCAACCAAAATAACTATTTATTTGTGATCCTGGAGTCCAAGTCTCTTGAGACAAGGTTCTTCATAGCCATCTTCACTTGAGCTAGTCACTTTCCTGTCTTCACTCAACAAACTACTTTCTTCCTGAAACACTCTCTCTTAGCTTCTACGTCACTGTGTTCTAAATTGTTTCATGTCTCAAGTGGCCCTTCTCAAATTTTTCTTAAAATTTCTGAATGTTGGCATACCTATACCTTATTTCTCAGCCCTCTTCTCTTTCCTTCCTTAATTATATCCTTTCTCTTCTTCAGTGACTCTCAAGTGTAGACCTAGGACCAGCAGTCATAACATAATCCGGGAAAATTAGAAATGAAAATTTGGAGGCCCCGTTCCAATGTTACTAAACCAGAAACTCTGAGGATAGGGCCAGCAATTTGTGTTTTAACAAGTCAACCTGTGTGTGATTCTGATGCACACTACATTTTGAGAACCACATCTACAGCTTGTCTCATCCAAACGCAAAGCATCAATGTATGCTTATCAATGTATGATTATGACTCTTAAATGCACACCTCCCACCTGTTCCCTACCCCAGACTCCAGATGGTATACTCAACTGCTAGCTTGACATATCCATTTAACTGTCTATCAAGCACTTCTAACTTGTGTGTGTGTGTGTGTGTTAGTTGCTCAGTAGTGTCTGACTCTTTGCAACCCCACGGACTGTAGCCCACCAGGTTCCTCTGTCCATGGGACTTTCCAGGCAGGAATACTGGAGTGGGAAGCCATTCCCTTCTCAATCCAGAGATCCAATCTGTGTCTCTTGCACTGCAGGCAGATTCTTTGTCATCTGAGCCACCAGGGAATATCATCTAACTCTAACTTAATACTGTCTAAATAGAACTCTTGACTATTGACTTCTCCCAAATTTGTCCTCCCATTTACTCAGTAAATGCCACTATCATTCAATCAGTTGTTCAAACTAAAAACTTGAAATTCATCTTTGATTCCTCTTTCACTCATCCCTTCATCAGATTCACCAGCAAGCCCTGTCAACGCACATCCAAACCACATTCAAGGACCTAATTCTTTCTCTTTCTCTTCACTACTGACTTAGTACAAACACTATCCAGGGAGACAGAATCAGCAAAATTAAAACAAAATAATTAAAACAGAGATGTTAGGATTTTAAGGACTCAGAGGCAATGTAACATCATAAACATAACAAAGGAGGAGGGTCTCAGGTCAGAGGTATAATTAATACAAGTCTTTAGGATGTCAAAAAGGAGGAAGACTGAGAAAAGAAGTTAGTGACACTCAAAAGGTCAAGGTAGAATTTAAAAGACTATGTAGACTTAAGGCACACATGGAGAAATATTTTGAGGAAAAAAAAGGGAGAAGATAAAAGCCGACTTTGATTTTCTCAAAAAGTCAGTCCTGAGGACATCTGCTAGGAGAAATGACTAAGGAGTTGAAGAAGGAAGCAGGAACAGTCCCTGCAAAGAAAGACAAGTTTAAAAAAACAACATAAGAGCCAAGTAACTGAGTTAACTTTAATGTGAACCTGTGTTCTGGGGTATCTGACCACCTCTGGCTAGAAATGTTACACTGAATATCTGGGATAGTTCTCTTACTGGTAGGTCCTCAGGTGATTTAAACATTGATTTGGATTATCACATATTGTTTTATTCATAGCACTTGGTCAGTCATGAAGGGAATGGAAGCACTGGACTTGCTATCAGGCAAAATTTATTCCAGGAAATTATATCACAAATAATATAGACCTTCAGTTCAGTTCAGTTCAGTTGCTCAGGCGTGTCCGACTCTTTGCAGCCCCGTGAATCGCAGCATGCCAGGCCTCCCTGTCCATCATCAACTCCCAGAGTCTACTCAAACCCATGTCCATCGAGTCGGTGATGCCATCCAACCATCTCATCCTCTGTCCTCCCCTTCTCCTCCTGCCCCCAATCCCTCCCAGCATCAGGGTCTTTTCCAATGAGTCAGCTCTTCACATCAGGTGGCCAAAGTATTGGAGTTTCAGCTTCAACATCAGTCTTTCCAATGAAAACCCAGGACTGATCTCCTTTAGGATGGACTGGTTGGATCTCCTTGCAGTCCAAGGGACTTTCGGGAGTCTTCTCCAACACCACAGTTCAAAAGCATCAATTCTTTGGTGCTCAGCTTTCTTTATAGTCTAACTCTCACATCCATACATGACCAGTGGCAAAACCATAGCCTTGACTAGATGGACCTTTGTTGACAAAGTAATGTCTCTGCTTTTTAATATGTTGTCTATGTTGGTCATAACTTTCCTTCCAAGGAGTGAGCATATTTTAATTTCATGGCTAGCATTTCTAATTACATGAGACTTTTTTCACTTCCTTGGTAACTATTTGCATTATTATCTGGAAAAGATACCTACTCCAGCATCAAAGTATAGCAGAAAGATAACTGCTAGCTAAAGCAAAAATGAGAAAGAGAAAACTTCCTGAATGAAACAAGATGAGCCTCGACCAAAACTAGAGACATAAGCTGACTCGATGTAAATTTAAATCCACATTATAGTATACAAAATGATAATAGAATTTGACTTCATACCTAAAGGTTATTTGATTTATTGAATCTACAGTGGCAAAGATAAGTGCTCCTTTTTAAAGTTAAATTTGTTTTTTCTATTTATTCATTTAGCCATTAATAACTTCAACTGGATTACTTCCATGTGCCTGGCCCTATGGTAGGTGTCTAGGTTATGGAGTTTTCATCTGCATCCAAGCAGCACATAAAAGACTGAAAGGCAGCCAGTCAGCACATCTGGAGAACGCTGCAGGCACCACTTCATAAATCAAATAAAGGGCAGCTTGACCAGACTGGAGGAGTCAGAGAAGGCTAAAAACTGATCTTTGAAGGCTTAACATGAGTTTTCAAGATGAAAGGAGGGGATATCCTGACCTCTCTTTTCTCATATATCTGGAATTCTCTGCATAAATGCTACACAAAGTGTGGTGGGGACGAGGGTCAAACCACAAACTATTTCTAGTCCAAGATAAAGTAAATACATAAACTGAGAGTAAGCATTTGGAAATTTTGGTATCA
This sequence comes from Bos indicus x Bos taurus, assembly GCF_003369695.1. Classification (NCBI taxonomy): domain Eukaryota; kingdom Metazoa; phylum Chordata; class Mammalia; order Artiodactyla; family Bovidae; genus Bos; species Bos indicus x Bos taurus. The sequence goes on along the minus strand of NC_040079.1, from coordinate 100,912,893 downwards.
ATTTCACAAGGGTAAGTAGAAGCCTATTGAATCTAGTAATTAAAAGTTAGGATTTGAATTTTGGATCTATTTGCTTTTATCTAATTATGCTAATAATTCATTTTTATTTTGTTTTCAAAAAGTACTGGTCTATGATGTGTTGAAAATGTTTTATAAAACTGAGCTGAAAACATATCCACACAAAAACTTGTACGCGAATGCTTAGAGTGGCTTTATTCATAATAGCCAAACTTGAAAGCAACCAAGATGCCTTTCAGTAGATGGATGCAAATATAAATTGTGGTACATCCAGACAACAAAGTATTATTTAGTGCTAAAAAGAAATGAGTTATCAAGCCATAAAAAAAATAAAAAACATGAGGAGGAAGCTTGAATGCATATTACTAAATGAAAGAAGAAGTTAATTTGAAAGAATATATACTGTATTATTCCAAGTGTTATATATAACTTCCTGGTGAAGAAAAACCTGGAGACAGTTAAAGAATCAATGGTTACCAGGGCCTAGGGGAGGGAGGGATGAATAGGAATTCATAGGATGAACAGAGGAATTTTAGGACTGTGAAATCATACTGCATGATATTATAATACTGAATACAAGTCATTATACATTTGTAAAAGCCCATAGAATGTACAACACCAAGGGTGAAGCCTAATATAAGCCATGAACTTTGCATGATAAGAATGATAGCTCCTCTGACTATATGAAACATCACGATAACCTCTTGTAGGAGCCAAGAAAAATGAGGCAGTGGGGGTAATTATTAATATGCGCCACAGGTCACAAATCGGGTAAAATTTGACAGTTAAAAAACTCGAACATTTTAGCAATAAAGAAGGTAAAATGTAAAGCCTATTTAAAACCATGTTCAGAGACAATAAGAATCATCAGTATAATGAATATTACTGTTTTTATCTTTGTGGAACGATACTACCTATACAGACTTCTTAACTTTCCTTTTCTGTTTATCCTGCACATTCTCCCATGCCGATACAGAAAAATGATAACTGTAAAGATTTAAATTAGCTAAGTCTCTATTATGTGCCAATGTTCTAAAAATTTTACAATGCATTATCCATTTGCTTCTCATGAAACCCTGTGAAGTAGATATCATTATTCTGCCCATAATACAGATGAGAAAACTGAGGCAGAGATACAAAATAATCTGATCAAGTCCAAATGGGTTCTAAGAGTCAGATCCCAGAAAAAGAAATATATATACGTCTACTTTATTTTTTCAATGGCTACTTAGCATTTCTGGGCTTGCCTGGTAGCACAGCTGGTAAAGAATCTGTTTTCAATGCAGGAGACCTAGGTTCTATTCCTGAGTTGGGAAGATCCCCTGGAGGAGGGCATGGCAACCACTCCACTATTCTTTCCTGGGAATCCCCATGGACAGAGGAGCCTGGTGGGCTACAGTCCATGGGCTCGCAAAGAGTTGGACACAACTGAGCAACTAAGCACGGCACAGCACTTAGCATTTCTATTTTTTAATTTAATGATTTCTATCTTAATAGATATTTGGATGATTTTGTTTTACTATTATAAATAATTCTCTGACATCCTATACTTTACTGACTTAAATTAGTGTTTTTATACAATAAATTCCCTTATGTGGAATGTGAGATCCAAGGATTTAATACACTTTGATTATTACAAATTCTCCTCCAAAATGCTAGCATCAACTGATGCTCACACCAATCATGTATTAAAGTTCTCAGCTATGTATCCTTTCCAAACACAATACATTATCACTTAAAAGTTCTTTTTCACCCTTACAACCAAAAATATCTTACTATTGTTATAGAAACTTTAAAGTTAATTATAAAGATGTGATATTTCTGTAGTTGACTATACATGGCATCTGGGCTCAGGAATCAAATTCCTATTTCTTACTTCCCCTTCTTCTCTCTCTGCCTGGGGAAAGAGGGAAGGGACACGCTGAGACCTCCCTAGAAGCCCTGGCACTAACTACAACCAATAAGGTTTGGCCAAAACTGGACCAGTTTTTGAAAAGTGCTAATTCAATTATCATCCAGGTTGCTGAAGTCAACCACCTGTCACTCACTCATCACAGGGTGTGAGGCTCTTGTTTGATAACTTTGCTAAGGGCTGCACAGAAAAAAAAAAATTACACTACTACATTCGTCAAGCAGTATTCATTGTTTTTCCTCCTCACTTTCCTACTGTAAGCCCACCACATAATTCATTTGCATGACATTTCTTCACTTGAACTATTTGTCCTTTAAATGGCACTTTAGCATTTAAGCTCCTCTAGCTGTCTTCCTTTCCCTTCTTCCCTCAGCTGACACTTTTCCTAGAAAAGGCTTGACATTCACGAGGTCTAAAGTCTTCTGGTGATACCAGATGTAACAGGAATGGAAGCATGATTAGCACTGTGGAACAGTATGTCTCTTTAGCATGGTTTGGCTCAGGTTACAGAACCTGGGCAGCTGTAACACAGACAGAGGCTGTGGCCATTTCCCTTCTATTTATGATCATCCTGTTTCATTACTTTGTGCTTTCACTACATCCTGGCCTAGCAGTCTGTAGCAGCAGGCTAGAGAGATAAGGCCTTCTGGTAATAAATAAAGTAGAAGGTTAAAACCACAAGAAAGGCAATGTGGGAAATTGTGATGACAAGGCCATATGTTTAGCCTTGGATATGTCCTCTAAGAGTATTTGGGAGCCTCTTTACCCTCTTTTAAGAGGACTTCACATTTATACTCTGCCTATCATCCAAGCATTCATAAAAGCATATGCTTCACAGCCAAGGAAAAAGATTGTTTGACAGTACCCATTTCTCGTTCTAGAGAGTTAAGTACCCCCAAAAAAGGCATGGTGCAAGAGCTTCCACTCAAAATACAATTCTGTAGAATTTTGAATTTTACTGAGAAAAAAATTTAGAAAAATAATAATTTCCTGATGATTAACCACAAAGAGGATGGCCCTTAGATCCCCAAATGTGTAGCTAAAAGAGTTCTGCAAAGGGATGGTACACAAATAGGAAAACAGTAAAGTCAAACATATTTAATTAATTGAACAATATGACCAACTGATAAATAAATAGGGGGTGGGGAGAAATCCTGGCTAGTGTCCATCATGTTATCCTTGACACATACTGGCTTGCATCACAATTGCCAGGAAAAAAAAAAAAAGTCACATAATATACAGCTCCTCATTTTACTTTTCATTCAAGTCCACAACTTTAAATATGGATCTGAATTCCATTGCTAAGGATGCATATCCCAATAATTGTTTGGGAAACCAGAGAATAATGAGAGAAATTTTCAATCCTTTTCCTATGCACAGAAAAAAAAAAAAAAATTCAATACAGACTTAGTAATATTTAGTAATTTTGCCTGTATAGCTCATCTTTTCCAGGTTTTTTTTTTTTCCCTTGACCACCTCAATACACTACTTTTTTGCTTGATCAAGAAAGAAACGTATCAAGGCTGAACAAAAAAGCTACACATGAAAGGAGTGCCTGGAAAGCAGAAGATAGACGTATTTACTAAAGCACAAAGGCTCCCCCTTGTGATGCATTATGGACAGCTAGGAGGCAGCAACGCTCATGCTGGATGGCAAGTGGGCATTTAATATACTAGTCACTGTATCTCATTATTGGTTTTTAATTGATTCAGATCCCCTCTAACATGTGTGAGTAACCATAGAACCCAGTCATCTATGGAAAAATCATTAAAAATAGCTGCAAGCATTTTATAGAAACCACAATAAATTCCAAATGGATTAAAGATTTAAATGTAATAAAATACCTAGTAAAATTTTAATGAATAATTTCATGATCTTTAACTGGGGAATAACGTTCTGAACAGAACATGAGAGTCAAAAGCCATAAAAGAAGAAGCTATCGGTTTGATACATAAAATTCATAAACTTCACCTAAATTTCTTAAACTAAATTAGAAGAAAACTAAAGAAAAAAATATTTACAATATATACAACAGATTGGTATTTAATATACTTCTGAAGAAATGAGCTCCTCCAAAATGTTTAAGAAAGAAACAAGTACCCCATATGGTTATTAAACACACTAAGATATATCCAATTTCACTAGTAATAAAATGTTAATAAATAAATAAATAAAAATTAAAAGACCAAGGAGATAGCTTTCTTTTTTCCTTTGCCTTCCACCCTGACCCATATTTAAAAGAATGATAATACAAAATGCTGAGTTTTCAGAAACAGACACTTCTATCCATAGGTAGATATATACAAATATATATACGTATATACATATATACACACACACACACAGGGTAGTAATTTGGTTATATATATATATATATGTAAATATATGGTGGTGGTGGTAGTGATTTAGTCACTAAGTCATGTCTGACTCTTGTTACCCCATGGACTATAGCCCTCCAGGCTCCTCTGTTCATAGGAGTGCCCAGGCAAAAATACTGGAATGTATTGCCATGTTCTTCTGCAGGGGATCTTCCCAACCTAGGGATGGAACCCACGTCTTCTGCATTGCAGGCAGATTCTTTACCGCTGAGCCACAGTGGAAGCCCATATAATATATATGTGTATATAAAATTGTACATGCATAATCTTTTAACCAGTAAGGCAATTTCTACAAATTCATCAAATCGGCATTCTTGCATAAATAAGCAATGAATATTCAAAGTATTGCCTATTATAATAAAGTATTGCAAACAACATTAAATGTTGTTTTTTTTCAGATTCAGGAAATAGAAAGAAATATTAAGAAATAGAAAGAAATACTATGCAGCTATTTAAAATGATATAATCATGCTGTTTGATTTCATTAACTGTCTATGATAAAACTGCTAAATCAGAAAGGCACGTATTACATAATCCTACTTTCTATATTTTTATGCACACATTAAATTTCCAGGTAATCCATGGTTTAATGTCAAGAATGGTTATCTCACTGAGAGGGAGTCTGTAGAGGGAGAATGCATAACTGGTGATTTCCTTCTTTCTTGATAGCTTCCTTTGTTTTCTGTGTTTTATATAACTGACAAATATAACTTAAAACAAATTATTTATCCTTAAAAAATATAATGAAATCTTCATTTTGGGCTTTTTTCTCCACTTTAATTGCTTAGACAATGAATTAAAAACAGCTAAACATATTTGTAATCTGTGCGGTGACTAGTTTAACTCTGAAGGAAATTTACTCTAGCAGTTCGTTATGAATATAGAAAACCATAGCTAAACTAAAACTTCTACAGTGGAGTAGATACCTGCAATTATTTCCTCCAAATGTTCCATTTTGCAGACAAAAAATTCTTAATTAGGAAAATGAAATACCTTTTTCAAATCACAGAGCAATGGGCAGCCAGTCAAAATGAAAATTCAGATACTCTCACTCCTCATCAACTACCTATATGACTCGAAAACCCACTTTTGTGACTTTTATTGAAAATGAGTATAAAAACAGAATTTAAGATAGTTCTCGCAGCATGCTAGTATTGTCTTGAACAGTAACATAAATAATAATACTGACTGCCGAGTCCTGTCTTCCTAGGAAGGGCATATCCAAACCACCCATGCCCCAAATGTGCTGTTGGTCACAAGCACTGCGACAGTGAGGAGGAGAAGGAGGAGCAGATACTATCACTGACTATTGTACTGTGCAAGCCCCTGTGTTAAGTATTTTATATGCATTGCCTTCTTTAATTTGCACTACTTAAATAGAAGTTTGTTATTTTCTACATTTTCTTGAGGAAACTAGGTTTAGAAGCGTGACTTACCCAATATCATAGAACTAGCATAACATTCTACGTACATTTAACTGCAAAATTCAAAAATAAAGGGCTTCTCACTGTTACCTTAAACCGCTTCAAAGATTCAAACCACACCACATGTCTTCCTGATAGTAGGTTAGAACTAAGTACCGTTCTCATAATGTCCAGCATATTATATTATAATGTATTATCAGCCATATTGCAATATATTTTCATGCCTCCTTTAAAAATGGTCTCATAAATAATGTGTTAATCAATAGTCAGCCTCTGTATTACACCTAGAAGCACTGACCCATTGCATACTCATCAGAAGATGGTGTCTTTCTGCTAAACTGTCTTCAGACAACTTAGGAGAAAGTGGTGAGAATACCAATAAATTATTATATAGCACACATTCAATTATACTTGGGCACTGTTTTAAAATAAGTAATGGATATAAACCTTTAGTAGATCTGACCTTACTAAATTATGCTGTAAATCTCCTTCCTCATTCATTTGCTCTTTTTGTTACTTCTTACATGCCTACTTATTCAGTTCAGTTCAATCACTCAGTCGCGTCAGACTCTTTGCGACCCCATGGACTGCAGCACACCAGGCCTCCCTGTCCATCACCAACTCCCAGAGTTTACCCAAACTCATGTCCATTGAGTTGCTGATGCCATCCAACCATCTCAACCTCTGTCATCCCCTTCTCCTCTCACCTTCAATCTTTCCCAGCATCAGGGTCTTTTCAAATGAGTCAGTTCTTCACACAGGTGGCCAAAGTATTGGAGTTTCAGCTTCGGTATCAGTCCTTCCAATGAATATTCAGGACTGATTTCCTTTAAGTTTGACTGATTGGATTTCTTTGCAGTCCAAGGGACTCTCAAGAGGCTTCTCCAACACCACAGTTCAAAAGCATCAATTCTTCAGCGCTCAACTTTCTTTATAGTCCAACTCTCACATCCATACATGACTACGGGAAAAACCATAGCCTTGACTAGACAGACCTTTGTTGGCAAAGTAATGTCTTTGCTTTTTAATATGCTGTCTAGGTTGGTCATAACTTTTCTTCCAAGAAGCAAGCACCTTTTAATTTCATGGCTGCAATCACCATCTGCAGTGATTTTGGAGCCCAAAAAAATAAAGTCTGACACTGTTTCTACTGTCTCCTCATCTATTTGCCATGAAGTGATGGGACCAAATGCCATGATCTTAGTTTTCTGAATGTTGAACATTAAGCCAACTTTTTCACTCTCCTCTTTCACTTTCATTAAGAGGCCCTTTAATTCTTCTTCGCTTTCTGCCATAAGGTGGTGTCATCTGCATATCTGAGGTTATTGATATTTCTCCAAGCAATCTTGATTCCAGCTTGTGCTTTTTCCAGCCCAGGGTTTCTCATGATGTACTCTGCATATAAGTTAAATAAGCACGGTGACAATATACAGCCTTGACATACTCCTTTCCCGATTTGGAACCAGTCTGTTGTTCCATGACCAGTTCTAACTGTTGCTTCCTGACCTGCATACAGAAGCCTCAAGAGGCAGGTCAGGTGGTCTGGTATTGGCATCTCTTTAAGAATTTTCCACAGTTTATTGTGATCCACACAGTCAAAGGCTTTGGCATAGTCAATAAAACAGAAGTAGATAGTTTTTTGGAACTCTCTTGCTTTTTTGACGATCCAGCAGATGTTGGCAATTTGATCCCTGCTTCCTCTGCCTTTTCTAAATCCAGCTTGAACATCTGGAAGTTCAGGGTTCGTGTACTATTGAAGCCTGGCTTGGAGAATTTTGAGCATTATTTTACTAGCTTCTAAGATGAGTGCAATTGTGCAGTAGTTTGAGCATTCTTTGGCATTGCCTCTCTTTGAGATTGGAATGAAAACTGACCTTTTTCCAGTCCTGTGGCCACTGCTGAGTTTTCCAAATTTGCTGCCATACTGAGTGCAGCACTTTCACAGCATCATCTTTTGGATTTGAAATAGCTCAACTGGAATTCCGTCACCTCCACTAGCTTTGTTTGTAGTGATGCTTTCTAAGGCCCACTTAACTTCACATTCCAGGATGTCTGGCTCTAGGTGAGTGATCACACCATCGTGATTATTTGGGTTGTAGAGATCTATTTTATACAGTTCTTCTGTGTATTCTTGCCACCTCTTCTTAATATCTTCTGCTTCTGTCATGTCCATACCATTTCTGTCCTTTATCGAGTCCATTTTTGCATGAAATGTTCCCTTGGTATCTCTAATTTTCTTGAAGAGATCTCTAGCCTTTCCCATTCTATTGTTTTCCTCTATTTCTTTGCATTGATCACTGAGGAAGGTTTTCTTATCTCTCCTTGCTATTCTTTGGAATTCTTCATTCAAATGGGTATATCTTTCCTTTTCTCCTTTGCTTTTTGCTTTTCTTCTTTTCTCAGCTATTTGTAAGGCCTCCTCAGACAACTATTTTGCCTTTTTGCATTTCTTTTTCTTGCGGATGGTCTTGATCACTGCCTCTTGTACAATGTCATGAATACCATCAATAGTTTCTGTCTATCAGATCTAATCCCTTGAATCTATTTGTCATTTCCACTCTATAACCATAAGGGATTTGATTTAGGTCATACCTGAATGGTCTAGTAGTTTTCCCTATTTTCTTCAATTTGAGTCTGAATTTTGCAATAAGGAGTTCATGATCTGAGCCACAGTCAGCTCCTGGTCTTGTTTTGGCTGACTGTATAGAGCTTCTCCATCTTTGGCTGCAAGGAATATAATCAATCTGATTTCGGTATTGACCATCTGGTGATGTCCATGTGTAGAATCTTCTCTTGCATTGTTAGAAAAGGGTGTTTGCTATGACTAGTATGTTCTTTTGGCAATATCTATTAGCCTTTGCCCTGCTTAATTCTGTACTCCAAGGCCAAATTCTTTACTTCCTACTTTTGCATTCCAGTTCCCTATAATGAAAAGGACATCTTTTTTGGGTGTTAGTTCTATAAGGTCTTGTAGGTCTTCATAGAACCATTCAACTTCAGCTTCTTCAGCATTACTGGTTGGGGCCTAGACTTGGATTACTGTGATATTGAATGGTCTGCCTTGGAAACAAACAGAGATCATTTTGTCATTTTTGAGATTGCACCCAAGTATTACATTTCTGTTTTGCAAGTACTGCAAATCCTGTTTACGTATTACACTATTTTAATTTCCAGTTCAGTCTGTTTATATTTGTATTCTCAGGCTTTAAATTCCACTCATTATTTCTCCATCATTCATAGAGTCGGTTCCATGTGCTCTTCACTTACCTGATCCTTCTCTCGGAAGCAGGAATGATGAGCAGTGAAGGAAAGCAAAAAGGGAGAACCCTATAGAAATGCCAGAGGCTGGAATTTAGGGCTTTAACCCAGTGAATCAACTAGCTGCAGAGAGAAAGTAGAGATCATGAAGCCTATTCAACCCTCCTTCTCCTCAAGTTTGATAGTGAAAGTTGCTCTTTGTGACCCTATGAGCTATATAGTCCATGGAATTCTCTAGGCCAGAATACTGGAGTGGGTAGCCTTTCCCTTCTCCAGGGGATCCTCCCAACCCAGGGATTGAACCCAGATCTCCCGCATTGCAGTCAGAATCTTTACTAGCTGAGCTATTAGATCTCCTCAAATTTAGATGTGACAGATTCTCTCCTTGACCTAACTCTGGCCAGGCACCCCTGAGCTCTCTTCTAAACTAGCCCTCAACCAGCCCTCAACCTTGGTCTATAAGGGCTTGAACACATTAATGTAGTTTCTAACAGCTCAAGACTATTTCCCTGTGACAGTCTTATTCCCCCTTAACGTGTCTGCCTGAGAAAATTCAAGGTTTTCTGAAGAATCTGTTCCAATCAACATCTGAAGATAGGGCCCCTGTCTGTATATGAGAGTAGAAGCTTGGCTTCAATAAGTGCCAGTTAACAAACCCAGATGGATTTCACACAGATCAATTCCCACTTCTCACTTGTTATAATTGTTCACTTCCCTAAATCTACTGAGCGCCTATATAACACCCTTCCTACACATTCCCCCTTTAGAATGCTCAATCACCTCTGTACAAGCTGAAATTGAGTTCAGTTCACCCTGGAATCTTTTCTCGACTGTAGTAGTGTATTACTGATTAAAATCTGTCCTGACCACCTTAACAATATGTCTGGCTGTGCTTATCTTTGACAGGTGGGAGTACCATGGGGGCATGGATATTTGGCAAGAAGAAAACCAGGAAGAACCTAGAGGCATTTCTAGAGGTGGTGGACAAGCAGCTCCTTCAGTTTTCTGAGAGCTCCTCTTCCTTTTAGACACTCTTGCCCTAGAAAATATGGTGAATGGATTCACAGGGGAAGAAATGTAGGGTGTCACTTGACTTGGGCTTGTTTTATGCTCAAGGGGTTAAAAAAAGCAAAGGAGGCTATCAAGTTTCCTTTACATCTCTGGCAGTCAATTCACCAGGATAGAAAATAAGCAAGGAGCTTTAGTGACTAAACAATAAATATTATCCACCTGCACTTAATCAGGCTTAACTCCCAGGAGAAATTTAGAATGCATTATATTATGCATTAATGGTGGAAACAAAATAGAACCAAGTAGGAAGATGTGACCAGTAGAGTGAGAAGTAGCTGTGAATCCAACGCAGAGGGCACTGACTGGGATTCCTGGGCCCGGGGCAGGAATGGAAGAACAACAGGAAAATGTGACGAAGTGTACACGAGGATCAGGAGGTACAGCTAGAGGACCTGCACCCAAACCCTCTCTCTGACCCTGACTGGTTGTGTGTTTGTGAGTGATCCTGGCCATTTCACTAACCTTCTCTGAAATTCAATAATTGTCCCTAGATAAAGCAGGTAGTAATACCTGGCTGGCAAAACAACACATAAGCTATGTTAAATGCTTAGCACACCTAGAAATATAATCAGTTACAGAGTGAGATTTTTCTGCTATTATGCATCTAGGGTTGTCTGATCTAGCAAATAAAAATACAGGAGACCCTGTTAAGTTTCCATTTCTGATAAACAAGATATAAGTTATTTAGTATAAATATGACCTGTACAATATTTGCCCCTTATTTATCTGAAATTCAAATTTACCTGCATATTCTATATTTTATCTGGCAATCATACAAGTGGCATTCAAAGCTGGAGTTAAATAGGCCATGAGTATCTCACCTTTGTAAAGGACCTACAGTAATTAAGAGCCAAAGGTCCTCCCTAGGACTCATGAGGAACTGAGCCATACTGGTTCTGCTCCTCCCAACCATCTCTCACACACCCTATCCATGGTGAATGTACGTCACCAGAGACAGCTGAAGAAAATGTTAGAGGGAGATGTGTTGGAATAAGGTATTATTAGCCTAGGGAGAGAATAGTTTTTCTATTTTCTACCCAACTCTCAAACCAAGCGTGAGCACATCCTTCCCTAGGTGGAACTGAGTTGGTTATGTAGCTGAGTTGCTGACATGCCCTCCGGACCCATGAGAAAGCAGAGTTTTCTCTCACAATAAAGATCCTTGTATTTCCTGTGAGTCCAGTAGACACTACAAAAAGTACAGGGATTTGGAAGGTTCATGAAGAGTCAGAGCAGCCTGGCTCACGTCATATTCAGTGCAGTGATGAGGTTTGAGTGGGCCTTCTAAAGCATTCACAAGTGATTCTCACATTAAGAGACAAAATGTAGCTGCCCATAATGCAGACAGCAGACTTCCCAGTGGCCGCTAGTGGTAAAGAACCCGCCTGCCAATGCAGGAGACAGAGACATAAGAGATGCAGGTTCGATCTCTGAGTCAGGAAGATCCCCTGGAGGAGGGGATGACAACCCACTCCAGTACTCTTGCCTAGAGAATCCCACGGACAGAGGAGCCTGGTGGGCTACCGTCCATGGCATCGCAAAGAGTCAGACCCAACTGATTGACTTAGCACACATGCAGTGCAGACAGCAGTAATGGTCAGTTAACGAATGATAATCCACAGAAGCTTCAGCAGTCAATAAATACCTATATCAGTCTCAGGTAAGTGAAAAGACTTGACTTCTCTCTAACTCCTACTCCTGAACACACAAAAGGGGGGCAAGAGGTAGAGAGGAGGAAAGGAAAGAACAAACCACAACTTTCCCACTGCCAGGTCCTTGAGGCTGAATCCTCACAAATGCGAAGAGAAAAAATATGAGGTCTGAATAAGATCTGAGGCACAACTTTTAAATTGGACTAGTTGGGGCTAAATTTTCTAATAACTAAAAGAAACCAGAAAGGCGGAGATTCACCCAAAATGACATGAAAGATGACAAGGAAAAGGAGATCTAACCAAACGTATTTGGAAATAGCAATTGAAAAAAATAAAATTGTTTCACGTTTGGATCCCCACTAAGTTCAGCCTCTCTTGGTAATGATTATGTGATTATGCAGAGTAAGGTGGCTTAGTGGTAAAGAATCTGCCTACCAATGTAGGAGATGCAGGTTCAATCCCTGGGTGAGAAAGATCCCCTGGAGAAGGAAATGACAACCCAATGACTCCAGTATTCTTGCCTGGGAAATCTCACCAACAGAGGAGCCTGGCAGGCTATAGTCCAGAGGGTCACAAAGAATCAGACATGACTTAGGGACTAAACAAGTATAGTGAAGCCAATTTAACAGCACTTAAGTAATTCAGTGCATTTCAGAACAAGACTGAAGTGTAGGCTGGTGAGCTGGATGAAGCAGAGGTAAGTTCCAGTTTATAAATAAAGGTATCAATTAAATTGTGAGGCAATAAAGATCAGAAATGTTAGGCCTCAGGGAAAGGCTAGCAATAATAAGGTAGATGTTGTCTACAGCCACTAGGTCCATTGTTGAGTTTTGGAGATGCCAAGTACCTGGTGAGACAAAAATGGATTCCCTGTGGACTTAGATTCAGAATTCTGCCCTTCAATTTAGTGTCTGAAATGTAAGGTTATATTTTCCTAAGGGGGGGAAAAAAAGAGCATGAGAAAACCATTTCAAAACTAGTAAATGAGTAAAGTCTTCTTTATATTATTTGAGCTGAGATTCTTTGGAACAGGTAACAGCTGGACAGCCAACCATCAGTTTGAGATTTGCTTCTGACAGCTGCATAGACACTTCCTGGAACATTTGAAACAAAGAATCGGGGTGTAGAAGCCTCCACAGAAGTATCATGGCCTCCACGCTCAGGTCACAAAATTATCCCTTTCTTTTAACCTTTAGAGCCTTCCTGTTTAAATTGTTCTTGTGCTTTAGTCCTGTTACACTCACAATACAGCTTGGCTCTCAGTTTGTATTTTTCAGGGGTAGTGCCAATATTAGGTGGCATTTGTCCCTCGCAAAAGATTTGCTTTGTAAAATGAATGAGAGATCATGACCTTTTCTTCTTGTTTTTATTATTGATATGTATTCTGAACTAAAATCATATATTTCAAAGCACTGCTGCACGCTCAGTCACTTCAGTTGTGTCTGACTCTTTGCAACCCTTTGGACTGTTGCCTGTCAAGACTCCTCTGTTCGTGAGATTCTATAGACCAGGATACTGCAGTGGATAGCCATTCCCTTCTCCAGGAGAGCTTCCTGACCCAGAGATTCAGCTTGAGTCTCCTGCATTGCAAGTGAATTCTTTACCATCTGAGCCTCAAAGGAAGCTGATCAAAGCACTATATGATGTAAATAAACCCAGAATTTTGGTTTTACTGGTTAATGAAAGAAGATTAATTGTTGATATTTTGAGGGAGTGTGTCAAGTGAAATTCAAAACTTAAAATACTAAATACTGTTGAAGATGCCCATTTAGTGTTGTTGAAGTTTTTTATTACAAATGAAAAAAAATCAATAAAATAACCCAAAGTCCCTCTAAATTGCTGACCACAAAGAAGCTAAAATAGCAAAAGAGAAAAAAAACAAAACTTTATTCCAATTACAGGATGTAGAAAAATGTATGCCAATTCTCAGATGTGTTCAGCTGGGGCAGAAGCACAGATCTAGCTTTTTTCATAGTTAAGCACACAGGGAATTGGGATAGTATTAATATTACCAAGTTCCTGCCACATGGAGCATCTATTGAGCAAATAAACAAGATATCCTCAATCTAATTTGCCAACACTGATGAGTACATGTGAATTATGTGGTAGACAGCATTCTGAGATAATCCCCAAGATTCTTGCTCCCTGATGGACAAGCCCTGTATAATCCCTTCTCTTTGGAGGGTGGCCAGGCCCACCTGCATTGCAGAAAGATCCTAACTCAGGGTTCAATATCTGAGTTACGAAGATCCCCTGGAGAAGGGAATGGCAACCCCCTCCAGTATTCTTATCTGGAGAACCCCATGGACAGACGAGCCTGGTGGGCTACAGTCTATGGGGTTGCAAAGAGTCAGACACCACTGAGTGACTAACACTGGCATATACATGATGAGATTGGCCCTCCCATGTTTATGTTCTATAGCACAGTATGCTTTGAGAAAGGGAGATTATCCTGGGTGGACTTGAGCTAAACAAGTGAACTCTTAAAAGGGACGAAGCTCTTACTGGTGACAGAGGATTGAAGTGTAACAGGGATTCCAGTACAAGCGAGATTCTCCCACTGCTGGCCCTGAAGGAAGAAGGGGCCATGTGGCAGTGAATGCAAGTGGCTACAACTGCAAGGAGCTGAATTCTACCAACACCTGAATCAAAAACTCAGTGGATTCTTCCCCCAAACAGAAATGTAGTGTAGCCAAACCTGAGTTTAGCTTGTGAGACCCTGAGCAGAGAAGGACTCAATTAATCCTGCCTGGACTTCTGACCTATAGAACAGGAACTGGAAAATGTCTGTTCTTTTAAGCCACTAAGTCTGTGTTAATTGCAAAGCAGCAAAAGAAAATGAATAAAGAGGACAACAGTTACCACTCAAAATTGGTTTGGCAGAAAAGAAGTGATCGTTGAGTTAACCTTACAAAAGTAAGTCAAAGCATATCGTAACTCTAACCTAGTCATGAGTATATTACACGACTCAAATTGAGATATATTCTACTAAATGGGCTTCGCAAGTGGCACAGCAGTAAAGAATCTGCCTGCCAATGCGGGAGAAGCAAGAGATGCTGGCTCGATCCCTGGGTTGGGAAGACCACCTGCAGTAGGAAATGGCAACCTGCTGTAGTATGGTATCCTGCTCCTGCCTGGAAAATTCTACTAAATACCCAACCAATACTCTTCAAAATTGTCAAAATCATGAAAAATAAGGAAAAAAACCATTGCAGACCAGAGGAGACTAAGGAGACATATGACTAAATATATAATGTTTTATCCTGAATGGGATCTTAGAAGGACATTAGTGGAGCGACTGAATGAAGTCCAGCGCTTCCTTTTAAAATAAGACACTGAATAAACTAGAAGGACCTGTAAAGTATCATAGAAATATCTAAATGAATTCAATAGTGAGCAAGTGAAGTTTAAACATATTTAATTTTATATGTGTTAAATGCTACTGTTTTGCTCATATACAAATTTGATAAAATATTATAAAAATTATTTACCATCACTATTTTTAATAAAAGTATTACTTACTTTCTTTTTTAAAGAAAGCAAGTGTGACATGCAAAAGATGTATATTTCTGACAGACTGATCTTTTCTTTCTGGTCTCAATGGATCCCCAAGGTCAGACAAAAGCAAAAATAAGAAGCGTAATGGCTTTTTATTCCATCCCGTTGCTAGCATAGGTCAGGCGGTAGTCAGAAGATTAGAAGATGTCATCTTCTAATCTGAGCTTCTGATACTTAAGAGATCACTAGAGAATCCACAAGTTTAAAGAGTCTCTTCCAGAATGTTTAATGTGCTTTGTAAAGGTGAACTCAAAGATTTACCTGCAGAGGGGAGAAAGATCAGGCCAGGTCCCACAGCAGCCAGCATGACACTATTAACATCAAATGCAATACATTCCATATACTGCTTTAATTATCAATGCTAATAGAAGCAGCATGGGGCAATAAATTCAGGATTTAGCTAGCAAAGGAAAGCTAGTTTTCATGTTTCATTTTTAAAGGCTTTATATTCCTATTTAATTTCAGGTGTCCTTGCATGTTCTTTCGGACCAGTTCTTGCTGTATTCTACAAAGCTCTTATTGAAGAAAAGAAAAGAGGGAAGACCACTAAGATTTTCTTTTTATTTTTTTAAACTTCAATTATTTACTGTCAACACTCATGGTAAAAGATCACAGACTGTAGATATACTTCCTTTCTTTGCCTTCAGATGATGAGGATTTTATCTGATTTTTGTACTGCTATTTGTCCATTTGAGAACATGTATATAGGATGTTGTGTTTATAATGCATTTTCAGATATATTATCTCATGCTTTGACTCAGAACCAGTTTCCCCAAGAGTTAGAAAGAACAGAAATTACTATTCCCTCTATACAGATAAGGAAATTGAGGCTGGGATAGGTAGTGTGAGCTGACTACCAATATTTGAATGAGACTTCCATTCCTGGTCCAGTGCTATTTGTAAGCAGATGTGCCTTTGGCTTCTGGTCTCTGCTCACACTTCTGTAATATGCACACCCACTGCCTCAGCCCTGCTGATCCAGACCGAAGCGGAGAAGCACACACAACTACTGCTTTTCAACACAGCAACGTTCCACACAATATTATAAGCCTGCAGATTCTTCTTCATCAGAGGACATTCCTAAGGCCATGACTTTCCCAGGTTCTGCACTGCTGTTGAGACTAGCCATGCATGGCTGCTGTGCTATGTCAGACAGGCCCCCTGGCTTCACACTTAAAACTGAATATTATAAAAACTAAGATAATGGCATCCAGTCCCATCACTTCATGGCAAGTAAAAGGGGAAAAGGTGGAAACAGTGATAGATTTTCTCTTCTTGGGCTCTAAAATCAGTGCAGATGGTGACTGCAGCCATGAAATTAGGAGATGATTGCTTCTTGGACAGAAAGCTATAACAAACCTAGACAGCGTGTTAAAAAGCAAAGATATCATTTTGCTGACAAAGTTATGTATAATCAAAGATATGGTCTTTCCAGTAGTCACATACGAATGTGAGAGTCGGACCATTAAGAAGGTAGCGTGCCAAAGAATTGATGCTTTCAAATTGTGGTGCTAGAGAAGACTCTTGAGAGTCCCTTGGACTGCAAAGAGATCAGACCAGTCAATCCTGAAGGAAATCCTAAGGGAGTGTTCATCAGAAGGACTGATGGTGAAGCTGAAGCTCCAATACTTTGACCATCTGATGCAAAGAGCTGACTCATTGGAAAAGACCCTGATGCTGGGAAAGATTGAGGGCAGGAGGAGAAGGGGGTGACAGAGGATGAGACGGTTGAATGGCATCAATGACTCAATGGACATGAACTTGGGCAAACTCTGAGAGATGGTGAGGGACAGGGAGGCCTGGCAGGCCGCAGTCCATGGGGGTCACAAAGAGTCAGACACGACTTAGCGACTGAACAACAACAAGCCATACTCAGTGGGGACTAATGTCACTAATAAACCCTGGCTACTGAGTTCCCCAAATTATTGGCATTTCTGCTACTATTTTTACTGCTTTGGACTTCTTAATACTCTTTTCTCTTTCCCAAGCAAAGCTTAAAAGCCCTGCTCAAGCTCTGTTCCCCTGTGAAGACTTCTTGTTTGGCTCAAGTAAGGACAAACGCATGGATAACCATTTGAGTGCCATTTGGCCCTGGATCTCACACAACGATCCCAAAGTTTAGACTTTGACACTGTTTCTGGATAAAACTATGTGGACAGTCACAGAAAGAATCATCAGAGAACGTTAAACTTATATCCAATCCCTAACCACGTGACCTACATATAGTACACCAACATGCCTATATTTTTGTAAATTACATAATTGCCATTTGAAGGATATAATGAATTATAATTTTAAGTGTTAATTTGTTTAAACTTTTGAAATTCACAGTTGTTGAAACCCTGTTTCTATCAATACATTACTTCATTTTTTAAACTAAAGCTAGATTTCAGCAATGAAAGGGTCATTGCTTATCTCAAATTCTAGGAGGTCCCATTTCCAGGAGGACCCATAATAGAAAGAGGAATAAAAAATTGATAAATGTATATTTAGAAATTTACTTACATTATAGCCTAAGTGACATCTCCTTTTAATTGGAATTGTGCCTACAGGCTACCATTGCTGGTAACCATTTTAATAGATGCATTGTTTTTAAAGAAATCATAACATAAAATTAATAACAGATTTTGAGATGAAGCTGGCTGGTTAGTTCGGAGGACTAGCATTTCTCTATTTCAAATATGAGTGAGCTAAACATAACTTGTTTACAGAGAACAAGAAACACAAAAGTAGAGTTCATAAAATAAAATTTAACAAAACAGCAAGTTCAGTCTCTTGGGTTTAGAGCAATTCAAACAACACTTTTTTTTTTTTTTCTGGGTCAGATGATCTGTTTATTTTATTTTTTTTTTTTCTCTCTAATTTTATTTTATTTTTTAAACTTTACATAATTGTATTAGTTTTGCCAAATATCAAAATGAATCCGCCACAGGTATACATGTGCTCCCCATCCCGAACCCTCCTCCCTCCTCCCTCCCCATACCATCCCTCTGGGCCGTCCCAGTGCACCAGCCCCCAGCATCCAGCATCATGCATCGAACCTGGACTGGCAACTCGTTTCCTACATGATATTTTACATGTTTCATTGCCATTCTCCCAAATCTTCCCACCCTCTCCCTCTCCCACAGAGTCCATAAGACTGTTCTATACATCAGTGTTTCTTTTGCTGTCTCGTACACCGGGTTATTGTTACCATCTTTCTAAATTCCATATATATGCGTTAGTATACTGTATTTATGTTTTTCCTTCTGGCTTACTTCACTCTGTATAATAGGCTCCAGTTTCATCCACCTAATTAGAACTGATTCAAATGTATTCTTTTTAATGGCTGAGTAATACTCCATTGTGTATATGTACCACAGCTTTCTTATCCATTCATCTGCTGATGGACATCTAGGTTGCTTCCATGTCTTGGCTATTATAAACAGTGCTGCGATGAACATTGGGGTACACGTGTCTCTTTCCCTTCTGGTTTCCTCAGTGTGTATGCCCAGCAGTGGGGTTGCTGGATCATAAGGCAGTTCTATTTCCAGTTTTTTAAGGAATCTCCACACTGTTCTCCATAGTGGCTGTACTAGTTTGCATTCCCACCAACAGTGTAAAAGGGTTCCCTTTTCTCCACACCCTCTCCAGCATTTATTATTTGTAGACTTTTGGATCGCAGCCATTCTGACTGGTGTGAAATGGTACCTCATAGTGGTTTTGATTTGCATTTCTCTGATAATGAGTGATGTTGAGCATCTTTTCATGTGTTTGTTAGCCATCTGTATGTCTTCTTTGGAGAAATGTCTATTTAGTTCTTTGGCCCATTTTTTGATTGGGTCGTTTATTTTTCTGGAGTTGAGCTGTAGGAGTTGCTTGTATATTTTTGAGATTAGTTGTTTGTCCGTTGCTTCATTTGCTATTATTTTCTCCCATTCTGAAGGCTGTCTTTTCACCTTGCTAATAGTTTCCTTTGATGTGCAGAAGCTTTTAAGGTTGCAAACAACACTTTTGCATATAGAATAATATCAATCCTTTTCTCACCCACTTCAAACACCCCTTCCTCAGCCAGGCCCATCCTCTATTCTTGCTGAGCCAAATTCCAGGTGGTCCCCACTAGTTTTTCGTATCCATCTTACACCTGGGTTCCTTTCATAGTTTGTGGAAGCTCTCTTTCACACATGAACATTTTCTCATAAGGAAAATCACTTTCCGATTTCGTCCTAACAAGCCCACAATTATGTGTAGAGTCTCAGAAAAGCTGTATGATATCCCAAGACACGGTTAAATAACAACAACAAAAAACTTTTATAACTATATCCTAGGAAATGATACTGGAGAAGGAAATGGCAACCCACTCCAGTATTCTTGCCTGGAGAATCCCAGGGACAGAGGAGCCTAATGGGCTGCCATCTATGGGGTTGCACAGAGTTGGACACGACTGAAGCGACTTAGCAGCAGCAGCAGCGGCAGGAATTGATACATGTAGAAAATTATTTTGTTTTCCATTTCTGCTATCTGCCCTCTCATATCCAACACTGCTCTTCTTATTGGAAACCTCTTTCTCAGAAAATCAACTGCAACCATCATAGGTTGAGATTTAATTTGTATTTACCATGAGTAATACAATTTCCCTCCCACCAGTTATATTTACAATAATGCACTATTTTTAATTCTAAATTATTTGTTTTTCTCCTTTTAATAAAGGAGTCATGCTAACTATCATGATTTAAAGGTTTTTATTCTTGAGGAGCTACAGTAATAAAAATTGGCGCCAGTTCTCATACCTAGAGACAAAAATATTTACAAGTACCTGGAACAAAAGCCTACTGGCCCTACAAGAAACAAGTGTACTCTGTATCTCTGTCTCTATCTCTCTATTTTGTTTTCATGTAAATCTTTTTTATGCAGAAACAACATATTTCATTTAGACAGATCTCATTGTCCCTTTAACCTAGGAAGCTGGCAGAGAAACTTGAAGTCAAAAAAGGACAAGATGGCATAGTTATATGTGGCCAAAGGTAATGCATACTGTGTGGGCCAAACAGAAATTTTTCTAATGATTTGAAAGACTGATTTAGTAAGTCAAATTCTCCCCAGTGTCTGGATAGAGCTCACGAGAGCCCAATGGAAGCAATAGGGAAATAATTGTCTGCTTCTCGGTGATGAGGAAGTTAATGCCCAGGAAGGTTTATGACTCAAGCAGGAATCTGTACCCCTGTCCAGTTTTCTATCTCTTGGACTGACGTGCCTTAAGCCAAGAATTCACCATTCTAAGAAGCAATTTAAATACACAAAATATTTAAGATTACCCCCAAGTGACTGTTGATTCAGATCACTACCACTCTTATTATTGTATTATATTTACTGATGGCAGAGACCAGAAAAGACAGAGAAACCCAAATGTCAGCCAAACAAAAGGACATGCAGTCACTGATTGCAAGCCCATCTCGTATTTAGAAGCTCAGAAGCTGAGCTAAAAAAGCAAGCATGTACCCTAGGCAAGAAGCAGTAGCAACAACACACATTTACAGATTATGAAAAGGGCAAAATGTTCAGAGTCTGCATTGTTCAGCACAAAGAATCCCCAAAAGCTTTGGAGACATGTCCTTTTAATGAGAAACAATAGTTTGTGGCCAGATGCTCCTCACCATTAGGAACACTTTAGTACTAAAAAGAGGCACAAAAGGAGGCTATGAGCCCAGAGATCTGAAAATAAAGACCTCAATGGATAAATGCATTTATTTATTAATATAAATGGTTCTGAATAGACTCTGCTTTTGCTCCAAGTCTGTCAATTACAGCAATAAAAATAATATACTAATCCAAAAAAAAAAACCCAGTATATTGAGCATATCTGGAGATACCTTTATTTTTTTTACTAACTGTAATCAGATCTGTTGAATGAATGTAAGAACAACAACAACAAAAATCTTCTTGAAAATTCTGACATCCTTTAGGTTGGTTTTACTCTAGAGACAAGAGTCTAGCATTATCCTGATTTTCAGCTATTTTGCTGTTAAACAGAAATAGTCTAAATATATATCCATTTAATAATAAAAATAAGACTATGAGCTCCATGGTAAAGTTGCCATGAAAGAAACATGAGTAAGTGAACTAATGATACCAGACTGCGCTGGTATTTCCCCTTTTCATATTGATTGTAGGAAAGACAATTTAATTGATGTTTATGTTACGTACCTTAGTTGCTCAGTGGTGTCTGACTCTTTGTGACCCCATAGATTGTACCCTGCCAGGCTCCTCTGTCCACGGGATTTTCCAGGCAAGAATACTGGAGTGGGTTGCCATTCCCTTCTCCAGAAAATCTTCCCAACCCAGGGATCAAACCTGTGTCTCCTGCATTGCAGGCAGACTTTTTACCATCTGAACCATAAGATTAAAAACAAAATAAGTATATTAAAGTATCATCAAATTACATTAACATCTAAGACTTTGCTGTTAGTATGAGCTTAAATATCAGTTCTAACACTTCCTAGTTGCATGACTTTGACCCTGCAATGTAACCTCTCTAAACTTCTACTTTTTCACCTGCGAAATGGGAATGGTAAAAATGTTCACTTTATAGGGTTGTGTGAGGATAAAAGAAATAATCCATATGAAGAATTATAACAAGCTCCAGCATTTAGGATATCTTCAATGTATGTTGATTTTTTAATAACATCTAAAATTTAAAAACACCTTAGGAAAACTTAAAAATTGTCATCCAGGAATTTTACAAGCCATTTTACATTTGAGAATTGTTATTTGTATTTTAAATATGTCCATAATATCAAAAAAGAAATCAAATTCACAGTCTAAGCTCTTTTTCCGTGGAGGTGCATTAATGCAAATTAGACAGAATGGCTTTTCCCAGTTATAATTGGGCTGAAATGAGGTGGAAGGAACAGAAAGACAATTAACTTTAGGTTTTTTTTTGTAATCTCCAGCAGTTCGGAGTAGGTTTTAGTGCCTGATGGTTGTAGACTGTCAATTCTGCCAGGCAAAATTATTCAGAGACCTTCAAGGGGCTTTGTTTATCTCATTTTTCAATTAACCTCTGCGTTTTAACTTCATCATAATGCCTATGCCAATTCACACCAAAGAACAAATTTAAAAAAGTCCTCGCTTGCTGTCATTATTTCTTTGTTTCACAAATCAAGTTTCATTTTTCCTTTTTAATGCATAAAGAAAATGCATGAAGGATGTACATTTATTTCAGATCGCAAAAGGCCAGCAATGTGGCAAATGATTTAATATAAATGAAGTTTTTGTATTAACCTTTTTCCCTTTCTTTTCTCTTACTCGTTTCCTCATGTGAGGTAACAGCTAAGTTTAGTAGTGCTGAGAGCAAAGATCAAAGTGTGCTTAAAGGCTGGGATCTTTGTTATCTTTCTCTTTTGAGATTTTGAGGTCTACATGGTTACATGTAAGACAAGAGATCAGGATCCATCTTTTCTTCCTTGAGAGTCAGTGTCACTAGACTGAAATCTAAATCCATGTATCACCTTCAAATGTATGGTAATGGTACTAAAACACCCTCCTCCTCATTTTTATTGTCAGAAGCAGGATAAAAGTAGCTTTTAGATAATCATGTCCAGGTTTTTTCACATTATTTAAGATAACCTTGAGATTTTAATCTTTTAACCAATAAGGTTCCATACTGACAATTAAAATCCTGTGTTTTAAAAAGTGTCAAATGACACAGAAAGACAAATGGTGGCTCAGTTGATAAAGAATCCGTCTGCAATGCAGGAGACCTGGGTTCTATCCCTGGGGTTGGGAAGATCCCCTGGAGAAGGAAATGGTAACCCACTCCAGTACTCTTGCTTGGAGAATCCCATGGACAGAGGAGCCTGGCGGGCTACAGTCCATTGGGTCGCAAAGAGTCAAACATGACTGAGCAACTAACACTTTCATATATGTGTGTGTGTGTGTGTGTGTGTGTGTGTGTGTGTATGTATACATCACTTATATGTGGAATCTAAAAAAGAGGACACAAACAAACTTATTTACAAAACAGAAGTAGACTCACAGATGTAGAAAACAAACTTACGGTTACCAGGAGATAAGGCAGGAAGGGATCAGTTGAGAGATTGGGATTGACATGTGCACACTACTATATATAAAACAGACAATTAATATAAACCTGCTGAATAGCAGAACAGGAAATTCTACTCAATACTCTATAATGGTCTACATGAGAAAAGAATCTTTAAAAAAACAAATGGATATATGTATGTGTATAACTGATTTTTGCTATACCCCTGAAACTAACACAATATTGTAAATCAACTATGAAAGTGAAAGTGAAAGTCACTCAGTCGTGTCCAACTCTTTGAGACCCCATGGACTATACAGTCCATGGAATTCTCTAGGCCAGAATACTGGAGTGGGTAGTCTTTCCCTTCTCCAGGGGATCTTTCCAACCCAGGGATCAAACTCAGGTCTCCCGCATTGTAGGTGGGAGCTAAGCCACAAGGAAGTCCAAGATTACTGGAGTGGGTAGCCTATCCCTTCTCCAGTGGGTCTTCCTGACCCAGGAATCAAACTGGGGTCTTCTGCATTGCAGGCAGATTCTTTACCAACTGAGCTATCAGGGACAAAAAAAATTTTTAAAACAAACATAAATTTAGGCATTAATAAAAAGTGCCAAATGATTGCAAAGAATGTACACCCCATTTCCTATTATTGTACCCAGGTAGTAAAAATCTGAGATTTGGTATGTTTCTTATGTTTAAAAATCTTCTTTGGAAGCACACAATAAGTTTTTAATGAATAAGACTATAGTATCAAGTGTTATGTAACCTACAGGAATTTAATGTCTATAATGGGTAAATGTGAGTTGAAAGCTAATCTGGCTGCTTATAAGTATTAAGAAAAAGACACAATCAAGAACATCAACATTCAGGGGCAAACGTGTTTTTGAATGGATTGCACAGATCAACATAATACAAATAAGTATTAATAGAAATCTTTAAATAATAAGCCCACTCAATAGTAAGTCTGTAAAAGCTCTACATATAAAGACAGTATAAGGCAATACAAAGGCCATCAGTGGATTAAAATTAGAAATATGCATTTCTGAAGGTGACCAAGTAGGCATGGCCAGATGAGGGTCATTACTTCCTCCTGAGAATAAATATTGATGACCCCAAGAATATTCCTTAATTATTGGCAAGGCTCCTTCAATTGACATTTTTTATTTTTTCTTCATATTAAGGAGTGGGATTATATAGAAAGTTTCCATTATGACAATTACAGGCTAATTTCTACTGAACCAAGTCATTAGGTGACCTTGAAAAGTGAAAATGCTAGTCACTCAGTCATGACCGACTCTTTGTGACCCCATGGACTATAGCCCACCAGGCCCCTCTGTCCATGGGATTTCCCAGGCAAGAATACTGGAGTGGGTTACCATGCCCTTCTCCAGAGGATCTTCCCAACCAGGGGTCACATTGCAGGCAGATTCTTTACCCTAATCTACCTCTAAGCTCTAACTTAAATGAATCACATCTGTATATAAGAAGTGCAGACTAAAGTCATTATAATGCTTTCCTTTTAAGACACCTATGCTGAGGTTAACACTTGAATACTCTTGCTTTGTCCCCATACATACCATTCAAGTAGAAGCTGGTCTCACCTTATAAATCTTTTTTGGAATAAAAAAACTCAGTCAGTAACAGCTTTTAATCATTATAGTCTATTGTGGATTTTGAGCTAGATTTGTAATCTACCAAATAAAACTCTCTATATCCTATTCTTCATCCTTATAAGTGAGGCAGAAAAGAATTGGATATTTTATTCTTTGGAATAAAAAGTGAATCATTGAAAAATCATCTTAAGTAAAAAATATATCTAATTTCAAGGCCAAAAAAAAAAACAACCAAAAATTAGAAATATAATTTCAATAAAGAAATACTAACTCAAATACATTTTTAAAAATATAAAATGTTGAAAACATAACACTAATTCAGAAAAATGCTCTGTACCCAAAGGTAGTAAGCCTATAGATTCTACACTTCAAAAGAATTGTGAATTGCAACAGCAATAGCCCCAAGGGAATTAATACAGCACTCTCTTTCATCTTTCTGGTGTTAACAAATTTCTTCCTAACTTGCACAAGCCAACTTTTAACTGGGGTATAGTCAGAAGGACTTGCCAACTTCTGTGAATATTTGAGTGTTTGATGCTGTCACAAAGTTTCTACTTTGCTCAAGACAGAGTGGCTGCCAAAGGATTATGAACTATGCTCTCATCAATACTGGAGATCTCACTTTCCAGAGCACTGGACACAGAGATGTGGCCCACAGAGCACAATAAGGGTGAGGAAAACTGACTCAAAATATTTTGGTTGACATCGGACACTTCAGATTGGGAAAAGCCATCACCTCCATCACTTGGAAGAGCAAAGCATAGAAAAGAACCCACGAACATTCATGTTATACTTTAGAAATATAAAATATTAACTATTGACATGTAGATGTGATCTTTGGTTTTAAATGTTACCTGTAAAGTTCACCAATTATGGAGAGATGTTTTATGCTTCCCAATATTGGTATATAAACATTTCAGATATGTGTATATAGCCAATGTTTAACATGTATGCATATTTGCTTATATATTGAGTTAAACAAACAGTTGAAAAACAAATAGTGTTCTTTACTTTTTTTCCTTACAGAAAACATTTTGTTTTGAACAAAGCCAAAACCCTAAATAAATACTTCATGATTCAAATACAATATTTGTTGATTTGTAAGGAAGTATTTTTATTGATTACTTTGATTTTTCTAATTCTTTCTATGTATAAGTTTGGGTTGAGTTTTCCAGAGATAGCATTTGTATTGATAAATATAATAGTTTGTGTTAATACCCATTTAAAAATTAGTTTCATATTCCCTATATAAACATCCTCATTAGAGTAAGTTTTATGCTTCAGTCACTCTCAGAAGGCCTTAGAGAAGGTAAAAAGAGGGCTTGAGAATTAAAGGTGTGAAATCATAATCATTTTTAATAAGACTTCCAAAAGAATTATAGAACCACCTTCTAAAGCTTCCTTTTAGCTTAGCAAACTTAAGACAGTATAAGAACTAACAGGAAAAAAATGAGAAAACAAAAGAGCAAATTCGTCAGACTTACCAGCATAAATGAACAAAGTGAATTCTTATAAAACTTCTATTACAATTCAAGTAATAATGTATATGAAAGATATTACTATAAATATATAGATTAATTTTGTTTTCATCGAGAACCACAAATATAACACATATATTCTCCTCAGCTCTGGTGACAGACAGCCATGAGAGAAACAAGGAAAAGTGCATATTAGGTATGCTAATAAGGTATTTATTAGCAAGAATATTTTTCCATGTAATGTCAAGTTATTTCTAAGGTAACGGACTTTCACAATGTATGTTTTTGTTTCTCCCAATTTTTACTAAACCTTATTTTATTTAAAAGAGAATAGGTAAACAGGAGATGCCCCTTACATGTAA
The DNA here is from genome assembly GCF_003369695.1 of Bos indicus x Bos taurus. Taxonomy (NCBI): domain Eukaryota; kingdom Metazoa; phylum Chordata; class Mammalia; order Artiodactyla; family Bovidae; genus Bos; species Bos indicus x Bos taurus. The sequence continues at coordinate 100,886,148 of NC_040079.1, read as the reverse complement.
ACCAATATCCAAGTCTAAAGTTACAGACAGATTTATAAATATTTCCTGTACTGTGATCCCATAGAATGACAGAGGTCTACACAGGACTGTAGATCTCAAAGAAGAAGCCGAACTCACTAGCAAGGGGACAAGGCACACTGGGAAGCTTAAGAACACGTGAAAGCCATCTACTCAAGAAAAGGTGATGAGGCTTCTCTTCAGAAGAGCTACTGTATTTCACGTAATCTATGATGCTCTCAGGGCTAAGAGGCCCATTATTCTACATACTACCAAGAATTTTTTTGTTGTTTGTTTTAATTTTATTTTATTTTTTAACTTTACAATATTGTATTGGTTTTGCCATATATCAAAATGAATCCACCACAGGCATACATGTGTTCCCCATCCTGAACCCTCCTCCCACCTCCCTCCCCATACCATCCCTCTGGGTCATCCCAGTGCACCAGCCCCAAGTATCCAGTATCGTGCATCGATCCTGGACTGGCGACTCGTTTCATACATGATATTATACATGTTTCAATGCCATTCTCCCAATAACTATAAAACAGCATGGATTTCATATGTATTTCTATTTCAGATATAGTAAAGTGTAGAAAATATGAATATCATCATCATTTGTGTTGAGATATAGCAGAGGAATCGAACCATCAATTGAAGAGTGTAAAGATGTAGAGTTTGTGTTACAAAAAGCAGAAATTGTAAGAAATAAAGTTTAAGTCAGCTGGTGAGGAGTGAGTGTGTGTGTTGGAATGGAGAGGACAGTTCCCAGATTGTGAAGATGACTGAAAGGCAGGGTGGATCACTAAGGCGGCCTTGTGTATTGGAAGGCATTAAAGGATACAGAGTGAAGTAGGCGTGGAGGTACTGACGTGACTTCATCTTTCTTATTGAGACTTTGAACTAAAGGTCTTTCTGTACCAGGCTAGGATGGAACGTCTGGCCTAAGATTAATAAATCCCACAGTCTTTAAAGAGCCTGAAGTTGCAGAGCCCCGTGTAAGCAGAAACGCAGGAGGTCACCATCAGGATGACTGTCTCAGTTTGTGTCTGGTCAGCTACTGTTAGGACTTCGAATAAAACACAGGTGATGAGATGCCACAGAAACTGTGTACCCCTAGGTGTGGAGATTCAGCCATATGCCAAATTTTTAAGTAAACAATATATTAAGGTGTTAGTAACAAAATCTTCTCTCTTTAATATTCATTCAAAGTACCCACTGACCTTAAAGTAGAATTAAGTACAGCACAACTGTCCTGAGAGAATTAATCATTTCTTTATCACTAGTCAGGAATCATTTTCCCAAATGCCAACTCTTGCCCTCTAATAACTCAGTTCTACCTTCTGTAGATCCTTGGTTGTGTGCCCAGGCCCTCTCCCTGACCTCAGTGGAACAAGTTGGCTGCAGTGCAGGCTGTCCTTGAAGACCACCTGGGAGCCTCAGATCGTGCCCGGTGCAGCAGCCTGTCGGAAACGGGCTACTGCCAGCTCGGAGCAGGCAGCACCTGTGCCTTGCCGTCTGCACTGGCCACTCTTCCCACTTCCAAGGATCTTCAGCAATCCAGGTCAAGCCATTCTCCAACGATAATGTGGGTATGGATACTCCTCAGGTCGTCTTGTCCCCACTGCACCATCAGTGCTGAATAATGACTTGCAAAGTGTGTGAAATGAATCAGAAATTAGGGGTTGAGTCAAGTTTCTTTTAATTCCCAAAGTGCCATAGATATAACTAGGATTTTATTCTCTAACACGATGTCAAGCAGTGTGTGTGCTCAGTCGCTCAGTCGTGTCCATCTCTTTGTATCGACTGTAGCCCATCAGGCTCCTCTGCCCACGGAACTTTCCAGGCAAGAATACTGGAGTAGGTTGCCATTACCCACTCCAATATCAAGCAGTACCCCCTTGTAAAGATCACACACAAACACACACACACACACACACCATAAACAATTTATCTTGAATTATAATGGTATAATTGAATTAAAATTCAACAACCCATCTCATAAGTATTTCTGGAGTTTTTCAGTTTCTACTTTACTGTGTGGGACACTGGGCTCCAGGAATTATCCCTGCCTTCAAGTAGCTCAGAGTCTGAAGGGAAAGACTAAACAAACATCCTTATATTTAATACAATGTAGACTAGATAGGGAACACTAGCATCTACAAAATTACTTCTCAAATCACATTTTTAATATTTTTCAAGTAAAATCTTCTATTTATAAACAAAAACAGAGTTTATAAATGGAAGAAGTTTCTATTTTTCTAAAGCTGGTCCAAAACTCAGCTTCCTCTCCTTCCTCAATTAACTTTACCCCCTCTGCTATTGGCTTTATATGAAATCAATACTCTAGTTTTCAAAACATCTGGGAAATGTTTATTGCATTAGAAATATTTAAAGATATTCTTTTATATCTTTCTCCTGAATTGACTTGAGGAAAAGATCATGATTTGGTGGGGGAGGCAGGGAGGTGGTCAGAATTCGAAGCACAGAGAGATCTCGGTAAATGCCAACTGATCTGTGATTCTGCTGGATAAGTCTCATTTCACCAGCTGTGGCAACATTTACCTAGTAGTTTCTCCTTCAGAGGTAAGAACAAGTTTTTTAAATCCTACATCTTTAATACAGTGGAGAAGAAGACTGCTAAGCAGAAATCTGTTTAATGGTGTGCTGGTATTAAGTGTGAATAGAACTTAGTTTCAAAAAATGTGAAGTCATAGCTTCTAGCTCATTTTTTCAGTTTTTATTACTCAGGCAATATAAATAAATCACAAGTTTTGAAAATAAATCACCTTGGAGTTCATAATTTTTTTTAGTCTCTAAGAGCAGCTGTTTGATAAGGTATAGTGCTATTCTTTAATTTATATGTGCATCCAATTTTAGTTGTATTTCTTAAATCTAACTAGTTAATCTTGAGGTAGTTGTATGACCATTATGACAAGCTACAGTATCTTATTTTAATATAAAAACTACCCTCAAAGTAGTTATTCTATCTTAGCAACTAACAAAGTAAGGAACAGAAGTCTGGTTTTTTTTTTTTTTTTTTTTTCCCACACAAAAAAAGTAAGTTTAGCATCTGATGAACAGTTTATAAATAGCTATAAAAGTATAATATGAAAACAAATGATCAATTGGCATTCACACAGAGACTTTAGCTGATTTTTAAAGATAGTAATGAGCACATTGGGACATTTGAAAAATTACAGTCAAAAGACCAAAAGCCTGGATTCCAAACCTTTCTCCATCATCTGATGATGATAATACTTGAATAAGTCACTTATGTCTTTTTGTAGGTCAATCCCTTCATCCATAAAATAAGGCAAGTAGCACCCCTGAATAGGATCCGTGTAAGATTTGAATGAGAGAAAAGATTTATGGAGTGTTTACTATGTATTATTAACCTTTCTAAGCACTTTACATGTTATTAATTCAATCCTCACAATTATCCTAAGTAAGTACTATTATCCATTTTATCCATGAGGAAGTTAAGGCCTTGCAAAGTTAAATGGCCCACCTCAGGGCACCAAGGACTCTCTTTGTAGCTCTTACCTGGAGAACAGGATTAGAAGGCCATAGCCATAAACTCTATTTACTGCGCAAAGAAAGGGGTTGAAAGAAATCAGCTTAATTGGCTTCTTGATCATCAATACAATGACCTTGGATAAATGATAGCTTCTTTTCCCTACTTAGAAGTGTTTTCAGAAAGCAAAGGCCCCGTCTTCTTGCTGATGAAATCCACAAAGTAAATATGAGACTAGGTGCTCTAAGAGAGAGAATGTCATTTCCATCATTATTTTAAAAAAGAAATATTCAGCTGGTGGTGAAAAGTCAGTCTAAGAAAGATATATCAAGTCTAAAAAAAAAAAGAATCTTTAACTTATGCTTCATTCAATAAATATATTGAGTGCAGACAATGAAAAAAAAGATATATCAAGTCTATACTGTAGAAACAATTTTTTCTTTTGTACTCTCTGCTTCATATGTTTATGCTTATGAATAGAAAATGATAAAATACATAATAGGGAAATGTAAATTCTGAAAGTATGAAAGAATATTAATTCTGGGATTAATGAGGTAGATCACTTAGTATATGTTACTTGCAAAAATATAGGAGTTTCAAGATAAATTGCTACACCTCAAATATTCTCCTTTACCCTTTTGGTTTTATCAGCTGCTAAGATCTCCTTCGGAGAAGGCAATGGAACCCCACTCCAGTACTCTTGCCTGGAAAATCCCATGGATGGAGGAGCCTGGAAGGCTGCAGTCCATGGGGTCGCTGAGGGTTGAACACAACTGAGCGACTTCTCTTTCACTTTTCACTTTCATGCACTGGAGAAGGAAATGGGAACCCACTCCAGTGTTCTTGCCTGGAGAATCCCAGGGACGGTGGAGTCTGGTGGGCTTCCGTCTATGGGGTTGCACAGAGTCGGACACGACTGAAGCGACTTAGCAGCAGCAGCAAGATCTCCTTGCCAATGCAGGAGACCCAGTTATTGAACCTGGGTCAGGAAGATCCCCTGGAGAAGAGAATGGCAACCCATTCCAGTATTCTGGCCTGGAGAATCCCATGGATAGTAAAGCCTGGCGGGCTACAGTCCATGGGGTCTCAAAGAGTCAGACATGACTCAGCAACTAAACAACGACAGGGCTTACCCTGAAGATCTCTGTACTAATGCATACTCTAGTCTTAGCCAGAGAGGATTTGTCTGCAGTCTCTAAAGTCCTTTTAGGGTACACCTGGAAATAATACAAAGCAGGGTAAAAAGCATGTAGCACCTGCCATAGACTAAGACCTCACCTTATATTTGTACTTGATGACTGCTTCTGACCTTAATACAGATGCTGAATTCTGTATTAATTTCTTTCAAGACTAGACATTTGACTTCCTGAATATACCACCAGTCCTCTTCAGAACAGCCCTACTTTCTTGCCCCTGAAGCCCAAAACATACATTGAGCCTAACAATTTATCTGATTCCATGGAGAGGCATAGATTCATGAGAACTGTTTCAGCTTCAGTGTAAACAAGAAAAAATGCTAGTCCGGGGTCAATTGTGACATGAGAAGCAGTGGATTTAGACAAGAGATGTTAAATTAAAACCAGTGCTGTAAAGATACAATCCCTAAAGAATAAGAGAAGAAATAGTAGTTTATCTTCATATTATCCTGATATTTTGAGTTTGCTTTTGGAAATTCTGGAAATCCAGAAATATACTGAAGATATTTCTGTGTTGATGCCCTGCCCCAAGTGTCTTTAGAAAAGTGAAAAAGTGAAGTCACTCAGTCATGTCCGACCCTTTGTAACCCCATGGACTGTAATCTACCAGGCTTCTCCACCCATGGGATTTTCCAGGCAAGAATACTGGAGTGGGTTGCCATTTCCTTCTCCAGGAGATCTTCCCAACCCAGGGGTTGAACCTGGGTCTCTAACATTGTAGGCAGACACTTTACCGACTGAGCCACCAGGGAAGTCCAAGTGTCTTTATTTGCTATCTATTCTGGTTCCTCTCTGGGTAGAATATACTAGTTCCCAAATAAGGTTTGTATGCCCATGTGTCACTTCAAAATATGAGCATGAGTATTTAGGCTGCTTTTGTCAGCACCGAAATGAAAGGAATAAAATTATGACCATTAGGCAGAGACCTGGTCTCTCTCCAAAATGAAAAATTGGGGAATATAAGAGGAATTGGGGAATATAAGAGGAATTGAGGAATAATCATGCATCGGTTTTAACCAAAAAGGATATATTCTATACAGTGATATAGAATACTATCATACAAATTCAAGAACTTAGAATCTTCAGTGATATATTTTACCATTCAAAATATTTTGTCAAAAAATGTAAAAGATAATTGTAAGTAATTTTGAGAGAAAATAGTTTTTACAAATGGTATCAAAATGGATGTGCTGACACTTAGATGTGTAGTGTAAACAGTTGCTTCTTGATTCACTTTTTCTTAAAAATATTCTGATTAGGGCAGCTTAAAATTAATCCCCTTTCACTGATCTTGGCAGAGGATTTTTGGCAAGTAATTCTATTTAAATTACTACACAGGATTAATCCTTTTCATTCCTTAAGGCAAAAGGGAAACCAGAGAAAAACAAAGAATATAAACTGGGGTTGAGATAGTTACATTCAATTCTTTCTTTCTTAATTGAAAAATTGAATGAGGTATTTTGTATTATAAGTAAATCCGTCCTCTATTTTTATTTTGCTTCCCTCTAAAGGAATAAAAGTCATGTCTTACAAAGCAGATAAAACACTAGCTGTGTGTCTGAGTGAAAATATATGATCATTTACATAATACATGAAACTAAAATTTTTGTATCAACAAAAATGAAAGGTAACAGAAGAACATGGAGAAATTTTTCTCCTATTCTGAATTCAAAACAAAATCCTAAATTGTGCCTATCTCTCTGAGTTTGGCAAAAACCAGCTCATACGATGTTGTCAATAAGCTAATCGTTGAAGGTTTGTTTATATGTTGTTTTTTCAATTCTAAGATATGTTAGAAAACAGTTTTTAAAAATAAAAACAATGAGGGGGAAAAAGAGTTTTTATGGTCCAAGATGGTGATTATCAAGGTGGAGGGAACAAGCCAGAAGAAGGGATGAAGAAGAGGCAAATGCATTGTTTCTTTTTTAGAATATTTTTTGTTGGAGTATAATTGCCTTACAATGTTGTGTTAGTTTCTGCTGAACAACAAAGTGAATCAGCTATATGTATACATGTGTCCCCCCCTTGTGAACCTCCCACCCCCGCCCCATCCCACTTGTCTAGGTCACCACAGAGCACCGGGCTGAGCTTCCTGCGTTTCACAGCAGCTCCCCGCTGGCTGGCTGTTTCACACGTGGCAGTGTGTATATGTCAGTGCTACTCTCCCAGTTCATCTCAGCCTCCCTTCCCCCTCTTTGCCCGCATGTCCATTCTCTAAGACATATTAAGCGGCAACCAGCAGGTTATGACATGCTCTGCCTCTTTAGATTCACTCCTCTTACAAGTGGAACACACTTAACATCTCCTGAAGGAATCCGATGCCAACGTCCCCTCCAATTCCAGTATCCGGCTCAAAGTCCAGCATGTCTGAGTGATATGAGTCTGGACAGGTCTGCAAAACTACAAAACAAATACAAATTACTTTCCCCCTCCTATTGTAGCTAATGGTGAAGTAGGAATTGGATTTCCCATTAGGAAAAGGGGGAAATTACAAGTATTGATACATAGCCATCTCTGGTCCTTTGCAATTATCCAAACTAGCTTTGCAGTCATAGTTAGCTTGGAAATTGCTGTATATTTGGTTAAAGTTACTGCCTTACTTTGGGTAGCAGAAGTAGTGAGCTATTTTAACCCTGGGAGGCCTTACACTCTCAGTTTGCATTCTAGTTAAGAGTCAGATATGGTTGAGTTTATCAGAGCAATATTTCCTCCATCTCTGCTTGTACCCTGGTCAATTCTACCCTAAGTAAATACCTCACTTCTAAAACCTGTGATAGCAACAATAACAATAACAACATTTTGAATTCTTATTTTCCCTAAAGCCTTGAGGATAAGCAAGCAGATAAACTGCATTCCAAGAGAGTTTTGGGGATGGTGTTCCCAAATATTTATGATGATGTAAAGAAGGTCACGCAGTGGCCACAGGACTGGAAAAGGTCAGTTTTCATTCCAATCCCAAAGGAAAGTAATGCCAAAGAATGCTCAAACTACTACACAATTGCACTCATCTCACACGCTAGTAAAGTAATGCTCAAAATTCTCCAAGCCAGGCTTCAGCAATACGTGAACCGTGAACTTCCTGATGTTCAAGCTGGTTTTAGAAAAAGCAGAGGAACCAGAGATAAAATGCCAACATCCGCTGGATCACAGAAAAAGCAAGAGAGTTCCAGAAAAACATCTATTTCTGCTTTATTGACTGTGCCAAAGCCTTTGACTGTAGATCACAATAAACTGTGGAAAATTCTGAAAGAGATGGGAATACCAGACCACCTGATCTGCCTCTTGAGAAATTTGTATGCAGATCAGGAAGCAACAGTTAGAACTGGACATGGAACAACAGACTGGTTCCAAATAGGAAAAGGAGTACGTCAAGGCTGTATATTGTCACCCTGCTTATTTAACTTACATGCAGAGTACATCATGAGAAACGCTGGGCTGGAAGAAATATAAGCTGGAATCAAGATTGCCGGGAGAAATATCAATAACCTCAGATATGCAGATGACACCACCCTTATGGCAGAAAGTGAAGAGGAACTAAAAGCCTCTTGATGAAAGTGAAAGTGGAGAGTGAAAAAGTTGGCTTAAAGCTCAACATTCAGAAAACAAAGATCATGGCATCCAGTCCCATCACTTCATGGGAAATAGATGGGGAAACAGTGGAAACAGTATCAGACTTTATTTTGGGAGGCTCCAAAATCACTACAGATGGTGACAGCAGCCATGAAATTAAAAGATGCTTGCTCCTTGGAAGGAAAGTTATGACCAACCTAGATAGCATATTCAAAAGCAGAGACATTACTTTGCCAACAAAGGTCCATCTAGTCAAGGCTATGGTTTTTCCTGTGCTCATGTATGGATGTGAGAGTTGGACTGTGAAGATGGCTGAGCACCGAAGAATTGATGCTTTTGAACTGTGGTGTTGGAGAAGACTCTTGAGAATCTCTTGGACTGCAAAGAGATCCAACCAGTCCATTCTGAAGGAGATCAGCCCTGGGATTTCTTTGGAGGGAATGATGCTAAAGCTGAAACTCCAATACTTTGGCCACCTCATGCGAAGAGCTGACTCATTAGAAAAGACTCTGATGCTGGGGGGGATTGGGGGTAAGAAGAGAAGGGGACGTCAGAGGATGAGATGGCTGGATGGCATCACTGACTCGATGGACATGAGTTTGAGTGAACTCTGGGAGCTGGTAATGGACAGGGAGGCCTGGCGTGCTGCGATTCATGGGGTCGAAAAGAGTCAGACACGACTGAGCGACTGAACTGAACTGAACTGAACTGAAAGAAGGTCACCAGCTTTCTAAACTGCAATGAGTTCTTGTACCTGGCTGCTTACACTAATCCAACACCACATGTTATTTACAGCATTCCATTTCTGATGAAAAAAAATTGAATTACTTAATCTTAGATTAAGTTACAAGTGACAGAAAATTAAAAAAAAAAATGGTGGACTAAACAAGGCAATCGTTTATTTCTCATTTGTGATATATGGTTCAGGATTAATTGGATATTCCATAGGTTCCAGGACCCAGGCTTCTTCTATTTTGTTGCCATTGACTCCCAGTGCTCTAGATTTTGTTTACTGATACTTGGGGTACATTCTCACCTCCTTATCACAATGGCCAGAGACAGATGACCACACTTTACGGGCTTCCTAGTGGCTAGTCTTCCAGAAGTAATGTTAATTGTACCAATAAGATGCACTTGTGGGAGGTTTGGAAAGTAGAAATCAGAAGAGGCTTTTTTTTAGCGGTTGGATTCTGGTCTTTTTTCTTTTTTTTTTTTCCTGTTAATTTGAACTTTTTTATTTTCTATTAGAATATAGCTGATTAACAATATTGTGATAGTTTCAGGTGAATGGTGGATACTGTATCCATTCTCACCCACACATGTAATATGTACATATATATGTACATATACATATACATGTACATATACGTATATACTGGCTTCCCCGGTGGCTCAGTAGTAAAGAATCTGCCTGCAATGCAGGAGCCTCAGGAGACACAGGTTCAATCCCTGGGTCAGGAAGATCCCCTGGAGAAGGGGCAACCCACTTCAGTATTCTTGCCTGGAGAATCCTATGGACAGAGGAGCCTGGCGGGCTACAGTCCAATGGGGTTGCAAAGAGTCAGACATGACTGATGTGACTTAGCATGCACTCATGCATACATATACACATACATATACATTTTCCCCATACAATATACATATATCCATTCTCCCCAAACTCCCCTCCCATCCAGGCTGCCACACAACATTAAGCAGAGTTCCCTGTGCTATCCAGTAGGTCCTTGTTGGTTACCCATTTTAAATACAGCAGTGTGTACACGTCCATCCCCAAATTCCTAACTACCCCTTTCTCCATCCTTCCACCCAGTGACCATAAGTTTGTTCTCTAAGTCTGTGAGTCTCTTTCTGTTTTGAAAGTAAGTTCATTTGTATCATTTCTTTTTAGATTCCTCATATAAGGGATGCCATATGATATCTCTCCTTCTCAGGCAGAGGTTATTTCACAAGAGTGGATACAGTGGTGGCTCTCAAACAATTTTCAAGGGATGTATTTGCAGAAGCCACATTCTAAAGACCACTGTTTAGTAGTATGGGCAGCCAAGATGATGGCAGAGAGGGACAGCAACAGCAGCAGTTGCCTTCCCTCTGCCTCAGAAGCACAATGACATAAATTTAAAACCACCTGTCCTCTGGTGCTTCTCTAACTTCACTCTGCCAATCCCCGTGCTCATTTTGTAAGCACTGAATTCACCGTGCTAAGTCCTTCTCTGGTTGGGATGCCCGGGGGGTGTTTCATGCAGCCCACCTGCATGCTGGCTGATACAACTAGTGCGTTGTCCTTATCACATGCTAGAAGCTCACGCAGACTCAGTACTCCCACCTGTGTATTGCCATCTGAAGAAAGGAAGGGAAGGAGAGGGAAAGCAGTTTCCTCTAAAGGGCACAACCTCTAAGTAGCACACATCACTTCCTCTAAGAAACACGAAACAGTCCAATGGCTCATCAAGCTACAAGGCAGACCAGAAGGGTAAATGCCAGCAGGACAAACACTGGATCAGCTAAAACCTAGAAAAGTTAATCGGTGAAAAGAAAAAGAGGAGAACTGGATACTGGGGCCAATTAGCAGTTTCCACCACAGATGTCCCCAATATACCACCTACTTTCAGCAATAAAGTCATTGTCATTTTAATTAAGGAAACACACTGAAAAAAATTAACAGAGTGAAAAAAAAGAAAAGACCATGCCAAGTTGCCAAGTGTCACCATTTCAGTAGTAGCCACCAAGGCAAGAAACAGGAAAAGGTTATTTTGTCATAAATGTAATTCTACCAATAAAAGTTGTTATTGAATTCCTTTCTTCTACTCCCGGTCCACCGAGATCTACCACAGCCTTCTTCACACACACTCACACACATGCATTCAGTAAAGCAGTGCATTTCAGCTTTCTTCATTATGTTAGACCAGCTTCCTTTATGTCCCCAGAGCACTAACTCACCAAGGTCTTTGTAATTTGAGTCACAAATGTGGTACCACACACATTCAGATATTTTATTTTCTTAAGAGAGTTTTATTATGACCCTTAGTCATGACCTTTAGTAGTTCCTTTTTGTGGCCTCTCTTTTCAAATTATTCTGTTCAAGAAAGTCAGTCCCCAATTAGGAAACATTTCTTTTTGCTTCAGAGAAGGTGGTGGCATTTTCAAAGCTCTTGACTTGGTGCCGTTAAGAGTTTGGACAGAGAGCAGCGCTTGAATCCTGTAATTATACGGCATTTGGAGCACAGATTATGACAGGTGTGCTAGCAGCATCCAGTAATGAGAGAGTTGGCAAAACAGCTGACTTGTCACATAATTCGTTGGTCAAAAAATAATCGTTAAAAGTAATAACAACAGGTCTTTAGGCAAACTAGAATTTCAGTTCTGGCTCAAAATAATTTTCCCAGTCAGAATTTCAAACATGTTTTCTATGCGAGTTGCAGTGTTTTATCCAATCTTTTGGCTTTCAGTTCACCCAGAACATATATCGTATAATTCTGTCCTGTGTCTTACCACAGAAAGGATGATATTGTAGAACTGTAAAGATCACTTTGCTCAGCCTCGCTTTCAAGAAAGGGTTTTACCTCTAGTGACTGTTGTCCCACATTTCTCACCAAGACCACCCCCCACCCCTAGAATGGTGCCTCGGCTTGCCAGTAAAACTGGAATCACAAAACCTACTTCAAAAGGGGAGTCAAAAGGATTCGTTAGTTTATTTTTGTAAAACTCTTTACAACAAAGCTTGGAAAATATTGCATATTAAATCAATATTTGTTAAATCTGAACAAACTACTTAAGAGAGAGGACTCTGGGTCCAAGCGAATGGCGCAGAGGACAGGAGTCCTGTGCCGCATAGTGAACCATCCCCTGGAGAACGTCCTCCGAGGCCCTCAGCTTGGTTTTCCCTCTTCCTTATCAACAGCACAAGCTTTCCGTTCCTTTGATACTTCACTCATCAACCACTGCAGCAGCTATTCATATTTCCCTTAGGCCCAAATTAAGCACTCAAATGAACAAGATATTGTCTACCAAGAGTATAAATCACTGATAGATTCTCAAAAGAATTTAGAAAACTGTATGAGTTCATTTTGAATAGACGTTCACTCTTGTTCAACCCATTCTAGGATGGTGACACTTTCTTGTTCAAATCCACTCTGTGTAAATGCCAAAGTCCTTGCAAAACATGGCTCCTTGATGCCTCCCTGACTTCTTTACCAGGCTTCCCTTGCCCTTCCTGCCTCAGCCCACTTCTCCCATCCCACCCCTCACTGGACTCCTTCTGGTGCTTCAACATACTGACTACACTCCCATCTCAAGAATTTTACTTTTGCTCTTCCCTTTGCTAGAACTCTCCTGTTCTGCTCCCCAGAGCTGCACGGTGGAGTCCCTCACCTTCTTCGCAGCTTTGATTACCACAAAGCTCGTCAAGCTACCCTATGAAACATGGAACCAAGCTATCCAAACCCCTGTTCATCTCCGGTACTCCTTATCACATACTATACAACAGTTTTTTTCTACAGCAATTATCAGCAGGCAAACTACATATTTACTTGCTTATTTGTTCATTCTCTGAAGAACCATTCTTACACCCTGTCACACAACAGGATGTAAGCTTCATGAGCACGCGAATTCTGGTCACTGGGGTATCCTATACCAGAAACTAAAAGAAAGCCTGGTGCATTGTAGGTGACCACACATATTTGTTGAATGAATAAACAGATGAATAAATAACTATATAATTATCTGACTCATGTTTAATCCTGCCAGTTTTCCTAGTTTGGGCAGGAGACTGCAATACATAGGGCTTGCCAGGTGGCTCAGTAGTAAAGAATCCTCCTGCAATGTGGGAGATGCTGGTGATGGGGGTTTGATCCTTGGGTACGGAGGAGGAAATGGCAACCCACTCCAGTATTCTTGCCTGGAAAAATCCATGGACAGAGGTGTCTGGCCGGCTATAATTGATACACAACCACTCCAATACTTAATAACTAAGCCAACAAATCTTGGTGAGTACAGTCCTTCACAGCACTGACCTAGTCACTGTGTCCAAGCTGTTCTCAATCTCCAGTGTGCCCCAAACTCACCTGACCTCTCTTTTTTTTAATGAAGATTCTCATTCAATAAGCAGTTCTAATCACTCTGATAGAGGAGATATGGCCACTGCATTTTTACAAAGGCTACATTATATGCTTATAACATGTCTAAAAGAAGAATGTGTGCATGCTAAGTCACTTCAGTCATGTCTGACTCTTTGCGATACCATGGACTGTATCCCGCCAGGCTCCTCTGTCCATAAGATTCTCTAGGCAAAAATACTGGAGAGAGTTTTCATGCCCTCCTCCAGGGGATTTTCCCCACCCAGGGATCGAACCTGCATCTCCTATGTCTCCTGCATCGGCAGGTAAGTTCATTACCACAAGCGCCACCTGGGAAGCCCAAACAAAGAATATTTAAAGGGGGGAAAAAAAAAAAGAAAGGAAGGAAAATACCTTACAGTCTATTTGGGGAGAAAAGGGGGTATTGATTTTATCTTTGTATACTCAACTCTGGCACAGTATCTAGAAAAAGTATGCACTCTAACTTTCTGTGTGCTGTGCTGTGCTTAGTAGCTCAGTTGTGTCCAACTCTTTGACTCCCCATAAGGATTCTCCAGGCAAGAATAACTGGAGTGGGTTGCCATGCCTTCCTCCAAGGGATCTTCCTGACCCAGGGATCAAATCCAAGTCTCCTGTGTTTCCTGCATTGCAGGTGGATTCCTTACCCACTGAGCCATGTGGGAAGCCCCAGTACATCTCTGCCACTCTAGAAAGTCTCATCAAAATGTCTCTTCAAAAGAATGTCAAGATCAAAACCATTTGGAGGGAAATTCAAATGACAGAGCAAAAGGGAAAAGCTGCCACTGTTGACTTCACTCTCTCCACTCCCCTAGGGACACGCTGACACGTTTAGAACTGTCAAAACATAGTAACTGTAGTACTTTTAGATTAATTCAGTGTATCTGTTGATGACTGTTGTGATGAGCAAACGTTTCAAATGGAGAAATACAGGAAAGAAATACATTATAAATATTTTATCTCCATCTCTGTTTTCAGTTTGGCATTTTATTTATAAAATCTTCGAGGCAATACTCATATATTTGGCAGATGCATTAGATACCATAAACACAAAACATTTCTTTACCAGACTCTGCATCTAAATTATACTGCAAAGTAATAATGTTAGCAGTAAGAAAAGCCTTTTTCTGAGCAAAGAGGAGCATCTATAGACATACTTTTCTTTGAACTAACCAGTTTATGCATATATACATAAGGGAATTAATGAAAGCACCCTAGCCAAGGATTAATGGCACTTAGTCATTATCAACACCTTTTGTTCCAAAGGTGGAAAAACATTTTACCAACAAATTTGTTAATCCAGAAAACTGTCTTTTAAGGGAGAATGACTTTGTTCCCCATCTAACAGAAGCAGAAATCAAAGTCTAAAGAGGATGAAGTTTTGAGGAAAAGTCTCATAAATGAAAAATCTTCTTAGGTTATGTGTCTTCTACCTTGGTACCTGCATATCACTGGACTTCACTACTTCTGTGGTTCATTTTATAATGAGACTACATATACTGCAAAATGGTAAGTATTACTCAAATGAAAATACCGGTTCCTGAATCAAGCAAAGCCCTTGTTCAGCCAATATTTATGTTGCTTCTCTCCATTTCTAGAATTAAATGCAAAGAATTCACTTACTTTCAAGGAAATGAATTGAGCAAACTCTTCCAAGAAAAAATTTTCAGTTATACTCAAAACAACAGAGAACAGGTATTTACTAGAAATATCAGATGTACGTGCATCAGCTTTAAGTGTCTGAAAGACAGAAAGAGGCCACACAAAATCCTTTGTTAACAGAATGTATTTCTTTGTTAAAAAGCCCTTTGCCAATCTTCTAAACTGTGAATACACTGGTTGGATGACAGTTCTTTCTCACAGCCATCTGCTCCTCTGAGTCAGTCCTGTGGGAAATAGTTTATACTAAATTTGTCGCATCACACCTTATTTCCAGGTCATCAGAGTGACAGCAGTAGAATTCCAACTCTTTTGCTTATTCCATCTAACATGGAGATTAGCATACACCAGCAAATAAGTTTTGAAAGTTTAGGGACCACAATATGGTGGTTGTCTTTACAAGCGTGTGTCCAAGCCAACCTGACCAAGATTTCTACTGTCATTCCCACCAACAGATGTCATTCCTGACAATAGAATCCTTTCCAATGGCCTATACTTTTCTTTCTAGGACAACACTATGAGTAAGCTTTTGGGGAACTCACTTATCTCTTCCATCTACAATAGATGAATGGATTGAAAAAAATAGAAAGTGTTTGGTTACATACATCATACTATTTAAGCTGTATCCATGAGAATTCTTTTGGGTACAAGTTACTGAAGCCCAGTGCAATGAAATACAAATTATATCTTCAGTCTCTGAATGAGCAAGACTCATGTTTTCTATAGAAAGACAGCTTATCTCAGATGTCGAACTCTGGACCAATTAGCTGTGCCAGGGAACAAGTGAGAATACAGCTGCTCTGAAGAGCACACCACGATGGAGAGATATAGCCAGGGATGTAGGGAGATGCAGGAAAGCTAGGCAGTTGGTCCTGTAGGGGCCAATGATGTTTCCTTCTGTGATTTAACCTTTGATACTGGCTATAAAGGAGTTCACTTCTGAAACAAGAAAGTGCAAAGCCTAATTCACAGTTCTAGCCATTTTAATAACTACTGTGTAATCTAACTAATCAAATCAGTCAGTTGACAATCTAAACATAACAGGATAAGCTCAAAATTCAGTGCCTGCCTCTACAGTGCTAAACTAAGTCTTTCTCCTCTAGATTTTGTTTATAGAGTGAAAGTATGCTCTAAATTCTTCTCTTTTTTAATAATTGCATTCTTTTTCTCTGTTGGACTGAATGTGGGATTACATCTTTTATTCAGTTTGAAACTGGTATATTCTGGCTTCATGCTGCGTGCTAAGTCATTTCAGTCATGTCCAACTCTTTGCAACCCTATAGACTGTAGCCCACTAGGCTCCTCTGTCCATGGGATTCTCCAGATATGGATACTGGAGCGGGTTGTCATGTCCTCCTCCAGGTGATCTTCCCGACTCAGGGATCAAACCCCTGTCTCCTATGTCTCCTGCATTGGCAGGCGGGTTCTTTACCACTAGTGCCACCTATGGGAAGCCCAATACTCTGAATTCATACACAGTCAAAAGATGGTATTTAAACTACAAAGATTACATTATTAATTTAGCAGTTGAAGTTTTTTTCTAAAATATAGATGAGCACTACATTTTAATGTGAGCTCTGTTTTGAGTCAATTTTAGTATCAGAAGATAAATCATTTAATTCACCCAAATAAGGAATACACTCTGCTTCTTCAGTTCAGTTCAGTTCAGTCACTCAATCATGTCCGACTCTTTGAGATCCCATGGACTGCAGCATGCCAGGCCTCCCTGTCCATCACCAACTCCCAGAGTTTACTCAAACTCGTGTCCATTGAGTCGGTGATTCCATCCAACCATCTCATCCTCTGTCATCCCCTTCTCCTCTTGCCTTCAATCTTTCCCAGCATCAGGGTCTTTTCAAATGAGTCAGGTCTCCGCATCAGGTGGCCAAAGTATTGGAGTTTCAGCTTCAACATCAGCCCTTCCAATGAATATTCAGGACTGATTTCCTTTAGGACAGACTGGTTGGATCTCCTTGCCGTCCAAGGGACTCTCAAGAGTCTTCTCCAACACCACAGTTCAAAAGCATCAATTCTTCACTGCTCAGCTTTCTTTATAGTCCAACTCTGACATCCATACATGACCACTGGAAACACCATAGCCTTGACTGGACAGACCTTTGTTGGCAAAGTAATGTCTCTGCTTTTTAATATGCTGTCTAGGTTGGTCATAACTTGTCTTCCAAGGAGTAAGTATTTTTTTATTTCATGGCTGCATTCACCATCTGCAGCTTCTTACTTCTCATGTATCATTTCAAACTCTTCTACCAATAAGAAATAATTGACCACTTTCTAACACCATACACAAAAATAAACTCAAAATGGATTAAAGATCTAAATGTAAGACCAGAAACTATAAAACTCCTAGAGGAGAACATAGGCAAAACACTCTCTGACATACATCACAGCAGGATCCTCTATGACCCACCTCCCAGAATATTGGAAATAAAATCAAAAATAAACAAATGGGACCTAATTAACCTTAAAAGCTTCTGCACATCAAAGGAAACTATTAGCAAGGTGAAAAGACAGCCTTCAGAATGGGAGAAAATAATAGCAAATGAAGCAACTGACAAACAACTAATCTCAAAAATATACAAGCAACTCCTACAGCTCAACTCCAGAAAAATAAACGACCCAATCAAAAAATGGGCCAAAGAACTAAATAGACATTTCTCCAAAGACATACAGATGGCTAATAAACACATGAAAAGATGCTCAACATCACTCATTATCAGAGAAATGCAAATCAAGACCACTATGAGGTACCATTTCACACCAGTCAGAATGGCTGTGATCCAAAAGTCTACAAATAATAAATGCTGGAGAGGGTGTGGAGAAAAGGGAACCCTCTTACACTGTTGGTGGGAATGCAAACTAGTACAGCCACTATGGAGAACAGTGTGGAGATTCCTTAAAAAACTGGAAATAGAACTGCCTTATGATCCACCAATCCCACTGCTGGGCATACACACTGAGGAAACCAGAAGGGAAAGAGACACATGTACCCCAGTGTTCATCACAGCACTGTTTATAATAGCCAGGACATGGAAGCAACCTAGATGTCCATCAGCAGATGAATGGATAAGAAAGCTGTGGTACATATACACAATGGAGTATTACTCAGCCATTAAAAGGAATACATTTGAATCAGTTCTAATGAGGTGGATGAAACTGGAGCCTGTTGTACAGAGTGAAGAAAGCCAGAAGGAAAAACATAAATACAATATACTAACGCATATATATGGAATTTAGAAAGATGGTAACAATAACCCTGTATATGAGACAGCAAAAGAGACACTGATGTATAGAACAGTCTTATGGACTCTGTGGGAGAGGGAGAGGGTGGGAAGATTTGGGAGAATGACATTGAAACATGTAAAATACCATGTAAGAAACGAGTTGCCAGTCCAGGTTCGATGCACGATACTGGATGCTTGGGGCTAGTGCACTGGGACGACCCAGAGGGATGGTATGGGGAGGGAGGAGGGAGGAGGGTTCAGGATGGGGAACACATGTATACCTGTGGCAGATTCATTTTGATATTTGGCAAAACTAATACAATTATGTAAAGTTTAAAAATAAAATAAAATTAAAAAAAAAAGAAATAATTGACCAAATGCAATTTTTTATCATTTTAAATATATCTTAATATGCTTAATATGTAAATATAATTCTGTAATATATTTTATTGCAATACCATATTATATATTTATATATAATATTCATGAAATGTGTTATTATTATGTTAAATGATTTCCTAAAGAACAGTATGTTTTGGGGAAAATCTTGGTAAGGATCCATAATTAAGAATTAAAATGAAACTATACAGAAAATATGTTCTATAATATCACTATTCTTTTGCTTTTTATGTTCTTACTGAGATTAATTTCTCCATACCCTATATTTTCATTCTAACTACAAAAAAGCCTGGAATCAGCACTATCACTTCATCATTCTGTTATTTCCTTAAACTTTCACATAAAGGTCCACAACTCATTTTCATATATAATTCTGTTTTTACAAATACTTAATTTTTTAATAGTATAGTTACTTTTTAAACAGACAAACCAAGCACCAAGAGACCTAAGCTCTAAAGCTAGCTCCACCTGTAACTCATTTTGTGGCATTGATCAAATCACTTAACCTCTTTAGAATCATTTTAAAATAAAGATGTTAAACATTCCCTCAAGCTTGAAGACTACAATTATCAAATTTTGTATTCACAAAATGCTAATCATCCTTAGAGACACTGTTTAATGGAAATGCTACATAATAACTGGTAAAATTATTGAGAAACTCTTTTTGTAATGCCATCATGCTTCTCCACACTCTAGAGAATGATGTATCTAATTAATTTGAACATGCAGAAGCAGATATGAACCAAGAAGTATCATCACAGAAATAAATAGATCAGGAACCATCTTTTGTAAAGAGCTTAAGACTGACCATCTATCATCAATTTCCCGTAATTGCACTTTACCAAAAACAAAACACCAATAACTTATTTTAAAAACTTAGTAGCCTTCCAAAATGTATAAAACTAAGTAAAAAAAACTCCATAAAGGCATGGATAAACTCACTGATGGTTACCACTTATTGTTTACTCTGTAACACTTTGCTGAACCTTTGACCTCTATGACCATATGTAGTTCTTAAACTTCCCCTTATAAGAGGTCACTTGATTTCCTTTTTAGGGAAGCTTGAAGTTAAAACTATTTTCCAAAGCTGTTAAATGTTGGGAGTTGAGACAACACTGTCAGATTCCAAGGCTCATGTTCTTATCATTTCTGCTACATTGTGTCACTTCACTTCATAACAATGCATATTATTTGCAAATACCATCCCCAAAGTACAGAAAAGACTACTTGGGTACATTTCTTTTGGCTTTTTAGAAACAGGCAAACCTATATACTGATTAATATATATAGCAAACTGCACGATACCAACAGAATACACAGACTCTATATTTAATTTTTGAATATCCAAAACATTCAGAAAATAATGAAAAAGACACCCATGAACTTACCACCTAAATTTATGAAACAAATGGAAATACCATATTTACTTCTGATTTTTTTAAAGAAATAAGAATGAGTCATAGTTGTGGAAAAGTAATTTAGACAAAGGTTAAGTGTCTGCAGGTAAGTGTCAGTATTGAGTCAGTTGCTTAAATTATCACATTCAGAATGTACCAAAAAAGTGAAAAGTCTCTTCTCTGTTGTTTGTTTCCCTTAACTGGGCTAAAAATCAATGTTGTTGTTGTTTTTTTTTTCCAGAAGTAAATTTTCATTTGATACCTATTTATTTCTAAAAATGGAATCACAAGAAAGTTCTACCTTTAGAAAGTCAAAATATCTGGTGCTTAGATGGAAATATCTTTTCCTAGGATGTCTAGACTAATAAACATAGCATATTATCTTATTGCCACAGGATAAGTTGCTTACTGAGAAGGTAAATTCTTTTTTTATTTGATGACAATATAAGTTGATGTTTAATTTGTTTGACGGATTCCTCATATCTTCCTCATGAAATTAGAATGGAGTTGATGGCAGAAACTATGAGAACCAGATTATTTAAATATCACCCAAAGTTTATAATATAAAATAAGTTTGGGGAAAAGAGTCCAGCTTTGTTATAGGAGGCTTTACATCATGTCATACTATGAAGATATTGACTGTATTATTCATAAACCATTTTATCATACTTTTGTATATGAACTACTCCACAGCCTTTTATAGAAATGTTTAATACTTGATTTTACATGTTTCTTGGTGACTTATTTACAATAATTAAAAACTTATTAAAATGTAAAAATTATCTAAGACTGTAAAGCTTCCTATTAGTGTTCATTACTACTTCTGGTCATAATAATACTCTCAATAAAGATTAACATTCATTTATAAAAAGCGTAGGTACAATTAAAACCCCTCTCGCTCTCAGTCCTTTCTCCCTGGAAGTAATAACTGCCCTAACATTTGTGTTATCATTTTCATGCATATTCTTATACTTTTACCACAAAGGTACATGAGACATTGTAAAATAGTTTGTGTTGTTTTATGTATATTCATAAATATAATCACATTATATGTTTCAGTTTGCAACTTGCTTTTCTCATTCAACATTATCCTTTTAAGACTTATCCATGTTGATACCTATAATAACATGTTTACTTTCCACTAGACTTCTACATTCTTGCCTTCAGTGATTTCTTGATGTGCTGATTTTATCTATTCAATATACTTTGTATAGTAAATTGAAAATCACTAATATGCTACTTAATCTCTGGGGACAGTAATGTTTAGCTTGGAAAAACACCCTCTTTAGAAGAAACAAAATAATTTTGCTCACCCAGTTTGCAAAAAGTTACTTTTTGGGTGTACCTTACTTGCTTGTAGAGATGAAATCACCCGTTTAGTAACTATAAGCCATTAACAACAGCTGACTTAATTTGAATTATAAAGTAAAAATGTTCTTCCCTGTAAGCTAAAGTCCAGATGTTGCAAGTGAAAGTGAAGTCGCTCAGTCCTGTTCGACTCTTTGCGACCCCATGGACTGTAGCCTACCAGGCTCCTCTGTCCATGGGATTTTCCAGGCAATAGTACTGGAGTGGATTGCCATTTCCTTCTCCGGGATCTTCCCAACCCAGGGATCGAACCCAGGTCCCCCACGTTGTAGACAGACGCTTTACCGTGTCAATTTGTGATAGTTGCATGTGGATTGGAAAGTAAGTCATGAGGGTCAGCCACAGAGTTCTCAAATAAAGAAGCAGAGGTACCAGAGGGGAAATACGAGAGAAAATATAAGATTAAGAGAAAAATGCATTTACTGGAATTGATCAGGTTACCCACTCTGATTGGGGTTCAGTATTGAAATTGTGTTCATTTTGCCCTGAGTCACTTTCCCTTATCTACCACTGAGGCATCATTTTAGTTTGCTTAGTACTTCCTGTCCTTTATCATTACAATCAACTGACCAAACACTTCCAGCAATCTCTTCAGTTCTCTCTCTCCTCCTTGAACTTCATAAAACCTCTTACACCACAAATATGAAACGCAATCAGCTTCTGTCATTTGTGTTTCCTATTTGCACAGGAAGTGCAGTCCAAACTAAAGTTGGCTTTACTTTGTAATCGGGTTCCTTTAATAGCTTTTTTTTTTTTAATAAAACAAATTCCATTCTACCTATAATTTTCAGATTGCATCTTGCTTGAAGATGAGGTGGTTGATGTGGACAAAAGAATTCCATATAAATAAAGCGGTCTCATTCCTGGAGCTATATTGTCACTGACCAAAGATAAACAGCCAATGAACAGGAAAATTGAAATTAAGGAAATCATTCATTGGGGTGCCAATTTTATTGTGTAAGATTGTAAGATTAAAAAATTATTGTTTATTAGCCTACTGAAGTGCCTTGGTTTTTCTGAAAACTGTTACTCCTTGAAATTACTGACCTTAGCATAGAGTAGACACATTTACCAAATCAATAGTTCTCGTTTTCATACCGTTCTTAATGGTCTACAATAAGTTTTCAAATCACAATATTATTTGATCCTTAGAACCATCAGAAGACATAAGTTGAAAACATAGTCTTAATAATTTATAGGGGAGTAAATTGTTTTTTAGGAAATCAACCCTGAATACTCATCAGAAGGGGTGATGCTAAAACTGAAGCTCCAATACTTTGGCCACCTGATGGCCAAAGAAGAGCTGACTCTTTGGAAAAGACACTGATGCTGGGAAGGATTGACGGCAGGAGAAGAAGGGGACGACAGAGGATGAGATGGTTGGATAGTTAAATGACTCAATGGACATGAATTTGAGCAAACACCAGGAGATAGTGAAGGACAGGGAAGGCTGGTGTGCTGCAGTCCACGGGGTCGCAAAGAGTTGGACTTAGCGACTGAACAACAAATTATTTTTAATCATATCCAGTTGACTGGCAGGTCCCAGAGCAAGTAGGAGAACAAGCAGTGAAAATCAGGGCTGCTGACACCTAGTAAACAACATAAAGGATCTTTTTAAAGATTTTTTTCATGTCATTTGTTTCGCCATCTGTTTTGGTTTGCTTGGGCTGTCAATATTTCACTTTAGGTTCTTCCAAGTACTACCATAAAAAACTAAAAAGACACAGTAGTGACTCACATTCCAGACACACTCAGTAAATACTGCTTAAACAAGTGAGTGAATAAATGAATTCTCGTATAAGTAAGCAGATGTTCTAATTGCCAAAAAAAGCATTAAACACTATGCCTCTTTTTGAAGTTTCTAATAATTATTATTTGGCAAGTTCCTTAGTAAGAAAAATGTCTCCATTTACAAGGTGATGGGCATGTTACATTTTTTTTTTCCCTTGCTAGACTCCAGCAATTCAAAAACATTTGATTTTCAGGTAAGCTTGTCCTATAGAATCAGCTACAAGCAAATCATTTTCCAACCAATTCATTCACATTTCCAAAGGAAATATTATCTCTCCTGGGCAAGCAATAAAAGCAGCAGACAGTGCAACAGCGGCAGGAGACGCTCTTCACAGATAATATGTGGTGTCTGATCAAGTGGTATCGCCAAACAAAGACAGATGGAAATTGATTAATTTTAGTACTATTCAATACATTATGGCAGTGTGGTCACTGTGGACTTCCCACAAACATTGCTTCTTTCTAAATTATCAATTATTCACATTATTCAGTTTTAAGAGATAAATAGCAGGCTTTTGTTTTTCATTTTTTAAATGGCCTTATTCCTTAAATGCTAAACATTTAACACGTAAGGATTAAGGAAAAATGTCTCAATTTTCGGTACTTGGACATTTGTTAGTTGTTTTCGATACATCATGCTAATTCACACTATAAATCTTCCAGGTGGATATTATTTTGCTGCTAAACATATAGGGGAATTAAGACTAAAAGACATTGTAAGTCTGAACACCCAGTTATTTGGACCAAGGTTATCTCCATCCAAAGTCTATGGTCTTCTAAAAACGTGGGCTGGATCCCCTTTCCTGGCATATTATTGGTCAGCCTGTGGACCACGTGAGCACTCAGTGTTTTCTCACCTCCGGGATCGTGAGTTCTCACTCAGTCCTACACTAGGGAAACAAGCAAGTTCTCATCGTGGTTAGCATTCTCCACTGAAGAGGCCTGAGCCTCTGAGATCCAGGCAAAACCTCCATGAGTTACTCCTGAAAGAACACAAGCACCTATATACACATTTTCAACACCTGAAATCTATTTTTCCACAGGCAAGACTGAGGTTAGATGTTTAGTAACAAGTTCCCTGCCGTTGCTGCTGTTGCTAAGTCGCTTCAGTCGTGTCCGACTCTGTGCGACCCCATAGACGGCAGCCTACCAGGCTCCCCCGTCCCTGGAACTCTCCGGGCAAGAACACTGGAGTGGGTTGCCATTGCCTTCTCCAATGCATGAAAGTGAAAAGTGAAAGTGAAGCCGCTCAGTTGTGCCTGACTCTTCGCGACCCCATGGACTGCAACCTACCAGGCTCCTCCATCCATGGGATTTTCCAGGCAAGAGTACAAGTTCCCTACATCCTCCCATTTCCTTAATTTCTACTCCTTCTTTGCCACTAAAGGCTGCAACTGATATTTACTTTAATTGGATTTTATGCATTGTTAAGGAAAGCAGAAAGAAAGTCAGGTTGATTTGCCTGGATTTTCTTGTCTGACACTTTGGAGTCACAACTCCTTTTGAGAACAGAGGATTATTAATTTTCTACCCCCTCTTTAAATGTACATTCACAAATATTCAGGCAACTTCAAATATAATTTCAAAGAGAGAACTAAAGTAATCCCATTTTGCTTCAGATGGACTTTCTTTTCACACTTCTTAGAAATACTATGGATCCTAGATGTCAAGAAATAAGAAGAAATTAAATTTGGAGGGACATCACACACAATTGGAGAACTGTCCAGACAACTTGGGACTTTAGAACTCAATAAATAAATTCATTTGTGGAGATATTTTGCTGACAGATCATTAGAAAATGCTGTTTCCTTAGGGGAAGTCAAATTCTTTTACAGCAAAATTATAATTCTCAGTAATTAATAGTCATGTGAAAAATAATGTCAAAGTACTATTTCGATTGAAATTTTCACTTTCAACTGGTTTATATGATGCTGTATAGAAAATCTAAGTTGCTAGGTTTTAGATAAATATAATAAGCAAACTTGTTTATATATTAAATAGCACTGTCAAAATGTCGAAGTTCAGTATTTCTGAAAAGGAAAGCACACATTAGGCTTTAGAAGTGTAGAGACATTCACAAGTAACATAGTCAAGAAGGTGGTTGCTTCACTTCTATAATGCATTGTAAAATAAAGTAAAAAATATAATTCTCAGAAGAGACAAAACATTATGCCTACATTTCAATGTAAAATTTAGTTCAAGATCATTTATTCTTAAATGAACAGACAGTTCTCTAGTCAAAGTAAATACTTCTGGTAAGGCATCATGTTTCTTGAAAATATAACAGAAGAACTAATATACTAGAGAGATACGCTTGGAGATTTAAGCTTGATGACTGTGTGTGTGCTCAGTCGCACGCACAGGCTTGTCTATCCATGGGATTCTCCAGGCAAGAATACTGACGTGGGTTGCCATTCCCTTTTCCAGGGGATCTTCCTGACCCAAGGACTGAACCCAAGTTTCCTACATTGTAGGCAGATTCTTTACCATCTGCGCCACCAGGGAAACCCCTTTAAGTTTCATAAAACATCTTAAATGATTGCGCATGCAGATCCTTACTCATGAGAAGTTTTTAACTGCTTTTGCAATGCAACCCTCTCTAAAAAGAGTCACTGGAGATGTTTATAAGTAGGATTACACTCAACATGAATTACACATGAAAGAAAGACTACCATGGGTAAATTTCATTAGAAAAGAACCAAAAGAATAGGCAGAGGAATGGGTCACTTGGAAAGAAATGGCATCACACACAGATCTGTTATTTGTGGAATCGATTTCCCCAGACTTTGGGGAGCCTCGTGCTGTGTGTCAGCATTCATTGCTTAGGTTCATTTTGACTAGCTCTTCCATAAAAGTGTGGGTCCTTTCATTTCATTGGAACAAACAACCTTCTCTTTTAAAAGGACTTTATTAGCCCATGGTGGCAAGGCAGTCTACTGCTTCAGCTCCATAGGTTTTTTTCAGACAAGGTATATGCCCTCAGGAAAGCAGATCGTGATAGTCAAAGTCGCTCAGTCGTGTCTGACTCTGCGACCCCATGGACAATACAGTCCATGGAATTCTCCAGGCCAGAATGCTGGAGTGGGTAGCCTTTCCCTTCTCTAGGGGATCTTCCAAACCCAGGTCTCCTGCACTGCAGGCAGATTCTTTACCAGCTGAGCCACAAGGGAAGCTCTAGGAAAGCAGAAATGGACTAGAATTGTAAGAATGCTGCTGCTAAGTCGCTTCAGTCGTGTCCGACTCTATGCGACCCCAGAGACAGCAGCCCACCAGGCTCCCCCATCCCTGGGATTCTCCAGGCAAGAACACTGGAGTGGGTTGCCATTTCCTTCTCCAATGCATGCAAGTGAAAAGTCAAAGTGAAGTCACTCAGTCGTGTCCAAGTCACTCAGTCGTGTCCGACTCTTAGTGACCCCATGGACTGCAGCCTACCAGGCTCCTCCTTCCATGGGATTTTCCAGGCAAGAGTACTGGAGTGGGTTGCCATTGCCTTTATCTATGTCCAAATTGAGTTATATGTTAATCTCACTGAAAGAAGAGAAACAGAAACAAAGGAGAACTCTCAAGATGGCCTCTCTGAAAGAAGATTCAGCATCTGAAGTTTGGAGTGTATCTCCAGACTTGGGGGTCTAGTGGCCCTAAAGCACAGAAGTTTTAAAGTGGCACAGAAGTTGTCAACCCATCCACCAGTTGGCAATATAGGCTGGAATATCACACACCCCACTCTTCTTGGTCCTATTCAAGGCTCACTGAGCATGCTTCTGATCATAATTTGCCCTTTTGAGAAAACTGGCCACAGGCAGAAAATATATTGATATGCAAACATTTTTGGATCCTCTCAACATGTTCACTTCTCAGTGTAAATTAATAGATTGGCTTTATGGTTTTTATTCATCAATCTCTATTAGTTTGTTCTGTGTAAGTCAGCTGCCTGAGGCAAATTTGTTCCTGATCCATTGACAAATTATATTTTTAAGCTTGTGTGATATTTTTAAGCCAGGGAACTTGACCTGTGTGCTTTTTCCATTCAAGAAGGCAATGGCCCTAGTTGTTTTATATCCAATCTGCTATTTCTTCAGTCTCCTGTCTTTATAGTTTTGACTAAGGGTATATCTTTACATATGCTTCTGGGTGCACAGCTTCACAAGCAATGTGATGAAGCCAGTGTTACAGTGTTCAGGCTACAGATGCTGCTGTCAGGATGGACAGCTGGAATACAGTAGGAATGCTCTTGCCAGTTGCCATCAGCTACATTCTGCTTCCTTCATTTATCCTAGAATGTGATGTTATTGATACTGTTTTCTATGATATGAAAAACATCAGGAAGCACTTACTTAAACTACTCCACTGCTCAATCATTTAATCAATCCACATTGTTTTCATCATCAGATAATAAACAAATCATGACCTCCAAGTCTTGTCATACGTTTTTCCTTTTCCGCTTATCTTGTTATGTTTGTTATATTTGCACGCTCAGTTATATCCAACTCTTTGCAATCCTATGATTCTTCAGGCAAGAATACTGGAGTGGGTTGACATTTCCTTCTGCAGGGGATCTTCCAACTCAGGGATCAAACCTGAGTCTCATGTCTCCTGCATTGGCAGGTGGGTTCTTTACCACCAGTGCCACCTGGGAAGCTCTTCTTGTTATCTCTTGTCAAAACTTAACCACACCTCTTCATCCTTGTCAGTTAAGTCCATCTATCATTTAATAGGTTCCCTCTCTCCCTAACTCTCATCCTGATGGCAACCATAAATAGCCACTCTACTGGGACCACTAACTGAGAAGCTCTCCTTATTGAACCTAAACCAGAGGCAAATTGGCACCATAAGTAGCCAGTTTGATCATCTGCTGTACAGCAACTTTCGTTCTCCAACCCTTCCACGGTAGCTAATATAAGCACATCCTACCTATCCAAAAACCCATATCTTTCATGCTCCCTTGCAGTTACGTGTGGCACTTCAAAGTTTAAGCTGAGGCCATACTTTACTTCCTGAAAATTAAGCACACCCTGGGGATATCACTGTGTCTCACAACTTTACAAAAATTCAAATATTTTCAAAATTCAAGTTTTTTTCTTCAAAATATAGACTGTACTTTTCCTAAGTAAACCGGTAAATGTGCTTAGTCGCTCAGTTGTGTCTGACTCTTTGCAACCCCATGGACTGCAGTCCACCAAGCTCTTCTTGGCTTCTCTGGAAATCTCAGACAGTACTTTTCCATACCTTATTACAATCTTAAAGTTGTTCCTTGTAATTTGACTGCATGAACCCTTTACCTACACTGCATGCAAGCGTGCATGCTAAGTCGCTTCAGTTGTGTCCAACTCTTTGTGATCCTATGGACTACAGCCCACCAGGCTCCTCTGTCCATGTGATTTTCCAGGCAAGAATAGTGGCGTGGGGTGCCCTCCTCCAAGGGATCTTCCAGACCCAGGGATCAAACCCACATCTCTTATCTCCTGTATTGGTAGGTGGGTTCTTTACCACTAGCACCACCTGGGAAGCCTTTTACCTACATTATCTCATTTCAAAGTATAAAATTGTTGTCTAGTGAATAGTGGCAAGAATTGTGAAGTTTTGAGATTTTACTCTACATTCAGGTTAATAAATTAGCCTGATGCAGTGTCAAAGATGCTGGCAGAAAACATGAGTTTCCTGGGTCAGAAACAAAGAACTTTATTAGTCTTGGCATAGCAAGCAGCATGAGCTGCTTGCTATGAGTTCACATTAGTTCTTCGATCCCCAAGGTCTCAAGGGCAATATGGAGGGGCCCAGGTCTATGCTGTGTACACCGTGGGTTTCTGTCATTGAATTTAGGAAACCCCTAATCTTTTACAATGAGCTAGCAACAAACCCACACTTCGCCCCGGAAGAAGACATTAACTTTGTTTTACAGGAGAGGAGGGAAATCCTCCCTTTGCTAGAGAAGGAGACAGTCTCTCTCACGGGCTGTCTGTTAAACAAACATCCTTGAAAAGAATTGGAAAGTAAGAAGCCTTCAGTGATTCTGCTCTCAACAGTTATAGATGCGTGGAGAATTGTCACCTAAAAAAAAAAAAATGACAATGGTCAGACTTTAGCATAGGCTATATGAAGAAAGGACTGAAAATATTAGATTGAAGTAACTTCTTCCCTTCCTCCTCCTCACCTATCCCCTGCCCAGGACCAAAGAAAAGAACAAGGGTAGTATTAATGATATTTAAGGGAAAACAAACTGTTTGCACAGCCAAAGTGGATAGAAACATCAGGTAATTATCGAGTGAACTTGGGTTAAGAAGTCAGTTATGTGTGCTCTGAAAGATGAACTCCATTGCATTATGCAGCAATCCTGTCCTTCATGCCTCAGTCTCTGGCAGTGCAGAGGACAAGGATTTGAAAGTGGTTCTGGGAATAAGAGGGTCTGTCCAAACACTTGAATAGAGCTGGCTGGTGAAAGATGAGGGTAGGTAACCAACTTGGGCACCCCAGAGAAACAAATTACTTCAAAAGAGGACTCTGATTTCTTGCCTTTTTGTGATTTTTTTTTCCCTTTTTATGCTCTTCTCTTTTCTCCTCCTCTAGCTTATCCACAAGCTGACAGCACTCACTACACAACCAGTATGATTTTAAATGGTATGAATCTGAACTTATTTAATACAATGTCAGAAAGGTAGATTCTAGCATTGTCTTCCTTTTATAGAAGAGGAAAATGAGGCATTAAAAAGATTCAGTATCTTCTCCAAAATCACACAGCTAAGTACACTGCATACTGCTGCTGCTGCTGCTGAGTCACTTCAGTCGTGTCCAACTCTGTGGGACCCCATAGATGGCAGCCCACCAGGCTCCCCAGTCCCTGGGATTCTCCAGGCAAGAACACTGGAGTGGGTTGCCATTTCCTTCTCCAATGCATGAAAGTGAAAAGTGAAAGTGAAGTCGCTCAGTCGTGTCCTACTATTAGCGACCCCATGGACTGCAGCCTACTAGGCTCCTCTGCCCATGGGATTTTCCAGGCAAGAGTACTGGAGTGGGGTGCCATTGCCTTCTCCGAATACACTGCATAGTCAGCATTTAAATGTAGAAAGTCTGATGCCAAAGCCCATGCTCACAACCAGAGGACATCACTTCTCAGTTTTAGAACCCCATTACCAACAAAGGTCCATCTAGTCAAGGCTATGGTTTTTCCAGTGGTCATGTATGGATATGAGAGTTGGACTGTAAAGAAAGCTCAGCACTGAAGAACTGATGCTTTTGAACTGTGGTTTTGGAGAAGACTCTTGAAAGTCCCTTGGACTGCAAGAAGATCTAACCAGTCCATCCTAAAGGAGATCAGTCCTGGGTGTTCATTGAAAGGACTGATGCTGAGGCTGAAACTCCAATACTTTGGCCACTTCATGCGAAGAGTTGACTCATTGGAAAAGATCCTGATGCTGGGAGGGACTGGGGGCAGGAGGAGAGGGGACGACAGAGGATGAGATGGCTGGATGGCACCCCCAGCTCAATGGACATGAGTTTGAGTAAACTCCGGGAGTTGGTGATGGACAGGGAGGCCTGGCATGCTGCGATTCATGGGGTCACAAAGAGTGGAACGTGACTGAGTGACTGAACTGAACTGAACTGTGTTATTCGCATAGCCTTCTCCATGCCCAAAGAATAATAGACAAAGACAGAGATACCCATGTAGGAATTTATGAAACTTGGGATGCTTGTTTCCCAAAATTGAGGTTATTATGCCATCTTATTTATGTTTTCTTTCTCTTCTTATTCAAAAATCTTCCAAGGTTAACTGACAAGATCCAATCTACACTTCCTAATGAAATGTGATATTCACTGCAAGAATGTACCATAATCTATATAATCATTACTCTATTCATGTGCATCCACCTTGTTTGCAGTTTGTTTCTGTTACAAATATTCCAGCAGTAAACTGCTTTTACATAAATCTTTACAGATCCATGCTTTTATTTCTTTGGGCTCAATTCCCAGGAGTAGATCTGCTAATTAAAGGATATGTGTATCCTATGCAGGACACACAAAAAATGCAGGTTCAATCCTTGGCTCGGGAAGGTCCCCTGGAGGAGGGTATGGCAACCCACTCCAGTATTCTTGCCTGGAGAATCCCATGGACAGAGGAGCCTGGCAGGCTACAGTCCACATGGTCACAACTGTCGGACACAACTGAAAAGACTGCACACACGCACGCATCTCTATATTAGGTAGACAATACAAGATCAAGTTCTGAGTCTCGTTTCACCAATAAGACATGAGAGTACACTGTGTCCACATCTCCATCAGGGTATATGTAACTGCTTCTTTTAAATACAACACTCTGACGGTTTAAAGTGATTTCTCACTATTTAATTTGCATTTACCACATGGTGAACTTCAAATTCTTAACAAATGTAACTGACCATTTGGATCTGTTCTTCTATACATTCAAATCTTTTTTGTTCACTGTTAATAGGGGATTTTTAAAACTAGGCTTAAATTGTTACACTGCACATTTTTAATAGGGTTAGTTTTTTAATAGGAGTTTTAAAATAGGATTCTTTCAATAAAGAGCCCTATTTATTATGAAGACTTCTTTATTGTTGATATTAGTCATCATTTCTTCATTTGCATTTTAATCTTTCCCAAAATCTTTCATTTCTATTGAAATTATTTATGGCAACTTTTTTTATAAATGATTTTTATAATATTTGAATAAATTTCTATTGTCTTTCATACATTCTGAATATCATATGTCTAATAAGACCTCTCCAGTCTCTAACTTTTACATGAGCTAATCTACATTTTCTTCTAACATTTTTAATGTTTAAAGTTTTAATCTATCTGAAGTCTATCTGTATATAAGATGTGAGGTAGGCTTCTAAGCTTATATTCTTCTAAATGGATAGCCAAGTTGCTAGAATCTTTTAAGTAAACCGTGATTTTCCTATAAAATTAAATTTTGTCACATACTAAATTCTCCTGCTTGGTGGGATATATTTTGGACACTATTCCACTTCTTTGGTCTATCTGTACTTTTTGTGCCAAATAACACTGCAATCAACAGTTATTTAAAGACTAAATGAGAGGATAAAGGAAATAAGCTGAAAGTTTTACAAACCAGTGAAAAGAAAGAAAAAGAGAAAACAGAGCAGCATATATAATAAAGCAAAATCAGATAGAAGTCTGTTGTCAGACTAAATGTGAGAGTTTCTCTCTTTCAAGCTGTGTTGCTATTGTTTCCAGTGTGGCTAACTCAAGTCAGCAAATCACTTGGAGAGTAACATTAAGTATTTAACTATTTTATATCATTAACAGTTGATAATTTTTTACAAAAACATGGTTTATCAGGGCTGCTTTGATGTATTTTTTTGGAAAAATCAACATTACAGTAAAGCAAATCTTTTTTTTAGACTGAAGATACTGAACTGATGTCATTATTTCTACTAAATGCCCACAAAGATTTTGTAGTTGACATCATGTTAACTAAAGAATGGGATTCCCCTGTAACTCAGATGGTAAAGACTCTGCCTGAAATACAAGAGACCTGGGTTTGATCCCTGGGTGAGGAAAATCCCTTGGAGAAGGGAATGGCAACCCACTCCTGTATTCTTGCCTGCAGAATCCGTGGACAGAGGAGCCTGGCAGGCTACAGTCCCTTGGGTCACAAAGAGTCAGACACTTCTAAGCAACTAACACTACTTCTACTACTATCTAAAGACTATTAGTAGGTGACTGTCCACTAAGCGACAGCAGATAAGATTTTTTTATAACATTATTTAATCTGAAGAATATTGGTGGGTAAAAATCAAATAAGTGACCACTGTTCAGGGTACCATTTTGTTACCGTCCCAGCAGCTTTAACAAAGGGATGTTTTCAACTAATCAGAAAAATGATTCAGCCATTAAAACATGTTTCCTTTTTTGCTGTTCTGTTCCCTGTTGGATAACTTACATTCTACACATGGCAATCATTTTAAATGTGTGAAATACTGTGGTATATGAAGTATTTTTTTCCATCCTTGTGGATTCGGGTGGTTTTGTCTCTACCATCACCATTGCTATTATTTTAGTGGTACTTTCTTGGAACAATATTTGTTAAAAGTAAAGTTACATAAGCAACAAAGAAAATAATTCTTATAGAAATCAGGTATATTAGCTCACCTATTTTCACCCTACAACATCTTGGTAATGGCAGCCTTATTTAAGCAAAACTTTTCAGAAAGTTCATTTTCTCAAGTATATGTACCATTTGTTTAGTAAAATGGTTCATTAACAATAAGAGAAAAGTAGAACAATAGGCATTTCTGTCATTCCTCAGCATCTAGTCCTGATTTCAGTTGGAGATTAAATTGCCTGATGCCCTCACTTTAATAATTGCTGAGGCTGGTTTTTATGAGGCTATCATGAAGAACGCTTCAAACTTTCAAGGGAATGTCATTTAAAAGACAGAAAATTAGATGCTGATATGCCTAAGTAACTGCTAATAATTAATTAAAATGAGTTTCAATTAGTGAGTTCTTTCATATCCCACCCCTTTCCTAACAATGTTAATAGGTAGTCAGTAGGCATTATTTTGAGCATTGTAGTTTTAATACACATACAAATAATGATCCTAGTCTAAGTTTAGTTTAAAAAAAAATCAAAAGCATCTACTTCATGCAGAGGAGATGCTATACTTCTATCACCCTAATGGTGTGAAAATGTAATGATGTTTTCCTACAGAGGAAAATCTCTTTCCTTTGATGTTTGAGTTTGGCTTCCATTACCACAGCCTAAGTAAGCTGAGAAGAAAACACATTACCCACACTATCAAAGATACCATGACTGAGCTGCTGACAAGCATATACTTAATTGCAGGATTTAAAATGATGTGTCTGCTTTTGATTTTCATGGTGACAACTCTTTACTAAAATAATAAAAGCAGTACTACCTAAAATTAGCAGATACAATATCCTATTACTTCATAGAGGTATCCATAGAAAAAATAAGTAGAAACCCTAAAGATGCTCAGTCTAAAGTATGAATCACTGTATGCTGTCATTTTTGTAAGTTTACCTTACTCTGAAACATTCAACTTGACATAAATATCTTAAACCTGTTTACACAAGGATAAAACTCCCATTTTTTCCTAGAAAGATAAAATATAATCTAAATCATTACAGACTGAATGTATAAGATATTTTAATAGATGTTATATTTTTCCAATCCAGTTCAACTGGGATATTCCAAATTAAAAGGTATTCTGTAAAAATTATGTATGTCAAACATGGAGAGAGAGGGAGAAACGATATATCATGGTGTGAAAGCAAGAGTAACCCATCTTGAAAGATCTTTGTGAGAATTAAGAATTGTTTGCAATAATTAAGAATTATTTTCAAATTACTTTGCAAATAACACATTGCAAAGTACCTACTTCCAAAAAGCATTGTATTATTTATCAGCTTCATAGGTAAGAACAAAATATAAAAAGTAAAGATCCTGAGGTTTATAATATTTTATGGAAACAGGTTAGGGTGGGAGAAATAAAGAAGGATAGAGTAAGACAGAGAGAATGAGGGAGAGATGAAGAGCTGTGTGGTGCAGAGGATAAGAAGGCTGGATTGAGGCAGTGGGAACCTGCCTCAGTGGAAGCTGTTTGAGCTCCTCTGAATGTTTTCATCCCAGGGATGTCTTAGTGTTTGCGACAATGATGCCTATCAGACCTTTCAGACAGTGATCAGAATAGAACTCTTTGTCAAAGAAATTGAATAAGCCGTTACAGGATCTCAGGTGGACTGATATATTCAGTGTGCCAAACATATTAGAATTCTGGGCATCCTAAATGAATTCTGACTATGGAAGCCCACATTGTATGAATTCTGATTAGGTGGTGGGCAGGAACAGAGAACGTTCATCAACTCCTGTACTTACATTGTACATTGGACCCTCAGAAGATGGAGATATTGGTCTGATTCTGGAGTTTGAGTGGTCCTGCTGAGAACACAGCAGATAAGCATAGCCAAAATTTCCAGACTGCCCTTTTCTTGTACAGACATAAACCTCTCAGGATCATTTAAATTCCATGAGGCTGATCACAATAAAGCCAATCCATTCAGTGCAGTAGCTATTATCCAGCTGGACATGCCAGTTACACCATGGCCCAAATCCATTTCTATTAGTACTTAATAAGGTATTAAATAAGGAGATCAAACCAGTCAATCCTAAAGGAAATCAATCCTGAATATTCTTTGGAAGGACCGATGCTGAAGCTGAAGTTGCAATACTTCAGCCATCTGATGTGAAGAGCTGACTCATTGGAAAAGACCCTGATGCTGGGAAAGATTGAGGGCAGGAGGAGAAGGGGGAGACAGAGAATAACATGGTTGGATGGCATCACTGGCTCAATTCACATGAGTCTGACCAAACTCAGGGAGATAGTGAAGGACAGGGAAGCCTGACATGCTGCAGTTCATGGGGTCACAGAGAGTCAGACACGACTTGATGACTGAACAACAAAACAAGATACTGAATATGTTGTTTATATATATGGTTGTAAGAACAAAGTTCTGGTATGCACCAGACAGGTATCCTTTAAGCAACATACAGAATTAAACGACCCATCATCTTCCACACTGATATCATCCTAGACCCCTAAAGAAACCAATAGTTCACATTGGCTAGCCCTATGGATTTACTGGAAATGTCCATTCTTTCTTTATGGATATCAGTGATGGCCAGTTAACTGGCAATTTTTTCCCAAGTAATAAACATTAAGCAAAGAGTCTAAAAATATGACCTAATGGATATTTGGACTTCTGTCAGAGGAGTTGGAGAATTTTACCATGTGTTTTTTTCATCATCTAGTCTACTTTCAGAGTCAACTGTGTACTCACACAATTTGTCCCCAAAATCAGGGTGTTACTCTTATGCTTCAAACACATACTAGTCAAGTTTTCCTCCATTATCTTCTCTTATTTCTAGTGAAAAAAAAAATCCTTGTTCATGAGGTTGACACTGTATAACATGTCATTTCATCAGATCCAAATGCAAAAAGTACAAAAGACTCCAAGTGAGAAACCTCAAATAAGAGAAAATTGAGAGACTCCTTTATGAGTAAAAGGAGTATATACTCCCTTTCAGTATACTGAGAGAAGATTTATACATATGGAGAAGAATTTACAGTTAAATTAGTGATAAGTACAGAAGCAAAGATAATGCTTAAAATCCTTAAAGCTAAGCTTCCACAGTATGTGAACAAAGAACTTCTAGATGTACAAGCTGAATTTAGAAAAGGCAGAGGAACCAGAGATCAAACTGCCAACATCCATTGGATCATAGAAAATGCAAGAGAATTCCAGAAAAACATCTACTTTTGCTTCATTGATTATGCTAAAGCCTTCAACTGTGTGATCACAACAAACTATGGAAAATTCTTAAAGAGTCTTAAAGAGATCAGAATACCAGACCACCTTACCTGCCTCCTGAGAAATCTGCATGCAGGTCAAGAAGCAACATTTAGGTCCTTCCAGGCGGACTTCACAAGACTGTGGACGACAGAAGGGAAGCACACAGGGACTGTCCCCTCTGCTTCGATGCCCTCCCATTCTCCTTAGGGATCAGGGACCTCCCGAGCATTGCTTGGGGTCATATTGTGAACTGTGGCTTTGGACGCATGTTTGCCTATACCAACCAGTGATAAGACCGTCTTGGATTTCACAAGGGTCAGACTTGTGCAGAGAAGAGTCCATCATGGAAGCTTTAATTGATGGGATCTGGCTGGCTGCCGAGAGAACAAGAGAAGCATGGGAGGTATTACCATTGAAAGACTTAGCAGAGATCAAGCCCTGAGACTTTGCAGTGGGAGCACTGACTCCAAGACCCTAGGCTATCAGAGAACTAACCCTAGGGAGTATCAAATAGTGAGAACTCGCACAAAGGAAACCACTGTAATAAAAGGCCCAGCATCACCCAACCACCAATAGCACCCTGTGCAGGACACCTCATCTAAACAACAAACAAAACAAAAATACAAACCCAGTCATCAGCAGACAGGAGTACCACTTCACTCAGCCTTGCCCATCAGAGCAAAAACAAACAAACAAACAAACAAAAACTTAGCACAAATCTCACCCTATATGAAGCTTACACAAACCACTGGACCAAATTTAGAGGGAAGAAACCAAAAGGAAGAAAGAATTCAAGCTTGAAGCTTGGGACAGGAGACCTCAAACACAATAAGTTTAAAAAATAATAATAATGAAAAGGCAGAGAAATATTACACAAATGAAGGAACAAACTAGAAACACAGAAGTCCAAATAAATGAAAAGGAAATGAGCAAACTACCTGAAAAAGAATTCAGAATAATGATTGTAAAGATGATCAAAAACCTGGAAAGCAAAATGGAGAAAATGCAAGAATCAACTAACAAAGACCTAGAAGAATTAAAGAATAAACATGCAGAGACACACAACACAGTTACTGAAGTTAAAAATACTGTAGAAGGCATCAATACCAGAATATCTGAACCAGGAACAAATCAGTGAGCTGGAAGATAAAATGGTGGAAATAACTTCTGAAGAGCAGAACAAAGTAAAAAGAAATGACAAGAACTGAGGATAGTCTCAGAGACCTCTGGGACAATATCAAATGTACCAACTTTCGAATAATAGGGGTCCCAGAAGAAGAAGAGAAGAAGAAAGGGTATGAGAAAATTTTTGAAGAAATTATAGTTTAAAATTTTCCCAATATGGAAAAGGAAACAGAAAGTCAAGTCCAAAAGTCACAAAGAGTCCCATACAGGATAAACCCAAGGAGAAACATGCCAAGACACATATTAATCAAAGACTAAACACAAAGAAAGAACATTAAAAGCAGCAAGGGAGAAGCAACAAGTAACATACAAGGGAAACCCCATATGCTTAACAGCTGATCTTTCAGCAGAAACTCTGCAGACCAGAAGGGAATGGCAGGATACATTTAAAGTACTGAAAGGGAAAAATCTACAACCAAGATTACTATACCCAGCAAAGATCTCATTCAAAATTGATGGAGAAATCAAAAGCTTTTCAGACAAGTAAAAGTTAAGAGAATTCAGTACCACCCTATATGCATGAGACAGGGTTCTCAGGGCTGATGCACTGGGATGACCCAGAGGGATGGGATGGGAAGGGAGGTGGGAGGGGGTTCAGGATGGGGAACACATGTACACCCATGGCTGATTCATGGCAATGTATGGCAAAAACCACTACAGTATTGTAAAGTAATTAGCCTCCAATTAAAATAAATAAATTAAAAAAAAAAAAAGAAAACATAAGATTGTGTAAAAAAAGAAAAGAGTTCACTATGTGGCCCACCATAGATAAGTAGATAATAAAAGCTAGAAATGACATGGTTTTTTAACACAAGCCCAGAGAATTCATCTGAACAAAAGTAACATACAACTATGCCAGAAAAGTGCATGTATATGAGGTCAGGAAGATCCTCTGGAGAAGGAAATGGCAACCCACTCCAGTATTCTTGCCTGGAAAATTTTATGGATAGAGGAAACTTCAGGTCCATGGTGTTGCAAAGAGTCAGACAACTAAGCACTATCCACACACATGATGAGGTCAGTTGTGGTTAGTGAAAGTGAGCTAAATCTACATCTTCTAAGTTATTTGTTATTTAGAAAAGTAATAGCAAACATTAAAATATTTTAAAAGTTGGAGGTAGTTACTTATAGAGATCAGGAAATGGTAAGGGAGAAGAGTGAGGGAGCGCTGTCATTCATAGCAAGAACAATTTTACTTTAAGTTATTTTTTACATATATTCCTTATAAAATTATTTTTACATTTCAAAAAGCAACTTGTTTAGGTCCATTTCATCCCTCATCCACTCAAACTCAGAATTCAGACATCTCCTCTTCCAATAGTCCTTGCTGCTGCTGCTGCTAAGTCGCTTCAGTCGTGTCCGACTCTGTGCGACCCCAAAGATGGCAGCCCACTAGGCTCCCCTGTACCTGGGATTCTCCAGGCAAGAACACTGGAGTGGGTTGCCATTTCCTTCTCCAATGCATGAAAGTGAAAAATGAAAGTGAAGTTGCTCAGTTGTGTCCAACTCTTCACGACCCCACAGAGTGCAGCCTACCAGGCTCCTCCATCCATGGGATGGAGTACTCTTTTCAGGCAAGAGTACTGGAGTGGTGTGCCATCGCCTTCTCTGCCAATAATCCTTAGAAACTCAAATTATCCAGATGGTTTATTTAGTCTTGATTCTATCCCTATGTCTTTAGAGTAAATCAAAACAAAACTTTGATAGACAGTTTTTTAGCATTATATTGAACTGATTCATGATCTGATTTTCATAATATTTTTCAAGACTTCACAACTAGAAATAAATTTACATGTGCCAAAACATTTAGCATGTTTGATTATCATGCTTTTCTTTCTGTCATAACATTAATTGAAAAATATGAATGCTAAAATCTCAAAACTTTTATTTTCCATTATTTTTGACACTCATTATGTTTTTATTCATATCCCCAACTTCCCACCTCTTCAGTGTAGTATGGAACAGCAGAAGTTATTGAGAGCTGTGGAGTAAGCCAGAAGTGAAATATTAACTCACTTGCTAATTCCAATCACATTAATTGTCTTACATTCAGTATTTAATGCATGGTGCTGCATGTATGCCTTGTCCTTTTGCTGTCACTCACTCACTCACTCATTTAGTTATTGAAGCCCAGGAACTGTGATAACCACTAGAGAATTTCCATGTATTAACTCCTCAAATAGATTTTTGTTCCTATTAGATGAAGATCATGTGCTATATTTGCTCAGAACTCCTTCATATAGTGCACAGCCTATAATAAATACATAACACCTCCTTAAAAAATAAACTTTCTAATCTGTCATTTGGATTTGGACAACACTGGACAGCAAACTCAGGGAGATAGTGATGGACAGAGCAGCCTGGCATGCTGCAGTTCATGGTTGTCCAACTCAAAGAGCTGGACACAACTTAGCGACTAAACAACAACGTGTTATATAATAAAAAAATTAACATACAATATTTATCATTCAGTCACTAAGTCATTTCCAACTCTCTGCAACCAACCCCATGGACGGCAGCACTCCAGGCTTCCCTGTCCTTCACCATCTCCTGGAGTTTGCCCAAACTCATGCCCATTGAGTCAGTGATGCTAGCCAAACATTTTATCCTCTGTCTCACCCTTCTCCAACAGGGACTGCTTCATGTGACTTTATTTCTTAAGTAGGCAGTTCTACCAGTCAGATTCAGAGTTAGTGACCATTTCAAATATCCTATGAGGATCAAACCCATTTACCATACATAAGTAACAATTCTAGTATTTTAGAAAGCTATGAAAAGTCACCAGTAAAATATTCTTCCTGTCACCATTTATTAAATTATGCCAGGGTTGATAGATTGCCACTGTTACCATTTAAAGTATTAACCAACCTTCAAACTGTCCTTAAAGGACCATTTATACACACCACCCAAACCACATACAAAGTTAAACAAACGTAAGTAACAAAGCTGAGCTGCATATAAACAGAATTTGAAATATGATATAAAATATTAATTCAATGTTGCAAAGAAAGTAAATTTGAGAGGCTACATAATAGGAGCTTCTACCAGACCACCTGACCTGCCTCTTGAGAAATTTGTATGCAGGTCAGGAAGCAACAGTTCGAACTGGACATGGAACAACAGACTGGTTCCAAATAGGAAAAGGAGTACATCAAGGCTGTTGTATATTGTCACCCTGCTTATTTAACTTTTATGCAGAGTACATCATGAGAAACGCTGGGCTGGAAGAAGCACAAGCTGGAATCAAGATTGCCGGGAGAAATATCAATAACCTCAGATATGCAGATGACACCACCCTTATGGCAGAAAGTGAAGAGGAACTAAAAACCTCTTGATGAAAGTGAAAGTGGAGAGTGAAAAAGTTGGCTTAAAGCTCAACATTCAGAAAATGAAGATCATGGCATCCGGTCCCATCCCTTCATGGGAAATAGATGGGGAAACAGTGGAAACAGTGTCAGACTTTATTTTTTTGGGCTCCAAAATCACTTCAGATGGTGACTGCAAGCCATGAAATTAAAAGACGCTTACTCCTTGGAAGGAAAGTTATGACCAACCTAGATAGCATATTCAAAAGCAGAGACATTACTTTGCCAACAAAAGTCTGTCTAGTCAAGGCTATGGTTTTTTCCTGTGGTCATGTATGGATGTGAGACCTGGACTGTGAAGAAGGCTGAGCGCCGAAGAATTGATGCTTTTGAAGTGTGGTGTTGGAGAAGACTCTTGAGAGTCCCTTGGACTGCAAGGAGATCCAACCAGTCCATTCTGAAGGAGATCAGCCCTGGGATTTCTTTGGAAGGAATGATGCTGAAGCTAAAACTCCAGTACTTTGGCCACTTCATGCGAAGAGTTGACTCATTTGAAAAGACTCTGATGCTGGGAGGGATTGGGGGCAGGAGAAGAAGGGGATGACAGAGGATGAGATGGCTGGATGGCATCACCAACTCGATGGACATGAGTTTGGGTAAAGTCCAGGAGTTGGTGATGGACAGGGAGGCCTGGCATGCTGCGATTCATGGGGTCGCAAAGAGTCGGACACGACTGAGCGACTGAACTGAACTGAACTGAACTGATAGGCATGGTGTATCTTGAAAGAGGACAATTCAGAAATGAAAATGTTCTCATGGCTGATGGATGTTCCCAACACTTTCTTTCCTTATATTCGGATGTATAAAATACACAGCTTATCAGATAATACTATGTTGGTGCCAGATCATTAAGCTCTCTCTCTATTTTTTTTTATTTTAATTTTATTTTATTTTTACACTTTACATAATTGTATTAGTTTTGCCCTCTCTATTTTTTTCAAATATGTGTGATTCACCAAATTTTGGTCATTTGGGACCACTGAGGATCCAAAACAATGAAACCAAGAAGGATCTCACT
Organism: Bos indicus x Bos taurus; assembly: GCF_003369695.1. Classification (NCBI taxonomy): domain Eukaryota; kingdom Metazoa; phylum Chordata; class Mammalia; order Artiodactyla; family Bovidae; genus Bos; species Bos indicus x Bos taurus. Next base: position 100,844,002 of record NC_040079.1, on the reverse strand, counting down.
GACTTCTTAAATGCCATGGTGCAGGAGAACTCTAAAAGAGCTAAGTTGAGGCAAGCGTTAGGTCTCACACCTGAATAAGAACAAAGACCTACTTAAAGCTTTAGAGAAGTCAATAACCTGGTGATCAAAATTTTATAAATTAATTTCCATTTACTTTATCTAGGTGGTTGGCTTTCATCTTCACTGCCAATGAAACCTGACATTTCTTTCCTAGGAAAAAAACTTATGAGGCATAATGTGGTCACAATTGCTTCATAAGCAATTATTATGAACAATATTCTGAGCCAGGCAGGGTAGGAAAGGCAACTATCTATAAAACAGATCTCCTAACAGCGCACAAAATACAGGAGACCATAAGACAAATTTCTGGAAGGCTAACAAGAAGCATAATAGAAAATCATAGAAATCCTCAGAAAGGCTTTCCAGGAGCTTCAGCCAATAATGAAACTTGGAATTCATAAACTGAATTTTCCCTGGACTTATATCTTAGTTAATTTATATATTCAAAATACTTTTCTTTTGTAACACAGCTGACTTTTGATTAGATAAACTAGAAAACTTGAAAACAGAATGTGACAAAATTAGATGAAAAAAGACTATCTTATTTTTACATCTTATTTTTCCTTACATATTATAAATTATATGTAACTTTGATGTATTTTGTGAAGTAATACCTTAAAATACCATGATATTTTAATTAACTTGTTTACCAAAAGAGGGTGAAAATAATAATTGATAAAATGAACATCAGTTCAGTTCAGTCACTCAGTCATGTCCGACTCTTTGTGGCCCCATGAACCGCACACCAGGCCTCCCTGTCTATCACCAACTCCCGGAGTCCAACCAAACCCATGTCCATCGAGTTAGTGATGCCATCCAGCCATCTCATCCTCTGTCATCCCCTTCTCCTACTTCTTTGCAATTCAAAATCCCTAAAATTTGTTATTCTAATAAATCACTGCATCAAGATGAACATACAATAGAGGTTATACCTCTGAGAGTTTATTTTGGAAAATAGGTTGGTCAGGTATTATGATATTCAAACATTTGAAAGGTTTTTCTTTTCCCTGAATAACATATTATTTGGCATCATTTTCGTCATTTTTATGTGAAATTTGACCCAAATTTGCTTTCTTATTTGTATAAAATTCTTTTGATATCACACTTGAAAGAAAGAAGATAATGATAAAGTAGAATCCCTTTTCTATAATAAACAAGCTAGAGACTAGCATCTTTTGATTATACTTTATGATGTGCAAATCCTAATTATATAAAGGTTTTCTTTAAATTACAGAGTGCCAAAGCCATGACAGAGAAATTTAAATAATTATTTAGTTTGCAAACTGACTCAAATAAGAAAATATACAACACTATTCTTTAAACAAGCAGTATAAGGTGCTCTGAAATGCAAAGAAAATAACTAATTGGCCAGGATTTTATAATAATGCCTCTTAAGGCAACAAAGAGGAGATAATGATCTTCACACACAGAGCTCTGGGGATACTTAAAATTTAAACTATTGAGAATGCCATTTCTCCCTCACCTTGCATAGTGTTCTTAAAATAAAACATTTCCTTTTCATTGCTAAGATATGATAGTCATTATGTGTCCTTTAAATTGGTTTCATTAAAATCCATTTGCCTTAAAGGTGATTCAATATCAGAAAATCTGTTAATATACTACACCACATTAACAGACTAAAAGAGAGTAAAATACGTCTATTTCAGTAGATATCAAATAGAAGCACTTAAAAAACGTCAACATTCACACAAGAAGAATGCCCACTTTTGCCACTGTCATTTAATATTTCCCCAGAAGTATCAGTCAATGAAAGGAAAAGAAATGGAAAAGGTAAAATCACCACGACTTGCAGATGAAATTTTATACACCTAGAAAACCTCAAGGAATTAACACAGAACTATAATAAATAATAAGAAAATTCAGTGACAAGTCTGATTATAAAATTAATGCTCAAAACAATAATTTCTCCATGTATAATCTATGACTCATTAGAAAAGATATTAGAAAGATATTATAATAGCAAAAAGATAAGGCAGAACTTTTAATGTGAAAACTTATTTAAAGAAAATATTTGAAATTTATTGAAATACAAAAGGACTTTTTTCATGGAGACTAATACTCAAAGTTGAAAAGATTCAATATATACTAACAGGATTATTTTGAAGCCTTATAAAATAACACTACAGTTCATCAAGAAATACAATGTGAGCATATCCAGAACAATCATGAATAAGATGAATGAGGGCTACTTACTATATATTAAATTATATCATGAAACAACAGTAAATTAAATTGCTTTGGTACTAGGGAAATATTAGACAAATCGATACCAAAAATAATATGAAAATATACTTGACATTAAAGGTGATTTTTCAGTTTTTAAGGAAAAGAAATTTATTCAATAAATGAACTTGAGACAACTGTTTAGCTATTTGGAAAAAATAAATGCAGATTTCTCCTTTATTCTACTCCTCAAAATAAAAACCGAGTACATTAAAGAATTATTTTAAAGTAAAAATATTAAATGAAAAATGTATTTGTAAATTTGGTGTAGAGTAGGCATTTGTAACTAGGAAACAAAATCAAGAAGTCATTGAAATGTGACTTCCCCTGTTGGGCCAGTGGCTAAGACCCTGTGCTCCCAATGCAGGGGGCACAGGTTCAGTCCTTGGTCAGAGAACTGGATCCCACATGCCACAGCTAAAAGGGCCTGAACACCACAACCAAGATCATAGATCTTGTGTGCCCCAGCGAAGACCCACACAGCATAATTTTTTTTTTAAGAAGCTATGGTGAGAATGGATTGATAAATTCGGATAAATTCAACAACTGAGTATAATAATAAAAATATCCTAAAGTCAAATGACAAACTACAGAATATTTTTTAATGCATGACAAAAATTGTTATTCTTAATTTAAAAATTTATAAAAAGGAATAAGAAATGATAAGTAATCCAACTTTAAAAAATAAAATAGGAATAACAGAAGAAAAGGCAATGCCCAAGTAGAAATAAGGAGGAGGTCATAAAAATTAAGTTTGCTCTTACTTCTGATTTTAAAAAGCAGATGAAATTATGAGATGCTGTTTCTTATCTACCCTATTGCCTTCCCAGGTGACTCAGTGGTAAAGAATCCATCTGCCAATGCGGAGAGGTGGATTCCATCCCTGGGTGGGGGAGATCCGCTGAGGAGGAAGTGACAACACACTCCAGTATTCTTGCCGGGGAATCCCAAGGACAGAGGAGTTTTGCAGGCTACAGTCCAGGAGGCTGAAAGAGTTGGACATGACTAGCACTCACCCCACCCTATCTATCCGATTAGCTAATTCCAAAGTTATCTTATACCCTGTTGTAACAGGAGGTATGAGGAAAATGAATAAACGGGTAAAATAGCTTTGGAAAGGAATTTGACAGTGTCTCTCAAAACTGGACATCAACTCCAATGGACATGAATTTGAGCAAACTGCAGGAGATAGAAGAGGACAGAGGAGGCGGTTTCACAGGGTCAAACAGGGTCAGACACGACTTATCCCCAAAACAACAACAACAACTCAAAACTGGAAATACATATATTTTTTGACCCAACAATTCTGCATCTAGGAAACTACCTTATAAAAATGTTAACACAAGTACTCCAAGATACATAAAAAGGTATTTTTCACTATAAAATTAAATAAAATAACTAGTAACTATAAATTATTTAAAGGTCACTGATGAAAGACAGGTTATATAAATGAGACTATATGTATTGGAAATCAAAGTCAGCATTTGAAAGAATATTATATATAAACATACTCAAATATTTTAGTGAAAAATAGAAAGTGCAGAACTATGGCAATATTTGAATATATTTTTTGCAAATTATATATATACATGTATATATATTTTAATTTTCTGGAAAAATCAAAGAAAACTGTTCACAGTAGTTTCCTTAGAGAACAGGTTCTAAGAGTGGAGAGATATCTTTAGGTTGTCATCATAAACTGATTTCATGGAAATCACTTTTTTTCTTTTTTCTATTAAAAAAATAAATGATTTTTAAGTCATTTTCTTTCTGTTACACAAATTCATGATAACAAGTATTGGTAAGGATGTAGATAAAATGCCCCTTGATACACTATGGGAGGCATGTGTTCAGTCGCTCAGCCATGTACGACTCTTTTGTGACCCCAGGGACTGCAGCCTGTCATGCTCCTCTGTCTATGGGATTTCCCAGGCAAGATTACTGGAGTGGGGTGCCATTTCCTTCTCCAGGGGATCTTCCCAACCCAGATATCAAACTCACATCTCTTGCTTTAGCAGGTGAGTTCTTTACCAGTGAGTCACCAGGGAAGTCCACCTGAGGCTTTTACATAATTCTAATTTAATGTGGGTTCAAATTGTTAAGACACAGTGCCTATTTTTCAAGATGCATATAAAAATCTAGATGGAAAGCAAAAAACAAATACAAAGGTAACTATTTTACAGGATAAGATAGAAGACAGATGCCACTACAGCAATGGAAACAGCTAACTTGTTAGTTTTAAGGAATATCGTGTCCTGCTGGGCAAGAGGTCAGAGAAAAGAGCAAGAAATAATTGTGCAGGATGAAGCAACTCTAAGCCTTTGAATAATTTTCAGTCTTCTCTCCCCTTTGAAGCTTTACTAAGTTTTGGGGATAATTGATGTGGTGATGTTCTTTTCTTGTCTGGAAAAATGTACAGGGCCATTATCCTAATCAACAAGAACTAAGAGACATGCAGATTTCCTAGGCAGAAAGTTACTTGCAGATGTCTCATATAACTCAACTCATCACATTATAACTCCAACATAAACTTCTAAAATAAAAAAGATTCAATAAATATGGCTAGTCATGCCATCTAAATTTTACAACTCACTAAAAAAGTTGACAAGATATGAACAAGTTTCTCTATATTTTCACCACCCATAGGTTAAAGTGAAAGTCACTCAGTCATGTCCCGTGACTATACATGCGACCCCATGGACTATAAAGTCCATGGAATTCTCCAGGCCAGAATACTGGAGTTGGTAGCCTTTTTCTTCTCCAGGGGATCTTCCCAACCCAGGGATCGAGCCCAGGTCTCCTGCATTGCAGGCAGATTCTTTACCAGCTGAACCACCAAGGAAGCCCAGTTAAAAAATATCCTCACCAATTTTTATTGCTACTCAGTAGAAATTTTAAAGAGGTTATTTTCCTCAGCTCTATTAATCCCATATCATCTGGAATTTTTCTAAAAAATTTTCTATTCATCTGCCTCTAAGACTTTCTATCACTGAGGGAGGTGGGAGGTGGGTTCAGGATGGGGAACACGTGTACACCCATGGCGGATTCATGTCAGTGTATGGCAAAACCAATACAATATTGTAAAGTAAAAAATAAATAAATAAATAAAACTGAGATTTAAAAAAATGAGAAAGTAAATTCAAATGAAATATCCAAATGAGGAAGAGATTTACTTACCTTACATCATTATCAGCTATAGTATTCCCTTTTCTCTACCTAACTCTAACTTGAATTTCTACTCTTTCTGATAATTTTCAGATTATGAGAAAGAAAATTCAATAAATAAGGGGCATTTTTCCCCAGGTCCTAGTGTACACAAGATTTTGTGTGTGCCTCCCAAAAGTGGGGGTCTCTGTTTTCCCCAGTCCTATGGAAGCCTACAGCCAAATTCTGCTGGCAATATGGGACATTTTAAACAATTGCTCTATTCATATTTTAATGCTTTATTTTAAAATGATATTTATAACCAGAAAATATACCAGTCTTAAACCATTCACTAGAGGAATTAGAATACATAGAAGAATACAAGAATACACAGAAAACTATACAAAAAAGTTTTAATGACCCAGATCATCACAATGCTGTGGTCACTCAACTAGAGAATGACATCCTGAAGTCTGAAGTCAAGTGGGCCATAGGAAGCATTATTATGCACAAGACCAGTGGAGGTGATGGAATTCCAGCTGAGCTATTTCAAATCCTAAAAGATGATGCTGTGAAAGTGCTGCACTCAATATGTCAGCAAATTTGTAAAACTCAGCAGTGGCCACAGGACTGGAAAAGGTCAGTTTTCATTCCAATCTCAAAGAAAGGCAATGCCAAAGAATGCTCAAACTGCCATACAATTGCACTCATTTCACATGCTAGTAAGATTATGCTCAAAATCCTTCAAGCTAGGCTTCAGCAGTATGTGAACTGAGAAATTCCACATGTACAAGCTAGTCTTAGAAAAGGCAGAGGAACCAGAGATCAAATTGTCAACATTCGTTGGATCATAGAGAAAGCAAAGAAATTCCAGAAAAACATCTACTTTTGCTTCATTGACTACACTAAAGCCTTTGACTGTGTAGATCACCAAAAACTGTGGAAAATTCTGAAGGAGATGGGAATACTAGACCACCTTACCTGCCTCCTGAGAAACGTGTATGCAGGTCAAGAAGCAACGGTTAGAACCGGACTTTGAACAATGGACTGGTTCAAAATTGGGAGAGGAGTACATCAAGGCTGTATATTGTCACCCTACTTATTTAACTTATATGCAGAGCACATCATGAGAAATATCAGGGTGGATTACTCACAAGCTGGAATCAAAATTGCCAGGAGAAATATCAACAACCTCAGATATACAGATGATACCACTCTAGTGGCAGAAAATAAAGAGAAACTTGAGAACCTCTTGATAAGGGTGAAAGAGAATGAAAAAGCTGGCTTAAAACTCAGCATTCAAAAAACTAAGATATGGCATTTGGTGCCATCATTTCATGGCAAATAGGTGGGGGAAAAGTGAAAGCAGAGAGATTTTCTTTTCTTGAGCTCTGAAATCACTGCAGCCATGAAATTAAAAGACGCTTGCTCTGTGGAAGGAAAACTATGACCAACCTAGACAGCATATTAAAAAGCAGAGACATTACTTTGCCCACAAAGGTCCATATAGTCAAAGCTCTGGTTTTTCCAGTAGTCATGTATGGATGTGAGAATTGGACCAAAAGAAGGCTGAGCATTGAAGAACTGATGCTTTTGAACTGTAGTGCTGGAGAAGACTCTTGAGAGTCCCTTGCACTGAAAGGAGATCAGACTAGTCAATCCTAAAGGAAACCAATCCTGAATATTCATTGGAAGGACTGATGCTGAAGCTGAATCTCCAATATCTTGGTCACCTGATGCAAAGAACAAACTCATTGAAAAGACTTTGATGAGAGGAACATTGAAGGCAAAAGGAGAAGAGGTCTGCAGAGGATGAGATGGTTAGATAGCATCACTGACTCAATGGACATGAATCTGAGCAAACTCCAGGAGATAGTGAAGGACAGGGAAGCCTGGCATGCTGCAGTCTATGGGGTCACAAAGAGCCGGACATGACTTAGTGACTGAACAACAAGAAGAATTAGAAAAATACACTACAGATTCCCCAAACAGGGGGGAAAAACATAATTCTCGAATCCAATTCTTCTGTTCCTTTTCTATTTGACCTGTGTAAATAAGAGCTGCTGCTGCTGCTGCTGCTATGTCACTTCAGTCGTGTCCGACCCTGTGCGACCCCATAGACGGCAGCCCACCAGGCTCCTCCATCCCTGGGATTCTCCAGGCAAGAACACTGGAGTGGGTTGCCATTTCCTTCTCCAATGCATGAAAGTGAAAAGTGAAAGTGAAGTCGCTCAGTCGTGTCCGACTCTTAGCGACCCCATGGACTGCAGCCTACCAGGCTCCTCTGTCCATGGGATTTTCCAGGCAAGAGTACTGGAGTGGGTTGCCATTGCCTTCTCCGAAATAAGAGCTGGTTAGGGAGAAATACTTAAAACCAGAGACTAAAAATGTTTCCCTGAAGTACTTGTTATTGATGTTAGTCACTAAGTCATGTCAAACTCTTTGTGACCCCATGGACTCTAGCATGCTAGGCTCCCCCGTCCTCCACTATCTCTCAGAGTTTGATCAGATTCATGTCCACTGAGCTGGTGATGCTATCTAACCATCTCATCCTCTGCTGGCCCCTTCTTTTGCCTTCCCAGCATCAGGGTCTGAAGTCACTACCAGTGGCCAAAAGGCAGGGGTTTCTTATCTATAGTTTCCTTTGGTAAAGAGGTCAAACTAGGTTTTTGTTTTCATAATTGGGAGAGAAAAAAAAAAGAGCATGCATCTGTCTGTAGTGTCAACATTCTTTGAGGTTGGCTCACTTAATTATACTTTGGGTTACATTTCCCTTCACTTTCTAGCCCTAGGCCTCCCAAGGGCAAGAGGATTATCCCAGTATTTACACAAATCAGTAGTGCTAAATCTTGCCCAAACAAAGATTTAGAGGATTTAATAGTCATTTCTTAAGACTCTGGCTCTTTGGAAGCTCTTCAATTCTAGAAAACTGAGTTGTAAATAACAACATTTAAGATGGCATTAATAAACATGTATTTCACTGATTATTAATATGGCCATGAGACAGCATCTATTTCTCTCTCAGAAAAAGGTTAATCTCATTGGCAAAGCAGCCTAAGAATGGCTCCCAACCTTATATTCCTAAGTCATATTAGACAGATATTGTGTGTATTAGACAACAAAGGTTTACAGTCAAGTTTAAGGGCAAAGGATATGGTAACATATCCTTTAGTAACAACAAAGGTTGTTACTAAAACAACCAAAAATATCGTCTTCCTTAATAGCACACCATTAGAATAATTAACTGTTAATTAATTAACCTGGCTTCTCAGTTGGTGCTAGCCGTAAAGAACCTGCCTGCCAATGTAGGAGACGCAGATCCGATTCCTGGGTTGGGAAGATCCCCTGGAGGAGTAATATTAGTCTACCCAGTCTAATATTCTTGCCCGGAAAATTCCATGGACAGAGGAGCCTGGCATACACCACTGCAGCAGCTTAGCACACATAAAACAGAACAATTAAGACCACACTTTTTAAATTATATCTAAAAACATGTTGAAGAAAGAATTCATTCCTAAACTCATTTGGTATGTCACTTCTCAAAGGATTTTCATCACTAAACTAAACACAGGTGTTAAATCATAAATCAGAACCTGCTGTTTTGGATTTCACTCTTTAACTTCCCATCCCACCATCGCTACTGGATTTGTCCGAAGCCAGTGCTCTCTGTGTGGCCTGCACAGAGCCTGATTTCTCCTTCCCCATAACATGCTCACTAATCAGTCTACTTCGGTTGTCTTCCTTAAATATTCCCAACCCAATCATGCTTGTTATGAGTACTTCTAACAATTCCTTTCTTTCCTGTCCCATTACTTTATAATCAATCCTGAGAAGATTCCCCAAACATGACTTCACCTATCCTCAAGGCTTCAGATGCATTCTTGCACACTAGCTATTTCACATACCATAATAATAGTTCATTAAAAATTTAAGAAACCATTCTTGAGTTTTCTAAAATATTACACATATTATGTGGTAAAGAAACAAAAATAAATAAGACAGTTTGTCCTCAAAGATATTAGCATTGATACATAAAATCAAAAGAGTAATTTAAAAACAAAATTTATAGATTTACAAGAGGGACCAAAGAGAATGCGGCAATTAATGTAGTGAGGTGAGGAAGACAATGTGATGCGGAGAGAAAGAGAGTGCTATGGATGATGAGTCTAGAAAAGAAGATTGGACCCTGTCCTAAACCATGTTGTATATGCAACAGGGGCTATCAGATGCAAGTTGCCACACAAGTTACCTGTTTTTAAAAGATCATTCTAAAGGAGATATGAGAAATGGGGACTAAACTAAAAGAGAGACTAGAGCCAAATGCTAGTTAGGCAAGAGAAAAGTAGAGCTATTATGGAGTTGATGACATGACATGACTTGCAGTTTTGATATGATATCATCAGAGTAGATCAAGTCTGTGAGTTGTCATTCTATTTAGGACTTTAAAAAAAAAAAAAAAACCAAATGGTTGGTCTTTTATTTTTTTTCTTCCTAATTCAAGGTGGCCTTGGCATTATATTAAATATCCAAATAGCCCCATCTCTTACCAATGATGGCTCTCCTTGGCTATAAAGCTCCTTTTGGAATTGGCTAAAACTCCCACCAACTAGAGATTTATTTGTATTAAAAGTATAAATATAAGGATTTCACTGGTGGTCCAGTGGTTAAGACTGTGCTTCTAAAGCAAAGAGCACAGGTTTGAGTCCTAGTTGGGGCACTAAGTTCCCACATGCTGTGCAGCAAAAAAAAAAAAAAAAAAAGTTTAAATATAAAAAATTAATATTAGAAAAATTTTAATATAAACAGTCCTGGTAAGATTAGAGGGCTATCAGTAATTCATGACAAAGTAGCTCAAACAGACTGCCTCCTCATTAATATACCAGGGGAAATTGTTTGGGAACGTTCTTAGGGGGAAGAAATTATCAAACAACAAAGACAGAGGAAGAACATCCTCCAGCAAGAACTGGCCTGGATGACACACTAAAGGTGTCTGGAGGCTCCAAAAGAGTAGTTTGAGGAAACAGTGGTGAGGGTAGGGCCATTCTTAGCAGGGTGCAACCTCAGTGCAATCATACACCTCCTCCATCAGTGTTCATTATAAACTGATTCTCTCTTCATGAACAAGAACATCAAGAGCAGTCTCGAAGGGAAAAGTTGCAGCGTCAGTAGAAAATCTATGATAAAGTGGAGTGAGCTCTGTCTTCATGTTTGAAGAAGAAATGCTGACATTTTTTGTACAAATAGATTGCAGAGTAATCTTTTTGTTGTTGTTTTTTAAGCAATGGGTGGCAGAATCATCTTTACACTGGACAATATCCTGGAGTCTCTTCTGAGCATAAATAGTGATGGATCCAGGGAAATGGTCATGATTCATAATTGCCCAAGACTGACTCAGAATAAAGTTATCAAAAGTAAATTCACAATATTTCTAGAGTCCAGCTCTGAGTGTCACTGATTTAGGATTTTTAGTTTTAAGAATTCAGAAACCTATACATATAATCACAGCAAAAAAAAAAAAAAACTGGCTATTGTGTTTCTCCAAAGAATCTCCTAAAATGTTTTATATTCCCTATAGCTGATTCATGTTGATGTTTGACAGAAACCAACAAAATTCTGTAAAGCAATTTTCTTCAATTTAAAAATAAATAATCTTTTTAAAAAGTAAAAATAAAAAAACTTTTTGAGCTGCAATCAGTTACTATTTCCATATGATTATCAATCTTGTAATCGATGCTTTTGAACTGTGGTGTGGGAGAAGACTCTTGAGAGTCCCTTGGACTGCAAGGAGATCAAACGAGACAATCAAGGAAATCAATCCTGAATATTCATTAGAAGGACTGATGTTGGGGCTGAAGTTCCAATACTTTGGCCACCTGATTCAAAGAGCTGACTCATTAGAAAAGACCCTGATGCTGGGAAAGATTGAAGGCAGGAGGAGAAGGGGATGACAGAGGATAAGATGGTTGGATGACATCACTGATTTAATGGACATGAGCAAGCTCCAAGAGATGGTGAAGGACAGGGAGGCCTGGTGTGCTGCAGTCTATGGGGTCACAAAGAGTCAGACACAACTGAGAGACTGAACAGCAACAACAATCAATCTCATTGGCTACAGAATCATTATCAAGGGTTCAGGGCATCAGTATAAGTTATTAAAATCTCTAAACTGTTTACATTTATGGAATTTCTCTACCTATCTTCTCTCTTTATTTAAATTCTTGCAGAAGTCTAAAGACTCATGAAGCTTTTGGACAAAAATCACAAATTGTTTATTATGGGAGGGGTGATTAAAATATGTCCTGTGGAATGTTTATCTCCCCTTCTAGATAATGATGTTAAGTAAAACCTAGTTCTTTGCAATTGGCACTGTGATATTATCTAACTGGAAGTTTCTGGCTTAAACATTCCAAGACTACAACTATGAAAGTAAAAACCTGTGTCATGTGTTAAACAGTAGGCCATATTCTTGTTGCTCAGAATATAGCGTACAAGTCAGTGGGTCCTGGTAGTTTATTTACTTCTTCCAGTTTGGATGCATTTTATTTATTTTTGTTGTCTGGCTTCCAATACTATATTAAATAGAAGTGGCTACTTCAATTTTTTTTTTAAAAATTAGTTGGGTCATTAGGACAGAAGCTAGTTTCCTGACTTCTGTTTCTGCTTCTCCCAATCTACCCATATAAATCCATTCTTCAGTCATTATCAGTGTCTTCTCCTCCATGAAGCTTTCCCTGAATTCTCCAGTCTCTTCCAAAAGTCTCAATAATAAGTTATTTTTTATTAATTTTTTGAAGTTTGTCTTAATTTAATTTTAGATGTGTTTACAGAGTCGGACACGACTGAAGCGACTTAGTAGTATGGCTTGTCTCCATAACTAGGGTAAAAGCTTCTTTAGCACAATGATAAGCGAGTACTGGGGCTTCCCTGGTGGCTCAGCAGTAAAGAATCTGCCTGCCAACGCAAGAGATGCTGGTTTGATCCCCTGGTAGGGAATATCTCCTGGAGGTAGGAGATGCCAACTCACTCCAGTATTCTTGCCTGGGAAATTCCATGGAGAGAGGAGCCTGGCAGGCTACGGTGCATAGGGTTGCAAAAGAGTTGGGTACAACCTAGCGATTGAAACAATAAGCAAGCAGTAAATATTTGGCAACTATTTATATTTTTGATTTGTTATTTATCTCTGATCATCTCTTTCCTGCCAACCCTAGTGTAAACTAGATCAGTTGGACAATTTAGCTAGATTAATGGTTTTCAAACTGTACTTCAAAGAAGCCCCCAGAAATTGAAAGGGAAAAAATTGGGCCAAGAGAATAGAGCCACAGGCCAGCTTCATAGGAAGGCCTCACTGCCTTTGGGGAAAGAGATGTGGTATAAAAGGTAATGAAAGTGAACTAAACAAATTAGCAAAGAATGAACAGAATTGTGAAATGATTACCCAGGAAAAGTTATAATCATCCTTAATTGCCTTTAAATTTGAAGATTTCACTGAAGTAGAATATTAATAAGTGCTTGTTGACTAATGATACTTTTTTCTTTTCTCCAGTCTAAGAGCTCCTGATTGTTATCCTACTATGAACACATCACACATTTTTAATAAAATTCAGAGACTTGTCTAATGAAGGAAATTAAAATTTAGGTTCAATATCATCTGGTAATTAAATCTCAGTCTGCTTAAATTGAAATAAATAAATCAGACAGTGCAATCCATAGAATTCCTAAGTTCTTATCTAATATTTTTGCTGCTACTGCTGCTGCTGCTAAGTCGCTTCAGTTGTATCTGACTCTGTGCAACCCCATAGATGGCAGCCCACCAGGCTCCCCCATCCCTGGGATTCTCCAGGCAAGAACACTGGAGTGGGTTGCCATTTCCTTCTCCAATGCATGAAAGTGAAAAGTGAAAGCGAAGTCGCTCAGTTATGTCCAACTGTTAGCGACGCCATGGACTGCAGCCCACCAGGCTCCTCCGTCCATGGGATTTTCCAGGCAAGAGTACTGGAGTGGGTTGCCATTGCCTTCTCCTCTAATATTTGTAATAATCTAAAATTACTGTTCCTCTGGTGGCTGAGATTGTAAAGAATCTGCCTGCAAGGCAGGAGATTTGGATTCAGTCTCAGGGTCAAGAAGATCCACTGGAGAAGTAAAATGGCTACCCACTCCAGTATTCTTGCCTGGGAAATCCCATGGACAGAGAAGCTGGGCGGGCTACAGTCCATGGGGTCGTAAAGAGTCAGACAGGACTGAGCAACTAACACTTTCACTTCAGGTCTAACAGTTATTATCTACTTCCTTGTGCCTTTTCTTGATATAAGATGTTCTGCTGCTACACAGCTTCCTACTCCTGGTAATATCACTTGTTGAAATAAGGAACATATCTGCTGTGTTCCCAACAGACGTTAGCAGAGTCCAACACATAGGAAACATCCAAAAAATATAGATTTTGGTGAATGGATAAATTTTTTTTTCAGCTTTCTTTTTTTTTTAATTTTATTTTATTTTTTAACTTTACAATATTGTATTGGTTTTGCCATATATCGAAATGACTCCACCCCAAGTATACAAGTGTTCCCCATCCTGAACCCTCCTCCCTCCTCCCTCCCCATACCATCCCTCTGAGTCGTCCTAGTGCACCAGCCCCAAGCATCCAGTATTGTGCATTGAACCTGGACTGGTGACTCATTTCATACATGATATTCTACATATTTCAATGCCATTCTCCCAAATCTTCCCACCCTCGCCCTCTCCCACAGAGTCCAAAAGACTGTTCTGTACATCAGTGTCTCTTTTGCTGTCTCATATACAGGGTTATTGTTACCATCTTTCTAAATTCCATATATATGTGTTAGTATACTGTATTGGTGTTCTTCTTTCTGGCTTATTTCACTCTGTATAATAGGCTCCAGTTTCATCCACCTCATTAGAACTGATTCAAATGTATTCTTTTTAATGGCTGAGTAATACTCCATTGTGTATATGTACCACAGCTTTCTTATCCATTAGTCTGCTGATGGACATCTAGGTTGCTTCCATGTCCTGGCTATTATAAACAGTGCTGCGATGAACATTGGGGTACACGTGTCTCTTTCCCTTCTGGTTTCCTCAGTGTGTATGCCCAGCAGTGGGATTGCTGGATCATAAGGCAGTTCTATTTCCAGTTTTTTAAGGAAACTCCACACTGTTCTCCATAGTGGCTGTACTAGTTTGCATTCCCACCAACAGTATAAGAGGGTTCCCTTTTCTCCACACCCTCTCCAGCATTTATTGCTTGTAGACTTTTGGATCGCAGCCATTCTGACTGGCGTGAAATGGTACCTCATAGTGGTTTTGATTTGCATTTCTCTGATAATGAGTGATGTTGAGCATCTTTTTATGTGTTTGTTAGCCATCTGTATGTCTTCTCGGAGAAATGTCTATTTAGTTCTTTGGCCCATTTTTTTATTGGGTCATTTATTTTTCTGGAATTGAGCTGTGGGAGTTGCTTGTATATTTTTGAGATTAGTTGTTTGTCAGTTGCTTCATTTGCTATTATTTTCTCCCATTCTGAAGGCTGTCTTTTCACCTTGCTTACAGTTTCCTTTGTTGTGCAGAAGCTTTTCAGAGAAACTTCTCTAGTAACAAACTATAGAAATGATCCCTGAATATACTAACATCAGAAAAATTTTCACTAATGTTAATAGCTTCCAATATAGATTAGCCATATTTGAACTGGCTCTTTTTAAGCACTGTCTTATAATTTTCTCTGTCATATCTGATACACCCAATACTTCTTCAAGAAAGACAAAATAATATGCTGGAAAATAGCATGGACTCCACAGTCACAGAGAACTGAGTGTGCCTCTGAACCCTAACACTTGAATGTAAGTAAATTATCAAATGTCTCCATTCAAAGACAGCCTCCTTACTGGCCTTTCAGGCTCTCTGTGCATATTAAATAGAATATATATATATATACATATGAGAGTTCATGTCCTAGAGCTTGGCAGATGGTAGGCATCAATAAGAGTTCCGTTTCCTTTCCTCTCTGAAGCACATTTTTCTGTATGTCCAACTCTTTTGTGACTCCATGCACTGTAGCCCACGAGGCTCCTCTGTCTGTGGAATTTTCCAGGCAAGAATATGGAAGCAAGTAGCTATTTTCATCTCCAGGAAATCTTCCCAACCCAGGGATTG
The DNA here is from genome assembly GCF_003369695.1 of Bos indicus x Bos taurus. Lineage (NCBI taxonomy): Eukaryota > Metazoa > Chordata > Mammalia > Artiodactyla > Bovidae > Bos > Bos indicus x Bos taurus. The sequence goes on along the minus strand of NC_040079.1, from coordinate 100,828,387 downwards.
AATCCCAGTCTCCATGGACAGAGGAGCCTGGCGGGCTACAGGCTGTAAGGTCACACAGAGTCAGACACCCTTGAAGCAACTGAGTAGCAGCAGCCGCTCCGGCATAGCACGCGGAGTCTTTACTGTCTGAGCCACCAGGGAAGCCCGTATTTGGATCTGATACATATAAAATGGTTGCTTGAGAACCCCCGTCCAGAGGGCTCTGCTTCTGGAATTCACCTCTCCTGCACCCCAGCCAATAACCAAGCATCAGGCCCTTGCCACCATCCGAAACCAGCATTAGATCTTCTTATCCCAGCAAGGAAGTTTAAAACTCTTAAACTACAAAAACCAGAGAAATCTAATCTGTTTCTTTCCTTTACTCAAAATTCCTTAGGGGAAAGCTAAACATGAGAGTACCTTGTTTTAAGTTCTTTTTATTTAACAAGGAATGCACTTCTAGAGGTAATAGAATTTTTGATCTAGTTAATACTACTCTCTTTAAAACAGACTTTTAAAGTTACTGGCTGAAATTTCTTTTCTTGAGTTTTATCACCTGTAGAAATTAGAGTAATTTGAAATCTTAGTACCTATTACTATTTCATTGAACATTTCCTCAAAATCTTAGGTAACTCAATTTCAATATAAAGTATTAATTAGCAATTTATACCTTCTTAACGCCAAAAGTGACCTTTATTCAGAGGTTGTTGAGGTAATTCTGTGATGTAACCAAATTAAATTTCAACCTTAGATACAAGCAATTATTTCCAATCAGGTCCTTTACTGCTGCTGCTACTGCTAAGTCAATTCAGTCGTGTCCGACTCTGAGACCCCATAGATGGCAGCCCACAAGGCCCCCCAACCCTGGGATTCTCCAGGCAAGAACACTGGAGTGGGTTGCCATTTCCTTCTCCAATGCATGAAAGTGAAAAGTGAAAGTGAAGTCACTCAGTCGTGTCCGAGTCTTAGCGACCCCAAGGACTGCAGCCTACCAGGCTCCTCCGCCCATGGGATTTTCTAGACAAGAGAACTGGAGTGGGGTGCCATTGCCTTCTCCGATCAGGTCCTTTAACAGTGGCTAAATAGGCACTTGTGTTACTTACATTGTAGCTTATTTCCCCACAGAGAGTTAACAACTGTTGTTTCTCTATGTAACCATCACATCTAAGAGTTTTCTGCAAAGCCAAGTCAAATGTATGTTCATTTTGTAACAGAGAATGGAGGAATAACTGCCTGCTCCCACAGAATAACACCTTAATTCTGTTTTTAAAAAATAGCTCTCATTTGTCACAGTGAGATGCTTCACGTGTGCATGCATACTCAGTCACTTCAGTCATGTCTCACTCTTTCGGAGTCTGTGGACCATAGCCCGCCAGGCTCCTCTGCCCATGGGATTCTCCAGGCAAGAACAGTGGAGTGGGTTGCCATTTCCTTCTCCAATGCATGAAAGTCAGAAGTGAAAGTGAAGTGGCTCAGTCGTGTCCGACTCTAGCGACCCCATGGACTGCAGCCCACCAGGCTTCTCCATCCATGGGATTTTCCAGGCAAGAGTACTGGAGTGGGGTGCCATTGCCTTCTCCAAATACTCGCAGGAATCCCCATATAGTCAGAGTGACTTTTCATTTTTCATGTTTATTTCATTTTATCTAAAGATGTTGATTTTAAAGTCCTGTTTCTGAATGTCTTGATTTCTTCCCTGAGTCTTTTGATTTTGATTTTTGACCAAATTTAAAAACACTATAAAGAAAACTAGCCAAGTTTATACAATCTTGGACAAACAAGGTAAAGCATGCCTTTCAAAGCACAGGAAAATTTGTTTTGTCTTTATTCAATGTCTATTAAACAATTTGGTTACAAACTGTTAAGAAATCTTGAATTTCAAATACTGAATTCTGAAATTGATGTATTGCTAAATATTTTGTAGGGATTCTATTTCAATATACTATTTTATCTAGATATTTACTCACATCAGAATTGTTTCCACAAACAGATTGTAAATGTTTTAAAGATAAGTGACTGCATCCTTTTGAATGCCCCACAATAGTGCCTCCAATAACATATGCAACATAAAATACTTGTTAAATAAGTACACGTTAAGCCAAATTTAATTACAAAACCAGCTGCTGTCAGTTGCATTGTCTCACACGTGTTAAAATTTCCTTGGGCTTCCTGAGAAACCAGTAACCATATTTTTAGTTTCATTTTCACAAAATAGTTCACTCTTCTGGCTGTCAAAGTTCATGCCACGAACAGCCCACCTTCTTCAAATGTATTCTGAAAAATGCTTTTTACCATTTCTCTTCCGTGCTTCTCTGGGACTTCTTATTTTGTTTTACTTTCTTATCCTTAGTAAAGCATCACCGAACAAAGGACAAAATAAGGGCAACAAAACAATTGTGTGATGCCTTTTATTTCACAGCTCTGCTCATCTGCGGCACAAATAGCAGAACCCATGGTTAATCACCACACACTTCTGGTTCCCTGGGCACTCGTGGAGCTTTCCATATGGTCTGTTCAAAACGGGGACTCATATATATATCAAATACAAATTATGCAAAGAAATGTGATCATATAGTGGAACCAAGTCATAAGAGAAAAATACCTGTTCAACAAAAGCAGAAACCTACTTTCAAAACTCTCCAATTTCTGGTTCCCAAGGCAAAGCAATAATAAGTACATTAGATAAATCTTCATCCTAACACTAACTAGGATCATCTCTCAGACATACTCAACTGGAAGCTTTCATTTTCATTCGTATCCAAGCGAAAGAAAAAAGTTTAATGGATTACTTCCATTTTCTTTAATGTTTTAGGCTTTTCAAATCTTGCTGTTTACTCTGAGTGACTTAGTCCCTCTATGGTGAAGTCTTTAAGTATTTTTTTTTCCCATAATTTCATCTTTAAGCTTTATTCCGTCTCTTTTTCTACTGGCTTAGACAACTTTTAGCCTTAGATTAGGTAACCGCATAGTTTATGACTCCTACCAGGGCGCTTTTGAAATGAAAGGAAGTACAAAGAAGAAAAAAGGATAGTGCAACAACAAATGAAACAGAGATTTTGCTGGGAAGACTGAGAGATACAGTCACCTAGCCTTAGGGTTTGCTTTTTGGTCAACAGAGACTTTCTCCTATAGTTTTTAGGGTTAATCAGAAGAGTTACTTACATAACCAAAAACTGTTTGACTGTAAGTTGGATCCTATTTTCCATGTATATCACATTTCTAATGGCAGTCAACTGAGAAGGGCAATTAGAAAAATACCAAAGTTTTCATGAGATACTAGAAACTAGAAATCACTAGTAACTAGAAATCACGGATACTAAGTGAAAGTGAAAGTCGCTTAGTCGTGTCCGACCCTTTGCGACCCCCTGGACTATTCAGTCCATGGAAATCTCCAGGCCAGAATACTGGAGTGGGTGGCCTTTCCCTTCAGGGGATCTTCCCAACCCAGGGATCGAACCCAGGTCTCCCACATTGCAGGCAGATTCTTTACTAGCTGAGCCACAAGGGAAGCCCATGGAGACGAAACAAAGGGGGAAAAAAAGCTTTTAAGTGCAACTATGTGCTAGATATCAAATCTATGGAGAGAGAAAGTGAGAGATTAACTGCATCTTCTCAACAATCTTTATAATTTAGGCATTAACATTCCTATTTTAAAAAATAAGCAGCCTATCCATTGATGGGGAATGTGTGAATTGCTACACATTTTAGGAAAGTAATCTGACAATACTTACTGGAAGTTTTAAAGTGCCAACCTTTAGATCCAACAATCCTACTTCAGGATATATTTTCTTAAAAAATGAAAGCACCTATGCATAATGATATATGTACAAGGATGTTTATTACAGTATTGCTTTTAGTGGCAAAAAATTAAAATTAACCAATTAGAAATCACATCAATAAAAGCATACCACAGAATAATGTGTACAGTATGATCTTATTTTTTTTTTTTAATTTTATTTTATTTTTAAACTTTACATAATTGTATTAGTTTTGCCAAATATCAAAATGAATCCACCACAGGTATACATGTGTTCCCCATCCTGACCCCTCCTCCCTCCTCCCTCCCCATACCCTCCCTCTGGGTCGTCCCAGTGCACTAGCCCCAAGCATCCAGTATCGTGCATCGAACCTGGACTGGCAACTCGTTTCTTACATGATATTTTACATGTTACAATGTCATTCTCCCAAATCTTCCCACCCTCTCCCTCTCCCACAGAGTCCATAAGACTGTTCTATACATCAGTGTCTCTTTTGCTGTCTCGTACACAGGGTTATTGTTACCATCTTTCTAAATTCCATATATATGCGTTAGAATACTGTATTTATGTTTTTCCTTCTGGCTTACTTCACTCTGTATAATAGGCTCCAGTTTCATCCACCTCATTAGAACTGATTCAAATGTTTTCTTTTTAATGGCTGAGTAATACTCCATTGTGTATATGTACCACAGCTTTCTTATCCATTCATCTGCTGATGGACATCTAGGTTGCTTCCATGTCTTGGCTATTATAAACAGTGCTGCGATGAACATTGGGGTACACGTGTCTCTTTCCCTTCTGGTTTCCTCAGTGTGTATGCCCAGCAGTGGGATTGCTGGGTCATAAGGCAGTTCTATTTCCAGTTTTTTAAGGAATCTCCACACTGTTCTCCATAGTGGCTGTACTAGTTTGCATTCCCACCAACAGTGTAAGAGGGTTCCCTTTTCTCCACACCCTCTCCAGCATTTATTATTTGTAGACTTTTGGATCGCAGCCATTCTGACTGGTGTGAAATGGTACCTCATAGTGGTTTTGATTTGCATTTCTCTGATAATGAGTGATGTTGAGCATCTTTTCATGTGTTTGTTAGCCATCTGTATGTCTTTTTTGGAGAAATGTCTATTTAGTTCTTTGGCCCATTTTTTGATTGGGTCGTTTATTTTTCTGGAGTTGAGCTGTAGGAGTTGCTTGTATATTTTTGAGATTAGTTGTTTGTCGGTTGCTTCATTTGCTATTATTTTCTCCCATTCTGAAGGCTGTCTTTTCACCTTGCTAATAGTTTCCTTTGATGTGCAGAAGCTTTTAAGGTTAATTAGGTCCCATTTGTTTATTTTTGCTTTTATTTCCAATATTCTGGGAGGTGGGTCATAGAGGATCCTGCTGTGATGTATGTCGGAGAGTGTTTTTGCCTATGTTCTCCTCTAGGAGTTTTATAGTTTCTGGTCTTACGTTTAGATCTTTAATCCATTTTGAGTTTATTTTTGCGTATGGTGTTAGAAAGTGGTCCAGTTTCATTCTTTTACAAGTGGCTGACCAGATTTCCCAGCACCACTTGTTAAAGAGATTGTCTTTAATCCATTGTATATTCTTGCCTCCTTTGTCAAAGATAAGGTGTCCATATGTGCGTGGATTTATCTCTGGGCTTTCTATTTTATTCCATTGATCAATATTTCTGTCTTTGTGCCAGTACCATACTGTCTTGATAACTGTGGCTTTGTAGTAGAGCCTGAAGTCAGGTAGGTTGATTCCTCCAGTTCCATTCTTCTTTCTCAAGATCGCTTTGGCTATTCGAGGTTTTTTGTATTTCCATACAAATTGTGAAATTATTTGTTCTAGCTCTGTGAAGAATACTGTTGGTAGCTTGATAGGGATTGCGTTGAATCTATAAATTGCTTTGGGTAGTATACTCATTTTCACTATATTGATTCTTCCAATCCATGAACATGGTATATTTCTCCATCTATTAGTGTCCTCTTTGATTTCTTTCACCAGTGTTTTATAGTTTTCTATATATAGGTCTTTAGTTTCTTTAGGTAGATATATTCCTAAGTATTTTATTCTTTCTGTTGCAATGGTGAATGGAATTGTTTCCTTAATTTCTCTTTCTGTTTTCTCATTATTAGTGTATAGGAATGCAAGGGATTTCTGTGTGTTGATTTTATATCCTGCAACTTTACTGTAGTCATTGATTATTTCTAGTAATTTTCTGGTGGACTCTTTAGGGTTTTCTATGTAGAGGATCATGTCATCTGCAAATAGTGAGAGTTTTACTTCTTCTTTTCCAATTTGGATTCCTTTTATTTCTTTTTCTGCTCTGATTGCTGTGGCCAAAACTTCCAAAACTATGTTGAATAGTAATGGTGAAAGTGGGCACCCTTGTCTTGTTCCTGACTTTAGAGGAAATGCTTTCAATTTTTCACCATTGAGGATAATGTTTGCAGTGGGTTTGTCATATATAGCTTTTATTATGTTGAGGTATGTTCCTTCTATTCCTGCTTTCTGGAGAGTTTTTATCATAAATGGATGTTGAATTTTGTCAAAGGCTTTCTCTGCATCTATTGAGATAATCATATGGTTTTATTTTTCAATTTGTTAATGTGGTGTATTACATTGATTGATTTGCGTATATTGAAGAATCCTTGCATCCCTGGGATAAAGCCCACTTGATCATGGTGTATGATCTTTTTAATGTGTTGTTGGATTCTGATTGCTAGAATTTTGTTAAGGATTTTTGCATCTATGTTCATCAGTGATATTGGCCTGTAGTTTTCTTTTTTTGTGGGATCTTTGTCAGGTTTTGGTATTAGGGTGATGGTGGCCTCATAGAATGAGTTTGGAAGTTTACCTTCCTCTGCAATTTTCTGGAAGAGTTTGAGCAGGATAGGTGTTAGCTCTTCTCTAAATTTTTGGTAGAATTCAGCTGTGAAGCCGTCTGGACCGGGGCTTTTGTTTGCTGGAAGATTTTTGATTACAGTTTCAATTTCCATGCTTGTGATGGGTCTGTTAAGATTTTCTATTTCTTCCTGGTCCAGTTTTGGAAAGTTGTACTTTCTAAGAATTTGTCCATTTCTTCCACGTTGTCCATTTATTGGCATATAATTGTTGATAGTAGTCTCTTATGATCCTTTGTATTTCTGTGTTGTCTGTTGTGATCTCTCCATTTTCGTTTCTAATTTTGTTGATTTGATTTTCTCCCTTTGTTTCTTGATGAGTCTGGCTAATGGTTTGTCAATTTTATTTATCCTTTCAAAGAACCAGCTTTTGGTTTTGTTGATTTTTGCTATGGTCTCTTTTGTTTTCTTTTGCATTTATTTCTGCTTCTAATTTTTAAGATTCTTTCCTTCTACTAACCCTGGGGTTCTTCATTTCTTCCTTTTCTAGTTGCTTTAGGTGTAGAGTTAGGTTATTTATTTGACTTTTTTCTTGTTTCTTGAGGTGTGCCTGTATTGCTATGAACTTTCCCCT